>NC_088983.1:6084321-8484321 GCF_963932015.1 Anas acuta
GATAGGAATAAACTTACCACGCCACTCTTGAAGTTTTGTATTCTCCTCTTGCCCATTCTGTTCATCAGCCACCACGCCCAAGTGGGCGCGTACTGCCAGAGGTAGCAGACGGCCAGGTAGGGGTGGTCACTGATCCAGGCTTCCTTCAGGTCGTTGGCTGTGCTCACCAGCGTGAGCCGGACACAGCGGTCGGTTGGCATCTTGTGGGACTGGTCACCGCTGTTCTCCAGTGACTGGAGGAGGCAGAGAGAGGGCAGGGAGTAAAATGAGGCTTCTGTTTGTGGAGGATGGGGGGGGTGAGGAAGGGCCAGGCTTTGCACAGCAGACACAGTTGGAGTTTCTCCACAGTGCAAAAGTTGAGTAAGCGTGAGAATGCTTACCACCTTCCTTTAACACACACGCTTCAATAAAGCACCTCTAAATTAGTGTCTTGACTGATGACTTAAAGTTTAAAAAAAAGACAACCTTCAAAATCTATTCTGCTTTGCACTGACTTATACTTCAAATTAGATGTATCAGCAAGTTACCCATTCTGCAGCAGAGGGCTCTGAGAAATGTGAACTTTCCTCTTCCCAGCTGTCTGCCCCATTATACTTTAGAAGTTACTCTGTAATCAAATGAGTACCTGAGGACATGTCCCCCATTAACTTAATATTCCTGCCAGCTCTGCCCTATGCAGTTAGCTCAAGAGAAGAGCAAGAGGCTTTTTCAGTGGCAGTGATGTCTTGTCCATATGTAGCCCATAGTAAAATAAGCCACAGCCCTGTGAATTGATGTGCGTTTCACTCCAGCAATAACAGACTGCTCTGTCATCTGTTCTGCTATTTCCCAGAGCAAAAGCAATTATGGCCTAGATTCCGCCTTCGTCCTAGGCCTTTTGCCATGCTGAAATCTGAGGAATTTGTTTTTGCAAGATTTCCAGATCGCTGAAAAAGTACATCTTTGTGAAAGTATGCAGCTTCGCAAGACAACATTTCTTTCAGAACTCCATTGAACAATGGGAGACTTTTCCTCCCCTTTTACTGCTGGGTTCTTCTGAACTTCAGATCAATTGACTTTATGGCAGTTTATCAATATGTATCACAGTAATAATTTCTGCCAGCTCTTCTGTTAGACAGCCTTTACTAAAAACTGAACTACTAACAGGAAAAGAATGCAAGCCTTGCCTCAGCTGACTCCAGTGGCTCTGCCAACAACTGCACCAAAGTCAACCGAACAGAGGACATCGTGACTAGGGCAAACAAAAAGCTACCTGTGCAGACACAACGCTGTCGGCGCTGTAGAGTTGTGTCTAGGAAATCTTGACCCTTCCCCCAGAATTGCGGCAGGGCAGCCATATGGTAAATTTTACTAGCTGGACTGTATATGTTGGAAGAGAGAAGGCATAACTCCCCAACTTCATTTGATATAGACGTGATACCACAAAGCACTACACAACAACACAGGGTTCTGCATTAATCAAAGCATTTCTTGGTGAGGAGATGAGGCTTGTGTTTGCGAGAAGGAGCAAAAGAAAAGGAAACCACAAAAGGATGGCTGTAGCAAAAAGTTGGATTTAGCACAATAGAATTCAGAGTCCTTACCTTTGCAAGATTCTCCGTAAAGACATTTTGTATAATCTTAGACTGTACAGGTCCTGGGCAGATGTTGATAATACTTATCTCAGGGTAGTCAGTCAGCTCAGTCCGAAGAGAATTAAAAAAGCCCTAGAAGAAAAGGCTGTAATGTGATCATCTGCTGCGTTTCCCCATGTAGAAAGATATTGCTATCTACAGATTTTAATTCTATTTCTCTGCCATAAAGACAGCAGTATTCTACTGAAAGCAATTCCTATTATTTTGACATTCAATGGGTAATTTACAATTTTGTCTGCAATTATGTCTATCAGGGAGGAATCTTATCCCCAACTTCCCAAACACACAGTTATTTCTCTACACCGCAGCCAGCCTCTGCTGTTCCCATACCAAGGGCCAGCCCCTCTCTGAGCCCCGTGGGGCTCCTCACTGGGGGTGCAGCACATCGTTAGCTCCTGCTGCAAGTAGCTTGGACACAAGTGCTCAGCCCTGCTGAGCACGAACTGCAATATTGGGGAAATTATTTTTTGCTGGTCAATTACTCTTTGTGGTGAGATGAAAGCTTTTAAAGCGTTTCCATTAGGTGGTGTATATATAAAAGAGAAAGAGGAAGAAGCTTTCATCATATCAAGTCAAAGGAGCAACCTGGTATTTTAAGGGGGTACTTCCGCACCACTGAATACACTTCCAGTGCTAAATTTGCATCCACATAGACAAAAAACATTTTTCAGCTCAAGGATATGCTAAGTTAAACTGCAATTACAAAAGCTGTAAGTATTTATTTTCCTTAAACTACCAGGATACAAATTTTCTCAATGTCTAGCGATCCATGTATAGGCAGCAGCTGTGACGGGGAACAAGACCAATTCAGGAATGCGCCACCTACCAAAGTTGCTGCTCAAGCACTACTGAGCTACGATTTAGCAAACAACATACCGTGGCTTATCTTCGATCTGGCTAGCAGCAGTGCCCTGTATTTATTCTAGCACATAATTTTGTGTCACAACAGAGACAGAAGGCCAGCACAGGCTGATAAACTGCCGCTGCAGTACAGATTTATGATTTGGCCGGCCCAGAGCTCTTCACTAAATTGCAATATAGGACTAGCATCAGTCAGCCCGCTCCTGCGATGACATGGAAGAGGACAATGGGGACAACCCAGTACAGCTAGGCAACGAGCTCCGTGCCTGTGCACACTTCCAACCAAGAAAGGACCGTGGGCTCTGACTTCCCAATTGCTGGTGGCTAATTTCAGCTTGCAGATTGCATTCAGGCTCTGCAGCAACAGTCTGTAAAAACACCGACCATGTCTTTAAACTTTTAAGTACCCAGGCCCATCTCTGGGCCTTGTCAGCTTAGGAACCCAATCCTGAAAGATTGGGAAAGGCTGAAATGACTTCTACTAGGACAAAAATGTACTTCAGAAATTCCCCTAGCAATCAGAGGCTGAACAAAGACAGTGGCAGCTGCTGCTCAGTGCAGTCCATGTGCCTATTAGACAAGTTCCTGATTAAGGAACATTTTGAAGATCACCATTTCCGACCCACTCCACATGCCACCAATTATATGAATTACAGCTAGATGAACAGTGTATGATCTCCACGAGCATCGTCACACCAGGAGAGAAACTGCAACAGTCAGACGCAGCCTCCTGTGGACGCAACTCATGCTCTTGCAGCTCTCCTTGCAGAACTAAGTAAAGGGTAATTTCATTAGTACAATGTTGTTATGAAGAATTCCAGTTGGCAGGACTCGAGGCATGCTTGTTTCAAGAACAAAGTTTAATTCTTAACAGAATTCCTTCCGTCCTTCCCCCTCCGACTGCAGCATTAACTGTGTCAGCTGTGGTAGACTCCAAGGCGTGAATTTTAAAAACCACTAATAGATGAATTCGTGGCAGATGGGGACATACATTTAATAACCAGCGGCTAAAATACTGATCTGCAGTTCAAGAAGACCCTAGGTTAACACATGCTGGGAAGACAACATGAAAAGCATCGCTTTATGCTGTGCTATTTTTCCCCAACTTCTCTAGTCATTTCTTCTTGGTCATCATCAGAGATGGGCTACTCGGCTACCTGCAGAGGACGGCTGTTCTGACAGGCTTCCTTTATGTGAAGTGCACTGGTGAAGTCTGGTATCTCAAAAAAGCTTTAATATTTTGCGGGGGTTCACGCCCACACCTAGCCCTAACTCTAGACTGCTAACTGTAAGACACTCTCAGACTAAGCCTGTATTTGCAATTTAGATTTCAAAATCTGTGTTGCAAATCACATTTTAACCCTTGGAATCAGTATTTACAGGATTACTGTGAAAGAAACAAGAAAGGTGTTCTGGAGCCTGGACTGGTTATTGAGCAGAGGCAGAAGATAACAAAGGTATGAGCAGTTCAGTTAGTTTCTTTTTAACTAATCCTGACATTTTAGTGAACTATTTCTTTTAAGCTTCTTCCACATTCTCAATCCTAACATGAAATTCAACGTTCTGTGAATTTTTAAAGCAACACCTGAATTCCTCTGCAACTAATTAGTGCTTATTCCAACAGCACCACAGCCAAGAGATAATTCAACTGAAAGAACGCTTTAAAATAAAGGAGCATAAATGGAGCCCACACTTCTGCTCATTGCATCCTTCTAATTTAAATCTACTAGACCTAAATCAAAGGCTGGCTGGCTTCTAATGGGCAATTTCATTGCAGCCACCTAAATGAAGGGTAGCAGCTCTCTCCCTGTCATTAACTGAAAATTTTCTGTTAGCAGAGACCTGCCACAGTCTTTTACATCTTCATTCTTTCAAGCATCTAATGGCTTTGCAGTGTCAGCCACTAGTTACATGTTTGTTGTTAGTCAAATTGTCAAAAAGATATTGATCCAATAGGTTTAGCAAAGTTATTTACTCTGCTCACGTGCTTAAAGCCAGCAGGGAGTAGGAACGTGCCAGTTTTTGTTTTTAAAATCATCCCTGAGCACAGCTGAAGTTTAGCTTACTGAGATCAAAATGTACATTAGCGGGAAGTCAAACAGTGGTGAAAGACAAATATGTCTAAATAAATTTGCTAGTTAAACAACTGATTCCGCAATGATAAAGGCAGTCTTTTTTTCCCCCCAGACACTTTTCTCAACTGTTATGTTTTTCTTCATGAGAGAAATGGCTTTCAAAAATCTTTCCAACCAATACTGAAAATTCTGTGTTATGCAGAAGATAATGTCTGCCTTCCTAAGGCACTAGGAGCTGCCAGTTCTTCACAGCACAGCAACATTCAAAACTGTTGGGGAGGTTCTTTCAGAGCTTCCTAGCTAGAACAGGAGGCCTCATTCCTAATTAGTCTGCTTTCCCAATCACCGTTCTCACTTTACTGTCCTAAGGATTTCCAACAGTCTAAAACCGTCTCACCAGGGATTTTTCTTCCCTAACTGAATTAAGATGAGTCTTAAAGCATGAAAAAAAAAGGCAGTTGAGAGCTCTGTTTTTTTTTTTTTATTATTATTATTATTATTTGAAAATATTAGTCTCTATTTCATCTCTTTCTGCTTTGATTGGGTTAAGTCCTGGACAAACGGGCATATGGCTAGTCAGTTCCTAAGCTCTGAGTCAAGGTCCCCTTGGGCTCACCTTTTGTTTTACTAAAAACAAAGCAGAATCTGTAGCGAGGAATTTACAGGGCTGTTAGCTGAAGAAGCGCTTGAAGTTCAATTCAAGGATATTTTAGAGGCTGCAAAAAATAGAGACCAGAGAAAGAGCCACTCTCCCCTAATTCTTTCAGTCCAGAATCATTCTCTAAGAGTTTCAGAACATTTCAGAGCAATTCTATATAACTTTCAGCACCTGGGGAAGTTATATATGCTGTGTGCAATTTCAGGTGAGACTTGTGTTTTCTGCACAGAATAAAGTCGCCTGCTACAGCATTAAAACCAATGCTGGTATAGCACACAAGACTTAATAAAATTCAGAAATGTAACTTACCTGCAGAGCATGCTTGCTGGCACAGTACCCAGAGGCAAGAGGGGCTCCCATGATGCCCATCACGCTGCTCACAGTCACAATCTTTCCCCTTTTCCTTTCGATCATGTGTTTCAGGACGTGCTTTGTGAGAGAGATCGTGCCGAGGTAGTTAAGTTCCATTATCGCGCTGTAGACGTCCAGGTTTGTGTCCATGAACAGGGAGCGTTGGGAACGTCCACCATTGTTGACCAAAACATCAATCTCGGGAAAGATACAGCGATAAATATAGCACGTTTTCTTTAATATTTGCACTTCCTCAGGCAATTGTTAACTGACTATTCTCATCCCTCCAGTATCGCCCACTAGCCTCCCCCTTTGAGTTGCAGGCTGGCTAACTTTCGGTGGAGACAACAACAAAGGAACAGTGTTTGATGCCAAACAGTGCACAGGAACACTGGCAGCTGGAAACCAATTAGATAAAAGAACAGAAGGGACAAATCCGGTGCCAATAATTTCTCTGTGACACCAAAATACCAGCGGACTAAAGGCCTAACTTGAAGCTTTGCCCATTGTGCATAGTGTTAGATCTGACTGCTGTTGTCTTAACTCTGGACCAGCAGTCGAAAAGACTACGCACCACACAAGGTAAGCAGCTGGGCCTCGTGTCCAGTTTTGTCCCACATGGCTCTGAACCCAAATTACGTGCCTCACCAAAACTACAAACTAAAGGTTCTGACTTTCAGACACAGCTCCAAGCTCAGAATATACAACTGAGGATAGCTCCATTTGGAGCAGAATTTCAGTGATCAATCAAGCAAATGATCAATCAAATCAAGCAAGTTAATTTTTAATTCTTGGTACTGGCCAGTTGATTAGTTGTTCCTTGCTACATCTCTTCAGAGCCCGCTGAAATACAGACGTAAGCAGTAGAAAGGATGAGAATTTAAGTACTTCTGTCACATTTGATACCAAAACTTGAGCAAGATGTGAATTTAAGCATTGCTGAATTTACCATATGATAAAATAAAAATGAAATACTGACCTAAATGCAGGGATAGGAGATAGATAAGAAATTCAGCCCCAGAGGCGCACCTTACCTTGCCAAAATGCTTAATAACGCTGTTGGTTGCCGCTTCATGAGAGCTTCTATCAGTCAAGTCCAGACGCAGAACAAGGATGTCTTTTTCAGTCAAGGTGCTGATCTCTAAAGACAGCCATAAAGTGAACGGGAACCAGTAAGATCACTAATACAACAATTGTGGAAGTGGGTTTTTAAACCCCTCATTTTCACTAAAAAGACACCAAGAAGTGATAACATTAAGTTGGAACTAAAATGCTTTGTTTTCATTTTAATTTCCACATAGAGAATCCGTTTTTAATCTGTTCCTACCATTTTTTTTTCCTCATTATTATCTTTGCCTTTTAATAAGCTTGACTTTATTAAACAGGCTTGGGTATCACAACACAGACAATTCAATTCTCCAAATAAATTGCAATAGTTGGGATTGTTACAGGATTACTTGATCCTGAAACTTTTCACTGAGCCATTCTGAAGCTCAGCTTATTGGCAGCCTTGACATTTTCCTCGTAGGTAAATTATTAAAGCGTGCTTATTTCTGACAATAGGAACAGCAGAGATTAGACCAAAACCACAACATGTATACATGAGTAGTTACAAGCTTTAGGGCTAAGTTTAGAGAATATGGTTCATTGTAGGGGGTAGAAGAAGGATGATCCTCATGGGTCCCTTCCAACCTGGGATATTCTGCAAGAAGGTTTTTGTTTAACGAAGACCTTTCAACACATCCTCCTCCTGCAATAAAAGGCAGCTGTCATCAAGTTCAAACCTTCATGCTGAGTGTTTTCACCACTGACTCTCTGGAACATCTGACCTTTCCCACAGAAAGCGTTTCTTGAGCAGTGATTTGCTACCCCTGGGGTCTGAGGGCAGATGACTCACAAAAATAAAACCTTCAATGTAAATCTTTCCATTTTTTAAACCAGACAAAACTATTTTTTTTCTTAATATCTGCATACTAGGTTGATGGTGCTATTTTTTGTTTTTAAATCGATTCCTAGCCACAGTTAAGTACATCTGCTCCCCTTTGACCAGCTGTGCTCTTTAGAGAGTGCCTAAAGCTCTTATTTTCTCATTACCACGTCTTGCACACACAGGTACGGTTGAACCTTGTCTCTACAGTGATGTACAGATAAGGTTACTGAAATCCACAAGTTGCCTCTGCTCAAAGGTCGCTTGTATTTAGGTAACTGAATACAATAAAGCCATGTTTGGTTTAAAACTACCATATTTCCATGCACTGCTGCTTCCAGTGCTCCCTCCTCCTCCCCCCTACCTTTCCATCTATTTCCTTCAGACCATTACAGACAGCAGGAAAATTTTTGTAGGTTAAACTACACCTCTACATCACGCTCCCAGCCCTGAGAAGGGCCTGGAGGTGGTGGTGGATGAGAAGCTCGACACGAGCTGGCAATGTGTGCTTGCAGCCCTGAAAGCCACCCCTGTCCTGGGCTGCACCAGCAGCAGTGTGGGCAGCAGGGTGAGGCCCAGGCTGCCCCGAGGAGCTGTGGCTGCCCCATCCCTGGCAGTGCCCAAGGCCAGGCTGGATGGGGCTGGGGGCAGCCTGGGCTGCGGGCAGGAGTTGTGCCCATGGCAAGGGCTGGGATTCGATGGGCTGTGAGGTCCCCGCCAACCCAAACCAGCCTGGGATTCTGTGATTTCTATCAGCCTCCTCCAGTCACTTTTTTTCTAGGGTGAGGAATCCTTGCTGTAGTCATTCCTCAGACAGCTTTCAGAAAACTTCACACATTCTTGTTACCCTTTTTCCATGCTTCTTTTGCTGTCTACTCAAGAAAAGCAAAGAAAACTATGTTCCCAAGTGGGAGACCTTGGGTTCGGGTTCACCATTTTACACAAACGCTACCAGATGTTGCTCACATCCTATGCTGACATGTCTCCAGCTGCTGGCAAAACAAACTGCACGTGGGCATCAGTTTCCAGATGCCATATCTGAAACTGAGTGCTCAGCCTGCCCAGAACAAGCCACTTTCACACAGCTGTGAGTGCACATTCCTGATATGCTGTATTTTCTGGAAACCCTTTAAAGTCTCCTTACACAGCAGCTCGCTGCTACATCTGGGCAGGATCAAACTGCCCAACCACCAAGTAGCAGGTCTTCCAACTAACATTTTTTCCTATGGTTCATTAAGTTTTGTTATTTTTAATCTACAAAATTATTACAGTCACCCAAAGCCAACTAGTTGTTTTTTTGAGCATATTTTTGCAAGACAGCTGTAAAAGTAAGCTGACTTAAAACAGCATTTTCTTATGACATCAGATATACACGAGATAATTGTGCTTGCTTGTGACAGTAATGTGTAAATCGTCTAGTTATGTTGCTGCTGTGTACCGCGTTCCACAGTCAAGTTAAAGCTTATTAGCTCCAATTATGCCATACAATTCAGCTAACTTCAAGTTGATGTTACGTGCAGCAGCTCAATCTTGACCCATCCCACACTGCTCAAGCCTTACAGAACACTCCTGAACTCAGTTGCAAAACGGAAACACACAGGAGGTGTGAGCAGGGACAAGGGACAAGCCATCCAGTTTATGGGGTTTATGGGGCAAGGTTTTGGTAGCAGGGGGGTGCAGGGGTGACCTCTGTGAGCAGAGTCCAGCAGCTGCCCTGTGTCAGAGCAGGGCCAGCCCCAGCCGGCTCCAGGGGACCCGCTGCTGGCCAGAGCAGTGCTCTGTTCAGTTCTCGCTGCTCTTGTCTATTATTAATGGGTAACAAATTACACTAATCTCCTTCACACTGAGTTGATTTTGCCCGTGACAGTAATGGTTGAGTGACCTCCCCATCCTTATCTCAACTCACAAGCTTTTTTTTGTCCATCATATTTCATCCTTTTGAGGAGGGGGAGTGAGAGAGCAGTGTGGTGGAGCTCAGCTCCCCACAAGGGTGCAACCACCACACGCAGCAAGTGCTTGGACACATGCCCAAGTGTGCAGGGATGGAATCAGGAAGGCTGAAACTCAGAAGTCAAAGCTGTTGAGGAATGTGAAGGGCAAGGACAGCTCCTACAGGTACAGCAGCAATAAAAGGAAGACTGAAAAACAGAGTGAGCTCAGCACTAAGGAGAGATGGCAATGAAGTGACAGAAAAACATAAGTTGCTCATTGCTTTCTTTGCCTTAACCTTCACTGGCAGGATCTCTCAGGTCTCCCACAGCACTGACACTAGCCTCTGGGGGAAAGAAATGCTACAAACATCAGAGGAAGACTAAGTTAGGGACAAACTTGACATATAAACAGAGCAACACATGCATCCAGGGGTTATGAGAGCTGATCAATATCACTGCAACACTACTGATCTTTGGAGGAAGTCACCAGAAACTGAAAAAAGCAAATGTCACACGGCCTAAGCTCAGTCCTTGGGAAAACAATGGGACAATTCCTCCTGAAAGTGATTTCCAAGAATATGAAGGACAAGAAAGTGACTCTACCAGCCAACACAGATGTACTGCGGACATGCATGGCCTGACCAACTTAACTGCCTTCTGCACAACACGACTGGCTCTGTGGCCAAGGGCAGAGCAGCAGATGCTGTGTATCTTGACTGTAGCTTTCTGTGTTGTCCTCCACAGCATCCTCATAGGTACGCTGGGGAAATGTGAGGGGCCTAGGCGAGTGGATTACAGTGTAAGTGAAAACCAAGCTGGATCAACCAACCCCTCAAAGTCCAAGAGGTGACCAGTTAGCTCCAAGAGGTAGCCCTCCATGGACAGTAACTTTTAGCATCTTCATTAATGACCCAGATGATGGGATAAAACCCCTGGTTTTCAGCACATTTTCAGGTAACATCAAGTTCAAAGGAGCAGTTGCTGTGCTGGAGGGTAGGGCTGCCATTCAGAGGCATCTTAACCAGCTGTAATAATGGTCCGACAAACCTCATTAAGCTCAAAGTCAAATGAAAAATTTTGCAGCTGGTATAGAACAGCATTATGCAGTACAGCAAACCGGTGCCCAAAAAGCGAGGTATCAGATCTCCACACAAGGCCTGAGGTCCTGATGAAAAGCCTGCTGATTTATATTCCATGTGCAGCTATGAGCTCCTGCAATTATAAATGCTACTGGGCTGCAACAGCAAGAGAAGATTGAGGGAAGAGGCTGTTAAGTGCCACTACACGGAACTCTAAGACTGCAGTTGGAGTACGGTGTCCAATTTGGGACTCTCATTAATGACAAATACCATCAAACTGCAGCACAGAGCCACCACGATGGCTAGAGAAGCTAGCACATCTTATAATTAAGGAAAGGGGTGGAAGGCTGAGTTTAGAGAGAGAAGTAAGAGGGCAAGGGAGCCAATTACTGTCTTCCACTACTTAAAGGCTGGCTATAGAAAATACAGAGTACCTATGTCGCTGAAGAGTTTCCAATATTCCTACTAATCTAACCCATAACTAAAAAAGTTCAGTAGCATATTTCTCCAAAACACATGGCTACATAAGACTAGTACATAGCACAGCCATGATATTCACACAGTTATTTCAAATTGGCAGAAATTATTTTAGTCAAATCTGTGCTCTCAGTACATTATCGACTGAACTAAGTTTTCTGAATATTCTCTAGCACCTTGCTCTTATACAAACGTTGCCTGAAAATGGACATCCAGATTGCAGCTCTTGCCAGCATATCCAGTGCCATCAGTGTCATAATGACAACAAACGTCCGCAGACGTAAGTGCAGTTGTGTGCTTTTAGTGACCACTAAACATTGCATCATATCATTTGACTTTTGCCATAATTACCGTCTAACCACACCATCATCTGACAGCCCTGCTTTCTTTTTGAAGACATCTATTTAAGTACCAGCTTTTTTGAAGTGTCAGGAAATGGAAATAAGGAGCAGTGCATTTTTGAAACGTCCTTGTCAGATTTTCAGAGTAACCTGCTGCGACTTTGAGATTTCAAGGAATTTTTGTGCTAAGCCAAATGAACATTTCAACATTCACTAGCAAGCGTTCCAAGTACGCTGCAGGCATTTGATCAACATTACTAGGGAACAAACTGTCAGTGTGATAATACAGTCACTAAACAATATGGAGGGCAAATAGGCAGAAAGAGATATGTTAATCATGTTCAACACTTCTATTTATCGACATTAATTTATTGCCTATCCCTCCCACAGCCTGCCAGAAAACCGAGGAAAAACGATAAAGAAGAGGAATGAAGTTACACTACTGACACAGCAGGCATATGAAAGATAACTGGCACAGTTAAACATCCTGCATCATACGTGCTCCTCTCGATTTACAGGAGATCCTCTTCTCTGCACGTACTCAGAACGGCTTTTCCTGAACATTTCTATTCATTCCTTTTCCAAAGGAAACTCCTTGACAGTTGTCAATCTGACTGTAGGAGGCACAAACCCGAAGGGAGAAGACTTCTCAGTAGCATGCAGCCACATTGTTTGCTTCTGAAAAGGATGACACCCCCCAATTTCGTATCTCCCTTCCCCACTCTATATATTCAGTAATTTACAAAACCAGCTGCAGTTGATAACAAGGGTAACACCAGCTTATAAGGGCTCTTGTACCACCAACCTATACAAAGCCTTCTCTCAAGAAAACAAAATATTGGCTTCAAATATACAGTGAAATTATGTATAAAGTTCACTCTCATCATTAATTTTATTCCTGTGCTTTGTGGGTGAGTATTTCTGTGGCAACCCCGCCACAGCAAGAGTGGAGCTGCTCGCATGAAGTAGTAACTTATACTTACGAAGGCATTTCTTTTTCACTCTTTCTAGTTCGTCTTCTCTTCTTGCTGAGATGGCAAGGAAAGCTCCTATCTTTGACAGCTGGTAAGCCAACTCTTCTCCAATTCCACTCGAAGCTCCTGTCACCCAGACAACCTTGCCACGTAGTTCAGTTTCTGTCAGGAGAATCAAGACAGCAGTTCACACATTGCCAATGCTAGAATAAACATTTAAGTCCCTGCAGAAGTAAACTCTGATACTGTTAAGACATATGCTCCACTATATCGGCTGTTACAAAATCCTGACTTCTTTATTTTTTGGTCATGTGCAGTTGTGAAATCGTTCCATGCTGTTCTGCTACTTGAACTTTGTTCCACGGCTAATCTGAATAAACACAAATTATCTACCTGATGGAAGAAATCGGATTGCGTTTCTGCAACTCATCCATGCAGAGCGTATCCACTGACCTCATCAAAAAGAGCTTCAGAGGAAAATGGAGAAGAGAATTCTTGGAAACAGCAGGTAAACGGTTACTGTACGGCAAATCCAAACAAAAGCCTAAGCCAACCTTTCCCAATAGATGTTCCACCTCAAAAATGGTCCTAAGTAATTGCTGACAGAAGAAAATTCTCTGATCACAGGCGGCTTATCAGAACAAACGGAATGGGTGTTCATCTGCTTCACTTTGGATCTGATGCAGGTTAATTCTTGCATTGTTCAGAATACAGTACACTGAGTTCCCAGGGCGTCAGCTCATCTATGAATTTCCTGCGTACTCGCAGTTCCTGCCCAGGCATGCTTTTTAAACCTCTAGTAAAAAACGTGGTATCTTGCTCCTTGACTCCTCTGCTTGGACCCTGTTCCCCCTGGTTTGCAGGCATTCCCCCCTCCTGACCCCATGAAACACCTAGAACCTGGGAAAAGGTTTAGATTTCCAGACATATATCCAAAGTCATCAAACAAAACAGATGGATGAAAATCACCCATTTAATTCTAGAACATGATTTAAGGATGAGTGATCACTTTCCAGAATATATTACTGACTAAAACTTGCATGTCTTCTTCATCATCAGTCCCAGTAAAAGATCTGGGACTGATCAGCTGCTGAGAAGGGCTTTTTCTTCTATTTAACACATTTGTACACAGCATTCCAACTATTTCTAACCAACCAAGAAAGATTTCACATTATAATTCAAATAGCAGAGGCAAATTCAGCTCCTGGGATTTAAAGCCTATTTAATTCTGAAAAAGGCCAGAATACCATTTGTCAATTTACTGAAACTTACGCATTCATTTGGTTTAGCAAAAATACCTCTTTACTAAAGCCAGTAGCTGTGACAACTTTTACCTCTTGCTTCAGGATCAGTTCCTGGTTCTCTCTCCACTACTCTGTTTCAGATTTCTACTTTTGAGTCTTAATGATAAATCCAATGAAGAGATGAGCACCAAAATCTTGTTTCCCTTCCTCCTTGCTGAAGGCTTCAAGACTGACAGAGCTCAACTTGAATTTGTAGGACTGGCACCAGGTATTATTATTATCATTATTATTTTCTTTATTTTTTGTTTTAGAAAGTTGACTTTTTTAGCCAAAGAAAAAACCTTCCTAAAACCAAACAAAGTTGTAGGAATAACTGTTTTATTAATAATTATATCAGAAAGCTGCTGTCACTAAAGCTTATTCACACTCTTTTCCAAGTGTTTTATTTCAACACATTCCCAAATCATTGAACTAACTACAAGGAACACGGAGTTTACCTCTCAGATTAATTTGTTATTTTTTTTGGCAGTTTGTTTCCTCTTGAAACACAGTTTGTTTCCTGTCAAAACAAACAGTACTTGAACAGAAGCGCACATGGATATGCCTTCATCCCTGCTTACCACACTCATCTCCTCTTGCTACTGAAAACAAATGCACTTCCTCCCACCACACAGTTTCCCTGTTCTCAACCTGCCTTGAGCAGGTTCACTGTAGTTATTCAGGATCTTGCTCTGTGGACAGAATAATTAATTGAGATGAGGAAGGTTTTTCACTGATTTCTCAGTGCTGATAGTTACCCTACGCTGACCTACTGGAAATTAGTACAGTGCAAAACCTAGCTGAAATGTTGTTGTAGAACAATTATCAAGCAACTAGCTTGTTCTAGAATAAATGTCCTGTTGTAACTGGAAATAAGTTTAAAAATTAACTGTGCCAAAGTAAAAAATAAAAGATTATACTTTTACTAACCATTAACTACTGTGTTAAAAGACATAACAAATGAGAGGTTGCACAGAGCAATATTCCAAGTGCTTCTGTAGTTCAGCTCTGTTCAGATTTTTTTTTTTTCTCCATCATTTTATAACTCCCACGGCACAAGGTTACCACTTCATTTCATTCATGAAAATATTTGGAGTGGGGAAGTCTAAAGCAGAACATTTTCCCCAGACCCGTGAAGAATCACACTATTATTCTTAGCTTAAAGAGTCAGTTTTTATATATTCATATGTAAAAGGATCCTACTAAGCTCGGTAATACCACAGTGTCTGTGAAAAGCGCACCACTTAGAGTGACTGCTCATCAGCTAATGAAATACAACACATAAGGGAAGTCACCCAGCACCCCATAACCCTTGTCTCCTGATCTCACAAATACTTAGATCACGGGAAATAATCCAGCACCTGCCAATGATGAAATCCAGATGCTTCCCTATAGAAGTGAATCACTGAATTGAACTCGTCTTACCTATGCAAAGGCTGTGCTTTATAATTATAGTTTTCAAGATAAAGAAACATGATAAGAGTCTGCTTTCTGGTAAGTACTTTTATCTGCAAAAACTTCCAACACCCATACTAATGTTGTGGAAGCTGTAACAAAGCATAATGACAGCAAGAGTGACAGCTCAATCAACAGCTTTGATTAAAATTCAAGTTTTCTCCACCTGACCCATGTGCTACTCACCTGGAGATGTCTGCAGACATGCTATGCTGCCTGCACAATGTGGGGAGGAGGACAAGCAGGAACATATTTGAAGAAAGATCTTTTCTAGTGTTTGTCCCTTTTGTTTTCCTCACTGAGCAGATAGGATCAGCACTGACAGCACTATCACATATGTGCAAGGCTGAACTTTTGGCAAAATGCTACTTAAATGCTCCCATTTCAGCTGCATATTTCAGTTAGTTACAAGCACTGAGGCCCAGGGTGGGGGGAAAACGCAGTTCATCACTTTGCAGAGCAAAGAAACATTGACAAAATTCTCACTGATCCTCCTTATAGCACATATTGAAACAGCTAAAACTACATTGCTCTGTACATGGGAATTTTTAGAGACTAACTGAAAGGTTTCCAAGCTTCCAAAGAGATTGAAAGGTACTTTCAAATAATGCTATGTCTACCTGAGAGCTCCTAAGTGTACACATGCATTGCACACAGATACCTCAAGACAAAGCTTCACTTCCGTATATATTTATCAAGATTTATCCTGTTTCTCTGCCCTGAGTCTTGCCATGATATTTGCAAAGTCAACACACACAGGTATTTTTCGTACTTTTCTTATAGTGAGGAAACTGCCTGATGGACTTGCTGTAAGACTCATCCTGCATACAGTTACAGGTTGGTTGCATATTTAAATTTAGTATTCTTAGAGCTGGATTACTTGTGCACACTTTCCTGTTCTCCAGCATACAGACTGGCACTTTCGCAGCAAGTTTCTACTGAAAACAGAAGTCAGACTGATCTCAAAGTCTGGGCCACACTCCCAACCCAACTCCACAGTTCTCCCACTTCTTCTGTCCAACCTGCAGTGGTCTCCATCCTCACCCTTGGTTTGCTGCATGCCCACTAGGCTAGAACTAAAAATAAGATCCCAAATTTCTGTTTCAAATGGCTTTCTTGACAAACTCTTCACAGAACTTGCCCTGTTCTTCTCTCAGCCCCTTCCCAATGCCAACCTGTACCTGCTGCATCATTCCCTACTGCATCCTTGTGTCAAGCCCAAACCCATACTCCTCAGTTCCCCTCCAACACAACGACCCTCCTTCATCCAAGACAGTCCTATCTCCCCATCTCAACCCATCACCCAATTTCATTTCACACGCAGGACAACTCATAGTGTTCCCTATCCCATCTTTTCCCGGATCAGGTTCTCCACCCAGCTGTTCAGACACAAGAAGACGGTTCTGCATGGTCACTGCTCCATTTTCACCTCAACCACCCAAACCCAGCTTTCTAACAACATCCCAAATTGCAGCTGCTGGCTAAGCTGAGGCGGGATATTCAGAAATGCACGACTCTTCAAATCAAAGCCTCTTTTATGCAAGTAAAACTGAGGATTTTTACAGATCTTTGGTTGTCTACAAGGAAGCAGAACTGCAGACAGATTAGAAAGGTCAACACATGCAAGAGCTGTAAATCCCTGGCTGAAGGCGTTTTATTGAATCTTTGTAACCACAAGTGTGGAAAGTAACACCTTACAGAAAAGTGAGGAAAATCCACAGACAGCAATCATGTGGTGCTGCTCCCTCACACCTTTTGGGGCAAAAACCTCTGAAGAGGAAACCCATTTAACCCAAGCATTAATATTCATGTTTATTATCCTGTAAACAGTTTCAGCACTACTGTGAAACTGAGATCTGCTTTAAGATGCAAGAAGGAACAGAAACTAAAGAGACTAGGAAGAGTTTTTGTGTTGTTTTTCTTTCTTCCAGAAAAACTGAAAGTTTCTCTCTCTGACCCACACTGTCCATCCCTCACCTGCAGGTTTTAGCAGGATCCTGAGAGGTTCGAGCAGCACCTGAAGAAGGAACATGCATCGCCTGCACACACTAGCATGGGGTGCCATGAAGAATCCCTTCCATGGTGGCCAGAAATCGAGGATCTAACTCATTCCTGCCTCATATTAAGCACTCCCTTTTCTTATTGTCCCCCCTTCTGTGCCTCTCCTGGCACACCACAGCCTCCTGGAGCAACACACCCGACAGCCTCGCTTATCCCACAGGCTGACGCCAGAACCAGACATCAGAGCGGAAACAATGCCAAACAACATTTTTGGGGCTGAGCGAGCTCTGCAAAGTTGCTTTTGGGTTACTTTATTCAACGCGTCTCTTCGCTGCCGCCTTACAGCAAGCTGCAGCTGCGCATGAGAGGATCGCCACACCTTGCTGAGGGCTGAAAACACCGGGTGTTTCAACCCCTAAAATAACTTTTAAGGGTTATTCTTCAGCGAGCCCCGGGGGCAGCCGTGGTCGGATCGGCCGAGCTGAGGTGCCTCCAGCCCGGCTGCCTCGATCCCCCCTCGCCCCCACACGCCGCCATCCCCGCGCCCCCTCACGGAGCGCCTCAAGCGGCGCCACCCCTCGGCGCCCCGCAGCCTCCCTCAGGGGTGGCGGCCGCTCCGGGCGGGCAGCCTCTCCCTTGGGGTCATTTTTACCTGGCTTCTTCCCCCTCCACTCGGCCCACAGCAGCGTGAGGTCGCCATCGGCCCGCAGCCAGCGGACCAGCTGCGCCAGCAGGGCCAGGAGGACTCCGCCCGCCAGCAGCTGGCACAGCCCGCAGCCCCACGACATGGCTGACACCTCCCCTCCGCCTTCCTTCCCCTTCTCTTCCTGCTGCGCCCCTTATGAGGTCCCCCGGCAGGCGAGAGCCGCCTCCTCCTCCTCCCCGCCTTCCCGCCACGGTGTGGTAACGCGGGTCCCCCCCGTCACGGTGTGGTAACGCGGGTTGGCGCAGTCAAGGCTGCGGCGATAAGGGCTGGGTTTATAGGGCAGGGGCCGTGCGTGTGGCAGGGGCTGAAGGTTGTTTTCTGGGAGCGGGGGACGCTTTTTTCCCAACTTGACGTGCCCCCGAGGGGAGCGGAGGGCTGGCTGGCTTCGGGCTTGGAAACAGCGCTGGATGCCGCACGTCCTCAGGCTGAACAGGCACTGGTTTGGGGTTGGTGCCTGGAGAGCAAAACCCAGTGCCCAGCACGAGAGCCTCAGGGGGACACCTATGAACCCCCTTCCCCTCAGGGGGACACCTACGAACCCTCTTCTCAGGCTCAACGGTGGTTCTCAGTGCCCTTCTGCAGCTGGAAGCGCAGCACTGAGGTCTTCCCTACCTAGGTCTGTTCAGCAATCCTCCTCTTGGCCGAGCCTCCCCCCTGTGCTGACAGGAGGCAAACACCTTGCCCAACACTTCAAACCTTGGTTTTAGACACTGGGCTCTGAATGGAGTGGTGTGGGACAGCCACGAGTGCCAGAAATGGGCATTTCAGAACAGTACCTCACCCTCACCTGCTGCACTTCACCATAGATTTGCTAGTGCGTAAGTGCAGAGCTTGTAACTCGTGTAACCTTTGTGCTTCAAAGTCTTTTGCAGCAGCAGGCAGATATAAAAGGGGAACCCATAGTAACTCAGGAACTTTGCTATATAAAGACAGTTGTGTGTCACGATGAGAGCTCTTTTTTGTATTTCTGCTTTCTCATCTGTTACTGAACTATTTATTCTGTGTTAGCGCAACACATAGCATAATGGAACCTTAATGCCACATGAAACAAATAACTAACAAGTAATTAATCAAAGAAATAACTAACAAGTAATATATATATATATAATATATATATATATAATATATATATATATATATTACTTATATATATATAAGTAATATATATATATATATAAACTATATATATATAGTTTCCTTGTCTGTGGAAAATCAGGACATGAACAAATTTGCTCATTGCAAAATTCATCTGTCTACACTTGCCAGATCTTTATATTCTCTGGTAAAAATACTCTGGGGCTTTTTTCTCCTTGTGGTAAGTGCAGGTGGTACACATGGGCTTGCGAAGCTTTGTGTCACAGCATGCTGGAATGGGAAGTATAAAATGGGAAGATGATGCACACTGCACCTGCACAATATATTCCCAGTGGAATTTTCCCAGTTATCCCCAAAGGGACAGGTGTACAGTGGCTCAGGCTGAACACAGAATACGTAGGAGAAGCTCACAAGGTCCCAGCATCCCGTGGTTGAAGAATACTGAGAATTCATGATATAACACCATATTTTGACTCTTTTTACAACAAAATTGAGTAAAACAGATTTCTCCTGTTAATCTTGTGCATTTGTACACTTGCACAGTCACTATCAGTGGAGATTTTACTGCCTATGTCCAAGATTACGAAGACAGACATGAAGTGCTTGCTCAGTGTCATACTGAGCATGGGAAGAAGAGCACTGAAGAAAGTTACAAGGTCTTTCACAAGGTGATATCCATTCTCAGTGTTTGCCAACTTATAAAAACTAAATACGCTCATCTTATTAGATGAATTATCTGAATGATAAATAAAGATACTTAAGAAATTATACTAATTATACACACCCAAGCCTATCGAAAAAAATTCTTCTGAGAAACCCAAAGATATCCTAAAAAGCAGCAAAGCTACCACAGGCTGTGGCATTTACACTTGTTTGCTGTAAGCCATCAGCATCATGCCAGACTACGAGATGATTTCTTCTAACCCCCAAAGCAACAGGCAAATGACTGATGGGAGCCCAGGGCTCCCTGCTTCCAGTCTCACCTTGATGGCCAGCAGTACTCTAGCTTTCCATGCTGGAAGCACAACATTGAATGTTGACAGTAACATACACTCTTTTTGTTGCTTCAAAGATAGCAACTGCTTAGAGAAGAGCTGTTTGACAAAGTACCAAACAAAATGAAACATCTCTTAAAGGATCACAACGTAACAAAGCTGTTAGATTTGATTAACATCTAAGTTCCCAAGGAAAACCAAAAGTATTTTCCTTTTAAGCCTGAGTTTAGTTTCCATGTGCAAAACTAATTTTCACTTTCTGAAGAGGCCATTACTGCTAAGTCTTTAGAAGTCTAGTTGAGGATTAAAAAGTCAATCTACCAAAGTCAACCCAAACATCAACAGAATGCACTTTATCCAGTGATTTATGCAGATGACACTTTGGAGTCCAGTAAAAATGTTCTGATATTTATACAAAGTACTGAACTGCAGTAGTGAAGTGCAAGAGCCAAAGAGAAGCTGAAGTGCAATGCTCCGAAAACAAAATAGGAAATAGTTACCAGTATGAGAGGTCACAGTCTTGCTCCATGCACTGTTGTGAACCTTGGTGAGGCTCCCTTTGTTGACTCTGTGGCAGCAGATAACAGATCAATTAAACTCTGAACATAACAAGATAACATGCATTATTCTTGAAAGTTACACGAATTATATTGGCATCTGATGTAATTAAAAGCAAAATAAGTTCCCTTTTGTCCCCTAAGCAATAAGAGAGAAATACGTTTGACTAAATTACTGTTTCTGTATATTTATTCTGCAATCATGCAGTATTAAGAAGACCTTCTGCGCAAGTGCAAAGACATAAACTCGGGTGACCTCCATAAATGAATAATAAATGTGCAGTATTATTCATGCTGCTAAATGGAGACAAAAAATGTGACAGTAGACTGAAAATCTGGAACTCTAGTAATGCTCTTCAGCTTTCTGATTCCAATTAGACTTGTTTTGGTAGGGTTTTATTTAAGTATGTGCATAGCTTTTTCTGTTGGACAATGTTTATGGCATTAGAACCATCAGGAACAAAAAGAGTAAGAAGTAAAATCAGAATGATGTGAATTCAACACTAAAAAAAGATTAAGTGGAGATTTATCTTACAGTTTATCTGGCCACCACATTAGAACTTCTAAGTCATGTGAACTGTAATAATTTCATATTTTAGTTGTATTTCCAACAACCATATTGTAACCCAAAGCCAAAGGTGAGTGGAATGAATTTCAGGAATAGCATCATAAATTCATCCTATTTTAGAGCAAATTTATGCAATGCATAGACCTATCAGATATAAGCTTATAAACACATGCATATCAGACCTATCAGAATGTATCATCAGGGTGTATATGGGTTTCTTTCATAGTGCCAAGTAAACACACCCAAGTAGGACTGGATAGGCTTTTCTCTAGATACTGGGGAGGATGACAAGTCCTCATTCTCATCCTGCCCATGATCTTGTTGTTTTGCACCTTACTTTACATCTGTTTTCAAACTGATTTTATCATGTTGGTTTTGATGTTTGATACTGTTACTGAAATGGTTTATTCATGCTGTAGGTACGGACCTTCTTCCAATCCTTGTATCTGTTTCCTTGTCCCATTTCAAGCTTGGACAGACATTCATCTTTCTTCAGGGTTCCCACCAACTTCAGCTGAAGTAAGATGGGTGTTGTGTTTTCGGTGCTGGAGATGAAGCAGCTTGAAATAGTGCATAAAATATACAAGTTTCAGCTGCACAAAAGAAATGAGTGAACGACGTGTCAGTCTCTCATAAATCCTCCCGTGATAGCTTAAAAAAACATGATGTTCACGTTGCAAACATCGCATTATAGGAAGGTATGGATGGGTATTATTTAAACCATATTTGGCAAGGCATTTCAGCATCTGTCTCAACCCATCCTTACTCAGTGAAGTGCTTAACTATGTTTTAAACAATATGCATGCACTTACATGTCTTTCAGCTCAGTGGGACATGATCTGTAAAGTATATGCTTTATTTATTTATTTTTCTGAAGATAGGCCTGTGACAATAATCTGATTAAGCTGTTTACTTTTAAGAATTAGTTTTGCAGTAGTGAATTATACACCTTCCTTAGGTTCAGGTGATCTAGCCAAGTTCTACAGTTACAAGAAGACATAGTTAGAATTTGGTTATATTTCCAAAACAGAAAGAAATAATTTTGGCCTACTACCAAATTATTAATAACTTTGATACTATATATTTTTTCTAGGTTCACTGTAAAAGACTTGCAGAGCTTTATAATTGTTTTATGATGTATCAGCTGTGTATGTCCAACACTATAGGCACTGCCATGATCACAGAGCAAGACTGAGAAATTATTTCCATTGAATTATGATTGGCTTATTAAATGGGGGAAAACAAACAAACAGATTTTTTATACACCCTGCCTAGTCTTGCATCTTTTAATCCACATCTAATTATATAAATAAAAGTGGTCTCAAATACTAGAATCATATAATGGTTTGGGTTGGATAGGAAGGGACCTTAAAGATCATCTAGTTCCAACCCTCTGCCACAGACAGGGACACCTTCCCCTGTATACATAGCATACAATATACTGTAATAGGTAAGAATAGTTTGGTTGCTTTAAGCATGAATTACAACCAAAAATGCATACAAAAGATGTGCAGGGCCTATGGGTTATTGTGCTTGAGCCTTTTCTGTACACTTTCTGTCTGACAGCTATATACATTGCTAGTTGTCTGAGGCGTTGCCAATTTTTTGCCAGTCAAGCTTTTCCTCCATAGCTAGTTGGTCTCTCATTTCTTTCTAAGGTCTAAAATCACTTTCATTGTTAAGTCTGAATGAACCAGGTTCCAGCAGGTCTGACAACACAACATTGCCAAGAGACTTCAATATAAAATAAGTAAACTTTTCACAGGTTTATGGGTGAAGTGCTTCCTCTTTGATTGTTCACAAGGGGGCCTCAGATGACTTGTTGCCAGCCCCGTTAATAATACTGTGAGCATGGGTGTGAATATTTTCCACAGTAATGTGATGCAATTTCTTTGATCCGTGTTATAGTAAATAAAGCTCCAGTGCAATTAGCTGAGATTATTTCAGCGTCTGTGTAAAACATAAATTTGAAAAATGCTCTTGCTTCACTATATTATTTATGTAGGTATGGTAACATTTAAATGAGTAACAAAATACAGAGTAGCACTGGATTCCCTTTTCCAGTATTTCTTCTTCCAGTGTGAGCAAACCGAATGACTTCTACAGAGAAAAGCTTTCTTCTGTTTAGGAAAACAAAATTTTAGGGAGAGCCCATGATAAAATGAGTACAAGCGAAGTAAGGCCAGTTTTGACTCCATGCTATCTGTATCAGAATGATACTTGTGCCATAGGTTTAGTGTTGCCGTAAGAGGAGACTAACAAATGCACATCAAGGCAGACACCACCCCATGTAAATGTAACTGAGTGCTGAAAATATTTCTTACATAAACCTGTCTGGTCAGACAGTGGATATATCCACATTTTCCACAGTTTCTGTCTTATATCTGTTTCAACTGTAAGTTATTATTTAAAAAAAAAAAAAAAGTACTCTCTTTTGTAATAAAATTTACTGAAAATGTAAAAATATATCCTGTGTAAGGGACATCTATTCAAACCCTTTAAATGAGAGGAATCATTTTGTTCTGACACTGATTTGAGGTACAATTCTGCTCTCAGTATGTCTGGGACTTTTTTTTTTTCCTACTGCATACAAAGAGCACAAGCTCTCTCCTTTCTGTACCAGAATTAGCTTCCTGAGTTCAGGTCTCTGTTTCTTTGTTCATTTAAGCCTCTGCATTCCTAGCTACCCTAATCTCTTCTCATTTCAACTTTTAGCATGTTGTTCAATCTTCATGTTTTTCACACATAGCCCCTTCTCCCTGCCTTCCTACTCTGGCCAGAGTATTATTCAATTATTACTTGAAGGTAATAATATCCATCTTTTCTTACTTCAAATCTCTCCTTAATTTGACTTATTCCTTCCATCCATTTCGTTTCAGTCTGTTTAGTTCAGATTTTGTGTGTGAACCTGCACCCGTTCAAAACCTGGAGACTACAAATGTAAACCAATTCTAAATAGGGCAAGCTGAACTGCTGTATCTTCTAGCTATTTTAAAAACAATAATTAAAACTGTTGATACTGCTTTCTTGGCCACTGCATTACAGTTCAGTACAACCTGTTCCCAGGCAACAATAGGTAAACCACAGAAATCATTTTTTTGGCCAGGCTAAACTACATCTATACCAGTAGGTCAAACAGGGCCAAGGCACAGAGTTATGTACTGGCACGTGACCATCCATGCTTTTAAACTGTTGTCAACGTTCATGGTATGGTTTGCCCACACACGCACTCCCAAACAATGTGGTATGTCTGAGGGGCATCAGCTACAGACACAAACCAGGTCCAGCCTGAAGGCTTCAGGACCAGAAAGTTGACAGGCTGTTCAGCTTCCTAGCAGAGGCATAGCAAAAATGGTTACACAAGTCTTTGCAACCATTTATTTAAGCAAACCCTACATTAAACTGGTGAAACTGTCTGTAAATCATTCTTTTCTTCTCTCTTCTCCCTATACCTCATTGCTTCCTCCACAAGAAAAAAATATAGGTAGCAAACAAAACATCTGACAACAACAGATCATCATAGAAAAATACAAGTTTGTAATATACACAGTGGCAGACAGGAAAATATAGGAAGCATCTATAGACAGTAGTAGATGACTCTTGGTTGTTGGTCACTCACTTTTTGTGGCATCCTTTGGGAAGGACTTTCTCAATATAATAAGCTAGAGGCATTTTCTACCCTCTCACCATTGTGACATTTGGTTTGAAGCTATAAAACTCTGCAGTGATCCCAGCTGCCTGCAGCTATACTTGGCCCTGTCCTTCTTCCAGATTTCACATCCATGACTTTTCAAGTAGATTATTAACAGCCTGGCTTTTTGTTTTCTAAGTGCTTGGTGTGTTTTTACTGACATCTACATTAAAAGGCTAAAAAGGCCGTTTACTTCTAAGAAGTTTCCATCAATGCCCTAACCGGATATTTGAACGTGACTTCAGTATTGCAGACATGTTATGCAGGTTCTTCACATAACAGTGAATTTTATTCAAAAGTTTAAGATGAGAACTGTATCAGTTCTGCTCCTTTAGACCACACTAATCTGTATTTTCTTCCTGTTTATTGACTTTAAAAGCACTTTTACCCAGAGAAATAATAAAAAGAGAAATCCAGAAAAACTCCAATGTTTTCTCTAAGACGTGTGCCATTTATACGAAGGTAAGATTTGTTTAGCATGATAGGAAAGTAATGGAACCCAGAGTCCATAAGCTGTATTATCCATTTACTTTTCATAACGTACTTTCTTTGGTTTACATTAACAGTTGTGACTAAATCACTGTGTTTATGTAAATACTAAAAATACAGAACATGTTCACATTAATTGAACAAAACTACATCTAATGCTAACGCTGTTTTGTTTGTGTGACATTACTGCTATGCAATTCCTCACAATTATTCAAAGACAATATTAGAAGAAGTCAAGATACAAATATATGGATGACTTTTACCAGGAGGACTAGGTATAGGTAAAGGTTAGGACATTCCTAAAGGTTAGAACATAACAAGTTATATGAATATATCATATCCAGTGAGGGTAAGTAAATATTTCATGTTTTTCTTTTTTAAAAAGCAGCCTTTTTTTTTTTCTTGATGTGGGATAAATCTCTTGTGTTGGTGAAGAGGAGGACATTATCTTCAATATTTATATTCTGATTCGTGGATCCCTATTCTGTTTCTATCATCCTGGGCTGGGTTCCAGCATCACCAAAGTCAATGGAAAGATTTGGGCCCCATTTTCCACATTTGTAATTTTTAAAATATATACATAGGTATATAAAGCAACATTTATTCAACTTAAATGAAGTAGGAGCCTGCTCTGAATCCTGCACTGAAAGATTTTCTCTTCCTCCATCTCCTTACACAGAGGTCACTTACAGAATAGCTTCCTGAATTAAAGCTAGAACCTGTGAAAGTCTCCTGAATCCCATGAAAAGATATTTCAGGGAACCTGTCCTTTAGTAGCCAATGACAGGTCAGATAACTGAAATTCCTTTCCTAATCAAAATTATGATTTTTTTTCTTAATTCTTAGTACTTTTTTTTTTTTTTTTTTTTCCAATCTCTTAATACTGCAAGTTACCTAGTGATTTAGTTTCCCTTTATTTTCATTCATGTATTCTTCTTTGGTTTCAAAAGAGCTCTAAATTAAAATTTACTTCTCTTTTTTTACTCTCATATTGTCAACAGTTTCAGTACAAATCTGGGAATGGGGTTTGCTCTCTAACTCAGGCACCCTCTGCTGGTCTTCCCAAAGCAAAACACAAAATATTAGAATCTTCATCCACAGCAATGGGTTTTCAGAGGAAAAAAATCCAGATTTTTGTGTTTCTAAACCTTTTACTACCAGAATATAAATTACAAGGAAGACCAGTTCTAGGGCTGTAAACTCAGTGTGTGTGAAGTGTTTTAATGAATTCAAGAAAATAATTGCATAATCAAGCATGTGAACCTGTGGAATTTATCAGGCAAAAAGTCCAAAAGTGAGCATGGCCTAAGAAGCTGTTCACAGTCTGACCTGGCTCTTAGCAGAAACCTGTGACTGGCATTTTAATGACATTGTTGTGTAGGGAGCTCTAGAAGCATACACTACCATGGACTCTGTCTATCTTGGTTAGCAAAAATCATAGATAGTAGTCCTACATAGATAGTACATATTTTAAGGGGGTAAATAGCTAAGAAAATATAGTGGGTAAATAGCTTCCATTCCAGCTACACAATAAAACAGCTGACATTGTTATTTATCTGAGAAAATCCCTGGACATCAGAGAAGTGAATTAGAGCACAGTGCATTCTTAATCTACTGAAGGGTAGGACATGCTTGCGCTAGGAAAGTTTCACCTATTCCACTTTCTGAATTCAACTTTTACTTGACATTAAGCTTCAGTGCAAGCAACCTGGTGCTTTGTTGCAGATCTGTCAGTTTTCTGTATATGACAGCACAGGTGTCAACCCAGAGAGGATCAGCAGAGTTGCAAAAGATAACATCTTATTTTGCATAGCTGAATTTTTTAATGATGTTAACAAGCATTTTAGATGTCACAGCAATGAGCAAGACACTAACCTAAATATAGAAGTCATGTCAGCAGCCTCCTGCTATCCTTCCTGGGAAAGTAATTCTTCATCATGCTGGAGAAAGTGCAGTGGATGGCCACCGTGACGAAGACAGAGAGCTGGCTTTGTTCAGCTGTAAGAAGAGAAAGATAAGGGCAGATTTTGTTGCTGTCTTCAGCTGCCTGACAGGATATAGAGAAGACAGAGCCAGACTCTTCTCAGGATTACCTTGTGATAAGCAAAGAGACAATAGACACAAATCAAAACACAGGAAATTCTGATTGGAAAGACTGAAACGTGCACAGAGAGGTGGAATTTCCAACCTCAGAGATATTCTAAACTCACGTGAACAAACAGTTCAGGAACCTCATCATTTAGGACCTGCTTCAAGCCAGAGGTTGGACTAGATGACCTCCAAAAGTCCCTTCCAACCAAAATTGTTCTATGATTCTGCATCGTTAATCCATTTTAAAGTGATGAAAGTCATTTTGACAGTACTAATGCTTCCCCAAGCAAGTAAGAAATTTAAATCCAATCCAGACTCCCACTGAAGTTAGTGGGAATCTTTAGTTTAACTAGAAAGGCACTGGATCAACTTCAACACTTCTAAGATTTGCATTCAGAAAATATCCTAAATTTTATTTTTGAAGGCAGCATCAGGGTATTGTTTGTTGTGTTGTTGTTTTTTTGTTTGTTTGGTTTTTTTTGTTTTTTTCCTTCGGGTTACTCAGTAGCAGCTAGATGAGCTTGAAGCATTCCACAACCACTATCTTTGAGTGTTAACAGATTTTACCTAGAGAATGAGTAGCAGATTGAAGTGTTTGCTCAGTGCTCTGAAGGTATATCACTCTGCTTTTCAGTTTGCACTTGTAGGAATATTCCTATTTGCTAACTGCTATTGGTAATGAGCCTCTCACCTAAGTTGGGTTCAGCTCAGGTTGACTGCTGCTTTCATGTTGAGACAGTGTCTATATTAATTGAAATATGTGTCATAGAAGGGCAAGCTTGTGACCTCTGTAGAGTGAGCTAATGACTCCCATCCAGTATTCAGCTGACTGCCGTGAATTAGCATCACCAATCCTTTCCTTTTTTACCTCATCGTTTTTCTCATCTTTGCAAGGCAAGCTTTTTTCATCTTCCTTATCTCATCTCTTACAAGGGATTATACTATTTATTTTGAGCAGAAAACAGAGTAAAACAACCCAAGGGAGGAATTAGAAATGCGACATGATAAATTTCAGCTACAAACCAATTATTTTGATTATTCCTACAAAGATATAATAACAAATGTGCTTATAAAAATATGTTGTAGGCCTTTACACACACACAAATATAGCACAGATATTTATCTAAATAAATTCGTAGGCGATACACTACAATGAATGACAACGAGCAAGAAAGCAAACTTATTTCAAATACCTAAAAGAAATCCCATTGCCAAATCTCTTAAGAAGTAGTTGGATGCCAAGTCCACTGGACCAACTGAAATTTCCTGAGAAGAAAGGATACCATTCTGTTTAGGGTGGAGACTCAGAATAACTCCAAGTGCTGTTCATGTCTTGAGTTACACTCTGATATGAAACTGCACCACGTTATTTGCAGTAGATGTGAAACGTTTTTACAAAAGGATATAAGCTAATGCATCCTGCCTTATGAGATCTTCCTTCCCTGATAGGTTCCTCCTTCTGAAACTGAGTTTGAACTGCACAACATGGAGGTGCAGTTTTAATAATTATCTCTATTGCTTTGCTAATATTTTGTTCTGCTCCATCCCCGGAGAAACACAACACTGTGACAGGGGTAGGGGTTGACATAAAAATGTTAAAAATTGAAATTACTAGAAGTTGTCTTGCTTTCCTAAGAAAACCGTCATATCTAGCTTTGATCTCACATCCATTTTTATTGTGTTCCTTATACCAGCAAACATGAAACAGTGTCTTACTTTGTACAATTGTACCACATCAGCATCTACGTAATCAAACTAAATTTAAACCTTAGTTATGCTGTCAGCTAAAAAGGGAAAAGTGGCAAAATCCATCTTCAGAAGCAGATTTTCCTTTCAAACTTGGATTCTCCAGAATCTTTGGTACTACATAAACCTATTTTGCAAAATACTAAGCAACGTTCAGATGTCAATATCTCCAGACCTTGGCCGTTTGATTCTGGCATGTTGGTTTTAAATAATCTCCAGCTTAATGTGACTAATTGATACACAAAACCTGATCTCCTCAGCTGTGTCTCAGCTAACAGGCTAGTTAAAGGAGACAACTGAATGACCATATTTGTATGAATGAATTTAGCAAAAAGCAAGCTGTGTTTGGTTGTACAAAGAAGGCGACTAGATACGGCTATTGAAAGAAGAAAAGGACTAGTAACAGAACAAATGGAGTTTATGGAATGTGAATCTCCTCCACATCTGGAAGTTCACATCTTTATTGATTTTCAGAGTCTATGCTTGAGTGTTAATAATTTTAAAAGTCTAAGAGCATCATAAGATTCCCAATGACTCAGTATGAAGTATTCATACACATCAACAGTCTGACATGCACTTTCAGCTGTGATTGCTAAGCTAATTTTTAGGTTAAACAACTGACAATTGTAGGCAAGCCCACTAAAATTGGCTGGGACAACAGCCGTTTTTACAACATGCTAATGACGAAGGGTTTGATCCTGCAACACTGAGGTCAATGGAAGCTTTGTCACTGACTTCAGTGAAGATACAGGCCTTCATGCACGGACTACTAATGGCAAATGAAAACAGCAACTTACATACACCCTCACATTTTTAAAATAGAAGAACTATCCACTGAATGAAATAGTCTAAAGCCAAGTTGATAAAATATTCTGATTGTTCTGTACTTCATAGCTATATTCTGCACTACATAGCTATATCTTGCTATAGGTAGAAGGAGCCATGTGTAACAAAGGTGATTTGCTCTGAGAACCTTCCTTACTAACTGCATTTATCCTCCTGAGCTGCCTGATTTTTTGTCATCTTCTTTTGTGTAAGCTTTGGACTTTGGGAGAGAGTGGGACATGTGATGCCTCTCCTGTATTTCACATACAAAAAAATCCTTTTCTAAAATGACTTTCTTATTGACAACAGAGCACAGTGCTGCTTGTACTGAAAATGAAACTTGCTTCCCTAATTAAATGACTTGTTTCTTCACTTAAAGCTGTCCTTTACATAGCATAACAAAAATGCATTATTTAGGACGTACAGAAAATGCGTTGCACATTGAGAACTTGTAAGAACGAAGGACAAAGATTCAGAGTCACAGCTGTCAGTCTGGCATCTCCAGCAAGATTTTCTTCTGAGTAAAGGAAAATAGAGGGAGTGTTACTGAACTTCTGAATCTCATGTGTTTAGTCAGCTGCCACAGTAGTGACCAATGTTAGCAGTAAATCTGGAAAACATTCTATAGAACAACCAAATAACAATCTTGAAGACCAAATCTTTATTGCAGAGGTTTCCTGCACAAGGCCATAGCTCCCGAGCCTTTCATAGCCAAGCTCTGTTTGGGAAACCCAACCACATCCCATAGCAGCACAATAATCCTAGCCAGCACAGCCCTACAAGACTTGGTGGCTCCCCGCCTTACTGGCTGGGAGCCACTGTCTGACGGCTGAAATGGAATAGGAAAGATTCAAAATACGCTTTTTTATTTGTATTTGGAGCGTCAGTGTAGAGGTGGTGCCTAATGAATACTGACAAATAAGAAATTTACAAATAGAACATGAAGAGTTGGAGAAAAAGGGGGACAAAAACAGTAACAATATTCTAGAATAAAACTTTATATATTTTTTTTTATATTAAAGGGTTTTCCTTCTATTGACAGTTACTCTGCTTTGCTTTTGATGATTTTCCAGAACTGCACGTTACTTCCATCAGTAAATTCTCACCAGAAAAATAAAACTCATCACTGAGAATTGCTTTTTTTCTGTTAAGCTACAATCAGAAAACAACGTTGTGATGCCTTAATGATTTCGTAGATTGCAAAGTACTAGTATTTGTTTTTACAAAATGTCCTTGCTGTTTGAACATTGTTTTTAGAAACTATCAGGACAGCATAAATCTTCAGGCAAAGTGTGGCAGTTTGTTTAGCCCTTCTCAAGACTCCAGCAGAAAGCAAATTATATCAGAACTGCTGCACTTCAAGGATGCAGAACTTTTGCATACCATGTTCTTCAAAAGTCCAAAGTCTTTGTGACATCTTTCAGATAAATTCAGTTTGGATACAGGATACACTCTAGGTGTGCGCTTTTGATGATTTAAACATCATGTGATTATTAATCATAGCTACAGCACTGGCATTTTATGGAGTTCCCAATGGCACAGCTGCCTGAACAGATACCTACAGATGTCATCACACCAGGGTGTTGCAGCAATAGTTCTCAGAAGATGCAAAGCCTGCAGCATAGTCGTCCAGCTGGCTTTTGGATTCTAAAAATAGGTAGCGCCCAGTGGAGAAGAGATGGGGCAGGGCATGGGTACTTCACAAGCCAAGTACAAAAATCTGGCAAGTTCAAGATCGCAGTATTACAGGCTAAGCACATTAGTATGAAGATTTGTATTAGATCACCTCCGAGCACCATGGCTAATTAATTCATTTGAGCCATCTGAAAGTTAAGCACTCAGTCTAGGTTGTCATCTCAGCTTCTTCTGTAGTCAGAGAAACTGCAGGAGAGGAAAAGTCACCTCCAGCAGGCAGCTCGCTCAGCTGGCTGCAGACACCAGGGTAAGCACAGCAGCAACGCTGTCTGAAGGTGCCAGCCTCCTGCCACTGTTTCAAGGCAGCCTGGACAACAGCTTGACTACACGTCCATTATTTAAATGAGTATTACTAAGTGATACAAAACCTATTCCAAATAAAACATACATCTACAGTCTACCGTCTGTTTAGGCTGCAAAGTAACTTCAGATATATTATTTCCCATCTGTGCCTAATATTCATGGCAGGCAGAAGGAGAAAGAGTGAAGATAAATAAGGGAAGCTGAAAAAATAAGGCTCTCTGCTTTTCCCAACCTGTTGGGCAAACCAGAATGTGAGACACTGAAAGTAGTGCAGCTTTTTCGCTTGGGGGATCAAGAAACTGAAATCATGAAACACAACAATAAATATTTGCACTAGCTGTCCCCTCTTTAAAGAACATAAAAACTTCTGATAATTCATGTTTTTGTAATACAAAAAGTTTAACCAGAACTCTAACTGGCATTAAAACTAAAAGAATTAAAAGGAACAGTGGCAGTACCAACCTGTGGACTACAGCAGCTTCATACAGAATACGCCCAGTACAATGGGAACGGATCCCAAAAGGCAGTTACATCGCCACGTGGTCCCAGTAGCAACTGCAGCGCTCTGCTCTGGTTTTTAAGAAATGATGTTATGGAGAACCTTGATCAAAGCGTGGAACGCTTCTCAGGTGGCAGTTTTAGGGAATACATTGGACAAAATCATCTTCATGCCTGCAGTAATCAAGTGTACATAGTTGGATAATATCTATTATTTAGATAGATACTTTAAAATATTTTGGGGAGAAACATCCATCTAAATAGTTTTTAAAAGCTGGTTTGAAGCAGAAAAATATTCTTTAAAACACACATTGGAGCAGCATGTCATTTTAAATATGCTTTCTTAAGCTAATCAAAATTCCTTGTTCCCAACAATGAACAGTGATTCTTCTTAATAACCCAGGCATACCTGATGATGCAGTGCTGAAGGAGTTTCACAACAATTCTTGTTACTGTCTCCTCAACTGTGGAGCCAATGTTTCCAGTGACTACAGGTCCCAGTCATCTGTACCCAATCTTGATGTCTCACTAAAGGGAAAACGAAGAGTTGTATGCTGGGAGATGTAGCCTCATCAGCTACAAATACGCATAGAAATATGTTACTCACAACTCTGTTTTATCTTAGTTAAATGTGATGTTTGAATTTCTTGTAACTACTGATTACCATTGCTTGTACAACTGGCCAGGCAAAAGGAGCAAACTAAATACAAGTTACACTTTAAGAAAATACTGTTATAATTTGACTCCATCCAATTTCCCAAGAAAAACATAAAAAGAACAGGAGCAAACTCTCTGTTGTCATTCCATTCCTGTGGCTTAAATCTAGGGCATCACTAAAAAGCTAGGCCAGGTTTTTGTTCACTTATTTTTTAATGCAAAAACTGAGGTGCAGGTAACGCGAAATAGAATCCAATAACATCTGCAATTGCATATAATTCAAAGTGTTAGGAGAGATTTATTAAATCTGTTTTGTCCCTGTTTGTAGAGCAGGCTCATGACACACTGCTTTTCTGTCAAGACTGTTCCACTTTAACCACCAAGACAGCTCAGATTTAGAGATTTATTAAATCTCTCCTAACGCTTTAAAGGTAAAGTGTAAAAGAAGGATGAAAATTATTGAATTTATGTTTAAGTGCAGAGGTTCAAGAAGCATGACTGTATATGTACATCAGCACATGCATTCTGGAAAAAATCTGTGTAACCTTTACCCTGACTGTATATTGTAGAAGTGTTGAGGAAAAAAAAATGCAGTTTTTCATATCTGAACTGCATCAAAATTATAACTAATTGCCTTTGAATACCAAGAAATTTCAAATACCATTCATGAAGGTTATGAGAATTCTCTGTGACCTTCCAAAAATCTCCCCTTGAGGAATAGACTTCATATATTCTGCTCCCACCTCCAATATATTTTTGGAATATTTTGCAGTGAAGCTTCCCTAAAGGTTAGTTTAACAACTCACGGTGCATTTATCTGCAACTTCAAGGCCTGAAATAGTTCAAACAACATTGAGCACTGCTGAGTGATGTTCATGCTCGTGCTAACATGATTCGGATGAATGGAGTAAGATCAGGTCCAAACATACCATTCCCTCACAGTCAGCAATGGGAACTGGATATTTTGTATCACACTGAGACACAGTAAGTTAGCTGTTACAAAAAAACACTACAACCATGAGGTTTTGTTACAGTTACAGCTTTTCCAGCCCTCTCTGGGTAAGGCTTTTCTGGTTTTTTTAGGTCTTATCTGCACAAGAGCCCTCAATTAACTGCCCTCGGTCGCTGGCACGGGCAGGTTGAAGCTACACTGATTGTTACCTACAATGGCCAGAGGAAGCTAACCGGCAATTTGAGGGCTTTCCAAACATTCAGGGTAGAAAAACCTTCACATATGGCTGTGCGCTCCGGTTCCTGTCAAACATGGAAACCCACCAGGCAACCTCCCTGATTCTTCAGCTAAGCGCCCGCTTCAGCCATTCCTTCTCCACGGGCTCAAAACACCAGCCCGCATCCCTAACCCTCCCCTTCCAAGTAGTCCTTCCCACATCCACTCCACCTCTTAAAATCCTCAGCCCGGGGTTTAACCGCGGCTCGCTGGCATCAGCCTCACACGGCGTTCCCTGCCAGAGCCAGCCGGGATCCCACCTCCCCTTTCTCCTCCGCATGGCTCGCTAGGGGGGGGGTGGGCGGCAGGGCCGGCAGCTGCTCCCGGGGGCCGGGGGGCCCACGGCCGACTCCTCGCCGGAGGCAGAAGATGGGACAGGGCCGGGGAGAGGCGCCCGCGGAGGAGGTAGGGCCTGGGGGGTTATGAAACGAGCCGGGGGATCCAGGGCTCGGTTTTACCGGCTTGCAGTGAGGGGGGAGGCTCAGGGGGTCGGTGTAGCCGTGTGGGGGCAGCGCCTCAGGGAGCGCGGCCTCCCCTTCGCCTCAGGGCGGGGGGCGGCGCGGCCTCCCCTCAGGGCCTCCCCTCATGGCGGGCGGCCTCCCCTCCCCTCAGGAGGGCTTCCATCGCCTCAGGGCTGCCCCCTCAGCCCATCCCCTCCTCGAGGAGCCTCTCAAGGAGCCGATAACCCGCTCCCAGCGGCCGCCATCCCCTCCCCACCCCGCCGCCTCCCTCCCTCCCGCCCGCTCCTCTCCTCCCCGCTCCCCTCAGGGCTCTGATGACGTCTTCCCCCGGAGCTCGCGCATGCGCGCTGTGCGCGGCGCGGGGTGATGTAATACCACCCCCCCCTCCCCCCCCTCCCTCCCCTTTATCCCCTTTACATCCGGGCACCCCGCGTGCGCGCTCCCGCCTCCCCCCTCTCTATTCCCCTGCAGCGTGCGCGCGCGCGGCGGCGGCGGCGGCCCCCGTTGCGGGGAGGCGCTGGGAGGGGAGGGAGGGGTGGGTGGTAAACGGGGAGCGGCGCATGCGCAGAGCGGAGCGGGGGGAGGCGGCGCGCGTGCGCGGCAGCGGCGGGGGGCGGCTGGGCGCGGGCACGGGGCCGGGGCCGGGGGGGAGCCGAGCGGGAGGGGCCGGGGGCAGCGGGGCCGCCATGAGCGCTGCGCTCCCCCTGCGCACCCAGCCGCCCTCGGCCTGCGAGTGAAGCGAGGCGAGGCCGGGCCCCTTCCTCCCTCCTCCTCCTCCTCCTCCTCCTCCTTTTTTTTTCTCCGTCTCCTCCTCCCCGCCGCGCACCTCGGGGAGCCGCCGGTGCCGTCCCCGCCGCGGCCCGGAGAGGGGTAAGTGGGGGCTAGGGGGGGGTCCTGAGGGGGATCTGAGGCGGCTCTGAGGGTGTGGGGGTCCCTGAGGGGCTGTGAGGAGGATGAGGAGGGGGAGGGAGGCGAGCTGAGGCGGCAGCAGCTCCCCTCCGCCCCCTCCCTGCTCCAGAGTTCATTTACCACAGGCTATAAACAGCCTCCTCGCCCGAGCCGTGGGGCACGAGGAAAAAAAAAAAAAATAATAAAAAAAACACCCCCTCAGCACCATAAGGGGTATTATGGATTTATAAAGCACCCGCCCCACCGAGGTGCGGGGCACCCAGGGGGTGCTGGCCTTGCCTCACAGCTCGCCCTCGCCTTGTGGGGTGGGAGAAGCTGGAGCCAGGCTTTGGGAACAGCGGCGGGGAGCAAAGGTTGGCGGGGAGCTGTGATCTGGCATTGAAAGCGGAGGTGAGAGGACGGTGTCCTCGGTGGAGAAGTTGCCCGGAGATGTGGGAGATAATTGGGCTCGGTGCTGTGTGCTGGAGCTCCCGTCTGACCCTTCTGTTACGTTACCTTGTGGTAGCCACACAGCTCTGGGGCTGGCTGCAGGTCAAAGGGATGTCTGCGACGTCTATCCTGATACGTATTTGTTTTCATTTCATACAGTTAAAACGTTTCAGGGTTGTGCCCCGCGTGTGGCAAAATTCTGTGGTTGCAAAACCAACCTGTGAGGAACTGCTTTGCCATCGAGCTGTACCTTTTGTCAAGGGAGAACTCGGTGGTGGCTCAGATGACCTGCGTGGTAACCTTAGGGCTGAGCATGCCATACCGAGGAATTTTTGATTTTTAATTCTTTCAAGAATTCATTCTTCTCAAAGAGATGCTGAGAGCTGTAGGTTGGAGGCTCTCTTCCCCAGGGGTAGGTGGCACGTTTTCCATGGGTTGCGATGGGGAACGTCAAAATAAGTGGAGTCACTTCGTGAAGTCCTGGTTCTAACTCGGTAACGCTTTGCTGAGCCTGTACACGCGCTGCTTAGGTGGCTGGCGAAGGATTAGTGAAGCACCAGTGCAATTAAAGACGACCGCTGTTACTCAGGACCCTGTGCGAATTGCCAAATTAACAGGAATTGAGCAAGTTCTACCCACATTTCTTCTCTGACAGCTTTGCTTTTAATGCTATTCATGGGTTTTCTATGAATAAGATCAGAGACAGAGGGAAGGGGTGGGGAAAGCACGGGTCAGGGAAGTTTTACATTTTCCCTGTCTGAGCAAAGGAAAGGTATTGAGGAACAACTTTGGTAGGTACAGCAGCATTTCTCACGGGGGCAGGGAGAGCTGCTCCTAAAGCTTTCCCCTCCAGGCCCGTATTTCTGGGCCTACATCTTGTGCAGGGGACTGCTGTAAAAGTAAAAGTCTTGCTGATGCGTTGTGCCAGTTATTAATGTTTTCCTCAGCCATATTCATCTGATAAAACCTCCTGATAAACGTAGCTTGTACTGGAAAGAGCTGGTCTTTACCCTCGCTCTTTTCTGGTAGAGCTGTGTTTTTCTAGGCCTAGCTCTGGTTAAAAAGGTTTAGTCCTTTGGTTGGTGGTTGTCTGGTAAATATTTCCCCTTGAGGTACAGCAGAAAACTATACCTGTTTTCCAAGTGCTTCGCCGAGTCTAGGTGAGCTCGAGATACTTTGTTGGAGCTGAGGAGCAGGGCTGGAAATGCCAAGGGACTGGTGAAGCTTGCAGGTCCAAACAAGCAGAACTCACTCGGTGCAATTTGAATTAAAGCAGTACACAAAAAAAGTCTTTTCTATAAAATTCAAGCTGGTTGCTTCTTATCTGGAGAGCAGCTTATACGGTGCCGTTGAGTCATTCTTGCTGAGAGGGCATTTTAAGAACTATCGTTAAAAAGCTTAGATATTTAACTTTGGCACAGTGTAATTTGCAAACTTATGTAACTGGTATGTTTTTGAATGCAGCTGTCAATAAGATCTCATTGCACTTTTCCCTTTTTAGTGGAACTGGGAATATAAAGCAGCTGCTTTCACGGGATGACCTACATACAAGTCATTTATCAACGGTATATCTCTTACTAAAATATTGACATTAATATTGGCTTCATTTTCACATATTGAAGCCTATGCTAATGTCAAAATATTTTTACATAATTGCGAGTTATTTACAAATAAGCAAGTTTTGGAATGGGAAGTGCTGTAAAATAGCTATTCAGTTGGTCTCTGCAGACCTCAACTCACTTTAAAGACTTTAATGATGTTTGAAGTCAAGACAATAGTGGCTTAGCAGAGCTGCACCTGAGCCATGCAACATTTCTTCATACTGTGGCACGTGGTTGTAATTGTTCTCCTCTCTTCTCTTAAACCATAGCTCACTTTTACTTTTTTTTTAAACGTTGGTGTATCTGTGTCATCTGTAGCTCTTTTTAAATGATGCAACCTATAGTCACGTTTATCCTTTTTGAAAATTCAGCTGTTTCTGGATAGTGTTTTGCTGTTGAAATCTTAACCCATATCTTTAGCTTTAGTCTTATGATCAATATTTCAGTTAAAAAAATATTAGGATAAGAATTAAACTTCTCTAAAACTTAAATAGAGTTAACTGTGATGCTCTTCATTGAAAGAATGACAAATTGCAAACTAAAGTTTACATCAAAAACAGGTAATGCCTGAAAAAAAAAGTGTTTTTAAGATCCAGGGAACATACATAAAATGTAGTTTAAGAGCCAGTGCCTAAAACAGTTGTTTCAGAAGGCTTCGTGTATTTGAACCATGATGTAGCAGGGATCAGAGTGGTGATAACATTATCTCTTTGTGGCTTTTTTACATTGCTCTTCTTCCTATCTGTCTGCGAAGGAACAATTTTAGATTTATCATGTTTCTAGAGTAAATCATTTAAATCTTAAGGTTTGCGAGAACATCTAGTCCAAGGAAATTGTAATCAGGGCAGAAGAGAAAAAAGCGAGATGCCATACTGAGGGAACAGACTGATTCTTGTTCCTGGATCGAGGTAGTATCCAGCTGAGTGCTGGAGGTGTTGAGGCAGTGCTATAAGGGCTGCTTTTCTGAATTTCTACCTACCAAACTGTGCTCCCTGTTAAACCACCTACGAAGTTAAAGATGTCTGTCAAGTTTCTTCTTTTTGCATTTCTCTTTGTGTGTTTAAACTGAACAGGCCTTTGTTTTACTGGGTGCTCGTTTAATTTTTTTTGTTGTTGTTTTCACATACCAGTAAAATTAACTAATGGATATTTCAGCTTGCTGCTGGAGTCTCCAGAACAGCGTGTTTATAAATATATCAAACAGTTGCTCAGATTTTTTAACAGCTCGTCTAAAAAGGTGTTCGTATGTGACCAAACCAACAGAATAAACACTTCCTTCATCTATAAATAATACCAACAAAGTACGCTTCCACTGTTTAGAGTGTAAACTTTGGAGCAGCATACTAGCACAAGAGCATCTCAGAGGGATGCAAAGGAAAAACAAAGCTGAGTAATCAGATTCCAGTGTTGAAATTCAGAGAAATGCTACAAGTTCACAGCTAGAGAAGTGCATTAATCTCTTTATCGCTAAAGTCTTAGTTCTTAGTTCAGGTAAGAATATTTTAATTGATTAAAATATCTTCAAATAGTTTGTAAAGCCCAGAAACTCAAGCGTAATGTGCCTTGTGCTCTGGTAGCTGCGGTTTAAATAAAGCAAAGCACTTAAAGGTCCTTACGCGCATTGGCGATGTGCAGCTGAATTATGTGGGACTGCGCAGATGCATGATGTAACCCTCATACTTACATGCCTTGCTGGATTGTGACCCAGAGGATGAAATGTGCTTTCATGTTTGGGTCTCAGCTGTAACTTGAAGGATTTTCTGTAGCTATGCGTGCAATTCATTTTAACTGCTGTCTGTGCTTTGGGTCTGGAGTTTGAATGCCAATCTGTATTCTTCTTGGCCGCGGATCGTGGCTATTTGTGCACAACACTCTGCTGATTTTAGATTAAGGAAATACCCTAAAATGCAGTAGCCATGAGAACTGTGTAATCTGTGCCTAAGCTGTTTGTGTTTGGGGATGATTATAAGGAATTCACCAGTTGTCTGCGAAGTTACATAAACCCAATCTTTAGGAAGGGGTGCAGAAAGCAGGGAAATGTGGGCAGGTAAGCAGTTAAGTGTTAAGCTGAAGGAACGTTTCATGAAGAAAGAATCAGTTTATATCAATAAATAATTCTCTGATTCCCCTAATCAAATATCTTAAGTATTTGGACAGACCCTTCTTACAGACCTTGTATTCCTTCTGTCTGTAGGGAACCGTTCTGGGGCTGCGAAGTGAGGCCCTTTAAGCTCAGGAACTGCTGGTTTTCACACTGCTTAGATGTTGAAAAACAGGAGGATTGTACAGTGTCCTAGTTTGGTGACCAGGATATTTAGAGTTGCAACAGGCTCAGGTTTGGACTCAGAAGAGCATCACCTCACTGTCTTGGCCATCAAAGGCAACTCCATCAGCTCTGGCTGCGCTGCTGGTACCAGGGCTGAGCCTGGCAGTTGGTTGGACCCTCAGAGAAAGCCTTCTGTCCCAAAAATTAATAAGGACTACAACAGGGCTATTTTTTTCCCCTTAGATTCTTTTTTTCCTATTTTTAAATTGTCTTGATGGGGGGGAAAAAAAAAAATCTACTATTATTCCATCAGTCATTCTCTATCTTTTTTTTTTTTTTTTTTAAACAAGATAGGAATGCTGGGGATGTCAGGGCAACATGGCTTTGTAAATAAAAGCTCTTGGCGTGTACAAATGAACAAACTCCAGCTTTTCCTAAGCTTTGAGGATTTGACTTCCAGGTCTTAATGTGCTTCTGGCATAGTTTTGATGTAATTTCCTTGCAAGCAAAGCCAGGTTACAGCTGTGTACTTCAGAACATTTCCTATTTTATTCCCATTTGATTCTCATGTGTAGTCAGCAGGTTTGATGTCCCGCGTGCTGCTTTTCCTATATCCTCACCAGAACTGTGGTAACATTGCTGTGATGGGAACCGCAAATATTTTCTCGTAAAACGAAGAGTCTGGAAAACTGCTTATGTATCTTACATTAAATAATTTCATAATAATGCTTGGCGAAGGAGGAGGTTTTGTGACCCTCATGGAAACATCTAATCATCAGGCGTGTACTGGCTGTGAACAGCTTGGGACATAAAGACTGAAAATTCGGAAGGAGATGGGTGGTGATTCCACGTGTTTGATTGTCTTTGGGTTGTAGGGAGCAGCAATAGCACAGCAGCCTTTGTGGTGAGGGTGTCAGTTAAACACTGCAAGAGCATTCATCACAGAAAGGTGGTGCGGTGCTGTAAGGGCTTGTCCTCAGCTACATCTCCATTGCCACCAGTGACAATTCGCAATTACGTTAACTATTCAAAAAAAAAGCGGCAGTTTCCTGAGTAGGAAACTGTTTCATCACAAGTGTGTGTGTGTAATTTTTTTTTCTATATTTCAGGAATGGTTCAATTAATGCATTTGATGTTTGGTCTTTTTTTTAATTACTGTTTTCAAGCCTCACTTTGTTTTTGTAGTCTCAGCGAATAATCCCATCAGGACCTCTTTCCATGCAGCATATTTTTCCTCGTTTATTTTAACACTTTAGCTAAAACACTGTGGGGTGCTGGGAGGGGGAGTCTGCAGTCGCTTGACTTTACTGCAGTGGCCTTTGAAGAACCTGAGCAGTCCTGGTCCTAATAAGCCATTCTGGGCTTGAGGTCCGTTACCAAGAATTTCATTTCCCTCTTTTGGGTAGCGGTGGCGAGGGCTGGACTCAAATTCTGCCTGATTCTTCTGAGTGGGGTTAGCTGAAGTTGATAAAAAGCAAATGCCGTCGTGTTTTGTTTTTCTTTCTGAGTCAGAAATAGCAGTGAAATAGTGCAGTTCTTCCACTAAAGAAAACATTCCTCGATGAATCTTCAGAATATCTTTCTGTAAATGGCAAATAGTGTTTGGTTGGTAATACTAGCAGGGAACAAAGCTGCTGAGACTTCAAGCTGTGAATGAGAGGTTGGAAGAATGAAGTTTTAAAGAACAGTTTTATTTAGCTGTTCCTTGAAGCATTTGATATGTTCAGGTCTGTTCAGTTCTTGGACTTTCTGAGGTTTATTTGTACTCCAGAATTGGATATTACGGCCACTGTGTCTAGGAAGGGGGTAATAGTACGGTGCTAGTGGCAATACTCTGTTGGTATTGGAAATAGGGGGAAAATTATAGTTCAACTTCATGACAATATAGCTCCAATTTTCTTATTTTTACTTGCTTGCCTTGCTCTTTGAGAGATTTTGAATTTTACTGCATCTTGTTTATTGAAACAAAATGAAGCAAGGGCTTTCTTTCTCCCAACTTCTGTCTGCAAAGACTGCAGCTTCCTTGGATCTCACAGTTCCTTTCTACAGTGCTTTCCTCAATGGGGCTTTGAATTTTGGCTGGAGCCTGCAGGAGTTTGTGTGCTCTTAACAAAGCGTTTGTTTAATCTCGGTGTCTAAAATGGGTGTCTTTTGTTTATCTTCCAACACATTTTAAATAAGAAATCTTTGGAAAATGTTGTATAACCAAAAAGGGGCTGCAGCTGAACACCAGCGGGGGGATGTTTTCTGATTATTAATTTCTTCAAGCAAGGACCTTGGGGTTTTCATTCTGTTCCTACTGCTCAGGCAGCAGCATATGATGGTGCAGAGCTAGCTCATTGATTTTCAGAGATTTTTTTTTTCATAGTGATTGGGCTGCTTGTACTTTGATACTGCTGCCGAGTGCTTTTTTCTTAGACTCTCCCACCTCTACTTTGAAGTACAAATGTTTAGAAATAATCAAGAAATTTCTTGGGGCCAAGAAATATTATTTATTTTTTCTGAGGATGCAAGTCTTGTTAGGATCTTGATGAGTGACTGGTACTTGTGGATGCAAGTTGTATCTCCTCTCAGAATCAATTTAGTGATTTTGCTATTCCCCACAGTGGTCCTAGTGATTCTGGGAAGAAGTTATTTTCTTCAGTAACTGACCACAGAGCAAAAGAACTCCATAAAGAAATGTTGAAGCTGCATCACCCTCTCTCTAAATCTCTGCAGGAACAATTTGTTAGACGAGTTATCTTTTTCCATGTTGAGGACTGTCTTTTTTGGAAAATCAGATTACAAACATCTTTCAAGAAAGTTTGGACCTCTGCCAGCACACATTCATGTTGAGAAGAACAGCTCCTCGTTTAACCTTGGAACAGGTTTGGTTGTCTGGAGAAAAGGCAGATAACAGCAGAAAAAGGTGAAAGGAGGCAGGGTGCTAGCTTAGGAATGGCTGCTTTCCATGTTCCAGAAGACTTTTGGAGACTTTACCAATCCTCTCCATAGTCCTACCATCACCTCCAACACAAACAACAAATGCATCGATGTAGGAAATCAAGTGGGATAAAATATTTTGCTATTTAATGTGAGGAGGCATTCAGAAAGGCTGTCAGCCCCTAGCATGAACGGCAGATTTTAACCCAAAGGGGAGTTATCTTTAAATAAATAAAAGCTCAATGAAATGGTTTATTAAAAAGTAGCCCAAAATCTTCATTTTATTTCTTGTCCTACTTCTTTTTTGGAGACAATTCACAGGTCTCTTTATTGGCCATCTATTCCTGCATTTGAAAGTAGATGTTCAGAAACATCAGCTCTAATTTTCAGTATTTTATTGATGTTGTCGAGCCGTGAATGCCAGGACTCCGTCATATAGCCTCTGATAGTTTTGAAATACTTTCGTTGGCAAGAAGCTTTTTCATGACTTCATTCAGCCCATGACCGTGGTGTAATTACGTCTCCTCGTCCGCGTGTTCTGTTTTATTTTAGTCATTCTTCTGATCCCCAGGATGATCTCTGACATGTTATTTGTTAATGTTAATTGATTTGGGGCTTCCAGTATGGAAGATTTTCATTCAGCAGGAGCTAACTTGAGAAATGTTTCTGTGCCTGCACAATTATATCCTGACTGGTTACTGCATCCAAGGCAGGGGGGCAAAGTGCCACAGATCAGGTTGAGCTTTGGGTGCCCCTTTTCTATTCACCAAATTATACATACTGCTGCTGACTTCTTCTGTGTCCTCTAGTTCAAGTAAAGCTTGTAATCTCGCTTTATGCATGCTCATTACAGCATACAGGGCGTAATGTCACTCGGAGAATTGTTCCAGGAAACTGTAGGATGGGGACACTTCTCAGCTTAGGTTGGACAAATAGCTACGGCTGCAGTGTGCCTCCTATAAGCAGCTTATCCTAGTGGAAGGAGTACAATTCAAGCATTGTTTTAAAAGGATTATTAAATTATATATTGTTAAAGTACAAGCTGCAGGTGGGGGGTGGTGGCTTTTCGTGGACAAAATGCTTGGTTCATAGTTTGAGATCTTTGGAAAAATACATAAGGTTTTTGCAGGGATATATGGATTTACATTGATTGTCCTTAGTGAACGATTTAAGATGTTTGAACCTTCAAGCAAATGAAAAAGCATATGTAGAATTTATTTTCTTGTGTACCAGGAGTTAATACAGTTGCACTGACTGGATAGTGTAATTTGAGGGACAAATAAAGGGGCAAAGGGATTTCATGCATTCCACTGGTGTATCTGCGGTTGTCCGTGGTTGTCCATGGTCTGGTATACTAATTACCCTCCTTTTCTTTGCCACTCAGTTCTCCAATTGCATCTATTTTCAAGGGCTTTAGCTACTGACTCTTTGGCATGCTCCATTCATTATTTCGGTTTTGTTTCTAATGCTGCAGTCCTTTGAATTTTGGCACTCTTGTGTTTTATCCCAGATCTTGTTACTTGTGTTGATTTTTCTAGGCCTGTACAGTACTCTCGCTTTTCTGTCTGCAAACTGCAAGTTGAGTTTTTCATGCACTTGCTGTAGAGGTTCTCCTTCAGTTTGACCTCTATGGAGTCAGCATTCCTCAAGTCATGCTTCAGATGCACTCATAGATGCATCCCTGGGCATTCATATTTATGCACAGGGTCCAGTCTCACTTCTTTTAATTAAGAAATTATTTAATAAAATAAAAATCAGAAGCCTCTAATTATTCTTGGGAGCCAAAACCCAGGAACTCTGACTGCAGGAATCTCTTGCTTTCAGGAGTAACTTATGGAAGGCACAGGCACTGAGATGGTGAATCAAAAGTCAGCCTTGGTTAAAACTGTAGGTTGTTTGGCCGATTGCTGTGACAGTTGCAGTGCCTGATGGTGTTTTGGTTACCCTCCTGAAGAAAATCTTGCACCTCCAATGTTCCTACAGGGCACTGCTGCTGTCGTACTGTTCAGAATCGTCTTCCTCTAAGAAAAAAACAACAGGAGGTTTACATTTTGCCAATAGATGCACCGGTAAGCATCCAGATTAAAGTACATTTTCTCAGACTTTGGCTGTAGTAGGGACAGGAATGCTGTCTGTCTCCCTTGGTCGTTCATACATTGCTCAAGCATCCTGAAAGTGAAGGCATCCAGGTTTGGTATCCCGGTGCCAGAGATGACCAGATGGCTGCAGGTGACTAAAGAACTGTGGCAGAGGGGTGAGCCAAGCTGTGCGTGGAGTCTGGGTGCGTTCAGACTCTTCTGGACCTGACTTCCCTCTCGTTAGTGGTGTTACTTAACGAAATCCTGCTGTAACTTGGTTGCTTGCAGTGCTGTAGGTCAGCCTGATTTGCATACGTGGTTACATATGCTGAACCAAAGGTGTCATTCAGGCTTAAGCAGCATAGTGCTCGCAGCTCCTCGTGAAAGAATGTATGAGGTACCGGTGAGTTAGGTAGGCACTGATGTGTGAAAGATGTCTATAGATAGGGACTTGAGAGCAGGTTTAAGATTTCTTTTTTTAGTAGGGAGGCAGCACAGCTTTATGTCAGTCTGTGTGTTTTTTCTGCTCCTTTAAAACTCAAAAAAAAAAAAAAAAGTAACTTTAAGACTGCATAAGGGGGAAGTAGCAGGTAGGCTGCGTTTCCTAAGAATTCACAAACTGGTCATTACTAAACCCACTTTTCTGAACATGAACTGAAATTCGTGAAGACTCGAAGGCTTGGCACGTTCATCCCACCTGCTAGTAAACTATGCTTTCCCTTCAGATACAAGGATTTTGAGAACCTGGCCTTGCATGCCTCCAGGTGTAGAGTGGTGTTACGGTGGAAGTACGAGTAGCTAGAGCATTGCGAGGAAGGTAACCGCGGTCTGTTGCTGCAGTTTCCAGAAGGTGAATGCTTCATGCCATGGGCTCTGAATAATTTCCTAAGTAAAAGGTATGTGTGACCACATTGTGGTTATCCTGCTCTCTGGTTGTATTCACATCTCTGGTGGGTAGCTCACACCCTCGAAGAATCATGTGTCAACATCTCACCTCCGAGGCTTAATTTAGAAGAATAGCAACAGCTTTCGTTTTGCCTCCTGGGAAGGGATAAGGCAGCTTGATTTTAAATGGAGAGCAGATTCCTTGAGTTTTTTTTAATTGTGGTTTAGGTGACAGACTGCTGAGGGGGATGAACAGCTTCCAGAGCACAACTCTGAGTATTGGGAACCTAGTAATGTGAGAGACTTGAAGTAAAACTGCTTTTTCTGCTTCAAATTTGGCAGTGCTTGTGGTTGGTTTAACTATATCTTCTTCTTAATGCTTTTGGTTGGTTGTTTTTTAAACAGAGTATTAAAAAATGCAAAATACTTTGCAAAATGTGGCATTTGCCAGGGCACTTTCTGCTTTTTGAGCTCTAAATTCAGGTTAGACAATTGAATTCTGCTTTGTGATCTCTTCAACAATAAAAAAGTGCTGTACATTAGTTCAAACTCTCCTGCTGACGAAGGGGCGAATAAGAAGTCCATTCCATGAAATAATTCCCCGTTTGATCTATGGCAGCGTTCTGTAATTATTTTGATCGCTCTGACTTCATTAGAGCTGTATGTCAAGATAAAAACATCTAAGTCGTATTTTTTCCTAGCAACTGCAGTAACGTGAACCTCATGCATGTGCTTAGGATACGAGAGCGGCGTGCGCTGTGTTTTGCTGCCTAGTTCCACTTTGCACGGGCATCGTCATTTCGTGCTCCCTTGAGAAGAGCCAGAACCAAAGAGCAGGGGCTGGCGTGAGAGGAAGCAGAGGTGTGCTGCTGCTGACATCTCTCCCCATGCAGCTGAAATATGCGTGGCTTTTGTTTTTGTTAGCAAAGCATGTGAGCAAAAGCGTATAACCAGCGCGTGTGCCTCGCATTTGGATCCCTGTCGTGGTGAGATCAAATATAAACACTTCTTGCCTGTTTATTTTAACACGTACAGATGTTTCAAAAAGGGTGATAGTGGGTTGGAGGAGACATGCTGGAAGGCTTTATTGCATACACGGTTTCATTGCTAGCTGGGGTTGTGCTGGAATAACATGCGAGCAAAAAGTGATGTTATCACTTGGTGAGCTGATCTAACATATTCCACATAGATGGTAAAACCTCCTAAAATCCCTAGTAAACCAACTTCTTTCCTAGTACAGCAGCTTAGCTAGGGCCTCGGGTAAAATCTTATTTTGAGATTCATCTCGGTTGCTTTTTGTCTGCCGTCTTCCAATAGCAAAGCTTGTGTTATTCCCTTACATTGTATTGTATAACAGTGATTTGCACATTCTTTGGTGCCTGCTGAATTTGCAAGTATGTAAAATGTGCGACCTATTTTGTGTGATTCTTTTTTTTTTTTTTTTTTTAATAATGAATGCTCAAATAAACTGATGTGGATTAGAAGGGTGGGTTGGATGGGTAGGGTGTGAGAGCCATGAGGATAAACCAGTCAGTTTGCAAATGTAATTCTTCATTTCTTAAGCATGAATATTTGCTGCATCACATCCCAGTGATTTGAGGTGGAGGAGGATTGGGCGTGCAATATATTGGGCTGGCTTGAAAAAAAGAAAGCAGCATGAATTTACAACGTGTGTGATTTTTATTTCTAAACAGGTTTCTTTAAACTTGTCAGGGGTAGTTGTCTTTCGCTGAAGCATGAATACATTAAGGTTTTAAGTAAATCTGCAGCACAGACATCTGAGAAGCTTGCTGTGTAATTTAACTGAAAATCTAAGGATGAGCTTTCACAAGATGGCTGAGCCATGCTAATGGCTTGCTGCTGCCTAAAGGGACAGCTGCTCTGTTCCTTCTGTGTCTTGCTCCTAGTTATCCAGTCTTGTCACTTTTTTTTATGCAGGCTCTGGCATTCATCTGGACTCTCCAGATCACTTTACCTGTTTAATAAACAAACAAATCTCCTCTCCCAAAGGAAAACCTAATCATTTTCCTTTTGTTTACCCATCACTAACATAAAAACAGAACATGAGCAGTACTTCATGGCCAGGCAGTAGGGGTCTAGGAAATGTCACTGGCCTGGAAACATTGAACTCTTTCCTTGGCCCAGTAATTGCAGGGAACATTACCATTCAGATGTGTGCCAATCTCATTTTATATAAAACTCCTTTTATATATACTGATACCAGAGACTTTTATCAAAACAATGATAGTGGAATAAAGTTCTTTAAGTATAATAGCTGGAAATACTTTAAAAAAATAAAACACATGAAAAGTACAAAAGCTAGTAGCAGTGTCCTTGTTTAAATGAGATGAAAGCGATGCAAATTTGAATTGAGAGAAAATTAGGCTTTGTATTTGTCATTTTAGCATTCCTTGCACTTTCTGTTACTTAATAGCTTTCATTAGTGTATTTGCTATTTATGTTCAATAATATCTTAATCCTTTTTTTCTTTCTTTTCAGAACTGAAGGAAAGTCATCATGGGAGCATTTTTAGACAAGCCAAAGATGGAGAAGCATAATGCCCAAGGGCAAGGGAATGGGCTTCGTTACGGTCTGAGTAGTATGCAAGGCTGGCGAGTTGAAATGGAGGATGCACATACAGCTGTGATTGGTTTGCCAAATGGACTTGATGGATGGTCATTTTTTGCTGTATATGACGGGCACGCTGGATCCCAGGTTGCCAAGTACTGCTGTGAGCATTTATTAGATCACATCACAAGCAACCAGGATTTTAAAGGGCCAGATGGGCCCCCATCTGTGGAAAGTGTAAAGAGCGGCATCAGAACAGGTTTTCTGCAAATTGATGAACACATGAGAGTCATCTCCGAGAAGAAACATGGCGCAGACAGAAGTGGGTCAACAGCTGTGGGTGTCATGATTTCTCCCCAACACACATACTTCATCAACTGTGGAGACTCGAGAGGTTTACTTTGTAGAAACAGGAAGGTTCACTTCTTCACACAGGATCACAAACCGAGTAATCCACTGGAGAAAGAGCGTATACAGAACGCAGGTGGCTCTGTAATGATTCAGCGCGTGAATGGTTCCCTCGCTGTTTCAAGGGCACTTGGAGACTTTGATTACAAATGTGTCCATGGGAAAGGTCCTACCGAACAGCTAGTCTCACCCGAGCCTGAAGTTTATGAAATTGAGAGATCAGAAGAAGATGATCAATTCATCATACTGGCTTGCGACGGTATCTGGGATGTTATGGGAAATGAAGAGCTGTGTGACTTTGTAAGATCCAGACTTGAAGTCACTGATGACCTTGAGAAAGTTTGCAATGAGATAGTTGACACCTGCTTGTACAAGGTAGCAAGACTTGAGAGGAAAAGTTTCTGTTTCCACTATTAGATGTTTATGAATGAGTTAAGAATAATAAGTTTTGATATCAGTTGATAAGTATGTTCTATGTTAACATGACCTTGAAACTAATTAAATTACCTTGATTCCCATAAAAATGGTGATAGAGAGAAAACAAACATGCTACAGTAACAGTAGGGGCATCTTTGATGAAGAGTTGAAAATCATGTACAGATATGTTGTGATACCTGGGAAACTAGAAGCTAATGGGAGCATATGGGCAAGCCAAGGACAGTAACTGTCCTTTTCTATTTCACAACATACCTTACAAAACCTTAACTCTTTCATCAGACTGGAAGATATTCTTCCTGCTTTTTCCTTCCTCTCATAACTTTACTGCCATAATTACATCAAGTTAAATGCAGAGTGATTGAACCCTGACTTATTTTAAAGTTTTCTCTCGACTATATGAAGATCTGACTTCTTAAGTCATCTTTTGTTCTGGTTTAATTGCTGTACTTCTCATTCAGTGTTGTGTCATACAGCTGTGAAGCTAACGCAGAAAAAGATAGGACTGTTTTGTTTAACAAATCTATGCAATTTTGTGTACAATGACTTCCACCTTGTGTAGGATGGTGCAGTTAAGAGATTTGAAATATTTAGTTTCATGGCTTATTACTTAATTTTCCAAAGGCACGCTGTAAGTCATAATGCAAAATGCCCAACATTTTTGATACTAAAGAGGCAAGAGAGCATCTCAGCTCTTGCCACGTGGCTACAAAGGTCATTGTTTCCCATTTGGAAAAAAGGAATCACTTTCCAACACTTTGGAAGATTAATAATGCATATAGTTTTGTTTACAACTTTGTCTGGTAGCCTTGAAAACAAGGGAATGAACACTGGCTCATGGATGCTGTAACCTTTGCAGTAGCCAGTTCTCAGCACCTCCTCATACACCTATATATACTTTTTAAAACATTTCTGCTTGTTCTTGATCTTATTTGCATTTAATTTGCATTAACTGCTAAGCGTATAGATATGTGTTTGTAGACAAGAGCTCAGGGATACTGAAAGCAAACTAAACGGTTACTTTTGATAAGCAGAAGGTGTCTGTATTCTAATATACTTGAGTATTAGAGTTGCATTTAATTTTTAAACATTTCCATTTCAAAGAATGCTTTTGTAAAGGCCAGAGCACTTTCCAGCTGGTCTTTTAATAGCTCCTCTAACCTGTAATTCGTCTTTTTAGAAAAGGGGAAAAAAAAAAACAAATCAATAGCAGTGGTTTTGATTTGTTTTTGGAACAACTGTCTGAATTCAATTTATTATGTACTGTTTTTAAGCAGTACAGGGTTTGTTTACTGATTTAATATTTCACCTGTTTTCTCAGAATGATCGGATGGTACTTAAAACAAGAGGGAACACAGCTTTGTAATTGAACATCACTTATTAATAACATCATTTTTTAAAAGACAATGGGCTGTCTAATTGGCTCCAGATAGTCTTCAGACCATAAAAGTGGAAAAAAAACCAAAATGACTTAAAAGGTAGTTTTTACTGAACAAACTACAAAAAGTAGATTTCTGGAGTTCTGGAAGGAAAAAAAAATTAGGTTGATGATGATAATCTGTGGGAGCAAAAGTTGTATTCTAGTACCATGATTGGTGAATTCTTGTTTGTAAAATGCTTTGATGTGGATTTAGTCTGGTATGTATGCATTCTCAAATCGTTTTTTCTTTTCCACCAGGGAAGTCGAGACAACATGAGTGTGATATTGATCTGTTTTCCGAATGCACCAAAGGTATCACCAGAGGCGGTGAAAAGAGAGGCAGAGTTGGACAAGTACCTGGAAAGCAGAGTAGAAGGTGGATCATTTAAAAAAAAATAAGTAACTTTGTTTTTAAACAGACCCCTTGACCCCCTTCCCTTTCCAACAACTAATTGTATACAGGATTTTTAATAGACTTTCAAGTGCCATTGGCCATCTAGTGTACATCTCTGAAAAAGGCACTCTTACCGTGCTGCTGTGTGTCCTGACAAAATCCTGCTATGAAAGTGCAGCAGACTGTAGCTCTGAAAATTGGTCAGGATGGCAGAGAGGATTCATTTATACTCAGTGTTCTTCGTGAGTCCATTGACAGCACTAACTTCAGCCCAGTCAGTCCCTGTGCCTGTTATATGGAGTTAAATAAAATAGTCAGAATATCTTGTACGGTATCTACAAAGGTGGTAATTTGAGTGCCACTTTTCTATGTAGCTCTGTCTGCAAATTAGCCAGAAAAATATTTTATTACACAATTGTGGTAGGGTTACATCTTAATTACTGTCATCTTAAAGGCACCTGGTAACATGTATACTTACTTGAAAGTATGTCAGAAATTTGTTAAAGCTAATCTTTAAGTATTCCTGATGAGCACAATCTGGAAGCACATCTTTGATAATAACTTCAAAATTTTGTCTAAATACGTATTTCTGGAGTTCTTAAACTTTTAGCTGAAACTGCAAATCTTAGGTGTTTTGGCTCACCTAACTAAAAATGGCATTTAAAATCAGTTTCACTTAAGAGATTTCTCGTTAAAACTGGATTTACAGTGCCTTTTGATATTTAAAGATGATCACAGCTTGGATTTTGTTTCTGAAACGTAAGACACAACCGTATGCATTGTTTGCATAGGTTAAGTCTATTTTTGAAGTGGACTCCTAGACCTATATGTTACCAGTCTAGTTATGTACATATACTGCAAGAATCCTTAACAGCACATGTGGCACGAAACACAGTACTTAGCAACATGGTATCAGTGATTAGTATACCACAGGAATATATTGTGCACTTTTTTCCTCCTTAACTTGTGTGAAGGTAACGCGAAGTATAACTTCAGAAGTTTCACAGATGACTTGTTTATGTGGGAATTCTGGGTTCAGACAAATTAACGTGTGGTTTAAAGCACTTGCTACCTTGTAGGTGCTCCTTCAGGAAGTACTGCTTTTTTTGAGGGCCTTGTTCCTGAATTTTGGCAAACTACAGCTGTTATACCCCCAAATAAATGTCCACACAGAACGTTTCTGTGTTTTATATAACTTCTCCCTAACAGAAGAAGTTGGTGCACTACAGTGTGAATCTTTTTGACAGCGTAGCAGGAGTATCCACACGTACAGTAGCACTGCATGAGTTGAGTGTCAGATGGCTTTCTCCATTTCAGAGCAGTGAACAGCAGACATTTGAAGAGCTCACTATATAGACCCACTCACAGAACTGGTGAAGAGCAAGTATGCTGTAAATTCACACGTTAATTTATAGCATGCTAACTCTCCTAGTTACCTTACCTCATTACCTTCATACCTTAGCTATTTTGTCTTAATTCAGACAAACCCATGACATGGAGTATGAAGATAGCTTCAAGTTTAGGCTGCATTTCAGCTGACCCCATTGTACTCTTCAGAATATTAACAGTGGGGAAAGTTAACACCTTTGTACAGACTCCTCAGTAAATGAAGAACCTAACACTGGAACTGCATGTGATTATGGTACATACAATGAAATTGGTTGCCAATTCTTTCCATTTATACAAATATAACATTTCAGGAATGAGTGAAGTGTCATACTTGAATAGAGGCAGAAGGATTCTGTATGTAGTTACAAAGCACTTTAATACTAATTTAATGATGTGTTATCTGAACTACTTGAGGAAATGGATTGTACTTCCCCTCAAGGGACTTTACTTCTTTTTAGAGTTGTCCTCAATCTTTTGTCTATTGTTGCACAAAGATATTTAAATTAATGAACATGTAGTAAACACTACTCAACCCCACAGTGATTTATATCAGCTGTAGGCAGAACTTGTCATTTTAGCTCTTACATGTGAGGGAAGTTGAGAGGCTGAAATAAAGCAGAACTTCAAGTATAGGTGTTGATTAATTTTGTTATGTTTAACTTGATAATTCTTGTGCAATTACATTGTTTCTTGGTGGAAATGGATTATGTAGAATTGGCTAGTAAGGTAAGACTGTTACAGCCTCTGAAGTTTTCAACACTACAGTAAATATTCTTCCTCTTAACATAAGCACTGCCACACTTAAAGCATCTTGACTTTAAAAGCCTAACCTGTAGCTGAAGGATCTAGGAAATATAAAGACTACTTTTATTATTCCCTTACTAATTTGCAATATCAAAGTTCAAATTCATTAAAGCAGAAACCTGGCGAAAAATGCATATAATGTGTTCTGCACTTTGGTACTCGGTGTAGACCTAACAGGTAATGAGATTTGATGCTTACTAATGTGCATTTTTCCTGGTTGTGCTTTTATTCCCTTGGCCTAGAACATACCTTTATACTGTGAAGAAGTAGTGCAAGTTATAAGACTGAACAGGGCTTATTACTGATGGGCCTCTTGAACAAGAGGGTGTTGTAACTAGATGATCTTTGAGGTGCATTCCAGCCCAAACCATTCTTAGAATAAGGAGAGTTGATTCCGTTTTTTAAAAAATAAGAGAGCTTCCTACTCACTGTGTCACCTTGGACTCTCCTTTTATCAGTTCTTGATGTGTTTGTGGTCCAGATTCATAGCTGCAACAGATAATAATGGAAGAAGAAGCAAGTGTGGAGAAGCATCGTTGTGCCATTACTTGCAATAAGTCAGTGTTGCTCCTAAAATGTCATGTAAACTTCCTGGTAGCTTATATCCTAATTAGTCATTCCAAAATGAATTGCTATTATTTGCACTAATATGTGAGTTATTGACGTGTTGACTCTAAAAAGACACTTGTCTAAGGTTCTTTTTCTGTTCTAAGTTCACTACATATAAGCATACAGTAATAGATAGTCCTTGCAATATTTATATCTATGTAGAGATAAATAATTTTCAGTTAGCTGTTATGTGTGCCCTCCCATATTTACACAACATTGAAACTTTGGCTTTTTCTTAAACTTTGTGTGGAATTCTAATTCAGAATATGAAGTAAGCAGATATGTTTAAAATCCTTTATTTTAGGGTTGTAAGTACATTTTTCCAATACATGATGCCATGGAAATGTGTAGAAGGTTTAAAAGTAAATTGAAGAGGGAGGGGGGCTTGGAAGATGTACTGAAAGAAGGTATTCCAATAAATTAAACACAGCTAGCAGACCGACTCCATTTGTTGTGTCATCAGTGTTCATTCAGTCTGTATCTTTAGTTTTCTCAAAATATAAATGTATTCATTTAGTGGAGACTGTATGTTAAATGTACTGCAGTTACAGGTTGTGAAACTGTGTAGTATAGGTAAAATATAAATTCCTTATTTTTGTACAGCAGAACTCTAGCTCTAGCACAATGTAGAATATACTAGATGTTCAAAATTGCACAATAAAGGAACTTGGCAAACCAAATCTGAGATCTTGCTTCTTATTCAGATTTATGAGTGTTAGATTATTTGCTAAATGTTAGATGGTAAAATGAATTTTGGCCTTAGATTTTTGAGGGAACTGCAAGTTTTTAAGGTACCGATGGTGTGTGGTGTCAAACGTTTTAAATGTAGGTTTTGAATTGACCAGGGTAAAGCTTTGTGTTGCAGTCTGACACTGTTTGAAGACTAGACAGTGTTTTCAGTGTACATTGCAAATAATTTACACAGCCTGACTGCAAATAGACCTGATTGGTTTTGTAAATACACGTAGCCATGAAAAACAATTGCATGCACAATTTTTTTTATTATTATTATTATTTTTTTTACTAAGGAGGACTGGATATGTGCTCGTTTTAAAAGCTTCAATGTGCCATACCTCACTAATCTATAAAATGGAAACCTGGTATGCTATCTGGAATTACTGTTTAGGGTAAAAGCTAAATGCTAAATTGTTTATTTCAAAATGGTGCTGGTGAATTCCAACTACTCTTCAAGTTGTGTAAATACTTTACGAAGTGAAGAATAGTGTGTGTGTATATACGCATGTGTATATATGCACAGACATGCTCATTGTATGTGGGCTGCAGTATTCTCTTGAAGATCAACAGTGCCAAGTCTTAATTCCTCTCATTTCTGAGCTCATGGTTACAGAAGAACTGATGAGATGCATTTTTAAAAAGTTACGTGTTTAAATTTCATAAAATCTTTCCAGGAGTGGTACAATGAAATCTCTTGAGAGTTCAGTAAGCACACAATTTTATTTGCTTTAAAAAAAAAAAAAAAAAACAGGTCTCAATAAAATTAAAGAACTAATTCCCTAACAAATATGACTGTGGCTGCAGTAAAATGTCTCTTCAGCCAGAAGTTGGAGTGGATCAGCTTTAAATAACTGCCCAATAGTCACACATTCCCCAAGCTGAGTGAATGATGGAGCTGTCTCTTAACTCTGATGTCCCTGGCTTTTAATTTTTACATAATAGTTCCTAATGTTTGCATGTTGCGGTCATGTGGTAAGGTACAAATGCTGGCTTATACACATCCAGTCACAGGAGTTATTTTTCATGTGTATAAACTTTTGTTTCTTGAAAGTACTGTGCTTTGTATGATGGCAATAATCTTTTACCTTCTATTGCAGTGATAAAGCTGACGTTAAGATTTGCCTCATGCCCATTGCATTTTGTTGGGAAGATAAAATAATGATACAGTAGGAAAGCCATGAAAATTTGTTTCCACTTGTATTATGTAGCTGTGTACTTCTAAAACCATTATGCATGTTAACAGTTAGCAGGATACTTGTGTCAAAACCATCGCAGGTTCTTTTTCTGACTGAACCAAAGTTAACGTTTACCATGTTGAGTCTGGTCTGTCATTGATTTCTTATATTAACAGACGTTAAGCTGCCTTTTTATAAAACTGAGTGTTTCAATCTTTGTAAGTTAAATTTGGACTGCACTTACAAAAAAAGTACTTCTGATTCCCAGAGATCATAAAGAAGCAGGGTGAAGGAGTACCAGACTTAGTCCATGTGATGCGTACGTTAGCAACTGAGAGCATCCCAAACCTCCCGCCAGGGGGTGAATTGGCAAGCAAGTGAGTTCACATCAATGTAAATGTGTTGTTTTTTATTTTATTTTATTTAAATTTGAACTTAAGGCCACTCTTAAAAGCGGGGGGAAGGAAGAAAAGATACAGTACAAAAGATGATCTGTTCTCCAATTCTGATTTTGAATTGCTCTGAATGAGAAAAGACAGTACAAAACAGAGTTAACTTGTTGATCACTACTGAAATTAAAAGCCAAAATGTTTTTGGGGAAGGTTGTTTTTTTAAGGGTGGCCTGAGTGTCTCTTTTATGTAATTAACTGGGTTATCTGGGTGGGAGGTTGTGTCTGAAGATGAAAAAATAATGCACTGATTGTAGTAGCTACTTGGAGATGTGGTTCTGCACTTTAGGAAGATGTGCATATGATGTTTTGCTTGGCAGTTTTTCTTGTCTGCAGCTAAAGCACTATTGTCAATGCTTGAAAGTTTGCTTATGCATCTCTCTGCTTGTGACAAATATGAAAACTCTACAGAAGTCTATCAAAGTTAAGTAGAATGTTATATTTAAAATTTTAAATAGGCTGGGTTTGTCCTTGCGTTCAGGGCTGGTGCTGTGTCTCATAAATAGATGTTCAGCACTTAAGGGAGGGATGTACTTAGCTCTTTTGCACACCAAGTGCCTTTTGGTTCAAAAGATTATTCATGAACCTGTACCGTGCAGATTGAGCACATGTGCTGTGAACAGTCTATTTTTAATGCTTCAGAGTATAATTTTATATTATTGCACCAAAACACGGTCTGTGGGCACATAAGTGAGTAAATGATGACTGAGTTGTAAGGATGATTTCTACAAAATTGTTCTTATATGAACCAGTAAAAGAGATTGCTGTTTTATATATAATAGTAGCATCTATTTAGGATGTGTTGCAGTCATCTTGAAGTATCGATGAGTCAGTTATTCATGAAAGATGGCACACAAATTGCTTATCTTGGGCTCCTTTGGCTAGCTCTAGCATCATGGTTGCGGGGAAGTGAGGAGGTCACCGAAGCAATTGACTTCTGTGTGATTATGTGCTTTAGTGATGCTAGCTTGAATAGAGATTGACAAAAGTATGGATTTAATTGAATGTTAGCATAACTCAAAGCAGTAATGACAATTCGGAAGGAAAACAATGCTTTTCAAAAACCTGGCTTTATTTAGGATCAAAGATACCTGTTGCTGAAAGATGAGAACAGCTTTCCTGTTCATACGCGCGATGTACTTTGTGTATAATTGCTTGTTTTATTGCTTTAAATTCAACTTCTTCTTCCGTGCTGTATAATCATTCACTAGATTCGCTGTGATGTTTATACTGCTGCCTGATAGTTCTTGACTTTTCATCATTGCAGGATGATTATAAAGCCTGTCGTCTGCTTTTTTCTTCTAAAACTCTCCTTTGTGATTCCTCTGCATGTATTCATGAGCAGTTAAGAAGTGTTTTTGAGGTTTGTTTTCTATCACAGTTGTAGTTTGCTGCTTTGTCATACTTGGTTCTGCAGATATGCTATCTGAAGAAAATTGCTTTTGAAGTCCTGTCTGTGGCTCTTCCCTTTTGCTCTCTTCTTTCTTCCCGGTTCCCCCTCCAAAATTTATTCCTTATGTGCTGGGCAAGGCACAGGCTTCCTCTTCCTTCAGCCTCCCTTATTTTTTTGTGTATCAGTTTTCAAGAAAACATCTTGAAACCCTCTGGAGGCATCATAATATCTGAAGGTGCTACTGCAGTATTCATTGGGCACACAAACGCCGTGGCATTCAACTTCTATCACGTACTCAGATGCCCGCTTCCAAAGCCTCAGAGACATGCCACCAAGCAGCACTGCGGCCTCATCTCAATGTCTGTGCTCTTCTCGTTCTGAATGCAGAGTGCTATCCAGCCTTGTTTTTCATAAGGGTTTAAAGGATTATCTTAGCTATGTTTAGTGACACTCAGCAGTAACTAGCAGTAAACTTGATTCTGGGAATTTGAAACCTTTAAAAGTTTGCATTTGAAATTGCAGTTTTGCTTGGAGACTTTGACTTAAAAAGACAGAGCCTTAAAATCTTGTTGTTTCTTGAATTTCTTGTTCCCTCTAGACGGAGTGTGATTGAAGCTGTTTATAACAGACTGAACCCCTACAGGAATGATGATACTGTAAGTATCTTTTCCCCTGCATTTTTTCCTCTCATCCCAGTAATTTCAGCTGCTTTTTGTTGCTTTATTTATTTTAAGTTTGCCATTTCTTGGTTAGAAGACCCCTTCCCCAAAAAAGTGATAACCTTCTTGTGGTCTTTCTCTGTGGGGTTTGTTTTAGGGTTGTTTTCTGATGCCTTCTGCTGATGGTGGTCTCAGAACTCCAGCCTCATTGACGTGCTGGTTTTCTGGCATATTGTGATTTGAATCCTGCCTGGATTTATAACTCTCAGTTCTGAGGATATATGCATTTTCCAAATGTTGTAGGAAGCACTATCTTCTTATAGTGAGCATATGGTTTAGGCTCTTGTATGTCAGTGATCAGGTAGGAACCAATATCAGGGTGATGGAGGGAACAACTCTAAATATGAACAGTGGTCTCAGTTGCATTTAGATTATTGGGAATAACGTTCAGTCACTTTACTTCATAAAGTAGTATTTACTTCATGATTTACATTTCAGTTAAAATTCCTTATGTGCTTAGATGTGACATAAAGTGAAATGCCTCCAAACACGAAGCTGTACATTGGCTTTACAGCTGAGTGCTTCTGTTTGGCCATTGTCACAGTATCTTTAGCATAACAGTTCCTTAATACTGGCTGAAGGAGGATGCTTTATATTCAAAATACATCCTGTAGTAAGTTACTGCTCTATGAATGTACAGTAAACTTTGTTTTGTGATGATGTTGTCAAGTCGGATTCAGAAATTTGCATAGTGAATAGCTGGCATGCAGCTCCTGCATTTTTACTCACTGCTGCTTTTATTCTTCATCCTTGCAATTGGAACAAACATAGCCATTTTAGTCTTTCGTATAATGGTTCTCCTTTGCTACTTCTGGTCTTGAAGGAAAATCTGGAGGTGGTACTCTTGCAAAGAGTAATTTTAGTGATCTTGGCTTTTTTTTACTACACCTCCATGCCAACTGTTCTTTTGGGTTTGTAATGAATTCTGTGTGCAAGTTTGAATGAAGGGTGCAGAAAGTTAATGCTAAAAAATTGTCATATGTGGCATTGCTAGAGACTTAATTAGCCTCTTTCCCTTGAAAGGAATCAGTAAGGCAGTGCTTCCAAAGAAGAGTAATATTTCTACCTCCTGCAGTCTCACTAACGACAGGGAAGTGTAGTTATGGAAGCACCAGCAGAGGCTGTTGTTAAAGCCCATCATGTCTCTTAGTTATTAGGGAAGGTAGCATGTCATGCTGGAACAACCAAAGATTGCTGTACATAGCAGCTACATAGCAGCTTGCTCTGCTGCCTGTGCTGCTGACTTAACTTCTGCTTCAGCTACTGAGCTGTGGTCACACTTCGTAGCTGTGGTGTTAACGTACGTACCCGACGTGAAATGAGGCTGTTAGATTGTTCTGTATTCAGCTTTATATAACCGAGAGAACAGGAAATGGACACAAAGGTAAATTGAATAAAAACCACTAGGACTTAACTATTTGATTTGTACTAGGATTTATTTTTTTTTTAACTGATAGCAGGAATCAGTTAAACAGTTTCCAGTGTGATTTCATTTTTCAGCTATATAAAATCCACTGTGGTCTTTGGGCCTCCATAGGCCAAATTTTAGGGATACTCAAATATTGGATGCATGGATGTAATGCCATACAGTTACGACTTAGAGTATGACATGTCTCTGTTTTAAGTTCTATGTTAGGGATTTTTTATGTGATTTCTTCTTACAGTTTTATTACAATTGAAAGTCAGGGTTTCCTGCAGTTACCAAAACTACACTTCTCTATTTAACCTTAAATTATAAGTGGCAAAATTCATCTGAATTAAAATAAGGTGTCAGTTGATGACTGTCTTCTGATGCAGTGAGGAAGGACTGAATTCATAAAAGATGGTGGTGGTAATAAGAAAATATATGGGGTACATCCTGCTCTTTTGACACACCTGTATAAGTGTATTCCATTTGTGTTACTATTTCAAACTATTCTGGGAGTGCTTTTGAATATTGTTCCTGGGATGTTGTTATGACAATTGGTAAGCATCTTAGAAAATATGTGGTCAGATTTTGAAACATCTTTGTACATTAATTAAATGTCTGGTTTCTTTAGATGTTTGTGAATGTTATTTCTGCTGTTTCTGAAAGGGGAGAGAAAACAAGCTCCTAAAATGATTTAAGTTTTTTTTTCCCTTTTCAGTCTGGATTATCCAGAAACTGCTGTAACTATGGGCACTCCAGACTTTAAAGGGTTCCTTCTTTTTTCTTTAAGGATTCTGCCTCAACTGATGATATGTGGTAAAACTGCTCATCTAGCTGTGGAGTTCATGTTTCATCCTTCAAATGAAAGTGCAGCCCAACCTCAGTGACCCTTCTTAACATCCATCCTCAATATTAATTAAAGAAGGGAATATGATGTGTTGGTGAGAGTGACTACAGCAGAAAACTACAGCAGTACGACATCTAGCCCAGGAACTGATCTTTTTTGTAAAACAGACTTCTGTAAACGTGATTTCAAACCATAATTCATGTTGTAAATCAGACTCCAGCAATTTATGTTGTATGATTTTGTTTTTGTAAAGTGCAATTGTCTTTGTACAAAATGCTCATATTTAATTATGAATTGCTTTAAATCACTATAAAGGTTAGAAGAAATGTTTGGCTTGTGTGATGCAACAATATATATATCCCTTTAAATTCATGTTGTGGTTTTGGATTGCAAGGAGCAGCAGCCTAGCCAGCTAGGTGCTCAAGAGGTGCACAAAACTGTAAAGACAACTTCTCGTTTTATACAAAAGCTGAACTCGTGGGCAACTTGCCAGGAATCAGTGTGTGAATTTGCTCGGCAAAGGACGAACAGCGAAGAGTAGTGCACTTTCTTCAACAAACGTATCTCGTTTTCTTGGAGGCACTCCTGCTCTCACATTGAGTTAAAGGGAGTTCCGATTTTGACTTCAGTGGGAGTTGAATCATGCCCTATTAATAGTATCGTGTTCATACGCGTATGAACCTTGGGATTAGAATGCCTTGATTCTTTGCACCTCTTTTTTCATTAACCCTTACCTGAAACTACTAATCACTGAGCACGAACAGGCAGCTTTCTACATTCAGTAGGAGTCTGCAGCATTTTTACAATACTGATTGGCTGGGTCTGCTGCTGTTCCAAGTAAAATACTCTGAATTCCATTTTATCAATAAAGCTTGGTTTAACAAACAAGAAATTTATCCATAAATGTGTAATTCCTTTTTTCCTGCCTTTTGAAATGTCAGTGCCATTGTAAATGATATTTTACATGTGGAAGAATATTTTTATTAATTGGTAGCCCATTTTTAAAATGGGAAGAATTTTAATTACTGCCCAAGACATAGCCATATGCTAGAGGATGAAGTGGGATTAATGTTACCCTATTTTTTACGAGTGTGGGTTTTTTTCAGGCTTTTTTTCTCCCCACTGAGGATGTGCATTGGTTTGAATTTGCCTACTGTTTGATAAAAATACATTTGTCAAAGCCTGACAATCTTTAACGTTTTATGGTGTGTGTTTTTAATTGACCCACTTACTTAGAATGAGAGACTAGTGGTTAAACAGTACTTGTGATTTGAGATATAGCATGTTGACAATATTTAACTGTTCGTTGTTTAAAATTCTAATTTAAAATTTTATAAGATAATAAACTAATTTGATTTAAGCCTAGCTTTCTCCCATTGAACATGCAAAATTAAGTTTTCAAGTCAGTCGTGTTTGCAAAACTGCTGTTTTGTGCACCTTGTATTGTCTTTTTGGTTGAGAATATTGTATTTAATATGTAGTTTACTCATTTAGTAGGCAGATTCCCCAAAAGGAAAATCAGTAAAACAAGTAGATTGTAACATTTACTGCGGTTAAACAGAATCAAGACGTGGTGTATAATTACTTTTTGATAGGAAAATGTAGTACAATGCATTTTGCTATATTTGTCTTTCCCTAACTTTGAAATATACATATTTGTATATATAGCCTTAAAACTAATGCAGAGTTAGGGAACACTGAACAGTGAAAAAGTAACTTATAGTGTCTTGGAACTAAGTATAGTATATACCAGCAAACTTTTCTTTTATCCCTCTTGTCTATGTGGGGTGCTTAAAACGTAACTTCATTGTATTCAGTTTGTAATCTGTTCAAGCATGAATGAAGAAAACATAAGCACTATTTGTATTTATAAATTTATAGCAATTTTTGCTTAAAGAACCAGTTCCTTACCTACCTATGAATAAATGCTTAAAATGTCTAATTTTGTTGTAGAGTGCAAAACTATAATAATGTTAAGTTATAGCTTCACAGGCACCTAATTAACAAGCGTATTTAATACATGGCGTAGTAGTGCAAAAAGCTAAACTCAGTTTAGGACTAGGCGGATAAAGTTCTGTCCTTTTTCGTAGAGACTAAAGTTTAGTTTTGGAAACTGCAAAACGTTGAACTGGACTGTGGAAACTTTGAGTTTAAAACTTTGAGAATCAGAAGCAAAACTGTGGTGTGAAAAGCCATACTTCGAACCATAATCACTTAAAGTGTCTCAGTGACAAATGATGTATTTGAAGCCTCTTCCTATGAGGTCTCCTAAAGGTTAGGAAGAAAATAATTCTGCTATTGCTGCAGGTGCTGTAACGAGGTTTGAGGGTAGCAGAAGAAAGCCCGTTTCAGGCCTTTCTCCCTACCACCTACGTGCAGCATTTTGATGAGGTCAGAGCACTGAATCTATGATGAATGCACAAACACTGCCATTTTAGATACAGAGTTTGATTATGAAATCTTAAGTATATAAAGCATCCTAGAAAAGAGGCAAGCTGTACTTTTCACTGCTCTGAAAAGAAAAAGAAAAAGGCACTTTTGCACCTTTGTGCATCTCCTTCTTGCACCAGAAACTTTTTTGTTAATTGCTAAAAACATTAGCACCTCAGGGGCAAGGCAGCAATTTTTTTTTTGAAGTATTGTGTGCTATTTATTTCCCTCATGGAAAAACTATTCCTGTGTGACAAAAATGAAAATTGTGTGATGTTAAAAGATGTATTTTTAAATACATGTTCAACTAGGATGGTCCCAATTTGCTTGTTTTTTTAAGAGGAAATGATATTTGTAAAGCTACTTCACTTCGTATGCCATGCGATTTTGTTTTCCTTCTACATTTGACAGCTTCACTGGCTTCAGTTTCTGTGAGTTTTGTTACAGTCAGATTAAATGTTTCACTGATCATTCTGGGAAAATTACCTGTACTGCTTTATAGACCACTGTTTCAAACAATTCTCACTAATTCAGCATTGAAATGTGCTCAAGACAGAGGCTTTCTAAAACGTCCTAGAACCAGTGTTGGATTAGCTAAACGGAATTATGTTAAGCAGGGTCCTAGACTTGCGAGGCCTTGTAAACCCGTTGTATCGGCGGAGTCCTGGTACGTGTGGTGAGTCGTGGAGCTGGGGCCTTTCTGCTGGCTGCTCTTGCCTGGTCAGCAGGCGGCACTGCACGGGCCTTGATGTGTGGCCATCACTCATTTTACTCTTCCCTCAGAAGTCAGAATCGGAGAGAGAAATTTCATCTACTTATCATGAATCTGTGATGAGTTGGGGTAATCCTAGGTTGTCTCCTACTAGCAAAATGCCCGAAGAATATTAAGCAGCAGATGAGTAAGGGTAGCACTGACCTTGGCAGTTCATGCAGGTGCCAAAGCTAATCATTTTAACACCTCCTTATGATGCTGACTTGAATGTCAATTAAACTGTTTGTCACAAAACTGGGACTGTCTCAGCTGTATCGGTTAGATCTGAGCCACATTGCTTAGTTCAAGAATTGGATCATCAGGATTTTAACCAAATTTGTGAACGGTTTTCACTGCAATTCGTTCCCTGCTAAGAATCTCATCTTGACTTGTTACACTGGGGTAGCATAGACTTCCTATTGCACTTTTCTAATCGTTTATGAACTAAGGCTATAGTTTTGTGGTCAGTTGATATCAAGACTGAACTATCTATCACTGTAAGTCTGTTCCCACTGCCCTTCTTGTGCCAGCAGTAGCGCTTCTGTGGCCATGCAGCTAGGAGCAGAAAAGAAAATCTGTACTCTCAGCTGGACAAAGTGATATTCCAGCTACCCAGTGCTAGCACAGGGCAGGGCATGGGGCGAAGACAGGGCTATGAGCGAAGGAAAGCTTGCACCACCTCTTCTACCACAGTTAAAGAAATTGGACCCAAAGCACAGATAAATGATGGGCCTGTGTAGGGAGTATCAAAGCCTTTGCAGATCTTTTTCCACACTGTACTTAAACATTTTAGTTTAGTCAACGTTCTTTTTCTTAAAACTGGAATCGTGAAACTTCGGTTTTAATGTCTTGTATGCGAGTTCCCTGCTGGCAGACTTGCTTTTTGTTGGCTGTCTGTGTGTTTGTAGCTCCGTCTTAAGAGATAGTCAGCATGGCTGTCACAATTAGATTAATGACGTGGCTGTCAGAGTTTACCTTATTTAAATGTACATCAGGATTTCATCATGCCAAGGTGTTCACCTCCATTTCTACATGCACGTTCCTGAATTGCTTTATGCACAAATGACTTGGGATATTTAAATTTCTTGATATTTAAAGTTGGCCCTCTCTGAAACAGGCTAACCTTTAATTAAATGTTACCCTTTTCCTCCTCGTTTGGCAAACGCAGGGTTTTTAATGCAAACCTGATGTATCTTGCTTAGGTTAAGAACCAGCAAAGCCATGTAGAGCTATATTTTACAGTTTTCTGTAGGAAATGGAATTGCTATTCTGTGCCAAGCTTCTTGAGGTGTAAAAATGTCTTCAAGATAACTGGTATAGCTCCTTGTTCCTACAGCTATGTATGATCATGACCCGAGCCTTCATATGCTATCACAGGGTGTGAAGTCTCTACTTGGCTGAATAGATTTTTTAACTGTTTATGTACATCCTATTTCCAGGATGCTTTAGTATATAAAATGCATGTGATTCCCAACGTGAGCCAATAAAGCAGTGCAAAAATGAAGAAAAGTTGAAAGGTACCAATCTGGGCTGAGTATTTTGGACTGACCAGTCCATGAGTGTTGACCAGAGAATCTGCTCTCAGCTGAGCTTTCCCTGAGCTGCCTCTGCAGAGGTCTTGCACAGTCTGCAGGTCTCAGGCATGTGCTTTCTGAAGCTTCTTGTACCTTTATTTTGCTTCATAGAGTTGTTGCTTTGTAAATGAGGTAGCGGTCAGCTGGGCTGCGACATTTCATCCCAGAAGCTCAAGAAGCTGTAGGAAAATGTAAAGCGTTTCATTACAGCCCTGGATCGCTAAAAGCTTTCAAGTAGAAAAGAACACAGAGCATGCTAAAAGTAGAGATTACATCACCTCCTGCTGAAAAACAGTTTCCAGGAAAATCTACAAATATTTCTACGACTTACTTTTAGTACATGAAAAAGTCTGGCGCTTTAATCTGATTGTGTCTTAGTTGTCGACCTACAGCGGACTAGGTTTTATGCCTATTGCTTGTTTTATCTATGTTTTCATTTGATACTCCTGCATAGCATTGAAACATTTTTCCCCGTTCTGTAGACACTTCTATAAAAAAAAAAAAAAGTCTGCTTCCAAGCTAAGAGACCAGGAGTGATAATGGTTTCTTAGGAAAAGGGTTATAAGGGAAGACTGCTTTAAATAAAACAGCAAAAAATCATAACCGTTGCAACCACAAAGTTTGGAAAAGTGATCTTAACTTAAAGATTGCCTTTTATAGAAGTAATGAAATAGTTCTACTCTGAAAGTAACAAAACTTCAGTAGGGATGGGATGATAGGTCAGATTTCTACAGCATATATTGTTTTAACCTAGCCAGATTTTCATGTTTAACTCATTGATTCCTGCCCGAACACTTTTTAAATTATTACTAGGCATCTGCTTTTTTTGTTGTTTAAATTAATAAAAAAAAAAAAAAAAAAAAAAGAAAAGAAAAGAAACCCAATGGTCCTTACTACTGCGTAACTAGTAATTTGTTTGCAAGGGTGAGTGCTATGTCAGATAGCAGCATTTTTCTTTAAGAGCACTACATCTGTACTTCTCAGCTCACTCAATAACATTGAGCCAAAACTGAAATTCATTTTTGCTTCCATTAACTGTATGGCTCTGAAGAGCTGGTGGGAGCATGTGGTTTTGTGCAGCTAAAGTAGACAGGACTTGATACATATTGTGAGTAAGCCTTCAGAGTGAAGGAGATGTCATTGTTGTTTCTTTTGAGAAATATCTTTGTGAAGAAAAATGAGAAAACTGAGACTGGCAGGTCAGAAAACATTACATCCTTTTACTTCTATTGATACCTGTAGACTGAGGTCTTCAGAGTTTAATTTCACTTGTATTACTGAATTCAACTCAATCTGAGCAGTGGAAACACGAGTAGCCAATTTCATTTTCACTATTGGGATTTCAGGCTGAAGCATGGTATTTTTGTTTGAACTGCGAGGGAAAACTGAATTAAGATGATCTTGGGAAAATCAGGCATACACTTCACAGCCTGCTGATATGGATGGAGCATCACTCGCAATATATAAAGTTTGCACAAGTATTGTTGCAGCTTTAACTGCCCTACTTCTGTTGTAATTAAAGAGAAATATAATCTTTATTCTGTTTTGGTTTTGAAAAAGCTTTTCAAAGCCAAAGAGGAAGAAGGGGCAATCTTAAAGCAAAATGGTAGGTAAATTGGATGTAACAATGTTCTAATTCTTTGAAGGTGTAAGTCAACAGCTTTTTTTTTTCTTTTTTTTTTTTTTAGTTTAAAACATCGGAGGGGCATGATTTAAGAGGTTCAGTCTTTCATGTAGTGCTTTTGGCTATAAAAAACAGATAAAAGGATGGAACCCAAAATGAGTCACCTGGATGGGAAAGCAATGAAGCCCAAAACCTCTAGGAATACATGTTGTGAATACACATGGCATTGCTTCCATGTCCAGTAATGGGCCTACCGGCATTTTTAGGGGAGCTTTTATTCTTACTGAGTGGTTGATGCTAGACTCAAGTCTGCTGCAGGTTGAAATTTCCAGACGTGTACATTGGAAGCTGGGTGTTATGAAATAGTCCCCCCGCATGGGATGCTGCAGTGCCTGTTACCACTGCTCTGCTGGTTCAGGCTGTGTAGGCACTCGGATGCTGGCAGCTGGGTTTCCCTAGCATACATTTAATCATGTGCTGTATGTGGTGGTGTGACTCACAATGACCTTGAGTACCAAGAGTTGAGTTGTGTTTATTAACTGGATCTAACTCTTTGGTGCCAGGAATCTAGTTTTTAGAGGAAGCGCTGAATTACGCAAATGTTCGTGGCGAATCGTGCCGGGTAGATCACTGCTCACAAAACCGAATGGCTTTGGGTAATACAAGACACAAGCCAGGGAATATGGGATATTTGAAAAGTGCGGAGTCGAGTATGATTTCCAGAACCGGCTGCTTTATAAACATTTCAAAGCAGGGATTTGGGGTTTTAGCATCTGTCTTGTTCCTAAGGCTCTGTACAAACATGCTGAATTAGAGAGTTTTCACCTGTCTTCTCACCGGATTGACTCCACATCGTCTCATAAAAGAGTCTCGTTTGTAGTGACATGCTGTGCCTGTCTTTTTAGAAAATTCATGACTTCTTTATATCTATTTTGTGGAAAGTGTAACTTTTTCACTGATGACTTGTATAAATGTGTGTTACGAATGGAGAGATTCAAGCTTGAAAAGCATGTTTGCAGCCTCGTTATGGAATTTATAAATTTAACAGAGTAATATACAAGAGCATAACTATTTTCCTTAAGTAGAATGTATAACAATATATAATAATAAATTATTCTCCACGTAGTTCACCCACTATTTACAGTTTTACACAATTCAAACTGTGTGTTTACAGAAAGTTCAATAAATGTATATTTTGTACTATGTACAGATTCCTGGTCCCAAAGAAAATGTGTGAACTTAGTTTCTAACTTAACTTTTGAGATTGTATTTTTTTTTCTTTTTGAATCAGTTGAACAAACTGCGTTATGCCTGTTGATGGTGGAGGCTTGCATTGGAGTAAATGGGAATTGGAAATATTTCTAATCTACAAAAGTGATTCCACTAAATAAAACGGGCAATTACATCGTGTGTGTGTATTTGAGTGGTATGCTATAAACCATTTTCACCTCTGTTTTGTCACTAAATTACAAACTTGATATCAGGCCTCATTCCGTTTTCTAATCCGAGCTCATGCTATTAAAACGCACTGTTAAATGCTTATTTTCATCATTGGTTAGTCATAGAAGTAAAAATCCCCCTCTTCACTGATTTCCCCTCACATGTTGAAATTCCAAGATCAAGCAGCGAGCCTGGCTCCACCTGTGACCGTCCCCAGAAGTCACCTGGTCGGGGGTTTTCAGGAGAGCTGGGGATGCCCAACCTTTGGAAAACCAAGTCACACAGGAGCGAGATCTATTTGCATCTTCTGTCCTGACTCGGTACAGTAAAATGCAGGACAGAGCTCTGTAATTTGTAGAATTTAAGGATGTTAAGGTATAAAACAAATCCTCATGCTCCTTTTAACCTGTATGATTTGGAGGGAGAATGATCTTATATATTATCAGTTCACATTTTGTCTTCCCTGAAGTCTTTATGATAGCCGGAGAGCTGGTAGGATTCTGACACAGGCTGTACAAATCACAGCAGCGAAGGGGGTGGGAGGGTATCTGGTTATTGCCTGTTACCTGGAGCAATGCCTTTTCTACAGATTCAGCACCATCCTTTTAAGGATTAAAAATCAAAACTAATGAGATTCTAGCAAAATGAGGGAATGTTTTCTGGGGATTAAAAAAATGAACTTGCTCTGATACAGTTGGCTGTTAGCCTTGGTTCACAGTAATGGAGCAAACATGGGAGAGAGATAAGGTATGTCCCTTTGATTTCTAGCTCAAAGCTAGTGGAAAGAATGCTTTATCCCCTCTGATTAGAAATTTAAGTTTTAGTATATTTTTTCCTCAGAGGCAAAGAATAATATGCCTCTGAATAGCATTGTTGGTTCATGTAAATGCTTTTGTAATGCTTGTCAGGTAATAATAAATGTGAATGTCACCAGCAGTGTTTAGACAGATGTTTTCAGCTAACTTAAGTAGTTTGTTGTGGCTGAGTTCAATCAAACACCATCTACATGGGCTAATTTTAAAAAGGTAAAACACCGAAGCCCAGTTAAATCATTTAACTGTGATTTCACTTCAGCATTCTTAAAGAGTGCAAGGGCTCATTCTAATGCAATGAAGTTCTGAAGGAATGAAGGCGAGTTTGGCAAGAAGGAGCAAAGAGAGTTGTTTACAGCTGCTGTTACAAATAATTAGGACGATTATTCCTGCAAATATGCATACACAAGAGAGTGGGTGTTGAGTGAACTTGGTGCATGGCTCATATTTGTGGGCTTGCAGGACTGGAATCTCATCAGTATAACTAGAATGCATGTATTGATCAAATTACCTTGTACTCCTCAATTTTATTGGAAACTTTCCAATATTATTTTTTTTTTTACTAGAAGTGGGAGGACTTAAAATTAGCCACATCCTTTAAAAGATCCTACTTCTGAGCCACAGCTGTTGTGAAAAGGATTTATTTTCTTTGCCCCATTAGCAGCTTTCTGGTGTTCATCCTCGACTTTAAGAAAACTTTCGCTTGCCAGGATTTTAATCCTGTTATACAGGACTGCAAACTTTGCCATGACCTACAATGTCGACTTGTCCTGAATTAAGTTTGCTGAATCCACATTTAAACCAGTGAGTGTGCTTGTAGAATAGAGCAGATATGAATTAACTCTGAATTAACTGTAAGTAGCTCTATGTGTTTTCTTGTCTTTACCCCTTAGTAGAAGAGTCTGTGCCAGTGCCTGGCATCCAGCTGATTCTCCGAGGAAGTATCGTCTTGCCGAAGCTGCACCAGGGCTCTTCCCCTTTCCTCTGAAATAGCACAACAGAGTTTGCTGCTGGCTCATGCATACCAAGTATAACTTGGTGGGAACAGTCACCTTCCTCTGAAACTTGAATCCTGTCCCATAAACTATAAAAAGGTACAGGATAAAACAGCTATGTTTAAATTACTTCAACAAAATAATTCAAAGGATGTCACAAGCATGAAAAAAAAAAAAGGCATTTAAGGAAACAAAATCTTTTTTGGTCTGTTTTTAAAATAACCTATGTCATCGCTAAACTAAGATGTAGATGGTAGGAATAGGATATTTGGACATGGCTGACCTCCAGGTCTTCTGTAGCTGTGCTTTTTCTGCATTTCCTACTTACCAAAATTACTCTTTCTAAAAAGCTAGAAGCTTTTCAGTAGTCCTTTAGAAGAGTAATAAATTACCCACCCCGTAATAGGTGTAGTGGGAGTCTATTACTTAAAGAATATGAAGTAACACAATCAAATAAATCAGTATTAATCCTAATATCTTTTACTTCATATTATAATTATGCTTAACAATGCATTTCAGATTTATTTTTTTTCCTGTCCTTGCAATTGCTTGTTTATTTGGGGTTTTTTAATGCTCACCTTCAGTTATCTTAGCTTGCTTGTCTATTCCAATTCCACCCTCTAATCTGTTGCTGTTGAATCCCAGTAATGGTCTGAAGACTGCCTGGATTTCAGGAACCAATTGCAGCAACAAAAACCTGAAGACTGATTTTAGAAAACTCATACTGAAAATACTAATAATGAAATTTACAGAATGAATTAAAATAATGTCAATATTTAATTACAGAAATATATCACCTTAATGATTTTATACTCTTAAAACTTACAGGAGTTTCGATATAAAAATGCTTTATTTTTCTGTTAGGGAACATTAGTAGGTGGCCAGCCTAATAGAGCTGGGTCTTGCCCCATTTTCAAATGTTAAGCTGAGGGTGAGGGTCTTGATTTACCTGCACCTGAAAACCTCAGCATGGATGTGAGCTCAGATAGAAGAAAACTGCTCCAGGCCACAGCCCAGCCTTTGTTATCTAATAGCTAATAACAAGCTTTCATATTAAAATTTGATAAGGGGCTGCACTCAGTTTATCACCGTGTTTCTAGATAGACTGTAACCTTTAGCCTAATTTCGATATTCCCTATGTACACAAATCAGTTGGGTCTTGTTCTGCGGTCGGTTCTCGCTTTGTAGGCAGTGAAGTGCATTCCTTTCTGCCACCTCTCGCATACGCCTGATTCCTTTGATTTTTCTTCCTTACCCATCTCTTTTTGGCCTGAAGCTCACAGAGTATTCTGGAAAAGTCTGCAAACTCTCAAGGTGTTGCCATGTTCACCCTTGCATTTTGTACATTTTCTGCTGCAAGCAATAGTTTGTGCTTCCGTTCTTTGACGCCTGCTCTGAGAGGGTTTGAAGCTTTTAGGTACACTGCTAAAAAAATAAACTCTTTCCATTTCTACAGACAGCTAATTCATGCTGTAGTGCGAATACCTTGTCTCAGCTCATCTGACAGTGCTTAGACCCTTTGTCCATTTCCACCCAGTCTGCCCGGTGTTGGCAGTGTCCTGCAGTAGGCGCTGACCGCTCAGTGCCAGCTGAAGCCAGCAAGATGCTCGCGTGCTTAAAAGTAAGCCTGGCCATATGTTTTCGTGGAGCTAAACCCGCAATTCATTTCCCCTGCCGTTGCTATGGGGTTTTTTGAAAGAAGAAAGAAAGGAAAACACATTTGCGCAGTCTACATTAGCTAAGGAGAAGAAAATTAATGGAGCTACTTTTGACCCTTTTTTATTTTTTTGATTAACTCTTCAGTATTGCTTGACTTCAAAAGGTTTTGCACTGCTGCCTGGAACATGTTTGTTCATGTAGTGAACCAGTGCTGGTGTATCACGTTCTCTGTGTTACAAAAATGTAGGCTTTTGAGAATGTAATCCCCGTGCCCCAATTTTACCAGTTGTTAAGCAGTACTTGTCTCCAAGTTTATGCCCAATTCCTTCATCTTTATTTCTTTTAAAATGTTTGTATATGGTTAGCATGAATATCTTGCTTGTGGTCCAAGCACTCATGGAAGGAGCAGACCCAACGCGTGTCTGTGCACCTTCAACTTCTCTTGTTCTCCTGCTCTGTTAAGGATACCTGAAGCAGCTGTTGGAAGTCTCTTGCCAGTCATACCACAAGAATCACTTTTCTGTGTCTGCTGGAGCACTGCAAGTCTTAATATTGCCATTTATTTGCTCTCCAAGTCACACTCAATGGTTTCCTACAGTGTCTGAATGGTCTGCTCACTGGGAGCAAAGCCCTTCGTTCTCATGCCCTGGCTCTGGCTTGTACTGTCTGTGCAGAACAGCTTTAATTGAACAGGATTAGTAAAGCCTGATGGGTGCAAGCATATATACAAAAAAGGGAGACATTGGCAACTGGATATACCAGACAAAGCTCACTCCCTTTCATCACTCCTAATTCTCCTGTGCTTCTAGCTAGAGAAAACCTTAAGACAAAGACACTGGGCAGCCCGAGCCTTCAGGCCAGCTGTCTCTTTTGACATATATTTCATTAGGCAGTTGTAGTTCCTGAATTACACACGTTCTTTGTCTATTACATTGTGACCCCTAGCACAGCTGGTGATGTTTTTTTGAAGGGGAGGAGGAAGACCAGGGAACGTCTATTTTCATCTCGTGGAAATCAGATCTTTATGGAAAGAAAGCCAATGTTTTCCTCATCTGGTCTGAGGAAGATCAGCTGGGTGAGACTGTTTCCTTAGGTCCCCTTTCGCCAGCCACCAAGCGGGTCTTGGGCCAGAAACCCTTACAAGTATTAGCTCAGAGGAGATTTAGCTGTTTTCCTCCTGATATGCATAGATAGGGTCATTGACTCCATGCAGCTGAAGGCCTTCTCTAATCGATTTTCAAAACCGTCTGAGGTCGTTGCATTCTGTGCCCTAAGGCATCCCAAGGATTTGTATATTGTGTGCTTTGACCTGATTCTTTTCTCCCCCCTCTCCCAGCATCCCGAAGTAGATTTGTGATGCTTTGTCGTCCCTCGCAAGCTTCTGGAGGAGAGAGGGGGTAGCAGAGATTATATATATATATATATATTTAATTCATGCCTAGAAATCTACACATGGAATCTGCTTTTGTCTTTTCACTGCCCAGCCTTTGGTGTCACTGCCCTGAATTTCTGCCCCAACAGGGCCTTTGTGTGATATGTTTGTTCAGACTATTTGGATCTGTTCTGGCAGCTCATTCACAAAAATATTGATGAAGTCACAAGGCCACTAGGATGTAGAGAAAAATACACATTTTGAGTCATGCTCCTTGCTCGTTAGCAAGATACAGAGATAAAGATATTGCTTTGCATAGATCCCTGGCCTAAGCCAATTAACTGAACATTTAAGAGAGCTTTCTCCTTCATGACACTCGGCTCAGAATATTTTGATTTAATTCTGTACCTCCACAAGTTAAAATGTTTATACATTTTATACATGTTTATGTATGTCTGTCCATGTGTGTGGCTTGTGCTTTACAGGCAGACATAAACAGAAGAAACTAATGCAGTACTTCTCACAGTGGAAATTTAGAAATAAAAGGGATTTCACACAAGTTAAGTGTAGGAAAAAATTGCAGGGAAAAGAACCTTAGAACAGGAAAAGATGAGCAGTGTTATTTCTTTGGCTTAAATATGAATTGGTTATGGTAATATTTGCACATATTGCATAATATTGGTTAATATCTGGTAGAAGTATGAAATGGGACGAGTTTTTTAAATGCACAGTTTGGCAAACCAGCTCATTCCTGTACGAATGTCAGATATGGTTTGTGCTTAAAAGGAGTCACCCTGCTGTCAAAAAGAGACACAAAAAGTCTCAAGGCAGTACCCGGTCTCATTTAGGAGCATAATCTCTAATTGCAAAAATGCCTTTGAAAACTGTATTAGGAATTTTCTCCACTAGCAAATCATCTATTTTCTTTTGCACAAGCGAACAATGGAGAACTGACCTAAATACACACAATTATGCAGGAAATTTTGCTTTGGGGCACAAAATGGAATTCTAGGCAGGGTATGAGAGTTAATTTGAATTTCAGACCAAGTCCCAACTGTTGCAGAACAGAGAATCAAAGGATTTCAGGGATTTTTCCAGCCAGCTGTGATCACTGGATTTTCCTGCTGTAATTTTCCTGTAAGTGGGACTTACAAATGCTTGTAAAACAGGCTGTCAGTGGTGAAGTTTTCTCGCCTTCTCCCCTCCTATGCTCCAAATAATTGTCTGTCTGTTCTCAGGGAGACGTCCTAGAATAGGATGGCCTCTTTCTCCTGGTTAGTGGTGAGTGCTGGATCTGGGTTGCTGCCACTAAGGCTGGCTGCTGCAGGACTGAGCAATTGGAAATGTGGGCAGTGTGAAAACAAGGTCCGGCCATCTCAGCACCAGCAGCGCCCTTCCTCTGAGTTATTAGTAGAAATCTGGGGAAAAAAAAAAAAAAAAAGGGTCAAAATGTTACACTCACTTACCTGCTTTTTCTTTTTGCAGACAGGGTATACTTGCCAGAACAAAAAGCAGCAAAGATCAAAACAAGTTAATGAAAAAGAAAACAATCCCATGTGATAAATTGGAAGAGGCCACAACTGTCAATTCATTTCATCTGATTGTGATGAGTAGTGATGAAAAAAATAGCAGAGGAAACAGAGAAGTTAATAGAAAATCAGATGCTAGTGGTCTCCTGCTGATCTCCAGGCTAATTCTCCAGTCTCTAGTAAGAAGCTTGCATTTGCAGCGTGCTCCACAAATCAGGATGCTGCAATATGGTAAACCTACACCAGTGCCTTGCAATGCTTCTTACTAAGCGAAAGCCTTCATCTATGGATGTCAAAGCCTTTTCAAGGGCAGGATGCCTCTAATTCTGCTCTTTGGCTGTAAAACAGCACTTCTGGAAGAGTCAGACAGTGAGAGGTGCTCAGACGAGGTGGTGGGGTGGGACAAGCAGACGTGCTGTTCTTGTGGCTGGATCCAAGGCACAGTTTATAGTGAATTGGAAGGTCCAAAAGTGCTTCAGCACAGCTTCATGCCCATTTCTGCACTCTTCCTTTGAGCAGCTGGTGGTAAGGGACACCTCTAAGGCTGGTTGTGTGGTGGCTTGAGGAAAACATGCAGAAACGGGCAAGCAAGAGCCTAGTGATGGCTCAAGTACTGAACAGTCCTCATCCCACCAGTGGGCCAGTTTCTTACAGCATTTAAGATAAAGTACAATTTGGAGATAGGCAGGATTTTTTTTTTTTTTTTAAATACTATTCCTTTCCAATTTAAATCTTGTTCACATGAGAGATACCTGCTGCTTCAAACAGCAAGGCTGAGGTGGTCATTTCAAATGCACTAGAAGAGAAGTGTCCTTCAAGAAAGCTGTTTTCTGAAAAGCTTTTGAGTTACCGTACGTGGCACAGAGAAATGGCAACGTTCCTGGATTTCTTTCATTGCCACAGATTGTCTGGGGCTTGTCTGGGTGTCCCAGGAGCTCCATGGACAACTGCATCTCTAGAGGGAGAAGGGATGGTGATGGGAAGGATGGTCAGATCTTCATTGGCCTCAAAAGGAAGCCAAACTTCCCCCATGTCACAAGCTACCTCTTGGGGCCATGCACGTGCCTTGCTCATGCCTTAATTTCTTTAAGAATAATTATGCCTGGCCTCATTTATGCCGTACGGTTCATACAGATGGAGGATATAAAACCCTGCTGATGTCATGTCACCATTTGAAACATCTGCCCACTTCCTCCTCCACCCCGCGGGTCAGAGGAAGCGCTGAAAAAAAAAGAAAGGCTCAAGGCCATTCCCTCTGCCTCTGTCTGATTTCTGCCTTGATAGGGCTCAGACCAATGTTGCTTCAATTAATTTATTTTCCTTTAAAGCACATGTTTCGGGGCACTTCAAAGGCAGGATTGCCTAATCTTTGGTAGATCAGCATGAGTCAGAAGCATCTGCAGGAAGCGCAGAGAGGTGCCTCCATAGCGGATTTCACAGCAAGCAGCGGGCACGCTGGAAGAAGGCAGGGTGGGTCAGACAGCAGCAGGGGCTTCAGCAGAAAGTTGTGCCAAATTTATCCAAATTGCCTGCTGGTGCCATCAGCAGCATGCAGCTCTTGAGGTCTGTTGTGAGCTACTACTCTGGGGATGTTCAGAGGAAGAGACTTCTGTCCTGCTGACCGCCCCTGAATTTTACTTGTGTGTTTGGCAACAGATTGAAAAGGAAAAGAAACTGAAAAATTAGAAAAGTCATGGAGGCTTTTTTTGGCCATTTAACTGTTGGGTGGACTGCGGGATGGAGGGAGTATCCCAGAGGTTAAAGAAGTAGGAATGTCCCCCCTTGAGCATCCAGGACTCGTTGGGTTATTGGCTTATTGCTCATACAATGAGAAATGATGGGAGAGACAGTGTTCACATCATTGTCTCAGTAGGTTTATTTGCATCTGCATGTGGCCTGTGACCCTGTGATTTTGGGGGAGGGAAAGACAGGAGGCACCTTTGATTTAGGCTGGTGAGAAGGGATTTTGCTGTGAGCAGCCTCTCGTGCAGTAGCATCTGTGCTGCACAGCCAGGGCTAAGCAGGCAGCACTTAGACACCTGTCAGTGCCCAGTTCATCCATGCCTGGACGTGCTACATCAAACCCAAACACAATCCTGCTCCTCACTTTTATTTTCCCTTATTATTGTGGTCCCTGTTTGTTTCACAGCAGTGCCTAGGGGCATCTGTCAGGGAGCAGCTCTGGCCGGTGAGGTGCTGGCCACACACAACAGGATGGGTCCAGCCCCACCTACGAGCAACAAGCAAATTCCAGGAGCTTCAGTGGAACAAAATTCAGTGTCACGGGTGCCACGAGGCCTGACTTTTCTCAGCATTTCTGCTACCACACCAGATCCTGCACACAGCCATCAGCAAAGCCTATGGCAACTCGGCGCACAAAAGCCCAGGCTACGCAGTCTGAAAGGCGCAGCAATCGGGCACTCTCCTGTTGGGTTGCGAGGACCCTGCCAGCTAAAATCTTTTATTAATTTAAACTTTAAATAGCAGCAGCAGCATTTGGCAAAAAGAAGAGAAAAAAAAAAAAAAGTAACCGCACAAAGCCCTGTGGTTGTGCACAGCCGTGGGCTGCTGCAGGTGTAGCCGTCTCCCGGCTCTGCTGCCACGCTCACAGTTTTTGTATGACCCTCGCCTTGTGTCGCCAGAGACCCTGCAGCCAGCTCTGTACAGTCACCTGGGGTTAGAGGCAGGGAGCACTGATGCCCTTTGTTCGCTGAGTAAATTCTATTTCCCTTTCCATTGTGCTGTGCTGCTTGTCAATGTAACGTTACACCCAGGGTAGGAGACGTCGACAAAGAAACTTCAGTGAAGGCTGGCAAATTACAATCCTTTACTTGTGAATGGGGACGTCATAAGAGATGGGTTGAAGCAATGCACCTGGTGTAAATAATTACATGCTTGCAATGGGGGAAAAGGGCTGAAGGCAAGCTAAATGCCAGGTGATTGTTTTGGATGGCAAAGGAAGAATTTTTCATACAGGAAGAACAAATGCACTGCTCAGGAGTCCGCCGGTGATGGAACGATTACTCTTCTCTTTTCTTCCTCATTCTTTCCTGTACTTTTGGGGGGTTTTGTTCATCCTCCACTACCTCCCCTTTTTGTTCTCATTCCCAGAGCAACACCTGGAGGTAGGGGCTGTCTTGGGGAAGGAACCCCACTGTGGCTTATTCCAAGCGAGACTGTATTTCAAATAACTTAGGTCTTCATTTTTTCCAGCATCCCTTTGATCTGCAAACTACCCTTTAAATGATTGAAACAGGAATCTGACTGCCAGTGAATTTGCTTTACCAGCCATCTGAGATGGATTTTGTAGACCTGCAGCAACTGTGTTGTGCTCAGTGAATGTTGTAAGCGATGGTGGTGGGCCTTGCACGGAGACGTGGAATGCAGCTGAGCTGATCAAAGCTCTTTTTTTTGGCAATTCCCTGTGCCTTCTGCCACTGCAGGAATTAAAAAATTATTAAAAAATTATTAAAAAAAAAAAAAATCTGATATGGGTGAAATGTGAAACACAGAAACATTCTTTCCTGGGAGAGCAATACTGTACTCTTGAGAAAGAAAGGAGAATGGGATTTTTAGGGGTGTCTGGATAAGTCCCAATGCTCGGTCAGTGTGTACACAGGCAGATATTCATCCCAGGTCCCAGCAGAACTGCACAGCTGCCACACTGCAGACCAGGTTCCCAGCTGCAGCTTCACTGTGCCCAGTTTAGGTGGGAAGCACGGTGTGTCTATGCTTGGTGTTTCTCCAGTCCTGGGCACTGTGCTGTGGTGAGCAACACTTCTCCTTTCCAAATGTTGTCCTCAATTAAACCAGTTACCTTTGGACTGATGTGGAAGCTGTTCATCCTTGGACAAAATTCATTTCATCCTGCTTTGCAAGCCTGCATCTCCAGTAGAGATCACAAAGAGTTGCCATGATGCTTCTGCGCCACTTCCAGGCACAGTAATGCAGGGAAAAACACCCTGAGGCCAAATACACGAGGCTGATGTTCATTCACGGTGGTGGGGTAGTGAAGAGGCTGGTTAACAAGTGCTTGGGCTCAGGGGAACCTGCTGCGTGTTGCTGCTCTTCCAGATGAATTTTTTTGACCCTGAAATGAACAACAGGATAGAACAGGCATTATGGAGATAAGACTAATGATGGGAGGTAACTCAGACCATTAGCAAGGATTCTTTTTATAACCCCTTACACCAGAGAAATGTAAATTTTGAAACAAAACTCTTAATTTCCATCTTGTCTTCTTTTTTTCATGTGCTTTGTTTTTCAGATTTTAATACAAAACACCAGAACAACAACAGTCATTGCACATTTTCCCACTGCAGGATTTCTTACACATCTATTTATCTATTAGAGTTCTTCCCTCTCCCATCCCCTTACCCTCTCCCCCAGTAATCACTGTATCTCAAGGGGAAAGAGTCAGGATTCTGGCAAAACCTGTTTCTAACAAAACAAGTGAAATCTTGCCCCCACTGACACTACTGGCACATTTACTTTGCCTTCATTTGGGCCAGAGCTTCACCAAATACAGAGTTAAAACTGGATTTTTATTGGTTATTTTGGAGTGGGGATCAATGAAGAAGAGAATTCAGAAGAAAAAGAAAAAAAGAAATCAAATAAGAGAGACCTGTTGCCCCAGCAGCAGTACGAGAGCAGGTGTAAGAGAATACACAGGCCTTTGAAACTGGAGTCAGCTACAGGAGAGCAGTTAGACGTGCTGATCAGCTGCTTCGCCACCCCAAATATGAAGCCACTTGAAAGAGCCAACACAGAGTTCTCGTCTGATCCTTAACAGAGCCCATGGCTGCCCTATTCATTGTGCACGAGCTACCTTTACAAAGCATGCTTCGAAAAGAGTGCTTTCAAAATAAAAATAAAACTCCATTAAAAGCATCTTACTGCTTTTCATGGTTAGCAAGCCTGGGAAAGCAGAGAGGCTGGTGAATCCTGGACAATTCCTCGCTCATGTTATTATTTAGCTCTTGTCATGCTCTGTTTCTTCGTGTAGCCATTACGAGCGACTAATGCAGCAACACAGCACCGAGCGTGGCTCTCCCTGGGGCTGGGGATCTCATGTCAGGAGAGTACGATCCAATTCACATTGAGATGGAGACATTAAATCTTTTTACTCGATGCCTTGTCAAGAAAAGCCGATCTGCCTGCTATCAAATGCACCGAGAGCGCCCCAGCCCATAAAAGCAGTTTTATGTGCTCATTGATACAGAATAGATTGTCACTAAACCTTTCAGGCATTGTTGTCAAGGTCAATAATACTGATCTATTTTAGCACAACAGGGGGATAAAAAAGGAATTCTACCAAGATATGACCTTTAAGAGACCTTGTCTTTTGACAAACAAAATTAAAAAAATGTGGAAAGGATATTATTTTATTACCTTTGGTCTTATCTGAACTGGCAGAAAATACACACGTTAGCTGAAGAAATGATTTGGTTAGTAGTGAGATGTTACAACCAATAAAACAAACAGCATGATAAATTGGCAAGTTCATATAAAGCCATTTAAAGTACATTTTTCTAGCTGTGATTTTTAGCAATATTCAGCTAGCTTTCTCTTCGTAGAGCACAGAGGTTGTACATCCAACCGCACTCTTGTGGCTGCCCTCACCCTTCCCTCCTGCTCCCCTCACCCAATGCTGCTCTTCTGCCATTTTCAAACTGATTATTTCGTCTTGCACAACCCTTAGGTTTGGATTGGGATCTTGGTGCACCATGGTGCCGTGAAGCATTCAACAGGGCTCCTGCACAACATGGCCCTGTGCTGGATGAAACCTTCAGGAAGGGAGAAGGAGAAGCAGAGACAGTGGCAGAGGTCCTTGCAAGATGCGCTGTGTGTGCTGAAAGCAGTTGAGCTGTCTTAAGATCAGTCTCAAATCTCTTGGTATTGATACAGACACAAAAACTGAGTTCTTCATTTCTTCTGCACAACTCCTCTCTGGTCCCTGAGGTTAAACATCAGGGCAAACACTTTTCTCCAGTTTTCTGTTGAAAGTAAGCAGACTTCGTTGTGCTATTTTGCAATTTAACACTGCTAGATATGGATCAGAACATGACCTTACAACCTTTTTTTAGGTACACAATTATTTCATCACTGCTTTCCCTCCCTTTATCAGAATGATGATAAATGGGGATGAAGTTACATGTCTAAACACATGATTCACTGCCAAATCCTTTAACTCACACAGGTTACATTAGTCAGCATCTGTAGACATTATATTGTCTAATAAAAAGATCTGATATGTAAAATTACTAGGCTAGCTAATCTTACTTCGGAAGAGCTATAGGTAGGAGAAGAATAAATGTGTAACACAAGCAGTTTTTCCAGTCAGCATAAAAAAGTCATTGCCTACTTTGCTTCAGGGAGCTAATTTTTCATGTGCCACCAACACTGGCGTTTTCGCTTGACTTGGTCGGTATTGTGGCATATGCAGCAAGCCGCTCTCCCTTCCTCAGTGTTACATTTCTTTTAGACCAGCATAAGCACATCTCTGGAAATCTGGCGAGGAGAGAGTCTAACAGTCCTTCATACGTTCTCTTAAAAAGCTATTTCTACACCGTGCAGTCAGAAGTGCCATCCTGTAGCCTGCAAGCAAAATCCCATCAGTTTCTGAGTTCTAGTATTTGCCTCAATACAAGGCCATTCCACCTTCCTTTGCTGCTCTCTTCATGGTCTCATCCTCAGCAGTAGCACTGGCAATCACAGGGCTCACGTCTCTGCTGACTGCACAGGGAATTAATAAATGGCTGTTTTCAGAGGTTCCTCTATGAGGTTTCCTAAAGAGGTAGCACATCATACTGTTAACTTTCTTTAAATGAGAGTAGTGTTTGGGCTTCAGAAATGCGAAATCCCTTTACTAAGTGAGAAATATTCCTTTAATTTAGGACCCAGGTAGGTATGCAGTGTTTGAGATACTGGAAGTGCCTGTATCTGCGTGAGATCTTTTGCAGAGAAACCAAGGAAGTGTGGTCTGAACGGTTCCTCTCATTCTGACTGAGATGTGGAACTTAGAAACATTGGGTTAGTGGTGGACTTGTCAGTACTAGGTTAAAGGTTGGACTAAGTGATCTTAGAGGTCTCTTCCAACCTGAATCATTCCATGATTCTATGACTATCCCAAGGCCTCCATCAAACCTAATGTTAGGTGGGGATGACTGAACATGAGGCTCACCTGGAGTGTGAAAGTTAACCATGTAAAGGAGCCTTAACCATTTTGTTATGTGGAAGTTACCAATTTTTTACCAGTTTTAGCAGAGACCAGGGACTGCAGCTATTTGATTCTTGCTTGGATAGGAAAACATCTGAGAGAACAAGAGAAAGCAATGGTCTTCCTGTTGTAGAAGGAGCAAAGCCATACTTAGAGTTCTCTGGAGCAGAGAATTACCTCCTACTTCCCCATCTTTTGGTATACATGCAAGAAACTGGACACTTAGAACTGCCTGTTGAAGGAATGTATGTTATGGCATTTGTCTATTTGCACATAGTTAAGCATTATTTGATGATTAGGAGCTATCAGCAAGAAACTCGCTCAGAGGTCACTGTACCACCAGTGAATCTGAGGCTGAAATAAATTTCCATCTCAATTTCTTTGCGCTTGGTACCTTAAACTTTTCTGGGAAAGGCCAGACTCAAACCAACTGCTACAGATGTGCTTCAGCTCTTCAACTTGGCTTTATCCCAGGAGCAGTATCACTGGACCAGGATTGTCCCATGCCCAGTTCAGTCCCTGACTGTATTGTGGAATTCCCCTCTCTTGCCTTTTGGAGCAGGGCAATAACAGTGTTCATCTGGAAGGTATTTTTTGGGTCACTGAGCTAAACTTTCCTCTGCAGGGAACAAAGTCCTGTAGCCCTGTTGATAGATGTAGGCATAGACAAGAAGTGGAATGGCTCTTAGATTTGTTGGCTTATCTGTTAGAGTATAATCAGACATATAAATGGATGACTAAGTCAGAGCAGTGAAGAGTCACGAAATACCCATATTTCCATTGTTCAGAAAAATCCAAATTATGTGTGTTTTTTGGTGTCAAGTGAGATGAAAAATGGTGGGTTTGGTAGGTCAGCTAAGGTACACCTACACAGAAACTTGTTAAAGGAAGCAAACTCATGCAGTGCTGCCTAACAGAGATATTCCATTAAACCCATGCATTATACTTTTAAAAGAGAGACCATATGTACAATTACATGATCATGATAAATTTTAACAGAATCTGTAAGCTTTGCCAGTGTCCTGAACCATGAAAGCTGCAGATATTTATAAATGTCAGCAAGATCTCCAGTGCAACTCTAGCATTGGTATTTACTTCAGGACTTCATTACTATTTATTAATGTATAAGATCATAGATCTGAAAGTATAAATAGATGAAGTAATTTTCTGTGGCCAGCAAAAGCATCATTTAGAATATATTCATCTGGGAGGCAAGTGGAATATCTGATGCATGGGAGATGTTAAACAAAGGCTTTTTCTTGGAAATCTTTTTATATGCTCTAGTTCAGCTTATATTTCAGCCATCACAAACAGAGCCCAAGCACAGGCAAGGAGGAATTACATAACTTTTTAATATTTCCATTATTTTAGTTGATGTATTTAGAACAGCTTGATAAATTAATCATGACTCATGGTCCAATTCACAAAAGTTTGTAGGCCAGTTTGCCCTCTTGCATTTGCAGGACTTAAACATGATGTGCTTGAACTTGGGACACTCAGCAAATTTTCTCTCCATTCTCATTTCTCCAGAAACTAACCTGTGCCAAGCATTTCTGCCCTGAACACATGCTCCCAGAGCAGTACAGACCAGCAGTTCAGTGTCCTTAGTGCTGTTCCTGTGGCAAGAGAGGAGTTACATTAGGTTTATGCAAGGTAAAAGACTGTCTCATGGGTGACTTCTGCTTTGTCAGACCTGACTTCTGACTCCCTCCTCCCCCTGTATATACAAAAATAAATAAATAAATAAGATGAGCATGATGCCATTGAGAGAATTCAGCTCAAATCCAGTCATGCATGAATACATTTGGTTGTGTTGTCTTTTTATTTTTAACCAACCAGTTATTTTTATGCATATTTATTTAAATAAAATGAATAATTCTATTAGGAACTTCCTTGATTTTCAGATCCAAAATTATCCTTGCTCATTTTTCCTCTGTTGTTCATTACCTACACGTTTCTAAGGGGATGCTCTCCTAGTTTCCTGGAATTTCTAACATACCCGCTAGTCTACATCAGCTCTTCAGATCATCTGTCCCCAGAAGTAAATAAGGTTCAGCTTCAAAAAGTGCAAAAGAACTTGTCATTTTCTCTCCAGGTTTCCAGCCACTTTAGCTCCTTCATATTATCTCCCTGACCTCACTGTCAATTCTCATGTATTCTCCACAGCCCTACAAGCAGTAGCAGCTCATGACATTGCAGTACAGTGTCACAGCTCCTTCCGACTTCAAGGCTGCCCCCCAGCCCCACGTCAGATGCTGCTGGCTGTCCTGTTCCATGATGTACATTGAAGAAGGCTCCTTGCACAGCAGAAAAGCTGTGAGCTGCCTGGGCATTGCCACACCATAGGTGTGCTGTGGTGTTATCCCTCTGCTGCAATGCCATGTCACATGGCGTGCTTACCTGTGATGGGTGGTGTCTTTTCTGATTATATATACCCCTGGAAGCAGGGATCAAAACTGTGCACAGAGCTCCTCATAGTCTGTCATGATCAACAGGTTTCAGCACCATCTTCTGTCATCTTCTTAAGCCAGGAGTTCCTAATTTGGGGGCACCAGAGACAACCCTCAGCCACGAGATTCTTGTGGACCAACCAACCTTTCACACAAACAAATAAAACAGCGTTGTGTGATCACACGCCAAAATCCTCACCAGCCAGTAGGAAGCACTCATCCAGACCTGTTGCTTTCAACCTGTGGGTCCCTGAGCTATTTCTGAGAGACTGGTGAACAGGAACAAGGAAAGACCCTTTCCAACAGACAGGCCTAAATTCACTACAAGGGTACTCCACGTCTCTGATGGAAGATTTTATGAAATCTTGGACCTGTGGAGAAGATGTTAAATATGTAGGCAGAAACGCTCCACCAACAGTGGCACTCTTGAGCTCCTGAAGTGTTAAATTGAGAGTTACATGAAAAACAAAGTCAACTAGAAATGCTTTAGTAACAACTACACAGGACACATAGCTCTGAGCCCCAGAGCTCAGCAAGGTCGCTTGGGTAAAACTGCGAGAAAGATTTAGCTGCAAATCTCTCAATCAAGATGAATATCAAATAAATAAAGAAACAAGTAACCGCTTGTTCAGCTATTTCAGAAAGTTACAAGCCATATACATTTAATTAAGCTGTTCATAAACAGCCATTTGAGCACCAACAAAATTAAACATTTGTAATTCTGTAAGAATTTTACATTTTTAAGTTTCCTTAATTTAAGGAAAATGATCTCAATGATCTTTAAAGAGAACAAAGGTTTGCATTTTGAGTTAAAAAGAAGATTTAATTAAAAATGCAAGTGATATTTGGCTCGGCAGGAAATGTTTGATTTATTGAAGACTTTATGAGGGGGGAGGGGGACGAGGTGGAGGGAAGGGGAATTAAAGCAGAAAACCTCCCCATTTCAGTTGCAATTCAAGTTTTTCAAGACTTGAGGGTGTTTTTTTTCAGGCTTCACCAGCAAATCAGAATATGAACATGATCAAGAATGATAAAACAGCGGTGCCTCTGCAACTCAAAAGCAAGCATAGCCCTGTGAGGAAAGGGACTTGCTGCAGTCTCCACGCAGAGGTTAGAGGCAGCAGGTCTGTGACTCTGGCAAATGCTTTGCACTGACTGTGTAGTACCACTCAGGGAGGGCTTAATCCTGGCATGGATGCAGCCACAAACAGTTTACAAATAAAAAAGGTAGCTTAAAAAAAACATTACTCCGTTTATAAATGCAGCTGATGGCTGTCCTTCCATCTTGTCTCTTCCACTGTCCACGTTATCCTCGTGGTGATGCTGTTCCTAGGATCTCTTTCCTGGGAGATTACCCCCAGCTGTGCTCCATTTGCAAGCAGCCCTGCTGTATCAGGCCAATAAATCATTGTATTCAATGATAAGCTTTTGTGTTAATCAAATTATTTCTTTATCTTTGCCTGTGTCACGCTGTTGACTTCAGAAGGTCACTTGTTCTGAGCTGGCCAGTCCATGGCATGGTGGGAAGGACCACATTTTAAATCATGGCCCCCCACAGAGAATCAGCCACACCATCCCAGCTCCATTTTGGGGGTAGAGAGTCTCTCGGCAGCAGTTTGTAAAGTATTTATTAAAAACTTAGCTCTGCACAAGATGCATTGAGCCCCTCACAGAGCATGAAGGTGCCTGGGGACGCTCAGGGCTGAGGCTGTGCCGCAGGTGTGGAAAATCCTGACTGCCCTGGAGCTCTGCCTCCTCCATGGGCAGCTTTGGTGAGAAGAAATGCCATGGGGGCAGCTTCTCCGCAGGGCATCAGGCCTCCACTTGCCCCAGCACTCACCATGGCAGCCCCAGACCTTCACACTCCTCTTGCCTTTACCAGATGCATGGAGAGGACAGTCTCAGCCATTGGTATGGCCTTGCAGATGGTCTACAGCTCTACAGCTACTTGTAGCTAAGTTTATTAATGTTTTGTTTTTCATTATGGATAGGCAATAAAGCATGTTTATTGCTCTAATGACTACAAAAACAAATGTTATCTGTTTTCCAAGAGTGGTAGTGTTTCTGACAGGTGACTTACTCCTGACCTTGGACTTGGGACGAATGTTTCATTTCAGAAGATGAATCTGAGGGGTGAACGATGGTAATACTGCCACAAAGCTTGTTCCTAGCTGTCAGGTTGCCACCAAGGGACAAAGTTTCTATGTATTCTTTTTAAATTTTTTAAAACAAAATAAATGGAAAAATACTGTAATCTGAACATGTTGGCTTGTCTCAAATTGTATTAAGTGCAAATATCTTAAATTTAGAGTTGTAAATAGGGCCATGGCACACAGTAAAGAGACAATGGAGTGTTTAACATGCTACTTTATTCAAATCAGCAAGTCCCATTACAGTACATTACCATAATGTCTTCTGTCACACTCTTCCTTCTTTGCTTCGTTAGAGCTCGGTGTCTCTCAGACACGCAGCTGCTGTTTGCATGAGGTATTAGGAATCCTGTCTCAGTGAAAGGTACTATCGGCATCAATTATTTCCATTTCAGCTGTGCCGTGGTGAAAGTCAGCAACTGCGCTGTGGTTTTCAATCTCTGATGTGCTTCGCAATCCAGACAGTAAAAACGGAAATACCTATGTGTTATCTCATCCAGTTGCTGTTACTGCAATCTCAAAGCACAAAGTATTTTTTTTTTCTGTAGGTGTTGTGTTTAACCACAAGTAAAGGAAATGCATCACTTTCTGAATACACTTTTGTGTCAGATTATAATCACGATCGTTGACATATGGTGAGAACCAGGAAGCAGAACAGAGAAAGATCAGACATGACTTTCACCTATACTGAATATATCTATCTACATTGCAAACCAAATGTAGACAGGTTGGTTTTTTTAAGTGACTTAATGTTGTTGAGTGCTTTTATTAATGCTTACTTCTTCTTGCAACAGAAAAACTGGAAACATCTTTACAAGGCCTGAATTTTCAGAGGGTGTCTCAGCAGCTCACAAAAAGCCATGTCCCTATGTTGTCTTACAAGCTTGGAAAACTCTAGTCATTGTGGGGACTCTTGGTTCACAGCTTAGGTTATTTCTTTCACACAGGAAATACATGGTCTTGAATTGCATTGGAAGCAGGGGAGAAGCCAATGTGCAATAAAAACAGTGAAATGCACAACATTTGCAGCTAATTCTTTGCTATTGATTGCGTTGCTTGGAAAGCCCCCTCACCTTGGGTCTTGGTCTTCAAAGTGTTACACAGGTGACAGAGGGGGCTCATCTCAGAGGACTGGGCCTCACACTAATAATATCACCTCTTTTTTCCCGTCTTCAAAATCCTCTTTCTAAACTGTTTCCTTCACAGGACCTTTTAAGACTGGCTTTCTTAGAGAGCATATCTCTACAAGGCCATGTACTGCATGATGTTATTCCACAGGACCCGTCTCTCTGAGCCAGTGTGAGCAAGGTATGATGAGGTCCTTGTTCTCTCAGAGGTCTGCAGAATACCATTGCAATTTGCAGTAAATAATAGCACCAATAACGTCTAATCAAATGTCCCTAAATGGCAAGATATAGAATTAGGATCCCTGTCTAGAGACTATTCAAAGCCAGTTTACAGGACTTAAAAACACAGGTAACACTTTTTGTAGGCTGTCTTAAATGAGTCCACAGCAGAAAATTTAAATCAGAAGAGGATTACAAGAAATCAAAATATCTCCCCACAAAACAAACAAACAACAACAACATACTAAGGTAAATATAATGATAATTTTTCCCCAGCTTTGAAAAAGTGAAACAATCATAGTTGCAAAATATTTTTTTTATTTTCTCAAAAGAAAATGTGGTACTTGCATTTAAAGTGGTTTCAATATCAGCCTTTACAGTCAAGTTGATGTCACTGAAAGAGGCAGAAAAGCATAATATATAAATAAAATTAATGAAAAATAAACCTAAATTTACATCTGTTTGAAACAATCCCAGGAATCCTCAGTAGTTAAAATGCTACCTCCTTCCAAAGTGTGTACTCTGTTCTGCCCTAACCAAATCCTGAAAGCTCTCAGGCTTTGGAAAACTCATTCTGAGTTTCCATAAGTGGAAATTAGTCCTTTTGCACAGCTCTGTGTAGCAGGTGTGAACAGAGATTGATTTCTTCTATTTGGCTTTGAAATTCAAGTGAAATTGCAAATCCTATAATCATCACTGCTCTCTCTAATATATGCCTCCTACATAGTTGGCTTATCCTGTACCCTATTAATTGAACTCCAATGATTAAAAAAGCCACATTTTTCGGTCACTGAGATTAAAGTAGGCTGCTTGTATATGATAAGATTTTTTAATTTATCTTTCTATAATTAAGTCTGTAGCTTTTGAAGCTGAAGTCTATTTTGGAGTATCACTTTATGTAATGTCGCTACTAATGCAAAGACAAAGCAGAGCAGACTGATGCCTATTAATAGCAGCTTGTCAGCAGCTTCCAGGTGAAGCTGAGATGGCTTAATCCATGCGTGTCTCTGCTTTTCCGAAGAGATTTTTTTGCAAGCTTCAAAACTCGACACAAGAGGGCTCCAGTTCCTTTTGTCAGGAAAAATCCCAGCTGAAGAAAAGAGCGCAGCAAAGCTGAGAGGAGCAGTTTCCTCATGGTACAGTGCTGCGGCATGGTGACAAAGAGCCTCGTGTAACTGCTGGCAGAAGATGTCTTGTATGTGCCTGACTCGCTGATCCCCAGGGAAAATGGAAACAGAAGAACCCGGAACAATCGCAGCATGAATGTATCGGTAAAAATGAATGAAAACATGTAGTGTATGAAAGCCTGAGGTTTTGTGCTCAAACGCTGACATTAGGGAGAGGTCAAGAGAAGTTCACCCTGACTGCTCCAGCTCTTGCATTCAGCCATCTCCTCCTCACACACCGGCTCCAAACCAAGTGTGCACTGCCATTAGCACTTGTCCCTGTGCACAGGAACAGGACAGCACGTGGCTTTGAGGCTCCCTGGCACCAGGCTCTCAGCTCAGGAAGACACAGCATCCCGCCTGGTTTGAGGGAATGTTTTAATGGCTTGTTTTCCTCAAGCCATTCCAGTCCTGCAGCTACATACCTGCAGCCTCCTGTGTTTCATATGCCTTGTAGGGAGGGCTCCTCAAGGTTGAAGGAGAAGACTTGCCAAAGAAGGACTTGAATCAGAGGCATCCTAAATCTGAATATCAAGTTGTCATAATACAGGCTTGACTATCCACCAGCAAACAGTCTGAAAGTAGCTTTATTGCCTGCCCTAGTTCTTGTTGGACAGACTGAGTGGTGTGGCCTAGGGGCTGGAGCTGTGCCTGGGGAACTCAAGTTGCCTTTTCTTCTGTTTTTGGTTGTATGATAGCCTTCTAAATGATCCAGGGACTGACTGATCGTTTCTGCCTAGAACAAGGAGACAGTGGTACTGTATTTGTAAAGTGCTTTAAGATCAGCTAGTGTGAAGAGGAGTATTTTACTGTTTTAGCTCATGTGGAAATGGCTGCTGGAGCATCATTTGGGAAAAGCTGATGATACTGGAGCCTTCTCAGTCCCAGCAGGCTCTCCAGGGCTATGGGAAGCTGCTCCTTTTTCTCAAGCTACTTTGGGAAGGCTGCTCTTGTGAAAAATAGTTGTGGGTTTCCACACTGCCATTTTCAAAGCACAAAAAATAATTACTATCCAGGATCTGTGCACTTGCTAATAGTCATAAAGAAGGAAGGCACAGCATATTTACTCAAAAGTAAGTGGATTTCAGAGGAAGGAAGTAGGAAAGACATTGTCAGTCATATCTGAAAATAGCCCACAACTGAAGGAAGGAAGCGGATGTCAGTCATTTCTGCTGCCCATCTCTCATTTCCACTTTGGAAGATTTTACACCAAAACATTTACAAGACAAATCTGCCTTGCTCTGTTTAGAGCATGCACTGCTTTCTTGTGCATTTGAACTAAATATTTCAACTGATATTGGAATAAAATTATTTCCCTTGTGGTGGGTGTCTAGCATGTGTGTTCAGGGCAAGAGGCATCCTGTGGAAGTACTGCATTCAAGAGGGGCAACTCGTTGCACTTAGAAGGGATAAGGGTCGGGGGGGAGAGCACTTCTCTCCATGGTTGCTGGCAGCTGGCACGTTTCAGGACAGGATAATTTGGGCTGAAAGCTGTAGTGAGCTGGAATGAAACCATGCAGTACATTATGCACAGGCCATGAGGGTATGATCGCGCTGCATGTGAGTAACGAGGCCGGTAATAACAATGAGATTAATAATACCTAACAGAAGTAGATATTAATTCTTAATTTGAAGCATTATGTGAAATATGACCATAGTACACAAAAGGACTCAGAACTGGACCTCTCCAAACCTCAGAGTACATTCATAGCAATACTGTGTTTAAATATTTTCCGAATCTTCTCAGCTTAGACCAGCAGTGTAAGAAAGCCTCACTTTCACTTGGATTCCAGTGGTCTCTCTTAGATCTCTGTTGTCCACACCCTCAGCACCAGGATTTTTACCTGGAAGATGGGTATTTTGCTGCCCTCCACTGTCTCCCCTGCAGAAATCATCTCTCTGCTTTTAACAGAGCTTTTCAAACTTCTTCCTGCTGCTTTGGTACAATATCAACCATGGACAAGTGGTAGAGGAGGCTGTTGCTGCAGTAAGGGCATCTCAACCAAGATGTATTCACCTCTCATATGATTCAGTGTACAAGGGAGTGCTGGCACAAGGCAGTGTATTTTCTCCAGACTTTAACATGCTTTTTGCAAGAAAGTAATTCTCGTGTCTCTAATGGGAGGGATTATACACACTTAACAAGTTGCTGGTATTTATGACATGGACATGTGCACATGAAGCTTGCATGGCTGAATGTGTTATGTCACAGGCCATATCCTCAACTGTGCAAGTTTCTACAGAGCCTCCTCAGTGTCAGACCCATTAGCACTTCATTCCTGCAGAGCTTAATCTTGCCACCCCTCCTAGTGCTGGTTCCCTTACTCATGTGAGTAAACAGGTCTTCTACTTTGGGCTTTCTAATCCATAAACTGTTTGCTATTCCTAGAAAATCTTCACCACAAGGAGAATTTCCAGATGATTTCCACTTCTGAAAAGCATGCCTGAGCTGAATTCATTCAGACAACTCAGTGCTATCATAGAATCACGGAATCATAGAATATCTTGAGTTGGAAGGGACCCACAAGGATCATCAAGTCCAACTCCTGGCTCTACACACGACCACCCAAAAATCAGCCCACTTGTCTGAGAGCATTGTCCAAATGCTTCTTGAACGCCATCAGGCTCAGTGCTGTAACCACTGCCCTGGGGAGCCTGTCCCAGTGCCCGACCACCCTCTGGGTGCAGACCCTTTCCCTAACCCCCATCCTGACCCTCCCCTGTCCCAGCTCCATGCCGTCCCCTCGGGTCCTGTCGCTGTCCCCAGAGAGCAGAGCTCAGCGCCTGCCCCTCCGCTCCCCTCGTGAGGGAGCTGCAGGCCGCCATGAGGCCTCCCCTCAGCCTGCTCTGCTCTGGGCTGAACAAACCAAGGGACCTCAGCTGCTCCTCAAACCAGGCATCAAAGCCATGCTAGCCAGGGTACAGCTGGCCCATTTGGCTGCCAGGGCACACTGCTGGCTCATATCCAACTTGCCATCAACCAGAACCCCCAGATCCCTTTCTGTGGGGCTGCTCTCATCCCCCAGTCTGTACAGATATCCAGGGATGCCTCTTTTCAGGTGCAGAACCTGGCACTTCCTTTTGTTAAATTTCATATTGTTGGTGATTGCCCAGCCCTCTAATTTTCCAAGATCTGTCTGTAAGGCCTCTCTACCCTTGAGGGAGTCAGCAGCTCCTCCCAATTTATCCAGGCCTTAGCTCTAGTAGCCAATAATTTGCAGGGTTTTATGACACAAGTTATTAACCTTTCCAATTTAGTGGTTCTGTGCAGCCCCAGCCCCTTAAATATCACCTTTGTATAAACCACATGCCCTGACCCTCCTAAAATGCAAAGATTCTTAATGAAATTCAGCTTTAGAAAATGCAGGTGTTGCAACACCTGCTTTTACTCTGACAACATGTTAATGCAATTAGCTTCCAAAAGCCTTACTGTATGGGGAGCAACACACATGAGAACTCCAGGCATTGCTTTAAGCAACAAGTATCTCTTTTCTTTATGGTGCTAGAATTAGGAGACAAAAAGTTTCATGGGTGGTCCACAGTGATGGGAGAAATCTTTTCCTTTCCTTTTCTTTTCCACCCTCCACAAACAAGCAGTAAAGAATACGTTGCTTTCAGCAGGCAGAATGTCCCTATCGCTTTTAATTGCACCTTTCAGCAAATTTACCAATTGCTCCTTTGCCATTTATTAGCCAGGGGCCAGAGTGTGAAAGGTGGTTGGTTATCTGAAGTGTGCTCTGTGGGGCTGAACTCACTGTGAGGTTGGTGATGTCTAACCCATGGCTTGTTTGATTACAGTCCTGCCCAGTCTAAGGGGCATATTTTTGACCCACAGTAAAAATAAAGCCAGAAAGCTGTATGAGATTTAGTTTTCTGGGTTCTTTTTTATTAGAGAAAGCAGCTGCTCATATTTGGTTGGATTCAAACTGAATTGCATGCTTTGTTTTGCCCATATTACATGGTCATAAGTTTCACAAATCTTAATGTTTAATTAATGTCTCCCCATCCACACGCCATAACTCCAGGCAGGAATCAGCGATGTTACCCAGCTTGCACCAGTTTAACTGCTGGTGCATCTCCTTCAGTCTCCCTAGCTGTCCCCTAGAGCTGGATGTAGATCCCCTTTTAATCACACTCTTTTATAACATGGTGACCGTGGGAAAACACTTTTGCCCACTCTGATGTTTCAGAGTGTTCCCATGAACAGTGAATGCCTGTGTCCAAGCCCAGGCAGATTTTCTTTCTACGTGAGGAGAGGAGCAGCTGGCCTGGTGGCCAACCAGCAGTGCTCTATGGTTGGCACAGATGTGGTTTGTGAATGGAGATGGTCTCAGGAAGCTGGCTCACTCCTTGGCATTGGTACAGACTCCCTGTGGGAGTTTTGTGCATGGCACATAGATACCTCCACTGTCTCTGAGCACCAGGTACTCTGGGCTTTCTCTGGCATGTGGTTTCTAATCACTTCTACCAGTAGAATTGGATGTGGGCAGATTGGAGAGGTTCCTGCTTCCCCTCCTTGAGCTACTTCGATGTTCACTTACCTCATCCCATTACAGCAGCCAGATTGAGGAACCAGCTTTATTGCATCGTTCAGAAACAGGAGCACATCCAGAGCATTCAGGGAAGGAAACCACTTCCATTCTCAGAGCTGGTGCAGACATCTCCATTAACCCATTGTTAATAAGGGGACCATACCTCCCTGCACATGCGTGCACATTCAGCCCAGTGCACTGAGCTGTGAAGATGCCAAACCCCAATCCTCACAGGTTCATTTAGGCATCAGATCTAGACTCCTGCACTGCTTCCCCCTTTGTAAAAGGAAATAATAACACTTGAGGAACCCCCACGTGGTGCTGAGCTCTTCCCTTTTTGTCAGTGTGTCTGTGGAGCACCAAGCACATCCAGGGCACAGTGACAGCCTCTGGGCACTGATGTATAACAAGTAATAGGAGACACTGGCAGCCCATCTCTCATAGCCGGTGTCCTCATGTGCACACTCATCCATGCACATGAAAGAAGGGGAGCATGACAGCTACAAAACCTGAGATGTGAGATGAGGAAAGGCACTAACAGCTCCAGCCAGAAAATGTCATCAAGAAAGAGGTGTTAACTCAGCACAAGTTCTCTCTCCACATCACCTGAAATCTGGCAGATAAAAAAAAATGAAAGGTATGCTAAAGAGCTCTTATATTATAAATTCTAATCACTTTCCTTTACAGTTTCTTTATTTAATGGTTTCACTAAAGTCCTCAATAAACTCTAAACATAACATTTGATCCTGTGAATTCATGCCCATGGAGGTAAGGTGTTTTCATACAAGCAGCTCAGATCTGAAGGTTTTCTTTGCATGAAGCAAGTTGCCATTAGCTTTATAATAATTTTGAAGATGAATTTGCTCCTTGCTGGAATATTGGATCAGCAATATCCTCAAGACTTGCACTCTCAGTTTGAATATGACTTGAACCATACATAAAAAAGAGTAAATTAGGAAATTAGTAAAAGACTGGCAGGTTAAATTGATTTTCTTACAGCGAGATCAGATGGTTGTGAGTATTGAAAATGTTTTCAGATGTGTATTTCTTCCAGGTAAAGTGAACCATGTGTAAGCGAGGCTTAACGTAGCTGATCAGAGGTCTAATATAGGTGTACTGCTGAGCAACAGATTTAAGGGAAACACAGCCCTTAACAATACTACAGCACAAGGGCTGATTGCACACATCTCTGATAGAGAGCAGCCTGTGACACTGGGTAGACAATGTCAGGGGGGACTCTGGCAATCTACCCTGGTTTTGGAGCATCCACTGCTCTTACCCCAATGACAAAGAAGAGCAGCACATTAAAAATGTTTCCCTGTCTCCTTTTTACCTTCCTCCAATGTTAGAAAATAAAATTCCTTCACAAGATGTTTGTATATGCTGCAATTCTATTAAAATGAGATGATAAGTTTATAATGTTTACAAATATACATTTATATTTTCTACATAGTGTCTTATTAGTACTCTAGAGCAATTTTTTTTTTTCAATATCATCTGTCCTGGATGTGTTTTCAAATGTGTGATTTCCTCCTGAGGACTGTGTTTTTTAAACTGTGGGTAAAGAAGTCTCAAGAGAATAAGGTTTTTCAGACAAAATATCCAGGGCACAATATCTGCTTTCATAAAGCTCTGGGCATGCTGTTTGCCATTTCCTAATCTTATTCCCGTTTTTCATGCTATTGGAGACTAACTTCTGGTGGCAAAGTCCTTGTACAGAGAAAAGTGAATATTTTGACCAATAGCTTGAAATCACACATTCTTTCATTCAAAACAGTTAATTAGGAATTGAGCTCTGAAGTTAATTTCACCAAGGTCATTCACTGTTCTATTGGGTCCAGTGACCCTGTCTTAAGTAATCACGGCATTAACATACAAGGTTATAGCTTTCTTTTCAGTTGATGACATAATCTCTTTAATTGGTGTCAGGAGGCCTGCTTATGAAAGAACCATGGAAAACACCTATAGACTATAATTTTACTTTCCCCATTCACAGAGCAAATGAAACAAGCCTTAAGAATGTACTAGAGGCTCATTACATCTCCTAGCCTGTCAACACAAAGCCCCTCCATTTCAGCCAAAGCATTAGGAATGATCAATTCTGTTTACTTCTAACTTCAGCCTGTGAACTATTAACCTTTTCAGCAAAACTGGTGAATAGTAAATGTCAGATAATCCTCTCTGAGAAAGTTAAGAGGGTAGATAATGCATTTTAATTGATTAAAACTTTCATGAACAAAAGTTTAAAATATCAACAGGAGAATCCCTTGCGATTCCTATTTTTGGTGGGATGTGATCCAACTATTCTGCACTGACCCCGGTGTCCACTTTAATTTTATCTTTTCCAAGATAAAACTTTTCCAAAAAATATACTTGAAAATTAATATCCTTCATAGCATAAATTCTGTTTTTAGAATACCAGGTCCCTTTCGCAGCTGGTGTGCACTGGCTTGGCAGGGAAGGAGCTGCACAGATTTAAGCTCAGCCAGGATTTACACAGGTTGTTCTTGTAGGTAGATTTAAAACAAATGTCTCTGTTGAATATATTTGCAAAGCTCCAGAAATAGGTGTAAACACTTCTATGTGTTCTCTTCATTCTGTACTACTAGGAGTTACTTCTTAGCCTAAATATTCGCTTTTTTTTTTTTTTTTTTTTTTCATTTTTTGAGCAGTCTGGACTCTTGTATATTCTACGATTGATCCAACTCCTTTTTCTTTGAAACTCCTATACGAAATCTGTCAGCACTCTCTGAGTGACAGGGGATCTTAAGTTCTACTGTAAACAACACTATACCGGTTTGGGAGATAATAAGATATATTTTACCAGTACCACAGTTATTCATGTCTTCTGCTTTTTTTTTTTTTTCTTCTTTTTTTTTAATTTTTATTTTTTTAATTCCATTGGACTTCTCTAAACCTTCTATTATTTCACATTTTTAACAACTCTTTGGGGTTTTCATATAACCCACTTTCCTACTGTTACACATTATCTTCTGATTGTTCCCAGCTTCATGAAGTTAATCCTTAAATTTTAATTCATTGGTTTAAATTATCTTGAAAATAAATTTTGGTTTTGCTTAAAAAAGGCAATAAAAATTTCAAAATGAATTGATTGGTTTCAGAGAAGCAATCATTTTTAAGAGGGAAGGTTTTAAATATATAGCTCTACTTTTTCTTGGTTGTGGGCACGTAATATATTCATGGTAACCCTTCCTAATCCATTATTTTTTAACAGGTGCGTTATACTCACATTGTTATTAACCCTCCATATCTTCAGAGCCATGGTTATTAAAATAAAGGAAACAAAGAATCAACTTGTTATTTGATATATAAAACAATACAAAATGAGAATAAATGTTAGATCAGCAAAAGCACTGATATAGAAAAGAAATTGTTAAACATGTTTCAGTAACCCAGAGAATAAAGTCAGCAATACCTGTCTCTTATTAGTGAAGTATTTAACCTTTTATCCTTATTCTGTGAGATGAACCCTGAGGAAAGCCCACACCAATTGGCCATGGCTCAGCCACACCAAGCACCAAAAAAAAAAGGATCTGGGTGTAAGTTATTAAATAAGATATATCTATTTTCAATTTGTCCCCAGCTTACTTCAGCTCAGCCCCAGAAAGGAACGGGAGCATTTGGGCAGGAATGAGCATCTGAACATTACAGATACAAGCAGGGAAAGTACTTTATTACCTCTGGAAAAACCCAGTAGTTAAACCATGGCCCTTGCCTTTTATCCCTTCTCTAAGGGAAGGGATCCTGAGGAAATCAGGTTTTCCTGATATTTTCTACCTGTGCTGTGCCCTGGAGCTCTCTGGGACCAGTTCGCCCTTCTTTGCTGTCATGGTTTGGGACATGAACCTCATGCTCCACACTGACATACGGACTAGTCTTACTCTGTAAGGGACTCCAGATTATTTCTGAGGCTACCACTCATTTAGCTGGAGTTTCACACTTGTTGAGTCAGCTGGACCACATCAACAGAAAGGTTTGTCATGTGCTAGTGCCATTACCTGCACCTCTGGAGCTCCTCAGATGCCAGGCCTCTGCTTCCTTAGGTGCTATACAGAGGACAAATGAACCATTTCCATCCCAAAGAGCTCAGTGTGCCAATTAGGGTCAAACCCCAGAGCCTTCAGAGGGCTTGTTTTCTTCTGCTGAATTTGCTCTGGGCACCCATGTGAGCTGGATAGGGCTGTAATTTCTCCCTTATTTCCTTCCTCCCTCTTGCTACTGTCTTCTGAAGACCAACCAAGGTTTAAGACATAGGACAAGACACCCAGCTACCACCAGCTATCCTGCTGGTGGCAGCAGTGACACCGCTCTGCCTTTCCTCTTGAGAAGCACTCCCCCAGACTTCTGCCACAGACTGGAAGAGAGTTCGCTGGGTCAAGACTAGGGTCTTTTAAGCTGAACACCCTGCTTATTCTTTGTATTTAGGTAATCATTATCTCAAAGCACAGCCCAGACTTTATGTGGGCACACAGATCGTTCCTGTTTTTGCTTATAATTTACTGCACGGACTCATGAATAAAACAACTTTTCTTCTCAGACAGCAGTACCTGCTAGTCAAAACAATTACAAAACATATTCAGCTTTCCCCACCCTAGTATTCCTTCAGAAGTAAGGCAGCTTTCCTCCGATGCTGAAACGCACAACAATTTTCCTATTTGTCTTTTCTCTTTTCAAACTTGTTTAAGTCTTTAGGAGCTGGTCTTGGCCATTTAGTTACAAAATGCATGTGCGTGCATGCGTGCGTGTGTGTGCTTCCAGTGAAAAGAAGGGAAAAAACCCACAGGTTTGAGTTTGTACAATGTTTGCCCCTTTTCCCAGCAGGGATGGGTTTTGAGAGCCAGGAGACAAAAAGCATGGCCTCAACAAGCTGAATTTAAAAAAGAACATCATTTTCATTATGTAGTCAATCTCAATTACAAGCAAATGTTTTCTCTGTTGAGACTTTTCTCTTTTCAGAGCATTATGCAAGCCTCTTTTGTGGGTTGAGAGAAAGGATCAGTGGTCAATAGGGAGCAGAGTGTTGTGTACAGTGGATTTTTGTATCCTTTAGTCTACTACATAATGCGTTTTGTCAGGAGAACAGCCCAACATCCTGAGCAGATTTGCTGAATTAAAGAGCACAGCAGGGATAGGAAACTTGTTGCTAGGTGACTGACAACTGCTGCATGTCAGTATCTCTGCGCCGGAGGTTACTCTTTCCTTTTCTTCCACTACTCAGTCTTGCCTTTTAATCTGCATCTATAATTAACTCTCTTAATACCGCGTATCCGTTTGTTTCCCTTTTACTGCGCTTCGGATGGCCGTATCGCCATTATTTAATCTCGAACAGAGGGAAAAACTATTTAATTTTTGTGCTTGGCTTGGCGTGGGGAAGTTGGGGATTTATGCAGTGCAATGTCTCATGTCTGCGCAGCGATGAGACGGCTCTTAAAGACATTTCAGAAGATATGGTCTTTGTTAATCTCAATGCTCAGTGAAACATTTCTGTGTTTACCGTTCTCTCTAAAGCCTGTTTGTTTCAGTTCAACTTAATTGAAACGCGATTGCTTTTAACTGTTTAGGTTTGGTGACCTTCCAAGCTCTTTCACTTGTGTATCTTGCAAAATAGATTTTCTTTGTAAGAGGCTCTTTCTTAAATGACTGGAAATCCAGGGCTGCATCTGGCCTAGATTTGTAGTGGCAGAAGTCAATTAAATGACACTGTTCACCCCGCTTATTTTTGCTGTTATTTTTCGTGTGCAGACCACCCGTCAGTCACATTTGTGAAGTTTCGTGTTGTTCTGAGGATTGGTCAGTGCTGAAGAATTGCATCCCTCATTTGTGTCCAACAGTCAATCTGGAAATGTGTTTATTTTACTTTCAGGTTTCATTCCAAGACCTGATGCAAAATACATGGTATTTAGTGAACATACAAATTACAATATGGTTATATGCTTGCTTTTTATTAGAACGTGAGAAGAAAATATATGTCAACCTTTATTCTGGATGCTCTTTAAATGACACTTTTTCTGTGTCATGTGTGTGTTGTCAGGAAGTTGAATTCAGAAGTTTGAAGGAGTTAAAACAAGAATGAAAGCTCTTATTTTTCCTGCAGGTTTGTAATAAAGTTGCAATCATGGAAAAGTAAATAACTTAGACACTCTTTATACTGAAAATTAGATGGCAATTTAAGAAGAATAGCCAAGTAGATGTGAGAATTGTTGCTGGGGAAAATAGATGACAGTGGTTGCTTCTAGGGCACTATCTCTTCTTTGCTCAGTAATGCCAAATTTGGGGAATTTAAAGGGGAAAGAAAAAAAAAACACCCAAATTGTTAAGTAGGTGTTTCTAAGCAGGACTTCTTTCCCCATCAGCACAAGGGCTTTAATGACACCAGGAGCTGTGAATTGTATCACCCTTGTTCTGTTTCTGTAAAACAGGTCCACTGAGGGCAGATCTGATCACCAGAAGCAGGCAGCATAACAAGAGCAATTTTATTAATATCCATGGTTTCAGACTTCAAGTTTATATCCTGGGCATGTTAGCACAGGAACTTTCACCTATAATTGTGTTGTGTGGTTTTTTTCCTTCCTACTAGCAAAGGGCAAAATCCTACATGGGGAAAGCCAGCTTTGAAACGGAGGAGGAGAGGAAAATTTGCAAACTCTTAAATGTTTGGAGGAACAGCACACGCAGTAATGCACAGGGCCAGGAGAGGGCAAGCACTGAATAGGCACAGGCATGGGGGATGTGTTGGCATTGCCATGCAGAATTTGGAAAACCCCACAGTGGATAATTAAGAAGCACAGATTACCTATAAATTATCAGCCTGATCAAATTCGTTGAACCTGAGTCTTTCCAACCCAAACAAGGTGCCAATGTATTTGGACTCTTCTTGGGATCCCCAAAACAGCCTCATCATGTGGTAGTTTGGAATTGAACTGCAGCAATTCCATCCATTTCTTGTGCAGACAGAAGCCAGTGTTGGTGCTGAATGAAACAGTTTTGCTTTACGCTCTCCTGACTGCTCTGAGAACAGAAGTTGCTCTTTTGTACAAGTCTCAAGTTGGCTGGGGCAGGCATAGATAACTGGGGCAGGCTGGGGCAGGATGCCTGGTCTAAAGGTTAGGCTGTCATGTACAGTGTGTCCTGGAGACACGGTTTTGTCACACTGATCTTCATCATGTCCTCCTTTCTTCACAGTGGTACTTCACCTACATTCATGCTGACACATTTTGAAATGAATTTTGGCCAAGTAGAGCAAACACCAATCCTTTTGTGTGCTGCCACGGATCGAGTTCTGCTCTCTTGACGTGGGTAAATAGTCTCTTTGAAGCCACTTGGAAGAGGTGAGTTGGACTGACTCTGCTACTTGGGGGATTGGTAAAGAATTCAAACATTAGTTAGTCTGAGTTGTAATCTTCAGAGTCACTGACTGACACTGCAAACTTGATGGCTGATTTATATGCTGTCAGTGACAGGGTCAAGCCCACAGCAGTGCCCCAGCTTCAGGCTCGTGCTCTAAGCACAGGAGCAGGTTCTTGTCTTGCTGTCCCTGACTTACAAGGGTGATGGGCACACAAGTGTTATGGCAAAGCAGTCAAAAGTGGAAACTTCCCACTAAGTAAATAAAAGGCTGTAATTTTCTTGAGTGCAAGCTCTAACCCCAGAGAAAGCAGAAGCAGCATCACACAAACCATTCATGTTTACCTTTGCCAAGTCCTGCAGAGGTACATTACCACAGGAAAGCAGGCTCTCTGGCATCAGAGCCTCCATTCTCATCCGACACCTTTCCTCCCCCACATCCTTGTCTTGGAAGCTCCCTCTTGGCTTTTTCAGTTCCTAACCTATTTCATGCAGCAGCTGTGCTGTTGGCACAATCTGCCACTCCAAAGCTGAGCGAGCCCACTGCAGACAGCGATCCCCAGGTAAGAACAGGAGTAAAGGAAGGGAGGTGAAAGGAGATGTTGGGAGAGGCAGACACAACATGGACAGGAGGAAAAGATGGTAGACAGGTAACTGAGTAAGTGTCTTGGTCCCTCATCCAACACTGACCACTCTCTGGACACAAGATCTACACCAAATGAGACCATTTCCCCAAGTATTAAACATAAAATCTACAACCCTACTGTCTGTACCCGTGTTGTCCTTGCAGAAGAAATGCATTGTATGGGACAGGAGGATCATGAGAGAAATGAGAGAAGTCTTTCAAGGCTAAGTCTAAGGTTTAATTCCTGGAGAAGCTTCCAGGCTTCTTCAGGAGAGAAGCTCTTGCACAACGTGACATGCCTGAGAAGTATAGGTATGTGAAGAAGGGCAGTAAGACAGATTATGTCATTAACTACCATGAGGTGACATCTTGCCTACTCTCCTCTTCTGGGAAGATAAGACTTTCTCCAGTGAAGGGCACGAATTCCCTATTCATATCCCTCCTCTTTCAATTCCTACCTTGCCACGCAATGGGTCAGCTACTTGTCAGCACTGGGGACGTATCATTTATTCTTGCTATGGATTTATTTTCTTATCTGGAAGAAGTTGTGAAATAACTGGACACCTCTGTGAAATGTCTAAGATTAAAGGTTAAGGACTGTGTGAGGAGTACAAGCATCAACCATCACACCTGCTTTGCAGAAAACATGCAGGCACCAGCTAGGGCTTCAAAGGGACTCCTTTGATAGGTGACATGTATGAAATACTGCTTAGAAAAGAGCTCTTATTCTGCTTATTTTCACTATGACAGATCCTGAGACCTTGTTATATCCACATGTTGGGTGTTCCTATGCCAGACTGTCTCTTCTAAATAGAGACACCAAACATGACATGAGTGAGGAACAGCTCAGAGGAGCTGGTCAGAAAGACCAGCATGATAATGAGACATGAGAGCCATTGTTTGGGAAGGAGTTAAGTCAGGATTAACAACTGGGAAAAAGGGGAGTGAGCCAAAGGGCCAGGGAAGCCAGAGGAAGCAGTGTGGAACAAGCAGCCCCTTGGCACGGGAACATCCTGGTCAGGGGTGCCCATATAGCTACTTCTCCTCTGTGGAGGTTTCTTCCACAGCTAATAGAAGAAACCTAGACCTAGACATGTCAATTGGAGATTACAAAACGTGTTTCAAATCCCAAAGTATCCTTGACCCACTAAAAGGGGAAGCAGCTCTGCATCTCAGGGATTCTTTCCTGACTCGTCTTGATCTCCCTTATTAATAAATTTATAGACTCTAAGATGACTTGGCCAGACTGTATTCATGTCTAAATTTAGCAGTCAATTTGGTTTATTGCTTCAGGGCTGCACTGAAGAAAAATCAACAAAAAAGCATCCTTTTTTTTTTTATTATTTTTTTATTTTTTTATCACTGCTGTTGAAAGTGCATTTGTGTGAAAATGGATCTGAGCTTGGAAATAACGGGATTTAATTATTTATTAAGCCCACACTGGGGACAGCCTTTAAAAATAATCACATTGCACAACATCTTTTCCACATAGCCACTCATTTGTCCTTTGTTTGTTGTCTGCATGTTGCACTGGGTCTGCCAGTGATATTCCCTACACAAATGCTGCAGGAGGAAGCAGATGTCTTTGAGCTATCACAAGGGAAGGAGATCCTCTTGGTGACCAAGTCACCAACAGCAGGACCGACACCGAAGCTGCTTTGCAGCAGGTTTCTGCCATTTCAGGAGACTGAGATGCATCTCCCATATTTTAATCTGCTCTCCCTCCTTGGAGATATTCGGAAGCTGTCTGGACATGGTCCTGGGCAACCTGATCTAGGTGTCCCTGCTTGAGCAGGGGGGTTGGACCAAATGACCTTCAGACCTCCCTTCCAGCTTCACCCATTCTGTGATTCTGTGATTCAGCTGAGAAACAAAATTAAATCCCTTCAGTGAAATCAATATGACCAAGTAAAACTTATCTGGAACCATCTGCTGCCTAGTTAGAGCACAAAGGAAGACAGTTTCCCAAATTGCTCTTTCAATGGAAAATGAATAGCAGGTTTTATAACAGAATTTCGTCTTGCGGGAAACCAATCAGAAATGCTTTTGTATCTGAACTTAGTAACTGGCTGCATGTCTCATAATCTCTTACAGAGGCTCCAGCCCTGGCAACTGTGAAAGAGTCTTCTGTTTTATTTTGTTGAAGAAAAAATACACAATGGGAATTAGGTTAAAATCTCCTCTCTTTGAACCAGTTATCAGTCATTTGAACAGTTGTTGGTTCAAGGTCTATTTCAACTCATTTTCAAGGCTCGAGTGTGTTGGAGTGATGAAAACCCTTGTTGCATCTTCACTGCAGTCTCTGTTCCCTCTTCTTTTCTGCCCAATTACAACCAGATTCACATTCTTTTAAATGCTCCCACAAAGCTCTGTTGTTTTGCTGGTGAGATGTTGGTGAATGTCCTGGTGAGCTTTCCAAACAAGTGATAATTACAGAAATGTGGAAAATGAGCAAAAGATGAATTTCCAGTCACCTTTTTCTGCTTGAAAATGAAATTCTTCAGAAAAGTAACCAAACTTGTGTTTATTTATGTAGCAGGGAGCTCTGATGCCATTAAATTAGTTTTGACATTTTAATGTAATTAGACAACATTAGTGTCAGATGAGATTCGTTAATGGACCTTGATCTTTGGTGGTTGTTCAAAATTGATTTTTGCACTGGAAATCTATGTTACATTAAATATATGTATATATAAATTCACCTTTCTGCTAAAATGCTCAGCTAATTGACATAAGTACATTAATGAGAGCAACACACTAATAGGATTATATCAATATTCCCCCTGCATCAGCCAAAGACCCAGCAGCAACAGTCATTAATTATTGCCTTATGGTAATCCTTGGCAGCTCTTGCAGGAGTTGGATTGTTCTTCTTTGAGATCCTTCTGCTTTATTATTTTTCCCAGGTTTGTGGCTTTGTTGCTATTTACACTAATGCAATCCCGTTGTTCAAAACTTCAAGCTTGGGTGCCTAAAATTATTCTCCTAAATCTACATTTTTGATAATCACTCTGAAATACAGTCAGATTTTCTCCTCCCAGAACAGCTGCAATTGAAAAGCAACCAGCAAAACACAACTAAAATACAGGATGCTTTTGAGGTCAGAGCCTAACTATGCACTTGGAGGGTTTTTGCAAGAGCAGGAAAGATGAGGGTTCAATTCTCACTAAAAATAAGATTTATCCAACAAAAAGTCCCGCTTTTCTATTTCCAGTCTGGAAATTTTGGCTAAAGATTTCAGCAGAATTACTCCTCATTTATACTAATACTTTTATATTCCTTGCTTTGAACATAGCTGCATTACACTGAAAGAAATTGTTAAAAGTGCTGAGTTTTAGTTATAGGCTAACATGATAAAACAATTTGAGTATTTTGGCACTGGCTTGGTTTTGTGTTGTGAAAAATAACAGTGGTGTTTAATCTTAAACAACATGGGTTTAGTGGTTGTTGTTTGTCTTTTCCATAAAATCCAGTTTTTGTTTATCATCTCAATCCCCCCCATTTTCACCCCAAATACTTGATGTATTGTATATCAGTCCATCAGGCTGCAAACAGCATTTCAGCTGCATTTCTTCCATTGGGTTTTTCTGAACAGAGAGTATCTATATCTCTATATAAAAAAAGCAGAGATACAAGTAATCCCACTGCTACGTACAAGAAGCTGTATGTTTATTACCAGTACCACTCATCCACTCGGGGAAAGGCAGCCTGTAAATAGAGACTATTCCTCTGTTTATAAACCAGTTCATCGCCGTTAGATGTAATCCACTTTGGAAGCCTTAGGGAAAGAAATCCATTAACTCCAGGTAGCTTTGGACCAGACTCTGTCTGGAGGGAGACATTTCCACTTGCAGATACATCTCCACCAGCAATTTTCCCTGCAGAGTCTGAAACAACACGACACAAACTTTCCAGGCTGAAGCAGAGGACTGCATGCTGAAGTGTGACTCTCAGCAACAACCTGAGCTGAGACAGCTGTTTCCCAGCCAATATTTTGGAATTGGCTAATACCATCTTCTTATGAGCCCAGGATGTTGGTGTCCATGAAAGTAAATCTCTACAACGGGTGCAAGATACCTTTGCATTACACAAGCAAGTGGCTTTGCAAACAGAGAGGAGTTGGGGGACAGAGGACAGACCCTATTAACAGCATACAGCAGCAAGCCTCTCTGAAGAGGTGGAAAGAAATAGGTTGCTTTGTCCCAGCCAAAAAGAGATGGGAAATTAACTGAAATGTTCCTGATTCAAGAATTCTGCAATGGCTTGTTCACATAAGTGCACAAGCCAATTAAATGAAGGCAAGATAATAAAGCAATGCAGAGTAACGAAGTACTGCATCATGAAGCAGTGAAGCCTCAGTTACAATGGATCTGTGCCCTTTGTCCCCCAAATTTCTCTCTGCGGTTGTACCCTCAGCTACCTCCCCCTCTCCGGCAGTATGCAACAGACTGCCTGGGCAGGTAGGCAGACAGGTAGGACAGGGAAGCTTAAAGGCTTATGGATAGAAGGAGGAACTGCTGGACAGTCATCCAGATTCCCCCTGTTTTGGGTGATAGTCCTGGTTACAACATCTTGGTTTGCACAACGTGTGTAACACCTGGTCTGATTTTAAATTGTCTCCTAACTTACACAGGATCTTGCATACATGCAAATCAGCAGAAGCAGTCTGGCTTTCTAACCACTTTAAACTCCTGTTCAGAACGGATCACTGCTCCTTGCTACCTCCAGAGAGCATCCTCACTGCTGCAAGGAGCCCTCACCTAGAGCAGAATACCTCTGCTCGGGAAGCTGCACTCACTCGTCTGATCAGAGGGAGCAAAGAGGCGAGTGGAGGTTTCCCAGCTGCGGTTTGCAGATCCCCAGGGAGCTGTGCATGGTGTTTAAGAAACAGGTGGAGAGCAATTAAGGAAAGTCAGCCTTTTGTCAGAGGCTAAAAGGCATTACATAGGGGTGCTTACTCACACTGAAAATAAATAAATAAATAAATAAAAAATAAAAAAGGAAAAAAAAGACATTTATGAATCAAACCAAATTTTTTTATTATTATTATTATTATTTTTTTTTTCCCAGAGACAACAAAGCTTTGGAGTGTCCATTCTGTCTGACCTCCAGCACAGGTGGGACCCCACGGAGATTCACAGTTCCTGCCAAAGGATGCTCACGAGCAACTTTACAGCAGCCACCGAGATGGATGGGCTGGGGAAGCACGGGCAGGCACACCAGCACTGAAGCTACATATTCAGTGAGACTAATGCAGAGGAGGAGCGACAGTCCCTGTTGTAATGTGCTAAGCAGATGAAGCCACCAGGTGTTGTGTTTATTTAAGGTCATGGAAGAAAAGGTTCTTCAAAAAGTGTTGAAAGTAGGTGAGGGGGATGACTTCGTGAAGCGCCTCAGGAAAGCTGTGAATAGTGGCAGCAGGGGAAATGCCAAGAGGTTCACAGAGAAGCAGATGCACAGGATGCTGAAGTTGGTACGTAGGGCATGGAGGATGCGCGGGGGGTAGCACGCGGAGTGGGGAAGAGCTGGAATTATGCAGGGCACAAAGGCAAGGACAAGAAGCTTGAACAAGATGCAGCAGAGAAAGGGGGAGTTAGGGAGGGATTGAAAAAGGCTGGGCTGATCTTGGCAAATACAGAAAGGGATTTTAACAGCTGTGTTCTGCCTGGGTGGCAGGGAGAATAGAGAAAAGGAAGTTTTATTAAATAACTAATAAGCAAATAATTACCCTGGATTTTTAGCAGTGCAATTTGAAAGGCAGAAATTTAGCTCTTTGCATTCTCCCCACAGACAGACCTTGCTTGATTCCTGGCATTGCTGAAAAGAGCTCTGGCATTTTATTTAGCTTTGCTTTCATTTGTATTGAATTTTTCTTCCTCAGTCACATGCACGGTAAATGTTTTCATTTCATCCTGGCTCAGAAATGCTCAGGACTGACTCCTATCTCTCTTACTCCAGCCCTGCATTGCTGCAAATCCATTGGCAAACTGCAGTTCCCTCAATTTTTCTGCGGATGTAAATGCAAGAAGCATCGAGCCTTGTATTTGGATCAGGAGGACTGACTGCCTCTTAATAGAAGCATAATGAAACCATCAAGAGTTTTCATTCAATTAGACTTCTTTTCCCTCTGGCAAATGATTATAACACATTTATAGCGTAATGGGCAATTACTTTATACTCCTTGTCTGTTGACATCTTATTAAGTCTACATTTTCTGTCCCTAACAAAGAGATCAGATATAATTGTTAGGAACTACAAGGAATACATAAGAACTACCAGAATACATTTAAGCAGAATGAATATGTATCTGTTAGTGAGACGCATGATACGCGATGGCAGATTTCTCCACTCCTTTCTGCTCTGGGGAAATCTCCATTACATATTCTTTTATTTCTTCGTACATTAACTTTTCCTCTGATGTCAAAGAATGATCTCTGTGCTGAGTGGGTGTGGATTATACAATGAATTCTGCACTTCTGAATATGAGATTGAGAGATGCGATGAAGGCTGCGGAGGAAAGTTTTGCCCCTGGAGGCTTTGCAGATGCGTGTGTTGTTGTTTGGTTTGTTTTTATCCTGTAGCAGGGAGGCAGGGAAGGCAGGGCAGGGGCACAAAGTGATGGAGTCAGGTCTGTTGTGAAGCACAGTGGGTCATTCTAACGAAGCTGATGTTTTCTTTAGCTTTATAGCATTTCTAATCCAGCCTCTGAAGAGCGGGAAGCTTCCTGTGGTGCTCTGCTACCTTGGGATGTCCTGGTGCCAGGCAATAGGCAGATGCATTCAGCATGAGTACGTATTAATGGGGGCTGTGTGTACGTGTCCCTGAGAGCAGAATACAGCCTTTGGGTTGTGCTTCCTAGCAAAACTCTTGCAGAAGGGTTTTAGCAGTAGAAATCCAGTAAATCATTGCTTTTGAGCAGCAGTCTGCACAACCCACTGTGGTCACACACAGGCTGCCATGGATCTGGGACTCTCCCAGCTCAGCAATAATCTGGAGATCTCATATGTGGCAATAATTCCCTTCTGAGCAACCCTGCTCACCCTGCTGAGGTGTTCAAAACTCCTAGGGACGCACTTAGGTGATGTGCCAAGAAGCATCTCACAACTGCTCTACGCTTGCTCCTGTCACCTTGTGGAATTGCTTTGGGTATGTATCCTATGTGAGACAGGAGGCCACTGACTGTGGCAAACCACAAGAGCTTGTGTGGGACGTGTCTGGGCCCCTGCAAGCCGTGGGTCTTCAGTGAGGTTAGCAAACACCTCGCTGGTCCTCGCTGGTGTCCCAGCTCATTGCATCAGAGCTTCTAATGACTGCAGTGGTTACTTTTTCTTGACTGCCAGGTTAAAGGACAAGCAACAGGGCATACAGAGACCTCTTTCACCTCCTTGGCTTTGTGCTTTGTTATTTCTTAATCCTCTGGGATTATACACCTATGGCTCATCTAGTTTGAAAAAGATCTTCAAGATCATGAAGTCCAACCACCAACCTGACCTACCAAGAAACACCACATCCCGATACAGTTTGCCTGGGAATCCTGAGCATAAACCAGTATGATCCCTGCCTGCCTGGCTGCTATGAGGTCGCTTTACAGCTCAGGGGACAACTTGCATTGCAGACGGACACATGTACATGTACTTGGTTTAGGGATACAGTTTTTTAGCTGTTACCCATACTTTGGGGGTAAAATCTCCCCAGTGTCATCCACGTTTTCACTAGAACTGAAAGCGTTAATTCAGTGCACTGAAGGTGTTAAATTTGGTGTCACTGTCAGAGACTGCTGTGAGACACAGAGGCCAGAAACGATGGCACGTGGGGACTGGTGTGTGCTGTGCTGTGAACCTCCGAGCCTGTCACCAAAGTGCTTGTGACACCAGCGGTGTGCTTTGGTAAAATAGGCGACCCTTTCCAAGTCTTTGTCTCCATTTACCTTTGCATTCTTCTAAAGAATAAGAATGCAAACATCTGTGCTTCTGCCTACTGTTTGCTGTTCTCTTCATCCCATAGGTTCAGGCATTACTTTGTTTTTCGCACCCTACCTAAACTATCTATTTTGCACCCATTTTTCAAGTATTTCTTCTAAAAGGTATTTATCTGGATTTTCTTAAATCAAATACCTGCATGTATTTTGTTTTCAGAGTAAATATGAATTTCATTCTACTTTGATTATTGTTTAATAGCACTGGGATGTTTGGAGGCAGTGTGAATTTTGATTCAAAATGTCAGGTCTTTTTCTGAATAGCTCCTTCAACTGGAGACCTTCCCCATCAGCTCTTTCATAAAGAGAAAGGAGACAAATGGGAAGATAAGCTGACTAGGAAAGAAAGAGATATTCCTTCCCTTGACCTAGAAGCCTGGCAGGACTCTTTTTCAATGCAGTGTATTATGTAGTGGTTTTCACTATTATGCATATATTTAGCAACTGCCGCTCACCAATCTGCAAAGGGAATAGGGTGGTGAAAGATGGAATTCAAGGGAGGAAAGAAACGTGGGAGATGTTTTGTCTCTGCTTTTATATTGCAAAGATTGCACTGGAATATACACAAGAATATATCTCCATTGTAACTTGGGACTCTGTAGCTTTTATACCTTTGGCATCTCTCCATTAATATACTTCCTGGTGACATTTCTGAACAAAAAGACCACTTCAAACTGCTGTCAAGACCAATCAAAAAGCAGCTCTAATTACAAACAGAGGTAAAAAGATGCACCACGGTGCAATGAGGAATGTAGGGGCCTACCAGAGTACATATACCAAAACAGTCCTCATCCTCTAGCTAGAGGATATATACTGAGAAACACTTTGTCCAGGACCTGGATTTTGGGCATCTTTTAGGCAGGTTATTTTTGCTGATTTTTTTTTTTTGTTATTTTTGCTTATTTTTTTATACTTTGCATACTGGCTTGTAAGTAACTTTCACTAACAAATTCTGGCATCTTGAGTGCTTGGTACCTGCTAATGCTTAGATTCCCCATTTTAAAGAACTTCTGGGGGAAAGAACCTCTAAATGCTATGAGTTGTTACATATTCTGAGCATTCTTTGTTTCCTTGCCATTATTCCCTGGCAGATTATCCAGCTTGCACATAAATCACTCTTGTGGACATCGTGCAAGCAATATAGATGAAGAGGGTCTGGTGCAGAGTCACAGAAATGCTGCTGTTCTGCTCTTTCTGAGTTAATTTGAGTATCTTCACCCCATCTAGATCAGAACTGACTGTATATCATAACGTGACCCATAAGAAGTAGTCCAATGGCTGAGTAGTCTAATGCACAGCTCCTGCTTCACCCTGCTGAGGTTCCTGGATATGTCTACGCTGTACAATTTAAGGAGTAACACTTCATGCTGGTACTTTCAACGCAGCAAAGAGGATCCAGTTGCTCACTTATTCATTTTAAAATATTACAGACAGACTGTGAAGACAGAACTTGGTTTCAGTGTCAGGAAAGAGAAAAAATGTTCTGCTTCAGTAGCCATGTCTCTGGGTCTCCATAAAGACAAATGGGGAAGACAAGGGAGCTTCAATTCCAGAAGGAGAAATAAAACCCTGAATCTCAGCACTGCGATATGCAACAGGAGGAAAGGCACATCTGAAAGGTATGGTAAAGCCAGCCTAGATAGAAGGAAAAGAGAAAAGGGTATGAAGGTAACTGTAAGACCTTAGGTATGTAACTGATGCATGTTTATGACATAGGGCAGCCATCTGAGCAAACATACAAGCCAAGAGGAAATAAAGTCAAGAAAAGATATAATTTTCAGTATAAAATATAGTTATTTAATACATGGTTGGTGGGGCATCTTAGAGCAGATCTTGTTTTCTTTGTATATGCAGGTATTCAGCATTATTTTTGAAGTTTATTGCAATGTCTTTGTTTCACCTCCCATCTGGTTAAAGGCAATTCATTGTGAATATCGAGTGCTTGTTACTAGAGAATTATTCATTGGATTGAACTGAGCATAGAGTGAATATTCAGTCATCAATCCTCATCCCTCATCATTAGTCCTCACCTGCTGGAGTCCCTCCACAACTGCAGCACAAATCCCTATGCAGGACAACTTGAAATTGCCTTTCTGGCCCAGAGGACCTGGTGCAGGGGATGTATGCACAGCCTGTGACCTAACAGAGGAGTCAGCCCTTAACCAAACAAATTCAGAGAGAGGCTAAAGTAGCACGGCTTGAAATGTTGGCATTTATGGTCTCTTCACTGTCTTCAGCACCGGGTGTATCAGAGCAGATGAACATTTCTGTGAAAGCATCCATCAACTGACTAAACCAAGTGCTTATCAGGTGCCTACTATGGATTCACTCTTCATTCTTGCAGTGGTCACAGACTGGAGAGTGAAAGCCTCCAGGTGAGCCTCCACCACAAACCTCCTGTGTTCAATGGCTTATACTGACAGTGTTTCTTCAAAGATATTTTTTGTTTATATTACAATGAAAGCCCAGCTCACTTTACGAGGTGCTTAGTCTCTACTATAGGCTTTTAGAAGCAAAGTGTGTGGCTCAAGTTAATTCTGTCCTTGGCTCTGCAGTAATCCCAGTAATGAGAATCATTTCTTAAGTTACCTACTACCCACTGCAAGAACTATTTTTGAGTGGACACTGAAGCAATGGAGAATCCCATAACACCTGGCTATAATTTGGTGGTTGCAGCAATCAGAGGCCAAATGACCTTACAACAAAAAAAAAATCCAAATTTATTTTTCTTTATCAAAGTGATGATTGATTGGCTTAAGGCAAAGCTGGTGACTAACCATATGGGGATGTCTGTTACACGATTGGATTAGTGTTTGCATCTAACTGCACTCCAGCTCCAGCGTTGGGATCTATAGGAGATGATAAAGCATGATTAGCCTTGTAACCTCACTGCATGTTGTAACTCTTTAGCCACAGAGAAAAATAAAAATAAAAAGGAGAAACTAAACATTGAGAAAAATAGCTATTATGTCTAAAATGCCATTCCTTTTTTTCCTAAACTGAGAGAAGCAGTAATCAGCAACACAGAAATACCAAATGCAGATTCTTATTTAGTTCAGCTTCCTCTTCCAAATGCCTCTACTGCTAGAAGATGCAGAATCTTAAATGGTTTGGTCATTTGCCCATAAAAACTGTCAGAGAATTAGATCAAATTTCTTCCTTTCTTGGAGAAATAATAAATGGAGAATAATGGATTTTACTGACTAAAAAATATGAATTCTTCTAAAGCTTTCTCCATATTCTTTCAGAAATTTGTTGCCTCCCCTTTATTCAGTTTTTAGAAAATAGTACAGGGCTGTTTTTTTCTGCTTTTGGATGAATGTGGAAAAAGAGATTTTAATACTGAAGAACCCCCTACCTTCTAATATATGAGACGGCTTGGGTTACTAATCCCTATTACTAGGAGCAGATGCTGATTGTCCAATTAATCAAAGCAAAACATTAGGCATTAATTACACTTAGTAACAGAATAATTGCTTGGTTTACCTAAACTGTGGTAGGAATGCTTTTTTTTTCTTTCTGAGTAGGATAAGCTTATTTAAATTATGTCACGTGCACACTCACAAAACATAATGAAAATAGATCAAAATCTGCTTTGTTTTGCACATCTAAGAGGTGAGTTGATTTTTGAAACAGGGTTAGTGGGTTGATGTGTAAGTCTGAGGAATGACTGGTCCCAGATATGTTGTGGCAGAGGGGAAGATTGTTGTGATATAGGAGAAAATACTCCATAATTCTTGTGTAGAAATACTGGGAACTGTTTTCTATTTCTGCTTCCCCTGGTCGAGGCTAGAATGCTTGGGGGTTCAGCCCTTCCACTGCAGTACAGTCAGTCAAATAAACCCCCAGTGTTAGTGGAATAACTTCTCTCAACAAATAAAGCTGTAAATAACCAAAGGAATAATCTAACAGCTGTAAATAACCAAAGGAATAATCTAACAGCACATTATGGTCTTTAACATATTCTATGTATATGTGTTTTGTTTTTTTTTAATTTAACTTCCTTTGATGAGATGGGCATATATGTTCCACCTGGATTTTAGGCACCCTGTCTGTCCCAGTGGTGTAAAGAAAGGCTGATGTGGCCAGACCATGCCCGTGGCACCCAGAGCTGTTCCAAACATAAAGGAGAGGTAACAGTTGTGTCAGGAAGATCGGAGCATGAAAGTATCTCTGTGCTAAAATAATAAAAAAATAAATGAACAGCATTGGCCTTTCCTGCCAATAGCTTTGGAAATGCCATACCTTTCCCTGGAATTTCCCTGGATTCACCATCGCTATATCCCTGGTGAATAAACAAAGCAAAAAATTAAAATAAATAAAATAAAATAAAATAAAATAAAATAAAATAAAATAAAATAAAATAAAATAAAATAAAATAAAATAAAATAAAATAAAATAAAATAAAATAAAATAAAAAATGCTGTCAAGCATTTGGAAATGCTTTTGCCAGGTTTCCACCTGTAGTTCTTGGAGCAAGCAGCCTAGCTCAGCTTTGCTGTATTTCTTACCAGTAGCCTGTCCTATGAATGTTTGTGATATTTCAGGTATAGAAAAATGTGTCTCTTCAGTACCCTGACAAGGAATGAACCTTTTTTCATTCCCATTTAAAAGAAAAAGAGAAAGGTGGAAGTAGAGAAGTGCCTCTTTGCAGGATGCCAGGAGACACACACAGCACTTCTCTTGCTTTTGTGGAGACCCTTTTAGGCCTTCTTGAGTAACTGGCCTTAAGATAATAAAAAAAAAAAAAACAAAAAAACAAAAAAAAAAAAACAGACGCCCTTGTAGTGGATGCATTCTCAGAAACACATCCTGGGCTTAGCAACCCAGCACTGGCATTGAGAAGCACTTGTCATGGAGAAGTTACAGTGTCCTAAGGTGACAGGGACCGTGTCTTCCTAGCCAGGAGTAGCTGTTCCTCCTCTGTCTCTGCTGCGATTCCCAGCCGTGGTCAGAGTGTCCTGTTCCTCTCGTGGAGAGCAGATGGGAGCAGCACCCAGGTCAGACGGCTCGCAGCAAGCTTCGTGCTGAACTGAGCATACATGTACCTGAGAAACCTAAATGTTTCTCACACGGCTTCACAAAAAAAAAAAAAAAAAAAAGCTGATGGGCAAGATATGAACTGCTTTTTCTTCCTAATTTCTAATCTAGAATTTCTTCCTAATATCTAATCTAAACCTACCCTCTTTTAGTTTAAAACCATTACCCTTTGTCCTGTCTCTCCACCCCCTGGCACAAAGCCCCTCCCCAGCTGTCCTGCAGCCCCTTTAGGCCCCGGCAGGCTGCTGTGAGATCTCCCTGGAGCCTTCCCTTTGGGCTGAACCCAGCCCCAGCTCCCTCAGCCTGTCCCCACAGCAGAGGGGCTCCCTCCTCTGAACATCCTTGTGGCCTCCTCTGGACTCGCTCCAGCAGGTCCCTGTCCTTATGCTGGGGCCCAGAGCTGGGTGCAGGGCTCCAGGTGGGGTCTCAGGAGAGCAGAGCAGAGGGGGACAATCCCCTCCCTCGCCCTGCTGCCCACGCTGCTGCTGGTGCAGCCCAGGACACGGGTGGCTTTCTGGGCTGCAGGCACACGTTGCCAGCTCATGTTGAGCTTCTCATCCACCTCCACCCCCAGGCCCTTCTCCTCAGGGCTGCTCTCAATCCATTCTCTGCCCAGCCTGGGTTTGGGTTTGGGATTGCCCCAGCCCAGGTTCAGGAGCTTGCACTTGAAAACAAACTGTAGCTAAGTCAAATTATGATAGCTTTTTTTTTTTTTTTTTTTTTCTGAATCATTCAGTCTAATAAAAGGCATTACTTCTTCTTGTAGACTTTTTAGCACATAAAAAATACTAATGACAGTAATGTCATTATTAACATGGTAATTTTGATCCATTGAGAGTCGAGACGCAGGAAAACTGACTTGCCCAGAAACGTATCCAGTTCTTCAGAAGCTTAATAAAACAAATACATTTGGAGCTTGACCATTGAATTTAATAAAATAGGACTGGCCCAGAAATGATGAAGCTGCATTTATGGTTGCTTTAATTAGAAATGTATTTAATGGCATAGATACACAAGGATGATCGTGGCTTTCCCTTCATTCAGCAGTTTGTTTAGTCTGCACTAGTGCCAGGCTTTCCTACATCCCCATGTGCTTCAGGAAGTAAGAGGCTGACAACTGAAGTGCGTATGCAAGAGGGAATGTATTGCTGTTTGTTTGTGTACATGAGCCTGTGTCTGCACGTATTTCGTTTATGGAGATAATGTTCTTGCTGCTCATGAATGCTTGAACAGCCGGGTCTGCCAGCCACAGCAGCGTGTGAGTGCTACTTATACCATGCTATAAGTATGGGCAAGAGGAACAAAGCTGAAAAGCAGTTTGTCCTTGCTTTACTTTCCAAGGCTTTGAGAAAGTACTGACAAGCAATGTAAACCAGACACAGTTATCACTTGGTTTATTACAGAATAAACACATCATCATGTGAAATAAATTTATGATACGATAAAAAACATCGCCAGTTTTGGAGAATCCTGTCAACAAACTTATTTTTTTAAATCAGTTGGTACCTCTGGCTGTCACAAGGAGATGGTGAGGTGAATTCTGAGTCCATGAGCCTGGCTCCATCCATCACAAAACCCCAGTGATGCACACATCCTCCGTAAATGATGCTCTGAGTGTCCTCACATTCCTGACAGTACATCCAAGAAGCTGGCCAGACACAAGTCCTGTTCTAACGGTGTGCAAGCAGCTCGCACACAGAAATCAATTTTAGCAGAGCCTGTCAGGCTGGAGCAGCGCTTAGATCAAGTGCAGCCCACTTCACTAACAAAGAGCAGCCGCTTTGGTTTGCTCTGGTCAGCTCTGCAGAGGGACGACCCTGGCATTCTGGAGCACTGAGGCACAACGTGGGGCATGAAAAGATGCTTCATGCAGTGGTCAAGCCCGGCCGTGCAGCGGGGTGTGCCAGGCCAGGCACTTGGCACAAAATGGGGGTTATGCAAGCAGAGGCACGCACAGGCTTAGGCATTTTGGCATCACAACTTCCAAATTTCTTTGCTACTGTCCTTCTCGGCAATGGTTTTACTTTCTGAGCATCGGACTTGAGCATCTCCCCTGATCACTGCCATCTAAGTCGATGTAATCAGCCACTGAGGTACCAACAATAAGCTTCAAAAGCAGTAAGAAAGCCGAGGGCCCTGACCAGCAGCACTCAGCCACGTCCTCGCAGCACTGCCCAGCCTTCACTGGAGCCAGCGCACAGCAGGGAGGAGATGCTGATGAGGCAAGCAAAGCATTCAGGTCAAAGAAAAGTGATTCAGCTGGAATAAACAGGGCCCGGTTGGGGATCTGCTTTCCCACCCAGTGTTCCTTCATTGTGCTTTGTGATCCTGTTCTTCTCCTGATATCCTGCCTGTTGCTTACTTCTGTTTTCTTGCTTGGCTCCCCTGCCTCAGTCTCCGTTTAAATGCCCACCCTTGCACCGTGTTTGCAAATGCCCCTTGTCCTCCTCTGGATCTTACGACACCTGCAGTAGCTAACATTGCATCTGGCCAACTGATACTGCCAGCTTCTTGAGAGCTCACCACCAGTGAGACTATCGGTAGCATAAATAGGTTTAGTGGTTCACACCCACTCCCCCAACTTTTATTTTCTCACACAGGGGATGGAAAAAATGAAGAAGAGGCCCAAAGCTGCCTGTCTGCAGGTCCACTCCACCTTCAGTCCCACTGTTGTTGGAGAAGAGGTGATGGCAGCGTAAGAGCCTGTTTAATCATGGTATACTCTGCACACATGTGTCACTCTGGGCATAATTTAATACAAACAGAATTGGCAGGGATTAAGGTTTTGTTTCTGCTCCCACTAATAAAGGCCAAAATCCCCATTGACTTTACAGAAACAAAAGCAGGCCTTAGATGACCCACCACTGACATTGTAAGGATCTTCCCAAACACGGGATTCTTTGGGTACAATACACAGAGCCATATGGACGGCCTTCTTTCCACCTCCCCCAACAGCTGCCAGAAGCTGTGATGCTGGCTCCAGTATGACAATAAAAATTACCCCAGCGGAGATGGCATTTACTATCTTACACATAGGCCTACACAATCTGGGGTAAGAAAGAATAAATGCATTGCGTCTGTGGTGCTAATTGGCAGTCTTTGTTTGATACCAATGATTTTTCCATAATTTTTTCTTCTGTGCTATTTGCCTCTCTCTGCCTCACCAGATTTGCTCTTTCATCATCTTTCTAGACTGACATACAATTGAAAGGACATCCAGCACTTTGAAAGCTGCTGTTCTTCAGGTTTTATAAATTTCTCCCAGATTAAGCTCTTGATGACAACTCTGCTCAGAGCATGGCTTGTCAGTAACACTGATCTAGTGGAAACAGCCCAGTTTGAGTCTGGTGAACGATGCCTTCCTGAAACATCCTACAAAACACAGCCAAAGAGAGGAATTCTATTTCCCACAACCACAATTTCCAAATGCCTAGTGCTTTTCTTTTTCTTTTTCTTTTCCTTTTCCTTTTTTTTTTTTCCTTTTCCTTTTCTTTCCTTTTTTTTTTTTTCTTTAATAAATAATAATAAAAAAACTGATATTTTATTTTTTAAGGAGTCCTACAGGCTTGATGGAGCAGACTGACTGGTACCGACTGGTACGGAGTTAAGCAACCTTAACCCCCATTGGCTTCCAACTGGAAACCAAAGGTGCTCAGCACGTATGGGAAGCACTCAGGATTTTATGATCCAGCCCACCATTGTCTGCCCAGTCTTTTAAAACTGTGAAATATTTAAAGTTTGGACTCTCTCAGAATGCAGCCCTAAACGAAGCTGTACCCTGTGGGCACTTCTGCAATATACATGCTAATTGCTACATACGTCTCCTAGCTATACATATGAAGTAATTCAGACCTGTGCTTGCTTTCACTGATGAAGGGAAAACAAGAAGGATTGCTCCTGAATCAATCTTTCGAGTCATAACAGCAGTGATGTGTTCCCAGCTAGGAATATTTACACAAGGTTTACCCAGTTCTCACATACAGGGAATAAGAAAGTCAAACTAGCCATTATTTAGGAGTAGCTGAGTGCACAAAACTAAGTTTTGGTCCAATATTACGCAGTTCATGGAATCTCGACCATAACATCAAAATAATTTAGCAGTAATCATGTTTTCCCTTGCCAACACCAGGGTCACACTGCTCATACTTTATAACTCCACTGCAAATGCAGCTGTATGTATTGATACTTAACCATCATTGAGTCATATGAGTGAAGGGTTAATTATATGACTTCACTATTTGAACTTCACCTTTCTCTCTCTTTTTAAACATGATACATTCATTAAACTGTATACGTATTACAAGCCTCAGTGAAATAACTTTCTAATTATAAGGACTAGGGCTTCACCTAGGGAAACTTGAGGTAAATGTTACCTACATGTATGTATAGGCACTAGGTTGTAAAAGTTTTCAAGAGACATGCTCAGCATAGTATTTTTCTCTTCCCTGCTCTGTTACTGCAGAAAACCTGTCTCCTGCAGTTATTTTGCACATCCTACAAGGATCAAGGATTTTGCCAGATGTGAATGTACACACATGACAGACAATTCCATGGAATTAACATTTTAAAAGTGGAGAGTACGTTTGTAAAAGTACATTTGCTGCTCCTAACTTCATTTAGTAATTTACAAAGACAATAAATAAGCACTGACCATCATCTGTCAGCCTTGATATGATGATAATAGCAGATAACTTAACTATTTCTGAAGCTCTGGAAGAAATCACTAACCCAGCAGCACTCCCTTGTCAAAAACATCACGGTAACTGACAATGTAAGCCATGAAAGACAGAAAACAGAAATTCGAATCATTATTTTACTTTATGCCAATACTTGCAAATGATGAAAGTGCTCTGCCCAGCCTTTGACAATCTACTTTATTCCAGCAGTGTCAGCTCAGATAAGGCTCAACAAAGGGAACTGAAATACATACGCTATCCACTGGAGCATCTTTCTTCTTTTTCCTTTTCTCTGATGTAAAATGTTCTGTGTTGAAAGACTGACACCACAATATGTGAGCTAGCTGCAAGAAACAGGCAAAGTGGAGTACGCTGCTGCCAGCCTTATGCTGCTGCAAGTGTGTAATTTGCATAGTGAAAAAGCCTTAAGCCTCCGCCCTTTGCATGTGCTTTGCATCACAGAGCTGCCCAGTGTAACACTAATTGAACTTTGCCAGCACAGGAATTCTGTTTTAGATCATGCGTGTCTTCCTCTTCCTCCCAGACCAGTGCAGAGACATCAGCAGAAGGTGTGCGTGGACCTCCCATACCCAAGCAAACCCCACTTACTCTAAGGGCAGAGGAATTGCAGAGAACTTAGGGCAAACCCACAGGTGCTTTATGTACGAAGGTAGCTGATCTGTATCTCATAATTTTCTGATTCCTCAGAAAAGACATTTCATATGATTGCGGGTTGCTGGCACAAAAATCTCTTGCCTACCATTAATATTTCCAAGTCTTTCATGTGGATGCGTAGCCCTTGGGAATATTGACAGCCATGGAGATAAATGTTCTTTACACACCCATAGACAGTCCAGCAGTTCAGATGGAAGCAACAGATTCAGATCTGACCTACCATTCCTGCTTGTGATCCTCTTGTAGGTTTGAGGGAAGTCTGCAACAACCCAATGTCCCTCAACAATCCAACCCCAAATGCCATTCCTCATTATGCTACTAGGGGCTGAGAGATACTCAGTGACTGGGGTAAGGGGCAGTTTCTTCAGCTAAGGACAATCCGTAGCTGTAGTGCAACACAAGACAGCGAATCCAAGTGTCCCATTGAAAAACAGCAAGAATATCTCAGGAATATTTAAAAGAGCAGCCTGAACAACTAACCTCTTACGTGCATCTAATTATTGGCTTTTTTAATGATTCTTCAAAAAGTCACAGGAATTGGTAATTTAGATACAATTCTGTGGACAAGTTATAACACAAAATTCTTACCACACGTGGCACCAGGCACTCAGCAGACCCCAGTCACATTACTCTGTATTTCTTTGTATGTGGTGATGCTGGCAGCCCCTCAAGCCCCATAAGGGAAAGCCACTTTCGTAGCTCTCAGGTCCATGAAGTAAGGCTAAAGCAGGAAAACAAAAAACAAAACAAAACAAAACAAAAGGCCCCTGATGATGATTCACAAGTATTGGTTCAAGATGGGAAAAACAAAACAAACCAAAACCTAAGCTATGTTCTGCACCTGTCTTCTTCTAACAGAGCAACAGCAGTGACAAGCAATGGGGATTGCAAGGACAGGTGACCAGGGCCTTGGTTTAACATCTCACCTCGTAGATCTCATTAATAATAAGCTGTGAGCCTCTTCCAACTGTGAGGGAGAAAGAGGCAGTTACATGTAGTAACTCCTTTAATATAAGTAGCGGTGAAACACAACTGGTCAAGCATTTGGGGCAAGATTCGGAAGGAAAAAACAAACAAACAAACAAAAAAACTTTAAAGTATGCATTTTATCAGGTGACATTTGTCAACACATCCGGGATGATTTGAAGCTGTGATGAATGCCAGTCGTACTTGGGTAATGGCTGGAATGCTTCAAAGGCTTGGCATCTCCCTGAAATGTAATGGGAATATTGCTTACAAAGGATTTTGTTGCTAAATGTTAATAAACATTTTTACTAACTTCTTCTGGACATAAGCCCTTTCCATCTGTGGTGGTGAACATCACTGATCTCAGTACCATGTATTGTGTGGAAACCATAAAACTAGCCAAAGATGAGCCTCAAGAAAAAGGAAGAAGCAGCAAGAGCCCACCCTTAGCTGAAGGCAGTCCCACCCAGCAGAAGGAAGCAGAAGGGATAAGAACTGCAAGCCCCAAACAGATTTTATGCACAGTCAACTACCAAGGTTCCCACCAGCCATAGCAGCTGCTTCCCTACTAGACAGAACTTTTATTTACTTAACCCTGCACTTCTTTCCCTGATTTTCCCCAACCAAAATCTCAAAGTGCTATGGAATAGTGTGCTGTGAAATAATACTGTGACTGCTTTTTGGATTATGGTATGATATGGAAAAATACATTTATGCTATTAGAACATTTGACAGTATTTCCCCTAAGAAATCATAACGATCAATGCATTTGCCCTTTGTATATGTTTAAACATCCTCTTCACATTGAAATGTTTTGGTGTTTAACTTTCTTCTGGCAGGATCTGTTGATTTGAATGAAACTAAATACAAACTACATATTATTGTGGAGGAGAAATTATTATAGAAAAGAAGAAAATCTGGGACATAGCAAGGTGGGGGAAAGATTTACCTTTTCAAAGGTAATGTGTTGCAAGTGCTAAAAAGAGCATCATCTTCACATCAAATCAAGCAAGGTACAGGATTCAAGAAACAACGTGCCAAGAGGCAATTTCTCAGCAAGATGTTAGCATCAGAACAAAAGCGATGTGTCTGGAAGCAGAACTGCTGAGCTGCAAACAACCTGGGTGTGAGTCAGAGAACATTAGGACAGTGCCTGTCCACCAGGAATACAGACTTGATTGCATGTGACTTGTGTCAACTCTGGAGACATCAAGAGCAGAACATAAAAGCAAGGCAACAGATATATTTCTAAGTGAGCCGTTCAGCCTCTAAGGCAATGAATCTGGCAACAACTCAAGTTCCAAGAGAAATCATCAGCATTCCAGGTTTGTGTTCCATGGTTATAGCCTTCAATCCTTTTTTTTTTTCCTTTTTTTTTTTTCGTTTTCTTTTTTTTTCAGGAAAAAGGTCACTAACTCATCCTGTTTTAAATCATTAAAAGACACAATCATCTCCTTTTAGACTAGCCCATAACTTTGCAACCAGAATCCAATTGCCTGTTCAGGCTCATTAGTGTCTTTGGATCTTAATGACCCACTCAGTTGCAGTAAATGAAAAACTAATCCTTGTTTTATGCCATTGGCCGAAAAGGATTAGCCAACTCTTGCTACTCATGCAATCAGCCTTGCACCAGGGAGATTACTACCATCTAATACTGTAAGTCTACACATTCCAATCTGTTACAATAAGTAGCACTTAAAGCTTATTTCCTTTAAATGCTTAAGCGTATTAATGCTATAGTATAAGACTGTTTTCTTATGATGCAATGATTCTTCTATCACTGTCCCGACAGTTTGCATTTAAATATATACATATATATGTGCTGTGATGCCTCTTGACTTCCAACATTGTCTTAATTATGTTCATAGTCTTGAAAAGAAAATTGAAATAATTTTTTTCTCTGTTTAGGGCACAAAAGTGGCAGGCAAGCATGGGATATTTTTGGCACCCTACAGTAAGTCTTAACAGGTAGCTAAACATAGAGCTACTACTTATAGTTAATGTTCTCTACTCGATACCATGGGTTGTAACTTAGTTTTGTAACTGTTTGGTTTTTTTTGTGCAATTTTTACAGCTCATTATTCTGGTTGCTCTTCTTATATTACTTATAAAATGAGTGGATATTTGTACGAGTTGAGTCTACAGTGTGATACTATATTCGATTTTTTTCTCGAAGTATTCACACAATGGTATTGTTGAAAATTTAGTATTGTGAAGAACCCATTTCATCACTATTACGTGCCTCATTCATACTTGAATATTGAACATTTTTTCTGCTACAAAATGAAGGAACTCTTGTGTTTTTATCACCTTAAGAAGTATATATTATAAAACAATTTAATTTGCCCTAAAGAGTGCTATGCTGTGTGTATATGTTTTATATCGATAGACTGAGAACGAAGTTACAGAAAAGGAATAAATTTGACAATTTATTGGGAAACCTGATTTTTGAGTGGAAACAGTTCAACAAATGTGCAATTTTCTATCAAAGGTGTTGTGTGAAGCCGTAAATCAGCATTACATGAAAATAAATGATATATCCCACAACACCTGGAAGTCATTCCAGGTAGCCTTTACCTCCTAGTTTCTAAATTAATTTTAGCATGAAACTTGTCCAGCTGTTGCATGTTTGTTAGCTAAATGTGCTCTCCAGTTTATAAGCATGTTTTACATTTGGGCATCAGTAAAATTAACAGTAAAATAGTAGATGGGCCTCTGGTCAAAGTGTTACAGAAATATCACCTTACAAACTATAATGAATATTTTTTGCTGGAAGACCACTATGCATGCCAAAGGAAATGTGGACAAATGTTCTTTGTGTTAAATCCCATTGGGAAACTGGCGTCTCGATATAGACATTATTTCTCTGGGAGAAAGAAAAATTAGGCATGACTGTCCTCCTCTCGGCAGCAGGGGGTAAGAGCATATTTTTTTTTTCTTCAGTGTTTAAAAATTGTACTCAGCAAATTCAAAAATGGACTTATTCAAATGTTAAGATGTTTCCTACAGTTATGTATTTAACCAGAACTGATCTATAGTCTTCTCTAATGCTGGCTGATGCACTAGCTGTTACGAGGAGTTTTCAGGTGACACGGTTTTCTGCGCAAATTGTAATTAAAAACTTAGATGGAGTGGTAAAGATATCAGGCCCTAAATAAATATTTACCTTCTGATTAGAGTACACACACAAGATTGAAAGGCAACCCCCTGCTCTGTTTATTTAAAAGAGTGGGTTGGTTTTTGTTTGTTTGTTTTTACTATTATTACCTTAGGGCTCAGTTACAAACCTGAACTCTGTTTTACTAGGTACAGTACAAGAGCAGAACAACAAGACAACCTCCACCTCTAAGGGTTCACAGCACCATATTACCACTTCGGAGACAGCTGCACAGCTTTTAAGAGATTACAGCTCCCCAGCTGCCATTGCTGGCATGCTGCTGGAGGCTACTGGTCTCCAGCTAAGCTGCAGTCACCTGTCCCTCATCCACAAGAGTCCAGAGTCAGCTAAGTTAGCTTTCCACACTTTCAGCAGTGATAGAAGTTAAATCTGCCAACTCTACCTTGAGGAGTGAGGAACAACCACACATTTTTTCAACTTTATCTGCACCACGGGGCCTGTAATGGCAAATAACAAGTGGTAATGAACAAAAAAGCACGCTGTTCTCAACCAACCCCTGCTACGTTGACAAGAGGATCTCTACCTACACTTTTCGACCAGAGATGGGTGTAGTTAGATGTTCATGTAAAGGACAGTAAGAACAAAACCTTTCAGTGTGAGAAGTGTTCATTTCAGCAGCCCAGCAACATGACCACTATTGATTTTATATGCATAATAACAAGGGATTAGGCAGAAACTGACAGTTTCATTTACAATGAAAAATCCCAGTACATGTTTAAAAGTAGTTCATGGTTGTAAATCTCTGAAGAGTATTCCAAATATTGTGTGGTTGCCTCTTATGAAGTAGCTTTATTTTTTATTTATTGTTATTAACAAGCCTATCCTATTTCTCTAAATAATCATCCAGCAGGATCTTGAACTGTGGTTTCTCCCACTTCAGCCAGCAGCCTTGCAGTATACTACTGCAGCATAACAAACATCTGAGACATAGATGACAGAATTCATCAGATAACAGGAAAAGAAGGTTCAGTTATAGAATAACTGAACCAATAAAATTGCACTTCTGGGCTTACTAAATGATCTCTGAAGATTATCTGCCAGTAGCATATCCTAACACACTACACCAAATAACACAGACAGGCTCTCAAATTTGCCTTTAGACAATTAGGTGTGCAGCAAATTAGAAAAAATGTTTTAAATAGATAAGCATGGAAGCCCATATAAAGTCTACCAAACCCATATGTGTCTTATTAGCTGTATCTCTGCAGCACTTCACTTAAGCTTCCTCAATCCATCTCCACTCTGCTTAAAAAATGCCCAACTTCCACCAATGTCCAAGCACAGGTACTGAAGGAGAAGCTGGGCTGCATGAAAATGGTCCTACGGCATTTAGGGGTTTAGTGGATAAAAAGTAGTGGCATGGATTACAGCTCTTGGTCATTTTATTGGACAGATAGTGTTAGGACAAGAGAGATGGGTTTTAAACTAAAAGAGGAGATATTTAGATTAGATTTTAGGAGCAAGTTCTTTACTCAGAGGGTGGTGAGGCACTGGCGCAGGCTGCCCAGGGAAACTGTGGATGCCCCATCCCTGAAGGTGTTCAAGGCCAGGCTGTACGGGGGCTTTGAGCAACCTGGTCTGGTGGGCGGCATCCCTAGTGGGGTGGAACTAGATGGTCTTTAAGATCCCTCCCAAGCCAGGGCATTCTATGATTCAGGGCTTTGTGGGTCAGCAGAGGGAAGAGCAACGCTACTCCCCTTTGGACCTTGAAGACCTTTGATTGGTGGACTCGACAGACTATAAGGGTAAGATGATTTTCATCAGCGTGTTTCACTCAGTCCATGTGCCCTCCTGACTAGTTAGTGCACTTGCAGTGTCTTCTGTGAAGTTCACTGAATAATACCGTCTTTCTTTTATTTCCTCTGCTTCCATTCCAGCATCGTGCTTGCCTGCTGTTACACAGAGTATTTACTTCAAAGTAAATTACCAAGAAACAGATATCCCTTATAAATTTATTAGGAGTTTCAAAAACTAGTAATAGGTGTTTCACACGTAACAGAAACAAACAAAAAACATAAATAAAAACTCAAAAGCGACCTCGTATCTCCTTCAAAGGCCATAAATGTGAAACTGCTGCTTTTGGAGAGGACAGTTCTCAGGCATTCACAGGGCACAGTGGTGTGGTGGCTCTGAACAGTAAGCACTCGCACTCCTTGCTGAGTTACTCTGGTATCATTTTCACAAGCACCCAGTCCAGAAACCAAGCCATTTGTGGAGAACTGGTGGATACGCTTGTATTGACCACTGTTTCACTCTGGAAACTGACTTAGTATCTTTTTTATTTTTTTTTTTTTTTTTCCTATAAAGTGGAAGGATCTTACTTTGCTTTCAGCATCTCAAGTGAGACAGAAGTTTAAATGTCAAGTATTATTACAACATTATTTCACTTCAGATATTAAGAGATATCTACAAAACCTTGCACAAAATTAACAAAAATGTTTATTTCAAACATCTTATAACAGATAACCAACTTAAAAACACTGTAACTCAAATTCAGCTTTGTCTGGTACAATAAAGTTACTTTTACTAACACTTTCTTTTATTTTGTATCAGAGACTGAAAGTACTCATCTAGAAGTACTCTTTAGATGCTCTCTCACAGATATTGAATTAACTCAACATGCTATTTTAAAATGGTATTTCTGCTGCTTGTAAGTGCCAATTTAGGGACAGTGTATCATAACATTTTATGAAAACAACATGTTTAGAAAATAAATAAGAAAAATGAAAGCTGCATCTCAAAGCATGTGCTTGCTGGAGATACACATGCTCTTGCAGCAATTGCAATAATGTATTCTTACATGAAATGAAAGGAGAAGATGAAATGCTTTGTACTTTAACTTAAGAAACTGAAAACATTTGTCAAGGCTAAGTAGGAAAAGAATTTAAAAGGAAGGCAAAGGTATTCAAAAGAATGTAGATGGCTTTGTATTTTGTAAGGAAGAATGAAAACCTTTCACAGAAGGAGACTGTGATGATCTCTGATCCTGTCCAAATGCAAATGGAAAACTAAAGTCATCTTTTCCATCTCCAAATGCGTGAGAAGTCGAGTCCGAGGGGAAGGGAAAGGCAAATGCATCCTCACTTTCTGATTTCCCAAATAAGCTTCCTATATAGAGTGAATATTATATTATTAGATTGTCTTACTGAAAGAATACTTTATGCATTCAGCATAATATGCTTCCTTTAATCATATTTTACTCCCAATGCCCACTGCATATCAGACTACAGGTGTGTGCTTATTTCTGCACTAGATATGGTACTTAAAGGAGGGCATTATCAGAAATTATGTAGAATGAAGCACTTGAATGATTTAGAATAACAAAATACTTTACACTTTTTAGTATATACTGGGTGAAATATTTTGAATACTAAGCAACCGAGTCTTTGTAAACTGACACATTTTTGTGGATTCTTTCTTCTCTGAAAAACCACTGAAATATTTGGAGAAACAAAGCTATAAACAGGAACCCCCCAAGTTTTACATTCAGTAACACAAAATTCATACCCTTTTCTCTGCAATACCTATGTATGCATATAAACTTTTGTTCATCCACTTCAAAAAAAAAGTGGCTTTGCACCTGCAGAACCTCTAAAAAGAGTAGATTACAGTTCCCTTCAGAAAAATGCTTGATCAAAAGTGAATTTTGATCCTACTGTTATCACTGAAAAATTGTCCTTTCTCCTCACTAAAGCCAGGATTTCACACAGAATGTATAAATGTGTGTGGCTCACTTTGTATGGGTAGAAGATATGGTTTATGAAGTCTCATTCTCCTCTCTCACTCGTGATATTTTTACATTGTGTACCTCCAATGATTTAAAGTGATGATCAAGGTTTCTTTTATCAAATGAAAACTTTGCTTTTGTTACAGATGCGGGGGGGTGGAAACAATAGATGTATTTTTCTAACACTGAGATAGTAGCCTGAAGTTAAAAAAAGTGTTTTTTACCAGGACTATAGCTTTTTACATTTAAAGAACAGAACTCCTTTCAGGAATGAAAAGGCTTACAAAACTCTGACACTTAATTTTTTCTTTCCCCTTGCAGCCCCTCTCAGAGTTTGCTTCAAATACACCTAATACAATCACTATTTCTGTTTCTTCTTTCTCACATTCCTTTTTTCCATGAAATTGCACACATTTGAGGTCCATAAGACAAGTATGAAGAGAAAGATTCAAGCTAGTCAAAAAAACAAATACAACAAACCACTAAACCACAATATCACAAATCGAAAACACAAGTACTTTCAGACTTACCAAAATCTTTCTGTGGGGACATGGGATTCAAGTGTCCCACAGGATAATTATCATCTGTCTGAAACAAAGCAGACATTTTATTTAACAAATTTAAAAGACAGAATGTAACTTCTAATGCTGATATGTAGTAAGTGAGAAAGACATATTCATAGAATCATAGCATGGCTTGGGTTGGAAGAGACCTTAAAGATATCTAGTTACAACCCCTCTGCCATGGGCAGGGATGCCACCCACTAGATCAGGTTGCCCACCAGTGAATATTAGCATTTGAATTTCAATTTATATATCAATCCCTGAGTTTGCACGGTCAATTCTTTGATACATTTCATGCTTTCCTTATTTGAGGTATATACGCAGAATCCTTAGGCAAGATTTATAACAGGTACTTAAGTCCATATTAAGACCTTCAAAATTCCCATCTAACTTGTTAATTGTGAAGAGTCAAGTGACTGCTAGAGGCTGGTAAATTCCTGAGCTGTCACAATATAACATGGGTTCTGAGAGTATTAGGTGACTTACCTACTCACTTACCTCACCTTACCTAGCCCTACCTCATTCCTAAACAGCTCACAAACTATCCACCATTCTATTTTCTCCTACACAGGGCTGATGATAGGAGATATCACCATCACATATTTTAAGAAATACAAAATAAATATTGACCCTCTTTCCTCTTTTAGATTTCACCTAGTAACCAGAAGACTGAGCACACCCACTGAAATATGAGATACCTGGGTTCAAGTCCCTTATTTGTATAATGGGATTTGTATCTGCATTACCAGTGAGTGGTACCTAACCACTGTGTTACACACTGACACACATCTATCCTGAATATCCAGTTGCCTATCACTTAGCCTAGAGAGAATAAAAATTACTCTGGAACACTACAGCTAGGCAATCTGCAAAGGATAAAGAGCACTAGCTGGATTCCAGTCCCTGTTCCAATTAGTTGGCTACCTCCTCCATTTAAATATAGATGCTAAAATATATTTGCTTTTCAGTTCTACTAATAAATAAACCTTTATTCCTTTCCTAAGTGTTTTGCATTTTGTGAAAAATGGAGGATGAAAAAAAACAACAACAATTTAAGTGCCCAATTCCCCACTGCAGCAAGACAAAACCATGCAGGATTGGCATGTGTGTTGTAAATTCTGCCAGGGTACCTAAAATTTTGCATTGCAATGCTAAACCAGTAACCTTTTTGTGAATTTAGTCACTTGTGCGCCTGTGTGCACTTGTATACCCATACGGGCAAGATCCAGTCCTTGATCAGAAGTCATCACAGGAGAATCAGCAGGTAAGGATATAAGCTTTTCCTAAAGATATCAAATGTAAAATTAAGCATGCTAATAAAAAAAGGCTTAAAAGATGATCGTTCAAGAAATCCTCATTAGCAGTCAATACTATTTTATAGCATTGTTTGCTTTGTGGAAATTCAATATTCTTATGTACCCGTTTTTACCTCATCAGATGAATGTTCTGCCCCAAACACAGAAGAATCAAACAAATTAAAGCCAGGTGACTTCTGGGAGAAGTTCATGAGAGAAAAGAAAGCCGGAGATTTTGATGTTCCTTCTTCACAACCGAAATTGTGAATGCTGTAAAGACAGAAGGGAAAAACTTACATTAATAGTTTTTTAAAAGTAGCACAGAGGGCTTTTTTGTTGCTGTTGTTATATTTGTCCTTATTATGTTTTGTGACTTTCCCAAATTACTGTATCTTCCATCAGTAATTACTTCTTGCAACACAGAATGGGTAATACAGCCCTTCAAATCAGACTGTTCCTACCAATTTTACTCGTGTTTCAAAAAAAAATGCTTAAAGACAGTAATTAACAAATATTACTGCAGGAAAAGAAAACAATTTTAGCAAATGAGCTACAAAGAACCTGCCTCACATATTTCTAAGCAAAGTCCCCCTCCATCTTGAAAAAGCTACATTTCAAGCAGAAATGATAGTGTAAGAACAGAATCTAACTCAGAAAAAAACAGTATTTTCAGAAGAGCTTTCTATGGAAATCTTTCTGTAGTATCTTTCAAAAAATAGCAGAAATATAAAATAAATATAATTACAAATTAACTTATGAAATCTAAATATAAAAGCTGAGATCATACAAGTCAAATGGAGGTGTTTTAGAGAACTGGGTTTTCTTCCCCTTTGAGTCAGGTGTTCCAACAAACTCAGGTGTTTCAGGTGTTCTTGGAAAATGTTCTGCACTTTCTTCTGCTGTGTCTGGATTATTTTCATTTGACTTAAAATAGGTATGTATTTTCTGTTTAAAAGAAACATATAATAACATTTATGGCATATGTAATTTCCCCACATATTGTTTTAAACACAGTCATCGTATGCTTTAGGCTTAGTTAGATTTTTTATTTTCATAAAAAATTAAGGGAATTCAATAAATTCTCACAGTTACATATTCTCCACAGTTACAACTGTAACCTTAGTTTAACTAATTAAGATGGAGTACTTCTGATTGCAATTATGTATGAAAATTTTCATTCCAAAATTAAGAAACTTGTAAGCTGACTGAACAAAAATGATTTGGAATAAAAGAACTCTCTCTTTCTAAAGTATCTCTTAGTTAATGCTTTAAGTCACATTGGAATCCTCGTGCTATTCTAGTGAAGTAAAGGAACATAAACCATCAGAATATATTTCATCTGACTATTTCCTCTTTCTCAGAAAATGTTAATGGAGAATATACACTTGAATTCTGTAGAACAATTTCCACCAGGCTCAATATTGTTTTAAAGATATTTTTCTCCACCAGCTGCCAGCAGCCATGAACCTGTAACCAACTAGAAGAAGACGAGTATCTCAAACTTGATCTCAGTATCACCTGTACATGCAAGCTGTACAAACAACTAGCTTGAATATTACGGCATGGTGAGTTTAAACTCTCATTCAAGTACAGATTGTAGAAGTAGTGCAAACGGAGCCTTTTGGACTCTGTAGCCAGCATAGAGCCTATTTTCTAGAGTTTTGTGGAAGAAGTGAGTTTCCCATGCATCTTAGCTCACACAGATGAAAGTTACATGTACCAGTTCTATCTATAAAATGCTGTGCATATGGACATAGATGGCCCATAGTTAAGGTAGCATAAAAAAGCATTAACATTGACAAGGCCAAAAGCAATGATCATTGTATTAGTAATCAGAAGACACAGATTGGCTTCTCTCCTCTTGGGTGCCTTAAAGTGAGTCACTTTGCCAATTCCTGAGAAATCTAATTACCTCTTACCAATTGATTCAAATACTTCAGAATAGTTTGACTGCAGTAAATAAAATAACTATGTCTGACATAAGAAACATTTTCCTTACTTGAGGTATATACGAAGAATCCTTAGGCTCATCTTCTGCTTCTTTATCATCACATTTGGCCTCTTGGTCTTCTATACAAAGAATACAGTACTGCTTGTATTGTAACAACATTTTAAATGGATAAGTAAAAGTTATGTTGTGGGAAAGAATCCTTGAAAAAGATTTACTAACTTGGCATTGCTATTGATAAGGAAGTGTTCCAACCGTAGTCTTCATAATAACCCACTTTGTGGCCATTTTCATAATAGTTACCTCTCGTTCTGCCACTTACTCACTAGCATTAAAGCAATGCTAAAGCTTCTTCATATTGTTTGGTGTGTTCTTCAAATCTAGCTATTGCTCCCTGAGTGCTACTTTTGTCTAATCCAGCTGTTGCGCTCTGAGAGTGCTAATACCAGTCAATAGAAACCACGTAGAAACAGCATAAAAAGCACATCCATATGAGACTGATGGAACATATCTTCAAGACCTGGGCCAAATCTAGGGTAGGAAATGAGAAGAATGCTACCCAACCTTCTGCTGAAAGCTTTAGACCATGCAACACTGTAGGCTAAGATCCTGTGTTTCAGGACATATAATTAGGATCCTATTTATAAAAAAAATAGACTATAGTTTTTGAAATGCATCTAAACTGACAGTGCAATTAGGACAAAAAAAAAAAAAAAAAACATTTAAGCTACAGCTCAGTGCCCTGGGACTTCAAAACTGTAGATGCATTTGCAGCTACTCTGTTTTGCTTCTGAAAGCATTTTGTGCATACTTCTTAATTTTCATTTTTTAAATCTTAATCTGATGCTTCAAGCTTCCTGAATTCCTTAGTTTGCTATAGCCCTTTTCTTTGCATTTTATCATGCCTTTTGGGTAGATTTTCACACAGGTTTCCAAACAGAAACTAAGAGCGTAGATTTACAAGAGATGCTGGGAGGTGCCCTTCATTAGCAATGGTTAATGTAGAATGCATACCACATTACTGCACAGTTCAGTCTCCATTTAAACTAGGACCCAGCCTGCCTACTGTATTCTCAATTTTAAACTAAATAATCAAGACGTAAAAGGAAAACAAATGGTGGTCCATTCATACCAGGGTGAAATTTTGGGTCCTAGAATTTTCCCTTTTATCATTTTGTGGTCTAGTTTACAGTAAAAGCACACCTGATCAGAAAATGTCTGTGGTACTTTACCTATTGCTGTATCATCACTCTCGAACTGTTGATTAGTAGTCACTTGCTTTGGAGGAACTACCTGTCTAAAAGACAAAAGTTACACTGCTGTTTGTTTCAATGTGGATTATTTCCATAAACTTTAATCTCAAGAACGAAAGCTACTTCATTAGAGAAAAGTTACCTGAATTGCATTTGGCTTTGCAAGCTTGCTGTTGATGGAACTTGGGCAATTTGTAGATTATTAGTCCATGCAGTGTCCATAACCATCTGAAACATTGCAAAAAATCAACTGAGGCAGCATATAAAATTGTCACTTCAACAATATCATTCTGATTTCTCTTTAGGCTGTTTAAATCCATTCTGTTAATCTTTGCTAAACAATTATGCAACATATACACTTTTTTGCCTGTCTGTTTTACCTAAGATTAACATTTTTCTTCTTACAGCACGATACCCAAAAGCACTTCCATTTTTCTGATAAGGTTGCATTCACAGCATTGATAACTAGAGGTGAAAAAATAACTTCTCAGTCATAATAACATTACATAATTTACAAACTTTATACATGTTCTCTATTACTGCAGCCAGTTTGGTCCTGATTGGCAATACAGCACGGGCTGAAGGGCCTGTCTCCATGTCCTAAGGTCAAAGAGGGCACACATAAGTGAGTGTCTGCTATGTGAACGCAATAACTGTAAGTAACAAGAAAACACTCCCACCTCACAGAATTTCATCAGATCAGAAGCTCTCTCTTAACATGCAAAACGTATTTGTGCCTTAAGGGCAGAGTGGCACTAGGAATCTATGCCTCAGCGTCAGCTAACACATCAGTTCACAGCAAGTTGATAGTTCTGGTTTGTTTTTAATTTGCAAAATGCTATCAAATTGAATTCAGCTTGGGGTAAGGGACAAAAGTGCTGGGTATGCAGAATCTGTCTGCCACTCACCTTCTGTAGTTTACCACGCTCCTCTTCCGAAGCATAAAAACCTCCTTTCCTTCATTCTTTTTATTTTTCCCTCAGACTCCATCTTCCTGTTGTTGCCATCAACCTTTCTCAAAATTCCCTTAACTTTGATTTACTGCTTCCCACTATTTTCTAATGCAATTCCAGGTCCCAGATTCCCATCCTCATCTTTGGATTCATGTTGTCTTGTTTCATCTTATGAAGGTCCTCCCTCCCCACATTGTGCATCACTTCTTTTGTATATTTATTTTCATTCCCATTATTATTATTATTATTTTCTCTTCTTTTTCTGTCCTATTAAACTGCCCTTATCTCAACCCATGAGTTTTACCTTTTTTCCTAGTCTCTCCCCCATCTCTTTGCAGGGAAGTGAGCGAACAGCTGTGTGGTGCTCAGCTGTCTGTTGGGTTAAACCACAGCATCTACAAAGATTACTCTAAATTTTAAAAACATTTTGCAAAAGTATACATATTTTCAGTTGAATTAGAACTAGTACCACAGATTTCTATTACGGTTACCATGTCTTCAGCGTCCTGGTTCCAGTGTTAACTTAGCTTAAGTTTTATATAAGATGTTATAGCACTGGATATATTTGAAGTATTTTCAATTTAAACAACCATACAAAACATTATATAATCCCATGTTTTTACCAGTGGGAGAACTGCATACCTGTGACGGATTTTCTGCATGGCTGGAGGAACTGCTAGTAGCAACTGAATGTTCCATATGTTTCTCTTTTTCTTCCCTCCCTAAATTAACAAAACTTACTTAATACTGTCAATAGGAGTAAGAATCCAAAGCACTGCACTGTTAAAGTGCACTTATCAACAAAGCTTAGAAATTTTCCTGCTAATGAATAGCTAAAACAAAGGTATCAGAAAATATGAAAGTTATCAAACAAATCACAGCAAATACTATTTACAGGTTGATTCAGTTTAGTTTAGTTTTAATTTTTTACAAACACTGCAAAAAGTATGCTTCATTTTTCTCTGGCACTATGTATTAACTATACCCACCATCTCACTTTACTCATTGCATGGATGAGAGAAGAATCAAAAGGTTTTCAGAACATAAAGACAGGTATGTACTCAACTTTCATTGAAAGCTTGGAATCAACTATCACAGTAAAAACAGCTGAGTACATTTGTTACCATGGTTTTCATTTATTTACATAAAAATAACCCAAAATGTTCACAAAAAGATCATTGGAAACACACTGCACCTTTGTCCGTTCGCTTCATAGAAAATCTAATAGTTTGTACAGACTGGACTGATTTCCGGGGAATGCACGGGAGATGTAATGGTTTATACAGTTGATGTTTCTCATTTAACAAAGAAGGATGCTCACTCTCTTCAAATATCCTAAAAAAAAATTAAGACAATGATTGAAAAAGAAAGGAAATCATAAAATACAACTGCTTCAAATAAACGGAGATTTCAAAGGAGATGCATGATTCCAGAGAGGTTCTACATCTTACAGCTCCAGCAATCAGTAAGATTTAATTTTCCCTTAAAGAATACCAGACAGAGAATACCACTGAAAGCAGGGACATGAAATAGCAATAAGATGATCATAAGAACATTGCTGACTTGAATTTTGTCAGTCTCAAAGAAAAGTATTAATAGTTTTGGTTTTACACTTTTGTAAAAGAGCTTTAATCATAACTGTAGCTCTGCAATCACACTTCCACATTTAAAAACACTTTTTCACTCCTTGAGATTGTCCAAAATACTTATACTGTAGGCGGACAAAAACAAAACAACAGCAAACATTTTCACTTGTAGGGTAATTATCTATGTATGGTAAATAGCCTTTTACGGAGCAGAAAGACAAAAGTTAGCAGAACAATTTGGCACAGGAACATTTACCATTTTTATTTTAATAATGTTTTATTTTATTTTCTCTTTGGCATTCCTGCTTGATGCCTCTGTGCTTCTAGCTGCAACATCTGCTTTTGGCTGACTAAGCAAAACTACTCGGAATAACTGAAGATTCCAGATTTCAAGAAAGCCAGTCTTCCTGGTTTTCTTGAAATTTTTCATAAATGAAAATAAGATAAAAAATACGATGAACTTTATAAGGTAGCATGGAGTAAAGTTAGCAATACTGCTGGTTAAAACATGCCAGTGTTAGAAGCACTGGTTAAGATATCAGACCTAACAACACATTAAACTCAGGTGCATGCTCAACTGTGATCACAGAAAATCAGGAATGCACCTCAGTCAAATAACAATGATGAAAAAGAAAAATCTTTACCAATAAAGTTGTATACACACTAAGTGCTGAGCTGGACAACAACCTAACAAGCTACAGAAATCACCCAATATATCAAACAAACCAGAAAAAAAAAAAAAAAAAAAAAAAAAGTAAAATGTCTATTTCTTTTATTTACAGCAATTATAGATGTTACTTGTGTCAAGAACGAGTACTATGGGAAGTAAGATGTTTACATGACCAATTATCTTTAAGATCAGATGTGGAAATCTTTAAACCAAGGAGTGATAAAAGTAGAGCTAAGCAGAGAGCCCTGGCTAAAACTGCTCACTTTGTTCAGTGTGGCTCATTTGGCCACTTTATCACAATCATCATTGAAAAATGAATTGAACAAGGCTGCTGATGGTTGTGATTTAGATTGCCATTAACCTTTTTTTTTTTTTTTTTTTTTTTTTTACACAGGTTAAGATGCCAATTGTGTTTTTACAAGTTCCTGGAATCAGTTTCTGTGTGTTTTTGTAAAACGTAGCAGACAACTCTCTATATTTCTAGAAAATTGCCATACCTTAAATAAAGTTTTCTTTTACAATATATATCTATTCAGAAGAATGTGTCAAATGTATCAAAACTCTCTTTCCATCCTTCTTTTGTAGCAGAAGATGAAGATACCTCCTGCTTCTTCACAAAGCTCTTTGCCTAGGAGCCACAGTGTAGTGACTGCAGAACAACTCACAATAGACTCCTGCCTTTAGTACCCATATTCTGCTGTTATATTTTTGTACATTGTCTTGAGTCTGCAAAGGTTTTAATTCATATAACTCATTATCTTAACACATTTTCTGTTTGATTTCTCTTTACAGTGATTATAATCACAGATTAAAAAAATACCTATTTTTAACATCAGTGGTTACTTCTACGTTTCTGTGTTTGTCTTATTGGTTAATTCTATGCTTCCTTTTTCTTTTAATATACTAATGCCAAATAGGGATATTTTAAAACAATTTTTCCACAACCCTTTATGCTGAGGATATTTTTGACAAGAACAAGCTTCAAAAAACAAAAACAGTAATCAGTAATCATGTTGTGGTCTGATACTATAGGCTATATCTCACATACATGGAGGTAAGAGAAATGTGAGTTGCAATACCGTAAAATGTTTACAGAAAGTTATAATCATGACATAAGCCATGGAATTATTTCTTCCGTAAGAGCACCAAAAAGATCTACTTGTATGCAACCAAGAAAAAACTTCTGGTGAAAGGAAAAGCACCTGAAAGATCCATGACAGAGATAAACATACAACTGGAAGGTCTAGCAATGCACCCTATGAATTTCTTTCTATTAAGTGTTTGATTGAATACTTCTTACGTCTCCACACTCTGAATATAAATCTTCTTCTCCTGTCATTTTGTTTCTGCAGACTGAACATACTTGGGTGCCTCTGAAAATTCCAAGGAAGGGTTTCCAAACTTTTTCACCTAGTCTTACAACAAAGTGGATTTCTTGCTTCCCTTTGTTTCTAAGATCTTGCCAATCATAAAAAGCTTAGAAGGCAGAACAGGTATAAGGCTTTAAACCATGAAAAAAATAATTTGATTAATTCAGGGATATAAAAGCAGATAATAAAAACCTAAAATGTCCCTATGAAAGGAGCTTAGAGAGTGAAGATGGCACATTTCTGTACACATGGTCCACTAAATTCCAATTCAAAACTCTAAAAAACTTCTTTTTCAAGAAGACCATGGTGTAAAACCACTTGGAAGACTTTTGGACATATTTTAAGTTTAAAACAGCTTTTGGTCTAACAGAAACAGTTTTAAGGGTGATTTTTTAATACTTACAAGAACTCCAGATGAGTGCAAGATGGTTCTGATGGTGATTTCAGTCCTTGTAGTTGAGCTCAAATTAAAGTGAGTCCAAGTTGTAAATGATAACTAGGTAGTTATCAAATTTACTAAACGATTAATCCTGTCTATGAAACTTTCACTCATGCTTCTTTTTAAGAACCAAATTAAGAGTTAAATTTCTTAAGTAATTCAGAGCTGAAGACGAATGACATTTGTAGCCATGACTCCTTTTCACCAATTATGTGTTTAGTAGAGTTAATGCACTTTATTTCTGACTACAGTCACTGTAAATGTATCCAAAACCTTTAAAACTATCCACACAGATGTCTGGATCAAAGCAAGGGAAAATAAATAATTTTTAAACATACCTTTCCTTAAAATTCTTTGGCTTCTCTAGACTTTTCAGATTTTTTCCTTCAACCATTTCTGAATCATTTTGATCTTCTGTAGTCTCTTCAAATCTCTTAAAAGATAAAGAACAGATAAACATAAAAATTTGAAAAAAAAAATGTGCTGCAATTAAAATATGTGCAGTACAATGACAAGTTTTCTTAAGAAGGAAAGAAAAGGAATTTATGCAATTCTTACTGTAAAGCATATTTAGTTAAATACATTCAAATGAACAAAACCTTCTTAAAAATTGTAGGACCTGTGAAGGCAGTATACTCAAGCCCTGTGGCTCCCAAAGGAATAGTCCTGTTAAATTTTGTTGAGTATGCTCTGGCACTGTTGAGCTAACATGAAAGTCATTGCACACAGGTCCTTGAGAGAATTATGGTATAAACTGAGGTCAACAGAAAGAAAGCTTTAAGAGCCTTTATATTCATGGACATCTCTTCTCCAAGAAAACATATGTGATGCTATAGAAAAATAATTGCCAATTCTTATATCATCCTGTTGGTCCATGTGCTTGAAAACGTACTTTTTTTGTTTCAGCAAATGACAGTATAAACACCTACATATATAAAGCATACTTATATAAAAGAAAATTAAAATGCCATTACCTTTTTAAAATAATTAATTTTCATTTCTAATTCCTCTGCTTCTCTTTCTAGTTCAATTGATTCTTGTGTAGCAACTTCAGCAAGCTTTAACATTTCCTGTGTTTTTTGCCTCAAAGAAGCACTTTCATGTTAAGGGACAAACATGGCAACATTATTTTTTTCAAGCAGTGAATACTAACAGATCCCTCACAGTTCTATGCCATAACTGAAAATTACAGAGCTACAGAAAGCTCTGACAAATCTACATTTCATAGACAAGTCTCAAAATCTAAGTTCAGTTAGTCTTCTCCTCCTTAATGAAGCATTTTGACTGATCTGTCATTAAATGAAATTGTACTTTCTTCCCTCAAAAAGCTCCCATAAAATTTAACTGAAGAATATTAATTGACCTTCAGTTTCCTCATAAGGAAATGACTACTAGAGCCACTCTAAACATAAATAAATAATTATTATACTTTTTTAATAAAAACAAGTGAAAGGTGAATAGAAACTTTCCTCCCCATAAACTGTATAAACACTATGCATCAAGGATACATATGCAAAGCCCAGTCATTAAAGGATTTGAAAGGAGCAGGCTCTGCAGAAACAAAATTTTGTTTCAAATCATTAACAAGTCTAATTTTCTTTACAAATACAAGATAAATTAGCAGTTCAGGAACACTTATCATTGCTTAGTGTACATAACAGAAACAGCAGTAATACTGAAGGTAATGCCATTTAAAACAGAACAAAAAACATATATGAAAAATAAATTTACATTTTTGAAAGTCTAGTTCTAAAGTAATTTGGGAATGTTTACCCCAAGAAGCCCAGTGGCAAATCAGCATGTGTATTTTAAAATCTTGTTCCAAATCTCAATTTGCTACATTTTTCCCCCTTAAAAATGGTGTAACAAAAAGAAGAATGTTTAATCGGCTTAAGAGAAACGGTGATGAATTGGTGGATTTCTGTACAGCACTTCTAATGTGCAGTACACTAGCAACAGGCTGTGCAGTTTAAGTGTTGATAATAATAGTACCCAGAATGTCCGAGCAAGCGTCTTCTTTCAATTTATATTGTTCAGACTGCTTCAGAATTCTGTTTTGGATTTCTTCAATCTCTTTCTTTTTTTTGGAACACTCCTGTGCAAGAGGGGTTTCTGCATACTTCTCACGGTGTTGCTCCAAAATCTCTTTATACTGGATTATGTAATCCTGATACATTTTCCTATAAAATAAATCACAACTTTTTTCCACTTATTAAGCTATTGTTTATCAGGAAAAATTGCCTAGTTTATGGAATCAGCTCAATTAGACTTGCTGTTGTTCTTCAACAAGTCATATTACTTTTAGCATATCACTATTTGACTCTCATTGTTCTCTTCCAGCTATTTTTATGGATCATTATATTGGACATAACAAAGAATACATTCATGATATAAAAAACAGTCATTATTTTGACAGGAATGTAGACCATACCATGTCCAAAGGTAGCTCAGCAGATGACAAATGTTTCTTCCTTCTGTAATTATCATGAAACAGCAAGCCAAATTCTGTGCTTGTGTTCACTGGCACAACTCCAGTGTTTTCAGTGGAGCTGTATCAAACTTACACTAAAAGAGGATTTGGCCTAGCATCCAGGCTTTACAGCAGCCTGATGCATCACTCAAGAGCTGCCTCCAAGGAAATGCTGAGCAATATGAGTCTGAAGCCTTAAGCACACACATTAGTGTGTGTTAGTCCTAAAACAATAGCATTATCTATGCTTAAGGTTAAACAAACATTTAAATGTTCAATTGGCAAAGAGCCAGAATACTCTTTTTTTTTTTTTTAGGACTGCCCTCAAAATTAATCCTACACTAATACAATTTCACTGACACCGTGTGAGTACATAGCTACAAATTACTGAAGTAAGTAGCATCAATTAAGAGGCCCCGTTAAGTAAATGTTCGTGACATCTTACAAGTTTAAATAGGCTTCAAAAAAAAATTGCTATAAAAACAAATACCATAACAAGCAATTGGATGTAATTCATCACATAAGGCTGAAAATTGATCAATATTATGCTTGGAAAAAAAGAAAAAAAGAGAAAGAAAAACACTTTTGCACAGAGCAGCCATCATCTTGTGTTAAATCAATGACAGTGACTACATTGGAAAAGACTTTACTTGGTCTGTTTTCTCATTCAGACAAGGAATTTACAAAGATAGATTGCTAATGGCAGATCAATATTCAACTATCTCATTGGGAAACATCTTCTGTTACACCAATAATGATGCTAAGCATAACTTTTGTTACAGGTCATTTCCAGTGCAAAAGTAGTATCTTTAGCTGAGTAATTAACAACACTGAGTAATTAACAAAAGAGCTAGTTCTAGTTCTTAATGTCACACACATGTAATGCAAGTATAAACCTACTGGAAGTCTGTATTTCCCACACGACAAGTCTTAATCACTTACAGTCTTTTAATAGTATGAATAACAACCATAGCCCAGTATATTTCTCTCCGCATTTGAAAGCAAAAGCTTAATAACTATTTAAAATGAAATTAAGTCATTCATTTAAAATGTTTGTATTCTATTCAACCTCAGGATGAATTGGACATATGTAAAATACATAATAACAGTTGACAGAAAGAATTTATGCCGATGGTACACATTTATAAAGACCTACCACAGCTCCAGACGTATAGCACATATCATTAACACAGCCTGGTCAATTAACTGAGAAATAAATATTACACAGAGTTGAGATTTGTGTATACTGTATCAGATTTTCAAGGTATGAAAGATGGAAGAGATTTAGCTCTATTGAATGTAATAGATGCTACAAACACTAGCTGAGCAAAAATGAAATTTGCAGATATACAATTAAGAATGCATTACAAATAAATGTGAAAAAAAATATATCAAAATCATATAATTTGTTGCAACTGGTACATTTCAAACTTCTGAAAATAAACCTCAAACTTTAAATATATGCCTTTCCCAAAAGTGTATTTTCCACTGATAAATATTTAGAGCCATATACAGAATAGTGTAATAGTCTTGAGAAATTATCACAATTTTTAGTATTTTTCCTAAGTAATTCACATCCTCCAGTTCATGTAGCGGAACATAGGCTATCTAGAATTCAGCACTGTTCACACTAAAGTCATTAGAAAAAGTTCTAATTTAATGTCAAAAGGAAAAAAAGACAACATCCAGAAAACTCCTGAACACTACCTTGATAGTTATTTATTCCTCTTTCCTTTTTTTTTCATTGTTCTTTCCATCCTGAAAATATCACTTATAAAACATGATACATAAGTGATACTTTCAAGATGAACTTCCAGCACTACGCATTCTTATATGTTCTTGAAACTAATAATAGAAAGAAAACGGAATGTTTTTAAAACCTCCACAGTAAGTGCTTAATTAAATGTAAATTGATCTGCCCATCTTTTAAAAACATCTTTCAATTTAAAGCAGCATGCCTTGAATATCCACTTATGCCAGATAAGATGGGCATTTAGCACATGAAGTTTTAAATATACTTATTTGTCTTCCTAATTTATATATTTAAAATTTGTTGACTGCACATCTTGCTAATTTGAGTACATAATTAAATGCTTCAGTACACAGGAACTGTATTTGAAAGAAATATCTGAAGACCAATTGTGAAAAATATATAAATTAAATTCATTTCATCATTTATAGTCATGGTGTCTTATAATTAAGCTCAGGAAATAAATAAAAAAAAATGGGGGGTTGGAATTGAAACTAGTTATCTAAAGAAGCAATTCAAAAGTAATGATTCTTCGGCTTGTTAGATCTAACTAGTAAAGGCCAAAATGGCTTCATCATATAATCATAGAAAGGCACTTTGGCCTTATTTTTCACCAAAAAGCCCTAAAAAAGAAGACATCTATTTCTGCCGTCTAAAACTACTGGAAAGAAGAACACATACAAAAGAACAAAACCAACTTAACTGTAGCTATCTACAGTTACATCTCTAAATTGGTATTTAGGTATGTAGATGGATCTGTCATGATTTTTTCAGCATAAGGCTGACCAATCTCTTCCCCTTCCCAAGCAGATCAGTAAAGGTGAACAGCCTCTCTAAAATGAAGATCACTTTTATATGAGTGTTAAACAATACTTCACAGGGTTAACTTTGCACACCCCATTTTGAAAATTTCAGTGAAGATTTTCAGGAACTGTTCTTTATCCTGTTCAACGTAGGCAGCTACCTTCCATAACTAGCCATTTTTTTAAAATGTAGAAATTAATTAGTGAAGATGAAACTTAAAAGAAATGCCACTTACTAAACAAAATTGAACATGTAATTAATACTGACAAGAACCTTACCCACAACTGGTCTTAAGATGATTATGGAGCAGGCTTTCCTTAGGCACTTACCTTATTTTTCATGATTATTCATTGAATGTGTATGCTTTGTAGTTATTTTGAAGAATATATAGAAGTATATTATTATATTTTTTTTGCGTATTCTAATAATCATATTCAATTCATATTCACAAATAAGAAAGGCTCAAAATTATCTGAATGCATCTGTTGTCTTATTTAGTGCATATATGAAAGTAAAGGCTTAGGGTCATTTACATGATGCTTCTGAAAAAAACAGAACCTCACTATTTTCCAAAAAGTCTTCCCAAACCTGAATATCTGAAATACACTATGTGAAGATGTGTCACAATAATGGTTAAAAAAATCTTTAGATAAAACATGTTCCTGCAAATGTGGTCAGATATTTCATATTTCTGCCAAAGCTGAAATATTAATTACCTTTATTTCACAGGCTTTTCTTGAAATTGTAGGCAATTCAACAGTGTTATGAAAATTTATGATAGACAGTTAGGAAGCAATTGAATTTGGAAAAAAGCATATTTTATCCTCTTTCATTAGTAACTAAAAAGTAGCAGATGAACTCATAATAATATAAATCAAATATTCTTTTATTACACTGAAAAGTTTACCACAACTTTCTGATGCAGACTGCTTTCTTTGCTGATCAGCTTAGAGAAGTTAATAGACACTACTGCTAGAAACCTCATCTCATATGATCACAGATACCTCTCATTTTCTGTAGCTTCTTGCAAAACTTCGAGTTCATTTTTCAAATATTCTTCATGCTTGCTAAGAATTGCATAGGTGGGCTTCCAGCTGTTGAGAAAGTAGAAACGTGTATAAATGGTCTCTCCTAATAAAAAGGCATTTAAAAATGAAAACATCAAGTTGCTTTGGGTAGCTAACTAGAACAATTAATGTTTTGAAAGCCAAACATAAATGGTTTTAATGTAGAAAGCTTTTACATGCATACATTTATTTTCTTGAGATTTTAAGTTGCAAATTCAAGAGTATATATAGGATTAGCAATGATTATAAAGCACTTTTTAAGGGATAGAGTGAACTTCACAATCTTTCAGGACCCTGGTGCTAAGCATTCAGGCATCAAAACACAAATTTTAGGTACTCAGAACAGTACCACCAGTAAATCCTTTAAATGTGTATGTTCTTGGAAATGCATGCTGCTTTTTCTCAGCAATATCACCAGCACCTATCTCATACTTAAATGCAAGAAGCAGCCACCAACTCAAAACCTCTTCTATTTGCTAAGCAAGTCCTGCTCAGAAAACAGCCAGAAAGAGATGCTGCCTTTCAGTACAATAACCCAGAGACTGCAAGCACTGACCTGGAAGTCTGGAGTCACAGATTCCTATAGAACAAACTAATAGGTCTGCTTTGCCTCCTCTCATGTGGTTCTCCAACAGCCTTGAAACACAAATAATCCATTTTGTGTGGGTTTTGTTGGTTTGGTTGGTTATTTATAATTTTCAGGAGCCTCAGATAATTTAAGAACTATGATGCAGCTCACCAAAGTGAAGTTCCCACAGCAGGATGCTGTAGATTAGATGAAATCACAGCAACTTCAGGAATGAAAGGACTTCAGGACATGATGGACTTAAGATTCCTGAAGCTATGCCAACAGTACTTTCTCAATATCCAGGTATTAAAGATGCCTCTTCCCTGAATGTGGGCACTCTATGAAACAGGCAGATAAACTCTGATTCAAATAAAATTAAGATGTGATCTTTAGGAGAGGCATATAGTGGGTCTTTAAAAGGAAAACAACCTGCCTGAAAAAAAAGATAAATACGGAGAATGAACCATTAGGGCCTGGATGTCTCCTACCTTCCCAGCTGAGATACCAGCTATCAGAAAAGATGTTTTCACAAATAAATGTAACAGCAAATTGCCATGGTGGGGCTCAATTATAGATGGTAAGAAACAAACTTAGAAACCTTCAATGAATGGAGCCTTCAAACAGGGAGTAATCTTTTATGAAGACTGAACAGACACCTAAGTGTTGTGAGGTGAGGGAAGAAACAGAAATATTAAACTTAAGCCTACAGAGCTAAATAGATTATTTTGCTACTGACATTCTTCTCATTCAGAGAGAATAATCTCTGTAGTGACAGGTTGTAAACAGCCAAATTCTGAGATGCTGAGAGCTGAGATTCAGATGATGGCTGAATCATCTGTGCTACACTGGTACAGAGATCCCATTTACAATGAAAAAGAAGCACATGTTCCCTCCAAGTGAACCTTCTACAGAAAAAGGCAGCACAATCGCTCTCTCCGATAAGGGCTTATAACTATCTATAAGTTCAGCATTTGTCTAGAACACAAGCTACTCTGGGGCAACACAAACACCTACAATGAAATTTGCATGGAACTATCTGTCCTAGGAGATGTGAACGTAAGAAACAGCTTAAGGAAGACTTATATAGATCCTATTAAAGATGAAGATTGAAGAGAGAAGAAGAAAACTATAAGCACCTGAAGCACAGCTAGCTGGTGACCAAATAAAACTGGAACAGGAAAGATACGGGTCAAAAATTAAGTTACATTTAAAGGGATGGAAATCGATGAGGAGAAGAGAAATGGCAACACAGAACAAGGTTACAACTGAACAAAGCAAGCAATTCTCTACTGGAAACTGAGAGCAACTGAGGATATATGGTACTGTTTACACCGTATATTCACAAGTACAGCACATAAACAGCATTTTGGGATGCGAGTATACCCTGTGGTTCAAAAGCGGAGAGCTTGTAGCATGCAATCATACAAAGTAGGACTGTGCATTTGCACAAGCGCTCCAAAGCTGGAGTAGAACAAAGACTTCACAATTAAATTGCTGAAGTCCAATATCCCTGAACAAAAGATAATGTACTTCAGGTGCTGAAAAAAAAAAAAACAACATATAATCAACTTTTATAACAGCCATAAAATTTGTCAACAAAAAAAGCTGAATGAGAAAGTGCAGCATCCATCCAGGAAAGTTAGCATTATTTGGCACAAATTGTTTGAAGCTACAGTGATTAAAAAGTAATTAAAAAATGCTACTTCACCACACCTACCACAAATTCGGCAAAAAGCTACACTTCAAAGAGGTCAGACTTTAAAAAGCAGAAAGCAACAGCACATGCATAAAAGTGCACTGGCACACAAACACTTTTCTTCTTCCAGAAAACTTTGTATCTTTCTTTGGAGGAAAAAAATGAGCAATGAAAAAATGAGCAATGAAAAAGTCATGAAGTTTTTGTTAACCAAAGTGCAAACCATGCTGTGTGTTACATTTTGTATTCACACTTATTCTGCACATGCACAAAAACCACGAAGTATGAAAAAAGAACAATGGAAAAAGGATAGAAGTAGTCTGATCTATTAGTTTGTTAAATGCATCACTGTTTCAAGGAGGTTCTTGGTGGCTATCACATTTATTTGTCTTTCCTTTCATTGGCTAGGGTATAAAAGATCTTTATTCACACTAAACTGAAAGCACTAAAAATTTCCTGTGATTTTGCAAATGGGACGAGACAGAAGTTTCTTTTCAAATTAGCAACATTCTGAGTTTATCTGCCTTTATTTCCATGAAATCGCACCATTCTTGAACCCAAATTAAAACACCAGAAATTTTAAAATCATATAAGGAAAATAAACGGTAAAATTGGAAAAGTTCCCATCTACTGTATTTCACCACATATTCTTGTTTTGGGATCAATATGTCGAGTCTGAATCACTCAATCAACTAAATATTTTTAAAATGCCATCATTTTTCTAAGAATATGTATTCCATTTTTGTCCCTGTGTGCCTTCGGTTCTTTGTTAAACAAACCGATATGGATCTTTGTAGAAAACACAGTAGTGTCCCTATATGTCTCATGTATTGTATTTTCTGTAAACTTGTTGCATGTAAGAATCCAGTATTTTGTTCAAAGTCTTTGAACGTGCTTCAGTATGTTTATGATGCCTAGTAATCCAGACAAAAATTAGATTCTTTGAGAGCTCTATTGAGCACTACTGGCAACTAAATGTAATAATACTCGTCTTTGAATCAATCAACTGTGAGGACGATTGTGACTTGAAAACAATATCTGAATTTACAAAATTGACATTAGATCATGCTCAGTGTATATGGAGCATCAACTAGATAAATACCAGAAGTTTAAGATGATTCTAGTACATAAGGTCTTTATTTGTCTGATCTCGTAGCCAGGGCTTGATTATTGCAATTTTCAGTACGTTGTTAAACAACATTTTCAGTAATATAAGACATGAAATATCACCCTTCTGCAAGCATAGTCTTTGTATGAATAAACTACCCATGAATGAGCCATTTCTCAATTTCAGTCTCTTTACAGTAATGCCATTGATTATTCCTTTTAGAACCTCACTCAAAGTCCTTTGAATTCAACGATTAAAAATTAGGTCAGATCCTTAATTCTACCCTTAATTTTTTGTTTCCATATTTGCATCACATAACAGTTACAACTTCAAAAAAAGAGGGAAGTAATGTGAATTATTTCAGTAATTTACAAAAGTATTAGAAGTATCTACATTGTGCTGTAAGAAAGAATTTAGAAATCTCAGAACACTGAGATTTTCTTGTCAAGCTCAAATTTTTTTCCTAACTTTTCATGATAAAGCTATGAATCATTACAGAAAGGCAATCAATTCAAACAGCTACCAACTATACCCACTTCAGACACTATTGATTCCATTCTTTCTTCTGTTTTCAGATAGTTTGAAGTAAACCTAGAGAGGACCCTGATCTATCTTCACTTCTCTTTCTTATTCTTAGAAACACACATATTCTCCATTCATATCCTGCAAATTTTTTTCAAATCTGCTGCAGACATTATTTTCAAGCACTCATCTCTAGACACAGTTTTGCAAGAAAACAAAAAGAGTAAGATATGCTAACAAATCACCACTTCAGCTGCCAAGAGCTAGACAGACTTTAGAAAGATGAATACTGGGATGAAAAGACAGGATTACATCATCTGTGCCAAATTTTCTGTATTGTCAGATGTCTACGTTTGTCAGAACTCCAATGTATAAAAAATTAGAAAAGTCATGGTTCTAATGTTCATGTTCAACCTTACTACCTGAGTTTATTAGCATGCTGCAAAGATGGTACCTGTAACCTTTGAACATTTTTATTCTAATAAAGCACTAAAACAGGCAAACTTAAACATAGCCTGTTTTTCTCTGATTTATTTGTTCAGGGGATGGATAATACTGCAATTCTTGTGCCTGATTCACAGCCTAATAAATAATTGGAAAATACTAAAGTTTTCTTTTACATCACTCCTGTCTGAGCACACATATTCTTATACTACTTCCTCCGTGACTTTCTTAATACCACCTATGACTACAAGTTCAGTTTATAGTGTACTTACGCGTTACAGCTGTCCTTACTATTCTCATTTTGCTTGCGTAAATCAGCAATTGCCTCGTTGCTGTTATTTATATTTTCCTTCAACCTAGCAATTTCATTCCTTTTTTCTGTGATTTTTACAGAATACACTGAAATATAAAAAAATATGTTAATATGTTGTTGCTTTTTTTTTCTTTCAATACATCCATGAAATAAAAAGTCTACATTCAGAAGGAATCAAAATTTCTTCCAAAATACTTGCACTCAATAGTGCAGATGAGCGGACAGCCTGCAATTAAACAAAGCAACAACAAAGTGAGTGAAAAGGCTTGAGCTGTGTGGTACCTTAATTTTCATTTAATATTATGAGATTGGCTTTGGAAGGAAACACTGATGCCGATTTTGCATCCCCATCTGCATAGAACTGAAGTAATTAATAGTGGTAGAAAGTAAAGCGCTCTTATTAATAGTTAAAGCTGACCCTTGTTTTCTCTGGAGGCCACAGAAGTACATGTGTCTGCAGACACTAGAGGTAGTATACAGGAAAACTGGAGTGTAAGCCACTTTGCCTTTGCTAATGCTGGCATCTGGGGAGACTGATCGGAGTACAAAAGTTGCTTGAGATAAAGGTCTCTTTTAGACATGTTTTCTTTTACAGAAGTCCAGAAATACAAATGTTTAGAATGGGAAAGTTGACTTCAAGAAGGGAAAAATAAAAACATCACTAACAGTGTACTAAAAGCATGTACTCAAATGACTGCCGAGATCAGAAACAGATAAATCCAAATAAAAAAGGAATTTGCTCAAATTGGAAACCTGTAATATAAGATAAATTGATGTACTGAGTAGCAGATAAAAGTTAATGAGGAGCATGAAATGCAATGAGCACAACTAGGTGTACGTTTTTACTCTGTGCTGTTTATTTATTCTTTCCTACAGGGTTTCAGAACTGCTTGTGCCAACTCTCCCTTGCCATCACGGCTTCCCTGATGCACTGTAAGACAAAGGCAGTGTCCCTAAGCAGAAGTCACTCAATCACAGCCATCCTGTCCTCCTCATCAATTACTGTTCTAGAGCTTCAAGTTTGGGCCTGGTTTTGCAGTACTTGCTACATAGTCACTACGCCACCTGGGTTGAAACCAGTAAAGAATATCTGTCAGAGATGTACATCAGTTGGTGAAGATGAAAAGAATCCCAACATATTTTAATATCTTAATACCTTGGATTGCCTTAACTTAGCTTGAAGCAAAACTACTGGACAAGCAACATACGCTTAATTTCTGCAGAAAAAAGGTGTATTTGAAAATAGCCTGCAGATGACGTTTTGAGATTTACCAAGATAAAACACAACTATATTTTAAAAAGTCTATTATATAATCAAAGCTACACACTTAACATTTCATTTAGAATTTTCTATAAATAGGCATTTCTGAAATAAGTGAATGAGATCCATCCCACCCAAGTTTACAATACAGACATCTACACCACAACTAGATACACGTGGCACCAACCACACTCACTATGGAATGACAGAGATTTTTTTAAACCATACTTTATCTAACCTACTTTAAACTCTTGCTTTAGGATGAGACAAATCACACCCTAGAAGTGAATCTTTCTCTCCACTGATTATAGAGGGACTCCAGCCAAAAAGTCTGATGAATCCTACACCAAAAGTCAGAGGCTGAATGACACAACTGTTCTTCTGCCAAGTAATACATACACAGAGACTAAATTAAATCAGTGGAGCTATTTCTGGGTAAGTTTTTGAACAATTTAACCCAAACATTTAGAAGTTCATGTGTTGCTTGTGAGTTCATGCCTGTATAGATATTTCTGAACAGAACAAAGCAGCTATAGTATGTTACTACATGGGCTTTGGATTTCCGCTAGAAGCATCCTAATTTACAATAATCTTACATAAACTTTAAGACAAGAAATAGCTCTAAGTTTAAATTACATGACCAAAGAGTTAATACAGAATTCTAGATGTAACAGATTTAATGTTATAGATGTTTTAAAGTTTAAAATACTTCAATTTAATATTGATAAACCTCTAGATATATAAGTACTTCCTTTGACATATCAGTCAAGATTATTAGAAATACAGGAACAACAATCAGACCTGAATGCTCTCTTATTCTTCTTCTTTAAGGGTATGAACTTCAGTTTCTACTTATGGGGTACCAGTGATGAGCACTGATGTCCTCAGGTCGTCTAAAGAATAGTTCCTCTACAGCCATTCCCGTAACTGAGTGATGCACATGGCAATGTGGTAAAACAAATCAGTCAAGATCTAAGATCTAATATGCTGTTTTTTAGTCCTGGGTAAAAAGAATTGCATGTGGAGCAAGACTTTCCCATTGGGATTACTGTTTCGGATTCCGAATAAAATTTTCAGCTGCTTGACTGCAGAAAAGAAGAACCAGGCTTGAGTAGGACACAGCAACTAAGAGAACTTTCATTATTATAGGAAGACAGAAAGAGAGGAGAAGCAGTGAGGCAGAAGTCCAAATCTGGGAAGCACAAAAACCATGAAGAAAGAAAGGCAGGCAAGTGGCAGATGTATCGAGCTAGCACAGCTGAATCAAAGAACTGCCAGTTACTGTGAGGAGCCACAGAGTAAGAGCAGGAAATGGCGCAGCATGAAACTGGCTGTCCATGAGACAGCTGAACAGCATTAGCTAAGAGTCGAAAGCAAAAGCAGAGTCTGCTAGGGAGAATCACCAAGTATTGATGGCAAAAGATGAGGTAGGGTGAGAGCAGGACACTGGACAGCTTTCATTATTAAGCTTGCTTCCGCCCCCGCAACTCAGAACATGTACCAGGACTCATGAAACAAAAGCAGTGTACTCAGTGATACAAATAAAATGATTATTAAAATGGTAACTTATCACTACTCACAATTTATCTGTTGATTAACATGTTCCTTTGCATAAGAAGTTTGCTTTAGCTGGAAAACTGAAAAGAAAAATAAATGCTTTTTCACATTTACCTACAATAAACTGTGAAATAAATGTTGTGCAATATTACCTGCACACACCAATAAACAAATATTTTAATGAGATATCTAAAATTACCCCTTCAGACAAGCAGTTTTGCCATTAAGTAATTGATAGTGCCCTGCTTCATAACCTCACAATGAACAAAACATTTTGTAGGCAATCACCCAAACCTTAATACTACAGATTTACTTGTTTGAATTTAATGTAACTGTAAAAAGCTGAAAACATTACTATATGCACAGCAGCAGTAATTTTCAGTTAAAAAATATATGATATAATGACCTACCGAACTCGAGCATAAGTTTATCCAAGTTGCTTAAGAGCCTGTCACTCATCATGTAAACTACAAAAGAAAAATGCAATTCATGGACTTACACAAGCAATCCAAAGCTTTACTGATACAATAAACAAGTCAAAATTGTAAGATAATACCACACGTTTTAAGATAAAAGGAGTAAAACAGTTTTAACTGCATATGAATTAATTATCTAATCTATTTTAGTGGAACCAAATTTCTCACTGATTGTGGTAATGGGCTTACTGAAAGTCTAAGCCACAGTTCAGAAAAAGGAAGTGTATAATTTGGGTAAAGGTTCCTGGAGCAGCTCTAACCTTGAGAGGCTTAATGTTCTTAGGAGGCGTGGAGAATGCAAGAAAAGATGCTTGTGTACAAAATGTGTAGCCTCTACTCCAGCTGGTTTACTAAGCCTATCGACCGCAATGCTGGTAATGGAAAAGCTTCTTATCCATTCTGTACGCTCCTCCTGGAGTAATTGTGAAGAACGTTTAAATCAGAAGATGTGTACATAAGAGTGATTAAAGTCACAATTCACATGCAATGGAAAGTGGATTATTACAAATTCATTCTTCTGTTTGTGTAGTGCTGCTATGTGCAGAAGTTTAATTAATTTTTTTTTTTTTTTTTAAATATAGTCACATCATCTTGCAAAAAGGATGCAATCACCATCAGAACATACTGAACCCAGGTAGTTAGCTCTGACACACTTAACATTACACCAAGTTATTTGAAATTTGACTGTCCCACAATGGCTTCTCTATGGGGAGAATACTTCCTTGGGTTGTGTGTAAAAAGTAAAACCATGATCAATTGGTGATGAGAATGATATTTTAATCCAGGATAAAGAGGAATAGAAAACAACTGCAGAATTTAACTAAAGTGGCATTAAGACTACATACTGTAGCACTGAGACTGTGAAATCATGGGAGGAGGGAAAGGGGGGAAGCATTTAAAGTGCTGGATGTTTGACAGAAATGAATTTGGCTAATAGTTAAGTGAGGATCAGAACACCTAATCCAAGAGACTGGATTAGAACAGGCAGTAATAAAAACTCTGAGAAAGAGATAACAGCTTTACCAAACACATTTAAAAGATTGGTATCCTAGTTCCTGGTGCCTGGAAACACTTCAGATAGCAAACAAAAATAAGAAAAAAAAGTCCAGAAGTACTTCAAACCACAGGTCAATGCAAAATATTTTTGCTTTTTCAAGATGTGGAAAAAGAAGTAATTTCTTAGGATGTAAAAATTAGTTGGGTGCATATATTAAAGATCTGTTAAGTTTGCAGCATGCAAAATGAAACTATCACAGTAAACTGTTGACTGATGTGTATCTGACCCTAAATGTATTTAAGTAGACACTGCTAGTTAAATGTCCTAGGGAAGCATATGAATTTCAGGAAATCTGTATTGTAAGTAAATTGGGAGTCAAACAGCAAGCACCATTTGGAAAACGTTAATGGCTTGTTTATTCCTTCTCTAGAAACAGTTTAACAATGTTTGTTAGTTGTTTCCCTGACAGTTCCTATAAAATCTGCAAGAAAATGGGGCATGTACGCTACGCAGACGTACAAAAAAAAAGCACAAGCATGACTTTAAACATATAGGAGCTTAGAAGTTCTACTCGTTGCTATATAAATCACAACACGAGGTCCACCCATAGAGCAGATTATGCAACTGCTAATTATTAAGATGAAACATACCATTTACTCCTTTAAAATAGTTATGATACATTTTAGTCTTTGAATGCTTTTGAAAAAGAGAGAAACAGAACTAAAGGGAGAGGGGTGTTTATTCCCTCCTCTCCGGTTTCACAATACAATTTCTTTAAAGGGTAAAATTGCAGAAAATGATAGTGCTTCGGAAAGCATGTTTATGTAAAACATTTATATTCTGGACATTGTTTAAATGAAGTAACATGACTACAAATGACAAATGCTGTCCTGTGTTATAAATTCAGAGGACACATGTCCCTGGTAGAAAGGGCTAAGAGATTCAACTACCTTGGTAATCTACAGGATTACTGTAGATCTTAAAAGCAGCGGTAAGCACTAGCCTGCAACAAAAGACGTCTAGATTTTGGACAACTGAAAACTTCCACGATATGACTGTCCTAAAGGATTCTTGGTCCTACTGGAGAAAAGCTGCATCAAACCATTAGCCAATATTGGATGACAAATTAAGATGTTCTCATATGAGGCTGTTATTAAGTCTGAAAGAGGTACTAAAGAGCAGAATAATTGCTCCATCAACTTCTGCTACAGCAGAAAATCAGGCATTTTTAGGAAAGGTTGGGATACTTACTTTTCCCAAAGCAATTAAAAATCAAAACTTTTATCAGATGTGGTGATTAAATCGATAGCTTTGGTAACAATGTATTTGTCATTTTTCTGGATCTTAATGCCAAAGTGTGAGGAATATTTAATACATATATTAAACAGCTTCAAACAGTAATACTTCATTTCTAATGGATGTCTCCACTTAACGCTGCCAGTGCTATTCAGAACGCTGCCAGGAGAAAAATGTTACTGTACATCTTGCATTTTTGTACCACATTAATAAATGTAATTATGTGAAATTCAACTGTGGCAATGAAGTTTGATGCATTACGAGATTGCACTGACTGCAGAAATCACAAACAAATTGCCTGATTATCTGCCGGAGTATCTACCTATTATCACCATACTAACACTAATGCAGTACCTCATAGCAGACTTACAGATGTAGTTTCATATCCCACCTGACAACATTACTTGGTTCTTCATTAAAAGGTGAAAAATACCCATAAGATAAGAGAAAAATTCCTTCCTTAAAATCAAACGCCCAGCGCTCAGATTGAACCACGAGGGCATCCTTTACAAGTATTACCTTCCTAGAATAAGCTGTGATGTATGTATTATTTATATGACCCTTACTCCTTTGAATTCCGTTATGACGCTCAATTCTGCACATTGCTGTGCAAAACCACTATTTTTGTTAACTTTATATAAATCATTTTAACTCCACCAAGGCTTTTGAGATCGAGGCGCACCTCTCTCTCCTATGTTGTTCCATTACCCCTTAACACTCTTACGTGACTGATTGTTTGCTTCTTGAAATTTAGTTGAGTTCACATTTCTGGGCTAAATTTTATGTCTGCAAAAAGCCTGTGGCTCTCATCGTGCTGTTACCCTCCTCTGCCCCTCTTCTGCTACATCGTTTGAGGAACCCGGTAATGAGGCTTGAACACCGCATTCAAGGTGACAACTGCTGCAGTTTTCCCTGCTTACAACAACACCGGAGCCCTTTCCTGACTGATGACAATTCTACAGCGCTAGTTACTACATCTGGGTTGGCATAATTGTACGGCTCTTCATTTCTGAATTCTCTGTTTTTAACACTTTCAACGCCTTGCCACCGTGCCTCGTGTGCCATGCCTTCATTGCGGGCGCGTCTGTCGAGTCCTCCCGGAGTTAAACACCTCGATTGACGCATTTTACCTAATCGGGCACATACAAATTAAAATCTATTGCCGTAGACGATTCTCTGAATTCCTCGAAATAAAAAAATTAAGCCGATTTTTGACTAAATTGTAGGGGAAAACCCGCCTTGCGGGGCACCTGGCGGTCCCCGGCTGAGCTCCACAAAATGGCCGCGCAGCAGCGGGTGCCCCCGACGGGAGCGGGGTGACGGGGTCGAGTCGCTCAGTGGCCGCTCCACCTGGAGCGGCCACTGGAGGACATGGGCACCTGGAAGGTGACCAGGACGTGGTGGCCCTGAAGTGGTTAGAGACACTGACATTAGGGGAAGGACGAGGGGCGCCAACACAGCTATCCAGGGCCTGAGCCCCGGCCGTCAGCTGGAGGGAGCGCGGGGCACGACCACCGCCTCGCTCCCTCAGCTTCGCCTCCGCGGCCTCGAAGGGAAAAAGAGGCCGACCCTGAGCCAACCTACCCCGGGAAGAGCCCTGCGCACCCGGCAAAGGGCCTGTTCTGGAGTCGGCTACGAGCCTACTTCACCCCTCTGCCTCCCAGAGAGGCTGCAAAATGGCGGGGCAGCGCCCGCCTGTCCCCGCCGCCTCCTCCCCTCAGCGCCGCCGCTGCGCGGCCCTCCTCGCCTCGGTGCTGGTGTCCCCCCAAAAATAACCCGTGAACGGCGAGCCGAGAGGGAAGGAGCAGCCTTCCCCTCCTCTTCGGGGAGCCACGAGCGGGTGAAAAGCGATGAGGATGCTCCACCTGCCGGGCAGAGCGAGCAGGCGGGCCGGGCGAGGGGGCTGCAAGGCCCCGGGCGTTTTCCTTGCAAACAAATAAAGGTTTTTTTGGTGCCACGCGTGATTCTGGCCCCACGGGTGGGGGAGCAGGTGTGTTGGAGGAGCCCCCGGCTCTGAAAACGTTGAAAACACAAGTTTACTGTTGTTTTTTCTTCTATGTTATAGTTCAGGCCCTTCCTGCAGACCGCCTGGTTCTGTTACCTCTTCCCCTGGTGCAATCTGTAGCAACTCTGGAAAAGTCAGCGACTTTACACCAGGTTAGGTAACTGGAGGATCTGAGCCAATACCTAGTATCTGCTCGGGGTTGGTGTTTTATACATTTATTTATCCTGTGCTTGGGAATGATTTCATGTTACGATTTTTCCTAGTTGCCCTCATGCTAGATGCTTTGCACTAAGCTAACCCCGGAGCAAGCCGAGCAGAGATCACATAAAGCCTTCTTCACATCTACAGAGATGCAGCCCAGCCCTCCGAGGGATTGAAAACGCATTAAAGTGTCATTCTTCACATCCTGGAGCAGGGCTGGAAGGGGAAGCTGCTGGGGGACGCCACCAGCCCCGTCAGCTCTGATTCGCGCCACCAGCTCCTTCCCTTGCTGACGGTCTCGCTGCTCGCCTGCACAGAAGTTGCACTAACAAAATTGTTTGCCTTTATTTATTGATGTGCAGCATTACACGGCAGAAATGCACAGCCCAAGCTCGGAAGAGGCTAGAAGCTGATACTTGCCTCCGACCAACTGTAGTAGCTATGGGGTTGGGTTTTATTCCCTGTCACTAAGGCAGAGGGTGGATTTAAAGCTACCAATAAACGCAAGAAAATAAGCTAGATGGGAAAGGTGAGGAGGGTATAGTGTGGAGGGATGGAAAGAAAAAAAAAAAAAAAAAAAGACATCAGCAATGAGGATGAAAGAAGAAAGGGCAGAGAAAATAGAAACAGGACAGAAGAGACAAACAGAAAACTGTTTCTGCCACCCGCAGCACGGGTGTCGGTCAGATGCGACGCTGCTTTCAGAAGAGTGAATTGAAGCAACAAAAACGCAGCTTCAAAGAGGAATAGCTGACCTACCTGGCTGCCGGTCAGAGCCGGAGGGGAATGAAAAGAGGGAGACACGTGAAAAGCAGCGTGTCCCTGTGGAAGCAGCCTCTGCGCTGTGCCCCCCTCCGCATCTCCCCGGTGCCCTGGAGGGGAGAGCAGCCTCCCTGCCTGGCTCCCAGGGACTCTTTAATTCCTGGATGCCCTTAGGGCCTCCGAAATCACTGTTTTGCAGCCCCCCCTTCACAAATCGTTAAATAAAGCCATCGAGAAATCTCTTCAAAGCTTCAATCTACCTTAAGCAAGTCTCTTAAAGACCCTTCCCTAAACGTCTAGGAAGAGGAGTTTAACACCTCTCCATGTCCCAGTGCTTTAAGCAACGATACCAAGAGAGGCTGAGGTTCCCACAGGTCCCACCCGAGCTCACCCGGAAGGGTGCCAGTCATTTCACCAGGCTTTGGATAAAGCCAGCGGGGACTTCCCGGTTAATTCCCTCTAAGGACTGTCAAGAGCTGGTCCCCACTGGGGTTCTCCGGGGCTCCTGAGCTGCTTTAACCCATTTATTTATTACAAGGACGCCCGACCCGAGTCTGTCACAGTGCATCCACCCAAAAACGGTTTCTGAAGGCTGCAGAAACGAGGGCTTTGTGTCCCGCTGGTTCCTCCTTGTTTGTTTTGCCTTGCTTCCCAACAGCATTCATCTAAAGAAACCCAAAGTCATAAACAACTACTTTCATTATCGACCAGCAAGCAGGAAGGACTCTTTCATAGTATCATCTCCAATCAATGCTGAATGGCTCGCATTCCTCTGAAAAGAGATATGGTCAATGCGGGGCTCTGAAAGGGCTCCCAAACCAGCTCCCTCCCGCCTGGCAGACCACCAGGGCTTGTGACTCCCGTCGCGGAGAGCCCTAACACTGCCTCTCTGTGGACCCGGCTCTTGTTTTTAGGGCTTTACATGCCCCTTGCATTTCGGCCAGCTCCCCTCAGCCTCCTCCAGCTGATGCAAAGGGCTAAGGAGCCCCGGTCCTTCCCCACAGGCAGGACACGACACCCTGTCCCCGCGTCCCCATGAACGAGTCTGGGGACATCTCTACAGGGCCAGATCCCCCAAGAGGAAAGCAGAGGAGCGTCGTTTTCTTTCGCTTCTTGGGTCTCCCATGGTTTTCCTCCCGCAGAAGGAGACTGGCCGGTGTCTGCGCTCCCACGGGGTGCCGGCAGGATTTTGGAGATGCCGAGGGGGAAGCAACCCAGCCAGGTGCCCCTGACCCTATTTCCGAGCCCGGGGTTCCAGAGCTGGAGCCGGAGCTGGACTGCCCTGGGCGTGCTGCTGCTGACAGAGCCCCCAAAGCTGCCGAGATGCTCCCTCGCCAAAAAACGAGGGACCCCAGCTCCCCCTCGAGCAGCCTCCATCCGCAGCGAGCATCCTCTGGGGTCCCAGATCAGCCCTGAGCCAGCTTTGCCCCATGTGCACAACTCCAGAAGACGTGTAGACACACATGTGGGCACCAAACTATCCCAGGGTCTCTCATCCTGGTCCCTCACGCTTCCCCAAACACCTGAATTGTCCCCACTGCTGTGTTCCGTTAAATAGGTGGTTTGGTGACAGCCCCCGTCCCCGTCCTGGGAGAACATGCGGTATTTGAAGGATTTTGTTTGCATTTCCAGAGACACAAAATATTTTTCCGCACGAGCACCTTCTTTTCGCAAAGGAGCTGTTCCTATGGAAAAAAGGTGTAAAAGAGGGAATGTTTTGGGGAGGAAACGTGTATGAGCAGAAACTTCCATATTTAATTGAACATTTTACATTTTGTTTCCTTTTCTTCGAATTTTCAGATAAAAATCTGATGGAAACCAGAAATTTTAAGCAGAATGAGGGTTTTAAGTGAACACACCCCAGATAAATAGGAGATTCGGTGCTGTGTGAATTTATCTGTGGGTAGAGGCAGGGGGCAAACAAATCCGGGTGCATCGGGGGCCCTAAACCGGGCCCATAACCTCAAGAAAACTGAAGAGAGAGCTCGGATGTGGGAGATCCATCCTGCCTGCAGCCCTGGCCTTGGCCAGGGCCCTGTGCAAGGAGGGTCTTCACTCTCCAGTCTCCAAATAACTCAGATTTTTGAGCTTCCAGTGTTTATTTCTAACGCGAAATACACTGCCTGTGGTCTGATGCTTCGTATTGTGGGGAACCCAAGTAATCCGCAGGACAAACTCTTGATCAATACGTGGTGAGAGTGAAAAGCGAGGGACCACCCCTGTCTATCCGACGGCATTTTAAGGGATTTTCCGGGGTTTCCGAAGGTTTTCGGAACTTTAAGCGAGGACCCAGCCTGCAAAGTCTTTAACATTGAGAAAATTACGGCTTTAAACACAGCCCTTTTTATGGAGAAACGGAAAGACTGGTAACCACTTTCTCAACAATTCTGGCGCTCTTAACACTAAAAATAAGAAAGGCGAGCACACGAAAACCAACGAAACCCGGGCGTTTCCCCCCACATCAGCCCAGCGGGAGCCCGAGAGACCCCCAGCCGGTCCCGCAGGGGCCAAGGGCTCCGGCCGAGCATCCTTGCTCCTCCGGGCCAGGGGGCAAAGCCACCAGGGATGCTCCCCGGATCCTGCCCGACCCGGAGCATCCCTCCGGTGCCGAGGCACAAAAACGCCGCCTGATTTCCCGGGGAGCCGCCCCAGGGGCTCTCAGCCAGTGCTGCAGACCCGGTGAGCATCACTTGGTGAACTTCCACACCGAGCCCGCCGAGACCTCTAAAGTGGGGCTTCTCCTTCCCGGGGGGGGATTTTTTTATTTTTATTTTTTTAATGCAATGCTTAACGCCAATCAAAGGCTTAAAAAAAAAAGTGTATTCGCACCTCGGCGGCGTTAGAAAACTCCTTCTGCAGAAAGGACCGCAGGGGACTGCGCTGCCGGGCTGGGGGGGGCACAGCTCTGCCGCTCCCAGGACTGGGATGCTCCGCGGTCCAAAGGCCAAAGGACGCACCGTGCAGGGCTTTCGCTTTATCTTTATTTTTAATGTGCAATTTTATCCCTCAGCCTCCAGTGGGTCCCGCTCTGCAGGGATAACCCCGCACGCTACCTGCAGCGGGGGTCGGAGCCGTGCCTTAAATTCAGGTTGTTGGTGCTGGCTCTGAATGTCACGAGCAGTACCCTTGGTATTTGGGGAAAATAAAACTACAGAAACACAGCGGGGACACCCCGGGGGATGCTGTTTGGGTGCTGGTGACACACAGCGAAGCCCCCCGCCGGCCAGGACCCCCCCCCGGGCCGTGCCACTTCCCCAGTCCGGAGCTGGAGAGGGCGCAGAGCTGCAGGAGCTGGGCTGGTTTTCCCCCTCGGGTCACCTTTTAAATGGTGAAGGCAGGATTCCTAGGGTTTTTTTTCAGTGTTGCCTTTCCTTTCTTTCACCCCCCCGCCCTCGCAGCAGATCCTCCAGCGCTCCCCAGCCGGGCCGGTTCCTGGGGAACAAAGGCTGGGGACCGGGGGACAGCCCCTCGCCCCTGCGAGCCGCTCTCCCTCCTCTTAATGAGGATTCATTTCTTTAGCCTACAGTCCTGGCTTTCATTATGGAGCCTGTCTCGCTCTGTTCATGGTCATTAGGCTGCAGCCCAGTAACTCCCTTCGCCAGATCATGTGCACGATTTCAAAAAAAAAAAAAAAAAAAGGAAAAAAAGAAAAAAGGAACAAAAAATCCTACAGTAATATTAGTAATCATCACCCTCACACGGCCAGGAGGAATTAGGCACCCAGCAGCACAGCCTTTCCACCTTTCCACCTCCCGGGCAGGGATTTTCTGCCCCGGCCCGGCCCGGGATGCTCGAGGGGGCGGCCGGGCGGGGGCAGCGGTCGCCCCGTCCCACCCGTTCCCTTGGGAAGCCCGATGCTCACACCGAGGAGCTTGGGGTTTTTATTTTTTTACCCTTGGTTATTTGGGACCTTTCATTGAGCTGCTCAAGTTACTCTTTTTCTTTTTTTCTCCCCCTCTTTTTTTTTTTTTTTTTTTTTTTTTTCCTCAGCGGGGAGGACATGGATGGGGTGGAAAGGGGACTCTCCATCACCTTTTGAACCTCAGCAATGTTTGCAGATATTTTCCCGTTCTCTGATTTTTTTTTTTCTTTCCCCCCCTTTTCCCTAAGCGGAAACCTAACCTGGCTCTGTAAAGTGAAGCCGAAAAGTCCCCCTTTTTATTTATTTTTTTTCAAGTTTCTGCGGAGTGCCCCTGAACTAGTGAGTTTTGTCTGTGCTTTTCTGTCTCCCCGGCTCTGTCGGGTTTTATGAAAATGAGCAGTATTGAAAGCTTTTCCATCCCGCTAGCTGTGAGCCTCACATAAATGATGTAAATGGCTCGGAGGGTTTTTTTCAAGTGAACTGTGTAGATCTGTGAAAATAATATCAGGGTTTTCCGTCAGAATGAGCTTAGCACTGTACTGAGGCGTACCATAATCTGACCCGACACCTCCGACCATCTGCGCTATCTATCTGCCTTCTGATTTACCAAATCTTCACAAGCAAAAGACAAATTGTACTTGATACTAAAGAAAAGACGGCGAGCCCCAGCCCGGCTTCTTTCTGCGGAGAAATGATGGGAGAAAATATAAATCTGTTTAATTTCGGTCCGTGGGCAGCTAGCAAAGGGGCTTTCGGAAAGAAGGAAGGAAAGGGAAACAAAACCAACACGAATGGTAATAATAAAAATGAAGGAATGAGAGGGGGGGGAAAGAGTCAACGGCGAGATATCAAATTAAGGAGGCATTTCTTTGACAAGTGCTCCAGAAAAAAAAAAAAAAAGAAATAAAGAAAAAAAAGTGCATTGCAAAAGGCGGAGGAAAGAGCATATTGAGCTTAATTCAAAATATATGCTGCCTTTCCGAGCCTGGCCCCTAATGTTCCCGGGAAGAAATTGCCACAGAGCCGCTATGTGCAGAATAAAGAGCGGCTTCTGCCTATTTGCTTTCCTCTCCCGGAGAACAACCGGGACCCTCCCAGCCCCGGGGTGCTTCCCTTCCCGGCCCGGGATGAGAAATAAACCCGCACGGAGGCTGCCTACGAGGTGATCAATATTTCAAAAGATTCCCGAAATCTGCTTCGAGTCGCTGTCCTGACCTACAAATGACTTCTCACTCCCCGCCGCTGTTCTCGGCGGCTGGTCGGGGCCACTCAGCCGAGAACAATAAGGTTTTAAATGTTAGGGGAGGGGGAGAAATCATAAAGCTGTGGGAGAACAGAGAGGGGCGATGAATTCCTCGTCTCGTTTATAGGGAGACGGGGGGGAGTTTTCCCGTAAACCTCGGCTCTTCCCGGAGCCCTCCGTCTGCATCCATTGTCCCTGGCACTCCCCGCCGCACCGGTGCGACCCTAAAAGCCGATTTGGGTCCGGTTCCTCGGCCCTGCCTTCCCCTCCCCGGTCCGACCCCACAGCGCCCCGAGCCCCGGGGGTCCCCACCGGCGACCCCTTTTGAGCCTCTCCCTCCGGTCGGGACGGGAAGGGCGGTGTGGGATGTGTGGGATGGGGGCTGCGGGACGGGGAGGACGGGGAGTGGGATGGGGACATGGGGAGAGGGATGGGGATGTAGGGAGAGATATGGGGACATGGGGAGAGGGATAGGGACACGGGGAAAAGGATGGGGATATGGGGAGAGGGATGGGGACATGGGGAGAGGGATGGGGGCATGGGGAGAGGGATGGGGGCATGGGGAGAGGGATGGGGACACAGAGAGAGAGGGATGGGGTTATGGGGAGAGAGATGGGGATATAGGGAAAGATATGGGGACATGAGGAGAGGCATAGGGACATGGGGAGAAGGATGGGGACATAGGGAGAGGGATGGGGACAGAGGGATGGAGATGGGGACCCGGGGAGAGGGATGGCGACATGGAGAGAGGGATGGGGAGTACAGGGAGAGGGATGGTGCCCCGGGCAGCGGGTCGGGGCGCAGGGCAGCGGGACGGGGACCCTCTCCGGGCGGCCCGGGGCCCCGGTTGCCGTCGGTGCCGGGGAAGGAGGCGCCGGGGCCGGGCTGCCGGTGATTGGCAGCGCGGGGCCGTGAGTGGCAGCCCCGCCATGGAAACCCGGAGCCAATCTCCCGAGCCCAGCAGCGAATCAGCCGCTCCCGCAGCAGCGCGGCGGCGGCGTGGAGCTTTTGCTTGTGCCTTTTCTATTTTTTTTTTTTTTTACCCTTTTCTCCTTTTTTTTTTTTTTTTCTCCCCCTCTTTCCCATCCCTCCCCCCCCCCCCCTCCCTCCTCGCCCTCCCTCCTTCCCTCCCCCCTTCTTCTTTCTCCATCCTCCTCCTCCTCTCCCCAACCCACCGCCCCCCAGTCGCCGGAGCTGCCGAGCTCTCCCCATCTCCTCTCCCTCTTTGCAGCGGGGGCAGCTCCGCCGGCTCGGGAGAAGGCAGCGGAGGGGCGAGGAGAGGCCTCGCTGGGGCGGGGGGGGGCCGCCGGCCGCTTCCCCGCCGCGGGGCCGGTGCCCGGGGGGCGCCGGGGGTGCTCGGAGAGGGGAGAGGAGCGGGGAGCCCGGCGCCGCCTCCATGTTCCAGCTGCCCATCCTCAATTTCAGCCCGCAGCAGGTGGCCGGGGTATGCGAGACCCTGGAGGAGAGCGGGGACATCGAGCGCCTGGGGCGCTTCCTCTGGTCCCTGCCCGTGGCCCCCGCGGCTTGCGAGGCTCTCAACAAGAACGAGTCGGTGCTGAGAGCCCGGGCCATCGTGGCCTTCCACACGGGGAACTACCGGGAGCTCTACCACATCCTGGAGAACCACAAGTTCACCAAGGAGTCCCACGCCAAGCTGCAAGCCCTCTGGCTGGAAGCTCACTACCAGGAGGCGGAGAAGCTGCGGGGGCGACCCCTGGGGCCGGTGGACAAGTACCGGGTGAGGAAGAAGTTCCCCCTGCCCCGCACCATCTGGGACGGCGAGCAGAAGACGCATTGCTTCAAGGAGCGGACGAGGCATTTGCTGCGGGAGTGGTACCTGCAGGACCCTTACCCCAACCCCAGCAAAAAGCGGGAACTGGCTCAGGCCACGGGACTTACCCCCACGCAGGTGGGCAACTGGTTCAAAAACCGCAGGCAAAGGGACAGGGCGGCAGCCGCCAAGAACAGGTAGGTGCTGCCCGGCCCCGAGCCCCCCCGGGCTCGCTTCTCCGCCGGGGGCCCCGCCGTGATGCTGGAGTTTCTCCCGGGGAAAAGCAGCGAGCCAAGGCAGGAGCAGAGGGGGAAAAGCCTACGGGGTTGTCTATTCTTTTTATTTCCCTTTATTTTCATTTTTGTATTATTTTTTTCCTTTTTTATTTTTATTTTTATTTTTTAATGATGGGACCCCCCCGGCTGGGGATGCTGCCGTGACCTCAGCAGAGCCTGGAGGGAGGAAAAAGGGCCCTTCGCGGCTTCAAAACCCCCTTCAAAGTTTTCCCCGGCCATACCGAGCCCAATTTCACGTAGGGCTGCGTGGGGCAGAGCCGGCAATGCCCTTCCCCGGCGCTCCGGCCCCACGTCCTTACTCTCCCCCCTCTTGCTCTAAGCCTCGCAGCGTTCTTTGGGTCACTTTTTTCTTTCTTTTCTTTTTTTTCCCTTCCCTTAAAGAGCAAAACAGCTGCCCACAACGCCTGGCAGCGACACAAGCAGCGCGGGGAGCAGATCCCTCGATATTTTGGAGCCCGGGGAGGGGTCCCACTGTCCCCGCAACCCCTGCCGGAGAGGGGACGGAGCCGCCGGACTGGGGAAACTGGGTTGAACTGGAGGTTGGGGGCGGCCTGGGGGGGGAGCGGGGGCCGGGCGGTGATGCTGTGTGTGTGCCCCTTCCTTGCAGGCTACAGCAGCAGGTGCTAGCGCAGGGCTCGGGGCGCTCGCTGCAAGCGGAGGAGGAGAGCGGCGGGGAGGCGCTGGGGGCCCCCTCCAGCCCCGCCGCCAGCCTCTCCAGCAAGGCGGCCACCTCCGCCATCTCCATCACATCCAGCGACAGTGAATGTGACATCTGACGCCGACATCCACGACAAAGCCGGGAAGGGGGGGGGGAGAGCCGGCAGGTCGAGCTCTCCCCCCCCAACAACTCGGTGCCAGCCCGTGGGGGGCACGGAGCGCGGCCCCCGCAGCGGACTGCATTCAGCAAAAAAACACACACACACACACACAAAAAAAAAAAAGAAAAAACGGGATCAAAAGTCGCCGCCGCCTTTATTTCGAAGGATTCGCAGAGTTCATGCCTAAAAAAAAAAAATAGAAATACATAAGTAAATAAATCACAAAACGTAAAAAAAAAAATACAGAAAAAATAAGATAAAAAAAACGAATGCCAAGCTGCAAAATGTCCGAGCGCCTGCGCTTATCCCGCGGGGGTGCTTCATGGTGAAAAGACGCTGTTCTTTTGGTTGGGTTTCGCTTTACTTTAAAGGGTTTTTATATATATATATATATAATGTTTATTTACTTATTTAAGGGATTGCTATGGTAGATTTTTTCTATTATTATTATTATTAATTATTATTATTTTTTGGCTTGTTCTCTATGTGCACAGGTGACTTGTAGAGCATGTGCAGGACGAAACTGTATGAAGCAGCCTAAAACCATAATAAAATATTTGGTGAACGACCCTCGGATCTGCTTTGAAATGACGGTGTCGGTCTCCAGCCCGCCGGTTTATGCGGAGCAGATCTCGGAGGCCACGAGCATTTCAGCATCAGCTCGGCAGGAACCGAAATAGCCGGGTGCTCGCCACCGGGGGTGATGTCCGTGCAAGGCAGGGGGCTTGGGGGGTCGGGGAGGGCCGGGAAGAGGAGATGGGAGCAGGGTTGGGGTTGCTGGAGGATGCGGGTGCCCAGGGAAGGGAAGGAGAATGGGGATGGAGAAGGCATCGCCGCGGTTTTTTGTATTCCAAGGGGTGAGATTTTGGGGATTGTCGGCGGCGAATTGCCGGGGAGGGATGGAGGAAAAATAATATATTTAAAAAAAAAAAAAAAGGGGGAAAAAAAAAGAAAAAAAAAAAAAAGGAAAGAAAAAAGGGGGAAAAAGGGCAAGAAGCAGCTGGGTTCAGCCCAGCCGGGGACGCCAAGGGAAAGCCAGGTTTTCTCCCCGAGCCGGCAAAAGCAAAGGGAAGCCGGGGACTTACCGGGAAGGGCCGGATGGGGGGCGAGAGACCCCAAAAAACCCAGCCCGGCTCCGGGGCAGGGCTGTCCCCTCCGTCCTCCCCCCTCGCTTTGTTTCGCAGCGATTTTCCTGGAGGAGACCAAACGGCAGCTCGGAGGAGCAGGGCTAAGCTTTTTCTCCCGGCAGAAGGCTTTTCTCTTATACAATTTGACGTTGATCTTTAAAGCTCCTGAGCTGTGCTTTTTTTGGCTGCCGGGTCCAGGCGTTGTTCTCCCCCCCCCCTCCTCCCCGTCCCCAGGGAGCTGCCTCCCCTCTAAGCCGATTGATGGGTCCGGGGCTGCTGCAGCTTTCTGTGGGGCAGAGGTTTGCGAGGTGGGTTTTTTAGGGTTGTTTTCAAGGAGCTGATGCCCCGGCTGGGTTTCTTTGCGGTGGCTGGAGAGAGCAAATCGTGGTGCGGTAAATCCCGATTTTTTCTGAGGGGGAACAGAGATGGGGCTTCCCCACCTGAGAGAGGGGTCGGAGCCCTGCTTGCAGCCCGGCACCGGCTCTGTCGGCCCTAAGAAAAAAAACTAAAAGCCACCGGTTTGTCCCCAGCACACCGCGCTGGGATGCTCGGACCCAGGCACCCAGTTTAGGGCCGGATTTTGGGAACGGGCGGCACTTTCCACCGGGGACTTTTTTCGGAAAAAAAAAAAAAAAAGTAAAAAATACGATTTTTTTCTCCCACCAGAGAACGGAATGTGCTCAAATGCGCCCTATTATTTCATTTCTTTCCCGGAGACGGGTGCAGCGGGTCGAGATTTCTCCACGGGCTTTGCAGGCTTAGCGTTTAGGAATTAAAGCCCCGGGAAAGACAAGTGCAGAGGCAGACAAATACACGAACGAGGGGTTTTCACTCAAAAAAAAAAAAAAAAAGAAGAAAAAAAAGAAAAAAGAAAAAAAATGGGACTGGGGCAAGGGGGGGGGGGCGCATATTCGGAATTTCGACGGAGGCTTGGGGCGCTGCGAGCGCTGCCGTTTGGCATCTCCGCCGCAACCTGCGGAGGAAAAATCGGGTTTGGTTTTCCCCTCTGCCCCTTTCCCTTCCCACCCTGGAAGGGAATGCCCTTCCCCTGGCGTTTTTTTCATCCGTTTTCTTGTTTAATAAGGTCGGCCCCAGCCGTCGCCCTCCCGAGCTTTCGGCTGTTTTAAAAATCATAATAATCATCATCGGGGGCAAGGCAGGGGGAGCCTGTATTTACATTAAACAAAACGCTCGGCACAGGGGCGCTAAAAAGTCTGCCTCGACCCCTCTCTCTCCGGTTTGACAAAGAAGGAAAATATTGTATCAGAAGTGAAGTGAATGGGGAGGGCGGGGAAGAGAAACAGCTTTTCCTCTATTCAGCTGGGGAGGGGGGGGGAGAGAAATGTTTGAATATTTCCGTTTCTTTTGAGAAACGGGGCAGCCCCGGGCAGGGCTGAATGGGAAAGTCTTGTAAGCGGGCTGGGAGGCTGTCAAACTGCTCAGGGTAATCACTGCTAATGAAGGGGGCTCCAGCCCTCCCTGGGACAAAGGATGCTTACGAGTGCTCGCCGGGGCTGAATAGCTAATAAGTTTGCGAGGGGGAAAAAGGAGTGAGCTGTCCGCAAATTGATTTTGCAAGAGGAAAAAAAAAAAAAAAAAAAAAAAAAGAGGAAAGCAAAAGGCTCACAGGTTGGGGCGAGCCTGGCCCCGGTGCAGCTGGGGACAGAAGGCCCACTTAGCCTGGGCGCTTTGTCCCAGCCTGGAGCTCCAGAGGAGGGCTGCTGGGCTGCTGCTGCTTGGAAGCAGGCTTGGAGGGAGGGCTGGGGGCTGCAGGAGCCTCGGGAAGGCCACACTGGCCTTGGCAGGCCGGGAGCTGTGCCCCAGCTGCTGCCTGGCCCCGGTGATGCTCCCTGCATGCCCAGCTCTGTGCTCCAGTTTGCACCAGTGCCACCAAGCACCATCCCTCGGTGACCTGGCTGCCCCTCACCTGAGTGTGGCGTTCCCTTGGGAGGGCAAAAAGTGGGGGTGTGTGGAGATCTGTGCAACGTTTGGCCCTCACCAGCACCCTGGTTGGAAAGGAGGCTGGGTGAGGCAAGGAGCTGATGCAGCTCGTGGCGGGGGGAAGCACGAGAGCCGGTTGTGGTTTGGTCCTTTCATGCATCCAATTAAAGGCTCAGGAGGATCAGACTCCATCTCAGCTCCAGGTACCCCTGGCTGATGCGGGGGCAATACCATGAGAGAGCACATCACACCCCTCCCGCAGCAATGCCTTGCGTTGTCTTTTTTATATTTTCATTCTTTATTTCTCCTCCAGAAGATCCAAACACCTTTGCTGGAGGGGAGGATGGAGGGTGGGAGGGCACAAAGGGCACCGTGCATGGCCTGGGCCTGATCTCTCCCCGTCCTCTCCGCAAGGAGCCCCAATTCTGGGCTGACCTCGCTGTGCCTGCCCCGGAGGGGGGGTGAGACCTGTCTGGGAATTGAGGGAAGGAACAAGTCATGTCAGATCCCCTGAGGGATACAGCACTTTGCACTCTCTCGTCCTCTATTCTCAACATGGGGGTGACGGATAAAGCCCTTGGAGTTTTGTTTCCTTCTCTTTCAGGACAGGCTGCAAGACTCCCAGCACAAGTCCTGGGAATGGCTCCCCTCCCTTCACCATTTGCTACATTCAGCCCAAGCCCTGCCGAAATGTAGAATTTCCCTGGGGAGCCCATTTTAACCCTGCTGCCTTCTGATCTGCAGCACAGACCCCACCAGCACACACCTTCCTTGCAAGAAAAATGGTTTGGAGGGCAGTTCCCAGCTTCAAAGGTCACAAAAGCAAATAAATCCATGTTTTTGTTCCCTCTGGCTCCTCCCAGAGGCTGGGCAGAGGCATGGTGGCACCATGACTTGCGCTTCATGCCTTGTCCCCCCACACCCCGCAGAGGAGGACCTGGTGCCACCCTCCGTGGGGTCGGCCCTGGGGCCTCAGCCCACCTCTCTTGGGCTGCTTCTCTCCCAGGAAGCCTCAAAATGGTGCCAGTCACCCCCCAACCTCCCCTTGTAGCCTCTTGGTTCACCACAGGGAGGTCTCTCTGCCCAAACACGCCTTCAGCCAACATGGACTCCCCCTTGGAAAACCTCTAGCAGGGTTTTAGCTCAGAGTAGTCACAGTAGAGACACATCATGGACATGGCAACATGTCTATGTCATTAAATGTCACATCCTGGTGGTGCTGCCCACTGGCAGGGATGGTCTATTCCATGCTCTTCAGCCCTCTTACCCCCCCAAACAGGTGGTGGTGTTCAAAGATCAGACAGGAGAGGATCTGCAGCAAGGGAGGTTGTCATAATCCAGTGGCAGAAGCAGAAAGGGAGCATATATTTGCCCTGAGTGCCCACATCTCATCTTCAGCAGCCTCAGAAGTTCAGCCCCTTGGAAAAGTTCACCTGGGCTAAATGCAGATTTCCAAGGGGTCCTGCAGGAGATACATGGCCTGTGATGCACATGGTTTGGGGCTTCACTAGGATGAACATGGGGTTTTGTGCCAGCACTACGTCTTCTTTTGCAAGACCCACTGGCTGCGATGAAGAACCCTACAATGGGAGAGCAGGACGTGGTTTTTCTTTTGGCTCGAAAACTTTTGCTTTCAATGACCATTAGTGGCTTCACTCAGAACAAAGACATCCCATTTCTCCTAATTTTGCCTGGTTGGGCTACCTATTGAAACCCATGTGCAGAAGCAATTCTTGAAATGCTTTCCGACCACAGAGCTGCAATGCCGAGGTATCAAGGCCAGAACGACAGCCCTCCTTCTGCAACATCGTACTGGAGGATAATTCCCCATTAAATGTGCAGTGAAGGCAGCCACACGTAGGGACGCACAGCCACTGTGTTCTCAGACACTTCAAAGAAACACAAGGACATGGAACTGCTCTTCTGGGAGCAAATTGCTGCGTCTGTAAGCTGAAAAACAAAAACAAAACCAGCTTTCTCGTAAACATCTCTATCAGGACTCCAGTACTGGAAACCGCTCTGCAGGCCAGGCAGGGTTTTTAAGTCAATCTGAAGGCTTTGTGGGTCATTCTTCAAAATTACCTTGGTTCGCAATCACTTCCCCATGCGCTTTGTGCCCTCTGCTTCTCCATAAAGGCCGGCAGCCGCTGTGGGGACAGAGAGATGTCCCCAACGCCGACGTGGAGGAGGCCGATCTCAGGTTCATGGCGCGATCAGTGGGGGCGAGGCCTTCCCCGGGTAGGTGACTCCACGCCCCTAATCCCACCCGGGTGCGGTAATCCAGCCCCGTCAATCTGGCTCCGTTGCCCGAGGGACAATCCCAGCCTCCTCCCCCTCCATCCCTGGCGGTAGAGAAGCCCCAGGAGGCTTTAACCGAGAGCAGCTCTCTAATCAAGTTCCCCGCCTGCGAGAGCTTGCTGTCTATTGACTGCAGGGGTAGGTGAGACTCCCGAGGCCAGAGTTGAGCTTCTGTGAGTATTGTTCCCTCTCTTCCCGCGGTCTTCTTTATCCCTTGACATCCTCGAGCGTTGAAGGAGCGATGCTAACCAGTTTGATTGTTGTGCTGGAGTATTTCCCAGCAGATTTGCTTGGCGGGTCACTCGTGGGTCAGAAGTACTTCAGGGCGTCGGTGGTGGGGTGTCTCCTGCGGGGAGAGGCTCTCGAAGCAATACCAGAATCACTCTGCTACTTGTCAGCACATAGTTCATGGCTCCTTCGCCGATCTGCTCGTCTCTTTCCAACTTCTTTAAGCTGTTGTTCCCAGTAATAAATAATATTTCGCTTTATTGCTATGCAACGCTAATAAAAACTCCTATTGCGATATTTTAGCTGGTCCCTGCCACTTTCTTCTGGCCTTGCTTCTGTTGGAAACTCGCTGTCTCCAGGAGCCAAGAGGTCAACAACAGGCTCCTTGCTCCCTTCCAAAAGCTCTCTGCTAAATGGAGCCATAAAAATTCACCTGAAAATCTTCCTTATGGTGGCATCCTTGGTGTGCATGGGGCTTGACGGATTTGGCTCTCCACCCTGGGCCCCTGCAGCTTCAGGTCTCGCCTTTCACCCATCCTAAGCCTTCATCACCCGTTGACTTTTAAGGGTGTCATCTCAAAACAGAGTGTTTGTAGGAGTTGGGCTTTAAACAGATGAAATATAAAAAATTAAGGTTTGTAATGCAGCCCAAGAGCAAAGCGAAGAGCTGCTCTGTCTGTGGCTTGTTTTTTTTCGAGACAAGTATTTGTTCTATTACTTATTGATGCTGCTAATTGCCATCAGAGGGTTGGGAGGGGAGGGGGAACAGGCCGAGCTGCTGGACGTGGAGCCCTTCTGAGACAAACGAGCTCTGAGAAGTACCAAACTTGCCGTAGCCGTCCTGGAATACATTTTGCAAAGGCAGCCAGTGCTCTGCATCTCTGCGCAGAGAAAGCTGAAAGTGCTCAGCTCTTTTCATCCTACAAAATATGGACACAGTTGCTTCATTTTAAGGCCCTGAGTTTGAAAATGCTGACCAAAGAACTCAGGTTTGGGGCAGGTTTGAATGGAGAGAAAAATCACTTTAGAACTGTTTTCATGTCTTCCATTTTGGAAAATCGTATGTAAATCCTTTCTTTCAATGTGCTGTCAGGCCACTGCACCCAGGAACCCTTTGCTCTCCTGAATAAAAGGCAAAAACCCCTCTCGCACATCATGCACACATACACATGCAGGGAGAAGAGGGAGGAGGAGATGAGAGAGGGAGCTCTTAGTGTTCAGGCTAAAATAAACGCCCATTACAGAAATATAAAGTACACAAAGGAGGAAAAAAAAAAGCACATTGCATCCACATTAGATATTTAATAGGTTATTTCTTTACATGTGCAGTATATGCCTTTTTATATAGCTGATATCTCTTGTATTGGAGTATGAGCATTAACCTCCTACAATTCACCTTGGTTTGCAAACTGTAAGAATCAATTCACCTAAGATGGATGTTCACATCTAGTTAGCTTTCTGCATTATCTCAGCTGGAGAGGTCACTAAAAATAGTTGTATAGCACTTTAAATTTTCAACAGGGAGACTTTATTATCGTTTAGATCCATCATCGTTACTTTACCTACCATGGTTCTTCCAGCTGAAATAATGCACAGAGCTGGTAGTGGCTAAGTGTTTTCAGAGTTCATGCACTGATGAGCAGGACAGCTTGGACAATATCTGAATTGCTAGCAACAGCAAACTGAGCAAGCTGTATGGACAGCGGAACACCGTTTCAGTAAATCCCTACTGCTTCAACTATTTCATCAAAAATGCCTTTTTTTTTTTTTTTTTTTTTCCTTCTCTCCCGCACTGCGGAAGCGGGACCGAGCTGTCACCGCGTGCAGCCCTGATCCTGCAGTGTGTAGCCTTCACGAGCAGCAGTCCCCGGTGTCCCCAGTGGTCCTGCAGGAGTCGGCGGGCCTTTTGTGCCACCAAGCATCGGGGGGTTGCAGGGTCACCTCCGCATTGTGTGAGACAGGGCGACGGGAGAAAGGCTGCTCTGAACAAGGCTGCAGCAACGGCTTTCATTTGTTATCTTTATTACTCTGAACAATTTCCTGTGCTTTGTTAGGAAGAAGTCACCTTGCCGAGGCTCTCCTGGCCTTCCAGGCATTGGAACTCGCTGTTCACATGTCACCTCTATATGTCACTGTACATACACAGATACACTTTTTTTCTGTTCAGTTTTGTTTGTGTTACTGGGCTGACTCAACCATTACAAGGTCTCTTAAGTTTCACCTTCCAAGTGCAGACGTCTGAGAGCTCAGGGAGCCCCCAGTGCCCTGGCCCAGGTGCTCACCCCGGCATTGCTGATCCCGTTTGCATTTTATGTCTCCAGTAAAGCCATGGGGACAAGGCTCAGAGCAGCTCGTGAGTGTCTGGGAGCACCAGCACTGCATCAAAAGTCACTAAAAGCTATGGAGCAGACTGACTCCTTGGTGACATTGCAAAGTGGGTGTCATCAATGAAGTGTTTCACTTATTTATTTAATAGAAGGGTAATACGTATTTGTAGCATAAACAGATGGTGAGCTCTGCATCACATCTCGATATCAACTCATCCAAACTATTTTAAGATTAGCAGAGAGGTTCCTGCTGACTTTAGTGGCCATTAGGTCAAATCCTTGATAGAACAACATGAAACTACAATTTTCAAGTGTTTAATCAGCTAGACATTAAACTTTTTAACACAATGCATAACAGAGCCTATGAGAAATCTCTTTCCACCCTTGCAATTCTACATCACCATGCCAGAAGAGGCTGTGGGCTGCCAAGCATTAAGAAAAGCCAGAGAACACCTCCTTTCCCTGGGGCTGGGTGAAGTGGGCAGCAGCTTCCCTATAGTGGCTGCAGGGAGCCTGCCTCACGCCGGGTGTCAAAAACAGGTAGGTCTTTAGCTGTGTCAACAAAAAAGGATGTTGACCCAGATTTGTCAGTCCTAGTGGTATGGAAGTCAGATGAAAGTTAGCCATTAAGCTAAAGTTTGAGAATATTTTCAGCTGCTGCTGTCTTTGTGAATGATGGAAGCAGTGCACACCTGTGGAGACATACAAGGAGATATGGCTTTGACTAGATTGTAGAAACTACAGAGATACATAAAAGTTTATATGTATAGTTTCATATAGAGGTTTGTAGAAAGATTTGGGGTGTAAAAGCACTGCAAGGATTTCTCTTCCCTTCTCCCTTCTTTTCAATATATTCCTAATGCTTGTGGTATGCCAAACACCTGGTCTAGCCATAGGAGCTCAAGGAGCTCAGAATCTCACAGATAGCACCTGTGCTGCCCAATTTCTTCAGTTCATCCTCCTAAGAGCCAGCCCTTACCTGGCTTTGCCAAAACACCGGGGCATCAACAAGCTGAAGGGCTTCTAGTACGTGTCCATGAAAACAAAACCAAAACCAAACCAAAACAAACCAAAACAAAACAAAATAAAAAACACTATCTGAGCAGGGAAACGGGATATGAGGGGTGTTACATGATGAACCAAAACTTCTGAACACCAGGAGTGAGAGAAGCCCCAGCTCACCCTAACACATCAGTTTGGCAGTTTTTCTACACTACTGGAAACTGAAAATCCTTCATAATCAGTTTTTGTAATAAATCTCCCTTTTCTATTCTCATCACTTGAGATGAACCATGACCGAAGATTTAAGAGCTAAATCCCACAGAACTTCTGGTGATGCTGCCAGTGGTCAAATGCTGTATGACAAGGCCAGAAGGTCTTCCAGTGAAGAGAATACGGGGTACATATGATGCAAGAGAAACAAATCACTCTTCCATCTCTGTAAAACTAGAGATGACACAGGAATTTGGAAACAGTTTAAAGACACGGAGAGGTTGCATCTCTTTCCTGTGACCTAAGAAAATATGCATTTAAAAGGTGAGATAAAGTATTTTTATTTGTTTGTTTGTTTGTTTTTTAAATCTAATTCCCTCCCATACTCTCAAAAAGAGTCGACACCAACTTGCTCTGCTACATGGATGCCTCTACTAAGGCTACTCACCAATTTTTCACATCCCTGCCTGCCCTGACTGTACCGAGCCTGGAGGTGGGTCTGACCTGAGAGCAGCAAAAGGAAACACCAGGAAAATGCAGAAAAACATCACAGTAGTACGATGCTGCCCCTTGGTTAGGGACTTTCTGAGCCCCAGGAGGATTTCTGTCCCACGAACCTCCCTTTGAATCATGGAAACTTCTACCAACCGCAGCGTCTTGAGTCAGCGTAACTGAACATGGTGCTCATATTCAGCACCATGAGTTCTTGTTTAGCTCACACACACACACGTTATGTCTTAATGGGTCAAACTGTGCTAATTGTGGCAGCATCACCTGCCTGGGAGCTCTGCTGTGATTGCCATTTGTGCACCATGCAAAGGAAGGAAAAGTAACAAAGCTTTGTTTATCTCCTGCTGTGACAACCACCCATCTTTTAGAACCGTATAACCCCCATGAAGAGCTGAATGGTAATTAAAGATTATTTCCCTCATTTATTAAAAATTAAATCAGTAATTGTATTTGATCTGATGAAAATGTATTTGATCTTCTTGATGAAAAATACACAAGCAAACCCAGACAAAGGCCACCGTGCATGGGAAGGATCAAGTGTTGATTAAAGCACGTTTTCCATGGATTTTGGCCCTCACATTGGACACTCTCCATGGATGATGTATTTAAATTTTAAGGGGTTTAGGGCTGCAGGTGAAAGATTTAACTAGCTGGAGGAAAGCCTAATAGCACTGAAAGAAATAGGAGTGCCTTCCAAAGGGAAGGAGAGATCCTCCTAATGAATGTGCAGTCTCTGGCTTCACTCTGAAGAAATACCCAATTTTTCTTCACTGTATCTCAGAGCATTTACACACCAAATTGCCATCAAAGTGCCAGCCACCCCTTTACCTTTTGGGAAGAAGCAGCAGCCCTGTCCCCTGTGGGATTATGGTTAAACCGATTTGTGCTTGTAGGACCCCAGGCTTCTAATTGTTTCTTTTTCTTTCCTTTTTTTTTTTTTATTCTCTCTCTCTCTCTCTCTTTTTTTTTTTTTTAATTCCTGTAATCCTGGATGATTCGGAGCAGATGCTTTGAGATTACTGCCAGGGCCCAAAGGTGCCTGCAGGAGGAAAACAGCCCGAGGTGGCCGGGTGACAGATCCAGCCAGAGCCCAGGGCTGGCTGCAGCTGGGTTTTGGCCCTGCACCCAGATTTTGGGGGAACCCAAAGCCACCTTTTCCCTCTTGCCAGCCCAGCCGCGGTGCCAGCCCTCAGGCACCGGCGCTGTGGATGGGAAAGATGAAAACATATGGGGTTGCCAGGGAGAATTTGCTTTTCCTCCCTGCTCCTGAGCATGTGTGAAAATCCCCTGGGTGTTGGCAGGATCCATCGCACCTGAAACCCCGAGGGAAGGTGAAGGGGAGCTGTGACACGCTCCACGGGCCGCAGGTCCTGGGGTGAGACCCCTCTTTATAATGTGTCAGAAGATGTGGTTCCAGCTGCTGTCAGATGCAACTTGAGGGTTTGGCTCCATCCTGCAGCTCTTCTCTGGGGCAGCCCCTGCCCGGCTTTCCTAGGAAAAAACAAGGGACTGTGTTGGCCAGAGAGACAGCGAGAGGCTTGGATGGGACAAACAAACATTGAGCTTCCTGTATGCACACTGATGGTGTCTTAAAAAACAGCCTTTGACGCCTTTTCCTTCCTCCACCCCTTCCTAGCCCAGGTGGGGTGGGCTGGGACCTGCTTTGAGTCTTTGGGAAGCGATTCCCGACCCTACACAAAAGCAAACCCCTGTTCTTCTGTGTGTTCCTGCTATGGTTTTGCAAGTCTCTAACGCTGCAACTTCAGGCAGCCATTTAGGCTAAAATCTCTTCTCTGATCTTAAATATTTAACAAATAGCATACAAAGCTGTGTAATATCTGCAATATTCATACTCTGGGCTGCAAGCTGGAAGCACTCGGGTTTGGTATGGGGGTTATGTGAGGTTTTCCTTTGAAGACCAGTAGATTTGCATCGCTTCTTTGTCATTGAGCATCGCCATACAACATTAATAACCTGTAACTGCTAATTCATGGCCTGTTTGTGCTGCCACGGCAGCCCAGAGATGGGCGCAGTAAACAAACCGTCCGCTTAAATAGCTTAAACGAGACGAGGTGTAGAGGCTGACTTGTACAAGGCGGAGATTAATGATGATTGTTAATAATTCCGAGCCCCAAACCAGCACAGCATTTAAGCACAATCTCATGCCCCGTTGGCTTCCCAGTTGAGCTGCTCCATTAAGGCTGGGAGGACTCAGCGGGTGCCCATCTTCAGCACTGGCCTGGGCTGCTGGGCTTGGCGGATGGATGGCAGCAGCGTGTTCCCCTTGGGATGGGAATTGCCTTCCTCCTTTGCTAGGCGAGGAGGAGGAGAGTTCGTCTGGTAAATGTTTAGAGGCAGAAGCTGTCAGCAAGGCAGTTTTATCGCTGCCTGACAAAGCCAGCTGCTTAGAGAGGCTTTGGGCTGGGCTATTTAAAGGCAGGGCTGATCCCCAGCCTCCTCCGAGCGCCTACGCATTGCCCGGCTGGAAAGGAAAGGTGCAGAGTGTGAGCAAGGATGTGCTTGGTGGTGGCGTTGGTGGTCTCCAGCAGGACTGCTGTGCCTGGCTGTCCCCACACATGGTCTCTTGCTCTGCTTCTCGAGGCTGGGCTCACCTATCTGACACCAAGCTCTCAGGGCGCAGTGGTGATGGCACAGCTGAAGCCAAGCATAAATTTGAGTGGGGATTTGGGGACCCCTGTGCTTGTGCCGGTACCCTGTGCACAGTTGCCTGTACCTCTTCCTTCGCTGCTCATCTGCAGCTCAGCAAAAATCCAGGTCTGCCAAAGCAAAGAAACTGCCAGCAGCATCCCCGTCCTGCGCGGAGCAACAGCTCCCCCTGCGCGGAGAGCGGGGCGCTGGGGCTTAGGCCTTGGTGTACAACATACAAATAAAATAAAGTAAAATAAAATAAAGTAAAATAAAATAAAATAAAATAAAATAAAATAAAATAAAATAAAATAAAATAAAATAAAAAAGTAAAAATAAAGTAAAATAAAAATAAAATAACATAAAAAATAAAATAAAATAAAATAAAATAAAATAAAATAAAATAAAATAAAATAAAATAAAATAAAATAAAATAAAATAAAATAAAATAAAATATAAAATAAAATAAAATAAAATAAAGAAGAGTGGTAATAAGTAAAAAAGCACTGTTTAAAAGGGCCACTTCTTATCCGATTCTCCAGGAGCAGGGATGCACAACCCTCTCAGGGCTGGTCAGCCGAATGCTTACCATTGCCAGAGCTGCAGCCTGCAGCTTGTCAGAGGCTGCAGTAATTCTGTGTGGGCTCCGTTATTTTATTTTACCCCACATTTGAACGTTTGCAGAGGGACACAGACACTTGCAGTTTTCCCTTTTCTCCTTCTGGGAGCACAAGGCCACAGATTTGGGGTGTGTGGGGTTGCCACACGATTTGCTGCTCTGTGCCCCCCAGACCCCTGCCCACCCTTCGGCTGGGTGCCACGTGTGGCCAGGCGGGCACCCACCCTGGGCAGCCCCAGAGCTGTGCAGGACAGGATTTCCCACCCAAGTAGGATGCTCCTGAGCAAGATCACAAGCAAACAAATTCTGCTTTGGGATGAAGTGCATCAAATAAAAACACGGGGCCGTGCTGGACCCTCAGGAGAAGACAGCTCTCTGGGGCCATCTAGGTTCTGTTCCCTGCTCTCTGGGGTTTCTTTTGGCTTTGTAACAGAAGCTATGAGGCTGCTTCCCCTGGTGTTTCACCAAAAAAAAAGTAAAAATTTGTAAAAAAAGGAGCAGCCCCTTCCCCACCAGCCCTGCGGGGAGGGGAAGCCCAGGTCCTGTGGTGCCACCTGGTGGAAAGCTGCAGGCCCACACCCGGGCCTCTACTCAAGGCTGTGGAGAGAAGCGGGAAAATTTGGCAAGGCCGGAGGCTGCTCCGGCCCAAATTCCTCCCCAGGCTCCTGGGGGGCGAGTCCCAGCCCTGTCCTCGCCCACAAGGAAGGGGAAAGGGGAATTCACCCTGGGAGAGAGCCCCAAGCCTGTCAGTGTGTGGGCAGGATGGAGACCCAGGTGCCTCCACGCCATCAGGGACAGCCCCAGGAGGACTGCGCCTCCCAGGGGAGCGTCCTTGCCACCAGATCGGGCTTACTGGGGGACCAGCGGATACTGGGTTTACTGGAGGGTGGATACGGGATGCTGGATTTACAGGATGGGAGGCAAATGTCTTCCCTCCTGGTGAGCCTGGACCACAGCAATGTCAGGAAGCACCAGGCAAGAAATAATAAAAAACTCACAGTTTCCCTAGAAATGGGTGTCCCAGTCCATATAGCCTCCAGCCTCCAGCACAGGAAGATTTTGGCTAACCTACAAGCTGTGCCACTGCCTGAGTGGTGCTGCTCTGAAAGATGAGCAGAGCTTTTCCCTGCCTCTGCACAGCACCAGGCATCCCGCAGGTTACAAACCTTGTTTTGTCTGTGCCTAAAATCTTTCTGAATATGTTGGTGTAAGCCTGTATGCCCCGGTGATCTGCAGCTGGTTTTCAGCTCGTATCAGCCTGTCTTGTTACCCGGTGCAAACATCTTTATGTTATTTTGGATTTGGAAAGGATGGGCTATGAACAGCTATCCTTAACATCTGATCACATGGGAAGATGAACATAAAGTGGTTTATTCTTGTTTGTTCCCCTGTATTTAACTACCTCTTCCCCTTATGCTGATGTGGGCTGGCTTACAGTCTGGAAACCACAGTAACTTAAAGAACAACAAAAGCTGTGAATTCAATTACAACAAAACAGGTGTCCACACTGAATAAAGCCAGTGGGATCCAGCTGATTTTCATCCAAGCCTTATTCCCGGCAATCAGCTTTTTCAAGGTACCCTTGCAAACTTTTGTTTCTGCCTGGGGTACTTTGGAGGAGTACAAACTATGTATGAGGTCAGGAACTAAATATTCCTTGTTTTCCAGATGCCGAACTGGAAAGCCAGTAGCATGATCACTGCTTTGGGAGGAGAGATGCTGCTGTGTCATTTGTGTGGTCAAAAAAAGGATTGGTTGAGAGATTTAAGAAATATCCACTGAATTCTGACCTGTGTCATGAACCTGGAATAGTTTGGATACCGGTGAGTGTGAAATCCCACAGAAGAAGCCATAACCAACGCCAAGCCAAAAGCTGTGAAATTCTCACCCTCTGAAAAGCCAGGCTATGATTTCTTTTAGCAGTGGTCAGCTCGCAGCTTGTTGTGAACATCATCACTCAAATATGCCTTGTCCTGTGCCTTTGGGAGAGCACTGAAAGGACATGCCATGTTTTCATGCTTTCCTTTCCTTTAAAAACCTTCAGGATTGGACCTCAAACTGGTCTTTCTCATGAAATCCAGGTCCTCTGACCAAGAGACCACATAAGCAATAATGAAACTTTCCTTCCCAGGCCTGCGGAAATGTGTCTGCATCCATAAATTTAAACATCTGGCTCCAGTGCAAAGTAGGTCAGAGCTCATCTGTCAAAGAAGGCTTTGTCAGGGATGCAGGGAACTGTATTTTCTCCCTCCTGTCTCACTTGCTCAGTGGCAAAACCAGAGCAACCATTCCCTCTGATGGTGCTCGGTGGTGGTGGCTGCCTCCTGAGCGTGGCAATATTCCCCTGCCTTGGAAATATTTCCCCGTGTGTGTGCCAGTCCCTCGCCAGCATGTCCTGCAGAGCCCCTTTTGTACAATGCTCCTCAGACCAGTCCATGGCACCACACCAGTCTGCACCAGTCCATACCAGTACGACCCAGGACGCAGATCCAGAAGGGGACAGGATGGGAGCAGGTCCGTGCCTTGGCTGCTGCCCTGTGGCTCCTTACACAAAGGTGTCACCACCACAGCACTGTGGTCCTAGGGCCATCAGGTACCACCATGGCCAACGCTTTGCCGACCAGCTCTGAACTCCCCTCCATTTAACCTGAGCATTCTTCCAGCCTGGGAAAAAAAAAGGCTTTCCAAAAAATAGTTTGTAACTAGAGAAAATGACAGAAGAACAGATTCAGGAGGTGTCATGGGATGTCACAGCCTAAATTCACGTTTACATCCATGCCCACACAGACATCCTTCAGACAGCTCCTTGCCTAAAGCCCCTGGCTGGGACCGAGAGCAAAGCCTGAGCCAGCCAGGGCTTTACAGGAAGGGCCAAATGTGTAAAACAGGGGTGTTGAGCTGTGAGTGAGATGGGAGCTCAGCAAACAGCTGCCAGTGGGAGAAGAAATGGGGAAACGTACAGGGAAAGCATCAGCTGTGAGATGGAGGGGGCCGTAAATAAGGGGCAGTAAATCCCCCACCTCCCCCTTTGCAATTAAGGCAGTGGATGGAGGAGATGGGGTACGGGGGTGCCCTTCTGGGGGCTTCCCCTGCAGTGGTGGGGAGGAAATCAGAGGTGGGAGCCTAAGGTGTAAGAGGAGCTCTGAGAGATGCCCCTGGGGATGTCTGGCCACATGTGCACCCACACAGTGTGTGCCCTGCTGGCTGCCAGCAGTGTAGGCAGTGAAATCGGAGCTGCCTGCCCTGCGAGGAGCACTTTTCCACACTTGTTCTCGTTTTTGGCTTGGCTTTGGCAGCAGACAAGTTGTTTGGGATTTGCAGCATCCTCCCACTTGCCAGCGCTGGCTGCTTGTGCTGAATCCTGTCCCAGAGCCCCTCTGCTGGTGGAAACACGCTGCTGTCCCTGCTCCAGGTGCCACTTCTGTCACCGTCCGTCCCAGCTGTTGGCTCAGCTCAGCACTTTGGTCTCAGATCCTGCCATTTCCCATTTCACCCCATTCAAACTCCACTGCAGTTTCTATGCCTGCATCTCCTCAAGCTTTGTTTTGCACCGAGTTGTAGCCACGGCCCTTTTCTTCGGCAGCAGCATCCTTCCTGGTCAAACCATTCCCTGCTTTTGGGGGCTGGTTCAGGAAACCAAAGCCCAGCCACAGTTGCTCTGAATGACAGCAACCAATTCCTTCTTTACCCAGGGATAGAGGCAAAGTCATACCCCTGGTATGCACATATGCATAGGTACGTGGATCCATATGTAAGGGTATCTAAAGGGATGGCAGAGAAACAGGGCAGTCAGGGCATTTTTTCTCCACGAGGAAGGACAGTGGGATGTCTGTGAGCACATCTAGGGCGATGTCCTGTGCTCTATGTGATTTCCCAGAGGAGGCTGAGCTCCATTTCCGAGTGCGAAAGAACCAAATTTCTCCACATTAAGCGATGAATGACATTTTTCCTGTGATTTTGCAACCTTCGCTTTCATCCCAAGCCATGAGTAGGCACCAAAACATCCATCCTCCCCGTGGAATGAAAAATCCATAAAAAACACACAAGCAGAAAACTCCAGTTTGTTGCCAGGTTCCTGGTCAGGAGGGACATGACTCGGTGCCCGCAGAGCAAAACATTCCTGTTTCTTCTGATGGATGAAATTCAGATGGGAGCGTGGTGCTCAGGATCCCCAGCACTAGCACAGACCTGCACCAGGACGGGCTTGGGACCTGGGGTCCTGCTCATGCAGAGCCAATGCTCACAGCTCTCATGAAGCCCTGTAGGATTTTGGCTTCAAACCAACCCAAAATCGCAGTGTTTTGCTTCCTTTCGGCAAACCAAAGTGCTTTTTCTTCTGACTTTTCCCCCCTCTAAGCCTAAAGGAGCCTGACAGTTTGGGCAGTTGTGTAAGCTGCCTTCTCCATCCAAAAACAATAATATTTTGATGCAAAATCCTTGGCCCGCTCTGTTTTAAATCTCCCCAGACTCCCGTAACGCTGTGTGTGTGGGGATGCCTTTGTGTCCTCTGGCACGCTTTCGCAGATGGAAAGAAGAAAGAGCTTTTCCCTACCTGCACGCTCGCTCCCGTTATTGCACCCCTTTGAAGTCAAGCAATAAAAATCCCCTATATACAGGCGCAGAGCTCCCTGCCAGCCCTTTAAAGTCTCAAATGCAAATTTCACGGGAGGAGGAACGCAGATGAACGCCGAAAGAATAAAAATAAATAAAAAATCTGCGCCCTTGGACTGGAATGAATAATTTAACAGGGGAACCCGGGACAGCAAGCGCAGGAATGTGCTCGTGTTTAGCTGGAGTCCAGCAGCCGTGCTGGGGGAAGCGAGGTGCGTGCGGGTGCCATACAGCCAGAGCCAGCCAGGCATGGAAGGAGCAGGGGTGAACCTGGGTGTGTTTGTCCTAAAATGAGGCAAAGAGGAAGCTTTGCAATTTTTTTTTTTTTTTGTCAGTGGGAGCAATGCATGGCAGTGCTGCATTTTCTGGGTGCCACACTGGCAACCAGGTCATAGGGAGAGAGGGGAAAAGCAAGGGATGGGGACTGGTGCTCCAGGGGGTGCCTGTTTGCACTCAGTGCCCATTTCTGCCACTTTTCCTACAAAAAGGACCTCCCCAAAAGCTCCCAATTGACTTCTGCTGAGAAAAAATAAAAAAAAAAATTAAAAAATTATGCTATTGAGCAAAAGTAGGATTTCACAACAAAGCGTGTGTGGACACCCAGCATCCTTCCAGCCCCGCTGCAGCCCCTGACCACGGGCACAGCAAGGGAATTGTGCTGGGAGCCCGGAGCCGGGAGCTCTGACCCAACCCAAAGCACGGCCTCTGCCCGGCTCTGGACCGGGAGGCACCTTGGGAAAGTACAAAAACAAGCAGGGAGAATAAACATCCGGATGAGGGCTAAGGAGGGAAACCAAAACACTGGGGGAAGCCAGGAATAATACGAACCAAAAACAAATAGAAAAGAGCTAACGGGAGCAGCAGGTCTAAAAATAAAACGAAAGAACAACATCGGGGGGGAGGCAGGGAGGTGTTTGGGGGGACTGGCGAGGCAAGAGGTGCACGTGGGGTTTCAGGGCTCAGTCCCACCACCAGCCTCTCCCCTCAATCTCCCACATTTTGGGGAAGATGAAGGGAGTGGGGTGGGACCCCCATGATCTTTTTGGCCCCAGTGAGAGCCCCATTTCAATGCCCTCCTCACCCTGGCACTGTCCCCCTGTGCCATCCTCGAGGTGGCATTGCCCCAGTGGGTCTCCAGGAAAGGTCTCCCCTCAGAGCTGTAGGGAGACCAGGAGCACGCTGGAATGAAAGAAAATGCTTTAAGAAAATAATTTGAACATCTCTTGGCTTGGTTTTCTCGTAAGAAAGATGATTTTGGGATCTCTGTGCTGTGTGCCAGTGCTGCCGACACCGGCCCCGCACCCGGACCTCCGCTTTCTGCTCTTGGACACTCACTGGCCTCACCAGGGCTGCGAGTCTGTGGGCACCTAATTAAAACCAATGGTGGATTTTAAAGAGGGGGGAAGTAAAATAATAATATATATATATATTAAAAAAAAAAAAAGACATCAGGCTGAGCAGGGAGCCAAGGAGGCCACGTGCCAGGAAAGCGAGCCGCCTGCCAGTTTGGCACGGAGTGAATGCTTGGCCGTGGAGATGAGACGCCGGAGCAGAGCGCGCTGAAGAGGCACTTGGTGTGTTTGGGGGGACGGGGAGGTGGGGAAGGGGCCGGCACCATCCTCGCACCTCTGGCAGCCACCTCTGGCATGCAGCACGGGCAGATTTCCAGGATCCGGCCTCTCCCTGGCCCACTTCCCCGGCTCCCCAGGACACGGCACAACAGCCGGTAACGTGCCCGCCTCTCCGTGGGCTGCTTTCCTGTGACCCAACGCAAGGAGCCTGCAAAAGGAGCAAGCCACAGCCAATTTTCCCCTTGTTTTTACTTTCCCTGTTTCATTTTGGCTGAGTCCAAGCGTGGGGGGGTCACATCCAGCCAGTCCCAGCAGGACCTAAAACACATCAGGCTGGGTGCCGGGTTGGAGAGCTGGTGGTGATGCCCCGCTGCCGCACATCTCCTTTGGGGGAAAAAAGGGTCCCTTGGTTCATCGGGCACCTCTTAGCCCCCCAAGACAGCAGCTTTCCCACTTTTCCCTCGCAAAATCAGTGCGTTTCATGCCATAACCCATACAGGTAGAAAAACAAAATAGGCACGGGCAGGGTGACCGAGCTCTGCTGGCTGCCTCCGGCCCCGCTCCGGCTGCGGCCGCTCCCCTGGGCACCGCCTGCCCAGCTGCGTGGCGTCGGGTCAGTCGGCGCGAGGGCCCGGCCAACACAGCTCTTCCATGGAAACATTTGGTCAACAAAAAATTGCAAATTTTCATGGCGAGTATCCGGTTTCCTCCCAACTTTCTTGTTGTTGTTTCTGAAAGCTGCTCGCCCAGTCTGGAGCTGGCTTTCGCTTGCATTTTTTTTCCCTCGGTGTTTAATTTTCAGCAGCTACAACTTCCCAACTCTTTTTTTTTTCTTCCTTTAGGTTTTCATCCTTTTTTTTTAACATAAATGGAGGAGCTGGCATTTCCTTCCCCCTCCTAGCTGAGAGGCTGCTGGAAGTGATGGATGATCCAAGAAGGGATTTTGGCTTTTTAGGTTGAAACGAGGGACGTGGGACTGTGCTACCTGCTCTGGGCCACGTCAGCACAAGCACAGGGAAGGAAAAATAGATTATTCCTGCAGCGAGGAGCAGAGATAACTTAGGATAACACTGGCTAAAGTCCTGCGGGGCCCACTTAAGCACAGGGACTGTCCAGAAGGAAATCAGAGCCCGCATCTGCAGCGTCCTTGGGTGTGACACTGGGGGGTGGCTGCTCCTGGCTCCATCCCTCCAGCCCAACCCCAGCTTTCCCCCCGCGCCCTTTTTCTGGCTTTTTGATATTTCCCAAGCCCAGCAGGCAAATCTGCGCTGGGGCAAGGGGCTGGGGAAGGGGCAGAGCCCAGGCTTCTCCCCGCCGCGTCCCCTTTGCGCAAGGAGCCAGCGGGGTCCCCGGCGAAGGGCAGCGGTGACAGCAGGTGGCACTGCAGCCCCAGAAACGCCGCAGCCGCCCGGCGAGCTGTGCTTGTGTGTGTGCACTCACACTCACACTCACACTCACACTCACACCCGCACTCACACTCACACTCACACTCACACTCACACTCACACTGGATTTCATTGGGCGGCCAGGGGAGGAATCGTGCACTTGGTTTGGGTGCGGGGATGCTCCCCGGGGGGGCACACAGGGATTTGCCCCTCGCTTTTTGGGTGGTGGGGGTCCGGCCATGCCTGCTGCTTGTGGCGGAAACAGGGTGAGAAAAGCAACCCGAGAAATCGGGGTACCCAGCCAGCCACAACACGACCACCAGCCACCACAAACCAGGGCGATACTGGGGAGGGACCTGAATTACTGTAAATCTGGGAATCTGAACACTGAAATTATTATTTTTTTAAAAAAGTCACCCTTCCATGAGCTGCACTGATTTATGCCGGTGAAGGCTCTGGCTACCAACACTTCCAGTTGTGCCTGCTAAGAATATAACGCGGGCTGCATCACAGCCTCGGTTCCCATCGCACAACTGCTCGGCCAGCTCAGGCTTTATTTTTAGCCCGGCTTCCTCGGGGCTCTGTCTGATCTGATTCCTCTGGAGAGGAGATTTTCTGCTAAATGCCATCCTCCTGCTAGAAGCTCCCGTTCTCCCCAGCGCTGCCCGAGCGGTTGACCTTTTCAAGCAAATTTGGAAGATAATTGGTTCAAGTTTGGAGAGAAGTGGCAGCCGAGCAGAGGAGCAAGACCCCAAGGAGCGTCCCGGGGCGAGGCGGACGAGCAGCATGCGGACATTTTGCTGCTGGTCGGGATCATGGCAAGCGGGGATCGCTGCAGGAGGAAGGAGGAAAGGCTATTTTATGTCCTTCTGCCTTTGATTTGGCTGGCACGGCGCTGTTCAGCTCTTTGTGATCTGCTTTCAAGCAGCTTGCTGCGAGCTGCAGCACCGAGGAGTCAAAACCCGAGCGGGGCTGGTTAGCCGCGCGCGGTCCCGTGATGTTGTTTCTGGCCAGCAGTTGGTTGAGCTCATGTCTTGTAATTAGTGGGTGGGCTTGAGGAGACCACTGCGGCTTCTGATCTCCCGGGGAAAAGGGAGAAAATGAGCAGGATTAAGGAATTTCAGAAAATTACAGGCATTTTCGTTTCGCATGAGCTTTGCCAGAAGCACCAAGCCCTGGAGAAGGAAGGCCACTGCAAGCTGCGTTGGCCGTGGGCAGGACTGAAGGGCTTTGTCACCCATCGCTGTCACCCCGACGGCTCCGTGTGTCCGTGTGGTGTGTTATATTTGTGTGCTGTGTGTCTGTGTGTGTGCACAGCCCCAGCTCTGCCTGCCCAGCAGGCCGTGTCCCTCCGTGAGACTGAAGGGAGACGTTCCACCCGCAAACACAGCTTCATATGGATTTATTTTTCATTTTATTTTTTAATCAGGGTTGCTGCTACCAGTTCAGGGATCCAGCAGGGGCTGGGACCCCAGTCCTCCAGTTTGTCCCACCCAGCTTCCCAGTGGACATTTCACTCTGGGTGCCTACCCAGACCCATTTCAACCTCGGGAGCAGTCAGAGCTCAGTGCTCGGTGCACAAAACAAGCACATACCTCATTTTGGGCAGGTTCTTGTGCTCTTTTTCTGCTGCAGGGTGCAGGACTCAGCCCTCCCATTGCCACCTTGGTGGAAGCAGGTTCCCCCTCCAGCATCACCAAGCAGAACTTGCTGTGATTTTCCCCAAATAAAGGCTTTTTTCCAGCCAGGGTTTGATTGCAAGCTTTGTCTCAAGAGGAGGCCAGGTCTGGTGTCCAGGGCAGAGGGGACGTGACCAGCCAAGCACTGAGGCACATGCCCAGCAGCACGCTTTCTGAACTACACCAGACACAAAACCACAACGTCTGCTTCGTAACTGCAAGCACGGATCTCATCCTGCACTTCTTGCTCGTGGGAATGCCTTATCAGATGGGTTGTTCTGGTGAGCAGCCCTATCTGGTGCATCTATCTCTACGTATCTATGTATACGTCTATGAGCTGTTTATGTATTCTGCCTCCCGTTCAGCGTGGGCATTAATCATAAACTGCTTTAAAACTTTTAAAAGCACCCTAAGTCTCGCTGGTGATGACCACTTCCGAGACCCCTTGTGTGATCCTTACAGGCTTCTCGCACGCCAGCTGCCAGCTGCAAGACCCTGAGCCCTAAAAGAAGGAGCTTTCACTGCAAAACAGCCAGCTTTTTGCAACAGATCACTGCTTTTCCATGGCAGGTGGCAACTGTCACCCCATGGGGACACCTCAGCCACGGGGTGGTGGCCGGCGTGTCCCCCGTCACCCTGCACGGAGCCAGCACCATTTGCTCCTTTACCCTTAAACAGTCGAGGGCTGTCTCTCCCTCCCTCTCTCGTGATTTCAGAAAAATAACCCCGCGATTATTTTTCCACATGAAAGTGCCCCGGCGCTCAGGTGGACAACCTGACTCCGGCAGAGCCGCCTGGAATCCCTGCGGTTTGGATTTCCAGGGGAGAACAATCTTATCAGCGCAGATCGGAGGCGCAGATACCCGCTGGGGTAGGGTTGCGTAAGCACAGATTGCCTCAGCTCGCCATCGGGAGGAGGCTCCCACCCCGTATTTATTTGTTTTCCCCGCCGCGGGTGTCAGGTTCTCCTGGTGACCATCACCACAGCTTTCTTTCCCCGCTCATTGTTCGAGCCTTCCTCATGGATCGCTGGGCAGGGCGCCCCGGTTAGGCCTGGCCTCAAGCACGTCTCCTCAGGGGGGGGTCCTGCACATGGAGCTGGATTTTTCTCCCCCACCCCACAGCAGCTCTCCCTGGGGTGAGGGCGGGAGCTGGGCACGTTCCCCGCTCCCTCAGTGCCCCCGTTTTGGCCTCGTCCCCTCCCGCGGGCTCCTCTTTCAGCGCCGGGGCGGCTGCGTGGGCACCTTGTCTCCGGTTGCAGGGGCAGGAGATACGGTTTCCCCGGAGGCCATCGGCAAGGAGCTGCGGCCACGTAGAGCCAGCAGGGCAGGGCCGCGAGGGTGGAGAGGGCCTGGGTGAAGGCAAAGCACCGGGGAGCATCGGTGGGTGCATACCCACAGCGTTGGCCTCTTGGAAAATATTTGGGGTTTTGCGTTCGGCCTACGTGGCGGAGGAGCCACCTGGATGTTGAGTTACGTTTGCTGCATGAATACCTTATGTCTAGGTCCCACCCACAGCTTTCAGGTGCTAGTGCTCATTTTTGCCTCCTTTCCTCCTGATTTAAAGGATTTGAAGAGCTCTCCCTTGTACTGACGCACTCAGACCCTGTAACATCACCTCTTTTCCAAACCCCACACACCAGGAAACCAGGAGGGACCGCAGAGCCCAGCAAGCCTCCTGCAGCTCCCTCCCCAGGCGCTGCCAGGGCCTCTTTGAACCTCATCCAAGTCACCTGTCGGACCTGGGGGCCTCGGAAGCAGATCCCACACACGGGGTAATGGATACGGGAAGTGCGGCCCAGAATGGCCTCAGCATCTTGGCCAGCTCAGTGCACCGAGCGCGCCTGTCCCTGTGTTAGGGACAGAACCACTCTCACTGACATCCCCAAATCCTTTACCTGCACTTTTCCCCCCGGAAAATAACCCCTGCTCTGTAGGAGAACGGCTGCCAGGCCCTGTCCCTGCAGCACAGCAGGAGCCCCAGCTATGGGAAGCGAAGCAGCCAGGGGCCCAGAGCTTGGGCAAGCTCTGCGGTTTCCCCATGCCCGAGCCTCTGCCCAGCCCTGGAGGGCTGAGGATGGGGAGAGCAGCGCTGAGCCGGGTGCTGCCTCTCTCGCGTGCACTCTCTCCTTCTCCACCAGCTCCGGGACATCAGGCACGGGAAGATCTTAATTCCCCAAATAAATCTCGGATCTGTTCTAGCAGGACACGGCCCTGCTGCTGAACCAAAGGCAGCACGGTGCTGCCCAAACCCCTCCTGTGCCCACATGGGCACAGCCTCGGGTCCTGCTGGCACCCAGCACCCAGCATCCAGAGCAGCAGAGGGGCAGCAGCATCCTCCAGGGCTCAGGAGGAACACGCTGATGGCTTGCAGATGTGATTTCATTTTCAATTGTTTCTAATTTGCTTGAGTTTGGGTTGTGTTTTTGTTTTTTTTTTTTTTCTTCTTTTCAGTTCCAGAAAAGGGACAATTTCTTCGGGGAGTGTTAGCCACAAGCCTCATTTGGCATTGTTTTTTATTCAATTGTTTTTGTGCTGCGTTATTAGGAATATTGCATTACATAATGATAAGCCGTGGTGACTTATTATGGGGACTGCACCGGGAGGCAGCGTGGGTGCGCTCCGGCTCCATCCCCTGCCCTCGCCCTGCCCGTCAGCAGCTCTGTGGCCACGGGGCTCAGTTTCCCCTGCTGCAAGGCAGGGCTCGTGCACGCTCCAACTACTGGCTTTACAAGCTTTTCCATCCCAAAGCCAGAAAAGGTGCATTTTCCCCTTTTTCTTCCCTCCTGAGGAAACCAAATGTGGGGATTTACCTACAGCCCGGCACCCAGCAGAACTGAGCTGTAGGTAAAAAGCTGCTGTGGGCACAGAAAAGAGCCTCTGCCCATGGGGACGCTTTCTGGGAGCTGCAGACAAGTGAAAACAGGAAACTGTAATTGAACTAAATCTGTCTCTTTAACCTTATTATTAGGATTGGGATTATATACTTTGGGGAAAGTTCAGCCTCTGTGTAGGGCCAGGGTGAGGAAACGTTCCTGCACCGAGGCACCAGCACGGAGAGAGGTGAGCCGGGGAGGTGCAGCCATGTCCCTGCCTTCCAGGCAGAGCCATGAGGCTGGTGGCTGATCCATGGGCAGCCTGGCAGCGTGCTCCCTCCCTCTTTGGTTAAACCCAGGTCTGCTCAGCTTCCATGTTTCACACCGTGTCCATGTCGAGGTGGGACAGATGACAGCGTGCCGGGTCCCTCTGCACATCCAGGAGGAACCAAAGCCCCTGCAGGTGCAGCCTCTGCCCCCTCTGCTCTGCTCGCACAGCACCCGGTGCCCTCCAGGATCCCGACAGGTTTGGCCCCAGTAGGAACAGCAAAATGGAGATGGATTTGTACATCCCCGCCGGATGAACCTCGCAGTGTCTGCACCTTCACTGCTCCTGCTGTTAACAACGCCCAGCTGCAGTGCTCGGGCTCAGGGGCTCCCCGAGGGCAGTGTGTGCGGGGACAACTCGAGCAGCTCCAGCTCTTCCCTGGCTGCAAACCCCCCGGGAGCAGGGGGGCAGCAGGCAGCCCGTGAGGCTTCCCACCTGGTCCCTGCTCCGTGCTCGCTGCGGGGAAGCAGGAGCAAGAGGAAAGTGCAAAGGTGAAGCGTTATCATGCTGCAAGTGCCAAGTTTTCTTTACAGGTCCGCAGAGCCCTAAGCTCTTCAGTAACAGTTAAACAACTGTTAAATGGGACTTTATCTTCGGGCTGGATAAGGGAGCAAGCGAGGACTGGCTGCTGGGTGACAGGCAGCACAATAAAACCCCGCTGCCTGGGGAAGGCTCTCTGGATGCCTTGGCCCTGTCTGGCTGCTCGGATGTGGGGCTGCAAGGACGGTGAGCTCCAAGCCCTGCCACCCACGCGCTGCAGCGAGGTGGGGAGGTTTGGTAGCAGGGCCTCAAATTGGTGCCTCGAAATCTGTCGGATGTGAGATTGTGCCGTGGGCCTCATGGGGATCTGCTCGCCTGTGGCCATTCCTGCCCCTCTTTTGGGACTGGGGGCGAGGAGCCGGGCAGGAGCTGGCAGCAGGGCAGGGGCAGAGCAGGCGTGCGGCTCGTGTGCGCTGCCACGGGACAGCGCTCGCTGAACGTGACCCAGGAAATGGAACGAGGAGAGAGGAGGGGGCTGGCTTTCCTGCCCAGCGTTTGTTTTCCTGCACCGAATTTCCTGCTCGGGGAATCTCAGCGAAACCCCCAGCACTTCTCAGGCGGAGGTGGGCTGGGGAGAAGCGGGCTGCCAGTCCCGCTCCGCGGGGGGACGAGGCGCTTACGGTAGAGGTGACCTTTCTAAATCCCTGCTTTGGACAGACATTTCCAATAAGTGCCGAAGAAAAGCCTGCCAGCTCCAGCTTTCTCAGCCTGCTCTCCATTTTCCTTCCATCCTCTCCAGGCTGAATTTAATCCGAGAAGGTTCCTTTGAGCTTTTGTGTGTTGCTGGGGGAGATGTGGGCGCACAAGGGATCGCGTTACAACTTTCATTTCCTGAAATGTTTGAGGGAACATCCAGGGTTTTATCCACACATCAGGCAAAGTTGAGGGCTCAGATTTCAGGTCTTGTCACTCAGCTGTCACCAAACAAATGAGCCTCTCAGAGCTGGAGACGGGGAGAGCTACCTGCTATTCATGACCCCGAAAGCAGGTGATCACTCATGGGAAAAGCAGGTAGAATTAATCATTCTGCTGTTCTCCATTTCCTCCCCTTTTTGGCTGACCTGGACACAGTGTGAAATCTGTCCTGGGGAGGGGGAAGGAGGAGGGGGGAGCGGGGAGGGAGGGGGGGATTAACTCCTTCCTGCCGATGAAAATACAGCGGAGGGAGGTGAGAACCGACCCGGGGGCTGCCTCCCCAGGCTGCCTTTGCTGTGAAAAGCTTGCTGCGAGGTCAAGCCTGCCCCGAGGAGAGCCGAGCGACCTGCGCCTGGCTCCGCTCCAGGGTGTCCCCGCTCCCACCTGCCCGCCGGCCTCCCCTCCCTCCTCTTCCAGGGGCTTCCCTCAGCATCCTCCATCCTTTCCTCCCTCCTTTCCTCCCTCCCTCCCTCCCCGCCGGCCACCGCCCGCCCGTTTGCAGCCTCATCCCTCTCCCTGCCAAGGGAAGCGGAGGCTCGGGGCGCGGGCAGGGCTCTGCGGCCGGGGGCGCAGCGTGCGCGCTGCTTGCGCGCTCTTTGCGCGGCCCCGCTCGGCTGCCGTCGGGCCTGGAAGCAGGACCGAGATGGGGAAGGGGGGTTTTGGGGGAGCAGGACCCCCCCGGCCACCCCTCTGGAAGCCAGCCCTGACGATGCCTGCGCGCAGGAAGCGTCTCTGCGCTCTTTGCTTTGAAAATAGCCTCCGGCTTGCGAGTCCCCGCTCTGAGCTGCGCAGCGCCGGGCTGGAGCCCCGGGCAATTTTTATCTTTCCTCTCCACCGAGCCCGTGGCTTGGGAAAAACAGGAGCTGGAGCTCAGCCGTTCTCGGAGCGCAGAGCCCGGCGGTTGCTCACCCCAAAAGCCTCCTCCATTTCCCCGTGGGCTCTCCACGTTCTGCCCGCGGGGCTTTTTTTGGGGACGGGGAGGCTGCGCTGCTTCTTGGCGGATCGGTCCCCTGGGAAGGGCTGTGGGGGACCTTGGGACGAGGACCTGGGCGCACGTCCCGTCCCACCAGGACCCCTCGGGGCAGAAATCCAACACAAAGCGCAGGATTTGAGCCTTTCGCCCTGCTCCCCTCTGCTCCCGGCCACTGTCCCGCTGAAAATCGGGGCTCAGCCGTACCCTTCCCACCCCACAGCGCGTCCTGCCGTGGGGACAAGGATCTCGCCTTGTCCCGCCCGTGCCGCACCCCCCCAGGACCCAGGCTCGGGGGGGCGCACGAAGCCGGGCGGGGTCTGGGCTGGGTTCCCCGACGGGGCGGCCGGTGCCGGGCCTCGGCAAGGAGCAGGGAGGGCCCCGAGGGTTTTGTCCTCCCGGGACCACGGGTAAGGCCGGGGGACCGGAGGGAGCTGCGAAGAGCCCCGGGATGCTGCGGGGAGGACGGCGGAGCTGGGAAGACCCTCCTGCAGAGGGTGACATTTCTCCACGGCCCGGGACCTCGAGAACAAACACGGCAGCGACTTAAATAAACACGCGTTTAATGATGCAAAACGCTAACGGGGGAGCTCGGCACCGCCAGCGGCGGAGGCCCCGACGGGGCGGGCGGCGAGCGGCTCCCCCCTGGCCGGGCTCCGCGCTCCGACGGAGCCCACCCCACGGCCAGGCACCCCGGGGTGCCCTCCCCGAGCCCTCCTTCCATCCCTCCATCCTTCGGTTGCAAAGCAAAAAGGGGCTGCGTGGAAGGAGAGAGGCTCCCCCCAAGCCCCCAGCGCCTCCGAGGCACGTCGGGGGGGCTCAGCCCCGCAAAGAAGAGCGCAGCCTCGCAGTTCTGCCATCAGCGCGGTTTTAATTTAGCCTCTTTAGGTACAATAGAAAAGAAACCTGAAAGCACATGCTAGTTCTGGGAACAAATACTCGAGACAGACAGCTTCGGCCGCGGGCTCCTCGCAAGCCGAACCGGGAGGGCGGCGAGCGGGGACGGACAGGAGAAGGCAGCGTGGGGCTGGCGGGGCAGCCCGAGAAAATACTCGCTCAGGAGGAAAGGGCCGGCACCTCGCGTTATTCTTAGCTCTGTTTTCCTCGTTTTTAGCCACGTCGATGCATTGCCCCGCCGAGGAGAAGGATGCCCGGGGGGCACGGGCCCACGGGAACTCGCTAGCCCCGCACCGCCGCGTTAAGACATAGGCACTTGGTAAAACTCTAATACTGCAGCTTTTTTTTTTTTTTCTTTTTTTTTTTCTTTTTTTCCTTTTTTTTTTTTTCCCTCTTTTTAAATTTCAACTACATCGAAATCTTTCCTGGTAACGCTAAATATGAAAAATGTAAACGAAACTTCCCCTCCCTCCTCCCGCTAGGGCACAGCGCTCCGCTCCCTCTGCCTCCGTGCGAGCTCCGCGGGGACGGGGACAGGGACAAGGGACAAGGACGGGACGCCCCCGGCCGCCCCTGCCCCAACACGCCTGCGGGGCTGGGATTTATTCGGGTGGAATCGGATCCAGCTGCTTTTTTTTTTTTTTTTTTAATATATATTTTGTTGTAATTCCCGCTGGGACCAGCTCGTTTGAACTCGAAGGGACGAGGGTTTCTGCTGCTCTCTGCGTTTGGCTACGTGGAAAAAAAAAATAAAATAATAAAATAACAATAATGATGATAGCGGGAGACGCTGGGGAGGGGGGAGAACTGGACCGATGTGGGGTCGAGTGAAAAGAGCCGAGAGTCACGTTAAGAGGGCGAGCTGCGAAACCGGAGGCTGTCCGCTGAGTACGACCGAGAGTCCGTGTCCCCGGGCAAAGCCTCCTGTCCCGTGGCGGCCCTTTAGGAGCCCAGGTCCACCAGGCTGGACGTGAGGGGTCCCAGCAGCGAGTCCTGGAGCTGGTGGCCCGGCAGGCTGTGAGCGCTCTGGGGGGCGGCCAAGCCGCTCAGGGGGTAGCTGGAGCTCCTGGCGTGCCCGAGGTTCCCCTGCAAGAGCAGGACCGAGTTCTGATCGGGGCTCTGCGGCGGAGAAAACTCTTCCTCGGAGCTGGACAGGAGGGGTTTGCTCCCGTCCAGGGGCGAGAGCTGGTTGGGTTTGTTGGTGGCGGCGTTGGAGTTCTCCGTGTTCTCCCTGCGGAGGGCACAAGCAGAGCGGGGAAGTTACCGGGGGAAAAAGGGGAGAGAAAGCCGGGATGCCAGCCCCGACGGGGCCCCGCGGCCGCCCCCGGTAAAAAAACAAACAAACAAAAAAAAAATAGAAAGAAAGAAGGAAAAAAAAAAAAAAAAAGGAAAGAAAAAAGCGAGCGAGCGCCTCGTATTTTCCTAACGGAGCGGCCCCGCAGCTGCCCCCCTGGTAAGACAGCTGCCCCGCATACCCCCGAGAGCCCGGTGAGTTAGGTGGGGAGGAGGAGTTGGGGTTCCCGAGCTTTTTTTATTATTATTTCCCCGTCTTTTTCATTACAAAAATCGAAGCGCGGCCCCGCGGCCCGGGAAGGCTCGGAGGGGCCGGCCGGCCCTATTTCCTCCCCGGGCCTCTTTAGGGCCGCCGGCGGCCGCTCCAAAGCCGGGGGGCGATGAGAGCCGGCCCCGAGCCTTCCCCCCCTTTTTGGCCGTGCCGGCGGCCCGCAGCCCGAGCCGTGCCGAGCCGTGCCGAGCCCAGCCACCGCCTCGCACCGAGGCCACCCCGGGCGGGTGGGGGCGGAAGGCACCGAACAAAGGCGGGGGCGGCCTGGGGAGGCGGCCGAGGGGCTCGCTGCCCCCCGGGCAGGTGGGATCGGCACCGGGGGCCGGGTGGGAACCGGCTTGCAGCCCCCCTAATCCCTTGGGTGGGTGGGGGGGGGATGCGGGATCCCCAGCTCCAGCCGGCTGCTGGAGCCGAATTGCTTGCAGGGGGGAAGCAGCGCGGCCGGGGGGGGTGGGGGGGCTGCAAAAAGGGCGAGGGGGCTGTGAGAGAGAGGGAACGGGGGTGAGGGGGGCAGGGGGTGAAGAGGGTCGGGGGTGAGGGGGGCCGGGGGCTCCTCTCCCAGCCCCAACCCCGGCCGGGGGCGCAGGGAGCCGGGCAGCGATCGGCGGCCGCCTCCGTAGGGCCGGGAGCGGGGAGGGCCGGGGGCGCGGGGGGGGGTCTCAAGTACCTTTCCTTCGCCTCGGCCGCTCGGTCCCGCTGCCTCCGGTTCTTGAACCAGTTGCTGACCTGGGTGGTGGTGAGGCCGGTGGCTTCGGCCAGCTCCCGCTTCTCCCGCGGCGAGGGGTAGGGGTTGTGCGCGTACCACTCCCGCAGCACGCCCCGGGACTTCTCCTTGAAGCAGTAGCTGGTCTCCTCGCCGTCCCAAATGGTGCGGGGCAAGGGGAATTTTCGGCGGACCCGGTACTTGCCCACGGCTCCCAGGGGTCTGCCCCGCAGCTTCTCGGCTTCCACGTAGTGCGCCTTGAGCCAGAGCTGCTGCAGCTTGGGGTGGTTGTGGGGCGAGAACTGGTGGCTCTCCAGGATCTTGTAGAGCTCGCGAAAGTTGCCCCGGTGGAAAGCCACCACCGCCTTGGCCTTGAGGACGCTCTCGTTCTTGTGCAGGTGGTCGCAGGCCGGCAGGGACCACAGGAACCGGCCCAGCCTCTCCAGGTTCCCCCCTTGCTGCAGCACCTCGCACACGCAGGCGACCTGCTCCTGCGTGAACCCAAACGACGGCAGCATCGACATGGCCGGGGCTGGGCGGCGGTGGCACGGCCGGAGGGGCTGCGAAGGGGAGACGGCAGAGGGAGGAAGGAAAGAAGGAAAAGGAAAGAAAGAAAAGGGGGGGGTCCCGGTTACCGATCCCGGCCCGCTCCCCGGAGCGGGGATGCTCGGTGCGGTGCCGGGGGGACTTTGTCCCCGCTCCGCCGCCGCCGCGCTTAAAGCGCCCGAGCCCCCGCGCCGCGCTGATTGGGCGCCCGCGGCTCGGCCCCCGGCACGGCACGGCCCGGCACGGCCCAGCCCGGCCCAGCCCAGCCCGGCCCGGCGGGCAGAGCCTCGGCACGGGCGGGCGGAGCCTGGCGGCCCCGGCTGCGCTTCCCTCCGCCGCCTCTGCGCGGGTGCGGGGTGGGGATTTCAGCCCCCCCCCCCCCCAATCCTCGGAAAAGGAGCTTGGGTTTTCCTGCCTTCCTTCCCCTTTATTTTGATCGTTTTATTTTATTTATTTTTTTTTTCACCCTCCCCCTTCCTCCTCCTCGCCCGCTCGCCGTCCCCGTGCATCCAGCCCGTCTTTAATTACCTTAATGCCGGGGATGAATAAATAATGCGCAGTGAACCTCCCCGCGCCGCACTCTCCCCTTTTACCCCTCTCCCCTTTTATCCCTTCCCCTTTTACCCCCTCCCCTTTTACCCCGTCCTTTTACCCACCCTTTGCCCCCCCCCAGTTTTACCCATAAGAGTCCGGGGGGGGCCCGGAGAGAGCAGCCCCTGCCAGCACCCCCCCCTCGGGCAAAGCGGGAGCGCAAACTGCACCGACCGGCGGCGCTTTAATTACCCTAATCCTCATTTGCACACCTCGCTCCAAAGCAATTATTTAGGAAAAATTAGAAAACAATTAGGCTCCCTAAACAAAGATAAGCTATTGTCAGGAGCCGGGACGGGTTGGGAGAGGAGGACAATGCGCTGAGATAAGGGCAGGGGAGCGGTGGGGAGGGGGGGGTCCTCCTGCCCCTATTTCTCCGCGATCTGCGGCGTTTTAAGCACACTTCAGACCGCTTCTGGTTAAGGAACCGCTTCACGGGGCTCTTTAAAACCTGATTGTCCCCGCTAAAGCCGGGCTGATTTCTTCGGTTTGAAGCGCTCCGGCTTCATTTATTCGCTTTTAAGAGCAGTTTGGGGCCGCAGTTTGCCTCTGTCCCTGTCCCTATCCAGGGGGACCCCCGGGACCTCTCCACCCTCCTGGCCGTGCAGGGGAAAGGCCCGTGCCCTAAGATATTTTCTCCAAGCCCCGGAGCTTGTTTTCCCCGTGTATTTCGCGTCTCGGGGCCGTTTAAAATAAGCCCCTGCCACCCCGTCTGCGCAGTGCCCATGAGCATGTGTCTGGTAATTTTCCCTTGCCATTTTATTTTAGTACTTATGATGTTTCAGATGAAGTCTTAAAGAGCTGCAATGTCCTCCCAGAAGGAATGTCTGCTTGGAACAGATCCTTATTGACAAGGCAGCTGTGTGGGGACCGGAACGGAGCCTTAAAACCCGGCTCTAAAATCAACTAATACCCTAAAGTCTGGAGCAAGTGCGCAGAATTACAGCGCATGGGCTCGCAGCCTCCCGCGGCCGCTTCCTGGACGAGCGGTGCCATGTCCAGCTGCGAGCCCGGGGACGGGCTCCCCGCCCTCCTTTTGCTTTATTTCCCTTTATTTTTATCACTAGTCTCGAATAAAATAGGAAAGAGCCGAGCCACGGGTTCGTACCCTCGGGCTGAGGGTGAGGAAAACGCAAAAAAAGAGGCTGGGGAAGCCCCTAGCTTGGTTTCTATCCCCCCTCGCCTTTCTCCTCTCTTTCCTTTAAAAGGCCGACCAAAATAAACACCGCGGTGGCTGGGAAGAAGCAAAAATCCCCTTGGCGGCCGGAGAGAAGCTTCCCCGAGATTTTGGGGAGCGGGGTTTTATTCCTCCAGGCTCCCCGAAACTGGCCCGAGGAGGGGCCGGCGGCGGTCCGCTGGTGGGCTCCACCTGGGGGCTAAGTGCTCAGCCCAGAGCCGCTCGTGGGGGATGTTAATTATCGCAGGGCTTGTTTTTTTTTTTTTCTTTTTCCTAAAAATGGAAACCTTTTGCTTTAAACCACGAGAATGGGGTAAAATGGCACGGATTCGCGCAGCACGCCGTGCCATTCACCCCGTTCAAAATCACGCAGAAACGGTTTCGAGCCGCAAAAAAAATAAAAACAGTAATAATGAAAAAATGAAAATATAAAGCAGAAGTGGGTGCAAACACCCAAACAACAACGAGGCGGCTCGGAGGAGCCGCCAGCCCCTTTATTTCTCGGGAGGCGAGGGGCAGCAGCCCGCAGGCTGGGCACAGCCCGGGCTTTGCAGCCTCCGGAGCCTCTCCCCGCCGGCTTTGCCTCCGCCGCCGGCGGGGCGCGGATCCGCGGCGTTTGCGCTGGAAATTTTCCTATTTTTCGTGATTTTTCGATGCGGCGAGGAACTGGGGGGGAAGACGGGGCTCGTGCAAAGGCACTCGGCGGCTTTTCATCGATTTCGCCGGAAAAACAAACAGCAAAACAATGGAGAAAACAGGCAGAACGCGCGTCCCCTCTCCCCTTAGAAATAACCCTCTTCCTACAAGAAATTTAATTTTGTTGCTTTCTCATTTTTTTGTTTTGTTTTCGTCTCGAAGTGTGGGGGCCTGGGGAAGGAGGCATCGCGACGAAATAAAAGCGGGAGCGCTTTTTTTTTTTTTTTTTTTCCCCTCCTCGGAGCCGTGTCTCGGCGGTGCTAATAAGCCGTGTGCTGCCTCGGAGGCTGGGAGCCGGCAGGGCAGTAACACAACGCTGCCCATTTCCGAACCTTTCGAAGGCGAAACCCAAAACCGGCCCATTAGTCAATGAGGTTTGTGTTGTAGAGGGCTCCTTTCCCATCCACTTGCTGTTCTGAAAAATAGATCACATTTCGTTATCTTCAGTGAGAATCTGCAACGTGATACCGGATCCGTGTTGCCTTCCCTGCCGAATGCGAGGCGCAGGGGAGACAGCCAGCTTCCTTGGCGTATTTCTAAACAATAAAGGATTTGTATTTGCTTTCTCTCCCTCTCTCCCCCTTTATTATTCTATTTTTTTAATGAGGGAGGGACAAGCCCCTCTCCATATGCATCCCTCTTGTCTCGCAGGAGCCTTTGGCCCCGAGCGCCTGCAAACCGGCGCAACCTTTAATTACGTGTTGGTAAATCGCCCTCCGGACACCTGTAAAAACAACGCCGGGGGCCGAGGGAAGGGGACCCCGGGGAGGGGATCCCGGGGAGGGGACGGGGACCCGGCTCCGGCCCGGCCCGGCCCAGCCGGGACCCCGCGGAGGGCGCAAGCGGGGCGCAAGCAGCGCGCAAGCGGGGCGCAGCGGGCCCTTTCTCCGCGCACTTACCGGCACGCTGTCCGAAGGACGGGAGGTGGCCACGAGTGGGTTTTTTCTCCGTGGGTTGACCCGGACCCGGTGTTCCCGTCCCCCCTCCCTGTCCTGGGACCCCCCCCCCCGCAGCCCCTTTTTGCTCGCTCGTGTACCTCCGGGATGCTGATTCTTTTTAAGCTAGGAAGAATTTCCTTTTGGGAGGTGAAACCCTCCAGCTCCTCCTGTTCAGAGGAAAGTGCTAGTGATGGTAATACGGGGTGACACTAAATAAACAGTTAAAGCAGGGCTGGAAAGATGGAGTTAATTATCCAGTGAGCTGCATTTAAACCCAGACCAGGAGGGGCTGATTTGTTTTGGCGCAGGGAACCGAGAAGGAGACGAGCCGCCGAGGTCTCCTTGCTCCTCTCGGAGCCTCCTTAACTCGTCCTTGCCGCCGCCGGCCCGGGGGCGCGGGGACCCCTTCTCCGAGCCGCCCCCCGCAGCCTGCACCCCCTCGGGCGATTTTGGGGGGCCCCAGGCTCCTGTGCCACCCGCTTGTTCCCCCAGCAGCGAGGTGGCCGCCCGGGTGGCTCTCCGGTGCCCGCACTCCCCAGGTAAGTTTGTATACGAGCAGCAGCAGCAGCAGCCCTGCAATGCGATTTCTTTTCTTCTCCTTCCTCCTCCCTTCTTTTTTTTTCTCCTCCTTTTTTTTTTTTTTTTTTTTTTTCTTTAAGTCTGATATTAATAATCCCCGTATGCCCCTCTTTCCGGGTCATTACGGTACTGCTGGTCTCTAATCAATCCTAATGCGATGGCAATTGGAGTCTCTGATGAATGCATCTCAGGTTTCTTGTAATGGCTCTACCACATTTTCCTGGACCTCCTTCTTTAACCTGAGATGCCAGGGGGACGTCTCCGTTCTCAGCTGCTGATTACTTCAAGATGTTTGGGCTGGTGTGGGGAGCGAGCGAGTCAGCCTGCCCCTGAATAATCTGGAACCGAATTGGATGAGCAGTTTCCTAAAACCCAAGGACAGCGGCGGGGTTTAACTCCTCCGCTGCGCCGAAGCCGCCCCGCACCTCCCGCACCGCGACACGCGTGGCCGTGGGGACGTGTCTGGCACAAGCCCCGGGTACCCGGCCCTGGGAAGGAGCCCCCAGTTTGCCCCACGCAAAGCTCTGGGTGTCCCCTGAGCCACCCACGCCTCCCACCTGCACGCCCCCACTGCCCACCCGTGTGCACCCACGAACGGATGCACCTGCAGCCGTGTGCGTGTGGGCACAGCTCCTTGCATGTGCATTTTGCACACCCGTGTGCACACACCCACTGGGGCACACGCACACCTTGTGTACGCACCCCATCCCCACCCATGTGCGCACCCCATGCGTGTCTCCACACAGAGCCACCCACTCGTGCACGTGTCTGGGTCACCCCACGCATGTCCAGGGCAAGGAGCTGGGTGCTCGGGAGAGGTGAGCCCCAACCAGGCATTGCTTATGGGGTGGTTGGGGGCAGGGGGGCGCTGGGGAAATGGTGAGAAGAAAAAGCAAAAATTCGGTATTTGCCCAAAAGAGGTATGAGACTTTTATTTTTTTCTTTCTTTCTGCAAGACATGACAATACTTTTTTTGTGCAAGAAATGTAAAAATATGCAAAAAAAAAAAAAAAGGTGAAAACATATTAAAAAAAATGCAAAAAAAAAAAAAAATCCTGCAGAAAGAAAAATAATGAAAACTGAAAATAAAAAAAAAAGCCAATTTGGATGGGCACTGCCACTTCTCCCACTGCTCCCATTGGGGTCACCTGGGCTTGCCCATGCTGTGGGACCCCCAGTCCCACCCGTAAGGGCCTCAGCAGTTTGATGGGGGGGGCAAACCCATCCCTTCTCAGTATTTCTCTCTCCCAGGGTGCTTTATTTACCTGCTGGCACCTACAGCTGCCCGGGCCCGCACTCCCCTCCCTTTTGGCCGTCTGAAAGCACAAATCCATATTCCCTGCCCGGGCGATGCAAAGCGTATAATCCGTTCTGTACACACGGGGCTCACACGGGGCAGAATGGGTACAAGATTTACATAAATGGCTCTGTTTACCTGCACTTTTTGCATTTGGGCACTGAGCAAATATTTTCCCTGCCTGGGGACTGTGCCCAATACAGCTCAGGCTGCGGGGTTGGGTGCAGGCACGATTTTGGGAGGGCATCTGGGAGCCCGGGGGGGCCCGTCCCGCACCCGCTGCCTCGGTGGGTTTCCGAGAGCGCTGCGAGAAAGGGACCTTTCACCTCTCATTAGTGATGCCATCAGTGGCTTGGCAGAGCGGAGCTGAGGTCACGTTACATATGGCACGCAGTCTGTTCAGCGCCGGCAACACCAGCTTTGAAATTTTAGAGAGGGGAAAGGTCACCTTGCGTAAGCCGGGTCTGGGGGTCCCCGCTCTGTCTGCGCGCGGGGTGGGCGTCCATATGCCTCCGTCGTCGCCGGCCTCGCTCCGTCTGGCCCTGAGAGATGCTCAGCCCCTTTTCTCTTCCGCCCCCTAAATTTGCGGGGAGCCGCTGAAACGAAGCGGTTACTTTCGTACCGCCTCGCCTTTTCCTTCTCTTCGAGCACTGTGGTTTTTTTTTTTTTTTTCTCCTTTCTCTTCCCAGCATAAACCTGTCTTGCATGACTGATTATTTTTTCAAGCAACGTATAAAGCAGCTTTCCAGGAGAAAATGAGTTGTATCTGTTTATCAGCAGATCTGTCCGGACGGATAAGTTTACCGTTCTCAGAGCCGGGTATATAATTTCATAGACCTTCAAAAGTGCCTCGCTTCCATGGTGATTAAAACTTCTCACTCCTGAATCTTGCTGGGGTATTTCAGGTTTCATGCCACTGGATTTTAGAAAAACACATCTGTACAGTCGTATTTCTTTCATCTGAAGAGACGAAAAAAGCAAAACTAATACGTTTGTGTTTGGGAATATACCACACCTTACATTAAATTAATGCCTGGCGTAATTCACTGCATTGAATTTTAGTAGGATCCTGTCAAGGCTTCGTCCAGAACATCTCAGAGGCAGTGGCTGCGGGGAAGTTACTGTTTTGCCATCCATGACAGCTGACACCGTAAGTCCGTGCCCCTTATCAGCCCTCCTGCAGCATCTTGGTTTGCAAACGTTTGTTTTTAAATACACAGGGCCTGATGCTTATGCTCTTAAAGTAACTTGAATGGAAGTTTCTGGCATGCAGCTGTTGCTCAGTGATCTTCAAAAGGACGTTTGCTTTTACACAGGTCATCACTAAAAACACTCCAAATGAAATAGATGCTTATCTTTAGGATCCCTGAGAAACGGGAGCTGAAGCAGCGTGCGGCGCAGATTCAGAAATTCACCTTCCTGCCTGCTTGTTTGGCTCCGCCACGCACAGCAAGGCATCCGGGCACCCGCACTGAAGGGATCTCATCCTGATTTCCTACTGATACTAGTGCTTCTTGCAGGTATTTTAATTTTTAAACAGGAATAGTCTTCCACTGCCTGTCAAAGGGAGTGTCAGGAGCGGAGGTACGAGCCGGCTGATTTTCAGAAATGGAGATGCTGAGACCTGCCTACGGGTTTTGTCACAGCCGATGTTTTCATAGCATGGGGCTAAATTGTGCTCTTACTTACTTGAGTGCAATTCTGCAGATTTAAATGGAGTTCGTCGTAAGAGGGGACTGGATTTAGCCATAATTTTCTGCTGCTGTCTAATCACTGTAGTCTGAAGAAAGCAACATATGTATAATGGTAGCCGAGATGCAGGAGGGGTAAGAAGCTTTCTACCAATGAGGATCGCATTAAATAATTAATCCCCAATTGCCTTTCTACATTAGTGCTTTCAGCTAAAAAAGCCAGTCAGCTTTGTAAGGCCCCAGGCACTGAAACATTTGGTGCATTGTCAGTCCGAAAGTCGGGGTAATAGATACCCAGGGTGTGCTGGAAAAGTGCTGCTCTCCATCGGGCCATTTGCACATCCAGATGCACAGCCTCCTTCCTCACCCGTCCTTTTTGTTCCCGGAGTTTGACAGGACAGCAGCTCTTCCAAGGTGGCTGCTGAAGAAGCCAAAAGTGTGTTTATTTTACCCAAATCAGAGGAACTGAATGCTCGAGTCTAAAACCTGAGTATACAAAAGCAGCATGTGGGTCTCTTATCAGGAGACCAAATCTGGCCAGTTAATAAGGAAAGGAATGAATTTCCCCCTCCTTCCCCATTTGCCCCCCTTACCCCATCTGCTGGTCCCCCAAGCTCAGCCTGTAAAGTCAGGTCAAGATGGGATCTTTTGGGCTCATACATCATTCACAATAAAGATCTTGCCACAAGAAATGACTTTACAAGCCTTTTGATGTGCAAGTCATCGGAGACAGCTCAGCTCACCTTCTGAGACAGATACACGTGTGTGCGTGCGTGCATGTGTGTGTGCATAAAGCTGAAGAAGAAAAGGAAGCATTGGAATAAACTGCCCGAGGAGGTGGGAGATTCGCGTTTAAAAACAGGTCTAGACAAACATCTGTCAGAAAATACCGCCATGCATTTGATCCTGTCTTGGAGTTGAGGAAAAGGCTGAATGGAGATGTCAGGTCCTCTCCAGCCCCGAGACACCGCAGTTATATTACACATACATATATGTCTGGCCATGCAAGTACATGTATATTTCCAGTCTTACTGTGAAAAGCTTTTGGCTCCTATGGTATTTTCTGGCTGTGAATCCTGTAGGCTAATTATAGAGAGGTCTGCTGTCTCTTGGTTTCATTAAATTTCAGTTCCACTGAGTTTTGGTTTCGTTTCATTTAATATCCTTCGTGCCACAAGTGGACCAGATCCCAGCATCCATCCAATGGCTGTAATTCTCTCTCCTCCCCTTTTTTTCATCTCTTTTCATACCAGCTGAAGCCTCTTTAATTCTGAAGCATTTTGGCAATGCCAGTGTCTCCCAAAACATATCTGTAAGCCCTTCTCTCTGCTGTTACACTTCTTGAGGTGGGGTGGCAATGGCAGAACTTTTTTACTAAACGCAACAGACGGGTCCCTGAAGGAGCTGCTTGGCTGAACAGGAGGATGAAGTGTGAAAGATTTGGGGTTTGGGTTTTATTTTTATTTTTGTATAGGATCACTTTCCAAAGCATCCTGGCTGTGAAGGCAAGGTGGCCACAGCAGCTGCTGGCACCCCCATTGCTTTTACCCAAGTCTGCAAACCTCAGCAGGATGCTGGAGCTGCGGGCTGTGCTTGGGGGATGAGCTGGCACCTTGCTGGTATTTATGCACAGAGGACGGGGATGTACCAAGGTGTGGGACTTGTGGTCCTTTACACTGCAGCCAATTTCAAATTCTCCTTTTAAAATTCATTTGAAAGTGAGTTTTATCACCGTGAGACATGGAGGGGCCCACTCAGGTACAGGGCCCTGTACCTGTGCATGCTGCGAGAAGCAAAAAAAGGCTGCAGCAAGCTGTAGGCATTAACACCAAAACTTGCAGTGGAAATTGAGCCCTGAGTTTCTGAAGCCTGACGCTGGGTCCAGCCAGCCTGGAAAACCTCACTGATTTCACAAGAGCCCAGTGCATGTGCAGAGGGCCTGACACAGGGCGCTCCTGTGCTGCCTCAGCATTTAAGCCACCACTTTCTGTGAGGTTAGCTTCTGCCGTGCCAGGCAGCTTTCTGGGGGAAAGGAATGAAGGAGGGGGCTCACGGGGGGCTTCCCCCCATTTTGTTTACTGCATTCCTTCTGCTGGTGAACCGTTACCGTTGTGGCTGGGCTGGCTTGTCTGAAGCCTCTCGGGTTTGTACTGCAGCCAGCGCTTCTGATTCTGTCTGGCCACATATTGTATTTGGCTGGTCGGCTCCCTCTAAAAATTCCACTTTTTTTTTTTTTTTTTTTTTTTCTTTTTCTTTTTATCCTCCGTGGTGTTTTAACAGACACAACATGGCACAACAGGCACCTATAGAAAGAGATTGAAGATACAAAGACAAATGCCTGCTTCGCAGGCAGGCTTTAACATAGGGAACAACCACAACCCCCTCGTAAGGAGAATTTGGGGAGAAATTCTTGTGCGGGCAATGCTTTTAAAACGTTTCTTCCACTACGCTGAGGAATTATAAACAATTCCTGAGCTAATCTTCATGCAAAACAGCAGGAATTATGCGGGTCATTAAAAACAACTTAGGAGAAACTATGAGGCGGTGAAGCTGTATCTTGAGCAGATTCTACAGCGACGAGAGGAAATCTCCCCATGCCTGGAAGGGGAGTGGGGGCAGCTTGGTGGTGGCTGAGAGGGGCCAAAAACCCTTAATGCTGTCAGTGAGGCCCTCAGGGACCCAAATCGCCGTGCAGACCATAGGTGCAAGGCAAGGCCAGGGTGGTCAGCTCGGCCGGCCCTCACCACAGGCCGTTCCCAGCAGCCAGAGCCCTGGTGTGAGGGCCATGGGCCTCTTCCATTAGCCAGAAGGCTGTCATGAGGGCCACAGGCCACTTCCAGCAGCCAGAACGCTGTTGTGAGGGTTTCCATTACCCAAAATAATGGTGTGGTGCTGTCCTTTTGCCACTGGCGGACACAAAAAGTGTTTGGACACTGAGGTAACAGTGACACGAGGTACAGAAGGATTAGGTGGTTCATGCACAGCTCGGTTCTGAGCAAGGTGCCTGGGGCCCAGCTGGCAAGGAAGGCAGCGATGCTGCAGGGAAGGAGGGCCCAGGCTCTGCCCTTCCCCACGAAAGCCGAGCGATCCTTCCCGTAATCCCTTTAGCTTCAATGGCACCGCAGTGATTTACAGAGCTAATGCTTTGATCCAGAGCACGTTGGACCATGGGACAGGAGGAAAACTACGAGAGAAGATCGTAAAGCAGAAGTTTCCATTTGTGGCCAGCCATTTCGTGAAGACACGACCACAACCAGGTGGTGACGGTCTGGCCGGAGATGGGGGGAAACCAACCCAAACGCAACAGATTTGTTCGAATGTGAATGGGAGCGCAGCAGCGTAAGGGCTATTAATAGGATTTGCACAGATTAGTTTACTAATCTGTGCATTTCAGATTGGATTTCATATTATGGAAAAGAAAATTAAGCCACATACCATGCAGACTTTCCAGGCAGTGCTGTGCGAGTGCAATTTATTTGCCATGGGAAGCGGCTGCTGGAAGAGCTGAGGCAGAGCACTGTTACCACCCCCTCCTGCAGCCAGGCCGATTTTGAGAATTTATCAATGTGAGGAGCAAGTTCAATGGTATCCTAATGTTGTGTTATCCAAAAAACACTGTGGGATGTACCCGCAGCGTTGGGGCTGTGCTGTCACGGCTGGGTGAGTCGCAGCCTGGCTGTGCCTGTCCCCTCAAGGTGACAAGTGCTGTGACTTCCCTTGTACAGGTGGGGAAATGGAAATCCAGGTGTTTAGGAACTGGGGTTTGGGTTCCCAGTGGTTAACAGCAGCTTGGGAGATAGCTACAGTTCAGACCACCTCAGAGTCAGACTGAAAATACGGAATAATCTGACTTTCCCTCCCTGCTCCCTCTTATTTTGTAAAAAATATAAGCATTTGGAAGATTTCAACCCCCATTGTAGTCAGGGCCAGAAGAAAAACATTGCTACCCTTTCAGCCAGGTTCAAACTACTGTTTTTGGCTAAAGCTTTAAAACTCAGAGTGAGCTGAGCAGCTCAGCATTTTTTCTTCTTGCAGCACGTTGTTATGTTGCAGCAAATAGAAATCCTGGAGTCAATTAAATTTGTCTTCAGGTCTCTACCTGGGAGAACGAACACTTCAGAGTTCTCCTAGAACAGGGTTTAAGGTGTTTGCTAATACGAGGCACATGATGAATGTCTCTCTCCTTTCCCACAACCCCTGAGGTTAGTCTTGTCTTCATTATCAGTGGTAACTCAGCTGAGAACCATTTGTTACAACTGGGAGCCATTTGCTCATGATGAACTGGTTTAAGGACAGGCACAGGATGCTCTGGAAATCCTGCCTGCTTTATACAGGGATGTAAATAGGAATTTTCTTGAGTTCCTTAAAAACAAACCTTGTATCAGAGGTGCTGATTTGAAGAAATACATTTGTATTTTTTTTTTTTTAATCTGTTTTTAGGCCGGTGAAATATTTGAGTTATACAGAGTTTTGTCAAAACTCATCTGGTACCTTTACTGATCAGACTACAACTGTCGAGGAAATTAACCCAGAATTTTATTTTTAAATGTATGCTTTTTCATTTTATTTGTAAAGTACCTGTTTGATATCCTGGTTTATTCTGTTGAAGTGCCTTGTGTCTTGTTAGCAACTCAAAGGTTCAGAAAGCATGAGGCTGGCCCTAAAAACATGACAACAGCTTTGAGATAAAATGCCTACACACAGCTAGGTGAATAAATGTAATAAACCAACATGTATGTGTAATATGGTTTGGAGGCCTTCAACACCTCCAATTTTTATTTTTTAAAAACCAGGAACATAATTCTTAAGTTGAGCAGGAAGCTGTGGCTGTAAAACCCCCCTTCCTACTTCCTCTCTCTCACCAGTTACTAAATATTGCAAATCTCATAAACTGTGAAAGTTGGCAAATCAGAACATGGCTTAGGATGGGGCTGAGGGCCAGGAGATTGGGAAATGTTATTACCTGGTTCATCAGTACCCGGTACATCAGTACCACGGAGCATCATCACTGAACGAGCTGCTGGGATTTGGTTTCTAGCAGGTACTAAGTGGGTTTCTCATATTCTGTCTTGCCAGTCTCACTGTTCTTGACGGCATGCCATGCTATTTGGGAAAGGAAGAGCTGTAAGGTATACTATGGCTTGTCAGTCATCAGCATTTTTATACTGCTCCATGCCTAAATGCACTGTGGAAATGCAGTCTGGGCAGAGCCACTATAGGATGGGTGGGAAATTGTTCTGAAGCTGTGCTGATCTCTTGGTTCCAGGTCAAAACACCAGGATCTATGTGTATATATATGTATATGTATATATAATCAGTATTTTCAGGAACACCCCAGACTTCGAAAGAGGGTGTGTGTGTTAAATACAGGAAATACACCCAGCTGAGGAAAACCTAGGAGGCACCAGTGTCACTGGTTGAGGACCCAGGGACTTGGTGGGGACATGCAGTGGGCACCTGGGCAGCAACAACTGGTCACCCAAATTGCAAATGGGGAACAGCTGGCTGCAGAGGTGGAGCAATGGGTTCTTAAAGGTGGTGGCCTGTGATAACAAGTGATATTAGGCTCTTGAGAAGGAGGTCTATGCTGTCCTGCATTATGTTCCTAACTGCTGAGCTCACTGGGCAGGAGACACTTCTGGACTCAGCTCTGGCAAAGCCTAAGCTGGCGTGCTGTCTCATTTTGTGCTTAGGTATGGCTTTTCTATTGCCTTCTAGTCTTATGAATCTCTGTTTATAGCAGCTGTTTATATCCCAGTCATATTGAGTTTATCATAGCTTTTTGAAAAGATTCTGAGAATTGAAAACAGTTAAGACATGAAATGTGTTTTGTACTGTATTTCTGGCCATCTGTAATGACAATTCTTTGTCTGTATGAGTATCATTCACCTGAACAAGTGTTGCTTTTGTAGCCTGAACTGTAAAAATCCAGATCTTTGGGAAGAAATTTGAAAGACACAGGAGCACTGCTGAGCTATGTATACACTGGCAATAATTGCTGCTATAACCAGACAGCAAATGTAAACCAAGAGCAACTGGTTAAGGAGTCTCATGTTCTGGGATGGAGGTTTTGCAGAAATGGGGTGAAGCTATTCTGCCTTGATATTCGGGCTAGCCCTGCCTTTAGATTGCATGAAAAAAAGAGGGGGGAACAAAAGGGGGGGAAAAAAAATCAGCGAAAAACCCACAAGCACAAAACCCAGTGGCTCTAAGGAGCTATTCCTAGAAGCAGAAGCCATCCAGATTTGAGCCTGGCACTGCTCTACCCCATAAATTGCAGCTGCAGTGAGGCAGGGGCTGTTCTCCAGCGGGTGCAAGGAGCCCGTGCCCGGTATGCACAGCACGCCCTGCTCCTGGGAGCGCTTCCAGGACAGCCGGAGTGGTCTTGATAAAGCAATACCTGGAAATAGGCTGCTGTCGGCATCCGGCTTCCAGGTACCCTTGTTTTTGGAACTGCTGGGTCTCTTGCCCAGTCCTTGTCCTCCTGGACACACTTAAGCGTGCTGTATTTCTTCAGCCTGGTGTGGGCTGCCTTTGGGACAAATTGGGGGGAGATAAAAACCTGCAAGTGATGCGGGATGCAGCAAGGCTGACTGCACACAGCTAGTTTAGAAGCTCTGGGAAGAACATTATTATATCCAAGAGAAGAAAAAAGGTTATAGAAGTCTTTAGGAAGCTAATGTCATTCCTAGCATACAGGAGAAATTAAAGTGGATATATAGATATATATTTTAAGTCTTAATCTGGTGAATGCTGACCGCATGCATACAGCACAACAAGCACTGCTTTTTGCCACAGGTGTGAGCTGTGCATTTGTATGTCCCTTGGATTTGTATGTCCCTTGCAAATGTCTTTAGGTTGGTATGTGCTGTGTTGCTTTCCACAACTGCCTATGATTCCCCTGCCTGCCCTCGTTTGCTCAGAGAGTGGTGAACAGCAAAATCCCTGCATCTTCCCAGGATGTGGGTAGGCTCTTAGCGGTCATTTCTTCTTGATTTATTATTTCTGCAACCACTGCAAGAGCAGGCGCAGCTGGGACTCCGGCTTAACCCACCTCACCTCCCGAGAGCATCTCTCCCTCTGCTCCTCGGGCTAGGTGGGAGCTGAAGGAAGCCTTTCCCAGGCCACCCTGACGTGGAAGCAAGGAGCTCTGGAGCACACCTCACCTCCACGGGATGATCCTCGCAGGAGCAGTTGCTCAGGAGCAGTTTGCAGGCTCCGTCTCTGTCCGGTTTCAGCGATTTGGGAAGTCCAGGGCCAGCCAATTTATCGTGAGGGCTTCGCTCGAGGCTTGCTGTCGGTTGGCATGGGCAGGCGGCTGTAAATAGTGAATAAATGAATGGAGCAGGCTCTGCTCTGGCATAAGCAGCAAGTCCTCCTGCTGCTTTCAGGGGGCATTGCATCAGAGCTGGATTTGGCTCCTCGGGAGGCGGCGTGAGCCAGTGGGCAAAGCAACAGGGGGAGGCAGAGACCTGGGTTTGCAACCCGCCTCTGCCACTGACTTCCAGCATCACCTTGGGCAAGTTATTTCTTCTCTCTGCCCTCGTCTTCCCTCCTCCCCAGCTTGCGTTTCTTTTGTTTCTGCGTGCTGTGAGCTCCTCAGGGGAGGGGCTGCGTTTTACAGCTGCGAGCGGTGTAAGGGACACGGCTACCCCGCTGAAATAATTGGATGTCAGTCTGCAGAGCAGGAAAGAAAATGGTGCTGTAGCATTCTTGGGTCCTTTTGGGTAATGTAAGATATATCGTAAAGCACTTTGGCTGCAACAACAAAGCTTATTGATCAGCCCAGAGCCTTCCAAATTGGGTCTTTCTGCCCGAGAAGTAGCAGGATGAAGAATTAAAGTACTTACACAGGAGAATATTGTACATGAGTTATTGAGTAACCATCAGCCCCGCGCCAGCGCTGCTTGATTTCTCTGGACTGTGTGCAACTTCTGAACATTTTATCTTTTTCCTTCTGCTTTTGCAGGCTCGTGCCAGCTTCTGCAGCATATAAAGTAGGTGCTATTTTTATTGAATCTGGCTTTAATGTAGTAGATTTTTCACACGTGTGTTGGTTTTTATTGTTGGTCTCATTCCTGAACTTTCTGGCACCTCCGAGTGTAAAGTCAGTTATGTGCACATTGTTTGGCAGATGAATTTCTATTTCTGGGAATCATTTTCCTTCTAAAATGTATTTCTATATTAAAAATGTGATCTGTATCCATAAGTGAGATATACTGTCCTGCGCCTCCAGCCCAAAGACTTCTGCAGCCAGAGGTCACCAAGGCAGGGGGATGCAGCCTCGCGAGGAGACCTCCGCTGTCCAAGCCGCAAGCACTTCTGTTAAGGTCTTGTTTTACTGACCCACTCTCTGCCTCCGAGCAGCAAAAATTCCCCTCTGATCTCGCAGGAGGGAAAACCCAGCCAGAAAGGGAGGATAAAAAGCACTGTCTTTCAGCGTTGCCTCCCTTCCCAGCTACTCTCCGTGCTAGATCAGAGCCTGTCTCGCCGAGCCCTACCGTCAGCCCGAGCACAGCTTTCTCCCAGCTGAGCTCCCTCCTGCATTGGCAGCCCCTGGTCCTCCCTCCAGCATCCCCCAGCCCCGCGTAAAAGGGTTTGGCTCCGGGAGCAGGCTGCCCACCCTTCGGAAGGTGCTGTCCCCCTTTCTCCATCTGCGCACAAGCTGCCAGGGAACAAGTAACCATGGCTGTGTGTGGTTTTCTCGCCTAGGGTGACCTGGAACACATCTGCAAAGCCCTCCAAAGTAGTAGGAATGTGCTCCGTTAGGACATGATTCATCCTGCATACCGCATGGGTGGCTGCTCAGGGAGAATTTTGACATTTGCATAGGCAGAGACTTTCCGCTTCTCGCTTGCCCTCCAACTCCTGCGCTCTGCCTGCTCAAGCAGGGGGGCTGCGGAGCCAGAAGGGATCTCCCTGAGCTGGAGCCGACCCGGCAGCAGTGGTTCTGTCCCACCACCTAAAAGGACAACGGTGAGCTCCAGGGGCAAGCTTAAGGCAAGAAGCTGCTCACTGAAGGATGGCTTCAGCCCCTTAGGTCCAAGCAAAGCCGTCCGGAGCTGCTGTCCAGGGATCGATCAGGTATTTGGGAACTGCAGCCAGCCCCCACGGGCAGGAAAATATTATTACAGTCCTACCACTCAGGGAAAACCTGTGCCATGCCAAAAGTAAGTGATACGGACAGGACTGAGTCACACACGCTGTGTCTGGGAAGGAAAAGGAGTTGGGCAACAGCACAGTTGTCTCTTTTTACCTTTGGGCTGCTCCCAGGTAAGTGGCTTTATCTCAGCAGCTGCAGTGTGAGCGGACTGAACCGCAGGCCAGCGAGGGACGGTGATGCTCTCGAGTTTGGGAGGCTGCTCGCTGCCTTTCACTACCCAACTGTGACCAGCGGTGCTTGCGGAGTGAGCAAGACGTGTGCCACTGCTGGATAAATGGGAAAGACGCAGGAATTGTGACTTAAGGTGAGGAAAGGTAAGGGCTTGGTGACCGAAAATGTGATAGCTACACCCAACTGGATCTGAACTCTTGGGGAAAAAAAAAAAAATCTTGCAGACCTCATCTTGCTTCTTGGGGCCAAATGCAATTTAAGGGGTGGAAATGTGTAATGGATCTGTAATGGGTATACGGATTCAGTAAGGGAAACAATAAGGATGTACAACTTAGCTTGAACTTTGTGCTGCTCACTTTGGCATCAAAACAGCATCTGGGCAATCCTAGCTCTTGGTGCAGGGATTATTATTTTTTAAATTATTTTTAAGATACTTCATTTAAATCCTTAAGTGTTGAGGGTAAAGAATAAATTTCAGGCTGTTCTCTAAAGTCTGCCCAAGCCAGGTCTGGTACTAAGTGCAATGTTCTAAAGAATGTTTTCAACAAATTTAGTAAGTAGGGATTTACCTATCCAGAAAGAAACCCTGATACAGAAAGTGACCCACTGCCAAGAAAGCTGTGAGTAAATACTGACCAGTCCTAAGCAGTGTGTGGAATTTATTGCAGTAGTATTTTCTTAATTACAGTATAAATTTGGTTTGAGACACAGATTTAATGCCTAGAAATAGATTTGTTTTTTTTTTTAATGTAATATTTTAGAAGCCACGTTAGGGTCTGAAAAAAAAAACGTTCAAGTCAACAGAAACCCTCATTCTAGCTTAGGGAGGCTTCAGATCAACTCTGTGAGCAGCACAGGCGTTCACAGTTGCCATCACCCTCACAGTGAGTCACCAACAGCAAAGTTGCTACTTTAGATTGCTCTTTTAACACAAAATTCAAAGCCCTCAGATATTGTATCTAAAGAGAAATATTTACACAAGATGTGTATAAATATAAAGTTTATTCAGTATAGTGTTTAGAAAAATAAGTTCACATCATCTCAGAATACAAATAAAACACTTAATTGTCCAGGCACAAACCCCTATTACAGTACAACAAACATACATACTTTAGATCTCTTTGGTTGGGTAATTAAGCACAGCTACGTTTGATGATACACTCTGGGTCGGCATCATCTAACAGTGCAGTAAAGACTTCTGATTATTCCCTCCTCTAATGCGTACATTCCGCTTAAATTTCTTATTTGTTGTAAGGCACAATAAACCCATATCACAGAAATAACTGGTTAGTTCTGGACAAACAGTACATGCAGCAAAAGAACAAACATCCTCTGAACGTGAATCCCGAAAGTCAGGAGATTCACCCTCCTCCTTGAGTTCAGAAATGTAAGAAGCTAGTTTTAAATTATATGAAACATACAAGTAAGATATAAAATCCTTCAAGATAATAACTGCTAGGAGATACAGGAAGACTTCAGGTCTCCTTGCTTGTAAAATGTCATTGATTTTGTTTCTGGACTTACTAGAATTATTATTTTTCATGATTTGAGATGCTGCTTGACCACAAACACTACAGGATTCATGCCCCTGGGAGTTCTGCACATTTGTTTCGTGTGAAACCGGAGGGGTGCACCCCGTTGGCTGTTCGTCTGTCCTTGGTAAGAAAAGTGCACAGGCACTGGAAATCTACATACAGGAAAAGTTCCTGTGCACATGGGGCCAAATTCTGCCTCGCTTAATTTAACTGACCACGGTTATTGCAGTGAATCTCCCCATTATTGTCATTAATCTTGATAATGACAACTCTAAAGATGCTTCCAGGCTTACTTCTGGGGAAAATAGCTTTCTGAATGCGTCTTCCTGAATCCACAGGCAGGGTAAAGCAATAAATGGAAAGAGGTATATGCTTGGATAGATGGTTGCTGTTCAGTTATAACTGTCTGAGTATCAGCCTAGTGAACCGCTTCGTGCTGCCACTGCGTACCGGGCCAAATCCGTCCCTGATCCAACTCCAGTGAAATGCATGGACCACATTCTCAGCTGGGGTGAAATGACATTAGTCAGTGGAACTGTGCTCGTTTGTCCCAGCCGAGGACCTGGCCGATAGATGCCCACCGTTTATGTGGCTGAAATGTCCTTTTAGGTAAGACCACAGGAATAATGCTGCAAATAGTCCAGACAGAGCATGTGATTCGGTACATTTCTGGTTCTCTGCAAAAGTCTGGGTGAAATAGAGGCAGCTTTAATTAAAAGTAGTAAAGAACAAAGACTTTTTTTTTTTTAACGTTCATGCTTTGTAGGAATTTGGTTAAACTTTAAGCATATCTTTCCAAGCCGAGTCTGGGACCAGAAAAGTAGTAGAATTTGGCAACGTTTCCTGTAAGATTTCCAGTGGACTTACAAGTTACAAACATACGTGAAGTTGAAATGATCCTTTATTCTCATCCGTAACAGGGAGGGAGGAGAAGTATTTACGCAGGATAGACAGAGTTTCCACTTAAACAGAACAGGGTAACAGGGACTGTCTGTGAGATTCAGGATGCTCACTGCCATTAATGCACGTGGGAGATGAGCATCCGTATCTCCTAAACACCACGTAAAATCCTCAGTCAGGAAACAGTGGAGCAATGCCTTATTTACAGCAGCTGAAGATCTGGCCCCAGATGCTGCTCGGGGCTTTGTGTACTGTCTCGGTAGGGCCGTTAGCTTTCTTGCTTGAGGGCCACAAAACCCAACCCTTAATTTACAGTAGGAGGAAAACTACCATTTAAATATCTATTTTAAAAACACTGTACCGTGCAATGAGTCTTTATATTGTGCATATGTACCTGCAGAAAACATGAGGTTACACCTACATCATCTGGAGGGAATGACACTTATTTTCAGTGGGAGAAAGAAAGAGAAAAACCTAGTAACAAAATAAGTTACTCGATATCTGGAAGACAAATAGATTAATCTTACTTTGTCCCAAACCGCTGCTTTTACGTACATCCTCCGTTCCCCCAAAGGAATGGGAGGTTTCCTATTTGAAGTACCAGACACTCCAAGATACGCACCACTGTAACAACACGCACAGTTTTTACATCAACTGTGCTGCAAAGCCATGGGATTCAGAGCCTCAGTAACACAATGAATGCAAAGGAGGAAAAAAAAAAAAAAGTAATGTACTGGCGTAACACCACAGTCTTTTCATTTATGGGACCTGATTGCTTCAACAACTGACAGAGTGCTCTGAAGTATTCTCTAGCTTGCCTTTAAACATAATCCGAGCTTCACAGACCAAATGTCAAGCCCTGAACAACCCCTTCAGAGCCACGCACAGCTCTCGCTCCATGCACACGTTCTCCATTAATGCGACAACACAGGGTCCTTCCAATTTTCCAAACAGTTGATCAATTTATGCAACGCAGATATGGCTACTGTGACCATCATCATCTTGGTTTTACAGGTGAAGAAGAGGGGGGGAGCACAGTGTCCGTGCTGGAGCCCAGCAAGGTACTCAGATAAACCCCCAGAGCAGAGAGGAGAGCTCTGGACTATCCAATTCCCTGCTCACACAGAGATCCCCTGAGCGTCAAGGAAGTTGTGCCAGGGGAACATACAGCTCCATGTTCTGCTTGTGATAATCTCCACTTTAAAGCGCCTGCCTTGGGCACCCTTTTTGCTTGGGTGCATGTGGGGACAGCCAACTGCTTATGGGCTGCTGCTGTTTGCAAGGCACTGCTGACTCCTTAGAGCTGCACAGTGCATGCCTTGCACGCTTGCTCTTCCCTTTCTCTGCACTTTTCCCTGCAACCCCAGACTCTCTGGCTCATGGTGTAAAACTACAGCGCTCACCAGCAGAGCTCAGCTTGGAGATTTCACAAAATACCTTGCAAAACATGCTGCTTTGGATATAGTGCAAAACAACAGCCAGGATGTCCATGCCTTCGGTCCTTAAAGTCTTTCCATGGAACCAGGTAAAAACCAAGACAGAAACAGACTGGGATGTGCTACCTCTGTTCTCTTTCCTTTCAATTTTGTTTTTTTTTTTTGTCCTTTACGAGTGTTTTTTTGTCTTGGGCCTGATGCGGAGCCCACGGAAGTGTATGAAAAACGTTCCCATTGCTTTCCAAAGGCTCCGGACCAGGCCCCCGGTGAGGATGAATACATGCCTTAGCTACTGTATATATTCACATTAGAATAAGAGATACAAATAAAACAGAAACACAAAGACTAACAGCATGTCATTTTTATACACCTGTAGTATTATTATTATTCTCTTAAAGCTTAAGGATGTGCTTTTCCATGCTACAAAAATTCCTCTGGAGGAAAGGCGAAATGTGTTCCACCTGCCTCGAGCCTGCCTGCTCCTGCTGCCCCGGCGGAGGGGCGAAGAGGGAGGGACCTGTTGGGCAGCTGCAGCCCCCACCGTCAGCCCCCGCGCTGCTTATTCTGGAAGGATACATAAATACACGCTTAAGTGCACTCCTGGATGGGGGCCTGCTTGCTGAAGAGCAGCTGAAACTCTCCCACATGGGCTGGTTGGCCAAGGGGGCCGTGTAAACACGGGACTCCCCTCCCTGGCCCGCCCAGCCAACCTTTCACACTCATCTGCCCCAGGCAGGAGCCAAGATCTTTCCCTCCACACGGCTGTGCTGCCCGTGGGCCCTCCACTGACTCCTCCTGCCCAGCTTACGCGGCGCAGAGAACCTATCTTTGGCTCCCTGCACCGCTGGTAAATGTCACCCACCACGACCAAAAGACTTTAACTCTTTCTTCTTACTCGTGCAAGTAGGGGCACTGAAGTCAGCAGGTCTACTTGCAAAAGTAAGGCATCAGGATTTGGCCCTGAGGACGGATATTTGCAAGTCAGTGTTTGTATTCCTCCTGCTACTGTGCTTTAGTAACAAAGATAAGGCCACTAGGAAGAAAGGCACATGGAATTCTGTAAAAAATACACAAAAAAAAAAAGGTTCAACTAATTTGCAAATTACTAACAAAACAAACAAAAAACCCCTGAACACAAAGACAGAGGGGGTAGAGACAAGGACCTCCTGGGTTTGTGAGACTGGGAGCTCATCTTCTAGCTTCAGTGTGATTAACATTTTACTTTTACAGTCTATTGCTTGAAAAACTACAAAAAAAGTAAAACCTTGTCAGAAATAACTACGTTTACTTCCTGCTCAAACAATAAAAATAAATTAAACAGCCAGAAAACGTTTTCCTTTTCAATGCACTGTGTCTAAAGTAAAAGGGAACATAAACCATAAATAAAATCCATTGTACTAATTTAAAAAAAAAAGTCTCCTTTATAAGAACTGAAACAATATTTACATTCATACTGGAGAGAAAGCTTCTGAGTTGCATAATTAGAGTTTCAGATGATGCTTTTCTGGTGCACTGACAAAATGCTAGCTGTAGCATTTAGAAACCTGTAAGTGTTTGATGCGAGATTTTTGGTATGAACACAAGTCTGCTGGAAAAAAGCAAACACACCAGTAACAAGATTATTCATGATTTTGTTTCGTTTCTTAACCTCAGACAACAAAAAAGTGGCCTGTGAGGTATCGTCTAGAGTTCTTAAAAATTTTTCAATGCCCATGGACTAGAAGTAAACAGCGAAAATGACTGCATCGTTTCTACCTTTTCAGAGCGAGATTTTTGTTTTCTACCTAATGTTAGGAGTGTATACTTACTGTTGAGAGCATGTTGTACTATGGAGAGTCTACTTAAATTATCAGCGGAGTAGCAGTTAGCCAAACCTGTACCCATTCGTTTGGTACTTCCCCTGGCGTTTCCTTTCTCCTTTAATCTGCTTAAAAGAGAATACTGCATGCAAACCAAGTGCGGCAACCTAATTCCATTGCCGGAGATTCCTCTGTACATTAATTCAGACCATGTAAATGTTCTTCTATTTTCTTTAAATGAAAAAAAAAAAAACAAACACAACCAAACACCCCTCTTGGTGCTTGTTAGGGCCTCAACAGGAGACTTATCTAGTGAAACAGAAAGCAAAAAAAAAATTACAAGTCTTGCATATCTTCATCCATCTGAACTGTCTGCAGTTTGGCAAGCTCCTTTTTGTCCGTTTCCAGTTCTTCACAAACCGTGTCAACCATGTTACTCATAACATATTTGGATTTTGAATCCAGCATCATTAAGTTGCCAGTTGACTTACTTTCCGAATTAGGCAAGAAATTCTCCTTGACATCGGGTACAGCTTGCAGAACCAACCTGTGCTCTCTGACAAAATCTTGATGTACTTGTGCAGACGGGTGGCTGACACGGTCTCCGGTTGCAGAAACTATTTCTCCAAGTGCGGGCTGTGCTGTAGAAATGGACAAGAGATCTTGACTGGTAATGAGCGAACAGTTCTGAAGGGTTGCATAGTTAGTGTTGCTGATAGATATCACGGTAGAGGTACTGGTTACAGGCGATGACATGGACTGGCTCTCTGAGATACCAGAGTTCAGTTCTGCAGCATTTAAAAGAGTGGGTGGTGTGAGGGAAAAATTATGTGAGGGCGTTACATTCACTAACGAGGAGGCCAGGTACTGGAGTCCTCCGCTGGATATATTTTCAGAAGACATGTTTACGTTTAGTTGCGTGTTCTGACTGACCGGCATTAACTGAGAAAACACAAGGCTTCTCTCCAGTCCTTCTTGCTTAGCAGATCCTACCGTCTGACCTGAATTGGGAACTGTATAAACGACCGCGCTTGGAGTGAGGGGGCTGAAGAAAACCTTTCCTTGTTGCACCGTTGAAGAGTCGCTCGTAAAAGTTCCCCCATCAGATGTGCTAGGATTTACTGAAACGTTACCTAGGGAGAGGGAAGCAAAAGAGAGGAAAATACAGATTACAGTTGGCAGGGAGCTCTGCAGTCATTTTCTTAAGACACTTTGGTCCTCTTATCTTTGAGGTATGTACATATGCCAATATTTCATGCAACATAGAACAGCATTGCTTATAACAGGTGAGAGAAAATTTGGTATGAAGAAATAAAAGCTTCTGTTAATAGAAACCGCTTCTAGAAAGAAAAAAAAAAATGGTTCTGGTATATTAGGTCTCTTTCAGGCTCTCATTAAGGGGCAAACAGTCCCTAGCCACGTGATTAAAATGAACGTGCTTTGGCCCTCGCTAGTTGCCACCACTCAATTTCTATCTAAGAATAGCAGCATGAAAAGCTATTAAAGATAGTTCGGTGACAGACTCCAACTTGTGTGTGGGAAACCGTAGACACGTCACATAGAACACGCTATTGCTGGGCAGAATCTACCTGAGTAACCTGCAGGGAAAAGTTCAAACAGCAGCTCCTACCAGGCTGCCTCTGTAGTCAGTCAGGCATTTAGATGCGGTGCCGTTCACCTTGCTTCATCGCCTATTTCTAGAAGCCTCACCCCACTCTAGCCACCAAACGGTGTAAAGCCACCCAGCGAGCAGCTACCCTGTCAGAAAGCCATGGGACTGCTCACACGATGTCCCAGCTAACCAGGGCAAGAACAGGTGGCCAGCCAAGACCTGAAGCTGGTTTCACTGGGCATGCCTTCTTAGTTGTTGTTAGGACCATTCCTAAAATAAGATATGCTGGCTCTTGGGACAGGGCTTCACTTTAAACACCTCTCTTTCTCAAAAGCTCTTTAATAATTATATTTAAGAGAGTACAATTGGAGATACCTCAATTTTTTTTAACAGCACTGAAGGTGCATCTCACCAGGGGAATAGTTTAGGTCCTTGTTTATTTCCATTAATCAATCGTGATGATTTTTTGAAAGATTTACTCATATGTGTAAACCAGGAGAATAAAGTGAGGCAACCTGGCAATAACGTATCATTTACTGCAGCTTACTTAAAACAGTCCGCAATGCACTTCACTTGGAACGTGCAGCAAGCTATCCATCCTTCTCATGTTAAAAAAAGAGAGAAATCAAAGCAGCAAACCAGCTCTCTTGACTTTTCTCTGCACCAGACTAGACATATGGTGGATCAGTCTCTGGTGGGAATTGGTATTTTCAACACTGGGGAAAAATCTTCAGTGCATGGCTTATTACGCCCTGATTGTCCCATATTAAGGGACAGAACTTTCTTTCTCAGCTCTGCTGGCTGTCAGCTTATACCTTGGAGCATGTGGATTAAACAGCTTTTGTAATTACAGGTGGTATTCAGACCAAATGTCTGATGCTTTCTAATCTTGGTTAAACTAATTACCAGTAATTTCCAGTGACTGTAAGTGCCACATTTTAGGATTTTGTAATTTTGTACCCATTTAAAGTGTGTCTGTACAGCTTCAGCATTCCTATGTTATTTTAACAGCAACAGCAATTAACTCCCTGCACACATTTGACTGAAACAAGCTAATGAGAGCACCACTTGATTTTCATTGTAGTGCTCCTGGAACTACAGCAATTCATTCAAGTTTAATCATTTTCATAACCAAAGATACAGTGGTTAATAAGTAACAACGCTTTCCAGTTCTGCTTTATAACTGACCTGCTTCAAAATAACAATCCAGAGCTGGAGTTGCATTCCCTACGATTCTTCCTCCCTGGCCAGAAGCTTCACTCTATGGTATGTTAAGACAAACTCTAAAACAAACTCGGGGAGGAGCCTGCACACTTGGCATGTGAACCTGCGATGACATATTTCCCTTGGACTGAGGGCAGTTCTATCCAAATACCCTTGCATTTTGTATCTACAAGCTATTACATACTCCTATTGTTTCCCTGCAGTTTAATCGTTCTTAATTATAGGACAGAAAGCGTATGAGTGTAACTGCTTGGTCTTGTTGTGTCTATAGTCATTTAAAATTTATTTATGAAATGGTTTGGTTAAAAAAAACAGCACACAAGACAACCACCACAAGAACAACAACGGTAACAGCTTCCAGCTGCAGCAGTTTTCATTTTTATAAACTTTCTCATTAAAAAAAATTCAACAGCAAATGGGGAATATTTTGAATTACTGAAACGTGTAAAATTGACAAACATTTGTAAAGATTAATACCATGGGCTTCAGAGAACAGTACGAGATAAAAAGAGTGTAAAACACCAGATTTCCTTCCCTGCTCTTGGTAAAGAAGCTCGGTTCTCATGTAATATGTAATTATGCTCCTACCCAGGAGCATAATCCACAGAGAAGGATGCGGGACACATTATAAAGGAACGCAAAACAGTACTTGATGTACTGTGCGCAGCTGGGGCCAAGGTACAATGATGGTACATCAGAGGAAAAGTATTATAGGTCCTGAAATACGAGGTGTGCCCAACCCCCATTTTCTCTTGTAGCTTTCCCTGTAACAAACAAAACTTTTACCTTGTGAAGCTGCCACAGAAACAGGAGGCAGCTGCAGAGAAGAAAAACCGATGCTTCCGTTCAGCAGCTGGCCATTTGTTCCTGAATTAGGGATCTGGACAATGCCATACTGGTTTATTTGGACAGGAGCAGTAAAAGTAACTACAGAGCCTCCATCTTGGGAAGCAACAGTTTCTACGCTTTCCCTTTTCACTTCTGAGCTTGGTATCAATCCTGGGAATGAGACCGGTATGTTGCTGGGGCTGAAAGTGGCGGCTGCTGCTGTGTTAGGGACTGAAGCCTGAAGGAGTTTGAAGTCCTTAACATCTTCTGAAGATGACGACAATATGTCAGTAATGGATACCCCGTTGCTCACAACGCTCGAAGTGGTTTTGGGTGAATTTAAAGTTACTGTCTGGGAAGCCCCCACACTGAGTCCATTGAGAATTACACCATTGGGTCCCTGAAGAAAAGAGCTACCATTGAGAAAGACAGGAGAAGTACTGGCAGGCACAAGGTTTCCATTCAACAAGACACCAGATGAGCTCAAGGCTATTTTAGTGTTTCCAAGCTGCTGCATGTACACAGGCTCCATGTGGCTGGGAAGGCTGAGGCTGGTAACTCCATCGGACGAGCTGGAGAGCGGATGTGGAGATAAATCCTCCTGCCCCTTACTGGATTCATCTTCCGTGCTAGGGTTGCCGTCTGACTCGCTAGGGGAAGAGATGGAGAGATGACATTGCATTACCACGGCACACCAGTGAGCTCTGGACCAAAGGAGACGCCTTGCTTTGATACGGGTTGGAGGAGTTTGTCCAAATCGCTTTTATTTCATATGCTTTGCCTCAAAGCGTGTTTTAAAAGCAGCCTGAGATCGAGGCAAGGATTTCTTAGACCAGAACACACCAAAACCGCCCACCGGCCGGCGTGAAACTTTACAGACTGCATTACAGCCTTGTAAACAGACCCCCCCTCGGCCGCCCGCTACCCCAAACAACCTGGGGGTGACCGCCTCGGGCCCACCACCCCAAGAAAGGGGGCGGCACGTGTGAGAGCAACCCGGCGGCCCCGGGAGCAGCCATTTGGGAACTTGCTCCGTGGCAGCCTGGGGAGGTAGAGGCAGGCCAGGAAGCTCCAGCCCGACCCTCCCGAGCTCCGCAGGCAGCGCCGGAGGCCCACGGGCGGCGGGGGAGGCCCTGCCTCAGCCAAGGGGGGGGCTGAGGGGGACCCGCAGAGCCCCTCCTGCCGGAGCAGCGCCTATTTTTTTTTTTTTTTTTTTGCTGACTTGTCCGCCCGGGCTCGCATTTTTTTGGCTGCTCCCTCCCTTCCCCCTCCGCCCTTTGATGTGTCCCGAGGAGAGGGGGCCGCGGCTGCACAATCGCGCCCTTGGTTGAGAAATGCCTTGGGGCCCTTCTCGCTGCTGCCGCTGCTTTTTTTTTTTTTTGCCTTTTTTTTTTCTCCCTTCTCTTTCCTCCTCCTTTCCCCGCTCTTTTCTTTCTCTTTCTCCCTCCCCTCCGAGGGAGGGCAGAGCCGCGGAGGTCACCTCCACCTGCCCGCCTCAGCCCCGGCCGCTCCGACACCGACACCGGGGAGAGGGAGCGGGGGGGGGGGCACCGGGATAAAAGTTTCCCCTTCCCCGAGCCGAACCGAGAGAAGCTCCCGATCCCCAGGGGGGGCTGCTCGGAGGCCCCGAGGCCCATTTCGGTTTCTCTCAGACCGGGCCCGGCCCCGTTTTTCCTCCCCCCCCCCCCCACCAACCCCCGGCTCTTGAAACCCGAGCCCGGCCCGCTCCCGAGTCAGGTTTCAAAACAGAGCGGGACCCCACACCCCCGCGCGTCAATGATTAACTCTGTCAGGCGCAATCGTTAAATAAAAACAACGAGGAAACAAACAGCGTGTGTGTGTGTGTGTGTGTGTCCCTCTTCTCCTCGTCCTTCCACACCCCCCCCCAGGGGCTGGGGAGGGGGGGGGCCCGGAGGAGAAGTTCTCCTTGTGGCCGCCTCCCCGCGGGGCTGGGCGGGCGTGGGGGGGAGCGGGGAGGGGGGGAAGGAGGGGAGGCCGGGGCACGGCGAAGGTAAGCGCCATGTTTGCGAAGGGAAGAAAGAGCCGGGAAAAGGGAAGGCGGCGAGATGGGGGGCGGGGAAGTGAAGGGGGGGGAAAAAAAAGAAAAAAAAAAAAAAAAGAAAGAAAAAAGTTTGCGCTCACCTCTTGGACTGCGTCTCCGAAGGGTTGCGGTCCCGCTGCCTGCGGTTCTTGAACCAGTTGCTGACCTGGGTGAGGGACAGCCCGGTGATCTTGGCCAGGTTGCGCTTCTCGGCCGGCGAGGGGTAGCGGTTCTGCTTGTAGAGCTCCTTGAGCGCGTTGCGGGACTTCTCCTTGAAGCAGTACACCGTCTCCTCGCCGTCCCAGATCGTCCTGGGCAGAGGGTATTTCCTCCGCAGCCTGTACTTGTCCACCGCCCCCAGGGGTCTGCCCCGGGCTCGCTCCGCCTCGGTGTAGCGAGCTTTGTACCAGAGCTCCTGCAGCAGCGGGTGGTTGGACGAGTCGAAGTTGTGGCTCTCCAGGATGCTGTAGAGCTCGGCGTAGATGCCCTGGTGGAAAGCCACCAGCGCCCGGGCTTTCATCAGGCTCTCGTTGCCACGTAGCAGATCGCTTGGGGGCAAAGACCACAGGAACCTGGCCAGGCGGTCCAGGTTCCCACCTTGCTGCAGCGCCTCGCACACGCAGGCGACGTGGTCCGGGGAGAAAGCCAGGGGGGTCTGCGAGGAAGACGACGACGAGGAGGACGACGAGGACGAGGAGGAGGACGACGAGGAGGAGGAGGAGGAGGAAGGCGAGGCGGCGGCCGCAGCGTGGTGGTTCCTGGCCAGGAGCTCGGTGTGGAGCAGGACCTGCTCGGCGGCCGCCTCCTCCCCGCCGTGCTCCATGGGGAACGGGGCGGCGGCGGCGGGGGGGGGCGGCGGCGCCGCGGGGTTCAGGGCTCCCGCCGCCGCCCCGTCGGGGGGCACGGCTTCGGAGAGCATTTCCATCACATTTTCCTGCTTGATCTCCACCGCGCTCGTGATCTCGGCCGTGGGGGAGGCAGAAGACATGGTTTGTTTTCCTTGTTTTTTTTTTTTCTCCTCTCCCCCCCTTTTTTTTTTTTTTTTTTTTCCTCTTTGCAAAGTCCACTCCTCCTCCTCCTCCTCCTCCACCTCCTCCTCCTCCTCCTTTCGGCCGGCTGCTAGCCGATCAGGTTTCCTCCCGGCCACGCACCGACCATTAACGACCGCTGCCGTGGCCAAGCCGTGCAATCGGGCTCCGCTCCGCCGCTCCCCCCAGCGTGACTCCCGGCCCCGCCGCAACACTATAAGGCCCCGCCGCCCGCTGCCCCGGCCGCGCCCGCCCATTGGCTGAGCCGCCGCCAGGGGGCGGGGCCTCCCGCGTCCCCATGGCAACCGTCAATCAAACGGCCCCGCTCCCCCCTCCCTCCTCCCTCCCCCCCCCCTCCCTTCTCCCTCCTCCTCCTCCTCCTCACGGGCACCTCCACCTGGAGCCCCGCGGGCGGAGCGAGGGAGAAGGCGTTAAAAAGGAGTGAAAAGGGAGAAGAAACGGAATAATAATTAAAAAAAAAAGGACCAAAAGAAATGAGAAATAAAAAAATACAAAATAATAAAGATGTGGAACCGCTCGCGGAGATGAAAAGCGAGGGCGCCTCAGGCGGCGCTGCCCCGCCGGGCTGGGGCTCGCCTCAGCCCGCTGCTGGCTGCCCCTTCACCCCCTTCACCCCCTTCACCCCCTTCACCCCTTTCACCCCCCGTTATCCCCCATTCCCCTCCCGCTTCACCCCCCCCCCCACCCCCCAAGTTACACCCGGAGCTGCCCCGCCCGGCCCCGTCCCAGCCGTGCGGGGCAGGTGCTGCCCGCGGCGGCTCGTACCTGCCCGGCCCGGCGGGGCTGCTGGGGGCCGGGGAAGGCGAGGCAAAGCCGGGCAGAGCCGGGCAGAGCCGGGCGGAACGCGCTAGGGAGGCGGGAGGGGCCGGCGGGGCCCTTTGGTAGCGGCACCGGGCGGCGGAAGGCGGAAGGGAAGGAGCTGAGGGGGTGTGGGGGGAAGGGGGGGGGGGAGGCGGCGGCGGCCATGGACGACCAGGGCTGCCCGCGGTGTAAAACCACCAAGTACCGCAACCCGTCCCTCAAGCTCATGGTCAACGTCTGCGGACACACGCTGTGAGTGCCCGGCCGCGGGGCTGCCTCACGGAGCGGGGCACAGCCCGATGGGGTCCGGCTGGGAGCCGCCGCCGGGCCCGGGGGGGGGTTGTGAGGGGTTTGTGAGGGGCTGTGAGGGGCTGAGGGGGCTGTGAGGGGCGCTGAGGAGCGTTGAGAGGCTGTGGGGGGCTGTGAGGGGCTGTGGAGGGCGTTAAGGAGCTGTGGGGTTTGTGAAGGGTTTGTGGGGGACGGTGAGGTGCTGTGAGGGGTTTGTGAGGGGCGTTGAGGAGCTGTGAGGAGCATTGGGGGGCTGTGAGGCATCTGTGGGGGGGTATTGAGGGGCTGTGGGGGGGTTGAAGAGCGTTGAGGGGTTTGTGAGGGTCTGTGAGGGGTCTGTGAGGGTCTGTGAGTCTCAGGAAACACTGCAGAGTGTGAGGGTGCAGGATCGAGAAAGAAAGATAAAAGCTTCATGGTTAAACAAATGGTGTGTTCAGTGCTGTGCTTGGATAATTAAGAAATCCTAATCTATCTACCTGTGTCCTTACTGGTGCGTCAGTTCTCCTAATGAACGGTGCTCTCTCTGAAGGGTTGGTGCAGCTTTAAATATTGGAGAAGCCTCTTCTGAGCTGGTGCCGCCTGCGTTGTTTGCTCCTTACCTTATCTCTTGTAGCAGCAGGGTTGGGAGCACTTCTTTCTGCTTTTCCCCAAAGATGAGTGCTTGTATCAGCTGCAGCCAGCAGTGGGAATTAGCTCAGTAACGTGTCTGCATTCATTCACCTTTGGATCTGGAGATCTTTCTGCTTTTCCACGTAAATTCTAAAGGCGCTGTTCAAGTTCTTTCTAGGTTTATGTGATAGAAGCCTCCCCCTGCAGTAGCAGCCCTTTCTTTTTGTTGTCTCTTCGTCTTTCCCATGACATTTATGTTGAGATGCTTGTTTTTAAACCACGCGTGAATTACATTTAAAAGACAGCCTGAAACCTTTACTTAACCCTATGTGCTCACCCACTGTAAGCGATCAGCAAGAAGGAACTGGATTGTAACAGAGGACGTGCGTATGTATATACAGTTGTGAAATAAAGGGTTAGCTTTAATGCAGTTCCCCAATCCTGTCTTCTGTGGCCACGAAGCACTTGCACTGCCGCCAGGGAAGGCACGCGGGAGAGCAGCAGATGCTCCCCGGGTCGTGCTGTTGTAGGAGGGGAGCAGCAGGAGTGCCCCTTTGGTGGCAGCGGTGCTGGCTGTGTGGAAGTGCAGCGTTAGCTGGACTTCAAAAGCTAACAGCAGCGTTGGGGCAAGGCTGTGCAGTTTTAAAATGCTGTTTCTATCTTCTGTTCCAGCGAAGATCAAAGGACTAGTGGTCTTCGTGATCTTCTGCTTTCAAGCTCCTCCAGAGCCACTTCCAGCAGAGGACAGCATGTTTCAGTTTGCTCTCCTTCTTTGGTTCGCAGTGTTTTCTTTTGTAGCTGAGCTTTGCTTGAGAAAATGAGTCATGTTTTGTGCTTTTCTGGGTCCAGCTGCTGACATTTTCTTAGGGACTGATGTCCCTGCCTTGCTTTCCTTGTTTCTTCCCACACTGCCTCTGCTCACCCCAGCTCTCGTTGTTTGCACTTTGGTGTTTGGAAGTGTTTTGTCCAAGGCCAGAGCTGGCCTGAATCTGTGTGGCCCTGGCTTGGGCCAGCCCAGGTATCTCTGCAGGGTGCTCGCCAGGAGAGGTCTGTGCAGGGCCAGACAGACCCTCCCTGAATTTGGTGATGTCTGTTAGTCCCCCCGGTCACCTCCCAGCAAAGGGGGGCTCTGCAGCAGGGAACCACAGCTTTAAAGCTCCACTTTACCCTTGAGGGTAGCGTTGAAGTCACTGCGTGAGTTGGATTTCTGGATTTCTTTACCTTCTTTGAAATCAAGGGCTCTCCGTCTTGATGTGGTTCAAGCGGGTCGCTTTCTCCCTGAAATATCCTTTTAATAACGCCTTTAACGTGTTTTTATTATTACTTCCGTATGATCTTACAAAGCCTCCATACTGGAAGTCATTTCTTGGTAACGGCCAGTGTGTTCTCATAATAACCGATCTCGAAGCTGGAAGCTCAGTGGAGACATCTGCAAGTGAAGTATGAGGGGAAAAAGGAGGCAATTGGCATTTGTCCTTTCATAAATTTACCACGTTTCTGCCACAGGGAAAGAATGTCTAACTTATTTTCAAAGCAAATGAGCCAACATAAATTTCTGATGGGGATTTATCCTTTTTATTAATACTTTGCTCTTCTTACAGTTGAAAATACTTCTCCCAATTCTTAATCTAAGTTTCTTCACTATAACTTAAGCATATAAGAATCCCAACATGCATTTTACCTTGTGAAGTGTTTGTTATGCCTCTTTTACAGGAACATTTTGTATGCTTTGGGGCTTTTCTCTTTGGCGTTTTCCACACTGAAGAAGTCCTATTCCTTCAGTGATATTTCACTTACATCTGCGGCCTCAGCTTATTTCTCTTCTCGAGGCTTTTTCCGCTTGGTTTGTGTTTTTCTTGGAGTGCTCGGAAATGGACATAATCCTCAGAGTCCTTAGAACCACAGGCAGAGTCAAAATTATTTCATTTGCCTTGCATCTGGTACTTGCATTTCATGCATCTTGCTAGGACAGATGAATCTATGCATGTCCTTATTTTTTTTTTTGCTGATATGTGTTGATTTATGTTTGGCTTAAACCCCAGATTCCTTAGCACCTCACCACACAGCGTATCTCCGTGCAGAGCAGTGTTTAACCTCGCTTTCCAAGTCGGTAAGCAGCTGACTGCTCCTACCTGTTTGCTTTATCAAACTGTACATTATTTCACATGAGTTTTGCACTTGCTTCACGTGACCTTAGATTCTGAGCCCGTCCATCAAAGTGCTTGCAGTTGTCCCAGCTTTATACCGTCTGTTAACTTAAGCAAACAAACCCTTTCTGTCCTGGTGTTTTATAACACGCAATTTGTTGACAAGGTGTTGTCTGGGAGATGTTCGAGTTGTTTCTTGGAGCCATAAGAAATCAAACTGAGGCAGAGGAGAACACAGAGTTGCCAGCAGAAAGTTCCTTGTTAAATAATCTTTATTTCCTCGAGTTACTTTTTATAGTAGTGGAGACTTAAAAAAGATTAGAGCCACATTAATACACTTGCTACCTATTTTCTCTGACTGAAATAACGATAACTTATCTCTGGGCAGGGCTCCTAGCAATCTCTCAGGACTCCAGCATGTTCTGTATTTGTTCAGTTTATATGACTGTCAATTCAAGTGTCAAAAGTCCCACTAAATCAAAACTATATTGCCTCGAGTTGGCATTTCCCTATCTACATTGCTGCTCTGTCACTGCAGGAACTTATATTCCTTTGGTACGGCTCGTTCTTGAACGGCGTGTTGGCTCCTAAGTGCTACGTTATCTGAGGCACGCGGGAGATAGCTGCTTGTCTGATCCTATTCCAGCATCATCCCGGGGACCGGCAGCAAGCCGGGCTGCTCTGCTCTCTTTTCCTGCTGTGTACAGGTAGGTGCTTCTGCCCTTCTTCAGACTTGATGTGGAGAGCAGAGCTGATCTTTGATAACTGCCTTTCTCAGCTTTCAAAGGGTATTTAGTGTGTTGTCTGCCAGCTTTGAGAACCTTCAAGGATTTTTTTTTTAATGCGGTAACCCCTGAATGTAGTCCAGAGGTGAAGTTTCACAAGGACTGTAGTGCCTTTATTGTGTTTTCGAGTTGAAGTTTACTGATAAATACGCGTGAGATATTGGGTCCTGGCTCTGCTCTCTTGGCTTGGGAGGTGTGAGGCACTTGCTCGAACGCGTCTCCCAGTTCTAGCTTGTGCTCCTGCTCCTTTCGTGCTGGTAGCAGCTTCGTTAGTCAGCTCCAGCTCATCTCACTTGGACAGATGCAGAAAACACCCCGAGTCCTTTGGCATTATCTGTTGGAGGTTTCCTTCCTGTAGAGCCGTGGGTTAACGTGCTCCTGCTTTAACTGCTCCCTCTTTCACCACGAGCATCCTAGAGGAATATTTTCCTATTACCTGCAGTCTTGCCTCCGTTAGTTTTTTTTCCTAATGCTTTGTTGTTTTTTTTCCTAATGATTTTGTTGTTTGTGCTATTCACTTCATCACCTTCAGATACTTGGAGTAGTACAAAACGGAGAAAGTGCAAAATCTGTTGAATTTCAAGTCATTAAAGGGCTTATACTTGGCTGAGATGGCTTGTCAGTACACCTCAGATCTTTCCTTCAGGTTTCAGATAGCTTGTTGTTTTACCTTTAGTTAATTTTCTTTATTTTGCCCTCCTGAAGAATGGCGAGTGGTGCCTTTTTATGCTTTCTGTCACCAAGTTGTTTCTGCTTTCATGTTCTTAGCCAATTCCCCCCCTTTGGTTGGAATAACGCTACAAGAGCCTTCCTTCTATAGCTTTCTTTTCCCACCTCTTGTATAAACAAAGTTAATCTCAAAGTGTTTGAGAACTTGTTGGGCAATGTGTGTCCTGTTTGTTCCTTCTTTTTTTTGACAGATGCCTGCAGTGAAGGTCCCTGCTGCTCTGAAGTGCTGTGCTTTGGCGATCCTGCTCCTCATTCTTCTCCCCTTCCCCGCTTTGTCCATTTAAATCTCTCAGATCCGGGGCTGTGGAGTAGGTACGATGTGTTACAGGACCTGTTTTGGCCTCCCATCTCTCTTTTACTGTGTCCTAAACCCTGCCAACAAATTCATTCTGCATCTCAGGACCTATATATGCAGTCAGCATTTCTTCTTTTCCATCCTTTGCATACGTTCAGGGAGCTTTACGCTGTGTCGGAGCAGCTCCGGAGCCTTCCTCCTCCCTGCTGAGTTCCCAGTGGCCGGAGGGGCTGAGGAATGTGGCCGCTGGTGGCGGAGCAGGGGCCGGTGTGCTGATAAGCAGCACGGTGGAGATAAGGGGGAAGCAGATGAGTGCAGGAGGATGAGATCGGACGTGGGGTCTCTGCTGTAAACATCCTTCGAGCTGGGCCCCCACCGCAGTTTATTCCAACAGACCCGTGCCAAGCCGTGCAACTACGGGAGTGGTTTTGGGGGGGTGTTGTTTTTTAGTATTTTTCTTAGTTTTTGCTTCTTGTCCAATATCATGAGAAGTGCAAGACCGTGTGTTTTTGGCATTAGAGCAACGTTAAATAAGCCTTTTCCACTATAAATCTTCCCTGTCACCGGGAGGGAGGATGATAAATTAGCAGTTAAAAGTTGTGCTAAGATGGGACTTAGTATGGAAATGCTCGGCTCAAGAATAATGAATGTCTTTTTGAGTTTATTTTCTTAAGTCTAACAGAGGTTCAAGTCATCAGATCCTTGGCTTTAAAGAAGCTTTTGCGCGGGGGAAGGTGTGTCTTATTATGGAGCAGTGCTTGATTAAAGTTTTGCAGCACGTTTGTTCCTGAGGTGCAGCCATGGCTTTGCCTTCGTTTAAAAGTTGTATTCCAGAGCCTTTGTGCACGATTTTTGAGAATTCGGATGGTTCCCAGTGTCTCTTCTGAGTGTGCAGATGCTGGGGGCGTGCTTGCTGATGGAGTTGTAATCCACCTGGCTTCGTCTGAGACCATGAATTATCTTTTTGCTTGGGTTTTCATTGCCTGTGCAGAGCTTTAGGAGGCAGGGTAAGCATATCCCAGTGATTTACTTACAGAAAGAGGGAAGGAAATGCACCCACCCAAAACTGCATTAAAAGAATGTTAAGGCAGTTGCTGCAAACAGGGCTGGGTAAGGAAATTTACTGTTGGCTGTAAACTTGGACCATATGGTCCCCGACAATCAGACACAAAAGGCGTAGGTAAAATAGGAGTTAATTGGGGCTCCTGGCTCAGCTTTGTTGTCCCACTGCCTGCTCTGGGGAGGAGGAGGAGGGAAGCTGATGTGTAAAGCTCCTTCCTCGGGCTTGGGGGCTGCTCCAGCTACCTGTGGCCCATCCCAGCTTGAGGGAGAAAATGTGGTTGATGCCTGCAGGCTGCCAAAAGCAGAGGCACTCCCTTCCCTCCCTAGTGGCAGCCAGCTGTTGTGCTGTCTCTGCAGAGTGTTCCCAGTGCTCGCCATCTTGGGGAGGCAGGGGCGCAGCACCAGAGCAGCCTCTGCACAGAACTGCTGCTCGATTTCTGCTGCTTTGGCCCCTGTGCCGTGTTTGGCTTTGTTCATGTACTGCTGCAATTGTAGGTGGTAGTTAATGAACTTGCTCGATGATAAACTTTCCTGTTGTGTCGTCTTCCTGTCCACAAGAGGCTCAGAATAAGTTGTCTGGGCTCTTTATGAAAATTTAATTCTTTTTCTCCTTTTCCCAGAGGGAGATGTGTTTATTTCTCATTTAATTTTTTAATAAGGCTCCAAAATGAAGACAGCACAACAGCGCTTACGATCTCTAGGCCCGGCTTTGTGCCGCTCAGGGGAGACATCAATTCACCAGGTTGTGCCGTGGGGATTGTAATCTGCCCTGCACCCCGTTACGGCTCTTCCAGGGATTCATTAGGGGGTGAGAGCGTCCTTGGAGAACTCTAATTGCGGTGCTAACGGCTGCTAAAATGAAGAAACAGAGGTTTCATTATTTGCTTATTTATTTTAATGTTAGGAGCATTCGGAGTCTTGTGGCTGTCAGACTCTCCTGGAGTTGGAAGTAGGAGCATCCCCAGTGAGTTCAGCGCCGTGGGGTCTCCTGCCAGCACGTGGGGCTGGAGTCGCTGGAAAAAAGTTTGGAGTCTTAGTGTTTAATCTCCTTCCAAGCGAAAGGATCTCTTGGCCTCCCGCTGCATTCTTCCCTGTAGTGTGGTTCAAGAAAATGCCGTTCTTTTAGGATGGGGGGGAGCCCTGGAGATTGTGGAAAAGAACATAAAACTGTGTTTAAGCCAACCGAGTTTGAAGAAGTCTAATTAGAGGTAGGCAGTGAGGATCTGTCAATTTTTAACCTGTAGTTTTAACTCCAGTACGTGGGAATTAAGCATTTAAATACGTGTTGGGTTCTTATTCAGCAAGATTTTTTTCTGAACAATGCATCTTAAATCAAGATACACAAGCACAGTGATGTTGTTTTCGGGACTGCCAGTTGTAACCTAAAAGTTTGCTGCGTTGGATGATGGTGATGAAGATGATGATGATTTTTTAAGGCCACCAGGTTCCTGTTCCTGGCAGAGACGGCAGCGCTGTTCTTCTGCAAGGCCCAGGGGGTTCTGCTCCTGGCCACCTGCCTGCTGCTTTGCCTGGTGCTGGCCCTGGCCAGCATCTCTTGGAGCACTCGAACTTGTTACTGTAGCAGCAAACTGCCTGTCTGGGTCGTTCAGAAGCGGAGCTTCGGGCTGGTGAGTGTTAGCAGCGTGAGTAGCACTGGCTGAACCTTAGCGACGTGCGTGTGGCTGCAGGCTCTGCTGCCCCCGGGATCCGGTTTGCTAACCTGGCACAAAGCGAGCAGCTCTTTTGTTAGGTTCCTGCGGTGATGTTTGCCAAGGATTAGTGAGCTGAAGTGGCTTACGGAAGGTTAGACAGGCATCGGAGGTGGCACGAGGTAACCTGGAGGAAAAGGCGTCCACAGGCAAGGCGGGACGGGGCTGAGGAAGGTCCCACAGCGTCAGCATCGGCTTGGCTTGCACCACGGCCTGAAGCTGCCTGCCCGAATAGCTGCCTTATCTCGGAGAGCAGGTGCTCTGCTTTGTCTCCCTCAGCCTGCTTGTTTTCTTGTGACTTGCTCTATCACATCTCAAGTGAGGTTCCTGGGCGTGGATCCTCGCCTGCACAACCAAATGTAAGTGGTCTTGGTGGGCTAAAGCCCCCCAAAATCTCAAAAACATCTCAGAAGTTGAGATTTTTAGCTGTGCGTAGCTCCAGAGCAGGAACTTTGTGTGGTCCTAAAAATGCTTGCCTTGCTTTCAGGAATTCAGCAGTAAAAACTAGGTGCAGTGCTTTGTTCCAAGTGTTATGGGTGAGCTGGGAGACGCATCGGGGAGTTTTTAACTCATGTTCATCAGACCTGCCATGGGAAATGAGGTTAACTGGCGCTGGTTTGAAATAGTTGCACGATCGTGGTCCATTTATCCTCAAAAGAAGCAGCAAATGACTTTTATTTTTTTTAGCTGGATGTATTTCCTCAGAAAGCAGGCTCTTTTCCCCTGAATTCTTAGGATATACAGATCTAGGTCATCGTTCTTCATCTTTTTGGAGTTATTCCTGTTTTTATTAATTGGGATTAGATGGTCTTTGGACTCTGATCCATCCCATTACTCTTCCCAAGTCTCTCCAGCTTAGTCATGGGAGGTAATTAAATCATTGCTGAAATACCCAAGAGGTTATTTCCTTCGGCCATCCAGCTTTGACAGTGAATATTTGCTTTTAATTTTGGCTCTGGATCACGGCCTTAATTCTCCTGTTGCAATGGCATCAGTGTTTTGGTTAGGTCCTTCCCTTTGTTTTAAAACTTAAATATTTGAAAATTTTACATATATTTTTTTTCTATCGAGTTTGCAACTGGGATGTCTGCTTTGTACCACTTTTTCTCCGCGCAGCAAGGCTTGCTGAGCTCTAATCTTCGTTCCTCATAAGCATTTCTGGAAATTTGAATTGTGGTTCTGCTCTGAAAGGCAACCTTGGCAAAAGGCAAGCTATTGTTTGTGTCCTGGATCTCCAGCGAGCCCATTGAAAAGTCCTTTTTTTTTTTTTTTTTCCTTGATTCTGATAATTTGGTCTGGCTCAGTCTGCTGCTTGAGATCTGAAGCAGGCTAATGGATTTGATGCCCAGCTCGAGGCGTCCGCAGCCACGCTTAACCCTTTTACCCCCCTGGGTAAGTGTGTGCCGGGTGGGTTAGACATGAGGAATGCCCAACGTGGTAGGGGGCCCACACAGAGACACGGGAAATCCCCATGGGAAAATTACTTATCGAAAAAGAAGGCAAGCACGATAGCATTTTAAACAATTAGATATTAGGAACTTTGTTTTTTTTTTTAATTGCACCTACTGCATTATCACTCAAGCTAATAATCCTGTGGGGTTGTGAGCAAGGAGGATGTTTGACTTCTGTGTGGTTGCATTAGCTCTAAAGCGCTAATAAGTGGTACACGTGCATTTAACATTTATGAAATTAAGCAAATATCTTCCTGAGTCCTTGCAAAAGGATGTCTCGATAATTGTGACTTCTGAGCGGAACAGAACCAACAGTGCCACCCTCAGAAGCTGTGTCCGTGGGCTCTTTGAGGCATTGGTTGTTTTTTTTGCTGTTTTTTTTTTTTTGTCCCAAGGACGGCTGAAGGTAAAGTTTGGAGTAAAGCTGGGTCAGCAATTTGGAAATTGAATCGAGCGCTCCAGTGTTCAAATCTGGTTAGGGAATTAAGAAATAAAAAGGAGAAACCTTCCCTGAGAGTAACAGACTGTGGGACAAGCTGGTGCTGTGGGCACATCTCTCGCTGCCAGCTCCCTCGTGGGCTCCCTGACACGCTGGAGGCAGTGGGTGCTGCTTCACAAGAAGGCCACTCTGGCCGTAATAAAAGTCATAAATACTCATCCTGGGAGCGGACTGGCCTCCGTAATGACAGCTACTTGGTTTTGAATGATGAGCAAGTTATCTGCTCTGATAAATATTTTGGCTCCGAGTCAGGAAACGCGCAGATGATGATTTTTGCCGTTACCACACTCCTGCTCCAATGAATGGCATGGAGGTTAAATACATCTCGAAGCATTTGCAGAAGCCTGGGCTTAATTGGAACTCGTGGGCTTCTTTAAAATTCCCCAGGCCCGGCTTCCCAAGCCCAAAGAGCGTGCTGCTCCCTGGTTTTTATTAATGCCAGGGCTGTGAGTCCGTCCGCTGGGGTTGCAGAGATTTGCTGCCTTTCCTAGACAGCAAAAAAAAAGGCGAGGGAGGGGTTTGGTGGTGGAGTCACCTTGAGGTTTCTGAGCCACACGGGAGGCGTTGGGTCTCCTGGGCAGGAGGCTGCATCACGGAGCTGCTGGCGGTGCTGGGGCAAGGAGGACAACCTCTTTTTGGCACCGGCAAGTCCAGGCAGACCTGGAAGAGTTCAGGTTTTTCTTAGAGAAGCTGTCTACAGGTTTAAGGAGACCAAAAATCAAAAAAATTAGTCCTTACTCACCCAGGCTGGCATCAGTGGCAGTTGTGGGACTGATCTGCTGTGACCTGGAGGTGAGAGGCTGCCCTTAAATCCCCAAGGTCCCCTGGTTTTGGGGGATCTACGGAGAGTTTGGAGGTGTTGGTGAAGGGAGGTGATCCTCCCCCTCTGCTCAGCCCTGCTGGGGCCTCACCTGGAGCATTGTGTCCAGCTCAGGGCTCCCCAGTGCAGGAGGGACATGGAGCTACTGGAGCGAGTCCAGAGGAGGGCTGCGGAGATGATGAGAGGACATTTAGGATCCATTTAGGAACCTTTGCTGCCACCAGACAGATTTTGGAAAGGATCCTTCTCTCTTGCAAGGAGCATGCGACTGGGAAACACCTCATGGCCGTGAGGAAAGTGGAAAATTTGTAGTGGGGCAGAAAGGGGAGGCTGACCCCCCTCCTACCTCGTGGCAGTAAAAGAAACAGCAAAGATCTAGGGGAACCTGGCTGGAGATTGGGGAATGACTGCACGGGGACCTGAGATGGCTGGGGAAAGATTGAGGAAGAGGAGGACTGAGGAAGAACTGGAGCTGCAGATCCATGGAGGAAGGAGCAGCGAGGCTCTGGGAGGACAGATGCAGTGGGGGGGCTACGGGAAGACCAGAGGTAAGGACAGGGGGGACGTGCATTTGTGGGAGGGGGATAGGTGTAGGGTTGGGTGCTGTGCCTGGATCGAGAAGTCATGGGGGAGGAAAAAAAGGAAGCACACGGGAGGGGTTGGCACTGATGCTGGCTTTCCCACTTGGGGTCGGAGCACAGCTGGGGTTTGAGAGGTGCTCTGCAGAGCCCCAAAGTTGGCCAAATTCCTGCAGCCCGGTGTTTCCAGGGGCTCTGCTGGTCAGGCTGCCCCGCAGCAGCGTGGGCTGTGCGAAAGGCTCCTGAGCTCCTCAGGAGCTGGGCTTTAGGCAGAGGAAATCCGACGGAGTGCGAACGCTGATCACTCTCAAATCAGGAATGTGAAATTTGGGCATGCTTCAGGCGTTATTGTGGCTTAGTTTCCTTATCTGGTAATGCGGGGATAACGCTGCCTCTCGGCGATTTTGGAGGAGGTCGGTTACTTAACGCTTGCTCTGCACGCCAAGCAAAACTGGAGAGAAGGAAAAAAGTAAACTTGTCGAAGCAGGATTTGAACGGGGCAGAATAAACAAGGACTGAGGATAAAATGGCACTGTCTGTGCACACAGTCGCCTCCCCAGAGGGCTGAAAGAGGTCCTGCCAAACGGGGAAGAGCAGCTCTGAACTCCAGCTCCTGGCAAGGCCGAGTGTGTAACTCTGAGGGAAGAAAGGCAGTGCCTAGGCGTGTTGGAGGAACAGCACCGAGGCCTGGAGGGGTTGGAAAGGTGAGTGAAAGTGAGCAGAGCTGGGGAGCAGGGCCACAGCCTGGGTGCCCACCTCCTTCTTCCGGAGGGAGAAGCTCATCTCGGAGCGCCGACCACGAGAGCGATCAGGCTTCAGTTCTCGCTTCTGAAATGGGATTCGTGTGGCTTGGTTATGGGCAAGACAGGGAGATTTTAATTGTCTGACTTATTTATGGTAGAGTTAAATAGGTTGGTTGGTGTCTATTTTATGTTCTCTGTCACTGACCTTTCTCTTGGTTTCAGTCTCTGCAGCAAACTAAGGCTGTGTTACTTTGATACAGCCTTACCTCTCTCCTTGCAAAGCAGTTGTGATTTCCTAGGTAAGACTTCATGTCCCACACTCCTGTTACATCTACAAGTGGATAGTTCAAAAAGATAACAGCATCATTAGGTGAGAACCCACACACAGTCCGTATTTTCTACAAGCTGGATCATTCAGATCCCCTCTCTGGTGTTCTTCGCATTCTCTTGTTCTTGAGCATCAATGATATAATTACAAACATCTACGAGGTCAATGCTGATCTGAAAGTAATCACTCATTGAACATAATGGACCACAATCAGTTCGTCTGATACCTAATTAGTCCGGTATTTTATTTGAAAATCACGTGGTTCTTACTGATAGTAAAAAGATGCAAAGTTGCCTGGAGGAGAATTGCCCCAACGTGGTGCTCTTCACCCTGCGTCCTTCCTTCGCAAATATAGCAGCAGCTCCACCATTGAAAATTTAATGAAGCTTTCATCGATACGGCGCAGTGCCACCCCGTTCTCTGAAACCTATTCATATTTAATGAGCTTCTAATTCTAATTTCAGGTAACAGGAACAGCTGAATATAACCATAAATCCGATTTGCTTGCGAACAGCACGTCCCGTGTCACTTCCAGTTTGTCAGGTAGCCATTGATGACCGGCGTGGTAAAGCATAGGAGCTGGCGTACGTCTCCGTGTCAAACAGCTGCTGTTCCAGTTGGCTTTTGGCTACGTTTGGTAGCTGGCTTAAAATGTTTTGTTTCAGACTTCTATTTTTTTTTTCATAAAAACCAGCCCGAGGAAACAGAAGCAGTGACCTTAAAGCAATGAGGCCGTTGTCTGAGTGACATTTCTAAGTATTTCTGCTTCGTGGTGGCTTTTTTTTTTTCCTTAGCCAGCCTAAGGTTGGTTAGTTCCTTAGTTAAAAAGTACAATAGTGGGAAAATTTTCTTGTATGTGTGGGAGAGCTGGTAATGCAGAGCAAAATATAGAATTGGGTATAATTAATTACAGAAGATGGAAATAGCCTAGGAATAACTGCGAAAATATCCTACTGCCCTCTGGACAGTCTCAAAGAAGATTTCTGTGAAGCATCAGATAATGCTGCTTTGCCCAGCCCAGCCTAGAAGCGCAACAGGGCTTGTTTTGCTCACTGGGAGTGGATCATAATGTAGAAAAGATGGTATTGTTTACCAAATTTTATGCAATAACACCTATGAATGCATAATTCCGTTTTTAATTAGAATAGGAAAGCATTAACACTAGAGCGCTGTTCTGATGACGTGCTAATACCTCATTGGTCTATCTGCGTTATTTAATTTATGGTCCTTTTATTGGTTCCCATAATCATAATTGACATTTATCCATTAATATTTAATTTGTGTTTTGGAGGTTAATTGCAGAAAAAGGCCGTATATAACGTGATGCCATCGAATATAGAAACATAAAATTTAATAACCAGAACCATCCTCCACTACATATAGCACATATAATAATACAAAAGGCAGCGTAGAGAATGGTATTTGCTCCACCCCTTTCCCAGCGGTATGTGATTTTATATTTTATCTAGTAAAGTGTTTTATTTTAACTAATCTTATTTTAATACCAAGGTAAATTCATGCTTGCATAGCATATATTAGTGTCCTGGTTGCTTTTGGCTATTCTTATTTTCTTGCACTAATTTCCTGGGTGCATTACACTATCAGGGCTAATTAGGATGTTCTCCTGCGTTTTTTTTAATCAACATTTAACGTGTGTTTTAGTGGCCTCGCAGGTGGAACAGGACAGTGTCTGCTAAGCGTGTTACGTGGATGTTCTGTGTGTCAGGTATGTGCAGCAGCCCCAGGATTCTCTTCAGCCTTTAGCAAGGCTTCACACCCGACCTTCATGGCTTCCCCACAGAGAAGACCAAGAAGAGTTGTCAGACTGGTGTGTCTTGGTAGGTGTAGCTCTGAGGCCACCATCCTCACAGCTGCTACAGCACGGGCTTGCCAGGAGCCTCTGAGCAGTCACCTGCAGCCAGCAAGGATGGTTTTTGGCTTCTCAGCCAGCTCTGTTGTGCCGTGCTTTAAGCCCTTGCCAGGGGAAGCTGCAGCAAATGCACTGCAGCCCGCAGTCTCTGCAGTACCTGTCCCTGGTGGTTTCCCGGTTCCTCGAGCACATCCCTGCAAGGATTTGGCTTTTTCATCTTCTGAATTCTGCCCTACCTGATTTTTAAGGCTTTGAGGTTCAGCCCTTAATAAAGAGCTCTGGTGTGGGCAAGTAAATCTGATGTCTTGTGAAGCAGGAAAGTGAAATCACTTGCTGTACCTCGTCTGCTTTGGGCATTTAATGGAGCTGCTGGGCAACGTCACATATGTAGCAATGATGGGCACTTCCACTGAATATAGATTTGTGTGTTTCTTGAATTTATCATGACTAATTTAAAATAAATACAAATTCCAGGTGAAGATTCTTGTTTCCTAGCCATGCAGAAAACAGTAGGACAGAGGAAAGAACTGCATAACAAGACTTGTTTCAGAAGATGGGCTCAGATCATCAGGTGCTTGAAGGGTAGCCTCACTTGTGCAGGTAGTCCATAGGAAGAGTGGCACTCCTCATGTGACAATGACTTTCGTGATCAAAACCAAACGATTTATTTTCACTTTTAAAAAGTGTGCATCAGTTTTTCTGATGGTCATACTTCTGGTAAATGAACGTAATGCAGTTTACTGCTATCAACTTCTCTTAAATAAGGAATTTATCTTAATAGAGTCACTTTTTGTGTTTGGCTTGGACTATTAAGAGTGGAGACCGAAGGTGCTTGAGATAGATGGGTTGGTTTTTATTTTAAAAAAATACATTACCAGCTCAAAGGTCTTAAATGACTCTCTCTCATCTCCACTTGAGTGACACCAGATATTTTAGTTGCCAGTCTGAAGCGTGATCTCTTTTGTCTGGGTCAACGTTTTACTAGGGTCTGTAACAAATGCACTAATGCAGCTTAACTTCATAATGAGAAAAGTTTTTTTTTTTTTTTTTTTTTGCCAAATTTGGAGGAACGTCTTTAGTAAAACTAATATTTACTTTCCTAATTTCTGCAGTTTTTTTTTTTCAGGTGCTTTAAAGTTGATTTGAGTGCTTTTGCCTGGAGTATCTTGAGGTATATAAAAACTGTACATAAAAGCTACATTCCACGAGTTGTTACCGAGTTTTGCTCTCAGAAGTTAGAAAATGCCAGAAAAGGTTTCCTTGTTCAGTTTTAGCTTGGCTCCCCTGTATGCACAATAACACGATTATTCGTGTACAATGCTATTTTTCATCTTGCAAGGACTTGTCTTGTACTGTATTCAGAGAACATCTTCATCTTTATTTGATGAACCAGTTACTTACTGGACATTATCGAGCAGCTGTAATGAATAACAGACTCGTTAATTTCTTCCTTTTTTATGGTGCTAAAGGACTCTGGATACAAACCCTTCTGTGCCCATCTATTTCTCCTGTGATGTAGAAGTGTACGCATGTGATGAGAAGAGTAATCAAGATTTTACAGGGATCTCTACATTTCAGAAGTGTGCTATAAGGGGAATGTCAGAACTTTTGCCAGCTACCCTTTGTTTTCAAACAACCTGCTTCCACAGCAAACCAAAAATAGCCATTTGAGAGCCTTGTAATGAAAAGCGTTAAACTTAGCCTGCGCCGATCCTCTGAGCAGCGATCAGGCATTCCAGAAAAGGTATTTGCGTTTGGTAAGGTAATTATATTTCACCTTTGCCCTGCAGTATAGTTTCGGAGTTTTTTCAAGGTTTTATTTTGGGTTACAGCCTTGAGCTCAGATGACGGGGAAGTTGAATAACCCAGTGTTTGGGCAGCCAACCCACAGAATCATCTCAGTGCTACTGCACGATATCAAAACCGAAGGTTTGGTCCCGGGGGAAGGGAAACTAGGTATAAACAGAAAGAGCAGAGTTTGAAAAAGAATGGGGTTACTGGGGGCATGGTATCTCTTTTTTTCACCCCTGTTTCATTTTTCTGTTGTGCTTTATGTCCCAGTTCCCCAAACAGCTGTATCAGCACGTCCGACAGGCAGCAAGCTGCGATGCCAGTGCAGGTACAGGGAGGAAATGGGGTTAAACAGCATCGAGGTTGTTACCAGAAAAAACCTGCAACGTGGCCACCCCTCCGGGTATCTTTTCTGTGGGTCCTCTGTGTTTTCTGAGATGCTTTGGCAGGCCTGCTCCTTTGTGTGCAGGTTTTGTCTCGGCATTTTTAAGCTGAATCCCAAACAGAAAGGTTGCGCCTTGCCAAGCGTCTGCGATCGTGTCTTTTGAGTGGTGTTGTCCCTGCTTGCCCTCGGCTTCTAGAAGGTACGAGCTTTGTGACTGGCCTCGTTACTGTAAAATATTTTTATACTTTGTGCGTGAAGACGTCATTGGCCGTGCCATGTGTGAAGGTGACAGGGAGAAAGAAGATGAGCAGTGGCTTGGTAAAAAGAAAAAATGACTGGCCACATGAGGTGACTTCCAGCTGAGCCTTTGTGGTAGCCCCAGCTAATTGCAGACCAGATGTCCCCAGTGTCACACAGCTGTCCTATCCACATGTTCTCACCCCTTTTTTTGGCATTGAGTGGTGATCCAGTTCAGGGAGGTGATCCAATTCAGTGTCTTCAACTGTTTTCAACTGGATTAGCTCCTTGTATTGCTCCCGGACAGCTGGGCTGTTTTGGGAGCACAGATTTAAAAGGAAAATAAGCTACTGTGGGGCTAGATCACACCTTGCAATTGTGTAGCCACATGCAATGCTGGCAAAAATAAATAAATACATCTCTATATGCAATGGTCACATGGTTCATAGATGCTGGTTCCAGCGCTGTACCAGGAGAACGGCTGTCCTTGTAGCAGTCGTACAGCTTGAAGTAGCCACGGAGGTATGTGGCAGCCGTGCAGAAAAAACCTTTCATCTTGGATGATCCCACGCAATTTCCCCAATACATAGTGAGGGAGTTAATGTGTTTGCTTTACTTGACAGCCTGAGCATGCAGAGGCTCCGTTTTTCTTTTGCTCAAACACCGTATAGCTTGGATTTGGATTTAGCTTAAACAAATCACAAGGAACTGTCTCTTCGTATTATGTAAAGTTTATGTTCCTGAGAATAAAAGGATCACTTGTGGATTACTAGAAGTGCTGCAATTTGAAAAGAGCTGTGCTGGGGAGGATACAACTTGTTCTCCTTGAGGTGGGACGAGAGTTTTCAGGTCTCTTTGTAGTCATTTCAAAGCTTGGGCAGGGAGATTTGGTTTACCCTGGCGTTGTAGGATTGTCACTGGTGTGAATGAGGTGCTTGGCAGGAGGTGCTGCTCAGGAGGATGGTCACTGCACAGCCCATACTTCATGTGAGTGATGATTTTCATTTTGTGCATTTTTCTTCTATATGTAAACAGCAGTGAAGATGATGCAAAGCCAAATCTGTTTTGGTTATGCTGGGAATGGCCACGAAGCAAGCGTGATGTTTGGTGCATCGTAACTGTCATCACCGAGCAGTATTTTTGCTTGCTTTTCTAAAGCAGCTTTCACGTTGGTAGTAGCCAAAAAAAACTTTGCAGCCCCAGCTCACGATAGTTCTGCACAGGGAAAGGAAATGTCCTCGAATTAGCTGCAGCCTGAAAAGCAAACAACTTTGGGGATGAAACATGAACAAGAAAAGCACGGTTTCATCATGACTTGCTTAACACAGTGTCCCACGCTAAAGTGCCTGCTCTGTTTAATGCGTTGTTTTTTCAGGAGTTGCAGGGTGGGATGGGGAGGAAAACTGGTGTTAGAGCTTCCTGGAGTGTGAGTTTAAGCAATTGCATTTGTGGTTCTTAATCTCAGTGCTGTTCCTTTTCACCCTTGGACTAGAGTAGGTGGGCTGGTGCCGGGGAACTTTTGTGCCATATCGAAGCTCTGTAGGTCCCTCTGTGCCCCGGCCTGGGCAGCCAGCCCGCAGCTTTTGTCTGCCCTGCACGCAGGTGGAGAGAAGAACGTGGAGAAGTCAGGCTCCCATCAGCCTCCTGAAAGCACTTTGTGTCCCCGGAGAGCCAAACTTGGGGTCTCTTCAGAGGATAATAGATGCCGTGCAGGTGAGTCAGCCTTTTGTGCTGAGGTCCAGGTGCTTGACTTATTTTCAAGTTGGCATGCTCGGACACACTCTGGCATTCAGCGCATTTGTAAACACTCCTGCGAGCTGAGGAAGGCTTTTGTCTTGTAACCGGTTTTCCTTAATGCTCGGGGAGTGACTGGCTTGACGCATTTTCCCCAGGTGGCATCAGCAGCCTGTGAAATACACAGGGAGCTTTCTGCAGCAGGGTGATCCGCAGGTAGGGCAGGCAAGGGTGAGCGTCTTTGGGCAGGGTACCAAAAACACAAATATGCACCCTTGAGGCCCCAGGACAGGGAATGAAAGGCTCCACGTCTCCAACCAGGCCTTTGGGCCATGCAGTTCTGTTCCTCGTTTCTGCTCTCTGTGAATGTAATGGTCGGGAAGTCATTCCTCCAGCACAGCAGACAGATGATACCTTTTGTTTCCCTAGTGGTGGAAAGACCCCTGCTAGTGGAACAGAGCAGAGCTGAAGCCTTTTGTGCTGGGTTTTATGTCAAGTTGGGGTTCTCATGTCTCTGAAAGAGTGTTCAATTTCCCTTTAATAATCTATTACTCCTTTAGAGTCTTTCTTTTTGACCAAGAACTCAGGAATATTTATTTCTGTAGCAAAGAACCAGTGAGAAGTAGTTCCTGGTCAGTTTTCCACAATATTCAATGTAAGTATGTGAAGAGGGCAATCCACATTGTGTTTCTGAGGAAAACAAACCTCCACACTTACGTGGGAAATTATTCAATTCACATAATAAGAATCTTCTCAGGTGTTTGGATCTGTTTTTTTTTTTGATTTTTCTCCTTTCTGGGTGGGTGTTTGTGTGTTGTCATGTCTTGAAGGGCCTGATCTTGTGAATGGTAATGAACAGAGTGGTTTTGTGCACTGATGATGCCCGTGGGACTGTTCCAGTGAGAAGTGTGGAGCTGAGTCCAAAACATCCTTGAAGCCCACCAGATACTGAGGTTTTGCTTCCCCGCCTTCCTTCACCTCCTCCATTCCCAGCGGGCTGTGAAGCAAGCTCTCCTCTCCAGGAGTAGTTGCCTGGAGGACTGGACCTTTTTTTTTCCCTATAGTAAAAAAAGACCTGAACACATTCAACTTTTGACATGTTATGTCTGAAAAAAAGTAAGCTAAAATGTGTGTATAGGCTGCAAATGGTTGCGCAGCCAGTGGTGAGGCATTGAGTTATAACATGCCTCTCTCGAGTGGGTACCCTGGGGATGGAAAAAGTGACTTAATTGTATATTGTCAAAAACAAAGAGCAACTTTTGGTAGGGTCATTTAATGGACCATTTAGCTTCACTTGAAACTGGTTTTGCTAAAAGCTGCCATGCAGGAGTCACACGGGTTTGCCTTTCGGTGTCAACTGTTTGCTGTGTAGGTGGGGGCACGCTGCAGGTGCTGGTGACAGTTTGCTCTGTTTGACTCTGTGCCCAGAGCGAGAAGTGACTGCCTCGCTAGCAGGACCTAAACATGCCATTATCTTATTAGTGCATTCACTTCTTTAGGCAATTAACCCGCATTACGCTTAAGCTACCTTTATTATGCGCATTCCCACAGTTTTAACACTTTATCGTTTAAAGCCTAGGAGTGAGGCTTAATTCCACCCGTGGAGTCTTGGTAAGAGTTCAGCGTGATTGCATCCGAGTGATTTTGGGGGACTGGCCTGAGAAATGAGGGTGAGAATTGGTATTGTCAGCTCTTGGAGCAGGTGGAGAGGCTGCCAGGAAATGCCCTTTCTGTGCTTCGTGTCAGATAAGGTCCTTCTTCCATGTGAGCACGTTCAGATCAAAGGTGGAGATTGATCATCCTGATGTTCAGGTACATTACATTTACATAAGGACTGGTCATCAAGAATATTCCCTCCCTGCCCCATATTTTAAGAAGAACTACAGAAAATGAGCATTAAAGAAAACATCATATTTCGCAGGTGCCTCAGTTCCATCGTTTGAAAGTTTTGCAGCCAACTGCTTGGCAGTTCTGCAGAACTGTCACACAAATTGCTACCAGGTGATATTTTTGGGAGGGAGTATTTTTTTTTATGAGTAAGCATATAGCTCCTTAAACCACCTGAGTCATGCGTTTTATTTTTAATACAACACCGTTCCGAAGACTCAGCATGTCAGGATGGCGGTGATAGGGCAGGAAGCATAAGGTGACACATTAAGGCCTCCTAAAAGGGGGAGAAAGAGGGGAGAACCTTGTGTACACTGTAGGATCACTGAATTCACTTACACATGTATTTTTTCCTAATGACCACATCAATCCCTGATGGCAGGGTTGCAGTTTTGGGGCACCCTCCTCCAGCCTCCCAGGTGGGTAGATGACAAAGGGAAGGTGGTAGCGGAGGACAGAGGGCAATGGTTATGCTTCTCCAGTACGAGCAGAGGTGTGTTGCTTCCCATATCGAGGTCAGTCTCTCTGGCAACGTGGCCTGCTCTCTGAATTTCCACGACCAACCGTAGCGTGTTTTTCACCGGGGAATTTTGCTCAACTGGTTAATCCGTACATTCGGATTCAGGGCACGCTGCAGTGGGTGTCACCGGACTTGTTTTACAGGGTTTTCCAACAAAAACATCCAGGGTGGTGTTTCCTGCCCTCCATAGGGAGGCAGGAGGCTGCTGGCGGTTGCTTTTCCAATCCTGCCCTTGAGCAATGGCACCGGCAGTCACCAGCTGCAGCCCCAGGCTCTTGGCTGCTGGCTGCACCGTGGCTCGTAGCCCACGTGTCACCTTCGGTGTCCACAACCTCCAGCTTTCTCACATTTGGATCCCTTTGTCTTACGTCCTTTGGAAGTAGGTAAGGTGATCGCTCTGCGGGGAGCGTCAAAGTGTTTCTTGGGGGAAATGCTGGTGAAGGGTAGAAGGCCCTATAGCTCTACCCACAGTGGTGCCTGGGTTTCTGAGGGGTGGAAGCAGCTTGGGTGGGCATTTAGATGAATGTTGTGATGTTAAGGACATGGCTAAGTTTCAAGAGGATCATTTCAGGGGCAGGAATATGATGCAGAGGGACAACCTCACCCAGCTGCTCTGAAAACCAGTCCCAAAGTCCTTGCGGAAGGAGCTTTGTTTGCCCAGCTCGTCCCTGTGGGACATCAATGGCTGTTGGTGCGTAAAGCTGGCAGGATCGAGCCCAATAACTCGTAGTAATATCTAATTCCCTGAAATGATGATAGCAAATAATTCACTGCCTGGGATCTCCTTAGAGATTTAATAGTCAAGAAAACTTTGTTTTGTGTGTACGAAGTCTGCTTTGGCCAAGAAGGGTAAAGGCGGTCGGTGTTAAAGTGGGCACCTCCACAGCATTAGAAGCTGGAGGGGTCCCTGTTTTCTGAACAGTTTATCCCATGGGTTTTGGGGTTTCTGTACAGGGTCGCCCAGGCTGATAGTCACCCTGGAATTTAAGGTGGCTGTTGCTTTCTTGGAGGATCTGCAGGATCAAAAATTCCCTGGTGAAGTAGTTACTTTGATTTGGGGATGGGGAAGTAGAAGAAATAAACTTAACAACTTCTAAGGTAAGATTATTATTTAAATGCATCCGGTAGCTTACAAAACAAAACAAACAAACAAAAAAAACAAACATAAATTTCTGAGTTCAGAGGCTTTCAGTCTTTTTAGGGGTGCATGCACAAGGGTATACTCCCCTGATTTGCTTTCAATTTGCTTTTAGTAGTGCTAGGTAATACCAGGCTATTATTGTGTGTTTTATATGGGCAAGGAAATTCTGTCCCTGCTTGTCAGACCAGGAACAATGTTTTTAACACAGCTGTGGTGACCCTAACACAACAGCACTTTTGAGTAGGTTCACAGGTCCCGTGTCATTACAGAGCAGCGTGGTGTTTATGAGAGAACCGGCAGCATTGTCGAGTGCTTCTCAGCTGCTGTTTGGGTAAAACAGGTAGGCTCAAATGTTGTCCAGAACTGATCAGCTGTACCTTGGGAGTTTTGTTTCCTTGTTTGCGGCTGTGGCCTGGGATAACAGTGGGTTGGGGTTGGCCGTGTGTTTCAGCTGCCTTAGAAAATGGTGCCATGTGAGGTGTGAATGGAAACTTTGAGACCTTTTTTTTTTCAGTTGATGTTACACAGATTGGAACGCACAAAAATATTGTGCAAAATGAGGATTTTTGCAAAATGGGCCAGCTCTACAGAGGGTGGCAGGTGGGGTTGATGCTAAAACAGACGCCTAAAAATATTTCTTCCAAGCTATTTCTGTGCATCCTAATAAGAGCCACACACAAGTGCCCAGTGGATCAATGCTCTGAGCTTGGTGCCTGTGTGTGGCAGGAGCTCTGTGTAATGAAGAATAGATTTGTGGATATTTATCTTACTTCAAATTGTTAATGGTAATTCAAACACGACCAGTTTACGAATGTGGGGATGATTCAGCTGTGTCTTACTCCCTGTACCCTGCGTCTCTTGTCCAAGTGCCTGCATCCACTGCTGAATAACACCAAGCTGTTCTGATCTGTGTGGCTCATGGCATAACGGGTGCAGATATAAATACAAACAAGAATATAATATATCTTGATAAAATAGATTATTATTATTATTATTTTTTGCTTTTGCCTCTTTGATCATCCATATGTTGTCTTGCTTCTCGTTCCCATATTGTGCAACCAACTCTCCTCATCTCTGCCCCTCCAGGAAGGGGAGAGATGCATGGCACAACTTTTAACCATGAGTAAATAGTCTGAAACGTGCTGCCACTTCGGAAGAACAGTTTGTGTTACCTCTTTGGCAAGCAACGTATTTGCTTACTTGGAGTCCTGTTCGATAACCTTTGAAATTACCTCCAGCTTCACTGGAATAGGGCTGGGTTTTTATTCCCTACGATCTGTAGGAAATGGTTGAGATGCCAGCGTAGCTAACAAAGCTCTGACACGTCCTCCTTATTTTTGTTCAATACCTTCCTCTAGAAGTAGTTGCGCTGAGTGTGACCGTAAAACTTAATTTCAGAAAGTTTGAGTAATGGTCACCAACTTATATTGAAATAGCAATATGCGATATGTTTTAAAATAGCAGTTGCTGTTTATTTTTAAGCTCAAGGAAAAAAAGGGCTTTTTTGAGTGATTAAATTTACAATGCAAAAAAATGCTTCCTCCCAGGCTTTAAGTAGGTCAGGATCAATTGCAGCCTGACCTGCTCAATGGCCAGCGTGGGATGTGGGGGAGGAGGTTTTGGTGGGCTTTCCTTTCTCCTTTTTCTTTAATAAGTCAAAATATATTTGGTTTTGAGACTTGTTCCACTGGCCACATATTGTATTTTGTAGGGTATTTCAAGACATCCCTGAAATATTTATCGTGCTGCGTCCCACTAAGAATGTAATCTTAAGGTCTCCACTGTTTATGAAGCACAGTCTATATTTTATCTCATGCTGAGTCGAGATGTGATAATGGTTGTTTAGGGATTATGTGAAAATGGAGTGAGGAATGACCCTTAAAAATCGGTAGGAAGTAGGAGATTCCCAGATGAGACTGGGGAGGGGGGGAGCTGTTGGAATTGCTACTGCGGGGATTTTCTCAAGAGTATTTCCTTTGCAGGTATACTGAGGGAAATGAAGATCGCTGAGATAAAGAAGCTTTGTGAAAAAACACAGTAAGATCTGTTTGGTTACAGAAAGTAAAAGCAAACCTGTAACTAGTAACTTCGTAGGGCCTTTGGATGCTAACACCAGGAGCTCCGGCAGTGCCACCTCTCCTAAATCAGTCACCTGTTGTGACAGGAGATGCCTGCCTTGGTTTGAGGTTCATACTTTACATCTCCTTCAACTATTTTAGATTTAAAAAAAAAAAAAAAAAAAAAGATTTGCCAAAAGCCTGGTGCTGGGTTGCAGAGCTCTCTGTGTGGCCTGTGGCCCTTTCAAGGCAGACATTCTGCAGGTTTCTCTGGACAGTCAAGTGCCTGGCTGCGTGGAAGTGCAGGCAGTGACCCCAGCGGTCCCTTTCAGCCCTGTTTGTCTGTGTGGTTATTTTGAAGTGAATTTGTTCAGCAAGCCGTGAATTGTTAGATTTATTTATTTATTTATTTATTTTTGATACGAATCTGGCATGTCAAAGATTACCTCTTACACTGTGTCTACATTTTAAAAAATGGAAATAAACTTTTCACTGTTTGCAACTGATTTTTTTTTTTTAATGCTTGTCTTTTATTTTAAAAGACACTTGCCCAGGCTTCTGTCTTCAAGGATTAAATCTGAATGTGGGTGCAAGATAGCAACAAAAATGTTCTTGAGTCTTTCTTTTGATGAGTTTTTCTACAGCTTAATATTAACAATAATTTAGAGTCAGCTCTGTAAGGTATTTAAGGACTGTGCAGAGATCATTCTTCCTTCTCTGACGTTCAGCTGTTCACACTGTTTTAGTAAAGGCAACTGAGACTTAGCAAGCTGTTCTGTGCAGTGCTTTAGGTCAGGAAATTAAGAATGGCTGAATCAATTGTAATTCCAGTAGGGAATTGGGACATGATGTAAAGCTACCTACACCTGTCAGGGAAACCTGAGTGCTGTCTACAACAAAAATACTACTGAGTCCTTGCTATTCAAAGGCTGCTAGGGCCTTCGGGCTGCCTCACTGCCAGCAGTATGGGAAGCAGTTTGCTCACTAAGGCCGTGTTGGACTGATGGTAAGGAGGGAATGACAACTTGTTGAGTCACGACAACCATGTTTTGCTGCAGAGAAGTCATCCCTCTAAACTTGTTTTACTTGTGAGCTAAGCCAGGTCATAGCACAAGGTGTACAGAAATGTGCATCAGCTCATACGTACTTTCTACCAGATTCTTTATAACATGCTAGTAGAGTTGATATCTGTATTATGTACATATTAAATTGCACGTGCTATCTGAAATAAGACAAACAGGGAAGGTTTATTCTCTCTTTTCCTTCTGTGCTATTGTATCAGCTGTTAAGGTCAGACAAACAGAATGGTATGACGAAAAGATGAAAAAGTTGACCCAAGTGAGTTGAATTTGGATCTCTGAGACACACGTATCGTGTTTTATGCCAGATAAGATAAATTAACTGGTTTTCAGTAGAAAAATATGAATGTGTAATTTAAGAAAGAGCGCTTTAAGATTGAGGGTTAGGAGTTATTTCTGTTATGAGCAGAAGGAGCAGATGCTAAAACATCTGTGCCATGCACGTCGTTGTTTTGGAGGAGAAATAAATTCAATATGCAAAGATGCATGTAGTATATCTATCTTCACCAAAATTAGCTTTTTATTTTTATTTTTTTGATTTTTCTTCAGTTATTGTTCTCTCTGGCTTTCAGAATTCAGAACAAGCTGCTAGGAAGATAGATAGGAGTGGAAGACCCCTTCTTGGCTATCTAATTACCTTTTGAAGACATCCAGATCATAAAATTTTCCTCATGAGCTTACTAAACTTTATTTTGAAACTGATTTTTGCCCTGCTGCTCCTATTGGAAGTGGTTCCACACTTACTATAGTGGCTAGTTAAATCTACAATTTCCAGTATGAATTTTTATGCTACTGGTTAGACTTGTTAGTTTTAGTTTAAGTACCTTTTTTGCGCTTTCTGCTTTGATAAGCCTATCTTCCCGATGTTGTGACCATCCTGGTTGCTCTTTTCTGCATTTCTAGGCTGAGCTCATCTGTCTTGAGTGAGAGTGACCAGACCTGCAGATGCGATTTCAGCTGAAGTCTCATCAGATCCTGGTGGTCTGTCTGACAGCAGCAGTTGTTCTGATGCATCCCTGGGTTGCACGTGCCTTTTCCTGGCTGCTTTGCATTGCAGAGGGACCATGAGTTAATTTTTATTAATTATTGTACTGGGGTGTCTTGCCTGTTCCTTGGTACTTTTAAATGATGAGCTCCCAGTAGCTTTGTGACTTTTTTCACATGCGTGAATTTTTTGTTTGGTTGCGTTGCCTTCCGTTTCTGCTGTGGCAGTGCTTTCCTGTAAAGTGATCTCGTAGCCATTGTTTAAAAGGTTCTGAAATAATTACATGCTTTTTGGCTCTTTTATTTTTAGCGATTCTGAAGAATGGTTCTAATCCTTTGTCTGCTACTGCACCTGTTCTTCTTGTATTGCTTGGCGTAACCGTGCTTTGGAGGTGGGGTGATCAGGTGGCTTAGGGTACCCTGAAATCATGAAGGACACTTCTGGGTCATATTCTTTCTCCTTACACTTTTGGATCGAGCTGAAATAATGTCATAAAAGCTCTGTAAGAATGAAGAGAAGGACAAAATTTAATAAACAGCATTGTTTGTTCTTGAGTTCAGAGCTTGGGAAGAGAGGACCAGCTCTTTGTGCTGTCCCACCCAGAGGCTCTCCCTGTAACTCAGTTCTGGGGTCTTGTTCAGCTTGAAAGGGCCTCCCTGGGACCCTGGCTTTGCTGGGCACCTCCACAAGTTTGATTTGCTGTGGTTACCTGTGAAGGAGCCTTCTTTCAGGGGAAGTAGTTCTCTAAGGGTTGAGTTGTCTTCCCTCAGGTGGTGTTCATGTTGCCCAGAAAGGTGGTGGGGTCTCCTTGGAGAGCTTCTGAAGCCATCTGGCTGTGGGCCTGTGCTCCCTGCTCTGGGTGGCCCTGCTGGAGCTGGGGTCAGACCAGGTGGACCCAGAGGTCCCTGTCAACCCCACGCAGCCCATGATCCTGTGCTGGATACTGGGGAGGGTCTTTTATTCCCAGAGGATGCGATCCCACGTCGGCCTACACCCCTGATGGCTGCCTGCTGTGGCGCTGCCCTCTCTCTGGAGCTGGAGCTTCTGTCACAGGCATGTCGGCAGTCAGGGGACCCGCTGTAGTCAAAACCACGTCAAAACCACCCCCGTGTCACTGCTGTGGCAGAAGCTGCCTGAATGGGAGCGTTGTTTGCGGGATGCCTTTGCTGAAGGCTGCAGGAAGTCTGGCTGCCAGGCTTGCTGAGGCCTGCAGTTCGCTCAAGGGCTCTCCTGGTTCTGCTTCCAGACGGGATCTGCAGAGCTGCTGAGGTCCATGGCACTGCTCACAGCACCTGCCCGTGCTGCTGGGCACCTCGCTGCGTTGCCTGGTGCCGCACACAGCCCCTCTTCAAGCTTCAGCTTCCAGCATGAGCGATCCTTAAACGTGTCTGGCTCTCAGGGCTCGGTGGCAGCAGCGTGATGTGCTCCCTGCCCTGACTGGGGTTTTATATTTGGCAACACGCTGCTCAAGCGTTCTCACCCTCGTCGCTCGTTCCTACGTTCACTTTGCCCTTTGCTGTGTGCTGGTGTAAGCATTTGCGAACTATGTGGTGAACCAAATGGGAGAGTTCATCTGGCAGGAAAAGAACCCAGCGACTAACCATGTGGCTGCACAAATGTTTGTTTCTGCCCCGCAGGAGACGACAGCAGGGGAAGGAGGTTGTACAACGGCGTGAAGGGAGATGAGAGCAGCAGTTTTGGCACTGGTGCTGACTTTAACCTGTATAAATACAATTTTGGTTTTCCTAGGCTGAATACACAAGCCCGAGGTCTCTAAGACTTTTGCTCCTTGCGAGAATGGGAGCTGGTGTCTGACCTCTTGTTTGGTCACTCATTTCTAAGAGAAACGATGCTGTTTACCTAAAATTATTTACCTGCAAGGAAATGGTTGACTTCCTTGTATGATAAAACACGATGTGTGCTGGAGCCAGCATGCAGCACTTTTCAGGGCAGGTTGTGCTTTCACAGTCTTTTCAAACCAAGCAAACTTCATGGTTCTTCCTTACATACAGCCTTTTGTGCACTGGAACATGGACGCTGTAGCTATTGTTCCATTAGACTGCTCTTTTTAACTTTTTAAGTGTGTGTACATGCCCCCACAGTGTCTCTCTGTGCTTGAATGGATTAAGGAAACTGGACTGTGTAGTTTTATGCTTAGGGTGAAATAGAAGGCAGTGCTCTTGGCAGAAATTTGGCTTGATTCCTCCTGAAGGCTGAGAGAGATGAGCCAACGTACACAGATCATTCAACAGGTATGTCTACAAGAGATTGGTAAAGGTTTTGATTTTGAGAGGTCGTCTTGATTTTGAGCTTTAAAAAAGCTTACGTGCTTCCCACTGAGACCCCAAACCACCGCTGTCTTTATCGAAAACTGTGGTCATGTGCCTGGTTCTTTTCCAGATGTGTGTTTTATCAACTTTATCGTCTTATTTCTGAGATTAGATGTGAAATGTGGGGAGTGTCTTGTGACAAGCCCTCAGTAGTGTGGTCAGGGTATCCCGTCGTGCCATAAATACCATTTAATTTTTTTCCCCTTTTACCATACAGCCTTATTTCCTTGTCTTGATTCCACATGCTGTTGCTGCATTGCAAAATGCATTGAAGGGACAGAACAGAAGGTAGAAGCCTCAAGTGAAAGATTTGTCTTGACTATTTTGGGTCCCTAAAGCGTTTATTTTTCTGTTATCTGTGTTTTATTTTCTTTTCATGTGTGATTTCTCGTATTTGCAGGTGTTTCATAAAACCGAGCAAGCGAATGCTCAAAATACTTGAGTTGACAAGGTCTGCAGGCTCTGGGGGCAGGTCAACCCACACAGTGGTGCACACATTGCAAGGTCACAAATGGATATGGGACTAGAATGGAGCAACGTGTCCTATATGGAGTTTGGTGTGAGATCTTAAACTTGTTAAGGAAAAGTATGTTTGTCCTGGGTGTTGGGAGCTGATGACCAGCACTGAGCTGGACCACATCTGAAAAATGTGCAGTTCCTTGATTTAAGGCAGACGTGGAGAATTTTGTAATTGCCTCCTAGGTTCAGGTGTGCTGTAGGCAGGTACAAATCCTGGAAGCTACCAAGCTTGATGGTCGTTGAGAACCTGAAAAACTTGCAAATGTTCTTACTGAAAGAGAATAAAACAGAATAAAAGGGTTATTGACATAGCTGGATTATTATTTTAGCGCATGTGTTTGCCCAGTAGACTGTAATGGACTTGAAGTAGTTATTCTGGTACATTGGGTAAATTCTCTATCGATTTTGGTATGCCTAGTCATTGTGAAAACTGATTTCTCAATTCCACACAGCTGCTCTTGAGTCGTCAAGAATTGGCCTGTCAAGCATTGGCCTGTCACTTCGACTCAATTGAGATAAATGTGCCACAAGATATGTTTTTATTATTGTGTGCTTAATTGAGTATGCATTAGTACCTCGTGAAGAACCACTTTAATTAAATATCTCTAAAATATTTTCTATACACTATCCTGAGTTAATATCGTAAAAGGTTTTTCTCTAATTTTTTTGAAGGGGCATTGTGGATAATGAAAAGGCTCGTGTACGGAGTGAGTTAAGTTTCAGCTTGCTGCAAAATCCTCTTGTCAGGTCCAAGACACTTGAAATGGTTTTGTAATGGAGATGTTGAAACACAATGGGTGGTGGGAATGTTTCTGTTTATTATTAATTCACTCAGTATGTCTTTTTTTGCTTTAAATGCCAGTCATTCAAGACTGTAGTTCAACCACTACCTGGTCTGCTTTCTTTCTGGTAAGTGCGGTTGAGATGTACTGGTCTGTAGCGTTTGCAGGATGGTCAGGGCATGTATATGGGTGTTTGGAAACCAGGGTTAACTGTGGCTGAGTGTCTTCTGAATTTTGGGGATGTCTGGGTTCATTTAACCTCCTCCTTTCTGCAATATGGAGCAGGACTCGTCTGACAGAACAGAAATGAAACAAAAGTGTGCGCGTGCATCCTTTTCCCAAAAGATATAAATAGTCTAAAGGAAAGATTGTATGCTTAGCAGCTTGGCAGATGATGCTGAGAACTGACATAATACAGATATAGACAGAGTACCGGAGCCTTTTTTTGGTTATGCTTTATTGTTTAAAGGAGAAGCTAAGATCAGCTCTCTGGAGTCTCAGTATTTCTGAAAAAAAGAATGTAAATGTTAGCAAAGTGATCTCTGAGGTTTTGTCTTGCAGTGCATGTTACTGTGGGCTGAGCAGAGGGGAGCTGCAGACTGAAGATAGCTTATAAGCAGTGTTGTGAAAAAGCTCATTTGTTGGTGGCTAGAATTGTGATTTCTGCCTGAAACCTGAAATGCCTCGCTGCTGTAACGAGCTGTAATCTCTAGATGGCACGTAAACTGCTTGCGAGAGCTGCTCGTGTGCTGGTTGAGGACAGAGCCATCATGGATTTTTCGGCCAAATAAGGTTTTGAGAGCATTTGGAAGTTGTCTCCTTACAAGGTGAGAACAGCAAAATCCTCATTCTTAAGACTGCACAGAATCTGAACAGCAGAGGAAGGAAGGAGCAATGAGCATCTTTTCCAGCCACCCTCTTGAGTTTTGCAGGTGGGGAAGGGCAGAGATGACCCAAAAGACTGGGCAGCTTCTTCAGCAAGTACTTAAATGAGGATTTCTAAATTCCTGACGTTGAGCTGTGAAAAGAGACAGCTCCCTCCTCATCTGAGAGCTACTGGTCTCATAATGTCCTTTGTTCTGAGACTCTCAGAAGTGTTTGGCATCATTGCAGTCACTCTTCTTTTTCCCCTGTTTGTGCTCCCTGTCCTGTAATGTGGAACAAAACAATTGCTTTCACTCAGATCCCATAGCTTCTTGGATCAGGGAGAGTTCATCACTGCTGCATGCTCGAGGAAGAACCTGCCTTCTAGGATGTACCAGTTAATCCCTCAGCCTGGTTTTGGAAAATAAACCAGTGATGGCCAATTGCAAATAGCAGATGAACTCTTGGCTGTGCAGCAGAAACCACCGTGGGTTCTGAGTACTTGCTAAATGTACTGAGGGTTGTGAAATAAACAGGTCTGACAGCTGCTTGCTCCACGTTGGGCCATTCATATCCCAGCTGAAGAATCTTTGTGCAAGAGCAGTTGTCTAGCCCAAGCTAAGCAAAAAGCCTGCAAAAGTTCTTAGAAGCATCTCTGATTTAAAAACCAAGTTGTCTTTCTACAGTAGACTTTCTTGTGTGCGTTTTTTCTGTTTGTTTTTCACGTTCCCTATCTATAAATCAAGGATTGTTCCGATTCTGTAAGTAAATTTCCCTCTGACATCAGAACTGAGGAACAAGTGCAAACAGATCTCTCTTGCTGGTTCCTTCCCTTGCTTTTGTTTGTAGTTCGAGTCTCGGCTATATGTTGAAAGTCTGTATTATGTTTTTAATCTAAACTTTTCCACAGTGGAGAGTATCATTTATTTTGCCTGTTACTTTAAGTAACAGAAACATCTTGGTTATAAAATCTGGAAAAGAGGGTCTTAGGGATTCTAAATGCTTGACTCTGTTTAATAATTGTATCTACTAAAAATAACCTTTGTAAAGAAGGGTAGTAACTCATTCTGTAATAATCCTAGTCAACGGCAGAAGCCATAAAGATTTTTTTCTGGAATGATGAATGGCTGCATATCTAAGTCCTGCAATTTTGTGCTATGCTCAGCAGAATCTAAAATTTAAGAAAAAAGGTTATCTGGTGCTCCTGCCTGTGAAAACCTTCCTTTGTTTTGTTTGCTCTGTTGCCAGCCAAGCTAGAAAAGTGAGTGGGGCCATCAGGCTACGCTAATGTTGTGTGATGTTTTCATCCGTTCAGATGTCCAAGAGGCTTCCTCTTCCTCCGAGAGCATTCCTTGTCTCCCGTCCTTCCTACGTGAAGTCTGCGTGTTTGGGGGGTGAGGGAATGCAAATTTGGGCACAAATCTTTTACCCTTTGGAAGCACTTTGTCCAAAACACACATGTGGTTCCTGTAAGTGTAATTTAGTTGTTAAATATCTTATTTTTTTAATGAACTTTAGAACTTCTGCTTCTCTTCTGTAACGCATCAGAAGCATTTTTAGTAGGATCCTGAAGTCCTTGACCATTGAAGTGCATATATAGCCTGTAGGGCTATTTGAGCGTTGGTGTTGCTGACCATCTAGAGGCTTTATTACTTGTTTTCCTCAAAAATGTGGCGTCGTTGTAGACCGCTTAGGCAGAGCCATTCATTAAATATTTCATGTGGGTGAAAAAGAAGAAAAAGACAGATCAAGCCAACGTCCACGGAAATGGAAGTGAGTGTACTGCTGTTTATCGTCCTGCTGTGGAAGACCAGGAGACTTTATTCCTGGAGATGATGCGAGTGCTGTTGTTGGTGACATTGCTAATAGGCTTCTTCTGCTGTCTGCGTGTGAGTAACTCCTGGGGAATTTTTTTGTTATCTTCACCCAGGTTACCTATTACCAGAATAAAAAGCTAAACCTAAAAGGTAATGAGATATTTTAGTGATATTTAGAGATACTTTAGTTTTATATTCTGTGCATGGCAGGCTATTCTCTAGCCTTAAAAACACCAGGCCCTGTCTGGGAAGGCACCGCAGCACTGCAGTGCTTTTGGGAGTGCTTTTGCAAGGAGGGGTGTTGTCTTTAGTCAAGTCCTGTGTAAACTTGAAATGTCTTTGATTGAGGGAAAAGGGAGAAAAAAACGAAGCAGTTTCAGGTGCTTCTGTCTGCGCTGGTGTCTCGCACACGGAGCCCCGGCTCTGTGGCTCCTGAGGCAACACCACGCTAAAAAACAATACAAACACCTGCGCTTGGATCCACCTGCCAAGTTCTGGAGCCTTGCACTCCCTTCTCTATAACTTAAAAATAGGAAGGAGGAGATGAGCATTTTTTTTCCCCCCTAGTACTTCGGTTGCTGTGTTGAGAGAGGTACAAACAGCGCTGGCTGCCAAAACGAAGGAGACGGCAAAACTGTCCTTAGGTACAGGGCTGCTGCGTGCACAGACTGGTTGGGGGAAGCAGATGAGAGCCTTTCCCTTCCTTTCCCTTCCTTTCTCTTCTTTTCCCTTCCTTTCCCTTCTTTTCTCCCTCTCACGAGGTTTTTGCTTCCGCCACAATAGCGAATTGAAAAGTTTTCCTAGAGAAGGGCAGCTCCCAGGTTGATGTCCCAACGTCTTCTGGCTTTCAGATGTAGCGTGCCAAAAGGTTTGATCTCTCCCTTCGCAGATAAATCGTATTTCAATGTGTTTGTTCCTCTCACTGGAGGAATTCTGGGGCTGGAAAATGTCTAAGTAAATCCCAGGTTCGCTCTTCGGTCAGCTGCGAGATGCATTACGAAACTGCAGTTCTGCTTCTGTTGACAAAAAAAAAAAAAAAAGCACTTTTTTCTTTTTTTTTTTTTTTTTCTAATTGTAAGATACAATTGAATTTGCCTTGCGCTTTCTAATCTTGAAAACAGAAGCTGGGCAGAACTCGCTGGCTCCGGCCAGCTCTGCTCTGCGCCCACTGGAACCAGTGGAGTTGGGAGGAGGTTGGCGGGGCGAGGGTTTTGTTTGAGATCCCTTGCAGCCCTGTCAGTATTGTTTCTCTTAACTTGTTTAGTTTTGTGCTGAGTTTGTGAAGGTGCAATGCAGCCTAGCCCTTAATGTAGGGCTGACTTGGCTTGGATGTACCAAAGTTATAAATAGACCCCCTCTTGCCCCCGTAGCAGCAGGAAATGACTGCAGCAGGTGTTGTCCTCTGCTGGAAATTTGTGCTTATTAGTACCCAAATGCTCTCTTTTTATTTAAAATAACTAGCTTTCTTGTGCGTTCTCCCTTTATTTAACGCCAGCTGACTTGTTACGAGCGTTGTCTTAAAGTCTGCAATCTTTATTAAGACAGAAGAAATAAAGCCAGAAGGCGGTATTGCCTTATTTCTGTGCAGAATGGGTAAGAAGTACATTTATGTGCCATTTTAAAAGTCTTCACAGAAGGTGTAGGAGAGCTGGGCATGGGTAAAAATAGTATTGAGATTACTTTTTAAAATTCTCTTATTTGTGTTGAGCTAGAATTTAGCTCAGGTTTGCTGTAAGTTGTAACGTGGTGGTAGCAGTGGGTGCTTGGAAGATCTGAAGATCTTGAGAAGCAAGAGCTGGTACCCCTGCTTGCACTGAGGATGGCACTGAGAACATCACTGGGGCTTTCTGTGCAGCCAGGTGGTGCAAATAAGGATATCGCCGTCTGGTCCGTGTGCGATGAATTTGGCGGTGTCCGTGAACAAACTTCCCCCTGACGCAAAGAACGTCATTGTCCATGGCTTAACTTTCAGCCTGAGCAAAGAGGCCAGCTGTTTGGGCAGGGTGAATAAAGCTGTGGTGCTGCTCAGGTTGGTTGTTTCCTTCCTGCCCCGTGGGAGAGCCCCTGCTGTTGCAGTTGTTGGGTGCCTGCGGGAAGGGCTGCAGAGCCCGGTGTTACCGGGGGTAAAAAGGGAAAGAAAAGGGCGATGCGATGCGTTTGGAAGCAACAAAAAAGGGGGGACAATCCTCTGTGTCAGCTCCTGTTTAACACGTGTCTGCCTTCTTACTCTTCCTTTCTCCCTCAGATGCGAGAGCTGCGTGGAGCTGCTGTTTGTCAGAGGGGCTGGGAACTGCCACGAGTGCGACACCCCCCTGCGGAAAAGCAACTTCAGGGTACAGCTCTTTGAGGATCCGGCTGTTGACAAGGAGGTGGAAATCCGGAAGAAGGTGCTGAAAATGTGAGTGTCGCCAGTTCAAAGAATGGAACATTGATATTTCAGGGATCATCGTTTCCAAGAATTGACTTATTCCTCCAGTAGTTATTTAAAAAACTCCCCACTTCTCCCCCAAAAAAACCACCACCACCACATAGCTTGACTCCATTTAGTATGGAGGGATTTCAGAGTCTCTGACTATGCAACAACTGAGGAATGAAATCTCAGCTTAGCCTAGAGGAGTTCCTGCTTTGGAGTAGAAAACGTTGAGTGTTTCTGTGTGGTGTACTTTTCACAAAGACCTGCCTCCAAAGTGGAGATGGTTACGTGTGGAGGGCTACAGCTGCTTTCCCTTGGAGGGGGTGAACGTGGGAGTAGGGCGAGAAGCAGGACCGTGATTGTTTTCTTGCCTGGGGACCGGTTCTGAGAATTGAAGGCTAGCGCCCTTCCGACTGAAAATGGACAAAAGAGAAGCCATGTTCACATTGTTTCCTACTTCACACAGCAATTGTTAGTGGAAATGCTTGCTTACAAGCCTTGTGTCAGGCAGATTTAAGAGCTCTCACAATTGAGATAAATTACATCTAAAATTACATCTTGCTCCTTGTGGCCATGAAACAACGTTTTATGAGGAAACTAAGCAGGCCAGTTGGTGCATTGTTAAAAGAAAACCTAATGGAATGTAGCAAACTTGGAGAGTTGATTGTACAAAACTAAACTTACAGGTAAACTGTAACCTTGGGAGCCTTTGTCTGAGATTTAGCATGATGCTAAATGAATCTTATGATATTGCTGAGGTGCAGGGAAATTGCTTGGATACCAAGAAGCTGATGCAGAAAGTAATAATTTTCAGGTTTGATTATAAGGTCTACTGAAGTTAACAAAAGTCAAGCTGGAATGAAGTCAACTCAATTGACTAAACAGGAAGTATATTTAAAACAGAAAATGTAAAATATTTGACCCATTTGGATTTCCAGATTAATTTTTAGTAGGCAAAAAAATCCTCCAAATTGGAACTTTGTTTGACTTCTCAGAATTGGATTTTTATACTCCTGGGTGTCATGTATCTTGGTTTGCAGAGCAGGCAGAATCTCAGCTTTATGTTTTCTTGGGAAGAAAACTTGTGTGTCTTGACTTTCAGAGCCTGTCCATGTTCTCGCCAGACTTGTTGTCCCTTCATTTCTTTACTTCTTCCAGCTATCAGGAGCTGGATAAATGAGTTCTGGAATGATCTATTGATAGGGAGTAAGATAATCACGTAGCATTTCAGTTTGCTGCTGACATAAGCTTTCTGTGGTTGGCAAGGAGCCAAACTCCCTTTTCTGATACTTGCAGAAAAAGCTTTTCTCGTGGGCGTTACTGTTGTCTCTGCCTTTAACAGGTTTTTCCGTGATGAAGGGCTGGCTGGGAATTACCACGTCCTGATAGTCTCAGTTCTCCTGTTTACCTGCAACACCAGAAAAAGGATCTGCAAACAGCAGGCACAGATAGCACTGATTTATACCCGACCAGCTCCTTTCCTTTATAACAAGCACTTCTGCCTGCTGTTAAAGACCGTGCGCTGGTCAGCTGTGGGAGTCACAAAGCACATTGTTGATAAAACTAGGTCAATACTTAATATGCTTGCAGCAAGAGCCTTGTTGAATTGAAATTTCATCTGTGTGTGTTATATAAATGCTTGTTTCTCTTTTCTCAAAGATACAATAAAAGAGAGGATGACTTTCCCAGTCTAAGTGAATATAATGATTTCCTGGAAGAAATAGAAGAAATTGGTAAGTATTTATGCTTGCATTTTTTGAAGTGCTGTGCTCATGAGAGGCTTTTATCTTCTGACTCGACTGCCTATGAGCATGTCTAAGTTGAGTTTCCGTAAAAGGATTTATCATACTGTCAGATGTTTATCTAATTATTTTTTTTTTCTGTACGTTTCAATCCTATTTGCTGAACTGTAGGACATCGTTAAGTAAAACGTTTTATCTGCCAGAGGACGAACATGATTCAGAGAGGAAGTAGTGCTTTATAGCTGGAAAAGAAAGGCTTGCAGGCCATTGTCAGTGCTACACTGTGAAAGATTAAACAGAAGAGAAATTCAAATTTTCATTATATGCTTCCATTAGCTTTATCTACCATGACAGAAGCCATATGGTGTCTTTTGTCATTTTTGCTTCTGCATGTTACAGTAGTTGGAGCTGCTTTGAAGCTGATGACCTTACATACCAGTCTGGTAGCATTTTCTGTTGCTGTGTAGAAGAAGGAGGTTTAGGAAGAGACATTGATTTCTTTCTCTTCGGATTAGTTGAGGTAGAACTTTGCCCTTTGGAAAGGGACTATGTTGTCAACAGAGTTTACTTTCTTCTTCTTCGTTAGGGTGACTTGTGATTTATCGTGGAGTGATGGATCTTGCTTAGGAAAACATGGATGTGTTCAAGTGGGTGACTCCTAAAGCTTTTTTTTTTCTTGATTTATATAAGCTTCTGAGGCTTTTCTTTTTTTTTAGTCCTGGAGGAAGAAGGGGTGGCTCAGAAAGTGCAAAAGAGGCAGTGAATGCGATTTGAAGGAAAACATGGAGATGCCACTCCCTTTCAGCTTCTCAAAGAAGCCCTTGCTCATTTTTGCTCTGTGCTATTTTGTAGCAGTGTATCCAGTACGTTTACTGCTGTGAGTAATGTGTCATGTTTTTGTTGGCATCGGAAGGTTGAGGCTGGAGAGCTAAATCGTGTGGCTGGGAAACACCAGGCACACTCATACGGGTCCAAATATCTGGAGGAGAGTGGGTGTAGTTCTGTTTGTATACTTTTTTGGATGGTGTAAGGGAAGGAGGGAGGGAGCAGAAAGAATGGTTGCAGCTTAGCCAGACGATCCTGGAAGGGGCTGTGTGCTCATGGAAAGGAAAACTGCTTTTTATTTATGTAGCATTAAATACAGGTTTCCCACTTACTGCTCTTACATGGGCTTTTGGTATCTGCAACGAGGGAGTTGAAGTTTTGCCTGAAATTGCCTGAACCTCATCAGTTCGTGCAGAATGTTACGATTCTCCTGCTCTTGGGATTAGGCTGTTAAATTTCAAATGGTTCCAGAGCCTCTGATGGCAACTTGGTTTCGAAGCAGCAGAGCTCACAGCTGGTCTTCATAACCTTGTGAAGAAGAGTGAATTTATCTGTCATTGTGCTGGTCCTGCAAATGTAGAACATAGAAGCTCAATAAATGGAGTCATCAGGAATTGAAATTAGTTGCTGGAAAGTGACATCTAAAATACTAAAAGGACTAGGAAGGCCAAGTACCTCCTCATTTCTTCATGCATCGGCCAGGGTGATGAAAGGAAGGAAGAGGTGCAGTCAGAAGGCTTTAAATTTTCACAGTCTAAGGAGTTATTTATGATCTCCTAACTTTATGATCTACTGCTTAGGTAGATCCAGGAACCGGAGGGCTGGCTAAATTCAAGAACAACACCTCTGATAAGAATTTAAGCCCTGTTCTCCTTTCTCTGGTGATAAAGGTCCTTGCATGTGTTTTCCTTTCAACCTTTGGTGATTGTTCCTGTTTCCCTGAACTCTTCTCCACCTGACAGTTGTCACACTACTGCTACGTACCAGACTTCTTCCAGCATCTTTGCTGTGCGTGGTGCGTGCGGCACAGCTGACCAACGCGTTGGAGGCATCTTCCACTCTGTGGGTATTTCAGATTTTGCTAGTAAGGCTAGTAATTTCCTTTTCTTTGTGTGTGTGAATTCCCTGCTCGTTTGCGCACATGGGAAACTGGGCTGTGAGAAGGGAAAGAAAGAGGGTAGTCATGCGGAGCAAAGCTTCGCCTCGTGGGGCCAACGTGCAGCAGGTTGGCAGTGGCTGGTGGTGGCTGGTGGAGCTGCCAGCTCAGGAAGCCGGGCAGCGGAGAACCAGATTTCCCCTTCCTTCCCCCTGCTGCAAATTTCCAGTTTTCCTTTGAGAAGGTCGAAGTGATAAAAACAAAAAAAAAAAAAAAGTGCAGCGTTACCCCGTTTTCTCCTGGCTTGTAAGTTTTCTTATCTCGTTGTTGGGGTGTGGGGGCGGAGGGGGATCAGAATCAAGTGATTGCTTGGCAGAGACAAAATGTAAACATCCTGTATTCGTATACTGCACGTGACCCTGGCACCGTTCTCATAGTTTTTCCAAATGTTTCAGGTAGATCAGCTCCAATGTTTGCAGCGACTGCAGCGTCTCGTTTGATTATGTATGGGCTCGCTTGAAACACGCTTTCCCCCCTTCAAATCAGGTGTATTACATCTACAGACTTTTCTGTTTAAAGGAAAGTGTTGGGTGGTACAGCAAAAGAGGTAGGGGGAAAAGGTCAAACATTAGGGTAGTCACCTCTTAAGATTTCTATTATAAAGAACACATTTTTAAGTGGTTTAGAATGTAGCCACTAAATAATGCTTTGGGCAAAAATGTGTTATACAAGGCTTTAAATAGAAACCACATTTTAAAGCAGGCTTTCCCCAGAAGAAAAATCGGTTGGACAATTTGAGAACATTGTAAACAGTTTGTTGTCATTAACACTAGGAAGAAAAATAAAGTGAAAAGGTTAAAACCTGTTTTTTGGGAAAGGTACGTGCAACATCTACTGGAGTAAGGCAGGTCTGTGTCCCTGAGAGGGATGAGGTTAAACCTTCAGGTGGTACTACAGGTTGCAGTCTCTGGACATCATGCAAACTTTGCTTGTGTTTTCCACGAGGTGTTCTTCTTCCCCAGGGTATCTCCTCAGCCAGTTGTTCAAAACCTGGTGTGAAAGCTTTCCAGAGCGGGGCCCGCCTCCTCGCCTGTGTACACACACTGCTTGGCACCGTTCTCCTGATACCTGAGTGAGGCCTCTAGGCATTACCGCAACACGATTCCTAATAGTAATTATTGCTTTTTAAAACATTCAGTACATTCAGCTTGGAAGGAGGCTACCGTGTTTGTGCCCTTTGGATTCCCGTATCTCCTTGCTTCTCTGAGCCTGTGCAATCCCAGCTGCTTGGTGGCTCGTCTTGCTCAGACCATTTGTCTTACAAGCGATCCTCGGATAGGCAGGATTTTATTATCTGCGATCGCTTGTGGGTTATGTTGTTTATTCTTTGTGGTCTTTTTCCTCCGTGTGTGTGCACAAGGATGGTATTGCTGCTGCTAACAATGGGAGTAACTCAGTAGGAAAAAGGGCAGCTTTATCAAAGGTCTGTTTCAGCCCTCTCATCTGAACAACGATTTCAGTGCTGCGCTGTTCCAGCCAAAATGATTTGTCTTTGACCTGGTGGGGATGAGGGATTTGAATCAGTCAGTAGCATGCCAGGGTGTTTTTCTGGAAAATTGTCGCAATAAAAGACAACTGAGGATAAACAGAAATAACTAATAATGCCTAATGAGATTTTTCCTGGCTTAGTTTTGGGTTTTATTTTTTCCTGACAATTACTTTTGTAGTAATCCCAGAAATGTTGGTTGGAAGGGACCTCTAAAGATCTAGTCCATCTCCTCTCCCTCCAGACTTCTCCTCTTAAAAGTATGGGGACACAGGTAGGGCCAGACATGGAGAGCACCAACCGAAGGTGCTGCAGTAGCGTTGGACTCCCTGTATGGACTGGGGATGTGGTTGTCTCCTTTCATAGTGCTCTGCCCAAAGCAGTCGCTCTTCTGCCAGTCCCAGTCTCCAGCTGGCTATTTATGAAGGTGGTAATGGCTGGGTTGTTTGTGGTAGGGTGGGAGGAATGCTGTTGATAAAAAATACTGAGTATCTGTTAAATTCAGGGCTGATTCATACCAACAATGTGGATCAAACACTGTGTTTTGCAAGGTAATCACAGGCAATTTTGTTCTTTTTTTTTCAGTTAGGTGCTCTGTGGACAAGGCGAGGGGGAGGAGGTTAGAGAAGTGTTAGTGGTTGGAAGAGAGCTGATTAACTTACTGTGGTTATTGCTTAAGTAGCACGCATTCATTTTTTTCTCCTGAAGAAATAAAAAATGATCTTGACTCCATCCCAGCTAAATAACAGATTTCATAAAGCTTACAGTAATTTGACTGTCACAGTAGTGTCATCCATACACTGGCACATACATTATGATTTACTGTTCTTTTTGTTCCTCTGTTTGCAATTGTAGGCATCCATAATTCATTAATTTCCCTTATAGGAGTGTTTGATGCGTGGAGTGGCCGTTCCTCATGCCCGGTCTGTGTCTCCCACCAGCTGGATTCAGCCAGAAGTAGACAAAGTGAAAGGTGGAGGCTTTAAGTGGATTGTGCCTGAGAGGAGAAAGGATCAACATAGGAGCGGGCTTTCGAGGTCACTGGATTAATCATCTATCTTGGCAGAGAGGCAGTGTGCCTAATATTTGAAGAGGAAATATTTTAACACAGTAACATCGCTGTCTCTTAAGGAGCTAGGAGGAGAAATCTCAGAAAACTTGAAGTATCTCAGAGGAGATTTGGGTGGGTTTAATTTGCAGTTGTGCAGCAGAGTGACGTGCACTCATACTGCTGCCTCTCTGCACAACTTATTATCCCACGTTATCCAAACTTTTGCCTCAAATGTGCTTGTTTCCTTTATAATAATTAGGAAAATGCTTTTCCGTTTATAATGGGAGCGCACAATAAAAGTTTATTTTTTTAAAGCAGCAAAAAGACTCCCTGTAAAGGCTGAATTTCAGCAGTAGGGAGTTTTACCTAAACAGAATGAAATGTTTCAGGAAAACACAATAGTCTTCCTGTTGTACTTCAACAGATGTCTCAAGGCAAGTCAATTTATAAACCAACCAGTGTGAGATGGATAAGTAGATAAATAATTGTTGCATACAAAACAGCTTCTGTTTCTTTTCCCTGAAGGGTTTCAGGCCTCTTATATCAGCTTATGCTATATTTCAACATGGACAAAAATAAGTCTGTCTTCTCTTTGAAACCTTTTCAAACTAGCCATCTGCTTTGCCAGTCATATTCAGACCTATACCAATGTTTTTTCAGGATAGGTAGAGCATGTGAGTTTTCTTTTTCTTTCGTTTTTTTTTTTTTTAACTCTTTCTGGTTCTGCTAGTTTATGTTCCCTTTTTTAAATATGTATATCTCTAAGAATGATATTAAAAATAAATTTCTAGCAAAACCCAGATGAAACCAAATCAAATGCCAGGTAAATTGTGGAGGGGACACAAGAGAAGAGAAAATAATTTTTTGGTTATCTTTTATGGCTTCTCCCCCTTACAAAATGGACTTGACAATTGTAATTGTGAGAATAGAATGGCAAGAATCTGTATTCGCTAAATATTGATGGAGAGACGTTTGAAACTCATGAAAAATAAATTAGAAAACACGTTGGCAGGTATTTTGGCTGGGTGGGTGGCCACTGATAACTGGTGCAGCGTCAAAGAACAGGGTTCGTTTTGCTGCTGGGATGGTTATTGTAGGAGGGAAGATATTCTCTGTGTTTATTCAGGGACAGCTGCTGACACTGATCTTGGGATAGAGACATCCAGGTCCTAACACTGTTGCCACAAAACATACATGTAGTTTTTTGGTATGTAAACTCTTGAAACGTGAACCACTTAATGTTTGTTGAAGAACAACAGCTAAGGATGTTTAGGACCGAGATGATGTTCCTCCTCTTCCATGGCTGCAGGTCAACGTTCAATGGGAGAAATCTGCTCTGGGCTTCGAGGGTGTAGGAAACTTGAATCTTTCTGCCTGCTGCTGTCCTGCCATCTCCTCAAGTGACAGGGCAGGACCAGCATGGTGCAAGGAGATCCAGTTGCTGGGAGGATTTTATCCGGGGTTTCCAGCCACAGCAGGGGAACAGAAGGAGAAAGGAACCTTTCACCTTGCCGCGAGCAGAGCATTTAAGCACTGCCTACGCGGGTGGATGTTGGAAGATTTCTTAAACACTGTTTAAGAAATAAACACTTGCTATATCAAGTAGCGAGATATACTCACTTTTGTAAGTAGTTCTAAATAAAGGCAGGCATCTGCCCATGTCTAAAACTTGCCTGCTTTCCCTAGTGTGAGTTTTAAGGCTTATGCTTGATGTTTTACAAATCTAGGTTGTGTCTTGTTGAGTAATTAATGATAACTGAGAAAGGAACAAACAAAAAACCACGACTGTTTCAAGCAGCAGTAGTTGCAAAAACTTAGATCATCAGCTTATTTTTTAATGCTGGATTATTTTTAGAGAAATACCCATGATATTCAGCAGCCCAAAGGCATTTGGCATCTCATCTTGTTCCTCCTCTTGCACCTGAAGGTGGCATCTGGACATCCTGCTTAGCACAGCATGTCTCATATGCTATTTCTTTCTTGTGTCGTCATTGAAGAGTTTAGGGAGCTGGTGTGTGGATTTAAGTTGTAGGAAGTGCTGACATTCCCATGCAGCTGCTGTCATTGCAGAGCCCTGGTTGTGTGCCAGCATTTTCACATGACAATTCCTCTCTGCCATCATACTCAAATATGAAGCTGATTGTCAGCTGGAGACCGTAGGCTGGAAAGTTGGAGGTCAAATCTCTGCTAAAATACAACAGATTTAGGCTGAAATAATGTGTTTTATTAAGGGAATTCTGCCATATCCAGAAAGTGTATGTGTGTTGCAATATTAAATTGGAAAATATTTGTATGCCTTCTGGAGAGGGACAAAAAAAATAATTGAAATGGGTAACTTGCTTCCAAAAACCAAGGAGCTCAACTCTGAAAGTCACAGGGCTCTCAGCATGATGTCTTGGGGTTATAGTGGTGCCTAGGGGCTCCACCTGAGATCAAGACACTGAGATAGGCACTGCAGGTTTTGATTTCCAGTCAAATGCTTACAGCACAAAACCAACCTGCTTCTCGGCTCCCTTCTGAAGTCAGGGCAGTGGGGTAGGGGTTGGAGGAGTTGAGCTGTTTTGCCAGGCTGAATTAAAACGTCAGTCCTTTCGATATTGCTCATTATTTGGAAAAGAGGAAAAATAATAAATACAGCCTTTTGTTTGTTTGTTTTAAGGTTAGGAATTTCTCAGCTATATCCCGCCTAACCATTTTGCTGGGGTTCAGGGAAGGGCTGAATGCTTTTTGATAGAAATAAGATAACACTGCATCTGTACTCCTGGAAAGAGAGCGTTCCTATTTCCCATCTGTACGCTTCTATTACTTCCCTTGCACCATCTCTGGCACTCGTCCATCCCCTCTGCTGAGCCAGTTCAGGTTACTGAGAGGTTTCTGTTGACACCGCAGAGCACCCAGAGTCCTGCAGTGGGAGCAGAGGCGAGACCCGTGCCTGGGATGGACGTGGGAGCAGGACCACCACTGCTGGGCAGTACTGAGGTGCTGTGTGGCTGCGTTGCTCTGAGCTGTACCTCACGGCTCTTGCATTTTCAGCCTTCCCTTTTCATCCTCAGTAATTGATCTCTGCTTTGATTTCTTGCTCTTTGTTTAGTTCCTCTCAGCTGCTTTGTCCAGGCTCTTTGAGGTTTCTTGCTTAGAACCCTCCTGAAAGTTAATTTCTGCCGTGTTACCTGTGGAGAGGAGAAAAGAATAAGGGATGTCAATCTTTACCAAACTGGGATGTGGGCTGTTCTCATGGGTAATGACACAGACTTCATGGATATTCCTTCTATTTCTCTCTATTGGTCTTGTAGTGCTGCAAAGTTACTCCTGTATCTAAGGTTCATTTGGCCCTAGTCACTTGAGAAACCAGAAATAGAGAACTGAATAAAAGTCTTCCAGGCCCTGTGCTGATGTTTTCACTAGAACCCCTTTCTATTGAGAACCCCTTTCTGTTGCTGAGGGTTTGGCTTCTCTCAATCCCTGTGCGATCGTTCTCTTGCAAGGGATTTATCAACGGCACTGCAAATTTCTCTGCTGCTCCTGTAACCTTACTGTAGGCACGTAACCAAAGCTCATTGAGGTTTTGGGGGAGAATGCTGTATGTTCGTGGTCTGCAGTAGCTTTAGGGATGTGGGTGTGAGCCCGGCATCCTCTCTGGATGGCAAACACCAAGCGCCCTCGCAGTGATAATGGCTTTCAGTTGGAATTCACTTGACCCACAATTGAACCAGTGACCGGGAGGTGAAAGGCTCAGGCACTGTATCGAATTACGAGTCATCCAAACCTTCTACATCTTTCAAGCTGTTGGTTATAGAAACTGTTCCATTTCTTGAGGTATATGCCATGCCATATGTAGATAATTGGGAATGTTCTGCTAAACTGTGGAGCCTGCTGGCTGACCCTGCTGGCTCGTAATCATGTGAGATACAGTCTGTCACTACCAAGAGGTATCAAAGGAATGCCATTTAACCTATTAATCTGGATGCATTTACAGATTCTTCATAATAAAGGTAATTGTACGTTGGTGCCTTTTAAGTCATCAAATTACAGGAATTTTTTGTACACCTGAAAATTCAGTCTCTGTGTTCTTTGTGCACTAGATAATCTTATGAAGTAGAATGGCTTAATTTCTAACCTTGTTTTACAATGTATGGCTTTTAATCTAACTTCATTTTACAGGAATAACTGTGTTCTTAGGTCTCAAAAAGGTCAGTGTTTTACTGAGAATATCATGATCATTCATGTATATCCTTACCAGTTTCACAAAATAGGATGCAAAGCTTAATTTTTCATCTGCTAGAGTTGTATAAATCTAAAGGAACGTCACTGGCTTCTGTTGAAGTTTGCAGGGATTTAGCAGATTGTATCTTTCTTTACAAGGCATATTTAAGTAAATTCTAATATTGTGATGTTCATGTCTGTTTCTGGAAGTGATAGAGAACATGAATTGTGTTTCTTTGTTGTAGTAGTGCATGCCGACCTAATACTGTTGTTTTCTGTCTTTCTAATATTTATGCAGTATTTAACTTGACTAACAATGTGGATTTGGAGAACACCAAAAAGAAAATGGAGCTGTACCAAAAGGATAACAAAGAAGTCATTCAGAAAAACAAGATAAAACTGGTTAGTTTAACTTCTCTCCCTTACAATTTTTGTTCATTAGCTAAAGAATTAAAGGATGTTCAATGTGGAGCACTTCTGAAGTATCTTAAAAGCAAGTCAAAGCTGAAGGCACTATGCATGCTTCATTTTGTGTTCAAAAATATATATAATATGCTAATATTCTGTGATACTGATACTTAGTGCTGCTTAAAGAGATGAAATTGATAGTTGAAATGCAATTATCCTTTGTTTTGGAAAGGGCTTAGAAAGAGGGCTGGGCAGTAAAGTCTGCATGTAATACATTGCTACTGCACTCATGCTGGCAGTGTCATTGGATAATATCCAGGAGAGACCAAGTTCATTCCTACACCAGGACAATCATTCCTTTCTCATCCAAAGGGAAAAGGGAATCCAGACGCAGACTTTAGGAAGCTCCCAAGAGAGAGCTGTAAAACTGAAGGAAAGCACAGGTCTGGTTTATGCAAAATTTAAAATGAAAGATGTTGAAACAAACATTCAAATTTTTGTTCAAGAGCTGGTAACAATAACATCAGGAGTACTGTGTACATGATCTGTATGCAAAACACATGGTTCTTTGAAGATGTATTCATTACAATATGGCTCAGTTATCATTTTGGTCTTTAAAAATAAACTTGCAAGCATTTCTTTCTGTAAGAAAAGTTTAATCTGTTAAGTATTTTTTCAGTATAAAAATACACATTGTTATCGGTTCTTGAAGGAAAATGTCTGCCCAGAGTGTGACATAACAAGGTTTTGTGTTTGTATTCCAGTTGCACTAAGGACTTGCTTTCAAATCAGTAGGGGTGAAGTCCTCACTCCCCTGAAGTCTGTGGCAAAACTCCCAGTGATTTCTTTAGCCCTAGGATTTCACAGGAGGAGATTGGAATCTGAAAAATGTTTGTTTGAACCTCTTCCTTTTAAAGGCAAGGAAATTTCCCTAGGGGTCCATCTCTGATCTGTTATTCCGTGTCTGACGCTGTGCAATGTCCTGCGCTTCAGAGCTTGAAGAGACCTTCCAAATCTTCGGCTACGTCTTGTTTTATGATGTAGGCACAACCTCCAGGGTCACCGTAATAACAGGGTGCTTTGCCTGCAGCCCACCTTCCATTCATCTACCTGACTTGCAGGCAGCAGCACTCACAGCATGATCATACCAAGCAGCACAGCAGTATTCTGTGCCCACCCAAGGCCCCTGGGTCTTTGTTTTCTGTACTGTCTTGTTGTGCTAGAGGCTGACTTGTGGAAGCTGGGCAAGCCTGCATGTCTCCAGATCTCCAGTAAATCTGGATTAATTTCTTTTTGAACAATTGAAACATAATAATAGGCTTGCCACAGTGGGTATTACAGAAACTGCACGATCTTCCCCATAAATTTACCCCTGTCCCAAAAGCTGAAGCTCTTTTTGTCAGGTTCTGGACTGTCTTTACTCCTTGAATAGTAAAAGGTGTCCTAATTCCTAGCCTAAACTTCTTATGGTCAGTCATTATCCCTTCATTCTCGCACTGACAAGTAATTGTGTCCGCTATAGTGGTTTGCTCCTGAGGGGAAACAGATATTCTCTGTTGCTCTTGGTGCTGTTATTATTTGTTAATAATTTGTCTGTTCCAGATTGAATTTGGCAGGCAGAAGGGAGCAGAGTTGAAAGCAGCACTATAGCTGAGATCTTAACTGCCTCTTATGAAGTAAGATCATTTTCCCATCTCTGCTAGAAACACGTTGACACGTGTGATCCTACGGTGGTTGGTTTCTGCCGTGTAGCACTGCCATACAAGAGATTCAAAATCAGTAGTGATCAAGAAGTGCCTCACATTGTCTCCTCTTTTGTTTCTAACTAGTGAATTGATGTCACCAAACCCATTGCCTGTAAGTTATTTTCATCTCTGCTCTATCACTCCTGTTGTCACGAGTGTCGTTCATTCTTACAAATCCAAATACAAAGCTATTGAACCAGCCACCTCAGGACTTGAACGACTGCTTGTTGTTCTTTCAATACAAGCCTTCGTGATCTTGCTACTTCTATGCTAACCCATCTGTTAGATCTCTGGGTTTGGTGCCAGACCACGTGGAGAAAAAGTTTAAGTACACAGGTTAATGTAAAAAGCTGCAGAACTCTTGGAGAAAGGGTTCTTGTCTTTTTTTGTATTTATATATAAATACAAAATGTTATCGTAACAAAATGATGACTAGATATTGTGTATGTTTTAAAGAAGCCTTGCACTCTGAGTTTGAAGACCAGCTTGGCTACAGTTTTTCCAAACCTGTCTTTTCCCTTAAATGACTGCTGTTGTCCCGTCACAGCATAACTTTGCTTTTGGCTTTGGTACTAGATCTTTAATTTCACTTGCTGCTTTGTTCAATTTTGAAATAGCTTTGTACAGACTCTGTGGTGTGAATGTGTATAAATATTATTGATTTTGCTTTATTGAATGTGGCATTTTTTTCTATTTATTTCTTCTCATTTGCTGTTTTGACTTTGTTCCATGCTTCACCAAGATTACCTTCATTTCTTTAGATCTTGAAACTGTCTAGGTTACCTTTAGGCTTGACGCAGCCCTTGCTGCCTATTGAGCTCACTTGTTTTTCACTGGTTTATTTGGTCTTCTGTTCAGAAAGAATTTGATCTGACTTCTGATAATTCTTCTGTTATTGCTGTGGTCTGATCTGGCTTAGGTTTGTATATCAGTTTACTTATTCCTGACTACAGTTTTTCTGGACTCTTTTTTTCATGCTAAACATGTTAGCACTTTCCTACATGTTTTCTTTTGTTTTAGTGCAAAGTTCTTTTATACATAATCATGGAAGAGACTTGAATGTCTTATAAACTCCGAGCTCTTTGTTCTGATGACTGAACTAACTAGATCCCTTAATTCTTAGAAATAACCTCAGTTAACAGCTTGAAGATTTTTGTTTCCTTTGGTTAAATGCAAAGACAGTCCAGTTTCAGTTAGTCACTGGTTGGTGACCTGTTCACCAGTGTCACTGCTACTCACAGGGTACGGGCATCTTTGACTCAGGGACAAGTGATGAGATCTGTCAGCTCTTGCATCCAGGAATAACTGGGCCTCCCTGGGACCCACCAGCTTGATCTGCCTGTTAAAGGGATGTTTTTCAGCATATTCTGGCTTATATCACATCACTGTGCTTTCTGACATAACTTGGGGTCTTCTAGTAACAAGAGAAAGATTTTACTAAGCTCTTGGCTGCAATATTATTTTGTTTAAGCTATGTCTATAGATTAATCATCCATTTACATTTTGTGAAATTTTAACACTCTGCTTTCTTATTTTGGATTTCCCTTTGTTTCAGTGTTTTTGGAGAGGATGATTTGGGAAAATGTTTTTGTATGTTATTGTCCTGTCCCATCTTACCTGCAAACTAGCATTCTTTTGGTTCTCTCTCCAGTACAAAGTTGTTCAGCTTTAATGCTTTTTTTTTTTTTTTTTCCCATCTGTGCTTCTGTAGTCTTTGAGCCCTCCTCTTTTTTATTCTACTCAGAGCTCCAAATACAGTTGACCTGATAGTTTACAGGTTAAAAAAGACTTCAGAAGTAAATCCTGAAACGAAACCTCAGTCACCTTGTCCTAGTAAATTGTTTCTTTTCTATTTCTGTTAGCACACAAGTATTATCCAAGTGGTAGGAAAAATACCTAATTTTGGGGGAATGTGACATGTTCACAGTTCATGCTTAAACATGTTGTAGTTTATGAGCTTCTCAATATTCAAAGATATTTTCTTCTACACCAGTGATAACCACACCGTGTGTTTTGCATACAAGATGCAACTGCTCTGGGAGGGCTGATCAGGGACTGTGTAGCAGAATTATATTTTCTGTCACTTACTTGCAGCTCTTGGGAAGTAGGATATGTGGGAGCAGTGAGCTAAGATAAGGAAAATTCATTGTCATTCTCTAACATTTAAAGAATTGATATCTAGATAGGTGCTTTTTCTATTGCAGCAAGGAAAAAAAATCAAACTTTCTAACTCCTTTTATTGTCCAGTGTAACCATCATCCATAATGACCTTTAAAAGGTAGAATTTGGCTACTTTCCCATCACTTGGGCTGCCCTAGGTCCTTTGATGGGCAGTAGAGCTGTGGATAAGTAGAGCTCTGTCTGCTCAAGGAGGAAGGCTGCTGTGAGTGAATTTGTAATGTTTCCGTTTCAGACGCGGGAGCAGGAAGAGCTGGAGGAAGCTTTAGAGGTAGAACGACAAGAAAATGAACAAAGGCGACTGCTTGTACAGAAGGAAGAACAACTACAACAGATGATAAAAAGGAAGAATAAACAGGCACTCTTGGATGAACTGGTGAGTAACAAAACTGGAGGCTTTGAATGCTCTGTAGCAGAGCAAATAGCAGGTGTATTTATATTCGTTTCTTCCAGTTAACTGTGTAGTTAACACATCTGCCCCTTTCTGTTTCCCTGTCTTGCCCATTTTGTGCTACTATTTGTCACCTATCACTTATTTCAGTGCTAAAAAGAACCCTGAATGATTTTGGTAAGCCAAGAACTGGTGTAAGACTGCTTCTGGGATACCACAACTAGTTCTTTGGTTGAATGGAATCATTGTCCAGAATGTCCAATGGTGGTTGGAAATTATAGGGAAAAAACATTCTTGGCTGTTTCAATACAAAATTACTCCAGGGTAAGGTGCAGAAAGGCTTGTTTGGATATTTAGAAGGTTTATTTCATGGTTCTACCAGTTTTATTTATTTGTTTCTTTCTTTCCTTCAGCTTCCACTGAAGGCTCTTTACTTGTTGCTGTTTTACATGCAGAGGTGTATTTCTGATGTGTCTTTAGTGAGTGTAACCACCCTACAGTTTACTTAAGAGTTGATATTTCACTGAATATCTGAAGAAGAGCTAGTATAACAGTCTAGATTTCTACCGAGTTTGCCAATATGAAAGCCCCAGGCTTTGACTGTGATCCAGGATGGCTTTGCCCTAGCATAGCTGATACTTTTACTACTCTTCCTCCAGCCTGATGTATAATGAATGAGTTCTGCCATGTGTTAGCCCTTGCAACTGCCTACTTCTGTTGCCTTCAGCTGATGACGGTTGCATCTGCTGTGGTGAATGGCTGATCGTGGAGGTTGAGGGGGTAGAGAGGAGCTCCGAAGTTTCTTCAGGCATAATGTGAGGTTCTAGCACTGTTTGATTGTTAAGCAGCCCTGAATTGCTGTGGCCTACAGTCTGGTGTGTTGAAGCAAAGCAGTAATCAGGAGCTGCTCCATGAGCTCAATCAACTCTGCAGTGATTGGACTCATGGGAGCTCAAAAAAAAAAAAAAAAGGGACAGTATTCTCATGAGTTAATTGGACATTAATCAACTCTTTCAGTCAGAGGACCTAAATAATAGGTTGGGTATGGAACTTAGCTACTTCTGGACATGGTCTTAATCTTGGTTTTGGCTTAATTTGCTACTGATTCTGCATTTGAAATGCAATGATGTGTGGCTATAGAGAAGCCCAGTGAAGACTTGTTCTTTAAACAAGACTCACATCTCAGGGTTTTTTTTGTGTGCATCGACATACACATGCACACATGTTCTAACACCCACGATAGCAGTTGGTGTATAACACTGAAGCAAATCAGAACAAATTATGTGTGCATGTAGTTACACAGTGTGCAGTTTTGTCAATATGTGGTTTAAAGCTGCATGGCAGATGTTAATTCAGAATTTCTCCTATTTCAGTTTACCTCATAACATTAATTCCTAACTTGTATTCTCAGTTCTCATTCAATTTGTAGATGCTCTCTTACTTTCCCAGAAAAAACAGAGTTCCTCTTTGAACCAAAGCAGAAGGCACTGACTTGAAGAGAGAGCATTGATGTGCAGTTCAGGAGTTTCTGGAGCTCTCCTGAAGAGCTGTCACTTTCAAAGCCAGGAGACTTGGCAACATTTCATTGGTTTTGTTGAAAGGAGCTGGTGTTACATACTTGGTAGACAGAAGCAGAGATAAGTAGAAGGGTTCCTTGAGAATCCTGCAAGCCTGTAACTTTGCATCCAGCAGTCTCTTTTCACTTTCAAGGTGCTTACAACCCACATAATTAGGAATAGTTTAAGTAATGGATCAATTCATAAAAGCTGCCCTATGAACGCATATTTAATGTCTCAGAAAAGGGATTTTGAACTGGTTTCTGACTCACTTTAATCCTGCTCTAAAACACACTCTTAATTTACTAGAGATCAGTGTTGTTCTTTGACACAGCAGTTGGTGTTACTGGAAACCTGCTTCACCAGATGGCTTGGGGAAAGAATGGTTATAAATAATCCTTAAAACATGACCAAAATAGGTAGTTTTAACTGTGATTGCATATGTATTGCTATTAAAACATGTCTTAATATTCTAAAAATCTACAGAAAGGTGATTTTATAGGCTGAGGAAGGAAACTGAGCAATTTTAAGTTGTGTTTCTGTTTATGAAGGAGCACTGTCACCTTAGATTTGGGCCTAAACTTGTTTTGTAATACTAAAGGTTTATAAAACCAGCACTGAAGTGTTTGTACAATGACTTACAAAGTCTCTGGAAAACCAGCAGTTGTTAAACAAATAAACATTTCCTATGGTCTCTTAAATCCCTCTAATGCTGTGCTACAAATTTGAAAATGAAGCTGATTGTAAGTAAAGCTGAAATGTGTGCTCTCTTTGAGAAACGCAGCAAAAGCAAGCGCGAGAAGGAGCAATGGAAGGAATTACAGTTTAAAAATCTCCCATCTCTGCCTGCTGGTACTGTACCAAAACCACAAGGACTAAGTTCTGGCTGCAGTGGTACCATGATACCAGGGGCAAAAGCAGTGGCTTGGCAGGGTTATGGGTACAGAAGAAGGTGGGATGGCCGACGTTTCACCCTTAGATTTGAAATCATCTCTTTCGCATGCATCACCTGGTGTTTGGAACCTGCAGCCATTGTGACCAGCTTTTTGGTGATTTTTTTCAATGTTTTTTCCCCCCCATGCTGGGCATTAAGAGAAAAGAGAGGGGAAAAGGCGCAGAAATGTTTGGTGTTTAGGATGTCATGCAGCAGGCTGTGGATGGATAATGGTCAGCCTAGAGAAGGAGCTCAGTAGGACTTGCAGAAAGGATTGGTCTCGAGGCCCAGGCTCCAAGAGCTTGGCTGGGAAGGAAGGGGAAGGCCACTGGGACGTGCTGGAAAGGTGAGCAAGGCTTTCAGGCTACTGGAAGAGCGATCAGGTGCTTTGGCTCCCAGTCCTACCCTGTTACCTCTTGTCCGTTTTGCCTCCCGCTGCTCAGTTAAGCAGATTTTATGTTGCCTTCATTACAAGTGACCCCTTTTACAATATAACCTCCCACTTGAAAAGCCCGGCACCTTGTTGTAATTTAGACTCGCGGTCTCAAATGTATTTTACGTTTTATTGCAAGGGATGTGTGGTTTATTTTATTTTGTAACTCTCTAAAGGTGGGCAATAAGGGCTTAGTAAAACATTAAAGCACTTCCTTTATTTACTGTATAAACTCATCTGTATACAAAGGGTTACAGAACTGCTCTGAGATGTCTTCTGTGTTGTGGGACTAACCTCTGAGAGCCTCTACTTCCCAGGTAGGAGCAAAATGGCACTGCAGCACTTGACAAAGAAGCAGCTTTTCCCTGGGCTGTAGCTTAGCTTGGGAACAAACAAAGGGCAGGGTGCCTTCAAGATGTCAAGTGTCCCCATTTTTGCCAGAACCTCAGGGTTCTTGAGAGAAATCTTTCAGAAATGTTTGCGTGTAAGTGGCTTTGTTCGTGCCGTTACACGGTTTGTTTTCCCATACCGAAAATTGCCGGTATGGATAAATGCTTACAGGATTGGATCTTTGATTTCTGTTTCTGCGTTAATAGTTAACAGAAGGACTATGTGCATATTAGAAAGGACAAACAATCGTGAATGTGGTGGCTTGCTGGCACGGTGTTGATTTCCCACAGTTGTGTAATCTGGTTGCCGACCATTGTGTTAATGCAAAACTGTTGAGAAGTTCGTACAAAAACCGGCTTCCTTTAGTTATTGTGCTGGAAATGCAGTGAATGTTTAAGGAATATGAGAGGGTCAAATAAACCAGAGAATAATTCCCACTCTTCAGAGTATTAAATCTGAAATTTCAAAGAAACCAGCATCCTTAAACTCTGCTGCCAGCAGGCAGCACATAGGGTCTGCCTGGTGCTTATGGACATGTACAGTGTTGTGAAGACACAGACTGTCAACTAACGTGTTTGTGGTGTACACAAACTTTCTCTCTGTTGTGCAGTAATCAGATCAGTAATTTTAGATTTTTAAACAACTTTCACATGGGTACTGCAGAAATTTCAGTAGGATCCCGTGTCTTACACTGTTCATCATTCTGGAGCAGATCCCATGAGATTTTCTTGCTTTTTAGTGCTTGCAATCTAGTCGTGAGACAAAATGAGTGAAAAAAAAAAACAAATAACACAACAATAACGTGGAAAGAGGAGTGAGAGTGTTGGGCAAAGTAGGTGTAAAGCATAACCAAGCTTTGTGATGACTCTGGGAGATTTTTCCAGGATACTATGAGAACAGCAAGGCATCTCATGGCATTAAAACTCCTAACTCCTTCCTCCTAACTGTTTTAAGTTAATAAATAAATCCCTGTGCAGTATATTACAGTGTGGTTGGTTTTGGTGAGTAGCAAATATGATTCATCGTTCAATATTTGCTTGGTTTGAGTGCCTTATGACAAACTCTGCGCTACAGATCTCCGGGTATAACCATGCTGAACTTCTTTGCTCTCAACTTTACTTTTGTTCGAGCTAGGAAATCTAGAGAAATTCAGCATGCATGTGGACAGTCACGTTAGTTTATTAGCAAACTACCTGGCCAATAATTTTCTGACTCTCTCAAGAATGTAGGACGTAGATGTATGTTAATAATCATTCTGTTGTAGCCTAAACACGGGAGTTTTAGCAGTTAATTTGCTTAACTATTCATTTTATTACTTTTATATATTTTTAAAAAATTGGCTGGCTTCCCTAAAAATAAGTTGGTGAAGGAGAAAATAAATATGCTGTTGGTTGCACTTACAATAGTGCCATTGTGCAAAGCAGAGCAAGGATCATTTCCAAACGGCCTCAGGTGAAATCTAATGGGAAACAATTTCAAACTGGTCTGAGTTCATTGGTAGAAAGAATGTGTCTTAGATAAACATCTGATCCAAGTTATACTACTTTGTATTATTCCTTCTCTGATTAACTTTTAATTTCTTTTTATAATTTTAATAAATATAGTTGCGTTGGCTAGTTGGAATAAGGAGCCTGTTATATCGTCTTTAATGTGGATTCTATAAAAATGGTTGTTTGCAGGTTACTCTGATTTATGGGGTTACTGCAGCTTTTTCTTATTACTGAAAATGATCGCTTTCTGTAAACTGTTTTTCATACAGAGGATACTCAGTATTACACTTCGCTGCTAGTGATGGCCTTTCAGACACAACTTACGGTTTTCAAGTAGATGCAGCATTAATTTGTGTTTAGTTTGTTTTAGCATTCAGCTTTGTTATTCGTATGCTTACAGGAGAGCTCCAGCCTTCCTGCTTCGCTGCTTTTAGCTCAGCATAAGGACAGATCTACTCAGCTAGAAATGCAACTGGAAAAACCCAAACCTGTCAAACCAGTCACGTTTTCCACTGGCATCAAAATGGTAAGACCTGCTTCTTTCTTTTCTTTTTTTTTTTTTTTTTTGAACGCCTTTCAAAAGAGCCAAGATTTCCTAACACGAAACTTAGAGGTTATTTAAACCTGAGTTGCATATTATGTGAAACAGATGAATTTCTAATTATATAATTGGAAGAGAACAGTTGAAGTATTTCATCATTCTGCTACTTAGAATGTATGAAACCTTTTCTTTGCTCAAAAACAAGCTATACCTATTTCCCAGCAAAGTGGTGCTGTACTTTGAATGCTTTTGTCTATCATTTGTGTTACATCTTTGGAAGCTGAAATTTTGGTAGCTCAGGACAAGACTGCACTCTCTTCATGTTTACTTTGAGCACTGAAATAGTCCGAGTGTGAGACAAACAATGTGGAAATGGTTAAGGATGCTGTTTTCATTGCCGTTGGAATCTAGGAAGCAACAAGTATTTTTTCAAATGTGTTACTTCTGTAGTGACAGCTAAAGATCTGTCAGCTTTCCTGTTTTTTTATTGTGACGTGGTACAAGTACACATCAGCTGGTGTATGGAAATGTTTAAAAATAAAGATAATAATAAAATTCAAGTTTTGTGTGGGAAGCTGGGGCTGGGAGTGGGAATTACTAATCTTTTTTTGCACCTTACTTGTCCCCTGCTTTTTTAAAAATCCCTGTACTTTTTGTAGACTTTATATGTTAGACTTGATAATGCTAAATGGTGTCTTGAAAACGACCAACATTCCCTACCTCCCCTAACAAACCAGAAAGTAAACGAAGCAAAAACCTCTCTATCAAACCAGTCTCCCATCAATTAATCAATTTGATTTGTCAGGAATATCTGTGCTGTGTTCATTGCGTCTGTTTTCTCCAAAGAGTTTACAATATAATAGCATTTGCAGCTTGCTTTTCCAAAAGTAGTGTCAGCTCTTGCAAACTTGTGCAGATTTTTCTCTTAACGTTTCTGTATTACAAATCGTATCTTCTTACTTTTTCTTTTTTTTTTTCTGACATTTACTAGACAGAAAGTGTTAAGTGTTCTGCTTAAAAAGTATTCTAACTGAATGCCTCTACTTTATCTAGCTGTTAGAATATATTCTTAGATTTTTTTTTTTTTAAACTTTTGGTCTTTCCAGCTTAGTTTGGAGGGCTAAGTTAAACTTCCATGTAGCTTATGCTGCACAATGAGGACAGTGGAAATACTTTCCATTGCATTTGTAAATGGGCTTTCAATAGTATTGTGTAGTAGCAAATATTCCAAATCTGCAGCCTGAAATAAACTTCATTCAAAAAACATAAAAGACTTGGACGAGGAGATTTCTAGCATCATGACGTTTAAATCTTAACATTTGGAATAAGTGGAGGTACTCCAGGTAACTGATCATTGCTTTATTGGTGTTCAGAAGGTGTGAGTAGAAGACCAATTTTATTTGTTCTGTCCCAGATGAACAAACAACCCTCTTCTACTGACCACTGTCTTAGATTAAAATGACAAAAAAAAAAAAAAAAAAAAAAAAAAGCTTGAACATTTAAGGTTAGGGCTATTTGAAGATTGTGACAAGTGTCTTAAGGAAAATGGATTAGCAAAATTGATTTAGCACTGATAAACTTACAGCTTTGGTTGAGAATGATGACTCTCTCCATATTTTCTTTATAGGGTGCTTGATTTAATTTTTACCTGACATTGATTTTTAGAATTTTATAAAAATGACATTATATATTAAATACCTGGCTACCTTGTAATTACTAAAGCAGTGGTTGGTTACCACAGCATGGGAATACTTCTGTGGGTAAGTACAGAAGGGACACGGAAGGACACGGTTCAGTGTTTGGAAGCAGATGCTGAATTTCTGTGGATGACATGGAAGCTGGCGCTTTACAGGGCATTTCTGAAAAGCTGGCCTCCTTTGAATGAAATGCTTTAATATGGCTAAATGCAAAATTATAAATAGAATAATAAATAATGGGCTCCGTGAGAAGGATATGGAATTTTAGCTAAGCACGTAAATGAATTTGACCCTCAACCACAGCATGTGTGTAAGTCTTGGATATATAAATAGTAGTGCAGCAAATAGGAAGGGACTGCTGAAGGCAGCGTTGGAAAGACTCGTGCACTGAAGCGCTCTGCTGACTGCATTTCAAAAGGGAAAAATGTAAAGACAACTAAAAAGCAATGAAGGTTCATCCAAAGGTGGTAGGATAGGCTTTGTACTGCGTTCTGCCTCTGGTTCATGAGAAGGTTAAGATATGACTCAATGTACATTAAGTACCTCCTCAATGCAGAAAATGCCAGGTCTGAGCAGCACAACAGCAAATGGAGCAAGAACCAGCAACCTTAGCTAAACAAATAGGAACTGAGGGAACAAACGAGACCTTAAAGTTCACAATGTTCCAGTGGTTAGCTGGCCCCACTGTTAGAATTGACAGTGGAATGTGATGAAATCTCTAATTCTTGATGGTTTCAGATCAGGACTGGGATGCCTTTTGGAAAGTTACTGTAGTTGAATGCAAGTTGTTCAGCTCAGAACAGGGTTTTGTGAAAAGCACCCGTGCTCATCATGCAAGATTTAGTGCGGTTCCTGACCTAGTGACAGTGTTGGATGAATTCCTACCTTGAGGCTCACCTTATGAAATACTTAATATGTTCCAATTGATTTTTTCTAAAATGCTGAGATGCACGGTCCCTCTGCTTTGTTTAATTGCACACATGAAATAGGTGGAGCTGGTAGAGCTTTTGTTGTGCTGCTCATCATGGGCAGCACCTCGTGGTGCTCTAGCTTTGTTCCTCCAAGCCATGGGGTTTGCACCGCTTATTGGTGGGGCAGCTTTAGGGTAGTATTGTGATATATATATATATATATATAAAGTTCTAATTAATGCTCTGTTTGGCTCTACAGTGGTGCAAATGAAGTATTGTTTCTGTGCGAATTCCCTTCTGGGCTCACCAATAAAGAGTTTTGGCATCATGCAGATAGTACACAACCGCGTACGTTCTTCCCCAGTGTGTTTATTTTTTCCTAGTAGCTTGGCTGCTGACCTTTTCTGGTGGATGTTGTCCTTAATTGTGTTCAGAAGAAGGGAATCCAGATAAAGTTAGCCGAGATGCTGGCAGATCCGGAGCTCGTGTTTACACAAAGGCTTTACATGCCAGTTGTGGCAGTCCTTATTTTTTTCAGCTTGAACACGAGTGGTTTTCCTGGGATGGTCTTGGTCAGAGGTGCTCTTCTGCCTGACTGATAATTGGACAAGTTTCTCCGTTTCTGGATTAAGAGGCATGCCCATTCTAGTCTCCACAGCAAAGCTCAAGGAAGTTGGCTCATCTGAGGTGCCGTGTGAGTGCTGTGGAGTTCCTGTGCTTACAGGGGGAGGAGGGAATGTCTGCAACTGGTAAGCTAAGCAAGAGCATCCCCTATAGCACGAGAGAGACAATTAGATCAGGGAGGTAAGGTTTCCATCTTCGCTTTTCCTTTTGTTAAACTGTTGTTTTGCTCCCTTCAAACAGGAGCTGCTTTGTCTTTGCGTTCTACTGGATCTCATTAACTTCTGAAATTTATTTCAATAAATTATGTCTTCCATGCATGAAGCGTACCCACCTAATCAGTCAGTTTGATTTAGCCTCTCTAAGTGGGGGAGAAAGCACTTCAGAGTTTTCCGCTCATCATATTAAGGAACAGGCTTTCAGCATATTTGAATATTTAAAATATTAGTCTTATTATATCTGATCTGAGATCAGGGTAAAGCTACAAAAGAAATTATAATAACCTTAATTATACTTATTGCAATGGTGCTGAAAATGCTTCCTGTCAATGCACCTACTTTACATTTTAGTACTAGTCAAAAAGAGCAGGGGTTATAGGAAATGAATGCCATTTTTAGCATTTCTATGGCTTACTGGGGTGGGTAAAACAAATGTAATGTCTGGGAATAGAACCGTTCCTCCGCTTCTGGTGAGCATTGCGGCCAGTTCTGGTTGGGAGATGGCTTTAACTGGAAGCGAATTTTGAAGCTAAGAAGTGCTCTTATGCATTGCATGCTAATGGCAGCTTGCAAATGCAAGCAAGAATCCATTACGTTACCATAAGCCTGGTTTTCTTTTTGTGCTCCTGGTGTTTGCAGAACTATAGAAGCCTTTTGGTGCTTGTAGTTCTGTGCTTTACGTTATCCTTGTAGTTAAAAATTAGTGGAATTCAGCTCCTCTTTAATTCATTGGAAATGGGGAACATGCACACTTTTGACTCAGTTATTTACACATTTGTGGAAGTCTGAATCCCTGAGACTGGCTCGAATGCATGCTACCTTCAGCCCCTTTCAGGCTGGATGCCCTGTTGCTTCCAGTTTTATTGTGTACTTTTGCTCCCTTCCCCTTGTCTCCCAGGGGGCTTAGCCTCTAGTGATGGTATTCTTGAAGTAATTTCATGCAGTTCAAAACTCAATTACCTCTAATTGGATTGCCCAAATGTGCAGGAAAAGATCATAGGTGTCCTCTGGTCTGCTACCACTTGGGAGAGTTTTCCTTTTGCATTTTGTATCCAAATGCCTCAAAATTAATCTAATGCATCATTGGCTGTTCAGTCTCTGCCGTGGGTTTTGTTTTATTGCTTAACAGCAGTGGGAGTATTTATTAATAGAAGTATTAGCGCATGTAGGGCATGCTTCGTCATTACCAAGATGGTCATTACCCTGTGAATTTGCAGCTTAAATAGATGCGCTGGGGAGGGAGGGGAAGCAGATGCCCGGAGGCGATGTGCTCGCCCAGGATTAGACAGCAGACCAGCGGCGGAAGGAGGAATAGGATCCAGCCCTGCTGAATTCCTAACCTGCTGTCTCTTCCGCCGAGCCGGGCTCCATCTCCTGTCAACAGCACCCCTGAATGGCAGCAAATTAAGAGTGAAATATCTGCTTCAGCTTCTTCCCTGTCTAAATCACCGCAGCGCCGTTGCGTTTAGCATTGCGTGTGTCTGAGCGTCGTCAGGGTTTTGTTCCAGCTCTTGTAGGCTGAGGCTAGTGGGAGCTGGAAGCCGGTGAGAGCAACTTGCAGCCTGAAGCAGCCGAAGCTTGCAGGAGGGAGCAGTCAAATCAATATTTCACCGGAATGAATCTGTGTCAGACACAGGATGTCTAGGACACCTCAGGAATGCGCGTTACTACTGAGCTGAGCAGAACACGTGTTAGGGAATAGATTTTTTGCAGCGTTACACTTGCAGTATTATTCTAATGGGAAAGAGCGTTCTTATTTTACATTCTGTGAAGCTCTTTCTTTTAAAACATTGACCTCATCAGCTCAGGTCAAATTAACTGTTCTTCGTTATTGCCTTTCCCTACAATATTGCTTCCTGTGCAAACAACTCTTCAGCGGCGGCTCCTGGTTTTCAGTCTGTTTCTTTTATAGCTTGTGGAGCAATTATCCAAAATCCTGTTCCAAACACACACACAAAAAAAAGTCTTTCAAAATACTTTTTTAATCAGTTGTGCTCCTTCAGAGTTGCCTAGACATATGCCAGGTACTGGGAGGTAAGTGAAGTGAGCGCAGCACTGCTGTTGAGGCTGCGACTGTTCAGCAGCCCCAGCGAGCGCTTTGCCGCCCCATCCGTGTGACAGGGAGCGGAGCTGTTCCAGCCTCCCAGCCTTGCCTTCCCAGTTTTCGCTGCTCTGTTTTGTTTTGGGTTTCTGTTTGTTGTTTTGCTGGTTTTACTAAAGTGCTTTTAGAATTAGCCTAAAGTTTAAGAGATAAAATAAAATCCATCCCATTTCCTTCCCTCGCTGTTAGCTCAGCTGGTATATCTTTAGGCTGAAACACTTCAGATGGAATCGATTTCTTTGCAATCTATGCCAGCCTGACTTTAATTGCTGTTTTGTTTTTAATCTTCATCAGGCTCCTACTATGCTTGTCCTATATGCAGCTGGGTGGAATGATTCCCTTTTCACAAGATTAGAGAGTTTAGAATCACAACGTGGATTTTCAAGAAGAGTGAAGTGTTTAGGTGTATGGATTCGCTCAGAAGAGATATGCTCACTCAGAGCGTGCATGTAAAGGTAAAATTTTCAGTGACACTGAGCATTATCTAGACCTCCAGCAGGAGTCAGTGGCTGAATCTATACCACGAGGCTGCTGCATTCCCCTTGCAGTCGCGGTGCCTGCGTGCGTGATAGCTGTATCCCAGCTCAGTGCTCGGACGCACGGGGCTGGGCAGCAGTCCCACAAAGCAGCATCCCACTGCAGAGGAAATGCAGATGTGCTGGTGAGGGGATTTGTGGCGCTCAACTACGCGGAGAGAAACAGCACTGCTGGCCAAACCGTGGAAGCTGCTTCCTCGGAGCGGAGATTTTAGGGGGATTGTACATTTGGAGGGCAGGTGCACGTGTACAGCTCTGTAACACCAGCTCTGCTGGTGGGATTCTGCAGGTCTGAGCACTTTCTTGTCTCCCAGTGAGAATATTGCATGTTGCTTTAGCTTTGAATTTTTGTCATCATTAACAATAGCTTGTTTTCAGCAATGAGAATTGCATTGATCTGGTGAGAAGGATAGCTATTTCTGAGGAGCAAAAAGGGAGAAGAAATTGTGGCTGCTGGATCTTAAACATCTCTGACAACACAGATACAGATACGAGTAAAAGGACACCAAAACTGCTGAATGGCAGAATTCAGGTTAGAGGTAACAACCTGGGTTTAGCAGTGATGTAGAGTCCTGTGACCACATGCTGCTCACTTAAAGCTCACAGGATTATGTACACAATATTGCTGCGACGTCTGAGTGGCATGATGGAGAATGATTAGCAACAGCAAATATATTAGTTTCACTAAATCTCTAGCCTGCTATTTAAGGATGTTGTGTTAAGATTCGAGCACATACATGCAGAACCGTGCTTAAATATTTGAACTTTGTTTTTGAAGTGTATGCCAGATACACTGCATTTAAAAGTGATCTATCATCAGAACGCTTCCTGTGCACTCCAACCTGCAGACTCAAGTCTAAAACATTTAATTGGGTTCTGGGCTTACTGTGTAATTACTATGATATCAAAGTGTAAACATTAAGCAAGTTATATTCACTTAATGTTTTCCCTAATATAGGTGAGAATTTTTGGGGGAAATAAAAACAAGACAAATGATATTGTCATTTCCTCTCGTTTATACAGTAATGTCCTTGCAAAAGGAGACTGGATTTTGGAAATGTGGTTCTGCATCTCCCTGTATCTCTTTGCAGGATTACTGTTTGGAATGCCTTAGGAAAGATGCCATAGTCAAAATTAAACAGTTTGGTGCACAGACATAATCAGAACCACTTGTCCCGATTCTGTTTTATGGCAGGACTCTTTTATACTGCTCCGTTAGAATAAATATTTGTACATTTGCTTTAAGGCTCCTTTACATGGCGAAGGCAGCACATGTTTATATATACATATAGTATAAATAGGAATTGGGCCCATAAGTTTGCACAGCTGTAATGACTGGAATTCAGTAAATGAAATAGTGCCAAAGCTGTTAATTGCACAGGAGTGAGCAACGAGACAAGTGTGTATGTTAGTAAAGTTGGTGGCTGTAGCCAGCAGCGGAGCACATCTACCCTTTATCTGCTACTCCTTGCAATGGAACTTGTCTTCCTTTTATTTTTTTTTTCTCCTCCCCTGTTTGATTTATGTAGTTGCTCAGGGGCTTGCTTGCCTCTTTGCCATCAAGTTGCAGAAGGATGTCTGTGTGTCATGCAACACGATGTCGTGGTTGCATGAGGAAGGTTATTTAGCAAGAGGCTCTCAGGGAGGAGGCTGCCAGCTCCGCTCCCCTGCCCGTCCTGGAGCAGGCACCAGGAAAGGGCGGCGAGAACTGGCCTCCAGCTCCTCCTGTAGGTGCCCAAATTCCATCCCCACCAGTGGCCAGACCTGCCACTTGCTACAATAGCACAAAGACACGTTGTAAACTGATCTAAGGCAAATGTCATTTAAATGAGGCGGAGATCTTCCCATTTCTGAGCTGTACATAGCTCTGAAAATGCTATTGCTTGAGTAGGTGTTACTGTGAGCAATAAGGAGAGATCTGACTGAAAGAAAGAAGGTGGCTGAGAGGAGAGTCCAAAAAAACAGCTGGCAGGGAAATAAAGAATAATAAAAAATTTCTCAATCATTGTTTGTTTTGGAAAGATCATGCTTTAAGCACATGGAAATACTTTACACGTTTGAGAAGTGCTGACTTCCTACATGCCTTGTGAAGGAACAGCAAATCATTCATATAATGTAAACACATTTATAGATTGTTCCAATATAACTTTTTTGGTGCTGCTGTTCTTTTTAACAAGATACAATTTAGTACATATATGCCCTCTTGATGCTCTGCTTTGGCCAAGAGAGTTGCATACATCACAAATGTTCAATATTAAAGTTTGTGTTAAGAGAATGGTGCAAAGTTACTGAACTACATTTTTTGAAGCAAAAAAAACGTTAAATAGTGGTGCTTGGTGCACTGTTTAAAAGTCAACATCCCAGAAGGTAGGGATAGGCAGGAACAGAAGTAAATACCTTCCTTGTCTCAAAGCATGAGCATAACCTGTCCTGTTGTGTCTTGGTAGATGTGATACTGAAAGTCAAGAAAGGCCAAAGTTCCTCTGAAAGAGTGGACTTCTAGATCAGGGAATCAAAAATGAATAAAATAAGCAAGTTTGCCAAAATTGCAGTGGTTATTTGGGGAATTGGATAATCATAGTGTTGGGTCAGGGGCTCAAGGTCACGAGGCCTTGCCCCTGCTCTGAGGTGGCATCAGTGAGGCTTCAGCTCGTCCTGCCAGGGACTTGGCTGACCCTTTCCTAGAGGCTTCCTAAGATGGAGGCTCCCCAGCACTCTCTGACAGTGCCTCACTGCCTTTGCTTTTACATTTTAGGGGGAGCTTTGTAACCTTGTGCTTCCTTGACGTGATGGCAGTCCATAGATGCAGAAGGCAGGTTGTTCTCTGCCACCTTGTAGAAACTTGTTATGTACTTGGAGATGACTAGGTAAGAGGACTTCACAGAACAAAGTATTTTAGGATTTAGATCTAGAGAAATAGTCCAGACGTCCTAATTGTTGCTTAACAATGAAAGAATTGATTTCTTCTGCAAATCTTTGATAGTCTGTCTCCAATCTACAGACTAGATGTAGAATATATTCAACTGATAAAAGGACTCGTTGGAATCCTTTTTTCCTAGAGAGGAAAATTCATTTAAGGAGAGAAATAAGAGTATTTAAGGAACTGTAGTAAGAGCAAAGAAGGATTTGGAGCCATTTAGGCAAGCTAGAGGAGTGAATTGGTGTTTGTGCACAGAATGTGTGATCTTCCCGCCATGATCCCATTTTCTTAGCACATGTCTGTGTTTGTGAAAACCCTACAGGTTTGCTTTTAATCTTGCCTTCTGTTGCTGCTGATCAAAGCAGTCTTGTGTCACTCCTTGATCCTCTCTGTTGTTTACCTGATGGAGGGCTGGTGGTCTGGGATGGCAGAGCTGGGCTAATGGGCTCGCAGATTCCTCCGAGTCAGCTGTCAATTGGATTGTGTCTGGTTTTGAGACGCTCGCCTGGTAGGCACATGTGTGCAGACTTATCTCACAGATCACTTTTATTCTTGGCTACTCCATTTCTTAGTGAACCAGAACTGTCATGAAGCCTGTTCCCCTTGCAGCATGGTTAGAAGATCTCCTGTAAGCCTATATTTTCTTTGCCTCTTCTCAGGGTCTTCTTCAGACAAGTTTCGGGTAAGTACAGCCTCCATCTGGCTTTGAAATTCTTGCCAGAGTTAAAACATCATGCGAGGAAGGCCAAGAGTAGTGATTGCAGTGGGAGAAGGTCACCAGAGGAGATGTGGTGGGGAGTTCACAACTGAGTCCTGGTGCAGTAATTCTGAGAACTGGAGAGTCCTCTTCAGCAGAGAACTGAAAAAACAAAAAGTGTGAGAACTCGTGTTGAGATAAGGACAGGTTAATAAGAAAGAAGGGCCAAGAAAGCAAAACAAACCCAAGCAAGTGATGCACAATGCAATTGCTCACCACCAGCTGACCAATGCTCAGCCTGTCCTTGAGAAACAGAAGCCCCCCCCCCCCCTGGCCAATCCCCCAAAGTTTTATTGCTGAGCACAAAAAAACAACAACCAAAAAAAGCCATATGGTGTGGGACATCCCTTTGGCCAGTCCGTGTCAGCTGTCCTGGCTGTGTCCCCTCCCAGCTCCTTGTGCACCCCTGGCAGGCAGTATGACAAGCAGAAAAGCCCTCAGCAGTGTGTAAGCACTGCTCTGTGACAGCTAAAACAGTGTGGTATCAACATTATTTTCATCCCGAATCCAAACCATAGCCCCACACCAGCTACTATGAAGGAAATTAATTCTCAGCCGAAACCAGGACAACAAGCGTTTTGGCAGTCCTCTGGCTGGATGAGTTCCCGTGTGAGAAGTGTGGTCTCCAAAAGCAGCAGGATTGTGGGCACGCGTAGATGGTTTTGAACGTGACGCCCCATGTACTTCTTACCAAGGGTTCTGGCTGTGGGCAGGGGCGGATGTGCAGGACCTCTATTCCCCACAGCATCTTCTGTTTTGATTAAATCCCTGTTACGAGATACCCCACTGTTATTAATATATTAATCCTCTACGAGAAGGAAAAACATTCAGTGTGTTGATTAAGGTCATGCTGGGTGTGCGTGTGTGTTAACCACCTTCTCTCCACATCCTGACTTGTACCTAAATGAACACAGTGGACAGATGAGTGCTTGCTACAAGGTCTTGAAGGAGTCAACTTTTAAGCTTTAAAATAGCAAATTTATGCAAATTAAAAGTACATTTAAAAATAAAGCCGTGTTTCAGAGGTGTGTTGAGGGTGTTAGTTTTCAATAGTCAGTAGTCATCCAAGGTGCACTCATTGTACTAGGGCACTTGCAGTGAAAGATATTTTGGATCAAAGAGACAATGTTCTCTACCAAGAAGACTTCAATAAGAACTTCCCGAAGAATGTTTGTTCAGGTGCAGAGGGTGGGAGAAGGGAATATTGTTTTAGGCAATCAGTGTTGGACATGAAAAGGTGAATTTCCCCATACATACCTAGTCTGGATTCAGTGTGTCAGTCGGGGTGTTGCTGGAAAGGAATATTGTCAGCAGCGGATACTAATGGAAGAAGTCATCCTCATGAAGAAGTGCACTGATCTCTGAAAGTATGGCTTGTCTTTATTCTTATCAACTTCTTTTAAAGAAGGAAAATGTAGATATGGAGTATATCAGAGTGGAGAATTGACTGTTGGGGTTCATTTTTCCAGTTGCCTCACAAGTAACTTGGTATTTTGGGGAAACGGGAGGGCCAGGCGTGCCTTGTGGCACACATTATAACTCCAGCAGGATGTGTAGCAGAGCACTAACATCCCCTGCCTGGTGCCAAGAGGATACTATCACTGTGTAAATGTTGTCCTTTATGCAGGCTCTCCTTTAGAATATAAAATAGTTGGGAATGTCGTGGAAACAAAGAAACCTGCTCTGACTCCCTCAGACAAATGCGCGCAGTGGTACGGGCAGGAAGCGGAGGGACGGAGAGCACATGTGGAACCATCCATCTAAATTAGCTGGATGGAGGCCAGGACACTGGAACTTGCAACATTTGCCAGGATTACGAGGAAATGAAATGATGGGTTTGTGTAAGTAGAAGGATTCGGGTGTTATTGTGGGACAATGAGGTAGATCCTGGACAAGGCAGACAGTACGTTTATAGGTTGGGCATTGGGAATTGTTGGAAAACTATGGAAAAAGGAAGCACAGGTGAGTAGGATGGAGGGAGAAAGAGTTTAGAATGGCGGGCTGCTGACAGGAACAAAGAACCACGCATTGTTAGGTCTGAGGTCTGTTCTCCTGTTTCATCTCTTGAAAGAGAGGCATCGATAAATGCAGTAGCACTCTCTTCTCCAAAGCACAGAAAGAGAACCACAGAAATGTGATCCTCTGCGAGACTGTCATAAGCAGTACTCAAGTAAACAAGACCTCGTGCTCTGTGCTGCGTAGACTTGCTGACAGATCTAACCGGGATCGATGCAGGCATCTGAGCCTCGCCATCGTTAGGCGGTCTTTGGCGCCAGGGCTTGGGGCTGCCCGTGTTTGTGTACCTGTGGGCACATGAACGTGGTTAGCATAAAAAGAAAAGCCATGTGTGTCCTAAGGGTGTATGTAAAGATGCCCAGCTTGTAGTGCTGCCATGCACTAGGCCCTTTGAGTTTAGACGAGTGAAGTTTGGTGAATAATCAATTAGTAAATGTTCGAAGAAGCTTCTGTCTTTCCAACGAGTAAGCAGTTTCTGGAAGAGGTTGGTGGTAAGGATGCTGGAAGTGGCAGGCACTGGATGCTGGCAGTCTGCTTTCATTTGGAGCAGGATTTGAGCCAGCTCACGACTACAATCCAGAAAAGGGATAAGCTGAGGAGCTTTGTTGTAAGGATTTCCCACCAGCCACATGGACGCTGTAACATAGAGTTGGAGGGCTACTTTGTTGTCTGCTTGATAGAAGAGAACTTGGCATAGATCTTCAACATCTATATCCTGGTGCTTAATGTCTGTTGGCACTGTGTTGGCTGTGCCTGCATACCAAGGATTCCCTTTTGCATTTGTTCCCACTGGAGCATTATTAGGGTTTTATTCATTGTGTGGGGAGAGGAAGATGGCTTGGTTTGAGAGCTGGTTTGATGATGTTCAGGGGATTACAGTGGAAACTGTCTGCCTCCTTCATCTTCAACCATTCAGTTTTCATTTGTTCACCGCATGTATCTCTTTGTGGGATGATACCTTGAGCTTGAATACCCATTTTAAGCTATGTAGGATCTGAAGCCTAGACAGGATTAGGCCAAGAATTTCTCTCAAATCAAACAATTCTAAAATCTGTTTGGAATAAGGAATAAAAAAACACCTTGAAGGTGCAATATATACTAAAGCACAGTGTTCTATTCGTTTAGTTTTACTGATAGCATTGTATACAGCATTTGTTTAATGCTGTTTTTTAGTCTAACTTGTATCTGGTTAGTTAAGTGAAATTTGAGATACAAAATTAAACAAATACTTTACTCTTAGAGCAGCAGAAGTATTCCTGAGGAGTGTTGTATCCATTTAGCTGTTGGTTGCTTTTAAGCTCCATGTAAGCAACTTTCTTTGTAGCTGGTTTGCCAGGTACAACCTTGTCATTAATAAGTCTGTTAATCACCTGATTGAAAACCTTGGGACTTATTTATTTATTTATCTATTTATTTATTTATTTATTTATTTATTTATTTATTTATAATGGCCAGAAATAAAATAGTGGTGGTATCTGTCCTGTTCTGTTGGTCGTGAAGAACAAGGTATAAACATAGCTGCATTTTTGTTTTTATTTATGAAGAGTACATGGCAACTGCAGCTTTCCAAATGTGAAATTCCTTCATTAGGAAGAAATCTTGTTAGAACTCAGGATATGTAATTGTTAAATACAACACCTCATGATCACGTTGGTTTGTCATCTTTTATTTTCAGGCCATCTCTGATCCGTCTTAGTGGCAGTATCAGGTTTAGAAACCACCGAGTTGACTGTGCTTGAGGTAGCAGCTGAGGTCCTGCAGATAGGAAGTGAATTTAGATGGTAAAAATTGTTGCTGTATTTTCTGTTAGGGAAACCTCTGTCTATAGCTCTGCAACAGTGAAAATGCAATATGGACCTGGGAAAGGTGGGGTGACAATGTACTTTTTACTTATATTGTGAAGTCTTCGCTATCATGCGTTGTCATTGATTTTGCTGGCAGAAAAGGAGGAGCAAGAAAGCTAAGGAATGGCCAGCTGAGACTAGAGGAATGGGAGAGAGATCCTATACCTGACATAGCCCGTGGGTTAATGTGTGTGTGAGACCGGGAGAGGGATACAGCAGTTCCCTGTTTTTCCAGTCTGAGGTATGTCTGTGTGCATTGTCACTTGGCAGAGGAAAGGAGCTTTTCAGGGGAACTGAGAGATTTAGATCAGGGGGCATTCGTTTCGATCAAAGTTCTTCATTTCCAGTTGATACCAACCGACTGTCAGATAAAGCCGGTTTGAACTTGAATTTTTGGACTAGAGTATGAATAGAAGTTTATTTGAGTGTTTTTTGTTTTGGTTTCCCTAGCTTCCCTATTACGACAACTTTTGTTGAAGAATTAATTAGGAAACCAAAAAGAATGTGGATAATGTGAATGATATGGTTAATACTCTGACCGTTACAGCAGATTGATTGAATTGATAAAATCTGCTGCTCGTTATATACTTTTATATTTTTAATTCAATTAATCTTGATTTTTTTATTATTATTTTTATTTTTAATTTGCATAAGGACATGCAAAGTATTAAACTAAGGCCATGGAAAATAACTTTGACAAAGCTTTCTTACTCCTCTGGAATCTAATTAAAAATCTGCAAATGTTGTCATTCATCATTTTACTATTGGAGTGTATTTCTTAGGGAGACAGTCTAATATCCTGCAGCAACTTCATGGCATTACAAAAATAATTAATGGACCCTTTTAGGGCAGTGTATGTTGCTACAATGTGGAATAATACTTCAGTGTTGTAACTGAATGGCGTGCTAGGAAACACTAATCCCTCGTGTATAGTAACAGGAAGTATGAATATTACTTATTAATGATAATATAAAACACCTTAGCACACATGCTTTTTCTGGGCATGTCTACATTTTTGTAAATCACAGTGAATTTTAATTGCAGAAAATTGGTGAGAAGAAAGAAGGATTTGTGTAATTAAGAGGATCTGCTTATTTAAAAGCCTTTAGAAGTTGTAAAAGATAGAACTTCTCTGTATGAGAGGGATGGCTGTTGTGCAATAATGCCCCTTCATTCCCCTTTCATAATAAATCTCAGCAGAGTATTCATCTAAAGGGCTGGATGCCAAAAAGAACAGGTTCGACTTGTCTGTGAGGATTTACACCACACTAAAATGCACAACTGCTTTTGCAGAGGTCATTGTGAAGGTCACAGAGCTCGCATGCACTGCTGAATGAGAGCAGCCTACAACAATAGTGCGAGTGGTTGGACTGTGTGAAATCAATATTTAAAACCTCATATGAAATGTAGCAATAAGCTGAAATCATTAAAACACGTGACTTCAAAACACGTAGATTGTTTTGCAAGAGAGGAGTGCTCTCTTCCAGGAGTTTGCATCTCGTACCCTCTGCTGAATGCCACTCCTAGATGAAAGTACAAGATTTTTCTCAATTCAGTTAATGTTGAAATAACATAGTATGTCTAGTATAGGCAGACAAACTATTAACAATCGTATCAAGAGGTTTTCTCTCTCCAGTAGAAAAAACATCATATTTGATATTGATACTGAAGTGGATCTAGTTACCTGAAACTTGCAGCACCTTGCTTTCAAATAAGGTCTGAGTTAGCCCGTAGGGTCACTATGTCTTTAAATAAAAGATGATGATCATTTCAAATGGCACCCAGCCATTGGTGGGGTTTAGTGCAGAGATTAATTAGTAAACTTTGGAATGCGCTACAGCAAATGCAGCTGATTGGCAATAGCATGTGGAGCAGCAACTGGTGGAAGGCCAGTGCTTCTGAGCAGCAGAGGTATTTCCAAAAAGACTTAAGAGTGCTGTGATGTGTTATTCTTTAAATGGAACTGTACTGATTGCATTGAGCCACTGTTTTTCTGTTTATACAGTTTAGTAAATACAGAAATTAAAGAAATCTGAGGTGGATTTTGAAAAGAAAGCAAGTTTTCTTCTATTGTTTTCATGTGATTAGATGCATCCCATATTGATGCCCCCGAACATCAATTTACAGAGGATTGTGGTTTGTCTGCATTGCATTTTGCAATTTTTTCTTTTACTGTAAAGGCAAATGTCAAGTGTACTGCCAAATGCTGAGATATGATTTATTCAAATAAGACACTGAAGTAAATACAATTACTTCAGTGGCTATGACAGTGAACGGCTTCTATGGTCTACTTCTTAAAATGGTATGGATCACTGAGGCTGTGTGTTTGCATGATTTATAACTGTTTGTCTTCCTTTTAATGTTTTAAAGACGTGATTAGAGAATTTTGGAAACTATCTCTGTAAATTAGCTTCTTGAGGATGCTCAATCTATTTGTTATGAGTAATGGACCCAATTATCCATAGTCCCTGGTGGGACTATTTTCTCAGTTTGTGCAGGCCAGGGAATTGGGGCTTAGATAATAAAAATTAAGATGTTTTATGTAAAAATAAATAAATAAATATAGTATTTTTAAAAAAACTACTCTTGAGAAGAGTACTTGGAAGCCCTGTATACTTCTTTAAATCTCTTATGTTGTATTAGTCTCTTGATGCCTACCTTCAGTTAGAGGCATGGTCAAGCATTTATTTAAATATTGTCGTTTTAAATCCTTAGGCCAATGGGTGTTTGCTTCAAAAATGGCTCAGTAATCTGGTAAAATTCATCTTACTATGCATTTCCTGAGTACTGAACAAAAGCCTGCCCTCATGGACTAGCTACCGTTATCACCAAGATAGCCATGTTAAAATTATGACCCCAAACTGAAAGAGGCGCTTGATCACATAGGATATAGGGCTCATCCTGGCCCTGACACAGAAATCCCTTAAGTATATGCTGTAAAATGAGGCAAGTGTGTGCTCCTTGCTCCTGTACTCGTCCTCGCCACGGCCTAGTCCCCATGGCGCGCTGAGGGCTGATGGCGGCTCCGCCATGGGCTGGGCCGCGGCAGGTGCCAGTGGCCGGGCCCCGACTGCGAGCTGCCGGAGGACACGGAGCCGAGGTCGGGGTTGTCAGGGCGCCGGCTGCTTCTCCCGAGGCCTGTTTCTGCAAGCCTCAGCTTCCTAGGCCATTGTGTTTATTGCCACAGGTAATTGCAGAGAAATGGATGGGCTCGGTTTGCGCAGTCACGTTTGGGCTTGCTGGGCGTTGTCGGACCGGACTCGCCGGCCGCCATCCAGACAAAGCGACCGCTGTGGGGCTGCTCCTTTCACCTCGAGAGGCTGCCCCGGTGCTTAAAGCTGGGTGGTTTTCAGAGCTGGATCAACGCTGCTGAGCCCGTGCCGAAGCGCCAAATAGGTGTCTGATGAAATTCCCTTATAGCAAATAGATTTGTTGGCTCGGTGTGCCTGTAAATGAAACCTGCACACACGATCGGGTGTTAGTCTTGCAAAATGTGCAGTGATGGCATTTGTTAAGAGCCGTTCAACTCTCGTGCTTGATTATTTGTGTGTGAATACGTATGTAACAAACACCCGTGAGCAAAAAAAGCATCTCATTTGAAAATGCCGTATCTGAGCACTGACTGCAATCAGGTCCCTAATTACTGAGACTCGTTTCTTTTAAACTAAACCTTCTGTGTGTATCTACAGTATACACATCCAAGTACATTGCGAGGCATTGCAAATGATTAAAAGCAAACTGTAACTCTTGACAGAAACAAATGTAGGTACATTCTGTGATGCATTATGCTGGCTGGACTGCCGGTTTGCTGTGAGTCAGCTGGCTGTATGAGTTATAGGGTGCGCTTTGTATCACTGGACGCTTGCCTTTTGGTATTGGTTTAAATCTAAGATAGGAAGAAGTGAACAAAGTCTGAATTTCCTCCTCTCAATAGCACAAACAGCCGCTGCAACTCCCTGCTTCTGCTAATGCCCCGGAGCTGGCTGGCACGGCCGCTCGTGTAGCCGAGGCTGGGGATTAGGCAGCTGCGTAAGGTGAGCTGCTTTTAAGCTCTGGCAGTCTTTTTTTCCTTCTAGACCTCGAACATGCCAGGTGCCAATGCTCCATCCTAGCAATGAGTGTTTCTACAACACAGCGACGGCTGTGAAAAGGAGACGGGAGAGAAAAGTTGATGCGGTGTTGTGGTTTAACTGTGACCCGGGATTAATGTGAAACCGAAGGCAAAACCATGGTTTTCACTTTATTATTGGTTGGTAAAAGTTTATGTCCAGAGCTCTAGGACAAAGCTGTTTAGGCTGGTGGTGATTTAAGCTGTTTGGGTTCTTTTAAAAGCTTTTAGGTACGGACTTGCTATCTCTTGCTGAAAATATAATTTTTGTGAGAGTTGCACGTGTTACCTTTCTCTCTTTTGTTAAATCTTGGCCGCTTAAATCAAAAAAACAAATAAGAAAAATCCCACCCTGGATTATCAAGCCCAACATGCTGAAAGCTTCTTGAACAGCTTGCCTTGGCATGAGAGAATTAACGTGGTTATAGCCCAGCAGTGAAGGTGGCTGGGGAGAAGGAGGAGAATACCCCCCTGACTGCCTGCACTTGGGAAAAGAAATGCAACAAAATATTATTGTTCATATGAACTCTAGGCTTTCTGATCTGCTCCCATGGACTTCACTGATACGGTATCAGTTACCCCCATGCCTGCAAGAAGGGGTTAGTGTTTCATGTAATGAAGTGGAACGGCGATGCAGATGCGCAGTAGCCCAGTGTTGCTGGATGGATGGCTTCCAGGTAGATGGAGGATTTAGGCTGACCGCTTTACAAGGCAGCTCTTCGTAGTCGGCCCAAAAGCAGCTCGTGCTGGTGAGTCCAGGAGTGTGTGTGCGTGCTTAGTCAGTCTCTTGTGTACCTGTGTGATTGTACCACTGATTAGACTCAAAAGGCTTGGCAAATCCTATTTGTGTGGGAAGTTGGAGTGCAAAAACTTGCCTAATTTACTTTATTTAAATCAATATAATCCCGCTTAAGGCATTTTGGAAAGCACATCTAAGTGAACGGTGTTTTAAGTTAACACAGTGTCTTTCGTGTTCACAATAAAAGCTAGTTTCATTTGAAAAGGGTGTGCTTATGGTTACCTTACACAAACTTTTGCCATATTAAATGTGGAAGGGCTCAATTCTCCTGCATGCACGCATTGTCTTTTGTGAAATTTGTACTCAGAAGATTTAATATCTTCAAGTTTGCTTTATGATCAGCAATTCTTTGAACTCACAAACAAAGTGTGGATAACTTCAAATAGATATTTGAAGTCTGATTCTGAGGAATGCTTATGTTGATTTTTGACCTTACAATGTGAAGTTTGATCTCTGTCTTAAAACTGAGTATTCTAGAGGAAGTGTAAATATGAGCTGGACTTTGAAAGATCTATTTAAAATCTGTTCTTAAACTTTAGGAACGTTATTCTGGATATTGTGATGATTCAAACGATGGAAGTGTATTCCTGCTCACAGAGGCCCTGATTCAGAAGTCGATCTCTAATCAGCAAAGCTCAGTTGCAGCCTTGTACCTTAGGAAGGTGTAGATCTGTAGTGATTTAGACTTGAATATAGCATTTTTTGGGTATTGTGAAGCTCCAGAGAATAGAGAAGGGCTAACGGTGGAAGCTGACTGAGATGATTTAGAGTTTTATGTAAGCACATAAAGCTGCAAGTTGTCTTGTTGTGTTTGGTTTTGAAAAACTCGTATTAACTACTTTGACATCTCGCTTTTATTCTCAAACATCTGCTTTAGATTGTTTGCCATAAAAGTGTAAGAATTAATCTTGCCCTCATTTTTGTTATTGCTACCAGAAACCAAACTATTTTTATTACTTCTTGTATAGGGATTTGGACTTGATAATTCAGGGTTTAGGAGAAAATAAAGTTTGTATTTTTTTCTCTTCTGTATGCTTAACAGGTAAAGTCAATTAAATTAAAATTTTTAAGTGCACAAATATATTAGGCATGGCTTGCTAAACCGTACTGTAAGCTCTACTTTGCTTTATTTGGCCTAATATTTTGAGTTTTAAGGGAATTCAAATGATCAGCTCGGTTTGGTTTGTTTCTCAGAACAGCAGCTGTCCTGAGCCAGGGTAAGGCATTTGCATCATCTGTGGAGAGCTTCATGTTTATTTTCCTGTATGGAAATGACATATGAAAGTCAAAGAAATGAAAACTTTCCTATATGTTTAGTCCTTTGATTAACAAATGCTTTTAATGCCTGTTCTTGGGGCTTCCTTTTTCTTGGATTACAGCTCGTTTGTGTTTTTTCACCGAGAAGTAAGAAGTAACTACAGCATACGATTGCAGCAAAAAACTACAGCGCTTTTGGGCCATTTCCTTCTGCATGGTATATCACTACATTTCAGGGCATTCTGCTGATGCGGGTTCATCCAGTATTTGTCCGAGCTTATCTCCCTTTCTACAATGGAAGTGTTGTTTTTAAGGCAGAGCTGTCTTGTTACAAGCCTGTAGCAGGAAATAGTCATGCAGCCTCTCTGTAACTTGCTCGAAACCTGACGTTTGTGCTGCAGTTGCTTTCACAGCAGTCTCCTCTTTCAGAATGTGTGGCGACACTTGCCTTTTTTTTTTTTTTAACTCGAATACAAGTGTTTTAGCAAAAGGGCTCATGAAGGAGCCAGCGAATGAGGTAAAACAGATGAAGCATCTCCTTATATTCTAAACAGATAAATAGGATTTTTTCTGGGACTAAGTGGAAAAAAATGTGCGATTATATTGCAGATTTGCTGCCAGCTTCTATTTTTCTCTGAAGTGAGATTGTAGATTTTTCCCAGCAGGAACCATTCCTTTTTTGCTTGTGCTATGGATGCTTTAGATATTTCTGGTTATTGTGCTTCAAGGGGCGACACAGCCACAGCCCCCATAACCGCAGCGATGTGGTGGGGCCGTGGCAGGGCTTGGGTGCACGGAGGGGTCTTTCTGCAGCGCCCTGGGGATCGGCCAGGGCCCGCAAACAGAATTTGATCCTCTGAATTTCCGGATATCCTGTCCTGTACTGCTAAAATTCAGGTGCTGTTGGAAGGGTGCACCACTTGGAAAGCTGTCACGTGTCTGGAATTCAGGTGTGAGCATCATTTTGATGTAGGCAATTAAAACAGAGAGAAAACTTACATGGGAAAAAAACTAAACCTCTCTGGAAGGACAAAATGCATGCGTTGTGAGGATCTGTGAAAGACACAGTTGCTTCTACCCCAGGGAGTGTTTCGTTTAATTTGACAAAATTAACGTGTATTTTCAAAGCAGTGCACGAGCTGTGTTAGATTTGCAGTGTCTCTTCCTGTCACCACGATAATCAGCTCACATTTACTTGTTCTCTCTGCATGCAAATGAGAAAAAAGGCTAGAAATAAACTACTTTCCACTTTATTCTAGAAGCGATAATTTCTAAATATGTTGCTAACAGGTTTCAGGTTGCATTTAAATTTATAGTAAACAGTCCACAAATACTGTGCAAGAAGTCTCATGTACTGCAAGTGCCTGGTGATGCTCTCTTCGTTTTTCTGGACTAGAGTTATTCTAAATGCCTCCTTTTTATCTCTTTGCCTATTCCTGATAATTCATTCTGACTTCCTCTCCTTCTGTTTTTCCTATTTTCACATTTTTCTTTTCATTTGCCTTTGTTGTCCGTTTCATATTTTATTCCTTTATTTTGTCCCCATGGCTTTAAAAACTTCCATGCTTCCTACTGCCAGAGTTTTATCACGTTTTAGCAGTCCCTCCTTAAAATCTAGCTATTCAAGGAATCTCACTTTATTTCTTTATCAGTCAGACAAGCCATTCTGGTTGGGGTGTTCTGCATCTTTATCAACATTTATCTGGGTCTAGGCTGTATGCTCAGTGAAATAGGGAATATGTCTCTGATTTTCACACACGGAATTTCTCATCCTCTGTAGACTGAGGTCAGCTTGCTGTTCGGTTTTGTTAGTTTAAGCAGTCTTTCTTTTTTAAATCATCCATCAGACTCTACATTCCTTAAGAATGATATTGTCTAGCTGTGGATATTTGGGTTGGGGGGAGCTGCTTTAGGGAATCCTAGGGAAGAGCAGGCGGTGGGTACAACGATGCATCATTGTTTGTCAGCTCCTGCCGGGTTCACCAATAAAGCAGTGAGGTTTTGCAAGTTCCATTGTTCTCCAGGAATTCCTAAATTATTTTCTTGCATAATCGAGGAGTCGTATCAGCATAACATCCGGCTTTCCTGCACCACGACAGGAGCCCCAGCAGGTTCAGCTGTATGAAGACTCAAACGATTGCTGCTGGTTGGTGAGCGATGCACGGCTATTGCTGTGCTCTGATCTCTGCTGGGATGCCTGTCACTCTCTAAATGTTATTTGTTGTGATACACAAAGTGGCATTTGTCAAATTGATTTCTGTTTCACATCCCTTGAAAAATTAGGCCCCTAATGTGGGTATTTAAAACCGTATTATATTAAGGCCTATAATCCTGTAATTAGACTGGCTGCTGCAGAGCTTATGCTTTGTTGAGAGCCAAATCAAAATGATCAAGGCTCCAGAAGTCTGATGGTAGAAATGCAACAAAAGTTTCCTTAATTCTGCCTAATGCTGTAATACTGACAGAGCACGCTGGGAAACAGCACAACAAACTGAGCTGAACGTGGACTCTGAGTCACCCTTAGTGAAGCCGCTCGACAAAAAATAGAAAGAAGATGCAGGTGTATCCTGAGAAGGGCCATGTTGAGCCCTGAAGCCACTGTAGGAAAAAGAAGAGGTGAGCTGATGGCGAGGTTTGTATTCACTACTGCCAGGTACCTGTGTCCCTCACAGCAGCTGGTTTGGGCACGGCTCTTTGGTCCAGCTGGGAGAGCCAACGAGGAATGGTACAAGACAGAGGAATCACAAGGAGTGGTGTGAGGCAGAAGAATCGTGCAAGGCAGGGCTCTGAGGGACACGACAGAAGGCTCAGAGGAGGCTGAGCTTCTGCTTGCAGCACACTGCACTGCAAACCACGGAGTAAGTGTGCAGGAGCTGAGGCCGACTTGGGAGCAAGATTGTGAAATGAGCCCTGAAAACCAGGGGATGGCATGTGGGCTCATTACTTGTGTGAAAATGCCGCTGTGTTTTAATTCTCTGTTTTCAGAAATGGTGCTGTCTTGTGTACGGTGCCGTCCTTTGAACGGTGCTGGAGATTTTGAGGAAAGCTTGGCAGAGCTCTGGAGTCTCTGCTGAAAACGAGCGTGTGACTCGGCCCTGCAAACATCCAGACTATGCCCTGAATCATAACCGCGCTTCGACAGCTCGCTGGGAGACGACAGGGGCAAACAGGCAGTGTCATCCACTGATGTGAAGAAAGGGCAAAAGACTTTTCTGTAAAGAGCAGTCACTAAATCCTGCTACTGGCACCGAACCAGCTGAATTCTCTTTCAGCGTGCGTGATGGACGTAGGCTTTCTGCTGAGAGATTAGAGAAATGCGGCTTTTTGGCAGGAGCTTAAAGATAAGTCTGGTCAGGTAATTATTTATGTCAGAGAGTTGTAAAAGGAAAATTTTGGAGGCAAGTATTGCTGAGCACGTGCCTAGATGTGGTTAATTTCCCAGATACAGGTTTTCATGTAACAAACCACATATGTGACCGTCTTTGTTAACAACTTCTTCGGTGCTGTTGATCTCTTGCTATATTTCTGCCATTCGTAAAGAAAACACATTTTTTTAAATCCATTTTGGCTTTGAAAATTCAATTTACTGTGGGGGGAAAAACCCTAAACCTAGTGAGGGTGGTAAGAAGCATCTGAAATCATCTACCCCCAGGAGAAGTGGGGTGTGAATCTTTTATCTTCGCCCTGCCACATGTGGTCGGATTCTGTCACTGAGATCGATAGGCAGACTGAAATTGATCCTGATGGTTTCTGCGTCAGATCGTTTGTTCTTTTTCTGCTTAGTTACTGGGATATCCCCGCAGTACTTTTAGTAATTGTGTAAAGAAATTAGATTTGTTGTTGGTTTTCGAAAGCAGAAGTAAGAGCAGTTGGTTTCAGATATTTAAGTGCTTGGAAAAAAACTCAGTGGCACAGGAATTTTAGGCTAAGGAATGGAATTACGCATTTTAGTTTGACATTTTTCTTGTTTATTTAAAAAAGCTGTGGAAGACAGGGAGGGTAAAGGTTAAAATAATATTAACCGAGCCCTCCAAATCTATCAGTTTCATTCTCCTTTTCCTGAGTATTACTGTAGTCAAACAAAGTAGTTAATCAGAGTCAGATAGCCATATTAGCACCGCTGACACGGGTTTGTCAATAGTGAGTGGGGAGGGTGGGAACTGAGAAAACAGCTTTTGGCTCCGAGTGCTTGGGGCATTTGCATCAGGATTGTTCTCTAAGAAATTCTGTTATCACGAAGACATCTTTCCAACACCTGAATTCTGTTGTGAACTTAAAAGTAAGATGGTTTTCTAAGAGAGATTACAGTAGAAAATACAAGGTATCTGTAGTATTGTTCTAACATCCACTGGTAAGCACTAGGTAACTGCAAACCCAAGTGACAGTGTATGAGGAAGGGCCTTCGCTACCCTCCCCGCAGCAACAGAGCTGACATTTGGGATGTGTTTTAGCAGAGCTATGTCCTGGCACTGTGCTGGGTGCAGTTTCTTCTTTTCTGGCTGTGCAGGGAGCGCGACCTGAAGGTGAAAAGCATTACCCCCAGAGACAGCACTGCTGCAAACTGGCTTCAGGCGACGTAGCACGTAAATACTATTTCTGTTATCCAGTGTGTGGTGTGATCTCTTGGTGCGGTGATAGCAGACCTGGGACCTGGGTAAGCGCAGAGAAATGAAAAAAGCAAAAAGTTCAGCTACATCGTCTTGTCCAGCCACCTCCAGCACAGAAACAGGCATTGTCTGGGCATGTTTTAATGACCCCAATCTCTGGCTTCTGTCTCTTGCCTGGGGATGTTTTTGTGGCATAGCTGTTCCTCCTCTTTCCCCTACTAGTGCATTTTTGGTGGTGTCATTCTCCTTTCCCCTCCTCCTTGGCACTGGAGATTTCTGAGAAGGCTGCTGGTTGTTTTTCTTCTTGCTGCAGAGGGACGGGGGTGAAGGAAGGCAGTGTAGTCTTGGAGGCAGGGAAAGTGAGAGACGAAAGGATGGGAGGAAGCCTCAAAGCTTCACCTCGAGCTGGGATTTCTGCACTCTGTGCTAAAATAACCTCCTTCTGCTAGTGAGCCAGCACTGGTACACCTGGCATTCGCCAAGCCTCTGTGTGAGAGGTGCACTGATACACCAGCTCTGGTGCTCCAATAGCCTGAAGTGGCTCAGATGTTTCCTAAAAGGACTTGATTGGATTTTACTGCTTTTTTGTTTAAAATAAGCTCAGTGTCACTGCAAGGGCAGCTCTTCGCATCTGTGCATATAATCCTTTTTTTTTTTTTTTTTTTTTTTTTTAGTTAATGCCATGTTGCATCACAGTCTGAAACAAAAATTGGCTGCTTCTTACTATTTACACTGAGAGATAGCTCAAATGATGCATCTCAGGGAGAAGTAAATCAGTCCATTTTATTCCATCCCTTTTATTTGTAATGCAAAGACATTATCCTCCTCTCCCCCCAGTTTAATCCTGTACTCCTTTAATCTAAAACCATGCAGTACATGAATGGAAAATCAGTTGCTCGCAAATCCACTGCTCTGCAGTCTTTTAAATAAACAAAGTTCTACGGGTAAGCAAATGCCTTCATTCTAATTAGCAGTGTTTTTTTTTGTGGTTCCATACATTCCCAAATGCAATAGGCAGCTACAGTGCCTAAAATAATCCCAGAGAAAACACTTGTATGCCATGAAGATAGGGAGTGGGAGGGAGAAGGGGCAGGAAAATCTGTTGTCTGTGTTCTTGGAAACCTTTTCTGTCTCCATTTGGATGCTGTCAGTTTCTTTTACACAAACATTACAGCATCCGAGGGGAATTAGAAATACTTACCCGTGACCACAGCGTCAGATCTTTGGGTTGTCAGGAGAAAGTAATGCAAAAGCAGGAGCTTGGACCCGCCGCCTTCATCTCGGTTTGAGTGTGCTAATAAATGGCTCCTAATGCTGGAAGGAGGTAGGGCTGGCTAAGAGATAAGGCCGGCTGTCTAGGTGGAATACAGAAAATTTATAAGTCTTACCTCATAGATGTGAAATGTTTTTTGGATGTGGAAAAGTGCTGTGTAAGGCCGAAGTAATAGTTATTGTCTCATGTGATGTCTCCGAATTACACAACAGCTTCCCCCGTATAGCAGCCGCTTCTGAAGTGGCTGGGGACCACAGCACAGACACAGAAGGGAGATGCTGCTGGTCAGATGGCTTTTAACCGGACAAATCGCTCAGGCTGAACCTTTTAGCTTCACCGAGGTTTGCTGGAAAAGCACCTCAGCCAAACGGCAGCGCAGAGGGGAATGGCAGCATTTTTCCATCAGTGAGCTTTTGGTGGTTTCCATGCCAGCATTTTGCACGGGTCTGTGCAGCACTCGGCACTGAGACCTCCACGTAACCTGCACGGGGCTGAAGGAGTAGGAACCCAGCCTGCCCAGGAGCCCGAAATTGCACGGCATGGGGTCGGCAGCATCCATAGGGCCAGCTCCTACCCAGAGCATCAACAGAGCTGCTGTGCTCCCGGGGTTTGACCGAGATGCAGCCCCATTCATCTGGCAGCGTATGGTGTAATTCCTCTGCTTCCACCTAGCCCTCTCCCAGCTCAAGGAAGACTAAAGGCCAGCTCGTAGGAAAAAGCCTTCACCTACGGGCCAGACAGCTATAGGGCAGGAGCAGCAGCCAGTCGTGTTTTTTTTCCCCCGTTGCTAAGTGGAATCTAATCCGCCTTGCCAAAGCCCATCAGCTGAGGCTGTGATTTGGGGAAAAGAAAACAAATGAGCTGTGTCCCAGCTGCGCGGCCTCCTTGAGGTGTGGATCTGCTGCTGGGCCCAAAGCACTGCCGTGGTTTTGCCGTGCAGAGGCGTGTAGAGGATCCTAATGCTTGTACCCTGGTCCAGGGTGTAACAGAGCCAAAGGAGAGAGACCCTGCTTGAGACTGAGCTTGATGAGCCAGAAATGAGCTGTCAGTGTTTAATGGTGAAAATCATTGCCTGTTGGAATAACCAACCCAGGGGATGGGACTGGACCCTTCTGATCTGAAATCTCCAAGTCTGGATTGGATTTCTTTCAGCAGAAGGCGCTTTGCCTGAGCTGACAGTCCTGGGGCATCCTCACTGAGGGGTAAATGTTAAATTTTCCCTGTAATTTCCCTGTAAATTTTCCCTGTAATGCACACTCCAGTGCCTGCCATGCGGTTGGCACGCTGACCAGCCAGCCTCCCAGCATCCAAACACAGCTCACATGCATTTACCAGTTGGGCATCATGAAAGTAAATAACCATCACAATCCCTTCTGGCTTCTGGCACCTCGGGAATGCCCCAGAGGAAGACAAATGAAATATTTTCATCCTCTCCTACCAGGAGTCCCCAGACGGAGCCGGGCATCTGCAGCAACAGGGGCGGTGGTGGGGCAAGAGGCTGGCGATGAGCCCCGTGCGTTTGTCGGGAGCCCTCCTGCGTCCCTTGGCCAATGTCAGCAGAAGTTGCTCTCGTTAAAAAAGTGTGAGGAATGCATCAATGGCAACTCTGCTAACAGCGAGCAGCTGTTCTGGTGATGCCCTCCAGAGATGTGGCTCCTGCAATCTGAGCTGCTCCCTTTTTCCACACACAAGTAATTTCCAAAAATATTTATCATGGTTTTGATCTTTGCCTGAAACTGAATTTTCTTTTCTATGGCTGGAACAAAATTCCTCTGGATTTGGAAAGACTGAGGCTTTTCACTCACCAGATGAGGGTGTTCGCATATAAAATGATGAGGCATCTTTTCCCTTCGGTTCGGTCAGAGATGCGAAGTTGGTCAAAGCTTTAAATCTTATTTAAGTAAATCTAAAAGTCTTATTTAAGCATTCATCTCTTGACACTGGGTGTTACGTGCCCACATCAGGGTAGCTACAAAGTTTAATATTTTCGTGAGCTTGAATAGATTGCAAAGCTACAATGTCTAGCAATATACAGAGACCTTTAAAATATCACCGAGCAGTATCAATGCTGAATTTTTATCCTTTCTTTCCTTACTTTTAAAAAGTGTGGTCGCCTGGTTTTAATGTTGCAGCAACAGCTTGGGGCATAGAAACAGCAGCGTGCTGTAGCTTTGGAAGTTGGAGTGACTCACGGCTGACTTGGGAACTTTCTCCACCACGTTTTGCTTTTGAGGCACTGTCACTGGAGCATTACTAGCAGCAGCCCCTCTGGGCTCATCAGTAGCACAGAAAAAGGCCACGACTCTCTCTTCTCATCACAAACACAAAGCCTTTTCATTGGAGGACTTGAGCTGCTTCTATTTCAGCCTAGCCCCATGATAGCACTTCTCAAGGACTTGCATCTTCAATTTTCTTACCCACTTTCTGCAGCTCTCTAAACAAAAATAGCCACGCTACTGCTTCAGGAAGGTCATTGTCCTCACCCAGAAATTTAATTAGCAGCTTTCCCTTTCTGCTGACTATTTCTCCCCCCGTTTAGTTAATTTTAACCCAGTGTCCCACACTAGGAGCCTTCAGCTCCCAGTTGAGGGAGTAGATAAAGACTTCGAGTGGCCCCCGGGACCTGAAGCTGAGCAAGTGCTCACCAGTGGGAGCATTACACCATGGAAAGCTTCCGATCTCCCGCTGCAGACAAAATGTCTATGCAAACAATCCTGCTACTTTCCCAAATTCCCGCGTGTCACAGATGTGAAGGTCAGTTGCTGGAGGGGAAGCCAGGCTGTTTTGGGGGAGATCATCGTGGTCTGTCTTTTTTGCTGCTGCTGCTAATTTTTGTGAGCACCATAGAACACAGTAGAAAATTGAAACTGTGTGAAAGATCAACAAATCAGTGTAGAATGTCATGCAGCAACATCTGTTAACTTTGGCTCTATCTCATATCCTCCTGACCCCTCCTTTCCAGCCACAAGTCTCCTGTTTTGTGAGAGCTCGGAGTGATAGGGACTTGGAGAGGGGGGGGAAAAAAGCCTCGCTGTTTCTCAGTGGTCTGAAGGGCTTGCAAAAGTACCATCTGGAATTAAAATCTTATGTTTGTGTGTTTCTGTATTTTTAGTTATGAAACAAATGGGAATTTGCTGAATGAATTAATTGTATGGCACTGTAAAAGTCGTATCTTGAGGGCCATTATATATGGGAGTTTACAAAGCCTGCAGAGAGAAATGAAAGTGGCTTCTCTTTCTAATTAGGGCTTTCAGGAAATCATTGATTACAGAATCTAATAGCCTTGCTCAGAGACATTTGTTTGATATTACTTCTGATAAATGAAATTTTTACCTAATAATAATTTTACTAGTGGCACTGGAAGCAGCTGCTTTCTCTAACACTAAGCTTGCCTTCAGTAAAACTTTCATTTTTTTTTTTCCTACCATGTCCAAATAGTTACAGCTAATGAAACATTAATTCTAAACTGTAGATCACAGTAAAAAGTTTAAATCGTGAAGAATTGAGTGGTGTAGTAGACAGCATGTCCTTAATGGGAATGGTCTTTGTCCAGACCAGCTTAATGGTGTACACTTGTTCTTGCAGTGCATCTAAAAAAGAAGTCTAAACAAAACCTGGACCTGCTCTGTAGCAATTTTTACCATATATTTTCTTTTCTTTAACAGGGTCAGCATATTTCGTTAGCTCCCATCCAAAAGCTAGAGGAAGCTTTGTACGAGTATCAGCCTCTGCAAGTGGAGACATATGGACCACAAGTTCCAGAGCTGGAAATGCTGGGAAGGCTGGGGTAAGTAACGCTGCAAGTTTTAATTCCCATTTCACAGGGCTGTAGCTGGGACTGTTACCATCTTCACTTTGCCAGGATGTAGGGGCTTTTTTTCTTGTGTGTGTTTTGTTTTAAAGGATCTTAATGAAATATTAGACTTCCTGCCCAACCAACCAACATTTTGTTTGGGTGGATAAGCTAAAATTTTTGGTCCTCAAGCCTTTATAGATCTATTGAGAGCTGGACTGGATTGCATTAGTGTTTTTAAGGTTGTCCTTGGCAGTCGCAGTGAAGTAGCTGTTCATTTTCAGTTGCACGGTATTAAAAAATAAATAAATAAAAATCTGGGGCCTAATTTACCCAGCTGTAAGCCAGTAAAAATATTAAAGTTGGGCCTTTTGCCACGGAAAAGGGTAGATTTACTTGTCGACTGCTGTCGACGGTCAAACTGCGTTTGTGAGAAATGAAGCACAGAGCTTAACGTTGTCAAAAAGCATAATGCAGGGCTGGTCCAGCAGCTTGGTGGCATCACAGTGCGCAGCCGTGTTTGGAAGGGAGCCTGCCGTGCCTGAAAAATGGAGGCTGGGAAGGCCAAAAGTGACACGTCTGCTTGCTGGAGGGTGTTCACAGCTGAAAAGCCACCTGAAAATGCCCAGCCGCTGGGATAGGGAGTGTCCCTAAACTGGTTGTGGTTGGGCTTCCAAGGTCACAAGCACCTACAGCAGCTGGAAAATGATGGGGCAGAGTGAACACGCAGATTGGCAAGGCAAGAAAGAGTTTAAAAATAATAATAAATGTGTATCTTTGCCCCTGTGGGGAAAACTGAAGCCAGAAAGTACTGAAGAAAGTTGAGACACTTGGAGGATGCAGATTCAGAGACCACTGAAATCCAAACAGGAATCCTGTTTAGTTTGGTGGCACAGGCAGAACTGCCTCTCACACAGAAAATGCTAGAGGTAGATGGACTTCTTAAAACAAACAAGCAACCTAATGGTGCTTTAGAAAATTGAAGGCTGTCTGGAATTGAGATTGTCTCCATTTTTATTGTTTCTTTGTCCTCCTGGTGCCTGTAATTTTTATTATCTGATATCAGGCTTCTGAGACCAAATATTAATTAGCAGTTTAAACTTGGGCAGAGCCAGATTCAGCCTTCACCACCTGTTTGGATGGAGCACAGCTGTGAGGGACCTCCGGGGCGATGGGAGCCTTGGGGCCCTCTCAGCCTTATCGCAAGTGAAACAGCTTGAGGGGAGGAAGATGGCTTGTACCAGGAGAGTTCCCAGCCTCTGTCCCTTTGTACGTGTCCCCATAAGGTGAGTTCTGGCACCAGGATCAGGCAGGAACCCTGACATTTATCTGACCCATGGCTCTGCCTTGGAGTCAGCCTTACACAGCGCTGTGCCATCGCCCTGTCTGCGTGCCAGCATCTTCGGAGCAGGGTTTGCAAACAGCACTCAGTCTGTTCCTGGAGGTTCACGTGCCTCGTTTTACCTCTCTGAGCCCGAACAGCCCTGGTTGTCTGCTCCGACCCTGCAGGTGGTGAAAGAGTTAAGAGCAGCTGGGTGGCTGTGGCGGCGAGGGGAGGCATTCGGTGAGGGGAGGCACGCGGTGCCCAGCGGAAGAGTTCTGCCGAGTCCTGAGGCTGTTTGCAATTCCAACACAAACACATCGACGCTGTGGGTTCCCAGCTGGTACGACTCTAACCCTATTCCATTGGGTGTCTGAAATACCTTAGACCATGCAAGGCTATTCATTTATATATATATTTGTGTTTCTGTGTTTATATGAACTCATGCGCATTTCCTGTTGATGAATGCTTAACTAATGTGCTTTGGTCCCTGGTTTGGGGTTTTTGCAGGCAGCTGCATACAGCTGCCTGAGAGAGGCAGAAGAGCTGGGCACAACGTTAACCACTCCCGCTAGATTTTTAGTTTCCTCTTACTTTGGACTCATAAAGACAGGTTAAATCTAAAAGACTGTAGTTTTCATTCCTTCTTCTTCATCATCCCCGCTTCCATCATCTTTCTGTAAGAAAGGAAGAAGTTTTCCATAGTCCATCCAAATTTGTGAGTTTTTGCACAGTTTGACCGTGCTGTCGTTAGTTGTAAAGTACAGCAACATTTCGTGTTCTTGTCACCAGTTTTGCAGAGGCAAGTTTGGCCATTTATTACTGCTAAGTGGTTCCCTCAAATGTGCAGGCTGCTATCATCTGAGCTTCTGGAGCCAGACTGTTGCAAAGACAATGCCAACCTGGAGACTTTCAGTAATCTGGAGACTTTGAATTCTCATCTGGCAACATAATTTATTGACATTTTTGGTAAGATACAGTTTATCTTCAAAACACCCAACAGAATGAGCTTTTTGAATATTCAGACCTTAACCTCTTACCTTCTGCAAGACTTACTTTAGGTTGCAGCATGAGCGTTGCTATTCCTTTCTTGGTAAACTGCTGCAATGGAGGAGACAGCTGGCAAGAGCAAGAAAAAGGGTGAATCCTTAGGGGATCATCAAGAACATTTGCTAGGATTTTTTTTTAATTAAAAAACTAGCTTTATAAGTTGACTTGTGTTATTTGTCCATGAGAATTTTTTTTAAAAGACACTGTGTGCAGTCCAATAAGCTGATTCTGGGTCCTCCCACTGCTCTTCTATATGGATTTTGCATGTTTTGCAAATAAGGAAATTACATTCAAAATGTTTTTAGAAGCTTGTTTTCAGTTTCTCCTGGGGCTGTACATTTTATTTTATTCTGTGCACTGCAGAAAAACATTAATAGCCATATGATTTTTTTTTCTTGCTGTTGTGTTGCAAGTTTGACGGTAATGAAGGAAAATCTTTTTTCCTTTTTTTTCTCCAATACAAATGAGAGGTACTGTGTGTAGGGTTTTGTATCGTTTGTGTCCCGTCCCATTCTTGTGCCCCCCTTCATTTTTTCTTCTTTTTTATTTGTTTCATATTTTTTGAAAAAAATATGTAACGATCCAGAATTGCACTGCTTTCTAGGAGCAATGTGTGTCACACTAACTTACTAAAGGCAGTATTTAACCTTCTGGCAGGGGGAGTGAGACTTCCTCAGTGTGATAGAGGTTCCTTTGCCTGTGTCTGTGGGGTTTTAGCAAGGAAGTCCCTTGATGGTCCTGCAAACACCACTGGGTGCACTGCATCCAGGTTGGTGACGATTTGCTCTTGGTGGCAAAGAGCACGTCAGGCGTGCAGCTTGTGAGGCCAGCTCATGCCCGCCTGCACTTCTCAGATGGAAACAGGGCTTGAAAGGAAGAAGCAGAGAAGATAGCTACAAGCACCCAAACCTGTGGTGATGTCCTTGGAGAAAAACTGGGTCTGGGATCGTGGTTTTTTACCCATCCTGCAGGGAGGCCCTACAGCTGCTCTGTGGCCTATGATGCCCAATAGCCCTGTGTCTGTGCGACTTTTGTTGCTACCCCAAATTACCCAAATATTTGGTGACATGTTGGGAAGCCCCAGGCTTCTGGGTGGGGTTGAAGACAACTTGCTGAGGGGGTAGTGTTCGGAGAGCCTGTCTGATTAAAGGCACCGCTGGTGCTTCTGTGGTCACCAGAAGCTGTTAGATCAGTGTCATTTGACTAAACTGGGGAACATCTTTTAGTCCTAATCAGTCCCAAGTCTGTTGAACTGCCCAAGCCATTGCAAGGCTGTTTGACCTACCACAACTTGCCAGGGAGAGAAATTGTGTGGCTGAGAAAGACCAAGAGCACCGGGATGCTCAGGCACTCGCTGCCATTGCTTTACCTCAGGTTTTCATAACAGGAACCAAAGAAGGTCTGTCTTCTGTTTTTTTTTTCTCCCCCTTTTTTGTTTTTGCTAATGTTTTAGCTGAGCACACTGAATTTGTGTGGTTAGAGGTCTGGAATAGATAGGATTTTTCTTACTGCAAAACAGAAGAAATGAAAAATAAAACAAACTCCGTCATGCCAAGTAGTGAAAGAGCAAAACAGGATGGGGGTGGAAATGAGTTGCCTTTATCCTGTGAATAGCTTTGTTGATTTAAAAATATATGCTTGTTATGTAGTTTTGATTTCAAACAAACAAACAAAAAACAAACAGAAGTTCAAAGTGATGTTTGTTTGAGGTCCTGAAAAATGTAAAGGCATTCTTGGGATTATTGGGACGCATGTAGAGCCAGCGGGAGCTGCCGCAAAGCATTCTCACCGAGTGCTTACTGTGAATCAAAAACCTGCCTATGTGATGAACATTTTGGGAAAAGATGGGTGAATTTCATGCCTTAAAGTTTAGGAGCGGTCCTTGTAATCCAAAGGCCTCTTCAGCACAGCGCCCGTCCTGCTCGTGCCATTCTCACAGCCTAGAGGTAATTCACAGGTATGAGTTAAAATTTCTGTTAGCACTCAGCATAAAAATCCTCAGCCTTAACAGAGAGCTCTTGTGCAGACCTTGTAAACAAGTCAAGCCTGCTCCGTTTAAAATAAAATGTTTGCCTACTTAGCTTTGTCTGCAGAGATGCCTCCCCACTATATACATCTGCATATGACAGTTGAGTTTGCTCCAAAAATATCTGCTTTTTCTGTAGGGAAGAACGGGACTTCCCTTTGATGTATCGGCTTGTTTTCATCTCTCACCACATTGTGAGGAGCACCCAAGTTATTTAGCGTGTTGTTTAAGAATGATGCAAAAGTAAACGTCAGCACCAAACACTAACGAGGGTAGGTGAAGTACCTTCTTTGTTAATTTAAAAGTTAAACCGAAGCAAAATGCCATCTTGAGAGTTAAGTTCTGGAGGAAAATCAGAGCTCTGTAGGAAGTTTCTACGTAGAATGAGCATGTTTTAGCCCACTGTGTGTGTTATAAGGAGCAACTGGATTGATCCGTTCCTTTTTTCCCTAGCGTAGGACAGCTCAGTCATTTCAAATTCTGAGTCAAGATGAGGAGGCTGGATTTCATATCTGTTACAGCTTTGTTAGCATTTAATTTTTAACCTTCATTTCAAGTGGAAAATTTCTGCATATTTCTTTGTTGTACAGTGTTGTAGTGTAATTCGAACCACATGTAGAGTGCTGGCACTTAATCCAGAAACGACTAGTGCAACTTCTTCGCTGTCAATCACTGTGGTATTTTTTTTAAATGAGGAATAGTGAGGATGCTCTCCAAACTATTGAACCACTGCTGATCAGGTCTTCGGCTGGATTACTTTTTGATAAACCTCTGTCAGTTTCTGTGTTGCAGACGATATGGTAAAATAACCGAGAATTGATTTTGAATGGGTGACAGGAACACTGGGCTTTTAAAGTTGTAGCAGGTGATTTTTCACGTCAGCTCACTTTGTGATTGGGGTATGCTGGTATTTCTTGAATCTTGGAAAAGGAAAAAAGCCACAAATGAAGGACTTATTTGGTCCGTCTTGGCCCATTGATTCTGAACACTGAATTCATTCTGCTCCTTTAAATAGAATATCGTTTCTCAATAAGCTCAGCAGTCAGAATCAAAAGATTGAGTAAGAGCAAGGAAAGCTTGTCTTGCTTTGGAGCGTACCAAGAAGGCTGTGTTCGTTCTTACAGGAATTCTCTTGGCTACCAAGGCATATGGTCTGAATTTCCCAGTGTCTTCTGTTGCAGGGCCTGATCCTCTCTTCTTTGAAGTCAGTAGAAAGATTTCTATTGGCTTTGCTGACTTTTGAAAAAGACACTTAATGAATGAGAATTGGCAGGTAAGAAGTGGTTATTGCTTTACTGACACGATGCCATTTGCATATAGCCTGTTAAAGTCAATTCTTATTTGTTGATTATACCATAAGTAATTGAATAAAGACTTATGAATGGTGGTAATAGCACTCTGTGGGTACATTTTTTTGAATAATGAATATGGATGAATGTGCTGTCTTTTTCAACGGAGGATGGAACAAGGAAATAGACCTTTGTCTATAATCTTAATTTGCTTTGATGTAGAAACTGCCTTGTATTGTTTTTGCATACAGCGATCCTGCAGGCTTCACCGTAAGATTTTGGAAGGATGCAAATTTTACACGGAGTAGGTAGATTAGCACTGATTTTTTTCCAACTGAATGGAAATTGAGCAAAGGAGCGCAGCCTCTAGTAAGTCTGAGATCTTACTGTTTAAGAAATCAGTTTTCTGGCAAAAATGTCTATGAACATTTCAAACGACACCCTAAAGTATATGGTGTTTTGCATGGAGCTCTTCTGTCAAGGTCATTAGCAATTGAATATATTAAAAGTGGACTGCTTATGAAACGGAGAGTTTCACTTCCTGCCCGCCCACCTGTGGGTATAGTGTGGGTTCTGTAACTGTAAAAGGTCTCGGGAGGGTTATAAAAGCAGAGAATATGGAAAATATATAAAGAAACAAAGAAGGAAGCCTGCACACACCATGTCGTTTCTTATATTTAAAGTTGGCTGTAGCTGTATATGTACCACTAAATTAACCTCAAAAGCTGGCCATGACAGCAGAATGTCCATGGTGATTGTTTTTGTTGGCGTTTGGCTTCAAAATTAACTCATCGATCTAACATGAGGCTCTGTGCTCGGAATACTGGCCTGGTAATGTTTTTTTACTTTTTCATGCAATCATGGAAAAAATATGTTTCTGCTCGAAGCAGTTGTCAAACAAGCTTCTTTCATCGACAATCAGACACAGGGCAGCTGAGTAAGGCTGTTTAGTCTAGAATAAATACTCAAGAGATTACAAGGTCGCTGTAGGAAATGTAATTATACCATTTATTCCAGAATAGTCTTTTTGTAGTGTGGGCTTGCAGAATACTAAATCATGCTGTTTATTAAAGTACGTGCAATATTAAATAGAAGTATCTCAGAGCCTTAACCTAAGGAAGAAATAATAATTGTCTGGCAAACTACTACAGGATTAACTAGCAACTATGTAAAACTGCTTGCAAAAACTCGGGATGGTAACCTTGGTTTTATTGCTGAAGGTTGGTAGGAGGCAAACCCGGAGCCCTCTCTGCAGGTGTAGAGGCAGTGCTGCAACGCAGGCAGCTGAAACAGCAGCAGGCAAAGCTGCCTGATGATGGATTGCAATGCGGCAGGAGGCATCCTGCGAGTGTGTGGGCCAAATGCCCTGAGTTTTGCACTCTCGTGTCTCACCAAATCAATGTCTTTTTACTGCTAGCTGCTTAAGCATACCTGATGGTCTGTGATCTGTGATAGATCTTATCTGAAAGCCTTCCTCTGCTTTCATCCTTCCCTTCATCCCCTACATTGGTATCACTTTTTATGTATGGTTCTCCTGTGACTTCATACGTCCGCAGACTTCACTCCTTCCCTGTTCTCCATCTGCTTCGAGAAGTAGATTTTTTGTGGAAGTTAAGGTTTAGATCTCCCAGTGCTTCTCTAAAGTTGTGGTAAGTTTGAGGCCAGTAATTTTTGTGCTCCGTGATCATCTTTACTTTCTTTTTCCTTCTTTGCTTCTCCTGCCCTCCACTGTGTTGCCTTTTTGAGTCTTTCTCTTACTCCTGTGCATTGGGAACTGTGCAGTTACTACAAGGAAAATGGTACATTTTGCACAGGCAAGTGATCTTCCCTCACTCCAACAGCAGGATGGCTTCAGTGTCCTCAGCTTTTGTGGCTCTTCCCAGGCCAGAGCCACAAAATACTTCTTGAAGCTCAGTGATAGGCAGCCTACAGAGGGAAGAACGCCTTGGGATGAGGAGCAAGAAGAGCAAAGTCAATTGAGTGATGGAGAGCATGGGAGGGCAGGGCTTGAAAGCTGGTGGAGGACTGTTGGTGAGAGGAAGAGCTTCTCCTCTTGATCAATATCTGAGAATCACCCTTGCTTTGTACTCCACGGTGAGGGACTGCAGAGATGTCATGTTAAGGAGTTGCTGTGGGGCAGCCCAGGCAAACACTGTCCAGCTTTCTGAAGGGCCTGTTTGGATAGCCTGATTTTTTAAATTCATTATTTACTCTCAGATGTAATTGAACTACAAAGGCGAGGAACATCCTGTTTTGAATTTGCCCTCCTAAGGCATTTGTGAAAATCCATTGAGTGGTAAAAATGCAAACATTTTTGTTTCAAGAGGGGTGAGTAATATATAATGGAAACAGTTGGACTGAATGGGACAGCCAGCAAAACAGACCCCTAAACGAGGAAAAGAAAGCCAGAAACGATGCATCTTCTTGACGCTGATGCTGATAAACAGAGCCGTAATGCAGCCTTCCACGTTCATGTACTAAATGGCTAAAAAGATGATTAATTACAAGCTTCCTGAAATGGCAGAGAGAAACATGGGAGAGCCTTGCATAAAGCTTCAAACAGCTTTTCAAGCTGTTGCTCGTGATTCTTCTTCAACCCCCTTCAGATAGCTTTGTTCAGCTTTATTCCTAGCGGGTGCAGTTTCTCACAGCGATCACAAGTCAACAATGTTTAAAGTTTGCCTGAAGAGCACAAAGTGGTTGGAGTGAGGGATCTCCTCCCAGAGGAGGATGCCATTCAACAATTCAGTAACCTCATTCATAAATTCGATTCTATGTATGTAACTGATTTCACACCCGATATGATGGAAGGCAAGATTTTTAAGGGCTGGGTTGGTAGGCTCAGCTTCTTAGAAACCACCCTGATGATCCCCAGAGTAGATCACACCAGAGAAACATTTTGGAAAAGTGGAACTGGAGGACTTTCCTGAGGGTTAATGGTATCGACCACGTCTGCTCACTTTATTTTTTTTCTGGTTACCTTCAAAACAAAAAAATTAAGCCAAGTCTTACAAACCTATCTGAGATGGGGGACACAGTTTGTGTCTCCCTCCATTCAGCAGTTTTTGCATCTGTTCACTGACTTCAGTCACAGTGCAGCAGCAGAAATTTCAGGGCATTAAGCCTGTAGATACTGTATGAAGAGGAGTGGTTGGGTCTGGAGGGGGACCCTAAAAGTGCCTTGGCTGACAAAAGGGCTGCACGGTAAGTGTAGAACCTACTGAGTGCCAGAGAAGCTGCACAGGAGTGAGATACCTCCTAAATGTCCTGCCTGACGAAGAAAAGCTTCAGTCCGAGCTTGCAAGCACCCACAAGACCAAGCTGTCGGAAGCCAGGCCAAATTAGTTGTGTATGGCACCACTTAAAAAGAAAGGAGAGGAAAACTGAAGCTCTTTGGATCTTTGAAATTGGAAGCTGTCCAAGGACAGGTAGAAGGTTATTAGCTCAGGCGTGTTTTGTATTTAGAGACTTGAGTGTGTTGGGGGCAAGGGGACAAAAGAGAGGCACCCGAGGCTTTGAAAAACCACCCACCCAAACACAGACCTCACAGCTGTTCGTAGCTTCGTGTGTCCCAGAGACCTTTTATTCATCACGGACGCTAATGACACGAGGTGCTTTGAATTCAGAGCCAGTGCTCGCAGGATGGGTGTCTGATCATTGGGAACTCTACATATTAGTCCTTTCTAAGCACCTTCTGCTTTCATTTCAAATCGGTGTTACGTTAAATGATGTCACTGGGTTACTCGGCACCCACTGCTATGCAGTGTTACGCAGAAAGCTCACTGGGATGCCGAAGCTGCCTCGTGGTGCAGTTGCAGCGCTTTGCCTTGGCCAGCAAACCCCACAGCACAGGCAGTGAAGGAGCCTGCTGCCATCCCGGGGCATTCAGCAGCACCCACTCGAGCTGAAAAAGGGAGGATTGACCCCCGAGCGCACAGCAGAAGATTGGTGCCACTAAACATCCACTACAGAAGCGATCATTAACTCAGCATTTTTGAAAATCTGCCTTTTCTTTTTCTCTCTAGGGCTATGTGTTTTGTGTCATGCTCTGTGGCTTTGATTTTTGTTTACCCTTTTCTTTTCTTTTTTTTTTTTTGGAGTGGGGCTACTTGCAGTGGGTTGAGGAAAGTACCCGCAATTAAGTCGGTTGGCTGCAGTTTGTGTATACACATTTAGGAACTGATCTTCATCATTTTGTTTTTAAAAGCTTTGGTAATGGTAAGTTGAAAACTGTTCTAGGTAAACAAACCGCGTTGTGCCAGGCTTCCAGAAAGGGCTGAGTTGTTCGCTTCTCGCTCTTCAAAACTGAGGCATTCGTGTTAGGCCGTGTCTGTAATAACGAAACAGCAGCTTGAGCATAATCGTGCTTCACAGATGAGCTATTGCTCGGGCTTCAAGGCAACGCCACCATGTTTTTGTTTCTTTGCCTAACTGGTATTAAATGTAAAAACATAAATCCTTTCCAGCGAGAGGAGAGGGGGAGATGGTTTTCATTTGGCATAATTTCCTGTGAGACGTGGTTCTAAACAAGGCCCATATTTACACAAGACAATACGGTTTTACATGTACTGGGATATCCAGCACACTTTAAAATTGTTTAGCCAGCCCTGGGTATTAAATACCTTCACAATAAATGTGTTTAATAAAAGTAGATGAAGTTTGAAATAATTTTTGAATAATTTTACAGTAGAAACACCAGTTAAATCAACCCCATTGCAGTAATAAATGTCACAAAAACAATTAATTATACTTGCTTGCCACTGCAAAATCAATTGTGTAACTGTTCTTTTAAAACTGACTTTTACATTACTAAATCCTAAACACTACACTTCTGTAACTTGTCAGAATCAGGTTTTGGTTAATAGATATTTTCAGTGATGTAATGGGAACTTCTGGCATGGAGTCAGAATATAATGGACTGTGATTAATGTTTTAATAAGCACTTTTCTTCTACTTATGATGCAGCAGTGAAATGGTTTCCTGCTTAGATTGATAGAACAGCAGGTGTGCGTACTTTTTTTTCTTTAAGAAAGAATAAGTTTTTCAATTCTTCGCCTCGAAAATATTTAATGTTTTTCCTTGAGTCAAACGCCGCTGATTTGGGTTTTTCAGTTTGTTTATTTTAGATCCAGCTATTGCTGATATTTGTCTTCTGGAAGTGGAGGGTGCCTTGGAAACCTTTTCAGTGCTTGAAATAATTGCTTTGCAAAAGAGGAAGCTCATTAGTTTAAAAAATAGTTTTGATATATTGATATTTTCTTCACTGAATGGATTTATTTAGAAATAGTGTTAGAGTAATTCAAAAGCGTGTGAGAACAGAGTATGGTGTTGAAAATATTAGCAGGTTAGATTTATTATTTCAGTTGATGTAACGCGCTTGCTTCATTCTTGGTTACTTTTGCACTGGAATGAGTTGTGTTTTTCTGTATTTTAAATATTTCTGGAAAAAAAAAGTCTATTTTGGACATTCTTTTAATGACCCAGCAGTTCAGATTTGTTTGCCTGGACAGTGTTTTGTGCTCAGGGATCCGATATGCAGCTGTCCTGGTGGGGAGGCGGTGCTGCTCCTAAGATGCTGCATCGGGTGAGCACATCCTCTGGGCTCTTCTTGATGTCAGGGGGTGGTTGCTCCCTTCTGTCTGCTCTTCCCGTTTGTAATTACCTTCTGTTGGAAATGAAGCAGTCTCAGTTCTTTCCTTCTCTGCCCTTGCAGGTAGCTGCTGACACGACAGACAGCTCTTTGAGAGGCATAGGGCAGCTAACTAAGATTTATGTTAGCTACACAGAGGGCAGCCACGTCGGGCTGCCTCTGCTGACAGCCCTGAATAGCTTCCGTCCTAAATCACAGCGTGGCTGCGGCTCGCAAGGTGAGCAGGGTCGTGGGCAGCATGTTGTGGTGTCAGGCTGGCAGCAGGGATGCTCATTCCTTGCTCCTTGCCTCCTGACTCCTCTCCAGCTTCCCGAGTACAGATGCTTGGGCAAGGCAGCCCTGGGGCCGGGCTGCAGAGAGCTGTGCAGGGAAGTGCTAAGGGAAAAGGGCCGGTGACTTTCCCTCCTGGGAACGGGGCTGAGAAATGCTCACAGCAGGGAGGGAGGTAGCCACAAATGTACCAGTGGTGAGGACTCAGGAGCATCCTTGGAGATCTTCAGAAGCCATCTGGGCATGGTCATGGACAACCTGCGCTGGGTGGCCCTGCTTGAGCAGCATGGTTCGACCAGGCAGCCTCCAGAACTGCCTTCCAACGTGAGCCATTCTGTGAACTCTGTGGAAAGAGGAGGTCCCATCTCTTGGGTACTGCTGGCATTGGTCCCGTAGGCACTACTCCAGGCACCTCTGCTCCTGTTTCAAAATAGCAAGTGAGCCTTTCTGGAGGGATAGAAGTGGAGCTGTGGTCCTGACTCTAGTGCAGTGACTCTTTTCTTTGCTCTGCAGTCTGTTAACATTTATTGAGATTCATAAGAGGTAGTTTCTCCATCTCTTTATTCTTTCACCCCACAGAGGTGGGAATCTTACTGATCCCTCCGTTCTCAGGAGCATCAATCTATGCTTTAATTTTTCTATCAGCTTTGGAAAAAAATAGTGGATATTACCATATTCACATTTTTTGTACTTACTGGGAATTTCCCAAAGAACCTCTATACCTTGGTTTTATGCCAGCTCCGTGTACTGGGGTAGCATCTGCCTTGCACCAAGTATTTGTATTTCCTTTATTTGCTACCACTGTGTTTTAGCTCTCCCTTAAAACGATTCAGAAGGTGAGTGCTGGCTGCTATCTTTATTCCCTGACGCTTTTCCAGAATTCATAAGGAAATGCTTGTGCATAAAGCCAAAAAAAATCTACACCTCTTCTCCCCTTCCTGTCATTAGAAGGTTCCCTGTCTCCTCCTCCTCTTTTCACATCGAGGCCGTGATCGATTGGGCAGACTTCTTCGCTCTGTGGTCGCTGATTCCGTTAGTTGTCAAAAAGTATTCCAGAAATGAGAGAGAAGGGGAGATCTGGACTCTGAGGCCATCTCAAAACTTGGAAACATAAAGGCTTTGCTGTTCCAGACTCTTCAGAGCGCAGTTAATTTTGGAATGAAAAGTCCTGCAGATACCGAGCCTGCAAACAAATCTGAAATAGGCAAAGAAAATCTTGCCTTCTTTTTTTTTTTCTTTTTTTTCTTATTCCATGGGCTTGAAAAATTTACACTGAACTTGCTTGTATATTGAAGGTGAGAGGTTTAAAAATAAGTGTATGAATTAAAGTCTGACATGGATCTGACGGAGGGCATTTGTAGTGGCGTTGGTGGGAGCAATTAGGCTGATCACTGGGGTAAGAGGCTGGCCAAGTTACCAGGGATGAGGCTTTTCTGGGAGCTGTTGCTAGTTGACTTTCCTGTGTTTCAAAACAGAAATGCTGAAAAATCATCTGGAGCTATCTGGTAAGATCAACTGCCCGCATGTACTGTGGTAACAGGATTTACAGGCTGTTTGCCCTGAGATATTTAGATCAGAATCTGTCCCTAAGAAGAAAATCAGTGGCTCTTAATGCTATTTTTATCCCCTTAGAAAAATAATCTGTGAATGAGGGTAAAGTATGTGGAGATGCCAGTACTATTTCATACCTTCCTCGTGCACGTGCACACCTCTTGTTTCAGTGGGAGCGATGGGGGGGGGGTATGGAAATGGAAATGGCATTTTTACAGCAAGAGGCTGTGGTGCAGACCTCAGGAGAGGCAGCAGGTTTCACCACCCTGGTGCTGTAAGCGTGAGAAGGCTACTGTAAGCTGCAGCAAGGGTCATAGAAACATTAAGGTTGGAAAAGACCTTCAAGATCATCTGGTCTAACCACCACCCTACCACCAATGTCACCCCTAAACCCTGTCCCCAAGCACCAGGCCCAACCTTCCCTTGAACACCCCCAGGGACGGGGACTCCACCACCTCCCTGGGCAACCCGTCCCAATGCCTGCCTGCTCTCTGAGCAGAAATGTCACCTCATTTCCCACCTCAACCTCCCCTGGCACAACTCGAGGCCATTCCCTGGTCCCCTCACCAGTTACCTGTGAGCAGAGGCCGACCCCCAGCTCCCCACCCCTTCCAGGTACCTGCAGAGAGCACCGAGCTCTGCCCTGAGCCCCCTCTTCTCCAGACCAAACAACCCTCAGCCTTCCCTCACAGGACTTGTGCCCCAGGCCCTTCCCCAGCTCCGCAGCCCTTCTCTGGACATGCCCCAGGGCCTCCATGTCCTTCTTGTAGTGAGGGCCCAAAACTGAGCACAATACTCAAGGTGCGGGTCAAATCTTCACCAAATTACACGTCTGAGCTCCTTAGGGACCTTGGTGCTTTGGTTCATTATCCGTAAAATGACAGGGAATGGCTGCTTTGAAATGCCACCGTTTGGCACAGGGAAGTGCCTGCTCAGCCCAGAAGAGGGGATCACGTAAGCTGCCATGGCTGGGTGGAGGTGGTAACAGGCTACTGGTGTTTTCGAAGAATAGCACATGCTGTATTTTGGCCTGCTTTGAGGGATGGTTATTTGCGACAAACCCCAGTGTTTTGTTGATTCATGACTTATATTTTGTTTTTATTCAGCATTTTTTGCCCTTTCTGAGGGCTCCAGCAGCTGAAACAGCACAGTCTTGCCACACAGCAGTTTCAGCTGAGTCTGGTGTTTGAAATGGCAACACTGCTAAATGTTTGGGACTTGTTTTTAAAACAGCGTTTGAGCTGCCAGTTTCCTTAAGAAAGCAAAAACAATATGTAAAGCAAGAAATACAAATAAAGGAGAGGCTTTAAAATACTTTTGATGTTTGAAACAAAACAAAAAAATAAACAAGCTAAACAAAAAGGGTTCCAAAAACATGCTAAATTTAGTGCTTTTTTAAAGTAATGAGCAAATGTCATCTAAATAGGTGTGTGTACACCTACCTTCCCTTCACCTTCTTTCCTCCCTCCTTTTTCCCAACTCGCATCTGAATTAATAGTTTACATTTTCTTTTAATGAACTGTTTCTAAAAATTTTGCTTTTCCTCCGGCAAAGGGCTTGGATGCTCCCAATGGAATAGCTACCACGTGCTGGGGGGGAATGAGAGCCCCCCAAAACTCACCGCTTCCCTGCAAAGTTCTGAAGGCACTGCAGTGGCACTGTTGGTTTCCCTCAAGAAGAGGGTGATGAAGAACAACCGCCCTGGAGGCACGCTCTGTGCACCCAGAAAAGCTGTAATTCCTGCTGGAATTACTTGTGTGCGTGTGCATGCATACATGTACATCTGTATATCATTTTACATTTACGAAATAACTCATTGCTATTATTGCTGTTGTGTTATTAGGTGTTCCTGTAGGCATGTCAACGCGTTGACTGTTTTAGCAGCTACAGATTAAGATAGGTGTTTTGCCCCAGAAGACAGAAGGGACTGCTCGGAGAACTTAATTCAGCAAAACGGTTTGAGCACTGAACAGATGAAAGTGACACTTTCTGGGGCAGCTAGTTGAATGAGGAGTTTGTCTTGCTGGTTTTAATGAAATGTAGGCCCTAACTTGATTTGAAAAACATACTAGCTAAGGATAATAAGAGCAGAGGAGGAAAGGTGTTGGGAACGTGGTGTATAAAAGGATGCATCAACGCATGGGGCACAGCAGCAAAGGCACGGTAGGCAGAATAGATGCAACATGCAGGGAGGGGGATCAGATCTGTTCCTATCACAATTCCTGTATAACTTCTGTTAAATCAGGTAAGCTAAAATCCTCAAAGGCAGCTAAGTACCAAATACCTTTGGAGTTTGGCATCAGTCCATACATAAATCCTTCTTTCTCTATCCCCCATTCTCCCGCTTGGCACTATTTTGTGTACATACCCACCTCCCAGGCTGCAGAAGCAACTGGAGAGTGTTTTGTAAGTTGGCCACTGTCATCTCTTTTGTTTCCATTATTAATTCATTTATGTAGAGCTGTGTCTTGTGTGACCTATGTTCTTTGCTCCTGGCTGCGTGACCTTTGCTATTAAGCTGTCTGTAGTAGGAAGAAGTCAGTGTTGGTAAGTGCTACGGATTAGTCTGAATAATTTATCTGTTTTGCCAGCCCCCTCAGATTTTGTGACAGCTGCACGCTTTACAAGCAGCAATTTTTATATCTTCTTTCAAATAGTAGATGAAAGTTGTTGAGTTATCACTGAGATAAAATGAGATCCCTGCAGGGAAAATAGCTCATTGGGTAACAAATGTCCATTTATACTTATTTTTTGTGATCTATCAGTGCAAAATGTGCTTAAATATATTTGAGTAGCACCTACGAAGTAATTCTGAATGTGGCATGTTCAGGAGAAAAAAAACAAAAGCCGACCTGTTTTTGGTTCAAACCTAAAGGTGAACTTTATCTTTCGTTTTTGTTGAGGTGTGTCACAGAGATATGTTGGGTCTTGGGAGGAAGAAATTTGAGACCGGTGTTGGCTAAACAAATGTGTGGGGCAGCGTGGAACAGATTCGCCAGCAGTGCAGTAAATGGACAGGGCATGGAGTGGGAGCTTTGGCGCTCTAGTGGGGTTAAAGGACAATAACTCAGAAAAGATATCTAAATCAGGAAGAAGACTTACAGCATTCCTAATGAAATCTTACTAAATAGTTTTTTTTTTTCTTGGAAAAAAAAAAATTTTTTTTTTTTTGCAAAAGTGAGGAATTTGCATAGATTCAGGTTTAAACCCTCTTGTAAAGAGTTACAAGGAAATAGTCTAAATAGTCTTACTCATGGTAGAGTGTGGGGCTGTGTTCGAGACAGCTTCCAGGGCAGCTTGGACTTGTCTGAGCTCCTGCATATGTTGGAATAACGCAGAGGTGGTCTGGCAGAGCCAGCTTGGCTGTGTTTTTTTGTTCTTCTGTGGCTCCAGCTCACAGAACCAATGCAGCACGAGAAGTTCTTCGTCACGGGTGGGATTGAGTGCCAGCATCACATTAGTCTACAGCAGGTTTGTGCGCCAAACTATTACTTAAGTCTTAGAAAACCTCCATAGCAGTTGTGTGGCAGATAATGCAGTACTTCTATGTAGCTGCTTTAAGTGAACTTACTAGCAGGCTCATCCTCCTGATGAGGGAAATCAATGCGGTCCTTTGCTCCCTTCCCTTAAAACACGTTAGCAAACTGTCGGATGTGATGGTCTGTGCTACCTCGACCCACTCACTAGAAATTATTAGCTTTCTTTCTCTAGTAAACTGACTTTATTCAACCCCTTTTTTTTCCTCCAGAACTTCAGAGGGGTTTTGGTGAGTAGAATACAGCTTTTAATTTCAGAATAGACGTGTGCTCAAAGAGAAGTGACCATTTTTCTTCGATGAGGTGCTCTTCTTCTGCTCGGGGACTTCAGAACCGCCAGGCGTGGGTCTGCAGAGCCCCTGATGCTGTTCCCAGTTATATATCCAGTGAGAGCTCCCAGTTGCTGCTGGGGAGAGCTCAGCTTTTAACAGCCCATTCTCAGTGGAAATTCATTTCCTCGTAATTTTTTCAACACCTGTATCTACCTACCGTGCTGCCATCTATTCATTGGTGTTTTAACTGAAGACATGCAGTAAGCACACTGTGTGTGTTACCTTTCCCTGCTCTGCTGCCTTTAATTAGGAGGGTTATACATTGCTGTATGACAAACACAAACATTAGGTTGAGGATAATGGGAAATGAGTCTGGACTTGAGGAATAGTGGCCATAAAATGTGAAGTGGCACTTGGTTTAAGAATGCCAAAGGGTGGCATGACCTGTAATCTAATGACATCGTGTTGTATGGTGCTGCATAAAGCACTAATATTTTGTGTTCTTTTTTTAAAAAGCTTGGTGTACCATCCAGTGCCTATTTATGTAAAAGCATGGATATATCTGTTTATGGCTGCATGTCAAAGCAGTGAGCCACACCTTTTCTTATATTCCTCCTTATAAGAAGTTTTTATATCTCATATTACTGAGAAATTAAGCACTTTGAGAGCACGAAGTAGGGAAATCACCTTATTTAAAACTACCTTACTTAATTTTATACAGATGTTTATGATGATTGAAGACAAAATGATTTTCATAATGAAATAGCAAATTGCATTAAAAAGTTGAAACGATCTCAAGTAGTAAGATGCATTTCAATATTCCAGGGGAATGTACCATACTAATATAATAACCACTTGCAAAAGTCTTGCAGCTTTTTGGGTTAATGTAGCCATGGAACTTCCCTTTAAAGCACGGCAATTTCTTTAAAACCTGTTTGATCTGTCAAGTAGGTGTAGAAGCTTGTGTCAGGCGCTAAAAAGATAGCAGATTCGGCTCTGACAGATTATACAAATACAGTGAAGGTAATTGACTTAGCCAGGGGAGAAAATTCTTCCTCCCAATTATGTCAAATGCCAGACAGCCTTTCAGAGGTGGGGAGAGAAACATGCCTTAAGGACAATACTGACATAGTGCTTTTCCAGTAGGTGCTTTCTGTGCTTTTTATTTACTTAGTTTTGAATTTAAGCTTTCAGGGATAAAACAGTAAAAGGAGCCAGCTCAGCTGCATCTTTGCTTTGGGAGTCCCTGGCTTCATGTACCCCTCACCGTCTATGGTCCTCTAGGACTTTCTGCCTCTGTGTGTGAAGATATGAGCTTCCAGGACACTGTGAGGCAAAGAAGTCCTGAACTTCTTGTTTTTCTTCTGGTTTTAGTTGTTCTTCTGCTTCTTTGACTTCACATTGGTATGATTTAAACCCCTTCAGATGCTACAGATTTCTGTCACAGTCTGAGCTTTTAGTATTTGAAAGGCAAAGGAGAGGACTGGGCTGCTTATTTTGCTCTTTAATCCCTGCTCAGGATTATAGTTTGTCTCATATATGAAACTCTACAGTTTTTCTGTTCCAGCACCACATGATTCTTTAACAGAAGTTTCCTGTCAATGGAGGAGGAGCCAGAAAGGCTGCCACGATAGGGGTTATTGTTTGAAGGATAAAACTCAATTCTCTCCATTCTGACACCTTTTCCTCCCTCAATTCAGTTTTTGAGGGAGGAAACCAGTGGCGGGTTTTACCACTGCAACTCATAATAAATGGTGTTGCCCAGAAATGATGAAACCAATGCACGCTTTTATGTACAAACACATGGCACATCCAAAAAGGTATCTGCAGTGCAGTTAAAAGGGTCTGTGCCTCTGTGATATAAAGCTCGTGGGTAGTCACTGGGTGACCAGACTGCATTCCCTCTCTCCAGTAAGTACTACAGGTGGCTGCATGTTGCAGCAGAACAAAGATAAAACTGTTGTAGGAATTGAAGTTCTTACAGGCTAGGAAGATACATGACTGTCTGCTTTGTGTTAGGTTTCTGTCCACTGGGTAGATTTCTTTCTGACTGCGTGAGCCCCTGAAGTCATCAGGGCTGAGGGTGGTTGAATTTATTAACGTTGCAAGGTGATCAGCATTTTTCTGAGTATGCTGGTAAATCTTGGTTGTTTTTTTTTCATACCAGACTCCGTACGGTGATTGAAAGGTGTGTGGCAGAAAAGTCCATACTGCAAACTGCCTAGAAGTGGAGGATGACATCTTTTAAAAGAAAGAAATTAAATAAGATGTAAAAGCAACAAGCTGCTCAAACTGGCTTATTTTTTTCTTCTGCACTTGACTCTCTTCTTGCTAACTGTGGCAACACTATCACAGCTTTTCATTGTTTTGGTTTCTCCCTGTCAGTATAATGGTTCCAGCCCTTTCAGTGGCAAGGATTTCCATGCACTCTGTGGATTCCAATTTTTTACTCATCCTTTCATCTGGTTTTCTTGCCTTAAAAGTACAGATATTTTCAGATTGACACAATATTGATCACAGTTGCATTTGTTTAAATTTGAGGTTAGTTTACACAAGTCAGCAATGAAATTTAATGTGGCACTCTTTTGAACATCAGGCATTCATTATCTTTAAAATCATTTTTTGAGAACTTTATTCTGCCACTAAATGTGTTTTTATTAAAACAAGCCCCTTAGTATGCATAATTTACATTTGAAATAATGGTAAGTTTATTTTTTCACATTTCTTGGAATGTGCTTTCACTTTAGCTAAACATTCTATTTAGGGCATAATTTTAAGAATTTTTCTAATTATGACAGCAAATGTTGTAACGTTATAATTATGCCATAAGCATTCAATATTTTTCCATCATAAACTGGCTCTAATCCCAGTTCTGGAGTACAGCTTTCTCATTGCTCTCATCTCAAGTGAAGCTGGAATTTTGTCCGCAGAAATGGTTTGATAATAAAGTCCGTCATTTGGGTTAGTTACATATCAAAGCAGTTCAAAAAGAAAAGTTTATTTTTCCCTCTGAAGTCACAATTTTTTATTTTTTTAAAGAAAATTTGCTTTAAGAATTACATAAGCCAGCAGACGTTTGTTTAGAAATAGTCTTGGTTCTTGTCTTCATTGAAGTAGCACTCGTTTAACTATCTTAAACGGGAGCTAATGAAACCAAGACAATATATAAATGTTAATGTACCTGCTGCAGTGTGGATTTCAAAACAGGACCTAGAGGTGTACCCAGGGGACATACCAGCACCCACACGACTCAGCCTCTCCAGTGCTGCCTGGCTGATGGGAGTGAGGGCACCCAAAGCAAGTTTGCAGGTGATGTGAAATTCAGGGGAGCAGCTCATCACCAGGAGGCTGTGCTGCCCTTCAAAGGGACCTCGCCAGGTTGGAGAAACGGGCCAGCAGCCATCTCGTGAAGTTCAGCCAAGAGAAATGCAAAGTCCTGCACCTGGGGAGGAACAACAGCTTTGCAGAGAAGGCCTCAGGCACGCCAAGCTGACTGTGAGCCGGTAACGTGTCCTTGTGGGCCAGGCCAGCAGCCTGCTGGGCTGAGTTGGGCAGAGCAGGATGAGGAAGGTGGTTCTTCTCCTCAAGAGGGACATGGAAACAAACACTGGAGCCATCAAGGACTTAGGGTGCTATGAGGAGAGGCACTATATGAGGGGAGGATAAGGGAGCTGGGCCTGTTCAGGTTCTTTCACATCAAGGACTTCTAAGTTGGAATCTTCCAGAACGTGTCTGTCAGCAGAGAAGCTTCATCTTCTTAGTTACTTTTTGCAGAGGACTCAGTGATCGTCCATGGAAGTCTACAAGTTTCTAACGTGGTGTTTTGGATGCTATAAGGCATGAGTCGCCATCAGGTGTGGCCTTGCTGACGTGAAGCTGGTGGAGTTGTGCATAATGAGTAATGCAGCTGAGTCAACCTGAGGTTTCAGAGATAATACAGTTTTGAATCGGCTTTCTGTTCATTTACCACACGGGCGGTTTTATATTTTCTCTATTGAGTTTGAATATTCCAGGGAGAAAAAAGTGCTGACCTAAAAAGATATATCTGCTTGTAAAATGGGAGCAAATTGTCCTGCTGGTGTCCCCATCCCCTGTCTCTGCTCCTTCTGGACAGGGACTGCTGGGGTGGGGGGAGCCCTGGTGTCAGTACAGCTCTTCGTGTCTGAAGCACCTTTCTCTAGTTCATGTTCTGGGTACAGTACTGAACTTGGATAATGCATACCAGGCAATTAATCCAGTTGTGCTGTCTGTAGCAAAGTAAACGGTCTTTGTAGCAAAAAGCAAGAGTTTGTTGTGCCTTTGATCTATACAAAGTGCTCTGACGTGATGAGATCACGCTGATGAAGCACTGACTGGTCTTTCCTTGAGCTTTGTGTTCAGCTTTATGTAAAAGGAAGGAAAACCAGAATTGAATATTTGATTATTGTGATAGTGAATTTCAGTCAACAATTAGCTTGTTCTTCAAAGATCCTTAACAGGACTTGGTATTGCAATGAGATATCGATGAATTACTTCTTTAGTTTTCACTGAAAATGGATGTCTGTCAGCTTTTCAGTATGGGACAAGTTTTGCTTTCCAGATCAGCAATATAGACCACTGGCTTCCTTTTCAAAACTAATTCTCTTTATTGGTGTATTTGCCCACGTGTCTTGATTACCCTTCCAGTTACTACTTAAGAAGATGTGGGAAGGAGAACAACACTTGTTCCCTGAAGGTTGCTCTAAAACAGTCATTGCTTGTACGATCCTCGATGAATGAAGTATTTCCATACACCATAAAACTTTATCTGAAAGAAAGACTAGAGAAGTTAAAATAATGGTAAATATTCTGTAGACTAACTCTTGCAAGGGCTAAATAGCCTGGCCTTGATCCAGGAAGGCACTTAACAATGTGCTTAACTTTAAGCGCATTGAATATTCTTACTGGCATGAGTGAAAAATCAATGAGACTGCTCACATGCTTAAAATAAGACATGTGCTTAAGTGTCTTCCTGGACCTCAGCCAGAGATTCGGCAGGCAAGATGTGCTGAACTCTAATTGTGGGCAAAAGCTAGTAGTGTTTCATTTTGCTTGTCTTGTGTGTTTCTGAAGAATTCATTGATATTGTCTGTGTTTATTTTAATTGGCCTCCATTTCCCATCTAAGCCCTACCAACTCCAAAGCACCGGGAGTAAAATAGATGTGCAACTTAGGGTTGTCAAACAGCTTGTCAGGGATAGTACTTAGACTGTATATATTGCTATAGAGCAGGAACTGAACTTCAGAAAAGCTGGGAAAAGATGAGGTGAAACATGATTGTTTTCTTTGGTAGCCAAGGTTTTAATATAGAAAGAAAATGAAGAGGAGAGAAGAGAAGGGCTGGTGACACATCGCACCTTTTCAGTTAACATAGTTGCTTCTTAGGAAACATTAAAGAATGCAGACAGATGCATTAATAATCTGCTGGCAGTGGCTGTAGCCTTGGCAAGTAGGCTTTCCTACCTACTATTGATTTTTCTGACTCTCAGACAGCAATTTGCCATGGGTGGCTTGATCCTTTACCCTCGCAATGGGCAGTCAGATGAGTCGTCACAGCCAAAACCATTTTTACTTTCTAACCAACCCCTCCCGCTTCTTCAACAGCATCTTTTACTGCTTAGATGACAATTTCCACTGCTGACAACTGCGAATGATATTTAACTATATTTGCACTATATTTAAGCACAAAGAGCCTCCATGCCTAGAGGTGCAGAACAACCCACCGCAATGCTACCGAGCTCTTCGCTGGCACCAGCTGCACTTGCCAAACCCACTCCTCAAACGCACTGTAAGTCTGGGAAGTTACTGGTTGGCAAATGTAAAAGCAGTGGAGCCACGGTGATCTGGAACAAATCTTTGCTGTCAACTCTAACTTTTCTAACATTTTTTCCCCATCTCTTTTTGGTTTTGAACATCTAGACATTGCCTGTCTTCCACTTTGCCTTGCTGTGTTCACAGCTTCCTCCTCATATCTCATATTGATGTTTGCTTTCTTTTCTATCCAGGTTGCCAAAGTAATTTCTTCTTTATGTACTGCCTTTGAGTTGTGATTGCTGATGCTTCTTGACCTTTTTTTTTTTTTTAGTACTAGAAATTTAACTTTTTGTTTCCATACTTTAAATTGATTTAGACTGGGAGAGAAACTTAGAGTAGATGAAAAGAAAGTGGCCAGAGCAGAAGAAAATCAAGCATAAGCATTTTTCAAAGGGACAAATACATAAAAATAGAAGAAACCAGTTACACCATGGAAGATTATATGTAATTACAGAAGTATCTCCTGAAAATGTTTCTCCGTGAATGAGCAACTGCTATTTTTAGGAGAGCCCCTTTGCAGTGAGTCTTGAGCAGTTTGAAAGGATTTTGTAGGTTGTTGGTTTTCTTTCAGCTGCAGAAGTGTATTTTGCTATATATCAAGCTTGGTTTCAAGTTGTCTTTCAAGGTAACTAGCCATATAGTTTTATTGTCCAGTTGTCCTTGAGGCCATTTGTCTTTAAACTTGAATTCTTCTTTTACTTAAATTAAAGCTTGTCTGTCATGTACAGAATTTCACCTGAATTGAATAAGATGTGATCCAAGCTTCAAGTTCAGAAAGTGTATTCAAATTCAGGGATAGCCAGCAATCTTTTAAACAGTGAAATGATATGCAGTAAAGATGTCAGAGCCATAATTAGAACTAAAAGAATGGGTGGAAAACAGTGTCTTTTTTAGCTGTTTTGTTTTCAACTGTTTTTCTCTTGGCTTTTCTAAAATCTGCTATCAAGTTTAAGTCTAGGTCCATGAGTGTATGTGCTTGCAGGTGTCTACAATGTGACAGAGCCTTCTGCCACCTAGTGTTAATGCGAGTTCTTTCCTCAGTAGGGTATCACTAGCTAATTTATTAAGTACCATTATTTATTAATGATAATCCCCCCCACAATTACTAAGCGCTCCCTGCAAACATTTAGCGGTGCAGTTTCTTCACCAGGGGGTTTCGGAATCAATCCGATCACCGTGCACAGCTTCTTTTGATACGTTTATGGGGGATGCAGTTGGCAAGGTAGGTCAAACTGTTACACAAATAATCCACGGAGTATTTCAGTAACTCTGAATGTCACTCCTGTGTAACAACTGCGCTAGCACTTTTCTCCCCCAGGTGAAGCTGATGGGTTCTGCCTAACTCAGCACACTCCTGCTTTGATGTCCGTGCTCCTGCTGGTTCAGGAAATTGTATTAGACTGAAAATAGCAGCAGAGAATAAAAAAATAATTCAACAGAAATTATATAAAATAAAGAACAGTTTCGTTTAGACACTTAACTCATTGTCTTTTTAGAAGAGTAAAATGAAAATCTCCCATCATCACAGCTCTTTCCCCTCTAGAAATTCCGCCAGGGCACAATAAAGAAGGACAATAAAATCCAGAGAATAGCACCCAGATTTCACAATTGAAATGTCAAACTTAAAATAGAAAAATAGGCTTAATGAAGTTTTATATTTAAGCCAAAGACTAATGGCTCCTACCCTATGTTGACAGATAGAAAAAAACTGCTTAGGATTGAAGGGGTGTGGGTTTAATTTTTTTCCTCCTTCATTCCGCTGTAAAAACCTTCCCGAGAGAACAGAGCAGCTCCTTCCCCTTCTCCCCTGCACCTCTGCGAGCTGTGTTTGAGTGCTGTGTGATGCAGGCTGGGGCTGGGAGCTCCTTTGCAGGTTGTTGTTTCAGGGAGCTCAGTCAAAAGGGTGCATGTGGCTTACACAGATGCTTCTAATCCTTGCTCCAGCCATAGCTTGGAGGATAAGCCCTCACTCCTGGCTCCTGCTCTCCTTTTTTCTCTCTCTCATCTTCCAGGCCTTCCTGAGGAGCAAATGCTGGCATGGCAGGGAGCTGTAAACTCGATCCTAGCCATCAGTTTGAAATTGTGACCTGATCACAGCAAAGAGAACAAGAAGCAGAGGGTCTGATGCAGTAGAGCTCCAGTCAGCTGCGATACCAGGCAGGCTCTTCTTTCTCACCTTGTTTTGACCTGAACGGTCTGAACTTCTTTAAATAGTGTCATTCAAAGTACAGTCTGTTTGCTTTTGACATCTATGCTTTTTAAATACTGCCTAAAGAAAATAACATTGGGTTCTCCTTTAGCTTGTTCTATGCTTGTAGTTACTCATTCAAGATAATTATTAGGTTTGGCTGCTTACTTATCTGATCAGTATCAGAGGTTAGAAAAACGTCTCGAAATTCTTGTGCATCTTGTGCTGTTTTGTTTCTGAGTCATATTGAGCTGGAAATACCATGCTACATGAATTCACTGCTGCGCTGCCAGAGCAGAGGATGCCACATCGCAGCGAAGACAGAACAAACCAGCTGACCCAGGGAGGCAATATTTTCAAAGTTGAGCTCATACACATTTTTGTCTTTGTTCAGATGATTTTATTTTCCATCAGAAGTGATCTGGGGGCAAATCTTGTTGCTGGTATAATTGCATTTCCTGTGTCATTTTCGTTCACTCCATCCTTTATGTTGATGAGGGGAAAAAGGTGATGGTTCTTACCTGCTGAAGCCCAGCCTCCTCTTTCCTATACTGGATCGGTGTCCTGCAGCACCATTTCAGGACAGGTTGGTGGAGGAGGCAAACAGGAGCAGGGCTCAGGGCGAGGAGGCTGCTGGCCCCTGTTACTCTCCAGCTCGCTTCCTTCCCTCCTCTTGCAAAGCTGGCACGTGTCACCCAGGGGCTCTGTCCCACCCTGCTGGGACTCAAACAATCCTTCAACATGAAAAGGGGCTCTAGAAGTGTGCCAGCCAGTCCGTTTTCCAATCCTTGGCAAAATCTTGTCCCTTCTGCCTGTGGCTGGCTGTCCTTTGCAGTGTGGCAGAGCCACGGCCATCCTTGCAGCCTGTTGCCACAGAACCACGCAGCAAGCAAAAGGCACCAAAAGCAGAGGAAAAAAGGTTTCCATACATCCCCGTCCTCTTTCTGGAGGTGTTCCTGACTGAGCGCTCTGTTTGGAAAGGGCTCCGTCTGCTTCATAGCTGCATAATTTGCACGGGGCTGGTTCGGGAGGAATCTCTTTCATGTCACTTACTCAAAGCCCCGGTTCATCAATATGGATTGCTCGTCGGGCACGGGGGGATTTATGGCACGCGGTGGGGTGCGAGGAAGTCAGAGAAAAAGGCAGAGAGGGAGGAACAGCAGGGAGTTTTGATCCTGGAAGGAGAACTCGTGTGTCCAGAAAGAACTTTCTTTCAGAATAAAAGCTGCGATCTCTGTCCTTGCCTGCAGAGGAGCTGCCAGGAGGTGAACCCAGGGAGGTGGTCCTGGGGAAGACACGGTGATGGATTTTGGGCTGAACATACCCTGTCCCTAAAAACAAGATAAGTCTGTGGAAATTACGCTGACTCAGGCAGCAAGTTTGAAAACAATGGTTAGCTTCCTCAGAGCAATAATTATTATTTAAATATATCCACGTTCCTCTGGTGCCCTTTGTCCTACACATAGCCTGCAGGAGAAAAAGCAGAGTTGGTGGACAGGGGAGGGGAATGAAAAATCTGCAGCCTGTGCCGTGCCGAAACATTTCCACAAGGCGTTAAAACGAGTGGCTTTGCAATCACAGAAACGACGGCACGTTGGTGTTTTTAGCCTTCGAAGAGGAAAATGTGAAATGCTAGCTGAGCAGAGTCCCTTGCGTTCAATGACATTCTTCTCAGGGTCAAGCATGAGCGGAGCCTGATTTAGTCATAGCCTAAATGTAGCTGCAGCCCTGCAGTCCCCGCGTGTAATCCACACCAGCCATGCAGAGCGAGCGCTTCGCTGGATTCCAGCGAGGGCTGCAGTGTCCTTGTTCCGCAGCGAGGCTGCTCAAGGGTGTCCAAACGCTCGCTTGCAGTTGTCTGAGGAGTTTCTGTGCCGGCCGAGTGATTTACAGGATCTGGAAGTTCAGACCTGGAAACCCGAGCAAGGGAGAATGCCTCGGCGGCGGTGGCGAGGCTGGGTGTTGAGAGGACAGACAGCTGGCGGGTGACCTCGGGGGGATGACAAATGGGGCACCAGGTGCCCCGCTCATCCCGGGGCGCTCCTCGCCCAGGCAGAAGTTACGGAAGTAATTCATGCGAGGGGAAGGCTCCCGGCGAGCAGCACTGCCCTTTCTAGAAAGAAACGGCAACCTTTTGTTGCCGGCGAAGTCTGGGGGGATAATTAACTCAGGTGGCTGTTCGGGAGGGAATTTTAGCATGAGTCCCTTCAGTTCGAAGGGAAAAAATGGTCATCCAAATGGCCGTGGTTGTGCGTTATTTGGAGGTGGTGATGGGTGGTGAGCAACAAGGAGCAAACTGCTTACATGGCATAATCAGTGCAGGCTCTTGACCAGCACATCTAGAGCCATTAAAGATAACTAAATATTACAGAGAAGAATATGGGATGTGAGGAAGCCCCCAAACAATTACAGAAGGGAAAGTTAGCGTACAACATCTATAAAATATCCTTTATAGAGTCAAAGCGTGTGGACAAACAGAAACTGGGAGAGCTTTAGCTTTTCTCTTTGCAAAGGCTGTAATGGTTTGCAGGTTCTGCTTTCCATTTCCCATTTTTATTTTAAAGTAGTAGCTGCATGCTAAAATGGGAGAACTTCAATAATTGCCTTGAATTTGCCCCATAACAGCACAGGTATCTGTACACAATGCCAACTTCCACCAGGTGAGCTGGTGATATGGCTCCTTTCTCTAAAATCTGATAATCGGTGATTGCGCTGTACTCTGGCTGCTGCCAGTTCCCTCGTTATTTGCTTTAAAAACCCACAAACACAGTATGGCTTCAGTCATACCTTTAACTTCTGAAAGTGCTTCCCAGTTTCCTTACATTAGGAAATACATTTCATAGTCTTTCAGCCTATAGTCCGTAGTGCTTCATGTCCACAGGGTCTGCATGAAATAATGGCACCGAGGCCGCTGCCTTCTTGGTAGGACCCTGCAGTGGGACTGGAGGTGCCTAAAACCAGCTGCAAGGGCAGCACCTGCACGAACCTCTGTGTGCAGCTATCCCAGGGCTGCCGTTCAGCCGGCAGCGTAGAAAATGCATATTAGGGCAGAGTAATGCAGAGCTTTCTTTATTCAATAAACCCGTTTTCATCGTTAGTTTCCTGTCGTTTCTGTGGGTCAGAAGGCATTTCTCCCCGTTTCTTTGATCTGCGTTTCTCCCTGGTTTTTCATCGTACCTCCAGGCAAGAGCATTGGCTTCTTAGTTACTCCAAAGGCAAATGTTTATCTGCGTGTTAAATAAATGGGAGTACCTGATTGTGGTCCTGTATCTGTTTAAAACCCAAAGCACCGGTACAATTGCAGTGCTCTGAAAATGCAGAACCAGGTGCTCTCAGAAATTGTTCTTCTTAAACCTCTCCTAGTAGAAGTGATTTTTTTTTCTTATCAGGATGCACTCTCTTATGAGTACTGCAGATTTCTTCTGAGATAGCTGTCCCAGGAAGATATTTCCTCCATCCCATCCCCCCATACATTAGCTTTTCAGTGGAAATGTTTGGTCTCGGGAGCCTGGATTTCATCACAAAAAGAGGAAGTTTTCAGGGAAAGCAATACAGGAAAATTTGATTCTGTTCTCTTCTCCCCCCCCTTCGGGCTTTCATGTCTCGATGTCTAAAAGAGGATGGCTTCTTTGACTTTGTCTTTGAATTTAAAGATACTTCTACTGCCAAGTTCACAGTTACACTCACCAATGTCATAGGTAATTTGTAATAAAACCCCAGATAGAGGTAATTAGCTATCTCTTACAGCTTATATACGTGCTTCGCCATTAAAAGAGGAAACAGTTTATGCGAAACATCAAATAAAAGTGCCTCACTTCTGATGTTAAACACTCCAGAGATCCCTTTATGGGCCGCTGCAGCAGCTGACCGGGAAGGACAGTAGAGCCGGGAGCTCCGAGAGCGTGCACGGGGCTGCCAGCATCCGAAACGTCTGCCCTTTGATGTAAGGGAGTGGAGGAAGAGAGGGAGGATTTCTACCTTTGGGATCAGAACCGCCTTTATCAGAGGCAGCTGTTCCACGGCTAATATTACTTTTCTCTAGGCTTTGCCTTCCCCGCTCGTGTCCGGTAGCAGACCTCTGCGCTGCTCCACGTTAGCTGCGGCAGGGCTGTGTGATTTTAATTTTAAAGAACTGTGTTTCACCACACGCTGCTGAAGTGCAGCTCCTGTCCAGAAACACCGACAGCATTGGTAGCAATTTGATAGTTAGAAAAAGCAGAAGGAAGAGGGAAAAAAAAACAAAAAAACAAAACACGACTTGAGGACCCAGATTTCTTTTATTGATTTGGTAGGTGGTTTTTTGGCATCTCTACTGGGAAGAATTATTTCTGGTAGGAAGGAGGTCTTCTCTTTGAAGACCAAAAACTGAGCCAAGAACTCAAACTCTCAACTGAGAGGATTTTTTCTTAAACCTTCCTTACAACAACCGGGGAGACACTCGGGTCAGCAGGCATCTGACTCTGAAGAGTTTGTTGCAAGGTGAGGTCTCCAACTTCTCCTTGTTCCAGTTGTTTGAAGTTTCCCTCTAAGTAAAGGGGATAAAAAAAAAAATCATCGCCTAGCTATAGATCTGTTTATTTCAAAGCAATTCAGAGGAGCCCCTTGAAATGTCATCAAAGGTAACCTCTGCTGGAGCCGGCTGTCTTGCCCGCAATTTGAGCAGGGCATTCAGCAGTGAATTCAGCACCCTTTGTGCTGGGTCTGCCACTCATCTGACACCTAGGTAAGCAATTTCAGCTCCCCGAGCCTGCAGAAAACTAGCTTAGGTAAACAATGTTATTAATAATCAAAACCCAGGCTGGCTTACTGAGCTGAATCTGAGCTGGTGGAGCTGCTGCCTGCAAATGGGATTGAAATCTTGCTGGGGTTTCCAGGCTGCGAGGGGGGTGTTTATGGCAGCCCTGTGTTATCGTCTTCAGCAGATTTTTTCTGTAGCCCAAACCGTGCTGGGGTATTTACATTGACTTTTCCTTGCAGCCCTGTCTTATGGGCTCTATTTGGTCCTGTTCTGTTGCAAGACTAGCAGGTGACATAACCTGGTTAAAATCACATATTTTTAATGTCAGCCTTGAGATCTGTCATACTGGGACCTCCTCGTGCTCAGCAGATTTTTGACGTTCACTCTGCTGGCTGCAGTTGTGTACGCAAAGATATCCAGGGGCACTAAAAGAGAAGAAAAAGCCGTCGGCTCTGCCTGTTTGCTGCTGCTTGCAGCAAACCCCGCGCCACGGAAATTTGTTGTCCATTTTATTGACTTCCTAGCCACATTCACACTGAAGCAATGAAAACTGTTACGCCGCATTCATCAACCAAACGGCATCTCGGTTCCTTGAGACAGCTCCGGACCCATTCTCCAGAGCACAACCTCCCAGTTTGGCTGTACCCCACATTGCTGCCCTTCCGCCCTTGTTGTCCTGGGGGACCCCAGAGAGGAGCAGCCGATGGGGGTGCCTCCAGGACTGCTTTTTGACTCAGGAGGGTTTGGGATCAGGTCTGCAGCGAGTCAGTGGAGGGATGAGTTGCTATTGTGGGCTGCTGCTTGGAGCCCAGCTTTGTGCGTCGTGGTTTTGTGCTCAGGCACTGCAGCCTCTGAGGCAGAGGTGCATTTGAATAGCACCTAGCAAAGGCCCGTTCCAGAGTGGATTTCCCAGGGTTATTAAACAAAGAACAATGAACTGGGTTTGTTTTACCAACACACTTTGTTTGGGCTGCATGGACTGACCGTGCCACAGGACTGGTTCAAACCAAAGCGGAGGTGAGCGGAGAGCCCAGTTCTTACCTGCTCAGGGGCTGCCGAGTAACCCAGGCCGTGCATTCCCTGCCAACAAACATCCCACAGAGAAAATCCGGCTTCTGGTGTGCATCCCCCAGCATCTGCAAGGATTCTGTGAGTAATGCATCAGCAGCTCATCGCAGAGACCTGGTAAAGTGAACGAAAACTCTGCCTTCAGAAAGAGGCAGGAGTGCAGCGTGTGCTGTTGCATTGCTAAATGCTCCACTCTTTTCCAGGCTGGAAGTATCCTGCTTGCTTTCATGCACCCAGCGTGCATTATGCAAATGTTCCGTCTGGAAAACAGCCCAGATCTTGTGTCTGCCCCAGCGCTTTCTCTCTTGGATGCTGCAGATAATCAGATGAACAGTAAATCTGCTCCGTGGAACAGAATTACATTATTGTTTCTTCCTCAAACAACTTGTCAGCGATTTTTCTTTTCTTCACCTCCTTGAAGTGCCTAACAGATCAAAAAAAAGTGAAATCTGGGTGCCAAGTACAGTGCTCTGTGTGTACCTTCAGCAACGCATCAGCGGATACACCACTGGGAGTGTGTTTGTCTTGGAAAGATTGGGGATGATTGTGTGAAATGGTCCCGAATACTGACACATTAAAGGGGTTTGGGTGTGGGTGGAGGGAAGTGTGTTGGGGGTTTGGGCTTGTCCTTTGGATGTTTTTTAGCTCGGTTTTCTTACTTGATTGCACTGTCTCTATCCTCCTTTGGTGATTTTGGGAGCCTTTCCCGAGTTCCAGTAAGACTGGCAAATGGAAGAGCCCCAGAGGTGTGCCCGAGGACTCCCTCGGGGGAAAGTGCCACCAGGGTGAAGGAAGGAGAGCAGAAAAGTGCAGCCCCACAGAGAGCAACGCCGGCAGAGCGCAGCCGTCCCTTTCCTTCCCTCGGCACGTGGCATGTTCCAGGTGAACCCTGGGCATCCCTGCATGGCTTAAAGCATCTGGGAGCACAGCGAGGCCGGAGGAGATGGCGAGGAAGAGGAGAGACCCCCAAAGGAGCAGGGAGGACGCCGGTGATCTCAGGTGTTGCTGTGTGGCTCTGGGGCCCCGGCTTCCCAACACGGCCACGCTAAGCGGTGCCGAGGCCGCCTGTGCGGCGGTGGAGTCGTAGGGATTGCACCTCCACGGAGCTCTCCAGCAGTTCCAGTCATTCCTGATGAAGTGCCGGTGACACGGCCCTTGGAAAAGGGAAAAGGTGAAGGAAACCCACCCCCAGGAACGGCCGGCTCGGTTCTGAGGCTCTGCACCCAGGGTAAATTACACCTCTCTTCCCTTGAAAACAGGAGGCTTTCTTTCGCACGGCGATGAGAAGCCAAAGGGCCGGAGTGAACCCCCTTAAGGCTCATGAAGAACAAAAATACGACGTGTTTTAAGCCACGTGAAAGGTTAATGGGGAAGATCAACACGGAGTGGCTGCAGCAAGGGAGAGGGGGCAGGCTCCGCGCCGGTTGGGGAGCGTGAAGCCGTGGGGCAGGGAACACACAGCTCTTCAGCCTGGTTCAAAAATAATAGTGCAGGCTTTTCTGAGCTGCAGTTTAGTCTGCCCTCAGTAAAAACAAGTCACGTTAAAAAAAAAAAAAAAAAAAGCGTGCACCAGAAAAGCAAACCTCTTTTTCCTGGTTTCTGCTTATAAGATTTACAGGTACTTAAAATAAACCTATGAAAAACAGACCCAGTGTGCTGGAATTTGCTAACTAGTCAGAGCAATTACCTCCAGGTCCCGAGACCTAACCGAGCCTGCCTTTTGGAAGGAAGACTTGGCACGAGCTTCTTCCTGGGGCTGCTCTGAAGGTGAGCATGAAAAGCCGTGCTGACCTCTGCCAGAAACCCCAGGAATCCAGCTCCGAGATGCTGCAGCCCTGGCATGGCAGGCGCTGGGCAGCGCAGGCGGGGAGCTGCGTGGAGAAGCCGCCGAAAAATCCATTCCCTTCTCGTTGTATGGCTTCAGCCTCGCGGATTCTTGCCATTGCCTGGTGTGCCACGGTCATTAAATGGGCCGGGAGCATTAATTAAGGATATTTAACAAGAAGAGCTCACTTGACAGCCAGCGGCGCGTCGTGCTTGTTGGGCAGGAGCAAGGAGAATTAATGCGGGTCGTCATAGTAGAAGTTGGTCTGAGCCTTTTTGGCCATAATGACTTGGTGCTGCTTCAGAGATCACATATGAAGTAACCCGAGGTGCTCTAATATCTGCACATCAGGCCTTGCTATGAACCCAATGCCTCCATCCTTTCTGATGACCTTAAAAGGGTAAACAATAGGCTCTGCCTTTCTCCTCCTTTTAGTGATATGTAAGAAAAACAGCAAAAACCACACAACCAGCCTTTGTTAATATAGGAACACAAACTAATCCCCTGTTTTCTCTGGGCTATTCCACGCGTGAGTGGAAAATGAAGCTTGCACAATGAAATAAACATGATAGGAGTAAGATCGGGCTGTGATGGGAATTGATTTTATAAGGCTCTATGGCTTGGAGGGTGGAGGTAATTTCACACCAGTGTTTGGAAGGAAATTATTTGTTATAGTCAGTATCCCTGCATCGTTCCTGGCTGGGGGAAAAAGCTCCCGTTTCCCACAGCAGTTGTAAAAGGCCGTTGGGAAGGGTGAGATTTTCCTCCTAAAATACTAGAGGACAAGTAACAGGAATGTGGAATGTTCTTTTTTTAAAAAAAAATCTATTAAATGCATTCTCCCACAGAACGGGAGCTCCCTGCAGGCTGTCTGTCCTTACAGACTGAGATGCCGACAGCTTTGCTGTTAGGTTTGTAGCTCCCTTTGCTCTCAACGCTGTCAGAAGAGGGTTTCTTCCCCCGGTGTCTGTGTCCACACCGAGGAGAAGCAGCGCTCTGGTAAGGACCGTGCTCCATCCCCAGGTGGGGCCGGGCAGCAGGGCTCACGTACACTCGGTCACAGGAGGCAAATTGTGTCTGAGCTTCAGCATCCTCCTCACAGTAACTCAGAAACGCTGCTCGTGTCTGTGAGTTGCGGTTATTAGGTTCATGAAATAGTTTTGAAAGTGTAATTAATCATTTTTAAGTAACCTCTTTCTCTACACATTTATGGCATCAATAGGTATGACTGTTTATTATGTCTTACCTATAAAATCTGACCTGGTTTATATACTCTTTATGGAAACAATGTATAGTCATAAATTAAAAGATGCAACTGTTTTGGATATTTTACTGGTGGTCCTGTATTTTCCTGCCAGAAGTGCAGCTGGTTTAGGTTTCTTGGGATAACATTATAAAAGGCTGTATGCGTTTTGCAAGTTTATGCTTGAATTGCCAAGCCAGAGGTGGAATGACTCAACCTTCCCAGGAGCAACATGTACCAAGTGATGAATCAAAACAGCCAGCTGAAGCTCGGTGGCTTGCACTGCAACTGTGAAAAGCAGTTCGTGTTTGTGGCATTTTCTCTGGTGCTCGAAGCTCGAGGCATCACGTTGGTAGTGCTAAGCACAGCCTGTGCTTTTTGGGTTTTAACCACTTTTGGTGGAGTTTTGGTGCAAAACTAGCTGAGAATCCATTTTGACACTTGTCTTATGTGGGATGCAAGAACTGTAGGATGAAAGCACTGAAGCCCCACTGAGCAGACACCTTTAAAGGGAGCTCTCAGCGTGCAGCGACTGCGTTTGGGCCCAGGGAGCCGAGGGCCTGGGGGAGCAGCAGCGTGGGTGCCGTGTTCCAGCTCACATCGGTGGTCTGCTGGGTTGGGGGAATTCAAACAGCTCTGAGAGCTGGTCCTGATGCTAAATGAGTTAATGATGGGGTTTGGAGGGTTTTTTTTTAGCCAAAATGTTGACAACAAACTCGTACCGATGTAATTGTCTGGTGTCGGTGGACTTACTGCAGATACCGATGGGCCTGGGAGCAGAAAGTTTGACCCCATTTTTTCAGTGCTGTGGCCGTGCAGCTCGTCCGAAGGTCAGCTGTCAGCCCCAGCACTTCTGTGGGACTAGGGAAAGCTCAGTACTAACACGTCCATAGGGCCTTGCCGTGCTTTCTCCCAAAAAGCAGCCTCAGCCTCGCCATACTGGAACCGTGCAGGTGTCTGATGTATTTATTCCCGTGCTAAAGTGATGCTTCTCTTTATTTTAGATACCTCAACCACGTACGAGCCGCCTCTCCGCAGGATCTTGCTGGGGGCTACACTTCTTCTCTGGCGTGTCACCGAGCCCTACAGGATGCTTTCAGTGGCCTCTTCTGGCACCCCAGTTAGCCAGCGTCCGCCAGCCTGCGAGGAAGGGACACTGAACGGAGTGGGAAGCAAGTCAAGCCAGCAAAGGTTGGGTAAAATTGCTGCCATCTGCACAACGGCTAAGCTGCAGTCACTTTTCTGTGTAAAACCAGCTGTGTTTTAAGTGTTAAAGGCAAAAAAAAAAAAAAAAAAGTCCACGCGAGAGCTTTGTAAAATGGTAGATCCATTTTTGCGGAGGGGGAAGCTCGTTAGTCATGTGGCACTTTGCTGAGGGAGGCTGAGGCAATAAGCCACATCTAATGGAAGATGTGAATAACTCAGCTGTGTATGTTTGAGGTTTAAAAAAACACACTTGTAAATTTTTTTTAAATAAAGCCAGACTTTTTTATTAAAGTTCGTGGTTTTATTCTTATTGCAGGGTTTTATTTGCACAAGCATTTAAATGCCATTTTGATTATAACATTTAGTGTCAATATTCAAGCCTGCATTTTCTTCCCATAAAACTCGTTTCCCCAGTTCAGGCAAGTGGGTTTTTGCTCCTGCCAGCTGGATGAGACGAGAAACCCTGGAACTGTGCTGACACAAGTGTTATGTAGGATCCCTCCTGATGTCACTTGGTTGTTACCTTTGACTGGAAAACGAGCAAAACCTTTAGCTGCAAGTCTTTCAACTGTGTTCCTCCAAAGCAATCTAAGAGGCCTTAAATAAGGCTAGTTCATTAAAGTAGTCAGAATTGGTTTATTTTTTCCCTGTTTAGCCCCGTTTGCTACTTTGCTGTCAAGTGTTTGGGATCTTCCTTTGGCAGGAGCATCCCTTTGTCTGGTGTTTGGGATAATCCTTCCCACTTGAGCTGCTGCTTTTGTACATCCCCTCGCCTCACTTTGTGGCGGAACGTATCCTGATCGCAGCAGAAGCGGGGTTCCTGTCTCGGGATGTTTTTTCCATGAATATGTACAAATTGCAGGAGACTGGAAACCACTCAGGATAGGGAGCACCGCTAGAGTAAAGCCTGGGCCACGTTTTGTAGGTCATCCATTAATGGTTGTTGAATACTGCTCTGAGGAGTGTACTAAATGAATGTATTTTTTGCTCTGTTGTAATAAAGAGAAGAATGAGCTCTATTCCAGACTCGGTGCTTCTTTTATTAAGGAAGGGGGAGGGAGGTGCCAAACTTTGCATTTCCCTTTCTCTGAAATGCTGTTGTGTTGTGCCCAGAGCAGCTGCTGACAGGAATTGCTGCACACAAGGCTGAGAGGTGTTGAAAATGCCGCGCATAGCCTGCGGAGCGCAGCTCCCCGCTGGGGAGACACCCTGACCTGAGGCAGAAAACCTTTGGGAACTCCCTGCCTCCATCCCGGGGCAGGGCACTGGGGGGCTGCATCGCTCCCAGGTGGTCAGGGGCTTTGTCACCGCTGTGCGGTGTTCGGGGAGGGCTCTGCGGAACAGCAGCAGCTTCGAAAATGAGTGTGAGAAGTGCAAGGGGCAGCTGGAGGTAGGCACACCGCGGTTTTAGGGAATGTAACGGGCAGCAGAGAGCGCTCCGTGGGCTGGAGGCGAGGTAGGATGTGGTGTGATTGTCACTGACAGGAAGGCCACGCAGGTTAAAGCTGTTGTGATGCAGCAGGGCCAAGGAGGGAGGTGGGCACGTGGTGATGTTGCTAGGCGGGAGCGCTGAGCTGGGGCTGAAGGAAAAATATCTGAAACCGAGGGCAATGGGAGTTCTGCGGCCACATCAATTCTTTGTGGTTGACGTTGCCCAACAATAGCTTGGATGGGGAAGAAAACCAAATCAAAGGCAGAGGCTTTTCAACTCCCTGCGGAACGCAAGCAGCCAGGCAGCGAGATCATGCGGGGACCGATCAGAGGAGCAGCCAGAGGTGGGGCAGAGCTCAGAGAGAGGCACAAAAGTCAAAGGAGGAAAAGGTCTGAGGGTGAGAGGCCCCATCAGCCACCTGCTGGTTTTCAGCCTGGTGCTTTAACGGGTGTGTGCCTACCCTGCAAGTGTGCAAATGGCATCAGAGCCTTTCCTGCGCTACCTGTGGGCAAGCACTAAGCTAGGAGCCAACTAATCCCCAGCTAAATCCCTTCGTGGTAAAAACCAGTTATTGCTCCAAAAGCCCAGGGGTGAGCATACGCAGCTACCTGTGCCTCCTTCTACCTGAGGTCAAGTTTTTGAGAGGTTACCTGGCTTACATGAGAGCTGTTTGTGCATCTGCCAGCAGTAACCCAATACCCTTGACCACCAAAACCGTTTGTCAAAGAGAATCCTACTCTAAACTGTAAATGCAGGGTCCACGTAAGTCATCTTGCCAGGCCCTACGAAATACAGAAACCTGTTTGCACGGCAAACTGCACTTTTTCAAACTATCACTGCTAAAAACGATCCCAGTCAGTGTCACTGAATTGTCACAGGGTGTGAAACGGGAGTACCAAACACTGTTACAGAAACGCTGTTTTATTTTTTTGAACAATATCGATCTGGTTACTGGTCCCATGATTACAAACAGTAAATGCAGGAAGCCACGCTCACCAAGGGGAGCTGCGACACGCGCTGTGCATCGCTGCACCTCAGGCAGGTAACACAGGGGCTCATTGAACAATTCAAGGGGAAGACCAGACGTAACCTAGGAGTACCTTACACAAACCAGGAAGGTTGTTACCCAAGCTCTGGTCTTCAACTCACGACGTTTTCCTCAGTGAAATCTTTGCCGGTACACAGCCGCTTGGAGGCTGGTTTTTCTGGAAGAAAGTTAGAAACGTTCAGTTAGTTACATACAGTAAACAGACGGACCTGAACCACAAGCCACACAATGTTTGAGGGATTTAACAAGTGATGAGCCTTAAGATCAGCATTAATGGCCACAAAGAAAACCGTTAGAGCAGTAAGGGAGGTCTTTTCTTTACCAAGTGCCAAAGAGGACTTGCAAAAGACCCGCACCAAGCGACATTTTGACCTGCACCTCAGTGCCATGCAGTAACAGCAATGATACACAGCAGGAGCGGCCTGAAGGAGCAAAAGGTGCAGCAGGAGGGCTGCTCCTCACCTTCAGCAGGGCAGGGCCTCTTGTACAGCACATCCGCTGGAACCTGGAAGCTAATGCACAGCATCTCCTTGTTGGGGGCAACGTTCCTCACCAGGTACGTAGCACAGCGCCCGTCCAGGGAGGCTCCCAGCGAAGCCTCAGCCCGTTCCTGAATCTCTTTGGCTGGGTTTTCGTGCTTGGAGAAGCCATAGCAGTGCACCGTGGGAAGGACAGCAGCACCGCAGGGCTCTCCGACCAAGAGATGCCTGAAAACATCCAGAAACTCGAGAGCCGAGGCTGGCAAATTCATGACTATATGGACAGCGGGTTTCTGCGCCTCTTTTTCAAGCGCGAGTGCTTTACTGAGTTCCTCTCTTACTGGCCCCAGGAGGAAGTCTCTGCCATCCAGGTTGAATGCTTTGATTTTGTTGTCTACTTTGTTTAGCTTGCAGTTGTGCAGAAGCCATTTGTAGGATTCAGGGTTGAGATCATTTGCAAATACGACGCACTTCTTCTTTGCTGCTGGGATAGCAAAAGGTCCGATCCCAGCAAAGACATCGAAAAGGACATCACCGGGCTTTAAAAGCTCAACGATACGGCCGTGTTCTGTGGAAAGGCGGGGGTTCCAGTAGACCTTAGCAAAGTCCAACTCATATGAGATATTATTTTCTTTGACCTGAAAGTGCAAAACATTTGGTTAAGTCTCTGCGTTCAAATTCCAGACAGGTTAAAGTAATCCCAGTAATTAAGACAGCTAAAAACCAAGGTGCTTTATCAGAAGGTGATGTGTACATTGACATTTTTCCCATTAGCAGTGCACAGAAATCTTGGATAAACAGCCCTACTCATCACAAATAGCCATCAGGAACGTTCCAACTGTCAATCCACATGACTGGCTTACGCATGTCTTAATCACCAGGTGGAAATAAAGCAGCAACTTCGAATGGCCATAAAATAAAAATCTGAGGCTTTTCAAATGCTTTGTGGCTGTCTGAAAACTCCTTTATTGAAAGCAGATCTTGGGAAGATGCCTCAAACCTTAGCACAGCGTCTACACAGTCAGTAAGTGCCTGAGAGCGCTGCAGCACGAGAACGGCAGCACTCAGCCAAACTCAAAGCCGCTGGGAGCCAATTGTGCAGCCTGAAAAAATGCTGCGCTTTCTCTCGGGGTGATGGAGTCTGGAAACGGAGCCAAACCCAGGCTTTGCGATGGCCGCTGCCCTACAAACAGACCTACAGAGAAATGGTGCCTGTTCAGATGAGAGGGATGCAGGATAACACCCACTTTGCTCTACCACACCCGCACGGTGTGACCCAGATCACCGCAGCGTTTGCTCTGCCAGCAGGGAACACGCTGAGGTGGACCTGGCAGCCCAGTGGTGTGCCAGATGTGTGCGTAACGAGCCAAAATCATCTGCAAAATATTTGATCGTCCCTTCTGACCTGACGGTTCAAATGCCTTCTGCGTCCATGTGCAGGCTGTTCTTTGCCACCGAGCTATTCGACTCCTTACTTTGCTAACCTCGTATTTTCTCTCCTAAAAGAATAAAACTGCCAACATCTATGAAAGATATTTTTTGGTCAAGCCAGCCGCCAAGGTTCCAGCTAAAGACAAGAACCCCAAGGGAAGAATACTTAGCAGTTTAATAATGCTTTTCACATGAAAGATCTCAAAATAAATGAGATGAGGTTTGTCCTCTAGCTGTCAGAAAAAGAATTAAGATCAGGCAAACTCTTGCCTAAGCTGCAAAGACAGAGAGATTTAAGTACAAGGACTGGTAAAATTAAGAAACATTTTTTTTGATCAAATTCACTAAATGTTTTGGCCTCGGAGTGAGAAATACCCCCAAGTTTGTAACTAGTATCTCGGTAAGAAACCCCTACTTCAGCTTCTTTTACATGTTATTGGCAATAGGCTGTCAGGTGGGGAGAACCCTTACCTGCCTGATCCCTACGGCTGTGAGTTTGCTCGTGGCAGAGCAGGACAAAACGAGACAGCAGTAACTGCCAACTCTCACACTCCAGAAGAGGTGTGAGGGGCACCGTGCAAATAAATGGTGTTATCAGTGTCTCTTCCTCATCGCTTTTTGGTACACCTTTGGGTTTTAGTACATTAAATTTAAAATGGGAAAAAATCCTGTACCTTAGTGACCAGGTTGCTCTCTCCAGCGAGCACTTCCATTTCAAAGTTTCTGTACGTGCTGTCAATAATGCTGGTTTTATTCACCACACAGGTGATGCCTGGATTCTTGTCGATTATAACCTGTCCTGAAAGAAAGGGCAGAAGATACACTGGTTGAGGGACTGCAGCCTCTTAATGTTCTAAGAGATACAAACTCGACAGCCTACAGTCACGTTTATAAAAGTGTGTATAATAGAACAACCTCCCTCCAACGACTGCAGATGCTAAGGGATCTTACTGAAGCATGTACTTTACCCTGATCCAGTGCTCAGCGAAGTGTGACTGCATAAGAGGACAGAGCTGCCCTTTGTGTACAGGTAAGGGTCTGCACAAAGCTATTTAAAGCCAAAACGTAAAGCAATGAAGAGTGCTTTGAAGTTTTCTTTGTACAGGGAATAACTTATAGGTAGAATAATTGTAAAAATATCTTTGGAAGTGAAGAATTACTTTTCTGATCAGAGTTTTTTACCTACCAATCAAATGTTTGTAAGGGAGTTGATGGTCCCTGAGATTGAAGTGAGCTATGTGACCGACGCGGCTAAAACCAGAGGTGACATCCTGGCCTTCGGGAAGGACCGCTCGGAGGATCTCCTCTGACTTGAAATTCTCGTAAGTCAGCTCCAAGTTATACCTGGACACCTCAGGAGGAATGTTAAGCTGCTTTAATACCTCTTGCTCTGCCTGTCCCAGCGAGAATTCGGGTACTTGATGAGGATCCAGTATAACAAGTTTACTGCCCTCATCTTCTGGATCCTCAATCACTCGCTTTAGCCCAGGACGCTGCAGTACCGTGTGCTTCAGGGCCTTCACCAACACGTGGACGATTTCTTTCTTTACTTTAAGAACCGGAACAACGACCGTCCTTTTGAAAGCTTCTCTGTTGAGCAGGGTCATCCCTCGCACTTCGGGATGTGGCGAGTACAGTTCGGGGCTGCCGTTCTCCTCCACGGCTTCACGCATTGTACAGAAATTGGCTGTCTGAGCTGCTGCAGAGAGGCCAGGTATTCTGCCAGAATGTTGCGCCAACAGCATCCAAACTGCTGGAAGTGATGTATTTGGTGCAGCTGTCCTGGAATGATTAGCTTTCAGTAGTCTGGCAGAGCGTCCGAATCTCCATAGCGTCCTAGAAGAGAAATCATTCATTTTATAGACATGATGTAACCATTCCATTAAAAAGGCTGCAAATCACACGGATTTGCTGCTCTCTTAAACCAGAATTTCCATTCGTACTGAAGAACCCACAACAGCTTTGTAAAAGCCCTTTATTACGAATTACACCCTACCAACTTCTCTCCCTCTGCAAACGCGTTCTTAAACTTTTAACTAACCTGAAGCAGCGCGATCAGCCCCTCCTGCCAAAACTCCGCGGCCTCTCCCTATTCCAATAAACGCAATATTAACCCCAGCAAGCCAAATAAAAAAAAAATAATAATAAAAATCGCCCTGCTCCCTGCCCCCCGCCTCACCACCACACTCCGCATCCTCAGGGGAGGCCCCCCGGGGGGGCTGCGACCCCCAGACGGGGCCCGGGCCCGGCCGCGGCCTAGGCCCAGGCGGGCGCGGGGCAGCCCCGCGGGTAGGCCGCGCGGTTGCCATGGCAACGGGAGGGGGGGGAGCGGTATCCATGGCAACCGCGCGCGCGCCACCCCCCCCACCCCCGCCCTCACCTCATGCCGAGCCGCGCCGCGCGCGCCGGCGCCCCCGTGACGTCATCGCCACCGCGCGCACGGTGACGTTGAGCCGCTCCGCCTGGCGGTGAGGGGGCGGGGCTTACGTTGAAGCCACGCCCCCTCTGCCTGTAGCCACGCCCCCTCTGCTTTTAGCCACGCCCACCTCCTGTAGCCACGCCCCCCTCTGGCTGTGGCCCCGCCCCCTCGGTGCGGCTCGGCCCCGCCCCTCCCGGAGCCGCGGCGCGGGCGGGGCCATGGAGGAGCCGCGGGGGGCGCGGGGCTGGGAGGGGGGCGCGGGGCCCGGGGACGGGAACCGGGATCGGGACCGGGATTGGGACCGGGAATGGGACCAGGACCAGGACCGGGATTGGGACGAGTCCGCCCCGCTGCTGCCGCCGCCGCCCAGCAGCGTGCGTGAGAGGGGGGCGCCGGGAGGGGGCTGGGGGGGGGGGATTTGGGGTTTGGGGTCGGGGTTTGGGGTCTGGGGTCTCGCCTGACATCGCCCTGCCCGCCCTTCCGTCCCCACAGCCGCCCCCCGGCTCCTCGTTCGGCTGCGCGGTGCTCAACCTGATGAACGCGATCATGGGCAGCGGGGCGCTGGGCTTGTCCTTCGCCATGGCCAGCACCGGCGTCCTGGGCTTCAGGTGAGCGGGGGGGGGGGGAATTAATTAATTACAATTAATTAAGGGGGTGTGATTAATGACAGGGGGCGGGGAGCCAAGGAGCAGCGAGTGCTGTGTGCTGTGGGCATCCTTGGTGAGCGCTGCCCAGGCACTGATATTGCTGCTCGGTGGTGATTTTGGGGGCATTTCCCCCATTGTACCCATATATTTACACCCCCCTGCACCCATATATTTATGTCCGAGTGCTGCTTTGCTGCAGAAATGGGCCTTTGGGAGGGGGGTGCCTGCACATCCCAAATGCATGAGCCCACTGAGCTGGGGCTGGGCCAAGGCTGCCAGCTCGTACTGCTCTCTGGCCATAAACCCGGCTTTATTTTGCATTAATCTTTGTGTTTCTGTGTCACAGCCTTGCTGTGATTCACGTCTTCACCCCACGCAGCGGTGCGTGATACGAGAAGCTGTGGTTTTAGCAGGGGTTGGGACAGTCAGTGACCAAATGAACCGCAGTCAGCAAAGAAAAGCCATAAAATGAGGAAATTGGGTCCTGTGATACGCTGTGTGCAATGGATTTTTTTTGTTGTTGTTTAAGAAAGAAACTGCATTGACCTGTAAAAATGCCTTAAATTTCAACCTCTTGTATTTTCAGCATCTTGCTGCTGATTGTCGCCAGCCTTGCCTCTTACTCTGTGTTTCTTCTGCTCAGTATGTGCATTCAGACTGGTAAGTGGAAAGGATTTATCTGACAGTGATCTCCGAAACTTTTCCTTGCCTGTAGTAAAAAGACATGAACCCATATAATTATTTTAATTAACAACATGTTAGCATAGTGCCATGTTTCACTGCTGTTGAAATATGTTAGATCTCTTAATGATTGCTAATTGCCATAGAATTGTCATTTCAAAATGCATTATAAAAAGGAAGTGCAAAACTGTTTGGTTTCTAGATTTTCAGTTTTACTTTTTCTCAGAATGCATCTCTCATCTTTCCAAAAAGAGAGATCCTGTGTGTCTGTAGCAAAATTGTTTTGGTGCCAGTTGGACCACACCATTTTAGTGTGTGGTTGCCTCCATACCTAGTCTCACTGTTGCTTTCAGTAAAAGCTTAAGAACCACAAACAGCCAACTTTTAGTACTCTACTTATAGACTTATTCACTGTTCAGAATGGATACCTGTCAGGTTTTGTAATCAAACTGAGTTGTTACGATTCCCATGGCACTCTGTGGATGTGTGTTATTACAGCATTTTTGATACTGAGTGTGAAGTCACGTTGCAGCCCTGAGTTAGAAATTATACTGCTTTGAGAATGTCTAGAGAGTAGATTCTAACATCTGATTTCTAATCTGCTGCTAATGTTTTAATTCTTGCTTTCTAAAAATTATTACTGAAATAACTGGCTGGTTTCTTGAGTTCTAGTGTACAGAGATGTTACAGGAGGAAGTCTCCATCTCTTCCAGTCACCTGGTTATTGTTTCATCTCATCTGTTTTCCCCTCTTTTCAAAGGTGGTGGGAGAAAGCTTCCATTTCTTCCTTCTTGGCTGTGCTTTCTGTAGCTAGCTTTGGTCTCTGAGATGATTGCTTCCTGATTCTTCTTAGATCTGCTGCTCCTGTCTTCACCTGTTGAGTGATCTTCTTCATACGTTCTTTAAAAAAGTCTTCAGAGGTAGGGCTGCTTTTATGTGTGATACTGTTGGCTGTTTGATGATTTGGGACCAAGTCTCTGGCATTCTCTTTTTTTCCCCTCTTGGAGCTCTGCATGTTAGAAAGGACTCAATACCTGAAATAAATAGCTAGAAAGATACATTTGAAAAAAGGGAGTTTGAGATAAGAGGTGAACAAATATCACAAAAAATGATCGGAGGTTCTGTATTACTTAGGCCCTTGGTAGTGTTGCGTTGTTATCTGGTAAAATAAGAAGATATCCTTGCAAAAGAACTGCGGGGGATGGTGCAAAGGAAGGAGAGGGGGAAAAGCTGAACTTTGAGAGAGCTAATACACAAGAATGGTTTAACTCTTCATTTATTGTCTAAAGGCAAAATTCTGCCTCCAGGAAGAATTTTTGAAATGCATATATCCAAAAGCAAAGAATAATGGTGAACAACAGGGTAAAGTATTTTTCTTGTCTGAAACTAGCATTTTGTGGTTAATAATTGGTTATCAGTTAACGTTGATGGGTCATACTAACACTAGAATTATTTCTAGATATCTGCTGGCTTTATGGCTCTCTCTGTTTGTGCTTTTTTTTTCTTTGCTTTTTTTTTTTTTGGAGGGGGGAGATTTTATTGTAATTTCTGTAAATTATTGAACTAATTTCATGTTAAATACCATTCCAGAATTATGACCAGTTCTGCCTTTGCAAAGTAAAATCAGTATAAATGCTTGCTTCCAAAGTAGATAACAGCATATTTTTAGTATGTAAAACATGCAGATATTTGTGAACAGTATTACAATATTGAGCCTAATTCATGGGAAGGAATTAGGGATTTTAGTAGTTTTCTTTCAAAAATTAGCTTGGAAAATTTGATGAGTGGAAGGTAAAAAAAAATAAAAACAGTTTGGGGGTTTGGGGAGTGTTTGTAAGCTATTCATTCAGTCATAAATGTAATCCTAGGAAAGAGTTGACATATAAAATACCTTCCAAAACGGAAGCCTTAATTCCATTTTAAACAGAGACCAAAATTTATTAAGCTCAAGCATTTTAGTTGTAGTTTAAAAACAAAGAAGTGCCTTCAGTTTGAAAGTGATGTTGATCTAGAGTGACTTTGTCAAAATCAAATGATTTGTGTAGACCAAAAGAATTAGAAAGCTGATATTGCCATGTGTAAAGTGTTGGGTTTGGATTAGTCAGTGTTTTCTCCCAGTGTTAATTCAGTCCTACATAAATTGTTTTAGGGTTTGGGCTGACAAAAGCTAAACCCATTCAGTAAAGTAGAGGAATCGTGAATTTAAGTGGATATACTTCGAAGTTTGTGGCTTTGTTTTTTCCATTTTGGAGTTAGTCATGAGTATTGTTAGTGCTATCCTTTCCAATTTCACTTTGGGATTAAATGGGTAATTTCTTTATGGCGTTAATAACATATTAGGAATTAAGCCAACCAGGCAGAGTGTGTTTCTGTCCATAGTGCCTAATTTTTTGTTCCATGTGTTTTTGAAGTTACAAAAGTAATGTGATTAAGGCTTCCTCAGTATTTGCAGAACTAAATTGATTACAAAAACAGTAACTACAGAAAATACTCTCCTAAGGTTTCATTTTGCGCTTTTGGAATCGCGTGGAAACTTTGTTCTCTCTTTATGGGTAACTCCCTGTTTGTCTGTATTTGTTCCCACGCGGTAAAAGCAGCTCTTTTCTAAACACATTTAAAAGCTTCCTGCTAATTGATGCCATTGAGAATGGCCTTCTAAAATGCTATTTTTATTTTTTCTTGTGATCAACTGCTTTGTAAACATAAACAAAGAAAGACACAGGGTAAAATCTGGTAACACATCCGTTGTTTCATTGTATCTGTGTATAACTTAGTGTAACAGCAGACATAGGAGAATTTTCCAGGTTTTTGCTGTGAGCAGACTCTGGCTTATTTAATTTTGTCACTTAATTTGCTGTTTCGTAGCGTATTAATGTCAGTCGTAGAGCAGAACGTGGAACGTCGTCCTCGACAAAGCCGTGTGAGAAGATGAAGTTTTATTTTTTCGGTAGTGCATTGAGCCGATGTGTGCAGTACCTAACGAAGGGACGATGCCATGGCTGGCAGTGCAAGGCTCCAGTCCTGCCATCCGATCCTGGTCCTTGCCTGGCTCTTCCAGGTCTCATTTCATTTATTTCAGAGCAGCTTCGCTCAGGTGTGAAGGTCTGCCCCGAGCAGCTCGGGTTGCAGGGCTGCGCCCTCAGTTAGGACGCGATGGGAGCAGGAACGGTCGTGGACCAGGTAGAAACCAGGGAGGGAAAGCAAACGTTATGACAATACAACTATGTGGTTTGGGGATTAATTTTACCCTGTGAGGCATTTATAACTCTGGACCGCTTTATTATATACTGAGAAAGGGAGGGGTGTTTCTCGGGGAGCTTTCATCTTCTTGCTATCGCTGGAGCTCCTCATAACAAAACGCAGCACAACAATGGAGGGCTTTAACAGGACTTCCTCCCTTCCGAGGAGGGATTGTTTTGAGTTACCAGCAATATTAGAAGTGAGCTTCAGCTAAAGCTCAACAAAAGAGTACAGGAAACCACAGCTTATTTCCATGTAATTATTTAAGTGAGGTGCAAGTAAGGGCAGGCATTTTGTTTTCTTCTGTTTTTGTCTTTGCTATGGTGCGCTGTGTTTTGTTTGTTTTTCTCTAACTGATTTCAAGGCAGGAAGGTGTTTACCTTCAGCTGCCTTGGAAATGAGTAGAGTTTTTAAAAGCTGGCAACGTGATAATTGATGTTTGTATTCATAGAGAGACAGAAACAGATTTTCTGTTATCGTCTTAATTTTAAAGCAAGTGCATACTTAACAAATGATAGCTTACAACTAATTGTTGAGACTAATTTCAAAATTCTTCATCTGTAGTATCACTTGCAAAAGTTGTTGGGAGAACGTAATTTGCTGCCAGCATAGTAGTAGTAAAAAATAATAATACTATTTCTAATATTAAATTGAATTTCTGGAAAATCTGTGAATGATTCAACATCTAGTTGTATTTTTTTAGTTGGAATACAGGTGTATATAAAAACTATTCAGTGAATAATATAAAATACTCTCTAAATTTTATCCTGAACTGTGTTCATTTAAAAAGGAAAAAAAGGCAAAACTGGAGCTCTTAGGTGATTTTGGAGTTAGAAATATTTTTGGTTTTGTTTTGTTTTTTCTCGTTAACAGCTGTCATGTCTTATGAAGACCTTGGCCTGTTTGCATTTGGATCAACTGGAAAGGTAAGTGTCTGGTTTTATCTGTGTATTTTTCTTATCATTCCCGTACTTCCAATATATACAACTGTTCATTGCACAGTCAAGATATACAGGTGAAATATGTAGTACAATTGGTCCTAATATAATTTAAAAAAAATCCATTAGTTCCTGAAAACAACTCTTTGTTACCATTCAGTTAGTGTTTGTGGTCTATGGAAGCCTGAAGATTAGTTAACTGTAAAATAGGTGTTTCTTGAATGCAAGGTTTTGTGTTACTTTCCTGTTGGTGTGTTCACTTTTTAATTGTATTCATAAATGCGTGCCCACTGGCTTTATCATCAAGTTGGCTCAGTGATCCGTTTCAGTTTGGTTACAGTCCTGTTGTACTGTTGCTATAAATTGTTAAGAGACACTTAAGTGATTTACTGGTGTTGTTTTAGTGTTTAATAGAGATCTAAGATAAGTGTTTGCCTTTCGTGTACTTGTTACAAAATAAATAAAAATATATTTTATGCATGTTTATTTTTTTTCTTTTGCTAACAAACAGATGAACATTTCTTGTTACTTTATCTTATGATTAAAAAAATAATAAACCATTTTTGGTATAAGAGTACTCAGCGTGTAAGCCAAGCCTTTTTAGTAGTTTTACTCGATCTGTTTTTCTTAATAGACAACGTTATTCACTAATAGTGGGTACGCAGGAAATACTGATAGTGAATACAATGCATATAATAATAAAACTACTATGCTCTCTGTTTCAGTTGAATGATTCTAAAAGTAGGCTTACCACGCAGAAATGCGATTTCAGTGGTTTTCTTAAAAAAAAAAAAAAAAAAATTCTGCTTAACAGACCAGTTTATTCTATTTTAATGTAACCGAGAATTAAATCTAAGCTACTAGGTGTAAGACTTCCATTAGCATTAATAAGCGGATAATGAGCTTAGTCTGTGTGGATCAATATTTATCGATCAGAGTTAAGATGTGATCAACATCAAGAGAAGATAAATCTTGATGTTAGCAACGTATTGAATTTTTTTTTTTTTTTGGAGGGTCTGTTCTGTACATGGCAACCACAAGCCACTTGATGCAGAAGCCATAGAAATGCAGAGCTTAAGGAAGTATTAAAATGTGACCAAGTCTGCCCCTTCTCTGAAGTAGGGCTGAACATATATAAGCTGTTCTTGGCAGGCGTTTGTTGAATCTGTTTCTCAGTGAATATTCAATGTTATTCAACGAAAGAGGTTTCACGGCTTTACCGCGTAGACAAAGTCGAAGATTATTCTCACCAATATTACTGTTTAGTAGTTCTGTTTTAAGAACTACCAAGTCGTTTCTTCTAAAAATATCGTCTGGTTTTCTATTTTCTGTGTCTATGGAGAGCAGTCCATCACTGGAATATATCTAGGCTGAGAAGTTGTTTCGATTAAATAATAAAACAAAGCTCGCCAAGCTTTCCCGATGAACTGATGTTTTTTCCTCTCTTGAAATATCCTTCATTTTTATACATTTATCTTAAAACATGTCTGCAAAAGGGAACGCAGTTAGCTGGCTAACAACTTGACAGCAACAGCAAATGCAATTACCTATATTTTAAATCAAGCATGCCCGTTACTGCATCCTAAAACAAGATTTGTCATTACCGTGGCTGCTGCTGATAGTTTTATCTCAGCCTATTTTCTCTACTTGCAATCTAATAACTGTAAGTCATATATGTGATCTCTGCTTCCCGAATGCATTGCTTTTAACTGGCTCTATTGATTTTTTTTTTTTTTTTTTTTTTACTCTCGTAGTTTATCACAATAATTCTGAATTACAGTCCTGACCCTGAACTTTCTTCAGCTTAGTTAGGTACAGATGGCATTTAAAAAAAAAATAAAAATAAAATTGTTCTTATTCTTCTCTCATCCAAGTCATTTGCTAATAATACAGCCAGACCACTACAGGACCTTGCTTGAGCTGGCATCCTAGATTGACAGTAAACTACTTTTAACTGCTCTTGAAGTAAAGCAGTTATTCAACCTTCTGGTGATTTAATGTCAAAAATATTTCTCTGTGATTTGTGAGACTAGAGATCTTCTGTCACTGGAATATTGCTGATTCTCCTTCTCCAAAGGCATGAAGTATTTCTTTCCATCTATGGCAAATGACAAGATTATATATATATATATATATATATATATATATATATATATATATATATATATTTTTTTTTTTTTTTTTTTTGCTGACTTGTGAGCTTTCAATTCATTACAAATCTGATATATTTTTCTAACTGATCAATTGAAAAAATGGCAATTCTCCTTTCAGATTTTATTCAAAAGTAACAATTTTGTTTTTCTTCTCATAGCTGTGGCTTGATTTCTTCCAAGCTGCCTTCTGGTAGCGCTCTTGTAGGAAGGTCCTGTTACATAATGAAGAACAGTGCGTACAGAAAGAAAAACTCTGCTATTCTAGATGATGCTGCTATTTTAGAACTGAAATGAAAACAACACTGGGAAAACTTTAGACACCACTTCTAGGGTTTTCAGTTGGGAGTTGACAATTGCAGAGATTCAGACAAATATTTTTAGTGGCCTATGGTCACTTCTACTTTCCTATCAGTCGCAAACACCAAAGAAAAAGCAATGTCTATCTAGTTCACAACTTTAAAAGAATAATTCATGATAGAATAAAAGAATAATTCATAACATTCATAATAGTTAAATATTCATAGTTACTCAGTGAGGAAGTAGTTTGTATAAATCTCTGCTGATTGCCATTTCAGAGGTGAACATCAATTAGAATGTACTTGTGTGTTTTCAGTGATTTCAAACCTCATTTGCAAAACAAGCTTCACCCTGTGGCTACTGTTGTTTTGTCATCTCAGAATGCAAATGTGGTATTTCAGGAAGGTTTTTTTGCTTTTATATTCATTTTAGATTGCATTGCTTTATGTGTGTTAAACTCTTCATTAAACAGAAGATGCCTTTCCTTTCAGTACCAGTTATCGCTTCTACATCTGGGCTGTTCAAGATGATACATGTGTTTTATGACTGTGGTAGACATATGACTTCAGTTATCCTTACCTTTTTCTAAAGAAAACTTGTTTTTTTATAGGTCCTCGTTGCAGCTACAATAATTATCCAGAATATAGGAGGTAAGAAACTTCATACTCTCAATTTTAACTGAACGGAATATAATTTCCGCAGTCTGCAAAACTCCACAAATGTCCAAGGTGCTAATTAAATGCGAGTGTTTTTAAGAGTTTGATTAAGAAGATGGAAGACTTGCAGAAAAGGCTTATGTGATCATGCTAAGCTCAAGCGCTGCAGTCATGGGGTAGATGGGGAACTTGGTGGGGGCTGGTTTGTGTGCCTGGTGCTGGCTGCATCGCGTGACATGGAGCATATCCATCAGAGCTGGTGTTGCTGATCAGAGGGGGTTGATGAGGCATAATCTCCTCCCCGCTCTTCTGTACATTTGAATCTCGTAGCTGCATTTCTTCATGTCATCTGTTTTGTTTGTTTCTTTTGTAAAGCACTAATTTGTTTTAGTGATTTGAGTAATAACAGAGTGCTTAGCTGTGGAATTCCAAATCTGCTTTATTATAGTGGCTTTCCTTTTTGGTTTAGTTCAATACCTTGGGCTTTTGAGGCGGGCAGGTGTGTGCTTTGGTTTCCTCACTTTTGTCATGTGGGCAGATAATCTACGACATCATATGCCGGGTTCTCCACCTCTACTCTTATTTTGTCTTCCTTTGTGCATAGCAATAAAATAACACCAGCTGTGTGTTCATTAAAACAATCATCCAAGCATTTGAACTGTTAGTCAGGTATGTTTGCACAGAATGCTTGAGTTACTGAATAGTAGCGCCCTTAGAAATTAATTGTCTGTAAGCAGACGATGTTTAACAGGACATTTTATAATTCCTTTGGCTATTTCCTTCTGATCTGTTGGATTCTTTCTTCAGATGAGGAAGCTGTGTGAAAACTCCCTCCTTTCCATTCCCCACCACCACCCCCAAGATACACATACTCACCTACGATGCCAAAAGGAAACAGCCTTCCAGCATTGTTCTTTCCTTCAGCATTACCTATCAAGTCCAGACAATTCAGCAATCACTATTTGTTGTCACTGGATAGCGACCTACAACTAGACCAAGTTCCTGCTTGTAGGATAAAATTGGAATCCTTTGTTGTACAGCAATAAAAACTGCTTACTTTAAATGTCTGTTAAAAACCCTAGCGTTAACTTCAGGCAGGAGTGAACAGACTAATTCCAAGGTTAAGGATTATTTATTCATATGGGTTTTAGAGGTTGTTCTGTAGCAAGAACAAATTTTTTCATTTCCTTTCCTGTTTGAGTGGACCTCTAAATAAACAGTACTAGACAAGGAGGGATACACAGTGCAGGTTCTGGAGACTCTGGGATCATGCACAAGACTCTGTGGTCAAAGGAAATATGACTCTCATTTCTTCCTCATAGCAGTTCATAACCTTCTTGGTGTCATTTTTAATAAAATTCACTAACTGCAGAGGCCCAAACTAGTGTCTGCTGGATATTATCAAACTACTTTGTCTTCTGCAGCAGGCTTCTCTGCCAACAAGTAGGGCCTGTTTTGCCAACCAGTGGTTTTCTGTTTAACTAGTTAAGGAGGAGGTTTCTGCAAGTTGAAACTTCTCTTCCAGATATTTTTAAGTGACCTCATTTTGATGGAAGCATTCAAAACTCTTTTGCTTCTTCTGTTTCTAAGGGCAGTGTCTTCCATGTAAGGGAATGGTAGCACTTTATGCATCCTCTATGTTCATTTGCAGAATCGCTTGGGTTTGAATGCACTGAAATGAGAAAGCTGACTTTCCTTTTTCAAACTGGTGAGAGTAGGTAAAACCAAACTATTCCTAAGTCTATCATGAAGCATACTCAGTGAAAACATGGGTTTTCACATGCAACTTCAGCTTCCTTGGCACCGTTCTCCATAAAGGAGATCAATTGTGCCATCATTGCAGGGAGCTGTCACAGCTTCTGTTTGGTATTTAAGTTTCTGTCTGGGGTCAGAGCACCCAGCTATGGTGTTTTTCTCCTTAACAATTTCCATTTTCACTTCAGCAGAGTCCCAAGTTAGCAGAGCAGCACTGTGGCAGGAATGATCATTGCAGAACAGTCATTTTCAGTGTCACAGGCTCTTAAAGATAGGAGAGATGAAGAGCTCATCTCACAGTGAGCCCGAACTGTAGAAGAAATGCGTAGAAAGAAAGGAAATTTTTCTTGTTCTTCTGGCTCCTTCTACAGATTTTAAATGGGAATGGTGAAATCGGGGAGTGTAGTTTGTCCTGAATGGAAGCTGTTCTGGAATTAAGTATAAAACTTATGTTCTTCACTTTTTCCGTAGCACAATTAGGCATTCACCTCTTTTTTTGTTGTTGTTTTATGTCTGTTTGAAGGAACTAGCAGCACTGTGTCTGTTGGGCAGACTTCCAGACTCTGTCAACATCTTTATTTTCAGAGTAAGGCTAAAAATAAAATTGTTTTCTGTTACCTCCTCCATCATCAGACCTGGGTACATTGCATCATATAGTATCTTATTTCAAAAGTGATTGGAGAACATGAAATAATGAATGATGATTTATGATTAAAATAAACGACTTTACTAGGGTTATTGTCACTAGCAGCATCTAGTCTTGGCAGTTTTAAAGTTTGGTCTGATCACTTCTAAAAATTTTTGTGTGGAAGTGATTTGCATTTATTTGTGCCGGAGAGAGCTTTTTAACAATCTCTTTAATACGGTTATGCTTTCTAATTTGTCATCTTTGCTTTCTTAAAAAGAAAACTTGAATTGCGGGTTTGCATTTGACATCCTAATTGCCCACACTTACAGCTTTGTGTAGATAGGGAAGCTGATTTTTCTACTAGGAGGATACCCAAAGGGGGGAAAAAAAACACATTGATTTTGTACAGCTACAGGAAAGCAGTAGTTGTCCAAACTTAGAATAAATCATAAAATACCTCTGTGGTTTTTGTTTTGTTTTTTAAATAATTCAAGTTCATTGCCTGGAAATTTCAACCTGTATGTCTCATATGATCACTCAACTTTCATGCAGATTTTCAGCTGTGCTGGAACACTTTTTAATTTGTGTTACTTAGATAAACATAACACATACCAAAATCTATTTAAGTACCAAAGGTTAACTGAGGATGTATCCAGAGAATGTGTTGACTTTGCAATATCCAAATGTGAACTGAGGTCATCTTCAAAAATACCGTGATTTAAAGACTTCACAGAATTCATACAAAATCTTAGCTTAGAGTTTAGAGAGATTAAACTTTGAGAATGTTTGCCTAATTCTCCTTATGTCCATATGTACTTGTTCTTGCAGTATGGATATTTGTTACTAAGGGGAAAGGTTGAATGGGATGGCCAAAATTACTCATTTTATATTGTTCTATTTGTCAGTATTTTGGCCCAGGCCAGCAGCCCATTTGTCTAAATAACTAGCGATGAGTTCCGTGACCTGTCTTTTTCTCCTACGAGCTGGTTAGTGTGACTGTGGGATTACAAGTAGGACACTAAAAGGATGACTGCCAAACTGCTCTGTAAGTGGAGTGATCCTCTAAATGTCCACTTGTTGCCTGCCATGCAGAAGATCTTGCAGGATTTTGGATCTTTTGGATCTTGTCATGTGGCTCCTGAGCTCAGAGAGGGCCCTTGGTGCAGCTGCACGCCTGGAAGCATAGAAGCAAGGGAGGCTGCTATGGAAAACACTCCGGTCCGTGGCTCTGCGCCTCTTTTATGTAATCCTTCCCAGGAGCAACCGGATTTGGACAGAGTCCCTGCTATTGTCCTAACAGCGCTGTGCTTCTAGGAAGTGATGGATGAGGCTCCGCGGGCCAAAGCCCTGGCCTGGCACCATTCAGGCCTTCCCCTGGCCTGGTCAGGGAGGATCTGGGAGCTCGGTGGATGCTCTCCTAAGGAGCAAGGAGGGGAGTTTTTCCTCCTAGAGCTGTCACTGCTGATCTGACTGAGAAGCAGAGCAGTCTGCACTGCCGTGCCCTGGAGAAAATCATTAGGTATCTCAAAACGCAATGTAATGAAGTTGGAGCAGGAATTATTTCAGCGAGGCTGGTGGAAAACGGAGACAAACACAATAAAGCGTTGCACAAGAGCAGCTCACAATCTATTGCCAACACTAACAAATCTTCAGCACCGAGGTCTAGCAGGAAGTCTGTGGAGAGTTTTTACAGCGTAGTTCTCTGGGCTGCGGGCTGGTATTAGCTGAAGGTCGCCGCTGTCGGGAGATGCGGCTCATCACAGAGCGCTGGGTACTGGTGATGCACGGAAACATAAATTGAAACTGCTGAGAACATGAGTTTAATTATTTAAAATTTATTAGCAGTGGGATTAAGTGCAACAGCAGAACATGTGGTGCAGCCATGTAGCATAGGTGGTCTGTAGTAGGATTATTTTTCTTTTTTGCACGGGGCTTTCTTTTTTCAATTTCTAGCAGTAGGCTGAGGTGCACAGAGCTCTCCTGCTGAGGATCAGTGCGTGTAGCCAGCCTGCTTTGGCCTGTGCCCAAATGAGCCTTACAGCTTCTCTTTGGATCCACGCTTTCCAGGTAGCAGCCCTAATTTTACAAAAAATTGTAGGGTTTCTAGTATAAACAGGGTTCAGTTAAGTGTAATTTCTCTAACTGGTGCTTCCAGATTTCCTTTCAATATTCAGCTATTAGCATGTACTCGAATGCACGTGATTTTCCTCTTCGTAATAGTCAGTCGTGAGGAGAAAGGCTTGTGCTGTACCCCTCGAGCACTGCTGTGCCGCGGCTCTGCCTGAGCGCTGCAGGCGGTAAGAGAAGCTCTGGGATTAGCCCTGATGGGAGACGCAGTTCTTAAGCTGGATTTTACGGCCCATTAATACACTCAACACGACGGACAGCACATGGAAACCCTGCTCTGAACGTAATCAATCCTATCTATATTGCATCCTTAAGTCTGGCGAGCTCATACCCATCGCACGGGGCCTCGCTGGGTGCCTGCAGCGCTCCCGCACCACCACCTGCTGGCCTTGCCCGGTGCCTCCGACCCTGCAGGCTGCTTTTTGCTGTTTCTTCTCCTTTTTTTCTGTTCTGGAGATGGACATTGAAGTGTTTGACTCCTGATTTTACTACATGGGTTTGTGTGTGTGTGCTCCCTGTGTCAGTACTTGCAAATGATCTGCATGTGTCTAAAGACTACACCAAAACAAACAAAATCAAATGTAACCAGTGACCTTGTTTTACCAAGTTAACTGGGCATTTTTGTTTTGCCAGTTTTTTTTTTTTTGTTTGTTTGTTTTTTTTTTTTTTTTTTTTTTTTTTTTCCCTCAGCGTTCCTCAGTTCTGCAATTCAATTTTAAATGTATTTACAAGATTTGTCCCAAATGTAACTGGGGCAAATATTTTGAGAGAATAGGGGCTATGTTGGAAAACCCATCTTTTTCTAACCAGAGTACAGTACTCTATGGACTTTGAAAATAATTTTAAAGTGCAAATCATAAAGGAATAAAGTACAGCTTGTTACATGCTGAGAACTGTATCATTAATACCTTAAGAAATTACCAAGCTTCCATTAAGTATGGAAAGTCTAATTCTGTTTTCAAACAAACTCAGTGTTTGTTTTCACAATGCAGTTTGCTTTTAACCTGAAAGCCTAATTATCCTTGCTGTTTCACAGTGAGGATTTCCAGTGCAGAGCTGCCTTAATTAAGGGCAGGTTTGTCTGCTCCCATACTAATTTAACAATTAATGACCCGTGCTGTTACATTTCCATATTGCAGTGAATAGTTGTTGGAAAGGCTTGGTATTGTAGAGAATATTAACCCTGCTTTAAAAACAAAACAAACAAAATAATAACAAAAATCCCAACCTGAAGCTATACTTTGAAATATGAAGAGCTATGTGGCAGCTAAATTAGCATAACTGTGCAAATACAATTAAACTAGTGAAATTTTACTAAAATAAATCTGCTGTCTATGAGTTCCCTGGGGAATAACTTTTTCTTTCATTTTTCTTTTTTTTTTTTTTTTTTAAGCCTGCCATGGATAAATTTTCAGTGTAATTCAAATAAAAGCTAAACTTAAAAGGAAGAGGGAAGTAGGGGAGAAAAAATTCAGCAGGATGGGTGTCATAAAGTGCAGATCAGCAAAGTTGATGACCTCTTTCTGTTGTCAGAACTTGCTATATGAACAAGCATTCCATCTTTTTTTCACACATTGAAGTCTGCATTTCCCTTCTATATTTAAAAAAAAAAAAAAAAAAGAGACAAATGTTAAGCTTCCGCTAAGAGGAAATCCTAAGAACAATGCATAAAGTAATTGGGAAACTTCTTAAAATTGAATATGTGGGGGATTCATTGCAAAACAAAAACAAAAGAGCATGTTCCTAAGGATATATGATGTGGGGGCCAAAATAATTGATGGTTTTAAATGGCATCCATGCATCATTCCTGATGTTTTTGTAGTTTGAATTACTTACAAGGAGCTTGATGCAACATTCAAATACTTCTGACCTTGCTATTCTGTTCTTGTTCTTTGACTGGAGGGAAAAAAGAATCAACAACTTGCCCAGAATCCAGTATTTTGCTCTCTAGTTTCACTTTCTTTCTTGAAATCCTTTCCTGTTGTCCTTTTTGTCACCCTGTCTGGATCAGGGCATATTCAAGTTTAAACAGCCTCCCTTACCAACAAAGGGAGGCACAAGCCCAAATGGATTTGTCACAAGTGGTTGCTATGAAGGATCCAGCTCTCCTTGGCTCGAGCGTGCTGTGACCGATAATGTTTATTCTAGTGCTATTTCTGTCTCTCGGCCTCTAGTCTTTTCAGTATTTGGGGGAAAAGCACGGCTCTTATTGCCAGAACTTTTCAGAGAGTTAGACGGTGAGCATTTTAATTTATCTTAATGATCTGCAGGCATTTGTGAAGAATCTCCGTCTTACCCAGTACTCCCCCAAGTTAAAAACCAAGATTGCTCTGTCTACTTGTCCCGACTCCCAGATCAGCACACCTTTTTTTTTTTTTTTTAGTAGAATCTGAAGGGGCAGTGTAGTTGTATTGATAAAGCCTATTTTTACCCAGCCTCTTGCCTTCTCCTGCGTTTGGAGGGCAGCCTGGTTCCATTTTTGCACAGTGCTTAATAGCATGAGACGTATCTGCAGTGATTTAACATGATCAGCTAGAGAGGTAGATTAGGAAAAAATAACCAGAAGAGTTAGATTCAGTCCCTCTAATGAAATGAAGGGATTTATCACCAGCCATTTTCTAAGAAAGGAGTAACTTACATCTTTATGCATAAGTTTGATATAGACATTCTCTTGTATCATTACTGTGGATTTCAGCAACGGATCATTTTTGGGGCAGGATAGTAAGGAAAAACTGCAATTATTTTCCTGGTAACAAAAAAGACAATCACATGTTTGATTTAAGATTGGGGCTATGTTATAAGAGGTGTTTTGGGGACTAATTTAAAAACAACCCTGGCTTCTCTTTTCTCTAACAGCTAAAGGTGTGTTTGTTTTGTTTTGTTTTGTTTTTATTTATCCAGGTGGTGGCCCATATAGTTAGTGTGAAACAATTTTATAGTACAAAAAGGACATTTTGAATAATGCATGCAAGGTACATATATTTATAGAGAGCCGTATCTGCCGATGGCAAATACAAGTTATAAAAGTTTAATGCAAGTACCCTATTTTATATTTCACTTTTTTTTTTCTCATTAGAGTTAACACTATGTTTTTGGAACATAGTAAGGTGATAACTGTTTTAAGAATGTAATTTCTCACTGCTTTCAAGACAATGGTAAACCTCTATTTAGTAATAAAGTAGTAGTAATATTTGGATTTCTGCTGAATACTGTTTTAGTATCTGAATATTGGCTTCTACTAAATGCAGAAGTTTAGACCTGCAAAGTTTTCCATCAAATAGCTCTTGGTGCATGCTGTCAATATGTAAAGTCAGGGTGGAAAAATTAGAAAGCAACCGTATTAAAGTTGCTCACGTAGTTGGAGTCTGCACTCGTTGCATCTGCATGTTGCTAAAATCTCAAGTTACATCACTGTACGCCTTTCATTTTGCAGGAAACCTATCTCATTCAGTGGTAAAGATAGGTGTCTCATCTTGGAAAGAGTAGGTGATGTGAAGAAAAACTATCATTTTTGAGTTTAGGGGATGAAATGGGATGCAAAAGCAGTAAGTTTTGCTCTCACGTTACATATGTGAAAGAAGAGCAAACTGAAGGGAATGTTACTCCTGACATTTGCTAATTTTTTTGAACACTTCTAAAGAATAATATACATCTAATATAGTTTTTTTTTTGCTTGTTTGTTTTTAAACGTGATAAAAGGTGCCTTAAAAGTTAGCCTTTAAAATGTTACAGCTATTTTGCAAGTGACAGGAAGTCAATATTTCAAAAGTGGAATAAATCAAAGCCCAAGATAGGTTTTTTGTTGTGTTCACTTGTGCCACAGTTTAGCCTTGTGACTGTGTAATCTCTTCCTTCCGTTTTACATCAGGACTGCCAAGGGTAGTTGACATTTAATTTTTACGATACAACTTGACATGCTTTTGGTCACGGTGGGCATCAGGGAAGTTACGTAGAGTTTATTTTTTGCAGTGGAAGAAATGATTTTTTTCCTCTGGCATACTGTAAGCACTTTATTCCTACTGGAGATAATATTTCAGTTGCTGCGTCCTTTTTCAAGATACTTCTCTGTTTTGGTTTCAACTTTAAAAACAATCAATGTTCTGCACTCACTTTGTAGTGAAATGTATAATTTATAATGTATAATTTATTATGTATTATTTATTCATAGTTTATAGAGTGTCATAAAGTGGTTAGTGTCTTTTACTTCTTTCATGCTGAGCAAAATTTCAAAGATCTGTTTCTCATGAGAGGTACAGCTGCATTTGTAAATTAAAAAAAAAAAAGCAGGATTTGACTTTTTCAACTGTATTTAGTGAGGGCATCCTGCCCCAGTTTATTTAAGAGATTCGTGTCTTATCTGAGCATCAAGCTATAAATTACTTTTTTATTTATTGTCTTCGTCTTATAGAACAAACAGGAGAAGATAAACTGGCAACAAAAAAAAAATCCTACTATGTGAGATTGTTTCCCATATGCACAGAGAGGAAGAAAGATGCATACAAATGTTTAGCATGTGCAAGTTTCTTAGTGCATGATTGGTTCCCTACTTCGGAGTGGAATTCAGTGAAATAGGACTCCTCTTTTAAAAACAAAGAGTAAGTGCACAACAAAGGATAAGTGATCAAATGATTAGCCAGAGGCTAATAGGAATGCAAGGGAAGAGTGACAGATTGCATATTAGGAGGAAATCTGATCTGGAAATTAAATTGAAGCTTTCTGCAGCTGAGCCTGCAAAAGAACTAAATTTAAAATCTTCCTGAAGTACATAAATATATCAAAGTTCTGAACTGCTTGTGTAAAAGCATTGTAGAATGCAAGAAAGAAGGCTAAAGTTGAATTAAAATTTAGAGGAATCTTTCTTTTTCACATACGATGTTATGAAAATACATCATTGCTTAGGGTGAAATATGCATCTGCCTCTATCTTTAGCATAAGAAAGTGTGCTGATTTTCTTACAAATTCTGGTGATGTAAAAATGCACACGCTGCAAAGATCTGTGTGGTTGAATCTCCATTCTCCAGTATGAAGATAGGAGAGTAAAATCAGGACAGCAGATAAATACCTCACCACCACCAAGCAACAGCTACATGTCAACAGGGGGATCTACTCAAATACGAGAAAAATCAGAGCTTTTAATTATAAAGAAGTGAATATTTCCTTATTTAGTGACCTAGCAACTGTTTTTAATTTAACCTTGCGGTAGGTAGATGTCACTCTGTATTAATACAGTTCCCTTACTTTATGGGGACTGCAGTCCCTTTCTTCAGATTTAATGTTAACTGCTGTGGTACCGCAATGTCAGAGTCCACATATTTTCCAGGGTTCAAAACACTCATTAAAAAAAAAAAAAAAAAGCACTCTTAAAAAATGAGTTTATGGAAGCTTACTGTCTTACCTCTTAAAAATTTATGTTATTATTTTAATGCGTTAGTAGATACGACACAGTAAAATTCTAAATAATTACTGAATGCAAAACAGTAAAATTTGAGTGCAACAGATTAATTTTTGTCAAGCTTTAAACATAACTGAAGGCATTTGTAGGCACGTTACTAAAATTGCTTGCTTTTGACAGATGGAAGTTTCAAGGAGGCTTTGATATTTGTTGAATCTGTTTGTAAAACTTGATGCTTTGAGTGTTTCTCTGCTGGTTTCTGGGTCATATAAATGCTTGATGTTTATGGTAAAGCAAAAAGTGACATGAGCAGTATGTGAAGGTATCAGGTTAGTATCAGTTGTAATAAAAGTATAAGAACTCTTATTTAGGCCTTAGATCATTTTATGGAGTAAAAGAGAAAATTGATACTGTGAATTAGCTTTTGGATTTATTTATATGCATCATTGCTTTCTTATGAGTAGAAATATCAGCAATCATTCCCTTAAGAGTAGCTAACAGTTTCTCTTCATGTTCACAGTTTCTGCAAATCTATGCATGCAGTATAAGAAGAACCTTTCCAGTCCTGTTCTTGTGTTTAACCTTGTCATATATTTTTTCAGTGCAGCATGAACTGAACAACAATAAAAACTGAGTCTTCATGAAAAATCTATTTTATTGATAAACAAATCTCACGATTTACTCTCATCGTTGTTAACATCTAATAAAGAGTAGGGAAGGAGAAGTGCTGCAGCCTTCAGGTCTGTCTCTGGCTTGTAGATCCGTACTCCTAGGTAAAGGGCCTGTCCTGTGTTGTGTTGTTTTGTTAGTCCCTTGTCTTCTATTTTCCTTGTTTCAAGGCTCACATCGTAACAGCCTCTTTGGAGGCATTAGCTATCATCAGTACAATACTCGGGGATTTGCAGCTATTTTTAAAGGAAGCACATGAGAAAATAAATTTTGACCCTGGTGCCATGGTGTCTAATATGTGGCTGAGATGTTCCAGTCGTGACCATGCTGGTTAAGCCATGCTAATTGTTACAAACAGAGATACTGGTATTCCTCTACTAAATCTGCTCTGCTTCTGTTTGCAGCTATGTCATCTTATCTTTTAATTGTTAAGACTGAACTTCCTGGTGCTGTCGCGGGCTTCTTAAGTGGAGACGAGAGCGGGTAAGGAAAAGTGCTTCAAACCTTATGTATTTATCTTGAAGAAGAAAGTGGTTCAGGACTGCTGAAGGAGATGGGTACTGACACTTCCCTCTGATCTCACATGCCAAAAAAATTAGTCGTTTACAGGAGTTCTTGGAATAAGAAATGTATTTGGCATGTGTAAACCTTCTGCCGCGCGCACACAGAGAGCCTATTTCTTTCCTCGTAGTGATTTTCCATCAGACGACCTTAAAGTCAGTGGCAAAACTCCATCTAAAGAAATCTCCCTTCTGTAAAAATTTAAAAGGGGAAGCAGAGGGGGACAGGAGGGAGAGGAGGAGAAACATTTAAACTGCTGTCATGTTATCACTTAAAATATTTCAAAACCACAGTACAAAATCCAGCAGACATTCAAATTTAAATATTTTGTTGTCTTGCTCCAGTAATTGGACTTGCCTTGGGAAAAATGCCAGGTTTCCAGACTCGGTTTATAATTCCTTAACTTGGCTCTCAGTAAAGAAATTATTCTTCGCAACTGAGCTATAAAGCTGTATGTAATGAGTGCGTCCCTCAGATTTCTATTAGAGCTGTCGCAAAGAATCTGTGCCTGCGCTAAAACAAACATTGCAGCTTCAGCACTGAAATATCTTGTTCAAGTTGTTCCAGTGCTGCTGTCACTCATAACAGTGTATCTTGCACTGTGTCACTGCAGTTTTTCCAAGCTGCTATTTTCAGATGTTTTGAACTCAAAACTTTCCCTAGTTTGAAATTTGCTGAAGTTCTGTAAAGGTTGTGGGATGTTTGTACTGTACTTGAACGTTTTGTTTGAATTTTTAAGTTGAAATTCGTTTTTAAAAGTTACTTTAGTTCAAATTATATGTTTCATTTATATTTTTTCAATTTTATAAGGTATGCTTTGAAAAATCATGTGGTGGTAATCTTCCTGCCCTCCTTATACCCTCACAATAATATATATTTAGTAGAGGGCTTTAATAAACGATTATGTTTCATGTGTAAATGTCATTTTTAGTCTGTTAATGTATCTTTTCCAGCTGTGATAGTCATTAGCATTTCATTCGGGTTTTATCACCTACTCCTTCATAATTGCGCTTTCAACTCCCTTGTTCATATAGAGCAGTGTTGAGCCAGCTACTGTATCTGCTGGGTGTGTGTTCCCGTCTGACCATTTCTGTATTTTTAGCATAAAACATCACTTACTGCACTTTCTTTGAATTTGCTGTCAGCCTTGTTAATGCAAAGTGACTTTTCCCAACAAAAATACACCTTTAAACAGCTTATGAGCACTCTTAACAGGTAGAATTTGGAGGTCCCACATGCATACATATTGGCCAAAATATTGTTCAGTCTAAAAAAGGCAGTGTAAAAGACTCTTTTATTAAACTACCTATTAGATAATGCTCCTGCCAGCGTTTGGTGTTATCAGGGTCCTGATGCAAATCTTTGAGAGGAGAGCACTGGTGAACACGCAGACAGGTTGCAGTGGCTGAGCCAGTTACTACAAATGATGTGAGCCACAGTAATTCTCATTGCGCTGTCAGCACTACCACCACCCATACTTCTTCCTTAGCTGAAATTACAGTTTGGGAATGAACTTCAATTTTGCATTTAGAAAGAGCTGAAATTGTTCATAGGAATACTAACCACAGCTCAAATGGCAAGTTAATTTTCAGCCAAGGTCTTGTACTGTTTCTGCGTCTGTTACTGGGAGTTATTCCATTGATTGATGTTCTTTGGACACATTTTGACTCCTCTATTCTTTGCCCTAGCAAATTATTCAAATGCAGTGGTCAGTTGGTATTCCAGCCGCAAGGACATAGCTGACTGTCCGTGTATGCCCACGTCCATATTTCATATATTATGTTGCCTCATTTGTTGTCATGATGAATCCTAATCTTTTGTCTCCATGCATTTCTTGATATGGAATATCAATTCTAATATCAGATATGGAATATCAATTCTAATATCATTTTCATGGTATTAGAGTATCTATTCGCTAAGAGATCTTAAATTGTACAAAATTTTCCAACACAAATAGGTAATCAGCAAGCCAAAGCAGCAGCTTATGTATGCAAAGGGCATAAATATTGCCTGCTTTGATTAAACTGTTTTAGCTGGCCTACTTGTTTCCAGATGTGGTTACACAACTGCTCTGGTTTTAAGTCAGTGTGGCATCTGATAGGCATTCATTTGGGTGCAGAATTTGTCTTTAACCGTAGTTAGAATTTATCAGATGTGTCAGTGAAACTATCTGTGAAAAATGTTTCATACTCATATGCCATCCCGAAGCATACTTTGAGGAAAGTCACCTAGAGAATATTTTGCAAATTGAATTACTCCTATAGCTAAAGGTAAGCAGGTGTGCATGTGTTTGAAAGGATCAGACCCAGTGTGTAATATACCGTCACGTCTTAATTAAAAAACAAAAACACACAATTTAAACACTTGTTAATTGAAGCTGAGATGTTTCACTCTGTCTCCATAACAAGAATTGTGCGTAGTCTTAATGACATGAACATAGTTTCAAATGAGGATTGCGTTAAAAAGTTGTAATTTGTGAGCCCTCTGTTAACATTTAATGACCCCGTCAGGGGGATATGATTGATGCAATTAAGTTGTCTTGCTTGTGTGTTATATAATTGATATGGACTGAGAGTAAGATCCTAATTTAGAACATATGAATCTCTTGTCCTGTTGCATTCAGGAATGAAATTAAAGCAATTTATAAATGTCTGCTTTTAGTTAAAATATGGGGGAGGGAGAAGGAACATCTGCATGCCAAAGTATTTTCAGTAGAGGCAAGGATTTATATTCTGAATTTCATACTTGGAATGCGTTTATCATGTAGGATTATATCTGCAGATTAAACTGATTTTAAAGGAAATATAAACACATTTATTCTGCCTTTGGAAAATAAATATATTTCTACAGTGGTATTTTGGGAGAAAATAGACACGTTTTTTGATAACCAATAGCTGGCCCACTGTTCTGGGTGGATTTTTTGTCATTGTTTTTTTTGGGGGGTGGGGGGTAGAGGAGTAGGTTGAGCTCTTATAAATAAAACATTTTTTTTTTCTCCTTCACATCACCTCACTGAAATTTTACTCTTTCTTCTTTCCCTTCCACCGTAAGTGCTTTTGTTTTCATTTACCATAAAGTAACCCAAATCATTTTTTTCCTTGGGCCTGTTGAGCTTGTGAGCAAGTATGGATCTGCTGCATGTCTTGAATTGGGTGACTTAAAATAGAAGCCCCATGTGTACATGTCTGAGGCATTTTAGTTACCCTTAAGCATAATGTTTCGTTACCTTTAAGCATAATTCTTTATACTTTGCCTCCTGTTGCTCCTAATATGCACATCCACCATACTAGGAAGAAAGAAAAAGTTTAAAACTGTGACCTGTAAGTGTCAACGGTATTACTTTCAACAATATTAACAATAATACTACAGCAGGCGGTTGATCTTGGCAAAGCTGCTTTTTAACTGTAGCAGTAGCACATGTAGACTAGTAATACATTTTTTGAAGAGTGATGTATTTTGAGTTATTTTTAATACAGATATTGTCACGTAAGAGTTGCTTTGATTCAGAGAGGGGCAAGATTTCTTCAGCCTTGAAATTCCTCTGTTCATTTACGTTACATGTATTTATTTAAACAAGTGACACAAGTGGTTGGCCACCATGTATGACAGTCGTTCATATGTGTATGTGGTAATTTTCCTTTAACGCAGGTGTTACACTACTCTCCTTATGATAACTTGAGGTGCTGCCTGTTTATTAGGTGCTAACCATATCCTGGACTAAATAAACTTGAAGGTCAAAGGCCAAGGTGTTTATAGGTAGTAAAGTCGGAGGCTGATGTGCAAGATGTTTATCAGTACAGGATATGGTGGTTACCAAGTTTGGGGGAGCCACCCTCAAGATGTTTCTGTTTCTTAACAGCTTACACATCTGTACTTTCCTCTGTCTGAAGATGAGATTTCCACTGCATTAAGACTTCACATGCCTCTATGGTGCTTTTTATATGTATGTCTTTATGTATAAGCATTGTAGTAAATCTCATTATAATAATTTCCATCTCTTTTGTCTCCCAGTTGTTGCAACAAATGAAGGATCACTGTGCAAAATTAAAAATAAGGAAGTTTTTTTTTTATTGCTGCTCTTTCTCATTTTACCTCTGGACAGGAAACATTTCGAATTAACTTAAAGCTGATTTTCTTGGAGTTTTCCTCTATTATTTGAACCCTGTGGTGATAGGAATAATGAAACTTGGGCAGAACGGAAAGTTGCCGTGTTTAGAAAATATAATGGAATTTTTAAACCAATGGGTTGACTTTTGTTTTGTTAGCTTTATACTTCGTACCTCTTGGAAATGTTGAGGAACTAAGTCATGCAGGAGTGATAAACTGAAGGGAGGTTTTGCAGTGAGTGGTATTTAAAGTTGACACTTCTTCTAGTAGTGGAAGTAGACAACTTGATGTAATCCAATTTGAGATACGTGTAGCATGTTGTGTAATCACTTCTGTTGGAAATCTGTAGAGCATGCAATACTCATGGCACTCTGATCATTGCTTTGAATAAAGGCAGGGATTCACATACTGTGCTGCTGAGAAATAATTTGCACACATCAGACCCCTGCTCCATGCAGACACTTTACCATACAACATTGCCTGCCGTGCCGCTTCGTTATGGGATGGTGCTCTGCTTCCTTACGGTCTGGGAGCTCTATTTTATATCACAGTACAGACACTGGGGGTAAAAACCCTGAAACTGGAAATTATTTATTTTTATCCTAGAGGATATTTTGTCCAAGTTCACAGTTTTAAAGAAAACATGCTTTTTAGGACTCATGAACTTCGGATCAGTCCTAAGTAGCTTTTCCAACAGGTCCTGGTACCTTGATGGGAGACTGCTGCTACTCATTACTTCGGTCTGCATTGTTTTTCCCCTTGCACTTCTTCCTAAAATTGGTGAGTAATTAAAGGAGAGAAGCGAATATTATTCTACTTTAGTAGCAATTACAATTGAGGACTTTAAAACCTTAATGGGTTATTTATTTATTTTAACTGGCAGGGGGCTGGTGATGGCGGGGACTACTTAAGTTGTTGTAGTATGTTCTGCCTTCCAGCCCTGCCTAGTTAACCTATTACTTGGGTTGCAGTAGTATTTTGTCTGCAATACTAAAATAAAATCTTTACAGCAGAACATTAAAGAGCTGCATTTACTTACAGCATGCCATTAGTGGTAAGCCAGTTCTAATTCTGCCCTACAAAACTACATAAATGATCTGTGACAGGCAGTTGGAATGTTGTTATTCTGAGTCCTAAGCCCCAGATACCAAGCACTGTAATAGAAAACATGCCTAAAATGTAAAGCTTTAGCTGTACATTAGGATCACTTTCCTTATAAATTCTCTTTTATTTTTACTGTTATTTTACAGGCTTTCTTGGCTACACAAGTAGTTTATCATTTTTCTTTATGGTGTACTTTGCTCTTGTGGTAAGTTAAAAATCAGTGCACAGCTTATCTATTTTTTTTTCTCTTATTATTTAAATGTTTTCATAAGTCTGTTTTGAAATGAATTGTCTTCCCTTCCCCCCGTTACGTTTTATGTAGAATTCAGAGTTTTCTTTGAGTTCAGTATGTGCCTGCTTGGACAGATTACATTTGTTTTGCTGAGGCATGGAAATGTGTATGAACTTTCAAGCATGTGAAAAGATTTAAAATAATTATATTTTGGACTGGTAAATGTAACAATATTTTTGTTTTGCTGACAGTGCAGTGAAGGGAGCTGGCACACGTACTTTTGTTTCCCTACTAGTAATGGAATAGAGTTCTGTTTTCTTAGCTTCTAACTATTACTTACTTCAACTAGCGTAGAAGAAAATTTAATATACTCCAAATAAATTAAATTTACATGTACAATGGAGTGACAGAGTTCAAAAAAAGGCAAGGAAAACTAGAACTTCATTAAGGCAGTTTACAAGATTCATTAATACGTCAATGACCTTATTCTTCTTTCCTGCTGAAAGGAAAAGTTCTTTTCTCTGAGCCATATGGGATTTTTGACCCTGATGTTCACCTTCTCAAGGCCCCTGTGAGGTAGATGTTTCCAAATATCTGAAGTGAGACCTACTAGGCAGATCTGAGAGGAAAAATATTGCACCCTTTCTGCTTTTTACAGGGAAGAAGTATGTTAATGCACGTGTGTTATATGTAGTACGACCATGCAACTCACTCTCTGTCATCGAGGTAGAGAATTAAGAATCTTTTTGGGAGCCTGGAAAAATGTTCCCCCTCTTGCCTGTCATTCTGGCCTGCATTGACTTGCATTTAATACCTGTTTTACAAAGGGATAAACAGAGTTGAAGGCAAGTTGAACAAACATGCCATCCAGGAGACCAAGGCAATCCATTAGGAACTAAACCATGTGATAAAACCAAACTTCAAAGCTGTCAAAACATCTCCCTAGGGTATCCCTGGAGAGCTGCAGTGTTTGCAGGACCTTGGGAAGTATTCTTCCGAAGCTTAGCATTGAGGAGCAGCCACAGCCTCTCCAGAGCTAATGGAAATTCATTTGTAATATTTATAAATTACTTTAACTTTTGACCTCTTTCCTAAAATTTATCTTAAAAAAAAAAAATACACAAAAAAAAAACATCAACAGCAACAACAGAGTTCTAACTGTAATGTTGAAATAGGTCTTGGGCCGAAGCTATTTGCAAGAGTTTTTAAACGAGTCCGATTCTTACATTTCTTTGTGAATTTGCACAGATGTCTGAAGAAAGCTGTTCTAGTTCATGGATGCATTTGAAAGTAATTTTGGGCTCAGAGAAAGCGTGTCTGTAAACAAGGCTTGCATGCAGACATGACAAGCCGTGATGATTTGAGCTAGGGTTTAGACTTGATTCTCTGTAACAGAAAAGCATGCAGGGACTTCTAACGAAGAAGGGCACATTTCTTATGAAGTGGTAAAAATTGTATGGTTGATCTTTGTTGTCAAATGACGAAGAAAGAGCCACCGAAAATCTAACTGAGGTAAAAAAAAAAAAAAAACAAACAAAAAAAAATAAAAATTAAAAGCTGTTACAGATATTTAAAGAAAACTAATGCTATTCAGAATATTTCATCTGACTTCTTCAGATACTGAAACTCAAAGGAATTAACTGTGGTTTAGTTTTCATATCTAATTGCTTTGAAGTGGGTGATACGTGCTGTTGAAATGGTGTTTTAGTTTGCACAATGTTAATTTCTGTACGGCAGATATGCTTTAATTTATTCCAGAAGAAGGCTGGGTTAGTCATATGGAAGTAATACAATCATATTTTGCATATACAATAATTCTATGCATTTTCAAGTGCATACCATCTGTTAAGCTTTTTGCCAGCAAGCCACAGTTTTAATACAGCATGCAGAAAAGGTAGGTGCTATAGACAGCACGTCTTGGTCCCTATGGTCTGGTGAGTGCACTGAGTCAAAGGGCTGGAGACTGTTCTTGTGCTCTGCCGTGGGACTTTGGCAGGTCACACATCTCCTGTCTGGGCTTTAGCATCTTTTCCTGTAAAGTTAATACACTGTTTATAGTCTTCATTTGGAAAAAAATGAAAACACTGAGATGAACTGATGAGGAAGAAAAAAACACGTATGTACGTAACTATTAATTGAAAGCCAGATTCTGTGAGGTCCTGGGCACTTTCTCTTGTTTCTGATTGTTGAATACCTTCCTGATGTGAATCCTAACTGAAGAGGAATGAAATGTGAGCATTGCACTTTTTTTATTGCCTTCCCCCTTGCTGCATTGAATATTGGTGAAGAGTAAAGACAGATTTATTTATTTATTTATTTTATGGAGACAGCCCTATTGGTAGCTTGTTCGACAAAGGTGTTAATGATTCCTGGTGGTATTTTTCTAAATCTGTTGTTTACGTTCCCAGAACAAAATGTGAGGCAGATTGGGAACCTGCCATATGTAACGAATGATGTTATACACAGAGAGCTCCTCTTTGCTGAATGCTGTTAGCACTGCTGAAATAAAGGGGTTCCTGTTCTCCCTCCATATGATACAAAAAAGCAACATCCCCTGAGAACGTTAGAACATTTTGAGACCTCTGACTTTATTTTTAGCAGCGGTTTTGGTGTGGGTTGAAAATACCCTATTTCCATTAAAATCTGTCTTTAGGTTTTGCCTCTTTTTTTTTTTTTTTTTTTAAGTTAAAACCAAATGTTTGTTATACTCAAAAGACAATGTTTATGTGGAATAGGCTTAAAGTTCCAGAGGAGGATTGTCTGTGCTGCCTGCACGCCTGCTCAGCTCACTGAGCTGTGCTGCCAGCTTAACAACCTCTTCCTGTTGGCAACTTCATTAGAAATAAGGAGCATACTGCAATCAGAAATCCAAACAGATTTGAATAATTAAGCAGGTAGGCAAATAAAGTTACGGATTTGAAATGCATCTAGTGCATTGTTGTCTTTTGTTTCCATTTCAGTTTGTTCGTAATCCGTATCCATTTCATTTTAGAGGAATGTGCTCCAGCTTTTATGGTTGGCTTTTCTCGTCACCCTCTGACCTCTGCAATATTTATATGTAAGGTTGCTCGTTGGCTTGCTGGAAGCCCTGCACCCACACCCACCACTGCCAAGCACAGCTTATTTCCCCCCTCAGCTCCATGCAGCTTTTCATTGCTTAGGAAGCCTATTCAACCCTTAGCCAGAGCTCTGACAAAGCCTTTTACTTTGGAGCCTTCAAAATCTCTCCATTATTTTCCTTATCTGGGTACCTCTTAACTATACAGATCTTCTTGAAAAACTATTTTGCTGCCTCATTCAGTCTCATAAATACCTTTAGCTAGCCAAGAGCCTTGGGCATCCCAGGGAAGTATCCAGGGCTGTGGTGCAGCAGTCTGCATCTGTGCCCAAGCTCATCGCTTCTGCTCACTGCCTGAAAGGAAGAGATGGAGCAGGGGTGGCCCGCATCACAGAGGCATCCGTGTATGTAAAGGCCCAAGTCGTGTTTTGGTGTTAGGTCCTTTTCTTCTTCCTGTGCTTACTCTTTGGTTGAGCTTCTGGATGTACCAGCGGTGTGATCTCCCTTCTTCCACCTTTCCTCAGGTGGCATTGCAGTTGACATTGCACAGAGGGAGGCAGTTTGGCCAGTCAGGAAGCAAAGAAGAACAGACCTGATATTAGGCACTGCCAGTTTAGTGTCAGAAACAGGGTTGGAGGAATCCCATTTTTACTTTTAATCCTTTTTCACAAAGTTTACGGAGTGCTGTTGTGCAAGCTGCTTCCTGGTTCCGTTCCTTGAGTCGCAATTTGTTTGAATCCATGCAATTTAAGTTGTGTGTTATTGCCACAACACTCGGCATGTTGCGTACCTGCTATTTCCTTGCCCCCCAGTTTGTCCCGAGGTAGCATTCCCTTGCTTCTCTTGGCACTGGTGGCAAGAGAGAGCACCTAATCCTCGCTCTCTGGGAAGCACCACTTGGCTGCAAGCAAAAAGCAGATTGAGCCAGAAGAAACACTGCCTTCCATGTTATTCTTCTTGTGAATCTGAGTCTTTAATTAAGTTTTTAATTATTTGCTCTAGGCTTCAAAAGAATTATAACCTCTAAAGCCAGTCAACTACAATAGGAAATTAATTAGGGTGACGAGAGCAATATAACTATCATTTCAAACTAACCTCCTGAAAAAAGAGGTAACGTTTCTTACTTTAATTTCCCTTTGATTTTCAGCACTGTTACTTGGCAGTCCCTAAACCAGCAGGGTGTAGCTAAAGCCCCAATGACATTCTGGGACAATAATTGCATTTATTGTTTTTCCTTTGCTTTCTAGTCCAAACCATATGTTTCTGCCTTTTAAGATTAGCCCTAGGCTCTGCTCTATCTCTGTTAAGGGCTTGTCTACTTAGCGAAAGAGCCTGGGATAGCTAACACAGCAGCTATTCTGTATGGGGGGCAGTTAGTGTGGAGCACAGAGAGTGAATACGGAGCACTGGCTGTATTTCTGTTAATGTCATAGCTCATTTCAGTACAGCACCTCCAGACAGGCAAGCCATAAGGCTGCCAGCTGTGCTCAGTGAGCAGCTGGGTGGAATGGCACGGACAGGCTTTTCCTTCGAGCCCCCCTTTCTGTAGCCCAACTATCCACTAGTCAAACTAGTTGATTTACTGTGGGTGTAGCTGCCTGCTTTGTACACCAACTCTCCATTACTATCTCTATGTATATCTAAATGTAACCTGATTTTTAGGATATCATTCCTACATTAAATATGGTGTTTTGCAGGTTATGATAAAAAAGTGGTCCATCCCGTGTCCTCTACCTCTGAAGAGTGCAATAGAACCTTTACAGGTAAAGTACATGCTGTTTTGAAGTTCTTCTAATTTTATTAATAACTGGAATACTTTTTTTTTACATTAACACTTTCAGAATTACTTGTGATTTAAATTCCTTCTTTTCTTAGCCATCGCAGTTTTACTGTCGAGAAACGAGAAAGTTTCACGTCTGCGGTTTGGGCTCGTTCTTTCATTATGTCATGTTTTTTGCATGTATGTCTTACAGGTTTCAAATTCTACAGCGGATTGTAAAGCAAAGCTCTTTCATCTTTCAAAGGAGGTAATCTCTACTAACAATAAGCTAACTAAAGGGGAGGGTGTTAAAGAATTGGGGTTTAATCTCTATCCAGGGTAAGCTAAACTTCTGTAAAACTAGTTATAGGCTGCTGAAATATTTCCTATACCTACTGCCAAGCGTTATCCAGTCTCTTTTTCTTTTTTTATATGAAGGCTGGGTGTCCAAGTTAGTGTTTAATGAAAACATTTTGCAAATGTGGCTGAAGTATTAAGTATAACAGATTCAGCGGTGGTCAGCCTCATGATGCAGTCAGATCAAGCCAACTTCATGTGCTGGAAGTCAGCGCTGCTTGACTGTATGCACACTTTTAGTTCCTTGAAGAATAGGTTTACTGAAACTGCCTGGACCTAATCTTTGTTTTTGCTTTCCTGAAGCTAATTCTTCAGGCCTAATGCAATCTTGTGCATTTCATTGGATGCCAGCTTGGGTATTTGTTAATTAATCTGGCATTTAAATTGTGTCACCACCCACTATGTCTTGCAGGAGAGGAAGTATTATAGGATCATGGAATCATTTAGGTTGGAAAATACCTCTAAGATCATCAGGTCCAACCGTTCACCTGGCACTGCCAAGCCTACCATTAAACCACGTCCCTAAGCTCCACATCTGCACGTCTTCTAAATACCTCCAAGGGTTGGTGACTCAGCCTGGGCAGCCTGTTCCAGCAATTCACCACGCTTTCAGTGAAGAATTTTTTCATAATATCCAACCTAAACCTCCCCTTGGCACGCTAATCTCTGCTGGTTGAAGAGGAAGGGGAAAAGAGAAGACTAAGTTTGGGAAAGGCCTATAGCATATTGGAACTCAAGAGGGCTGCAGTTGGTTGCATTTGTCTGAAAGAACAAAATCTGACCCCCACCCCCCAAAAAAAAAAAAAAAAAAAGCTTGGGCAATGCAAACATCAGACAAATGTAAATGTGGATCAAAGAAGAAATTCTATTTTGACCAGAAGCATCTACCATGATGTTACAGCTTTTGGTCTGGCCTTTTGTACTTTGTAGAATCTATACTGGGTTTTGCCTTTTTAATTTTATCAATTGAAAGTGGCATATTTTTTACCAGTATGGACCTTGTTGTAGTTCAGGTTATTTTATACTTTAATTGCTACTTGGCAATTAAAGTAAGCTACAGAAGATGATTCATCTCTGCTAGTACAAGTTTTTGAAATAACATACCACTAATTGTGTGGTTACAACTTTAATTATGTAACTCTTTTAAAACTTCAGATGCTAAACCACATTGTGTTTGCTAGATGCTGTATCCATTTTTTAATTAAATGATGAGAAAATAGTGAAGTCAGGGTTAAGGGAGTCAATAATTTGATAGGTAGCTAAGGATAATGAAATTTAGAAAACTTAGAAAATTTCATGGTTGATACACTGACTCGGGGGCAAATCCTGCTCTTACGTAAGGTCTTGGCCTCTCAGTTGTTAGCTTGCTGACATGCTGTCTGATGACCTCTCCTGATCATGAAATAGTAAGCTGGGAACAGCACCTGAAGAAATACCAGTTGAAAAGGTCCAGTTCTGTGGAACGGTTCAGAGGCACCATTCTGCATTGTGAAGATTTATCTTGAAGCATTAATATGGAAAGATTTTGTCTTCCAAGGCTTGCACTGAACTCTGAATTAATTCAGATAATTTTCCAACCATTTGTAATAACAAAAAACCTAAAGTATGTTCTTCTTCTATTTTAGAGTGCTTATGCAATACCAACTATGGCCTTCTCTTTTCTCTGCCATACCTCCGTCTTGCCGATTTACTGTGAGCTCCAGAGGTAATATATGAAAACACAGGCAACATTAAAATATAATGGTAGCTTTCCTGTTATATTTTCCCTAAATTAATGCTGAATATTTTAGAGTCAGTGTTGTCAAGCAATGCAAAGTCAGTAGCCTTCATGTTTTTGGGAGGTGTACAGCTCTAGTCTGTACTGGCTTTTCCTCTCTTACAGGAGAGAAAAGTAGCAAATATGGTTCCATCAGCAATGTCAGTACATTGTCCTGGCCATCTGGAGAAAAAAGGTCATTTGCTAAGGTACTTCCTAGTTAGTTTTTATTGCTGTAACTGAATCTGCATTTCACCAGATTGAGTGGATTTTGGCCCAAATTCCCTTCCTGTCTCTGGATATATATCATCCTTTATAAAGCAAAACTTTGATTTAAAAAAATAAAATAAATTATATATAAATACGTATATATACACTCACATATATCACTCTGGCATGTCTAAATTCCCTACCACATGGGGACAGTGTTTGTTGTATGAATGGAAAGTGCACTTTAATTGCAAGATTACAAATACTTTAAGAAAAACAAGTGTTACTGAGAACATAGACTCGGCAAATAACCGTGGCCATAAATTAAGAATATGCTTTCTTATGAAAGGCTAACTACTATGTTTTTTTTTTAATAATGTAGATTGCATGTTGTCAATGGTTCACATTAAACAACACTCATTTTTTTTTTTTTCTTTTTTTTCATTTTAGTCCATCCAAAAGTAGAATGCAGAATGTAACTGTCACAGGAATTGGCCTGAGTTTCCTAATTTACTTTATGTCTGCTTTGTTTGGGTATCTGACATTTTATGGTAAGTATGTTCTCCAAGTATTCTCTAGAATGCAGGCTAATAATAAATGATGCATGCATTGTCTGGAGAACTTCAGACTTGTTTATGCATTGATACACTTAAATCCTCAGAAATCTTGGTCCTGTGAAGACTTAAGGATATGCCTAATACTGCAAAGTGCTACAGTCTTACTGACTTCTCAGAGTAGAAGTGAAAGTCATGGACTGGGAGTGAAATTTTGAGATCTGGTGGCAGAGTCTGCTGGTCCAGCAAGTTTGAAACCTCTCTTCTAAGGCTGTATCTTCAAGCAGAATTCAAAATGTCTATTAACCCTGTGATATCCCCACTTGTTTTGTAGTCTCTAAGTAGCGCTGAGGCTGCTGCCTTTTATGTAAGGGTTGTGACCTTCAGCAAGCTAGCCCTGATGTCAGGGAGACATGAAGATTTGCAGTCACGTTTGCCTTGTCTGATACAGCTTGGGTACAAAGCATGTATTGCTTCCTTGTTTTGTTTTTGGCTTTTTACAAATTTATCAGAACTAGCACTAGCTATTTCACTCAGAATCTGCTGGAAGTGTAGTTCCTTTTCTAATATAACAGGAAGTTTTATTTTGAAGGATTGCACAAAGCGACTTCTTTGTGTTACCTTTTCTTCGTGCACAAGGTAAAGATAAGCCAGAGGACTCCAGAAAAAATAGGCAAGGAAGATAAGAAAATGAAAAGTGCTGAATCAGATGAAAGGTCCATCTAATTTTGTGGCTTGACTTCAGTGGAGGGCAATGATGAAAGGCTAGGGAAGAATTAAAAAATTTTAAAGCATAAGATTTGAGTTGGTCTTCCTCATACATGCTTCCCATCTTCAATAATTTGTGTTCCATGTGGGTCCTGAGCTGGAGGTGGTATCTGATACCTTTTCTGAACCAAGAAACACACATTTCTTAGAGATGTTGTTGACATAATACCTGATAAAGTAAATATACCTTTTTATCTACCAAACAGAAAAGTGGCAATGAAACTGTCCCTACTAAATTCTACGGATATCTTCCAGTTCCATTTGTTATAGAGCTTACGTGACAATGTACTTGAGTACCAATTTAATAACCCTGTGTTTGGACTCTTGTATACTTTTGGGCATAGTTTTTCAGTTGAGTTAAAAGACAGGTGACTGCTATTCTTGTGTTTTGCAAATACTCAGATTTCCAAACTCTTATCTACATAGTGACTTTTTTTTTTAAGGTCCGTCAGAATCTTGGCAGAAGTAGGTGTGCGTCTGTTTCATAAAGCAATTTTAGCAGTCTTATGTAACAGAGCTAGCAGCTGTTTTGTCATCTTCTGAACGGTTAGCAGTTTGAGAGTGTTTTCATTATTGTCATATAATGTCACAGCGGTGCCATTTCTAGGAAATGTCATTTATCTCCCAAGCATCCTGCTTTAAATTTGTTATGCTGTGTTTTGCTTAATGTAGTACATGTTTTCAGATGGGGTTGCCTCTGCTTAGTGATCTGTCTTCTGCAGTTGTATCATACAAATGACATCATGTAAGTGCATCGCAGTCACCTATATGGATTCTTCTAATCTATTCTGAAAACTCACCCTTTATATGGGATGATCACATGCTAGCCTGTCTGGATTGGAATGAATAAAAATTCTTATAAGGACAGTAAGACAATAACACTGAGGTATTCTGATTAGGATTTCCCTCTCCTTTTCGGAGTGTTTTATATTCCTTGGTCATGGCTTTGAGATAGTGCTTGACAAAGCAGCAAGAATGTTGGCTTTCAGCAGCTAGCAATTCCAAATTTCTAGGAAGTTTTGCACCTTGTTTTCCAAGTATTAGCGTATGTCTGACCTTAACAGTCTAAAAATGTTTCTTTGATACTCAGAATCCTTACATCCTCAGAAAAATTACATGGGGAGTCTTGCAACCCCTAAAAGCGTATAGGCCACTGTTAACGTTTCCTTATTTAATTAACTGTCTCCATATGATTTGTAGGAAAATACTATTTTAAGTGCCACTGTGATTCAGGAGTCAGTGCAGGATAACCGTCTGTCTCCGGATGAGATCTCAACAAGAAGATAAAAGAAAAAATAGTGTCCTAGAGACGGTCCCAATTCCCATCACCTTCAGTGTCATGGTTTCTCTGGGGCAAGGCCTTTTGACTGCAGATTTATAGTCTGTCTCACTGTGACCATTTCTGGTTTTCTGAAAGCCTGATTTATTTTAGTAACCGACTCAAGAGCCTAAAACACCAGAACCAATAGTAAATGTCTGTAAGATATTACTTTTTTCCCTTGTAAGCTTCTGCTCCTTTTTTAACTTTCTGGTTGTCTTGTTTAATTAACTTACTTCTTTAAATAGAGAGAATCTGTTCTCTGTTCCTAAAACACTAGTCCAAGAAAATGCAAACCATTTTATTTTAAATTGAAAACAATAACAACAACAAAAAGTCTTTGAAATGAGACATATTTCATTTTTTTTTTTTGTGATTCAGAAGTTTTATAGTGTTTTCTGCAGCTTTGAAACTTCATACACTGACTGGACATTGGTGAAAATGTGGTCCATCCTGAACTCCAGAAATGCATACGTGGTCAAAGGAGCAGGCTGCTTTCTGGACTCTGACTTTTGCTGTCAGTTTAGCAGTAGTGAAGCTTTTCAGGTTAAAAGGGCAAATGTCTTAGACAAAGGTGAAGGATGCAGGTGCTGATTCATCACCGTCCCACTTCTGCCTTGAGTAGTACAAAAGCTACTCTAGTGGTGAAGATGTACACACGGTGTATGATACTGTAGGAATTCCACAGTAGACTGGTTTTGCAAAGTTAAATATGCACACGATGGAGATCACAGAAGATTCACACTCTGAAGAAAGTAGAGCTGTGATACGAAAGTTTTTGGTGTGGTCGGTTGTGTTACCAACACGGTCCTCTGTTCTTTGAGTGCTATAGGAAACCAAATTGTCAGCCTTTAGGTGTCATTGTTTTGCACTTTGCCTCTATTTGGCGTGGAGGAAAATCAGTCTCAAGTGTCAATATATATATATATATATTTGTTGTTAGAAATTACATTTAAAAGTATACCTGATGCTAAATATTCTTCTCCGTGTCATCCAGCAGTACACCAGTGTTATGGTGTGTATATATGTGTGTATATATATATATAGAGAGAGAGAGGCAGCGGATAAGAAAAGCACATACCCTAGCATAATTCTTAACATTTCTTCCTTTAAATTAAATTGCAGCTTTTATTTCAAATCGTGAAATTTTACCTCACATATCACTTAATGTTTCTGGAAAAATAAAAAAGGGAAAATGCATTTCAGTCAGTTTAGGAAAGTGAATTTGTTCCTGGTTTCTAGTAGAAGAAAAAGAATCTGGTGTTGTCTGTTTCATACAAATAGAACAAGTTTTACAGTACTGTATGCTTGGCTTCATTTCACATATCCCTTTGCTTTACTCAGCAAGACAGCAGACTGAGCAAAAATAATACAATTTGTATTTCACACTACTGAAGATTTTTTACTTTTCAAAAGGTATTTGTGAACTGTTTTGTACAGCATCTGTACCAAACTAGATCCTAACCAAAACGAGTCTCCAAATTGAACTGTAGCAGCCTCCATGCAGGTATTTGGAGCCTAGAAAAGTAAATCTAGATGTTACAGTATTGCTGACGTGTTAGGATTGGAAGAGTTATGTGATGACTTAATCAGTCAAGATGCATTTTCTTTGTTTATTGGTGAAATGAAGCCCCTGCTTAAGTTTCAGGCCCTTTGTCGAGTGTCAGTGTATCTGGTAGTCCAGACTTAGACTAAACCCACATCTTAATTTGTGAATGGTGCTTTTTGTTATCTGTTCAAAATATTCCTATTGAAAAGATTTAAGACTTGTGGATACCAATATCTCTACGTTTTCTTTAGTTCTATGTGAGATATTTTCAGGAGTTTTCTAGACTTTACCTGTGTTGTTAGCTCATCATTTCAAGCTATTAAACCTTGTCTTTTATTTTAAGCCTAGCTAATGTGGCAAAATTCAGGTAAGTTTAAACATTGCGTGAATAGTGAGTGGATTGAAAGTTTCAGAACATGTATCTACAAGGTTGGAATATCTTTTAACTCCTTCCTCCTCCATATTTGTATCTTCTCTTAGATGGCTTTGTTTTCAGCAAAGGTTCTATAAGGTCTTGTAGGGTCTTGCGTTTTGAAGGTTTTATTATTATTATTTTTAAGATTTCTCTGGGTTATGTATCAGTTAGCGCTGGTATATCAGCGAAGCTTCTGTGTACCCCCTCCCGCTCTGCATTACTTTCATGCAAAATGATCAATTTGAATGTAAGCTTAACATGCGTTGCTAATTATTTCAGTGTTAGATCTCAGGCAATTAAGAAAACGATTAATTTTTCTGTTTTTCAGACAAAGTGGACTCTGAATTGCTGCAAAGTTACAACAAGTACCTGCCACATGATACTGTCATCCTGACTGTTAAATTAGCCATACTGTTTGCTGTGCTTTTGACAGTCCCTCTAATCCACTTCCCTGTAAGTACTCCTAAACATTTTTAAGCTGGCATAAGCAATGGTAACACTAATGCTTTGCAGACTGCAATATTTGAGTCACATCTAGTCTTGTGTATCTTATTCACTTGTCAAGTGATTGATCAAAGACCACATATTTGCATATGTTCCATGAGAGCTCCAAAATAACAACTAACCACTAAGCTAATTTGTGCTCTTGAGACAGATTTCAGATTAAAACTAGCCCACAGCATTGTTTTTAATTTAGAGAATTCAGAACTTCTAAAGTTTATTTAGTTTGATTTTTTTTCCCTCTTAAATTGAGTTTTGCTGACTTGGATTTTCCTTTCTACATGCACGCACACAAACGTACTTACACTTGAAAACTCAATTTCATTGTAAATTGAAAACACATATTGACTTATTTCACCACTGGAAAAAAAATACTTTAGCTTATCAATACCACGGTAGGTTTGCTAGAATTCATTCAGTTATGACAAAAAACAACAGTTAAAACTATATATATATAATTGATGTATAGATTACATACAAGTTGGCAGCTGTGTTACTTCCTAACAGGCATGCTCAAAGAGAGACAAAAGAGTATCCTCCAAAGCTTTTATTGTCCATGCAAATAAGGAATTGTTCCTTAAGACTAAGGGCCCACATGATAAATATTGCCTTAATACTTCAGTTATTTCCATGCTACAGAAAGACAAAACTTCATTTAACTCTTAGCAAATTATTTTTGCATTTTGATTTAAAATGTTCTTTCACATCTGAAATGATAAAATTCTTGTTTATGAAATTGAAATAAGATTAGAATATATGCGTTTATTTACCCATGCAATGTTTCTCTTCCTTTTATGCAGGCAAGGAAAGCAGTATTGATGCTATTTTTCTCTCATCTTCCTGTGTCATGGATTTGCCATATCTTTGTCACTTTAGCACTGAATACAATCGTTGTTTTGTTTGCAATGTATGTGCCAGACATTAAAAACATGTTTGGAGTAGTTGGTAAGTCGTTGTGTTTTTTTTTAATTATTTTTATTCAAGAAATTCAGTATTATGATGAGCTAGTATATTTTAATCTTGCTCCAAGTAAAACCTTACTTTCTGTTTTTTAAAGGTTCAACCACATCAACATGTTTGCTTTTTGTATATCCTGGACTATTTTATCTGAAGCTGAGCAGAGAGGACTTTCTATCTCCACAGAAACTTGGGGTATGCTTTATTCCACTTGTGCTAATTATATTTAAAGAGGCTTATTCTAGATACATCTTAATGCACTGTAGAGCATGTAATCCAAGGGGCAAAGTTCCTGTTTTCATTGCAGTTCGCAAAATCTGTGAGCGTTTTCTTTTATCGTTCATGTTAGCTCTGCTGTTTCTGAAACTCCTTTTTTACAAGACCTCTTAGAGTAGCAGTATGTCTGTGGGCTGGACCACTGATCCGAATACATGCTTTTCCCTATAGTTTTCAGATGTCAACTTTTAATCCAGTTTCTCCTTGTTTTTTACGCATTACTCTGATGTTATGTGGGCAGCTGGGACAAAGCCAAACTGCATTTAAGTGAAACAGTGTTTATGCTTGTTTTCAGTGTAAGCCTTCTGGAAAACATGGTGATTTTTTTTTCTTTATGGTTTCTCTTTTGGCACAGTATGTTAAGCTCAAGTTGGAATTTGTGCAGCAGCCTGCTTTTTGCGCTGTTACTCTGCTTCTCTTCTTTTTAACCACTGATCAGTAGAACAACTCGGTGACAGTGTCTAAAATGCCAACAAACTGCTTATATGTAGACTATCTGATACTCCTATGATTCACAGGGCTGCTCTTGTGCTGATAAAATAGAGAACCTGGAAGAAAATCTTGTGATGAGGCTCTTCTGACCATTTAAAGTCTTGATTAGTTGCAAACAAAATTGTGGCCTTGTTAGAAATTCACAATCTATTTTGCACTGTGGTTTCCTTATTGTGAACTGGCTGTTCAGAAATAAAGAATCCATTGTCGTTTAAATTTTGGTAAAATACAAATTCAGTTTCTTAACTCATTCGGAGCTCTAAAGGGCTAAATATGTTTGTTTTGTTTTGTTTGCAAACAGGTCCATCTATGCAGTTTTCATACTGATACTGTTAGCAAACTAAACTGTTCTGGGAGTTTCAAGTGAAACTGTCTCAGAGCAGACTTAGTTTCATTTTACCCTAAGCAGACACCTTGTATTTGAAGACTGAATAATTGCAGTATAAAAAAATTATTTGAAAAGACCTGTCCTTACAGGTTTTTTCATCATCAGTCATAAGCTTTAGAAATGTAAAATGCTTTAGAAATGTAAAATGATTTCTTCAGTAAAACGTTAATTTTTCTCTTTCTTTCTTCACAGGCATGTGCATTGGTTATTTTTGGCATTTGTGTTGGTCTTCTCAGTTTAGTTCTAATAATTTTCAATTGGATTAATCAGTAACAGCATATTGTTACTGTCTGAAGTGGGCTTCAGGAGAACATCAAGAACCAGAGATATGTCAAAACTACTGAAATGAATGTTGAACATCCCAAAGAAATCACTGTCGAAGAAATAATCCTCTTTTTTTAGTCCATTAGTAATGTTCCTTCTTTAATCTTGAGAAGGAACTCTCCAGTTACTGCACAATAAGTCTTTGCCATTCTAAAATATTAGTTTTTAATGATGTAATCATGACAGGTAAAAAGATCTCTTGAGAATTTCTGCAATGCAAAAACAGTTTAGTGCACATGGTGAACAAAAGCAAAACCTTGAAATAACTTTTCTTTTAGAGAGAATGATATGGACAGATTTTATATCAATCATGATGTGCATGCCACACGTTATCCTAACAGTGAAAGACTTCTGTTGCTTGAATAATTTCCAAAACTTCAGCCAGTTCATATTAGGAACTTACTGATTCCAAATGTTTACCCTAATTTATCCAAATATGGATTCAGAAACCAAGAGCCTTAGCCCAGTTTAATGGGCACATTGTGGTAATTGTTTTCTTGAATACAGTTTTATACCTCTGTGTACTTGAATCATATTGAAGTAATTTTTAAATTAGATGCTTTTTCCCATCTAGCTTAATAGGTTTTAGTAGCATTAGGAAGTCTCAATTTTCAAGTTAAAAATAGGTATCTTTCAATTAATGTCTGCTTTTGAATGTTATTCAATTTACCTCAGTATTCCTGATGGTGGAAAATGTTTCTTTTTCTCTCTTACTCCCATTTCTACTAGTGTTTCATGTTTGAAATAGAGCATATCTAAATGTTATTTACTGCTGTGTGTCGGAGGAGGTTTGGGCTTGAAATGTGAAATTCTGCCTGTGTCGAAGTCAAAGGAAATTTTACGTTTATGGAACCTTAGTTTTACCCCAGATCTCTAAACTTTAATGTACCCTTCTGTAATTCTTTCTTGGCCTAAATGGAATGTGACTGCAATTTTCAACACCAACTGGGCTCTGTCATGTATGGTATTGGGTGCCCACCACAAAAGTTCCTCATATCTTCCACTGCTTTCATTCTACTAACATCATGGTAAACCTTCTTAAATTTGTTACTATCAGATGGAATAGGATGGCTTTAAAATACCCTAATCTCTTTAGAGACTGTGTGCCCTAAAGAAGTTAAGCCTCCGCAGGAATGGTTTGTGTAAAGTTAAGAAATTAGACCTCAGACTCAAATGGCTTGATTTAGAGAGTGGGAAAGTTCTTCATTATTTCCAGATGCAGTATTTCTTTTAATTTAGGTTAGCACTTCTACATCTGAGAATTGGTGTAAGACACAAACAAAACATAGCAAAGTAATTTATCTATGTAATTTGGAAGCAGCTAGTAAGTGCCATTTATATATATTTTTTCTGTCCGTAAAGTGCACAGCTAGTGCACCTTTCTCTAGCTAGAAAATCCTGCTGAAAAAATTCTGTTTATATGTTGATGTATGTTTTATCATTTGGAATAGGGAAGATGGCCCAGTAAAATGGCATTCCTAACTTCTTAGCAGTGGGTCTGTGCTATTGAGCTGCAGTGCAAACAGATCACTCAACTCTCAGGATTTCACTTCTGATAGATGGCCTGGAGGCACCCAGGTGGTGTTGGTTGTGCAGCTTGGTACTGCTTCAGGAATCCTTTGTGCCTGGGGAATTTACTTCTGCTTAGGAGTTTAATACAGAAATAGACTTGAGTGGTGAGGCACAGGCACTAACTCAGAAGTTTTGTTAGAATCCCCATTCTGTAGGAATTGGTACGCTATATTCTGGAAAAGATTGCAGTCATTTTTATCACAGAGCTTCTAGAAGAGGTTTCACGATGCAAGGTGAGCCATCTAAGAGTTTGTCACTACCAGATACAGCGTGTTCACTCTTGGCCAGAAGGTCACAGCTACTTCTACAGCATCAGCACTGGTGGTGGCTCAAGCGGGTAGAGGGAGTGGGACTGCCTTTTTGAGCAGCAGCAGCCGTTAGATGAGAATATTTTTCTCAGAAATCTCATACTTGACCTCCTGAAGCAAGCTGTGTACGCAGAGCATGCCTCCAACTTGAGAGGTCTCTGGCCTCCTGGGATCGAGGGGTCAATCAGACAGCTTCTCAACATTGTGTGAGTATTAGGGACAGAGGTTCTGCAGCTTGCCTTTGTTCTTGCAGTTCTTTTTCAACTCTGCGTAACCAGGTATAGCCACCTTACTGGCTGTGGCTACCCTGTAATTGCTGTTTGACAGGCTTTGGGGTTCACTATAGGGGTGAATTATAGGGATTCAGCCATGCTGGGTATCTCTGGCAGGAGAGTAAGAAGCTAAAAATCTACTTTAATAAAGTGTATCTTGAGAAATCAATGATAGCAGTAGATCAAGAAATTATTTTCTGACTGAACCAAAACTTTTTAGGAAAACAGGAGACGTGTCAATGAAGTATAGATTACTTTTTTTTTCCAGACACTAGGAATTAGGAGGAATATTTTTTAGAATTGGGTGGTTTTATGGAAATTGTTTCTCATTTATCATATGCTCGTGTAGCAAGTGGAAGTTGTTAGACATCATTGCAGTCACTTTATTTTAAACTCTAAACAGCAGGACTTAACAAAGAAGATTTATATCATCTGTGAAGGTGCTGAAAGTTGACAAAGTTTTTGTTAAGCCTTTGCTCTTACTTTCTACCTCTGAAAAAGCTGAGTCTTGCCCTGCACTGCAATCCTCTGCTCATACATAGACAGCTGGGTTTGTGTGCATCTTGTTAAAAAATGGGGACTCACAGAATACCTGAAATAAGGTGTCAGTTTTACAGTTGATCCCTGTAACGCTATGGAAATCACTACGTGATTGTTTTTAATCCATGGGTACACAAGCCTGGCTATTAACTAACTGTCCTGGTAGGTAGGCTCTGGAATGATGAATACCAGTGTGTGAAGTTAATACACCGTGAGGATGAAGGGAAGTAATTTGCACCTCTGCTGGAACTCTGTTATTACATTTTGACTGCAGTGCAGGAAGGATAAGAGCACATTGCTGTGCAGAATGCGTGTTATCTTCTACTTGAAAAGAGCTGGAAATACTGCTGCTTTTAAGAGGCTTGGGTGATATGCAACTTAAAATGTGGGGAGAGGGGCAGAAAGAGAAAGGACTTACAAAAAGGTGCAAGCATTTTCCACTATGAAAAAACAGAGTAACTATTTTTATCCTCTGAATCTCTCTCTGTCTTCTGTTCATTATGGCTGTGTAAGGCTTTCACTACGGTTGTACACAAGCATGAGGTTTTTTGAGCTAAATGTATACCCACTCTGGAGCTTTCTGCTGACTCATGTGCTGCTAAATATATTTCTTCTTGTGCACAGATTTTTTTGGGCTATATTTCCACATTTCTAAATTTTAGTGGTTCTATTTTATTATCTGTAGCTACCATTTCTGAACTCACTTGGTAAAGTTGCCTTTTCCCAGCTGAACAAGAAGAACAATGTAGAGATGAAAATTATTTGCTAGCCTTTGATTTGTTTTCATTCTCCTATTTCCATTCCTTGCCAGTTTAAAAGCTGCTCACATTTCAGATGGACTGTGATAAGCTGGATGTGGAGTGTGTCAACAGTATTACAGAAACGAGTACTGTTAAACAAGAGAGTTCTTAACCTGTCTTTGTATTGTGACAAACACTTGTGTTTTACTCCCATATTTCTAAGCACTTTGCATCTTAACACTCGTTTTCGTTGCAGTAAGTTTGTTTAAAACTCTCTCATGGCCCTGTGTAGTGAAAATTGAGACACTGAAGCCATCCTGCCCTCTCTCCGTCACTCCTTTCCCCTTCCCTCCATTTCAGTTTTGCATTAATGCCAGTTCTGTGGCACTGGGCAGGAACGTGCCATTAGTTGAGCACTCCACATGGTTATTACGGGGAGTGCAGCGTGGGTGAAAGGTCTGCCTTTAGTCATGCCTCGTGGCTCTGGTTTTCAGTAGGTGTCCACAGCGGGTCATTGCCAAAGGCCAGGACTAGATGCAGGCAGGGCTTTTTGGTGTGTGCCTGTCATGTCTGTCCTTGTAAGAATTTCTCTTTTGGGGGCATGGAGACATCTTAACTTTGTAACGGGAAGCCTGTGCTGATCTGGAGTTCTTAAATCATTTTTGTCACACAGAGTGTACTCAAGGTGCTGTATTTCCTGCCCCTGTAATCCACCTAATGAGGACGAAAACGTGATGGTCCAAGTGAGCTGCTAGGGCAAGTGCTAAATCCTACCCAGCTTGTAAACACATTGTTTCCATGAGAGAGGATATGGGCTTGTACTTCATTACTGTGTTACTGGTGCTGCACAAATTATCACTTTGGTGTGAATCTGGAAGTCAGTGCTCTAAACGTGTTCCAGTCTCATTTAAAATAAATTCCTAAAATTAATTTTTAGGATTAATTGTAAAGAACATGAAGTACTTTAGTTAGCATCTGCTGGTGCTCTTTCAGTATTACACAGGATACGTGAGGACAGAATCGTGCCTGTTTTGAATACAATTAATTGCTTCATTATCAATGCAGATGTGTACCTTTCTCGTAAGCCAGCTCCTAAGCTCTTACTGAGCCAAAGTGAGGTTCAAAATTCTGAATCCTGCTAATTCAGCAGCCTGGGATCTTTATTTGGCTTACATTGATAATTGTATAAACAATAGAAGGGGATGGACGTTTTACCACTGCATCGCTTGCAAATGCTTGAAGATAATCAAGTTGTTTCCAAATGTCCCTACGGAGATGGAGATTAGTGTTACCTCTGTAGTGGGCATCCTAATGTGCTCTCAGAGATTCAACTTTCGATCAGACCAGGAGCTAAAGTAACATTGATTGCTGCAGAACTCCTTTCCTAATTAGATTTAACACTTAGCCCAAAATTGTTGTTTTACAGTTGACTTCAATGTTGAAAGCATTCATTATAGTTGTTCTGCGTACTGAGAAACCTTGCGGCACATCACTGCCTAATGACTGCCAGTGGCAGAAAGTTTTCAGTGTTAAAAAAGAGCTGCCTAACTTCCACAGTTTGTGGTGATGTTTTTTTGTGTTTGTGTTTCAGTTGTGCTCATTCAACCGTGCTTAATGTGGAGCTGAAATTCTGTTGAAAATAAAAAATAATCATCTGTATGTAAAAAGTGCCTAGCTGATGTCTGACCTGTGTGTTGTGCAACGTGTTTCCTATTCTGAATTCCCTGTGGAACAGCTGGGGTATGTTCCGAAAAAGCAGAAAATAAAGAACAGTATTTGCATAACTCATTTGTTTGTCATCTTTCCTTCCCCATGCCATGTGTGTAGCCTGCCCGCTTAGCAAAGCAAACCCAGTGCTGGGTTCTCTGCCCTCGGTTCCTGAAGTGTGATTGTGTTGCTGTTAGCCCCAGCTCGGGCTGTAACATTTCTCTAGCCATGGCAGGGAGAATTCCTTAAAATCGTTCCAGCAGTGCCTCATTTGGTATGTTCTCCTGTGTAATCTTGTGTGATCCCCTCTCTGAGTGCTGATGTCTTGCAGTACCCAGCTTGCAATGAATGTGAGACGTGCTCCAGGAGGCTGCTGCTCATTGATCCTCTAGGACCTGTCAGCTCTCAGCAGAGTTTCAGCTATGCTCTCCAAAACGTAAAGGGTGAGAGAAATGCAGTAAGCTTGCTCACAGGTATTGGTTTCAGCCACAGCAACCCTGACTCTGCTTTGCTCCTGTGAAATGAGAACCAGCAGAAGAGATGTGAGCAGCCACAGCCACACAGCGTGCCCTGTGCCAGTGCTGCCTCCAGGCATGGATGGTGGGAGCTGGGCAGGGCAAAGCAGGTGGAAAACTGGAAAACTGCTTGTGGAAACCTGCATTGGAAGGGCCTTTCTGTGTGGCAAGGTGAGGGGTGGCTGGCAAAGGCAGAACATTTCTCTAAGGAGCGGTAGCAAGAGGGGTGGTGGCTGCGCTGGAAGGGCTCTGGGGCAGGGCCCTGCTTTGGTGTTGTAAATCACAGAGCTCTCTGATTGCTGTCCAGGCTGACAAGCTGCGAGCACAACCCCAAGCACCCTGCAAAGTCTAAGGGAGTCCTGAATTGAATAGGAGAGAAAAATGGACAAACCTCATCACTGTACTACTGGCTCGATTCCAGAGCTGTATGAATGCGAGTGCGCTCGTCACATAGAAATGAGCATCGGCAAATTTGTGTTTACTTAAAAACATTTGCCCCAACTAGAATTGGTACCAAATAGCCCCAGAGCTGCGTTTTTCAAGTGCAATGCTTTATTTTGTCCTGCACCACAACAGCTGCTTATACCTGTTTCTGTTGCTGAGTGGGTCCTGTCCGGGCTTGGCATTTCACTTGCCTCCAGCATAGCTGCTCGCATGTTAGTGGTTTACACAGCAGCCCTAAGACGCCAGGCAGCTCGCTGCACCTGGTTTAAATTTAAAGCTCGTTTGCACATGATGTCACACTTTTATTGTCAGCATGGTGAAGGTCAAGACAGTTCATTTTGGGAAGGTTTGCATTGTTGAGTCTTTACAGCGCAGCCATTAATGCCTTAACCATCTGACTTATATTTCAGTTTTCTGCCATGATGTAATCAAAGGCACTAGATTTATACGAAGAACAGGAGGTTGGTGTGGTAGCTAATCAGCCTGGGTTGCAGAACTACCTTTCTGGAGACCGGGGTGGAAATGATCACTCCGTTTTGTCATGCAGCAAATCGTGGGTCTGGCTGGAGGAGAGCTGAGAGGTCTGGAAGCTGGGTGGTTGCTGGAGGCTGCTCCTTCCAGGCGTGCAGGGAGAGCTGCCAGCCATCCTCCCAGGCAGCTCTGCTTGGTTACAGGATTTACACGTGGGGATCTATAAGGGACATAGGATGTGCTGATCACTGCACAGAACCTGGAGCAGATGACCAGGAAAACCTCAGGCCCTATTCTCGCCTCCTCAAGCTCTGCTCTGCTGTTTCATTTTGAACCTTGGTCCAGAAGCGGGGCTTTAACACAGCATTTCCCCAGCTGGGTTTGTGCAGCCCACGTCTGTGGATCTCCCTGCAGGAAGGGTTTAAGTAGCCTGTGTATTTTACAGCTTTGTATGGATCTGGCACTGGGGATAGCTCACAGGACGTGTAGTGAGATTTTTGCTTGGGGATTTTGATGAACAACTTCCACCACTTTCAAAGAGAGAAATGACTGAATCCATGCTTTTTATTGTCTGCGGTTCACCTCTCTTTTTCCAAATGCATAAATTGTTATTTGATCCTTCAGATCTAACATTTGAAAGGCCTGACCGATGTGACAGAGTCAGCAGTCCAGCCTCGTGTCGGTGAACACCGAGCACGGAGACAGAGGCAGTCTGGACAACATCTGTGCAAAGTGTCCCTCTTGAGCCCCATCTTGGTGGCGTGGAGGCTAATTTCTTTAATTGCCAGTCGTTGTGCAGTCACAGGAGCCTGTCTGGGGGGGCTCCTCAATCCCAAGTTTTAGGTAGAGACACAGGGGAATCTCCTCTATTGCTCCCTGGCCAGGTGCTGGCCAAGTCCTTCAGGCTTGGAGCTCAGGTGTATGGAGAGCTGTAGGACTGTAGAAGTCCCATGTGGGAGGCGAGGTTTGCTGATATGAGATCTTTCTGGAAGCCACTTGAGTCAAAGAGAGGGAGCTGTGGCTGCTAGAAAGCACCTGAGCTGCGACACTTCCCTAAGTGCCTTCCTCTGCCCAGGCTCTGGGGGGAATTCTGGGGGGAACACAAGGCCATGGGGCAGATTTCTCTCAATGAATTTATGTGGTATTTATCCCCAGGATGTTGATCCGTCTGCCTCTCCCCAGGAGCGCTGCAGCACAGCCAGGCCCTGCTCACAGACCGCCATGTGCAGGGCGCTGACGATGAGGAAAGGCAGAGGCAGATACCCACCCATGGGCTGTGGTTCTCAAAATCAGGCCCTGGCACATTTGTTGGGTGCTGAGGACTGAGACATTCCCATGGCTCTGTGGGTTTCATCAGAGTTGGAAGGGGCCAAGGGTGGAGGCGAGTGCAAATGGCCGCTGAGGCGAGCAGGCCCCTTGCACGAGGCCGTCCCCAGGAGCTGCGCAGCGATGGCTGTGTTTAATGCTCATCAGAGCATCACTGCTGGAGCCGGCTCCGAAATCATTGTTGAATCGGCATGGTTTTTTCCTTTGGTATTTCCTGGCACGGTTTCCACTGCTGTTTACAAGTCGTTTCTTCTGGAACCATCTGAGCAGCGGGAACGCTCATCTGGGCCTTTTCCAAGGGGAGATTACTCGAACGATGGTGGAGAGACGTTGTCTCAGCCTGGCTGCCAAATGTTAGTAAATGTCGTCTGTCTTGTCATTCCTTAATCTGATGGTTCAGTTCGGTGGGTTGGAAGCCAAAGAATGACGCTTGCCTGAGGGATGCAAAGCCTCAGGCTAGAAATACATGGAAATCACAGATGGATCCCTCTGCCCCCAAATTTTGGTATTCTGAAGGTTGATATTCGACTTCCCTTCAGCCACCCAGGCCAGCCTGCTGGGGCAGGGGCTTCGCATTTGCCATTTCTTGTCTATATTTGTCCAAACCCAAGCCAAGTCCTGGTTTGGGTGCTTCCCCACCACCCTTGGTCCCTGTGTGAGGGTGCAGTGCAAACACAAGGGCTTTAGAGGTCCCAGGAGAGAAATCCCCCCTTTTGAAATGAATCTTAGCTCCAAGAAAAGAGTCTTTTAAAGACGTGATCCTAAGCACAGCGTTGCTCTAGGCTTAAAAAATTCCACCTACGTCGGTGTTTTGATAGCTCAGCGTCACCCATGAGGCTTCAGCTTCTGAGACTCAGGGGATGCTGCAGCAATCTGCCAAATGGAGATCTCGAGGGGCTTGGGGATTCTGGGCACGTTTCAGCCCTTGCTTTGACTTGCAGGGTTTGCCTCTCCTGCCTTCAAGGAGAATTGGATTGCTCCTTTGAAGGTGTTTGCTCTTGGGATCTTTCCCCTGTGAAAGAATAACAAAGCAGCTTTGGCTGTACAAATCAACTTGGAAGTGAGTTATAAAGTGCTTCCCTTCTATTAAAATTCCTTGTCGTCCCCCTAATCCCCACAGCATGCTGTTAAACGAGCTCTTGAGAAGCAGAGTGCTGAAGTCACTTCTTGTGTTGCAGAAGGATCTCGCTTAACCGGGAAGATCTAAAAAGCAGAGCCCCACGGACGCTGCCTCTACAAACAGGTGAGGTTTTGCTGGGGACCCCGAGGAGCTGACAGCCCGTGGTTGTCCCATGCTGCCCAGCACCAGAGGGTGACAGGTATACCCATGGGTCAGTCCCCTGTTCTGTTACAGTCAGGAGCCTAAATGCCAAGGGCTTTAATGAAAGCTGAATCTTCAGGATTCAGCTCTTAAATCACTTGGATGTTTCTGACAATTTCAGGGGTTGGGAGTAGGGTGGTGGGGTGGTTCTTTTAGCAGGAATTTCTGCCCTGGACTACCCCTGGCCATGAGCCACCAACGCATGGGGTCTCACTAGTGTAAATCCACCAAAGAAGTGCATCATCCCTCGAGCCTTTAACGCTAGCTGGTGAGGGGGCAAGTAGAAGGCCATCTGCATGTTTGTCTTCCAGCCTTGTGGCTGCTGTAGCTTGGAAACCTTAATTAAGACCCAAGAGCCAGCTGAAGCCAAGCTGGGTTTAGCTGGAGCCAGAGAGGTTCACAGGGGCTCTCTTTGCTGGTCGTTAGCACAGCAAGGCTGGTCCTGGAGTGACATCTGTGGTGGGAAGCTGGGGATAGTGCCCCCCCATGCTGTGCTGGGTGTCCCTGCTGTGGGGACGGGGACCGGAGCGCCCTGCTCGAGGGCTCGGGCTCTGCCTGATGGGAGCGTGGTGCACAGCTCCGTGCCGCTCCCCGCTGGGTGCCTGGAGGGGACACCGAGTGTGCTGACGCCAGATGTTTCAGCTTAGTCAAACTGGCATCATCTACCCCCAAAACAGCTCCTTAGAGAGATCCCATGGCCCAACCCCAGGCCGTCTTTAGCTTTGGGGGATGTGTTTGAAAGCACAAGGCACCAGCCCTGCTGTGCAGGGGGGCTGTGGGGTGAGGATGGGGACATCGGCACTGCTGCCCCGAGGCTTGGCAGCCTGCGCCTCCCCACACACACGGTTGCCTGCTCTGCCCTCACCCCGGAGATGGTCCTGCTGTGGTGGTCCATCTCGTGTCCTCATTCTCTGTCTACAAGGAAACCAGAGGAGAGCCCAAGGTCAAAGCCTGCACTCAGCAGCTTATGATTTGGCTGTAAACACGCTCACCTCTCCACAGGCGACTCACCCACAGAGCTGGGACAAGCAGGAGCTGCCTCCCAGTGCTGTCGTGGCACTTCCCAGGCTGCTCCATGGAAATGTCTCCACCAGCCTTAACTCTGAGATGATCTGGCCACTGCCATGTCTCTGGGGGCCAGGCAAATTTGGCCACTGCAGCCCTCTGAGACATTCATGTTGCGTGCACACAGGACAGCTCTGCAGGCTGCTCCCAGCCTGGCAAGAGGGTTTGGATCGAGGTCACCCTTATTTCCAAGTTTCTTTACCATGTGGTTAATGCCAACAGTGTTTTAATTGGAACCACAAAAATGCCCAGGTTGCTGGAAGCATTTTTAAATGAGCCCAGAAAGCCGCGGTGTCATTACCGGGAACTGCCGAGCAAACACAGAGTTCAACAGAGCAGCGCAACCCTTTTTGCTCCTGTTCTCTGCAAAAAAAGGTTGAAGCGCAAGGAGTGGAGAGAGCCATTTGCTGAACCTGCAGATCTATTTTTACTGCCCTGCTCCCTAATGTTCTTAGAATAAATTTTTTAGTGCACAGCAGGGTAGGAAAAAAATAGTGCTGATGGCATCCCTGCTATCCCCATTGTGCTGCAAGGAAAGATGTCAGCTGCTTTGCTGACCTGTCACTTGCACAAAACCACATTCCAGGTACAGAGGCCATTTGCTCATCGCGTTTTGCTTGATGAGATGGCCACCAGGGTTTATATATAGACCCTGCCTGCCCTGCCAAGTTGCCTTAAATTCCTGCGAGTTGAATGAAAGCTGGAGGGGGTGAGAGAGGGGCAGCTTGAAAAATAGAGCCGCTAATCTGCCGGTGCCTCAGGGAGAGCCGGCCGGGATGTCCCGGCTCCCGGGGATCAGGGCGGCCGCGCCGTCCCACGGGGTGGGCGAAGCAGGTGGTGGCCTCGGGGCTGCTCCCTGCCCCGGGGTGCCAGGGGCTCAGTGGATGAGGAGGGGTTGGGAGGGATATTTATAGCGTGGTGTGGTGCTGGGGGTGAGCAGCGGCTCCGGTGAGGTGAAGGGAATGAGTGTTTGGGGCAGCTCCCCGAGGTGGTGGTGTGTGACAAGCAGGAGTGCAAATATCCCAATGGTGGGGTCAGGGGTCTGCAGTGGGGTGGCCCATGTCCTGCTGGGGTGAGCCCTGAGCCCTCCACTGGTGTTTAGGGAGCTGAGCAGGGGGAAATGTGTGGGGCACAGCTCCAGGCCCCAGTGGGTGCTCCCCAAAGCCATGCCCTGGCTTGGCCAGGCACCGCGGAGCTCTGCTCCTGGCCAGGAGCACAGCTGTGTGCTCAGAAAATGTCCTCTTGTCTTTTCTTTGAGTGCAACAGATTGTTGTCCATTCAAAATTCAAGTACCTGCTCAATACTAATTAGTGGCACAGTATGAATGAGCAGTATGATGTTCAGACAGAAGCTTTAGGCTCTAAACTTGTGCCAGTGGACACCTTTGAAAAGAAAAATTCTTCTACTTTTTGTTGCTGTAGAGCAGTCCTTGGACATACAAAAGCGAAGCAAAGGCGTGTTCAGTGCATCGTGAAAACCCCCGTGGTGTTCAACGCCAGCTCATGAACAGGGTGTGGGGCTGACTCATGGGTTCGAGCGCTTGGATTTGGCCATGCTGTAGTGCCTCTTTCAGCTTCATTGAAAGACAAGCATTTGAATGATGAACTAGTGAAAGCAAGAGGGGAGGATGGCCTCAATCCATGGTACGGGGCAGGGGATTGCAGCAGGTCCTTCGATGAAGAAGGGGGTGAGCTCTGAGCAGAGCTAGATGCATCCCTCCTGCTGCGCACAGGGCTGTGTCCATGTCTGTGTGTCCGTCCGTGTGGTTCTTCTGGCTGAGGCTGCTTCCCCTTGGGATGCTTGGGGATTTGGGGTGGCCATGTTTGGGTTTAGGGTAGATGAACACCAGATGGTTTTCCATGGGTGGATTTCACAGTGTGTTTGGGATTATTTGACCCTCCAGTGAAAGGTGTCTCATTTGCTTTGATTTTTTTAGCAACTTTTCATTCCTCCCAAGGATGTTGGTGCTGGAGAGCCATTAAACTGACAGAATTCCCCATGTCCCCAGTACATGAGTGTCCAGGAGCCATGGCTTAGGTCCTCAGGGAAGCTGACCTTGGTTTCAGCTCAGATGAATTCCTCTCTCCCTCCTTCTCTGGCTCCCAGGCCCAGCACTGAGATCAGCCAGGTCTGGAAGCCCTTTACTCAGTCTGTTACTCAGACCTTTCTGTAAGGTTTGTCTCGTTGTAAAGGCTAACATCAAAAATTTCAAGCCCAGAAGCTAAACATCCCAAATATCTCAGGTAACTGAAATCCATGGGAGATGATGAAGTTTCTCTTGAACCAGGATGCTACAGGGGAGACATTGCTGCTGTTTTAACACCAGCAGGTACCATTGCAAGGACATACCAGGGTGCCCTTGCCATGTCTCTTTACTCAATATTCCTTAGGCATCTCTCCTGGCAACTGTGTTGTAGATTATTTTGAGGGATTCCCTAGTGACACTCATAATGGTTGTCCATTTAACAGTTAAAATACAACTAAGTACGAAGTGGCCTCAGGTAAAACTGCTGCTGTAGTTTGCCTGTCTGAGCTCACACATCTGCAAGAAACTCCCAAGTTGGCATCACACTTTTGGTAGGTTTTCTATCAGCTGATGCAGCAAAGCCCAAAGCATCAACTGCACACCTCTGCTTGCAGCACGAGTGAGTCTCGGTGGGAAACAGGACTTCTTTGAGGTACGTGACTGTAGCTGTAACTTCTTACCCTTCAATGCTAACCATCAGCTTTGTCTTAAAATCTTTTAAAGAGTCTAACCATGCCCTTTCAAACATCACTATCTGAACTCTCCACCCAGAAGAAAATCCAGTCTGTTCTTCAGTGCTCTCTCACCTCATCCAGCCATGAGCAGCAGCACAGCCCGACCACACTGCTGGGGCAGGACGGCCGAGGTTTGCTCGTTTTGGGTCAGTGCGTTCACCCTATAACCTTGACGGGGAAACAGCTCCCTCGAAATCGCCAAGTTTGCTAGTAGACGGACACTTTGTACATCGGTGGTGTGGTGAGGTTGGTGCCCTGCAACTGGCTTGTTTAGCGCAATAAAAATATATTGGGTTTCTAAGATGTTGACCAATGGGTTTGGGAAACAGATGATTGATTCACACAGCTGAGAAACAGGGATTGTAATGTGTTTTGCCAGAGGAGACCAGTTTGACGGATGAGTTCATTTAAGGATTATGCTATAGATAGAGCTGTTGACAGAATGAATTTGTTTTTATTTTTCATCAGTAGGTATAACACAAAGCAGAACTAATTGGAAGTAGTTTCCTTGTGGCATCTGGTTGTGTTTCTTGCTTTAAGTCTTTCACACGCTGTAAAATTACACCAAGGGCTTTTCTTCGCTTCGATTCGCTTTCCAAGATTTCCATCGCTGCTTTTCGAACGGGTTCCCAGTGCGTAGAAATGGCAAGGAGTGCAGACGTTAAGAAATGGCGAGGAGTGCAGCCAGGCTGTTGTTCCTGCTTATTGCACAAATCTTCTGGTGCACGTCACACCCCTACCTCAGCAGACACACCAAGGTGTCCTCACCTCACTGCTGATGGCAGAGCCGAACCATGACTGCCCTTCCAGGTATTTTTGATGGCATTTTAAACTGTGACCCGTGCTAAATATCGTTCCTGTGCAGATGGATCTCTTTCTGCGTAAGGCCCAAACCTGGGAGGTGATTATGTTTGCTCTGGGAGGTGCTCTGAGGTTGAGGGAAGGTGTTGAGTTAAGCTCTGGAAATAGCTTTCCGAGGCAGCCAGAGAACAAACCCTGGTGCTGCTCGGGGGATTTGGCTGGCCCTGCTTGCTCTCCCCGTGGGACGCCTGTGGCCCCTCTGGCTCAGGACGGGTCCTGGCCTTGCATGGCCCCCCCAGCTGCTGGTGGCCCTCATGGGATCTGCTCCGGGATCTCCCAGCTGAACTCATGCAGGCTGCTGGCGCGGAAATCTGGGCTTTGTGGTTCCGACCCATCTTGCAAATTTGATCTGTGGGTTTGGGCTTGGGGTTTTTGTGTGTATATGTATTTTTTTTTCTTTTAGTTTTTCTTTTCCAGTTGTGGTCAAATAAGAGTTTTCCAGAACTGACTCACACAGGGCCAAAGAACAGGAATGCAGCAAGCGCAGCCGCGCCTGCCAAACGGGCAGACCAGCAATTGCAAGGGAGAAAATATCCCCAGGATCCTGCCGCCAAGTCCAATACCTGAGGAGAAGAGTCCATGTGATTTCAGGATTATATTTCAGGCTAAATTCTAGCCTTCATTTGGCCCCAGACCTGAACTTTAAGTCCTAGCCAAAACATAATCCAGATTTGAACACCGGCTATTGGCCTATCTCATCTTCTGCTCATCATATGTGCAGTCATTCAACAGAAGCTGAAATGTGTTTTCTCTGCCAAGAGCCGTTGGTTTCCAAACAACTACATCAGCGCAGTGAGTGATGGAGTTTCCATCAACTGCTCTAGGCCAAATTCAGTCATCTGCATTCAGGTCTTGGCAGGTACAGGAACTTGGAGTTGTCACCGATTTTTATATAAAACCCTACTTAATTGCAATTTCTCATTCTGTGCTTTGGTTCTGTTAAAGCTCTTGGAATGGCAAATGAATGGGAGCTTTTTATCTCTTCACTACCATGATTTTTTGTTCTTTAATTGACCTTTAAAATAATTTAGTCTAGGCTTGGATCTGGGTTAAATATAGCTGGTTATTTTCACTCTGAGTATGTAATACACGAAAGAACCTAGGTATCCTTTGAATGTGTTTGGACAAGCACTGTGTCTGTGTGCAGGTATGTATTTATAAACATTTGCGCTGGGTGTACTAAAATGACACTTCCAAAATCAAGAACTTTCTCTCCTGTAGCAAAATGTTTGTACAGAATGCAGCGTTAGGTTTCCAAAAAAAAAATGGACAGCCCAAAGACTAATGCACTTCTTGGAAAGAAGCTTCCATGGAGAGGATATGGATTGATCCCTCCGTAGCTGCGAAGTGAGCACGGAGCCATTATTCACTATCATCTCATAAAAGCAGAACTAGATGTTGCCTAATGAAACTGCCCAGCGGCAAGCTCAGAGCAAGCAAGAGGAAAACCCCGTTCCAACAGGCTTCGAGGCACTGCAGAACACCTCCTAGTGGGTGGATGTTGTGGTGCCTAAAACTGTCACAGGGAGAGAACCCCCCCATCTTTCAATATTGCAGGGCTGGGAAATATTTAGCTGATTTCTTTTTTTCCTGTGTCTTTTACTTTGTGTCCAGTGTTAGAGGCTGCAGGCTAAACCAGCATGAAGAGGAGTCCCAAATACTGGGGTGCTGGAGACTGGTCTCCAGCAACACCAACCCTCAGCATTTTGAATGTGTTGACTAAAGCAGTGCCATGAGTTCTGGGGATGTGCTCAGAGCATGGATGGGGCCCTCACTCCTATGATGTTCATTGTCCTGCAGGTTGCTCCACTGGAAAGATTGTTGGAGCAGATGCTACTTCTGACAGCACTGTGTACAGATAACTATCAGGGTGGCATTAAACTGGGGGGACTAGGGCTGGGTGGGGAGATTGAGATATTTTTGCCTCTTCAAAAGACATTGCTGGGATAGCAGCAGGGTGCTATAATAAAACCTGAGGTTAGCTGGTGAGACGTTAGACATAGTCATGCTTGTACAATCTTGTGGTCTGTAGGAATAGGGCCAGATTCCTGCAAGCAGATGAATCCTCTGCTGGTACTCACCATTTCTGATGGGTTTGGAGACACCAGGAACAACCTGGGCAGAAGCATATCAATACTTGGCCAGTGTCTTTTTGCATACTGTGTAAATGCAGCTATTTGGAACCAACCCTTATCTTGCGGCCCTTCACTCTCTGGCGGAAGAAAATGACGCAACTGTTTAGTCTAATCCATAAAATGAAAAACTGTCTGGGGAGCTACGTAGTGGAGGAATCCTCTGCTTGTGAACAAGTAGCTTGGTTTGGTTGAGTGGAGGCAGGGGCAGGGCCAAGGACTTTCTCACTCCCATAAAAACAGTGCAAGAGGCGATCTAGCACAGGGAGTGATACCTGCTCAGGTATCACTTGCAAGCCAGCCACTATCTTCTTGGGTAGGAAAGGTTGGAAAGATCTGAAACTATGAGTGGAATATGTTTGATACTGGAACAAGGCCACGTCTTTGCTTGCTCAAGGCTCATGCCTGAAGTGACGGCCTCTCTGAGGAGCTGGTTCTGGTTCATCATCACATTGCTGTTTATTTAGCCGTTCAGACCCAGATTCCTACCGAATTGCATGGTGAATATGTCTCAAGCTGGTATAAAGGAGTGCCTGGAGTTGCCCAGCATTCTGTCTGCTCAGCTTCCTAGGGCCTGCCCTTCTCAGTGAAAGATTTTTTGGCAGAGCTTCAGGGGCCTTCCACCATTCTGGCTTGTTCCTGTGCCATCAGGTGGGATGGGGCAAAAAGACAACCCAAATCCAGGAACTGGCCACAGCAGTGAGAGTGAAGATGGGAGTACCACATAAATTCACTGGGAGGGAATGGGATGGAAGGAAAAGCTTTCTCAGTTAGCAAAACGTAACCTCTAGTCCCTTCACCCGACAGCCTGTGATCAGCAGAGACATTGAATTCCCTCCTCCTATACCTGCTGCAGCCACTTTTCATGGGGTGGAAAGCCCCATTAGCTCAGCCTTACCAGTGCCATTTGGCAGCTGTGGTGATTTACAGCAGAAAAGACTCATTGTCTGCAACTGTCAAGGCAGGTTCTCCAACTTAATATGAAATACTTTTACTCCTCCAGATGATTTACTGCTCAAGCACAAGGTAATCATTTTACCTCCGTGTTCTTCCCCCTTTACCCGTGACAGACTGGATCCCACGCACGGTCCCCTCCCAGAGCCCTGGTGTCAAGTGGGTGAGATGAAAGCCACCCCATTTTTCATGAGCTCTTGTAAGTGGCTTGTGAGCAGATGAGTGCGTGGCCAATTGCTGTGTCCATTTTGCAGGCACCTCCAGCATTTTATGCGGTGTCTGAATCTCAGCAGGCACCTCACGCCCGCTAATGGCTTTGCTAGTCAGCCAATCAATTGGTTATTTACGGCAGGCATGTCTCAGAATTGTCGGGTCATGTTTTCCTACCCTTACGTATTTTGTTCAGAGGAACACATAAATCCTCTCCTGCCTTTTGCGGCTTAAACCTTCTGAGTGTGAAACCAGCGGGTTACAGATTCCAGCAAGAGTAGTGAACTGTATTTTAAAGCTGTTGTTCTCCTGGCTCTCAGGGATTTGGGCGCTTTGGCTGAGTCATGAATCAGGTCACCCTAGAAGATTTATAGGCATTAAGCTCTCCTCTTGGTATCCTTTAGCTCCGGAGTCTGAAGTTGTAACCACGGCAATTGAGACCTCTCCTCTGTCCCAGTGTTTTTCTTTTTAAGGTGCTCTTCTGAAAAGTCATGGTGACATCTTAATTGGGTGCTCTGAAGTGGGGTACAAGAAAGGATGCAGAAAGGATGCAGAATCCCTGCAGAGTTTAATCCTGCTGCTCCAAACTTCTTAAGCCCACACACGGGAGGATGCAGCACTTGCGTAAAGTGAACTCTGGATCTCATTATTGAGCCTGTAAAGACCATAATGCCCCAGTTATTTGCAGCTGCATATGTCTAGGTGCTGCGGCAATATGATTCAAAGTTAACCAGAAGACTTCCCAGTCTTGAAGATTTAACTGCTAGCCACCAAGGAACAACTATTTAAAGCAGCACCTACGCTGCACTAAGGGCATTTAAGTCATTCAGAAAGCATGGGGTAATTTCTGGGCACACCATTTACAAGTGTAAGAGACAGGATCACACTCGGCTTTCTGTTCAGCCTGTAGCAGTAGCTTTTCAACATATGCACATGTATAGAAGTGAAAAATGTCTATTGTAAAATCAAACGAGGGAAGTTAAAATAAATACAGTTTCTAAAGCCATGAACACTGTGTTACATGTCAGTAGATTGAACAATAAATTGCTTACCAAAGGGAACTAGCTGTAATGACACAAAGTGGAGATTGTGTTTGGTCTCATGTCAGAAAACAAGTCTTTTCCCCATCAGGATATAAGCAGTTTTGTAACTGATAATAGTGCAAATGCGCCTTGAGCTTTCAACATTTCTAGAATTTGGAAACTTTAAGTGGCCTTGTCCTCAACATGTAAAACTAATTCATCTGATGATAAAAAAATATCTATCAAAATTTGAACCAATCCACAAAACTCCCTGTAGAAAAAAACAGGGACTCCTCTCTCTGTGTGGCTGGGAGCATGTGCAGAATAATGTCATTTTCTTTCTTTTGCCAGAGCTCCCAGAAGTGCTTGGGCCTGCAGCAATGAGCCTGCTGTAAAGGTAAGCACAAACATGACGATGAGAATCCAGACCTAGGAGTCAATGTGCCTTGTTTCAGCCTTTCACACAAGCAAGGAGCATCTGGTAGAGTGTCTCCAACTTCCTCAGTGCTCCAACCCACGCAAGGCGCCCTGCTTGTTCTCAGAACTCCACAGGCTTTTCCAGCCCACCCAGACCCTGCAAGGCAGTGATTTCTGGACCCTTTCCCCTCAAGGAATACATTCAGATCTTGAAAACAAATCTTCTAGCCCTCACAGGGCATTGTCTGGGTGACCACAGAACCCCAGGATATGTCTGAGCCCCCCAGAGCTGCCCTGGGGAGGTCACTGCCATTTCTTGGTGTGCAAGCAGCTCCAGGGCGGCCTCCAGCTCTGGGTTTGCTCTGGAGGAGACGAGCAGACTGGAGCTAGCTTGAAATGCACCGAGATTGTGTGGGCGACCAGTGGCCACATGATGCACTTCCATGCATTCATTTAGGTCCATGCGCTGGAAATGACGAAAGTTCACTTTTTTTGTGGCATTGTCCAGGACTTCTGCTGACCAGAGGACAGATTTCCACCTAAGATGACTCAGTACTTACAAGGTATCGGCATTTCTCTGTTTACAAATGGAGACCACTTACACTAGCAAGTATGGGCATTTGAGAGCACAAACTGAAACTAATGAGAAGATATAAACACCCAAGTGTTAACCCATGGGTGACCTCTGAAAACAGCTGCACGGGGAATGTGGAGCTTACCGAAAATCTTCCTGTGGCACTCACGTAGGTGATTTGATGAGCATTAGCAAAGATGAACCAGTCCTCGTTAGAGGGTGGCAACGCACAGACGTGCACACGTTTATAACTCCTTAATGAAAGCTGAGGCAGGCACCTGGAGAGGCTCTGGAGAACGGAGGCTCCTTGGCTGTGATGTTGTGTTATCAGCTCGGCGGCTGTGCGGGGAACAGCACTGTGTGTGGTGGAAGTTTTTAAAATGATTTTCATCAGCATGATTAAATACTTATTACATGAGTCAGCCATACGGGCTTCATTAAACCAGTGAACTCGGAGGAGCCTCCTCATCTGTTTATGAAAGCCATCTGGAATTCGGGATCGCTCAAAAGAAGTAGGATGGATGTAGCGCAGTGTGACAGAAGCTGAGCTCCCCTCGCAGAAGCTGCACGAACCCGCCGTGCACTCCTCTCCCCGCACTTGGGGAAGGGGGCTTTAGTTTTTCTTTCTGCACATTTCTGGGCAAGGAATCAAGATCTGACATGACTTTGACAGCGAGACTTTAAATATACCCTGTCAGAGTGTGACACAGGCACCTTTTTCTGGTGGCAGGATATAACACAGCTTTAAAAAAAAAAATAGACGCAAGCTTTTGCAGGGGAGAGAAGTGTACCTTGAAAGGAAGGGCTTAATGAACTTTAACCAGCCTTCCAAGATCTTTATTAGTTGCCCCTTTATCAAATTAAATTCACACTGTGCTAGGCAGCTTAAGTACTGCAAGCTGATGCCATGTGCTAAGTGCCAAAGTAGGCTTTAATTGGCTGTTTAAACGAGAAGCGGGGCCCCGCTGCGCAGCACATGCACGTGCACACGCATGCAGCAGTGGGGCAGCCCCAAAGGAGCCTGGCTCGTGTCCTCACCCCACTGGGGCAGCAAAAGGAGGCACTGGATTTCTCTTGCACCGGGGGGATCTCATCAGGGGCTTTGCTCTTCAGTGACCACAGGAAAATTTACCCCAAGGGTCCCCACGCTCTGTGCCTCTCGGCTGAGAGCTGGCGTGGCGGAGGGGAGGCTGGGGTGGGATGCTGGAGGTGGAGATGTTGCCCGTGGAGTTCCCCAGAGCAGCAGCTCTGGAGCACCGAGGTCAGGAAGCCTGCTGGTGAACATGGCAAGGCTCTCATAAAGATTTTTTGTATTGGTCACAGTTCGTTTTTGTAGATCACAAATGAGTCACAGATGTCAGCACAAGTATCCAGAGCAGTAAAGGTCAGGCGAAGATGAGCAGGTCGCTCGTCCTTCAGAAGCATTCTGACCTGAAAAATACATGACAGGGGCACCAGGTGACCAGAGAGGGGAGGTGGCAGAGGGCTCTGCCTCTAGGATGGGGACCCTCAGCCCTGGCTGCCCAAGAGGGGCAGGGAGAGGTCCCACTGGGGTGACCCGAGTGGGACTGCGTGTGGCGATCGCCTGCCCGGCTCCCTGCTCTGACCCTTAGCAAGAGGAACAACAACCACATTGCGGTGGTGTCTGTCATAACGAGGGTGGAAGCAGTGCTGGAACTCGCTGCATTTGCACAGTTGCTTTCTGTTAACACACGGCCTTAAAAAAAAAAGTGATTGGAGAAGCTTCTTAGAGAGCTAGTGTTAACTTCTAGTCCCAGAAGGGGGACTAGGCCCGCCTGGGCTGCAGGCCACCCATGCGCCCCACTCTCCCCATGCGGCTGCATCCTCCCAGCCCCCTCATCTTCCTCACCCCCCCAGCACTAATGTTCAGCCTTTGAGTTCTCCCCACACACCCGCAGCCATGGGGCTGGGCAGCCACAGCAGTGAGCCCTCAGCTTGCTTTCCACAAGGCCCCAAACCAGGGGGGCAAAGGCTTTTGAGCATCCCTGTGCTCCTGGGCAGCGGCAGCATCACGGACCACAAAACTTTTTTCTTTTTCTTATTTTTTTTTCCCACTTTCAATTTTGTGAAGCAAAAAGTATTTGTCTACTGCCAAGAAGGCTTGAGGCAGATCTATCATGGGCCCTTCCTTTGGCTACCTCTCCCCGCTGCCAGCCTTTCTCTTGCCTTCTGGCCTCTTGCATGCCGTAATCCCTTCCCCGTTCCTTGCTTCTCCCTTTCTCTCCCCTGCTGGCAGGCGAGCAACCCACTCCCCCCATCACGCCGGCTGCTTCGGGGGACGCCTGTCTCCTCTCTGCAGCTCACAGCTGGTTTTATCTGCCCCCAGGGGTTGGTTTTCATACGGCACCATGCAGCGCAGAGGTGCGGAGGCTTCCGGCCCTCGCACTATCCCGCGTTCCAGCATTAAAGATAATGGGTACAATGGAAAATCAATGGAGAATATGTAACCTTATCCCATTCATAGCTTCATATTGCATTACGCTGCGGCCTTCAGATACATAAAAGTGATATACGGCTGAACTTGGCAGAAAAAGAGAACACAGGAAGCAAATATCTTTGGTAAGGATCGCAGTCTATGTATAACCAAAGTAGCAAATAGGCCTGAATATCTTCTGTGTGTTTTTTTTTTTTTTTTTTTTTTTTTTTTTTGTGAAATTTCTCTGCATAATTATTCCAGTAATTTTTGAGAGTGTAAAAAATAAATCAAGGCTTTGTGCATATTACAGATTTCCCTTGAGTGAGATAAAAGGGAGAGGGAAAGAAAGAAAATGACTGCTCGACTTTCCAGCCTCAGCCAGATGCCAAATCTGTCAGAAATACTGCTTTTTTGTATTATATCAGTGGAGGAAATTATTGCTGCTATTATCTGCCCTTTGGTCAGAAGCATATTCTGCACCTTGGCTAATGTGCCTTTGCGGTGCAGCCACCTGCACTTTTTCGAGGAGTTCATCTAATTACAGGGTAGATGAGTCAGGCTGCATTTCCTATGGGCTGTCTTCAAGCATAGGAAGTTATTAATACCGATTAGCTGAAAAAGTCCAGGTCTTCACCACGACGTTTCCTGGCTAATATTAGGCACACCTTTTATACTTTAAGGTGTGATGGCTGATAAGAACCAGTGGTGCTCCGGCTGGGGTTTTACAGGGGTGGGTGCGGCGCGGGACAGGCTGTCCCAGGAGGTTTTTTTTTCCTACACCTTTGAATGAATCCTAGCAGACAGGCTGGAATGAGAGAGGAGATCTGAAAGTCGAAAGCATGAGTCTCTTAGGAGATGGCAGGAGAGCAGCACCACGGTGCCTGGAAGCAGAAGAGAGGTATTGTGAAATTTTCCCTTCAACAGAAAGAAATATGTCCCCAAAGGAGAGCTGAGAGTTCCTAGGAAATGCTGCCGTAAGGCTTAAGCTCCTTGTTCTGGATGAAGTTTAAAAGAGACTCAGCTGTTTAATGGGAATTCAACAACCATGGCACAGAGCTAACAACGGGCACCGCAGAGCCCCGCTGGGGCAGGGAGCCTGCTGTCACCCCACAGCGCTTGGGTCTGGACATGTGGTGGGACACAGGGGGTCCCTGTGGGACTGAACCAGGCGAGACAGATGGGGCTGTTTTCAGGTTTTCCAATTTGCAAACACATGCTGGGCTGTTTGCCCCTTGTTTATTCTGTCTTAGCAGACCCCAGGGCTGGGGGCCACTGCGGGCATCTCAACTTCATGCTTGGGTTTTGGTGGTTCCCAGATCTCCTGTGCTAATCTAAGCCCCTCTACTTGTCATTGCTTTGGGTGAAGAGATGGAAAAGGGGATATACCAGATGTACCATGGCACAGCAGATGGATGGATGGGACTACGATGGCAATGGTAAGCTCACCTCATGCCTAACCCATGGAAGGGGGGGGGGCTTGGGGACATCCATCTGCCCCAACAGAGGGACAGTGGCTCTGACAGAGACCTGTGGCATAGCTGTGATGAGGCACCACAGCAGCTGGAAGGAACAAGGGGGCACAGCTGGTCCCACCGGTGGCAATGAGGACTTCACTGGTGTCATGTGGAAAGTTTTCAGATGCTAAATCAGAAGGCAGCAAAGAGGGACAGATGGGGAGCACTACGGAGAGTTATCCAAGCCATGCAAAAGGGAAAGCACTAACAGCAACGGGGAAGTGGAGAATATGGAACGCAGCCAGAAAGCACTTGAGATATACGTGCTTATACCTTACAAAATAGGCAAAATAATGTAGCCCTCACAATCAGAATTGGAAGCCACAGGGACAGTGATTAAATGCTTTAAGCATTCACAGAATAAATCTTGTATCACAGATGCCTTGCCGTTTTATCTTTTGATTTATTTCACTTCTGCAAGCCACAGAAAAATTGTACGTGATGGTTTTTCCTTTTCTGTTCCCGCTACTGAGTTTACAAAGCTTGCCAAACTTGGAGAACTTCACAGAAATCAAGAAGAAAAAGCTTCCTGCCTGGCTGGATTTTCCATTGCTTTCTCAGCTGCACTGCGGTGGTTACTTGGGTTTATTCCTCAACCAGAGGGTACCACCACATGCAGCACGGGCGTGCGAGATCGGAGGGGTCACTGGCACGCAGCACCACATCTGCTCTGGAATCTAAAGAAAATCGATTTGATGTGAAAGGGCTGGATGCTCCTCTCACGCTGGGCAAATTAGGAATGTCTTCAATGAAGACCGTGGCATTGCATGAGCACAGGCTGGAGAAAGCTGGGGGAGCTGGCTGAAAAGGCCTTTTCTCGCAAGATCCCTCAGCCTTATACTCTCCGTTGCACTTGCAGAGTAGATCATGCAAACAGGAAATTATGCTTCCTTTCTCCCTCACTTTCCTGGTTTAGATTTCAGCTCCTCCTGTCTAACATCAGCCAGTACAGATAAAGTTATTGTACAGTAAGGGGTCGGTGCTTCTCCAAAGCGTTTTCACAAATAGTTTAGCTCATGTTTATAGCGTTATCCCCAGTAAAAGGCGTAAGTATTATCCCCATTTTACAGGTGTGAAAATCAAGGCAATGACGTGCAGCAATTTGGTCGTGGTGTTGAAAGGAAATTATGTTGGGCTGGCAGCACTGAATTCATGTAACTTATCCCACTTCTTGACTGTAGATGAGAGTTAATACTGTCATGCTCTATAAATATCTGCCAGCAAGTATATGTGGGCTTAATATGAATGTAGAAAACCCTCGTTTTCCCTCAAACTTTGATTCAGTGTCTGAATGTATCTTGGTACCTAGTTTTCCTGCATTTGGTCTGAAAGCCGTAACATGAATCAGACACAAATCTGGGAAAGAAGATTGCCAGAAATAGGGCTTCTGATGTCAGTGGCTGCTGCCCAGTCCTAACCTGCACTTTTCATGTCTCAGTTACAGAAGGGATGGAAAATCTGAGCTGGTTTGGCCAGAAGCCTATCCTGGATCTGGATTCTCCTTTTCTCTCAAACAGTATGTGAAGTTGCTGCTCTGCTATGCAACACAGAAAAGCAACATACCCCCGGTTCTGACTGCTGGAACTGGGATGGATCTGATCTATAAAGTAAAACAGCATGTACAGAAGTAGGCCGGGAAGGGGAAAAATCAGTGAAAAGCTACTTCTAGGGAAGGAGGGAAAAAAAAAAAAGAGAGGGTAGGATTTTGCCCTTAGTGAAGTGTTTTGCTCAGGAACATTTTAGTCCCAAAGCAAATCCAGAAACTGCTGTGAGTATATGACATACGATTAGTATCTCGAACGTTTACAACAGATTGCAACAGATTGAGCTGACATTTAGGCAGCTGAAGCCACATTTGCTAAGTTATGTTTCACAGGGAAAAACACACTGCCTAGTGGAAATGTTCTGTTGTTGTTGGGTGGCAGCTTGCTTTATTATTAGAGATGGTGAGGGTCTTTGTGGCATTTCTACTTGAAGAAATTTTAGGCAGCTTGGAGCTTACGGGCTGGGCACTTCTTTGTTTGCTTGCTTTTGTATTGCTTGGGTTTCTGTGTGTGCATATTTCAGCTAATGCAAAAATAGAGCCTCTTTTATTGCAACATTTCACAGAATTTTCCAGCGTAAATGAGCCAGTTTCCAAATCAAAAGGATAAACCCTGATGAAAAATTGGCTTCTAAATGTGAAATTGTTCATTGTCCACATTCCATTGGCTTTTAAAGGAAAGAAATGAAGTATTTCTATTATGAGAGAAATGCACATTTTAAGGGGGAGTGTGGCCATCCTCTATTACATGGTAAAAAAGCCGTGTCAAATTGGGGAGGGTGTTTTTCCACCACTTTTACACACTCCTGCTTGCCTTATCCTGCTTGCAGAGTACAATCATATACTCCCAGTGGCATGAAGGAAATGCTTGGGAATGAAAAATATCTTTGACTTCCAAACCTCTGCTCATCTTTGAGAAGCTGCCAGGTCTTGTGTTACTGGTGACTGTGTAAATGTAAGCGATATGCTGCTGGCCTCCTGGAAGCAGAACCGAGCACAGCCACCAGTCCTGGTGAGCACAGCCAGAGCCAGTGGTGGCTTTTCTGCTGTCACAGCACGGTGACACAGGCCCTGTCCCACGGCCGTAATCCTGCTGGCACCTCCTGCTGTGGGCAGCTGCTGGGGGTCCCCAGCAAAGAGCAGGGTTTGTGGCACTGTGCTGCTTGGCAGGATGGGGTCTTGCCACCAACAAAACCCCTGTGGATAAAGGTGCCCCTGGACAAGGCAAAGCTGTCCCAGGACAGAGGTGTCCCCACTCCAGTCCTGCTAGAGGACCCTGCCACTGTGATGTCCTGGGAGATGGAGACCAAGGCATCATAGGAATCTGGATATGGGGTGAGATGTGTGTCCTACCCCATGGTAGGGGAATATCTGTGCTCCTTCTCTCACAACCACAGCCTGAGCCCCACACTGTGGCCCTGGTCCCTGAGGGGAGGTGTGGGAGAAGGGCTCTGCATCCATGACTGTGCCACTGATGTAGGACTGTGTGCTACGTGGTCTTCCATTAAGGGGGGAAAGAAGGTTTTAGCCCTTGGGGAGGTTACCTGGGACCTTGTGGGATGCTCTAGAAACAACTACGAGATGTCTGAGGTGCCAGCAGCCCCACAGGGTGCCACACGGACAGAGCAGGAGTTAATCAGGAGGGGGGAGGTGTTTAGGACCCCTCTCTCCTTCCAGCTAATCGAGGCCTTGGTTATCACAGCAGATTTCACTTTTCCAAATAAGGCTCAGAGTTTTCCTAAATATTTCAGAGGCAGATAATATCTCTGCAGGTTCAAACACCGATTCCTCCCGACTTGAGCCAGGGTGACTCAGAGTTTGTAAAATGGAGCCAGGAAAACTATTGAAGGGGTCTTAAATATAAAGCACGTCTCCCTTTGCACAGATTTATTTATTTTTTAATTATTATTATTTTTTTTAATGCAGGTGATATCCTGATAGGCTATTTGTGGTATGAACAGGGGGAAGCCCTGCAATGCTTTTAGTGTTACATATTCCCAACCAGGTTCTCAACAAGGAAAGAGCAAGGTGGACAAGTTTGGACAAGCAGTGTTTGGGTCATGTCCCAAAAGGGATAAAAGACTTTAAAGACTTTCAAGAGAGAAAGAAGAGCAGAGGGGTTGTAGAGGTGTATGGCATCAGAGAAACCCAGAGTGAGACACTGAGTTTGTTTTTTTTTTCTTTCTTTTTTTTTTTTTTTTCCTGCTAAAAACAAACTCACTTTGAACCAAAGCTCATTCTTGTATTATGACCTATTATTATGAAACTACCATTTCATATGAAAAACTCTGAAGTTTCCTGGCAAACAAGTGGCAGCACACACTTGGGCTCACCTATCCTCTACATTTCTGACTTTTATTTGACATCGAAGGAAATCTGGTTAGCTGGTCCTCTCTTCCTTTTGCTGGGGCCAGATCCACCTTCTTCATTATGCCTTTCCCCATGCACTGCTTCAGCACAAAGAGCACCGGGAGGTGCATGGGAGGACGAGAGGCTGCCCTGTGCACTCATTTCTCAACACAGGCTGCAGACATCTTTCATCAGTCCTCCTGTTGTCAGAACTAACCAGAAGGTGAGCGAAGAGGTTATAGTTATTTAGTCTAAAAATAGATTGTTTTAACCTGACAAACCTAAAAATATAGTCTAAAAAAAAAAAACCACCACCAATGTATTTTCTTATATCCCTCCAGCTATATAGTGCTTGACAATGCAGAAGATGATGCAGCAAAATTAATTCCTGATCCTGCAATTGCTCTCCAGGAGCTGAAAAATTGCCTAACTGAGATGAGAGAGGGATCACAAAGGACAATGAAAGTCAGCCTCCTTGATGTGGGAACTGAGCCAGCTAGAGAATTTGGCTAAAGCGGGATGTTTGTGGCATTTTTCTGTACCCATCAGTAACTCAGAAGTGCAAATAAGGGGGGTTTTGCTTTCTCAAATAATGCAAAATTGTACTGGAAAGGGAAAAATCCTCAAAGGTTTTTCAGTTTAGCTGAAAAAAGCTAACTAGGGAGGAAGAACACATATGGGTTTGCAAGCATGAACTCTATTCTATTAGAGCAGCTTTGACAGTGGTGCAAAAATGCACGCTTTTTTTTTTTTTTTTTTTTTAATAAACTGAATAATACAGACTTTGTACAAGTCTTTAGTACATATTCTGGCACTAGCTACTAACCTGAGCTGGCCTGGGAAGAGTCAAAAGTTTGAACTGGAGAGAGAGGAGATGCCCTGCTTGAAAGTGTATAGAAGCAGAGGAAATGTGTGTTTCTGGCATGGTGAGGTCGTCCAGGATGAATTGGCAATGGATCTATTTATACAGTCACAAGTGGGCTTTGACATTCAGTATGGGCAAAAGAGAGATTTAAAAAAAAAAAAAAGCCACTCCAAGAGACTGTGGAAATGGTTTACAGGACATGGCTTGGTCTTTGCAGCTGTTCATTCCAAGCAGCAGCTTTTGCAGAAGAGCATGCAGGCAGAGCATCCTGATGTAGTGCTGAGTGGGGATACTTGGTGGCTTGTGACTTGAAACACTGTTCAAGCCTTGCAAAACAAGAAAAAGTGCACTGCCACAGAAAGGAGGAGCAGTTCTTTTACAATCTGTCACTCCGCAATTAAAGAAAAAACAAACAACCAAATCAAACAAAACAAAAACAAACAAACACAAATCCCTGGCTGCAGGAAAAAGCCCTTAGCCACATGAAACAATACAGAAAGGAATTTCAGGAGTGCCTAATATAGCTGTTCCCCTATGCATGGGCTAGAGCAGGAGGTGACAGAAAGCTGGAGAGCCAAACTATGGGCAGATTGGTGGTCACAGCAGTCAGAGGGGGTGCGCTGGCAACTGCTGGGAGCACGCACAGGTGGTGGATGTAGGCATGTGAGAGCAGGCAGAGAACAAGGGATCCAAAATTGAGCCTCTGATCGGTGTCAGTGATGGGTGAATCCGTCCAAAAAAAAGGGTTTAAACAGGGATTAGAAGCTGTCTCTCTGGGGTGAGCCCACGGATTGATTAGCCAAAGTAGCAGAGGAATTATTGCTCTCTCTGAATAGGTTAGAGTGAGGAAAGGTGTTCACAGCAATCTGGTAGAAATTCCCTTTTTAGCATGTGGTGCGGGGCTGGGGGATGGCAGTACGTGCATCTCATTTGCAGTGCGTGACTCCTTTCACCCCCAGGGACAGAAGCAATCATAACAACTTCCTCCTGTGGTAGGTTTCCAAGAGAGGAACAGCACAGCATGGTTGAGACCTGCACGGAGGTTCGGGGAATCTGGCCTTTTGCAGAGCACGAATGGATTCCCGCTTGCCTACAGAGCATATCTGATAAAGAGCAGAATTGTATAAAATGAGGAACGACTGCAAAACATGACTCCTGCGTGTGTGTGGAGGGGCAACGGGTTGAAGAGGAAGATGGAGTGCGAGTAAATTCCCAGGACTGTCCATGGACTGGTGCCATCTGTACCTCTAAATGGGGAAAACAACAGTCTGAGACATTTTCTGAAAAGGTAGAGGTGTTGGTGAAATGGTCCAGGAGAAAATAGGTACTGGCAGTAGGCTCATTAAGCAATCACTCTGCCATTTACTAGTAACAAAAGGAGAAGAGACTTTACAGACCACTGAGAAAATGGATTAACCTGCAGTCAAGCCCTGACCCTCATCCAGTTCTTCCTGTGAAATCAGATGGTGACACCAGGTCCTGAGTGACTGTTGGAAAGCTAAATTCAACCCCTTTAAAGGAGGCTATTGCTTTCGTGAAGTGCTTGGGGTACTCTAGCAGATTCATTTAGGGTTTCCTTATGAGATCTGGAAAACGGGTGTTGGAAAATAGTGGTAGATACAAAAGACAGGAAGAGAAAAGCCCTGCCCTTATTGCAGGACAAGGCTTGTACTCATTTTGAGAGATGGCTTTCAGATTGAAAATGTACCATCCACTAATACAGAGGCTGCAGTGGGGTGTGTGTCTTTTGTCCAGCCTGTTGTATCTAGCTGATGCCCTGATGCATACCAAAGTCTTTGAAGGGAAACTCATAAACTCTTTATAAGTGGGCTGTGATAAGCTCAAGGCAGCCCATCTGAATCATAAAGAAATGTGAGGTGCTCTGAAAAGAAATAATTTGCTTTTCACACATTGTGGGGGAGCACACCAGAGCTGGAAAAGAGCAACTCAAGTTAAAACACAACCACAGCATGGAAACAACTGGGTATAAAGTGCCCAAGAATAAAATTAAATTGGAAACTGAAAGGAGTTCTGTCCTGGATATGTTTTTATAGCAGAAGTGAGAAAGAGTTTATGAAAGAGACAGCAGATTCCAAAGAAAGAATAAATATTCCTTGGGGACTCTCTGAAAAGACAGATGGAGCAAAAACAAGCAGGAAGATTAAAAATCCCCCAGGAGGTTTGTATAGGAGAGACCTCAGACTGGACTCGCAGTATGAAAACGTCATGACAAAAAATAGTGGCTGCCTGGTTATGCTTGCACCATTTGTAATCTGTCCATGCTCCTTTTCTCTGCTTGGTGCGAACGCAGCAAGAGGCAGGGGAAGATGGGCAGTGCGTGCTGTTCCCGGGAAAGCAGGCTCCCAAGCGTTTGGTGTCAGTCAGCGGTGGTGGCAGAGCTGCTGTTTTCCTGTCTCCTCTGAAATGGCTCCTTTATTTAGCAGCAGCTGAAAAAAATAACAGTAAAATAATAATAATAACAACATCCATAGAGCAGAACATAGGGCAAATAGTTAGAAACTGAGCTGCAAGGATAGAAGGATATCAAGACATTCCCAAGACATTTATATTTCCTTTAATAAAGGGGCTGAAGCTATCTAATTGAGCAGAATGGGCAAGAACAGCAAGGGAGAAAGCAAACAGAGCACACCCTGAAGGAGAACAAAGAGCACTGGCTCTGGGGCAGTGTGGTCCCTTCCAGCATGGAGCCCGATGGGTGGACAAAGCAGCAGCCTCCTGCTATGTGATCCCACCAGGCCCTGGCAAAGGGGGAACAGTTTGCATTTCCTAAAAATAAATTGAGTACAGCAGTGAAGTGGCATCTGACTACCACTCAGCATATGTATTCTCTGAATACATATCTGAAACCATCCGGGTCGAGGGAGGTGACCAGACATCCACGTGTGTACACGTGTGTTGTACTGACATACCAGCAGTTACAGGGTCCGTATATTGATTATTTAAAATGTGACATGCTACAGAATTGCCCAACAACTGCACCAAAACCAACACCCATTTGCTTTCAGCTCCTCTCCCCTCCAAAGAACATAAAAATCCCTTGCCTCTTGGGTCTGATCTAGCCTGCTGTGTGCACAAAGAAGGTGCTAAAATAACTGTTTCTTTTATGGGAAGGCGGGTTCCCAGTTGTAAAAGAGGAACATGAATTTCAGACACGCAGAACAGCCTGGATTTGCTTTGGTTCCAATACTCCTGCTCTCTCATTCTTTGAACAGTCATTTCTTTTGATCCCTGTCTGTACCTCCTTATTGCATCTCAGCTTTTGATATCAGGGGACACCTTTTGTGGGAAAAAAAAAAAAAAAAAAAAAAGTGAATTTTGAAGTGCTTTGAAGCTCTGAATGCTTTGCTTTTCCTCACCCTAACATTAATAGGAGGACATTCACGTCCTCAGTCTATGCTAAGACAATGTGTGTTCTCTGTGTATGAGAACTCCCCTGCAAGCATTCTTCTACCCCCTTCCAGAAGAGGGCCTTGAGCAGGTGAGCAAAGCCTTTAGTTTCTCAGTAGACTTGGGATCAGTCTACACTGAGTCCTGACCAGTGTGTTCCCTGGGTGTGGAAGGGATTGTTATTGCTTGTTGGGATATAACCCAAGCGTGGTGCATAAAGCATTAAAAAATGCATGATAAACCTCTCACTTGATCACAGGCATGTATCTGATTTTAGAAGCCAGTAGAGCATGTAGTATAAATAAATAACCTTATTTCCTAACATATTCCTGTACTTCAAAGCATAGAATAGTGGTGTAGCGTTTTTGTTTCCAGAAATGAGATTTGCTGATAATGCAAAATCTAGTTCTCACCCGTATAAATTACTACTTCACTTCAGAAATTACTGTGACTCTTAAGGTTCATATGTCTTGAGAATTTGGCTTAGAACAAAGAGCTATTAAACAGCTGTAAACCTTAATACAGCCACAGTAGTCCTCAAGTCAGCAGACTGGAGGAGAATTGGAGCACATTTCAGGAGGAACCAGAGGGTTTGTCACTAACTAAAACCCAAGAACATCTTAAAACATCACACGGCAGTTATTCAAGCGGGTGCGACTCCCACTAGCTGCCTTGTCAGCCTCAGGAAAGAATGTGTGTTGTGTTTGGTTTTGTTTTTTAAATGCCACTGGGTTTAGCTGCTGAATGCCCTTCTAATCTGTGAGCAAGGGCTCCACTTTGGGGCTCTTCCAAAGCTGACACGTAGCAAGCTACTAAAGTGAACAGTTAAACTTTTCCATGGGATCAAACTTTTTTTTTCCTCTTTCAAGACATTCAGAAAAACAACCCCAAACTGTTATCCAGGGATTAAAATGTGGAATCTAGATATTTTATTTTTTTTTTCAGCATCCCAGGCCTACAGCCCAGACAGGAGCAGTGGCGGATGCAGAATTGCCATCACTTTTCCTAGGTCAGTGCCTCAGGGCTCAGACCACCTGCACAGCACCTGCAGGCAAATTATCAGAGGTAATTAGCCTGAAGATCTCCACCTGCTGTCAGCTTACCCTCCTCATTTATATAAGACCCTGAGCTCTGACAGAGAGGCTGTGGTGAGTATTTTATTTGAAAACAAGGGCCTCATGTTTCCTCTGCTGGAGGTACTGGGGGATTTAGCCATGTTTCAGCTGTTGTTGTTTGTAAGGTGGACAGAGGCCTTAGGAATACTCCCAGCAACAGAGAATGCTCTATCTCAGGTAACGCAAAAGTGCTGATATTCTGAATATTCCCCTGATTTCCACCGAGCTACCTTTGCTGTGTTCTGCAGCATGGACCCTAATTTTGGTCTGTTTCCATCTGTGATGCCATTCACAGGACATGAATGCACTAAAATGAAGGCAGAAAGAGTGAAGTACTATGTTGTATAGGTCAGCCTTGGGAACTGGTGGCGAACTAGGGCTCAGGCCTCCTGTCCTGCCATGGTATGTGCTGCAAAGTGTGGGTGAGTGTGGGGAGCAAAGAGGCAGCTGTGGAGGGTGCTCCTGTGGGGCAGGCCTGAGGACAAGCCTGTGGTCAGGGGCAGCAGTGTGTCTGTGTGCTAAATGTTGTGAGATGCTGAGCTCAGCACTGGGAGAGGCAGAAGCATGAGGTCTTGCTGTGTCCTGCTCGTTCAGCTGTTCCTTCTGTACCACAGGCTTAATCCATTTCGCTTTGTCTGTTGCAGGGGTAAAAGCTGACTCTGAGGGTTGCACATAGTGAGCAATGCCTGGCTGGGCTGCTAACCTCTTGCAGAATACAGCCTTTCTCGTGTTGGAGGCTGAAATCCAACTTTCTTTCCTGTGATGTGTTTTCCTCCATTTGACCCCTCTAAGGGGACTGATGTGTGCCCTCTTGTGAGGCCTCATTTGGCTCAGGGGATGCATGTCCTGCATCAGCTCATGTGGTGGGGATGCCCCTTGTCATGAGGATTGCTATGGGCTGGGCCAAGGATGTTGTGTCCTGGGCCTTATTATTCTCGAGGTGGCGATGGCAGCAGACCCACAGTCCCCGTGATGCAGATTGGTAGCTGCTGGGGAAGAAAAGCTCCCCTGAGCTGTGAGGGAGGAGGCTGCACCAAGATGGTGGCTCCTGATGTGTGTGTGCAGGGCCTTGCTCAGGGTGTCAGGGGGCTTTGTGCTGGAGGGTCAGGAGCTGCTCTGGTGTATCATCCAAAAATGGTTTGTGTATCAGTGTTTGGGAAAATTGGATTTCCCAATTCATCTGGCTTTTGGTCCTTTATCTAGCAACCACACCTTTTTAAGGGAGGGCATGCCAAGGTAGATTCCTGTAAGCAAGCAGAGCTCCAGGGGTTTTCTGCAGTGACTTACCATATGATGGCTCCTCTTCTCTGTGTGAAAAAGAAATGTTCAGAAACAAGCCCAAGCCACAGATTTCAGATCAGGATCCAGACTTTTTTAAAATACCCTGAAGTTGGGAAGCGCTTGCCCTAGAACAACAGTTGGACTGTGTTCAGCTTTCTAAAATAACTCTGCCCAAAATCCAGACTCTGAACCCCACCCTCTAGGCTCATGCCTCTTTCTTTAAAAAAAAAAAAAAAAGGGGGGGGGGGGAATAAAAGTTAATTTTCTTTTTTTTCTTTTGTCTAAAATTTTTACTTCACTACACATTCCATATATTAGTTTTGCTTTCTTATTAATTCCTGGCTGCTCTAAAATTGATATTTTTGACTTCTCTTGCCCTCTCAACCAGCAGTTTTCCAAATGTTGTCCTTCAGGAGTTAAGCAAAGGAGGCCTGAGAGAAACTGCCACTAATTAACTTTGACAGCTGAAATCCTTGAAATTGCTATTGAACTTGGAACCTTGTGTGCTATTGTTCTTTGCTCCTCTGCTGGAGTTTTGCGTGATGGTGGTTTGGATGGAAACATTTTTGGGCAGGTCCTTGGAAAAACAATGGGAAAAAGCCCTTTTAAACAACCCTGCGAAAGCCAGCAATGGCAATACTGACCAGAATTTACAGATATAATTTCATGCATCTGGAATCGAAGGGGAGCCTTCCCCCAGGTTGATGGCAAGTTTCCACCTGTCCATAAGGGCTCAGGGAACAAGGGACCAAAGTCCTTCCGGGCGTAAGGACAAAGTGATGGTGCAGCACATCTATCTGGATTGAAAATGTAGTATGGGTGAGATGGGTTGTTCTCAGCCCAGAAGTCAGTTGCAAATTGTAATCTTGAAAGCATAACCTGTGGCAAGGTTTTATCTTGAGATACTCTTCCACTATTTTTCCTAATGAGCACAGCAGACCTGCAGAACTGTCTGAAGCACTGAAATCTGCTTCTGGTTGTCTATATCTGAGCATGGCACAGAGGGAGAATTAAAAAAAAAAAAAAAATAAAACTTGGTTCTCAGGCACTGGTGAGCAATACTGGCTTTGGTCCTATACTTTTATTCCCTAACAGCGTTAATAAGGGCAACATATAAAATTATTTTGCCATACTATTTCAGCTTTGCTAAAGCATAAGGCTTGGAATCCCTCGACAGACACTCTTATTCTTTGTGGAATATTTTTAAGCAAAGAGGACTTCTGGATTTGGCCCAATATTTTTCATCTGGGGAATTATGGTTTTCTGGCCTTTCTAAATAAGAATACTATATCCATGTGTGTGTACTTGTCGCCCAGTCCTTTTTTTAATTAAGACGATCACTGGATTCATATGAACCAAAGCAGAAATGTGGGACAGCATCCACAAGTTCTTCTCTGGCTTACTTAGGGTATGTTCCCTTACCACCTTCTTACCCATCAGAGAAGTACTTCAGGAACCAAGCAGGATGTATTTAAGTGTATTTTGTGCTGCAGTGCTGTTGTTTGGGCAACCTCACCACAATCCTGCTGGGACCCATGAAGGCTGTTGTGCTCAGGAGAAATTAAACCCATACCTGCCTGCCTATGGCACAGTGCTATACCCTCTTCCCTACAAAGCAGCACCCCACTCCCCAGCACAAATGTATGTCTAGAAATATGAAAGAAATGACTTTGCTTTCTTGGTGTTAGTTCCTACATTAATCCCTGCAACAAGCAGCACAGATTCAGAGAGTTTTGGAGTCTCAATTGACTCTGGATCAGCTGTGTAATAAAGTAATAATAACAATAATACAGGAATATGAATCCTGTAAATCACTGCCCATATCTGAAAGTAAAATTAATCTTTTTTTTTTAAAAAAGACATTTAAGATTCATTTAGCTCTGTTTTTATGGCTAGCTTTTGTGCCATAATGGTATGGCCCACTCTTCAGCTCCCAGAGGTTACACTAAAACTGTTTCATTTTTGATTTACAATTGCCTTGGTGAGACAGTCCCTGTGCTATTTCTATTCAGATGAGAAGCTCATGGAAGTTGTTATCAGAACATATTGCACTCATTTTTTTCTGACTTTAGAGGAAGATGAAGCAGATCTTTGGAAGCCTCTTGAATTAGATTGATGTACTTTGGCTTTTTTTTTTAAATATTAAAAAATATATTTTTTTTAAATATTAAAAAAAAAAACAAAAAAAAAACTGATTTGCATCTGTGATCATTCCTGCAAACTTATCAGGCCCTTGAATTTATTTCAGCATGTCTGAATAGCTGATTTTATTTGCTTGCTTTGTGATTAAAACTATTGGGGACAGACCACAAATTCACACTCTTTCTTTATAGCAAAGCTTTCTTTGTAATTACTCTGAAAGTATATTTGCAATGCAGTTTCTCATTTTTTATTTATTTTTTTTTTTTAGTAGGGGGATATGCCCGCTTCTTTGCATATATACTTAATTTCCATGTTTTTAGAAAGCTTATAAGGTTTATTCATACTTCAATGTCTGGCAAGAAATGCTTGTCAAACTATCACTTCTGCTCTTAGAGACTCATAGATAATTCATTGTCTTGCCATTTGTTAACGTATTCTGAGCTTGAAATCCCTGTCATGTACTTGATATGAATGTATCTGTAACTGGAAAACTTAATTTTCTATGAAAATTTTAAAGGCATTTCTGACAGTGCAAGCAGGACAGTGCACAGCTCTGATCAAAATTCTGTGTTTGTATATTAAAACAGCGGACTGAGCAAGGGAGCAAACAGAAACAGCACCAAGGGCCCTGAGCTGCAGCCAGACATGATCAGAGACTGACCCTGAGAACAGAACACAGAAGGGAGAAAGAATAATGGTGAGTAGGTGTCTGCAATAGGACCAGGTGATGTCCCACCTGTTATCTGATTGCCCCTCTGTTCAGAGAAACTAAATATGGTTGATAAGGAGGATTTGAATTCATAAAGAGGTTTTAATTAGGGAGATGAAGAAGAAATTCATTTTTTAATACACGGAAAAATCTTGAGATCCTGCATGCTACTGAGCTGCTGGAAGATACCATGGCAAGGACCAACTATAGCACTTGAGCAGTACAGAACAATAGTGCAATAGCACAGGATGACTTCATCCTTGTTCTTTTGGACCTCTTTTGTAAGAGCAGAATGGCCTAGGGGAGGCTGAGAAATACTTCCCTCCTCATGCAGATCCTGCTTGGTGCATCAGAAAGCACAAAACAGGACTGAGAAGCCAGCTGCCTGGAGTCACCAGCATGCTGCTGAGACTGCTGAGGTTTTACAAACCCCCTTGTGTGAGGGGTGGTTGGCCGTGGTCACCATGGGCACACGTCCTACCACTAAACTGGTTGGGTTATAAATCCTCATGCAGACTGGACAGCGGGCTGTCCAAACCCATGGAAAAGGAGCATCAGCCTTCGGTCTATGGTTGTTGATAATGGCTAGAAATGTTCATTTTAGCAAATGAGGTAAGTGTAAAGTTACTATAAGGTGGAAAGCTTCCAAGCCGGATCCTGCCATGTGTCCCTGCTGCTCTTCGGCCTGAGACCAGGCTCTAGTGGCAAGCTCTACCCTGCAGCAAATATTTACTGTGACGTTGTAGTCCCTCAGGGGGGAAAAAAGGGTTTATGATGGAAATGATGATGGAGTATTAAGTACAGTGGCGCTCGTGAGCGGCACAGCTATAACAACAACCTCAAACCAGTAAATAGGAAAAAGGCCTTCTCTGTCCAGATGGTGAGGCAGGCAACATAGCCCTACCGTATGCAACACCAGAGACTTTCCAAATCCTACTCCAAATCTTTTAATCCCTTCAGTCCTTAACGGTTCAAAATTACATCATCATTTCCTCCATTTCAGACAGAGCTTTACCCCTTCTGCTTCATAGCTGCAGTCTAATAGGGCTCATACTTCTTAATCTTAAATGGAAAAATGTATGTCAAGTCAAAACAAAGCGCAATTTCTAGATCTCCACAGGGGGTGTGGGGGAGTGTCTCATAAATCTGTGTATGATTAAAGGCAGCTGCAGATTGACATGGACATTTTGAGCCTGTCAGTCCTTTGCGTGATGTATAGCTATTGCAGCAAGCCAGCAGTGGCAAGCTGAAGACAATGAATTTCCTGCACTTCCTAGTCTTATTGCCAAGGACCAGGAAATAGATGCCTAATCAGCCTTGAATTTGTAAAGGCCCTAACCTAAACCCCAGCAAAAGCACTGCTAGTTCTTGGCCTGGTCATTTATTCTAAGATCTTTCGATCTCTTGTTTCACTAGCAGTGAATGTGGAGAAGTACACCAAATTCCTTTCTGGTAACCTGAGAATATCAGCTAATGGAAAAAACAAAAAGTGCTCTGCAACTATATTAAATTTTCAGTTTTTTTCACTCCCGCCCCCAACTGGCTGATATTAACGTTTTTCTAATGTCTTTGAGATTATGGCAAACAGCTTGTGGGGGGCGTGGGGGGATGACACCCAAGCTCCCTGAACAGCTTGAACCACATCCTCAGCTGGCATAAAACGATGCAGCTCTCCTTTTTATACCAGCTGAGAAGCCAGGGTACTGCTGCTTTTATTTCCAGCTTTGCAGCTCAGTTACTGCAATAAAAGTAAGATATTGAGAAGCTTTGCTCCAAGTGACATCATAAGTTAGTGGGGAGCAAGAAATGTGTTGGCAGAGCTGAATGGGGTGCTGTGCACAGAGGCCATTTGGCACTAGCAGCCAGACACCAGGATCCATGGAGATGCATCCAAGGACATGACCTTGCATTTTGTCTCCTGTTTTTATGAACATCAAACTGCTCTGTGCATTTGAAATGAAGGAAGAGGAAATACTGATGTAAACATACATCTGTAGCATGTTTCACTATAAAAGTCAAGTGATTTAAGAATTATCTCATTGCCAGTGAAGTCCTACCCATTTCCTACCTGTGCTGGTAAGCACTTTCTAGGCAGTCAGCTTCCTGCTGATGTTAGAAGCAAGTAACAGGTATGTGAGAAACAGAAAAAGATGTAGCTGGTGGAAATTATCGTGTTAATACCTCCAGGGTCAGCACCACTCCTGTGTTCAGACCTTAACATTTTGGCTTGGACATAACTAGTTCAGATTTTTTCAGTCTCCCATGGACATTAGAGCAGCTGAAAATTAGGATAAAACAAAGTGTCCCAAATGAGCAGTGAATGTCACGGCTGAACACTGGTTCAGGACACTAGCTTTCATCCCTGCTGGGGAAATCTTCCAGCTGGACAGATTCTACCAACTCGTAGCAATTCAGAGCCCTCACTTCAGCGTAAAGAGAAAAGTACATCTGGCCTATGCTCATCTTCAGCTTTCCATGCTTTTAGGAAAATCAGAGAACTAGCTTATCCTCATCTATACCCTCTGCAGGATAGTCCCATATCAAAGGCATCTATCTAATAAAGGCCAAAGCCAATAATTCCTCTATCAGCATGGTATTAAGTTTGAAAGATGGATCAACAGATGTCACTTTTCCTCCTAAATCTTTGGAAGGCAATGAAGCTTAGGTTGACATTACAATGCTTTTAAGTACATGGAAAAAGCCACAAAGCTAAGTTAGTTATTCAGGCTTCCTTGACAGCTCAGGAGGAAACATATGCACACACAAATGGCATGTACGAGGCGAGCTTATTGAGCTGGAAACTGCATAAACAGGTCAGTAGGAGAACCTGAGATGAGGTTGTAGCAGTAACCTCTTCCCAACTTTGGTAAATAGGCCCCTAGGGCTGGGTTTCAGGGAGGCACCTTCCTCTGCCATTCTCAGTTTGGTGATTGTGGTCATATTTAAAACCATCTGGAAGGAGAAGCTGCCACCCAGTCTGAGGCATGAATTTAGGTGTCCAACAAGCTTTTCTGGTGGGCGCTAGGGTTCCTAGGTGCTTGCAGGTTACCAAGTTTCTGAATAAAAGTTAGGAGTTTAAGGATCAATTTGGTTTTAAAATGCTACTCCTAAATCTTTCACAGGCTGTGGTAAGGATTCATATTTTATCTGGAAATAATGGTATTTTGGGTTCAGGGGCTTAAACATTGAAAAGCTCCTACTGGTATCAGTAAGAGCTAAAACAAAAGGCCCTATTAAAGTCAGAAGGACTGTAATGTGCTCCAGAAGAACTGATTCCAGAAGCTGACTACAGATTTTAGCATTTGCTAACTGGAAGGCCTCATGGTTTGTGTTTGGGGGGCTGAAAATAACTGCATGGAATTTGGAAGCAATCTTTTCAGAAATGAATTCTTCAAAGACAAAACAGAAGTAAAGAATCTGAACCTCACTGTTGTCTTGTATAAAATGGGTAATAACTGCTTTTTGGGGCAATCTCCCTGCATTTTAACAAAGTTGCAATGCATATTCCAACCATCTATAGTATTAAAATTTTCACCTGGCTCCCCCAGATAGCAGACTTGGCAGCAACTTGTTTCAGAACTTTGAAAGCAAGATTAATGAAGAAGAAGGTGTTGAGAAAGTGCGCCAGGGAAGTTGGGGATTGATTGGTTTTTAGCATGGACATCCTTGTAGCACTTACCAGGGTTTCCTGCTTTTAATTTATTCTTACATTATTCAGCTGGAAAGAAAAAAAATCTTAACTTTATGCACTTCATTGGAACATGCTGGTCTCCAAGAGAGATGTTAGCTATTTTCAAGTGAGAATGGTTACCATTTGGCATCTATTTTAAATTCAAAGCACATTGGGTTAATTCATCCTTGTTGTGTCCTTCTCAAATCATGGGATTTCCAGTATGTACGTATTCATTTGGTCCAGGGTGCTCTGCCTCTTTTGGCTCCAGTGCTATATGAGATTATATTAGTTCCATATTCCCCGAAGGATAATATTCCTCCTTGGGCACAAAGCCCATTCTTGTCTCTGTGCACCCCTAAATTAGGCTATAAGGGATAGGTGTGAACACTGCCTAGGACCTTTACTGATCGTGTCAATACCTTTTTAGGTAACACTTTGAAATAACTTAGCATTGGGCTTGGTGCATCCTACCCAGACGTGAAGGGTCTGAGTTGCTCTGCACAGCTACCCTGAATTTTGAAAAAGAATTTAGCAAAAAGGATAAAATCCTGCCAACCCCTTCAAAACATCACCTATAACAAAAGCGCCCATTCAGCTCATGCAGTTGTAGCACCTGGGCTGTTCTGCTGTCTGGGAAATGTCCTGCATGCCTAGACCTCCAGCCTTCAGCTCCAGTTGGGAAATCTCCAAAGTAAACTGCTCCCTTCCCAGGTGCCCCACATTCCTTGCTCCTGAGCTGCACAGAGCTCAGATGATGCCCTTTCCACAGCAGCAAACTGTGCTGCGTATGGACAGATGGACAGAGGTGAGGAACTCAGTGGGCACTGGTGAATGTTATGTGGATACCTTGTAGAAGCTTCATACATCTGCACATCACCACGTAGCACAGCACTACAGAAAAATGAAATACAGTCCTGGCCAAGGAGGAGAAAGGAAGCATGATGTAGGGCCAGGGGTGCAAGAGAAATCTAAAATGACCTTCTGCACTGAACACCACAACGATCTGCATTGCACAGCTGGGAAAGAAGTAGTAACAAAAGAGCTGAGCTGTCATGTTTTGCTGCTGTTTGATGAGATGGCTTGACCAGGAACAAAAACTGAACCTGCTATGACTGGGGCTCTAGACTGGGATGTAGAATCATTTGTGAAGACTTGGGACGTAGTTTTCCTACAGTCTCAAGTAAATCACTCATTTCTTATTTGCAGATAGAGACTGTAGGCCTATGCTCTTCTGTCTTGCCCTGGTAGACTTGAAGGTGCTTTGTCAAGACCAGAGTTTCAAATCTGTTAGGCAAATCCAGCTGAGACCCTTAGGTGCTGCTGTAATGCAAGGCAGGAAGGGCAGCAAAATTTAATGAGAGACTCCCTCCCTCAGGAGGGAGAGAGCCTTTCTAGAGCTGAAAACTACCGTAGTCTGCATTGCCTGCAAAACTAGATTGAAGTTCAAGGTAAATATATTTTCTTCTCTTGTCATCTTTACTGAAGGCAAAACTAAATGATAAGTTCTAAAAAATATTAAATTTATATCTAAATTACTTAAGATTCATAAGAAAACCAGTCTCCCATCTGGGAGTAGCCCATGCAGTTCTCACTGTAACAGGCAGGCCATAACCCCTCCATAGGCAACACAATTACTCAAATAATAAAATTATGCTTAAGCCAGTGCTGATGATAATTTCAAGGGATAAACATAATTATTCTGGCTCACAAATAAAAAACAAAAGTAGTTGAAAGTTAGAAGACAGAGCAAATGGACGATTCTGAATCCTCCCTCTATTGTTGAGCTGTACAAATCTATTGCTTTTCTAATAAATAATCCCAGCATAGAGCATTTTCTTGCCAATATTTTCAGCAGCGGAAGCCAAGCCAGAAGGTTCTGAAACCAACATATTGGCATGGGTGGTTTTTTTCTCCTTCTCCTAATATACCATGGAATCTAGTTAAATATTTTTCCACTCCTTGCTTCTCTCTGCGTCTTCTGGAGAAAATGTGAGTCCTATTTCCTCATAAAAATATCTTAGCGTTTGACAGGTTGGGTGTCTTTGATCCTGAAATGTTTTTGGATGATTTTTCTCCCCCACTTTGACTTTGTAATATAACGCTCCATAAAAAGTATATGCATATATGCAACTTTAAAAGGGGATCCTTATTTGAAATTAAACTTTTACACCAATTAACCTCCTCCCAGTGCGCTATAAAGTGCAGTAAAAACAGTGCTCTTACAGAGACCCTTGCAATTCTCAGATTGATGCCTCCCTGGCTGTGGAACCCAGAACATCTGCTTTAAATTAGCTCTGATGGAAGGTCTACTTGTAAATGCATGACTTAATCAGCCTTACTAAAGTAAATGGCACATACTGTAGCAGAGGGTGCTTCAGAGTCAGACTCAAACCTGTCTTTCTTTTGAAGCAGAGAAGGGGGAAAAAGGGGGGGCACAGAGGGGGCAAACTTTAAACCAAAGGCGATTTCTTTTTTTTTTTGTCTTTTATGAGCTGACATTAGCAGACGTGTGGCTGTACCATAGCCAGTCTAACTCCCAAGCAACATGTGCAGCTGCACAGGGAAAGCCTCCCTTGCTCCTCCCCGTGCTCATACACCGATGCTTTCAGGCCCCATTTAGGCGAAGACTGAAGTTTATTTGGAGAGGTGTGCTAGACAGTCTTCTGGTTTGCTTGCGGGCTCTCTCCCAGCCTTTCTGAGAGTGCCCAGCTTGTCCTGAGAAGAGCACGGCCACAGCTCAGCCAGACGGCTTTGCACAAAGATGAGTCTCTCTGCAGTGCCCAGGCTCTGCTCGCCTTCCCTGAGAAAAAAAGAGCCACAGGTTTCCTGTTGGCTTTTAATGGTGAGGATTGTGAAGGGTGAAGCATTGCAGAAGGTCCTCATGAGGCCGAGTGACTTGGCAATAAAATGACAGATGAGATTCAGTGTATATAAACATAAAGCAATGCATGTGGGGGAACAACAATCCTAGTTTCACTATAAAATGATGGGCTCTGGGCTGCCTATTAACACTAAGAAGTGAATGTTGAATGAAAACATCAGCTCAGGGTTCACAAGCCATCAAAAAAACAAATTAGGAATGATTAGGAAAGGAATAGAAAGCAAAAAAAAAAAAAACACTTCACTCTGTGTGGCCATGGTTCACCCATACCTAAAAACAATGTGTGTTGCTCTCCCCTCATATATAGAAAAGGATATAGTAAACTGGAAAAGGTTCAAAAAAGAATTATCTGATGGTTGAGTAACTTCTTCATGAGAAATGATTGAATCTGGAAAAGAAACAGCTTGTGGGGCCTAGTGGGCAAGACAGAGGTCTACAACACCACAGATGGAAGGAGAGGTTGAGCTGGGATCAACTGTTCATGGTCTTTTTCAGTACAAGCACTAGTGGGCATGATGTGGAGCTAGTAAGAGCCAGGTTAAAAACAAAAGTTAGCGTTTCTCACACAGTAACTACCATACGGTGGTAACAGAACTGGAAATCCCTGTCAGCAGATGTTCTGGATGCAAGAAGTTTAGCATTTTCAATATAATTTAGAGGAGAGGAATAGAATGGGGAAGTCAAAGAGATTGGAGAGAAGAAGAAAAAGTGAAACAGGAGAAATACTCAAGGAAGTCTGCCAAGGGGATGGAGCTGCACACTGGGTATGGCAGAATGACATTTGGGGCAGCTCATTCCTTCATACTGGTTGCGTGAGGCATTACACATCTCCAGTAAAAATAAATTACAGGAACATCATGGATGCAAAATGGGGTCCACAAAATTCTGAGAGTACCCAAACTAAGGCTGCCTGTGCAATGTTAAATTGGCCCTATTGTTCTTCACAGTATAGTCTAACTACACAAATACAACCTAGTCACAAAGTCAACCTATACACCTCATTTTCTCTGTCCTTGTCCTGAGCAGCTTTTATCCCCTCTACATTTGGGTAAGTCTGCTCTCTACTTTGTGCTGGTTGAGCGCTAGGGGAGATGCTACAGAAGAGACAAGGACTTCCCAGTGTCCATGTCCTCATACCCAAATGACAGAGCAATAATTACAGAGAAAGTCCTCCCGAGTCCCCACAGGCACCCATAATTGCCCTGTGGGGAAGTCCCAGCCCAGCCAGAGCAGCACTAGGAGCAGTGAGGTAGCGGAATGTGCTCAGTAAAAGTGGACATTTTTTCTTTTAAGACTTAAAATATCTTTTCTGAGATTGTGGGAACTGTGAGTTTTGAGGAGCTTCTTAAATGTGTTGTTAGGGGAGATTTTATAGGCACAGCAAAAGTCACCTTCCAATACTTGGCAGCTTTTGAGTTCTTCTCTCAGAAGGTAAGAAGCACTACAGCTATTCACTGAAAAGGCACTAGAATTGTCTTAACATAGATAAACAATTTCTCCCAATCTTATTTTTTTTTTAGAGACAACTTCTGATTTGAACAAATACATCTTTACTACATATATTAATATATTCGAGTTAAAGCTCCTAGAATATGTAGAAAATCTCAGTGCATGCAATTGCATTTTCATAAATTATGAGCAATCAGGATAATATTATAGTGGAAAATACTGAGCAATTGTAATAAGAGGCAGTACAATTGGTCATACGTGTAATGCAATCAATATCACTATAATTACGCAGTCTTCTTATTTTGGAACTACCTTTACTTGGGAAGAGAGACATTTTAAAATAATGAGAATATGCTAAGAATACTGGGAAAAAAATGTGGAAAATGTAGATGCTATACCAACAGATACGGATTACATTGATATCTTTATTGTCTGCAGTGTGCTTCATGATTGCATGTTAAGGAACATGAGATTGGTCCTGGTGGATTCAGAAAAACTTTGATATATGCTTAAGTGTTCGCTTAAATTGGATTGAGGCTTTTCCAACCCAGATATCATACATTAATACAAGTTTTGATAGGCACGTTAATTTAACATTACCGTTCATATCCACAGTCATTGAAGTGGGTAGGTAGACTGAGAAAATTTAGGGTCAGAGTGGACCATCAGATTATCTAGTCTGGTTTAGCAGAGAATAATTCACTTCCCAAGGGTAACTCTCTTTTGAGACCAACAATTTGTGTTTGGCACAAGAAAGAATGGGTTTGGCTGAAACCTCCAGGAAGGCATCTTGTCCTGATTTGAGCACAGACAGAAAGCTGCTCACTTTCCTTGTGGATGAGTCCCTGCGGCTAACTATCTGTTCAATGTTTCCTTGCAAGAGTTAAAAACCTTGCTTCCATCTATTGATTTTGTGATGCTGTTCCTTGCTGGGCCTTTAGTACTTTGCATTTTTATGGAGAGACTTGCATACTGTTATTAAGTCACTTCTCAGGCTTGTTTGTTTTTGGTGAGCCAAACAGACACGGCTTTTTAAGTGTCTATCTGTCATTTTCTCCAGCCCTTGATCAGCATTTTTGGCACATAAAAACTCAACATCCAAAACATTCGGTGACCGCTCCCATTCATGTGGCTTACTGTATTTTAGACCTTCCTTCCCACCCCACATGTGACAGCACTGGACTCTTGTTCAGTAATCCTCTTGATGAGCCATATTACCAAAATGCTTAGATTTTTTTATTTTTTTTTTCCTCTGAAAGGAAAGCTCTGCAATCATGGCTAGCGTCTGTTTGGCAAGCAGCTTTGTCTTCCATTTCCTCTGCTGGGATGCTTGGGACTCTCTTCTGAGTTGCTCTACACTTTACAATATAAAAATATGGCTTGTGGAAAAAGCCTCCTTTCCCTCTGCTGGTTCCATTCAAAACAACTAACCCAGAGTTAAATGGGAGCTTTCAAACCCCAACATTTCCTGGGGGCCTGCTCTTTGCTATCAATCCATCATTTCTTTACAGCTCATTTTCAGATACATTTATTACAAGCTATTCTCTGGCTACACCCTTCTTCATGTCATAAATCAGTTGTTTCTGGCCTGGACACTGCTCAGGAGCAGTGCCACTCCTGCCAGCCCTCACAAAATGCAGCAGGCTGAGTCATACCTCAGCAAAAGGTTTGTAATTGCCCAATTTAGTGTCATTTCTTTTCCATTAGGGAGCCAAACTGGGGGTGACCGTTTACATTTTTTGGATCATACATATTCTAAATAACACCTTGTTGCTGTTGTCTTTCCCCCCCTCTTCTCCTTTGTTTCTGTTTTATTCATTATATGTGAGCCTAAAAAGTATTTATTTAGCGTCAGTCTTTTAGTATTAGAAAATGGGAGACATACTGATTGGTAGTTGCTCATGTGAAGTTGTTTAAATAGTACTTTAAAAGACATTAAGCAGCATTTCACATCAAAAACCACTCAGACATGTATTTGGAAAGATACTGACTAGACTCATATTTCCTGTATTAAAATACTTGTATAAAAATGTGTTCTTCTCTGATTTATCAAACAAGCAAATGACCCTCTGGAGAGTTTCTGGTTCAGACGTGAATACCTAAGCAAAATCTTAGTGAATCATTTGAAATTGCTAGAATTTTCCATATGAAGACCATTATAAATGTATCAATATTATGGTGTGTGAATATTCAATACATGCCTGAAATCTGTATTGTTACAATGTTCGTTCTCGAGATGCATGAGTATAAATGCATACAAGACTGCCAAGAAGACACGCAGAGAATATCAATTCCTTATTCACATTTGGTTTGCTACATGCCGACAAAATGTTTAGCTGAACTTATCTCCTCAGCTCAGCGCCATAAATTTCAGCTGAGGTAGGAGGAACTCTTTTTCACATAATTGTTTTGCACATTTTGAGACAAGAAAACACTAGGGTGAGACCCACTGAGCAGATCTTAGCAGATAATTTGACCCATCTGTAGGATTTAGGAGTAGGTTGAAAGATGTCACAATATTTTAAGCAATTTAAAAGTCATGTGTCTAATTCAGCCCTCAGATATAGATGCATAAAAAACTCAGCCAGATGTTATAAGGAAGACAGGGAATTGTGGCGGACATGAAAATCAGAGTAAAAAGAGAGGACAACACACAGATCTTGGCATAGAGCAGGCATTCAGGTCCTGATCTGAAACCCAACAGGGCTGATGGAAGGATTCCTATTGTTCTCAAAGGCTTTGGGCTAGTATTTTCTAAAAAACATTAAAGGTAGTGAGGCGCAGGGATGGCAGCCACAGCGCCTCATAAAGATTACAAGGACTTTGGCTTAAGCCTGAATGAAGCTGAGAGACAAACATATGGATGATAAATGTGGATGTGAGTATGTATGTGTGTATATGTTTAGTGTGGGTTTTATGGAATTACTCTCTGGCTTTTCCGGTTTGGATGAAGTTCATTTTCTGTCAGTCACCTTACCATCCCTTCCAACAAACTGCCATTGCCTGATTTTTCAGATCTAATTTTATATAACCAGAAGACTTTCATTTTATATAAACCAGAAGAAATGAGGCCTGGGAGGAATGTGTTCCAGCCCCATCAGAGGCCAGCCCTGAGAAAGAGTGGTGGGCTAGGTGTGCTTCTGGTCCCCAGGCTACCAATGTCCTTGCAGGCACAGAGGAGGAAAGCTACCTGATGTGCTGGTGCTACAGTGAGGAGCTCCAGCTTGTTTGGCTTCTCAGATGTGGAACCTCCTAATCTGTAGAAGAAAGAATTAAAAAAAAAATAAATTAAAAATCCTCTCTTGGGAGGAGCTGGATTTCCCTTTACACTATAGGAAAAGTCTGTTGCAGACTGTGGGGCCAGGGAAGAGCAGAAATTAACTTTTTGTTTGTTTGTATTGTCAAAGATTGGAAGGTAAACTTGGCCATTATGTAGTGAGATATTAGATATTAGAGCAAAAATAGGCATTAAAGAAAGAAAGCTACAGCTGACTGGGAGGCTGAGGGCTCAGCTCAGGTGTGTAGGAACCTCTCAGTATTAACCCTGCTGGCAAACCTCCTGTGAGAAAACAGGAATGCTGTTGGAGCAGGGGAAGAGCCTGCAAGTAGACTACAGCTGGATGTGGTTACACTTCAGGTGATTCTGGTCTGTGATCAGCAGCACGGGTGCCTGAGCAGTTCAAGGGATGGCTCTTGTGAGAAATTTCCCTGACAGTCTAGATGGGTCTGGTATCAACCTTAAAATAAGACAGAGAGTGGGAGGAAAATCTCCTAGTATATGGTCCCTGTGGTTTACATTTTTATGCCATTAAAATTTTTCCATAATCCAAGTGCTTGAAAATCAGTTGATTTTGGACACCTCTATGAAATCTGTCTTTTAAAGGTGATTTATTTTAGAATGGTAAACCAGACAGCATAGAAAACAGCTTCAGAGCAGCTGGAGGAGCAAAATGAGATGCAGTTATAGTGCTACCTTCATGGGGGTCTCAGTGAAGAAGGGGTTTCTGAATATCCTCATGTGTTGGGACCTGCAGTGGTTAAGGGAGAAAAAGGCCTTCTACAGCTTGTCAGCTTTGGGAGAGGACGGGCTTTGGGGGCAAGGAGGAGACTCCTCCATGAGGAGACTCCTGGTGATCTGTCCCTAGCCATGCCTAGGGGCCCATCTCCTCTGTGCATGCAGCTGTAGCCAGTTCTTCTAATGGCAGCCGTGCAGCTGTGGTGTGGGTTTTACACAAAGTGAGAAGTCACAACCCATCACTGCCATCCTGCTTGCTCCTGGGGCTGAGGAGACTTCATGCTTCGTGCCAGGGCTGCCATGAGGCAAGCTCACTCGCACTGAGGGGAGGTAAAGCTGAGGGAAGCGAGCTGGGCCTGTGGGGTGGGCAACACTGGTAGGGACTGGGGTGTGGGGTGTGGAGGATCCCTTAGGATCCTCAGGCAGGAGGCAAGGCAATGCTGGGCTCTGAAGGACTGCAGTGTCCTCGTGGTAAACCGGACGGAGAGCTTGTTGCTTTGTGTACACTTTGCCTCGGTGTCTTGTGATGAGGCTCACATCTCAAGCTTGTGTGGTGAAGACCTGTTCTGTCATAATGGGCCCAAATGTCCCGATTGTACATGGCAGCCTCCCGTGTCTGTTGCACTTCTGCAGATCTCTGCTTTGGACGAGTATCCACTAGGAAAATAGTGCCAGGAATTACGTGTATTTTTCTACTCAGTAGTGAAACATATTCCCTCATGGACCCTCAGTTTTCTAGACCTCTGCTAAGACGGGGCTGATCAGTGCTGCTGGAACAAGTTAACCACAGGACTTCACCCAGACTATTTGTAATGGAGAGGCGTTGTAGGCCGAATATCGTATTCGGTGACTCTGTGCAAAAGAGTGTCTTTACTAATTGTTAATGTTAGCATGTGAAAAGCTTAGATAAAATGTTCTGTGGTTCAGCATCAGGCATGAGTGTCACTAGGTACCCTCCATAAATTGCTGCCTGGTGATGGCAATCAGCACAGTGGTCTCGGCTGTTGCTGTTCTGCTCTGTTACTGAAATGTGAGCACACCCCAGTTCACGTGGGTATGTGTCTATCCATGTGCTTCTGCAAGTGTGGGAATTAACTCTGTGTCTGTATTGGTTTTTACAAGACGGGATGATTTCTTGCACTTTATTCACAACAAGAGTTTGACTGTAGCATGCACACTCTGGAGTAATGCCTTGTATGTACTTCAGACACTTCAAGGTCTGTAACCCCTCAATGGTTTCATTGCTGTGCTTGTTATTCTGTGTTTGCCTTCCCTTGTATATCTCACTGCTTCTTCCTTTTGGTTGTTAAAATGTATGCTATGGTGGCCCAGGATGAAGTATGTAGACCATATCTGCATGTGGAATAAGCTACAGAAACTACTCCACAGTTTCCTTTTCAGTAAGAGGGCTTTGCGACACGAACATAAATCTTCAAAGTATGTGTTGAGCCAGCTGCTACATCATTTAAAAATAGTTAGGTTGGTGCCAACAAGACAGATCACTCGACTTGGGGGCCATAAACAGAAATCAAAGGCATGCATTAGCAATGCCCCAGTGTTTGTATGGTTCCACGAGGAACCCTCTGCCCCTTCTAGCACGTATGTGATGGTGTTACAGAATTGTCTGCTGTCACTTCTATAATGCATCAATGTCACCCAGCCTGGGAGGGTGCAGTATGTTGGAGGCTGTATGAAGGCAGAAGACATTTTTTAACATTTTTTAATGTTAGACTCCAGCCAGCTTTCTCAACTTCATGATAAAGGAGACTTTTTAAGAGTGCTTGGTCTTATATCCCCAGCAGCTTGGGTGACATGCCATTTGGATGTTAAATACTTGAAAAAGGTTAAAGCATATGAAGTGGTCAAAGGGAAAAGAAACAAGGTCAAAAGTTTAAGCTATGGTACACGGTAGGCAAGGAGAACTCGTATTTTAAGCAGTCTAGACAGCATATTAGCAGAGGAGGCTTACTGTGTTGTACTCTGTTTATGGGAGTTTTCCATAAACTGCAAAAATTATTAGGAATGCAGCATAACCAAAGCTTTGCCTTTTCCTGTTGAGAATAAATTGTTGTGCAGTTTATATTCAAAGAAAATGGCACCTATATAGACTTAATTTAAGTGAAAGAGCCACGGGGCTTCAGGGGAAAAGATGGAAAAAAAACTATTTAAGATGATTTTTCCCCCCTTAAAAGAAGAAAAAAAAAAAAAAGTAATTTACGTATCTGTCTAGAGAAAAGTATAACATAGCCATTGGTGCTTTATAGCAGATTTAGGAGGCGACTGCAGTATTTAGGCACCTGTGTTTTTTATGTTCACATGTATATATTTTCATGTTTGTAGAATGAAAGATATGCAGTCTTGATTCATTTACTTTGCTCGGCTTGTTTCAGGCTTTTTTTTTTTCTTCTTTTTCTCACTGAATAAAAAGCAAAGTATGTGGCATTTTCAGTCCATAAATCTTGCTTGCTGTGGGCCAACTTCTGCTCACAGCTTTTATTTACAGTAAGTTAATGAGGCCAATACATACCCCAGGGCAGAGTTTGGACCTCTGAGGCTACCTGGGTAAAGCTGCCTAAGTGGAGGGATGGTTAAAGCACTGGCTGGGGACTTGAAAGCCTTGGGTTCAGCTCAGTTCAGCTCAGCTCTGTGATGTGACCCGTGAGCTCTTGGGGGAAGTTGCTTCCACTCTTCTAAGCTCCATGGCTGTGCTCCACAATGGGCCTGAATTGCAACTCTTTCATTCCTCTGGCTTTATGCTAAAAATTTGCACCCTTACCTGTCTCCTTGCAGCACTGCAGAAGGGGAAATGATGGATATTTTGGTCTGCCCTGGAAGCCAGTTCTTTAGGGCAAGGACTGCTTTTTTTTTTTTTTTTTTTTTATTCCTTTCCACTAGTGAGTAAAATTGTCTGAAATGATCTGTTAATAGCAGCACCATCAGCAAATCTGATTATCGATGTACCATACATTTAACATTTATTAGCTCTAATCAAGTAATCCTTGCCAAAACTCGCTGGGGAAATACTGCTTTTACCCTCTAAGGTTACCTGCAGATACGTGACTGAAAAGCAGGCACTGAAATTCTGCGAAATAGCTGCCCACGTGGGTGCGTATCTAAAATATGTGTACCATGACAGTTTTATGCAGAACACCTCAGCTGTTGCAGTTCTGCCTTTCACTCAGACAGACTGATGGTCTAAATTGTGAACACGTTCGTAGTCCTCACGAGGAAGAACCCCCTACCTGGACTCTGGCCTATAAACCACCATCAGTTAGGTTTTTCAAGGGAAACACAGTATTCCTTAGGAATCATTTCTGAACTTCAGTTCAGGAGTTTAAAATACTGCCATGGGATTTTCAAAAGCTGCCTTTAGGAGCTGTGTTGGGCCAACACAGAGCAGTTTTGAAACACCTGCCATAGTTATGCTGCCACTTAGCTGCAGGTGTTTTATGTATTGTTGAGCATTTTGCTGTATCTCGTGCGTATGGCTAACACTGAAAGGTGTGGCTGGATTTGTGTTTTGTAAAGTTGAAACTGTCAGGATAAGAAAAAAGAGAAAAAAAAAAAAGTGGAATTGAGAAAAAGAAAGGCAGAAAGATGGGAGAAAATAAAGACGTGGGAGCTATTTGAAAGACTAGGAAGGGAATAGAGAAAAGATATTAAAAAACAAATATTATCTATATCAGCTCCAGCCTCATGAGATGTGCCTTATCTTACGCAAATGTTATGATACCGTGAAAGAGTTTTTAAATTTTTATGATTTGTTCTTATTGCTTGTATACGTGTGTGATCTCAGAGCTTCACTGAGCAGGGGCTGAGAAGTGGCAGAGCAAGCAGCAGTTCCCTGCCAGGAAGATAGCTGGGATTTGAATCTCAAATAGGACTGCACTTTACAGTGGCCCTTTAACAAAGTCAAGGTGCTGCAGTCCTGTCCACTGTGATAGAAGGAAAAAGGGGAATTCTCTTCCCTGAGGATGCCTGAACTTCTAGCAAGGTAAATTCACATAGAGCAGAAGCCTTACTGTGAAGATGAGATGAGGGAGGATTTTTAGCAATGTGCAGTGATGAGTCATTGCAGCTTCTATTAATATAATTGGCACGTATGTAAATAAATTCACATGTGCTCCTCTGAAAAGTTAGCTCATGAGGTCAGGCAGCAATAATAAACCAAGAAGAAACGTAATTTTATAAAGATGGTGAGCCGTGGCATTATTTTCCAGGCATTTTAGAAAGAAAAGGATCAAGATGGTCATTTGCAGTGGGTCTTTTAGCTCTGCACAAGTATGTTTCATGTGCTTCAGAAACCACTCTCATTTGCATGTGGTTTCCTAGAAAAGTTTGCTGAAGAGATCTGCACATTCTCTGGTTTCTCAAGGACAATGTGTGGCGTTTAGATATATGGCCAGGGAAGGGATTGTAAATCAGCGCTGAGTGGAGCTTCACCGTGTTATACCAGTTGAGGATCTGACTGTGTATAACAGGAGCTGGGTGAAATCCTTTCATGTTTCAGGTGGTGTTATACATTAGCACCAAATGCAGGGCTGCCTTTCTCCCTCCCCTCATAAAAGTCTGAAACCTGTTGCCTATTATGCCCTTAGCCACCCATTCATAGTTCAGATACCCTTGAGTCCAACAATGTACAAGAAGAAACTTGTGTTTGTTGAACAAAAGCTGCTGCTGCTCTTAGGGTGGGACTTTCCAGACTTATGGGTTATCCTAATAAAACCCAGGAATGTTTTAAAGGCAGTAGCACTAGAGACCACCAACTATTTTATTGTTGAAGGCTAAAAGAAAAATCTATTATACCTGAGATTGACCCTGTAGCTGTTTCTGTTAGCAGGCTTCTTAGAAAAGTAAAAGGGCTGAATTTTTACAAGGGCATTAATGCATTATTTTAAATTGCACGAGTCTGGATTTTTACACACAAATATATAATAAGCTGATAAGAAAATAAGCTGGATTTGGCCACTTTACATATCCTTTCTAAATGAGAGTGGAGACAGTGTAAACAAAGAGGACCAAATCTTTCCTGTTCAGTGTGACTGTGGCAGAGAGGCTGGGATTAGATGATTTTTAATGTCCCTTCCAACCCAAGTCGTTCTATGACTATTGTTACTTTTCTAGGTGTGTCCTGGCCTCATCAGGGTTATAAGGATAAAAATACACTCATAAAAGATGTCAAAACATACATACATCCTCACAATATTCCCTTCAAACAGATCACAGTTAATGAACAGGGATTTTATAGGCAGAAAACTGAATCACCAAGACCAGACATCTCAAAATAGTTCAGTGCATGATTTCTGTTGACACAGATGCAATAATGAACTGTATTTGATGAACCTGGGCTTCCCATGCCCAAGGCCATGTAAGAAGGCATTGGGTAATGACTCAGTTTCTCCTGAGAGCCCAACCAATACCACGTACTCAAACCATCATTTGTTTTAACACTTGTCCTGCTGGAGGTAACAAAGCAGATGATGTGAAAGCAAGCCATGGTCCATAGTTAATGGGAGTGGCAAGAGGCTGGTGTCATGGGCACAAAGCTTTACATTTGTGGAAATGATGGTAATAGGTTTGTTTATGGTGCCCCATCTTAGGTTCAATGATTCAAATGCCTCTTCCAGGTTCCTGGCTGGTCGTATGGTTGTGCAGGATCTTCCCTAGCCGTACCTTTGCCATTATTACAGCTTTGTTGGTTGCAACGTTAATATTTCTATCATGAAATACTGACTGTGGAGGATGTGGAAATACAATGCAGATTTTCAGAGGTGAGGATTTAATTACACGAGTATTGCTTGCTCTCTCAAAAGAGCAATGCCCATGGTCTCTCTCGGTACAGGATGATATATGTAATTCAGAAGATCTGAACCTAGCCATAAAACTCACTGTAGCCCTGACACTTGAGATATAGGGCCAGGTTGTCAAGCTCTCAGACAAAGAACAGTTGTTCCAAATACACTGAGGGAACCCGCACATGTGAATATCTGCCACAGTGTATGTGGTAGCCTAATTTACGCCTACAAATCCCAGGGAGTATTTGTGCTGTTTGCTGGTAGTAAACATTACACAAACGGATCTGAGAGAAGGCCTACAGAATTGGCTCCTTGCCTTATTAGTTTAGAGGAAGATTCTTGCTGGCTTGACTGCTTGTAGGTCACACTTCAGATGACAGAAAACCAGAAATTAAGAGTGCTGGATACATTTTGGCCCTAATATAGTTTGATTTAAATTAATATGTGATACTTGACATGGGGCTACTTCTTAAAACCTCCTGGTTTGATTCCCCCTCTAAATGAGAAGTGGGGGGAACAGACACAAAGAAACAATGATCAAGATCTAGAGATTTAAAAATCAGCTGCTGTGCTTAGTCCAATGTATTCCCTGATCTGCCTACACATTTATTCTTTTGCTCGCACACAGACAGAATTAATTCATCCCAAGATGCAATCATGCATCTGTTTTATATATCTGACTAGTCACTTCAGAAATATTTTCAACTCATGGGGAGCATTTACAAGTGTAAGAGCAGGAAAGGTGACAAATAAAGGTGAGAGTATACATTTGCCAGACAAGAATAATGAGACGTAATCGCTATGGACAAAAATCCACTTTTCTGTGAGCCATCCTGTACGTAAAGCCCAGTAGGGATTCGGTGATTTCACCTGGAAAGTATTGAGAGGTTGTAAGGAAATCCTGCCTGTTAATAGAAGGCATAGGTAGGAGTCAGCTCCTCCACATCTACAGTAGCACAAGTTTATGCTGCTTGCTTTGAAGGTAATTTCAAGCTGTCAGTTAAAGCGGGCCAGCTGCTATTAGCTGCTCATCCAAACCAGCACATGACAATATGAAGCAACAGTCAGGAATGCACAAGGCAGGATAAAGTCTAAATAAAGGACCCTGTCGCCTTCCAGACAAACTCCTTGTTTCCTCAGGTGAACTTTTGCCTTCGTTCCTACTCATGAATTCTTAATCTTCCTACTAAAAAGCACAGACGTTGTCCTCTCTGCCAGCAATTGGGTCTTATTTCCACTGTTTTAGCTGTGTTTGCTCTTGGTCTTAACAAGAGTCCTGGCTTAATTGACCCTCACACAAGTGCAAGCTGAAAATCTGTCTCTGTTCTGAACCCCCGCTTCTCTCCAGGTTACTTAAGCTGACAGGGTTTTGTCTTTCCTTCTTATCTGGCTATCCGCACTGACCGGGCTGCAGCAAGGAAAAGAGGCTGACCACAAAATGCTGAGAAGTGAGCTACCTCCGGCTTCCTTCGAAACCTCCTCCTAGCCCCAGAGGAATGCATTCGGAAGGCCAAGTGTCTCAGGAAGCAGCTGCCACGCTAAATACTTCTAGTTGGGGATCGGTCCTGAGATGGTGGGAAAGTTGAACTGGTTTGGAAAATGTTAGTGAAATTGCTGTCGAAACCAGCTTAGCAAAGAGCTGCCACTCAGCTCATGTTTCAGTGGCTTAGAGCAGATAAGAAACCCCCCTCACAGCTCAGAGGCAAGGAGCTTTTAGCACTTGATAAGTCAAATCGTGTTTAGGGTAAATAAGCAAAGCTGCAGTGCTTCATTGCTCTGGAAATAGATTTTCTTCTCTTGGAAGATGACAGTCGATTTTTTTGCAGTACACCCAAGGGTTGCAATGTCAGGAAAAGGTCTCTACATTCATATATTTGAGAACTGTGGAGGTAGAGAGGGATTTCAGGCCTGCTGTAGTCTCCGAGATTGTGTTCTGGTACAGCTTCAGGAGCAAGGCTGCATCCAAATGCGTGTTCATTTACAGCAGTGTAATTATTGTTTAGTTTGCTCTGTTGCCCATCTTGTGGCCAGAAACCTTGGTTAGTGCAAGTGCAAATGTTGGACATAAAAAGGCAATAAAAAGACTTGATTTAGCATATTTATATCAAAACTCACTCATGTGACCAGTTTATTCTCAATTACCAGAGTTTTTGGGGAAATAAGATTTATCATTTGCTCTTTTCTTTTCCTAGGATAAATTATATAATTTAGGCGGGTCATGATCACTTTTTTTTTTTTTTTTTTTTTAACATAAATTATTATAAAAACATTGCATCTCTGTTGTATAGGTAAAGTTCATTTTGGGAAAGAAACCTTCCTAATCCCAGAAGAGTTTTAGGAAAGTGGAATACACCGACCGTTTGCGGAGCAAGAGGGCTTGCTATTTTGCAAAGTGTTGCAGGCAAGACCGACCTCTGCAGGACAAAGTGAACAAGTATAAGGAAAATCAGAGCATGAAACTGTAGCACCAATACAAATCAAGTGTTCACCCATCTTTTGGAGGAAGTCTTTCCTTATTTTCTTGAGCCAAACTCAAAGTTTACAGAATGGGGCAGGTGAAAGTTTTGTTTGAGCTCTGGCCCTCCTGAGAGAGGGCTTCCTTTGCTCCAGCTGATACATGGAAAGGTTGTGAAGGGTATTAAACCCCAGCCACTAGGTTTGTTCAGGGTGATAAACTGCTTCCAGAGTGGTTCTCAGGCCCTAAGTCAGAGTATGCTTTCCTATGAATTTGGACGTTCACATGATGGTGAAACTCAGGCTGACACTGCAAAGGGTATTAACACTTTTGCAAGCCCCCTAGGACCAAACTTGAGATGGGGACAGAGCGTGTGTGGCAGATTGGAAGTGTTTCTCCTCCTACATGCTGATTTTTAGTTTAACTTTTTAAAAGAGTCCTGGATCAAAAAGTTACCTCGACTCTTTTAATGGCTGTTCTGGTTCTTTTCCCTTTAATTACTTGCCAGTGCCAGAGTGAGTTGTTCTTGTACAGTCAGCACTGCAGATTCTTCAGAGACCCCAAATCAGTTGAGTAAAACCTAGTAAATCTCACAAGTTGCTTGGTGAGCAGTGGAACTTGTGAAGTCAGGCTTCCTGTGCCTCTTCAGCGTGGATTCTCCGGTGTCTAATAACATCAGTGTCTCTGAAGTGGTTGCACATGTGTATTCTCGGGTGGCTGATAAGAGGTGAGCTCACACTGTGGCTTTTTTCCCCTGAGGACTTTCTAACTTGGATCTCTCCCCTCGTCCAACGTCTACGTGAGAGGTAGGAACTCAGTGTATCTGAGTCCTCAGCCCTGCTGTCGCATTTGGTTGAAGTTACCAGACAGTTTTAAGAGTTATAGAAGGAGAGGGAATGAACAGCAAAGACCGATGAACACGTGTGCACGCCCACACACAGGCAGTCTGGTGACCCTTTAAGCCGGCCACTGCAAAACGCAGCGCCTCGCTCCCTCCATGCTCACTGCAGGCTGCCCAGTGCTTTTCCGAGTGTGCTTGGCACAGGCGTGTACATAGCTGGGTGGTGAACTGATCACACTTAGAAAAGTGTGAATAATTGGGTTGGGATGTTAGGTTTGTGTTAATAAGGCTGCTTGGCATCTTTTTTTTTTCTTTTTTTCTTTCTTTTTTTTTTCTTTTTTTTTTTTTTTTCAGCTAGCACCTCATGTGATTTGCTGCGAGGCTGCACAAACACCTCCTACAGAGGCAGAAGTGGGTGGCCAGGAGGGGGTAAGGAGGTACAGACACCGTGATGGACAATGATGACAAGTGCAAGTCATTGTTCTGGGTACAGGAATGTCGGGGTTGTGTTATGCTGGAGATCACGTTTGGTTATCACAATGATTCCTTATGGCCTAAAAATCTTTTTTGATATCAGTGCTTAGGCTTTGGCTACTGAAAAAACAAACAAACAAACAAAAAAAAAAAAACAGGTTATTACAGAAATTTAGATTTGAGACCTGGTTTCAAAGTGCTGGAACGTTCTTGGTTTTCTGATGTGCTTTGTATGAGGTTCTTGCACTTTGGCACTGAGAAGCCGAGCCTTGGTTCCTGTTCCTTTTGAGATGCGTTGTTGAATTCAGTTACCACTAATGGTTTTCTAGAGCCACAGCTGGCAACAAAGCCGCTCTGATTCTGGTTTGCATGTCACATTTTTGGATCTTGACAGAGTTTCAGGATTTGCATCGTACATGTCTAGGAATATTCTAAGTCCCTGCAATTATTTATTGTTCACTGTTGCTGTCTGTCCTTATTTCCACAGTGTGGAAAAAAAAAAACAGAAGAGCAGAATGAGCTCCCACCCCCAAAGAACCGACTGTTTTCACCACACATTGCATTCTTGTTACGGCCACCACCGTACTGCTTTCATTCACCTAACCCTGCACTATTCAGAAGGAAGCAGCTAAGGAGGAACTTACTCTCAAAATACTATTTTGGGAAGAAATGTTACTTCAGGTGGCAAGAAGTGACAAGCTCTGAGCACACAGGTTTCCCCTTCCATGGTGAGTATAACTGATGACTGTTGGGCTAGCTGTTTTGGAATTGCACATCAGGAAACCCAACCAACAGTGTCACGGTTGATAATCATCCGACAACTGACCCCTTTTCTGCTTGGTGCCAGCTGGCAAACACCTACCATAACCAATGCAGTGGAAAAACAGCAATGCTATGTCCAGCAATACCTACGTTATTTCCCATATTCCCACTTCAGCCTTTTACTGAAAATTTAATTATGGCCTTAATTACTCTTCTGTAGTCTATGTGCTGCAGCAATACACTGGAGCTGATTAAAATGCCTATATTTTTTTGCCCAAGGCAGAGTACTGAAGTAATTGATTTGAAGCAGGGTTTTGTTTAGACTATACCACAGTCACTGGGCTCGTGAGCTGCATCAGTTCCCTTCTTAGAATCACAGAATGATGGAATATGCTGAGTTGGAAGGGACCCACAAGCATCACTGAGTCCAGCTCCTGGCTCCACAACTCACACAAGTGAGTGTTACTCGTACTGAAATGGGAAAACAGTTTTATTCTGCTTTCTTCCCCTGGAAATCTCTTCCTGTAATGGTTCCTATTTACATATTGAATAATCTGGAAGTAAAAAACTCACTTCTTGCTTCCATGAAGCTTTCTTTTTGAATAAACTCAATTTGTGCTCCTCAGCTATTTGGCTACCAGCATTTTCATCCCAATCCTCTTCACACACAAGCACAGATTACAGGAGTTTGTTCCAGCTCCAGATAAGTAGGAGCTGGATTTTTCTGTCCTGTTTGCCAAGCTGCCACAGTCCATCAGAGGAAACATAGTTCAGCTATGCATCACAGCCTACAGGGCCCTGCGGTGCTTGGCCTGCAGCCCCTATTTTGGCGACTCACGTGTGTACAGATGTGAATATTGACCGAAGATAAATATCCCAGGCTCCCAATAGGGAAATAAATAAGTGTCTGCAAAGTTGATTACAGAAATTGATGTTTTCTTTCTTGAGGACGTTTCGTTATTGCTATTCCACCAGAAAATGTGAACCAGCCCTAGTTAAACATGAGGAGCGGGTTTCATTCGTTCAAGTGGAAATGCCTACAGCGTAGTCCTTTATGCAGTGTTAATATTGCACATTTCTTTTTAGTCCGCAGAGAGAGGCGCACACCGTGTGTGATTTATCTTATTGCAGACCTCCAAAAAAACTTCAGATGAACCAGGCCTGGAATTGCTTCATTCCCTCCAGTGGCTAAATGGAGCATAAGTGATTACAAAACAGACCTCTAACTGGAAAATTCACTCCAGCTCCTTAGAGAAATAAGATGTGAGAATGTCTGCAAATTTGTTGATTCGGGTAATGCATTTTTTTCGACGTGTTTAGGCAAGCACCTACTAGACGTGAGTATCTTAGGGTGATTCCAACAATCAGGTATCACAGCTGTGACATTGTTACCATAAGCTGCAGCTCAAAAATTCCTCCAGACTACTTGAAATGTGCTCGCCATCAATATCAGGTAAGGACATGTCTCTTTCTTTTCCTTTCTGTTTGCAGGGAGGGGGCAGGGGAGCAAACCACATCTTCTGCAATTCAAAACTGCCAGAGTTCCCGTATGAGTTTCTTATAGTACGCTGGGATCTTAAGGAACAGGGGATCTTGTTTCACACACATCTGTCTTTTTCGAACCCACATCACCACAACAGCAAACACTTGGTTTTAGTGACCCCCTGTGCCAGTACTTGTGTCTCATTGGGAAGGGAAAGGATTTTCCTCACTTGGCAGGTGAACATCTAGATCGTGTCTCATATTCCATCTTCTCAGAGCCAAGGCTTGCAGAACATGCATTATGAAGGCAGCAGTCTTACAGCCTCGGGAGAATGAGCCTATGTTATTAAACCTGTGCTTTTTTCTTTTTGCAACAGTGTTTTTCAACCTGTGGTCTCTGTACCTCTGGGAGTCTGTAGAATACTTCCAAGAGGTCCATGAAAAACAACTAACAGAAGCAAGCCTATTGTCAGTTGGTTTAAATTCTCTATTCAAAGATCCATACTTCTTCTGTAAAAATTTTAGGGGGCTTGTAAATTGAAAACTGATGAAAACTGCAGCTCTATAATGTCACGGAGTAATTTTTCTAAATGCTCACATGCATGAAGGGTCAGAGAGTGAATTATTCAGGCTTGGTGGTTAGCACAGTCACTTAGGGAACAGCAGTTGCCCCAGTAAGCATTTAATTATTTTGTATAAATGAGAGGCTGAACAAGATCAACCTCAGAATATCTGATAGTGCAGTAATTAGGAAAACCTTTAGGAAGGTGAGAGGCTCAAACTGGGCAAGAAAAAACTTGAAGTTCAGCACATCGTGGGCAATGTCCCTGTGCTCCCAATACTGGATATAAAAGCAACCCTTTTCCACCCCTCTCTCTAATTGATGTTTGGTGCTGCGTGAGATCTGGTAAACATATCTTGTAGTGCACGTGCTCAGTGGTGGAGCAGTTGTATGCATTCATGGCTTTGAGTGTGGTAATCTGGATATACAGGCTCAAGAAGCACTGCAGCCCGTGTGCTGAGGATCTGTATCTGTGAGTGAGGTACCACGAGATGCTCTGTGATTAAGCCCTTCATGATTTGCCCAAGGCCATGCAGGAGGTTCTTTGGTAGAGCAAGAATGTAAGGCTGAGTTTGCCAAACATGAGGCCAGTATCTTAATTGTAGGGCTGTGCGTCTTTATTTGTAAGACACACTTTATTTTCATTTTTATTTTTTTTACAAGAGACGCAGTGAGCAGATTAAGGGTAAACAAGAGAGTTTTTTTTTTTTCCCCCACAGTTTTAAAAGGGAACCAGTAACACAGGAGTGCTCTCAACAAGCAAGCTGTGCCAAATAGGAAGAAGGAGAGAAGGACCAAGCTCTGGGTTGGATATGCAAAGGACAGATGGTGCAGAAAGAAGTGCGGGGTTAGGCTTGTAGATCCGTGGGGGTTTTACAAAGAAAAAGGGTTTTCCTGCTGCCCCATATTGTGCTTCCTATTGGGTTTCCACATAGAGTTCATAGCATCCTAATGAGAGCCAGACAATGATAGGCTCATGGTTCTAGTAGAGAAAATATTTGGTTAAAAAAATGGGATCAACTTTGAGGATGAACAGCTTCTTATTCCTAGAAAGAGCTGTAATTGAAATCAAGACAATCTACTACTTCCCAAGGGCTTTGTCATACTGTTCAGACATCCTGAGGAACCGTAATTGGATTTTTACCATAAACAAGTGTTGAGAAACATGTTTCTTATTTAGGTTGCTTCATGTGTTCATGTCCTTTTTTGCTTCCTTGTTAGTCAACAGAATTTCTGTTGACACAAGTGGGAACAGGAAGTAAATATTTCAAGTGGGGAAGGGCAAACCTCCGAAAGTTCACAGAGCTCAAAACTATTAACCTATTCTGGGGATTTGAAAAACAAAGTGTTTACCTTCACAAACTTATTTTGTCTGTAACTTAAATGTCTTTTCTCTCCCATGCTGTTTAAGGAGATTACATTTCAAAAACAAAGGGATTTTCTAGGGAGCCAATTTATGTATTAAAGATGACTGACAAAAGCAAAGCAGCCACAGCTCAGTCCTCTGTAAAGATCTGTGTATGTCCTTTCATCAGATTTCCCAGCACTTCCTCTGTTTTATTTATTATGTTTTTTTTTTTTGTATTTATTTTGTATTTATTGTTTGTATTTATTTGTATATTTTTGTTCATATGTTTTTGTTTGTATTTATTATATTTATTGCAGCCTCTGTTTGTTTCTGTGCCTTTTCGTTTATTGTGTCTCTGCCAACTTCTCTTGTGTGTGTTTTGCATTTTCTAGTGGGAGGTTATATTCTGTTTAGAAAACATGAATCCAATAATGTGGGAAGTAACTTTCAAACCGAATTTATTGGCATTGTCAAAGAATTTGGACAGTTTCAAACTTCAAGGGAAGTACAGCTCAGAAAGAAAATGTTTAGATATCCTAAAGCTTAGATGATCACGAGTTATTCTTCTTCAAATTTACCTTTCCTGTCAATGGCATTTTGACACTTAGACCTGAGTCACTTTTGCAGACTGGGTGCTGTGCTTGTAAGTGAATAAAGTTCCTGTTGATATTGCAGTAACAGCCAAGTGACTGATCACAATATGGAGATCTTCTTCTTCTGAGTCATGAGGTACTGACGGGAAGAGCAAAAGTTGAGCTTTCAGCTGTAACTTGGCATGTTCTGACCATCGTGTGTTTGCTTTCTTAGCATTATGGTTATCTGCTAACCCAGAAAGGCTGGAACGAGGTTTGGAAACTCAGTGAGAAGATGGGGTTGCACTGTCCCTGGAAGTAAATAGTGTGAAAATAATTTGGCTGCAATATTTTAAACAGTGGTTTAAACCAAAAGGCTATTTTATTTATTAAGGAACAGCAGTATTTCTAAATCTCACTTACATCTTTGTAACCTACAGCCAGTATCATTGTGTTTGTTGTGGCTTTTAAGGAGCTACGTTTTATTCTTTTATCTACTCAGAAAGTTTTTGAACATATCAGTAGCAAAAAATGAAAGGTAGGTGGTTTCAGAATGCAACGCTGAAGAGCCAGACCCACATCCCATGGAAATTGGTGGATATATTCTCACCCCATTCGCAGTGGGTTTGAGTCAAAACCTCATGAAATCATTCCGAGCCTTCCCTTTGACTCGAGTTGTCTTTGGCTCACCTCCAGTGAATGGGGAGCCAGTTGACTTGTATTGCTGACCCCAACTTATTTTTATTTATTATGAGTGGACACCAGCTGCTGCTTTGTTGTCTAAAATATACTGTCTGCCCTTGAACTTCAACATTTTCCTTTCAAAAGGATGATTTAGACTTCGTCCACGGTTTGCCAAACCAGCAGGCTACATCATACTTTTGGACTTCCGACAGACCATGAGTGGCTAATCCCCCACCTAATTTTGGCGAGATACATAAAGTAAAATATGAAAAACGCGCACAAGGCCTTATAAAATGGAGGTATTGATCGACAGGGCCACAGTCGGTGTGTCTCGCCTCTGCTGATATGTTCAATTAACAGTCTTGTCGAGCAGAACCTGGTTTGGGTCTCTCAGCCTTACTTCATTTAAGTTGATAGTCCTCAGTATCCAACAGTGGGATAAACCAGATTCCTTAGCTTTGTTTGTTTTGGCCTACCGTGTCTCTTTATGAGGAAAATGGTCAAAGTAAAGTGCTTCCTCTGTGTATTTTGACAGGAAACAGTACTAATATGCTTTCCTTTTGTCGTATGCCTTGCTCTTTTCTCCCAGTGTTGTTTAAATATTTTCAGTCCAATGACATATTTATTAACCCACCACTCTCTGCATGGGGTAAGACTTTGATTGGCCCATCTGTAAAGACTCTCGGTTAAGGTGGTTTTTTCAGCGAGAGTTAATAATATTACTACTATTCACGTAAAACTCTGAGACAATCTCTTTAAAAATGGAGCACATTTATCTAAAACAGCTGGTTAAGAGAGCATGAGGGCCCAGCTAGAGACGGCAAGGTCGGGGGTCAGGGTTAACACCAATCTCTGTGGAACTTTGAAGCTGACATTTTACAGATTATATGTGTCTCAGTGCACAGTGGGCATGGCATATAAATTGGTCTTAGAGGCCCCTATTTGTTCTCTGCATTTTTATGAGCCCACAGAGTTGTTCTTTGAAGCAGCACACACAGAAAATAAAAACTCATTTTAATGTTGTGGAACTATTTGCAGTAAATCATGTTAACATCCTGGCTTTTCTTTAGAGAGATGCAGTGTGTATTTTCCCTGTTCTTGGGTGCTGTGATTGCCTCAGATGCAATCCTCTATTTTTTCCTCTAAATCTCCTTTCATACATCTTGTCTTCTTTCCTGTTCCTTGCTTTGGTATCCGCACAGTTGTCCTGTATGCCTGACCAACTTTAAGCTGGTAAGGACACCTTCATCCTGCCTCACTCAGTGACCTAGCTATTATAAGTCCTTACTCTTTCGTCTATTGAAAATCCCCTGGCACTATAAACCTCTTGCTATTGTATGGTACTGTAACCTTACAAGAAAGCATCTGATTTCAAAGAGACTGAGTTCCATTCTGGAACTAATTATATCATTTACTTTATGGATTTTTTTTAATTGCTAGGTGTTTTAACTGGAAAATACTGAATTCTGGAGAGCCACAAGGAACAGACACCGTCAACAGAATCTGCTGGAGGTATTTTAGCCACCTAATTAATTTTCAATAAATGCTTCCAATAGGTAATTTGCTTCTGGCCAAATGTAAATCAACCGGAGACAAATAGGGTTAAAATTAGAAATGTGTGATGGGGACAATGTTTATGGACAAAATAACCTGGCACTCCTAGAAATAACTTGCTGACAGTAAGAGAAAATTAGACCACACAGATGTTAACAAAAACTGAGCATTGCATGTCACATGGCCCCAGTAGAGTTCCTCCAGCTGGACACAGAACTGGCTCCTGTGCGTGGGTCTCACCGCACAAGGCCTGCCCATCCTTAATTTTCCCTTGGTATGGATCGTGTCTCACATGGCCTCCGTTCTCCTCTATCTGGCATGCTCCTAAGATGCCTTTTCGCTGTTACCATTTGCAGTCTTATTTGAGACCTCCACAGTGCCTCAGAGACACTCCAGCTGGTATGAATATCCTCTGCAGAGCTCCAGGCTTTCACATTCCCTAGTCTTAGAGGTCATCTCTTCAAAGGCATGCGGTAGCTGAAACACAGATACCTGATAAGTAAAGTTTTCAAATTTTATTAATTAGAAACAGTGTTGAGCTACTTCAGCTTCTGAAAGACATACACAAGTTTTGAAGAAAAAAAACGTTGCATATTTGCTTTTTTAAGTTTCTTCACCCATCTCATGTGCTCTTCACTCAGAACCTTCTAATTCTTGGATAAACCCTCTTGTCTTCTCCTCTAGAAAACAAAGTCAGTGTCTGTCCCTCCCTAAAAGGGGCTGGTAAGAGATTCTTACATCTTCCAGCCTCCCATGCTGGGTAGCCCTTGGACAGGTCTGTCAAATGTCCAGGGTCCCCATGGAGCAACATGGCAACTTCTTGCCCTGAAATTCAAACTATAATAAGTTTGACCTGGATAGTAGTAGACTGTTTACCAAAGGAGACTTTCATATGGAAAGAAGATCACTGAGGTTTGATGCCTCTTTATTATGGGTCTTACGTCACTTACCTTTGTAATTTGGGATAAATTAGACAACTTGGTTTAGAGAGTATTACAGGCTTGGTGTTACTTGCTACGGAGAGTGCCTGTGACCTGCGGGTACTGGAACAGCCTTCAGATCAGCCTTCAGATAAACAGGGAAATATCTCAAAGCTGGCATTCACGGGCAAACTAGCAGCAGCACTAATAGGATGTGGTGGATTTGCATGACATTTCTGGCCTGAAAAACAGGTCACAGATAGCTATGCGGTACTGGACATGACAAACATAGGCAGCTAATAAATAAACATATGGACAAGTCACCTTCAGAGGCATTTACCTGTCTAGAAGGAAGCTTGCTTGAATATTTAGGATTATCTGAAAGCAAAAGTCAACGACACAGGCTTGCAATTTGTATAATCTTCTCTAAACATAAAGGTGACAAAGCAAACTATCACAATTCTCCAGGCATGTTCCTAGCCTCTGTTACTGGAAAGATCCTCCCATAGTCTTCCTGAATGTTCTCAATATTTTCCTGAGTTTCGGTGGATTTAGGTCTGGCCACGCTCTATTGATGGGATCTCTGTCTACTTCAGGAAAAGGGCTTGGGAGCAGATTTGCTGGTTGGTCTAGCAGGAGCTTTTAACAGCATAAAATCATGAGGGGGTCTGGAAAAATTTGTTCATCTTTCTGAAGTCTCTGAAGTTTATTTCTGTCACTTTATTTTTCCGTGATGGCCAGTGTATGGAAAATGGCAACATATCAGACTCCATTCCTGTCTCAAGCAGCCCCAAACAAGGTTGTGTGCTGGCTCCCACGCTGTTTTCCTTCTTTTTCTTGGCTGTGCTGGCGGAGGCATTTTGCTGACATTGAGAGAGGAGTATTTATTTAGTTCTATACCAATGGAAAGTTTCTCCATCTGCAGTGCCGCTCATCAGAGATCTTCTTTTTTTCAAATGACTTTATGCTGGTAACCTCTTCAGCTGAAGACATTTGTTTAATCAATGACCATTTTGCTGAGCAGCCGGTCAAGCTGGTTTCATGACTGGACAACAGAATGCCCATTTCTGCTTCTCTCCTGTCCAGGAGAGCTGTGTAAGGATGCTGCCACGGAAGGCCCTACATGCTGACAAGACGAGCCATTGCACAGCTTCACATTTTGGCTGTGGTCGCACCTCTGTAGAACATCCAGGTTGTGAAACTAAGTAGTAATAACAGTGTCTGTCAAAACGTCCAGCTCATAATAATCCTTTCTGGTTGTGAGACATGGGTTGCTCCCTTGGAATACTGAAGCTACATAGCCTATGTGCTTTGGTTTGTCCTATTTGTGAGATTAAATGCTGAGGGGAAATACCTAGTACTCAAATCCATGTATATTGACAAGTTTTTTCCTAGCTGAGAGCTGAAAATGCCTGGACACCTTACAATATGGCTTGAAAATTCTTAAGGAAATATTTTATGCTCAAAGCCACCAAAGCAGCTGTTCCCATTTTGCTGGGATAATGCAAAGCCATCTGGAAATTGTGCTGGATTGACCCCCACTGAGGAGGCAGCAGCCCACAACTGAGCAAGGTGGTGGCAGTGGTTCTGTAAACGTCTTTGGAACAAGTTGTGAGTCGTACAAAGAAAGAACACCATGCCTTGATATCCTGGATAATTCCGCTTGTTCCACGTTCAGCTATTCTTATGACTTTTGCATAGGTCTGGTTTCCAGCATACCTGTCCAAGTTGCCTGTTTTCTGGATTCACTTATGGTGAAATCAGCATGAGACTTCATCGTTTTGATGAGATAACAAGGAATGCAGGTAAGTGCCAAATTCAAACTGAGTTGTACATCTTGATGCAGAATCCTATTATCAAACAGATATTTTAGATGGGTTGCCCAGAGTGATGTTCTACAGTAGTTTAAAAATGGACAAAGGAAGTAACTGGATAGAAAAAATTTTGTAGAGATAAGGACAGATCCTCAGCTGGCATAAATTTACATAGCTCTGATGAAGCCAGTGGAGCCAAGCCATTTTATACTAGATAGTGATTCAACCCATGATGTTGGCCATCTATATCCATCCACATATATGCCATGTTTTTGAAATTCATAGACAGACAAATAGTTCTATACTTAAATGCATGATTAGTCACAATGTTAAGAGTTACAGGAAGGGGGACAAGTAAATGTAAAGACCAATACGTGAGCAATACAACTCCGACAAGAGAATCTGAATCTGTAAGGTATTTTAAAAAATATTTTTCTGCAGTATCGTGGAGGAGATGAGTTAATTAACCCCAAATTACACTCAATAATCAACATTCAAACAATCAATGATGTGATCTAAGGATTCTGGTTTTATGACCCATCTACCCACAATAGCAAGTTATATTCACTGTGTTTACGATGAAGTTACTGTGAGCTCTTTTCACTGCTGAAAGAACTGATGGTCATAACAGCAGAGAAGTGAATCAGTTTTGGATAACAGAGTCTCAACTTCTGGAGAATGACAGTTTTTCTATTCCTAAAATTATATTAAGATAAATAACAGCAATTTTTCTGTAATCTCAGAACTATCCAGTAGTACAGGTTAGTTAATAAGTGACTTATAAGTTGTTGGAAATACTTTATTTTTGAATTTATGGACATTTGATATAGTGCTGAATCCATATATTGCCTTTAAATGTAAAAAGCATAACAAAACTACATTTTCTGCATTAAGCTAGATGTATTTAATTAGCAGTAAAGCACAAGGCTGGGAGCCAGGAGGTCTGGGTTGTAACTGCTACAGGGATCCTTTGGAAGCATTTGCCTTGCCTGTCAGCTGGGAATAAAAGTCTCTCCAGGGAAGTTTTGCCACAATGGAACTTAATTTACTGGTGTTTTTAAAGCATTTTAAGGGGCTGAAATTGGAGGCACAGGAGAAATGAGGATTGTGTGGAACTACTGTACATCCTAACACCCTGGTAACTGTTAATGATGGGCGTGTTTCAGAAAGTTGACAGATCAGCCTAGACAGCCGTGTCTTTGGGTACACACCAAACTTAAAGCCTGTTGCTGCTGAAATCAGTCGAAGTCCTACGCTAAGCTTAATGAAAGTGAGAGCAATTCTTGTTCTGGCTCTGTGTGAAAAAATGGCACAAGTACATGTTCTCATAAAAATTTCTCACCAAGACTGCCTGTATCACATTGACCTAGAAATTGCAAAAGAAGAGGAAAGTGAGAAGTGTATCTTTGTAAATTAAATGGAATTTCAGTTTTAATCTCAAGACAGGCTTTTCTTGAATGCTGTGCAGAGATTCATTTTACTTTGCTATTGCCCAATTTCTGGAGCTGCTGCCGCTCATAATTAATTTGAGCTCTTACATTGTGATTAAACACGTTGAGTGAATGAATGAAGATGGGAAACGCCAGCCTACATAAATCACAGCAGACTGCCAGTTGTTCTCCATTTGCTTCCTTCTCCTCTCCCCACACCCACAATCAATGCTGTTTCCTGTTTGCTTCACCCAAATGGAGATGCAGCCTGATCCCGCCTGACTATACACAAAATTTATAAAAGCCTCTCTCTCCTTCTCCCAAATAGCCCTTGTTTCTTGGGGAAGCCTTAGTGAACTCAGCTGTAACACTCAGATGACTCCAATCCAATGGCCTCCATCAAAATGGCAGGGACAGGAAATAAAAATCAGCTTGAGATTTCAGTCTTCAGTCACATGAGAAATGCCATTAACGTGAGAAATGTTGTAATCGTTAACTTACTCATACATGTTCTCCTGTGTCTACCCCAGCAATGGCTTCTACTCCTGGCCAAAGAGTCTTTAACCTTGTTGCCTGTGGAGGAAAATGGACAGAAAAGCTCTGATGGTTGAAGGTAAGAAACATGCTCTGGGCTGCTAGCAGCTGTTTCTTTCTTTGGAAGAAGGTCACAAGCATGATAAGTGAAACACCAAGAAATGGCAAGTCAATGAGAAAAACTGGATCTATTTTGTTTTGTCCCAAAGTGTTTCATTATAATCATAAACTATAAGGTGTTAAAGGGGTTAACAGGCTCTCAACTCATTGTCAACTAATTATCTTTAAGGTGTTGTCATCACATACTAATCGCTGGGTTAATGCCAGTTCCACCACTGGGAGGTGCCCAACCCCAGGGTGACCTTCTCTCACCTAACAGATGCTTACTTCATTAACTTCAACCATCACTTGCACAAAAAAAGCTTTTAGGGACTTTCATCTTTTTAAAAGGGCAGGGAAAAAAAACCCTAATAAACTGGTAGCCTGGTTAGCAGTAGGGGATAGCTTAAGCTTAAGGCACCATGGGTGGCTAAGATGTATGAGAAACAGATGTAAGGTCTTTGGTGATAGGTCTGCACTTTCTATTTATTGACAAATGAAATAGGCAATAGAAGGCAATTAAAAGCCAATGATTGCACACAAACAGTGCAAACCATAACAGCAGAGAGGAAAGAAAAGCAACAACACCATGCAGCTCAGCTCGTTCAGGGCCAAGTGACATTGAATCGGGAAGCAAAACTGTGATTGCTTTTTAAAGAAAATGTTTTGAGCTTAAAGTTAAGGAAGCTTGATATTTGTGCTTGCTTTTGTGTTCTGTTTTTCCCACAATGCTGCCTGGCTGCGAGGCATTTTCCATTTGTTTGATATCAGTTTTGGGGGGCCTTCAAAGCGCAAGTTTGGTATTGTGGAATTCCAACTGATGGAATGAATAAGATAGAGAATCAAATGTGAATAGGCAGCAGAGGGACAGCTCTTTCTTGATGTGTCTGTGATTTGACATCAAACTGCAGGTTTGATAACCTCTTTAGACTTTAACTTTTTCTTAACAGGCGGTTGAGACCTGAACATGAAAAGATAAATTCAAATGCCTTTACCCAGCTCCTCCTAAGAGAGAGATTTATCCGTATTTTACTAATCTTCTGTCCTTAGGAAATAAGCTTGCGAGCTCATTTATCTCCTAAAGAACTTGAGGAGTGTGTGTTCTGCTTGCAGGCTGACCTCCCGACCCCAGAACGTACGGATAGGTAATATGGGGAAGAGGAGATCTTCTTTGTAGGCATTTTAACAGCTGTTTTATACTCAGACCTGGGATAACACCTACTTTTCACTTAATATGATGAAGGTGCAAATCCATAGGCCTAATTTAAATGTGCCTTTCTTCTGCAAACTATAATTTTGCACCAGAGGCAAGGGGAAAACCAGCTCACCCTCCCAGGATGATGTTACGGCCGAGCAGAATCTCATTAAAAATCAATTCCTCATGTCCATAAAACAAGTTTATTTTATCTTGTGGGAGCCTGCTGTTAGCACTCACACAGTCCCATTGTGTGGAATTCTTGCCTCTAGTTGTATGCCAAACTGCACAGCGTACCATTAACGAGTTTCAATTTTATGCTAAGCTTTTCAATATTTTTGGTGTCATTTACTGCAGGTTATTTTGCCAGCATGTGGTGTCTTATAACATATGTTATTAATAGTGATGACATGTTTAGGTTCTGAAGGTTTAAACAAGACCTCCAATATTTACATTTATAAAAACGGGAAATGATGAGAGAAGGACTGTGATTGGCCACTGAAGGCTCCAGCTGTGCAGGTATTCGTCCTAACCTTTGCAGGTCAAGGTTTGCTAGCCAACTGTTACAAAAACATAATGCAAAACACATTTTATAAGCACCACAAGACAAGTCGGTACATGTTAATTAAGTATTAATCTGCCCTTTTTGCAGAGGGTAGTAGGAAGCATGTTTTTGACCTTGTGCTTCATGGTACCCCATGTAGCCAAGGTGCACAGGGTGATTACACACCTCTCTGGATGATGCAGGGAGTGACATGGGGCTCAGGTGCCCTAGTGACTGGCTTAACGCCACAATTACTCAGTACTTCTTCGTTGGCGCCATGCTTTTAACCTGCAACAGAAGCAAGGTAGGACACATTCACTTAAATCTCAGTAAAAGAGGTCTGACTTAATGCATTTTATGTCTTATCTGTGACAAATTAAGAGCAAGCTCATGCTCAGTAACCACAATTTTGTTGAATTGCAGTACTTTAAACTGCTGTAATTTGATTGTTTCTCTGGGCCTTTTATTTACAGGGCTTTTACATCTCTGTTTATCTGTGTTTCCATTTCAAAAATTGCTATTTGGGATTTTTAGACACTATTATAATCAATAAATAATGATCTCATAGAAATTAAGAAATGTCACTATTGAAAGCTGGGAAGAAAACATGATATGCTTAAAGTATTGCTAATCTTGTCTGTGTCTGTTTGGGGAGGAGGTGGGCTTTAGTCCTAAGTACCAGATATGATTAGGACAATTAGTCAAAGTTGACTACACTGTAGATTGTGGTGCTTGAGTGATGCTGTGTAGTGCTAGAAAATGATTCATGTCTGGAATTGATAAATGCAGAGTCTTAAATGAATTATAATGCATTGAACTTAGTAACAGTGGAAGAAGGAGTCTCTTAATGTATTTCTGCTGCACCTAAAATTCCTGTGCTAGGATTTTCAAAAGGACACTTTCAGTTTTATTTAGGCAGCCAACAGCTGTTGACTTTACTTGCTTAGCTTCACTTAGATATTCCAGTGACACCAGTGGAAGTTTTCAGTTCACCAGGACATGCAGGTGTGGAAAATGGCAGCTTAAAGTGCAACCTCCCATGAGTGACACAGAGTGGCTGTGTTTGGAAGAGGTAGATGTAGGTAGCAAGGAGCTGATGGTCATAAGTTTGCTTTTGGGCCCAGATGCAGAACTTCCCATATGTATAACAGAATTAGGCATGAGCATGAGATCTCTTGGGAGAAGGCAAGTATTTTTTTATTCTGTACTTGCTTGGTACAATAGCATCCTTGAGGGCATCATCTGTTTATTCAAAGCATTGAGTAAATGCAATATATTAAGTAATAAAATGATGTTTCCTTCTGATCAATTCTGACAATTCATCAGGCTTTTTTAGATGCTTTGTGTTCTAAAAGTCTTCTTTTCCAGAATGAAACAAAATGTATTGCACTCAGAAATCATGCACAGGGCCCTCACACATTACAATCACAATTCTGTTCGTTGTATAAGCCTTAGCAATACAGGAATGCCACTTCACATCGTTTGTCCAGTTGAGGGCAAAGGCACGTATGTATAAAGAGGCCTTGAATATCAGTAATCTTTATCCTACATTGTGTCATGAGGTTTCACTACCTAGGAAATATCTATGAACCTTTTTATATCCGACTGTTGTCTGGTGGCTGAGGGCAACAAGTAAAGGACCGAGCCATTATTATGCTTTATATAACAGCAGTGTTGTTTGCTGTAATCTCAAATGCTTGAATTAAAATACAGATAATAAAAAATATAACATGACCTCATGCCGGTATCTCTGAGAGGGATGGTTGCAGAGCACAGTCAGGAGCTCTGTGACATGTCAGTTGTTTGGACCACCACAGAGCCCAAAGTCTCTAAACATCTCTGGGCATAGGAGATGTTATGGTTACTTACTTTCTTTTCCCAGTATTTTGAATGGGAATTTCACAATAAATAAGCTTACTGATAAAGTATTACTGAAATTATGGTTATGGAAAAGGAAACAGAATTACATTATACATCATGTTTTTTTACCACACCTGTGTTTTTTGGCTTCCATTCATCCCAGAAAACTTTTTGTTTTAAAGGAATTTCAACCAAATCAGGCACACAAGAAGATTCAAAGTAGTGATTCAGAAGGGTATCCTATAGGTTTTATGGGAAAAAAAAAAAAAAGGCATCTGTGCAAAAAAGAAAGATCCAAGTGAACACCCACATTGAAAGAGAGGCTGTAGCACAGTCTCTGCTGTATTAATAGAGATGGGAATTACATGAGGAGCAGTCATACTGAAGACCCCAAGTTGCCACTGCAGTTCATGCTGTCAGACAGTGTGATCCAAGTGTGTGAGAATCCAGGTTTCACAAATTACACTGTTCGCAGAAGCCCTTGATTTTAGACCTCCACCACAAGAAATCACAGTTCAGTTTGAATTTGTCATCATAATAAAACACGTATGAATTGGAACACTTGCACTGTGCTCAGGGCACTTAAGAGTGCTTTTTATTTTGTTTAAAGACTTGTTTTTATGAGTTCCACAAAGTTCCCTCAGAGGTTGCACAGAAAAGAAGTCATTTGTCCTTAGATTTCTTGAAGAAGTCAGGACATATCACTCAAATTTTATTTTCCTTTTTATAGTTAATATATTTCTAAATAATATTCGTTGAAGTTTTTCAAGGCAAACGAGCAAGTTAGGCATGCATCTCCTGCTGGCTTTCAATGGGAACTCAACAATTCACTGTCATATTTTTACTTTAGAAATCTCCCCCACCGGTATGCAAGTATTCATTTGGGCAGGACTAATTTTGTATAGAAGGAGGTGCCAGGACATTCACACCACTCACCAGTAACAGCGGGCTCAGCTGGGTGGCGATCGAGGTTCTGCCTCACCATGCCACAGCGCCCGCAAAAGTTAGGCCTGGTCTGAGGCTTCCAGCACTAGCAATGCACACTGGAAAAATAAAGCTGGTGACTTTTATTTTTATTGATCTCCTTGTCTTCAAAGTCTCCAGGCTGGCTAGAATTTCTCAGCAAGCCCCCCCCTCGATGTCAGCGGGAGCAAAGGAGTTGGTTGGAGTCGGAAAAATCTGGAGAGCCAGAGTGATCTGATTGTATTATTGATCCTCTTGGTTCAGATTGTGCTTTGTTTCGGGAAGTTGTTACCACTTCAGTAAGGCATCCCGTGAAGGTCACCTGTGAAACTCTTCAGATTTTTAGGAGCCCAGGCCTTTCTGCAGTTCATGGGGTGGCGAAGAGGAGGGGGAGCACAGGGCCGGGCCGCAGGCCCTGCGGGAGGGGAGCATGGCGTGGGCTCGAGCGTGCGCAGGCCACATGCGGTGACCAGCTGCTGTGTTGCACTCTTCTGGACTCACCCCAGGTTAACTGGGGGCTGAGTCCTGGGCATAACCCCAGTGCAGGATCTGTTGCCTCTTTGCTGAGATGGGAGTTAGTGGCACAGAAGCTGAACACCCTCAGGACCAGCGTTGTTCTTCCTCCTTGCCTAACGCTGCCCTTTCGTAGGGCTCTAGCCTTGCAGTTCATGCTTTGGGGGCACGGGATGGTGGAAGCACAAAGAAACTTGAGTTTTGCTGCAGGTTCTAAATACAGTCACTGTCTTGAAGTGATTACTGTAACCAGCCCCAAAATCATATAGGCTTGAATGCACTTTCCTGCTTTCCTCATTTTTACGTACTCATTGGGATCAAGTCAGAGCTCTTGCAGGTCTGGCCCCCTCACTCTTCCTGTCTGTGTCTTCCCTTCAGGACTCAGGAGCCTTTTCCCTCTCCTTGGCTGGATTTCTTCAGCTCAGCTGGTCTTGCAATTAACAAATTTCCCTCTGTTACACAAGTTTGCCCCCCATCTCCTGTTTCCTGCACAAGGTGTCTTTCCCAGAACATACGGTCCCTTTGGTCTCTTCATTCCCAATTCACCGGCACTGCTTTCTGCTCTACCTTCCTTTGTCAGGTGACCCTGAGCAGCCTCTGAAGTGATCAAAGACCCCTGCCCTATGTCTTTTCCTAAGTTTAATGCTCTTCCCTCCCTGTCCCATATGTGTTTATCAGACTTAATAAAGGAGGTGGTAGCCGTCTCTTTGTCCAAGGCTGTTGCATTTGAACAGGCTATCATCAACATTTAATGACCCTCTTCTTTTTTATTAGCTCTGTGCAGAGGCACAAAACTTTCTCCGATCACCTCCTGTAGATTCTGGGACACTGCAAGCCAAGGGGGCGCCAAGAAAGAAAAAAATTGCCTGCTCAGAATGGAGTTTGCAGCCTTTCAGACATGCAGAGAGAGTCCCCTGTATCAAGCAGAATTCACAAGCTCTATGTGGAGAGATTGCCCAAATTGTCACTTAAGTTAACATGAATTTTTATAGTTTTTCCCTAGGAACACATATTACTTTAACAAAATAAAAAGACTTTCCCCTTATCAGGCATTATTCTTTACCATTTACAGTTTGCCTGACATACAGGAGTAATATTCCATGGTTTGCTACAACTTATAAGTTTATGACCCTTCTGTGGCAGATCAGACTAAACATAATTCATTCACAGCTACTTAGTGTTCTGGGAAATAACCCCCTGAACTTAAATAACTATAGTGTGACCTCTGTAAAATATTATTTATGGGTTAAGAACTATTATTATGTACATATCAAGTTGTGCCAAAGGTTATAAAACAAACACTAGTCAGCAAAGTGCACTGTTTACTGGCCCAGTCACTCGTGGCTTTCTTGCTGGTTATAGTCCTACAAATATATGTAAATGGAGAAAACTGTTACTTGGCTGCCCAGGTAATTAGAACAAAGTTGATGCTATGGACCACTAAGGATTCAATAACAAATAATTCTTTATCGTAAACAGAATGCCAAAATACAGCTCAACGATTCAGTTGAAATACATAGTGGTTTTTGTTAAAAAACATTGATTGCTACAAGGGTGCTGCCACTGTCAAAATCAGCGGGGAAATGACAGCCATTCATCTGCTATTCATTTTGTAAATCAGTCAATCGAATCCAGGGAGAAAGCTCCAGGCACGTATGTAAGGCTTCCAAAAGGGACTTTCAGGCTCTGTTTCTGATATCTAATGACCCACAGGGGTTTTGGGGAGCGTGTGATTGTGCATTCATTGTACCACTTGTTCGTGTATAATCCACCTATATCAGAACACATCTTGTGCACAAAGCTCCTAAAATGTTTTACAGGCAAAGCTGTATAGACACATACATCAGAAACAATCACATTAGTCAAAACCACATCATATAATTTTAAGTGAGAAATCTGCCCTAGTTTATTCCCCCGCACCCCCCCCCCCCCCCCCCAAAAAAAAAAAAAAAAGTTTGAATGAGAAATGAGCCACCAACACTATTTGGACAAGTTTTATAGTAGCCAAGTTTAATGTTGCAGGACTGATCCTTGGATCCCTTTCTCGGACAGGAAAGTTCCCCAGCAACATCAGTAGGGTTTCAGTAATTATCCCAGTGAGGACAGATGTACACAGGTTTTCCTGACTGTCCACTAGTGCTCAGCTCTAGTGATCTCATGATCTAATCTTTTCCATCCAACTCCGTCTTTAGACATCAGGGATAGTTTCTGGCATGCAAGGTAGATGCTAAGTGATTAGTGTGGGGAAGCAAATAATTTATCAGCCCTCTGAAGATTTATTTTTTCTGTTATTAAATCTTTTTTTTTTTTTTTCTCCCCTCTCCTTTTACTGCAAAAAATGCTGAGTGAATAAGAGGGCTTGTGCCAAAATAGCAAATAGCCCTGTGGTTAGGGCAGTCCCTGGAGGTGTTGAAGACCCAAGTTCAAGTCCTTTTGCAAATGTAGGATTTACACCTTGGTGTGCTGCATCCCATGAGAGCGTCCTGTCTGCTGACCTGTATCTAACACTGACCACAATCCCATCCTGTGCCGAGCCAACTTTCCCCCGGGAGCTGGGTGGAAACCAGCACTTTTCCCATCCGAGGGTTTTGATTCAATGGAATGCTTCAATCCATTTTTTGCTGAAAGACTCCTTGCTGCCCTACCAGTTAATGATTCTTCTATTGTATTTGCTGTGGGGGACCTCAGGCTGTTATGTGTCTTAACGTATCTTTCATAATTCCTTAATTTGATCAGTGATGTGCCTGGATCAATTCCAAATATTCACACAAACTGTTATTATCATTGGTTTGAGGCTGTTATTTTTTTTTTTAATTTTTTTTTTTTTTTAGGATAATCAAAGTTGCATATATGTTCCCTTAATGTATTTGATGTATTCTAACCTGGGAAAACACCATGCTGTCTGACTGACCCAGCATCATCCACCTTCTATATTCCACCTTCACTGATGTCTAAAGAGTGGTGAGCAGGAAAGGACCTGTTTGCTGATGGAATGAATGAGAGAAAAAAAAAAAAAAAAAGTGGGAGAAAAACTTTTCCTGTGGTTTCTAGAGTAAGTATGCAAATTTCTACCTGCTTTCTACTGGTTTGGTAGAGAGCAAAACAGATCTTAACAGCAACCTGGAGCAGACCAGAGGCAGAAGTTCCAGGATTGAGGAGGATTTTGCTCCTTGTAGCCAAGAGCTTTTCACTTTCCCTGGGAGTGAAATGGAGTTGCATGAATTCAGTAATTTTTAGTAACAAACAATGAAAACTGACCATTGGCACAGCCAGTTACATGAGCCAGTGCTCACCGAATCCTTCTGAGCTTCCATTAGAATATGGCAGATGCAGACTTCACTGCCAGTCACCGGGGATATAGGAGGTATTGGAACAAGCAGAGCTTGAAGTGCTGGGTTTAGTTTCCATTGACACGAAAATAAGTGGCATTTCCAAATATTTTGTTCGTTTTTCTAGGTCACAGTTTAGGCTAATGTTTGCTCATGCTAGTTCTTTCTTGTGACCTGCTTTAGTCTAGCTGAAACTGAGCTGCGGGGGACCTGGCATTCAGAAGAGCTGTACATCCATGTTTGTAACGGAGCTGGAAGAAACAAAACACAGTGAACCAGGACATGCTGTGCACACACAGCAATTGGGATAGCGTGAGCCAAGGAGGTGACTCTGGTAGGAGAACTGGGTGACCTGGGTCCTGCTCCCGGCTCTGTCCCATCTGCAGGGTGGTCTTGGGACACCTCTTTGTCCTGCTTTGCTCTGTTTTCCTTCCTTCTTTGTGCCTTGTCTATTTAGATTGCAAGTTATGAGGGACAAGCTGTATGCTCCTTATTAGGTGTTTGTCCACTTCTGAACGCAGAGCAGCCCTGTGCTCATTTGGTTCCCCTCAGGCACTGCTATAATAAATAATATTAGAGATCTGAACGTTTTTGCCCTTATCCTTCCAATAAAATTAAACATGTATTTTAAATGTGAGCTCCTGTGGGCCTCCTGTTTTTTTAATTTTATTTTTATTTTTTTTTTCCATTTACTCCCCAGGGTCATTTCCAGCTCTGGTTGCACGTGAGGCTCTAACAGTTACGTTTCAGGAGCCATAAGTTGAAAGCACAGCCGTACGCTGCACGGTGCGGTCCCAGCCTGCCCAGGGGGCTGCTCTACCTAAACAGAGTCAAATTAAAGCGCATCATAAAATTACAGCATGCTTTTCTGTAAAGTTTGATTTCTACTTTCCTGAGCCTGGCCTTCAGGTTTCATTAGGAGCAGCATTCAGCAGGGCTTCCTGCGTGGCACCAGTGTGGGGCGAGGGTACCCTCTAGTGGAACAGGCGCTGGCAGCACTGAAACACAGCAGCTGACAGGGGAGGGCAGGGATGCCCTGCCTTCCACGGGGCTTTTCTAGGGCTGGGGAGAAATTATGGAAAATGAAATGCTGGCTCTGGAGCCTGCCCTTCTGTGCTTGTCACCCTGTGCTAAGATGACAGGGTGCAGGTGGGTTTAGGGGTGATGTGTAAAGGGAGGTGTGTGTACCCTTAATCCTTCCAAAATCAGGGCTTTGCGGTTCTCAGACCTGGCAGTGATATTGCAGTGCAAACAGGGGCGTAATATTATTATTTCCTTTGTCTAGCATGGTGGTACCCTCAGGGCTCATCCTCCAGGCTTACAGGATCTCAAGGCTGAGCGTGACACTCGCGTGGTCAATTCTCTCCAGACTGGCTGGCCTTGCAGGAACCATTGAACTCCGAGGCTACGGCTGTGCCCAGAAGGGGCAGGGCTCCCAGAGATGAAGTCCCCCATCACAGGAGGCAGAGGAGTTCTTCAGTGTCTCGTTTTTTGTAGTGTTTCCCTCTTCAAAGGGGTGTCGTTCAGCACTGAGCTGAGCTCCCAGTGCCACGCCACTGAGATAAATTAGCGTGGCTGGTCCCTGTCCTGCTGGATGGCATTCAGGTCTCAGCACTCTGCCATCCACTTTGACTCTCTTCTCACCCCAACATTACTCTTCTGGAAGGGGTGACTGTAAATTAGAGCACGGGTATCATGGCTGGTGTCAGAAGGATTACAAAAAAAGCTCAGAATATCTAATGACAGCAAAACGTATGCTAAAGGATGTGCACATTGCTGCAAATGCCTAAGCTTCCTTCCCTTACAAAGGATTAGATTTCTTTTGCCCTGGCTTAGGGCTGCCAGTGCCTCACTATCTGTTGCTTGGCTTGAAAAGAAAAGGGGTAGCTCCATCTAGAGGCGTTGGATAATAGAAGAAAACCTGGTTTTCTTAGCTCTGCTCTTACAGTTCCTGGCAGATGCAGCGCTGTGTGCATGGGGGTGTTTTCTCTTGTGCAGCGTGGGTATGCCTGGTCTCTAAATGTTTTACAGGTTCTAAGGTTTTGGATCAAGGCCTTGAAGGTTTAGAGCAATCCTGAGATACTGTTTTTTCCTCCCTTGCTTATTTCAGTGAGCTGCAGCTCAGCGAGAGCATCTGTGTGTGTGTACAGTTTGCAGCATCTGTGCAGTTTGGGGCTTCTCAGCAGAGCTGGGATGCACAGGGATGTCCTCACCATTGTTTCCCAATTGTCTCTCTCTATTTCTTCACAGACATCTCAGAATTCCTCAGTGCCATTTGTGAGACAACTGTGCTTGAACCTGCAGCGGTGTTTGTTGTCTGAGCCTATACTCTGATTCGAAAGGGGAAGAGTATCACTGTGGTACCCACCATGAAGTGGGGATGGGGACCTGCAGGTAACTTTAATGTGTACATGTAGGTGTGCACCAACAGTGGCGTTATTTTAAGTAATTAGGAATCTAACGGTTGGTATCAGGGGCACTGGGGTTAGCATTTTGGTATCACAGAGTTATGATTTCCTGAGCTTTTAAAGATCTCAGTATAAGTGCACACACAGCATGTGTTCTTGCTATCAGCAATGAGGAAAGCGGAAACAGAGAAACACATCTGATGCACAGCACATCCTAGAAGTGCAGGCCTGCCACAGCACTGCATTTGTATGCTGAGGCATGTTCTGGGGTTTGCTTCTGAACCAAGAGGAGAGCTCTTTGTAAGGGACTGAAGAAAGAAACCTATATTCCTTGTGTCAAGCTTAAAGGCTAATAATGCCCAGAAGTACCTCCTACGCGTTTCTTCTTCTTCTTGTCACCTAGTCTGGGTAATTGTTCCCTTCTCTGTTTGAACATTCCTCTTTATCACTATATTCTTGATAATAGACTCACCTCAGTATACTTTTAACTCTATTCATTCTAACTCTTTCCTGCTTGCTTTTCAACTTCAATCTGCTCTAAAGATATGAAAGACGATAGCTCTTGTGGTTACTCGAAAATGTACAGATAAATAGAGATTATTGGCAAACTCTTGCATTTCAGTGAACAGAGTTCAGCACTTGAGATGATAAAAAGAATGTGCAGTTCTCAGCAGATGAGATTTTTTTTTCATTTTTTTTGGTGAGAAAAGGGAATTTAATGAGAGACATGGCAGGAAACTGAAAGATCAGGCTAAGTCCTGTCCAAAAGGAGAACCTTGAGGGCTTGTTGATCCTTTGCTAATATTACAAGAGCCAACTCAGTTAGGTATTATTAGCTAACAGAGTGAGTCTGCAACATGTAGTCATAATAGTCCCATTACTTTAATGCATTTATTTTTCTTTCTTCTTTAACCTACTCACTGTTAAACAATATCTACTATTGTTTTAGCACAGGTCATAGTTCAGTCTTTTGAAGACTTCAAAAAAAAATAAAAATGCAAAGTTAAACTACTCAGGAAAAGGACAACGTCCTACTGCTTAAGGAATAATATTCATATTAAACACTTCTGGGGAACATTTGGAGTGTTTAATTCTCAAACAGATCTCCAGGAACCACTGCAGTGGTTTTGTGCATCAAGCTCACCATCACTTGCTGTTTCACCTCTTTCAGACTCTCCCATGAGAACCAGGCAGGCAGGCACAATTCACGCTGATTTCTCACAGAGATTATTTCTCACTCAATGCAGGCAGACGGGGTGTCGCTTTGTCTCCTGGGGGCCAGAGCACGGCAGCCCTCAGAGCTGTCTGCCAAACTTCTCCGAGTCTCCTCAGCAACGCAAAGCCCGGCTCTCCAGAGCCAGCAGAGTTCCTCTCCCAGAGTCGTCGTGTTGGCACCTGCACAAGGTCTCGTGCAACTGGGACTCTGCTGGTGATTCAGAGGCGTGCAAGCTGAATGCACCTTACCCTACTTTGCCCTCTGCTCTTCAGGAGCAAGCTCCAGTGAGATGGCAGAGCTCTGTAACTTTGCAGCTATGGCATTCTTCATAGCTACCTCCTGGTAGCCTTAGGAACAGTTAGTGAGCGTGTGCCCAGGCCTTCGTGCCTATGAATCCTTTCAGTATGTCTTTAATGAGAGTGGAACTTAGAACTTCTCGGGACTGTAATACAAGCCTTCTGTGATACCTGTCAATACCACAAAAATACATTTGCCCAGGTATAAAAGTGGTTTGACTGGGTTCAACAGTTCTACCTCGCATCTTTGGTAGTGGAGATAGAGCAGCAGCCCAGGGTACAGAACCGAGGTTCTGTTTGTCCTACACTGGCATCCCGTGATGCCCTGGCTGGTCTTCTCCTGCACCCTTTTCATTTACTTCACGACTGACACCTGACCAACACAACCCTCAGGACTTACTCCTTTCCTGTTTTATTCATTAACCTCAGCCAAAGGACTGTAGGAGATGTCCCTCTGCTGTGATGCTGGTTGGTCAGGGACAGCACAAGGATGCTAGGTGGCTCAAGGGAGGACCATCCCCAGGTCAAGACTATCAGCCCATGTCCAAAATACATGCACTTGCTGGATGAAGTCTTGATGGCCCTGACTCTTAGACTGTGGCCATTTCTCAGTAGGTGGATCCCTGCAGCAGAGACAGAGGAAGGATAGAAAAAGTTCTGGAAAGGGAAAATGGACAGGAATGAAACCAGAGGAGGTTTTCTGGTCAGATGAAGTAGAACAAAGGTACTTTCCCAAAAGTCCAGACTTGATATGTTCATTAGCATTATTCATCTTGCCTTCAGCTTGTTCCTTGGGGTTTTCTTGTTTTTGTCTGAGTAGCTCAGGAGCCCAGGAAATGGGCTGTCACCGTGAGGACTCCATTTGGCTGTGGCAAGCAGCTGCCTCCAGAAGCTATTTTTCCTCCAGGGTATCTTGGCAGCTTTTACTTCAGAGATCTGCATCTGTGCCTGATCAGGTGTGTGCTGCAGAGACAAGATTTAAAGACAGATTTAAAAGCTCAGTTCTGGGCCTCACTAAAACCTTGCTTCTCTGGTTGGGAACACAGTGGTTAGGCTTTCTTGATCTGAAATAAAGCTACGTACTGTTGCAGCAAGAGGACCTGGCCTGACACTCCCCTCTGAATCCTAACATAATTTCCTAGCTCAATTTATTTTCAAATGAGCTGAATGTGGATCTCTTGCCACATGCAGTTAGGGCTCAGCAGCTTGGCTTGGGTGGTAGCTTGTGACCTGAGTAGTATGGAAAGAATAAACAAAGCCATCTCACAAATGGACGAACCAGCCTGTCGCTGCTGGCTGGCTGGGTCCACTAAGAAACAATAATGTAATTTTTGTTTGCTGTTACAGGATCTCTTCCTCTGCTGACACCCAGATCCTTGGAGAAAGAAAAATGATCCAGTGGAAGCAAATGGAAGGAATAACATGCTTCGTGAAATGCACAGTGACTGGTTTGAAAGACCCATTCTTGCAAGGGGAGCTGGATGCAGATGGACGTGAAACAGGAGAGGGAGGTTGGTGAAGCTGCATGATATCTCATGCAAGACTGGGGAGCAAGGAGCTCATACTCTGTAGCAAGGATCTGGATCACAGATCTGCCACCTGCTTTCTTTCTTTTTGCATGTAAAGCAAATACTGAGTTGTCTGCTCTGTGTTTGAACAGTCCTGCTGTCCATGGAAAATCCTGGGATTTAATGTTCTGAGCCGTAGCAGGAACTAGAAGAGGCAGAGATGCTCTTTTTAGTCGCCCCTCTTGGTCACTACAAGGTAGGGAGGATGCACACATGCCCAAGGATCTGAGGCCATTCCTAGCAAGTCTCCACTGAGTCAGCTTCTGAATGGTGTAATGTGTTCATCTTCGGGCTTCTTGAACACCTTCCCATTTCTTGTCTGACTGGTTCTGTTGCACAATATGTTAGCACGTGCTAGCTTGGGAAAGAGGGTAGGAAGGAAGTTGTTATCAGAAGCTGATAGGAGGGAAGTTGTATCCAAAGTTTCTCATTTATAGGCAGGAGCAGATAAGCTGACTTGTATCTTTCAGTCCCCAGCACTTCAACATTACACTTCCCCATGCCCACACCAGTGAGACTCAGGCATTGGCACATAGAAGAGACTTTAACCTCTGTCCCAGGAGTGACAGAAAACCTTTCAAATTGCCTGTGCTGGTCATACAAACTAGCAGCATCCTGTGCCTGCTCTTAGCAAAATCTCTCACCTTTCTTCCTCATGATGCTGTATAGGACCCTTTGGCTGCCACAGCATCTGAATGGGTTTGCAGGTAGCAGTGGGCTATTGTAAATTGGCCAAATTTTTGTGCCATTGTGGCCCTCTGATCACTCTGTGTGTAATCAAACCATGGTAAGACCCTATTTGATCAGCCAAATAAGAGGATTGGTGGGGCGTCTCCAGTGCAGCATGCTCAGACACTGCCTTGTGAACATCATTTGAAGGAGTGCAGCCTTTCTTCTTCGGGCAGTTAAGCACCTGGCGGTGTCACCACTGTGCTGGATACCTTTCTGATCCACCAAAGCCTTTAGTAAATGGTTCTATTCTAGGTATAGCCTTGTGCCTTTGTAGGAGGAGAGAACTTATGGTTATGCGCAGCCCAATAGCTCAGAAATTGAGTTATTTCAGCCTCATTACACACACTTACCCCACAGAGGGTAAGGCACAGTCACTTCACGTATCTCCACCTCAGAAGCTCTGATAGTTGTCTTGCAGTACCAGTCTGCCCTAACACTGGCTGCTGGGAGTCCAGAAGATCCTGTTTCCAAAGAGGACTAACAACACAGCTGTGGGTGTCTCCTCCCTCATTTGTGTATCGCGGCAATGCAGGGTGAAGAGAGCTGCTCAGACTGCTTGATGAAAGCCACCTTCATGACAAGCCTTTGTTGGTCCCTGGCTGGTATTGTTTTTCTATTGCTGTGAACTAAATCAGGGCGAAGAAAGCAGAGCAAGGAAGGTGTGTGTCAGGGGTCTTTAGCATTCAGAATATGGGAGGTCCTCCCAAGCTTAATGACACCGAGTGATATTCCTCATGTACAAGTGTTTGCTCTAAGCTAATTTGTCAACCAGACGAGACCTCTAAAATTACCTGGTTTAAATGTCTGTGCAAGGCAGAAAGAGATCACCATTACTTGATGCATCAGTCCAAACAAGAAGTAACATACACATTTAATCTTGCATGTTGGATTTCGGTGAATTAGGAAGGGAGGGAGAGAAAGACATTGAGAGAGACAGAGAAAGAGAACCATGACTAAGGCAGGAGATTTTACAGCCTCCTAGATACACATTATTTCACCTTTTACTTAAATCCCATCGTTTTATATATGGATGGAAGCTGCTGCCCAACAAAAAGCTGCAGAAAAATCAGAAAAATGGGCCTCTGCAGATGCCTGGTACCTTGGAGCTCTCTGGTTTAAAGGAGAGGTTTATGGGGCTGGGGGGCTGGCAAGTGAACTGGCTGGCTACATGGATGACTTTGAACCCATTCCTGAGCGTGTCAGTTATGTTTGGGAATAAGCAAGTGGCTAAATTATAAATAATAGGGCAAGACTGCTGGGAAAGAAATACACCCCAGTAAACCAAAACAATCAATTTGTTCTCCAGTGTTTCCTGTACAAGTAATAAAATCTAATAACTGAGTTGCTGTTAACTGTTAATGACCACTGCATTTGTTAATTGAGCCAGACAAATGAGATCAGTTTAATACAACAAACAGGCCATTAGTTGTATTAATGGTTGGCTTGTAGGAGTTAGTGCTCTTATAAACTATATTCTGCAGTTTATAACACCAGCACTTTATAAAATGACTTGGTGTTTTCCAAAGTAAATAAATAAATAATAAAATAACAAGGATCATGTGAGCTCCGCTTTAGCTGTGGAAAATAAATATGTATCCTAAATACGAAAAGCTGATATTTGGCTAAATGTCTCTCTCTACTTTGCCCTAAAACTATAAACCAGGAGTGACAGCAGACGTACAACCCAGGGCTGATTCTTATATAGCAGCTTTGCTTGTAATTTCAGTAGGTTTTGGACTGATCCTGTAATTATTATCATTAGAGGGGAATTAGATTATTTTTTTCCAGACCACAAATGATTCCACACATGGGATATTCAGTTTTTAGCAGCTGTCATTATTTAGACATTTAACAAGCACTGTTATAGAAAGAACTATAAAAGGGAAGTTGTATAAATAGGCTAAAATTAATAGAGGAACCAAATAGAGTTAGTTCCTGCTTTACTAACCTCCACAGCTCTTTTATTTTTTATGCTTTTAAAATGTATTTAACTGCAGTTCCATCTACAAGAGATGTCAATAACATTTTTGCAATGGTGGTTGTGAAAGCCAAGGTTTTTCCATCACTTTACTGACTCACTTCTGAATGTGCCCAGTGTTTGGTAGAAATTTCAAGTGGAGCAGTTCAAGCATTTGCTCTTAACTTGCCAAATGGGGACGATACTAAATTATTAGAGAATTATAGGTTATTGGTGAAGGGAATAGTATACGCTTTAGAAGGAAAAAGGAAGTGGAGGCTTTTACACGATGTATGAATGGGCTCTGATTTGTGCATGGCTGTAGTGTGAAATGAGGCCAGGCTTAAATCATAAATTTAAATCATAGACTGTCTGCAAAACTAAGTGGCAAATTTTCCAGATAGGCTACCAAAAATATAAGAGGGATCTGGCATAAACTTATCCTTAAGGTTACTGTGACCTGAAGGAAGAATGCAAGAGTAATCTCAGGGAGTTGGTCCCTTCTTTGGCCATTTCCTCATCTGCAGGAATGGTGACTAAGCCAGTCTCAAGAAGTGTCATTCTTGAGCTTTCTCACTTAGATATGGAAATTACAATCCAGAGGAACAGAACAGGCATACTCATTCTCTCCTAGATTCATCATCCTTAGCCACACTGTTCCAAAAAGTGGCCAGTGGCCGAGGCTGCAGAGTAACAATGCTTAAGCATAAAGGAATAAGAAATAAGAGAAACGCAGAGTGTTCCTTGCTCTGTTGAATCCTCCCAGCTGGCAATTTGTGGTTAAAGGATTTCCTGAGTATGTCTGCTGGTCAGTAGCCACCACTAAGTCTATCCTCTGTAAATGTATAGCCCCTTTATGAGGCTGTTTATATTTCTGGCATCTGTTTTTGGCAATGGATTCTATATTGTAGCTACACACAGTGTGAAAAGGTGTTTGCTTCTGTATATTTTAAACTTGCTACCTCATAATTTCAGCAAGTGCCCCTTAGGTCTTATGTGGGAAAAAATGAAAAATCCTTCCCCATTCATCCAGCTCATATGGCGTGTGATTGTACAGATCTCTGCCACATTTTCCCCTTCGGTCATTCTTTCCCATGCTGAGAAATCTTAAGCTAGTCAGTCTCTCTCCCTCCACAGCCCCGTTTCATACCTTTGATCACATTTATCATCTTTTTTTTCTGTGCCTTTTCTAATTCTGGTTTGTGCTTTGTGAGGTGGTGGGAGAAGCAGAGTTGCACACAGTATAAGGGATGGGTGTACCATATATATTGTGCCTCATTACGGCTTTGCTCTCAGTTCTGTTCCTAATAATTACTACTAGTCCGTTTGCCTTTTTGACAATTAGTGAGCACTAAGCTGATTTTCCAGGGGTCTGTCCACCACTGCTCTAAAATCTTCTCCTAGAGCGGTAGGTTAGTAGGAGTGCCTATTCTCTGTTTATCCTGCAATTCACCTGTAATTCCGATTGTATTGCCTTGTGCTTTGTTTTGTCTTTGTAGCCATTGCATGCTATCGGCTGTTCTGCTGCTCAGGAACAGCACCAGGAGATCCGTGCCCTCTTCACAGTCCATTTCTTGAACAACTGTGTGTCATCGGCCGACTGCTCAGGAAACCATGCAGCTGGGCAGGAAGCACCAGGAAGAGCTCAGCCTCCCTGAACTCTTTGAGGGCACAAAATGAATCAACTTGCCCGCGTCTGGAGCCAGTTCTCCGAGCTCCTGCTGTGGAGGAGAAGAGAAGCCGTGCTCCTGGAGACACCCCGGCTCCTGCCTGGCACTGAGAGCTGTGCAAGGAGGTTCAATGCAGCAGCCATCACCAGATGGTGCTGCTGCATGCAGCCTCGCAAGGTCACCCTGTGCAGGGATGTTTTGTTTCTTGGAAGAAAACACTGAACTGGGGATGTTTCTCCACTGCTTGGGTGTCTGGAGAGTAGGCAGGGTATGTTCTGACGTTATGTCACTAGCCGGGTCTCTTTGAGAATGGGTCATTTGGGTTTTGGCTGGGAATTGAGAATAGGGGTGGGTTCAGATGCTGTTCGAGATGATCTGTTCCAGACTGGCTCAAGTGGATAAACAAAATTAATTATGTTCACATCAGATGAGTGCACAGGATCAATTTTTTCCTCCAATGGAAAACTGGCTGGCAACGTGTACTGCCGCTAATCAGAAACACATATTACTATAGTTCACCTGCATTTTCTGTAAGCTTTACAATACTGTTGCTGTTTTTTTTTTTAATGCACAGGTTCAGGAATCGGTATCACATGAGAATCCAGTATGCCACTGTGTAGAAAAAGGAATGCCCCCTTTCCTACTTCTTTTATATGTGAAAATCCAGCGCAGCAAAGAACTTCAGCTTCTGTGATTAAGCAGAGGAAACAGCATCGCCTGAACCTTTAACTACCAGATTTTGTTCTCTCCCTGTTTGTGTCAGTAAATACGTGATTACTTCTAACAAGTTGCTTGGAAAGGCTTTCATCTCTGCTTCCTCAGAAAAAGGTCAGGGGAAATGGCTAAGCCGAAAATTGTTCTTCTTAAATCAGCATTCTTGATTGCTATTGCACTGAGCTCTCTGAAGGCCTCTGGGCAGAGTAAAATCTATGTTTGATGATTTGAAGTTTACAGAGTAGGTGCTCCAGACTTTATAAGGCCTTCAGCCTCGTCCTGTGGACATTCATGGTTGGTGCTTCAAAGTTCACTGTCTTCAGGTCTCGTCTGCAGTCATCACAGAGTCATGATGAAGTACTGTAAGAACACTTACAACACTTTGACCATCCTGGTCAGTACAGGATCTGCCCAGACTCCAAGGGACAGCTCATGGCTAGGAAGGACAGAGATGATGAAAGTGCGAAATGACAAATGATGATGCACTTCAGAAAGTAATGATATATATATATATATATATATATATATACTTATGGTGTCATGAAAGGAGAGCAGTTGTGAAACAAGAAACTAAAGAGATAGCAGATGCACAACTGATGAAAAGAAACTAATTTTTTCTGACCAACTCACTGCTGTGGAATAGAAAAATCCATGAAGGCACGAAGATTTAAAAAAGGACTGGATCTTTAGGGAGAAGAAAACTATCCAGAATGATGATAGCTCATGCTGAAGTGTATTTCAGGAGTATCAGACCAACAATTTCCCTGAATCCTGAAGTATTGTTATGGGGACAGGATACTCTGTGCTTGCTTAGCCCTACCTTCTGTTAAAAGACCTGGAGCTGGACTTTGCTACAGACATGATCCTGGAGCCTGTGGTGGCTGCATATCCTGCAGCTTGGCCATTTCTGAAATTAGACCTGTGTTCTTTTGCAGGATGACCTGTCCTGACAAAGCTCAAAAATTCTTAACCACTTCTTATCTCCAGCTAATAGTTATAGATCAAGGGACTTAAAAGCCTTGCAGGCTGCTTGTCAAAAGTCTGATTTTAAGGGTCTGCAAGATTTTCTGGTAGAACTGTTGCTTCCCTGTCAGGAATTATCCCATTACTGAACCTGTTCCACCTGCTCTCTCCCGAGGAGGGAACAGGAGCCCTGCTCGGTCTGAGGCTGGCAGGACTCTTGGCTTGGTGCTCCTGCACTCAGCTCCTGTGAAATGTGCAGCATCTGGAAGGAAAAAAGGGCGAGGAAACAAGGTGGGAAAGCAGAGGCAGCCTGCCACTTAGAACGTGGAGGATAAAGGGCCGAGGGCAGAGGAATAGGCTGAAAATGTGAAAGAAAGGAAAAAAATATGAAAGGAACACACAAAAAGAAGAGAGCGGGGAGATGTGAGAGGGACAGGAAGGAGTGAAAATAAAAGACAAGGCAGAGGAGGAAGGAGGACACCTCCACACCTGAACAGGACTGTGTTACGCACGGCAGCTACAAGGAAGGAGCTGGGTCGGGGCAGGGAGGGCTCCTTGGGCTAGGGCCAGGCGGGAGGAGCCGCAGCAACGTGGAGCAAGGCCAGCAGCTCCTTCCATCACATCCCAACCTGGGGCACCGCGGGGCTGCCCCGTGGCCCTTTAGCGTCCGAGATGCTTGACCCTAGCGAGGGCCCAGCTGCCAGCAGGGCTGGGTGGCTGCGTGTCCGCGTCCCCTGAGGGACCTTTGGGTGACCACGGCCTCTGCTGCGGCGGTGGATGAAGCACCACGGGGATGGCAGGATTTCGCTGCCCCTTTACCCGCTTCACACCACGTCTCCTGCGAAGTTTGGAGCGTCATTACCAGCACTTGGCTGCTGGTTTTACTGAGCGCAGGCAGCAACCCGCAGCAACCCCTGCGTGCCAGCCGCCTGAATCACGCTCAGCTAACCCCAGCGGACAGCAAAACTTCGCAGCCAGGAGTCTGGAGGCTCCCTGCAGCCGCCTCCCTCGTTAAAACCTGAGGCAGAAGCAGGGATCCTCCAGCCCTCCCTGCCTCCCTCGCCTTCTCCTTTCTCCCCCTCAGCCCCCGACCCCAGGGCCCGTCCCGCCCGCGCCGCCGCTCCCAGCCCGTGCCCGGGCCCGCCCTCCCGGGGCTGGCGGCTCCTCCCCGCCCGGCTCCGTCCCACGATCCAGGTGTCCCCGGAGCCGAGCCGAGCCGTGCCGAGCCGTTTTCCCTTCCCTTTTCCCTCCCTCTCCTCGCTCCGAGAAGCCCCGGGCCGGGCGGGGAAGCTCGGGCGAGGAGCGGGGGCGGCGGTTCCGGGGCCCCGGCATGGCCCCGGGGAGGCTGCGCCGCCGCCGCCCGGCCCCCTGAGGAGGAGCGGCGGGGGCTGGCTGCGGGCACGGCTCGGCTGGGCTCGGCACGGGGGTCCCCTTCTCCTCCCGGGGGTCCCCTTCTCTTCCCGGCCATGTCCGGAGCCATGAAGTTCAACGGGTACCTGAAGGTGCGCATCGGGGAGGCGGTGGGCTTGCAGCCCACCCGCTGGTCCCTCCGCCACTCGCTGTTCCGCAAGGGCTACCAGCTGCTGGACCCCTACGTGACCGTCAGCGTGGACCAGGTGCGAGTCGGGCAGACCAGCACCAAGCAGAAGACCAACAAGCCCACCTACAACGAGGAGTTCTCGGCCACCGTCACCGACGGCCACCAGCTCGAGCTCTCCGTCTTCCACGACACCCCCATCGGCTACGATGACTTCGTGGCCAACTGCACCTTGCACTTCCAAGACCTCCTGCGCTCGGCGGGCCCCAGCGACAGCTTCGAGGGCTGGGTGAGTTGGTGAGAGGCCGGAGCTGGGCTCCTCCGAATGAATGAAGGCGCTCCAGGGGTGCTTGCAGAGCTCAGGCTTGCCCTTGCTTGCCTGTGCTGCAGATTAACGCAGCGCGGGGTTGCCTTGTCTCGGGGGTACCCTTGTGGAGGGGTGTCCGTGTCCCTGTGCATTAGGTTTGTGGCCAGACCGATGGGGGTTTGTGGCTGGTGTTGTTTCAGGTGATGTGTTTTGGGACCCCGAAAGCAAAGTCCCAGCTGTCACACCTGTAAGGCTGAGACTTGGTGGCTGAGGGGTGTGAGGTCTCTCCTTGCTGTAGCCTGGCAGAGAGGAGGTTTGTGAGACGTACCCAGCGAAATGCACCTGCAGACTCGCAGGGTTTTGTGCCTTCCCGCTTTTGCTTTGCACGCAGGGACCTACTTGGAAACGTGCATACCCAGGGAGGGACGCGTTTCTCCTGAGAGCTACACATCCTCGCACGATTGATGTGTGCATGCAGATTTCTTGGTCTTTCGAGCAGAATGGCAGGACTAGCCTCACATATATTATGTACACCCCTGTGCTGGTTGAGCATGGTTTCACTTAGAGTTAATTCTAGGTTATTTCCAAGTCACTGACATCCGGCCCAGAGAACCTCTTTTATGTCTTAGCCCTTAGTGAAAGGAGTAGCACAGGCTGTAAAGCTGTGCCTTTGCTTCCAGTGCTGTAGCTCAGGAGGAAGTGGATGTATCGATCCAAACTAGTTTGCTTGTAAGTATTAAGTTAAAAAATAAATACATTCTTCCCGGCAGAGAAGGCGCAGAACACGGAATTTCCAAGGCTCACGCAGGTATTAACTTAGAGACCAGGAAGTTCAGTACCTGTGGTCAGGTAACCACCACAATAAAATCAGACGTGGAGGAAAGAGAGCTGACAGCGTAGAGAGCCGATAGGTATCTAGATGGTATCGCTGGAGAGAACGCCGGTGCTTTCTGTTCACAGCCAGTGCCGGTGACTGGGGTGTGATGCTCCATCTCCAGGGTGACTACGGGGAAATACCAGCTGCAGGAGCACTGAACAGACCTATATTGGGGCTTTTTTTTTCCTCCTTCAGCAGTCTTAGGTGCCAAGTTCATCAGGGTGAGCTCCGTGGGTGCATACCCAGCTTGCCAGGCTCATTGTGCTGCCGGGGAGAAGCTGCTCCTGTGACTGGTGCTAAAACAGTTTTAAATATGGAACAGACCTGTGTGGGACAGGGCAAGGGAGTGTGCTCAGCGCATAGGGTCACAGATTTGAGGGTATTTTTGCTTGTTTGATTTGTTGGGAGTGATTCCTATTTGATGTTGAGAGTGACCTTAGCTTCGTAGAAGGCTGGAGTCCTGGTTGTGCAGGGGATGGCCTGCTTGTGGGGTTTGGACTGCCCTACTGTGGGGTTTTGGCCTTATTTACATTACCAAAATATCTATAATAATATTACCTCCCGTGGGTACGCATACATGTCCAGGGGCCCACTGTTTCTTTCCTTTCACACATCCCACGGATGCTGATTTTTAAGACGGATGCAGTATGGGGCCTGCCGAGGTGTTTGAGATGCTGGGTGGTGAGGGAGGAGTTTCTCCTCCCTGCTGGACAGGCACATGTTCTGTGAGCTGCTGGATCCGGGAGCTGAGGGCTGCAATGGGATGGGAAGGCAGCGAGTTTGATAACTCGACTGATGTAAGCTGATGTCTTATAGGGCACCTAGACAGAGATGGAGGGTTGCTTCTGTCCCTTCACTTAGTGTCCCAAAACAACAACCGGGGTGGATTTAGTGGGGAGGGTGAGCAAGTGTTTGTCTTCTGTCCCTTTCTCCTGCCTTCCCTTTTGACTTGCTCCATTAGCATCTCGCATAGCGTGCAGGCAGAGTCGCGTGGTGACATGGGAACAAGATCTTGCCCTGATAATTTAATATTTCTTGATAAATCCAGCAAGGCTGTGACTGGGTTTTGTGCAGGCTGAAAGATAGGAAGTGCTGCTGTGTACTAACACAAGGTCCACGAAGTACTGGCATGATAAAAGACACCGCAAGGGTTTTATAGATGATTTGCAACATCTCCGCTCTGAAATCCCTTATGCTGCCCTTTTTCCAACCCCAAAAACAAAAGCACATAGGCTAATGCAGGCAGGGAAAGAAAGGAATGAAGTGAGGGGAAAATCAGTGAATCCTCAGAGTTTATACATAAAATCCTCAGGGGCTGTACATAAAAAATCACTGCAATAGCAGTCAGATTTTTTTTTTCCCTAAAGTTATGTAGTCCTTTAATACAAAATGATTGAGAAATAGTCATAAAGAATATCCTCGGGGATAGAGCACCCACGATGTTCAGGCATCCTGAGAGAGAACTGAAGGGAGAGCAGAGCTGGGAAGAAGTTTGAGTGTCTGGTAAAGGAGATCTGGGGCGGGGAGAAGAAAGGATGGCTTTTTGTTTTGGTTTGAAATAGAATGTTTATGTTTGCTTCTCAGAGAAGATGCAAGGACAACGATATGTTGTAAACTCCAAATGCACCTGGTGTGATGCAGCCAAATAGTCTGGGGCAGCCCCGGCTCCCTGAGTGCTCCTCCAGAGAGGGAGGAGCGCAGGAAAACAGCCTTGAGATTACCTGGAACACTCCCTTAGTGCCCGAAAGGTTTGGTGTGAGCTCTCAGGCTCTTGCTGTTCTGTTGATAAACCTGGGTCTTCCCTTGCAGGGGGGGAAAAGTGCTTAGGTACAGTTCTCGCAAGGTCTGGTGACAAATGTTGTAGGAAGTGTCGGTGAGAAGCGAGCAGGAGCATTCGGTGTGTAAGCACTGGTGCTTCCCAGGTGACTTGCAGGTACATCGCTGCAATTATCGCCCCAAACATTTATGCAGATGAGTAAGTGCACGGACATGAATCGTCTCATCAGTGATGCTTGTGTACCTGAGTCATCCCGCTGGGTACTGGACAGGGTATCGTGCTCACAGTTTGCTTTAAAATCCATGTTCAGGAGACTCTTTAAAAACTACCTTTCTCTTCTAACCCTTTTGTTTGTTTCCTGAAATCTTTCTGGTAGACAAATTGTCACAGCCTGAATATTTTTTAATTTTCATATTAGTTGTAAAACACATTTGACAAACTTTACACAAATCAAATCTTTTAAAAGCTTATTAACTTCAGCATCCTGCCCTCTGTTTCCCATTTTTTAGATTTACTTGTCAAGCAGCGGAGTAGCAGTAGTTTTTATTAATCCTGTCAAATAAATGCCAGCCTGCCTTCAGCATGCTTTGATGTAGCTGAAACCGGCGGCGAGCTCGCTGGTACCATGCTCTTTCTGGTAGGCATTTTCCTGGGGATGAGTGGGTGTGAAATTGTGCAAACCTGAATGGTAGCATTTTACACAGGTGCACATGACCCTGCCAGGTGCAGAGCAGCGCAGAATTAAGCCGGTTGTTACCTGAAAGCTATGAAGTTGTGATTTACAACAGGTGTTGAATAGTTTCTTCTAAAGCATGTCTTTAATTTTGCCCTAGCATACACTAACATCTCTTTTTTATTCTGTCTGCGCAGCTCTACAAGGTGGTTTCTCCTTTTCAGCTGTCTCTGGGTGCAGCATAGGAGGCAATCGTACGTCAGTGAGACACCAGAAATAATTTGGAGTACTGAGCTGCAGCTGAAGTGGAGAAGTTTACAATATGTAGAGCTATTCCTACAAGGCGTACGTAGTGGCAGAACTCATTTTTAAGCTCGGGGAGGTAGTATTTACAGGAGATACTGAGCTGCTTCGTTACCAGGGAATGAGTTAATTATGAGTGTAAAAATTGGTAGCGCATGGGTAGAGAGGTGTCATTCCTAGCACTTGAACAAGGAGTTAAAATTAAACCTTCTGTGACTCAATCTTGAAATAGCAAATTATCACAGTATACTGAAGGAAATTAGATAACAGATGGACTATTAGATTAATGAGCCAATTGCAACTTCCTGATGAGTTTGTTGCCATGTGCTCATGTGAGAACTGCTAGGTTTGTTTGCAGGAAGAGATTAAAACAAATAATTCCTGTGCATTGCTTAACCTGAACTCTTTTGTCTGTACCCTGTTCTATGATTTTTCCTTTCTTTAAGCAAAAAAAGAATTTTTTTTTTACCCTTGCTTGTATGCGATTGTCTAATTTATTGAACATTAAATTGAAAAGTTAAAGGAGAACGCAGCTTCTTCCCCCGAGCATGGTGACCTTGTCAGAGAGCCAAGGCGTGGTGGGCCAAGGCTCACAGGTGGACAAAACTTGCATCAGGAAGCCAAAAATATTGTGTAGCTGTTGACAGAGCATTTTGTGATGTGTATGGTCACTGTGAGTTTTCGGAGGAGATTTGAAGAGAGTGATGTGACTGCTGGGCAAACATCAAGTGAGGCTGTCTGAGCTCAAGAAGAGGATGCTGTCCAGTAAATGGTTTCCCCATCCACAGGTCAGTAGCAGGCTGAAATGAAGAACAGTGGTATTCTGGGTGTGTGATTTCCCATCTCTACGCATGGGACAACCATGTAGATGGTGTGTAGATCTCTCACCAATATGAAAGTCGGGCTGCTCATTAATTGCAAACTAGGCTTGAGTAAATTAAGGTCCATCCCTATTTCTTGTTAAGTTTTCAGTTGTTTCTGTAATTATTATTACTGATATGCAGTCACATTGTTGAATGGGAATAGTGGGGAAACACACTTGCTGCAAGAACCTAAGATAGTTCTTGAAAGCTTCCACAGTTTTGTCTCCTCTCTTCAGCTTGGCACGTAGCTGGGCTTTGTACCCACAAACAAACCCCTCCAAACACCAGGTCAGTGCATCAAGGCTACTTGAGCGCGCCTTGCAGCCTAAAAAAAAAAGTTGCAAAAATTCGTCCTTCTTTATTTTTTGCAATATGTCAAGTATTTATGTGATCCTGGATTGTGTTGCTAGTAATGGTTCTACTGATTAAGGTAGATGAGAAAGAATAAAGCTGGCTGCATGGTGAAGAGCTGCGTGCTTACTGCCCTGTTTCAGCATTACAGGTTGAGCCAAGCCCGTTCTCTACGTCTCTCATCCATGAGCTCCTCCCCAAGACAAAGTCTGACTGGCAACTGTGAGCATCCTTGGAAAACTCAGGCATTTTGCTTGAGAGGTGTTTTGTTTCTTTTCTCTTGAGGATATCCGAGGCTTGAAAGGTTTGGCCAAACCACAAGAAAACCCAATTTCCAGTGATCAGAGCCACTGGGATGCCGGTAGGGGTGGTGCTTGAGCCCTGGCTTTGAGACGGATGCAGCAGGCTGGGAAGCTGTCTCTCTTTTACTCAGCCAGGTGCCTGGTCCTGCCACGGCTGGGGTTAGGAAGGATGCCGGGAGCTGGCAGCATGTGCGGAGAGGATGCACCCAGCATCACCACCTCACCTTCCCCGGCTGTGAGGACCTGCAACACCAAGAGCTCACCCCAGTCCCACCCAAGGGTCCCCAGTGCCTTGGCTCTGTGCTGAGTGTGTGCTGGGCTGAGGTTTGCAGCAGGAGCCCAGCCTGCTCTATGCAATACGCTGTCGGCAGAGCTCAAAGCGAAACTTCAGCCCGTGCTGGCTTCGCCTGCCCACGCGTGTGCTGGTGCGGGGCCGTGGGCTGACACTCAGCACCTGGTGGCACTTGGTGGCACTTCCAGGCGTGGTGAGGAGCGGGTGGCTCCCTTTCCTGCAGTCACCCAAGGCTTTCTGGGTCTGTCTGTTTGAACCCTTGCAAATTTGGAGGCTTGTGATAGGATGCAGGGTCTCCTTCAGCAACATCAGGGTCAGAAAAAGCTCCTGGGGGTGTTTGCAGACCGGAGCCCCGGCCATCCCCTCGCTGCTGTACAAGAGGCTGCTTGTGCAGGCGGAGGAGTGGGGCTGGGGCAGCAGCAGCAGCAGCAGCAAGTGCACATCGAGCAGTGCAGGAAGCTCTCAGTCCCGGCCGTGCTCTGTGCAGCCCCTGCTGCTTGCACCGGCGGGGGGAGGCCTCGGTCTGTCCGCGTTTTATTTTTAGCTGTTACCACAGGTCTTTCTGTTAAAACGCGTCTCATCCAGGCCGTCCGTGGCTTTCTGTTTTTTGAGTAGTTTCTGAGTAATGATTTGGTTCCTAGCCATCTCGAGCTTATAGGCAATAAACCCCCGCAGAAAAGATTGTCAAGGGGGCAGTTGGAGCTATTGAAATGCCATTAAAAAGTCAACTGGTTTACAGCGTAATTCAATACGAAAGCATATCCCTTACTGAACCGGGGCAGACTCCCACCCTTCCTTTGCAGACTGTTAAAGCTCCTTTGATGTTTCAGGACGATTGTAGCTGTTGTGCTTTGCTAAAACAATCGAGGAGTCGGGGACTTCTTCTGTAACCATGGGGAAGAAAGACGAGCAGGATTGTTGCTGGCAGCTTCCGCGAGGGATTCTGGATCAGGCATCACGCCTTGCCTCCAGCATCTCAGCCCATTTAGGCTGCACTTAATGCACGTCAAACCCTGCCGTAGACTTCATTTCTTCTGGAGACAGTGAGCAGTTTTGGTCTGATTGCTTATTCCTCCCCTGCCCTGCTGTGCAGCGTGTGGGCTGCTGCCCCGGCTGACGAACCCGGTGCAGGTCACCCCGCAGTTCTTCCTCCCCGAGCCATGCCCTCGGTTGTGCTGGAACAAGGAGGGATGGCTGGATGTGAGGGAGAGGCTTGCTGTATAATTATATCAAAGATAGCAAATGTACTTCTAAAAACAAAGTGCATCCTGGAGCATCCAATTAATGTTGCTAAACCACTTAAGGTAAGCCAGACAAACGACTGAAATTTCTGTAAAGCCAAGGACGTTTTTTTATCCTTTGACGTCACGAAATGTTCTGATGGCCCAGTGAAGTCAGTCGCTGAGGAAAGCATCCTGCTCTATTTTTAAGGGCAGCGCCACGAACGGATGCCAGCCACGTTCAGCTGTGCTAGCATGACGCTCCATGAGAGCAGGCATTGCTTGGCCATCCTGCCACCGCTGGTATTTGATGTGAAAATCTTGGTATCTATGCTGGGCCCAAGGTGATGGAGAAAGTGCTTTTTTCTGCCCCTGTGAGGCCTCGCGTGCCCTTGTGCCCTTGTTACACGAGACCAGAGGCATGTAATCAATGATGGGATCTGTCCCGCAGGCTGCCGGAGCTCTTTTGCCGGCTGCCAGCCCACTCCTTGCTTTGCTCCTCGCACATTGGGCAGGGGGCAGGCAAAAGAGTTGCTCTGGCAGCTGCCAGTTTGTTTTCGTTGACTGTTTTCCTCCTGGGACCTGCATCTGCTGGCACCTCCAGCCAGCCTCATGCTCCCTGGCCCACCAACACCCCATGCCCTGGTGGAGGCTCACAGAGAGCAATGTCTGTGTGATGGATGCATGACAGATCCAAGGGCTTGTGCCCTCTGAGGCCAACCCTGCAGACTGACAAAGAACAGGCTGGAAGGCTGGGAGCCCTGGCACAGGGCAACGCAGACATGAGGCACGTTAAGGACAAGATTTCAGCTCTTCTGCCAGCCCTCCTCGATGCTGCACACAAATCACTTCTGCGTGCCTTTGTTCGGTGCAGACCTGCCCTTCGGGTTGCTGCAGCTCATACCGGAGTGAAAGCACACGGCTATAGCCGGAGCTTTGCCAATACAAAAAAAATGTTGGCAGGGAAAGAGGGAGGGGAGTGTGAACCGGTAGATGACACGACATAAAAACTTTTTCTTGGTGTGCACCTGCCAAGTTTCATAAGTATCGAGTTTCATTAGTGAGGTGATTGGGTCTGAATTGGTGGTGGGGTGGCAGCTCTCCAAACTCCTTCCAGGAGAGGTTCCCTTGCCACTGAACAGATAGGAGGCGAGGTGCTGGTGCAGAAGGAAAGGTTAGGCAGCTTCTGTTTGTGATGTGGGAGAGAGGTTTATTATTTTTTTAACTAACAGGATGTTGCTGGCACAGGCCTTACTGGAAATTATGTGACCATTTATTTATTTTTAGTTTCTTGCATTACAGGTATATTCTGTCAAATATGTCCACACAGGGCATACATCTAAAAGTATGATATGGAAAGTGAGTAGTACGTGTCTGCTCTGCCTTTAAGGAAAAAAAAAAAAAAAAGGTCAAAAAAAGATGATTTGCAGTGCAAAATCACTTGACAGATCAGCAGTAACCACTCTGATGCAGGCTAGTGAGGGAGAGGATGTGAGAAGCAGGATGTGTATCTGTTCTGTCGCAGGCCATTACAACTAGTTTACTACTAGTTGTATTCTGACAGCATGTGTCCAGGGGTTTAGAGGAGATTTGAGATGATAGTTCCCTATCCGAACATTGTTTTTCCTGCCTTTGTCTCCTATGTTTAGTATCAGCCATCCTCAGGGGCAGGATTTTGACTGCCAGCCGGTCTGATTTGAGCTGAAAATGCAGCTCGTCCCTCCCTACAGCACCTCTGGTTTCTAGCCCTCCGTCTGGCCTGTTTTGTGGTTTCTGTTTTTTCCTTTGCTTGTTTCTTGTTTGCTTTGTGGCTCTTTGTCAGTGGGCTCCATCTTGGCCTAGTACCAGACCTTGTGCTTCTCTCACGAGTAAATTTATTTTACTCTATGTAAGCAAGATGCCGCTTGGAAATTATTCTTCATACATCTCTGCTTGCTTTTGTGTCTTTGAGCTCCTACAGTAGCAGCAGGGGCTTAGTTTGCAAATCTTTTTAGTGCTTTTGGGTAGAAAATACTTGTAGTCATTCAGGTTTATAGAGAAGGTTCAACCTGGGACTGGTCATAGCTGAGTGTTGTAGGTCTGAAGAAGAGGGCAACAGGCACTGTCAGACCATTTGGGATGGTGTCAGCTCGCTGGGGCTGGCTGGCCCTGCAGTCTGAAGGACGTTTTTACTAGAGAGTAAAAATGAGATGGGATGTCGGTGCTCCCAAGAGCTTTTATCTGATAGAACAGCTGCAAAACTCGGTCCCTGGTAGTGTTGGGCCTGGCTTGTGGACGCCTGCGTTAATCTCCAGAGTGCTTCTCTCCATCCAAACTGGTCAATGTGCTCATTATTAAACGTATTCAGTTCTGGGTTGAGTTGATTCAGAATAAGGAAGGTCTTGTGGATGAAGAACTGGTAAAAGACTAGCTCATCCTGTTTGAATTCCTACTTTGTCCTGCATTTATTTTCCTGTGTAAACAAGGCCGTGCAGCCTGTCGGCTTTTTGCCCAGGATCCAGAAGAGGAAAAGAGGTCTACGGGCTGCAATCTGGGGAGTGATTCACCAAATATTTTCTTTTATCTTGTCCCTCTTATTTAAGTTTCTTTAGATTTAAATGCTTTAAATCTGAAGGAGAGAGAGAGAGAAATCTTTCCTGCATTGGGGCCCAGTTCCCGGCCTTCCCCCAAGCTCTGTCACGCTCCATGTGACGCTCTCCGTACCTCACTTCTTTCTAGTATTTGTTTTTAATAACTTTGAAGTGAAAGTCGTCTTCTTTCTCATTTGTTGTGAAATGTTACCGTAAAAAGTTCATCCGCATGTTTTGTGGGATTTCAGCACAACAGGAGCCCAGTGACTTCCTCTGTTCCTGCTTTCCAGGTCTACACCAGTGATTTCCAGTGGCACCAGTGAAATTACCCACTTTTCTCCCAGTTACACTGGTGCAGAACTGGACATGCTTCTTTCCTCCTTCCTGCATGCAACAAGGATTTATGATAGCTGGGTTATACATTATTTACTGAGCACAAAGAGTGCTCGTGGAGCCCTGAGAAGGAGGAAGAAATTGGCTTCTGTGCAACGAGTTTATTATCTAGGTCATTCGCAGACTGAGGCATCTCACATTAATATATTCAATGACAATTTATTCTGTAAGGCAGCTTGCTGCGAAGCCTGGAAGAAGACGTAATCATGTGAGGAAAATGTCCCTGTGTGGTCCAAATCTATGGTGGGATTTCTTGTCAAAGTTGGTACACGCTATTTGATGCAAAATCTACAGCAGTGTCAAATGTGTAGGGTGTTCAGCTGTCCCCTAACAGGGCTTTGTAGGAGTGTTGCTGATTATCATCGTTTTGCAAGATTGAGCCCTAAACTTAGCACTTCGTTATCTGTTTGCTTTATAACAGTAAAAAGTTGAAAGGAGGAGCTTTGAGCACCCGCAAGAATCGCACCCACAAGACTGGGTTGTGCGAAAGGGTCACTCACAGGACACTGCCTGTCGGGCCACTGCCAGCCCTTTCCTTTCTTAGAAGTTTCAGCCTCTTGTTTCTGGAGGGGATTCACGATGTGGCAGCTTACAGACCTGCACGAAGAAAAATTCTGTTTTTTGAAGTCTTCTTAATGAAGTGAGATGTAATTGTGGTGGTTTAGTAGCTACGGTACAAGCAACTGAGCTGTTTTGGTTTGGAGTACAGCAAAAATGGGTGGCTTACCCTAGCCTAGGTGGGTTTCTGCCTTCCCTTATGAAAATAACCCCATCAGTTCTTAAGGATAGTAACTGATTCTGATCACATTTTCAAATAACAAGCTAAAGTAACATTTATCCTGCCTTGCCAGTAAAGGTAACAGAAAGTTTTCTCCCATCTTGGTTCTGTGAAGGATCGTGCTTCACCTTCCTTTGTAACCTCGTGCTAAATAGTTCTGGAGTGAGCCTGGAGCAGTGTCATGTTCGTAGTGTTCACCGTGCTGGTCAGCACAGCTGGCAGGGCCCTATCCTCCGCCTTTGAAACACAAAAGTGGTATAGGGAAGACAAAAAAAGGAATAAAGCATCAAAAATCCAGGCTATAATGCAAATATAGAAGGGCTTTCAGCCCCTTGTAGACAAAATACGTTCTTGTGTTAGCTAAGGATGAAACATTTGGGTGGATGCTTACAAAGTCATCCAGTTCAGGAATGGGTTTTGTGTTCAGCCACGATGGAGCCCTTTTTCAGCAGGCTCGTGACTTTGTGGCAGCTGGCACAGGGCAGGTGGAAGAGGATGCCCAGCAGATTTGTGCCCTTGTGCCGCACGGGCAGCCCCTGTGCCGCAGGAGAGGTGGAGAGCTTCCTGCTTGTGGCTCTGCTTCTCACCTACCCATTTCACAGCCCAGTGTGATGAAGAAAATACCAGTCAAAGCGGCGTGAGTTGACGTAATGGGCTGAGAAGTGTGGTTTTGGGGCTGTGTGAAGGCAGCGTCCATTCTACTGCCCGTGCAGGGCAGTGCTGACATCCGGAAGGCTGAGGATAGTTATCTCCTGATCAAAGGCTCATATTGAGATGGCATTTCCCTTTATTTTGTGTCTACTGAAGAGCTTGACTGATAATTTGTCAGTCCATAATCAATCCTATGTTCTTCCTGGCGTTTAGCTACTGCTGTTGAATATACACGATATCACGATATATAACCCTCTCCTCTGCTGTTTGCCATTTAACGGGTGCTGAAAGCCATGTCTTTTAGCTTCTCTTGGGTGGGCAGTTGCTGCACCTGCACAGAAAAAAAAAAAGGGTGTTAACTCTGGTGGTGTAGAAGTGCCTGTAAACATGAGCGTGGTGAGAGACAGACAGGACGCGGCATGTACTTGTTTCAGTGCTCACTTAGCACTGTGCCTACCAGAAATCCCTCTGGTTGTGTTCCCTCCGGTTGTGTCTCTGCTGGGTAAAAGCCTGAGGGTTAAGAACTTCAGAACTTCAGAGTTTTAGAGGAATCTTAGAACTAAATCTCCACTCATAATCATTGTATGGGGTGTTTTACAATTACTGTTCTGATTTTTGTCAAGAATAAAATTGTAGGGTCAGGGTGGTTTCCTGCAAAGAGAGGGAATGATCCTTCAAGTCGTCACATTTTAGCTTATATGGAAGTGATCTCAGAAGGTGTCTGACGCGTCTTTCTAAGTTTGTCATTTCCCTTTCCATAGAGAAAAGTCTGCTCATGATTAATACAAGGCCAGTGGGTTTATTTCTATATATAAATAAGCTTACCACAAAGCTTTGCCTCAGAAACGTGTATGCAGTATTCATTGGTTTTTAAGCAATATCACTTCTCATTTTTGTAGCATCTTGAAAGTGCCTATTGCTGTTCTGGATGTGAAAATTAGGTGAGAGAAAGTTTCCTGAGGTTTGCTGGTTTTAAACAACCTTTGGAGCCCCTGTGCTCGACTCCTGGGAGATGGTTCAGAAAGAATCACCTTGACCTCAGAAAAGGTCCTCGGCGTTTTCCCAACGTAAGTTTTGTGGTTCAGTTCCTAGGGTGGCTAAGCAGCCTCCTTGTATTAATAGTTCTGGGCATGTGAAATCTTACTTGTAAAGAAATTGATGCTTTCTTTCAGTTATTTCAGCCACACAACACTAAATAGACTCTATCAGTGCCTCATAGTTTCATTGACTATCAACGATAAGAGCAAGACTTTTTTTAATATATATCTTCAGTAAATAGGCAGTTGCCAAAATCTATAAATCTATAGCATTTTTTATTCCATCTCTTAAAATACAGCAAGCAACTGTTTCCACAGGAACAGTGCTCTTTACAATAGACAGTGTTGTGGCTGCTCCAAAGCCACAGACAGCGGGCGTAGGTGTTTGAAGGGCACCAGATCTTCCCGTCTGTCGCTATGAATTTTCCAGTGGGTCATTACTCGTTCAGACTTTGTATCTCCCTATCCAAACCACCGTAGTGCTTGATATTACTGCGTGTGGTAATGTCACAGACATCTCGAGGGCTGCAAGAGGAATCCTCGGAGTCATACGAAGCCGAAACTCACGGTGCAGCCATGGCGAGGTCTGCTCAGCAGCTCCAATTCAGCTGGTTGAGGATTTCCCCACTAAGGATCCGACTCTTCACTGCTGTAATCTTATCTATGGCTCTTTTAATACCGTGCACATTAGCTGGGTAGCTTTAGGTAGTTTATCCCCTTTCTTAGGGGATTTCATCTGTAATGGTTCACTTCGCTGGATGTGCGGCAGTTGTTAGGACCGTATCTCTTTCATTTTCTTCCTCCACAAGGTCATTATCAGGCACGCTGCTGGTGCAGAGGCGAGGAACTGTTTGACTGGCTTCTTAGCTTTATATTACAGGGCTTGGTAAGCCTTAAAGAAGGCAAGTTGTTTGATTTTTATTTGGAAAGAAGATAAATGCTGTCTGGGGGATTTCTGCCCTCAGCTGGTGAAAGCTCCCTGGTTAAGGTGATAAAAGTAAAACTGATGTGGCTTTTCCTGGAGTGAATAAAACTTTGCTTTGGGAATTAAGGGAGGGTGCCCCCTCCTTGGCAAGGGCTCTTTGTCAGTGGGAAGAGGGGCATAAGGTCCACATTACAGTGCCACCCAGGTAGGGAAGTACTTTTCTCCAGAGGGGAATTTATACTTTTAAAAGTATTAGCTAGTGGGCTGGAGTTAAAAGCATGTGTATTTGTAATATAAAGCACATGCATCACTGGCTGTGCCATAGATAAAATACCAGGCCTTCTGTTCACAAAGAAACTAAATATTTATTAAGGAGGGAACGTGACAGCAATTGTCCTGAACAGGGTGGCTTCATAACAGAGCCTGTCCTGTTTTGGGCTTACCCAGGTTTGCTGTGTGCTTGGGCTCTCAGTGACCCCACCAAAAGCTCAGGTTGGAGAGGAGAACATTTGTCTGCAGCTCTGCGGGTTGTGTTACATCATGGTTGAGCTTCAGATGGGAGCGTGGTCAGCACCGAGGTGTTCTTTTGATGGACACCTGAGCAAAACCACTACAAAACGCCTTCTGACCTTTTTCCTCTACGGACCCTTTCTGGGTTTCCCTTCCCTGCTCCCTCTGTAACCTCCTTTACTCCAAGGCACATCTTGGCCACGTTGCGAAATGCTTTCTCATCTCGCAACCAGGCTTCAGAAAGGGAAAAAGAAATATTAACGAGGGGAAATACGTGACAACGCGCTGTCGTTAGATGCTGACATGCCGCCTGTCAGCTCGCAGTTGCACGCGAAACCCAAAAGTGCATCCTCCTTCGGATGGAGGCAGATGGCTGGGTCAGCTGAGCAGCGTTTCCCACAGTGATGCTGCACCTCGTCACCCACCCAGCGGCCCGCAGCAGGCTGGGGGCTGGTGCTTCTCAGCTCCTTCCTGTCTCAGCCCGCTTGCTGGAGTCACAGCTATGACTGTACGGTCACAAGTGCGTGCTGAGATCATCTCCCTCATGAGGTAGATGAGGAAAACTGTAATCACAGACTTGCTGGGATTAAAAATTGCCTGGTCCTGAACAGTCTGTCTCTTACTGCAGTGCTTGGCTCCAGGATTTTAATACCTTTTTTTTCCTAATTTGCTCCGTACGAATATACGAGCTGGTCCTTCACTATGAAGAGCCTCATCCATGCACCCTTTTTTTAGCCGCTCTTGTACAGGAATATGTTATTGTACCCCCGCCCCAAAAAAAACCCCAAGCCACTAAACAAACAGAAAAACAAACACACAAAGAAAAACCACCATACAAATAGGGCACGAGCTAACTTGACAAAGCAAATGCTGGCAATGGCTTGTCCTGCCTGGGTGTTGCCGGCTGCATGCAGGATCCCAACCTGCATTCTTCGTGCTCCATGAGGACTTGCCGATGACTCCCAGCGCTGGATGTCGTGGGATTAGAGCGCAGGCACGAGCGGCAACATCTGGACAGCAGGAGCGAGCATCATACCTTCAGGAATGCTGGGGGAGTAACGCACGCCTTGGCACTCCTTCTTTGTACCTTCAGAAGCATCTAATTGGCTATATGGCCAAAAATTGCTCCTGCTTTTACATGATGTTCTGGGATGTGTTGTACCAAGGATGGTAAACGATCCCATGAGCTGTGGTAAGGAAGGGGAGAGGAGTTAGCGTGCAGTCTGAACTGCTTTCAACCTTCTCCTCCACCTTTCCCTGTGCCCTGAGTAGATTGTGTCCTGTAAGACACCACCCATATTCGTTAGCTTGTTTTAATTTCTTCTCTCTCAAATCATTTCATTAATCAACTTGCAACGTGGAACATGGAAGGAGGTGTGGTGGATTAATATCGGCTGGATGTAAAAGGTAGTTCCTCATTGTTCCAGGGCAAAGAAACTGCCAGATGAGGAGGGAAGAAGTCTCTGAGATTAATTCAAAATTGGGAAAGAACGGTCGGAGCATAGGAGGCTGGGCTTCTCCACGGTGTCGCAGCCCATACCAGGTTTCAAAAGCTGCTGAAACTCCTACCTCTTATTCATACCCTCACAAAGGACCCGTAATGCAGTTAGGGCTCTGCGTGGGGATATCCATCAAGGGATCTGTTCTAAAGACCGGCACACCGCTGAGCCCTGATGTTGGAAGCCATGCATTTTGTCAGAAGTATTACTGATAACCTGATTGTGCACGTAAGCTAATTCATTGCGATACTGACAGGGTGCTTTTTTATTTGTGCTGTTGTCCTCATTTTTTCCCCAGTAATGCACTTAGAGCAAGGCTTTGTGGTCACAGAAAAGAATGACGGCTTCGGGTGCCATGGGGAAAGGCAGCCTCTCGTTCACAAAAGGAGCAGTTGGCTCTTCTTGACGTCTGGACCTCTGAAGTCACAGAATCACAGCATCACGGACACGCATTGCTTGCATAGGTACTGCAGAGCCTTCCTTGCAGTTTTGCAAGCCTGCTGTGCAGAGGGTGAGGTTAGGTTTTTGAAGACCACAAGTGCCATTCCTAGCTCTGCTCCTGCAGTCTCCAGACGTTGCTTTCCCTGTCTGTAACGGTGTAAGGTTTCCCCCAGCACCTCAAGGGGCTTTGAGGTCTTTGGGTGAAAAGGTGGAGAGTTATTTCATGTGTGCAGCTCCTTTCCTATCCCACCCTGCCTGCAGCAGCAGAACAGCAGCTGGAGTAGGAAGCTTCCCCGAGTGAAAACAAGCAGGCAAAAACCTCTTCTGGTGCAGAGATTCCCCACCATCCACCTTTGGGGTTTTTGCTGTTGCCAGTGTGGTCTTAGCTCAACTTCCAGAGCTGCTGTGAGGTGAGTGATTATCAGAACAGATAGCTGTTGGCTCTGCCTTCAGCCAACGCAACATTTGCCAACCTGACAGCGTGGGCTATTGCAAGGCCTTCCACTAATACGGATCTCCAAGATGCTTGTTGTCTGAGGGAAGGAGGGGGCAGGTACCTGCAAATCAAGCCCTTTGCAATGTTTTTTTGGTTTGTGTTTGAACCCCTGCATCGTGAAACCCCAGCTTTCTGCGCTCAGGCTTTAGGCAGCGAGATATTTATCTAATTGCACTCGAGGACCCTTTGAAGCTGCTGCTACTGGGCAAAAATGGGGAAGCAGCAGGGCACCAAAGTGAATTGTGTTCAGTAAGAAGATGCTCTAGAAATAGTGACACACACCTAATGGAGAATTGAATGAGAAGAATTTCACAGCAGTTTGAGATGATGTAATAAAACCTGTGAAGAATAAGAAAATATTTTCCAGCATTAAGCACTGGAGAACAAAATATGTGTGTAAATGAGTAAGTCCCTGAGAAGACAACTGCAAATGGATTCTTTGCAGAGTTTTGCAGGTTTTTTTAGGCACCCACCATGCCTTGGGTTAGACTCATTAAGAGGATATTGAGGGCCCCGTTCTGCATTGTACAGTCCGTGGATTTCCCTCAAGTTACTCAGCACTTTCCTGCTGTAGCCGTGTGGCTGGCAGTCCCGAGGTGACCAGGGACTGTGCCTTGAACAGAGAACCTCAGACCATGATGCAGACTTTGCTGCTTAGCTTAAAACAATGAATCATTCATAGGCCAGCTTGGATTTGTTAATAAGGTTAATTAAAACTGTAGGTGAGTGCAGTGCCTTGGAAGACTTCTCCTTGAGACCAAGAGCCCAGACTTTTTGTTTATCCCCCTCTCTTTCCTCCTGGTGCCTCTTCTGGTTCTCTCCAGGCAAAACCCAAGTTTCTGCTTTGTTTCTGGGCTTGCTGGGCTCACACCCTCACACTCAGCTGCCACCTCTTTGTCCAGGGACGCTCTGTCAGTGAGGAGCTGTGTCAGCGGTGTTTGTATTTTGAGGAAACTCCGCTCCCCGGCTCGTTGCTGCAGCCCTTGGACCGTTCCCAAACGGGAAGTGCCACCAGCATGCCTGCTTGGCACCCGTCACTGATTTATTTCTCTATTACCGTGGGCAGCAAAACTGGCACAGTTTCCTGGGTTTTCTGCCAAATTACACCGAGTTAATAAAGATGATGGAAAATATGTTTGATCCTCACCGGAACTCGGCAATAGAAAACAGTACCTTCTGCATTGGGACCTCAGAAACCTAAACTTCAAGTTGTCATCGTTGTCCCTTTGCAAGTAATGTGTCAGAGCACAACAGCTAAAATGGTGCCTCAGTGGCTCTGTGGCTGTTGGAGGATTTTTATTTCATTGGTAATAAGTTTGATTCCTTTGCTAAGCAACTGGCTCTTGAAGTTTTTTGATTTGTTGTTACTGTTGAGTGGAAATTGGATTTATTTTTTTTTGTCAAATGTCCTAAGTCCTACCAAGAACAGAGATCTCGCCCTACTTTCAGCCTATTGTACCTGCAATTGCATATGTAGGTGTTTGTAGGCAGATTTCCATCCATCTCATGTGTAAAGCCGACAGTCAGCAGTTACCAGGTGTGTGCATGGCCATGCTTACTGTAACCGAGTTTTCAAGCAGCTGAAATCAAGCCCCGTATTGCCACCCTTTAAGTTAGTGGTCCTGCATTGTTGTCAGCATCTTCCTTTCAGGAAATTAATCTGTGTTTTCCTCAAACCCTTTAAAAAAATAATAGTAATAGCTTTAGGAAGAGGGCAGTAATAGTTGGGAGGAGGATCCAGTGACGGATGGATGTGGTGGTATTTGGTTTGCTATTGCCAAGCAAGATCTATGTTTATTACTTCGTGCAGAAGAGCTAAGCCTCTGCTTATACACATGCGTGATAGGGAAAGGCAAAATATGTCCTGCCCGTGTGATTTTTGTTTCATGTGGGCTACAGCCGTGCAACCTGAGGGGGAAAGAGGCCCGGGGGTGTCTTGTGGGCCCGCCTGGGGTGCTGCCTTCCTGCCGCCCTTCTCTGCGATCAGCTGGCTCATGAGGATGCTCGGGGCTGGCACAGAGCAACCCGTGCCCACCTCTGCTCGCTTCTTAAGCTTTCTTCATGCTCAGCTGACGGTCCCTAGGGCCAACGAGCTGCCGCTGGCCTGCCGGGTGTAGAAGCGGAGCCCCCCTGGCTCCAAGCAGGCTTTGGGCCTCCTCGCTCCTCTCTGCTCCCCACAGCTTCTCCAAAAAGGGGAAGCCTTGGCCTGGTGGTGCTCGCTGGCTGTCTCTGTGTGGAAGCAGCGCTGCTCTCAGGCTCTCCCCCCTCACAGCGACGTGCCGGGGGGCAGGAAGCCGCTCGCCTTCGCCTGGCTGCACCCCGACCATCGGCTGCGGTGTGCTGGGGCTGCGCACCCCGCTTCCGAGGCAGCCGAGAGCGAGGTGGCAGCAGCAAGCAGAGCCCCTTCCTCCCAGGGCTGACAAAACACCCGCTGTCTTGAGAACAAAGGCCTCGAGGTGGGAGCTTCAGCACCTGCGCTGCCGGTTGCGGGTAGATGTGCAGGGCTGTCCCACGCTTGGGCTGGGCCGGGCCCTCACAAACAGAGCCCTCGTGTTAGGGTCTGGTCATCTCCTGCACCGCCTTCTCAGCCCGCCTGCCGCCCTCGGGATTTCTGTCCCCATGTGTGTTTGGGGACTGGGGGTGAGGGACCTCCTCTCTAGCAGAATTTGATTGTGTACATGTCCCTTTGCCTGATTATTTTCCCCAAGTTGCTTTGAGTTTGACTTAACAAAAACCCGTTCCTTCAGAAATTTCAGAGGAGGCGTTGTTGGGGACAATACTTCGTCCTGGACAAGCTTCAGTACTGTTGAACCTTCCCCAGTCCTCCATCTCCCCACCGTATAACTCAGGAAGATCTGAAATCCCTCTGGACAGTAGCTGTTGTCTTCTATAAGAGTGTAGGGTTCTTCAAACGGTTCTTCAAACAATTGTTTGTCTCTCACTCTTAATTTTATACAAACACTCTTTTTCCTAAATATTGTAAAAAGCACCCACCTGCAACCATTAATAAATCATTCATTAATGATCATAACTACTATAATTAATGATAAATCCTTCATTGTTTTGTTTTAGAGGTAGGGCTTCTCAAAAGCAACATAAGATGGTGTACCTTGAGTAGGAGCAGGCTTTGGCTTCTGCTTCTGAAAATGTTTTGTTTTTTTTTTTCTTTTTAATTTTCGTAAGGTTTGAAACCTCCTTTTTTTTTTGTCTATATTTTATTTGTAGCCCACCAAGCAGGTTTTCTTGGCGGGAGCCTTCATGGGAAAGGATAAGTCGCCTTGCAGCCCTTCCTCTTTGGAGCAGGTCTCCTGTTGAGATGGGGAATCTCGAGTGAAACCAGGCTAAAATTGATTAAAGAGTCCGGGATTAGCTAAGAGTGGTTAGTTATCCATGATTGTTCATGGCTGGGACTCAGCTTATAATTATGCAGCCTGACTGAAAACAAAAGTAATATTTTAAACAGGTGTCCTGGAACAAAACATTAGAATGACAATATTACAGTAATAGCCGGAATAACTGGTTGTAGGAGTTAGGAGCGAGACAAACTTTCCACCCATTTGTGGGTTTACCTCCAGAGCGTCCAACACCCGGCAGTAGCAGTCACTGGGAGAGTTTCTTTTTCCCACTGAAACTCGGACGGTTGCAGGCACAGGAGGGATGTAGGAGCCCAGGTTTCTGGTGTCAAAAGGGAAAATTGGTAGGAGCGGCTGTGGGGCAGCTCCAGATTCCCAGCTCGGCTGGGATGGGGGCTGGGGGCACTGCTTTGCACCAAACGGTGTCACTTAAGGTCCCCAGAGCACACAGAAACAACCCTGGGTGCCCTTGGCACCTGGGTGGAAGCGAGTGCCCTAAGCACTCGGCGGCAGTGAGGAGACATTTGGCACCCCGGGCTTTTTAGGCACCCAGGTTTCAATCCTAATGCATGCGGTGCATTTTTAGGAAACCTGCCTTAATCTGCTGCTGGTCTGGAAATGTAAAATCCTCTTTCAATTCGAGAGCTCCAGGGATTTTTTTGAAGGTGTTTCGCTTGATAGGCAGGTGCCTGTCAGGCTCAAAACACCCGAGAGGGCCTGATTAATCCCGATGCGCGTTGGGCTGAGAAAGTTGCTACTTGCCCCGTCCAACCGAAGCATGCTCAGGTGGAGGTGCTGCGTTATTAAAATGCAGAAAGAGCTGACATTCCATAAGCATGACTGGGTAGGAGCTTGAACAAGAAAAAAAGAAAAGAAGTAACTAGAGGCATGTGAAAAAACAGCTTTGGACTAACCCAGGCTCTTCCAGACTCTCAGCTTCACGACTGAACAGAGCCTTGGGAATTGCCTCTACAAATGAGTGATTATATATGCAGCTCTGTTAATTAAATGTAAAAATTGTGTAGGAAGTCAAAAGATATAGCTACTTGTTTAATTAAGCTAATTAAGTCCCCAGGTAGCTTTTATATTTGCTTTATTCACTGCAAGTGTCTGGTGTGTTCTGTTTTTGAAGCCACGTCAGCATTGACATGGCTCAGAAAAAAGGTTGTGCTTCTAGGATGCTGACTAATTGCGCCTGCGGGGAAGAAAGGACGGGGCAGCAATGGGAGAAAGGATGTTCTGGGCTCCAGGGTAAACGACTTGTCTTTTGTGCCTGATCCAAAGACAATAAAAAGAGCTCCATTGATTTCAGCCTACTTGAGATCAGGCTTCCCAGCCGGGATGATCTGTTGTGGGGAGGGGACCAAAAAATCCCCTTTTAAGTGTACAGGAATTACCGTTCGTGCCAGATGCAGCGTTGCAGATATCTTTTTATCCCGGGGGTCCATCTGACTCACATTTACACGGCTCCCATTTCGGAGAGGCTCGCAGGCAGGCAGCCACCCTTGGCGTTTGCCTCTTCCCATCGGCGGGGAGGTTTTCGGAGAGGCATGCCAGGCTCCTTGCAAGGCCGACTGACTATACCTGCTCGTCGAGTTCAGCGGATGCTTCAGTTGGGTGTTGATACGTTGCCTGAGAGATTACCCTCCTTCTGAAATTGTTTTCCAAACCTCTTCCATTGATGAATCACGCACGACCAGTTTTTGTGATGTGTGTGAAGGCATATGATTAACGAGCCCTGTTTTGGTCTCGCTGCATCTGTTCCCTCGTTTGCTGCTGAACTATTTATTTATTTTTAACACAGGTAGGGGAGAAGGGGAGTTAATAACACCTGCCTCGTTGTCTGGAGTGACGTTAATGCCGTCCTTCTGGGGAGAAGGTGTGTGTGAGATGATTGACTGGGGCCCCTCCTGTGGGAAACAGATCCCTCGCAGCTCCCTTTGAAGTCGCACGGAGCTGAGCGATCTGAGCAAGTTCAGGCATGGGCCACGGTGTAAGTGGTTTGAATTACTGAGAAAAGTCCTCCGCGGTCCTGTGCTGAGCCGTGCTGCATTTCACAACGAGAGCTTAATGAAACCGTAGCTGAACTCATCCCTCCGTACCTGCTCCTTTCCAGCTCACTTACCAAAATCCTCCAGCGCTTGTTTTCTCTTAGGTATGTCTGCAAAGTTCAACAGCAGTTAAAGTATAGGCTCAGCTCTTGGCCAAAATCCTGTGTTCTTACAGCTATAAAGGGGGTTAGTAAGCCTGAACAGTCAGTCTTACCCATGGTTAGTTACAGAGAAATGTGCCATCTTCCAGTTCCTTGAACTACAAGAGGATGCTGATTAAAGGTTTCATGACTGATAAGCCGTACTCCTCTCCCAGGTAGCTAAAACTTTGCCAATTTACCCCTGAAAGAGCCAAAAAGTCTATGTTTTTCTTCCGGATGTTCTCTGGGGATGAAAGCACCAGAGTGGGGAGCTTGATTACTGTTTAGAGCCACGCGTGCCCATTGGATGCTGTTGCACCGTGTGGGCTGCTCACTGCGCTGCACGCCGCCGCTTTGCTTGCTTGGAGATCAGCACCTTGCAGCACTCTCAGTACTCCACGTGCCAAAAAATTCATGCTTCTCCCAGCGTAGCAGGACTTCTGCCACTGTGGTGGATGTGCTGCTCCGATACTAGACCTTGCAGGCAGTATGCTGTTTCCTAAAGGAAGCCATCCTGTACCAAATAGAGCTGGGCGTTAGGAAACTTGGCTCTGTAGAAGCACCTTCCTTTAATATCACGTAGTGCTCTCTGAATATCACTGTCAAGTACACGCAGCTGATCGCATTCCCTTATCGCTTATCACACATTTCATGCACAGCTCCTCCTTTGTGTCATATCTTCACACTGGTGGTTTTTTCCCTGAGCCTCTCCAGCATCGGCTTCAACTGACCCAAACTGACTGCACGGCCTGGTTTTGGCTGTAATAACTCTGCCAAGAATAACTCTGTGCCTCCTGCTTCTCTCCAAAAACACAGGTTTTGTCTTTAAGCAGCCACAGATGATGCTGGGAAGAAAAGAAAGGAAAGAAACGAGAAGCAAAGCTTGGTGGGTGCATGGTGTGTGAGTTGCTGGATCCCATGGGTGCAGCTCTGCTGGGTAGGGGTGCCCCTTTTGTGGCTGCACGGCCAGGCTCTTGCCAGCTGCATCCTTCTGAAATGCTCAAATGGCATTAAATGCAGAGCCTAGTGAGAAATCTGCTCTCTCTGGGGACGTGCATGCTAGTGATAGATGCTCTTCACTGTCTGAAGAGATTGAAGGAGGGCTTGTGTTAGGAGTTCCTCCTTTTGGGGGCAGAAGTGGGGTGCCACACTTTTCGTTTGTGGGTGTCCGGCTTCAGATTGGTGCGGGCACATTTCCTCGTGCCCAAACGTGGCTTTGGTCACTTGCTGGCTCAGTAGGGCTATCCTGAAGCGCGGGCTGTTCCTGTAGCTGCAGCACTAAGCATGAAGGCACTAATAAAGGTGTAAAGCAGGGCCAGGAGCACCGGGAGCCGTGCCACGGGGATCGCAGAGGTTGGCTCCAGGGCCTCGGTTTAGCGAGCGGCTCAGCGATGTATCACCGTGGTGCGTAAGCATCGGCTGCCCTCAGCAGCACTGCAGCTTCCAGGGCTTCGAGTGCCAGGAGCCAGCACGAGGCCCCTCCATGATCTCGGGCAGGCTCGTCTGTGGTCAGGTATTAAGGCACCAGTTTGCTTTCGGTTTTCTGGGTCAGAGATGATTTTCTGTTTCAGGCACTTTCCACGTAGCTGCAGGTTGAGCTCAGATACCCGCTTGGCTGCTGCCTAGCTGGTCACATTTCATCTTTAAAGGAAATCAGGGCGGGTCCAAAAGCCACACTTCTATCAGGAGAGTATTAAATTCAATGATTTTATTCCATCGTATCTTATCTTGTTGCTGCTATCAGTGTCAGACCAGGGAGACTGTTAAGACTGTCTGGTTTAACCTCTTGCATTACACAGGCTGTAGGTTTTACAGAATCCCAGGCTGGTTTGGGTTGGCAGGGACCTCACAGCCCATCGAATCCCAGCCCCTGCCATGGGCACGACCCCTGCCCCCAGCCCAGGCTGCCCCCAGCCCCATCCAGCCTGGCCTTGGGCACTGCCAGGGATGGGGCAGCCACAGCTCCTCGGGGCAGCCTGGGCCTGGGCCTCACTTTACTTTCAGAGTAAAGAATTTCTTCCCAATATCTAATCTAAACCTACCCTTTTTAGCTTAAAATCATTACTCCTTGTCCTGTCACTCAACACCCTCAGCCTGTCCCCACAGCAGGGGGGCTCCAGCCCCTTGATCATCCTCGTGGCCTCCTCTGGACTCGTTCCAATACTTCCACATCCTTCTTGTGCTGGGGCCCAGAGCTGGGTGCAGGGCTCCAGGTGGGGTCTCAGGAGAGCAGAGCAGAGGGGGACAATCCCCTCCCTCACCCTGCTGCCCACGCTGCTTTTCATGCAGCTCAGGGCATGGGTGGCTTTCTGGGCTGCAGGCACACATTGCCAGCTCATGTTGAGCTTCTCATCTACCACCACCCTCAGGCCCTTCTCCTCAGGGCTGCTCTCAACCCATTCTCTGCCCAGCCTGGGTTTGGGTTTGGGATTGCCCCGGCCCAGGTGCAGGAGTTTGCACTTGGCCTTGTTGAGCCTCATGAGGTTCGTACAGGCCCAGCTCTCAGGCCTGCCCAGGCCCCTCTGGATGGCAGCCCTGCCCACAGCTTGGTGTCACCAGCAAACATGCTGAGGGTGCACTCGATCCCACTGCCCATGTCACCAACAGAGATGTCCAAGGTGTTAAGCAGTTCAGTCAGTCCTGCATCCAGCAGGGTGCTGGTGTGCCAAAACACATCCTGCTTCTGCAGCACTTGGTGTGTTGGGGCTTCACTCCTCATTTTGGAGCCTTTCGGCTGTAATGTTTCATTAGATCCTGCCGACATGTGCCATGAGGAGGTCTTGGGTGTAGTTACATCCTCTTAATTGAGTGCTCTTAAATCGGACATGAGCATGGCTGCTGGGTTGGAGTAGGGGATTTGAGTGGTCTTCAATCGCAAAGTCTGGAGGGGAGAGAGATTGCTTTATAAGCCTCCTGCTACTACTTGCACAATATTTTTTTCTTGCTGTTTTGTGAGACTCTGCTACCCTGGGCAGAGGGATCTCACCTGCAGGGAGGGAGAACAAGGTGTGTCATGGAGCTGGGACCAAATTTTGTCTGTGCTCTGGCAAATGAGGCTTCTGTTGCATCTCCTGGTCTCAGGCTGCTTGTATCTCCACAAACCTTGTTTTCAGGACAAAACAGAGTGTTCCTCATTGCACTGGAGACCTTATATTTCAAAAGAAGCAAAAAAAGATTCTCTTTGTGAATGTGAAAGCAGGAGTCTAACATAGCACTGTCCACAGAGGTTGGTAGAAAAATGATACACACTGAAGGATGATTTGGAAACTGATGTGAACAAGGATTTTGCCCTAAGTCCTGAAATCTGGATAGTCCATAAAGCAGTTTGGGGGACTGTACATATATGCTATAAATACTATGTGTTTTGAGAGAATAATTTCTTTTCAAAGTTGCGTGTCTCCCCAGTGAACTGAAATTTAGACAAAAATGGTGCCTGGTATCACTAAAGCTGAAGTTTTTGGGGGAATGTTTTCCATATTAATGGAGACAGAGGGCTGTTAAAACACACCTGCTGTGAGCCAGTGCAATAGGCAGCCCCTGCAAACCCCAAATTAATCCTGAATCAAAGCTAAATATTTAATTCAGTTGTTTTTTGTTTTGTTTTGTTTTGTTTTCTGAGGGGTGTGTGTGTGTGTGTGTTATTTTTCTTAGAGGGTGGAAAATACAGTATCCATACAATCAACATTATGATAGGATTTTCCCTACTTTCCATGATTTGCATCCCACTGATGGAGATATGTCACTTCTGCTCTGGAGCTGGAGTCACGTCAGTAGGACGTCCTATCTTCCTTTCTTTAAATGCATTCCTTCTGCTCATGCTAACAAATTCCCAACAGTTTGAAAACAACTTCTTGACTTCAGCAAGAAATCTGAGGCTGGGGAGCAGCACGGTGGTGGTGTGTGTCATCTGCCCAGAGCATCTCCTCTTGGCTCTCTCCACAGTGTGCACACAAATCATAAAATAAAATGGCTTGGGTTGGAAGAGACCTTAAACATCACCCAGCTCCATCCCTCCTGCCATGGGCAGCGATGCCACCCACTAGATCAGGCTGCCCACGAAGGTGTGTTAAATGCACCTCCGTGAGGGAAGTCGGCGCTGTTGATGGGGAAGGCTTGCTTTTCTTTTTGTCTGACCAGGAAAAGGTGACTGCACAACAGCAGAAATGGTTTGAAACGCTGCTATTTAGTCATCCCTCCAGAGAGCTCTATTTTCAGAGTTCCCATTCCGCACGGCTTGTCAATACTCACGAGGTGTGAAGCTCCTCTTCGCTAATTTTATCCTTGTAATTTGGGGGTGTACAGAGGGGGTGCTTTTCTTTTCCCCCTTTAAGTGAGGTTTCTGTGTGACAGTTGACTCAAACTTCAGGGCTTCTCAGCTGTGACTTTGCTAAAATTTAGTTGGTGAAAAAAAAAAGAGAAACAAGACCTTAATTAAAAATGTAACTGAAAACTGAAAAGCTGCTAACCTCAAAACAAACAACCACCACCAACAAACCCCCTCCTTTCGGGGACGGCTTGACTGACACTGGGATGGAGTCTCAAATCCCTACAATTCTAGTCTGTATCTCTACCTCATTTAGATTAAATGACAACAAGTCTTTAGGGAACAGCACTGACCGTTTCCTGTTTTCTGTGGTTTAAGGTCAAAAGGTGATTTATATCAGAAACGGGAGTTTACCTCAGGACAGGTGGTATTTTGAGAGACTGAAACAATTTCAATGGGATAAGATAATAGGGAAGAAATAAGTGTATAATGCACCAAACAGGTAGAAGTGAATCTTTTGAGACAATTCTGTGTTTAGTGTAATAACTGCTTCATTTATCTGACAAACTGGAACACTATTAACCAGTTTTTCTTTTAAAATTTATTTTATTTTAATCGTTATTTCTTCTAGCAAGAAGAAAGTGTTGAATGGAAGAGACTGTTCAACACTCAAGGCTCCTTTAAAAAATAAGGAACTTGATTCCTCCTTTTTTCTTAAAAATACTGAATAATTTGAAGCATGGATGCTTAATTTACTGTATAATTAAGGGTGTGCATGAGAGTACATACAGCTTCATATGTTATCATATGTTGGTAGGATCTTTCAAAACAATCTCCTAACGTTGCCTTTACTTTTTCAGGTGGATTTGGAGCCAGAAGGTAAAGTGTTTGTCGTCATAACCCTTACCGGCAGCTTCACAGAAGGTAAGGGCCTTATTTTTGGCTTGTTTTGGTTAACAGCTCACTTTTGGCGTGTGCTATTGCCATCGGTCACCAAGCAGTGTGCAAGTGAACACCTTTGCCCACGCAGGCTGCACGTTGTTGCACACCAAAGGCTTCTCAAGTGGCTGGCAAGTTCAGAAGGGCTGCTGCTAACCTCACGTGCTGCAGTCCATCTGGTCTGCTTGTTGCTCTGATCTCGGGCCCAGGGAGTTGATTCATGCTCAGCCTGCTTTATTTATCTGAAGTTGTCCTTCAAACGGATTGTTTTTGTCACTTGTACTTTTCACCTGCATGCCTCTTGAAGGGCGAGATCAGGAGCGTGTAGAGCATGTTTCAGACATCTGGATGGCTTTTGTTCCGTAATGATTCCCATCTACTTCACGTGCATTTCTGTTCCCAGAGTTCACTTTGCACAGGAAACTCGGAAAAAATTTTAGTGCAAAAGCTGCCCTGGAAAAGTATCCAGGCAGATACTTCTTTCCATAACCATCTTTTATAGCGTGATGGTTTTAATTTCCCTGCTGTTTGTTGAGATAGCAGTGAACTCTGGTGGAAGCTTGGATGTCGGCTGTGCTGGAGGAACCCAGGAAATCTGGAACAGGGCTTAAAAAAAAAAAAAAAGATGATGATTTTCCTTAGACCTTTACTGTTGTTACTTGTTTTAGCTGCAGCCTGGAACTTTGGGGGATGTTTTCTGTACAGGAGCCAAGAATCAAGGCAAGACCTGCTCCACTGCCCTTTACCTTCGGTCTCGGGGTGCTGGATTTCTAATGCTTTCTCTCATTCTACACAGGATCAGAGGGAGCACCAGGGCTGCTGCAGGGGCAGCTCACCCTGCTACTGCTCTGTCCTGGAGGCCAGGAGGGCTCAGGGTGCTGCAGGGGCTGCTGGTGGCTCACATAGCTCACGTGTTGCGTGTTGCGTTAGCTGCCCAGGACAAAGCGTGTCAAAACCCCTGCCTTTTGTTTTTCAAACGCAGGTTTGAAAGTAAGCTCGTGATTTGCTCTGACCCTTTTGGGGAGCTGCGTCTCTGCTGGTTCTGCAGCCTGCTGTGGTGGGTAGGGAGCTGACAAAGAGCTCAGCTCGTCAGAGGTGGTGCATACCACAGGTGTGTGCTGCTCTTTGCAGGGCAGCTGCGGCATTTTAAAGCATTCAAGACCAACGTGTGACCAGCTGAGCTGTACCTGAGTGCCAGGCAAGGGTTTGCAGAGAGATGCCGTGCTCTGAAGCAGCAGGGTTTTGCAGGTATCTCTGCACACAGCCTGGGGCTGCTCGTACCCATAGGGACCATGAGCAGGGCGTAATGCTGCTTGCAGGAGGTGTGTTAGGGGAGAGCAGCAAGCCTGGCTTTGACCCCTAAGGAAATGTATGGTCTGGGAGTGATGGGGAAGACAGGGAGCATCATACCACTGTGCTGAATTTTTCCAAGTAAATATCAGGTGGCTTTGTGCCTCTGCCTGTCCCTGGGGCAGCACAGGCGCACAACTGCATTTTAGCTTCTGTATTGCATGTCCACAAATGACCAACAGCAAGAAGGAGGAGAGACAACTGTTTGAAGGGCATCTCAGGAGGCTGAAGGAGCTTTAGTCAGTGCTGTTATCTCCTGTTTACTGACCAGAGCTAGAGAGAAGAGAGAATAATGCCCAGAGGTGCTGCAAGGACCTTTCCCTGGCTTGTTTTGGTGGCTTAGCAGAAGGAACCTCCAGGCTAATATGGTGTCTCAGATGCGTGTAAGTGGAGAGCTGTTCTTCAAGACGTGATGCACTGCGGGAAACCATGGGTGGGGGAGAGGGGCTGTTGGTTAGGGAGGAGTGGGGATGCTTTGTGCAGCCGTGACTCAAGGCAGCAGGCCAGGTGAGTAGCAGGGGTGTTGGTCTGGGCCTGAGCTGGTGGGGAATGGGCTCTTTGGCATCTCGTCTCCCAGTACAGCATTACAGCACATGGTGGTGCTGCTGGTGGGAGCAAAGGCCTCTGGTGAGCAGTGTGTCATTGATTTGTAGGGTGTCCTGATGTTCTTAGGCTAGAATTGATGCAAGAAGTCAAATAGCATCATTTTGTATACAGTGAAAGCCACTGGCTTCTTGCTACAGCAGCGATGCAGTCTGCTCCTCTTGTTTTCAGAGGATTAGGGAATAAGAGTGGAGGGGAGAACAGCCCCTTGGCAGGGCATTGCAGCAGGGCAGAGAAGGGCAGAGTTCAGTTTTCTGTTGAAACTCACTTTCTGTGTAAATCTGGGCCGCCCACAAAGTATTGCTTCAACTTTCAGTTCTTTATCTGTCAAAGAACACACATTTTTTTCCATCTACATATGGAGGCTGGGGTCTGGTGGGCACCCTTGTGGCACACAATGCAGGCAGATCATTTACCATTTCTCCTCTTAGGGACACTCCCTACAGCTGTGCTTTGGCAGGGGACTGTAGGGGACGTGCGAATGTCTTTTTGGAGTTAATTTGGGAAGAGCAAATTTGGGAAGATCCCTGGTTTGTCACCAGGGATCAGGGAGGATACAAAGGTGTGCTAGGAGGAGCTGACTCTTCTTGGAAGACTGGAGGCTCCTAGACAGCAACAGGGGTGAGAAGACATTAGAAATAGTGTTAATTGTCTAAGTTTTGTTGCTACTGGGATCTCAAAGGTGAGAGATGGAGAACTTGGATGTCAGTACTGCTTCTGCTTTCAGAGGAAAACGGGCAATGTTGGCAATAGTTCACTTCTCTTTCCTCTGTAGTAACTGGAAGAGCAGGAAGACGAAGGGGCTCTTGGGGCTTTTCTTGACTGGTCAGTCCCATGGGGTGGTCATATTCAGGGTTTCCAAGAGCAGACATAATCCAGGGCAAGTCTAAGTGCAGGTACTGTACTGCGCTTCTTTCAAATTGGGAAGTTAAGGCATCAGTCAGGGAAGGGTTTCTGAAAACTATTGAGATATTTTTTATAATATCGTGTTTTATTTTATTGTTTCCTCTTTTTTTTTTTTTTTTTTTTTTTCCCCCAGAAATGTGGAGATAGAGGTTTATTGGAAATTAAATTTTTGGAAAGCAGCCTGTCAATCACTCACAACTTGAAAGTCCAAAAGGTGGCTTCCCTCTTGTTTGCCCCAGTTGAGAGGACAACTGCTACCACGTCCTCACTGCTGGTTATGGCCAGCTTGGCAGGGACCATGTGAAGGCTGCCTGTGTCTGCCTATACGTACACATAAAACCCAACTACCTACATTAGGAGTTTGCATTAGACTCCACGCAGGGAGTTTCAAGCAATGGGATGTTTTAGGACTTCTGTTCATTTTCTTGTGACTCAAGCACAGTGTAATTCTGGTGCGTTTCCTGCTTTGAAATGTAGCCAGCAGCTGCGACATGGTGTTGAAGAAAAAAAAAAGTCAGCTAAAGTAAAAAGAAGGATGTGCCAGTGTCAGTAGATCCACTTTTCGAGCCATCCGTGTGCTTCCACAGCATCTCCTTCTGACTTCTTTCAATAGACAGTGGTGGAGAAAGGAGAAAAAAAACATAATGGGGTTAGTGTGAACTGTGGGGAGAATCTAACTTTGAGAAGGCCTCTGAAAGCTCTCACTGAGCAAAGGTAGAGGGAGGGTCAGTGCCTATTGCCGGTGTTCACACCAACTGGCCAACGTGTGAATCGTTTGAGAGGTGTTTTCTTGCAGAGCTAACTGTTTGTCTATAGAAATGACCAAGTTCACTGAACCTCAGCCACTATTATGTGATTCTGGTAAAGTGAAAGACCACAAAAGTAACTAAAGAGAGGGACAGAGAGGAGGGGAGGGAGGAATAAAGAAGTCCCAGACGTTAGATGCACCTGAGACTCAATTATTTCGCTGTCCTAGAAAACGTACCCAAAATAGACAGTCCCGGTGGTGCTGGCAGCTTGTACTTTCTGGCTTTGGGAGTGGTTGTTTTCTGTCTGATGAAAAGTTCTTTTGACCAAAAATATAATTTGGTTCTGCCTTATTCGCTGTGAGAACAGAGGAAGAGGACGGCGCTTCTGTGGCCGAAAGAAATGTTGACGTGCTGTGAAGACGAGTGCAGTGCAGAAAATACACAGTTGGTAACAGATTAGTCCTTTGTAAATTCCTCCATGCCCATCTGTCACTGCCTCCTGAGGTGTTTTGGCATGGCCAGAAGCAGCAGAGCCGTGTTTGGGAGCCCGTTTGTAGGATTTCCACGTGTCCAGCTGGGCCTGGCTGTGGTAAGGGTTCCCAGGGGAGGCAGGGATGAGGCTATCTGCCTTCCTTTACTTATTTTAAATCCAGCACTGGGTTAGTGGCTTTCTTTTAGTGCTGATGTTCCTACTTCGTCATCAGACCTTACTTCTCACAGGGATAGCAATGAGACAGGAGCTTCCTCAGCAAGTCTCTTTTGAAAGTAAATAAATTGGCTTCTGCTAGAGATGCCTTTGCTGTGAATTTGCTATGTCTATGGGTGTGTTTTCAGCTGGGGATGGGAGCGGGGAGCAGCGGGACCAAGCAGTGCTGCAGTGAGGCCGTCTGGCCCTGCCGCAGCCCTGAGGACCACGGCTCTTGAGGAGGCTCTTCAGGAGCCCCAGCACTCCTGGAAGGCACCTGGAAACACCCTGGCATGAAGACAAAGTTGTCAAGAGGCAGCTCCGTGCTGTCCCCCATGTGGCTGAGGTCTGTGGCACAAATCTTTGGGGTCAGGATGGGCACCGTGAGGCCCCTGGCGTGCACCTGCAGGACGATGTGAGCCTCTCTCCCTTCCAGCACTGGAGCCCTCCAGCTGCTTTGCCTACAACACTGCCCTGCCCAAGGTTTGCCATCTCTCTGGCTTATTTGCTATTTTTAATTTTGAGCAAAGCTAATGAAAGTAATACAAAGTAACGATTTGACTGAATTAATGAATGAAGCAAACTCCGTAGAAAATGAAGTGCTTCTATTTCAGTGCTTTGAACTCTTGTAATTTGCCTCTTTTTTTTTTTTTTTTCTGACATTGCCACTCAAAGTGATAATTCTGGCTTGAGGTTCAGTTTTAATTTCAGTGTTGTGAGGTAAGTGATGGTTGTGTGTTTTTTTTTTTTTCTTTCTTTCAGCGTCAGGAAAGACAAGGAAAAATTTGAGTTCTGGGCAAGAAATAGAACAAAGAGAATATTGAAAAGCCAAGCAGTGGAGCAGATATAGCACCCCTTGCTAAATATTTAATGTAGGTAGGCTTTGCAGCAGCAAGGAAGCCTGAACCTGCCTCTGAAGCAGGAAACGTTTCTTCAGCTTGCAGCTGTCACGTGGCACGTTTGGGATGGTTTGTTCTCAAGCACCAGCTTTGTCTTCTGCTGTTGTTTTTCTTAGAACACATTGTTGTTGTTTTTTTTCTAATGTGAAATGGTTTTTGTCTTAAGAAATAGCATTTCCTCAGACAGAAACCAGCAAAGACCTGCAGCCCCAAAGTTTTAAGTGGGTACAGCCTTTGTGCTAAAAAGGGCTGCGCTGCATGCGGCTTCTCAGCCCCACCAAAGCTCCGTGGCAGACACATTATTAGTTTCTTGCACAAGGCGGAGAAAAAAAGATGTTTACTGGTCCTCAGTGACCTGCGGTAATAACTGTTTTCAGCCTGTTTTTTAGAGTCAGGGGAGTAATTATTTGAAACTGGGAACCAAGAATGAAAAAATGTCTTGTTCTCAGCTGCTGGCCAGTTGGGCAACTCTTCTGTTTTGGGTTACTAGCCCGAGCCAGGCAGTTTTCAGGCATGTATTGGATGCTGCCCAGAGATCCTCCTGATCTGAGCAGGAAATATCAGTGTGGGACAGGGTAAAAATTTGTTTTGCTGCTTTAGGTGCACAGCCTGAGAACAAGGAGGTCTTTAATGATGAGCCCAAAGTCTTACATGGGACAGAGCAGCCGGGGACGCATTTTTCTACACTCCTGTAAATTTTTTCCCCTGATGCCTGATTGCTTTACACTGGTCACAAATGTGCGTGCTTCAGGCAAGGGATTTCCAGGTGCAGCCTGTGTTGGGTCAGCTCTACTCTTTGAGAAGGGAATAGGTCAGAACAATGTAGAGTTGGGGAAATGTTGGGGAAAAATCCCCCCAAAGTGCACCCTTGAGAAGATTGTGTCCGTATGGAGACCAGGAGCATCACCAAAGATGCTCTGCGCTCCTGAATCAGCCAGGCCAGCAGGAGTGAGAGTGGCTCCGTAGGTGTCACTAAGCCAAGGACTTAGCTCCACGAGCTAAGCACAAGGATGTAAAAAATTTTCAGCAGCTCTGAAGATCCAAGGAGAGAATTTCAAAGTCAGAGCAACCACAAAGGACAACTTGGAGATCCTTTTGGCAGGGAGGTGCCTTTGGGTGATCCCAGAAATATCGTTTGGGCTATGAAATGCCGGGAGCAGAAGGGGCTGGACCACATCTTCTGTAGGACAGCCTTGTGTTTGCCCTGTTCAGGCTTACACTGGCTTGGGGAGCCACTGTGAGGCAGCCCAGCCTTGAAAGATAGATAATGTGGGCAAGCTTGAGGGTACTGAAGAGTTATTACTGTTAATGGTGGAAGTCTGAACAAATTTTTTTTTAAAAGGAAATTGAAGTTTTTAAACTTTGCACAGTGAATTTCAAATATAAGTAATGCAGGGAGAACCTGATTTATTTTATTTTTTTGTACCCTGGCATTCTTACATCTTACAAATGACTCTCCTCCATTAAAATTTTTTATTTTTGCCTTTGCTCAGTGTTATGGAGGGGGCTCTAATGCAGAGCCGGGAGGTGGACAGCCCCCAGCCCGTTGTGCAGTCACAAGACCACCTTTATTTCCTGGAAGGTGACTGATTTGAGCTCCACAGGTAGAGCAGTAAATGTAAAGCTGAGGGATTCTTGTAGTAATTCATGGCTTGCCGACATCTGCCACCTGTGTAGATATCCAGACACCATAGAAATACAACAAACAGCAGTATTAGGGTTAACTTGACTTCCAGTGGGCTGTGTTTTGTCTAGGCTCTGCAAACCTAAATATAAATATGCAAGCTTGCAATCTGCTGTGGGATTTCAGTGTTCCTGGCCGTAATGAGGAACAGAGATTTTATTTTGCTGTGATTCCTGGAAGAAGTGACGGTGGTTCCCAGAGGAGCTGCATCTATCTGCTTGGCCTTGGAGGACAGCGCTGTGCCGGAGCGGGTGTTTGTGCTGCAGCACAGCGGAGTGGCAAACGTGGGCTGAAAGGAGCCGGGCACGAAGCTGCTGGAGGCTGGGACCCCGATCCTGCGGCCGGGGATGACGACAGCAGCCCTGCCCTCGCTGCTCCCTGCCTGGTGATCATCCTCTGCTGACGGGGGCAACTGGATCACAGCCTGCACCAGGATGGAGGTGGGGTGATGGAGGACATCAGCACACCTTCTGGCTGTGCTCGCCTTCCCCTAAGCCACAATTCCTGAGGTACCTGACTGATCAAATAGGTGAATGGCTTACCAAAAGCCCAAGGATTTTACATAGCATCACCCTGTAAACCTGCAGCAGAAAAAAAGCTATACAGTTTGCTGCTGTTGTTTTTCTTAGGTTTTGTTTTGTTTTAACCTCACCTCCACCAACTATTAAATCGGGCACCATACCATTTAATATCCAGGCCTGACAACTCTGGGTTTTGGAGGAGACTGCTCGTTTGGGTGCTGCCACAACAGGCGAGGGTTTTCCTCGTGTCTGGCAGCCCTGCCCGTAAGGAGCCCAGAAGCCTCTGGCACCTGGGGCAGCGTTGGACTCGGTGTGTGAGGAGATCTGCCAGGACTGTCAGCATCAGAGGACGTGTGTGGTAACAAAATCCCAGTGGTTCACAGTGCTTAATTACCTGAGTTTACCTGGAAGGTGTTCATCGGTCGTTAGTGCTTGCAGGGGGCAAGGTATGGCCACCGATCACTCTGACCCTACTGATATGAGGAGGACTGACAGCACCAATCTGCTGCTTCTTGTAGATGTTGTGGCAGTGAATTCCTGCACTCTGTGGGACTGGGATGATGCAAAGCCTTGGGAAATTTCCTCACAATCCTAAGAAAGCCTTTGGGGAGGGAAAGAAAGGGTCTGGGCTGAGCTGATCAGTGCCAGACAAGGTAGAAAGAAGTACAGGGACATCTGCCACCTACATGCAACCCTAAACGTGCTCAGAATTATTTTGCTATTTAAACCTTGCCTTTCCCATCTTTACCCTTTAATTTGCTTTCTAAGGTGAGATAGCAACCTTTCTGGGAAAGCTGCTGGCAGCCAAGCAGAATGGGGTCTTCAGCCTTCGGTAAGCTGCAGTTAAGCACAGCTCGTCTTCTAGTGGTGCTTTCAGAGGTGGATCCTAATGCTCACAATTTATACGCCCCTGTTTTGGGCTGTTCCTGAGTGTTCCCAGCTTGACATGCTGTCTGATGGGGTTTAGTGCCAGCTGTTTTATGTTTGTTTTCTGGAATGCTTCAGCCGAAATGATTCAGTTGTTTTGCAGAACGAGATGCTGGATCAAAATACGGCTTTGAACAAAAAGATCCCGGTGTCATTCTGCCAGGGTGACCTCAGGCTTGGCAGAAGAGAGGGTGGGAGGGATGAGAGCCTCCGCAGCCTCCATCTGCCTTCTGCTGCCTTTGGGAAAAAAATATACCTGGGAGGAAGGACAGAGGACAAAAAGGAAGAAGGACAGAGAGAGAGAGAAAGAGGGGTGGAAGGAAAAAGGAGACTGGGCTGGGGGGAGATGATGGTGGAGGTGGACAGAAGCTGCAGGGAACAAAGATTTTCAAGAAGCTCAGAGGGTGGGTAGGGGAGAATAAGGACGTGTGCTAGAGGAGCTGGGGGGACAGTAGAAGAGCAAGTTTTTATTCCAGAATCTCAGCTCTTTTCTCCCTTCAAGGTGTGAAACTTGTAGAGCCAGCATGTCCCTCTGTCACCAGAGCTGGATCTGCTGCATGGATCCAGCCCTTTCCTCTGTTTCTCACTTTGTTCCAGGGAGCGAGGACAGCGCTGTGTGCATGGGACCAGCCCTGCTGGTGAGCTAGGGGAAGGCTGCCACAGTTCCCGTGTCTGTAACTTGTTTTCAGTGATGCTTTTCTTTATTTCGAAAATCATCTTAAAAAGAAAAACCTTTTAATTTGAGGGATGTCACAGAAGTTACAAAATCAAACTCCCAAACGTCAGGAAATGCTGAAATTTGTGCCTGACACCCGGCCTTCTTATATGTTGGTGATGCAGCCCCTGATAGCAGTCACACTGCAGAGCAACCAAAGGCAGAGGAAGATGTCTCACCTCCAGCCTGCACAGCCCCGAGCACGTCAGGGATGGATGAAGAATCTGGCAGGAAGGCACGGCGCTGCTGTACAGGGGAAGAACTGCTTAACGCAGTGCAAGGACACTGTTGGGAGCATCAAGCTGTAGTCTGACTTTCATCTCCTGCCGTTTGAGCCTAACCAAATTCCCTCCCCGTATGTTCCTGCTCCGTGAGGTGCTGGCAAGGAGATGAAAGGAGCTGCAGGCTTAGGTGTCTATCACAAGCTGGTGGAGAAAGTGGCTTCCTTCCCGCTCAGCCACCTCTGCGTCTTCATTAGTCGAGGTGGGTGAGATGGGAGAGCCCTCAGGGAGGCAGAGCACGTCCTCAGTGCTGCTGCTCTTACACCTCGTGGAAGGGGCCGGCCGTTTGTGGGAATGAAATGGGTTTGGTGGCTCTGGTGGCTGTTGGAGAGCTGGAGGAACCTGCAGGGCCCCTTCCCTCGGCGCAGAGATCCTGAGCCAAGGCAAGCAACGCCCTGCCCATGTGGCACCCAGCGCTTTCCAAGCTGTGGCCGTGTAGATTTGGGACATCTGCTTTTGAAATCTTGGAGATGTATCTCTGAAATGGAGAAATATGGATCGCAGTGTGAAAAACCCTGTCGGGGGAGAGACGGGGTGGTGGGAGCGGTCACGTCTGGCTGCATTAGCCGGGCGGGAGGCTGTCTGGGGCAGATGTCTTTTCCAAACACTCCTCCTGGCCCACGGCCCTACAGGAAATCCCTCTGGGGAACGATGATAATCCACCAGCCCTGGGACAGGTGCAGTGTGTGGGGCAGAGCAGAAATGCTCCGTGCCGCCTGCAGGAGGGCTTTTGGACGGGCTGCGAAGTGAAGCCAAACCTATCGCCGGGCTGAGCACTTGCAGACAGATGATTTCCTCGCCGCGTTACCGAGGTGGGACCGTCTTGACGAGAAGAGGCGCTGCCTTTTGGCAAGCCTCCTCACGGCAGCAATAAGCTTGGAGCACAGGAGGCTGAATTTATTTATTTTCTGACAAACGCCTTGCTGCGGCGGCGTTTCGCTCAGCCCGTGGTGTGTGGGAACCTGCGTGGGAGAGCGACATGGTAAACAACCTGCTTTTTAAGGCTGTTGCAATTAGGGAACTGATTAGCAAGCTGCCACATGGAAATCTCGAGAGTACCAGGGATCGGCTGTGCAATCAGGGCTGAGTGTGCGGCCGGGCCGCTCGGGCTGGCTCGGTGTGATTTGGGTGACCAGGCGGCCAGGAGCTGCTGCTGGTGACTCAGGTGCTGGGCATCCCTCCAAGGGAGCACCGAGCAAACACCCAGCAAAGTCCTGAAAAAGCACTGCTGAGCTCTGCTGCATGGCCCCAAGAGCAGAAAAAGGGGAGCGTTGAAGTCACTTGTCCAACTTAGTTAACTTTCCCAATTAATTTCTTCCTGTCTAGGTTCCAGTTGTGCTGTTGGTTACAATTTGCTTTCCCACCGCAAGATGCGGTGCCCCAAGTAAGGAAACTTGAGGTTTGATCCCAGGGACGGCTGCAGTGTGCTGTAACGTGGCTGCAATTTGTCGAATTGCTGCAAGACCTCGGGTCCTGCTGGCTACAAGCTGCTTGGTATTCCCATTTCAACAGGCTTTCTTTATGCTTTTTGTCTCATGTTACATAAAGAATATCCTTCTGGTGGTGCCCCTTCTCCGAGACAGATGTTGAGCCTGTATCTCTCTGGAAAAGCTGCATTGCTTAAACATAAAGGCACGGCTTCTAAGCAAATGGACTTGAGCGTGAAACCTTGTGCAGCCACGCTGGTTTTAATGCTCTTGGCTGATTTTGATCCCGAAGCTGGTCACGCAGCCCAGAAGGATGTCCCTGGAGCATCTGCTTAAAAATAGCACGAAGCTGCATCTGGTTAAAAATAGCTGCCACTTGGAAACTCACGCTTTCCTGGGGAGGTAAGGCCTCCTCGCCGCGTGTTGTAACACCGACGGCTGAGCTACCGACGAGCATGAGCTGCTGGCTCTTACAACACACATGAGCCCCGAGGCGTCGGGATCAGGGGAAAGTTCAGGATCTCCCTGCTGGTTTGCCCAGTGTGCCAATTAGGTGTTTCTCAAGGATTTTGCACAGGTGCTGCTAACTTTGCCCTATTAATGCTGTTACTCCATCGGTACTGCTCGTACCCTTCAGCTGGCGCAGCGTAGCTTGAAATCTTCTAAAACTTACGGTACGGAGGGCTTCTGGGGCACGGATTAATCATGGGAAAGATCAAAGTTGCTTTGTTAGTTTTATTTTCCTGTTTTTAATGAATAATACATTTAAATGGTTTCCTTTCCCAATAAATCACATCTCAACATTTTTCTCTTCGGTTTAATAGGTGGGAAGGACTAACAGGAGGTTTTACAATGGAAATTCACTTGCCTAAGCAGAAGGAAATAATAATGAGTGTAATTGGCAAGGGGAGGAGAGAGAGGAATCGGTTCGTTAAGTCTTTAACGAGTGATGCAGGAAGAAGTACAAGGTAGTATTATTATTTATACATCTTCAAGCAAGGAGGAGGATTTTCCCCATCGTATAGTAAAACCGAGACTCCAAGGGGATGTGCGGCTCTATCCCAGCTGGGGAGGGGACGCAGTTATTACAGTTGTGTGGGTCAGCTTCAGGTTTTGTTGTTGCGTGCTCCTAGCCCAGATCAGCATGACAGGACTGGGTTACGTTTGCACATGGAGTGAGGCCGGCAGGGCCAAGGGGCTGGGGAGGGGAAAGCATCGTGAGCAGGCAGCACGGGGCTGGGGCCAGGAGCCTTCGCCCAGCCCGGCTGCAGCTGGAAGATCACGTTCAGCTGCAGCTGGAGGGAAGCTCCCGTCTGTCATCTCGCTGGATGTGACCTGACTAATTTATCCTGCTTTTACACACCGCATGGGTATTGTGTGCCTCCTGCTGGGTACAGCACAGATATTAGTGGGTCTTCCAGTTATAGGGCCTTTCTGGGGCTCCAGAGGGCTCCGTTCAGCGCTCCAGGGATCTGCTGTCTGTCAAGTCCCTCCTCCAGTTTAAAATTAAAAACCTTTTCCCCTGGCATCTCCTCCTTGTGCATGTTGAGGCAGTTCTTAGCTGTTATCACCCCAGCCTGGTATCTCTTTCAAACAAATATCACGAGGTTACCATCTCCAAACTAATGCAGAAACTTGTAGAGGCAGAAAGACAAACTGAGCATAAGAAAAACGTTTCTTGCTGTTGGCAGAGAAACACGTAGGTGAAAAATGGAGCTGTCCTTTTCCTTCTCTCACTGTGGTGTGGCTGTAAGGAGAAGGAAGCACAGGGAAGTGGCTTTCCCATCAAACACATCCTCCTTGGCAGCCAGCATCTTTCCTGCAGCCTGTGGCCTGGGCAGCACAAACCAGCTGGCATGTGATGATTTCCATTTCAGAACCCGGTCTTTTGTGGCATGGGGTTGTTCGTGTTCAGGGAAATCTTTCATTATTCTCCACATCCCGTTTCCTCTTCATTACTTGCTGTAGAAATGAATGAAAAAGCCTTACCATCATGTTTTGCAGCCCTGTACAACATGCTGCAGTGCCTTGCTTCCTAACTGTCAACATCCACAAGCAGACTTCTAAATAGATTAAAAAAAAAAAAACACAGAATTTATAAGAGCAGATGTGGAAAATCAGATTTTTGAATTGCTCTGCGTGTGTCTGAAAAGCTGTGTGGCAATCACGATTAAAACTATGCAAAATAACCTCTGTAGTATTCGTAGCTGGTCTGTAGACTCCAAGTGGCAGCAGAATACGCCCGTGCTGGTTGCTTTAAGTTTCTCAAGCTGCCTTCTTCCTCCTCTCTCGCTTTCTCACAGGACTTATGCAAACAGATATAAAGCAGCTCTTCCTTCTTGAGCCTTAGCACTAGGCTCTGCCATCCACTTCTCAGCCCTCTTCTCTCCTGTGGCAGCTACGTGCTGGGCTCTCCAGCTCCTCCAAACTCGCCTTGGCACTGGCACTGCTACATCCAAGTGCTAGAGACTGCGAAGCAAATTGAACTTCCCCAGAAGGTCCTGGTGCTAACTTGAGACGTGTCTGCTGAGCATCGTGATCTCTTCCTCACCTCCTGTTGCTGCCAGAGCTTTGGCATCACGGTGTGATTCCAGAAATAAGCTTGTGATGGGATTTATGGCAGTAGCTGAACGCCGTCATGTTCGCTAGCGCTGTTGCTTGAACTTTATTGATCCTGTTCTCACTGCTGCTGCGCTCCAAAATCATTATTCAGCCTCGATACACAGACGCTGCTGATCACTTAGCGCTGAGGGTGAGAGCTGAGATGGGTTTATGTCTTAAACCAGGCAGAAAAACAAGAAAGGGGTCTGCCCTACTTCAGCATGTGGACGAGAACCAAAGGCCCTGCCTTGAGTGTGTAATTCTGTGTGACCTGATGCTCTGTTTGGGGCAACGATGATCGCATGTGCTGTGCATCTCTGAGACTGCTGAGAACACTGCTTCATACTCACAAGTGGGAAAACTCCTGGTTTTTGGAGTCAGAGCAAATTGCTCTATTATTCCTTCTTGTTCTTTCAGACAATATCGACTGGTTGACATCTTAAAAGATGAACTGCCCATTAAAATGGCTTTTCTGTCAAGTGCTGGTAGGAGACACCCCAGCCCCTCCAGCACAAGCTGGTTCTTTCTCTGGTCTTCATACCAAACTTCTGCTTTTAGAAGGAAAACAGCAGCTGGCTAAAACACGAGCCTCAGCCTCTGTTTGATGTGCCACATGTCTGCCTTGCTGTAAGCCTCTGCTGGGATTTGAACCGATCTGTTTTTGTGCACAGACTGATAGAAATTGCAGGAGGACAGAAGCTCGCATGGATGTGAAGTGAAAGCGAACCACTACCCGTGTAGTTCAGAAGTTTCCTGGGGATGTGGCTGCTTGCCTTTGGCAGATTCACACGTCCAGGTAACTTATGAGTGAACTGAAGAGAAACCTTTGCAGTCCTTAAGAAAGGAAAGGCTTTCAATCTACAGCACATGTTGTGGGGAAGCAGAACAATCAGCCGTGGAAGTACAGCTTCAGGTCGTAGCTTTTAAATCCTTTTCCCCTTTCAGAGCTGGGCTATCAGCTTCTTCAATGCTGCGTTGTGTTTATGGTGTTTTAATTAGGAAGGCTTCCTGTGGTTTGGACTATGCATGGGATTGCGATGATAAAACTCTTGGTTAACTGATACACCAAGTCTTTGTAAGGGATTTTTTCATAGCATACATGTTTTCCAGCTTGGAAAATAAACATCTGGGTTTAGCCTCTGTTTATTTTCAGTAAATAGGAAGGAGCCTGCTGTTAGGTGAGCACTGAGAGAGCTCCTGCACCACTGATGGCTGGAAAGGATGGGTGTGTGTTTTCCTTCCCAGTGTAGGTGATGGTTTTTGTATTCGTTTCCTAAACCCTCCCACTACTCGCTGCCAGGACATGGGCTAGGAGGGCCGTCAGCCCGATCCCAGCAGTTATTCTGTGCTGTGGTGCCGGTGAGGGGCTGTGAGCTGCAGCCACTGGCCTCCAGTCTGCTCATGTGCTTTTTGCAGCCCAGTGAGCCCTGTGCTTGGGCTCTGCTCCGTGCCTATATGGTGCTCAGTGTGATGGGATCTTGCTTGGGGTGCTCCTAGGGGAGCACAGGACAGCACACATTCTGGTACTAATAAAAAAGGCTTCGTTAAGTTTTAATCTATTGGCATTACTACTTAACATTGCTTTTTGAATATCTTTCTTTCAAAGGCAAGTTTTATTGACATGTGCTGAACTATAACACTAGAAATCTTCATGTGCCAGGGCGTACCTGAATACTTTGTAGTGCCAGCGTTACGGTAGCAGGGCTGAGATTGATTTCTGATGGGGGAGCTCTGACACGCTCTGACTGCTCCGAGGCGAGCAGGGGCTCCACAGCACGTCATGCTGCAGCTCCTCCGTTTGTCTTACTGCTGTAGTTACACCACCACTTAAGGACTTAACTGAAAGAAACCCTTGGAATAAATACATAAATAAAAAACTGTTCCAGAAAGGCTTGTTGAGAAATGACTTAACGTGTCTCTCCAGCAGAGCTTGCTTTGTCTTTCCTGCACCAGGAGCAGCTGAGCTCCAGCCAGGACTGCTGGAAGGAGCAGTGGGTAGTGGCACTGGGCAATATGGATAAATAAATTCATTACAGCAGTTGTGCTTAATTGTCCTAAAGGTATGCGATGGGGAAAGGGGGGTTATCTGTCTGGGAAGGTGGGATTGGGTGGGCTCGGGGGCAGGCAGGGCATGGTGACTGCACTGCCGGCTGGGTGAACGGGGCACCGGTGCCTGCAGCCAACCCCGGCTGACTCGGTGGGTTATTTATTCTCCTCTCCCTCCACACGCAGAATTTCCACTGCCATAAACACGTGTTAGGCCTGAGTGGAGAGGAGGAAAGGGGAAGAGGCTTTTTAGTACTTGGCTTTGTAGTCGCTTTTACAGATAGCCAGGCGCAGTAAGTACCCCATAGTTACAGACGTCCAAATTTAACCATCAGCGCAGACAACTCCCTTCACTGGGTAATTGCTTGCTTGTTTTTCTAGCAGTATGTGGACATCCGAACCATTCGTGGTGGTTTGTTGCTTCACCAGAGATTAGAGGCTTTTCAAGGTCTGGGTCTTCCTCATGTGGTCTGGAGCCGCTTTGTTTGGTAAAATCCTGTCAGCACAGGAGCAGAAAATCTATATTCTGTAGGAAACTCCAGAGACTGTGAGCAGAAAGACTTCTGCAGTGACCTTACACCCTGTGACACTAAATGGCCACCTTGTCCGAAAGCAGGCTCGAGCACTGGGTGGATGATTTCGGCCCACAGCCTCTTGAGAGCGATGCTGTGGGCGATTTGGCATAGGTGGTGCCTGTGTGCTGAGGAATTGCCGTCCTGGTGAGGGCTGGCTGTCGGGATTAAGGTGGTTTTGGTGCTAAGGATAGCTGCTGGTGGTGGTCCGCCATTTCAGAATCACCTGGGCCTTGTTGTCGGAGGGCTGAACTCACCTGCTCTGTGCTGTGGTGTGAGGGGTCGGGGAGCGCTCAGGCCCTCTGAAGGAGGAATTTATTCTGTGGGACGTGGCCGTGTGTTTGGATCAACCAGATCGCCTGGTAGATGGCCTCCTGCAGCCCTGAGGTGTGCTGGGCTCTCCCTCCCGTTTTCACTCCAGACAGCATCGGGAAATGGGGAGAGCATGGACCCAAAAGAGCTGATTGCATGTTGCAAGTAGCGCGGGAGTCGGTCTCCTGCTTAGCAAACCCTAAAGTTTCTGTAACTTAATGTGGTATGAACGTAAGCATGGGTGAGGATCACCTGGAAGACCTGCACCTGGAGAAATGCACAGGATAATGCAACGGTGTAATGTGGGAAAACGTGAATTTTGAGGAATGTTTTAAATATTAATGGCCCTTTGTGAACCATATCAGAACCGCGGGCTGCCTGCAAGCAGGCTGAGCCCCGGGCTGCACCGTGTGTCCCGCCTGGTAGCCCCATGGGCTGCTTTGCTCCTCTCCACCTGGGGGCTGCTCATGGAGAGGGGCTTTTATCCCATTTTCCATTCCTTGGAAGGTCTCCTGTGCGTGCTGAGCTCCAGGCCAGAAAATTTTGCCAACTGAGGTTTTTGGCCCTGATCCAGAAAAACACTTAAGTGTAAGCTTACACCTAGACAAAGGGTAAGTGTGCTGGAATTTAAAGGTGGGCAAATTCCAAAATAATGGAAGGAAATTTCTGATTTTTTTTTTTATTCTCTCGCACGAAGTTTGAGCTCAGCGAAGGCACTGGCTTCCTCTTTAGGGGAAGAAGGATGAACTGGTTGACCTCTTGAAGTTCTTCCTCAGCCGTGTTTTCCGTGGTAGATAACAAGGCCATTGAAATGGCGCAGTGATGATTGAATGTTTGGAAGGGATATTAAACCTCCGCACGTCAGCTTGTACTTCTGGAGATCAAAATGACATCTTGTGTGGGGGAAAGAGGCGAATTATCTCACAGCTGCAGGGTTCCTCCATCTTGCTGTCATGTGTTCCTGGTTGCCCACCGACAGAGGCAGGATGCTGAACTAGATGGGCCAATGTTGTGATTCCGCCTGGCAATTCCTGTGGTCACTTGAGTCCTGTTGGCTTCAGTGAGAATTAAACACACATTTAAGCACTTCCCTAGAAGGGCAGGCTTTTCTACACCTCTCTTTCTGAGCAACTGCTTGAAGCTCGGCAGCGAAGAAGGCAGGGTTCTTTTTTAGTGCTTGGATGAGCCATACCACATCCTTTTTTGTTTTAATGGGAAAATCCTAATTTACAGTGTGCTTCCATTTTAGAAATAAATGCAAGCTGTTTCACAGTCAGGCCAAGCTCCGTGTCACAGTTAAGTCATTGGGGATGAGGTTTCCAGTCGGTGCCTCTGGAGGGGCTGTGCGCACGAATGGGAAGGAGCATGCAGCAGAAAGAAAAGCAAAACTGAGCTTTATGGCCGGCTTTGCTTCGAAACCTGTGTGGCAGGAACACTCAGAGGAATACATCATGTGGCTTGCATCCCTTTGAAGTGGCTGGGTTCAGCGCTGATGGGATGGCTTCCCTAATCTCCACTCTTACAGAAAGGACCAGGAAACACGCCTGTGATGTGGGACTCTTGCACTTCAAGCCTTGATCAAGTCGATGGCTTTTTTTTTTCTTTTAGCAGTTAATCAACAAAGCTAGTTGAAAGCAGAGAAATGCTCTGCCCCCTTTTTATGGGCAAATGAAGTGGTACGAGAACAGCTGCGTCTGGGTACTGCTGCTGATCAGCTGCTCTGGGACGATCAGAGGGCTGGGAAGTTTACAGACCGCCTGCTCTTCCTGTGGCATTACATCCATGCAGAGGGGTTTGGTAATAGCTGGCTTTTGTCTTGCAGCAATCTGCCCTCGAAACAGGCATCCTGAGTGTGCTGGTGCACGCTGTCCTGCTGCATACTCCAGTACGTGTCCCCAGGGTGCACTTGTTAGGAGGGCCTAATCCTATCCTCTGGGAAGCAACTGACTTGAACACTGCAAATTTCATTTCTTTCTTCTGAGGCAAGTGTGGCCCAGATGAGGCTTTGATCTGGGAAGCTCAGATGAGTCTGACCTGGTCTGTGCAAGGATCCCAGAAGCCAGATGGCTGCGATTTTTAAGACAGATGTCTGCTGCTTTATGCGAATGACTTTCTGGATCCAGGGCTCAGTTCTGTGTTGTAAGAGTGACTTGTTTTGTGTAAACTGAGCATTGCTCGGGAATTGTTATATGGCTGAACTAAACCTGCTTTTAAAAATAAACAAATCAATAACAGTAAGTTTTGAGATGATTGAGTTTTTCAGTGCCAACAGCTCCTGGGGTGTTGCTCTCCAGAACTATAAAATATTACCTGTCCTTTGCTAAATGAGCCCTTTAAAGAAAGTGGAGAATGACACAATACCAAACAGCAAAGTCACTACAAATGGTGATAGTGAAGCGTAGCATGAGGATACTGAAGGAGGATAAACACTATTCAGCAAGCGAGTGATGGCTTTGGCTCAGCACTACCGCACAGGGCTGGTCAGTCAGTTGCACACAGGCACATTTTCAGAAGTTATTACCCAAAGAGCTGTGAGTTGTGATAACTCATTAGCCTTGAGCTTCTGGTCTGTTTACACCTTATGAATCAATGTGTTAGTGACATGTCTCAACATGGGAGAGGAGCGAGAGGCAGATGGGAAGAAGCAGTTATTTCTAGATTTTGGCCTTTGCCATTAACTTACCCTGTTGCTTTTCCCAGATGCTTTCCTTGCGCTGGATCCTAATTATCCAACTTCTAAACCAGGGATGTAATCGTGATCTTTGAAAGAATTTTCTGCCATAGCAAAAAGTGGGGTAGCAATTGTGCACAGCAGTGCTAATGCTTTGTTGCTTTATGTTTTTCCTGCATAGGAACCCTCCCAAGGGATCGAATTTTTAAGAACCTCACTCGGAAGCGCCAGCGGGCGATGCGAAGGCGAGTGCATCAGGTGAACGGGCACAAATTCATGGCTACCTACCTGCGACAGCCAACGTACTGCTCACACTGCAGGGAGTTCATCTGGTAAGAATCACTCAAAAACAGTGGTGTGGACCTTCCTAGCCTTTATGTTTTGAGGACTGACATGCCATCTGTGAATCAGTTGCCCAGCACTTCACCTACTAAAGTGCTACTAAAGTGACTCCCCATGCCCACCAGGACTACCAGGGTACATTTACACTGCAGATTGGAATCTGCTGCAGAGAGGCCAGAGCTGATGTGTAGGTTGGATGCTGGAAGCCAGCTGGGAGAGTGTGGGGCTAGGACAATGTTCCTCGCTTGTAAGTGCAAATGTTATTTCAGGAAAAGAAGTAAAGAAAGACCACAAATGTTAGCTTGAGTGGAGTTTTGAGATTATGATGACAAAAAACAGTTGCTTGAAAAACTAGAGAAAATATCTGAGAACAGAAAAGCCATCAGAGGAGGTGTAAGGTGTGGGATGATATGTGTGGGGGCGTAGGCAGAGCAGGGAGAAAAACTTATATATGTCTCAAAAGAGCATGGAGTAGGAGAGATAATAACAGGGTGTAGGCTGTTGGGATCAGTCTAATAAGTGTGGTGTGTGTTGTAATAAAACGAAGTATTTCAGAAACCAGAGTGAGGGGGAATTTGGAGAATAACACGTACATTGACAGCCTCGAACTGTGAGCTCTGGCCCTGGCAGTGCTTTGCTACACTTGCACCCCCCCAGTACTGAATTGCACCCTTATTGCTGGGCAGTTTTTCCCCAGGGATGTGGTCATCTGGGATCCTCTTGCCTTTTGACTCTCATTTCTGTAAATGGTCTACAAGAAGGCTTCTTTTCTGCTACTAAATTCTGTTCATGTTTTGCTTTGCATAGGGGCGTGTTTGGGAAGCAGGGATACCAGTGTCAAGGTAAGGTGCTCTGCTCGGGCACTGTGTGTGTGTAGGGTGTGCTGTCTCAGGAGCACTTCCCCATGCTGCTGGGATGTCCTGTGGTTACAAGATTCTCTGAAATCACCGCATATCTTCCTCCTCAGCTAGCCAAGACTGTGCACTAGAGCAGCTGTCAGTCCTAATGTCCCTTCAGCACAGTGTCCAGCTGATACTAAAACACAAATACCTTGCTGGAATGGCCACCCTCTTCCTTTCTCTCCCTGTGTAGCTAAACAAACTGAAATTAGGGATGTGACTTCAAAGGGCAGTCTCGTGGCCTGGTGCAGCACTTGTGTCTGAATGCACGTTTTGGCTGAATGGCTGTATAGATCAATGTATGTGGTCCTTGTTTGCACTTAATTGTTTTAGTTCCTTTCCCTTTTTTTCTATGGAAAGGTAGCAGAACTACTGGTTTCACAAGTGCATGGTCACCCAGGCCTTCTAACACAGCCTGTTTCTTGTGCAATGTAATAGGGCGCTGGAGTCTTGATAAGAAAGGAAGCTGCGTGTAAACAAAATGGGTATCCTGCATACAATCTCTGGGTAAAAGTGAACGTTACTGATAGGCCCTTGTGAATATAAGCTTGATTCAGCAACAGACAGAATAGTGTGGGACCCTGCAACGTGTCTGCAGCTTACATTTCCCATTACAAAAATCTCCTTGCCCAATCAGTAGCTGTGGCCATTAGTGTTGGCTCCAGTGCACGCGGGGTTATGGAGTGGAGGAATCCAAGTTCATTCCAGCCAAGCCAGCTTCAGAGCTGCAGAGAGCCCTGCTGTGCTTTAGGGCTAATTAGCCCTCTTGATGGGGATTAGCTGATTAGCCTAGACACAGCATTGTTCTGCTGCAGTTACCCAGCTTCACAGATGCAAGAACTGCACTGAGCCTAACAAACTAACCTGGACAGCACTCAGTTGGGTATCCAACGGGAGAGACACTTTGCCACTGAGATGTAGGAATGGCTTTTGGTATCTCAGACCTGTGTTCTCTAATGTTGTTTGTGTATGTTGTGTGAAATACCCCAGGACAAGTACAACAGCATTTCAGGGAGCTCATTTTACACTGGTGTTTCTCTTTGCATCTCCCGTATTTTATTTTACCATGTCCTGATAATATAAGTGAGCCATAAAGAAACCAGCTGATGGGGTGATGTGTTCTGAGTCTTTCAAAAGCTCTTTTCAGCATGCCTCTTTTATTTCCTAGTATGCACCTGTGTTGTACACAAGCGCTGCCATCATCTAATTGTTACAGCTTGCACGTGCCAAAACAATACTAACAAGAACGATCTCAAGGTAAAGTCACGTTTGTTGTTTCGGGTCGTCATAATTTGTGAACCTTCAGGATTGTCTGGGTATTTTCCTGTCATAGAACCTGTTCTGTGCTACCTTCGTTCATGGATTTAAAAGTGAGGAAGAATGATAGGGACGTGAATCCCTATCATTATGGTATTACATAGGCTGTGTAATATCATCTAGCTGTTCTTCTGTTAATTCCACTAACTGATTGGACCACCACGTAGTTTAGGAAAGGTCTTCATCTGAAGACATCAAGAAATAGCAAATCAAACTGTTTTCCTTAGTAATTTTCCTTCACGATTAACCACGTCATCATCAAAATTTGGTGCCTAATTCTTAATGGGGAATTCTCTGGTATTAAAATCCAACCACTGCTCTTTGTTTTGCCTTTTTTATTTTTCTTTTTGGGTAATTTTAAGTGCCCATTTAGTCACTGCACCACACCTTTACTCTATGAAATTATTTATGTTGTAATAAAGAAACCCTTGCATAACTTGTGTTTCTGAAGGCTTTCTTCTGTGCTAGTTTTGGCTGTATTTGACAGGAATAACATCCCCACCTAAAACAGCACTGTGCATTGCATCTCATTTCTATAACTGGAAATTGTTTAATAACTCTTTGAGGAAATTCAATTGAAACGTTCTTAATTGGGAGGTAGATCTATTGTATCCCATGCAGAAACCTTTCAAGTGCATGCAAGCAATTGCCTTTCCTCATTATTTCTTGACTCAGAACTGCTGAGCTAGACTTCTTAAAATGACCCCTTGCCAAGCCAGATAAATATAAGTTAAAATGCTCAAGGCTAAAGTGCAAATCTAATGCTAAGTCGTCATCCCTGTACCTCACCCCCCCTTTTAGCATTGTGAATGGTTTATGACATATCTAAACTGCTTTAAAAGAAGACAGAGGTGAGGAGGCACCACTTGCTTTAAACTCATCATTTCAGTAGCCCCTCTAGTTTTTGCTAAGTGATGGGTTCCCCTTGCCACTATTCCGGCAGCTGCTTGTTGAGACGCAAATTAGAAAGTAATGAAGAGGTTAAATGGGAACGGGTTCCTTCAGCTGATATAACCTTTTCTAAGGTGTCTTCGAGATCTGAAAGATTCACAGTTGGAAAAGAACAAAGTTAAAAAGGGGATGACAGCAAGCTATGAAGCTAAATGTGGGCCTGAAATGAAAGAGGAGGGTGAGAAAAGAAATGAGAACTTTAGGAGGAGCTGGGAAAACTATTCAATATTAAATTTAATGAAATCAACCGTTTGACATAAAGTTACGTGTTCGCACACAGTATGCAAGTTAGTCATTTGAGAACTATTTAGTTACAAATTGCTGTAGCTAGCAATTTATATTTGGCACTTCAGCATGATAGGTTTGTGATGAGGTAATCCATGCTTTCTAATTCCAAGTTTGTTTTAAGAATTTAAAATTGCCTGGGCGGCCTTCTTTAAAATCTGCTTTGTCAGATATTCCCTCCTGCCCAGCAAGTAAACCAGAGAAGGTTCTCTGCAAATGAGATTTCAGTCATTGTCCTTATGATAAATGTCAGTGAAGTGATGGATTGGGACGTTTTCTGAGCTGGGATTATTTTCACGGTTCTGCAGTTAAATGTCAATATGTAAGTGTCGAGAGGCAGGAGACCTTTTCTCCATTAACACCAGCGACAGGACCCGTGGGAACGGGGTTAAGCTGAGGCAGGGGAAGTTTAGGCTTGACATCAGGAGGAAGTTCTTCACAGAGAGAGTGGTTGCACACTGGAACAGGCTCCCCAGGGAAGTGGTCACTGCACCGAGCCTGTCTGAATTTAAGAAGAGATTGGACTGTGCACTTAGTCACATGGTTTGAACTTTTGGGTAGACCTGTGCGGTGTCAAGAGTTGGACTTGATGATCCTTAAGGGTCCCTTCCAACTCAGGATATTCTATGATTCTATGATTCTATGATTCTAAGTGATCTTTGCTATATGTGTATATTTGAATGTTTAAATCTCTGCTTTTCTTTTGGTCCCTCAGGTGACTGAACAGAGGTTTGGAATCAACATTCCTCATAAGTTCAGTGTCCACAACTACAAAGTCCCAACTTTCTGTGACCACTGCGGTTCCTTGCTCTGGGGAATTATGAGACAAGGCCTACAGTGCAAAAGTGAGTAGCTTATTACTGTAGTATTTTCACAATGTGATATAGATTTTTAGACTCTCAATGCACTGTGTGAGCTTGATTTGTGCAACCAAGAGAAGGACAAGCAATAAATATTCGTCTTTGCAAGAGTTAGATTTTATATTTTTTTTTTTACTTTTTAATATCAGGTTTCCAGAAGAACTCAAATTTTTACTCTCAGCACAGCTCTGTTTGGTTTGCACTGTTGAAAATATTCTTGGGTATTGCTGCTTCCTGCATCATTTTCTCTCTTTATCTGAAGCTTTTCCTTATCTGTCCTAATTAGATAAGGCAGCAAAAGGCATCCAAAGAAAAGAAGGTCATTGCCACATGTTGGCTAAACTGTCACACTGATACTTGATGACAAAACGTATCCACTTTTTTGTTTCAGTGATCTAAACTGTAAAGTTGTATAGGTAACAAGCAATCTCCATTTGCCTTCATCTCCCACAAGAGGTCGTACGTGTGTCCATGAGTAATAGCAAGAAAGATTTTACCTCCCATTATTCAACATAGCTCTAAAATTAGATATTTGCAAATGCAGGGAAAGTTTGTTGCTAATTCTGTGGCACTATAAATCCTAATTTAAATGAAAGGCATAGCTGCAATGTTATTTATATACCTCACAAACATACTTTTGCTTATGAATAGCTTCAGGTAATCTAGCACCCTACTTGGAGTGTTTGGGGTACGCTAACCTGATTTTCAGCAGTTTGTTCTCTTGTATGAGTCCTAATCTTGTTTCAGCAGAGATCGGTGGCAAAAATACACTCTTTGTTCAGATCTAGGATAGAGTCTGGTCACTATATTTCCTAAAGCTGAGCAGTCTTTTGCTAAGTTATTTCTCAGCAATAAATCCCTTCAAGTTGTTCTAATTGTTCCTTTGCTTTTCCTTTTCACCCCTACCAGTCTGTAAAATGAACGTCCACATCCGATGCCAAGCAAATGTTGCACCAAACTGTGGGGTGAACTCAGCAGAGCTTGCTAAAACCTTGGCATGCATGGGCCTGCAACCTGGGAGCATTTCCCCAAATTCAGTGAGTCTTTTTCTTTTTCCTCCTCTATTTGTAAATGTTTACACCTGAATCCAATTTGTATGTGTCCAGGAGAAATCAGAGACTTCAGTAATGACAAGTGGCATTGGCCAGTGGGCTGCATGTGTAGGCTGTTGCTCTGTGAGACTTGTGGCTAAGGTTTCACCTGGAAAATGGATGTTTTCTATCCAGATTTACCCTGGTGGAGGCATCAGTCTATGAACGTTGCTTTGTTTATGCTTCGTAGTGGTGTGACTCCATTGATTCTTGCGTCTGTTTGACCTAAATGAGAGTATCAGACCCCAAACTAATAAATTGTCAATGCAATTCATGCCATACCTTTCTTCAGCCTTTCTACAAATACGAATGCACTGCCTGTAGATGTGACTGGTGATAGAGCAAGAGAAGAGCTAAGCAAGAGGCCTAGGTTCTCTTCCTAGCTTTGTCACTGGTTTTGAGTCATTTTGGGCAATCTGTTTCATGATTTACCATTCTTTCCCCAGCTAAAATCCGAGGTCACTGTCAACATAGCATTATCTCTGGTCTTTGTCATCCAAGCCAGGATCCTGGTGAGGTTACTGCTAGAGCTGGGATGTGTGTGTTACAATTTCTGCCTGTCACTATTTAAGGCACCCTAAAATTCAGCTGTTATGTACTTGAATGTGTTTGGGGAATTTAAAACAGTGTAAGAGCTAGAGTGATAATGTCCATGCACAATACCAGAAATCAGAGCTGTTATTTGATAATAAATTGGCTTTCATGAAGATTTTTTTTTTCGCTAGCAGTTTTGAAAAGTCAGTTTGAGACCCCAGTAACCCATAGTAAAACACTAGACATTTTTACTTGACCTAAATATATATGTTCAAAACCAAAAGATAATCACCAGCCGTAGTTAATCTTGTTAGTCAGCTGCACTGATCGACCACATCAAGCTTTCTCAGCCTAGCGTGCTCATTAAGCTGTGCTGCTCCTTTTGATTTCAGTTGGCTGAGAAAAAATGAGACTTCCTTATTTTCCTGCTTCATGCTGCAACAGTTCAGGTTCAGTAATTCTTGGAGTTACACGGAAACACAAGCCACACACCCCCAACTTAGTTTTGTAAAAATCATCACTCGCTCACATTCAAGGTTTGCATAATATATATGTCAAGAGAAAATGAGACCAGGAAAATATAGATCTGTGCTTGGTGTTTAGCAATCTCCTCTTATTATTGGTGAGCTAAAGGCTCCAGTTAGTGTTCAGAAGCTTAAATCTGAGAGTTTCCTTGGGTGTTTCCTGAATGTTTTTGGTTCTTTCTGCATGGCTGAGGTTACCATTTTTGTGACAGCAAGGGAAGTCTTCCTGTGCAGGGAAGAATTTTGCTTTACATCAGAGCAGTCACAAGGTGGAGCTCAAGAAGTCCCTGTGACTTTGTTCGCACCAATAAATTAACCAAAAGTACTTCCAGTTTGTGTGCATACTCATACCTGAAGAGCAGTGAGCAGAGGGCACTGGAGATTGACTTGGTCTTCACGTTCTGCAAAACCAGAAGCTCTAGAAATGCTTGCTAATACTGATACAATTCCTGAAAATGCAGACACACATTGCTGGTGTGGGCAAGGAAAGCATTCGTTTGAATTTGCGGCAGTAGAGGAAGCCAGGAGCACAGCTGTGGGAAAGAAAACCATTTTGAGGTGCGGGCTTTTCTCAAGAGCCCTCGCATCAGGTAGAAATTGGAGAGTCAGAGGAAATCTGTTTGGATTCTAGATTTCACCAGAACCTCTCATACTGCAGAAACGATGCTCTTCACTCTGATGTTAGAAGGGAGACTTTTATTTCCACACTTGTTTTATTTTTTCTAGGAGTGAGGGCAGAGAGAGACAGGCCTGCCTTGGGATTTACAATGTAAAATGCTCAGGTCAGGAGCCAGCTGTGACATCTCAGCACACCTCTGCACAGTGACAGGGTTGGCTGGTACCCATAGCAGCTGTGTGGGGTGGCAGTGCCCATGCACTTTCTGTTCCAGTGGCCACGCAGTGCATCCGAACAGCACCTAAATGCCCACGTTGGGTGGGCTGCCTACCTGCGATCACCTCTGAGGCAAAGTACGATTTCTGTGCAGAGTGATATTTATTTACTTTTCTCCACAGAAACTGGCTTCGAGATCTACTTTGAGACATCAGGGAAAAGGCAGCGTGAAGGATGGCAACAATGTTAGTGAGAATTCAGCGAGCAAACTTGGGATCAAAGACTTAACCTTCCTTCGTGTACTGGGAAAAGGCAGTTTTGGGAAGGTGAGTGTTATTTGTAGCTCTTCAGGGAAATACTATGTTCCTTATTTGAGAAGCTCCAAGGTATGTGGAGTTATTTCATCATGAGACGTGCAGATTGTCCAGTGGACTCTGCTTTTGGTGCCCTGTGCAATGAGGCTGGTTAGAAAGAGAAGGGAAGAGAAAGAAAACTAAGAGCAAAGTGAAGAATGGGATATCACAAAAAAAGAAGAAAATTAGCAACCAGAAGAACTGCTGCATGCCAGGGCCCATACCAGAAACTGCACGTGTGTGCATTAGCACTTGTTTGGGCAGCATTTCTTGGAGCATGTGAAAACTTTTCCTTTCAAAGAAACAGAGCAGAGGTTTCAAATGTAATGCGACTGGGGTTTCATTCTCACAAAGCCAGTGCAAAATGCTGCACTTGAAATCGATAACTGAGGAGGGGAGTGGGACAGATGGTGGTGCTCAGAGGGTCTGCCCTCAGAGCATTTTGGCTGATGGTGGATGACCTTTGAGCACCTAGCCCCACAGCAGGCTTTGGGGTGTGTGGGCAGAAGGCTGCTGCAGGCAGTAGCACGTGCCGTTGACTGTACGCTGATGCCCATGCTAACAGCCTGATTCACTTGCTTCCACAAGCCTGCTCATGAGATAACTGACCTTTCTAGTGTGAGAAGCTGCGAGAATCTCAGCGTTGCTCATAAAGGCTGAGGGCTCGGCCCTTGCAATTCACCCTTCCCTTTGGTTTAGGTGATGCTTGCCAAGATGAAAGAGAGCGGGCAGCTGTACGCAGTGAAGGTGCTGAAGAAGGACGTCATTCTCCAAGATGACGATGTTGAATGCACCATGACTGAGAAACGCATCCTTTCCTTAGCAAGGAACCACCCATTCCTCACCAAGCTCTACTGTTGCTTCCAGACTCCTGTAAGTATAACCCAGGTAGTGGACAGCCTTCCTCCTGATACAGGCTGCTGTGTTTAGGATAAAAGCACTGCCCTGCGTGTTTGTTCCCCTGCTTGTTCCAAATGTTCACCTTAAACTCAGGAGAAAGCTCTCTTCTTAGGGGTGAACAGAGCACTGTGGGCCTTTAACGTCTGATACCGAGGCATTTGTCAAACAAAATCCTGGCTTGTAAACTCCCTGACAAAGTGGAAGTATCAGGGAAGCCTTTCTTTTATATATCTTATATATCTTTCCTAGAAACATTTTTATACCATTGAGCATTTCCAAATACGTAAGTGTAAATGCCTGCAGGCCTGAAGTGTTCTCCAGTTGCTGTGGGATCTCAGACCCTACTGCCCTGCTACCTGAACTTTAATAGTGCTGCGTTTGTCCTGTCTGCTCAGAACCGCACAAAATATCCTTCTGGGGTTACTGGCAGGGATTTTACTGGCATGGGCAGACGCTGGATCAGGCCCATACACGGCTGGTATTTCTTCTTGTGTAGATAAGACGAGTGACAGCACTGCTGTCACTTGTGATTTGTATACCTCAGTGGAAGACTGCACGTGCTGCCTGTTCAGCTGAGAGCCTCCTCCCGCGTGTGCATATGGGTGGGAGCTTGTTGCTGACGTGGGCGGTGGCAGGGGTGGCTGGGATGGAGGCAGTGGCCACAGCAGTATCCCGGCAAGGTAAGTTTGGGACTCCCTGAGCTAAGCTGTTATTAGGACCAAAGCATTTTTGCAGTGTAGCTCTTCCAGACTGCCTGGGCTCCTTTCCAGTTGCTTTTGGTCCATTGCTAAATGCTGATAGAGTTTGTTTTCCCTGTTGGAGGAGACAGGAGAAATTTCACCTATTAATTGTGGCTTCAATCCTTCATAAACCCAAAATTGCTCAAAAGAAAAAAGAAAGGGGGAGGCGGGGGGAGGAGAGAAAAAAAAAGACAAAAAAAAAAAAGGCATTCAAATGTGTCCAGCCACCTACCTGTTTCTCTTCTCATTGGGGTGATGCAACAGCCAGCTATGGAGTTCAAGAATTGAGCTCGTTTAGGGTGGAGCCCATGGGGTAGACTCATGTAATAGAAATGAGGTGGTGTGTTTCTTCTTTTTTTTTTTTTTAATATATATACAGTTTACATGGTTTCACAGAGCAGCCACACTCTATAGCAGAAACAAGGCTCGCTGTTGTCACTAGTAACCAAGGAAACTCTTTTGTGTTCCATAATATGAAGAAACATGGCCTGATTTTAATGGCCTTACCGCAGTTCTCATGTAAGATATCAGAGATGCCCAGTATTGATGAGTGCTGTTTGAGGTCAGATCTAGGACAGCAGCCTTTTTTTGCAGCTCGTTGCTATGCTCTTTGGCTTTCTTTACAGGATCGCAACTTAGATGTGAAAATAGCAAATGCAGTCCTGGTCTGTGTAGGGTATTTTCAGTGCGCTTCGGGAAGATTTAAGGTCACCGTGCTATTAGCGTCTGTCACGTTAAAAAAATGAATGCAATCTGCTGTGAGTGCAGAGAAGGTCTGCTGGGCTGTGAGGTAATTGAGGAGTCTTTTGCAAAGGGAAGAAAGGGAAGAACTCAGCCTGTTTAGACTAGCAAATGGAAAGCAAAAAGTGGATCTGATTGATGTCTGCAGATGTCACAGAGAAGGGAAACAAAGCTGTCAAGATGCTGGCTAAGATTAAATGAGTCTAGACTGGCCATGGATACAGTTAGACTGGAAATGAAAAGGAGGTTGCTAAACAGTAGAACAGCCTGGAACAGGAATTTCTGGACCAACTTTTAATCAGAGGAGCGGAGGGAAGAACCCCTCAGCCCTCGCTGCCCCGCACCTGGTCAGTCTCTGAAAGGATGCCAAGGGAGTGGTGCTTGCCATAGCAGGCCCCTGCTAGTTCCAGTCTTTCTCAGGTTCCTCTTTTCCTTGAATCCTGCATTGTTTCATTATCTGGATTGATAACTTCCCTCCAGGAATAAACAAAAACAAAAAGAGAAGCATTTACCAAAAAAAAAAAAAAAAGGAATTTCAGACTTCTGTGGTTTACCATGTCTTTTTGTCCACCTTCTGCACTCAGTGACACCCACCTCAATCCAGAATAACCAGATTTAAATTGCTTATAAAAGCATAATTAAAACCCTTTGCCATAATGGAAAAATGATTGCAGCAACAGGGTATACGATGCACAGGAGGGATTAAATGGTGCTGATACAAAATTTAAGGTTTATGCTTATTCTTCACATGGCATTGAGTTATCCCCTTCAGTAACACTAACTTGACAGAAAAGAATATATATATATATATATATATACATATAGGCACACACACGCATATATATAAACTAAAAGGAATCACTTATTTAAAATGTCACCCTGAAACCATGTTTAAAAATACCAAAGCACCTTCGTTTGGTTGGAGCTGGGGGGAGGTTTCCTCAGAACAGTGCCTGGTTTCACTTGCAGTTACATGGAAATTACATCAGACGTACACTTACAGCCCAAACTCTACAAAAGTGGTATTAAAGGTTCGTGTTTTTTTTAAAAAAAACAAGTATGACTCCAGTCTGCAATGAGTGGAGATCCTGGGTAAATAATGACTCAGTCGGCCTGACTTTAGGAATTTTTAGGGAAATAGCCATTTTGAGGCTTCTTACTGTTTTTCAAAAGAAAATAAGAGGCTGATGCCATGGACACATCAATACAGGCTGGGACTCAGTGGCTGGGTAGCATCCCTTCTGGAAGGTACCTGGTAGGTGCCAAGCTCAGTATGAACCAGCAGACTCTTTATAAATAAGTTAAACTATGTCCCTGGCTGATTCAGGAGGTCAGGGACGTTGCTCACCCCTCTGCTTGGCACCGGTGAGGCTGCAGCTAGGATACACGTGTCCAGTTATGGGCCCTCCAGCTGAAGGAAAGTTACACGAGCTGGGAAGGAGCTCAGAAGTGTCTGAAATGCTGCACGCTTTGAGGACAGGTTCTGAAAGTTTGGATGGAGCTGGAGCCATTTGAATTCAGACTCTTGTATAATATTCTACCCAAACCAGCAAACCTTTCTGCCTTAGAGCTGACTTACACAGCCCAGGGCATGTCTGTACTGTACAGCACGATGCTGTGTGGTGCGGGTAAGCTAGCTTTAGCTGAGCTGGCACAAGCACCAGAAACAGCAGTGCATTGTCTGAGTTCATCTATATTGTTGCTACTTTTGCTTGCCTGTTTAGTTAGGTGATTTTTTTTTTTTTCTGTGCTCACATCACTTGCTGATCATTTTCAGAAAGGTTTCCTGTTCTTTGGTGCTGCCTCTGTGCCTCTTTCCTGTGGTCCTCTGGAGTCCCAGCTGCAGCGTAAGCGATGCACGCTAGCCCCTGCTGCTCTAAAAGCCCATAGTGGGCTGAGGATGCCCGACCTCCAGCCAGCCTTCCTGCTTTTTGCAGAGAAATATTGCAGCCGCTAGGTGGTAGGAGCTGCAAGTGATGTCTCTGCCCGGTAGGTCGCAGTTTGCAGAGCCCAGGGAGCAAACCCTGGCTGTGCAGCAGGCTGGCAGAGGCTGGCCATGGCCCTGTGCATGCTCGGCCCTGGGCAGGGCCCTCACTCTGCAGGGAGGGAGGCGCAGTTTGGGACTCGCACCTCCAGATTCCTTTCCTCTGAAGGGATGGAGTTGTGCTGGTCCCTCGAAGGGAGTGGGTTTGGCCCGTTCCAGCAGCACCTGTGTGAGGTCTCCCTTGCTCACCACAAACTGAGATAAATCTCTGTTATTTTAATATTTTTTTTAATAGAATGTCTTGGTTTGAGTGCTTTCAACCTTGCCTAAGCCATTTGCTTCTGCTTTTTCTAGGGCCTTACAACCATCCTTTAGTGTCAGAGAGGATTATGCTCCCGCTGCGCTAATCTGTGAGCTGCTGACAGGTGCTGGGGCTGACCTGTGGATAAGCTCGGATTCTGCGTTAGGGGTCACAAGCACCCAAAACTGCTCCTTTCCGTTTACCTGCCATGGGTGTCATCCAACACCTCAACAATACAGGCCTAGGCCAGGTGAAAGAGGCTCTCCGTATAACTAGTGGGGTTAGTAATTCAATCCTGGGGAATGCAGAGCCTGGAATGTTTTAATTAAGATGAGTTTGCAACAAGTCGGTCCTGTCATCTCTGGGGTTTAGGCACCATCCTTCCTGCACAGGTGGTTTGCTTTTAAATCCTTTTGTCTCACCTCTTTTGCATGAGAATGGAAGGGCTGGGGGGGATCAGCTTCCCATGCAAATAGTGTCAAACAGCAGAGGATAGAGGTTTCTGCCTTTTATGTTTATTGCCCTTATCCCTTTTCTCATGACCACAGGGTGCTTTCAGGGGACCGTCCCCCAGGCGATGCTGTTTCCAGCACTGTCCCTGTTAGTCTGATCGTTATATGGATTTGCTTTCTGTGTGGCTCTGCTGACAGTTGCTGAGGCACAGAGCCCGCGTGCGCTGTTCCAAAAATAGTGAGACACGAGAAGTTGGCGGAGGGACGTGACTTTCTGTAACAAGCGTCCTTCAGAGATAATAGCTAGCAGGGTGCTGCTGAAGCCAGGAGGGATTCCAGGGCAGCTAATCATTGAACTGGTACCATTTTATTTTATGAGGGCATGCAGCTTTCTGCCCCCTTTACAAGCTGTGGGCTGATGTCATGCTTGAGACAGGAGGGGAAGGTTTCTCTTCATCACCTCTGGTTCCTGGAGTGCTGAAACAGTTCTTCCAGGGTCAACATGGGCATTGTGCCACAGGTGTTTAGGGAGATGAGCCTGCATTTCACCTCCTGTAAGTGTTCAAGATAATCTGAAACCTTTGACGGGGGCATATTTATGTGGGAGCCTGCCAGCCACCTGCAGAAGTGGTGGGACTGAGCAAAGGCAGCTGGCTGACTGCTCCCCCATCCGCTGGGCCGCAGGAGAGGACTGGCTGTGCTCGCATGTCCAGGGGAATCCCTTGGTCCTGATCCTCCAGGGGTCTCCAGGACCATCCTGGTTCCCCATCAGCTGCTCCACACCATCACAAAGTGAGCAGAGCACGGGGCAGCCCCAGGACAGTAGTGGAGGTGTGGAAGTAAGGGACTCTAGAAAGTGAGCAGCAGCCTTCCTGGGTCTGGTGAGGTGAAAAAGCATCCTGACACAGGCCTCGGAGCGTGCTAGTGGGAGATGGGGAAATGCTGAGGCCTCTTTGATGTGCTGTTTTAAAGGGCGCTGCAGGGCAGCCCCTTGGGAGCAGAGAGGAGAGCTTTGATCATCTCCCAGGCTCTAGCCCCCAGCCTTCCCCCGGTGGCACGGCAGGAGGTACGATTTGCTCTGTGCATACACCTGACAGCCAAGTGCGTCTCTGTGGTGCTTTCCTGCAAGCTTGCTGGGCCTTTTCCCCCTTTCCTTCAGCATCCAGACCGGTGCTAGCCCCAGGCTGCCGTGCTGGAACACCAGCGTGTGCTTCAGTTTCATTGCTGGCAGCCCAAATCCAATCCCTCCTGTGTGTCACGGAATAAAGGCACATCGCTCAAAACCAGGCTTTCTTGTGGTCATGTTTTTTTTTTGTAGGCAGAGTGGTTTGGGCTTCAGGAGGTGAAACAAGATCAGGCTGACATTTCTGATTTTCTCTGCGAACTTCGCTGGGTGTCCACACTTCCCCTGCACACCGAGGTGATAGGAGCTGAAGTGAAAATGCGACCTGAAGTGTTAGCTACATTCATCTTAGCGCTGTTGGAGCCTCTTAGTGTAACTTTCCTGCCCTAGTTGCTGAGGGACTCGGGCTACTTGTGTTTTTATGAAGCTAAGAAAACGTCTGTCTCTGTCTGCACTGCCTTCTGAGAGAGATTGAACCTGGTAGGCAAAGCTATCGAGATCAGCGCAAGGGTAACAAAAGGACGTGTTGCACATGGTTAGCCGCAGTAAATGGAAGCAATATTTTTCTTTGGCCTTAAAATCTAGGAAGTTGTGGCATAAAAAGGGCTGAAATGAAACCAACTCTCAAACAGGGTGACCGGCCAAGTGCCAGTTAGTTGTGAGGAAGGGAGGGGAAGCCAGCAAAAGGCAGAGATGAGCTAACGAGCTGAGGCTCGACCCAGCAGTGCCTTAGGTTTAAATCTCTTTGAACCCGAGTTGCTTTCCAGGCAGTGTGTCAGGTGAGAGGGTGGATCCACAAAGCCTTTGTTTGGCAGCTCAGATTTTCCTGCAGACCTTTAGCTGAGCTTTCAGAGGTCTCTAGCTTTCCCCAAGTGCAATCTGAGGCCAGGAGATGTTGCAAGTAGTGGGGATTTTTGAAAAACAGGCCAGAGCTGCCTCGGGTTGATCAATCCAAACTGGGAACAGCAATTCCAGCAGCTTGTTCTGAACTGGGAGATGTAAAAACAGCCTGAGCTTTGCAGAGCTGCCCTCTTCTGAGACCCTGGGATGTTAGCAGCTAGCTGAGGGGTGCAGATGTCCTATAAAACTTTGATTAATGAGTGATGTGTACAGCTTGATACATTCTAGTTCCTGATTCCTAAGTTCAGCCAGCCCTTTGGCTTTTGATCTTTCAGGTGGGAAGGAGTGTTTGTGTAATTTTCTATGCCGTTTAATAAGGTCTGGAGGGGAAGATTTTATTTCTTCTTTCATTCTGTTTTGTATTTTACTTTTAGGAGATTTTGTTTTAGTGGCCAAGGCAGCACTTTTTTTTTTTTTTTTCCCTTTTTGAATTGTGATTACGTAGGTTTTTGGTTATTTTTTGTATGTAATTTAGCTGGTTGATGTAGTGCCTGCGATTTTGGGCTCTTTGTTTTGCTTCTAGTGAAAGAGATACAAATGAAGAAGAACGGTTAAAAATTGTCCATTTGCATTTATGTTGACTGAAGGTTTCTGGCCATAAAATTAGCCAATCCCACTGTGATTTAGACCATCTTGAGGGGAGGGGATGGGGAGGGCAGCTACACATTTGGTTCACTTGCAGATCTCCAGGGCTGTGTTGTCGCAGACAGATGATCACATTTGACCTTGCATTACAAAATCTCTTCAGCCTGTGAGTTTGAAGTTTCAGCCCAGCAGTGAGGAAGAAGACACGGGCTAAAGTCTGAAGGATGCAGCTGGATTCAGGACTTTTTTTTTGGAGCAGGTGGGGACCCGTGGCTGCCGTCGGCTTGGCCTGGGCTGTGGCTGTCGTTGTGCAGCTCTTCTGGAATTAGCAGAGCATTAATGCTGCGCTGTGCACGCATGCACACGCGGGGCAGCCTTTACCCCGAGGGACCCCAGAGAGTTTATTTATGCAAATGGCAAGAGCCAATTTGTTGCTCCCCAGGCGATGTTTGTGTGCCTGGCTGCCGCTGCGGAGGGAAGGCAGCGTTGTGCCCACTGTCAGCGGCGTGGCAGAGCACAGCAGTGAGAGATAACTGCTCTGTTCTGCAGTTGTGACGATGACAGCAGCAGTTCCTTGCTGAAAGAGCCCGAAATGGGGGAAGAAACCCGTGCTTCTCACAAGTGCCTTCGCTCACTCCAATGCAGCTGAGCTGTGAGGAAGCGCAGCATGCAGCTTACCCCACCTCTCAGTCCGAATTTCATGGCACCTCCTGCCTGCAAAAAGAAAATAAAAATAAAAAGCAGTGGAAGGATGAAAGCAACCTTCCCCTTCTCAGCCCTTTGGATGTGTCACGGCACACCACGATCTCTCCCATCTCGATAGCCCCGGGGCTGTACGGTGCCATCCGCTACATGCTCCCTTGCCATGGTCTGATTTCTCCTGGGCATAAGTGGTTGTTGGGGCTGGCACGTGCCTCGGAAGCCACTGAAGCAGAGAGAGAAAATGGCCAAGAGAGCACTGACGGTCAGCCAGCAGGCTGCTGTGATGTCTGCTGCCTTCCACTGCCTTGTCTGTTTGGGGTCTGGGGTGGCAGAGCAGTGGCAGGAGCCGGTGGCAGTCGTCGCTGTGACCGTGTGTAAGAAGCGTATCTAATGCCTACAGATAATTCCAGCTGAGCGAGCACGACATGGAGCTGTTTCTTCTCTTCTGCTTCATGTAGCTACACTGATTTGAAATCAAAGGACCGAGTCTTTGCCCGGCATCGGCGTCTTGCTCCATCACAGCCCAAGCGCTGCTTCGACACCACGCGGCCATTCAGGGCTGAGCTCGTTTGGGCTCCTTCAGCTCCCGTGTGAGGGTTGCTCCAGCACCTCCTTTGTGGTGAGCCCTTTCTGAAGGTGCCTGTGATCCTCTCCGGCTTGGAAACGCTTCCAAGGGTAACTCAACCCACCTGAGCAGCCCGTCCTGCTGCAAACCACGTAGCTGGGAGCGGCGGGCGGCCCGCGGGGACGCTGCGCTGCCCCGGCCGAAGGGCTGGGCGCGGAGGGAAGGCGCAGAGCGGCGTCCGAGCGTGGTTGTTGGTTTGGTTGTGTTACTCCTGCGAGGGTAAATATTGGGAAACAAACCTGCTTATTATTCCTCCTCCGGGTCCAGCGCCTTGACCCAGATACGGGATGGTCACTGGCACTGCTGGCAGAGCTGGACGTGTGGCTTGTCTCAGGACATCCGAGGGCAGATGGCTTTGTGTGGGGGTTGTGGACCACAAAGGGAGAAAGGGAACATCGGGAGCGCTGAGGGAGCCTGCCAGCTCTTGTAATTATCTTGTAAGAATTTGCTTGCAAGCTCCCTAAGCCCTGCTACTCGTTTTTGGAAGCAATAAACTTTTGCTGTGTAGCAGTGACACAGCTGTTCCTGTACGGAGATAATTTTGCAAGCCTGCTTTCCGCTCTGCAGAGCTTAAACTGCCAAAACAGTGAAAAATGACTGTTTTCTTGGGGAAACCCTTTGGCTTCAGTGAACTCAGATCAAGCCCAAAGCTGATTTTCTAAGGAGTTGTGTGCATGAATTGCTTCCAAAAGGATGAAGTGCAAGCATAGCAGAATTCCAGAGCCAGACGAATTTTTTTGAAAAGCCGGACCATTTCTCTAAACCACATTGGACCAGGTCTCATCTCAAGATGCTGCCTTCGGCAGCAGTGGTCAGCTACAGATGAGGCTTCTGTAAAATTCCTCCACCAACGCCTCTCTTGAGAGAATTCCTCTCCATCTTCCATGCTGTCCGTGGCACAGCAGCCTCGTTATTTTCTTCTCTGTCTGCACATAGGAAATACGTCTCTTCCCCTCCTTCTCCCTCCACACTTCTTGAACTGGGGTGATGGTGCTGCCCTGCCACATTTACGCGGTGTGAAGGGAGGTGAGGCTCTCACCCTGGTTGTTTTCAGAGATCTTTGGTGTGACACTGGTCTCATGTGGCTTACACATGGGCATCGGCTCTGACTCTTAGCTGGAAATGGGTAGAAACTTGCCTTTGCGCTGGCCTTTTTTGGGTATGGGGAGGGAAGGGATGGTCTCTTAGTTAAACCTGGATTTCCCCCTGCTGTGGTGCTGAGGAGGAAAGGTATGAGGAGTCAAAACAGCTTCCTAGTGGAGCTGGTGAGGACAAAGGGCTAAATCCGTGCTTGAACCGGAGCTTGGTGAGTGCTTGTGTTTGGTAGGGGTGGTAATAACTACCTGGACTGGTCTCAGGACATAGTGTGTGCTTCTAGGGGCCCCTGCCCTGCTAGCAGGCAAACAGACACGGCAAACTCACATTTAAACAAACAAAAAAAAATAACAAACAAACAAACAAACAAGACAAACAACTGCTTGTCTCTCACTGCAATTGTCAGGGCTGATCTTGAGATGTAGGCCAGCCCTGAAATGGGCCCACCTGATACCATGGACGTTGTGTTTCCTCCCAGTGTTTCTTTATTTGCAGTAACAATTGTTCTGTGGCTTTATTCGCCTCGATCCCAGTGCAGAAATGGTGCAATGTGATTTCCTCATGCGGCCGCCGCTGCTGCAGAGGCTTTGGCGTCACCGTTTCCTGTTGACTCAAATGCTCTTTCTTACTTTGCTAACGTCAAGAGGAGATAGTAAATCAGGGAAAACTCGTGAGCAATGCAAAACAGAAAACAGTCGTGAGGATTGCAGCACTGAGCCCTGGCCAAGGCGCTCCAGCTTTCTCCTCCTCCTGATTCCCACTGAGGAGTCCCCAAAAAGGGGGCTCACGACTCCACCTGGCAATTGAGGGTGTACCCGAGGGAGGAGCTGCAGTGAACCAATGTGAATCAGAGCCAAGCTGAGCCTCCTCTCCCCCGTGTTCACAGCACCTGGCCTCAGGAAAGGCAGGGAGAGTCAAACCCTCAAGTATCCGAACTATCTACTATTTTAAGGTTTCCCTTTCCTGACCCCTTTTTAAGCTATTTATCCGCTCTTATTCTGCGTGCTGCAAATTGCCTTTTTTTTTTTTTTCTCCCCCATAAAATACCACTGTTTATTTTACTTATCAACAATTCCTGGAAGAGTGTTTGGTCTGTGCAGCTTGGCAAGCTGATGACCTTTTAAGAGGGAAAATGGCAGATCTTGCTTGGATCCTAGATCCTGGTCCCCAAAGGATGCTCATTAGGGCTGAGATTTCTAATATTTGTTGCCAGGTATGTAGGAGGCCAGTGCACAAATGCTGGCTTATGGACAAGATATAACCCATCCTGCCCTTTTCTTCAGCAAATACAAGGGGTTTCCGAGTGTTAGAAAACTGTGTAGATGATTAGCTGGACTTTAAAAAAGTAAAAATAAAAATTTGGGGTAATCAAAAGTCCTGTTAGGCCTAAATGGGAGAGCTTCAGTAATTAAATAATCCATATTTACATTTGACTTGTGCAATGAGACCACAGGTGGAGGAGAAATACCTGCTGCACCTGTGAGCACCATGTAACACAGGCAAAGCTACTCACTCAGGTTTGCAGTTAGTCTGAAGCAAGAGCTCTTTGTACCAAAAAGCTGCTAATTCCGATGCCAGTCGTATATAAATTTCATGCTAGACTGTTTCAGCTCTCACCTGAACGCCTGAGGAGGAAGCACCTTCCTTTAAGCACTGCAGTACCTGCAGGTCTGTCCAGAAGTCTGAGGTAGGCCCCAGAGTTTTGCCAGCACCAGAGCAGCAGGACCTGCATGTTTTGAGAGAGGAAGGGTTAACTTTGTTTCCCTGAAGCCTAACTTTAAGGAGAGAGTAGAAAATCAATGTTCCTAACCATATGCATGTTTATACAAGAATATATCTGACATAAATACACACATACCTCGTCAGGTTGCTGGTGAGTTAAATTACTTCCTGTTGAAGACCTGGCAAAAGGGATTTTTTTTTTTAATTTTTTTTAAAGTGTGGGCTTGAAAAGATGCCTGAGCAAGCTGAGCTAGGTAAGCACGTGGTGTGTGGAGTGATCAGTGTGGAAGGAGGAGGGAAGAAATAACTGGAGGAAAGGCTGCAGAACAGGTAGGCACAGCACAGCCAGCTTCAGCCTCACCAACTGCAGCGAGATGTGGCAGTACAGATCTGCTGCGGGATGAAGATCCAAGGTCACCGCCGCCTTTGCATTTGTGCTGCTCTGAACCAGCCCGGGTGTTGTGGCTGCCCTAAGATAGGAGCAGAGCGAAACAATGAGGCAGTGTTGTCTGCGGGTTCTGGAAGTGGCACAGAGCACATGGCCTTGGTGCTGCACGCAGCTGCATTGTTCCTGCTGGGAAACACCTACCTGAGCTCTGCTGCCTCGGGAAGGAGCCCAAAATTGCTGTTGGGCTGAGCCCAGGGCAGTGACGAGAAATGATCTGACCTCTTCTGGCACGAGCAGTTTGCTGTCCTGCTCGTAGACGGAGAGGATGGAGAGGCTTCCTGGCTGCTTTTCTTTTCCCCTCTGCGTGCATCCCGGGCTGTTAATTCCAGCAGTCGCTGCAAGCTGGCTGCCTGCCAGCAAGAGGAGACTGGCAGTGCTTATCCTCTTAAATTTAGAGAGGGTTTTAAACGAGCTTGTAGGTGATTAATGTCAGACCTGGGAAGGGTTTTGGGGGGAGAGAAGGGCAAATTGTACCAGTAAAAGGCTGGCTGATCTCGAGTGAATCGTTTGCCTCTTCTCCAGCCTGTTCATTCCTGTTACTCAGAGTAAAACTGAAACGATCAATGCTGAATGTCCTGAAACAAGCACTCGGGGAAATTTTAAGAGTCTGAAACACTTCTAGGCTTTACTCTGGTGACAAATCGTTGTGTAACCATTCTCTCCCAGCTAAGGGGGCACCCCTTTGGCACAGTGCGCCTGCACCCGGACTGTCGAACACACAGAGTTTAAGCGAGCATCTCCCTGTCTGGAGACTTCTGCAAAAACCTGAACAAAGTGACTAAAGAAACCTCAGAGACCAGCAGCGGTGGTTAATGAGCTGAACATTATTGAACCAGTTGCTTTTCTGCCTGGTAGAGACTCCAGTTTATACTTTGTCCTTCTCAGTTCCTTCATCACACAAAGATCTGTAGGTTAATCAGAGCTGCCAGGAAAGGCAACATGTGAAGGCCTAAAAGCAGCTGCCGTGCAAGTGTACGGCAGGAAATCTCTGTAAGACAATGCACATTCCCTAGAAATAGTGTCGGGATGCCCCAGACACAGCGTTGTTGTTGCTCTTGTGCTGTCGTGGTGAAGCTGCAGCCTGGTTACGCACAGGGTGTTAGGAAACGTTTCCCCCCTGAAAGCTGCGATGTTTAGCAGGGAGTCAATGTTTTCTTTACAGCCTTCTCTTCTGACTGCTCAGCTCAGAGAGTGCTGCGGAAGGGGTATCACACGCTGCTGGATTTAGGCTAAGGACAGTTAAACAAACCCTCCAGATGCCAGTTAGTGATGAGCAGGCACCTGCTGATATGCCCAACCCACATGTACACAGGAGATCATTCCTGGGGGCAAAAGTCTGGGAGGTGGAGGGAGCGCATGGCAGTGGGGTATTATCAGATCTTCCTGGTATTGGCTTAATCTTTCCCGAAAAAATCAGGATTTTTTTATTTTTTGTCCCCCCAACATCTCACGGGTACTTAATCTGTCTTTATTTGGGAGCAAATGGTAAGGCTGACAGAGGATGTGATTAACGCTGTTCATATCTGTTGTGTTTGCGTGTGTGAAGGATCGCCTGTTCTTTGTGATGGAGTTCGTGAATGGCGGGGACTTGATGTTCCACATTCAGAAGTCGCGTCGCTTCGACGAAGATCGGGCCCGCTTCTATGCTGCCGAAATTATTTCAGCCCTTATGTTCCTCCATGAAAGAGGCATCATTTATCGGTGAGCTCTGCTTTCATTCATTCTCTTTGTCCGAACCCCACGGCTGGAGGTTTCTGCCTGAGTAAAGAGCTGTCACTTGCTGTCACCAGGACCAAGTTGTCAGCTGGATTAGCAGCACCTCCACGTTCCCACTGCACAATATCCGAGGTGCACCCGGCTTCCAGGAAGGAGTGAAACTTCTGGCTGCTCTCTTGTCTGCAGGGGGGGGTATTCCTATGACGTGTGCAGACACGTAGGAAACATCGCTTTCCTTCCGAGGCACGGGATGTTTGTGTTGGTGTCGGTTCCCATCGCCCTGTTACTTGGCTGCTCATCAGCCCAGCACTGCCCCTGCTCTGCCCTGCCAGGTGCCTGTGTTCAGCATGGGGCTGCCTGGCCGCAGGGTGTTTGCTGCTGAGCGACAGGAGCCTCCCCCATGCTGCTGCTGTGGGGCATGTATCAAAGTGATGATAAAGGGGCAGACATTCAGAGAAACCTTCCTAGATTTTCTGGGAGGTAAATACAAGCAGCTGTTGCCTTTGCTGCTCCATACCTTGTTATTTAAAGGCTAATCGGTGCTGGTTACGCCCAAGTGTGTTTGTTTCCCTGTATTAGCCATGGGACTATGCTTAAATCCTATTTATTCAACGTACCTATCCAATACCATTCAGCTCAGTTATTGTCTTTTCGTTCCTGCCATGATCCTACAGCAGGAGGTTTTCCTTCCTATCCACATCTGTGTTTGGCATCTTTGTGTTTGCACCGGGGTCGGAGCACCATTACCCCAGATCCCAAGGCTGTTCTCAGGAAATGTTTTCCTGAGAACATGTAGCTCCCTGCTTTTGTCCTCCCCCTGTGCCCAGGAGGGCAATTTTGTTATATTTTTTCCTTTCTGTGTTGCCAAACCAAGGCATGGACCAGCCAGCGTGGATCAGCCAGCCTGTCTGCCCTGGGGAGGCCTTCCTGAGCAAGATGACCGCTTGACCAGCACCTCCTGTGTAAGGCAGGGGCAGAGCCAGACCTGTTCTGGAGTGGCACAGGAGCCTAGAGCAAGGAGATGCCTGTTCTGAGACAGTCTAGTTAAAGGTTTCTTTCTGACACGCTTTGCATAATGCCCCTGGCATCCTCTTGCCCAGAACACTGGAAGAAGGAGCAGTCAGTTGTTTGATTTGGGCACTGCTACCTGGGCTCTGTCAGCAAAGCAGCTGTATTTGGGGATGGGCTGCCGTGGCCCTGCTCAGTCCTACTTGTGGCACTCAGCACAGCACAGAATAATGCCACCTCTGATTTCTGTGCTTGGTACAGTTGTACAGCAGCACCCGCAGCTGGGTCTGGGGTGGGAGCAGTTCCAGTGCCAGCCAGTCTCAAATGCCATTTGATTTTGGGCTTTGAACAGTTCAGCCCAGGTGATGCTGTTTAGCAGGGTGTTTTCAGATAAATCAGATAAACCTGGGTTTTGATACGCTGCAGACAGAACAGCTGAGGGCTAAGCTGGTGAAAGGGCCAGGGGTTGTGCGGAGGGTGATCTCCTGTCTGATGGTGAGACTGTGAGATTAATCAAGGAACTGCAACTTCTTCTTCTCTTCCTAGCTTGAGTTCCATAAGAAACAGATGGTCAGGTGAAGATAGAGAATGTTAAATTATTTTTAAGTATGAAATCATGTGATATATGTGGCACAGTAATATAGAGGGGTATCACCGTAATATTCTCCAGGTTCTGACAGTACGAATATTACCAGTGATGTATATCCCATATGTATTGAGCTTCTAAAGCACAGTGTTTGTCTGCTCAGAATAGCAAATCTACTGATTCTACAGCTGGATTTCAGTCCGGTTCTTCCCTCGTGAATAATGCCAGCTGCTGAAGAGAGACCCTGCCAGATAATTACGCAAATGACATTATCCTCAAAATAGTGACATCCAGTAGTTATTGTCAATCATTCAACAGCAAAACTGTGCCTGCACATAATGTAATGCCACTTCGCTTCCAGCTTTTCCTGTACCCTTCAGCCTGCTGCCTGTCACAGGGCAGGAGTAATCGATCCCTCTGGGGCTTGGCACTCTTCAAGCGCTGCTGTAATCCATGATGGAAACTGGAGGAGTAATTGAAAAGCTGCTCGGACAACTGCACGGGCTTTGATCTTGGTAGGAGACTGGTTGAGCCATGGAGTCAGGTCAGTTCAGCTGCAGTGGGTAGATGTAGCCAGTGAGGGATTTGTTCATGTTTATTTTATTTATTTCTTTATTTTAATCACCAGGGAGACACCATTCTGGAAAGTCTGAGGGAAGAGAGCTGCTGGTTGTAGCTGTATTAAGCTGAGGTTGCTTATGCTGGGTCACAGACACCAGGCTTTGCAGAGGTGTGTGAAAGTGGGCAGATGGGAAGGAAATACTGGCAAAGTTCATGTAAGAGGGTTGATGATTTTATTTTCAGAATCTGGGGTGCTTTCATAGGAAGCTGGGAGGAGTGGGGAGAGACACCACGAAAAGCCTGACCAGAAAGCGTTTTGCCCGGAGCTGTTCAATGAGCCTCTTCTGGATTCCCGGGGTCAGTGGAGTAACTCAGTAGCCTAGAAATACCCTGTGTCATCTGTTTTTCTTCTGGGCTGGCCTTTCATATAACAATCCTGTATATCCCTACCCCCCACCCCTCCAAGATTAAGCAATTGAGGAGACAGCCTGCATTTACCAACACAATGACTGTTCTCCTGGTACGTCACACTTTTGCAACACGTACCGCCAAAAGCTGGGTCTTCTCTCCTTTGAAAAGGCAGAGAAGCTTGGGAGAGAGCACTCAAAGTTCATCAAGAAGGAGCTGAAATGTGTCACTTCGGGCTGTGGTGGTAATGCTGATAACAAGGAACATGGGGTGTTTGCCGAGTCCTCCAGCCACATGTTCCCAATTTGAAATATCTATAGCTCTGTATTTCTGTATTTTTGCCACTGTGAGTCTATGCCCATGGAATGGGGTTCCTGGGGCAGGTGGTGTTGTTTGGACGTGGCTGTCTAACATCTCAGTCAGTCCTGGTGCTGGACTGGTGCTCTTACAGGCTGATTTGATTTTCATGATGCCATTGATGTAATTCTCAGTGGTCGCCCTTCACTTCAGTGAAAGTCTGCTTTTTGTTCCTAAGCCTTGCCCAGAAAAGAAGTCCTATAAATGAGTGTGTGCATATTTGTGTTTGGTTTTATTTTTTTAGTGAGCTTTTAGTTTCACGGTGCTTTGGGTGTGTTTTTTTTTTTTTTCTTCTCATTTCCAGCACTGCAAAAGAGAGATGGCTTTCTGGCCTTAACAAGGAAACATTTCTGGCTTGCCCTAAGCTGAGGTTTAGCTGTCATCTCAGCAGTGCCTATTTATAGTTGCTTCCTGAAAAAAAACACGTTGACAAGTATAGTGTGGGTCCACATCCTATCATAGAAGGAACAAAGCTAGAATGAAAGCAGACATGAAAATGAGCTTTTCAACATACCAAATCACAGCATACTCTACACCCCTAACCACAGAAGGGTAGGACAAGGACATACTTAGGATCAGCTCATGAGGTACGCTGCCAGGAAAAGGTTAGGTGATAATCAAAGCTATTGTAGATAAAATCTTTGCTCGCAGGGCACTCTTCTTGCACGGCTTCTTTCATTAAGGATGCTTCTGAAGGAAAACAGCGCGCTGGGTCCTACTGCAGGTTGGTAGGTTTGTTTGTGATTTTTATGTAAAGCCTCCATGACCTATTTTTCTTCAGGCAGCTCTTCCCGACTTTCACTTTTCAGTTGAGCAGTTCCCAGGCTGTGGGAAGCATATTTTGGCTTCTGTGCATGCCAGGAACAAAACAAAACAGCATTCACAGCTGAGCAGTATGAGACTGCACCGTGGCTTACATGGAGCAAATGAGCTGGTCTACTCGCAGTCTCTAAAAACAAAGAGATGGTAAATAATTATGAGGCTTTATAATTTTCCTTCCAGGTAGCAGGATGTAAGGATGGCTGATCTGCCCTACTGCCCTCCAGTTCAAACCTTGTGGAGGGTGATGTACAGCTTTGTTGGTGGCTCTGTCCACTTGCCAAGGTCACCTAGAAGGTGTCCCTGAATCACACCTGCGTACTGAAGACAGATTTAAATGTTTTCTTAATCTGGGTTGTCTTGAGGGAGGGGGTAAGGGGTAGGGGTTTGCCCTGCAGACATTTTAGATGTCAGAAAGGTAGCAGCCTTTTGCAGCAACGTAGAGCAATCAACCCAACCTGCTGGCATGGTCTTGGTTTTTATGGTGAACTTTCTGCCTCTGCAAGTGTATTTGCTTGGGAAGATGAAGGGCAATGAAACAGCTGCTTTTTGGAATGTCTCCACTGCCCACGGAAGTGACAGAGGACATGGTGATGTACCCGAACTAGCCTTGGGTCAGCAGTTACCTGGGAGCAGAAGCAGTGTCACATGTGCACATCAGGGCTGGTTTTGCCAGGGGTTGGATAGCAAAGCTGTGTGGCCCAGCTCACCTCTCAGCACAGCACGACAGGTAAATCTTTAAGGGTACAGGCAGCGTGGCTGGTTAAAAGCCAGAAGCACTAAAAGGCTGGGCTAGAAAGCTTGGGGAAGGACTGCTTTTTTGGATGAAAACCCCATTTTAATTCTGAGGGCTCATGCTAGTTAGCTGATTCCATTGCCATTATGACTGGTTTCTGTTGTGAGCGGCCTGTCTAGAGATCCTTGGGGTCTGCTTGTGCTCTGTCAGGCCTCTGAGCATGGGATGGTGTGCGTGGAGTCCCTGTGCTCCGGTGTGGCACCAGGAGCTGAGATAAAGGCAGCAAAGCATTCAGTAGGTCCACTGACTTGACAGTGTTTAATAGCTCGCATGGTCCCTTTGGAAGGCAAAAGGTAATTACACAGCTACCCAAATAAGAAAGTGGTCTTGGAGCTGAACGCTAGCTCTTGGGGAAAGTATGATAGGCTCGTTAATGGCAAGTGTTTACTTTCTCGTGTGTTATCTGCAAGCATCGCCTTCCTGTGTGTGGTGCTCTTTACAACAGGGAAAAGCTCCTTCTCCTCTGAGATCTGCAGAGATTGCTGGATGCCGGCCAGGTGTCTGAAATCATCACCTTCCTTAGCGCAGGAGGCCCGTCAGGTCTGCAGCTGTATGTCTCATGGCTGCTGGCTTTTATAGGCAATGAGGTTTTTTTTTTTGCAACAGGTTAATTCACTGCCAATTCAAACAGCGAGCCTGTGACATTTGGAGGAAGGTTTACATAAGCCTTTTAAGGAGACCAGTTTTGCTGGAAAGGCTCTTATTAACTGAAACAACACTAAAGTTTCTTTCAGCAAAATCAATTAAAAATTACATGCTGAAAACAGAAGCTGGATGCCTTTCCTAATTACACAGAGCCACTGCTAACAGAGCAGCTCTTATTAGCGTGCTGTTTGCTTTTTCCATGGGTCGAGACATTGTAGACATAGGATCCCTCATGTTCTCTCCCTGATTCTTTTTTTTTTTTTGCAGCCGGCGATTTTGTTTATTCTCATCTCACGTTGCCCTTTTTCACATCTGGAGGCAGATCTGGTTTCTCCTGAAGCCAGGAGGTTTTCCCCAGGGACAGAACTTGGCAGCTGGGCTGGGGCTGCCGCTGATAGCAGCAAGGCAAAGCGGTGGGCTGGGGGTTCCTGCTGCTTTGCTTAGCTGCTGGGCAGAGCTTTGCTTTCCTAGCAAGTCAAGGTAAATCTTTGTTCCAGGAGGTATTTTAAAGCTGGATAACTCTTCTGAAAACTATCGGGTGAATACGCTACGTTAGATGCACCTGGAGGTAGTCTTTGCTGTGTTTGCTGCCTCCCTCCTCCCCACCCTGGTTTGGGATAACCTCAGCTGTGGGATCTGGTCCCTGCTGCTTTGAGACCTCGATGGGATCCTGGGTTTGGTGCTTTCCTGAATCGGGGCCAGGACTGGAGTAGATACATGGAAGCAAGACCAAAAAAAAAAGGGGGGGGGGGGGGAGAGAGTTGGATCAGCATGAGAGAAGCAGAAAGAATGAAATATAAGCTGATTTTATGGTGAACAAGTGAAGCAAATCGGCTAAAAGCTGCAAATTGGCACGGAGCAGCATACCAGCAGCCCAGTCCCTACAGCAACTGCTTACTGTAGAAGAGAAAATTTCATGCTGGAGTCCCTGAAAGTGCTTCATTCAGCTTTAGAGAATATAACGGAATGTCTCGCAGGGTGGGGAGCGAGGTAATGTCTGCAGCTATCTTATGTGAGAGTCAACAGCTCTGTAGGTTGATTTGTGCTTATCGGGGGTACCTCCCCGATGTAATTTCTCACTAAACTGTGGCTGTTGCATGCTTGCGAGCTGAGCTCTCGAATGCAGTGTTTAAAGTGTTGTTTCTCTGCACTTGATCAAATGGAAAGGGCAGAGACAAAAACCAGCCTTTCACGTTTCCATGTCATGTTTAATCAGTCACCGTGCCGGACGGTTCAGTCCTGATTTACAGTTATGCTTACGAAGATCAGTCCTGTTTTGAGATCCACATATCAGATCTCTGTGCCCCATTGACTCCACTGTATATAGTCTGTGAACTTTAATGCAACTTTCCACATGACTAAGGGCTGCTGAATAGCCTACAGAACTTTTTGGCTCTGCTAGTGTCTACTTTTCCTTTATGCTTATTTAAAGGGATTGATTTGAAACCTGCAAGCCCTGCACATGATGAGTTTGTATAAATCATTAAAAACAGAGCTCCAAGGGGCCTCAAGAGTTTTTCTGGTTCATCCAGCTGCCTCGGGGCTGGATAACCTCTGCCTAAATGCCTGGCCCTGGTACTTCTACTCTTGTTCTCCTTTGGTGTAGTTTTACTTTTGTGTGTAATAACTTCATGCTTTGCTCTTACAGACATGGACTCACTTACAGAGTGCTTGATACGAGAGCTTGGGGCTTCTTGGTAACTCTGGTAGCAGCAAAAATGAGCAATATTACTCATCTGTGGCAGGGATAAGCAATTAGACATGAATTGCATTTCGATATTTTTGGTGACTACTGCATCCTTATGAAGGCATTTCACAATTAGAAAGCTTACAGATACAATATAATCGCTGTGCGTAATGATTACAGCTGAGTTCTTAAATGAAGAAGCCCAGAATTAGACTAAATTTTTTGGGACCCAAAGTACTTGGGAATATTTAGGTTCGAACTTCTGAAAATAAGAAATGATTTTATCTACAAATACTGCTTTTCTTGCTTTCTCTATTCCTGTCTGAAGGAGTGAAGGGCATGAGAGAGAGAAAAAGTAAAAATGAAAATATTTTAATTTTAAGAAGTCATGTAAAATTTATTTTTAAAAACTGGCCTGAAATATTATTACAGCCTTTTTTTGTATCCAGAACTGCTCACCTAACTTTTAATTTGTTCTCTGATACCAAAGGCACTCAGGCTAATAATTTTAAGCACCCGATTTTGAAATTTTATGCTCTGAGATCTCCAGAACCGCCCAGCATTAGTCCAGTCATTTTGTTGATCTTTGCACCCACCTGCATCCCAGGAATAACATTGAATCGAGGAAGCTTTCAGTGTTAATGTCAGAGAATATGACCCATGAGTTAGCATTCGGGAGGCTGATATTTATAGCTGAGGAAAAGGTCCCTGTCAACCTTAATAAATGTTCCGTACAATGTTTTTAAAACAAAGATTATGCCGGCGAAATGCTGTTGCATCTGCTCCCTCTGACTTGCTGAAATGGAAGATTTCTTGCAACATGACATGTTGCAGTGGGTGAAGCTGCGAGAGATGTTAGAGTGACAATGAGCAAATCGGTGTTGTTGACATACTTGGCCTGCAGCAACTGCCATCGCTTTCCAGGCAGAATTTGACTTATTCTCAGTTGATGACAAGATCGGCTGCTGACGTTTCCTTGGTCAGTAATCCCAGTGCCTGGATTTTGTTCTTTGTGCCGGTGAGCATGTAGATGCACCATTTTTATGGAAACGGGCATTTTGTAAAGTCACCCCGCAGCTTTTATTATCAGTGGAGCAATTGAATCATCTTGCCTTTAGATTCTAGTTCAAAGTCATCAGCTGTCTGTAATGAGTGCATCAATAAAATAGAAATAATTACGGTAGAAAATTTCAGATGTGATATTGTAGCACTGCAGTAATTGCTGCCAGTTTTGCATTCTGAATTTCTGTGGAAGAAAATTCTAATTTTTTTACTTTTATTCCAGAAAAAAAAAAAAAAAGGAATGAAAATTTCCAACTGTGCAGTAAGTCTACAAACTGGAAACTCCAGGTGCTGAGCTGCTCTGCTTTCTTAGCAGTGTTATCTCTCACCATGGCCTGAGCTTCCCTAAGCCCCTCAGGAAGCAGCAGCAGGCAGTATCACTGCGTGGTGGTTGTCGGATGGAGTTGTCAGCTTGGCCTTGCCGTGAAACAAGGAGCTCATCTCATGTCCGTGGTGCCCTGGGTAGGACAGTGAGCACAGCTTTGCTTCTGCCCTCTTCATGCCAGCTGTAGCTAGCTGCTGGCACAGGCCGGGAAGCAAATTGCAAAGCTTGTTCCCATGGAGCAAGGGGAAAGCATTGCTCATCATTTGGCCTCTGAGTCATAACACCTTTGCTGTTAATGGGATTGAGATCCTCCCGTTTATGAGGCTGTGCCTAAAGGCACAATTTAGTCTCAGAATTGTATTACCCAATTATTATTCCACTAAAGCTAGTGGAGATATTCCAGCTGACAACAATGGGAACAGGAGCAAGCCTTCAAGTCTCAACTCTATCCATACATACTGTATACAGAGCGTGATACATTCATAACCGCAGAGATACTCCACGCTCTGATCTGATTTCTTTTGAATCAATTAAAGTTTCAGAAGCGTGATTTATTATTAACATCTCGAGCAGCTTTCACAAATCTCTCGGCAGCACAGGAATAGTGGAGAAGTGCTCCTGAATCGAGAAGATTACTTCCAGCTAGGAGAGTTTATTTTCTAGCTAGATCTCAAATCCAGGAGTACTGTCGTGCCAAAGTTCTTCGAATTGGGATGCGAATGTTAGCATCTGAACCAGCAGAGCAGCGAGGGAACGTGGGACACTGCGAGGTGTCCCAGCTCCTGGATCCGTGCTGTTTTGGGGCAGGCAGCAGCATCGTGGTGCTTTGTTGAAGTGTGTTGTGGCTTCGTGTGTTGTGGAGGACACCAAAGGGGGCTGGAGGACAGGATGGGTGCGAAAGCAGGGACAGCAGCACGGGGAAATTGTCATGTGTAAAGGCGAAAGAGGTGGTAAGAAGCTGTTCCTTCAAACTTCATCATCTTCCAGACAAGGCCGGGTGTGATGGCACTGTGCAGCCGCAGCACATTTCAGCGGGCAGGCTCCATGGGACACGTGGCAGAGGTTGAGCCAGTGCGTGGCATTTAGCAAGCGGGCTTCAGGTTTTCTCCTCCCCTCTCTGGATCTGGTTACGTTCCTTTGACATTTACCTGAGTAGGAAAACGGGATAAGCACCGAGCAAGGACCTGTATCCTCATTGACTTGTGCCTAAAAGCTGAATGGTTGTGCTTTGTATTGCAGTTTGGCAGTATCTCGGGAATTCTTACATGGTTATCAGAGTTGTGGGGATTTTAACACAATCACATCAACTTAATTTAGCCTTTGCCATTCTCTGCATGTTCTCTTAATTTTTTTCCTCTTGCTGTATAACCATTCTCCCTCACTGGAGCTTGCCATTTCAGTATTTCTTGTATCAGCGGTTCAAAGCCCCGGTGCCCAGGCAGCAGCACTGCAGCCAAACTTTCTGCATTCAGCCTCTGCTGTGGGACGGGAGCACAGATCTTGGCAGTGGGCTACTGCTTCCTGCGGCTCTGCCCAGCCTCGACACAAACGAGGAAGCCAAGGAGCTGCAGTGCCTCTGGCCAGCTGGCCGTGCTCCCAAACAGGCAGCCCACCCGCCGTGGAGGTCGGAGCTCTGCCTGGCTGCTCTGCCCCAATTTCAGCAACCTGGGGCATGGAGCAAGGGCTGCTCCTGCTGCTTCTGCTCCATGGGGACTTGTCGGGGCCAGGGAGAAGCCCACAGGAGGGCTGCAGCAGCTCTCCATCTCCCTTGTTTGAGGAACAAATCGATCATGCAGATGGAGCCAGCAGTGGATAGCTTTACAGCATGTGGCCCAGCTCTCCTTTGTGTCCTTCCTTCCACACCGTGCTCTGAAGGGCCCAAAGTGGAGCAGCTGATGTTGGTTCAAGGCAGCCTCACGCCTCGAGCTGCAGGGTTAAAGGCAGGGCTGTGGTGGCCGACTGCTGGCAGCCGGTCTGCTGGTGGCAGGGCTGGGACCTGATCAGTGTAACTCGCAGCTGATCTCACCAGGTCTTCAGGATCCCTGGAAAAGGCCTTTATAGCACCACATTTGCTAAATAGATGGCTTTTAGCTGCGAACGAGCCACTTGAAACGCATTTTCCTGTCAGTTTTCAGGAAGGTGATACCTACCTGTGCTTCTCGATGGAAATCGTGATGGTTTGGAGAGGAGCCAGAGCAAAGTGAGGCTGGCTTTTGAACCTCGGAAAGCACAAAATATCTGCAGTTTGAGTGGGCAAAAGTCTGATTCATGGCTGGAAAGTCTCAGCGTTTTTTCCCCTTGCACTCTTTTAATCTAGTGAAATTGCTCAGCTCGCTGATAGCCCAAATTGGTGACTAACCTGACAGCGATAGCCCCAGAGAGAAGAGAGAGATTTTGTGCGATATAAATAATGGAAAACTGTCTTCAGGCCTGCCCTATTTACTGCACCGCAGCCTTCCCACTCACAGCAGCCTTCGGAGTGCTTCAGGATGGATGGCGTCCCCCAGGCTGCTGGGCAGTCGGGTGAAGCTCCTGCTGGAGCTTTTTGGGGCTGCTTCCCAGCACCAGCTGGTGGCAGCTCTAAAGTGACCTGATCCAGGAGGCAAAACAACAAATTGCAACCATTGCTGTGAACCAGTAAGCTGACGTTGGACGTGGGATGTGTGAAATGTGGGGGTGTCACAGGACAGCTTCTTTAGGCCTCGCTGGTACCTCTGCACCTGAGCGAAACGCAGCGTGGGTTAGTCAGGTATCTCCATCTTCTGTCAAGAACAGGTTAATTGAAGTCATTCTTTGACTGACAGAGCTTCCCCTGCTCTCTCCACATTCTTACAACCAGGCTTGTGGTGAAATTTTCCCTCTGGTGAAGTTCCTGCTGTGGCCTGGGGTGGTTCCAGCCGGTCTGTTGCTGGTGGGATGCACCCAGCTAGGAGATATTTGTCCCTTGATTGGGTTGCTTTATGGACGTGAGCACATCGTCCCTGCAGGTTCCCGATCCCCAGTTCCCTGAAGCCAACACCAGGTAGCGGGGACTTACGTAGTGGCTGGCATAACACAGGCATTGCTCACTTTTAGCCTTTTTTTTTTGGCCTACAATAGTAGGGCTGCTCACAGGATCGGCCAAGTGAGTGGCTGTGGCCCAGGTGCTGTTACATAAGGAAGAACTTCAACGTTAATTATGTGCCTTGGCTCTAGCATTAATTCTGTCACTCTGGGCACCAGATGTAGTCTCAGAAGTTTCAGCGTGGCTGCTGCAAACAAAAGTAAAACAAAACGAAAACCCCACACTTTATTTTGCAGGCATTGGGTTTAGTGCCTTCTGCTGGAGCATCCCCTCTTTTGGGACATTTTCCCTTCGTTTCCCGGCTGCTCAGAGGGGACAGCAGTTTTTTCCGATGGAAAAGGAAAACTTAAATGTTTTGCTTCACTCTCAGCCACCTTCCTCTGATGGTCCAGAGGAGGGATGGCCGGGCAAATAGGGCACACAGTTGGCTGTAGAGGCTGTCCATGGCAGAAGCGTGTGCCGAGCAAGAAGAGAGGTTTGTGTAGATCATGTTCCCACCCTAATAGCTTTCCCCCCCCATCCTCGTGCAACTGAAGTCATTAATGCTCGTTAAGCCAGGATGGAAACAAACCCAAACAACAACAGTCTACAGAATAATTTGGTCTCTCCAGACAGTTGTTTTTTTTCTCCAGTGAAGCAATTAGTCTCCTGTCATCCCCTTTTTAGCCAGGCTGCAAACAATGGGCTGGACAATAGCAATTCCCCTGGCAGGGCAGCCACCCGATCCGCCTCAGTTTATGGGAAAGGTGAGCCGCCTTTCCTCGCCTCTGTTTCCTTGCTGTCTGTTGGGAGGGATCCCTGGAGAAATTCCTCACCTCTCTGGCTGCCTCCGAAAGCCCTATTTTTGCGCAGCCCCTCCTGGTGAGTCACAGCCCTGGGTATAGGTCGGTGGCTTTTCCTCTCAGCCCACTGCAGGGTTAACCCTTCTGTGGTTCATCTGCGTACATAAGCCAGCCCACTCGCCGGCTGATGATGTGGATTGTGGGTGCTGGAAAATCGTGAAGTAATCTGTGGTTTGTACCAATGACAAGCCAATAGAGCACTCACGCGGCGGAGGGGGGGGGAGATTTTTCCAGTCTTGCTCATCTGTGTGGTACTTGATTCTAGGAACAGCTCACCCCGAGCGATGGGACAGCGCTGCAGAGTAGGAGAAGTCGTGAGATGATTAAATGCTTGGGAATTCGGCAAAAAGCAGGGCATTCGATGGAGAGCACAGGGGCCAGCTGAGGTCCTCTGGCAGCATCACGAGCCATGGCACAGCTTTGCCAGGGCGATCTGGGAAGTCTCTTGGTTCCCCTACCTGCTTGTGACACGAGTAAAGTGAAATGCTGTCCTCTGCCCACGCTGAGGGCTGCTGCTGTGCCATGCTCTTGCTGCTGGGGTTGGTTGCAGCACGTGGAGAGGCGCTGGATGCCCACGCTGTTGCTGCACCGTTACCAGTCCAGCACCCCAAAATCACCAATAGGACAGAGATGGGAAGGACAGGTTTGGGTAGGAAGGTAGCACAGCCATGCTGCTGGAGAAGAGGGCAGAGAAAAGTGGCTTACACCACCATGAAGAGTAACCTGGCTGTCCTTAGCTTATAAAAACCAACCCTGCTGCTACCTCAGCAGCTGGCAGTGCTACACCTCAACACGCTCCTTCAAAGATGCGGGAAGAGGCTGAGCCCGAATCCATGCTCTGCCTCATTTCTGCACATGGAGTAACAGCCACAGGTTTGCTAGTCAGGTGCCAGAAAAAGCTCCAGCTGCCCAGGGCGATCGAGGGCAATGAGGAGCTCTGCTGGGCTGGCTGCTGGCTTTAACAGCAAGCCACCGTGTGCTTGAGCAACGCGTCACCGGTGCTGGAGCTTGGTGGCTGTGGCCATCGGACTGTGGAGCACTTCACCTTGAGGTAGAAAGAAGAGATGGAGAAGTGCTCAGAGAAGAAAGCTGTCCAGCCTCATCTTTGGATGTGCAGCAGAAAGGTTTTGCCCGGTCCCCAATGCAGGCTGCCAGTGGCGCCAGGAGTGAGTGCGAGCGCTTGGTCAGGGGGCAGAGCACCAAATGCCCAAGGGCTGAGCTCCAGGTAGCACAGGGATGGCTGTGGAGACAGGCATGTGTGTGGAAATGCAGAGATTCAAAACAAGGAATAATTAAAAAAAAACAAAAAAAAAAACATGGCATGGGCTGAGGAGGAAGCAAGCTGGGGTTGCATTCGTATCGCTGTGGTGCTTCTCAAGTCACCGCAGGGACAATGCAGGGTGGGAAGTGAAAGTAGGCATGCGTTTAAAAGCTGATTCCCAACGCGCAGGGATGTAATCTTGATGTGAAAGTAGCTGCTGGGTCATGGTGTGGTTGCTTTCCTGGTGTGGTCTAGCACAAAGTAGGCTGCAGCACCATCCCCGCCATCCCCACCCAGCTCTCTGCTCTCGCCACCCTACCAAGGAATTGTTTCTCATGCAAAATCATGACGAGGTTTGCAAACCATTTGTAAAGTGCTGTGAAGTCAGCCTGAGAACAGAAATGGGAGACAGATAAACCACGTGTGTGTAGTGTCCCCATAGTGCAGAGAGGACACAGGTCACCTATTGCTCCTTGTCTGCCTAGCCCATGTAGACCAGTGCCAGGAATTCATCAGGTTTAATGTATCTTTTGTGGTTGACGCATTTCAGCATGGAAAAATTAAAATAATTCCCTTTTTGGACTTTTTTCTTGGGTCAGTAGAGAGTTCTGCTTCCCCTGAGCTTCTGTGGTTTTCCATTAGTCCTCAATCAATTATTTATTGGTGGGGAGAAGATCTGAAAACAGCAACTCCATCTGAGAGCAGTGGCACTTGTCTGAGTAGATGTGTCTGGTGTACTTGGTGACTGAAACCACGGGGGTTGTCAATAACATTAAGAATCGCTTTCCTGCCACAAAATAAAAATATACCCTTGGAGGTGGGGTGTGCCAAGCTTTGGTGAGGACATGAGCTAAAAAGCAACGCACTGCAGATGTCACCTGGGTGTTTGTACCTTTAGCAAGCACAGGCAAAGGGTTCTTTGAAAAACATCGTGCCTTCAGGTTGGCTGACTGTTATTGTGATAGAAAATGTGTGTTGTTGGGCAGTTCTGTCCTGTATAAACATGGAATGTGTAGATATAGTATCATTAATTCTAAGGACTTTTGATTTGGTGTGGTGTCATCACAACTCTCAGCAAAGATTTCTCTGTTTCACCTGTTGCTTCTTGTCTCCACAGATTAAAAATAAGTTCAGTGAGGATTCGCGGTGTCTTCTTCAGGTAGAAAGGGATTTATAAGCAAAAAGCATAAGCATATAGTAAAGGCTAGTGTGAAGAAGAGGGACCTGACAGTTTCAGATCTTCCCCAATGAAAACAGTAAAACCTGAAAAAGACCTGAAAAAGGGTGAGTTAGGAGGAGTTGTCACAGGTACCTTCCAGTAAGCAAGGTGGCCTGGTCCTGGCAAGAAGAGAGAGGACACAGAGTCAGGGTGTGAACTGGCTCTGAATCAGCCCACTGAAAGGCACATGGGCAACATCCCCAAATTTCCAACATAGCTGGAGCTCGCTGCCCGCCGAAGTTACTCATTATTCTCATTCCTGTCCTGAAAGTGCCCCTTGTGCTTCCTTTATGCAAGCCTCCCAGTCTCCTTCCTGGAGTTGGTACTCTGTGTGTTGGGTTATGAAAGGAGAGGGGCACTGAGACAGGGCTTATTTTTCACTTTCTGATTCATTTGTTTCGCGTTACGGGAACGGGGAGTTGGCAACCTTCTCTGCTCGGTAACCGTGTCAGCTGAGCATTGCCTCCTGCTCAAAGTTCCTTCTGCTTTTCCTGCAATTGGGCAGCAAGCTAAGGCACCTCATTTGGAAACTTAAATGGCCTTGCCAGCTGGTGAGTCAAATTTCTGAGGGGCTGAACTGCCTTGGGAAAGCTCCCCTGTCCCTGTGCAAACCGGAGAGGGAGCCCTGACTGAAGAGACTTGTGAGCAAAGGAACTGATGCAAAGCACTACGAGACAGGCCAGCGTTGTGCATGGGTGGCTTTGGGTCTGGTTGCTGCTAGTATGGCATTTGGGGTGGCACATGAGATGCAATCCGTCCCTCCCATCCCGGTGCAAAGCTGGGAGGAGTCCCCAGAAGTGGGAGCGGGATTGCAGGGAGCCCGGCATGCCCGGCCAGGAGCTGCACCCGGCTCTGCCCTGCTTATCCGGGATCCTTGGGCTTTGCAGAGCCTGGAGTGAATCACCTGTAATGAGGGAACAGCAGCAGGAATCCACATGAAATGAGAACCTAAATCTTGGGATAATGACCCATTTGCTAGGCTCTTGCAAATTCTTCTTCCATCTGATTTCACTGCTGCTATTTAAGCGATTGTTGTGGCGAGAAGCTGAGAGATCAGAGCAGTCAGGAAAGCACTTAGCGTGCCCACGGGTTTGTCGGAGTCTTAGAAAAAAAGAACCACTGATATCAGGGACAGTCTCGGTTCTAACAATACAAGAAACATCTCAGGACAGCATCTCCTAGGAAGTATGTTTAAAATTTGTTCCAGCAGGGGCTAGGTGGTACCCCCTCTGACACACCCCGTGCATTTTATGCCCACAATGTGTCTCTAGCACTGACACTGCTCTTCCATCGTGTGCATAAAAATTTTGTGGGGATGGTGAGATTTTCAAAACCATCCATTCTGGCCCAGAAAAATGATTCTTTGAAAGTTAATAGTATATTTGGCAGTGGAAATCCAGAGACCAGAGTGAAGTGGTTTTAAGAAATCCTATCTGAAAATACAGAATACTTTTGCCTTCAACATTGTTCAGTCAATTATAGAAAGGAGATTAGTGCCCATAGCTTTAGCTTTATAAATCTGGATCTGTAATTCAGAGCCTTAATAAGGTTAAGTAATTTTTTTTTTTTCTCCTAAATGCTTAATCCAAAATCGACCGAACCTGACAGGATATCTGCTGATTTCCCTGGATTCAGGATGAGGGTCAGAGTGGAGTGAATCTTAGCCATTCGTATGAATATGGAGAAGCCCGACTAGACTTACAGGTTCAGTTCAGGAGTGTCTTCTTCCCCACAAAGCCCTGCTGGCATTACAAATACTCGTACAGGTTTGTTTGCTGCCCGAGCTGTTGCCAGAGGCAGTCTGCACACATGATCATGATGGATGGTGCCACTTTTTTTTTTTTTTTTTTCCCTTTTGGTATTTCCTTGAGTGAAACGTCCCTCCTCAGAGGCTGAGTGTGGCGAAGGTAGATTTCACGAGCAGCTGTGAGATTAGCAGGGAGAGCTCAGGAGAGTCGCTTTGGTTGGAGCCACCGTCTAATTCCCCCAGGGCAGGCTTAGTGGCAGATGGTGGCGAAATGGGGACGTGTGGCAGTGCTGCTGGGAAGAGGAGCCTCTTGAGCAACGTGGTCCTGCTCTGATCCTGCTGGGACGGGGCCTCAGAGCCGCTCTAGGGTGGGCTGTGGGCCGCTGGTGATGGTTGATCTCATTGGGTAACTCTTCCACTCCGTCTTGAAGCACTGAGACCACATTGTACCATGGGCACGGGCCCGATTTCAGTTTAATTTCTGTATCAGGCTTTGAATCGATGTTGCTCTATTTTTGTCAAGGTGACATAACAGGCTTATGCTTTTTAATCTCTCTTGGCACCGTCCGTCATAAGTCCACATCTTATTCTTGTTCATGCATTCAGGTCCCAGGCCTGTTGTACACCTCCTCTGAAGACCTCAAGCAAAGGGACTCACAGAAAGAAGGGTTGTGTTTGGGATTTTTTTTTTTTCCCCTCTTTTTTTGGCAAGGATAAAATAGCAGCTCTGTTGGGAGCAACTCAGCAAATGATGGTTTCTGGGCCAGCAAATTCCAGCGTTGCTGCCCAGTGGGACCGAGGAGTCTATCACAGGACTAGGCAGTCAGCCTGGCAGCTCATCCGGGGAGGGTGTGCGCGGCGTGCATACCAAGGCTGGACACGAAGCCTTTTTCTGCCCACCCCTCTCCTTCCCGCACCAACTGGGAGGACGTTTGCTCCGGGATTCTGGGAAAGAGCTCGAGTGTAACTCCTTTTTCCTGACAAGAATACCACATAAAAGTGCGGCGAATAATGCGTGTATTGTATATATGTATATATTGAAAAAAAAAAAGAAGTATGCGCACACATGTGGACATATAAATATCTATGGATTGCGCCATCTTTGGGATTACTCCAACGTAGCAATCTCCAGCGCGTCTGTGTTTCAGCAGTAATGACCCCGGCTCGCTGCTGCCCCATTTCACAAGAATGTCCTGCTGTCCTTGTAACGCTGCTTTTGCAGACTGTCATTAGCTCTCTGCCAGCTGCCGTGGAAAAGGGGAAGCTCTCAGAGGTGGGCCTGACCCTAGAAGGACTTGGGGCACCTGTGGGGTCCCCCCGAATCTGTGCCTCTCGGGTTCGGACCCACCAAGGTGATGGGAGCTCTGTGATTACCCAGTGTGGTGCGCCGAGGCTTTTTGTAGTCAGTGCCTGTGTGCTTGAGCACTCTAATTTAGCTGGGGGATGAATCACGCCCGTTCATCTCAATAGCAATGAAATCATGTCAGTAATTGTGGTAGCTTCCACAGACACTTTGCTGAAGTGCCCGGAGGGAGGGGAGGTGGGACTGCTGATGCTTCAAACCATCGGAGAGGCCCCGGATCCCGAGCTGTGCCAGCTGCTCTGCCCTAAGAGAAACCAACCCCATGGGCACGAGCAGCAGCCCTGCAAGGGACCTGCCAAGGGGAACAGCTCACGAAGGGACCCTGCCAGCAGGAAAGGGTCAGGCGGAGAGGGAGCCTGGAGCGTTGGTCCCATCCCATCTCTGCCAAACCCCGCATGGCGCTGCCCTAACCTGGGCAGGTGGCTTGCAGGAACTTGCCCTTACGCTCGGAGGGCTGCTTGACTTTGAGATTAAAACATAATAATAGAGCGCTCCTGGCTGCAGGTGCTTGCCAGTCGGGGTTTAGGCTGCAGCCCAAGCGGCTGAGCAAGAAGGCGTTTTGAAGCTTAATCAGGCTTCTGCTGGGGAGTGCACGAGGCTGATACAGAGCCTTTGGACACACTGCTGGGCACAGGTACAGGGGGCTGGCAGGATCTCCTTGTCTTCCCTGAGCTCAAACACCCACCTTGCCCTCCAGAAGGGCCCTTGGTTGTGCTTTGGCTTGAGTTTTCAGAGGTCGGCCACGCGTCCTGGCTTTGTAAAATCCCCGGGAATGGTGCTGGGCTCCTGGCTGGAGAAATACTCAGGTGCTGGTCCTGTGGGATCGACCTTCCCCAGGGGCCTCTGTTCCCTCCCGGCCGCACAAAGCAGGCAGCAAGGACAAGAGGCTGTTAGCTGGTACGTGGCCTAGCAGGGAGTGATAATTTTCAGAGTTTTGCTCACTTATCCCGCTTACACTGCATCTGAATGCTACTCTTGTGTCATTATGTCATATTTCTGCTTTTACTTTGTTTCTGAGAAATGCAGAAGTTCAGTTTGGAGCCGCTGTGGCTATATTTAAGGCCACTAAATGGCCGAGTGTGGTCAGCTTTTGAAAATAACTTCTGGTCGTTAGGACAGCGGAGAAGGGCACCTTGCTCTGTTTCATTCCTACTTTCTGCTAATTATGAACTTATTTAAATACACCGGGAGAGATCTTCCCTTCATTGCTGCCCCATGCCATCGCACTGCAGGTTGAGGTACGCCTGCTGTGGTCAGGCTGTCTGTGTGCACGCCGACAGTCTGAAAGAGTTTGCCACTGCAAGTGAGAAGCTGGTTGGAAACCAAATGGAACATTTTCTGTAGCCACAAGAACGTTTTTTTTTCGAGAAAACTAGAAGTTGGATTTACATTTTGCAATCCCTGAGCTGTATTCTGGTTTACCCCATGCAGTACCTGGAAGGATGAAGCATGCAGTTCTGCCATCCTCTTCCTCATTTAATTGTAAAGCTGAAGCTGGGAGAGATCAGGATTGAATCCCCCAGGGGTCTGGGGACTGTTTTGTGAAGCTGTGGGTGCATAAAGTAAGGCTTACTGTATCAGCACAGCAGCCCCGAGTATTGCTGTGTATTACTGGCTGCACGCTGGTTAGATGTTGTATGGTACCTTCAGGGCTTCCTTCGGTTCTGTGCTTTCTGTAAGCACAATGAGATTCTTGGAGCTTATGGTGATTTTCCCCTTTAAAGAACCACAGGAGCTGAATTGAAACAAGCCTCCAAGGCTGAAAGGGAGCAAAAGCTCTTCCTTTTTTTTCAACAACAAACCTCAGGCTTTCAAGCTGTCTTCCCAAGTTCGGTGCAGCCTGATCTTTTTCTGATCTCTGCTTTGTGGCTTCCTTTTTCAAAGGCTGGTAACCTGGTTTTTCATTTGTGATTTCAGTATGTCTCCCTGCCCTACAGATGTGGCAGCAGCTAAACAAATACCAGCAGCTCAGACTGGGTTTTTATGTCTTAGCTCTGCTAGAATATATTGCAAGTATCCTTAGCCAGTGTTTTCTGCTGCCTGCTGACACTCAGCTATACCAGTGCTTAGGATATTTGCTTAACTCTTCCTTGATGAATTTCTGGTTATACATATGAATTTGTGGTTATAGAAATTAATTTGACCATAAAAATAAATAATGCCTGGTTATTATTAGAAAAATGTGGGAGATGTGAACCATCTAATGTGAAGGAAATTTTAAGCATCAGCGAGTTCTGTAAAACCTAAGACACATGGGATTGGAAATTAATTTCCAGAATTCCTTAAATCCCTTCCCAGACTTAGTTCCCAAACTGGTATAAAATCTTGGAAACAAAATTTGGAGACTCCTATTGCAAAACCAGTGGGAATGGCATTGTGAAACAATTATTTTCTTTGAGTTTGGCTGCTGAGCCCCCAAAATTTACTATAGGAAGGAAGGAAGAAAGAAAAGGAGGGGAGGACGAAATGTCCACAGCATTTGGAGCAGGGCCTCCATCTTGGACATTCTTCCTCTTAGTTAAGTATCTTAACAACTGTGCTATTCTGCAAGCTAAATGTCTTTCATTCTCCTCTGCTGAAGTTGTTTCATTTTACAAAAAATAATTACGATGTCACTGGAGCAGCAGGAGTTGGAAACGTGTATTGCTCTGGCTTCCAGAGCCGGCAGTAGAAACACGTTTTTCTCCATCATGATGGAGACTTCAGTATTTCTACGAAGTAAAATGGCTTCAACAGAAGAGATGGAGAAAAACCAAAATCTAGTCCCTGCTTGCGGAAGGGGTTTGAATGCACATTTGCTCACTCCAAAGGTGTTTCCAAAGGAGTCTCTACATGGTCTTGCATGCTGAAGAATAAAAAATCAAAATGTTCACATTCAGAAATGCCAAAAATAAATCATTTGGCTAATTCCAGGTTTAGATATTCTATTTTTAATTGTATATGGACAATATAAATACATGTATGTATGCATATTTTCATATTTGACTGCAGTGTCATCCCAGTTGCAGCTACATTTGTGGCTAGCTCTGTATCTGCATCTTTTGTGACTGAAATATTTGCCTTGAGATGGGATCACTGAGCTTTTACAGGCTTTAATCTGGGCTTTGGGATTACCAAAACCTGGAAGAACCTTGATATGAGCAATTCAGACTGGAAGCCATTTTCTGCTGCCCCCATTCCTGCAGAAAAGATCCTTAGTACATTGCAAAGCAGGGTGGTGAAGCCAAAAGAGGGGAAAAACTACAAAGCCTCATCCTTTAAAACATATTTCTATGTCATAAGTGAGTTGATCTGAGCAGAGCGAGTGGCAGGTACTTGTATAACACCTATTCACTGGCAAAACTCTGGTGCAGGGAATCGTATTTGACGTGCTTCAGAAAAGAGTGGATCATCTGCAATTGCAATTCCATTTTTTTTTACGAATGTCAGACTCAAGTGGCAGACGTATGAAGGACACCTCTTCCAGCGAGTGACGCTGAGGCAGCTCGTTTTGTCATTTCTTCTGGGGCTAGAATAAAATGATGCCGTTAAGCCGATGTGCCGTAACTGCGTGTGAGGACAAAGCTGCCTTTCTGAGTTGGGACGGAGTCTGTTTTCCAAGGGAAGTTTGCCAGCAACGGGCTTAAGGCAGAGTCTCATCAGGACCTTAGAAATGCAGCCCTCAGAAAACCTTTCTGCTCTTATTGCTTCATCGAGCTGCTAAAAATATTGAATGGAAAATGCAAGTATTAAGGAAATGAGGTAGATCTGGGCTTTGTGAGCTGGACGGCTTCCAGTTTCATCAGCTTCCCGGAATCCTTGCTGCTCGACTGAAGAGCTCCTTGTAAATCTTAGAAACCTGTCAGTGTTTTTCCTCTCATGTGATGGGCCTGGCTCACGTGGTGGGACACACGGGGAGCCCTGTCAGCGTAAAACAGTGAGCACCAAGCATATGAGGGCTGGAATTGCTTGAAGCAAACGCTGCACACGATGTGTGAGAAGGCTTTAGGCTGGGCCTGGGGTAGCCAGAGGGTGGCCACATGGCCGTGCTGCCATGCTGGCCCACGAGGCCTGTGCCAATGGGGCCTGCGGGGCCTTGTGTGGGCCCGGCAAGGCGTTGAGCAGTCCCTTTGGTCACGGGAGGTCCTCTTCTGAAGTGAAACACACGTAGCCTGAGCAAGTGCGAGGAGATCAGTGGCTTGTTCCCGGTTGCGTGAAAATAGCAAATGCAAGTTTTAGGTTTCACGTTTCTGGAAAGAAGCCGGGAGAAGCCAAGAGCCCAACTGCAGGAGGAGACAACAGGCGTCCTTAATGGATTTAACACGCGACACGGAGCAGCCAAAGGGCTGGAGGTTTGCCTCGTGCGGTTAAAACTCCACTAGCTCAGCGAGAGGCAGACGGCTGAAATTTAATGGCAATTACATCCACAGAGCCTCTCTGGGAGGATGCTGCAAGCATCGTGCACCTGCAGAAGCTCCTGTGTGATGAGGGCGGTGTGTTATAGAGCCGGCAGCGACTGCAGGTTCCCTGCAGCACGTCCTGTGGGGCAGGAGCTGCCCAGTGCCAGGGCATTTGGGGATCTGGTCTACAGAGCAAGCCCCATGGTGCCGCAGCATCTTGCCTCTGCTCCTCAGGCTCCGTGTGCGGGACGGCAACCTGCTTATTCAGTGCAGGTACGTGACTGCGTTTCTGCTGGCTCAGACCTACCGAAGGCACATTTTGAGGCATTCCCAAAGCACGCCAGGACACAGCGGGTGTGCTGGGGAGTGGGGGGGAAGCTTGGAAGGGGGATCTCCAAGCAAGTTCACCAAAATTCCCCTTCCAGTCACATGTTTAGGTGCACCCTCCCCCAGAAGTCAGACCTGCCCAGGACTGAAAAAGGCGTTTGCTGCATTTAAAAGCAAGCCAAGAATAAACTGCGCGTTTTAACCACATCACTGCAGATTCCTGGAAACAAGGCCTGCCTTTATGCTCGGAGGGCTTCCCTGCTCTGCCAGGAACCACAAGGAAGAGCAACAGGAGCTTTGACTGTAAACCGCTGTTGAAGGCATACTGTCATGGACGAGCACGTACAATACCTCTCATTGTGCTCACCTAATCCTTAACAAGACAAGCCTTTGCCCACACAGCTTAACGGCCATTTTTAATTCTAAGAAGGGGAAAAATAAGTATCTTCTGCTGAGCATCCCACCCAGAGCAAACACTGCAGCGTAAGACAAGCGTGGGCACTGTCCTAGACCTCCAAATTTTGCTGGCCACCAGTTAGCCAGCCTTCTGGGACAGGCAGCATCCTTCCAGAGGGGTTTTTACTGGCTTCTGTGCTGTGTTAAAAGCTGGAGAGAGGATGTTGTATGATCTTACGATTAAGATCCTGAGCTGGAATTCAGGAAGCTGGTGTTTAGTCCTGGCTCTAGTGAACGTGGGCAAATTGTTAACCTCCAACCCTCGCTTTCCCATCGATTCAAAAGAAGCTAATAATACTTTTTCTTATCTCTTTAGGGCAGGATGTGGCTCTAATTGTCTAGCATGATGTGGCACTGATCTTTCCACTGTAACAGTGAAGTTGCAAGAGAGCTTGTCTCAAGCTCCAGAGAGGCTTCTGGTGGTGGTGTGGGCTGTAGAAATGCTAATGCAAGACAGAGCAATCAACCACCTGTTTGCCACTTCAGGATCATAGAAAGAGGATGAGCAGGATCAAGCTGGATCCAGATTTCAGCTCTCCCCAGGTTTTCGTGTTGGTATGGAGATGCCACCGATGTTACTGCCTTTCTCATTGCTCCCCCTTTCCAAGGAAATGGATGTCCAACCAGAGGACAAAATGGATCAAGTTCCAACACGGATTTCATAAAAGGGCCCTGAAGTCCTCAGATATATTTATTTTTTTATTTCTACCTGGGCATCCAAATGCCTTTGAAAGTTGCTTTGTCTAAGCCTATGAGCCTGTCCTCCATCTCAGTAAAATGGTGGTAACATTTCCCTGCTGCAGAGCTGCTGTGAGGACTGCAAAACTCTTGGGCAAAGGTTAGCCATACCTGAGATAGCTTCTGTGGAAGAGCTGTGACCTGGAAATTCATTCTGTGACAGAGATGTTCAAGTGCATATTGTGTGAGAAGCAGCATAAACACAGGTATGCTCAGCCAGCAGGATACCTTTTGGGTCCCCATTGGTGCAGTTTTTCTCCAAACCTGTAAAAAGAATTAAAAATTAAGCAAATACACACACAAAACACTCAAAAAACAGAAATGTGACCTATTTGTACTCCCATCGTAGCTGCTTTCCTCCATCTGTGACAGTGCCTAGAGCTCGTCTGACAGCTGAAAAGCGGAGGTGCCAAGAGCCAGTATGTATTTTTAGGAAGGCATTGCCTAAGTCTGCAGATGACCCTGTGCTTTCTGGTAATGGTCCTGACAGCGCGTAGGGCTGCGGGCTGATCCCTGAGGCAATCTCCCTGATAAGCTTTGTGAGGGCTCTGTCATTTTGGCAGCCTGCTTTTGATTAGGTGCTTGCAGGCTGGTGCAGGTGAGGTATTGGAAAACGTGCTTTTCCGTGGCTTGCTCTCTATGGCATTTGGCTGCAGGGCTGTTGTGACAGGAAGCAGGCAGGTATGAAACGAGGAGGCACTGACCCCAACAAGCACCACGGGGGAAGATTGGTTCTTGTTAGCGTGGTCTGTCTGGGGTTGGTACACGTGGGAAGACTTTAAGGCTTTGCATCCCGGGCTGGCTGAAGCTTCGCCCTGCCCACGTGGCACTGTTGGCAGGGACTTTGCTTCTCAGCTTGGACAAAATGCCAGGTGGGATTTATCAGTCAGGTCCACCCCGCTAAGGGAAGTCCGGGCCCTAAACCCTACACCTTGGGAGAAGCAAGGACCTGCTCCCCGCCGGCGTGGCGCTTTGCCGAGCTGGAGCGTGTCGTGTGCGGCGCGTTTTGCTGCATCAGAGCATCCTTACGCAATTCGACAGCTCTGGCAACCTCTGCTCCAGTGAGTGAGTCCCCAAGCTGAGTGAGCAGGAGCTCTGCCAGTCGGGCTTGTGGTGCGTTTGGAAAGCCATGTGGGCGAACTCGTAGAGTACCTGCCCATCTTAAATGCCGTTCGGCAGAATGGTGTTTGTTCCTCCCTCCCTTTTGTAAGAGATGAGGCAAAAGAAAACCCCTCCTGCATGACTTCTGTTTATTTTTTTATGATGATGAGGCTTGTCCAGTTTACAGGTTAAGCTTGTGAGGCCTGGGACGCTGCCTCCGTTTGTGCTGGGGCTGCTCCAGGCACGTAGCAACTCGGTGAATGATTCTCGTTGCAGGGACTTGAAGCTGGACAATGTGCTGCTGGACTACGAGGGGCACTGCAAGCTGGCAGATTTTGGAATGTGCAAAGAGGGCATTCACGATGGCATCACCACAGCCACCTTCTGCGGTACACCAGACTACATTGCTCCTGAGGTACAGCGAAGCTTTCTTGACCAAGCAAACTCATTTTTGAGCAGCTAGTGTGCTCTTTGGAGTATTGAGCTACACCTTACTTGTCTGGTGGGTGTAAAGTTTCCTAGGCACCAAGATAAGCATATATTTTTCTTAAGGAAAGGTGAGGTAGAGCCACAGCTATAAAAAATAAAAAAAAATAAATAAAAAAAAAAGAGAAAGAGGCACACAGAGATACTGTCCCAGTTTGATTTGAAAGGAGATTGAATTCTCCCTTGTTTCCCAGTTCTGTTTTATACCTGCTCCCCTTCCCTGTCATTCACCAACCTCGCTACAATATTAATAAACACCTCTTTAAGAAACAGCTGTCCTCCAGATGCTGCCAGATGATTTTTGTCTGTGGTTGGCATTTGTGCCTTATTGCACACTCAGGCGCCTTCCCCTCCCCGGCTGAAAGTGTTGCTGTTGGAGCCGCGTACACATTTCTTCCTGGGGCAGGGAAAAGGCGGTGTCAGCCCATGCACATGGCTGCTCCGCCACTTCTGAGGCTCAGCAGGTTAGCTGAAATGCCCCTTTTCCTCCTGATAAAACCTAGCCTAAGTTCAAAGACATTGTTTCCAAGATGACCCAGTGAGCAGCCAAGTTAATACAGCCCTTGTTTAACGGATCTGTTGTACTTTAGCATAGATCAGGGGGTTCCCAGGTTGAGGTCACATAAATGTTCCTGGACATCCAGCCAGGCTAGCAGAGAGAGCTCTGAGGACACAGCAAGAACTTCTGCACTGATGTTTCCAAACCTGTTTTCTTCCCCTGCTCAGTTTAAGAAGCTCTAGGGGTGATGTTTCACTTCCATCCCTTTTTCAGATTCTACAGGAGATGCTGTATGGCCCCGACGTTGACTGGTGGGCCATGGGTGTGCTGCTGTACGAGATGCTGTGCGGCCACGCGCCCTTCGAGGCGGAGAACGAGGACGACCTCTTCGAGGCCATTCTGAACGACGAAGTTGTGTACCCGACGTGGCTCCAGCAGGACGCAGTGGCAATCCTCAAAGCGGTGAGTTCCCTCGGCCGCTTGTCTGCATCCTCTCCTGGCTTTCTTCAGCCAAAATCTGGCAAAAGAAAACAGGGCTGGGGGATGGGTACTCAGAAATTGCGGTTTCCCTGACCCTGACCCTTTCTTATCTTGGAATGAAGGATAAACTGAAAAAAAAATAATCCTGCCACACTTCAGTGTGTTTGCATAGTTATGTCCTTTATACGGTTCAGCAGCCAACTTGGCAAGCAGTGTGTGCGTGTCTGCTTCTCTGGGCATTCCCTTGCTGGCTTAATGATTTACAGCATATGGTCATCTTCCAGAACAGAAGGAGCAGGTATACACGGTGTTATCAGCAGTGGCTGTACGACAGCACAAGGGGCAATGGTTTAAAAACAAAAGAATAGGGTTAGGTTAGATATAAGGAAGAAATTCTTCACAAGAAGAAAGGAGAGGTCCTGGCACAGGATGTCCAGAGCAGCTGTGGCTGTCCCATTCCTGGAATTGTTCAAGGCCAGGCTGGATGGGGCTTTGGGCAGCCTGGGCTGGTGGGAGGGGTCCCTGCCCATGGCAGGGAGCTGGAACTAGATGGTCTTTAAGGTCCATTTCAACCCAAACCATGCTATGATTCTGCAGTTCTATGATGTCCATGTGACCAGAGTGTCAATGAAGTAAAGTCTTCCTGAAAATCCTTTGTTGGACTGCTCTGTACCTGCATGCAAAGATTTCTGATTTTTTGTGTGTTTGGGGGGAAAAAAAAGAGGGGCTGTACAGCAAACGGTTTGAGAAGAGCTGTTGCTGGCTATATCTAGTCCTTGTTCTGGCATTTACTCCCGAATTTTCCCAGGATCTTTCTTATCTTGTGCCTCGTATCTTTGCCTGTGACATGGGAATGAAACTTTCTAAGATTCCAGGCTGTGCATGTACAAACACTGCCTAGAATACTGGAACTCCCTGGGTTCGTCATGAATCAAAAGGTGATTCAATGATAAGGGTGTTAACCGAGGAGTCAGGAGACCTGACTTGGCTGTTCAGCTACTGACTACTTCCTGCTGATGATCACATCACCTAATACTTTTAAGCACTGTGAATATACATCCATTTAAGTCTTAATACTCCTAAATTTTGTGTTAATAGAGGGCCGGAGAAATAGTTGGATAAGATAGCAATTCATCATAACGTGGAGAGCTGACTCAAAGAAATGGAATAATGAATGATTTAAAGGACCATTTAAAAGAGATGAGAGTTGGGTTTTGTCAGATCTTTAATCTAGTAGCCAGAAGTTGAAAGATTCCTCCTGAAGGCTTTCTGTCAGATAGTAAATCAGCAATTGCATGCTGCAGCTGAAAATGCACCTAATAAACCTGACAGAAATCAACTGAGTGTAAAGCCCACTTCTTGGGGAGGCAAAGGGTTCTGTTCTGAAAGCTCAGGATGTGCTCAGGAGGTACCGCTTGTCGTGCTGAAGGCCCTCTTGATCTATGGAAATGATCTACAACAATTTAAAATAAAAAAATGAAGTTCTGACTCATCGCCTTTTCTGTTGTCGGATTGGTACTCTTGAATATGTGACTCGATTCCTTTTCTGCACTGATTGGTAACAGTAGAGTAGATTTGTGGCAGGTGTCTTGCATAAAAGCAGTAGAATGGGGCCCGATGCTCATCGTATCTGGAATTTCATATATTAAAACACAGTTTGCATTTTAGCCTCTTAATGATGCAATGCCTGTTTTCCTAGTTCTGATTGGAACCTCACAGAAGCAGACAGCACAGACTTCATTCACGCCACGCTGCTCTAACCCAAACTTTCAACAGCAGAGCTCTGCTGGGATAAGCAAACAGCAGCATGAGGAGTGGCGCTGGAGGAAGAGGGAGCTAGGGATTGAAACAGAGATTGAGCGTCTCAAAAACTGCATAATTCACTTAGCTGCTGCTGGGTACCTACCTGCAAAAGGTCTCTCCTGCTGTTCTGCTTGTCAGCTGTATCACATGGTGCTGGTGAAACACAAATGAAAGCAAAACTGCCTCTTTGACATTCACGTGTTGCTCAGGAGAAGCACTGCACTTCCAGGAGACAACTGTAACTCCAGCGAGAAGGCTGAAATTCAGAGCAGTAGCCAGGAGCCTCGTGGTTAACTGATGGGAGGAGAGAATTGAAATTTTTACTGGACTTTCAGTTCTTCAATGTTTCCTTTCCCTGAGTGGCTGCTTCCTGGAAGTGACTTTTGTGTCGAGTTTTATAGCACTGGTGGTAGCTCTCTGCAGCCTGAATTTCTGCAGTGTCTCAGTGGCTGCTTTGGGGTTCAGACTTGCTAGCTAGAAGAGCTCCCTAATTCCTCCTCTTCCTCGTGGTGTTTTAGAAGCATCAGAGCACGCTGACTTTAACAGGAAGGAAGCGTCCTGTCAGGAGATTTTCTGGGCTCTAGATTAAAATGAAAAAAGCACATGCCTTCATTTCATTTGAATGGTAACAACCACGATCACTGCTGTGTGCTATATTTGTGGTGTACCCATAGTGTGTCAGTGTGTCAGTAGGACAGTATTTTTAGTAGTCAGTGTAACAGTGTTGAACCTATTTTGTTTGTTCCCTTGTAGCTACTGCATAAAGGAAGATACTAGGAGGTTTTCTAGCTGCTAAAGAAGTTGATTTGCGTATCATTGCTTCTGATGTTAATGTTATTTTTAGCAGATAGAACATTATTGCTACTGTGTGAGCATCTTTGTTCACACTAATAATCACTACTGGCTTTATCTCAGCAGAAGTGAACTCCCTGGTTTACAGCAGTGACAGTGCTTTCTAACCCACAATATTAAGAGCTCTGGAGAATCAGGGCACTCAACTGCTGCAGTGACGAAAATGATTGTAAGCAATTACATGGCATGGGAAATCTATGGAAGACCAGGGAATTAAACCTAGGGTCTCTCATATTGCAAACTGAGGCCTTAATAGCCTCAATAATTGGATTATCCCCTCACTAAAAGTTCTGGCCTCTAACCTTGAACAGGCCTAGTGAGAATTCGCTTAGCACTCGAGTGATGCAAAGCTCTGAAACTGAAATCAAATTCCCCTGCCAGGAAGAGGCGATTAGGTGTAGGTGCTAAGAGATTCTCTACAAGTGCACATAGCTGGGTTTGGAAAGCACTTGATCAGTTTGTCTTCACAAAGAGGTTCATTAGAAACAAGGAAACTGTTTTTTAGGACATGGTTCATGGATGCTGTTATTTTGTTTTGCTTTCATTTACCATAACTGTGTGTCACCGATTTCCCCCCATAAGAAATCACCTGATTTCTGAAGATTGCATCCTGTTCGTCTTTGCTGTTTCCTGATAACCACCAAGATACATCCGCAGGACCTCATTTAGGTGGGTGGGTGTTCCTGATGTGGTTTTGAGCACCACTACCAAGGAAAACAAAAACAAACTCAGTGCCCTTGGACCTTGTTTAGAATTAAAAGCAGAAAGATTTGTGCTCTAGAAGAAGATTTAACCTATTGCCCTTTTTAATTTGTTGTCCTTGGTATTTTCCCTGAAGTTCTGGAAGCAGGGCAGAGATAAATCTGTGCAAATCACCAGGATTTTGCTGGAATTGATGCTCCCAGAGGAGGAAAGGAGGAAATCCCACTCATATACCCTGCACTGCTGGAGTGTGTCAGTGGGGAATTGGTGGAATGATGGCTCAGGTCAGGCAGAGCGGGCTCAAACTGAGCTCCCCTGTTTCTTGTGTGAGAAAGTCTAACTGGGAGTGGATTTGCTCATGGGAGGAAAAAAACTGCAGAAAAGGAGAATTACTGCAGAATGGATTCAGACCATTTTATCTCAATCTGAATGTAATTTTTTATTTCTTTCAAATAATTCTTTCAAATACTCTCTGCTATCAGCTGACTGAGTAATCACCAGTGTCTGAGGATGGAGACGCTGTGAAAGAGAAACCTCCTGAGCAAGCAGAGGCTTTCTGAGAGCAGAGATTGCTGTGCCGTATCTTATATGGTGAGAGTGCCACCGGAGTTTGCTTTGTTCCCGTGTGTTGATTTTTTTAAATCGGTGAATTGTCACCAGCAAAAAGGGCTTGAGCAAAGAGGGTGGCTTTCCAGGCAGCTGGAGGCTTTGGGATTAAGCTGAGTCGTAAAATGAAATACAACCCTCTTGTTTCCTATAAGCAGGGTGCATTGTATTTTGGCACAGGTTTCACTTGCTTCATGTATGGCTTTCAAATGCAATCCAGTCGTGCTTTGTAACAGTCGGGCTTAGTAGGAGGGGGGAACGAAGAGACATGGAGAATCAGGGCTCAAAAGCCAGTGGTGGAATGGGAAGGAAAGTCTCAGGGAAAGCTACAGGGCTTTTCCTTTCCAAGTCTGGTGTCAGGTGAGGAGAGGAGGACCAGGTCTATTGAGCTGGGCTGATCAACTGAAGTAGCAAGGGTTGGCCCAGAGGCTTGGGGACTTGGCTGAGGAGTTGCACCTTGGATGTTTTCACTCTCAGGGCCAGGTGACAGCAAGCAGCATCTCCATGGGGAGGCGTTAACATGGCTCTGCCTTCAGACCCTGAATTCCTGAACTCCTGGCATAGCTGAGCCTGCTGAAGCTGAGGGTGGCTCTTGTTGTGTGCCAACCTCCAGTCACAATGTGAGCTCTGAAGCACTTCTGGTCTAGCTGAAATGCTCCTTCAAAAAGTGAAGCTTGGGCAGCCTTGCATGCAGCTGGATATTCTGGGGATACAAATAAGATGAATGCTTGTTTGCCCTCCAGCTGGCTAAACACAAGTATTTAGGAGAAAACTCTCTCAGGGTTAAGAGACTGGGCAGAAATGGTGATTCCCCTTCTGAGTGGCTTTCATATGAAAAACCAATACCAGGCAAGGGAAGAGGAAGGTGCAGAGGAAATTGGCTGTGGTTTTAGTAGCCTGCAGTCCCAAGCAGTGCAGGTGGAACAGCACAGGGTAGTACAGATGCTGGAGGATTAGTGCAAGGAGTGCAACTGTGTTAGGAGGAGGAGGAGGAGGGATTGAAAGGTTAGGGAGCTCCACTGAGAGAGCAAACGTGACCGTATTTCAGAGAAGAAATTATGTCAGCAATACAGCGAAAAGGATGCAAAAGAGAAAGCTGAAGTCAATCTGTTATTCTAGAGAATAATAGCCTGGAAGTGACGCTGAGTCAAAAGGCAAATGCTCTGGTTTTGTGAAGTCTTTGCTGCTTTGTGTCACTGGGTTCACTTCCCCCACGGCTCATCTGGCACCATCTGAACCCTGACAACACTGTTCGAGTCTAACCACCCACCCCGTGTTATGCTTTGCTCTTGCAGACTTGCTTAAAATCCACTTGGTGTTGCCAGGCTAAGACCAAGGGGCTGTAGTGTCTGTGGGTTAGGGCTTCAGACTCAGTCGTGGTTAATAAGGATGTCCGGGGGGTCAGCTGAAGCCAGGTGCTGCTCTGACAGCCCAGGTTTATGCACTCAGCTTTGGCTGTTGGAGCACAAGGTGATGGAGCTGGGATCTCCTGCCCAGCTGGGAGGGAGCTTGTGTGGATCTCAGGAGCAGCAGGAGGGGGAATCGTTGAAAGTGCCACGCTTTGAATCCAACCACATGGTCTCCAGACAGCCTTGAAGCCTGATCTAGAAGTCAAAAAAGTCCTGCTCTGGAAGGAAGAGCCTTCTCCCGTTCCTGTGAGCCCACAATGCAGACCAAACCCAAGAAACTCAGCCTTCTCAGGTAGTTCCTTGGTTTCTCTGCCTTGTGTGTACAGCTAGTAAGCTACTGGCAAGGCAGCTCATCCCCCTTTCCGAGGAGGCAGCACACACGGATTTTTCTGCAGAGCAAAACAGGGCTCAGGAATGTCTCAGTACAGACAGCAGCAAATCGTGTAATTCAGGAAGAGAGGGAGATTGGGGCCATTCCACAACAGCTCAGCCAATTTTCATCTCGCTAATTAAAAAAGCCACTCAAAACTCTCTGCAGAAGTTTGCCTTTCCTTCGCTGCCCAGAAGAGCAGGTACGGGGCCACCTTAGGTCCCTCCATCCCTCCGGTAAGTGTCAGGGCAGGCAGGAGCCCTCTGAGGGTTCCCCCACGTCCTGCTGGCGGTGTGTCAGAGGCAGTGTGCTGTCCAGCAGCAGTTTCTCTCTAGCTGGGGAGGAGGGAAGCACTCATATCTAACTGGAAATGTGCCTGAATTCTGCCTTAAAACAAGAAGTTAAGTTAGAGGGCACTGGGAGTCGATTGCAGAAGTGCTTTATGCTGTTTGGTTATTCATACGTAGAAAATATGTTAAATAACAGTAGGAAAAGGGGGGGTCTGTTAGGGCTCTTCTGCACCTCTCCAGGTGGTAAGAGCTGAGGAAGAAGCAAATGTGAAGTGTACCCTCCTCTGACCTTTCTTCCAGTGAAAATGAGCAGTGTTTTCTGTTGTTTCTCAGGAATTAGGAGTGGTGGCTCGTAACGAGAGAGAAATATTATTTTTATGTGTGCAGGAATTAAATCCAGGCATCTCTGGGGAGTGCAGAGTGAGGGTGGCTATCTCCTGCCGTGTCAAAGAAATTCCGAGGAACTTGTTTGACTTGGTGAGGCCAGAGCACAGGGCAGTTTGGTTTGCTTGGACGCAGCCTAATGGCTCCAGCAGAGTCCTTGGAGACCCCAGCTGTGCTGTGTGAACTTACCGTAACAGGCTGAGAAGAAAGAAAATTGGAAAGAAATTAAAAAAATAAAAATAAAATCCCCCAGGGCACTCCACCCAGGCCCAGCTGCAGAAAGCAAAGTGACGACTGAGCTGTGCCGTGGGAGGAACGAACTCCATGGCGAGGGGATGCCACCAGGAGAGCCTGAAGTCTTGGTGAGATTTCTTTTGCACATGAGAGCCTAAAATCTCAGTGAGATTCTTTTGCACATGTTGTTTTCAGGAAGGCTTTCTGCTCGCTGCTGAAGCAGACTGGCCCCACGGCTGTAAGCAACTAGAAAATGTCATTAATGAGGAGAGAAGGGAGTTTTCATGGCAGAAAGACTTAGAGGCAGATTTTTAACATGATCCAAGCAAGCAGCCTGCAGTGACAGGGGAGGGAAGGGGCTGGTTTCTTAGACATCTGAGTCCAGGAGAGATGTGCGTGGCCCAAGCTGCCTGTGGTACACAGCTGCTCTCCTCTGAAAGTCATCACTCCGCCATGGTGAGGCCTTCTGGGCTGTTCTTTGGAGATGTTTCCTCTCTCCATGCACTGCCCTTGCTTGGGGTCCAACCCACCTGGCTCCTGGGAGGTCAGAACCAGGCGGAGCTGTCATCAACTCGCAGCCACAGTAGGTGCCCGCATCCTCCCTGCGTGCTGCAGCAAGCAACGTGTGACTCAAGGCACCTCGGCCCTGCTTCGCTTGGCACATCCCAGCGCCGTGCGTATGTGCTTCCTGCTGCCTTTCTGCCTCGCCTGTTCCCTCAGTGCTGGGCGGTCAGTTTGGCTGCTGGGTGAGCAGCCAAACCCTTATGTTTTTCCTCCCTGGTCCTGTCCCAAACGCCGACGAGGTGTGGAACAGGGCAGCCAGGTGGTGATGGTGTAACCCTGCCTACGTCTCTCGTACGTCACGGCACGAGGCAGACGTCTCCTCTGCACTCGCATCCCACAGACCCGGGCCAGGTTCTTTCTTTGAAGCGGGCAGAAAAAGATGATCTGTCTCGCTAGCCAGAACGAACCTGGGTTTGAATGAACCAGATGCCGGGAGAGTTTTTTTAGACGGAGATTAAAAGGAGAAGGAACAACACAACGGTGGACCCACTGAATTCAAAGCGGGAGCTAGATGAGCTCGGTGCTTTATTCTCAGAGCTGAAGGAGCCAGCTAACAAAGGCAGATATTAAAAATGCCTTCAAATATGCCAATAAATTATTCTCCTTGGCATCCCTTCAGAGTTGGCAGTCCCCATAAATCCCCTTTCACAGTTTGATGAAGCTTTGGCTGTCAGAGTCAGGCAGATTTTTGAATCTCTCTGTGAAACTCTACGTTGGATCTGTGTAAACATTTTTGCCTTTGTTTTGTTTTTAAAAATGCTTTCATCTTGCGTTTCCTGGTTGGCTCTGGAGCCTGTGCAGTGAAAGCAGGACTCTGGAGCTGGTTGTTCCCCAAGCAGAAGGAATTGTGCAGCTTTAAATGGTCTCTCACCTAACCCATTTCTGCCTTAAACATGCAGCATGGCTAAGTGACGAGGCTGAGCTCCACCACAGGTTGTCTTCATACCTCTTTTGCTCAAGCTTGCGTATCCATTTCTGCAGTGTGCTGTCTCTTGGTCTCTTAATTCTTGAAAAGCAAACAGTTTTCCCCGGTGATTTCAATCTCTCCTGTTGATTGATCACACCCCGCTCTGATGTGCTTCTCTTCCCCACAGTAATAGTCTCATGTCTCTGCATAATTCACTGTGAAAGAAAGGTAATGCCGTCCCTATGTAGCTTGCCAGAGCCAGATTCATCTTGAAGGTCTTTTTCCTTTCATCATGAGGTCTTTTACCTTCCCCTTTCCAATAGGCTGAAATTAGCTTCTTGTTTAAGCCCAGAGCATGCAGGCTCAGATTTGCTTCACAACAAAAGCTCCTAGCCCTGCCTATTGCGGTGTCAATTATGATTCATCCTCCTCTTTCCTGCCAGAGAACTGAAAAAAAAAGTGAAGCAGCATTCATTGTGTCAACCCTTTTTTTTTTTCCCCTTTCCTTTTTCTGCTTGCTCTTAGGGGCTTGGGAAGAAGCGATTCCTGTGGCCGAGCCTAAGACTTGTGGCTCACTTCTCTGGGCTCACTTCTCTGTGATAGACCCTCGGGGGTATTTTGGGGGAGTTCATTAAAACCTAATCTTGGGGGAAGGCCGGAGAATTCCCTTGAGAACCTGGCTCCGACCTGGCCATGGGAATAACCCTTCCTTGCAGCCGGGGCCATCTCTGGCTGCCCAGCCCCGCAGGAGCGAGCCAGGGCGTCTAACTGGGAGGTCGCAGCGCCCCAGTAGGAGCCATAAATCTCCAACTGGCCGCGCTGTTCGGGGCTGGAGGTCTTGCTCATCCACTCGTCCTTCCAGCGTTGACCTTTCTGACCTGCTGTGTCTTTTCAGGAACTTTAAAATTCAAAGGATCGAAACAGAACCAAGAGCATGGCGAAGCTCCTTTGATGTATTTTCCCGTGATCTTTTTTTTTTTCCCCTAATTGGCCTTCACAGGTTTGTCTGGGGGCACTTTAGTCCCCTTTGTACTTGACCCTATGTAAATAGGCCACCCAGGGCTGTGTAATAAATGCCTGGTTCCTCTTGACAAGACTATCAGAAAAGGATTAATTGTTTTCCCGGGCAACCCTAGGGAGGTTTTACCCCTGGTTAAAAAGCGAGTGGGATCATGCCCCCACTCCCTTCATAAGCGTGCTGCTCGTTCCCTCGGTGCGTTTGCCTTACTCTGATTGATGTATCGATCCCCATGCTGCATCCAGAATCTGAGTGGGGTGATTGAAAAACAGCAGCCTGCTTTTGAACCTCTGAGCAGCCCCCGCAGCAGGTGACCCACGTGGGAGCTGGGTTTTACTGCTCAGTGCTGAAAACACAAATTTCTGGGGGGACCTCTTGACCGAAACCTGTGTTAAATAATCCACGTATCTAATGACTGAAGTTGATTTCTGATTATTAGAGGAATATCAAAGGCAGAAGTGTCTAAAATCACCAGCTACCAAGCTCCAGTGCTTGGTATTTGTGTATTTGTGGCCTTTTCATCGTGCTTTAGTGTGGATGAGTTAAACTGGGTGGGAGAAGGCAAGGAAATCGATTTCAGCACAGCAAGGAAGCTTGTAGCTATTCAAACAGCATTTACATTTCATATTTTAGGCCAAATTCTCTCCGGGTGATAGTCAGCAACGTTGCACCCCCAGGCAGTTTGGAGCCAAATGTGCCCCACACGAGAAGGGCTCTGTCCGCCTGGTTTATTTTGCCAGTCCCTCACTCAGCACTGTTTGCAGGGCAGTTAATCCTCCTTGCTCCCTCGAGCTTTGACTCGGCCGCATCGAGCAGCCCTTTCTGCAGTGGGAGAGAGCAAGAGCAGATTTCTCTGCTCAATATCCACTGCGCTGACATTTCGTCCTGCTTGCCTGCGGCTGGCACACGCAGCATGTGCCATGCTGAGTGCCACCGGATGGCTGAGGTTGGGGGGGACCTCTGGAGGTCTTCTGGCTTTTAGGAGCAGGGCTGGCGACTGGTTTTTACCTCCCTTCCCATCCCAATATTATTTGGAAGGGGAAATAACTGAGAATCCATGCTCTGCCTCCCTCCCCACGTATTGCTTTCAGGGCAGTCCTGGCACTGCACTCCCCGGGGCCTTTTCTGCACTGAAGGATTTCTGCTGCTCAGTTTTCTGACCCTGGTGTGGGGGTAGAGGTGCCACACGCACACCTGGGTCCTATCCTGGCTCAGCACCGCGACGAATTGCACTGGTACAAGCCATGGCTTTTAGCAATCATCCTGCTGCGTGCTGGGTGGAGAGCCGAAATGCCGCCTGGTCTCTGGTGGCTGCAGTCGGGGCAAGTGAAGCCTCCTGGCTCCCAACCATTAAAGATAACGCAGAAGCTCACAACCAGAGCCATACATCCATCTTCTCTTTGTTAGGGCTGGGGGAGGGCTCACGAAAGCCCAGCCCGTGGGTTTGTTTGCCTTACATAATGGGCAGCCGAGCTGTTTTCAGCAACTGCAGCGTTCAGCCCAGAGATTCATGGAGGGAAGCCTTAATTAGAGTAATTGCTCTATTTATGTAACGATTCCCTTTTGTCTGAGATCAAATGGATCTTTGAGAAATCTTATTTCCTTTCGAGTTAATTTCTGCCCTGTTCATTTAGCTCATGAATCTTAATGAAGGTGAGCGTGTCGGGTATCTCCTCACCTCCTCCTCCTTCCTAGAGGGGAGGCCGTGGGGCGCAAATCTCCTGTGTGCTGCTTTTCACCCTGGTAGCAACACCAGAAACACCACCAGGCAGGGAAAGTTTAATGCCATGAGCTTTGTTTTAGCAGGGAGAGGCTGATGGTTGCACAGCCCTCACCAGGACCCCTTGGAGGCAAGTGGAAGCTGTGATGGAGAGGAGCTGGGACCGAGGATTTGCTGTCAGATCTGTGGCACGCTGCCTGGGGCTCAGCAAAGCGATGAGTTTCTCTGCTCCTCTCCTCCCTGTCTGCAGGACGGGGATGCTCTCCATCCCTGCCGTGGGCTTGCATTTGAAAGATGAGCTGCTCAGGGGGCACGAGGTTGCTTTTAGGGGATAAACACGGCCTGGCCAGTGCAGCTGGAGAAGCCCTGCACAGCCTTGCCCTGAAGCTGTGATCCCAGGAGCATCCAGGGATCGCAGCAGCCTGGGGACAGGATCGGTGCAGGGGTCCCCACACCCCCGTGGCAGTGACATCCATCCTGCCCTCCCTCACCTGCTGAGCTCCCAGGGCTGCACAGATTTTCCCCTGTGCCTGGCGCTGCTTTTTCTGCATTTTTTCCCTGTAACTTCACAGCCCGTCCATGGACCGATCTCCACCTCTGTAATTTCTTGTCGTGGCTTGCTGCGTTTTCTTTCAGTAAATGTTTTCAAACGATTTCATGAAGTCATGGGTTTTCGGCTCCTTCCAGCTGCTGCTTTTGGCCGTGGTGTTGCTGGGAGGGTTAGCTGAGGTCAGCAACAGCCTCGCTCCAGTCTGCTCAGCAGCCTGGAGGAGCCCAAAGGGGCTCTTGGATGCCCAAAGGGGCTCTTGGATGCCCCAAGGGAGCTCTTGGATGCCCCAAGGGAGCTCTTTACACCGGGAGTGGGATAATTCCTTTTGCTCAGGAACATCTCTGGTTTGCTTTGTTGGTATTATGGTTGGATTTTTTCCTCTATTTCTTCACAGGGGTCTGCATGCCAGAGGCTAAGATTCGTTCTGGATTTCAGATTATCACACTAAATTAGAGATAATAAACACTACGAGGTGACATTTTGCCATGAAAAACTTTTTGCAGATTTCTTTCACCACCTGCAAAAAGCACGGGAGAGTTGTACTTGGAAGGACACTTAGGGCTATCCAACATGAACCTAACTGTGAAGCAAGAGGCTAACCCTGGCCTTTCTGGGGCCAGCACTTTGTAAGGCTTTTCCAGCTCCAGAGCTTGGCTATTCCCGAGTGCAGCAGAAGGGATCAGGGGAAAGATGAGCAGCTGCTGGTGCTTCAGAGGTGCTGCTTGCATGGGCAGAGCCGCGGGTTTGGGCTCCAGCTGCTTATTTCAGAGCATGTTTTTTTTATTTTCCTTGTTTGCTCTGCTACAAGCGCCAAGATATTTATTTTCCTTGTTTGCTCTGCTACAAGATACCAGAGGCATCGTGAGACAGGCCTGCGGGTGGAGGCCTTTCTTCTGGTGGAGATCAGCTCCCAAATTTCATCTTTTAATTTTGTGTGCCTCACATGGGAGGCACCTGTGCAAGGGCAGCTTCTTCACACTGCACTGATAACTCTTTATGGGGTGTGTGAGTTATATGCACTCCACCAGCCTGCCTTAGGGCTTTGCAGAATATGAGAAACAAGGTTAAAAAAACCTTGCCAAAATGGTTTTGGTGCTGGTGGGTCAAAGCCCTGTCCCTATAGATCGAGAGGCAGCAACGCTGAGCGTGTGCCTGGCAGCTGGGGAAGGTGCCGTGAGTTCAGGTACCCGTCCCACTCGCTGTTTTCGGAGGTGAGGATTAAGTCAGGGGGGGTTTGTGGCAGCCCAGCACCACTTTCAGCACCCAGCCAGGAGGATGTGTTCCAGCAGTGGGCGAATGTGAAGCGTTCACCCTCCTCCTGCCTCCTTTGTGCACCTACCCCGGGGCAGAGGGTGCCTGGGTTGCCCTTTGCCTGGCGTCGGCTGAGGTTTCTGGCCACGCCGCTGGGGCACACAAAGCAGAGCCAGCTGCTGGACTCCGAGCACTCGTTTTGTTTTGACTGTCGGGTTTTGTTTTCTCAGAGCCCAAAACAGCCCAGCTCAAGGGACAGCCCTTGGCTAATCCTCATTGTCCTGACAAAAAGGGTGTTTTAAGCAGCAAGGAATGCATTTACCTTGGCTCTCCGGCTGGTGCAGCGGGTGCCTTTGCTTGGTGCAATTTTGGCAGCGCGTTGAGCAAAGCAAGCAAACAGGAATGTAAGCACACTTTTATATCCCAGGGCACTGAACTGGTCTGGGAGTGGGCAGTCCAGTTTGGTTTTTGGTCTTCTATGGCTGAGCATGAATGGGAACCCAAGCAAAGCACGTTGCCAGCCCTTTCCAGAGTTTAATTTCTTTTATGTTTTCCCCACACACGTTTAGCAGAAGCTTCCTGGTGTAATGGAGGAGGCGGTGGGTCAAGAGCCAGGAGACTTGGGACTTTTTCCCAGCTCTCTCTCCTCTTTGTCTTCTCTTTTTGGACTGTTTTGGTCTTTACCACTCCCAGCACCAGCGAGCTCTGATCTTGCTTGAGCTTTCTAGGTGTTCCAGCAATGCAAATTGCAGCTAGTGAGGCGCAGATATCCATCTGTGGGGACAAAGAAGCTGGGCAGGGAATTTCTAGACACAAAAAAAAAGGGGCTTAACAGGAGATTTCTGGCCTGTTTTGCAAACCAAAGAAGTTTGGGTAAAGACTTGCAAAGGCTTGCCTGAACCAGGTCTCTGAGAACTTTTGGCTTGACCCATTTCTGGTTGGGAAACCAAAATGTTGTCTGGTGCTCAGAACCACACAGAAATTTTGGGTTGGTTTCTGCTGGCAGGAAGGGACAAAAGCAGGTAGAAAGGGTCAGGGTGAACACAAGTTGTACTTGCACTTGGCCTGCCTGACCTTGGAAAAATACTGCATGACTGAGGAGTTCGGGGAGAGCATGGGAAGGCCCCGGCCCTGCTGGCGTTGCTGCTGTCCTTACAAGTCTGGGTGCACTCAGCAGCCCTTTCTGCTGATGGTTTTGGGAGGGATGGTGGAAAGCAACCATCCCGCAGGGAGCCCTGGGGCAGTACGTGTCCTCAGAGGGGTCGGCAGGGAGGCCAGGTTGGAGCTGGGGTTTTGTGCTCACGTCAGCAGGGTCTGGGCTCCTGCGGGGTCCCTGAGCTGCAGCCACCCTGCAGGAATCCCATCCGCTCGGGTTCTGAAGCCCCCTCTGGACAGGAGCACCGGGCAGACACCTAAAACAAACCTGTGAGTCTTCATTCTTCTCCCTGCCACCTCTCTAGGCAGGGAATGCCTACACCTTTTATCCACTCGTCCTAGGAGAATTTGTACCCACCGAGAAGCTCTGTGCTCGGAGCGGAGCCGGCCTCTGCCTGCACCTCCCCTTCCCTGCGCTTCCCCGCGGCCGAGATGCAGCAGGCTTGGTCACTCCCGAAACAGTGACCGATTGTCTGGTTTGGCTGGTTGGGCTGTTGGCTAAGCATAATGCTCTTTCATCTTCAAGGAAATCGTCTGGACACCTCCACCAGCGTGAAGCTGGCTTTATTTATGCTGCTGGTTTCAATGGGCAAACACAAGCGGCTGTTTTCCCGGTTTAAACATAACCTGATTTCTCTAATGAATTAGAAAGACTCGAGGGGAAGGAAAAGATTGCATTTTGCTGAAGGTTTAAGGACTATAAGCCTAAATTAACAAGCACACGAGCTCTTTCCCTGCCTCGGGAAAGGATTGCCCTCCTCCCCCACGATTTCTTTCCCCTGACAAAATACCTGCAGCGCTCACACTTCATCACTCTTGTCAGGACCTAAAGGGCACCCGCCACGGCCCTCTGCGCTGTGTGCGTGATCGATGGCTTTTCTCATGGCTCCCTGGCAAATCGGGGCACTTTGGCTGAAGTTTGAGATCTCTTTTCACTAGTAGCAGCGTAAAAAACATTACAAAAGGAAGCCCTCGTTTGGAGTTTCTCCACGGAGAGGAGGGGACGGTCACCTGTGAGCATTCATCTATCTGCTCAGGGTTTTGGGAGCTGTGACAGCCAGCGCCTTGCTCATTTTCCTCTGTTTCCTAAGATGACAGGAAGGAAAGCGTAGGCTCCTGGCTGCACTTCAGCAAGCTGAGGTTTAGGAAAAAGGCACAGCTCGGGACTGACTCCAGTCCAAGACCTGCCTGGCTGGCGAGCAGCATTTGAGAGCGAGCTTGTATGCCTGAGAAATTAGTATGTAAATAAATAACCAACCAAAACACTCTGCAACATCTATAATGTTGCAAACGATGCACTTCGACTTTCTTTTCTTGTTGTGGTAACCAAGGATTTGACCGAAATAGAAGGGATCTGGGAGAAATACGCCCAAACTGCTTCCTGCAGAGAGTGAGTCAAGGTCCTTGCGCACAGTTCCAGTACAATGAAATCGAGAAGTCTGGCCAGCAACTGGGTTCAACAGGAAAGCTGAGGACAAGCTTTTGTGCGACTGCTAATGGGTCCTTCTCCCGTGGCCCTGCCGGACGGGGGGAAACAAACAGCCCTTTTTTTGTCTTGCAGTTCATGACGAAGAACCCCAGCATGCGGCTGGGCAGCCCGGCGCTGGGTGGCGAGAGCGCGATCCTGCGGCACCCCTACTTCAAAGAGCTGGACTGGGACCTGCTGAACCAGCGCCAGATGGAGCCACCGTTCAGGCCCCGAATTGTACGTGAGAGGGAGGGGTGGCGGAAAGGGTCCTGTTATTTTATTTTTCCTCCTCTGGGTGTTTTGAGCACGTTTATTGCTGTGAGACTAAAAAGAGGTGGAGGAAAGGCAACCTCGCCATGAAAGCCCTGGCCTGGGAGCCAGGAGGTGAGGCCTATGGTCTTGGCTTGGCTGCTGGTTGGCCACACGGTGTTGTACAGGTCGCTTTTCCCTTCCATGCTGGATTTTCAAAGCCAGCTCAATGCCAGAAGATGCAGGCTTATAAAGGCAGATGCAGCAGATCAGGGCCTTTGCCTTGCCCAGATATAAAGCAGGGTAAGGAACCCTCGTTCTGCCCACTCCACCTGCCTCTTTGGGTCTAACCTGCCTTGCTTTTGTCTCTCTCTATACATCACCTCTGTTTTTGTCTCTCTGGGCACAGCACCCAGCAGAGTGCTCCCTGCTCAGGCCTCTATCGGCTGAGTGGTTCCCATGGCAAACAGGCTGCAGAGGGCCCAGGGCTGCCCCTTCTCCCAGTGCCACACAGCCCAGGGGATGTTCCACGAGAAGAGATGTTGCTCCCTGTGGAGAGACTTCCCAGGGTTGTCTCTGTGGCCTCCCTGCCTTTGAAATTCTGGGTTGGGGTGGCCGTGTCCCGTGCTGTGGTCTCACTGCTAACTCTTGGTGGCAGTGCTCAGCCCTGCTCCATGGAGCTCCCTGGGTGCAGGACCAGGCATCCAGAGGAATCCAGCACGAGGTCAGGCTCTGGAGTTGCTTCTTGGCCTGAATGAAAGGCTAAGGGAGCCTCCTCAGTCCATCCGTGAGCTGGGCAGAATCTGGAAACGTTAGGCTTCAGCGTCAATAAAAGGTCTTGTTCTGGATGCAGGAAAAACACATGCCTTGTCAAAATGTGCCACAAACTCCGTTTATTTGTGTGCACTGTAAACAGTTCCACTTTGTATGGTGCAGAGAGGAATCCAGCACCTGGAGGCAAGCCATTTGTCTTCCTGTGACCTAGTAATTCATTATTGTGCAAGTTTAATGACTCGCACACAGAGGAGTGTACCCCCCTCCCCCCCAGCCAGCCCAGCTGAGACGCTCTGCAGATAAGGAAGGGCTGTGTGGAGTCAGCTAATTGGAAACACTGCTGATAACCACTTTGAATGGCTGGGGCTGTGCTGACACTTGAGGAAGGGAGTTGATTTATGTGCCCTGCCCTGCCATGTCGGGGTAAGCAACCTTTCAGAGGTGGTATCAGTTAAAGCAGAGAGGGGTTTGCCTGTCCAAAGCCTGCAGAGGCTCTAAAAGAGTTTATACTGTACGAGGCCCCACGGGGCACTCAGCTGCTCCCAGTCCAACCCCAGAGAAAAACCTTCAGTAAGGTTTGCCTGGGTTGTGGAGGTTCCTTGCACTCAAGACCAGAGTAAAGATGCAGAGCGAGCGTCAGGCAGGTGATACGTGCTTCTGACATCTCTTCCCTTTGTCTTTCCCATTTGACAGAAATCCAAAGATGACGTGAGCAACTTCGATCCAGATTTTATAAAAGAGGAGCCCATTCTGACTCCCATTGAAGAAGGAATTCTTCCGATGATAAACCAAGATGAATTTAGAAACTTTTCATTCACAAGCTCGGAATTGCAGCAATAGCTATGGCTCTGAGGAAGGGCTGCTCAGAGGACTGGCGGGAAATGCAATGAAAACCAGGTTTACCAGGAATTTCATTCTCGAGAAGTAACAGTGCACTGACTTCACATGATACAGCAGCACCACTGTCAACATTACCTTAATGTGAAATTGAAACCTTCCTGTGTTTGTAGGTTTATTCAGCGCTTTGATCAAATATTGACAGGGGTGGAACAAACGTGATACTGTAAATAGCTGATGCAGATGGAGAATTGAGTACTGAGCGAGTTGGCTCAGCCTGAATGTCATCGCTTGCAGCCTGCAGTGGATTTGAGGAGTCGGCGTGAGCACAAATCAAGCGTCTTGCAGCTCTGAGCCAAACAGACTTGTAATAATGCTGATTGTTTGCAAGGCTGTTTTGTGGAGTCCCAGCACTGTCCAGCGTTTCAGAGCCATGAACCAGCATCCCATGGCCTGGCCGAACCAGATGTTCCTACTGACTCTACCTGTTTCTGAAGTATTTATTTCTTTCTGAAGGACAAATGGCTCTCTTTGCCGCTGTTTGGGTTTCTATGTGAAATATTTCATTGTGCTGACTAGCAGAAGGAAAAAAAAAAACAAAAAACAAGTGCCCTGTGCCCCACACAGATTCTTCCAAATCAAAGGGAAGTCACGTGCTCGTAGTGTTTTACTGTTTGTGCGATATGAAAAGTTCTAGTGTTTGCATTCTGTGAAATGCCTTTTTACATCATGCATCTTCAATGCTCCTTTCTTTGCATCCCAGCTGTTTTCAACTATAATGTACCTAGTAAAACCTTACTGTTTATTTACGCCCATTCTATTTAATTATGCTATACAGAGCCCCTTTTGTGGGTTTAGTGCCTCATTAAAATTTTGATCCAAAGTGGTAGTGCTTAATTTATTTGTAGCATTATCATGATGGGAGCTGCAGAGCTGGCGATCTCCTTGAAAGCAAAGCTGTTGACCAGTAGGTAACACAAAAGGACAACTTTCTCCCATGAGAAGGATAAGGCTTATCTCAGAAACGGGGTGACTCGGTTTGGTTTAGGTTTAAGGGCTTGTTACTCACAGGGCACTTCTTATCAGTTGCAGCCTCAAGCCTCTGCCAGGCAGACTGAGGCAATTTTAGTGCAGTTTGTAGAAACCAGACAAAAATCATACTAAGAGATAGTTCTGTGATTTCTGTGCTCTTCTGGAAGTCGAGTGATTTTTCTGTGGCTCCATGGCACACCTTTGCATTCCGTGCTAGGTTTGGAGCTGTTATGTCGGGATTATAACCTCTTTCTTGAGCTGCTATGAATTGCTGGAGAAGGATTTAAACGTCTTGCAAAAGAGGTTTACATTTTACTTCTTTTTTTTACCTTTTACTTTTACCTTTTACTTCCATCCTTAAACCATTTGCTGAAGTGTTTGACAGGTGGGGCACAGGTTCAGTTACCCTTGGACACTTCTTGCCTTTGTGCTTGTGTATTGTACCAAATCTCCCTCTTTAGCATGGCTTCATCCTCTGGTCTGTTCCATTCCATGAACATCTTCTGGCCACATCGCATCCAGCCAGCCTCTCATGCCTTTGCTGATCCCAGGATACCCAGCCTCTTCAAAGTGGGGCAAGAGAGGAGAAGGACGGGATGGATGTGTGAGAAGAAAGAGTGGATATCCAGAAAAATGATCCAAGAACCAGCTGCACAGGCTAGCTCGAGTTGCTTTCTCACATAGGAAGAAATGGTACAGGATGAGTGCATTTACACGGAGGGGCCGCTGTGCCATCATGTTCACGTGGGTATTAAGCACAGCGTTCACCTGGTTGGTGCAGGTATGACCCTAAGGCAACTCCTCGTGCAGTATCCCAGCGTTACTGACTGCAGCAGTGCTTCCTCGGCAGGGGTAAGTGCAGTGAACCTGGCCACCAGGCATGGGAGCACCAAAACCTGGGTAAGCAACTTGCTGTGAATTTTGCAATGATGACTTTTTGAGTCTCTTACTATCAAGGATTATGAATGACCTCTCCTTCCCTGGAAAAGTCAGTGTCAGGGCAGGAGAGTCGTAACTGATAGGCCTTTTTGGCAACATGTTGGTAGCATCCCATGCATTCACTGCTTGTGTTATTCCTTGGGGCTCTGGAGACCTTCTGAAATGAAGCCTTCACCTCCTGGAGAGGCTAGTGCCATAGCATTGCCTTCGGCATCAAAACAGATCCTGTCTCCATGGCCCCAGGGTCCAAGTAGCTCTGCTGATACCACTGAGAGCACGAAGCACGTGGAAGACTCACCTCTGGAGACGTGTACTGCTGTAGCAGGTCCCTCACCCACTGATCCATGTCCCGAATGCTTGGGGAGTGGAAACTAAGACACTTTTGTAGGTGCACCAGTATGATTTTTGTGAACTGTAAATCAGAAAGCTTGTAGATCACTGGGATATATAAAATGGTGTCTGAGGCCCTCACACAGAGCTGGAAGAGCTCCTGCTCTGGCCAGCCAGAGCCTGCTTTGTCCCAGGGGTTTTTGACTTGATGGGGCAAGAATCAAATATCAAAGGGAGATTCTTCCCAACTCACTTCTCTCGATTTCAAGTGCTCTCAGGGTCAGGCCACGCTCGTAGAACAGTGCGTGCAGATCCATGTTGGCACTAGACGCCTGATATTCTGCTATAATGTCCTCGATTTTCACAATTTCACCTGGATGTTGCTTCATAATTCAGGGCAGCTCTTCCCCGCCATCGCCTGCCTGGAACTTACATGTCTACGTAATGACTTCAGCCGCTCGAGTCAGCAGATCTTGAGTCAGCCACATCTGGCTGAGATCCCTGAACTCTGCCATACTTTCACGAGGAGCTGCCATCTCGATTGTGTTCCCTCCAGACTCTGTCGGCACCATGGATTAAGATCAGCTCATTAAAAAGTATCCGTGCAGTGGCGTTGCTTTGGAAAAAGCCAGATTAGTTTTTACACTGCCACTGAATATGTAAAGAAATGTTGATTTTCAAAACAAAGCAGGAACACACACAAAAAAAGAAGAACTTCTCCATGAGCTAGCCTGACAGCTCTTCTGGCTTCATTGCTTGCCTAAGTGGATGCAAGATGGTTTTAGTCTATTAATTTGGTTTTGGCTTTAGGAGTATATTAAGCTGGCAGCCACAGGTTTGTGAGGTTTAAAGCATAAAAAGCTTGTATTTGCTCCAGTGCGAAAACTGGCAATAGAGCAAATTATAATTAGTTCCCATTGCACTGCTTCTAGTGCTTGCATGAAAAGGGAAGGTCCCTTTGATGTCTCTAAATTTGTGTTCTGTGCAATCCTTTCATTTTCAAAGAGGTTCATGAAATTTAGCTATAAAATTCAATGGCCTACGTCTTGTTCAAGGCCTTTGAAAGTTGAGGGTAAGAAGCAGATGGTCTAGAATGAATAGATTAAAATCATCTTGCATCTACTCAGGCTGGTTGTGCTGCCAAAGACATCATTTTTAATACCACTGCTTGATAGGCAATGGAAAAAAAAATCTCACTAGACTCCAAGTGCCTCGGGGATTTCAATGTATTTGATGCAATTCTAACCGCTGGGTAAGGATGCTTTGAATGCATTCCCAAGGACTGGCACAGGTTCCTTTCTCCTTGTGAAGTCCTAAATGGTTTGCAACAGTATTTGCTCTTCAAGCTGTGCGCTCCCCCTGCAGAAGCTGCTGTTTCCCCAGCTGGATAGGAAAGAGGCTCCAGTGGCTGTGGTACAAGGCCTTGCTTAGAAAAGCCCAGAGCCAGGAGAAATGAAAGGGAAACCATGTCTGGGATCATCCGCTCCTTCTCAGCCAGAAGGAGAAGAGCTGTTCCCTGCTGCGTGCTCTGCTGGATGGTTCAGCTGTTCCAGTGGGCAGTCACGGGACTGCTGCGCTTCCCCAGGGAGAGCATTTCACAGCTTTTACAACTCTTGCTGTTACTGAAATTTCCTGATATTTGGAAATGACGTGAATGAGATAAAAATCTGTCTTATCATGCCATTAGGATTCTTATTGGAAGCTGCAAGTCAGGGTTTGTATTACTAAATATATACAGGGCTGCCAAACCCCAGCATTCAAAGATGATGAGTCAGGTCTTCTGAAAATCACGGCTCATTCAGAAATCAAGAGCTTTCCAAAATAATAAATGTCAAAGTCTTTCTCTTTTTTTTCTTTTTTTTTTTTTTTCCTTTTCTTTTCTTTCTCTCTCTCTCTCTCTCTCTTTTTTTTTTTTTTTTTTCCCATCTGGATTATGAATATTTCAGATTCTGACTTGCACTTCTCCTCCACATCAATAGGAGCTGGAAAGTCTTGTAATTATAATTTATTTAGATGAAAGCTGGGGTCCATGAATTGATGTGAAGCCAGGCATTGGAGCTTGGAGGAAAATGGCAAATACCAAAAGATGGGTGCTAAAACTGTAACAGCAGAAGGCGTGGTAAGGTTTTTATGTACTTTTCCATCTCTTATTCTTCCCGTATAGCCACCACAGTGCGGTCCCGTGCCTCCAAACAGGAGCCTCCTCCCTGTCTCCGAACCCATATGACAGGGCAGGCGGTGTCCAGGAGACATGGGAGGGAGGAAGGAGAAGGGGAAGGCTGGGGAAGGCGTTCACACCTCGTATCATTGCTGCACGTGGGGCTCGTTCAGCAGCATTTCTGAGCTCCTGCATCAGCCCTTGCACAGTGTGTCACCGCTCGCCTTCGGTGCTGCCGCTGCCCCCTGCGCTTGGCATCGCCCCTGGCAGTGCCCTGCTGCTGGAGCCGAGCCCGTGAGAAGCGCAGGAGGTCAAAAAGTGCAGAAGAACAATGAGTGGTGCTGGTGCTCGGCTGCCGGAGCATCTTCGGGTCCTGAATGAGGTGGTGGGAAGCTGGGACAGGCAGCGTCCCCGTGGTGTCTGTAGGGAAGGTTGCCTGTCCCCTCACGCCTTGTATTAAAAGTGAGCAAAGAGAAGGGAGAGGAGGGTGTCCTCTGAGAAATGGGGTCACAGCTCCAGGTTGTGACCGAGAGGGAGGAGTGTTTTAGAAGTGCCTGAGGCCACTTGTAGGCAGCTAGTGAAGGCGTGCGATAAAGCTGCCCTTTCATCTCTGCCCCCATCGCACCGGGGAAGGCAAACACCTTGCCCTCAGTGAGGCCGGTTTGATCTCGGTGGCTCGCAGGCCACAGGTCTCAGAGGTGGTGGGAGGTAGAAGCTGTTGTGGCAAAAAGCTGCCAGGCAGAACTGCCCAGGACCATGCCCTGCTCCTTTCATCCCAGGAAGGAAGCGTGAGACAAGCTTGGGTCCGGCACAGACGGAGGCTTCGCGGTGTGGGCTCCCGCAGGTAACGTGTCAGCGTCAAGGTTTTAGCCCTGAAACGGTTTTAACTTGCCTGTGGTGTCAGCTCTCCTGCTCCAGCTCTGAGCTCCCACGACTGTTGTTGGCAAGCAGTCTTAGAAAAGTGGAGGTGAGAGATTTTAGCAGGGAGCTCAGGATTGCTCAAAACCAGTGACTCAGCTCCTCCAGAGCTTCTTTCCCTCCCTCTCCTCCCTTCAAAAGAGGGGTTTATTCATCTGGTTTCTCATTTCCAAACACGTAACGTGGGCTGGGGTCAGAGTCTCAGGTTTCCTACAACAGTAAGAAATAAAGCTTTTATTCCTTAAATTAAACCTGCTTCCCCTTCATCTCACTTGGCTCCAGGAACAAGATTTCAAGGCACTCAAAGCCACGGCAACAACAGCAGCACTGCCACCACTGCCACCAGATGTGCCCAGACAGAAGAACATTGGGAGAGCTGGCAGTAAGGCCACTTTTGGAGACCAGCCAAGGTATGCTGTGGTCGGGCAGGGAGTGAGAGGCAATTTTATGTATCTCCATCTAATCTAATTCTAGACACAGACACAGAACAGTTCCAGGCCTCCCAGTCATTACAGGCTTGTCTGCTGCCCAGAGCTGCCTTTTGCACAAGTCTCGCTTTTCCCCAATTGCAGAGTCTAGAAGAAAGAGGAACCTAAGAACCCTTATTGGATCTTGATGCTAAACCACAAATTCTTTCTGAACTGAGACTTAGTGTCACATTTGCCCCAAGAACTGGGCCGCTGGGTTTGCAGATGCCACCGAGACACTGTCTGAGATCTCCTCTAGCTTCTGGGCTGTTGGTGTGTCCCAAACTTGGAGCGAACGCTGCACCATTGGTAGCTCAAACCTCCTGACTTGAGGCAGGGAGGCAGCGTTATGGATGAGTAAGTATTTCACATAGAGCTGAGTCACCATTATTTTTAAGCTCTGTGAACACACTCTCGAACTTGTACTTAAGTATTGTTATCTGATAGACGGATCTGAACATGTTGCTCTCCTTAGGGCAACCTTTCTCTTTGCTGCTTCTCAGGCCCTTTATTCTCACTCCTCGCTAACCCTTTCTCCAAGGGGCAGGCACGGTGTTTGTTTCCTCCAGCTCGGGGCTTCTGCCACTTCCCTGGGCACTGGAGGAAACCTGTTGCCTAAGGAAACCAGACAAGTGAGCTGGATGTCACAGGACAATGTTCCATTTCAATCGGTAATCTCAGCAACTTAAAACTCAATTTTAACTGGAGGAAAAAAAAGGCGAGCATGACCTTTAAGCCAGCTAAGCCTGGACTTCACTTGTGGGAACCTTCATCACCAAGTGTCACTGGGGCTCCATGCAGACCCATGAAAATTGCTGCATAGAGCCTGGGTCTAAATTACACCCTGGCAATTGAAAGCTGTCTTCTGTTTTTGCTCCTAATGAGCAAGAATTTCCCCTGCCAGCTCGGGATGCCTTCTCTGATCTGTTAGCCTGGCTCCTTTAATTTTCCTTGCGCTGCAACAATTTACCATGGCCCCAAGTCTCCTGTGCACAGCAGGCATTTCCCCCGTGCAGACAGAGGAGAGCTCAGCTCCTGCCTAGCTGGTGAAGGCTCCGTAACCCAAAATTGGGTTGTCTCGTAGCTGTTTTGGTGGAGCCCGGTAATTTGTCTGAGCTGGAAAATCCCCAAACTGCAATCACTGCCTGGGACGCTTGAATGGAAAATGACAAAATCATAACGTGGCTCATCTCCCCGTGGTGAATTACTGTGTGTCTGCATACAGACCTATCTATAGGTCCGTGGGGCTGGGCCATCCAGCGTGACGTTAAGCCACTCTGGGCCTTTGTTTTGGCTCTGGGGTGGGTTAAACACAGAGGAAGCACAGCACCCTTGACTATTCTAACAACAAAGGGTTGTTAAACCCGGGGGATCTTCTGATCCTCTGCAAACACCTCAGGCAAGAGGCTGGTGACCTCCTCCTTTCTCCCGTTTCATCAGGGACAGATGGATGCTCACACCTCCTGCCAGGAAGGGACGTGCCACCTGGGCCAGAGCGGGGCCTCACAGGGCCTGTAGATGTTGGCCAAATTCTGAGGGTGACTTCATGTGGGTGCTTCTCAGTTTTGGTGGAGCACGGGTGTATCTGGGGCACTCCCAAGCTTTAGGAACTGGCTTTGGAGCAAGAGGAGTCCAACAGGGGGCCCCCAGCCCCTGGTGGGGCCTGGTTCCTACACAGACACGAGGCCCGAGCAAGGAGGTGCCTGGAGCTACCCAGACCTAGAGTGAAAGCCTAAACACAGCAAGCTCATTAGTGCAGGGCTGCGAGAGGCACATGAGGTCACTTGGGGACCTTGCCTTAGTCCTCCACCCACCCGTGTCCTCAGGCCGGGGCGCGACGAGTAGCTCCGAGGAGCCGCCTGGTGCATGGGGCCTTGCAGCCGGGCATGGAGGCCGCAGGGAGAGGCTCCCTGTGTGGCTGAGGGGCCTCTTTGCAGCAGGAGCAGAGTGAGGATCCTTGCCAAAGGGCAGCAGTTGAAGCCCAAGGTGCTGCTTGTGCCAAGACCCCAAACCCTGCTTCCCACTGCTGTCCCACGGGGCACTGCTGGCCATGGGGCAGTGACCACGGGCGACAGGAGCCCGGCTCCGATTTAGGGTGATCGGGCGAAGGTCAAGCAGGCCAACACCACGTTTCTGCATCTCAGCATCCAAATAGAAGCAGGCTTCTGCAGCTTCTTTTTATTACCATCATAAAGTGAATATGGCAGCTTTCGGAGATGGGGTACGAGATAAGCCTGCAACAAAGCTGAGCATGCAGGTAATTTTCTTGTAATTGCTGTTGTAGGGCAGTAGAAATGAAAAACCATGTGTCTAAGGGTATACACGCCCTCATCCCCTGATTAGATGCATATAATGAGATGGAAAGCTAATCTATCATATTTAGAATCAGTCAATTAGAGGGTTAGGGCTACGGATGCATTTAGCTCCGGCATTAGGGAGATATTTAAACCACACGCTGCACTTAGTCATTACTATGCTAAGTGATAGTAGATGCGGGTCACCCTATATATGGGCCGTGGTAATCAGCTTGAAGTATTACTAATTAAGCCTTTTCACCTTTGGGCTCCCTTCCATGCCACCACGCGCAAAGTGGGCCATTAAGGTCACGGTGACATGCTCTTTAAAACCCAACACCCACTGTTTGTTTGGAGTCGAGAGTGCACCAAGCGTTTTGGCTTTCCAGTTCAGGCTCTGCTGTGTGGGGAGAGCTGTAAACAAGAATTTTTTTTGTCAGGTACCTTGGCCTGCCCCATGCAAACATGAGGTGGCAGCTGCCTGCTGGGCACTGCCAGCCCCTCACTCGCTGCCCCTTGCCCACCTGCCATTCGTTGTAGCCCAGGACCATCAGATGAAGAAACCAGGTCAAACCAAGGCTGGCTCTGGCGTCTCCCACCTGGCCACCTCTGCTCCCATTTTTTGGAGGACCCGATCACCCAGTGGAGGTCAATGAAAGCTGCAAGTGCTTTAGGTACTCTGGAAAGCGGCTTATGCGATTAGGTGGCAGGTCAAAAATAGAGAAGACTGCGAAGGAAGTCCTAAAAACTGTGGGTGTGATACGGTGATGCTTGGTGGTGGCTTTACCTCCCTCAGCTGCCCCCAGCAGGACACAGCTGGGCACCCCGAGAGCCCTACCTGCCTCTGGTACCAGCCCCTTCTTCTACAGGTTTGATGGACTCCCTCTTGCCAGAAGCCCTTTGTGATGTTATTTTTGTACGAACGGGGCCTGCATCTGTTTTTAAGACTCCCCCCTGCTCTGCTGGTGGCAGATCCACAGACTGCCCCCTGCACGCAGCCTGGAAGCCTCTGGAAAATGGAGCTCGTCACAGCGTGACCACGCAGAGGAGGTGGAAAACCAAGCTCTCTGCAGCCCAAGGGGAGCTACTTCTCTGGGCAGTTTCTCTCTCACAGTGGTACTGAGAAATTCCCAGCAGCGTCCAGGCCCTGCTTTGCTGAGAAACAACAACCCTGACCTTAAAATTTCACCTCCCCATCCCTTCATCAGATGCTAATTGCTCCACTTCAGCCCTAATTTTGGGTCTGCAAGGGAGGGTTGCTGGGCAAAATTGTGTAGCCTGTAATGGGTAAATCTGAATGTGTGCCCATAACAACAATTTCAGGCACCTAAAAACCTTGTCCCTCTGGGAGGAGTCTTCGCAAGCAGGTAGGAGCTTGCACGGAGGTCTCCGAGGAGGGTGCAGCGTTTGTCTGCCTGCTCACCAGGTCTTGGCTTTGGCACAGCCCAGAAATGACCCCAAGCCCTGGCTTTTTTTCAGGGCACGGGGGAAGCGTTTCCCTGTCTCCTCTCATCGGGGTGGGGCTGGTTGGCAAAATCCCCCCCGGCTTGGAGGTGCTGGAGCCCTGCCCCAGGGGTGATGCAATGTGCCGCGGCTCTTGCACGGCCGGGGCAGGAGAGTGGCCACGGTGCCCGTGGTCTTGGGATGGCACAGGGCAAGGGAGGAGCAGCTGGAGGGCTGCTGGGGCTGTCAGCTTTCTTGGCAACCCCCTAATGTTTCTCTGCCTGTTCTTCTATGGGGAAGAGGATGGAGGGTGGGACATTCAGGGATTCGTGAACATCCACGACTCAACGCCACGCTGCCAACAGAGCACGAAATCACGATGCTGAGCTGGTTGAGCTGCAAGCACCCATGGCAAAAAGCCCATGAGGAACGTTTTGTGTTTTCCCCGCGTGCTGACCAGTGCGTTGGTGGCCACACGGAGCCACACTGCTCCTGGGGGCTGCTCCTGGGCAGGCTGCATCCACCAAGAGCTGCCAAAATGGGGACCCTTCAGGTCACATCCTCAGGTTGTCCATATTTGCTAGTCACAGAGGGACTTCCCACCTCCCGCTGATCTGTTTGCAGGTTGTGCTCTGGTGCGTCTGGGCTCTCGCAGGCCGGTCAGTGACTGGACAGGTCTTTGCAAAGCCACGTCAGGCCACGCCAGCCCGCGGACGTGCCGCACTGTGCGCGGGCTCCTCGGTGTCTCACCCTTCCGCGTTGTTAGGGCTCTGATCCTCTGGTGTTACTTCAGCTCCCCAAATGGGAGGAGCAGCGTTGCGCCAAGGAGAAAGTTTAAGCTTGAGCTGTGAAAAGGTGATTTTATCGCTGTTTGTGCCGTGTTTTGTTTATTTTTTTTTTTTTTGGGGGGGGGGGGGGGGTTGTTGTTCATCTCCCAGCTCTGCGTGCTCCTCCTGTGCTCTGTCAGTGCTGGAAGCTGACGTACACAAGCGCGGCTCTGTCGGTCTCGTAGGGCCGAGCAGGCCCGTGCTGCTTGAGCAGATTGCTGCCATGGTTTTGAAATCCCAGCCCTGCATCGCTCAGCACCACAACAGGGCCGGAGCTGCTCACTTTTCCTCACAAAACGATGGACAACGGGGTCCCTACCACTGTGGCTGCCCTTGGTGCTGGCAGGCGGGCCCTCTCCTCTCCCATCTCAGGGAGCTTCGAGCACCCTCCTCCACCTCCACACGGCTGCAGTGTGGAGCCCCAGCTGGCCCAGCACCGCTGCTTTTGTGGTTATTTTGGTTGTTTTGACCTCTGATGGTTTCCTGCAGCCACCAGAGGTGTCCCACCAGCCCCGCTCCCACCAGCTGGGGAGCAGAGGGGAGGAAAGAGCCCTCGGGTTGTGTTTTGGGGAGGTGCTAGATTGTTGGTTTTTGGGGGGTTTATTTTTTTTGTGTATGTGTTTTTGTTTTTTTTGGTTATTTCCTCCTGTTTGCTTTCAGCCACAGCATCTCTTGGTCTCGCTTCAGACACCTGGACGCTTGAGGGAGGGGGCTCAGCCCCACGCTTGTATTCCTGGAGGCAGCGCTAGAGCCTCAGCCCCGCGGTGACGCTGCCTGCCACCGCTGTTGTTTTACCGGGGCGCGTGGCAAACAAGGCACGCTGTTTGTCCTGGCCTCCTGCCCGGCACCACAGCCAGCCCTGCGGGATGGACACCCATGCTCACAGCTCCGTTTTCAGTGAAAGGCAGCCCCCAAAGGCCGATTTTTGGGACCCCATGTGGCGGGTGAGCAGGTGCTGGGGCTCCTGCGCAGCATCAGGTGGCAAGTCAGGTGTTGCAAGAAGCACACGAAGAAGCACACTGCTCTCCGTCCTCCGTCAGCTGCTGCCGCATGACTCAATATTTGCTCTGGTTATGGCTCTCTTCTTATCAGAGCTTCCTACCCCTTCACCCCTCCGTTTCCCCCCTTCCCGACAGCCGTGGCTCATTTCTCCCTGCCTCACGGCGCCGGGCAATGAGCACCCAACGCCGCCGATCCCTGAGGAGTGCCCGTCCCGCCGGGGTGGCTGAGCCTGTCCCAGCACCCTGGGCAAATCCGTCCAAATAAAACCAAGGGAAAGGATAAAAGAGCACTGAGGCCTCATCCCGCTGTGCCCACAGGGCCAGATCCCACTCTTTTGGGATGGGAACGGGGTGTTAAGGGCTGGGGAGAGGTACTGGGGTGCCTGAGGAGCTGCTCAGCCTCCTCATACCTGGCAGAGCTGCGGGGTGGCCCTCGTGTGCCCGTGGCTTCCAGCAGCAGCTCGGGGCAGCCAGCACTGAGCCAGGGTCGTTTCCCAGGCCCTGACATCTCAGGGCTTTTTTGGCTTTCTGCCCTTGGTTTCGTTTGTGGGTTGTTTTTGGTTTTTCTCCCCCCCTCAGAAGTCAGGTGCCCGTGTGTCACGCTGGCTTCCACCGGGATGAAGCCGGCTCCTGCAACTGCTGCCCCAGCTTCCCATCTGCCTTCCCCTCTCCCGGAGCTGGAGAGCGGTCGAGACAGGCCTTCATCCAGGCATGTTCCCCGTGTGCGTCTGCCTGCTGGATGTGTTGATTCCCCATTAATCTCAAGCTCGCTTTGATCAGCAATGTAATAACTCGCTGGCATGAGTTCCCGTACAAATTTTGCTTTTGTGCAGAGGAGCTCCTTGGCTTGAGCTTCTCCCTTCCTGACAGAAACGAGTTCTATCTGACAGACTCACCTTGCTGCTTTGCGCACAGAGCAGTAATTCACCCTTCAAGCGGCAGCAGAACAACTTCTCATCCCCACAGCATCGGAAAAACAGCCAGGGGGCAACGCGGGGTGCGAGCTGTGGGGCTGTTATCTGCTCTGCGCCGGCTGGCTGGGCTCCCCCGCTGTATTTTAGGACACATGAACCAGCAGGGAAACGCTTCTCTTCACGTGAGGAAACTCCAGTGATTGCAGGAACAGCTTTGTCCCAAAAAAATCTACCAGTCTGCTGGCTGGTAGACCCCATGGGAATGGTTGCAGCCAAGCAAACGCCCCTCAGGCCCAGGCAGCTGCGGGGCCATGCAAGGCTCAGACATATCCCTGCGCAGGGCTCCTAAAAACACGTCCTGCAGGCCTGACTCCTGTCCAGCCCGGCCTCCAAAGCCGTCCAAGCTGAGCCAGAAGCTTCCAAACAAAATTCCATCAAAACTTCCCAAATTTCTCTGGTCCGTGTTTTGCGCGGGACTCTGATGGGAAAATATTGATTCTGGGCTTTAGAGCGGCTGCTTCGTGCATTTGATGAATTTAATAGCACCGAAGTTTGGCCTGAGCTCTCCTGGTCTGGTTCCATTTTTATCTTTTTAATGCAGCCCTAAAAGCCCCGTAGGTATTGACATTAGGAAGAGCCAAATTCAACAATGATGCAGCAGAACTCCTCAACTCAGCCACTGCTGGCCAGCTCGGCCGCGGGCAGCTCAGAGCAGCATTTCTTTTTCCTTTCTAACTTCCAGATCACATTCAGAACAGAATGTTTGCAAAGGCCCTTTCTGGAGAATTTCGAGCGCTTCTGCAGAAAAATGAGCAAATGTAGTCTGAGCTGCTTCCTGGTTGACAAAGTTAAAAACAAACAAGCAAACAAAGAAACCAGGAGTGTGTGGCATGGGCAGTGCGAGGCGCTGAGATCCAACCCCAGCATTTCCCTCCTGACTGCTGGAGCTGCTCTGCCCCAGGGCCCTGAGGGTGATGCCATGGCTGGGGTGGTGTGGGTGGAGGTGAGAGGAGCGGACACGTGTCCAGGACACCGCTCAGTAACGCAGCAATGAGACCTCAGATTGAAGAAACAAGTAACCACCCAGGGGCTAAATCCATTGTGAGCTGGGCTGTGTTTTTCCCCTGCAGGATTTTTAGGGGGCTGCAGCTCCTGCTCCAGCCAAATAGTGAATTGGGGTGGCCCAGGGAACTGCCACACGCCTTGCATCCCTGACAGCACCCTTCAGCTGCTTTAATCACACCACCTACCATTCCCAGCAAGGTGCCACGCTGAGCCGTGCTAAAGGGAGCATCAGAGATAACTGGGAAGTGTTTTGGCACCTCTGAATCAAAACCTTTCCAGGACCTGTCCCGCTTGGACCCAGCCTAAAGCAAAGGTGTTGGTTGCTCCTCTCCCTGCACAGGGATTTATCCTCCCAGGGGCTACCCAAAATACCCTAAAGTGATGAGAGGGGGGAAAAATATTTTAATTGGAGAGCTTGCTTGAGACTGAGGGGGAAATTACACTCCAAGGAGAGGCAAAAAAAAGGAACCTCATCTCAGCATCTGTGCTGTTTGCACCCTTTCTGGGTGCCCTCGATGGGCGTCTTCCCCACAGCATCTGGTGAAAGAAAGTCTAAAGTCTGGGCTTGGTTTGGCCCGGCGGTTTATTTTTAGCTGGGATGGCTTGTGACAGCAGAACGGCGTTGCAACACTGCAGCTCTTGTTTGTGGCTCCCTTGTACTTTGCTCCTGGATTAAGCTAAGGCTCCTGACAGGGTCTCCTTGTGCTGCAAGTGCCACGGATGTCGCAAGAGACATCCTGCGGGCTCCCTGCGGGGCGGCATCGCCCGGCGAGGAAAGGCCTGCAGGGGCAGGAGGGGGGCACGCAGCCAGCAGAGCAGAGCCAAAGACCAAAGTGATGGGGCCAGGGAGGTGGATGAGCCCCAGTGATGGCTGAACCCTAAAACCTACAGCTCACGGCTGTCACCGACCCTCCCTGCACAAAGCAGGCTTCATGGACCAGCTTCTTACGTGGTGTAAGAGATGATAAAGGAGTAGGGACTGGGCCTCCTTGCTCATCCTTTACGTGCACGTGCTCGGTTCCCATGTAAATCCCATCCCTTCTGCCCAGGGTCGTGCGAGAGGAGCGAGACCCCCCTGAGCCCGGAGCTGCACGGCCTGCCCTGAGCCCCACCTCCTGTGCCCCTCTCCTAAAGCGCTGCAGGATGCCGGCAGCTTTCTGCTCGCTTCGTGGTTTCATGGCAGTTGCCTGACACATCGATATGAGAACTAATTAATTTTGGCTACAGGGCAGGCAGCAGCTTCGGCAGCCTCAGAGCGAGCGAGGTCGGGATTTCAACACGAGCCCATTTAGAGAACTCGCCGGGGCTCAAGCCGAGCGGCCTTCCCGCTAGGATTTGAGTTTGGATCGCTGCTTCCTTGCCGTGTTTGCAAGTCTTGTCCTGTTGGCGAGGCCAACGTGAAGCCAAATCCCGAAGACGTCGGCGGATGACTCTGTTAGACGCACGGGGCAGCCGTCAGAGCCACGGCACCATTGGCTCACAGGCGTGCAGTCACTGCAAAACAATTATTGACTTAAGAAAATTCCTTTGCTGCTGTCCCAGCTTTCATTTGATGATGTTAAAAGGTCAGAGGGAAAATTAGAGCTCTTTTTGCCCTAATCCCTTTAAGTGCTAAATTCATGGAAAGCAATTGAACCAACAATTTAGATTAAGGCAATAGCTTCAGATGATGGAGAAACTCTGATCCTCAAAGGATGCCTGAATGAGACGCGGCTTTTCAGAAGGAGATTGAAATTGCCCGTGGCCTCCTGTTACAAAGATCCTCCCCTTCGGCCTGGGACATGAATAATGCGAGAGCCCCACGCTCACCACGCTCGGCTCTGCAACATGCCCTTAGCTCACAGCGAGCGGCTCCGAGAGGCAACAATAAATAGAGGGGAAGAGAAAGGTCTGTGTCATGGCTCCAAATTAATCTGTTTCCCAAACAAATCATTACTGCTGCTAGCAGACTGCATTTATCACACTGGTGCTAACAGTCCCTGGTAGGGCTCAAACACCCTTTGGGTTTTTTCTCCCTGTCTAGTTCTTTTCCAAACTTCCTCTGGATCCCCAAGGCTAGAAAAGGAGCCCGGTGAGCACACAGCATGGCCAGCCTGGTAGTTTTACTGTCGTCTTTCCCCTGTGAGGCAGCCCTTTGAGATCTCAGGCACGACCATTACCTGTGCCGGTGAAGGAGAAAAGCCCTCTTATTTTCAGTAGCAGCGTGCTGAATCCCCACGTGCCACCCTCACATGGCACTTCCAGCTCGGTCCCGCGCCCCCGCGTTTCGACTTTAATTTTGTTTCAAGTTTTAGATTTTTCCGAGGAAATTTCTCGTCCTGAGAACTGTTCTCAGAAACATATTTTCCATGACCGGCTCCTTCAGAAATGTTATTGCTGGCTTGGGATAATTCTTGTTTAAAATTGAACGAGATTGAATTTCTCTCACTGGAAAATTCAGACAACAACACTTTTTTTATTATCAAAACCCAAACAAGTAATAAATAATTTCCTAAGAACTTACACAACCTAGCATTGGAAGTCCTTCATGGGAAAACGCTGCCTTCCACTGCCTGCGCGTGTTTCTAAGGAAAATAATGGTGAGGGGGGGTGAAAGGAAAAGCACAGAGGATAATTACAAACCCTGCTTATCAACCTGCTCCTAACCGTTCTTTGGAGTGGTAGGGAAATATGTAAAACGCTGAACCACTCTGTGTTTTACGCTGCTTTGAAGTGTGGCCTCCAAAGAAATTTTCACTCGCAGTGCTTCAGCATTTCCCTAACGGGGGAACTGTCTTTGAAGGGCAGCCACTTCTGTGCTCTCCAGAAAGGAGCCCGGGACAGACGGCCTGGCTGGAGACGGAGCTGCCGTGCCCCTACCCCACAGAAGGGCCGGGCAAAGCAGGGAAATGTCAAGGTCTTGCTGAGAAAATCCCACCTCGGTCCTTCTCCTGCAGCACGCAACCTCCGGAGATGCACAGAGCAGCATCTTCAAAGCACAAACACAGTTTTGGTGTGCAGAGGGGGGGCTGGGGTCCCTGAGGACATTCAGAGGTGCCCCTTCAGGGATGCTATAGGGTGTGCTCCCCACCCCAGCCTTTCACCGTGCCCCTTTTCCCTGGGCTGCAGCGGATGGCCCCGCACAAACCTGGAGAGGAGCTGGGTGTCGGCGCTCGGGACGCAGGTGTTGGCAAGTGCGGGCGGGCTGCTAAAAATATCCCGCCTGCTTTATTCTTGTTTCAAAGGCCATTAAGTGTTTCTATTTGTCTTTTTCATCTTCGGCGTGGAGAACTGCCGAGTACTCCCACTCAGCCCTTACAATCCCCCAGCTCTCAGGTTCTTCCAAACGGGAGGACCTGGGCACAGATCTGTGCACCCAAACGCTCGGCGCTGTGCCGTGCCAATACCCTGGGCAAGGAGCTTGAATTTCAGCTGGTTTCAGCCCCTCTTACACCACCATCCTTCTGCCGAGTGCAGGCTGTGGGCTGGCTGCTCGGAGCACAACCAAATCCAAACACTTCACCTGAGCGTGATCCACAGAGGAGATTTTCATGCAGAATATTTGGGCCTGCTTCTTATATAGCATTGGGAGTGCTGCGAGGAGGGAGCTGCTCGCCTGTTTGGGGCACAACCAAACCTAAACCAGGCAAGCTCAAGGCCCAGCAAAAGAGCAGGGCTCGGCCTCCTCCCCAGCTCTCCCAGCAGACAAAATCCCGGTGCTTTCCCCCATTGACACACGCTGCCACTGCCCTTCCGTGTGCGCACGCCGCGATTCCCAGCAGCGCCGCCGTTTCAGTCAGCCTAATGTGTTTGCTTAGGCACCGACATTAGTGTCAGGAGCACTTAATGCAAAGGAAACTTCCCAGGAGAGCACCGCTCGCTGCCAGAGCAATCAGTCTTGTGCGCGGAGTGTATAAACCGTGCGGCGTCCGCTGCAGCGGGCTGGGTGATGAATTGGCCACCACCAATTCCTCAGCCAGAGGCCCGCTTCCAGCCAGGCCATCTGCAAAGAGTCTGCTCTGTCCCGTGTCGGATGCCCACGCTGGCATCTGATGGCGTTGAATCTGGAAGCACAGCTTTAAAACAGACTCACCTGAGCAGGTTTTTTGGGGGAGGATTTAACGTCAGCCTTCCCGTGTGACCTGAGCTCTGAGAGCAACTGCACGCCTCTGTCTGTGCAGTCAGGGCTCTTCTGAGGCAAATGAGCAGGGACCTGGCTGGCTCCCTGCTTGAGAAGTCCTCCTTGCTCTGTGATTTGTTTGCTGCTTTGATTTTTTTTTTCAAGTTTCTTTGTCTTTGATGTCAAGGAAACAGTTAGGAGGAATTCGAGCTTAGTGTGGAGGTGCAGAGGTAATTGGAGATTACGTTCGTATCTGCTGCCTGAGTTTTAAGGGCAATTCTTGGAGCAGTTCTTGCTCTCTAATCTCTTCTTCCAGAGCCACTGTAATCGCAGCTACATCAAAAATGCACCTCTCCTGCCTGCTGTGTTATACCTATGTGAGGTACACAGGGGGTCTGGTAATGCCAGGTCCCTTGGGTCCAAGGGCAGAGCCCTCTGGCCGTGCCGTGCCACACACCCATCTACTGCAGCACGCAGCACCTTGCACACTGCCATCAGAGCGGTTGTGATTATTCCAGGGGATTTGGGGGCTGGATTTGCCTAGGGCTGGTGCCTGGGCCGAAGAGGCCATTAATTAGCCCAAACAATATTGAGTTTCGGTAGCTTTTAGGAACTGCAGATCCTCTTTAAACAGACAGATGCCTCCAAGTGGGTGCGTCTGAGTGAGCAGCCCGTCCCATCCCATCCCATCCCATCCCATCCCATCCCATCCCATCCCATCCCATCCCATCCCATCCCATCCCATCCCATCCCAGGGATGCACATCCTGCTCCAGCCAGGATTTCACATCCCTGCTGCAGATCCTGAGTGCCGGGGCATGGGGTCCTGTAACCTCCATCCCTGTCCACATGGGCTAACATGGAGAGGATGCTCAGTCACTGCCTTTCTTTCCACTTATCTACCTGAGGAAAAGGGAAAATTACAAACACAACCATGAACAATAGCATGCAATGACCACATCGCAAATCATATTTAAACCCCAAACCCTCGAATTCTCCACCCCATGGAGAACATCTCCGAGCTCCCACTCCCCTGGCTGGCTGGCGGTGCTGAAGCCGGTGTTTTCTGACTGCTGGAGAGCAGAATTGGAAATATTCACACAAAGGGACTGCACGGGCTCCTGCAGCTGCTTCTCTGGAGGCTTTGGCAGCTGAAACGCACAGCAAAGGGCACCCGTCAGTGGTCCTGCCACCCGGCAGCTCCCCGGACCCTTGGCATTTTGCAGCCCTCGGAAAAGGTTTCTTGCTTAGGGCTGTGTTCGTGTTTGATGTTTTTAAAACACTAAGCAGACACTGCGCTGCTAATCCTGCCAGACTTGCAATGAAGCAGATATGTAATCCTTCACGGGGATTAAATTTAATAGCAATAAAGTACATTTAAGAATTACACTGTCAAATGCCTGCCTAGGCAGAGGAAAATATTCTGAATTTGAGCTTCTCAAGAAATCTATTTCCAGTTGTTATTGCCTTTGAAAGCCTCTGCTGTGTGTGGGGGAGTAAGAGTGAGAAAAAACAGCAGCAGGCAGTGCCAGGTCACCGGATCCTGGACACTTGGTGGAGAAACGTTTGCCTGTGACTTACAGCAACATTCACAGGGGGGTACACAGCGCTGTACAGCCACTGATGTGCACCTGACTGCAGGTGTAGGTGTGTCTTCAGGGGCACCCCGTGTATGGGGAAAAGCCTCGAGCTGTAGGAGACACGTTCATGCCAGCTGAAGGATTTGGGCTATGGGAGGTCTGCGAGGTCTGTTGGAGGGATGCAGGAGGTGCTGGGCAGGATCAGTGAGCTGCTGCCTTGCCCTGTTAATGAGCAACTGGTGGGGATTTGAGTAGGGGACGGGGGGAAGCATCCGCCAGGAGCTGGGCAGCAAGGAGACATCCCTGAGCCTCTGAATTTGGATCCCCACCTGATTCAGGAAACGTGGCTTTGATTTGCTTGGGGTTTGGCCCAAGCTCTGGGGAAAGCAGTGAGGGTTCCCAGCTGACGAGCAGGTTTCTTAGCTGAGCAAACAGCTGATCTAACAACTTAATTTAACAGTGGTTTCAGCAACTGATTGAAAGCTTTTACTCAGCCTCTGCCATGAGCCCGAAGCAGGTGAAAGACCCCCCTCTGCCCCTGCTCCCGAGGCTGTGGCCGGGAGCCCCGGAGCAGTGGGGGACGAGGTGAAGGTGCTGCAGTGCTGGGTACCCCGAGGCATGGCTCGGGGTGGTTGGTGGTGCCCTGGAAAAGGCTTTTGTGAGACTTCAGGTCCGAAAATAAAGTGCAGCCCTGGCCCTGAGCTCCATGACCAGAACAAAACACACGGCGAGTGTCTCAGATGCTGAGTGACTTTCCTCCGAGCTGCAGCTCCTATCCTGCTCCCCCCAGCACAGGCACCAGGAGTTGGGATCGGGGAGCGCTTTAGAGGTGAGCCCTGCAGAAATCCTGCTCCTCTGGAGCCTGTCGCTTCCGATCAGGGCACCTGAGAGGAACAAACAAATCCTGCCCGTGACGACTGCCCCGTCCCTCCTCCGCTTGCCCCCACCTCCAGCCAGCCGAAGGCACCGTTTGGCTGCGGTTTACACAAAAACTTTTTCCACCTGACAAAAACGAACCGCGTGGTATCGGCCGGGCCCATCTAGCAGTCAGCACAGGAACTGCCCGAGACCACAGCCTAATTAAGGAGCCTTTAAATAGTTTCCGGCAGCGATATGATAAAGTGCTGACTCTTGGCAGGAGGAAAGCTGGGGAAAGGTGGTGGGGTGCCTCGCCACCCTCTCATTTCCTTCCTGGAAAGTCACCGAGATCCAAAGCCATGCTGGAAGACGTCCTTCCCTATCAGCAGCCCTGATCATCTGCCCCATGGGCTTCGGATGCTGCAGAGGGGAGCAGGGACAGTGATTCTGTCTGTGGCACATCCCCGTGGGGTTGAAGCCACCCCATCAAGCTCCTTCACTGTAACGGGGTTTGCTCTCATCCAGCCAGCCTCTCAGCAGCCTGTCCCAGGCTCTCAGGGTCCAGGCAAGGCACTGGGATGAGTTTCAGGCTGATCCTGATGAGAATAGGGCAGGAAAAGTCCCAGCCAACACGGCCCCTGTGGCTCTCAGCCTGGGGTGCCCCTGTATAAAAGGCTGAGCAGCAAAGCACCGCCGGTCGTGGGACTGGGTACGTAGCCCTTGCGAAGTGTCTGGGCTGTGCAGTGTGACACCAGGTGAAGCTCCGTTCCCTGGCAGATAAATAACATTTGGATGGAGAGGTTGAGCTGGATCCCACCGCAGCACAAGCAGCGCTGTGTCCCCTGCGCCTGCTCCTGCACCGAGTTAGAAACATGTGATAAAAGGCACATATTTTCATAGCTGAGTCACCTCCCGCAAACACAGCGTCACATTAATGTTTGTCTAGAAACACCTTCCCTCACAGCAGCCAGCCTTGACCCTCTCAGACAGCAGAGCTATAAAAATACATATATATAATTTCAGTGGCTTTTCACGCTGTCTGAACAGCTGCCAGGAGCTGCTTAGGAGCTGCCTTCCTCTTGAGGCAAGGACACAAACGGGAACTGGAACCATGTTCTCCATTTCCTCTTGAAAGGTAGAGCTGACTCTTTAATAAATAAGAGATGGGCCGATCACGGGCTGTTCTGTGCCCCAAATCAGCTGCGCTGCCGTTAGCCTGATGGAGGGGGGCTGAGGACCAGGATGGTCGGGTTCGTGTTAGACAGTGTGGCTGCTGGCTCCTGGTTTTGTTGTTGGGAGCAGGAGAAAGGAAAATCTCATCCCAAGGCGGCCGCTCACCTTCACAGCGTTGGCCTCTTAGTTTCCTACTGATTAAACTGTAGGGGGAAAATAAATAAATAAATAAAAATCTGCTTTGCCTGGGGCAACTTGGCTTTTGCTCAAGAGCTTCCTCATCAAAATGAAATATCGTTTGCTGTGAGACCATTAGCAGGAGAAGGAATATCACTATAAAAGCAGCTAAAAGCCAAATGTAAAACCCAAATGGGGAGCGCTGATCTGCAGCGGTGTTGTTTAGGGGGAAACCTCTGCAAGAGGGGGCAAAACTTCTGATGAAGACCAAATTTCATCAGGGTTGCCTGTTTACTGGTTTTGTTCAGCTGGGCATGGGCATTTGTCTAAATGATGAGCTGTCTGGGGTGGTGTGGGGTTCTCAGGATCCCAGCTCTTGCCCCGCAGTTGGACGTCAGTGTCCCCAAGCCCAAATGCCAATGTTATGGGACCCGGAGATTTGCCTCTTGCTCTCTGGGGAATTTGTGTTCCCGGTGCAGTTGGTGGCATCTTGCTGGGAAACACGAGGCAGGAAATTGTGATGTGGCCTCTCAGCCATCCCCTCGCTGTCGTCAGCAAGGTTTGATGCTGGAAAACGACGTGCTAGCAAAAGAAGCAAGCCGTGTAATCCCATACAACAAACAGCAGGTTGTTTTAGTCCGTGGATGTAGCCACAAGAGGGAGATGTGATTGGATGCACCAAATCTGAGTCTTTGATATGCAGAAATAGCGAGGAATTGCATATCAATACAGAGACCACCAGCAGTCCAGGCAGAAATGTCGCTGCGGGAGCATGCAGTTTCAGAGACACCCGAGTTGAATTTAGGAAGTAATTTTACAGTGGTAAAACTACTCATGATGTGATTGTTTCTTCCTGAAACATCCCCAGTCCTAATGACAAATAGTTTTGTTGAATAGTGTCTGAATTACATTAATAATTTGGAGTGACAGACGGAAAAAGGTCAGCTTCCCCCAAACCCCAACAAAACAGGGAGTGAAATTTTCAGTTCGAGTTGATTTTAAGCAAGTTTTTGACCAGTGAACCAAAAAATCAGCGGTTCAGACAGCGCAACCTTAATTATCCCACCCCTAAGGGCAGACAGACGGAGCGATGCTGAAGCGTTTTGTGGTGCCTTACAGACAGGACAAACCTTCTGCAGCCTGGGCTGTACTTTTAAACAAAATGTGCTTTCTGAAGGTGATCAATCTGTCCCGTTTCCCCTGTCTGAGAATCTCATCCAGTACAAAAAAAAATCTACTTTTTTCTCTTCTCCCTCCTTTTTCTTCCCCAGTCCCCCACAAGCCCAGGCTCTAAAATCAAGAGCTTTGCGGTGCTGGAGTTTTAGGCAGGATCTTGTCAGCACAGCCAGGGCCGTGGGTGCTCCCTTAAAGTCACGACCGCGCCCTTTAAATCCTCTGACCCAGGATAGCCATCATAAAAACGGGGAAAAACAGCATTTTTCTGCTCTTAGCACCGCTCCTGTTAGGTAACTGCTCCGACCACGTCTGGCTCAGCCAGCCCGCGAGTCCTTGGGGCTCCGAGACCTACTTACACACAAACAGACTGACATCCATCTGAAAGTCAGCTCGGGCACAGACGAGCAATCCTTTTGCCTCGCAAAAATAGCAGATCTTTTCGCAGGGCACTGAACAACCATTTGGCACACCACGTGCCAGGCTGGCGCTCAGATTAAGCTGCTTAGCTCGACTAACACAGTTGTGCAAGAGTAGAAAATACCCGGTCAAGTAAATTACATCATCCAGGGAAAAGCTAAGCTAAAGAAAGAGCACTTCATAAGCCTGAGCAAAATCGTGTTCAGCTAAACATTTACATGCATTTGTAGGCAGGAGCACAGGCTTGTGGGCTTTCTTTCCTTGTGGAAAAATAAATAAATAAATAAAATAAATAAAAAAGGGGATCTGATTTTTTTTTTCTAATAGGAAAGCATCTGACTATATTAACCACTGGCCAGGATCCAGAACGGACTACAAACCCATTATATTTTTTTCTCAGATCAGCAGTACCTGGCATGTAAAGCCCCCAACCCAGAAGAAAGCAGGTTGAGGTGCTGCACAGCACTGTGCACAAGAAATGACAATTCCCTGGCTAAAGTCAGGGCTAGCTTTGAAATTTTTATTCTTTCTGCCATCCACTTGGCTTTGTAACTTTTTCTGTTGCTTGATGCTTCATTAAAATCTGTTGTTGTCTCTGCAGTCTTAAATACATTATGAAAGGGAAAATTTGAAGTTTGAAGCTCCCATTGGGTTGTTTTTTACTGTCCTGATCCGAAGTGTTTTTAGAGGAAGATCTGTTGTCAATAGTGAGGGCAGGAAGGGGCTGATGGAGCCTCTGGCTGCAAGCAAGCTCTCTGGCTAATTTTTTTAGGCTGGTCCCTTGAAAGGAGACCAGAGGATGCATTTAGGTCTAAGCAAAGTGAAAGATGGGATCAAACCAGGTTTTATCTTGTGATGAGACTTGAGCTGCTGCCATTCCCCCCAGCATGACCACAGGGTGCAACTGCAGCGTGGAGGCGAGCTGTTGCTTGCAGCATCACCGGGGTTTCTCAGGAGCCACTGCTCCACAGCTGCCCAAAAAAGAGGAAAAACTGCACCCATGGATAAGTAGAACAGCAGCCTTGGTGGCTGCATCATGCCTCTGTTTCAGTTTTACTTTGGAAAAAAGTGCTGCATCATACCACGAGCTCCGTTTCGGCTTTCTGAGGTTTTCTTGAAAGCTCTCCTCTAGCAAAGCTGCTCGACATGGGCTGAGCCTTAGATTGCAGTTTGGCCCCGAATATGCAAGTGTGTCACATTGAACATTCCCACAGAACGGAATAAAAGTATATAATGTGGTTGGACTGAGGCCGTATTTAAACTTGGTGGCTTTTTTAGCCCTGGTTGAACTTTGGCTTGATAGAAAACCAGATTTGTGCTCAAAATATTATTTTTTTCTCCCTTTCCCCTAAGCTTGTCTGATCAAGCCCCCTTCAATTTCAAGGACACCTAAGAGATGTCATGCATACAGATCTTATTTTGGAACAACCTTTGCTTTTTACCTTTCCCTCCTTTCCCTTTTCATCATCTTTTTCCATCTAATTCCTTATGGCCTTGATTCACTTCAGTTTAAACTCACGTGTAATAAGAACAGCCACGTTAGTACCAAAAAAAAAAAAAAAAAAAAAAAAAAAAAAGATAAAATCTCTACAAGCATAATTGAGCCCTTCAGGATTTTATCTGCTTGCTTATGAGTGTTAACAGAAGGACCATTAAACTAATGTGAAAGTTAAAGCTGCATGTTGTATGTTATGTATTGGCTTCTATAGGGCACGCATGTGATCAGCTGGGAGCTGGGTGGACAATTCATCATTTTAAGACTTAATATTGCTGAAGGGTTGAACCGGGCAGCATTAATCAGGGCTCTCACTCTGGCTGCCTTTCCCTGGCCTGTTTTTTCTCCAGCCCTTCTGCAGCTCCTCCTTCCCCCTTATTCATCTGTTTGATCTCACAGACACTCTCAGACACCTACCTTCACACCAGAGCTGCAGATAATCACACCTATCCCCTGTGTAAATACTGCCATATTCATGTCTTTGCATGATGACGGACATAATATAATGTGCATCTTACTACGTGCATAATGCTTACTATGTTTGCAAGAACGAGGAAAGTCCTTAATAAGCATTATTATTATCACTGCTGCTCAGTGATGGTTCGTCACTGGTGTAAGCATTCCTACGTGTGAGTATATTAACTTCATAGTTCAACTCCTTACTCTATGTTGTCTACGCTGCAAATGAGCTGATAAATGATTGCAGCCTGTTCAGACTGTAATATGAATTGACAAAGAGAAAAAAAAAAATGGTCAAACTCCATCTGTTCAGGTTACATAACTTGTGATCTCAAGCAATTTCAGAGGCAGGATTTGCTGCATAAATAGTACAATTTCCAGTAAGGAGATTAAGGCTTCTTTGCTAGGAAAGGAAGAAATTACCAGAAAAGCTGCCATTTCAATGAACACAAATAAATCATGTTCCAAAATACACATGAAGGCAGATGTATGTCATCGGGTCCCTCTGCCCCCAGATGCTCCCTCCACACTTGTGACAGAGAGCAGTATTCTGACACAAAATACCCTCCGTTCTTGAAACCTTTATGAAACTTTCCAGCTCCATTTTCTACTTATGTCAAGGCTTTTTAAAGTCAGTGCTGCTGTTAATATTTTATGTTTTTCATGTTTTTTAATCCCGGTGCCTTTTTTTTTTTTTTTTTAATATCCGGTGTCTTTCCGTGAGTTGCCGACGTCAGTAAATCCCTGTGCAGGAAAGCACAAGACACATCTCACGAGTGTGAGCAGAGCACGGGGCAGCCGGCAGCAGATCGGGCAGCACGGGATGAGGAGCAAAGCTTTCCCCCGCCGGGCTCTGCGAAACTCAGGGGTTTTGGGTCACCTCCAGCCAGCTCACCGCTTTCTCCAGCGTGACTCAGGAGCCAGCCCCCTGCTCGGGCTATTTCTGCAGACAGACGGGCGGGTGTTTCTGCAGGCTGTTACCACGCGTCACATCCTCCAGAGGGAAAAGATACCATTAAAAGGCCGCTTGCGGAGAGCATTTATTAAAGTAAACAGCCGAAAGTAGCGATGGCAGCGCTGCTCCAGAAGCAGCAGTGCTCAGAGTGGTACTGGCTGGCTGCCCCGGCACAAATCCTATGTCCTAGGCAGGAGGAGCAGACAGGCCCCGACAGGGTGGCTGCACACCCCCAGCACCACCCAGCCCCTCTGTAGCCCATTCCCACCTCTCACTCGTGCACTCTTGTCTGCGGCACCTCTCGCACTTACCTGGCCCCAGGCACCCCTCCAGGTTGTGATGGGATTTGCTCCTCATCTTTTGTGTCCACAGGGGTGTTTTGGTATGGGTCGTGCCACGGCTCCTCAGCAGATCCCTCCTTCTTCTCCCTTGTACCTCCTGGAAAGCTGAGCAAGTGTGGTGTGTGGTTACAGACAGCGTGGTGTTGGTAGCTCCCATTTTATTGCTCGTGCATTGCCATCCCTCTGCTGAAACCACTTCGCCCCTGAGTCATGTGTTTATTATCCCTGTGCTCTCCAGTCACCTCCATCCTTTTCCTGATCCCCTGCGCTGGTTGGGACCTTGGGGACCTCCCCAGGACAGCTCAGCAGGATGCCCAGGGAAAGCCTCTCTCCTCCCATGCTTGCCTTGTCACCTTTCCAAGTGTGCCAACAAGCAAGGAGACCAGACCCTCACTCTGCTCTCACTGAAGCCTTCAAAATAGCTCTTTATCTCCTTCTTTCATAAGAGGGGAAATGGTGTCAGCCATGCTGATATGCAGAAGAAATGATGCAGCAAAGGGGAAATGGCTTGTGTGGAAGCTCATGCACTCAGCAGCATCAGCCAAATACAAAATGTTTTGGGGAAATGTCCCATTTTTGTACCCGGAGAGCTGATGTTTCTGACCTGCTGGAGCAAAACGTCAGAGATCAGTTGTGAGAGCAGGGATTATTTGTGAAGGGAAGGATTACAAATTTAGCTCTATCTCACTGCCCATCCTCCCCTCGCCACACCTGTGCCCCCAGAGCACAGCAGATGATGGTTTCTCATTTAAAGCCCTGAACCTCAGCCTCACAGAAACCCTGCTCCAAACTGTTCCAAACTGCACTCCTGGTAGTATAAATGGAGGCACAGGGTGTCACAGCTGGGCCCATGGTCCTGGAGACAAGCTGAGAAGTGGAGAGGTAAGTGCTGGGTTCCCCTGCCCTGCCAGGCTCTGCGGCATCACAGAATGGTTGAGGTTGGCAGGGACCTCTGAAGGTTTTCTGGCCCAACAGACATGGATAAAATCCCCCCAAATCTCCTGTTCTCTGGGCTGAGCAGCCCCAGCTCTCTCAGCCTCTCCCCACAGGCCATTTTGCTCCAGCCCCTTCAGCATCTTGGTGGTCCTCTGTTAGACTTGTCCCAGTATGCCCAGGTCTCTCTTGTACTGGGGCGCCCAGAACTGGACCCAGCAGTCCAGGTGCAGCCTCAGCAGGGCTGAGCAGAGGGGAAGGATCACCTCCCTTGGCCTGCTGGCCATGCTGTGCCCAATGCAGCCCAGGATGGCCCATTAGCCACCTTTGTGGCACCTTGCTGGCTCAGGTTCAACTTGGCATCCACCAGGACTTCCCAGTCCTTCTCTGCCAAGCTACTTTCTGCTGGATGGACTCAGGGGTTGGTTTTCTGCCCAAAAGCACGTCTCTTGGCATATGTGCCATAGATTGCTCTAAATCAAAATGAGACCCAATCACCTCAGGAAGGACATGAGCAATGGCTTCCTCCTGCCCATTTTTCTAATTGCTCCTGTTCCATCAAGACTGTCCCTGAAGATCAGGCCAGAGCCTCCCAGGCCTGCTGTCACCATCAGCCAGGCCATCTCCTGTCACCCACTGCAGGGCCCAGCCCATGTCCTGGCCTCCCTCAGCCAGCCTCACACAGGGAGCTCGGGCACTTTGTAAAGGCTGGGACAGAGTTATAAGGGGACACGAACCCTGACAAGGTCTCGGGATGAGTGATGGATGTTCCTGGTGCTGGAAAGCAGCCAGATATAAGCCAGAGCCCCGCTGTCACAGACAGGCTTCACAGCACTCTGCGGCTTGCGAGCCATTTTACAACACGGGGTTGCTAATGGACTTGTGCTTTAATTGCTGTTTAGCGAGGAGGCATTTGGGAGGAGCCTCCCAGGCAGGAGAGATTAGAGAGGGCCACCAGAAGGAGAGATAATCATCGATGAGATTGACTTTCTCCTGTCATATGTGTCAGCGAACTCCAGGAAACGCTCTTTTCCTCATACCCCTGCTATGAGGCTGCAGGAGTGTGGCCTGATTTCTCTGGCACCCGGCACTCCTGGCCACATCCAGCCCCAGGAAACTGGCACAGACCCCAAACCCACCACCAGCAACTGGGCTGCGTGTGTGGAGCAGCATCCTTCAGGTGGGCATGCGTATGCATGAGTTAAGTGCCTATTTTATTTTATTTTATTTTTTAAAGAAAGCAGCTTGGCTGTGCTGCCTCAGAAGTCACAGACAGAAACTTCATTACTATTTCCATGTGGCTACGGTAACAATTTCTTTACCATCATAAGCAGCAGATGCTGAGAGATGTTCATACATTTTCCAGAAACCCTGAGGTCATGTGGAAACTTTTCAAGTTAATGAGGGCTCCTGGACATGAGATAACTATATTTTTTTATTATTATCATTATTATTTTTTGCCAAATAAACATTGCTCCTTAATAGTTTTCAGCTTATTTAAATCATTTTCAACCAATTTTTTTTAAAGATAAGTTTGCTTTACATGGAAAAATATAAAGTCATATGATGCTAGCTACTTGTCTCTTCTTGACAAGGGAAAAAAAAATGAGGGACTTTTTGCCTGTAAAAATCCCTGCCAGATTAGTGGTTACTGCACAGATCTGTGAATTTGGAAACTTGGGATGCATCCCTGGGAATTTCACTGGCTGTGTACGTGATCTTGAAGAAGTCAATGGGCTGGCAACGAGCTGACCTTTTGGTTGAGCCAAGCCTGCTTGTTTGCATTTTGAGGGAGGAAGGGGTATTTTCTGCTGGTTTTTGTTATCGTGGCTACGCTTCCTTTTTAACACTGTCCCTGCCTGTCCTGCTGTGGCACTGCCTGAAGCACGGAGCCGGGGACACCTTGCACCCCTGAGAGGCATTGCTCGGTCTCAGGTGGGCTACAGAAGAGCCTGAGATATCACCCATATTTTTCTTCCCTCTAACACTACCACTGTGGGCCTTTCTCTGTCTGTCCAGGCCCTAGGGATGGTTTGGAGACGGGTGAGGGTGCTGTGATCTGGACACGTCAGGCTGAGAGTACCAGGTGAGCTCTGCACCACGTGCACTGGAGCCAGGTGTATGTTCCTGCCCAATAAACCACTCCTAGGAGTACAGACACCTCTAACCACTGCTGAGACTCTCTGGCCTGTGAATTCCTGGTCCAGTTCGCATCGATGCTCTCTCCTGCGGGCCTTGGTACCTAATGGGTTGATTTGGGTTTGTTTGTTTTCAGTTCAAAAATCTGCAAAAATGTTCCTGTTGCAGCTGGACAGATCCCTCCTCCTCCAGAAACCACGCTCTGCTCTGCCAAACAGATTTCTTCTGTTGCTGTTTTGGGAGAATATGGCTTAGTTTTAATGCTAGTCCTATCAATAACCCACAAGCTGTTGTACTGTGCTTGCTTTTACCTGGGGGAGGTTGCTGGCAGTACTGTTTCCTCTCAGCTTTGTGCAGCAGTTTTAGTAACATAAATTAGTGTTAGAGCTGCTATTGGTATGCTCCTTTGCATTTTTTTTCTTTTAATAATGGCAGCAGACAGGAAGCAGTGATGAAATGGAACTAACTACTTGCTGACTTTGCTGTCTAGATTTTGGTGAGGTATTTTGGTCATGATGAACTGAGGGTTCCTCAAGGGCCTAAAACTGAAAATCACATCCATAAACTAACTTTTTTTTTTGTTGTTATTATTATTCTTTCCAAGACAGGAAAAAGAAAACCTGATTAGTTTGCATATATCTTTCTCTGTGGAGTGCATGAATGCCTATATGCATTAAAGATTTGTATTGAGCAAAAGCTGGCAGCATAAACAAATTTTCATTTGGTTCTGAAAATGGTGAGGTCTGTGGTCATTCTTATCTAGATCCAGTTGCTATGAGATCTTTGTTTCCCACGCTCATGAGTTGCCTCTTATTGATAAACAGTTTAATTACTTAACATATGATCTCAGATAGCAAAGAGAGGTTTGATGCACCAACTTTGTCATTATGGCCCTGAATTTTGCTTACTTAGTTCCTTGGCAGACACTTTCCACCCTGTCTTGACATCTTTTGACATATGAACCCAGGGTTTTCCTGTCCTCTGAAGTGCTGTGCTTGTTAGCTTCAACCTACCATAACCTGACAGGACTGCCGAATTCATCATTAACAATATGGCAATGCCCTCAGTCCATGCTATGTCTTAAATATTTTTTCTTTAATTTTCCCACATGCACTGACAGCCCAGTGCTTGTGGTCCTTGTTTCACTGCCCCACACCTCACCCTCCCTGCTCTCCATAGTGTCTCCAGCTACCGTCCTTGGGAAAAAAAAGAGTTTGAACCAAGGAACATCTGGAAGCAAGCAAAGGGGGAATCCAGATGTTGCTGATGGAGGTGAGTAGCACTTGGATGCACTCACTACACCTCAAGAAGACACTGGGCAGTGTGCTCAGATGCTGCTTTGTGGTCGAATACCTTGCAGGTGTTCAGTTGCTGCCTTTCCTTGTCTCTGGCTTGGCCAATGTCTTCTGTGACGTGACTCGTTGCAGTTCTGCTGCAGCACTGGAAGTGCCTACTACCCCTTAGTAAATGGGGAGCTCAGTCTCTCTTACAAAGGCCCAAATCCACAAACTATTTATGTACACAATTCCAGCTGATTTTTATCTCAGTTGCCTGAATATCTTTGCATATCTGGGCCTAAGTGTTTTGTCTGTGGTCATGCAGGAAGTCTATGGTAAGCAGAGAAGTGAAAACACATCCCAAGTTAAAGCTGTAATTACAGTGCCATCCTTCCCTTCGTTAGGATGTTTTTGGGGGCAGGAGAAGATCTCCACTTGCTTTGAAAACAGCAATATTTTGCTCTGTATTTTGATATTTGGCTTTAAAATAAAAACCTGTAACGCTGATGTAAATGATGCCTATTGATTATCCTCTCATTAAATGGAGAGCTCACTTAAGCTGGCATTGCCATGGCTGAAAGCCAACGCTGCAATTGATCATTTAATTAACCGGAAGAAAATTAAAGGAACTGTAATCTGCTGTGTCTCAGCTCTCTTGTTATCAGGCTGGCAAAGTGCTTATTTCTGCCTAGAGCAACGATCAGTTCCTTGACCCTGTGATTTAGAAACACTGGTTTACGCATCGCCCCTCACCTACCCACCTGGCTTTCTGTAAGGCAGGATGTGGTGTGACCTGAGCCCTCCTTCACCCCCTTGTGGACCCCAGACACCGCAGTACCTGAGCCTGAAAGAGAAATGGATGTTCTCTAAAAGTCGTGTTTTAGAGGTCGGGACTAGAACGTGAGAGCTCTTGAGATTATTTTAATACCAGCATTTCCTTAAAGGGATCATGGTATTTATTTTCATGTAGCTACTTCAACTAAATGAGAGGACAGTGTGTTTGAGACAGAAATGACTGGTCCTGAAGATATGGCTATCTCCTGAATCTTTGCCTTCAACAAACAACCTGAGCGGTCTGTGAACACAGAGAAAAGAAAAAAAAGAAAAAAAAAAAAAAAAAAAGAAAAGGAAAAAAAAAAAAACAGATGTAAGAAGCCATTGTTTTAATGATTGTGTTGCCATATCAAGTGAAGAGAGACAGCTGCCTCTAACTTGTCTTTGCATGCCTAAGTAATATATTAATTACCTCATTACCCATAAATGCCTACAGTCCTGCAAAAGGCATGTTATAACAGACGTAGTCATTAAAGCTTGCGCTGCATTTTTGATGTGTTGCGGGAAAACAAACAAACAAACAAAACCTCAAGTCCTTTGTGTTTCAGCTAGATCCAAGTTGGGGAAATGTTAAGTAGAAGCACTTAACAAACTGTATCGTTCGAAAGCATGTTTTAATGCCAAAACAGGAAGAAAACAGAATTTGAAACGGTTCCCAATGTTTGATCAGGTAAAAGAGTTTGTTCCCCTTTGCATTTTAATTACAAGTGAAACCCATTCAATTTCATCTTTGCGTTTATTTCAGCCTTTTTTTTGCTTTGTGTGAGAAACTTGCGGTCCAGGCTGCAACATAACAAAGGGCTCGGTAGGAGGGATGAAAAAGATCAAAAAGAGGAAAAAGAAACTTCTTTCAAAACGTCGCTGCTGATCATAAGGAGCTGCAGGAGTCAGATATCTGCATGAAATTGAAACCACTTCACCTTCCGAGACGCGTATTTTCCCTCTGCTCTGGGTTATAACTCACGCACGGACCCTCGCAGGGTTTGTGCTGCCTCTGCTGGCTGCTGCTCTGGCTTCCCCCGGGTGTTCTCAAGGCATTTCACTTGCGTTTGTAGTACCTTCAAAAGGGAAGCTGGGCAAAGAAGAAAGTAAAACTAGCCTGGTAGGTATGAGGTATTATGGGCTGATTGGCAGATTGGGAGTGTCTTGCTGGCTTCTGAGACGTAGGTTAAAAACACTTTGTTGGTCACAGGTAAAAACAGCCGGTGCCCTGCTTGTTTGTGTGATGACAGACGGTGCCGCGCTGGTCACCGTGGCCTCATGAGAAAGTTGTGCTCTGGGTGTGGGAGCAGAGGCGAGGAGGAGGAGGAGGAAGTGTCCCAGTGCCACACAGCAGGACAGACAGCCATGGAGACAGTGCCTGGGGAGTTCAAAGGGACACAGGACCGAGATGAGGAGCACTAAACCCATGGTTTAGGCAGCTCTGCACCCCCCAAATGCAGAGTGGGGCAAAGCTGTGCCCAAATCCCTGTTCTGACTGATCCGGAGTGAGGATGTAAACCCAGCTCCTCCGCATCCCTGAGTGTCTCTGTAAGCAGGAGTTAAGGGACCAAGGGGAAACAGGTCTCCCCGTGCACTGCATAAGGAGCCGAACTTCATGCCTGGCACACCGTGAACTCCTCTGCTCGGCGTGTGGAGAAAGATTGCAGCAATGAGATCTGAAATCCTTTCTCTGAGTGATTTGTACGGCATCCTGCGGGAAGCCTGTAACCGAAGCATCCAGGACTTTAACCACAAACCCTTCTTTTCTGTAAGGATAATTTCAAAATTCCATCCTGCTTTTTGTCCACATCAGGAAAACCACCATACAATTTGCAATATCTGCCCAGGAGTGGCCTGGGGTTGGCAGGATGTAGCCAACTGGTGAAACTGCATGGCTTAGCCTGCCGAGCGCATGCTTGCCTCATGCTTTCATCTGGTGAATTCCTTTCATGGGTAGAAAATCCTTCCCTCAAATCTAATTACACTGAATTGGACATAGTGCTTTTATTATGCTGCAGAATTTGTTAGCCACATTGGTGTACTTCTCTGTGCAGAAATCAAAGTCAGGAGAGTATTTCCAAATGTCTGAATGTGCACTGAGTCAAGCAGGCTTTATGAGGTGGTCATAGCTTAAAACAAATGTATTGTGCAAATGTGAACAGAAGAATAAATAAGATCCTGGCACAAGAAAGAGAGGAACTAAAGTTAGAAAAGACCAGTGGAAATAACAGATGCCAAGGAGAGACTCTGACTCCCCTTGTGTGCTCCCGTTTCAGACAATATTCTGTGTAACAGCAGCATTAGCCTTTCACTATCAATGTTTTGATTTGAATTTAATTCAAATTTCACTTCACTTTTCTATTGTGAAAGGAGCTGGCGATCAGACATCTCAGATTCTTGCATTGTTAAGCACGGTGAGTCACAGTAACGAGCCTTAGATCGCTGATAGCAGTGTGCAGAGGAGCCAAGAGGCTGCGCAGCCTTAGAGACCTTCTGGCACTTCCCTTTCAGGTAGATGCTCCCACAGGGGCTGTGTGGGCACAGCTTGTTTTGTGGCCAAATATTGATAGATTGGTATGTTCCCTTCACTGTAGCACGGTGCTTATTTATTGAATCGATGAACATTAGTTCCCTAAATGTAATGAGCTGTGCTGCCAAGCGAAGGTCCAGGAAGGGCAGAGATGCTGGTGGGTTGTCACAGTGGCACCCCATGCGAGGTGCGTCACCAACTCGAGTGACGTAAATGGAGGGAGCCTTTGTTGCTCTTTAACACCCCCCATTGGGAAGTCCATCCTCAGAAAATCTAAATGCTCTTTGGGAGAAAGACGCCTGAGAAAATTAAAGCCCTGGACTTCTTCCCACTGGAGTCAGCAGAAGTTTTGCCAGTCAATATTGATGAGGGCGTGATAGGGTCCCGAGAGTTAATGCATGCAGTGCCCATCGTGGTGATATTCGGCCCATCAGCAGATAGATCTGAAGCCACAGACGGGAGCATATCTCACATCTTTGCATTGATTTGTTCTGCTGCTGAATCCCTGCCACTGTCCTCACCGAGCCACCTGCTGACTCATCAGCTCGCCTTCTCTGCATTTGCCCTAATTAGTCATATGCAAACAGTCTTTTATTCAGGAAGTTCTTTTAACGTAAGTTGGAGTATGAACTTAGCACAGCAATAAAGATCAGGAAAAGTGAGTGTGCTATACACTAATAAGGCTCTGTTATCGGCCACTGGCAAAGCGGAAAAGAAAATGTATATGCAGAGTTTTAGTGACTCAAAAGTTTAATAAAGGGGAGGATGGTGGGGAGAATATTTGCTTAACATCCCTCTAGAGATGCTGTAGCATGAAATGTTTAACTGCTGAACAAGTTTCCACTAACATCATCCTGAAACACAATTGGGTTTTGATGCAGTGTTCTTTATTATGGGCTTGGGGAAAGCATGTTTGGCATGAGAGAAATGTGTCTAGTAAGGAGACCACAACACTTATTCACAGCTCCTCAGCCAGTTCATGCTGGGAAGTCCGACATCTTTGAACAATTAAATTGAGCAATGTTAGTAATTTGTACGCCGAGATTTTTTCTGCTGTTTCTTCTGCTCAGAGATTGCTAACACATCTAGGGCTTTGGTGACTCAATTATTAAAAATGATCAGAACCTAGCATGAGAGCATTCAACGAGGAACTGTTTCGGTGCACTGTACAGTGTGTAAAGTTGGATAATGGTCATAAAGGTGTACAAGTGAATCCTGAAACATCGGTGCTTATGGGCACCAAAATTAATCATCATGCAAAGGAGCGACAGCTAAAGGATTGAAAATAAGAGACTGCTGGGTGGGATCAGGTGAGTTCTGTAGCGTTAGAGCTAGGCAACCCCTGGTCTGGATCCCATCGGTGCTACTTGGTCTTTAAAGGGAGCACAATCACCTTTGTGTGAGCACTGAGACCGCAGTTGAAGTGCAAAGCAGGCTTTCACTGCCATGTGGCAGCTCATCAGGAACCACTTCACCCTCACACCCACATTAGAGAAGCTGAAACAGTTGCTCAGAGTTGCACCAGCCTCCTCTCAGGCATGGGAAGTACCTCTGGTAGAAACACTTCACTACCAAAACTCCCCTGGCGTGTCCCAGTGACAGGGGCTCTGGTGGCGAAGGTGGCACTGAACTGTTTGACATTTCTGCCCCTGCCAGTGCATCCCCCTGTTTCACCAGGGGAACTCCTCGGTGGCTGTTACGGTGACTCTGAGGCTGTATTAAAACAGTGCATGGCTGCTGTGCAGGAGTGCTTTGACTGGCTGTACCTCATTTGGAAAGATGAGGTGTCTGTGAGCTGCTGTTTGGCTTCTTGGTACTTATGCAAGAGACCCGAGTTTGAGTCTTGTTCTGATTATTTCTCTTCTTGAGGCACCAGCGAGCACAGAACAATAAATATAGCAGTAGTCCACAGCCACACTGCCATGGGCTATCGTGTTGTCACATCTCATAAGCTAAGTAAAGCCGGGCTTTGTCAGTATGCGGATGAGAAACCTTAAAGGAATAAAAGGAGTCGATAGCACCTGTGTCTCTTCTGCGTCTCAGACCGGTGCAGGGAGAGGCATTTTGTTTCATAGAGACGCTTCCTGTGATTTCTATTAAATGTCACGGTCACTGCTTTTTCTTCAAAAGAAATTAAAACCAAGCCATGTCTGTATGCAAACATGACTGCTCCTTACATGGAAGCTCAGAGACCACTGCAGAAATGTTAGGAAGATCCAGTAACGACATCGTTTTGCCCTGCAGGTGTTTCCTACAACATGGGCATACAGCAGGGCGAGGATGTTACATCTGCCTGTCAGAGCTTCTTTTTAAAAGGTATCATTACCGCAGAACTGAGAAGTGAGAAGTGTCATATGGAGACTGGGTAGTGTCATATGGCTCAGCTCCGTATCATCACTTATAGTTCCTGCTGGAGGAAACCAACAAGATCATACAACACCCGGTGTTGGAAGAGACCCACACACGGATCATCGGGTCCAACTGCTGGCTCCGCGCAGGATCACACAAAATTAATACCGTGTGTCTGAGAGCGGTGTCCGAGTGCTTCTTGAGCTGTGACAGGCTCGGTGCTGTGCCCACTGCCCTGGGGAGCCTGTCCCAGTGCCCGACCACCTCTGGGTGCAGAACCTGTCCCTAACCCCCAGCCTGACCCTCCCCTGTCCCAGCTCCATGCCGTCCCCTCGGGTCCTGTCGCTGTCCCCAGAGAGCAGAGCTCAGCGCCTGCCCCTCCGCTCCCCTCGTGAGGGAGCTGCAGGCCGCCATGAGGCCTCCCCTCAGCCCCCTTGGAGTCTCAGAGCAGCCCCTCCATCCCCTTCCCACCTCCCACAGAACCTCCAACACCCATGACAGAGCCCTCGGGCCAGGAGGCGACCGCGGTGCCCTCAGCCCCCAGCCCTCAGGAGCCCCGGGCTCAGCCTGGAGCCGGCTGCGGGGGTACCGGGGGCTGCCCCCCGTCCCCCCGGGCACCCTTGGGCGCCCCCCGGCGGGCACGGAGCGGGGACACGGACACGCGTGGGCGGGTGTGGGGGGCAGGCAGCACCCCCACGACCTCCCGGCGGCCCGCTTTGGGGTTTTTGGGGTAAAAATGGGGTGTTTTATTCAGCGGTTAAAGCTTGCTTCGGCTGCGATGCATTGTTAAAGTATCTCTCCCTTCTGGCCCGCCTGGCTCTCGTTAATTGACGTGGCTTTTTAATCTCGTTTATGACTTTGGGGAAAAGGAGCTAGGAATTGACGAAAGGCTTAAAAACATTTAATTTGAAGAAGCGACGCACGCTGGGGGGGGGACGGGGGACATTTTGGCTCCCGGTGACCGTGCGGGGGCAGAGCCGCGGCCGCGCTGGGTGGGCAGCGGGGCGCATCGTCGCGCCATATCGTGAGATGTCGCGACATGTCGCGTGTCGTGCCGCCTCCCGCCCCGCACACAGCCCTCCACGTGAAGCGCCGGCCCCCTCCTCCTCCCAGCTGTTTGCTCAGCTGACCCCGGCGGCCGAGGGGCCGGGCTCCGCCGCCGCTCCTCACTGGCGCAGCGCAGGGCCCGGGCCGGCCGAGCCCGCCTCTGCCTCCTCCTCCATCTCCTCCTCCATCTCCTCCTCCTCCTCCGCCGCCGCCTCGCACAGCCCCGGCCGGCCCCTCGCCGCCTCCAGCCTCCGTCCCTGTGCCCGGCTCCTCCCGCACCTCCCCTTCCCGGCGCAGGCCCCGGCGCCTGCCCCGATGCTCTGAGCTCCGAGCGGCCCCAGCGCCGGCCCCTTCCCGGCCGCGCCGCCATCTCCTCGCCCCTCAGCGGCCATTGGAGCCGCCCCGGAGCCAGGCGGCAGCAGCAGCAGCAGCAGCAGCCAGACCGCCGCCATGGACAGCCCCGGCGGCGTCAGCGACAAGAAAAGGTACCGAGGGGAGAGGCTTGGGGCTCACCCTCCTCATCCTCAGCGCCCTTCCTCCCTTCCCACAGCCCAGGCCCGCGCTCCCAGCCCGGCTCCCCGCAGCGCTGCTGGGCTCTTTCATCCTCCCTCCTCCTCCTCCTCCTCCTCCTCCTGCTCCTGCTCCACGTCGCCATTTTGTCGGCGGGGGGAGCCCGGCTCCCCGCTGCCCGGGGGGCTGCAGCCCCCTCAGCGGGGCTGCTTGGGGAGAGCCTCGGAGTTAAAAAACCCAAAAAGGGGGGAGAGTTAGGGATGGGGTGGGGAAAGGGGGAACGTGTGCGGCCGGCCCGGCACCGGGGGAGGTCTGCTCGGGGTCCCAAATGGTCGCGGTTGTGTGGGGAAGGGGAGATGGGGGGGGGTTTGGGGGTGGTCGCCGAGGTTTTGGTTCGCCGGGTTTGGTTGGGAAAGGGAGGATTTTAGGTTATAGCTTGAGGAAAGCAAATCGAGGGGAGAGAGGAGGAGGAGGGCTGCCGAACAATGTGAGTTGAGAAGTATGAATAATTCACCGCGGATTGCTCGCTCAAATTAGAAAGGGGGGGGGGGGGGGGATAAAAGCCTTGAAAGCTTTTGTTAGGCAGCGAAGTTGTGGAGTTGGAGCATTTCGGTCAGCGGCTTTTTTTTTTTTTTTTTTTCTTTCGATGGGATGCTCCCCCCAGCGTGCTTTGTGGAGGGATTAAAATTGCTGTAATTGGCATCCGCAGAAAACAGCGTTTGTATCGGTACCGGGACCTTTGATTTATCTATCTATCTATCTATCTATCTATCTATTTATTTATTTATTTTTATCTCCGCTTTTGTATCAGGAGGGCACCCCAGCAGGCTGCATGAAGCCCTGGAAGGGAGAGGCCGGGGGGCTCTGGGTGAGGGTGGCACAGGGGGGTTGCAGGAGCTTTCGGTCTAATGAAATATCTCCACTTCTGTAACCTTTCGTGTTGCTTTATTTTTCCCTTCTCGAAGCTACTAACTACTGAGAAGCCGCAGAGAAAATGTTGCAACAGAAATGATTGTGCTCTGCTGGCCTAATTTGGTGGCAAGGCTGGCTGGAAAGGGGCTTTGAGACTTTTTTTTTCCCTTCTGTTGCTGTTTGCTTTGTCCTCGAGCGTTTATTTTTTACTTACCATTCTGTCCTGCTTGGGTACTTTTTTTTTGCAATTTCCTTGTCCTGGATATAATCTGCTTTCTTCTGAATGTAGGAATCAGTATGCATAGCTTATCCTGCCCTTCCTAAAGGAGAGCTTAAGAAAGAGCATTTGTTGCCTTCTGCTTCCTGTAGACCGAGTTCAAGGTTGGGAATGTTTCTTATAAAGTAGCGAGGAATATTGAGGTTACCTCTGTTGTAGGGTATGTTTCAAATTAAAACATAAAGCTGTGTCTGTGGTACGCTCATCCTGGGGCTGCGAGTCTGCAGTTGAGCAAAGATGGCTAAGCAAAAAAGGAAGGATGTGAGCTCACCAGAGAACTTATTGAAAATCCCAAGCATTGCTCAAGAACCGGGGGTTGTTTTAGAAGGCTTTAGGTTTGCCAGTGTCCCTGATCAGAATACCTGTAGGGGAAATACCTTCCAGTCTGTCCTTCAATGATAAAACTTTGGCTGGCTGTAGGTGCAGTGCGCCTCGCTTTCACCATGTGTTGGGCTCGTTTCGCTCCTCATCCCTCTGTGTGCGTGTGTTTGGGTAGCGTTTGGCTCTTGAGAGTTAAAGTGAAGCTTGTTGTTCGCTAATTATGTGCTGTGGGATGCAGAAATTATGAAATTTGACCCAGTGTGTCCCTCATTCTTACATAAGTGAAATCTCCTCATCATAGTAACTGTAAGCGCGGACTCACTTATGGGTTTCTTGAGCCCATTCTGTTAAGCAGTCCCAAACTTGGGGAGATCTCATTTGATTTCTTATGAAATCCTGACCCCCTGTATGTACGGGTAATGCTGTTATGTATTGCCAGCTCTGTGGGTTTTAGCTGTTCTTCAGTAGCTGCATCATTTTTGTGTGCTCCTGATCTTTTTTTTTTTTTATATATAGGTTGCAAGGACTCAATTTGTTTCTGTGTATAGAGTGAATAAAAGAGCATTGTTGAAAGCTTTGCTTGCTTATTAACTCCAATTTTATTCAAATTTAAGACTTGTATAAGTCTGACTTTCTTTTCAATTTTCTTTTAACTAACTCTAGTGTACAGATTGCTCGTGCCATGAGAAGTTTTTCTCAGTTCTGTGGTATGACACTTTGCTTTTAGGAGAGCGAATCTTGCAACACTTTAAGTAAATGTACCATTTAGGGTTACTGGTTACTTTGGTAAGGGCCTGAGCTGGTAAACAGATATATTTGAAAAATGGATCTTGGATTGTTTAAAATCCTTACTTGTAGCATAAATAAATATATACTTAATGGTATGAGTGCTAAATAAAAATGACAAGCAGAGAGTTTATAAAAAATATTTTCTTGAGTGCCCAGTCTGGGACTTTTGAAGGTATAAAGCACGATGATTTAACATCCCGACTTGAGCCTCTTGCAGAAAAACTTCAGCTTTTCAGTTTCTCATAGTTGGGACTTGAACTGTATCGTCTGGTATCTGAGAGGGGGATCTGAAAGACCAGGGTTTTTCTGTTCCAGCTCCAGGATCTGGCCGAGAGGCCCTGGTCCTGTGCCACTTCCTATGAAAGGGGCAATGACTGCTGCTGGCTTTCTTAAACCTATGTGAGGTTTTTAGGATTGTGCACTGCTTTCTGCCTGTTAATTTCTTTCAGTGCCGGTGGTACTGAGCCACTGCTAACAGGGTTGAAAGCTAATACAAAACCCTTTTGTATATACTATAACTGTACCTTTCTGTGTTGTATGAAGAGGAGAAACCTTTCTAAATCTTGTGCAGAATCTCCTTGCAGGTACGGGGAGGGCAGAGTGGTTTATGGCTTACATAGAAGTGGTTGTTTTTACTGCTTTCTGGATCTTTCTGGGTTGTTTGGCTTGCCTTAGGACTTAAATGGTATTGCCCGAGCTGTCTGCTCTTTGTCATTTCCTCAAACACAAAATGGTTTTGAAGTGTCTTCAGTAAAAGAGATCGGAATCTACTTCTCAGTGCCCGCTAAAGATGAGGGCAGCAGCACGTTGCTACAGCTCTGCCTCGTGGTTATCGAGGCACAGAAAACCAGGCAGGAATAGCTGGGGAGGGTTTGCCAACTGCAGATACGCTTTCCTTAAAATTTTGAGCTCTCTGTGCTTTGGTCTGCTTGTGTCTGTGGAGGTTTGAGAACCTGGTAGCACGTTCATGGAAGCAGCAGATTTCTGGGTTTTGCTCAGTGATACTTGCTCTGTCTGGGGTGCTTGGAACAGCCGCGAGTGGTCCATGTGGAGAGGCCTGCTGTAGGTGTGTCGGGGGACTGGGGTGATAAAAGGCTTTTATTTTATGTAGTTTAAAGCCTTTTTTGGAAGCTACCTTCTGTATAAATGCTATTTGTTTCTCAGGAGGCTTACCCTGGCATGTTTTCGGCCACAGGGAGGGCAGATGTAGCTGTGCACTGGTCATGGCACCCCAAGCCTGGCAATTAGTGAACTATCGATTTAAAGGCAGAGGTGTCAAGTTGGTAATCCCCCTTATTTCCTCTTCTAATTGTGATCCCTATTTCTGGTAGGCTTCTCTTTCCTGGGGAATGGCCATTGAGGACTTCTTTAGGGCCACGTTAGGGTTCTGTAAGCCTTGCGAAGCGGGGTGGCCAGGCGGTGCTGTGCCAATCCTACTACCTAGAGTAAGACTGGGCAGCAATGCAACAGGCAGCATTTACTTCCTCCTCTGCATGTTGTGAGCACAGCTTGTAGACCTTTGTTCCTCCGTATCCTTGAATTGTATGCCTGGAGTTCATAAAGTTGTTTCCAGGACTCTGATTGCTGATGGCGAAGTGGAAAAGGAACAAAATCAACTCCTACCAGCGCCAGCGAATGTCAGCAGTGTTGTGGTGTGAGCACGAGCCGTTCTGAGGCTCCTACGAGCGTGCCTGTTCTTCGGTGTGCTGATCTGAAAGCCTTGGAGACTCTCCCTGAGCTGATCTAACAAAACGGATTAAATTCTCGTGCGTTTGTTCTGCATGGTAACAAAATTACACTAATGTGTGTTAGAGGGCTGGATTTCAGCTAGGTTCTCATGAGACTTTCCAGAGTTCAGGGCGATGGTGTATCACAGGAACCACTGGGTTTGTGTATTCAGTTTTGTGTACTGCAGGGGGAAAAAGTCAGCAGTATTGTCTCCCCTTAGCTGTGAAGAGCTTGGTGTTATGATATGCCAACAACACAATTCTCAGGCATTGTGAAGTGAACCTGGGTGGGAGGTACTGCCTGGTTCAGCAGTGGCAAGGGGAGTACCCAGATTTTCCTGATGATACTGCTCTTTCAAGGAGATGCAAATACAGATCAGATTACCGTGTGTGTTCTTCAAAAACAAAGCAACTTCAAAACAAAAACACATCTTGCGAGAACCTTAGCAAGGTGTAGTAACCTGTTTCCCACCTCTTGTGTTGCTAGCTGATGTCCAAAAGGAAGGAATGTTCCAGATTGCGAGTCATCAGCCCAAATGCTGCTTTTATCTCACCATAGGCAGGTGTTTACATGCCTCAAAAAATCCTAGGCAATGCATGGAAAGAACGGAGGCCTTACTCATCTCTTCATGTCATAACAGCCCTTTCTCTTTTGGATTTGAGAAAGTTTGAGCGTTTTGGAGCCTCTCTCAAGAACCCTCTTTTGTATCAGGGCAGGCAGAAGAGCAGGCAGGAGAATTTGTTTTCCACTGAGTATTGCTCTGAAATGGGAGATGCTTGGGGCATTTATGACATTGGGAACTACAGAAATGGCCCAGGAGAAAAGAGGAGCCTTTGCGTTTTAATTAATGACAGAAAATTCAGGAAAGATACAGGTTTCCAAATTAGAGTTGGATGTGAATGCTGTTAAGTTTTTCCTCGACTGAGATGTTTTTTATCTTAAAATAAAACTCTATGAAAATTAAGCTCTGAAATTTAGAAACATGAAGTCAAGTGAATACATGCCAGCATACATGTATGTTTAAATACAGTTTATGTTGGTGACGAATGCTTTAGGCTGCTTTGATGTGGAGCCATAGCCTCAGTTGATGTAAATTAGCACGGGTTCATTGAAGCTGTGCCTGTTCGTACCAGCCTGGGGATTTGATCCAAGATATCAGAACTGATATCTCCAAGTGCATCGATGAGTTTCGTCACATGCAGAATTCGTCATTGCTTTCTGTTGCAGCCTGGTGATATGGTGACTTGTACCAAAATGTGGTGTTTTAAAATGTTGAGGTATTTCTAGCAGGCTATTTCACGTGGTGTCTGCGGACGGTGGAGAACTGGTGCTTCAAGTAGATCCATTTGTAGTTCCTTTAAGATATCTAATACATAATAAACACCATGTGCATTATAGACTCTAGAGAAACTTCAGTTCTGTTTAATTTGGGGTGGTATGAATGGATACTTGTTAAGCATTCAGAGGAGAAATGTTACAACAGATCCTATAACTCGCCATGTTAAAATAGAGCCTGAATTTCAAGTGAAGAATTGAGGAAACTGAATCATCGCGTTTGTGTGAAGAAATTTCTGCTATTATATTTACAGCAGCGGAAGGTTTTACCAAACAACTTATTAAATATCCCAAGTACCTTACTAAGTATCCCTTTCAACTCCTTTTGTAATAACCCTGGATGTGTTACCTGAAAGAGCTGCCCCGTGTTGTTTACCAGAATGCGTCGTGATCCCCTCAGTCCTAACTGATAGCGCCCATCTGGTTTTGGTTTGTGAAGGTTATGTTTCAAGAAGGAAAACACCGAGGCCAGGAACCTTGTTTTTGTGGAATTATTTCATGCTGCTCACAACTGTGAGTAATTAATGAACTGCTAGGCCAGGAGGGAGTTCAGAAGCCTGCCTCCTCGTATTTTCCCCATGCTTACACCTGCTGGAAGAGGTGGGAATGTATTCCTTGGAACAGAAGACTTGAAGCAATCATGTCACGTACAAAGGCTGCAAATGCGACTCTCTAAATGGAAGTGATTCAGCTGATAAGAGGAGTATTTGGTGCTCAGTCCTTCAGAAGAGGCTTTTTTTCGTGCAAACTATTGAATCTCCTGGCTGTGGAACTGACACTGCTGCAGGCTCTTTATCCTGGCTATTGATGTAAGCATTTTTCTTGACTGCTCACTGGATCTGTTTGTTCTTTATTCATACAGAGAAATAAAACTTTATATTGCTTATTTCTATTTTTTTATTTTGCTCTTAAAACCTTTGATCGTGAAATACCCTGCTAGGCGAAAGCAGTTGAGGAATGCAAGGTGAAGAGATGAGGTGAAGAAGCTGCGTTGAAGCACTGAAGAAAAACCTTCAGTCTCTGCTCTGGAAAACTCGAGTCTCCAGCTGTGTGAGGATAGACTAGCTCCTAACTAAAACAGTGTTAGCTGCGAGGTCAAGTGAAGAACTCATCTTAGGGATGTGTTTTTCATCTTTTTTGTGAGCCTGGCTGAAGCAAGAGCTACTAACAGCAAGAGTTGGAGGGGGGAGAGCACTTGAAGGTTAGTTCTGTCCGTGTCCAGGCATCATCTTCATGTAGTTTTTTAGTAATAACCATGATTCAACTACATGCACCCTTCCCCCCGAAGGGTAGAGTACAGCTATTTAAAAGAAAAAAAAGCCAAATAACATGGTTGGAAAAAAAAATCTGGATTTTCTTACAAACAGCCTTTGTATGTCCTATGATTATTTTTACACAGTAAATTACTATGCACAGTGAAAATGTGCACTGTATAGTAAGACACAGCAGAATCACTTCACCACGTTCTTAATTAGAAATACTAAATTTGGAAGCTTTTACCTTCTTATGCTTTCTAAGCAGGGAGAAGGAGGGTTTCCAGGTCAGCACGAGGCCAAGTACAGTTGATAGATAATCTTGGAAGTGTGGCCTTGCACTAGCTTTAGGAGTGCTAGGCTGCTGCTGGCTCTTTTATGCCATCATTTACCTGTTTGTAAGATGTCTGTTTATACAGACCTCATGGTCCTGGTAGTAAAACCTCTCACTGTATTTTGTTCACTGTGTAGCTCTCAAGGAGAGCCAGCCCCTGCTGTCACTCCACAGGTAGGGATGGGTTTCAAAGCACTGCTCATTCAGAAGCTAACTCAGTTTGAACTGTCTGCTTGCTCTTAATTTGTTAGGTTTCTTTTCAGTTAAGAGGTTTTTAGTGGTGTTCAAATTATGTTAAATGCCCTTAAATAACCACAGCAATGTAAAGAAAGCAGCTTAAATTGCTTTGTCAGAAGAAAATGTACAAAGGAATGAAGCTTAACCAATAGTTTACATACAGAAGTGTTGTTTCTGTGCCTTAATGTTACTCTAGTTTTTACCGTTAAATTTCTTTTAAAATCTTAGAAATCCTTTAAATACAGTAGCTAATTTTCTGTGCTATGTTACTGGGCTTTAAAGTTCATTAATTCATAACGAGCAAGACTTTCATCTAGAAGATCACATGCTCGCAACTGCACAGGAGATCAGGGTGTTGGTTATTCTACACAGATTACAAAATAAGGAAAACTGATAAATTGGCCATAATGGCAAAAGCAGTGATATTTAAAATCACATCAAAGCCAGAAGAGACGAAGCCGCGGCCTGGAGTTCATCGTGAGCTGGAAGCTGAGAGCTTGTGCTAATTGCGCGGTGCAGCTGGAGGAGGAAGGAAGGAGCACCCTTCCACACCAGCCTGCAAAGAAAAACCTGTGGAAAATGTGTGTGGAAGTTCACTGCAGGTCCTGGAGAGCCCGTCCCTCGATGATTCCTTCACCTGGAAGTTCTGATTGCGTTATATGTTGGAGAGCAGCGTCTGAAATGCCTTTCCCTGCTCTTGGGAGGCTGGGTGCCAGCAGCAGGCAGTCCTGTGAGGTGGCACACGGGATGAAGGTCCTCTGGCCCTCCTCTTCCTCGCCCCACTGCCTGGCTCTTCTGTTTTGTAAGACAAGCAGGCTTATTCCATGTGTGTGTTGGGCAGAAGGTGGGCAGGGGGTTGTTTTTGTGTTGTTCTAAAAAACACTTCATCATGCGCTTGCCGTATGCTTAAAAAAGCGGATTTGAGTGGTGCCCTCTGTTTACATCATAAACCTGGTTTTCTTACGAAGGCCTCTTTATGGAAGTTGAATTGTGCTGTGCTAGTTTGCGGTAAGCGCTGGGCTCGGCTGGGTCCTCTTTCCGTGGAAGGATTCAGTAAGCGCTGTGACCAGCAGCCCTGAACGAATCTAACCACAGTGACATCAAACCAGAGCATGTTCAGCGCAGCCCGAAGAGCAGAGCCCTGCTCTAGCGTGTTTTTGGGCAGCCCGTGCCTTTCCAGCAAGCCCGTGTCCGTGTGTACTGCTGCGTGGTGGCAGGTGAGAGCTGTCGGTGTGAGGTTTTGGTTACGGCAGTGTGGCGATGCCCACGTGGAGGTACCTGCAGACCAGGAGCTGTGACCCTGTCCCACACAGCTGTGCTGGCAGAAGCTCCCTTTTAGGCTGATGATCATTTCCTTCGAACTGCAGGAGAAAATTCAACCTGAAGGGCTAAACACAAGGCCACTTACACGTCTCCTTTCTGAGTTCAAATACCCTCAATCAACATACAGTGTTAATGTATGGTTTTATTGCAATAGCTGCATCTTGTTGTCTTTATTGCTTAAAGAAGAAAAACCAAAGCTGTGTTATAGAAGATGTTATCGTCCAAGCCTGCTGTTGCTGGCACTACTTTGATGGTCTCGGGGGAGTTTGCTTCTGACCCGGGAGCACTGCGTATGAAATCTTGTGTTGGCAAACGAAGGAGATCAGAACCGAAAGCCACTTAAAGATCAATAACGAGAAGTTACTGTGTTTGAGACGCGTTATTCATTTGGATTGTATTCTTTCCACATGGTACGCTTCCATGAAACTGTTTAAATGCAGTATACAAACTCACTCAATTGTGGAAAACAATTCTGAGAAGGGGACTGTGAATCACTAACACGAGATGTTTGTAACTTTTTTTTAAAGAATGTTCTCAGGCCTGAGTCAGGAAAGATGAGGCTGGATTAATTCCCGCGTGCACAATAGCTGTTTTACATGGGAATTGAAAACACCTACAAAGGAGAAATCTGAGTAGAGGAAGGGTAAGGTAGTATGAACAAGTGTGCAGCTAGAAAGGAGAGAAAATAAACAGCAGTAAAGCAACATACAGAAGAAAGTAAAACAATGTAATGCTGTGTACATGATGCGGAGTTGTCCTTGATGCCGGGTGATGATTTAAGAAACTAGAACGAGGCGAAGTTCATATGCCACAGCTATAAAAATTGGTCAGTGTGCAGGTCTTAAATCTCATTAGCAATTTTTAATTTAAATGTATTGGTTACTAATGGCATTTTCCAGGGTTCTTCTTGGTCTCTGTTAGTGGTGTTACGTAAGGAGGAATGGGGCAGCTTTCAGTGTGGCCGTGGATTGTTTTTATACTTGAGGAGAGGAAAACAGGGTTATTTTTAGAAGACTGTGGAGCTGCTTGTAGAAACGTGCCGTGGTGGGGTCTTTGAGATGATTCGGTGAACAACGCATTGTTTAAGAAAGATGCTGTGGCCCCAGTAGCTCATGTGGCTGCAATTACAGGCGTTGCATGTCGAGTACGGGGGCTGCGTTGACATCTGCAACTGGTGCACGTGTGGCTGCTGCTGGTGGGCTCTGCCTGAAGGCTGCTGGACTGGCTCTTGCTTGCTGTGAAAGGCTGCTGTAAGACTTCTGTTTATATTCACCCTTGTTTTAAAGCCCTTCTCGTGTGGGGCAGGAGTGGGAGCCTGGGTAATACCCTTCAGCTGAGCCCTTGCTTTAGCTGCAGTGAATCTTGGTGGTGAAATAGGGCTTTGCTTCGGGTGTCTGACTTGGGTAGCTTTGGGAACTCAGCTGTCTGTTCAGCCATTACATGCGAACATTTCTCACGTGTAAGCTGTGCCGAGTATTGGTCTTAAAATTGTCAGCAGAGCAGTGTTTTCGGTGAGCTGCAGCGTGTGTCCTGCGTTAGATTGATTTCTGCTTCTGTATTCTGGTGGTGGGAACACAAAATGGAAACGAATGTCTGGCACTGAAATCGGGCAGGAAACATACCTGAAAACGCATGCAATTTCCTGCCTAGAGTGGGCATTTCTGATATTTTCATTGCATGTATAATCTGCTCTTCAATGGAGATCTTTCTTCTGAATCCTTAGGTGGCTTTCTTTTATGCGAAACAGATAGCAGGAGGTTGAAATCGTTCTGAAGTTGCTTTTCTTTTAAATGGGACTCGGGTTCCTGTTCCCCTTACAGGGTATGTCTGCTGTGGAGACCAGGTTTTTTAAGCATAGGCACTTCTGAAATGGCTCTTCAGTTATGTGATTTATTTAATCTTAGTGCTAGTTCACATCTTAGTGTCTAAAGGCCCCTTCCTTGAGCTCCCTTTTTGTTCTCGCTGACAGAGCTCACTTCAGAGATGTATTTTCTGTATGGGAATTCAACGTCCTTTAATTGACTACACAGAAATTTGTGGGCAGCTGCACACACCGTGCTTTCTCATTTACTTTGTGCAACTCGAAGCAACAAAGCTCAGATTAGTTACAACAGTAAAGGGATTTTTTTGCTTTTCTTTTTTGTATCTGGTGCCATCCCAGGTTGAGGTAACTCTGACTTCACTTGGTAATTAAACCTCATTTGTGAAAGACCTTTTCCCCATTAATTTGATCCAGTAAAGAAACGCTCTTTGAAGCTGGAGATTAATCTTCCTATTTAAATTGCTGGGTTTTACTCCGATTAGTTACAGCTTAGTTTTCAACAACAGCTAAAAATAGCAAGCTGTTGTGCTGTACAGTTTAACCATCTATCTATAGTAGTAGCCTTTCTCGTAAGGAAATATATAGCAAGGGGGAGACCAGAGCCTGCCTCGGGGACACCAGCTCTTGGTATTAACATTTTGGCTTTGCTGGGACACCAGCACTTGGTGCTAACACTTCGGCTTCACATGAGTTTTGCCCATTGTAACACCGGGCAGAACTCCAGCAGGCAGCACCCAGTTCTCTTGCTCTGGGATTAATTTTTAACGGCGGTGCTATGAGCTTGATTTGAGCGGTATTTCAGCTGGTAATTAATAATTCAGTGGCCACGAGAAGTTGTGCGCTAAAGTATGCCAAAACCAAACAAAATCTAGAAAGTGGCTGAAATATTTTCAAGAACATGGAGCATTCACAAAGAAAACATAAGAGGAAGGGCTAACATTGCAACTGGTGAGCAGCTATTTCCATTTTTTTACATAAAAGTGCTGCCTGCAGTTTAAAGGGAAGCCATAGCAAGGCGCTGGCAGCCAGGCAGATGGAAGTGAATTACTTCAAGTAATTCTCCCTTTCCTTTCTGTAGCAGAGCAAATTTTTCACAGGTGAAGGGATCTGGAATGAGTAGCTAACAAGGGGAAAAGCAGAAGGATAAAGGTGAAGCTGTCAAAGGCAGCATAATTACTTGTTTTACCTGTGTCAGAAATGAGTTCTGTGGTCCAGGAAAAGGACAAAGAATTGGGAAGGGATTTTCACTTCCACCCTTAGTTTTCTTCCAAGAGAAAAGGTACTTGAGGCCTGACTTCAGTAAGAAATACTCAATCAGGTTAAATTACTGAAATCTTTTTTCAGTATTGTACATTCGGTATTCAATTTGTTTCAGCCTGACCATTTCAGGCTGCTAGTAGTGACATTCAGACTACATCTGCACGTTGGGAACCTCAAACTTCTCAGACCCAGATACCAGTTCTGGAGCAGGAATAGCCTTCAGGTTGAGACTGAATGGAAAGAAATCTGCAATAAGAGAGATCATCAGTTATTTTGTGCTACTTGTTTCGGGAACACAAGCTATACTCACAGAAACTGATCGATTTAGTGTGTATCAGGATTTTTTTTTAACTCATATAACCATAAATTAGTTATCCAAAGGCCTCCATTACTATTATTTTGATATATTAATGTTTCTCATGATAAAGAAGTGCTGGTTTTGTGACCTTGCAGCCTGATTCTGCCACAAAGGAGGTAACAATCACACCTATTATGAAATATACCTTACCTATTATAAAATGTAGGATTCAGAAAACAAAGCTTTTAATGCTTTCTGCTGTTGGCAGTGCCAAAGGGGTAGAAGACAGGCATGGTGTATCCCATCTGTGCCTTACAGTTTCCCAAAGTTGGAAAAAATTAAGGTAGTCACAGAAGAAATCCTGATGGCTCACTTTGTCTATAAAACATCCCTTTAAACTTCTTTATGTCAAGGCATTCGTGCTTCCCAGGTCGGTCTTATGTACACCAGTAGTGTGGTCACTTGGGTGCTCGTGCACAAACGAAGCAGGTTTTTTGGCTGTTGCGAGCAGCACATTATTTATGCATGTGTTTAACTGCTTACATTGAACCTGGTTGTTACTGCCTGGGTATTATCAGCCAGTGAATCACTTTCCTCTGTCATCTGCGGTACCTCTCGCAGGCCAATGTGCTAATTAAAAAGATTTTTTGCACAAACTTAGCAATGAGAAATTGGCAATGCTACTGCTTGCCTTTTAAGTCTATTGAAATAAAAAAAAAAAATGTATTTCCTAAACTGTTGGTAGCAAATACAATACAGTGTAACAAAAGCTTATCTCCCATCATCTTCAACTAGTGACGCTTGGTCTCTTTATGGTAACATTCATGTGCTTTGAATTACAAAAGCAGTGTTTGTGGGCATGTTATTTATCTTACAACTTGCATTCAAGTAGATGGGAAGAAGGGGATCCTACAGATCAGTACAGCTGCGTTTTGCATCCTGGTTGTATGTAAGCAGAAGATGGGATGCCTTTGAAAGACACACATACATATGTGTGTATATATTAAAAAAGAAAGATGCAAAACCATATGGTACTACTTTCCATAGGCCATTTAAAAGTAAAAGCACATTTCAGTGCAGTTATTTTCCACTGATGTGGGCACCTGGAAAAGGGAGGGTTACTGGGATCACGGCTGGGGAGCACAGCTGTGTCTGTGCCTGCTCTTGGTGAGCTGTCGCTGACTTGATGCGAGCTGAAGAGGCAGTGCAAGGGGCTGTGCTGGAGGAAGAAGTGGGAAGGGGACTTTTTGAAGCACTTGCAAAGCAGGACACCTCACACCATATGGGTAGGCTTGCTTATCTGACCTGTTTGGCAGGCTCTGTAGGGATGAATGACAGCTTTAGCATGTGAGGGATGGGATGGTAAGAGGAAGAGCGTGGAGAGTAGAAATGATATTACTGGAGCATTAGACTAGAAACTTAAACTGTGGTATTTTGGATGGATTTTAGGCATTAAGGACCAGGAAGGAGAAAGAGTTTGGAGGCTGGAGAGGCAGCAGGCAAGGTGTGAGACAAGGACTGTGAGAACTGTAGAGTTTGTAGATGTCTGTCTGAAGAACTGATTTTTTTCTGCTGGAAGACTTTGTGGTTTTGAATCTAACTCTGTCAGAGCCTGATTGCTGCAGAGCTGTATATACAGAATTACATTTAAATATATAAACTGAGGTTTTAAATAATCCAACTTCAATAACTGGTTAATTGGCTCCCGGGCAGCTTAGGCAGCTTCAAATTGAACTTAAGAGAATTTTGCAGTTTTCATATTAACCCCAAACTTTGTTTATACAGGATTAGTTCTGAACGCAGGAAAGAAAAATCAAGAGATGCAGCTCGATGTCGAAGAAGCAAGGAGTCGGAAGTGTTCTACGAACTTGCTCATCAGCTGCCTCTTCCGCACACGGTGAGCGCCCACCTTGACAAGGCCTCCATCATGAGGTTGACCATCAGCTACTTGCGCATGAGGAAGCTGCTGGATGCTGGTAAGCAGATAAATTGTCAGCAGGATCTGGAAAAGGGACTGGAGATACGTTGAGGAAGGAGACTTTCAATTTTCAACTGCTAAAATGTTTCAGCAGTTGAAAAACAATTAATAGTTGTATCCTTTGTATGGAAAGGTAGAAGACCTTTCAGCAAAAAGATGGCACAAAAAATATGGCCACTGTTTAATTTAATCGACTTTGTTTCTCTCTGTTCTGACCCTTCTCCCAGAGTTAACTTCTTTCATTTAACTTTTTTTTTTTTTTTTTACCCTAGGGAATTAAGGCTTTACTAAACTGTAGAAGGTTGGTGTAGGGCTGACGTAGCTAACTGTATGTGTTTCTCTTTAGTGTAAATTGGAAGAAATTCTTATGATTCGAATTCTACTGAAGGTGAAGTGAACCCAGGGTACATCTGCCACAGATGCTGTACTAGTTACTTGTACTCATCTACGCCTACATATACCATACAGAGGAGTAGCTTTGTTTGTCTCGTAGGAAGCCCCTGAGAAAATTTTGTAAGGTCTCTTTGAGGCAAATGGTAGTATTTTTGTCAACTAGACTTTCCTGAAGTTGGGAGGTTTATTGGTGTTTGTATCAAAGCACAGATGTTAAATGTCACTCTGATTTTCTCTGACTCATGGTAGACCTTGAATTTAATTTATCACTTACTTAAGTAAATTATGCTACTTCTGAACAGTCCTGCAAGATTGGCTCCTTGCAGACTGGTGCCAGAAGTCATTCCTGATAGTAAGCACAGAATGAGTGATGCTTACTTTAATATAAATGTGTGGGTCCTTATAGGTGAGCTGGAGACAGAAGCCAAAATGGAGAAGGAACTGAACTGTTTCTACCTGAAAGCTCTTGATGGATTTGTCATGGTTCTCTCTGAAGATGGGGACATGATTTACATGTCTGAAAATGTGAACAAGTGTATGGGACTCACTCAGGTGAAATATTTGACATTTCCTAAGACTGTTCCAAATCTGTAAAAGTTGTTACAATTTTGTATATATGAAGTTAGACACCTGTATACCTCTTTTGCAGTTTGAGTTGACGGGGCACAGTGTATTTGATTTCACTCATCCATGTGACCATGAAGAGCTGAGAGAAATGCTTACGCACAGAAATGGTGAGAACGAAAAAACAATCTATTTAATTTACTTATGGATAGCTCCTGTTGGCATTAGTACAGTTGGATATCTGCCAGGTAAAGGAATTGAGAGAACAAACTAGTATGCTTTGCTGCCTAGATCTCAAAGTAAGTCAATTTCAGACATTATAAAAACAGAAATAGCCAGAATGTTTTGGAGATATTCTAATTTAGGATACATAAGACTTTATTCGTACACTTTTAATGTTAAAAAAAAATAAAAAGATGAACAGAATTACTGAGGGTTGAAAGAATTAGCATGCCTACAGGAATTAAATAAATGTAGAGGTAGGTTGAGTGAGAACGATCTTAAGTGATTGCTATAGAAGTGTATGGAGAAGTGAAGTTGTTACGTTTGTCTTGGTCTCAGCTTGCCTTTGCAGGACAGCTTAAAAGCAAATGGCTTCTTCCAGAAATCTGTGGTGTTACATCTAGTACACAGAAATGATGGTATATTTAGGACGCAGAAAAACTAATCGGGTAGTGGTCCTAGGGATATTGGATACTCTTTGCTTTGTTAAGAATAAAAAAGAACACTTGGAAAGCCCCAAAAAGCGACTGTTAATTCTGGGCTTCGGTGTTTATGCTTCACTGCACCTTTTAACTGGTGCATGAAATTGGTATCTTTTCACAGATTTCAGACCTTTCCTTTCTCCATGGAAGGGAATACAACACCATATTCACATATGCTGTACGCTTTGGGATTTAACAAATGCCCATGAATTACTGCCTTTAAGTCTTCTAAAGGTTTGTTAATGACTCTAAAGACTTGGCAACATGCATGTCTCCAAACAAATCTGCTTTACTCAGTTGTTATAAATCTAAAATTGGACCTCTCTAATTCCTGTTTCATCAAACAAGAGGGTTATATAGACTCTGAATCTAGGTAGTCATAAATTACCATGTCATTAGGACTGACCACTGCTTTCTTGTATAGCTGTAATTGTATTTAATTCAGTGGAAGCGACCAGATACAGTATCATTGTGGTAAGGGCCCTGACTTTGACTTTGTAAGCATTTTCTAAAATTCTCTGTCCCTAATACTGAAGTGTATTTTTAAGGTTAAATTAGACATTTCCCTTTCTTCTCCCCTCTTGGAATACACTGATGTATTTGGAGGGGGAAAAAGTCACTAAAGCAGTGTAAAAGCTGGTCTAGTTGCAAAAGCATGTTCTTAAAAATGTAGTGTGAGTGAGTTTCATGCAAACCAACTCTCGCATGTCTAAATTGACCAGACTGGCATACGATGTCTGGAAAACATTATTACTAAATCTGTTTCGCAAATGAAGTTGGCAGACAGAAGTCTAAATTAGAGTAATAATAGTACATTTTTATATTTATTATTATTCCCAGGTTGCAGCTACTGCACCTCTTACATCAGTGGAATTATTGCGATTTGAGTATTAAACACTTCTCTTTGGGATTGTGCAGGTGCAAATGAAAACAGCTGCCATTGGCAGAAACTGAACTGCCTTCTGATTTTAGAAGGTTGCTTTTTTACTTTCAAAGCTGGTGACTTTAAAAATAACATCAGACTTGAGAAAGTTGCTCCCTCTTTTACAGCTGCTGCTTAAAGCAGAGCCTTAAGCATCGGGACTTTGTACCAAAACGTTGCATGATTTTCAATTACAAACATCTAGATTGGTTTAGCTCTTCTAAAAACATAATGAAATAAGGCTTTTTCTCTGAACTCTGCATTATTATTACTTTTCCTCCTTTATTGAGGGTTATGATGTGGCATAGAATAGGCTTGTCCCCATTAGTCTTTGCGTCTGCTGGAAGTGATAGACAAAGCAGCGTAGTGGCTTTACTGTTTTCTGATGAATTTTATCAAGCTGGTAGTGCAAACCACACCACGAAGAATGTCATCGCAACTGCTGCCTGTGGAGGATGGGCAAACTATTATAGAAGCTTGTATCAGAAGTAAGCTTGCGTGTTCTGAACTTCCACACTGCCACGATTTGGGCCTCACTCTTTAGTAGCCCTCTGCAAGCTCACTGTTTTCCACTGCTCTTTTCCTAGGTGCTTTGTTGCCTTTGTCCATGCACAGCGAGCTGCTTGCAGCTCTCCTGATAGCATCAGTTTGTGTTTTCTGTGCCCAAAATAGGCTTTGCTTTTTTGAGTAGCCTAGCTAGTAATTGACTTTGAAAGGTTCTCCTCTCTAAAGGCAAAACCTTAATTTAGAGCCTGCTGCTAGCGAGTAAGACTGAAAAACGAGTACCATGGATATTAATTTGTATCAGGTTGTCTTGACTTCTTTCAAGAATGCTCATAAGTGTGTTTAAAAACTTGGTCCCTGCTTACTCTAAGAGTATAAATCCCTGTGGAAACACTCGGATGCATTCAAACATTAATTAACACTTAATTCTGAATTTAAAAAAATTAAAATACTGCAGTCCTGAAGAGGAATGGGCCCAAAACATATGTGGACCTCCCTGCAGTGAATTACTGATCTGTTTTAATGCAAAGCAGCTTAAAGTACTTCTCATTCTGTATATGCTTCCCTCATCCCCTATTGCAACTTCAAAATATATTAAATTCTCAGTCTCTCCCTGCCTTTTTCCTGAAATCTGGGAGTGTGGAGTTGGCTACAAATGCAACACTTATCTTAAAACAGTGAAAATTCATTTTTTTGCCTACCTCACAGCAAAACTCATTCTGAAAAGCTTTATTAATCAAAAGTGCTTCTAGTTTTATTAGCTGTTTTTTCCACAGTTCTATAACATGGGTTTTTGAGTAGTGGGTTTTTTGTTTCAATTTTTTGAATACAGTCAGAAGATGGCTCCGAGAGTTTAAGAACTGGTTTACTATTTACTTTTGCTAGGTCCTGTGAAAAAGGGCAAAGAACAAAACACGGAGCGCAGCTTTTTTCTCAGAATGAAGTGCACACTGACCAGCAGGGGAAGAACAGTGAATATAAAGTCTGCTACGTGGAAGGTAATGAATACAAAGGAATACTTGCATAGGTTGGCAGCTTCCTTTTCAGATGTCATAACTTGCATAACTTGCTGTATTTCAACATTTTCCCTTCACGTAACTTGAGCTGGAGTTTCAGTAAGTACTTAACTAATTTAATGATTGTGCTTCAATATGCTGAATTTTAATGCTGAGTGCATCGGGATGCAACTGAAACAATGTTTTAAAATTTGTTTTTCAAAAGCCTTTAAATTAATTCTCCACTTTAAATTAGAGGTTGTTCACTTATTAGAAATTACAATTACTAAACGTTTGTGTAAAGCCTCCTCTGAGAAAATATACTTGACACCACTTGCACTGATACCTGATTCCTTTTGATTCGGTATTGTAAGTACGACATCGAGGTCTCACAGAAGGACTTGTATGTTTTTCTTTCTGAAGTTGCTGGCTATCCCTTTTGTAGCAATCAGAATAAAAAGAACCCAGTCTGGTAACTGAAATGAATGCATTTTCTCCTGTGGAAAAAATGTAACCTTTTACTGTATGAAGTGGCATTACAGCTCAAAATATTCTTTTTAACTTGCTCTTGATCAAACAACTTGTTTCTTGTTCCTCTTTGCTGCTCTATGTAAACAATTTTACTTCAATGTTTTTTAAAAAAAAAAACAAAAAAACGGGGGGGAGGACAGAAAATGCAAAGCTGCTCATCTTTTGAAGAACACACTTGATTTCTCCTTTTAACATCTAAAATGGAGGCTGCTCCTATTACCATAGCTTTCAAGTTGGCTTAGTAGGATGCCTTTTGCTGAGGTAATTGCTTACCAGTGTAATTAATGTAACTTTAAAAGAAGAACAACTGACAGAAAAGCAGAAACTTCTAGTGTTGCTTCTGCAAACACCAGAGAGGAAGGAGTTGGCAGCCAGCGAACTGACTGCAGCCTGCGTAGCATGAGGAAGAGACCTGGCTGTGCTTTAACAATCAGATGGAAAGGACTGCTGGGTTCCTGCTGTTGATAGCACAGCGTAGAGAGGTGGGGAGGAGAGAACTCCCTCAGTGGGTGCTGATGGAAGTGCAGTCTGTGTGGTTTGAGAGAAAACAACCTGGTCTCTTCTGAAATGTAACTGTCCCACAGGTACTGCACTGCACCGGGCACATCCGCGTGTACGACACGTGCAGTAATCAAACTCACTGTGGCTACAAGAAGCCTCCCATGACGTGCTTGGTGTTGATATGTGAACCTATTCCTCACCCATCCAACATTGAGGTCCCACTGGACAGTAAAACGTTCCTCAGTCGTCACAGTCTCGATATGAAGTTTTCCTATTGTGATGAAAGGTAAACTACATTTTGTGCTTAACAGCTGTGCTCATTTTGAAGGATTTGCAGGGGTTGTATGTGTGGTGGCTATTGTAGGACTTAGGGAGTTAGACTGTGTAAAAGCATAACTTGATTCATCTGCAAAATGGAGTTGTTGCTGGGATGCTTTGGGTTTTACTAACCGATCAGGATCTTTTATGTAAAAGCTAAATTCTTAAATTTAAGCAAGATGTAGGGTTATTACTTGAGAATAATACCACTGCCTGTTCAAACTGGCCTTCAGTAATGCGGTAACAATTAAATTTAAATAAAAAAATCATTCTGGACACTGAAAAAGATGGGAAGGATTTTAAGATGCTTGAAGATGACTGAAAAGAGTACAAGTACATGTATAATATTTGTCAAGCACATTTCCTTGCAACACCTTCTTCCCCACCCTTTCCTCAGGAGATCAGCATCTGCTGGCTCCAGTCAAGAAAAAAAAGCTCTGTACTTTTAATGCAATAACATCTGCAAAAATAACATTTTCTGTTAGAAATCACAGATTTAGTCTAATAAATACTGCTCTTGCTATTATCTGGAAACTTCAGCTTGACAAATTTGAAAAGCAGAAGTGAAAGAAATCATTGGCCTAAGGTTTTCTCAATTGGGTATTACTTGTTACTGCTTGCTAAGACTTTCCTTTTATTTATACCAGAAATTAATTTCTTAATTAGTTGCTGCAGCTAGATGCAAGGTATGTTAGTGCACGTTATTTTCTGACCTCTGCAATACCTTCACCTTTGTTGGATTTGTGGTATCACAGAGAAAGGTACTTATTTGGTCACATTGTGTGTGTAACATAGGGCAAAGAAAAGGGCCAAAGAAATCCTTTCTTCTAGTTAGCACTGCCCTCTAGGGGCTGAAGAAAATACTGTTTCCTTTGTAGACAGTGGGAAGAACAAATCGGATTCCTAATTTGTCTTAGCAGCATGGTTAAAACTGTTAAAGCATATCTTTATAATTTTATTATGTTCTCACATTTGTGTAAGCTGTATATTCTTATCCACAAGTAGCTTGTCTACCTTTAAGCAAAAAAACAAGGACAAGAAAGCAGGAATATACATAATCCTGTCTATCATGGGACATGATTAATACATATTCAGTCAGAAGTAAAATCCTATGCCTGCTGAAGCTTCTCTTTTAAATAAGCATTAAAAAATAGCACTTCAAAATGAACTCACGCTAAACCACCATTGCTGCTAATGTGTATGGGAGAGATTCTTAAGAACTCCGTGCATCTACAAGCATCCATGTGCTCTAGTATTTTCACTGCTCAGTGTCTGCTTCTACTTAGCAAATTCTCCCTTGTCTTAAAGAATTACAGAGCTGATGGGATATGAGCCAGAGGAACTCCTGGGTCGTTCCATCTATGAGTACTACCATGCGCTGGATTCTGATCATCTGACCAAAACGCACCATGATAGTAAGTGAGAAGATATGGCACTGGGAAAAAAAAATAACAAGGGTTTTCTTTTAACTGCAGATAGGAATCTGCAGAGAATATTTATCTTGAAAACTGACTTTCTTTTCCTTCCCGTGGTTAAAGCTGATGTCCTTTCTTTTTTCAGTGTTCACAAAAGGGCAGGTGACAACAGGGCAGTACAGAATGCTTGCTAAACAAGGTGGCTATGTCTGGGTTGAAACTCAAGCAACTGTTATATACAACACTAAGAATTCTCAGCCACAGTGCATAGTATGTGTAAACTATGTGTTGAGGTAAGTTGAGTGGATATTGCCATTTTTGACACGATTTCTTTGAAGGCTAAGATTCTGATGGCCCTGCATCTTTTTTTCCCTCTGTTATGATGTTGCTATGTTGTTTTCTTGCCAATTAGATTTTTACTTAAAATACTGCTAGTCAAAGGATTAGCAGTTGCATTTAAAAACAAATACAAAAGCCACTTCTTTGATCTAGTGATGTCACTTGGAAGATATGAAACATCTGAGAATTTATGTGCATTCTATACATTTAATATTTGTACACAGTCTGGAGCGATTTATTTCACTAATCATTCTTGCTGATGCAGTCAGAGCAGCAATAATGGTATCTCAATCCTATTTATCTTCCTCAGGATTCTTTTAACTGAAAGCTTCAACTTAAAGCAGACTTGTTAACTATTTTTCTGCAACTGTAGAGTAGTCCTAAGTTTTTCAAAAATTTGGTGAATGTACTAGTGTCAGTCTGTCACCATATGGTACATTTGTTTAAAACAAAGTTGTTTTTTTTATGGAAATCTGCAATTTTCAGTTTTTTTTTTTGATGCTTTCTGAAAAGTACGTTTATTTACTTATTACCTTTTTATGGCACCAGAATTAGTATTTGCTTTGTCTATTACATATGAGGAAATATTTTTCGTTAGCTTTTAATCACTTGCAACGTACAAACCATTAAGGCTGAATTTTAGCTGTGCATTAGTTGTTTTTTTAATAATCATCTTCCTTTCTGTCTGGCAGTGGAATTGTTCAGAAGGACTTGATATTTTCCCTTGGACAAACTGAGTGTATGCTGAAACCAGTGGAGTCTCCAGATATGAAAATGACCAAAATATTCAACAAAGATGACCTGGATGATACCAACAACCTTTTTGAAAAACTTAAACAGGAACCAGATGCTTTAACTGTGCTGGCTCCAGCTGCTGGAGACACAATTATCTCCCTAGATTTCAGCAGTAATGGTGGGTGTGTGTTTAAATTGGAGAGCATGCTAATTAGTAAAGCTAGTGTTTTACATTGAACTTCAGAAAATAAGCTGAGTATCACTGCCTAGTGATATTTCAGCCACTATTGAAATTTAATGAGGTCCGTAGACACGCTCAGTATTGTTACTTAGGTTGATGGTCTCTTTTAATTTTTATAGAGTCTGATGAACAACAATGTGATGAAGTTCCTTTGTATAACGATGTAATGCTCCCCTCATCCAGTGAGAAATTGCAGAATATAAATATGGCAATGTCCCCACTACCTGCCTCTGAAACTACAAAGCCACTTCGTAGCAATGCTGATCCTGCACTCAATAGAGAAGTTGTATCAAAGCTGGAGCCAAACACAGAGACACTCGAACTTTCTTTTACCATGCCTCAGGTGCAAGAGCAGCCAACCAGCCCTTCTGATGCAAGTACAAGCCAAAGTTCACCTGAGGTTAGTTACGTAATTTGGATATGCTGTCATTAAAATGTATGTGCTGTGTTGGGGCTTGTAGAGCAAATCTAGTTAAAGATGCAGCCAAGGCATGAATTTTAAAATTATTTCTAGGTTGTGACTTAGTTAAGCTCTGAGGAAATGGATAAATTTTCATAGGCAGAATTATGTCTTCATGGAAGCAAGTCTTGCAAATGCATGCAGTAGTACGTGTCACAGAAGGAAGAAAAGCTTGGGATTGGTCTTTCTAGAAAAGGATGAGTCAGAGTTGACTCCTGCAAACAGCAAATTACTTGCCGTAATTTACTTGCAAAGGGTACTTCTGTGCTTCCCAAATGGGGTGAATTTAAATGTATACAGATAAATGTAAATGTCTTCCTCTCCCATTTTAGTTTTTGTGCAACCACAGGTTGGAATTAAGTTTTACATTTGTACACTTTTAAGACCACCTGTAAATACAACATAAAACAAGGTAATGACAGAAATTTAAAACTGCATTCAAAATGTTTTCACAGCCCAGTAGTCCCAATGACTATTGCTTTGATGTGGATAATGATATGGCTAATGAGTTCAAACTGGAATTAGTGGAGAAACTCTTTGCGATAGATACAGAAGCAAAAAATCCATTCTCTACTCAGGTAATGTATATTAACTTGAAATCTGCATCATCTTAATGCTTATTCTCAATGTTCTTCTTGCTTTCTTAGAATGCTTTCAGAGACCTCATTCTTCTTTTATGGAACATGTTACTAAAATAAACTAAATAATTATTCTAAGGATTTGGTAAAAAGAGCCTTAAAGGAGCCATGAATTCAGAGCTGAGATGTTCTGACCTATGCGTAAGTTTTACCTCTTTTGTTTTCCAGGAAACTGATTTAGACTTGGAGATGTTGGCTCCTTACATCCCGATGGATGATGACTTCCAGCTACGCTCCTTTGATCAGCTATCTCCACTGGAAAGCAGTTCTTCCAGCTCCCAAAACGCAGCCACTATTACCATATTTCAGCAGACTCAGACACCATCAACTACTGCTGATGAAATAAAACCAGTGGCAGAACGTGTGGATGATGTGAAGACGCTAATTGTTCCTTCATCTCCTGTCCACATAATCAGTGACACGAGTAGTGCCCCAGCGTCACCTTACGGTGGGAACAGGAGTCGAACTGCATCTCCAATCAGAACAGGAAAAGGAACATTGGATCAGACAGAAAAACCTTGTCCAGGAACACCCAGTTTGCTAACAGTCACTCTGAATAAAAGGTATTTTAAAAGCCAAGCTCACTTTCAAGGAATTTAAGAAATTAGATACAAAGTGCTTTTAAATACTGCAACTGGCATACGATGTATTCAGCGTTCTGCTTCAAAGTAGATATTGATATGTTGAAATCCAGACACTTCATGCTATATTTTTGATATGCTGATCTTCCCTAAAGTTAATTTCTCAGCAGCTTTTTTGCAGTAGCTCTTACATCTCATGTAATAGGCAGCTACTGTATGCCAACTGCATTAATAAGTTTATTTTGCTTTTTTATCTGACATGCAACCATTTAAAAAAAAAAATGCAGTAGGCAATTTAGAGGTAGTTATACCCACACAGTATTTCTGATATTTTTTTTGTCCGCTTCGTTAAGAGGTAAGAGTCATCTACGGTCTCTGTGCTACACGTATTACTTTTAAAATTAGCTATAATTCATAATGACAGACGAAGGTATACGTAGCACATTTTTATGATAGAAAATTCTACAAAATCAGAATGTCAGACCTGTTGATACACAGAAGCTTTATCTGTACATAGAAATACTCACTTTCCTCACCCTTCCCTCCCTCCTTCCTGTAGAAAATGAATTGCTGAACTTTTATGCTTTGTTTTTTTTCCTACAGACTAAATTTTTTTTTTTTGCTAAAACTCATTCTGAGCTTCACAGCAAGATTAAATGCTAACATTTTCTATGCTCATAGACAATTGTTGAAATGAGTCAAGTTACAAAAGAAAACTAGTATAGTTCATAAATTCAGTTTTGTCATATTGTTTATAAGTATCCACAAAAAAAGAATGGCTTGAGGATAGTAGAAACGTCTTAACAGCCTGAATCAATTTTTCTTAGATCTACTGCAATGGATGAAGAACTAAATCCAAAGATGCTAGCTTTGCATAATGCTCAGAGAAAACGAAAAATGGAACATGATGGTTCACTTTTTCAGGCAGTTGGAATTGTGAGTTTTGTTTTACCATTTTAAAATATTCACTTTTAACCTTGCAATTTCTGAATCGAGGCTTCAGTGCAGACTCCTGAGTTTAGCTGTTGGTATGCAATGGACTCTTGGGATCAGAGATGATTGTTTGGGCATGAAATTCCCTCCTATATGCAGATACTGGTTTTTAGTTCTCTTACTGTCAGTCATTTAAAAAGTGCCCTCTGTACCCAAGCACATTTCTTGATTAGGTAGGAGATGCTCATTTGTGAAATACATGCAAGGAGGCATGCTTCATCTGTAGAATATGCACAAATGTAAGGCAAAATTGTCGTTTATTGTCATTTGTTCCTGGTTTCAAACTCAGTTTTTATATCTGTGAGTTCTGGACAGTGTTCTTACGTTTCTTCCTATCATTTCTCCATTAAGACCGAGGTTGCTTTCTTTTCTTAATTTGGTCAGATAACAACCGTCAGATAACAATACCATCTGATCTATAAGGGAATAGATAGAATTCTTACAATCTGGCAAACTTACATTACTACCACTTCCATTTCATGTGCTGTCTCTCTAGTTTTAGTATGTGATAGCAAGTACCTCATCATAGGCTAAGTAACTCAAAAATAAACTTTTTAGATTTTCTTAGACTTCTGTCACTTAACTTGGGCTATTAAGCTTGTTGCCTTCTATAAGGGTATTTTGTCTCTGAGATCTTTGACACCTACTGTAATTTCTTAGTATTTTGAAACCTTGGGCTTTGCCACGTACTGCATCTCTCCTCTTGCTTTCATTGCAAATTCCCACTTCTCTCAAGTTTTTAAGTGGTTAGTTCTTAGTTCCTCTACTGCCTTGTAGCCTTTGAGATTCTTTCTTCCTCTGGTGATCCATCTCCTAGATGTCGTCATCCATCACATCGTACAGTGCAGGGTGTTTTTTCCTCTGAATTATGAACTATTCCTGAGTTAGCATTCTGGTTTGGGAATGCGACAAGTCACTGTGTATTGCCTTACCATTGGCCTCTTCTGTGAGAGCTGAGAAAGCATTCATACATCTATTTTTTTCTATGAGCCTAGTAGACTTCATTAAATAGCAAACAACAAACTGATGCTGTTGTCCTTATTTGTTAAATGCTTTGCAGTTTTCATGCATGTTGTTCTGTTGCTGCCAGTAGCTCTTTAAGAATTCACAGCTCTGCTAAAAATTTTATTGCTTTTCATTGCCGCCTTCTCACGCAGTGGTGCTATGGCTGTGATATAGCGTTGCTGATAGATATAAAATAGCAGAACACAAGCAGTTTTATATTAACTCCTGTAATGGACATACACTGTTATGTTTAGTGCCTTTTTAATGCTTATAGGTTCAAATTTCGTTCTCTGTAAACCCTTTTTTTTCCTGTATGTGACAAAACTTGTATTTTGAAGGCTTCTGCACAGTCAGAAGCTGATTTTTTTTCCATGTAGCTGGGTCTTACTGACATTACTACAATCAAGTACTTCTGTCATCTGGCTTCTTTCTCCAAAATGGATTTGAGTTTATGAACTAGTCCTTACACATGCATAGTACAAAAATTAGATTAAATCCAGGCTGAACTGGGATTGTGCAAAAACTTGCCATGACTTCCAAGAATGAAAATAAGCAAAGACAGTACCACTTTAGTTTGTTTTTAGAAAGCAGGAGAATTAGACAAAGGCAAAATGTGTTATAATGAGATTATAAATAATCCAAATTTCCAAAGGGGAAAAATGTGAGTTATATGTCTTGATACGGAAGGCTGTATTGCATTCATAGTTTAAAAAAAAATAAAAATTTAAACCAGGAACAATGTAGGTGACTTACCTTACTATGAAATGCAGCTTTTGAGTTGTTTAACTTCTATTATACAACTGTCTTTTTGACTTGCATGTGTTTTATAACCTGAAATCACGTCCTTTACTATTTTAAGTGTTCAGGGTAATGGCAGCATTCTGAAATACTTTTTCTTCTTTTGCAAGTCACTACTACTAACAAGACACAGCTTTGCCGATTCAGACACTGTTGCTAGCAAACTTGTTACTAAAATGGGGCTTCTCCTTCCATCCCATCTTCTGTTTCAGTGGTGGCTTTTTCTTCCTTGCACTAATTATATGGAGCTCTTTAAAAAAAAACCTTTCTATCTCCATACCTGGTATGTTGCTGCCAAAAGACTTATGTCAAGGTGCTGTATCTGCAATAGAAAGGCTTGGGACTGCATTCCCCTCAAAACTTGGATCAGATGGGTTGGTGGCAATAACTGGAGTGCAAGCAGAACTTATACCTTAAATTTAGATAAAATCAACCAACCACGGTTCCTGAATCTCCTGTCCACGCTGTTAATTCCAGTGCAGAAAACCATTAGCGACTTCAGTGAAAACCTGATGCTTACTCACCCAAGAGCAGTGGTAATTAAATGGGTGTGGGTGTGTGTACATGTCCACGCTAACAGCATGGTAGCTGCTGATAACCAGGATTTAGTAATTGTTTTGTGTAAGGGAGGAGACCTTGAAATCTGATCCTGTTTTCTTTTAAATAAAAATCTGATTCTGTTCTCTTCTAAATAATCTTCAAGGGCAGTGTACTTGGAAACACATTCTCCCTAAATTCTGAATGAAGTCCCCTTTAAATTGTAATAATGCCTGCATTGGTAATTAGTGGCAGAAACTGCTGGTTTGGAAAAGGGATGTGGAAGGCGAGAAGGATGCAGCATTCAATAAAGAAGTTTTTTTTTTTACTTCTTTCTAGGGGTCTTTATTCCAGCAGACAGGTGACCGTGGAGGAAATGCATCGCTTGCTTGGAAACGTGTAAAGGCATGCAAAACAACTGGTCATAATGGAGTGGAGCAAAAGACAATCATTCTATTATCAACTGGTTAGTATCTTTTTTTAAATATGTAGAGGATGGGAGGGCTGCGTGGAAGAGAACCGAGTGACAAAAACATAACCAACTTGTCTCGTTTATGAACAGTTTTGGAGGAAAGTGAATAAAGTGCACTTTTTTCCTTCCCCTTCCTCTGTAGACATAGCAAGTAAACTTCTAGGGCAGTCGATGGATGAAAGTGGACTACCCCAACTCACAAGTTATGATTGTGAAGTAAATGCTCCCATACAAGGCAACAGAAACCTGCTACAGGGGGAAGAACTGCTCAGAGCTCTGGATCAAGTTAACTGAGCTTTCACAATACTTGTTCCTTTTTTGGACACTGGTGAATCATCACCTAAAGCAGTCTATTTATATTTTCTATATCTGATTTTAGAAGCCTGGCTACAGTACTGCACTAATTCAGTTAGTTCAGTTTTGATCCCCTTTCTACTTATTTTGACAGTCTTTTTAATACGTTCTTTATGTAACAGTAACTCAAACTATAGTGCATTTTTATAATTCTTTGGTACATACACTTTTAAGTCCATTACATTTAAAACACACTTGCAATAGCAGCTTAGAAATATGCACCTGATTTTAAAAAATATTTATTTTTGGCTGGGGAGTTGGTCACCAAAATTTATCATTAGTAAAATGTCAACACAGGAACAACTGGCAATACTTCCATCCTGCTCGTCATAGGTAGCTGGAAGACTTGTGCTCTCTTACTGTTTATGTTCAAGTGAGTTTTTTTTATTTTAATAATTTTTATAAGAAACAACAATGCTTTGCAGCAGTGCATTGTAGCCACAATCGCACAATATATTTTCTTAAAAAATACCAGCAGTTCCTCATGCAATATATTCTGCGTTTATAAAAACTAGTTTTTAAGAAGAATCTTTTGTTTGCCTATGAAATCATGTTTAAACCTGGATTACGTCATTATTTTAGTCATGTTGTAATATAAATTGTTCTTAAATGCTGTCTTATGCTTTTGACTTAAATGAGTGTGGTTAGTCAAAGGGAAAGGTTTTTATCTGGGAAGGGCTAGCAGCATTTTATTTGGGTACATTCTCAATTTAGAGAGAGTTTGATGTTCTTAAAGTAGTCACTTTGCCAGCTTAAAAAAAATAAATCCCTGCCTGTAGTTGTTGAAGTTAATGCTAATATTGTGTATGATCTTAAATCTAAATGTTCAGCTTACCCCGTGTGGTATAGGTGATATTTCAAGCAGATTGTAAAACATCTTGCATTGTTAGCAGAGTTTTATCTAGTACATCATTGAGTTGCTCAATATTTTGATGTTTTGGTTTCACGCACCTTGTTGCTATTAACATCCATATGTTTTCATGTAGATTTCAATAACTTGAATATATTTAGAAGCCTTTTTATTTAGAAATATATAGTTGTCACAGACATCTTATTTTCCTATATGTACTGTACAAAACCTTCATTCACTCATTCTTTTGCTCTTCGTGGTTGGATCTAACACTAACTGTATTGTTTTCTTACATCAATAAACTATATGTGGACCAGGCCCCCTTGGGGAGTGTGTTATCTGAGAAAGATGAGATAATTTATATTTTTGTTAGTGGTTATCGTTCATCCGTGTTCCCTTTTTAACTTAGAGTTCATTGGAAATCACTGCTTCCTTGCTTTGATCGTAACATCTCCGACTTAATTATTTGAGCCTATTCAGTACTAAAGTCTCCTAGACAGTGTTGTACTACTGCCGGCCAAAGACGTGAAATTTTTTAATGTTATCACACCAGTTAGCAAACTTGAAAGTGCAAAGACAGCATGTGTGTTATTTCAGAGCGGAAAGATTCTTCCTCGCGAACAGCTTAAAGGCTTGTCTCTGGAAGCATTATCAAGGTAACACTGGAAAGCAGGAAATGTAAAATTCACAAGAGTGATCGATTAAAGATGATTTGTTTTAAATTGCAAAACTGCACAATGAAAAATGAAGCTGGTACTCCACGATAAAGGTTGTTCTAGTTTCTTGTGCTGTTGACTCAGTAACTTTGACTAGGTGACTTCTTTTGCTGTCATAAAACATGATACTACTGATACAACCTTGTAATGTGTAAATAGGGTCAAGATATTCTGTACATTCATACCTACGTAACTATTTTAAGCAGCATATCTCAGTGTAAGAAATCAAATGTGGAGTGTCACAAAATGTGTTTTTATTTTGGAAACTGGTTTCACTGAACTTGTCTAGAGTATTTTGAAATCGATGTAACTGTGCATAAGCTTAACCTGTCTTTTAAAATTACTGTTACAGTTTCACTGAAGCAAAAGCACTTTTCAAACTGACACAGCTGTGCTAATGAAACTACATGGAGACTGCTAGCTACTGACTTAGAGAAAGGTAAAGCACTGGTAGCAGAATGTGGTTGCATACTTCTTAGTTTCAGCAGAAGTTCCATAGAGAAAGGAAAGCACAAAGGTACACTAAGCTAGAGCTCAAGATCTGTGTAGAGAACAATTTGAATATATACGCACCTAATATTTCAGTATTAAAGATTTGTAATAAAGCTTTGGTACGCGAAGCTTACAAAGCTCTTTGGATAAAAGCAGTAGAATACTGTGTATGTGTGTGTGCTGTGTGAAGCCTTGAAGACAGCACGTTTTCCCCTAGCATTGCTTTCTCTAGCAGCAGAAGTTGTAATAGCCAAGTTAAGCAGCAGCTGGCAGGGGCTACCCATATCCTTAGCTCTGCATAGACTGACAGGAGCTGAGATAGGGAGGAGAGTCTTGTAGACAAGAGAAGTACAAGTGGGTTGTGCTTTTCTTACTTTCCTGTCCTGGGAGGCTATCCTTTTTCATCTCCCACTAGAAATGTTCTGTTGTCCTCTTTGAAGTAGTTCTGTTACTTACTCCTTCTTTTGGAGTCCCTCTTTAATGTACTAAAAGAGGGTAGTGAGTTATGAGAGAAAAATCCATATTACAAGGAGAAGGAAAATTTACGTGACCTGCATGATCTGTGGTTATGAGCCAGCAGGAATCATCTCTGTTCTTAATGACAGCAGCCAGGGATTTAAATGAGCATCATCTTGTCTAAGAATCTTCCCCACTTGCATACATTTCTTGTTATACGTCCTACTGAGGCATAGCATTTTGTTTACAGTGCTTGTAAAAGTGAGCGAAATAAATAATCCTTGGAGGAATTGTAGTACCCATAGTGGTTTGCACTTTGGAGGATTAAAAAGAAAAAGCCTCAACCTGAAAACTTGCTTGTAAAGTTACACATAAATGTAACAAATGTTCCCCTCCTTCCCCTAACTCCCCCATTCATTATTAGGGCATCCCCTGTAGAAGCTCTAGCTTCCAGGATATGGCTAAATTAATTTTATGACTAAGAATGATGTGCTGTAGTTACTGAGAACAATTATTCAGCTCATAGAAATGCTGAAGAAAGCATGGAAAAGTAACAGTAACTGCTCTGGCCTAGTCTCAGCTTTGCTATAAAAACTGCTGCAAGTTTACAAAATTGGGAAGTAGACTTTTTAGCTGCTTTAATTTTTTTTTTTTTTGCTTAGCATCAGGCTATATAGCCTTAGATTCTACCCTTTCTTTGGAGGAAGAATATATTTCTTTCTAGAGGTTTTCTTAGCAATTTTGAGTAAGTTCCGTGCTGACTTGCTACTTAGAGCACTTATTCTTCACCAGTAATAACAAAGAAACTGCAGCTGAGTGTAGTATTTGCTTTTGCATATGAAACATGATAAATTATCATTTCCCCATAAGCTGAGCATAACAAAGCTAGCTTTCAGTAGGTTGTGACTGCAGCAGTAGTCACACCATGTCTTCCTCATGGCATAACAATTATTTTTTGCATATGGATTCTAACTGATGTTTTATCAAGGATGCTGATGGGTTTGTTAAAAGCTAAAGGCCTTTTTTCTGGCCAGAACTTAACGGTGATGACATTCAGTCCTTTACCTGAAAGTAGTCAAAATTAACCACAGCTGTAGCTCCAAAGAAGTCACTATTACAGCTGAGCTGCTGGACAGCAGATGTTACACTCCATAAGGGTAGTCTAGAGTCCAAAGTGCACACTTAACCACACCTTCCACCCATGTAGTAAGATAGCTTGGACTGTATATTGATCTTGGAAAACAAAATTAAAGCAATTTACTATGTTACTATGATCAGTTTCCATTCCTGTGTACGCACAAACTCCCTCAGAGTAATTATGAATTACTTTTAAGTCCCAGCCTGAGGCCAGAAAGAACAATTAAAACTTCACATGCTTGCAATAAAATAAAGCTATAGGAATCAAATAGCTGATTATTACAGGTTAAACCAGTGTATATTTAATAGCATTTTTAATTATTTAAATTGTCTTTTAAACAGCTAAACAGATACGTGATGTGGGCTGTTCCACTAGTATCTGCTGTCAGGCTTGGTCCCTTGTCACAGTGCTGAATGACTCATTTCCTTTGACGACCCTGGGAGCCAGGAGCACCCCAGTGCTGTGCAGCAGGCACTAGAGGCTGTGCCTGAGGTCAGTCGTCTATTCCCCATCCCCTTTGATTAGCTGCTACTGAACAGCGCACACATCTCACCCAGATGGCACTGCACTCATGCAGATTATTCAAACTGCAACTACCCGGCATGAAAACAAACATTTCACAGGCCAGGAGTACTCTGTAGAAAGGCCAGTATTTTCATAGGAACTCATGAGTTGGGTATCCAGCTTTCATTAAAAGTACCATTAGTGATCAGACACTCGACTCCCTGGAAAGCTCCAGTCTGGAGAACTGTGATTTTGATCCAAATTCAAAAAATGCATTGTCGTTTTTCCTTCTGCTTCCCTGTTTACCTTGAGCAAGGCTTGCCAAGTTACCAAAAGGTTAAAGAGTTTGCTACTGGATTTATACAGTATGGTAGATTTTGTGAATAATTGCAGTATTCTCTCATGAAAAAGTGGTATATTTTAATGAGATTCTTTTCTGGAACCAAGTACAACCTATTGCAATTGATATTTCTCTTGAAACATTTTGACATACTTGTGATTGTATTTCTTTTTGATTGTGTAACAGTATAAAATTCAATAAAAGAGAGGGTTTGTTTCTAACTTGTGACATCTGTCATTTCTGTTCATCAGTTATTCCTGTTCTAAAAGATGGAGATGGCAAACACAATAAAAAGAATTAAACACTGTGCAGCACAACTAGAACTCTGTGCACGTTTGGAGGTGTGACCCACCTGCTACTGAAGCCAACAGACTTTGACACTAAGCATACATGTGGTCTGTTTTCCAATGGCATTTATAAAAAGGTCACATGTAGGTCCCACCTAAATTACATAGACTACTTCCATGAACAGAAGAGGTTAGGCATACAATTCAACAAGTCAGACACCAGGGATTGCATAGGCTCTCACAGGGAAAGCTACAGAGAAGATGCAGAGCCAGAGGGATGGAAATTTTAACGGAAACCTCTGGGTACACAAGTCAAGAACACCCTTAGTAACAAAAGAAAAATTAAATCCAAAAGGATTTTTCCAGGTGATTTTTCAGTTGCTCTCACCACATGCAAATAAATTTGACAACATCTTGCGACTCTTACTGTCTCATTAAATGAATGCCATTTCCTATTGCACAAATTCAAAACCTATTGCCCCATTTTTGCTTTGCTGGGAAGAAGCGTGCATGAGTCCTGCCTTTTCAGAGCTGCTGTCACAGTAGAGTATGATCCCGTTACTTATTAGAAGTGATGGATTTGCACACGTGGAAGCTTAAATGCACTGTTTAATAAAACATATCCATGATTCATTTTCATGAAAATCCATGAAAACATGATTTATTTTCATGTTTTCAATTTGCAAATATGATCTAAATCACATAAGGCATTCAAAAGTGAGTGAGTTCTCTTGTACTGTGTGCAACTGCAGAAACCCGTTATTTATAGCCATATCTACGCAGGATGAATGGCTTCTTAACTTGCTGCTTATAAGCTAGGAATTAATAGGACAAACAGGACTTCAGCCCTTCATTTAGGAGTTAAATAAGAACATGAGGAGGATACAGTAACCTACAGCCTGCCTTTCAAGGAACAATTAAAACGTACTCAGCATCTGAAGGAGCGCTGAATGAAAACACTGACTAGAGAGTTAAGAAAACTAAGTGGACGATTGATTAACCTAAAAAATTAATGCTATTTCATTGCAAATGGCACAGAAAGGGAGTTCTGCAAGAATTTGTTGCCTTTTTTCTCCACCGCATTTTCTTTACATTGTTAGCTGAATTTTCTGCAAGACATATCACGCATTAACACACACACAACAGCCTCGTCCTCACCACGTCTTACATCCTCTTAGGGAATGAAAGTGTCACGATTTGCAGCCCCACCTGCCTTAGAATAAAGAAAAACAACCCACCTAGCGCTCCTTGATACAGCATCTCTGAGAAATCGCAACGCTCGCTGCACTTTTAATTTCAATCCTCTGAAAACACTCGAGCTTTACACACTGTCACTGCAACACCAAGCTCTGTTCCCTTTAAACGAAGTTCCTCCTGAAACTGATGAGGAGCCGGGCTTGGCCCCGAAGGAATGAAGTCACCCCATGATGTGTCAATAAGACGAAAAATGTTTTTTTCAGAAGACAAACAACCAAAACCCCACCAGGTGTAGCTCCCCCCCGGCAGCTGCTGAAACGTGCCCAGACCGCATGCAACAGCTCTGCTAAAGCCTCCCTGCCCCTCGTCAATGAAAGCAGCAATCTGTGACGCTTAACAACAGCTTTTTGGAGCCTTTTTGTGAATGTAATTCATACAGAAAGATATATTTGTACCTCAAAAGCTGCGGAGGTTATAAGAGCGGTTGACAGTGCCCAGCCCCAAAGTGCAGCCTCGGGATGGGTTAGCTGCTGCTAACGGCGAACCGGTTTGGGGAACGCCGCAGCGGCAGACCAAAACTTATCATTGATTTCCTAATTCATCATTAAGAAAGCAACCCGTGAATCCACCCCCTACCCACAACGAGGAACTCCCGCAGGTGTACGCAGCCCCCCGGCTGAGGCGCACCCCTCGCTCCCTTCCCAATCCCCCTTTTTTCCCCTCACCGGCTCTCCCCAGCCCCCCAGCACCCCTCGGGACCCCCTTTCCCTCAACCCATCCCCGGCAGGGTGGCCCCGGGGGGCTCCCCCCTCACCACCCACCTGGGCTCCGGCGGGGCGCGGGGGGCTCCCTCGGCTGCCTCAGCGGCTGAGGGGCGGGAGAGCCGCCGCCGCCGGCACCCACTCGCCGAAGCCGCGCCCAGGCACCCTACGTGCGGCTCGGCAGCCGCCCAGCCCCGCCGCCTACGTGTGGCCGTGCATGCCGGGCACGGCTCGGTTCAGCCCCGGCTCCCTTCAACGCCCCCCCCTTACCCGGTAGCAGAGCCCCGGCAGCGGGGAAAAGCGCATGAGCGACCGCCCTGAGGGGGCCGCCTGAGCGTGCGCGAAATGGCGGCGGTGGCTGAGGCGGGCTCGGTGCCCGGGCTGCAGGCGGATTGCGAGGAGCTGCTCGGAGCCTTCCAGGAGGCTGATACTGTCCGCTTCGAGCGTTTCGCTGAGCTGTGGAGGGAGCGCCGCTTCCACACCATCTTCCAGTGAGTGGGAGATGGAGAGAGCCGACCCCCCACGCCCCCCATCCTGCAGCCCCCTGCCGCCGGGCTCCCCCCCGGGTGGTGAGGGGGGAGCTGCGGTTCCCTCAGGGAGGGCTCCCGGGAAGGGTTTGGCAGGTAAAGGGCAACGAAAAAAAGGTTAAACAGTCGTTTTATTGAGTACTGTGCCGGTTTGTGTTGTGTACTAATTGCACACGGAGTTTGAACGCTGATGTTTGGAACAATAGTAATAGTACAGTAGTAGGATCTTGGTGCGCTCCTTAAGAAATGATATTGAAAAACACGACTGTGGGGTATCGCGTTTTTCACTGCAGATCTCACTACAAGGGGTTAGTACGTGAGGCCTCTCAACACTTCACAGAACTTGAGCCCTGTGGTAATGTGTTTTCAAATCCGTGGTGCTTGCTTCTGCCTTACTGACTTTGTAAGCCTGTGCTTTTTATAGTTACTTGCTTTTAACGTGCTTCCTTTTTGTTTACTTTAGTGGTAGAATAAGAGCTCTGGAGAGGAATAAGTTCACGAAGAAGACGTTAGAACTGGCACAGCAGTACTTCTTGCCACCGTATGCTTTCCAGATTAGAGTTGGTGCTCTGTACCTGCTATATGGGCTCTACAATACGCAGCTATGCCAGCCAAAACAAAAGGTAATTGTTCTTGGGTTTCCTTCTCAGGAGGGACTAGACATAAGATGTTTTGTGTACCTTTGCTTTGTCATCAGAAATGGGTGGGGTATTTCCTTTCACTTTCTTAACGTAAAAATATTTAGAATTTAAAAAGTCTTTTTGGAAAAGGTAACTTTTCAGACACCATTGGGTTTGAGAACTTACATGGTCGTGACTACAATATTGTTTATGCCTTTTAAATCGTGGCCGTGTTCATAGAAATCTTGTTTGCAAGACTGAAGGAATTAACAAGGCTAGTTTTCAAAAAGGGACCTGAGAATGTACTTATCAAATGCAGAGACAACTCCGTTGCAGCCCCAGTCATTCCTTAGAATTTCAAGAGAATGAAGGCAGGTGAAATTACTTCCAGTTTCTGTTAACTAGAAGTGGAATATATAAAGATGTTGACAGTTTGAATGCCTGAATGACATGCCTGCTTGCTGCTTTTAGGGGAAGAGATCAGTGTATAAAAGGAGTTGGAAAATCAGTGTAAGAAGTGGTTTATTCAGGAACTGTCATGTATGTGGTATGCATTATTAACAATTGAGTCCAAATTTTTGTCCTGCAATGATGCCATTACCTCTCATATCTCAACTTCAGAGAAGTCACTGCCTTTTACGGAGAAGAATTTAGGCAAATTTAAAACAGCTGCTATATAGTAAATATTAGAGAGTCCAGGAATCATCAAGGAAGGTACCTTAGGTAGAACAAACTTTAAGAGGACAGTGTAGATGGGAGAGGAAGAAAAGCAAGAAATGAGAGAGAGGCTTAAATGAATGTTTGACTGGCAACAGGTCATGGTACAAGTATTGTTTCCTAATTGTTTCTGCAGTAAGAATGTTTAACACAACAGTACAAGAAGCTTATCTGTAAAATTTGTGATAGTAGTAATGTGTTATAGTAGGATCCTTTCTGTAGTTCTGTGATCGCGTGACATGCTGCATCCAGACATCCAATTATTGTGTGTGCAATGTGGTCATAGCAGTCAGTTGAATTTGTGTTTGTTCTTTGAAATATGCATGTCAGTATAATAATATACCATGGATTTGTTGCAGATCAGAATTGCACTAAAGGATTGGCCTGAAATCCTGAAATTTCAACAAGAGCTGATAGATTCCCAGCATTATGATGCGGCATACATCTTTAGGACACTGCGACTTGCCAGAGCGTTCCATTTCACAGCAATGCCAAAGCTAGTGAGTTATTACATTATTGGCTTACAATTTTTAATAAAATATCCTCACTTTCAATGGCTGGCACTTCAACAGCACCAATTCATTTAGTTTAGCTGTCATGCTGGGTTGAGCTGTACTATGTCTTGCTTTGTACAACTAGGTATGTAATATAAAGCTTAGAGGATGTTTGAATGTAGTGTGCATCTCACTTGAAAATATTTTTTTTCCAGCATCAAATATTCTCATTACATTTGAGATGTCTCATAATTTGTGGAAACGGTGAACTCTTGAGTTTGGTTACTGGGTTAAATTCTTGATTAGGGAATAATTTTCAAAAAGTGCTGAGCACTTGACAGTGAAGCTGCATGCTATTGTTGATGAGTTAATTCTGTGCCTTTCAGCATCTCTTGATTGTTGGATATGCAGTAAGATTTTTCAAGAGGAGGTGCAGTTCAAGTTGACTGTTTAAGTTACAAAGCATTGTCTTCTGTTACAGCTAAACTACAGAACTAAGAAGAAGATTCAGGAAAATGAATTTAAAGAAGAATTTAAAGACCCAAGTAACAGAGTTAGCAGCCTCATCACTAATGATGTGTTAGAGGTACAGTAAGTTTGAACAATAGCTTAAGCACTATTTGTGTTTTTCTGAAGAACTGTAACTTCTTTAATTAGCCCAAGATTGTCCTTTATGAGTCATCTTATGGAATGCAGAAAAAGGTAGTAGTCTGTGCTAGCAATTTTTCTGAATGTTTTGGAAGAACTGTGGTATCTGCTGGTACCATATTGTACCTGTACCATACTCTCCAATGTTTTGTGGCTTTACCTCGGTGAGATGTAAAAGAGGAAGGGAAAAAATAGTCAACCATCACTTAGGCAAAGGAAAATGGAAAATGATGGGTTGTGGGAAGCAGTTTTTTTCTGATATGTCTGCAAGTTTTAGCTGGAAGCTGGGTACTTGCAACAGAAAATGAATGATCTGCAAGATAATAGTGTTCCCAGACCTTCATTTCTCCTTTTAAAACATGGTTTCATTTAATAGGTAACATTTTTTTGTAAATAAATAATTCAAGCAGGGTATAGCTTACATTGCTCGTTATGACTCAGTAGCATATCTTTGCTTACATAATTTTTCCAGTTGCTGCTAGCAAATATGTATCATCAGTAAGGTTGACTACAGTGCTACAAAATTCAGTAATCTGTGAAATGACAGTGTGAGTAGACTGTAAAATGCTTCCTCCAGAGAGAAAATAGACTACCATATCAGGCTGAAATCTCAGTGGTACCAAGGATCAACTCTTGCAGATACTTTTTTCTGAGTTTAAATAATGAGAAGTACTCATTCTTTGTAGTTGGTGGACTAATGGGAAAGTGCTAGGTGACATTATTGCTAGGCGCCCTGAAACTGAACTGATATAAACAATCTAACACCTCTCTACTGCAGTGGTCTCCTTAGAATAGTTTAGATAACCTTAATTTTGTTCAATTAGCATTAGTATCACTCTACTGCTGTAATCTTCTTTTTCCTGAAAATCATCTCTCTTCTTGTTTTAGGAGCTGATGAATATCCATGAGCACTACCAGAAAATGAAGTGTGTCATATCAGCTGACAAATCCCAGCCAGACAAGGCCCTGAGCTTGATAAAGGATGAATTTGTAGTTACTCTTAAAGACATAACTTTGGAACATCAGGAATGGCAGCAAAAAAGAATGGTAGGTAGTACCAACCGTTATGCTGTGGCAATTTAACAGATTATGTGAACATGTAAGAACTGGCTTAGTGTCATTACCTGTGAACATATTCTGTAAATCTTAGACATAAGCAGAGGAGCTGGAACACTGAAGACACGAAATAAGTAAAACGCTAGGCAGGGTTATGGTGTGGTGGGAAGGCCAATGGCTTGTATTGCCTCTGTGATGAAGTAAATGATTGCTTAAAGGTAAGCCCTTAAGGAAGAAGTGGTTTGTGGATGGTGTTAGAATGACTGTGGGAAATTGCTCTGCAACAGTCTGGGGTCAAGGAAAGGCTGTAGTGTAATGTTGGTGGGAAAAAAATCAGCATTTGTGGTTACTTTAATATTTGTTTTGTTTTTCAGAATTCTTGATTTTTTTTTTTAACTGTTTTGTGAACAATAGACATTTAAAAATATTCTCTTCCATATTTTTCAGAAGTTATTCCTCAATGCTAAAGAAGCTGATGAAGTGCTAAACAAAAAGGAAGAAGGAACTTCACTAGAATCAGAAGTAAGAAGAATGAACTTGTTTGCTATGTTGCACAGGCAAAATCTGTTTGTTTGTTAACTTCAGATCACAGTGGTCTGAAGTGGTATTTATCAGGGCTCATGTCAAAGTAAATTCCAGGAATAGCTAGTGCGATTGGGATTTGTTTTTTAAATTGCGTTGTCTTCTGTTAAGCTTTGTGCATATGCTGCTGTGGTAGTTTCCTGGACACTTGCAATAAAAAACTATGGCTCTTTCAGCTAAGTACAGGAAAGAGCTGTTTTCTTGGCCAAACTCCTCTATGATTCCTCCTAGAGTTTCCGCTAAATGCAGTATCCACTTTTAATGCTTGTGTTGTACTTACTTGCTTGTTGCAACCTTGAATTCGAGTAGCGTGAAGTTTCAAGTTTTATTTTCTCTTACTGGTGTATGTAAGTGAAGGCAACCAAAATTATGCTCTGCTTTCTTAATGGAGTTTGAGCTTTTTAATTAAGAAACAATTTGTTAGCATTTATTGTAGAATTAGAACTATAGTGAAATATTGTTCAAATCTAATTTAATATTTTGTTTTAATATTGCTGTGACATGGAAACTTTTCTGACTGATTTTTTTGTTTCTTTGCAGGGTTCTGAAAGAGCAAGTGCGTTGGCTAGAATCAAATACAAGTCTTATTCTGCAGTTGTTGAGGTAGATATAAAACTTGATGATAGGGATGTATTTGGTTTTAAATAGTAGTTTTAAGTAGCAGTTCAATGTAAGTGATTTGTCAGAAAGGAAGGAGTTAAAATTGCACTCTGTAATTCAACTTTTGCACGTTCTAGTTTCCATAACTAACACAGTGGGAAAACCTAAAGCCCTCACTATTGTTAGATTTAGGGAAGCAATGAAATATGGTCTGTGCCTGAGGGATTTTCATTTCTGGGATATCTTTTAATGTCTGTATTCTGCTTTTTAATAGGTGGTATTTTATGTAAATGGAATTTAAAAATACTTGTGATTTTAATTGTTCAAATTCCACAAGGCTTAGGTATTTGAAACTGTGAAGATGGTTTTGAAAATGGAACCTGGGGTTTTAAAATCACTTGGCAAACTTTTGAAACATTGTTTCAATAAGTACTACTTCTAAAACATTGCTGAATTGCCTTTTTATGGCAGACTTATATAAACATTACATAATTCCTTGTTTATTTAAATCACTTATTGGAGAGTGCATTATTAAATGAAAAAGAGCTCTGGAATCTACAATGAACAATCCAGACTTGTGGATATGCAGTGGTACTGTTTTCTAGGCACCTAAGAAAAATATGATAGTAAATAAGCTTTATGATGTAGCAGTTTTTGGAAATGTTCCCTTTGCTTACATGCAGTGGTGTGCAGTATAGTGTAGGTTGGTGCCAACAGAGAGTGAGCATAAATTAATGTTTCTTTACCTGGATTTTAAACAATGGGCTCATTAAATCACAGAATCGGTTCTAATGTTGTCGTATTGAACTGAAAAACAGTAACTAGTGGGAGTCTTCCCTTCCTCCATTCCCTTTTCTTTTGATACAGGAGGAAGTTGATGCTTTGGTCTATACTTGTTTTTAAGTACTGGTGATTTACAGCAATGTGAGGTTGTAGCCCTTTAACTTTTTTTTTTTTTATCATTTATGCATATGCTTACCTTCTAGGCCTCCAAATCCAGAAGACATCGTCAAGTAAAATTAGAATCTTCTGAATCAGGGTCAGATAATAGGAAATCTCCAAGCCGAAGTAGAAAAAACAGTAGGAGACCGCAGCCAGCACTTAGAAGAGGTTCTTTGGAATTCAGAGGTATTTTTCTGGAGAGGCTGCAGAAGTTTATCAATTACTTTGCTAGCTAAGGCAGCTGGGTTAAATTTTTACTGTTTAGTGGAGGTAAAAAATTAAGGAAAGGTTTGTGATACCTCTGTCATAATTATTGAACTGTTTGGTCTGTTTCCTGCAGTCTACTCAGGTAGACATGACTGCATGCTGTTTATAGTTAAACTAAAGTGTCATAAATAGTTCTGGGAATTTTTACTGATCTTTGACATGTATGAACTCTTCAGTGAGTGATTTATTTTACTATCATAGCGTTTATGTCCTTTGTATTTGTGCTTTTTTTTTTTCACTTTCTTTCCACATATTTGCACATCACTGCTTATGCATCTCTTTTCTTTCTTCATTTTTTTCGGTCTTCCAAGAGTTTATTTTGATCTTTGTCTCCTAGTTCTGAAAACATGGCAAATGGCTTTTGTCTTCTGAAGGAATCAGCTTTCTGATGTCTTTCTTTTAAACTGATAAAAGTTGCTCAGCCACTTAAGTTAATCACTTGACTTACTATTAAAAGTTATATAAATTTGAGCAACAAAGTAGTTCTGCATAAACTTTACTTTGAAGGCAGCGATTTCATTTCGAAGTTCTAAAGTCTGTTTTCTGATGTACTTTTAGCTTCTGCTAGGAAAGAGCTTCTGAGAAAATTCAGCCCTCTTCAGAGGTGGGCACTGGGCAATTTTTCTTCAGAACAGTAGGCAACGTATTGGAGAGGGAATAAGGAGAGGATTTTTGAATAATCTCTGAACTGAGTTGGTGATTAGTATGCTCCAAGCTTGTATTGTTAGTAACTTTTTACTGAGGATTTCTCTAGTGAGCCATATGAAGATGCTTTGAAATGTCAGTGTTTCTTCAGTCTTTGACTGGGAAGTTGAGATAGCAGCAAGAGAACAGTCTTTTAACTGAGGTACCTGAGGTGCAGAAACACACACACACAAAAAACTGACTTTTTTTCCTAAAAATATGTCTGCAGGTGAGATGCAAGCAGAAAAAGAAACTGTTACTCAGCACATCGGGATGCCTGTAATCACAGAAGAAGATAATTCAGGTGAAGAAGGTATGATGATTGAAATTCTAACAAACTGGAAACTTGTTTTAATAGCTTTCTACTGTGCTGTATTTTTACTGAAACAAAACCTGATATTTTGGACCATGTTTTGCTTCCTTGCAAAAGCTAGGTTAGTTTTCAACCTGTAAATTGTTGCATGAAAATTGAAGCTTTGCTCTGAGGGTTTGTTGTAAGCACACGTGATGGCAAAATCCTGTGAATCGTGGGTTTTGTACGTCGAATTCATTATACTGTGCTGTGTTAAAATTAGTCCAGTTATAAGATGGCTTACTCTCCTGTAATATAAATCTCCCTTGAAAAGTACTCATGTATAAGAAGAAGTGATTTTTGGGTATGTCCCTACTTATTAAAGATACCTGCAGTAGTAGCTCTGGGAACTTCTGTAACCTTCACTTGAAGATAGAGTAATCCTTGCTGCCTTCACCCTCATGGAAGTGAGGGACGTAGAAGTTTCTCCTCTAGCCTTAGTTTCAGCTGGGCAATGCTTTGAGGTTTTAGTTCCAGTATGCATACGTGGTAACAGCTTTCTCCGCTATATTGGAAGTGTTGGGGTAGGAATCTGGGAACTGAGGTAGAAGGATAGATGACGTTGCTGTCACTTGTGTCACTGAAAAGAAAGTAAATTTTATTTGGAAGCATTGGTAAACCAGGTTTCTCAAAGCTGATGGTGGAGTTGCTGTACGGAAGCATCAAATGCATTTAGTGTATGTTGATAATGTTAATCTCAAACTGCTCTGTGTCTGTTCTCATTATCACTTGATGGGAACATAAGTACCATGGACCAGACGCTGTCCAGAGAAAACTGCATCATCCTTTTCTTGAGATACCTCATTTAGTAGGGCTCTTGGAAGAGTTTAGGGTTCTGCTTTGGGGCCACATCTCAAATACAGGCAGCCTCTCGGGGAGAGGAGCTAACCTCTTAGATACTAAGTTAACTTACTATCAAAAACTGTGTGAAACAGAAAGATATTTTCATATAAAAGAGAATAGTAAGTATCAAAATATGTTCATAGTGAGGTAGCACATTTATATTCTCTTCTCTTAAAGAATATATTTGGTACTGAGATGACTTACATCTTCTGATCACCTTAGCTGTAGACAATTTGAAGTCATTCAACTTTTAGATCTTCAGGTTGAAGAAGGCACAGTGGTGCATTTAATATTGTATTTGATTTTATTTACTCCTTCAAGTTGTTAATGTCCAAATGTTTTGACTTTAAATCAGGAGTTCTCCAGATAGCTTTGCCAGTAAACTTGAAGGGCTAAAACATACCAATAAGCAATTTTGTGCTTAATTTTTGAGTATTGTGTGTGTCAAATTAACAATGAAATGTTAAGAGTTCACGAGGAACAGAAAGCTGTCAAGGTTGAATTAGTTTAAAAGTACAGTACTTTGTTAATCAGTGGAGTTGTATTTAATATTTTGAATGATATCATATGCCATAGAAACTAGAAGGACTTTTTTTCATATTTAAAGCCATGCAGAGAGGAATTAGGAGGAGATCTCAAGAGCTCGTCTAATTCATTTCCTTTTTCTGTGCAGAATTAATTCTACTTTAGTCATTCCCATGAGAGAAGATAGTTTGAAAAGCTTGTCAGAAAAATCTTTTTATTTCCTTTCAGAATTATCTCTTCCCAAGAGGAGAAGACGACGTTAGAGGATCCACTTGGAGAAGCACTAATGAGAATTTTAATGACAAGTTGTAAATGTCAGATGTAGCACAAAGTGCTTGTTTGGATGCCTTTGGACGTACAGTAGGAAATGGCTGGGACCAGAGCTACAGGTGACACTGGGATATTGGTAGTGACTGCTATACCTTAGCAGTCTCGTGGTATAGCACCTGGTGAGTGATGCCTGTGGGAGATGAAGTTGCCACATGCTGTTTGAGAAGGGAAGAGCGAGAAGATGGTTGTTTCTTGTATTTACTTTGTACAATGTGAGTAATTACTCAGAACTCATGTTGACTTGCAACAATTTTTTTAGCTGAGGCTGTTGGAAGAACAGCTCATGAAAAACTTTCCCATATGAGAGATGTTTGGAATCTTTTGTCTGTGAACATAATAAGCTTACTGACTGTTTAAAATTAGTACAATAAATCATTTTTCACAGTTTATTTGCTACATTTTATACTGTGCAACTTTAGCAATATTTATCACTGATCCCACAGGTGTTGGAATTGAAATTGGTGGTAAGTCTTTTATTGTACTAAGTCTCCAGCAGACCTGGTATCGTTCCATATTTGAATGAAGAAATAGAACGTGCATTTATTAATTTTGCAGATGTCACTGAGCTGTACAAGGGCATGACTAGAACTCAGAATGATCTTTATAAATTGGAATGCTGATGTGGAAGAAATAGGTTTGGAAATAGGTGTGGGAATAAACTTGAAGCTTGGTATTAAGGACAGGTATGGAACAGAGAAACGATTGCTAGGCAACAGTACTGCAGAAAAAGCAGAAAGACTGAGAATCATAAGCTGTACGTGTGTATTTTCTGTAAACAACAAGCACTAGAATTTGTCATAATTCATCCCTGTGAGGCGATAGCCTTAAATACCCCCCTACGACAATGACAATTCGAGAAGAATGTGGATAATTATTCTCCTTGGTATTTTTCTCCAGTTGAACAGAGCTGAAAAAAATACGACCTGTCAAGAAAGGCAAATGGAATTTGGGTGTCCTTTTCTACAATAAGAAGTACAAAATAGAAATATGAAAGATTTTCAATGTAAAAGGAGCCTAAGCTGAATGAATTAATTCAGCAGGTTTCTCAAAGGCCAAAGGAATTGAAGTGCCTTTATCTAGAAGAAGCTGTGAAGTGTAAATATAAGGGGTCTGAATATAAAAGAGGCATGTATTAAATGCGTTCGTTGGTAAGGAGGAATGGGCCTAAGTGATGAACAGGATGGATACTGGAAAAACTACTAATTAAGTACTAGTATTACACTGGAAACTTTGTTTATGGGCAAAGAGGAAATACTTTTTAATAAAGCCAAGAATGTATTGTATAATTAAGTGAACAATTGAATATTCAACCAAACAGCTAAAAACTTTATGGTTTAATCCAAAAGTCATTATTAGTCCAGATGTGGTCATTACAGAAAAAGAGTACTTCTATACAGGAAAAACAAAATCTCCATAGAAGTAATTTAAGTTAAATTTATCATACAAACAGTGTCTATTCCTTTTTCCTGGTGTGACATGCCCGCTTCCCTTGATCTTCTGGTGCTGAGTTTGTTAGGTTTAGTCTGTTGATAAAATGTACCACAGATGTGTCTTTTGTTAAAAAAAAGACTCATCTGTAGTTATAAACGTGGGCAGGTATCATACCTGTTAATTTTGAATGATGTGGTTTTATCTGGATTTTCTGATGTTAATAAAGGCTGTGCTTTTCTGTTACCAGCACAAACTTATTCTGCCCCTAATTTTTAATGAGCAAATACAAGAGATGTAAAGAAACTTCTTAAGGAAAACAACTAGACCTTTTTTGGTTAATATTTTCTGCTCGTTGTAATGCTTTTAGGATTCTGTGGGCAATGCTGCCTTTGTCTATTTTGTCAACTCCAGCTGATGCTCTGGCTTTGCATGTGGAGGCTGACTGAGAAGCCTCTGGTATCCTGACATTGCAGGACAACAGTATAGGTGTAATAGAGGAACAGTTTGAAAATGAGATGCAGCGAAGTACAGAACTTGAATCTCTTGGGAAACCCCAGGACTATTAAAAAAGATGCAGAACTCTTCCTAGCAGATACTGGGTTTATGGCTTCGAATTCACCACTTAATAGTTTTTTCACTTGGGAGGTTGTTTAAGGATGAACTTCGCAGCACCAGTTCCCTTCTGCTGTTCTTAGGCTCTAAGGTTAAACCAGGTCTTCCAGACATGGGATTTTAAGTTCTTGAAGGAAAACTTGAAGGTGGTTTCTCTATTTCCCTCTGACTTGCAGGTTTCTTTCTCAAGGAGACTAAAGACTAAACACGTGTACAAAAACTTACTTTTCACTTTCTTGACATGCTCCTTTCAGCTATATAATTATTATTCTGTCAAGCATATGTTGTGTATGCTTCCCTGAAGTGGCAGTTTTTTATAATGTGACCATCTTGTTTGCCTCATTTTGTATCTTTGAACCATCCCAAGAACTGAGTAGGAACATTTTTCGTTTTTTGACATGAGTTCTCCTGCAGACTTCTGAAAACGATTTGCAGATCAACATCTGATGCATGCAAAGGCTTGAATATGAACAAAGATGGGTGGACTCAAGTAGCAGTTATTTTAATATTATAATTGTGAAAACAAGTGTGCTCTTTAATTTGTTTATAAAATAAAAGACAAAAAGAAGGTTATGCTTAAGGATAAACTTGACTGATGACTATATGCAGTGGTAATTTTTCTAAAGAGTAATCTTTAGAATTTTGAGGCAACTGTAAACAACATTTTATAATGCTGGTGTGATCTCTTAAATATATAAACTCCCTTGCTGCAGTCTGGTGAGCAATCACAGGCTATTAAAAACAAGAGAAGGAATTCCTAAGATGTTTCAGTAAAGCATTTAAAAACAACAACAAAATCAGTAAATCTAGATTTCCATGAATACTGTTTTCTAATATCCAACTTCTCTCCTGCTTATAGCCTCAGCTAATACAGTAGTGAAAGACCTCAAGATAACTTCATCTCTGTAACTCCAGTCTAACTTCCAACTGGCCTGCTAGATAAGGGTGAAGCAGCATGACAGCATGTATCTAGATGCTATTATGGCTATTCTAAATAAATTGGAGAAATACAGTTTGGCTGAAACTTCTCTAAGATGGATATACAAATGGCTAAAGAATAACATTCATACAGTAGTAATCACCTTGTGTTTAGCAAAGCTGAAGGATCTTCTAAGTGGATGTTTGAATGTGTGGTATGCCATGTTTACAAGTATAATGTGGATGATGAAAAGCAGAATGTACTTTAAAACACTTTGAGGTGACATCAGTTTAGAAACAGCTTAAGTGGAGGACATTTTCCAATACAATTTTTAGTCTATTAATGGGAGAAATCAGCAAGGTCTAAACAAGTAAACGTAAATGCGAAAGGCTGCACTTGGAAGGACAAATTAAATGCAAATACCAGGTAGGGAATGCTTGCTGTTCTCGGTCTGGAGGGTTTTGCAGCTCTCAAACTGAAGGTGGATCAGCAGTGTGGTGCTAATGTGAAAAATTCCAAGTGTTACGGATTGCAGTGGTGGTTTGTCTGCAGTTTGGGGAGTATGTAGACACCTCTAGAAGAATCTTAAAAAAAATAAAAATAAAAATAAAAATAAAAATAAAAATGGGGGGCAACAAAGAGAAAACAAGCCCTGGGAGAGTTTAGTGTGGAAAAGAAAAGGTTTGAGAGTGAATGTAATAGTCTTCATAACTACGTAACGTGTTTATGCAAGTGGTGATTAATTGTTCTCCGTGTTCACTGAGGTAGAGCTATACAACTCACAGCAATATGAAGTTATTAAAATAATGAGAGATTTTTGCAGTGAAGAAGCTAGCTTGGCCTTGTAGCAAAGTGAGTCACTTTTACTGTAGGAGTTCAAAACACTATTGAAAAAATAGTAGTGATGGTTGTCTGAGGTAGACCTGATGGAGAACCTTTGGAGAACTAGAGCATACCTTCAGGTTTCATCTAGTCGTGTACTTTAATATTTTAAATAATGTGACCCTGTGCAGATGGTTTATATTATCACACATTCATAGAAATAAAGTTCTTAATCTGTCGTGGCTATTTTATCCCTCACTTTCTGGAATGTTTCATTCTAAAGTTCGTATAATTTCTGGAATCATCCACTCACATTTTATGAAGCTTGCCGCATGGAGCTGAGTGAGGTACTGGTTTTCTCACCCTGTGTTCAGCCGTGTCCTCAAATGTGGGCCCCAGACTAAGCCTGGTAAGTGAATACTTGTGTCCTTCAGCTGTATGTGAGCCTACCTGTGGACAGGGGACACAGGACTGTGCCAAGCTGCTGAGCAATGTGCTGAAGATCCATTGTACTCCGTGCTTAAGGGCTTGGGTCAGTCTTTTCTCTGGTACACGGTAGGTAGACTGCATTAGAAACAGATGTAAAGGAAAATTCTCTTGCAAAAGCTTGAATTTCGTGTAACGGGCCCCAACCTGGTTCCTCTTCAGTCACAGAAATACAAACTTGGATATGGAGAATGGTGGATATAAGGGCAGGTTGTCAGCTGTTGGGGTTATTGAGCTTAACTTCTTTAGAAAAGTTTTGTACACGCAACAACATGTAAGGCATCATTTAAACCTCAGATACAAGCTAACCTACAGCCTGCTGTGTGTCTCTGGATCAGTTTCTGACAGGGGCTGGGTGCTGTGATAGGCATGGTGGAAATTGTGCTTTATTGGTGCTTTATTGCCAACACCTGAGGCACCCGCATGTGGAAAGAGGCTTTGGGACTGGTGCACCATCTCTGAAGAGACCTGAAGAGCAGGTGTAGCCTCATCCCCCGCTATTCACCACACAAACACTCCCCTTCCCCTCACGGAGCCCGGCTCCTCACCGGTCCCCCCTCACACCCCCTATTTCTCCCTCCCTCCCCTCATGGCGGCCGCGGCCCGGGGGCTCCCCCCGCGGCGGGGAGGCGCCGTGCGGGTCACCGCGTCCCCTCCCTGCTATAGCGGCGGCTGCCGGGCTCCGCCATCGGGCCGAGCCGAGCCCAGCCGGGCCGTGCCGCCATGGCGATGGACGGTGAGTGCGGGAGGAAGGTGCCCGAGGGGCGCTGCCTCTCGCCGGGGCTTCCCTCACGGCGTTTGGTGGTCGTGGGAGGACGAGGAGCGGGGGGGGGTGGGGGGGCTCGGCACCTGCCGGCTGGGGGTGGGGAGGGGGGGCTGTGGCTGCTGCAGTGGTTTTGAGGAAAAATCGCTTTCTGTTGTCTGATCCTAAGCCATGAGCCTGGGCTTCAGGGAGGGCAGAAATTCCTGGTGGTGTGCCAGGCCACAGCACCGGGGGGTGAAACCTGGCTGGGTGCTGCTGAGGTCCCAGGGAGCCCTCGGCGTGCTGCAGAAGCACGGACATGGGTCGTGCTGGAGATGGCTGGGCTGGTTTTCCTGTGTCTTTTACCAGAATATTTGGGGGATAAATAATCACAGAAGCCTTTAAAGGGTGTCAGGATGGCGTAAAATGGTCCATCGCCTCCCCGTCTCATCCTAGGCTTGAGTTTTTATACAGGTGGGACTTAACGGGGAGCCTGATTTCTCTCCTCCCTTTGTCGTTCAGCCGTGCTCACTTCTTTGCTGTTCCTCCTTGTCTTTCAAGAGTGTCCCTAAGGAAGGGTGACCTCGGGCAAGGCCCAGGCTGACACGATGTGGACGTCATTCTGTGCTTCAACACGGCCTGTGGAGAACGCTGCCAGTCAACGTGAGTAGACTGAGCTAGATCAGCAAGCACGACGTGGAGCAGTTACTTGTGAGGCTGTAAATTAGCCCCTCGTAAGCCTAACAAGTGCCAGGAGTGGGATTTGCCATGCACTGTGATCAGCACATGGATCAGTGCAGTGTTGAAGTCTTGTTACACTGGCTGTAGGTATATGAAGGTAGCCTGGAGACGTTTACGTTGCCCTTTGGTTCAGCTGCTGAAGCTTTGGTGTGGATCTTCGTGTCCCAATCTGCTTTTAGCTGAGCTTTGCATTAAGCTGGAAGCGTTTGTGCTCCGTTGGGTGCTGTTCCTTGTAGTTCCTGCCATGTGTTGTTCTCCTGGGGCTGCCTCTGCCTTTCACTAGCACTGCGATGAGAGACCAAGCCAATAAACCCTGCTAAACTCATCTTGCTTGGTCAGGAGCAACCAGAGTATCTCGTACTGCCTACTGTCTTGTGCTTGTTTTGGGTGCCAGGCAGAAGTTCCTTTTTTCCTCACCGCTCTCTATCTCAGCCTTAGTCCTCTTCTCCTTTAGAGGTGAGATACTTGCTCCAGGCACCAGTGTACTGCTTTCAAAGCTACCCATGTGCTTTGCATACACAAGGTTCCTCAGTGGTTTGCAATATCTAATCTTGGTAAGCACATCCAACAGTTAATTCCTGATCCAGTTAACAATTATTCAATATAGCAATTGGGAAATAATACCTGAAGGAGCAAAGACCTGAGGGGTGCCCAATATTAGAATGAAAGAGGTTGTGTTCCTTGGGCTTGGTAAGATGGTGTCCTTGTATTAAATTTCATTCATATATAAACCGTGATTTTTATTCAAGTGGGCAAACTTGGATTGTTCTGTTCAGCTTTCTGTCTAACAGGTGCCTTAGCAGTTGTCAGCTCTGCCAGTACTTGCATGGAGCAGTGATACCAAGGGCAGAACAGAGGGTTTGTGCTGATCAGGGAACTTTGGGAGGCACAGGGCCATCCTGTAGCCTAGGTGCTACCAAATTCTGTCCTTGGATCAGAGCTGTTCCTCAGGGAAAGGCATAATAGCCAGAGCGTCTCTCTGTGGTCCTGGGCTGCCAGAAGAGGTGGCGGTGATGACTTGAGATGATCACAGATGCGTGTTAGAACAGTCTGCTCTGTTTTTTATCATTAAATAATTCATTGTTCCTGATGGCTGAAGGATCAGAAGTGAGGCAAGTTTGGTCTCCAGTAGCTTTGGCTTCTGCCCAATTTGAAATGCATACAGCTTGGGCACAGTTCAGATCAGTGCTAGAGAAAATACTGTGCATCATTTGAATGCGCTTCTAATGGTAACAAATGTGGTGTCCTCGCAGCAGTAAGCGTGTTCCAGACATTTTAAATGAAAAATCTCCCAAGGGGATATATCGAAAAGATGAGTTAAATGGAGACAGAAATGACTATTCAGAGTAGACTTTAAATACTAGAGAATGAATTAGTTTTAATTTGAAAGTCCATTTTATTGTAGGTGAGTTCTCTTTTTCCTGACTTAGGAACCTGTGATGCATAGAGAAACCATCAGTGTTATGGGGATGGGCACGTTTTCTGCTGCTGGGTCTGTGGCATCAGGGCTTAACCACGTTTTGCATTAGCAGCCCTGTTTGTTGCACAGATGAGTGTGCTGGCTGTGTTCCACCCAAAGGCAGCTTCACACTGCTAAAGGGCTGTTGGTCATTTGAACAAGATTTTAATTAAACAATCTGCGCCTGTGTATTTGCGTTACTTCACGCTCACGGGTTTCACAGTGCAGCAATGTATCATTAATATTTATTAGTGCAGTAATAAGATCCTAGGCAGGGTACCTGAGTCCTGGATGAATTATTCCCCCTTAACGAAGATGCTAGGAAGGGGACGTGGGTCTGGTATAGCAATCTAGAGGAGGGTGCACTTGTTTCCTTGGCTAAGATCCTTGTTAAAAAGCTTAGAAAATACAGGCAAGGCTGTTAGGTGCTTCTTTAAAAAAATAAGCAAATAAATTGTCAACAACATTTCAGAGCCTTATTGATTAGCTTGTGTTGTCTGGATGGATGGCATAAAGATGTGGGTCTTGAGGTTTTTATGGTGGTGTTAGGAATTAACATGCCTGAAAGCACTGGCTGAGAGGGCCTTGGCTCCTGGGTCCTGAGCTGCTCAGCAAGGAAGGAGCCTGGAGGAGCTCTGCCAGCAAGCCCTGGTGGTCTGCGTCCCTCCCCTCATGATGGCAGTGACTTCACTGCCACCATGAGCTGCTTGCCCTAGGAAATGCCAGCGCAGAGCCAACCCCTGCACCTGTATGCTTGGTAGCTGCCTGTATTCAGCTGTGGAAGGTTTTGCTGAGTACTGCCTCGCTGGTGCGTATGAAAAACCTCCCATTTGAAAGTAATCAGGGCTGTTAGATGCCTTGATTTCTTTGTTACCTCTCTTGTTTCATTTTGACACAAGGCTGCTTAAATTCCTGCTAATAATAGACCTGCACGGCATCTGGTTGTGCTGAAAGCAAGTCTCGGAAAATGCCTGCTTTGTGTGAAATATTGATTGCAGTTGTGTGTTCTTTGCTGAATACTTGAAACACAGTTAATTTTATAAAGAGCCTCTGTTTGTGCTTACGCGCTGTCCCCAGGAGACAACTTTGAAAGAGAAGTACATATTCAGGCTGGAAAATGGCTTGCAGAATAAATGGGAGAACATTTGAAATCTTCTGTTTCCTTCCTGTTTTGATGAGCGTGGAAGTGGAGGGTGTTCTCCAAGGGAGCTGCCTCTGACGAGGTTTTTTTGGGGCATTGTTATTCAGGAAGACAGGCAACTCTCTCTCTGAGGAGAGGATGGGGACCTGGGATGCAGTTTTAGGGGTGCAGGCAATGTTCCTTCTCTGATAAAAGAAGAGCTAAAGGACCACTGGGCTTGTGGGCCCTGAAGCCAGGCTCTTAAAAAATATTTTTAGAGGTTTGAAGACACAAGTGAGGTACCAAACCGAGCGTTCTCAGGCATGTAGGGCACCTTAAATCAAAGCTGGTCCCAGAGCCTTGCTGGTAATGACCGTAGCCCTAATTTAGTATGCTTAGGTCATGGTGAAATGGGTCCCTTTCGGGGCGGGCGGGCCATTAAGGAGGAAGCCCTGCGATGTGGTGGTGAATCTGCGGATGCGCTGGGGCCCCGTGCTGGAAGCGCTGCGGCAGCAGGAGAGCTGTTAGCTGTGCACGGGGCTGGGAAATGGAGGTCTGCGGCTTGTCTTCGCCCTAAGTAATGATGCCAGCGCTTCCTCGGGGACCCATCTGCAGCAGCCCGTAACGTTTATGGCGTGTTCCTTTCTTGAAGTGTTCTTCTGGTCCCCCTGCACATGGCAGACAAGCGCGTGCCATCTGGCCTGGCTAAGCCACGGCGCTGCTCAGCTGCAGAGCCGCCTCTCCTCTCAACAGGAGCAGTCATAATTACCAGGGGAGGTTATCTGAAAACATTGGGCAGGATTATTTCCACAAGCAGCCTCTTCATGCCTCGGAGAGGCTGACATCATGGTCGGTGGGGTTAAGGAGACCTCATGTTCCCTGCCCATTTGTACCATCTCGTGCTTATTGCTCTCGTGCGCTGAGCAGGTTCGATCAATTATTCAGCAAGGGCTTCAGTCCAGTCTGTCTAGGGGCTGGGAACACACCGACTCTACAAATTGGGTCTGTGAGCTGCTCATTGGGCACACGGGCTTTGTACTGACTGTTCTTGGGGGAGTTTTAGGAAATGAATTCCCGCTCGGGGAGGGTACAGCTATCGGCTGTTCATCTGATAAGTCTGTGCTCAACTTACTGCAGTGGCTGTAAACAAATCCAATCAGACACGTCTTAATCAGTCAGAGAGATTATGTTAGCTGTGCTATCCAGAATGAGCTTCTTGGATATCTTCCTATTTCAGTTTTTCTTTATTTTATTTTAGGTTTTGGTGTTGATGGGTTAAAAGAATGGATAAACAGGTGGCTAAAATTGCCGACAGCAGTGTGACCAGCTGCAGGAGTTGGTTAAGCGATAGGTTGAAAGAGTGATGGTTGCAGCAGCCTTCTGAACAGGTATGATGGGGACAAGGTGATGTTCACGAGGTCCTGAGGAGAGCAGCTTACGGTAGTCAAAGTGGAAAACTTGGAAGGGAATTAGAAGAGTACGTAGGGACTGCAAAGAGCAATCCTGAGATGGTCCCTGGTGAAACCTCCTTGTGAGAGGGGAGCAGGGAGCCCGAGCTGCACTGGAGAAGAGGGAATAGGGCTGGTTTATTTAGTTTCTAATGGTACCCCTTAATCAACACTTGCACGTGTACAAAAAATTCCTTTTGAAAGAAGAATTCTCTGTGAATTTTGAGAATCTTTTGACTGTTCTGACCACTCCTTTTCACAAGTGGTGTCTCGGCCCTGTGCAGAAGGCACGGCTGGGATTTGTGTCTGGGCTTCAGTCCTTGTTCTGCTTCTGAATTCCTGAGGTATCACTGAGCTAGGCAGTGTTATCGAGCCTCTCTGGGTCAAATGTGCACAACACTGGGGCCTCCAAGGAGTGGGGTTCAGCCATAATTAGCCTTCATTGGCTTTAATAGGGTCGGAAAGCACCTGGGACCTTGCAAGATAGTGCAAAATTTCTGCAGCTGGCTGACGTGTTCAGTTGGCTAATTATTAAGAAAAATAATATAATTTTATGGATACTGGAACTTCTTAGTTCAGTCTAATTTTGGAGTCTCTTAAACACTTCTTGTGAAAATGTGGAAAATCAGAACGTGGTTTACATCTCACAAGTGTCAAGAGAGCGTACTCAGGTAACGTGTTGTATACAAAAGTATTTAAAAAAATCCACCAAACCTTTCCCATCACCTGCTCCTGGGGACCAAGTGCTTATGCAGTTGAAACAAAAGTGTTTGGTGCCTGAACCCAGTAATTTTCCTACAGATCTGCTCAGCCCTTTGTGATATCTCACTGTGACTGAAAGAAAAGAGCTTTCTGAAAGGGTTCATTACTCCTTGGTGTGGTACTTGCACTTTTCCTAACCATTAGCTCTTCAACGGGATTCTGCAGGTAGAGGGCATCGGCACCCTGCTAATTCCTGGTGGCATTGCTGTTAATTGGATCAGAAGAGAAACATTTGAGCCACTTCCAAAAGGTGATTTTCAGGATCTTGGGTTGTCGTCTGCAGCAAACAATTGCAATAGATTTTTCTCTTTTCCAGTATTTAATTTTGCTCAGAGAGACGAGGAAGTGAGCCCTGCAGCAAAGCCTGAAGCTGAGCCGTGGCTGACCGAGGCAAGAAGCCCTGCTAGGAAACACAGACCTGGGAGCAGGCTCTCCCTTTCAGCAGCGTTCGCCTGATCTGCTCGCTGCAGGCTGCTCCAATAGGCTGTGCAGGTAAAACTGCTGCAGGGAATTAATTAATTAATGGTAATTAACTAACCAGCACGCAGCCACGGCTCAGACGTGTGCATGCCTCAGGTATTAGTGTGCTGGGCATGCATGGCTCCGCTGGCACGTGGAGGGGGGCAGTGTCCTGTCACTCTGCAGCTGCTGGAGGAGGTTGCAGCAAATAAAGGGATGCTGCAGCCTTTTCTCTGCGATTTCAGGTGGGATTGCAGTTCCTGATGCAAAGATCTCCGGAGCTTTTCAGGGTCTGTGTTGTGCTGAGATACAGAGACCCTTCATTTTTAATGGTCTGTTTAAGAATCAAAAGCACGGTTAAAATACCGTAGCCTGCAGTGCCTGTGCTGGCTGCAGGTAGATGTATCTGCTTCCTTACCACCCGTGTCTCAAAGACGCCAGGTGCTTTGCTGTTCTGCAGCGAGTTGTCCCTGAAGCCGTGGTCGGTGTTGTGTTCATCTCTCCTGGGAGTTAGCACCGAGCAGCACGCAGTCTCTCCTAGCTCTTGGCATAAACTGATGCTTGTGCGTGAGGTGTTGTGATGAAATGTGCTTTGCAGGGCAGCAGGAATTCAGGCAGAGATGTTTCTGGCCTGACAAGTGAGGGGGAGAGAGTTTTATTTTCACAATGGGTTAAGAAGCTATCGGCAGCTGAGAGCCAAGACAGTCGTTAGTAGGAGACTGACTGGTCATGCCAAAGAAACACAAGTACTAATAAAGTGCAGATAGTGAGTTCCCCTTTGGGAAAAGCATCAGAACCTGGTTTCTGAAGGTCTGAGGTAATGAACTGGAGAAAAGCGTTGGAAGAAGAGCGTGAGGGAGAGAGGACAGATGCTGAGCTGAACAGAGACCTATGGAGAAAAACAAGAGTTGCCTCTGCCAGCAAAGGTCTTCAGTGAAAGCAGGGTGAGTGTCCTGCCTGCAGGCTGGGCCCTGGCACCTTTTGATCTGGATGAAATGAAAGATTTTCTTGCAGCTGGAGTAAAACCAAGCGTGGTTTTCCATGCTATCCTTACATGTGTCTTCAAACTAAGTAATTGTTGTTTAATGTTGTAGTAAATAACTGACATGATTCCATTGGCCCAGTTTGTGAAAATTATTTCAGAGGACTCAGTCACACCACTTGCCATCCCAAGGGCAGGGTGAGCCCTCAAATCAGTGGGATTCTCTGCACAAACCGTCCTGGGAAAGCTGAAAAATGCCCACACAGCAGCAAAACCACTCATTGCTCGCACATTGCTCACACTGATCTGGGAGGTGGGAGTGCAGGACTTGTTTGGGGTAGGTGCCTTTTAATGACCAGCATTAGTTGAAATATTTTTGGCACGTGTCAGAACTGTGTAGTGTCTGCATCTTGGGAGTTTCAAGTGGGTTTCTGACAAAATTTAGTGGTTTTCCTATATTGTGGGTAGTTTACTTTTTTATTCTTTTGTAACTGGGCAAAAGCAACCTAAAACTATTTATCAGTCTGTAGCAGAGGGGGATGAAACTGTTCAGGGTGGATATTTCTGCCTCTTTTTTGTTTCCTAGTGAATCTTTGGAACCAACATTTGCTACCAAGAACTTTTGTTGAGAATTCTGAATAAGCTTTGCTCTTTGAAGCCCATTTTGCATACCTGTGCTATGGTAACACTTTGTGCTTAAAAACTTTGAGTCAACCCTGAAGAACGATGCAGTTGCCACTACAATCACACACACCATGTTTAACGTGCAGGAGGTTTTTTGTCTTCTTTCTTGTTTCGCAGCAGTTTAAATTCTGAGTTTCTTTTTGGGAAGCAGGTGAACAAAAAGAAGGGATTTATTTTTTCATTGCCACTAAAACTAGGAAGTTAATTGTTATAACAGCTGAGTTATAACACCTTACCACCTCCCACCCACCTCACCACCACCTGTTAGTGCCCAATTAAGACTGATATCTTAGCTGGTGAGGTTGTGATAATTGTATTCAAAGAGCTCTTTGACCAAGCATACAAGCTCCATGAAGGTAGGTGTAGCTCTAAGTTACTTTTTTTTTTTAGAAGTTCAGTGCCTGGACCTTGCAGTTGTATTCATCATTCCCCATGTGCACAGCCCTGCTGGGACACGAGGCCAGGTGGTTCTGTCACTGCATGCCAAGGTAAGTGCTTGATAAGATTTCGCTGAAGCCCTATTAGGTGAGCTGCATAAAATGTTGACAGCGTTTTGCAGTGGTGCTTTGTTTTTTTTTTTTCGTTTTTCTCCTCTGTGATTTCAAGTACTTGCTTTGTTACCCCCTCGCACACCCTTGGAGTTTATATGGTTGGATGTTTGTCACAGGCTTCTTATGTGAAGTACATTTCATGATGCTGAAGTCAGAAGACAGCCTGGAAGCAAGTTAAGATATATTAATGTTGCCAAAACTTACGCTGCCTGCTGGGTTCTTTAAGGCAGCCCCTCACCAGGGGTCCCACAGCCTGTCTGTGCTGCTGTGTGTCAGGGGTGCTCACCCTGCCTGTCTCCAACATTTTCATGCAGTAGAGAACGAGATGGATGTGCACCTAATGTCATGGAGAGCTGTAGCACTTCTACAGCTCTTCGTGGGTGGGAGAAGACTGGCTTCTTTGGGATCCCGCTCCTCAGTTACAGATCCTCAGCTATTTGCATCTGATGATGCTCTCGTGTTAGCCCCAATTCTGGGGAACACTCACCTTTTTGACTACCCAGGAGCTTTATGACAGTCCGTGTGACCTAATTTGGAATGCTAAAAGAGTTATAATTTAATAAAGACAAGAATAAAGTGCTTTAAGTTGAAGAAGTCCTCAAGCTGTTGGTTTTACTGGCTGTGCTGATACAACTCAGCACACCCCAGCTTGATGTTGTTAATTAATTTAGTCTTTATCAGTGGCGCTTGCTGTAGTACGTGCTGCAATGCTATGGAGACAGATGTGCTGTTTCCTGTAGCTGCTGTGTTTTCTCTGAAAATTGATGTAGGTGTGTCTAGATGATATGGTTTAGGTTCTGTGAGCAGTCGAGATGGCAGCATTGCTGTGTGCTCAGCAGCAATGGCCCAGGGCTCCCAAGCCTGTAACCTGACATTAAAAAGCAGCAGTTTCAAGTCTCAAACAGAGCACACGTTCTGACCAACTCTTCAGCCTTTACTCAGCATATGTCTGATTTTTGGTTATTTCTTCTGCAAGTGTGAGAGCTAGAAACAAAAATATATATCAAATCTGAGTCACTCTTGTAATGACATCCTTCCATTGTTCTTACATCTGTAGATTTAAGAAAAACACCAAGTAACTTTCATTTGATAGCAATTCTGATAACAGAGCTGCAGGGTACCCTTTTTCTGGGGCAAAGGAGTGGATTAAAGGTTTCCAAATAGGCAGTTTGATAAGTGAGGAGTGATTCTTTTATACACAGTTGTTTTCAGCGTTCCTCAGCAAGAAGCATGAAGGACAAATGGTCGTGTATTTGGCTCGCTGAAGGCACAAGGACAGACCTCCAGAGTTGCTGTTCTTCTTGTTTGCTTTCCTGATGCTTTTTTGCCTCTTCCTGGTTCAGTTCTTTACTCTCTCTGAATTTCTCCTGTCTCCTGCCTGGCAGAGGGACGCAGTCAGAGCTTCTGCTGTCACCTCGGTTTGTGTTTTGTTGTTTTAGACCGGGGAAAGGGGAGCTGTGTGGAGCTGGCCCCTCGGGAGAGGGAAGGAGCACTTGCTCATATGGTGTTGCTCAGCAGCCTGTGCCTGCCTGGAGTCACTGAGCACTGTTTGTGAATGTCCCTTGCTGAAAGAAGGAGGTGAGTCAGGCAGCCTGGGATTTGTGGAGTTTATTGGAGTATGAAATCCATAACTAGATGGCTCTGGAACGGGGTCAGTGGGAAATTAAGAGTTGTGCTTGGCATGATCACTCACGGGCTGGGGACATGGAAGGAATATCTCTCTTCTAGATGCTGCAGTGAGGTGCAGGATGAGCTCCTGGCAGACCATTAACACCACAGTCACAGGGATCCTGTCTTCAGCCACATGGGAAAACCTACAGCCAGCAGCCTGAGCACGAATTGCTTCAAGGCAGTCAATACATAATACTGGGAAGAAGTTTCCCACTCTGAAACTGAAAAGAGGAGCCTTCGTGCTCCTTCCAGGCAACCAGGGACAGCAGCTGAGGACTGTCCCATCTTGCAGCCATCGCCACACATCTGCTGGAGGAGGGTGCTGCCTGCTTGATCTTACACATTGCTTTGCCTCTCGGGTGAGAGAGCAGCTCGTCGGGAAGCACAGGCAGATGTTTGCGCTGTGGGTTACAGACAGGATTAAGTGTGAGGGCGTTGTGCTGACTGGGTTAATGCTGTTGCAGTTTCTGGGAGCATGTGGGTGCCTGGAGAATTGTAACGCAGCAAATGTCAGCTCCCCTGGGGCTAGGTGCCACCTGACTGACAATTTTTGAGCACTGCAGTTTGGAATTTGTCATCTAAAAAAAGAACTTGTGTGGGACTTCTGTCACTGATTTCCTGCAAGACTCAACCCTTTTCGAAGACCTTTAACTTTGGGATTCTGTTGACATTCAATTCTAGTACGTAGCAATTCATTCACCAAATCTTTCTGTGCTGCACTCTAACCTTTGTGTCTCCCTGTGACATATGCTGTAGAGCTTCAGCAAATGGGGTGGCAATAGGTTGTGTGATGCATAGCAGGGTGAGCAGTGTAAGGCCAAAACCACACGGTTAGTATCATGTTTGTGCTGGGATAATCGCAAAGTAGCAGCTGTCTTGCCTTGTCTTTTTCTTTTTTCTTTTTGAAACCCACTCCACTTGTTTTGTAATTACTTGGGCTCATCATGAAGGTAAAAATAGCTTCTCTATTTAAAGAGAACAGATGGTTTTTCTAATGTTTTTTTCTTTAACGTTGAATGAATTGTGGTTGAGTCAGAAACTGCCAGCACAGAAACGTATGTTTTCATTAGAGAAATACTTGATTAGGTTAATTGAGTGTGATTCAATGTGATGTACATTTGGCCAACTTAAAAGCTTTCCAACTTTAGTCTTGGATGGAGATAACAGCATCTCCGTGTTTGCAGCAGTGCTCAGTACCTCCTAAAAACGTTGCCCAAGGAGTAATGAAACATTGAAGGGACACTACTAAATTAGCAGAGGGAATATACATTTTTTATAACAAAACAAAACCCCAAAAACAATGTTAAGAAAGATGCAAATGGGGAATGTGTGCTTATGGTGTGTCCAGGCGTAAAGCTTGCACTACTCTAATTTAGGCTAATTTAGCATACACCAACTTTTGAGCAAGGCGTGTGGCTTCCCAAAGACCAGACACCTCCACGTCATTGCTGAGGGTCCATTTCCCACAGCTGCACAAGACTTCAGATCATCTCCAGGCTGTTTAAGAGGGGCTTCTGGGATTCTGGTTTTGTCTCTCACAGCGTTTTTGTGAGTCTTTCCCACCCACCTGCCCCTGTGTTCTTTGTTCCTTTTCCCTTTCTCCCATCTGGTTCGTGTTCCTGCAGCAAGGGCAGTGGGGATTTGTGCCCGTAGTTGTTAGGATGTGCTATCAGCAGAAGGTACTTGATAAAGATTTGCTATGATATGTTTAAAGTATGTTTTGTCCTCCCCTTGCCAGCTTATAAATGGGAAAAAAAAATGATGGTGGTTAGATACATACAGAGGGATATGTATAGTAGGGAGCTGTGGTGAGGAATCTTTAATTTATAAATTTGAGGAAAAGGAACTGAAACTCTTAAAAACAAAACAAAGCACTAGTGGGAGCAGTATCATTCTTTCTGTAGCCCTGCACTGAGTTTGAATGCAGCAGATCTGAGTGCAGCAATTGTCTGTCTTGGAAGGATCCAGTTAGATTCTGCCCTGTGATACGATTTATTGGAATACGTGTGGCTTTTGGGAAGGGAGCAAGTAATAAAACCACAATATTTGCTTTCACCTTTGTTAGCATCTTATTTTATTAATAGGACATAAAGATACTGATATTGAAAGTCCCTCCTAAAATGCTATTCCTTATTTTATAGGTATGCCCTTCTGAACAGAGGCGGGGGGAGAGGTGTTGTCCACGTAGCACTAAGAATGAGTTGAACTCTCAACTTATTAGCCGGGCTTTATATCTACTGGCCTCTGTGATATCTGTAGAGCCATTTTTGAATCTCTGCATCTAGATGCTGGAATGAGAAAGTGATGAAGACTCTAGAGGGCACTGCAGCATCCTTGTAATACAAGTAGCTTTGTTTTCTTTTTTTTTTTTTCATAACCTTACGCTTTAGGATGATTGCTTAAACTAGTTAGAAGTAATTGGGAGTTTATTTCAGAGAAAGCTTTGACTAGTGATAATTTTTGTACCAAGATGACTTGTCCCTCTTTTTAGAAGAACCGTGAGCTTTAGACTAACTATACTGATTTTGGTTTAAATTTTTAATCACTTGTAGGATATTTGGGTATGATTTAAGCAACCAAACCAACCGACATAAATTCAGCATTCCTGTGCATCTTGCAGACTCCACAAATGAGCTATTTGCTTCCACATTGCTTTCCTCCTCCTGCAGGGCAGCCTAATGCAGCGTATCCTTCGGCTGGAGGTGCTGCCGTGTGCGTTCCTTGTATACAGGTAAATCAATAAATCATCGTGTCAGCAGAGCACAGCTTGAAACCACATTTCCCTGTACTGGAAGGTTTCAAATTAATTTCAGATGGGAGCTCAAATGTGCCATGCACACATCTCAGATAACACTACAAGGCTGCGTTGGGAGCGATAGGGCGTTGATTCAGAATGGCAAGCTGCTCTGAAGGAAATTGAGCCACAACCTCGAGGCTGCTCAAGCTGTCAGAAGGGGTCAGTAGCTGCTTTCTACTCAATAAAGAGTTTGTGTGTGCAGCTGGCTGATTATCTACTGGGCATTTGCTGTGGGTTTTGGCTTTGTGGGAGAGTTCACATCCCCAGCCGGTGACCTTCTGTGTCTCTGCAAAGTGGAGCAGAGCCCAGGTCTCACGGCACACGGGGGCTGTGGAGCCTGTCGTCCTCCAGGCATCTACTCACGGTGAGTTAAAGCACAGGAGTCACACTCAGATGCCTCCAGCTCTTTTCAGAACACGTGCACGCAATTATCTGGAAGGATGTTCTGGAGGACATGCTTGGCATCCGCGACCCTCTTCCCCTGATATCTAATAATAGGTGCACGCAGCAGCACCTGCTGTTTTACAGCCGTCAGCAAGGGTCAGTGCTTTGTGCTCACCGTCCTTCTGGAGGTGCCTCTCCCCCGGGGGAGGCACTGCACGCTCGTGCAGCACCTGCACGCTGCTCACACAGATGCACAGACCGGGGACGTGCAGAGTCAGGGCGTCGTTGCCATTGCAGGCACGTTCGGTGATTTCAGCCTGTGCTGAAATCCAACAGGCAGGGGCTCGAGCTAGGAGTGTGCTACCAGCATCTCTCTGAGAGTCAGTGGATGATAGATTTCTGTTAACTTTCACCGTAGCAATGCTTCTTCCAAATTGAAATTGACTCCTTTGCACAGCAGGGAAAGGAGGATCTTCCTAAATAGTTACTCTGGGTGTGTGCAAAAGTCTCTGAGTGGACTCAGCGTTAAACAACTGACTCTTTGCCATGCATTGCTTCTGTTCAGGGGCTCTTTCTTCTATTAATGGCATGAAATGCAGCCACTGACTTCTGTATGTTATACAAAATATGAAGTGCACATCTCTATGCAAAATATTTTTAATACTTGATGCTCTTGAAACATGAATTTGTTTTCTAAGTAGAGCGCCCCTTGTCAGTCTGTGCAAATTACAAGCGATGACAGGACAAGGAGAGCAGGGGGTATCAGAGACGTGACTTTACTGAGCTGAAAAATAAGATACAACATGATCTCATTTCAACCTGAGCAAAGGAAAATTGCTTATACATTTATAAATACTTAGAGAATTAAAAAAACACCCAAACAACAACAAAAAGCAATAGTATGTTCCCTCTCGGTTCTATCTGGTTTATCTTTTATTTTACTCAGTTTTGCATTAAAAAACAAAGTCAAGAGCATCCTGCCTGAGCTGCTGTAGGGATAATGCTGTAGCTGGGAAGGATGTGTCCTGCAGGGCAGGCTGGCTGCCTGCGGGCTGGTGAGTGAGCTGCACGGCAGCACCTGGGGTGTGCAGAGAGCAACCTGAAGGTGCCTTTGCTCATACTTCTGTGGCAAAGCCTGGTATGGGACCTGCCCTAGGGGGCTTCCATTAGGTTTCCAGTTCCAGGTCTGCCAGAGCCAGGGGCAGGCATTGCAGCCCAGCAGCTGTGCATCAGCCTGACCGATTCCCCCTTAGGAACTATGGAGCATTTTGGGGGCTGACAGTGGCCTCGGTTTGTTTAACTGGCCAGGTGAATTGAGACTGCCTGCTGGACTGCCCTGCTCTTCAGACACCCAAAACAAGTTGTCCTCAAGCACGTCACCTGTCAGTAAGAGACTTTTTGAATCCGGCTGACTGCTGGGTGACGCGTTGCGTAGGTATTGCATAGAAATCACAGCTAATTTATGTTTGCACCAATTAATTTCCCTCTGTGTTTCCTAATTAGCGAAGGTGTGACTTCAAAGTGGGTTAACAGAATGATGATAAATCTCCGTGTGTGCACTCTGTGTGAATGAAGTTTTGTTATTTCTCTGTGGTTTAAAACTGAGCCTCGTGTTCTGTCTGACTTGAAGTGCCTGAAATCAGCTTAATTGTACGGTGTTGTTATTTAAGGCTGCTTTGACTTTTCGAAGAGGAGAGATTGCAAAAGGGCTTGATGCTGGTGAGCTGATAGGCTGCAAGTTCTCGTCTTTAGCATTTCTTTTGAGCGCACATCTCTGTCAGCCCCGTTAAAGTGTGGGACCTCTTTCCTGCTCCCCCTTCTGCCCTCGGTATCTGCTTGGCATTCTCAGGCCGTTCCTTTGGCTGCCTGCTGCTCCAGGTGTTCAGAAGCTTATGAATAACAGAGGAAAAAATCAATTTTTTTTCCCGGCAATTTGAGAGTCAAAGTGAGAGTGTCAGTTTTTAAACACAGTAGGGCTTTTTAGTGCTCTTTTCCCCCAGGTGATTTGGTCTTCTATTAATGGGGGCTGATCCACCACTAGGCAGTGAACTTGGCTGAGTTCTGCCTGTTTTGACAACAAAAGATGGGGGAAAAAAAAACACAAAACAACAAAATAAACACAAAAAGCCCCTCTAATCACCCAAAAATGTAGAAGGAGATTCAGTGTAAGCAGTTTGGCTGAGCATATAAAAATCTGCTGTGCTGTGCCAGGAACCTATGTCTACCAGCTACACAAAAAATGAATTATCCTCCCAATGACAGGTACTTCTGCCTCTCTCAGCTGGGTCAGCGGGGATCTTGGAGAATTAAACAGGATGAGTCTGGGCCTTAAAGCTTACGCTGGTGTTACTGCTGTTGTAATTCTTGCTCTTGAATGATGGCCATTGGGTTTTTAATACCCTCTGTCTTTATATGCTCTTATTAAAGGTGCGTTCATGGCTTGCAGGGCTGGAGCTGATGCAATCATCGCAGCTCCCTAACTTCCCTGGAATGAGTCTGCCGCGCTAGATGATCCGATGAAGGCTTTAAAATGAAGTGCAGTTCTCTTTAGCTAGTAGTGAAGATGTCCTCACCTGCTGGGGCTGCAGGCACATGGCCACGTTGGATAAAATCCAGACAGGCACCTGAAATGAAATGGCTGCGTGGATGAGCAGTGCTGGGAAGGTGCACCGTCCTCTTGGGCATCCTTCTTCAACGTGCTGGTTCCTCAGGTTTGGTGCTGGGCGAAGCATTTCCCATCTAATAGGTGAGAAAGCAAGCACTGAGTTGTGTGATAGGCAGGGCACATCCATCTGGCTGCCAGTAGCATGGCAGGAAAACTCCTCTTCATTGCTGAGCTGGTGGCATGGGAGAGGCTGGGGCTGGAGAGGCTGCACCTCCCAGGGTTCTGTTGCCAGTGGGACCTTTCCAGGGAACACAGAGTCCTCGGTGCTTTGCTAGGAAGGAGGGAATTGCTGCTGCTAGAAGGAGAAAATGCAAGACAGGGACTGTTGGGTGAGTCATGACCATAAAATGCTCAGAGGCTTGACAAATCTGTAGCAGCTTGGCCAAGATAAAAGGGCTGGTACCTGGCTCGTCTCGTGAACCTCTCTCACCAGTAGCATGGTGTGGGGGAGCCATCCCAGCACGTGCTGTGCTCTTGTGCCCCATGTCCTGATTGCATCCAGAGGAGGTGCAGCATTATTCCAGGGCAGGATTCTCCCAGCTTCCATGATTTGCAGCAGGGGCGCTCCTCGGGGCAGAGATAGGTGTTTTTGGAGCTTCCCTAGGTCCCCGTGCCTTGCTCCCCCGAGCTGCACAGATGCAAAGTGCAGGAGGCAAGGTCACGCCGCCTTCCTGTAAGCGGCAGGCCTGTGCAAAGTGGAATGGATAATTCCGTGATGTCAACGACCAACAGCAAACGGCTTGCAGGGTGTAATTGGTTTTTCTATAGTGTCAAGAGCTTTTATGTGTTCAGCATAAATATCTTTGCATTGATTGGGAGAAGGAGATAAAAATCGATGAATTACAATGCAGAAGTGCTCAGAACATGACATTAAAATGACTCTGGAAGACTTAGCTCATAGGAGACATAGTAAATACTCGAGAGGTACAGGAAATGAAGAGACTCTTCCCAAGTCCTGGAGTCAAGCAATAAATTTAATAGAGTCTGCCTTTCCCTACCTAATGGATTTTAATACTGACATCCCGTTTGTAGAATTACTTTCATTTTTGTTGATTGGATGTGGTTATTTCTTACTGTTTTTTTATTATTTTGTTGTTGTTTGTTTGGATGTGTAGGACCTGAGGCTAAACACAGACATTATTGTTTTGGGAGGAAACTCTCCAGCTTGAACAAATGGGAGCCAAATCCTGTTTTGACTGGCTTTGTGTGCATGTCGGGAAGGGGGTGTCTTGACCCGTGGGCTCTGAGGAGCACACGTAATCATAGAAAATAATGGTGGGAAGGACCACGGGTCCATTCACTTGCCCCATGTATAGGTGAGCTGTATCTAAATCTCTCCTGACAAGTTTTCTTGTATCATATTTAATAAACACAGAGATCAGACAGTTCCCTTACTTCACACAGTAATTTTGTTTTCTCCCTCCTCTAATCCTCTTTCCAGCCTAGATGGTCCCCCTTTCTTTGCCCACTCCTCGTATGTCATGTTTTTGATGATCTTTTTTTATGTATTCATTTAATGGCCATTTAATTGTCCCTTTCTTCACCCCCAGTGTGCTCCTGGACACAAGACGCGGTACCACAGAAGGGAGATGTACTGAGAAGGGAGGACTTGCTTCTCGTGCCTCATGCAGGGTCAGTCTGTACTGCCACAAAGTGTGGGGCTGGTGTCTCATGGCTGTAAGCTCACCACAGTTGTTGAGGTCTCTTTGCAGGTGAAAGGGCTTGATCCCAGAGAAGCTTACAGGCTTTTCTGTGTCTATCCTGCAAGCTAATCGTTGGCAAGGTTAATTAGGCTGTGTGTTTCTGCCGTCAGTTGTCTGTCTCTACTACTTGTGCAAACCAGCCTGAAGCTAACTAAAGTTTCTGCTGCATCATGTAATGAAATGCAGCGTGTGAAGCAGACAGACAATAGGGCAGCCTTTACATTCTTCTGCAGAGTTCGTTCTGTGTCAGGCCAGGGGAGCGCTGCCACAGCTGAAGGCTTTTGCTGAGAAGAGCCTCTGATTCCCAGTTCTGCCCCAAGAGTTTACAGAAGAGCATCCCAAACTTTTTGTGAGATCTTGGAGCTCTTTTTTTTTTTCCTTCTTCCCTGCGATCTTCTTACTTCAACCTTATTTTCATATGAGTTTGGTTCCTCCAGGGCTGTAGAATGAGAGACTGGAGAATGAGAGTGGAGCAATGGTTTGTTCTGCAAGTATTTATATATATATATTTATATATATTTATATTAATCAGGAAAATGCTAACTGCCTTTCCTTGCTGACAGCGACTTCTATGAGTAGCTGTTCCTTGTAGAGGATGAATGCTCTGAGCTTCTTGCAGCCCCGTGTCTGAGAATCTCAACTTGAGTTTGGGTTTTAATCTAGAATTAAAAATGGCAACACAGGGATGGAGGATCCCAGATTGGACTGGTACAGGAGCAGGAGTCCACGTGCTGATGAGTGCAAGTGGTCTGCTCAGCTGGAAGTCAGAGGCTGTGTGCTAGCATTTATGTGAGGGGTACAAATGGGATGTCCCTTGGTCCCAGAGCACTGTGCTGGCATTGTGCATCAGTACGAGGAAATGGCAGCATAAGGCTTGATTCTGTTCTTCAAATACCTGCAGGTAACGAGGGCAGGAAATGACCCGAAGGGAATTGCCTTCAAGAATTTCCATTGTGACCGCACGCCGCTACCTGCAGACACAAGGCAAAGCATGAATAGATCTAATGTCTCCATCTGTCTTCCTCAAATCTATACTGGGGAAGGAAAAACTGTTCTCTCCAGACTTTGTCTCACCGCTGCACAGGTCAGGTTTGACTTTGGCTGCTTGCTTTAATTGCCGTTCAATGAAAAAGCTATAAAAAGCCTGTGGAATAACCACTACATCAGTAATACGTATAGAAAAATTTTAAAAAGTGTGTATGGTCCCCAAATGGCCCGAGAACAGTTGAGGATGTGATCTTGTAAGTTCTTTCAACTTTTTTTTTCCTCCAAAAGCTCTGAGGAAGCTCCTGTTTTTCCTTGTGCCTGCTGAAGGAGCATCAGCTCTGGTGTCTCAGCATCTCCCCAGCCCCGGGCTGCCTTTGGATGCAGCCCAGCTCCTCTGCCAGGCAGCCTGGGGTGGGAGGCGCTGCCTGTACGCATCCAGCACTGCCAGGAAGCTGCTGCCCGAGGGGCAGGCCAGGAACACTTTGACTGCTAAGTTTTTACAGAGCGAGTGGAAGCTACTGCTGAACTGAGGACAGAAACACGCTGTCAGCTGAAATAATTAGTGCTGCTTTGATCGCAGAAATAGGGACTGCTTTGTGTGTGCATTGAGTATCATGGAGTTTAAAGGAAGAGAGGGAAAGGTGTTAATGATCCCTCCTCATTAACCTAATCCTTCGGGTTGGTGTTTCAGGGTTTGAGTCCTGTTTTCTCTCCCTGCTGCATGATTTGCGTTTTACCCCTTCCCCGTTGTGCCTGCAAACTCTTCTGGGCTCTGGTCCTTTTACTGAGCGGCTGCTGCAACATCTGAGTGCTGGTTGACATCTGGAAAGTGCAAGTAATAATATAATATAATGCATATAATATATAATGCAAGTCTCACGTTAGCAGATCTGGGGTTATCCAGGTGTACAGGGATGCTGTCCCAGAGCTCCAGGTGAGGGAAGCGGGTCTGTCAGTGAGGAGGAAGGCTGCCCTCTCCATCCCCAGAGGGGATTGTGGCTTTTTGGCTACGTGTTTCTCTCCAAGGGCTGCATGCTGTTGAGGGAGTACCCTGGTTTCTGGGTTACTGGTGGGAAACTCCTACTGATGAGATGGCTGAATGGGCCGTGTTGACTTGCTTGTGCCTGCAAAGCCGTGAGAGATGCAGGAGTGCCTTTTGCTTGGTTGTTTGGAAGAGAGCAGTGCTGAACAAAGAGCTCCTGATGCCTTTTGTTAAGTGATTAAATGTGTCTTTCTTCCTCCTTTGCGCTCCTCTTCTTCCTCTGCCTTTCCCACTGCCCCAGTTTGTGGTCTGATGAGGAGTGATGCTGGCTCGCTGAGTGGAATGACTTCCTGAGGCTTTAAGGCACAATTCAGGTGGCCCAACCACGTGTTTAGCACAGGCTCACCCAGCACGAGGTCAGTATTGCCTGATTTTACCTCCCCCATGGCATGGCCATGAGCAGGTGCTGTCTCGGCCTGCTCAGCAGGAGAGGCCTGACCCTGCAGGCTGTGGCAGGACACTCTGGGAAGGAGAAGGCTGTGGTTTTATTCCTCTTCTCCCATCTTTTTGCAAGCTGTGGGTGGCCCCGCTAGGAGAGCCACAAGCCCTGTAGTGCTTTGCCTTCTCTTCCTAGAGCCCTGCAGAGGGAGGATGGCTGTGGCAGCACACAGCAGCGGCTGGGAACATCTGGGAACACCAAGCAGAACTGGTGATTTTGCAAAGCTGCTGAGGGCTTTGAAGAGTTGGGGTGATGGACGAGACCTTTGCCGTCCAAATCCCAGAGCTGGGCCATGTAGGGGGCACGCTGTCCAGCAGAGCAGCCCCACACAGGCAGACAGCATTCCCTGGGGGGCTGCTCCCCTCACAGACCCAGCACCCCCCGAGGGCAGAGGCAGCACCGATGCTGCTGGGTGGGGGCAGCGAACTTGAAAGGGCACAGATTCGACATCACTGAGCCCGCCTCAAGGCTTGGCTGGAGGAAACGGGGTTGGCAGAAGCAGAAGGTTTCTCCAGCACGCCCGCCGAGAGGCGGCTTGCGTTGGCCCAGGGTGCTGGAAACCATCTTCTAGCCTGGGCACGGCTCCATCTCCATCCAATCTGTGCAGCACGAGTCCTGCTAAAGAGCAGGGAAGTGGCTGTCCCCGGGCCTGTCTCGTGGCAGGTAAATACCGTCTGCAAGTTGGTGGCACGGCCTGGCTGCGTGAGGTGTCTGCAGAGAGAGGAAACGCAGGGCCCACACCTTGACAGATAAAGAAGGGTGCGTGGGTGCCATTTCCTCATCCTTAAGCTGCTGCAGGGTCTGATCTCGCTGCGGTTTCAGCCTCTCCAACAGCCCTCCTCCTAACAGGACCTATGGGAAGAACTTTTGCTCCGTAATAAACTTTCAGGGGAGATGAGGTCTGAGATCAGCATGGGATTTTTCTGGTTTAATTTGTATTTTCTCAGCAAATCCAGAGTTTTTCAGATTTGGTACTTCTGTAAATATCAATGAAATTTCTGCTTTGAACGCTGATAGCAGCGTGTTCTTGATAATCTGGCTTTTTATAGCCCACCCTCCTGGTTTATATGCCCTCCTCCTTTGCTCAGAACTTAAGCCCTGGATTTTTTCACTGCTGCAATACTTTATTTTTTTTATTTATTTCTGAATACCCAGCAGCTGCTTAGTTTCAGACTCCTAGACTCCTGTCTCTTTTGCAGTACCTAGGTTTGGTATCCTTTAGCCATCGTTGCCTAAGATGCTTTGCAGGCAGAAACTCACAGAAAACAGACACTTGGGAATATTGGGCACCTTGTGTCTGAAGGTGGACGACCAGGAATTCAAGTGCTTAAAATCCTAGAGAACTATTGGAAAATGCTTCCTCCCTCCCCTAACTTTGTAGGCTGGGGTAGTTCTGCCTCGGAAGGTAGTTGTGGAGATGGTGAATTAATTTTCCTGCTCATCAGTGGTTATCTCCTGTCCTCCCACAATTCCGAATGACAGCCCACCTCATTAAAACCCGGCGCGTGTGTGCTTGATATTAAACAAATTGGATAGCCTTGAGATTGCTTATTTCTTCCAGGGATACGAGGATGAATTGAAGCAAGGCAGTCTGCAGCCCGGTGCGTTTCAGCTGAAGGCTGCTAATGACGCATCCCAGAAACACAGAGCATCAGCAAGTCCTCTGGTACCTCGCTGATATTTTTCCTGCAGTAGCACGAGCGCAGTTACAGCTCGGAAGGGTGGGAGCTGAAAGACTGGAGGAGATGAAGGAATTTGAAGAGGAAAAGAGGATTTCACGAGGCGAAGTCAGGGGGCGTCTGTGGGTTGGTGGGGGAACAAGCAGCTAGAAAGAGTTGGCGCTACCAGCTGCTTTAGGAATGTGTAGGGATTCGGAAAGACTCAGGTAAAACACTTGCAAGTGCGTTTGCTTTGCAGGAAGAGGAGAGCAATGGGTGTGCAGATTGGGAAGAAAGCAGAAGAGCAGAGGTAGGCAGGAGTGAGAGAAAGCAGAGCATTAACAAGGTAAAAGTGGGGAAGAAAGAGATGAATCCGAAGCAGTTCTCGGGGACGGACATAAACTACAGGGCACCTGATGTAGCATTCAGTCTTGCTAGCGACCACGAGGGAGGGGAAATTGCTGCTGCCTGCCATTCCAGCCTGCCCTTCCTCTCTCCCCCCCTTTTATCTTTTGATTTATAGCAATACGAATTGTCCTTCCTAAGAGCAGATCATGAGACTCAGCTGAGGGATTAAAGCCGAGCCGCTGACCTCCGAGCGCATCATAATGCCTGTGAATCATTGCCTCATCCCCCGTATTGGCAGGCTGATGGATTCCTAACGAGGTTGGTGGTGGCATCTCCGTGTTGCTGCCTGAGCTGTGCCTTTTGTGCTTAAACTCTGACTTGGAGAAACAAGTTCATTCCAGGCTCTTTGTGTTTCTCTCCTCCTCCTTTTCTCAGCTTTTACTTCTTTAAATGTAGACTTCTTTTGACAGATCATCGCCATGGTAACTAACAGGCCCGGGCTGCCTACAGAAATTGTAGTAATAAAGTGGTTGGTTTTTACACATGATGAAAAGATGATGAAGCACAATGATAGGTGATAAAGACACAGGTAATTGCTCTAGAATAATATTGCTGCCAAGAAGATGACTGAACTCCCACACAGAAGATGAACAGATGGTGTATTTATTGAAATTCATAGGCTGCGAGCAGAAAAAAAAAAATGTAATTGATGGCTGTGTAGGTTTTGTTTCAGTTTACTATATGGTGAACTGAGCCAGGGGAGCAGCGTGCCAGCAGATGGAGCCCTTATGCAAAGCCACCGCAGCTCTCTGGAGAGCTCACTTTGCTCCTTGGATCAGAATTCCAATCAGAGCCCCAAAAGCAGCAGAACTGCTAATTGCTCCGATGCGTTCTGCTGCTTTAGATCTGTCACGTAGCCCCGTTTTATTTCAGAAAGGGTGTAACACTTCTGTAAGAACAGTCGTGGCAAGTGGTACTAGCATGCTGGGGATGGCGAAGGAGAAAGTAGAAAAGCGAATACTTGTGAAACTTGTGCTCAGCACCACTTTCCCAGGCCAAACGCATGCTTGTGTCAGGAAGCAGCAGCTGTAGCTTATTTGGTAGCCTGGTTGCTGAAGACTTTCTCCTGGGCTGCTTTGCAGTATCCAAGGGAAGGCGAAGGCAGGATATTTTCCTCCAGTTCATCATTCTGCCTCTTCAGTATGAGATAAAACTGGTCAATCTGATGTCGAGGATCTTGTCCAAGTGCTGTCTGCGCACACTGTGCGGTGCTGTGGGTTTGGTTTGAACGGATCTGTTGCTTCTGTGTTGCGTGCTGCAAGGTCCTGAGCATGCAGGGCTGTGGCATCCCCCACCACAGGGCTTGCTGCTCTCAATTTCCCAAAAAAGATCGCTTCAGTGCTGGCCAGAGGACAGAAATATCCGCAGGAATCATTGCCTGAAAGGTGTTACTCTGAGAGGTGTGACAGGCTGCTGCCTTCCTGAGCTGCCCGCCACAGCCCTGACCCCCCTGCTGGCTCCCCAGAGCAGTGATTTATTCGTGATAATGTTTGGGTGCTGTTAGCACATCCTCTGGCTCTCTTCCTCTGCAGCCTGGTGCTGCTTTATTGATCGCAGGACTCATTTTCTCATCAAGCTGGGCAAGGAAACCACTTCCCACCTGGGTTTGCGTCCAGCTGCACCTACTCGCGTATTGACTGCGTTTTGTAGGGCTCATGTGCAAGGGGCTGGGAGAAGGAGTGTAAATAAAAGAAGGAACAGGTGCTTTGTCTTACAAGGGTGGTGTCAATGAGAATGAAAATAAATGGGGTATGGAAGAGCCTCTCTCTGCAGGGCACTTCGCTCAGGGGGAAGAAACTGTAAATTGTGGGTTCACCTCTTGGCAGTATCTGTGTCAAACTCTTCCTGCCTTTTATCTTCTTCCCCTGGATTGGCAGGGCCCCCACATCTTCTGTGGCACCTGAAAAATCTGATTTGTATGCAAATTGCTGCTGTTTAGGTTAAAACTAACTTGCTGTCACTTTTTTTTTTTTTTTTTTCAAACTTTGTTCCCTTTTCCTCTCGAAAAGGGGGGGGAGAAAAAGTTCCTTAAGTGGTACACCTTCTCCATAGAAGATTAAACAGAATCGCGCTGGCAGGAGAAAGATGTGCTTTTCTGAGACCTGTCAGCCAGCCAGCAAGTGGAGCATTAAGTTAAAGAGACGCCGGAGAGATGTGCTATATTAATAAAAGAGAGGAGAGGAAAGGGAAGGAGGAACATGAATCCGAGCAGCGAAAGGAGCCCGGCTTACCAGCTCTATCTGAGCAGTTACTCGAGCGCACGAAGCGTGGTTGGAGTTGCATTAACCCAGCTTGGTGACTGTCGCCGTGTGGCGATGAGTTCCTGAAGAGCCTCGGGATTTATTCTCAGTGCCAGCCGTGGGCGTTGGTAGCTCCAGGCACCCCAGAGCTGCCGCAGACCTCGCTGCGGGGAGCTGCAGGGTATGAGGCACCCGGCTGGGCTGGGGAACATGGTGCAGAGCAACAGGACCTTCAGAGGATGAGCTCTGCGTGAAGGAGAGGACGGACACATCGTCCTGACCCCAGTGGTGTGAGCTGCTTGGTGGCCTGGTGCTGGCATCGTCTCCCTGGCAGGCTGGCTTTGCCTGCTGCCCTGCTGCTGCCGGCCTCTCCCCTCCCAAGCTCTTCCTGTCGCCACTAATTGAGTGTTTCAGGCAAAGCTGGTCAAAACATTTTATTCAAAACTTATTTTCTTGGCAGCTGAGCTTGGCAGCATCTCAGGAAAAGGTGCATAAAAAGATACTGTCATTTTGCTGGAAGAAATTGGGGAATACATTTTCATTTTCCAAGTTAGAAGTTGTGCCGTTTTGTCACCCAGCTTGGGGGGACCTTTTCTATTGCTTTTTCCCTTCCTGCTTCCTCCCCTCCCCGTTTTTCCTTCCACCTCTGCTCTCCCACCCCATCTCTTTTTTTCCTTTTTCCCCTACTTGGCTGTATAAAAATTGCCAGGAAGGTCGAGGGAATGTTAACGGATGTGAAGGTTTCCTCTCCAAGTTGAGTGTTTTTCATTCAAAGAAATAAATAGATGATCTTCTATCTCTTTTCCCCAAAAAGTAACGCTTATTCTTGTTTTCTGCCTCACGTGAGGAGCTCTCAGCATCCCTGGGGTGTCCCTCATTACACACACGGGCACTGGTTACACCTGGGGCTGGGAGGGGAAGCTGCGTGGCCACGCTGTAGCCCTCGGGGAGGTGGCGTTGATCCCTGTGGCAGAGGAGAGAACATTTTTAAAAAGTTTAAAAAAAAAAAAAAAAGGCAAACTGTGGTGTGCTGCCAGAAGGGTGGCTGTGCTGTGGCAAGGCAGAGAGCCCTGGCTCTGCCTGGTAGCAGGTACCTGGGGAGCAGGTTAAGGGAGGTTAAAAAACAGATTTGGGTGATGAATTCCCAGCTTCTGGAAGCCAGCACCTTAACCCAGGGCTTTCAGTCCCACATCTGTGGTTGGTATCCCCCGATGAACCCATGCTCTGTTTATCCATTTGCTTTTTGAACCCATTTATGCTTCCCTGCAGCAGGGAGTTCCTATTTTCTTACCTCTTTATTTGCCTCTTTGCTCAACACTGATCTTATTTCCAAAGAACTGTTTGGAGAGTCGCCGACATCCCCTTTTCTGAGCAAAACCAGTTGAATTGGGTCCTCCAGCTTCTCTGCAAGTAGCACCGATGCAAAATTCAGCTCTCTTGTGGTAGGCCTATCATCGTGGTTGTTTCTTGTGCACCTTCATCATCTTTGACCCTGCCAGCTCTCTGGAAGGTGTCCTATTTCTGCAACACTTGAAAAAGAATTGTAATTAAAATTTTATGCCGTTAGGAAGTTGCTTACCACAGTTGTTTCTTGGTCTGCCCTCTTATGATCCTACATTTAACTTGCCAGAAGTTCATGGTCTTTTTTTTTTTTTTTTTTCCTTCCTCCTTTGAACACGACGCTCAGATTTTGAAGGATTTTTTTTTTTTCCACTTTCTTCTTTACCGCCAGAAGCCATCTCAATCTGCTGTGTAACCCCAAACAACAAATTGATTTTCTTCTTGTCCTTTCAGAGTGCTTTGAATTGGTGATACAGGTAGCCTGATGCTTTTTTCTAGTACCTCTACATGCTCTCCTGAAAGCGTCCCCACCTTTTCAGCTATGAGGATTTTCATATAGCTCCCCTTTTTCAGATTGGGTTGGATTCCTGTGGGCTTCTTCTCTTTTCAGGGCTGTTGAAGAATCGCCTTCCTTGTGTGTCTGAGGACTGGCTGCTTACAGGCTTTTCACTACTTATTTGTGACGTGTAAGCAGGCAGCCTTTTCATCGCCCTGTCAAGATATTCCCCCGTCCGTGTGGGATAACTGTGGTTTCAGATCACTTCTGCTTTCTGTCCGCACACCCAACCTCCCTTAGCCCAGCGGACAGTGTCACGGTCCGTTTGGTTTTACTAATCATAATCTCTGCTTTTTTTTTTTTTTATCACATCACACCACTTCCCCACTGGCCTCGCTTGCTGATGCCTCACTGCTCCACAAATCTGGGGATCTGCGGTTTCCCGATGGCTTTTGTCAGCCTTGAAGGTCAGGAGCTGCTGGCACCCCGGATTTCAGAGCCAACCCCGCGTGGGACTGGGCTGTGACAGCGTAAGCTGCCCTTTCTTTCCACACCTCTTATCTGCAAGGTATTGAAGTTATTTGTTGGTTTCCATATAAATGTTTTTCCAAGTATTAGGGAGGTTGAATATCACGGCTGAAATCCACTTGGAAGCCAACTGCCACTTACACCACTGTGTAAGCCTGGTGTTAGCCATGAGTACTGTGCACATTCCCCAAAGCAAGCAGCTGAGGTGGAAGAAGTCCAGGACAGGTGGCTGGGACAGAGGTGTGGAAGTCCTGGTACTGGGCAGGACTGGTTGGCAGACTCATAAAGCAGGAAAAGAGGTTGAATTTGGGGGATTTGAGGTCTGCAGACCTGCACCGGAGGAATTGGGCAGTTCACAGCCTCACAAAACCTGGGGGGGCATCAAAGGGAGCAGGAGCAGGCTCAGGAGGAGCAGCAGGAGGTGGCAGCGGGTAGGCAGCCTGCAGAGATCTCCACCGAAGGGTGCAAAAGATTTCTGTGGGTTCAATGAGAAGCTGGAGAAGACAAACCATGTCAGACTCAAGATCTCCTCGGAAATGATCGTGGCTGGAGGTGGGAATGTTACTCAGGAGACGAGGGCACACGTGGGTGTCCTGCTTGTGCTCTTTCCTACAGCATCCACCGAGGGCAGCGGATGGAGAGCAGGCTGCTGCGCCTTGCAGGGCAGGAGGGCTGCTGCTATGTTCTCATCTTGTGCTGGAGCTTTTGCAGCAGGTTTTGATTTACATCTCTGATCTCCACCAGACCTTCACCTAATTGAGTAGATTGACCCTGGCTCTTACACAGCAGGCAATTAATCAAAGATTGACTAATCAGCTCTCTCAATGGCTGGCACCTTGCAGGAAGGCTGAGAATCGCTTGCCTGCTACCTCCACAAACCTGTTTTATGCTTCAGGATTTATAGCCAGCTAATTCTATTGAATTCTGTGGATTTACTGTAAACTTTAATTATTTAATTATTGTAAGCTCTGAAATGTAGTGAGGGTTACTTCACTATGCTAACTTACGTGGGTATAAAAACTAACTTCTGTAGACTCTTTAAGGGATCACACTCAGCAGTTTTACCTCTTCCTAAGAGTAAATACCCAAAACCTGAGTATCTGAGCACTAGAGTCTAAAATTACTCTTTAACGTTTAAAGGTAGTTTTACTCAAAGGTCTTAATTTTCATCTAGATACTTGCCTAAGTTAAAGTTTGGCACTGCTGAAATCTAGAGCTTGACTTCTAAGCTAAGGTTCTTATTTACTAAGCTTTGGTAGTTAATAATCACTCTTATTTATTTATTTATTTTTCAACGTATTAAGAGTTTTAGATTGAAGATGCACCATGAAATAAGGTAAAAATTAAAGAAAGCAGAATGAAGTCTAGAAACACTTAGCCTTCCCCCCCAGGCAGACTGATTTATGCTGGTGCAGCCTGTGCCAGGGCTGAAGCAAAGGGCAGCGAAGGGATCTGCTTGGCAGCTGTGGCACCATCCCGAGGGGCCCCACGGTGTTGTCTGGAGGGGAGCAAGCCGCTTGACATCCTTGTCATGAATGATGAGAAGGATGATTTTGTTTTTTTCCATCCAGGTCTATGTATGAGCTCCCAGCTGGTCCTCCATGCCCTATTCTGATTTTTTTTTTTTTTTTTTTCTGCAGAAAGGGGTAAGTTGGTGCTGAGCTTTGCTGTGATGTTCCTGAAAATCACGTGTTCCCTTCCTGGCAACAAATGTTGAAATCCCAGATTTACCAGAGTAAATACAATTAATTAAATAAACTAAATTGTTGTGGGCAATTGTGAAGGGGTTCTCTTAATGTAACACTACTTTCCTCTGACCAACCCATTAAGTTTCTCTTAATGACTTTTGTGTCCTTCCTGTTATTTCTATGTCCTAAACCAGCCCGCTTGTCACTGAAAATACATTCTTTTTTTTTTTTTTTTTTTGCCTTCCAGTCAAATCCTGGGCTGGGCTACCCTGGCAGCTGTGTCATTACTGGTAGGGGAGTGCCCCCTGCACTGTTAGCCTGCTGATGGTCTTTTCACTCATTTTCTTTTCGTTGCTGGTAGGTAACCATATGACATCCACGTGCAGTTGCATCTGGAAGCACGGCTGATCTGTTTACAGTGTGGGATTCCCTGTGTGTGCTGGGGCCTGGGTATTTCCTCCTTGCTTTCGAGTTTCTCAAAAGCTGAGACTTTCGAGGACCACACACAGCCGTTGCAGAAAGGTTTGTTTTTTCCCTGCTCTGCATTCAGACAAATCTTTGTTTCGGAGCAGGGCTGGGTTGGCCGCATGGCCCTGGTGTCCTCCCTTCTCCTGTGTGCCGTGGTGCACTCCCAGCAGGGCCCTGGCTGTCATTCACATACACTGAGCACAGGCAGATGACAGACCTTGTGCGTGTCAGGTACTGTGAAGGTTCTGTGATAACATTCCTGGTGCTTCGGGCTCCTTACTGGCTGCCTGCGTTTGCTTACGCATCTCTAAATGGTTTTAGTGTGCATCGCGAGCAGCTGGTTCCTTTCCTTCAGCCTGATATTGCTGCTTATCAGTGTCACCGGGATTAGATTGCAGTGTTTGTACATGGCAAGTGTTTGAATTAGTTAAAGCCACTCTGCATGCATCTTCCTCTTCTTCAGCAGCGTTCTCAGTCAGTGCACGTGTTACTGTTTGCTTTTTTCCCCCATCCTGAGCTGGTTGGTCCTGTCTCTTCCAGTCCTGCCAAGACTGCTGATAGGGCAGCTATCTTCCTCTCTGCCTCTCGTATCCCTTCCCTTGGTAGGCTGCTTGGTGTTGCCTCTGTTCTGGGTCTCTTTGCCTCCCCTGCCCTGCTGCCTTGCTTTGGTAGGAGCCCACGTGCTGCTTGGTGTTTGTGTTCTTGTTTTGGTTCCCTCCCTGCACAGCACGTTTGTCTGCAGCTCTCTGCGGGCAGTTTTGGAGATTTACCTCTTCTCTTTTCCATTCACTTGCTTGCAAACAGGATTCATGTAACCCCCAAGCTCTCTAATTAGGCTGCTCTTTCAAGGTGTGTTGTGGGCTCAGCTGCAAGCTGAAAAATACTGATCATCTGTTTCTTAATTTCTGATGGAAAATCTGCCATTTTTCTGGGGAATTCCAGCCTCCATTCATCTTATCCGTAATTGTCAGGCTTTGGGTTGTATTTCTAGCACCACTGTCTTTCAATGTTTATCCTTCTTCTCATGCTCAGATGTTATTAAATAAACCACCCACCTCTAATTAGAAAAAGAAAGTCTTTACCATTGATTTTCAGGTCTCTAAATGGATTTGATCTTTCTTCTATCCGCACATACACAACAGACTTCCTTTGGAAATCCACCTCTTGTGGAGTTCTGGACGGCCTGGCTGCTGGTTTTGTTTTTAGGGGTGGATTTGCCCACCAGCTTCTTTGCTGGGTGTCCTGCTGGACTGAGCGCTGCTTTCCTTCTTCCCACCTTCACTGGCAGAATAAAAAATGTGCAAGGAAGAGCAGAGCCCCTTGGTTCTGCCCCAAAATTCTGCAAAGAATCTGTGAGCTGGACTGCTCAGATTCCCTTCAAAACCCATTGAAGTAGTGGGAGGGATTTCAGTGGAATACGTGACCCCCCCAGTCCAAGCTCAGGGCAGAAGTCAGGCTTGGATCTGAGAACAGTGTGAGGCGTGCAGGTACTCGGGATTGTAGCGAGCCCAGCCATCAAAGAGCACATGCTGGAACAGCCACGGGGAAACTGTTTCATCAAATTACTGCTGACTTAATAATCTAAACAGACACAATTTCTTTGCATGCTTCTGCAAACCAGGTCAGGTTTCTCTTCTGCAGGTTCATGAGACACTTTGACTTTGTTGATATTTCCGTGTATAGGTGAAACTAATCTTTTTGTTTGTGGTTAATGACTTCGGATCGCATTTCAGGTAGTTTTCAAGTGTGGTTTCAGGAAAAACAAGGCCGTTTGTAGCAATTTGCTGGGGAAAAGCAGTGGAGTCCAGGCATGTCTGTAATTTGTACGCTGGGTCTGCCAGGGCAGCTCCTGCTCCCGAGTTGGGAACCTTGTCATCTACACCTGCTAGCGAGCAGCAGGTGAACATGGCTTGGGCAGAAATGTGTTGTGTAAATATTTCTGAGTTCACACTCATCTAGTACAGGCACCTTCCTTGTGGTGTAGGCAGCTCCCGTGCTCTGCTAGCCCAGGGGAGGGAGGTACCAGGCAGACAGCGGGCACTAAGATGTGCCTGGGGTTCTTCAATCCCATACACACACCTCGCTAAGAGAGCTGAGAAGTGCACTGACCTGCTGCCCTTTTCATAAGGGTTTCCATTCTGGGGGCTTGCTGACTCCCCATCTCTTGACACGCACTCAGAGGCCTGGCTGTTTTACACAATTCTCCCTTTTTGTCTCATATTTCATTCAAATAAGGCTTGGGGCAGAGGGGGAAGCATAGTTTTATTTTGAGCATAAGAACCAGGAAGCCCGTTTGTTTTTGCAAACCTTACACTAAACTTTTTTACACTAAACCTTCCTCAGAGTGACCGTGCGAGCTGCTGCTGCTTGCATGCAGGTAATACTGCGATCCTGCTTCCTCTGCACATGAATGGTTTTGTTCAGGTGAGTTTACCTCTGGCAAATGCTGTGTTCAGTGACTCTTGGTCACAACAGGACTAAAACGACGGTGCCGTGCTATGTTAAGTATGGGTAGAGACTCTGGGGAACTCTTTAAAAGCAAGTTGTGGGCACTTAAAGTAGGTTGAAAAGGACAGGCATTAGTGATGAGTTGTATTCAGAAATTATGGCAACATCAAAACATCCTGGGAGGAGAGCATCAGCACGGGCTGAAACACAGCCAGCGGCACGTGGGGAGGTTTGGGGATGGGGCTGCAGCGGGGTTGTGGCTTCAAGAAGGCCTCCTGACAGCTCTCTGGGACCCCACAGCTTCCTCCTCCTCCCAGCTTTTACAAATCCCTCTCTGGCACCTTCTCCCCGGCGAGGGGATGCTTGGCCTTGGAAACAGCAGTGTAAAGGTTCGTGTGAGACGCATTGTCCGGGCCTTTAAAATAACAGCTTGACATTTAGCAGGGTATAAAAGGAATATTTTTGCAGTTTAGCTGGTGGCTGACAAATAATAATAAAAACTGTGTCTGTTTGAAAGGGTGCTTGAATTCCTGCCAGCTCTGCCACAGCTCTTCTAGCAACAGTTTGGGGAGGGGGGGGAAAGTGGTAGAAAAAAGAGAAGTGTCAAGTAGACAAGGATAGGAGCTTTATTCTCCTAGTGTTATTGTAGCAATGTTCCTATAGTACTTTTTTCATTGCAACATAACAAATGATATATTCAAGAATAAAGTTTAGAGTGAGAGGTTAATGCCAGAGAGCAAAGAAAGCAGCTGAGTGCATGCGAGTTGGGAGACTTAAATTGTCTCCCGTTTTCTTTCAGAAATATGACAGTCCTGATGAATTCTGGAGAAAATTAAATAAAAGTGGATCGATACGTTTATTACTGCAGGAAAAAAATGGTAAGGGCCACAGTGAAAGTTGCAGGTATCACCCAGCCCGGGGAACCAGACAGTGCATCGCCTGCCCAGTGCATGGGACACCCAGGGTGGCAAGGCTCGGGTAAGCCAAGGGGCTTGGCATCTGCTCAGAGAGGATTTTTTTTTTTTTCCCTCCTTCTTCAGCTCTTTCTAAGTAGCTTTTATTTTGAAGCTCCCAGGCTGGACTATTCTTCAGGGATCTGCCAGGCAGCAACTTTTAAAAACAATTTTATCAGAATGCCCTTTTTTTTTTTTTCTTTTCTTTTTTGGTGGGGGTGAGTGAAAAATTGCCTCAGGGAGCAGTTTGCTTTAGAGAGGCAAGACATTGCTGATAGCTGATTAGAGCCAACTTAAAAATTGCTACAGGCAGCAGGGCCAGAAGCTGGTTTTGGTGATAAGAGGCCAGGTCTGCAAGCTCCTGGGGGTGTACTCCCTTCCTTCCCCATGTTTTTGGTCTGCCTTCCCCGTGAACCCTTCTGCTTTGACCATTGGGAGTAGCTGGGTTCAGCTGATGTGATTTTATTCTACAGCTTTGCCATGCTGTTTGCAAGGAGGATGGGATATTATGGAAACCAGAATTGTGCAGTAATTAATAAGTTGCCGGGAAGATCTTCAGCTTCTCTGCAGGGAGAAGAGGCAGTGGGGATGGATTTGACCTGAACAGTGGGGAAAGCTAACCCTTCTACTGGGGATCAGATCTACATCCCGAATCCACGTTCAAAGCAGCAGTTGTGTGGATAGCGAGAACTGGATGTGATCTCACAGCAAGCATCACAGAGCTTTCCTTAAAATATGCATTAAGGTCTAAAACCAAAACCCAAGCAAATCAGAAGGTGAAGTCCATTCTCTCTCTTCTTTTTTTTTTTTCCCATTCAGTGAGGCAATACTTTATAAGAGGCAGTCTCCAAGATGAAATCCCCACTAGTCACAGGTGTGTAGTAGGTATGTGACCTGCTTTGCGTTAGGTTCAGTGCTGTGCTGCGCACACAGCAATGCAGTCTCTCACTTTTTGCTCTAAGAACAGCTTTTACCTGTGGGTACCCAAACCCCATCAGCAGGGTCAGAGCGGCTGGTGCTGCTTTGCTCTTCCAGCTTCCTTGGGCAGAGCTGGCTGGGGAGCAAGGACTGGATGAGGCCTGGCAAAGGCAAGGGGTGGGCTGTGCCATGGGGATAAAACATTTCATTTTCAACTGAATGCCAGCTCTGATCCTCACTTTGCTCTTCCCAGCAAATCTGTGGGATTCCAGGATGGAAAGGCTGCATTTCTAAAGTAGACCCAAAATATTTATGGCCACAGCGTGAATTTAAGCAGCACAATAAATTATATCTCTGTACAGGAGGGAACAATTACTTGCAATTTTGTGATAACCGAGAGGCAATTTGCTCTGTTTTAGGCAAATTTGTCAGCAAGATAATTGTTCAAATAAAGACCTAGCACTCAGAAGTTGCAGAGTGGCCAGGAAAGCTACAGGTAAGGTGGTAGTTTCTAAACAAAGCCCATCGAAGTGGCTTAAGCTGCTTTATCTCGTTTCTCTGGCTAACATTCCTTTGGTGGCTGTCACGTGTTTACCAACCAGCAGCCTTCCTCGTTCCTTGGGACTTTAAGTCAACAAGTACACGCAGAGAAAGAGCAAGAGCACAACTCCTGTTCCTGAAACTTGGGGCTCTGCAGCTTTGCCCAGCATGTGCGTACACCACAGGTCCTGAGGATTTAGCAACCTGCCGCGGAAAGAAAGCTGTGAAACGTATTATTTGTGAGAAGAGTGTTTCTGGGGGGATTTCGTTGCTGGTTTGACTTGTTTTGCTGCTTTATGTAACAACAATTAGGTAAGTCTAGTGTTTTCAGCGATTTGTGGCTATTTCTCTGTGGGAGGATAACTTTCCTATTTTGTTACGTCTGTGACAATTATGGTTTTAAAAGCAAATCTTGTGTTAGCAGCACTCGTTACTGTGGATTTGCATGCTTTTTTGGTTTTCTTGAAGTGGTAATACAAAGATGTTGGAAATTGCAAATAATGAAATAGGAGTTAAGTCTTTTCTTCCATTTTCTGCTTTGACATTGTGCCGTTTCCTGCTGTCACTTCAGGTTTTGCTGGAGAGCAGTGCTAAGACCATAATTACAGCCCCAGAATGAGTAACACAAGTGCAGAGAACTTGCATTCCTGTTAAGCAGAGGGTGCACCTGATCCCTGTGCAGGGGAAGCCGTGGATCCTCATAGGTACTTGTGACTGAGGTAGGTTAGGAAAAGGGCCTAAGTGTAGCTTGGTGCTTGTGGGAGAAAATAGCTGAAGAGATCCAAATAAAATAGCGAGCAGGCTCCATAGCTTGGCTGCATGTGTCTGAACACATCTAAGGAATGATGTGCTTCATTCTTGTGGTCCTCTGTGTCCAGTGTTTTGTAGAACGTGTGCAGGAGTTCACATGGGCTGGACTGGAGCATCGGAACTGCAAAACCCCTTGAAATATGCAGAATCTCTTTCAGTCTGTCTCCATCACGTTTGTTTTGTCTGACGCTCACCTCTATCTGCCACCCCCTTCTCACTCTTCCTGTGGCTCTCCATTCTGGCCTTGAGACTAGTCCAACGTCACTGATTTTGCTTGAAAGAAACTTTGAACAGATGCTTTGAAACTTGTTATTGCCTCTGAGGCAGAGCTGTGGTCACCTTCATCTTGAGGGGTCCATTCTCGCAGCTTTCACAGCGCTGGGGTCCTGCTCTGTGAGTTGGTTTTTCAAAGGAATTACGGAGGATGTCTGGCATCATCAGCATTTGTTTTCTCTGAGATCAGTCTTGGTCCCCATTAGGTCAGTGAGAAGCCTGCTTTTGATTTCCATGGCTGTCTGCCATGGCAGGGACAGATATTTTGGGCATAAGTCCCAGGGTCCATCCCTGATGCAGTTTGGCTGAGTGAGATTAATCTGGTCCAAGGAGTGCCTAGAATGGACAGAAGGCATGGTACAGGGAAGAATAAGGGGGGAAGGCACGTGTAGGGACCCAGCTCTTATCCTGACTGTTAAAACCAGCTCTGGTTCATGCTTCCTTATGCCTGTGGGACCTGATTTCCTCTCCCTTGTCACGGAGCCCTTGGTTAGCGGAATGATGACTTCAGTTCATGCCCTTCTCCTTGCAGCCCTAGTAACAAGTTAATTGGTTTGTTACGCTAAAGTGTGTAGAGAAAATTTCACAGTGACGCTGTGAAAGGTGGCGGTACTCGCTAAGCTCTTCACTCTATTAAATACATGAATCTGGAAACCACTGGCATTTTTCCCCGAGCATTTGTGTTAATGGCTTTTGTTATTGTTAGGACATATTTTCTCAGGGCGTAGGTCACTTGGTCGATACTAGAGGCCTAGAAATCCTCCATAATATGATCTTTCTTGGAAACCACACCCTGCTTTATGAGCAGCCTTCTTCCACTTCAGGGCTCCCTCTTAAATACCAACAATTCATCCATCCCATTCCTCAGCAGCTAGCCCAGGACCCAGCGAGCTGTGCAGAGGCAGCCTCTCCTGGGAAGACAGCCTCTATACCGGGCCAAAAACATACCTAAATGTCCCCACAAAACCCAGTCTATGGCCTGTGGCTTTCAGGTTCAGAGAGTGGTGGGTTAATGTCTTCTGTGGTACAATACAGAATGGCCCAGCAGGGGAAGGAGAGCCTGAATGCTGGGGGTGGCCGTGCTGTTCAAAGCCCCAATTTCCTTCAGTAATTGTGTGGAAAGGTCACGGTCAGCACCGTGCTAGGCGATGGAGGGCTGCGGGCTGTTAGATGGTAACTGGGGGCTTTTCACTGACACGAATCTCTTCACCGCCAAGTATTCTTTCTTTCTGAGGCACAGTTTCTTCTGTGAGAAATTTCCCTCCCGTCTGCCATTTTGGCCTCTTTTCATGTTGGTTTGCCTAAATGCCAGGCTAATCGGCTGCCTTTGTGGCTGGCCTTAAATGCGTGGGGCAGGAGCGTTTGGTGGAATGGCAGAGAGAAAGGCCTTGTTTTAGTTTTATAAAAATCAATTACTGGTTGTGCTTTCAAGGCAAAATTAGCCACTGAAGCTGCCCCTTTAGCATTTCCAATTAGGAGTTTTGTAATAAAGCAGCTGTTTAGCACTGTGGTTTGACAGCACTGCCCGGGCTAGGAAGGTCAGGAGCCGGCGGTACGTGGCTGTCCCAATTTTTCTCTCAGGTCAGCAGGTTGCCACGGCTGCTGTTGCCTGGATGTGTTTAATGGGGGCTGAAAAAGGGACGAGGTGGATTGAGAAGGCCACACTTGTAACAGGTGGCACCAGGCTTGTTCCCAGTTCTCAAAAATGGCGTTTCTTTCAAGAGGGGGCTGAGGCGTGGAGAAAGCATGGATATTATCAGGTCCTTTTCACGGTCCAGGTGGTCTCTTCGCTGCCTGCCCCTCTCCTCAGCCTCCCAAGAGGCTCTCCAGGTATACACAGAGATACCCAGCACATCGTGGCCTCCTACCCCCCTTCATCCCCTTCCATAGCTGTCAGGAGGTGTCCATGGCCTACCAGGAGCCAAAAAACAATGGGGCAAGGAGGAGCCAGGGTGCCCTGCTTCCCATGGGCACATGGCCTGCGCTCCGCAGATGGGAAAAGGTCTAAGTATTAGGAGATTTGGTTTGATTAGCTGAAATCTCCTGTTGGCAGCACATTTCCAGTCCCTGGAGCAATGGAGATCAGACAGGTTGCCAAGGCAACGCGCAGCCTTCAGCGAGAGGTTTACTGCTGCATCGTCCTTGGTCAATTGATGGAGAGGGGTTTATTTAGGTCTTTGGAAAAAAAAAAAAAAAGCTGCTGTCCGGCCTTTTGCTGTGGTGAGTCATTCTGCCTTGGGTCACATCGGTGGAACTAAGAACAAGGTTTTGTGGATGAGAAAAACAAGTACATGACAGCATAAAGATCCCAATTAGATTCCTCTTTGAAGAGGTAAGAGCACTTCAGTTCTGAGTGGAGACAACTTATTCTTTTTCTCCTCAAATAACAGAGAAGCATTAGCTGAGATCCTCCTTTCTCCTCCCTCTGCTCCCTGTCCGTCTCTCTCCCAAATGTAAAATATTCTTTTCATTTGCAAGAGGACTCTGCTTATTGATGAATTCTTGACCAGGATCCTTCCAGTTTGACTTCCCATCAGTGCTTTGCTTGCTGTTCTCCATTCCCTCCGCTGTTGCAGAAGCCTTGATGAATCGAGCTTGTATAGGTTTTCATTTCATTACATTATTTCTTATTTTGCAGGACCTGGGAGCTGAAGTGCTCAGCGTGCCACCACTGTGAACACCGCTGTGATGGTGCAGCTGAAGTGTGCGTGGGGAGCTGGTATGCTCAGTGTCACTCTGGTCTGCTGCTGGTTCATTGATCTGGACTCAAAGTCAGGGAGAGCACTGGGTCACAGGTATCTTCCTGATTTTGATGAGATAGAAGGGTTGGGCAGTGCTGTGCAGAGCTTTCTCTGAAACGTTGGAAGGAACCTGATGCAATGTCAAGGAGGGGAATGCCATCGTGCTGAGTGCAAGCCCTTGATGTGCTAGGTTAATCAAGGTCCTTTCAAAGTAATTCTGGAGTTGATAGGAAGGATATGCTACAGTGTTAACAGGACCACTGGTGAGTTGAAGGTGGTATGTGGGAAACACCACAAAACATGCTCACTGTGTGGTCTAACACAGGGAAACAGGCTGGCATTTTGTGGATGTGCCAGTGCTCTGGTTCTCTTGTGTCCGTGCCCCTCAGCCGGTGTCATGTAGCATGGGGAGTAGAGAAGGAATCAAAAAATAAACCTAAACGCTGCTTGCTGAGAGACAAATCCTGACCTTCTCTGTCATAAAGCCAAGGCATGGCCTTTGGAGACTACAATTTGTGTATGAAAGGGAGAAATTAAAAAGGGTAGAGAGGAGCCTTTAAAAGTCTACATTGGCGTCCTTATTTATTTACCCTTTTTTGAGAGGATGGCAGTTGATAGATGTGTCACTGTGATGATGCATGGTTATCTTCTTTCCCTGTCTCAAAATACTGCATTAGTGATACCATGGCAACAAAGAAGTTGTCTTTAAAGGAAAAGGAAAAAGGAAAAAAAGGAAGCGTGACTTAAGCATTCAAGAAAGGTGGCAGACTGACAGCCCGAGCCTTCCCTTTCTACCAGGAAGGCAGTGGCGGTGTCAGCTATGACAAAATGTATCCGATTATGAACTCTGTGTTGTACTGTGACTGAAATCAAGCCTGGGACACCATCAAAGACAAACCTACCACAGTAAGTCAGTTGGGAATGTCTGAGAAAACATACTCTTGTCAGACATTTCAATTTGGTTAAAACGTATGATTTTTCTATTAAAACAACAACAACAAACAACCAAACAAAAAACACACAACCATCTTGAAAAACCTTTCCTAAATGCAAGTTGTGTCCTTGCTCAGGATGGTATTCCTCTCTGAGCAAAGCATGGTGACAGCAGGAGAAAGCAGCTGTCCCTTGCCACAGCAGTAGTTTTTCTGGTGGCAAGAGTCAAAGAACACACGGAAGCTGCCTGTTGAAGTCTGTCCTGTTTGGTACCCACTTGCATTTGAATCCAGGTCTCATCTCTAACATGAGAGCTCTGGGCAGCAGGAGGTTAGCTTTTAGGGACTAGTTTCCTTCTCCCACTTGATCCAGTCCAAATTGTGTATGTAGTTTTCACTACAGTTTTTTGCTGGTTTTCTGCATTTTAGATGAAAGCTTTGATCACCAGATTAGTCCTCTTGCTGTGTTGTCTGATGGGAGTTTTCACAATGGGAAATAGTTGGAGCATACAAACAGAATTTGAGATTAGGGTGAGCATTGAGATAGCCGTGAAATGACAGAATGAATATCTGAGTGTTGGGGTTTTCTCATAGCAAGTAGAAGACTCACCTACAGTCTCAGTCTGTTACCATTTTCTGAAGATCTCGGTTTTGCCCAAGTGCTGATCGGGAGATCTCAGAAGTACCCAGGGACTAGGAAAATGATTTTCTGCCTGGTTCTAATTTTTCTTTGCTGGTCTGGGGAAGGACTGAGACCAACCATTGTGAAGGCTGCTGTTTTCACTCTGTTTATCTCAGTTGTTGCCCCAGTTTTGAGAACAATATTTTTTCTTAATAGTGAGTTTTCATTTGGGGAAAAAAAATGTCAGGGAAAAGGTGGCTGTAGCATTTTAGTAGAGCAGATCATAGAGAAAAAAAGAGCTTAAGTCTGCTTCTCCATGGGGGTAGGGAGCGTGACCACTGTGGGCAGTGGCACAGGCAGAAGGATTCAGGCTGCCCTGCCCAGCCTGAAATGCTCCTGAGCATTGGACTTGTAGAAACCCAAATGAGAGGTGGGATTACCTGGGTATTGCAGATGCTTTCATCTCTGACTCTTTAGCACAGTAGGATGTTTTCTTGCTAATGGTTTGTGCCCTGTGTTCCCACAGCCACAGGTCTGGGAAAGGACACGTACATATGGGAAGCTGGTCAGAAGGGTGGTTTGGGGTCTGGCAGGGAGCAGCTGTGGGACAGGAGGTACTGGTACCTGGCTGGGGCCACAAGGTTCCTCGTGCTGTCCCTCTTCAACCTCTTCAGCCCTGACATGCGGGGGACCAATTTGAATTCTGTGAATGGCAATTCGAGTGCTGCTCACATTTTCAGTCTCCACAGCCCTGTTAACTTCAATGAATTTTAAAACCCATGCTTAACTGGGGCCTTGTCTAACATTATTAATAAGATTAACAATTAGTCTCTGGATCATCCTTTGGAAGCCTAGACTGTTACTTGAGTCACCTCCGTTCGACAACGTGAGTGCTCCCCTGCCCATTATGACACACTTCTGTCTCCTTTTCTCATCTGTACCTGCACTGTGTGCTTCCACCCGGAGAAGTGGGTGAGAGCCAGGACTCTCCGAGCCGCAGAACATCAGGTGTCATCGTATGCAAACACAGTGTACTTGCTGTTGCCTTGACCTAGTACTCCAGAGTTGTTTGAAACGCGTCCAGCAAAAGGAATACTTAATATTTTCTAATGGGATGATGCCTTTTGGTGAAGGCAGAATATTTTACAGAGCTGTTTGCTCGCTCGCAAACATTGTCAGGGACATTGCTCAAAACAAAGGTGGTGTTTGTGCTGCAGGGAAAGCCACAGATCAGTGTATGCAAGCTGTAGAGCAGCCTTTGTGAGGTAGGAGACCTGGTCTCAGACAAAGCCTGCTTGATCTTGGCTCTCCCAGTTGCTGGTTTATGGCTCTCCCAGGTGAGCTGCTGGATGTTCTGGAGTTTTTACCTCCAAGTTTTTATGTTCTCGTCACTTAGTAGCAGCAGATACACAGTAAAGCCCAGGCTGTATCCTGAGAACGTGAGTCTGGGTCTGTCCTTGAACATCAGTAAGCAGGTTGGAAAAAAAAATAAGGTGTACAAGTGCTGGCTCTCCTGCTGGCCCCAAACCTGGCTGCACAGCGAGCCCTGCTCAGCTGCAAGGTTAGAGGGTGCTCTCCTCTGATTGTGGGTCTGGGATGTTGTATAGGAAAAAGAAAAATCTGAGTATATGGAAGAATTTGTTTCAGGCCTTTTATTTCTTAGCTCTCACTTATTGCTACTGCCTCTGTGCGCCAGTTGTGCCTGATGTGCCTTCCCTTGAACGTAGTGTTTCTGGGAGGTGTTGGGCTTCACCTGAGCACCTGAGTCCCTAAGAAGAATCGGATTTAGGGGAAGAGATGCCAGTCCTGTGGCTTTCAGGCAATTTGAGGTGTCTGAGGCAAGCAGCTATTCATGTGGTATCACCTATGGAAAGGTGCTGTAGGTATTCTGTTTGGAAGCCACAGCCTCGGGGTGAAAACTGGAGTATTTCTAGATGCTAAGTACCTGTGTAGACCAACAGGACTCTTTTTTATTGCTCTTTTGGGCTTAACTTCCACCACTTTTTGTAGAAAATCAGTGCTGAGGCTCCCATTCCATGGAGTGGCTGCATCAGCATTTCCCTGCCTTGCAGAGTTGCTGGGGGCGTAAGCACATTGAAGCCTGCAAGGTGTTTGGATGCTGTGGTTGTGTGGCTTGTAGAAAAAAAGGAAAGGAAATTGCTGCACCGTCTCTGAGACCTTTGAAACTGCGTGCCTATGTCGTAGGACTTATGGGCTGCTTAAATCTTTAGAGGTGACCTGCAAACGCATCAGCAACAGCTACGAGCGGGCCCCTTCTTCCACCTTTTGATCAATTAAATTTCGCAGCCAAATTTAATAGAAACACAGTCAGGTCAAAAGTTTCTTTCAGTCTTTCATATTCCTTATATAAAAGGACCGGAGAGCTTCCACGGCTGTGAATCGGTACATTAAAAATAAAGCGTGTGAAAGTTGAGCCTCGGCGCAGGGCAAGTCCTCCTGCCTCGGGTGGGAATTTCACCCTCCTGCCACGGTGCTGCACGTCGCCTGCTCGCGGGCCTGACAATGTATTTGTGGATCACCTTGAGGAGAAGAGGAGGAGTTGCACAACCGTTCCCTCGCAGCGCCGCTAGGAAGGGTCGGGCTTTGTCTCCTTTGAAATAGATATCAGGGGAGAGCTGCAATCCTGTGAAAACACACATTTATTTCTGAAGTGTTTGTGTATTGTGTGCGTGGTGCACATGAATAGAATTGCCACCTGTCCAAGGCTGATAACGACGATCCGGGGAGCAGTGGTCATGCGCTCCTTGTTCCAGCACTTTGCTATATGAGGAAGCTGCTCCTACAACTCTGCCTCAGTCGGAATTTATGAAATGCTGAGTGCAGTGGGTTGCTTTGTCCTTCGTGGCACTTTCTGAGCTTGCATAGATACAGGTTCATTACAGGTTTTGCTGTTATGCAAACAGTGTTATCTGTGGCTCATGAAAACCCTTCAGCTTTTTTTTTTTCATGCTCCCTCAGGAAGATCCCATTAGCTATCTGTTCTCCTCCCTCTAGGAGCCCACATACGGTGCTGTTTTCCTTTATAGCCCTGACCTCAGCTTAAGGGTGGGCAAAGTGACTCCTGAGATCCTGCTAGCCACGTGCATTGCTCAATGAACAGAGGAAGTGACTGAGAAACCTTCCTGGTGTTCTCATTGTCCCCAACAAGAAACTTGCCCTTGCAGTGGGGCTGCTGTCACCATTTCACCCCAGATAACTCTCCTACAGTAGCTGCTGATGGTTGCCAAGCGTGAGGCTGATTCCAGATGGACTCCTGCGCTCTGCTGCGCTGTGACACTGCTGATAGGGATGGGGACACGGAGGTATGCAAGTAGGTGGAAACTTTCTAATACATCATCATAGTAATAATAATAACGTGCGCTTCTTGTGCCTTGCAGCTTGCGCTAGAACTTCTGCCCACACATCAGCCTACTTGGTTCACAATGCAGTGTGCATGCTAGACAATTAGTGGCTGATAATGAAAAATGTCATGGGAACCAGCAGGAAAATCATAGCTTACTCCAAATATATAATGAAATGTAATTAGCATAGACAGTAAAACAGACAATTTATGTTTTTTTTTTCGTAATTAAAAAGTACCAGTAAACATTCCTTTTGCAGGAGGCTTGGTAACAAATGGAATTAAAGAGCTATTGTCTGCAATACCATTTTATGCAGAAAGTTAACCCTTGCAAAGCAAATTGTATTAAGGGTTTGTTAATTGCAGACTCTCCAAGTGAATCTGTTATGGCAATCGCATTCATTCACCTGGTCTGTTTGGAGGTGCCCAGAAAGCTAGCAGAAGTGCTGTGAAACCTGCTGCAAGGCACATACCCAGCTAGACTCCATGAAGGTAACGGCGTGGCCAATACTCCCCAACTGCTCTTCCAGACAGGTTCTGCCTTCACTCATCTGGTAGCATGGAGGCAACTTTGAGGGAAATGCAGGAGCAGAAGCAGCGTTGTGATGCCTTGTGCTTCCTTGTGTCCTCTGCCAGATGTCTCCTGTTCACCTCTCTTCTTTGATTTCCTCTTTCCTGACCTGGGGCCCTTCACGCTGCACCTCGTGTTTGTTCTGCAGCAGCGTACACAAAGGTGTGCAGTTTGCATGCCCTCAGCCTGCCAGCTGTGTTAACACCATTTCTTGGCTTGCACTCTCACCTGGGGCTGCAGAACATGGGGACTCGCTGTGGCATTTCACAAAGGTGTCTACAGCATTAATTGCTTGGCTTAAAAATGGGTAAATGACTGGGAGAAAGTCCTGGCTGAATGGGCTGTTCATGTCCCAAAGAACACGGTGACCATCTCCTTCCTGGCCTTGGGTGCCCAGAGCATGGACCAAGAACTGAGTGCCAGCTGCTCCTTCTCTGCTTGCCCTCGGGCACGGTGCATCACCCAGTGCTGTGAGGCTGGATGTTTAACTTGGGCAAGAAGCTCTGGCACACTCCAGTGATACTTTAACATAAGTAAGGTGTAGTTCTGAGCAAGCCAGCACAGCTCTACCCCAAATCAGTCCTGAAATGATTTCCCAGGCTTAGGCTGGAGCTCTGTGGCTGCAGAGAAAGCCCTTCTGCTGAGGGCAGAGCTGGGCCCCGTGCTCAGGGCCATGTGCAGGTGCAGCTCATTTTCTCCCTGATGACAGAGGAGCCGAGCACCAGTGTGGCTCCTGTCCCAGAGGAATACGTGCCTCCAGCAGGAGCCAGGTGCAGAGATGTAACGTTTCTGCCCACGTATGCGAGACAGTGCTCAGGTGCAAACTCGCAGCCCTCCTTCAGAGATGCTGTGGCACAAACCACTAGTATCTGGCACAGATAACATGGGGGAGAGAAGAGGAAACTTCTGCTTAAAGCTGTGGGACAGGAGGCATGAGCTCCTGTGCCTCGTGCTGCAGAAGTCCCAGCCACCTCCTCGCAGCCGTGCAGACCCTCCTTGGGTGGGTGCTGTGCAGGAGTGACCTGTGCAGGGGGTACCACGTCCTGCACCACGGAGCTGCGGTGGTCCTTTGGGGTTTTGCAAGGTGCTGTGCAGCTCTGTTGGAGAAAGGGGCTGGACAACTGGTGTGCAAAACTGTTGGTGGCTTGCTCAAGAAAAGGAAGAGTCAGCAATGGGACCCAGCTGGGCTGTCATATATATCCTGGGTTTATGGCTACTTTGATTTATACTCAGCTCCTTTGATTCAGACTTGGCTCCTGCAGCCACTTCACGGTGACTTCAGCAGCTGAAAATAGCTGCTGGGTGCATCGCTCAGCTGCGCCCGGCGCTGGAGGGAACAGGGCAAGTTTCAGCCCCAGCTGCAGACCTGCTGCCTTCACGGGCCCTGCTCACTGGGCTGGCACAAGGGGATGTAGATGTGTCCACCAGAGAAGTGACTGTGCCCATACAGAAGAGAGCAAGGCGAATGCAGGTTTGATGGTGTTGTCATTTGAGCTGGCACAATTCAGCGCACATTTACGTTCCCTCCTTGTGCTGCAGTGAGCGAGGTCGGAGCCAGCTCCGGGGTTTGTGTAACCCCTGTTAGGCTGGGCTCAGCCCCCAGCGCTCCTCTGCTTTTATGTGGGCTGCTGCTATGCGTTTGTGGGTTTTGTTTCCAGTTAAGGCACATTGCCTGGTCGTAATTCAGTTTTTTTAAAATCCCCAAGATCGTAGTCCTAGAGTGCGCGCTCAGGGCTGTAGCTGGAGATGGTTCAGCTCTTCCAGCCCCAGCCTTTTGCTGAGTCAAGCCTTGTAAACTCCCAGTGGGTTGTTTCGCAGGCAGGGCTGGCTCTGTTTACATCCTTCCCAACTGCTCATCTCAGCTATGAGCTGTAGCTTTACAAGCACAGGCATCCCTGGTGTGCCACTGATGCTGCTGATGTTTCATTTTTATGGGATCTTTGACTTGAATTGGACAACTGAACCTCACCTCTTCTTGGTGAAGTAATTACCAGAATAACAAGCCAATTTATTTACTTTTTTTTTTTTTTTTTTTTTTCTCCACGGCACTTACAGTTTTTGACGTGTGTGCCCTTGCCGTCCACACTGGATGATCTATGCGGTGTTTGTCCCTTGTTTTGGCATTTTGATATGTGTGAGAGAGGTGAAATGGCTTTAAAAGCTTTTTGCTGGCGCCTGCGGTTTTTTGCAGACCTGGTGGCACAGTGGAATGTGATGAATTGAAAGAAGACTGTTTCTCCACAATGTAACGTGGGGATGTTGATGTATAGCACTAGGTCGTCAGCTGGTGCAAGTCCCCAAAACTGATACCGGGGGAGCTAAACTGAATTGCCTCAGCAGGAGCCTGGGAACGCTGTGCCTCCGTAATATACCTCCTTCAGGGTAAAGTAACAGGTTAATGAGGCTCACAGGCTAGACATTAACCTGTTTCTTAGTAAATGTGGTGAAGTTAATGAGTGCCATTCCAGCATTGTCTGCTGGCTTTAGAGAAAATATACAAATTCCAAAGGAGGCGTTGGGCCTTCTCCCCCGGAGCTAATCCTCCCCACAGCGCTTAATACAGGCCCAGGAATGGTTTATGGCCAACAGCACTTCCTTGGCCAGGTCCTTAGGGCCAGTATAGATTGAGAGTCCCCTTTTTGAAGCCAGTGGACTTCTGCACTAATAGAAAATTTGTTGAAACCAGTAAGTCTCCCGTGATGGAGTTCACCATGTGACAGAAAGGAAGACCCTGATCAGAATGGGGTTTGGTGCGTAACGTAACCCTATTGTTGATGTTCTCAGAAGTCTGGCCCAATATGGGTGTTGTAACCATCTAACACAAGTCCAAATTCTGCTGAAATGTGTTGCTATTTCTTCCGGGGATGAGAACAGGAGGCAGAGCTATGGATGCAGATGTGGTTAAACCCATCTTTCTCTGGGCAATTTCTCCCAGTTGTGCTGATATTTTCTTTCTGAATTTTTCTTCCTAGTTACTCCTAAGGCCACTGGGTTTTTGTCTGTAGTTGGAGACTTCGTTATCCTCCTTGCCGTCCTCTTCCTCTTCATCAACAAGAAGCTCTGCTTTGAAAAGAGAGGTGGACTCTCATGCCTTGAACAAGGGAGAAGAAAACACTACAAAGAAAAGTCTAGAGTTCACGAGGGCCTTGGTAAGTATCACAGTATTATACCGCCTTTGATGTACAGAATCTTCTCGAGGCTTTGATTGCAGAGAGGATAGAGATAGAGCCATTTGCTGTGTCTCGGGTTATTTGCGTGGAAAACAGCAGGGTTTGGGGTAGACTATAGTAACCTCCAAAACTTGATCAAATGGATATGCAATTGCTACCAGGCTCCTATTATCTTAGCTGTCTGGAGTACTCTCTTGAGAAATGGAGGGCTGCACTGGGGAAAAAACACTCCCTGCTCTCTGTCTGTTATGGGAGTGTTCTGTTAATCCAGTGAAGAACAAAATGTGAACAATTCTAAGTAACGGCACTGCCTTTCTGCTCCTGAAGGATGTGCCTGTCCTGGTTTTCCTGCAGTAGCTATTACATGCTTTTTCATGCATTTGTTCTTGTCTGGAAACATTATGTCTTGGGTAAACCCATGAGTCCTGGAGTCAAAATAACTGTAAGAGTGCCCATCAGGGAACCTTACTCTGTTGCAAAAATAACATTTTAATGTTTCTTGGCTGTCAGAAAGGCATCTATTCTGGTAATGGTGGTAAGTGAGAATTTGGTAATTTCATCACACATTTATTTGTAAATTTGCATGTCCTAAGCATACAGTCATTGAAACAATTAGCCAGGAAGTGGCCTCGGAAGCCTCACAATTAAAAGGTTGTCTTCTTAGAGGTTCAGTCATAAAGGTAATTGTAGAAAGGCACAATCGCACAGCCTGGAGCCTCTGGAGCTTTTCTGATGTACTTTATGCCTTGTACATTGAGTTCAGCATGGCTTTTGCAAGGGACTTGGTCTCTGATTATACTTTAAGAGTCCAGGACTTTTGAGCAAGCAAAGGCTCGGATGTTGTGTGTGATAGGAAGTCAGTAGGACTCTCTGGTTCTTTCTAAATGTATTAAGTGAGCCAGGGTCAGGCTGATGGCACTCACAAGTTACAAAAGCAAATGGTGCTTCCAAGTCTCCCCTGCTAAAATTTTTTGACTTTGACATTTCTAAGCAAAGATTGTGTTGTGTTTTTTTTTTTTTTTTAAACCGTTTCCTTCATCAAGATTATATTTAAGTCTTTCTTCCCTTCTCTTCCCCTCCCATCAAGTAGTGTAAAAATGTGGCTTTTATTTCAGTTTTTAAGATGACACATCTCGCAGGAATGTGTAGGCGTTGACATTCTATGGAGCTGTCACAGGCTATCATGTAAACATGTATTTGCAATGCCTTTTAAAATGTGAATTATTAATAAACAGGGTGGCTTGCTTTTTTTGTTTTGTTCCTTCCGAATTTTGAAGGACAAAAAATTGCTTCCCAGCTGACACACTCGATGGCAATTTTCATTTCAGACTAAATCTTATGTGTCTGAGTAATAAACCTTTGAAAACATGGGTTTATAATGGAAACACTAATTCAACTTTAACTACAGCTGTGCCGTACAAGCAAAATACCACACACATTAATGAGGTGCTAAATCTGATTCGGTGGAGGAATGTGTTGTAATCATTAATTACAATAGAAACTTAGAGTTGGAGCCTCTTTTTTTTCCTGTTCCTACAAAGTCAGCCTGGTGAGCTGGAGCTAAGAGCTATTTAAAAATATCAGGTCTCTATATTTAGTTTAAATTTTACCATAGCGTTTTGATACTTGCAAGGCCAATATGGAATATACGTGTAGGAAATGCTAATGTTTTTAAAGGACAGCAGCATGAGAAGATAGATTAAACCCGGGGCTGACATAACATGTCATATGGCAAACGCAGAAACCTGGAACCTGAGCTTGGGCTGGGAAGCCAGGAAAGCCAGTTTCTGGCACAGCAATTGCCTGGTGAGGGAGCTCTCCCAAGAGGAGTGTTGACAAGCAAGAGTTGGTTTCAGTCCTACTTTGCTGGGTAGAAAGGATCAGGATGGAAGTGTTTGTGACATGTAATTTAATGGGTAGCATTCACTTTTCCTGTTCTCAGCTTGTTTCTTCTGGTGAGCTGTGTTTATTGCAAGGAGATCCTGACTCTACAGGCTCTGCTGTTCTTTAACATGTAAGCTGGTAATTGTTCTTCCCAGTTCTGAGCTCTCAGACTGGGGAAATCCTTTCACTTCTCCCCATCTGGAATCAGGAGTGGTTAGAACATATTGGTCTGCTGTGACTGTCAGCATTATAACAGATCTAAATAGGTCAGAAGGCATTTTGTGTTTGGCATGACCATAATTTCTGCAGTAGGATAAACCAAAATTTCCAACAGCATATGTAAACAAAGGCTGTAGCCTCTGGATGTTTCTGGGTTTGATGCATGTTTTTCTCTTGTCCTTGGGTCTGGCTGAGTTTTAACTTACCTACCAGTAAAAAAAAAAAAAGAGTTGGTATTGAAAAATAATTCTGCCTGCTTTGCACTTTGCAGGTGCATGAGCTGACATTCAGAAAATGTAGTGTGAAGTGTCAGAGTCTGTTTTGTTTTGTTTTTGCTTTTCTATAAAGAGCCTGACCTCAAAATGGGGTGTCAGAATGAAAGAGATGTTTCCGTCATCGTGGCTTTATGATACATCTGGCTGGTTTGTTGCTAATTTAATTGTAATTGCATACTTTGTGTCCTTATGAAAGGAACAAGAGAAGGGAAAAACCTTTGTAAAAATGATGATTTAATTGAAAACCTTTTAGAAGACTCCAGGACAAAGGCTCTTAATTGCTGGGACACAATGGGTAACTTTTCTGGTACTTGAGGCTTTTGTGGTTGCTACTCCTGACTCCTTCGCTGACCTTAGCAATGAGCCCATCTCTTGCACAAGGATGCTCTGCCCCTGATGGCCTCATCCTCAGCTGCAGGAATCCATTTGCTGCTTGAGCTCTTCTGGACATAATCACCCTGTATTTTGGACAGGCTTGGCACTGCAACAGAGAGCTTAGAGCAGGCTGCAAAGCTGGACAGAGAATTTGGTAAAGGCTTAAGTGAGAGAAGGGTAGCACAGAGCTGAAGTCACATTTATTAAGCTTGCTTGGCTATGCCCAAGTATGTGGATGGTGGCCTGAACAAGGAGGGAGGACCTTCCCTTGATCAGAGGCCTGACGTGTCAGTGGATTCTTGTGTGAGGCCTCTTTTGGGGCTGTGATGGTTCAGTGTCCCATTTTGTAGTGTGGATTTCATGGCTAAGAGGTGGTGATGGTGTTCTTATGGTTGGTGTTTGCTGTGTTGCTGAGCCCTTTACTTCAAAAGTTCATGTGTGAAGTTCCCCACAGAAACATGCAACGATGCTGGGCAAACCCTATGTAAAGGGCTGTATTGAACCGTGTGCTTCAGTGCCATGACTCAAAAAAGAAAAGGGCCAGCTTTGTTCTGTACCGCGATCTTCATGTAATGATGTGACCAGAGACCAGGAAAACAATTGTGATTTTCTGACTGTGCTCTGTACAAAAATATTCCAGTTGCACCTTGCCTTGAACACTTGGCACAGTGTTAAACCTGTACTATTGATGTGTGAAATCTGCTTAAACATCATGAGATTTGAAGAAACCTTTCTCCATTTTTCTTTCTGTCTCATCAGCCTTGAGAGCGCTTTCAGTTCATGTTCTCAAGCTGTTCTGCACAGCCCCTGCTCCAGCCTCCGGGGCTAGAAACATACTTTAAATAAATAAATGGAGTTGCAGTTCTTACATAAACCACTCGTCTTCAGTAGCTGAGGCTTTAAGGAACTGACACCTGTAAAAGTCAGGAGCAGGAAGGGCAGCAGCACTGCCTGTTGGCCCTGCTTTGTCAGCATGGCCTGGGCCCAGCCTGGAGCTGAGAACATCATGTGCAGCTTGTGAGGCCTTGGTATGTTAGAGGCTCAGCTTGATGGCTAAAAACAGGTAACGTGGATATGGCGTGATGGTACCACTCTGGTATGCACAGTAGGCCTTCTTCTTCCAGTGGTAAGTGGTGGAAGACAAAAATGTGCTTTTCCAAAATGAATAAACCTCTGGCTGGTCTTTGTAACCCTGACACTGCGGGTCCAGGAGCTCTGTGCAGACTGAAGATGTCACCTTGTCGAGGCACGTGGATCCTCCAGGCTCCCTGAGCAGCCAGGGGCAGGAGGGAGAGGAGCTCTCGAAAGGGAAATTTCTCAGTGCCGAAATGAAGCTGCTCTTCTAAATTGCTTTCTCTCTCAGTCGTCTGGATAGAGGCTCTTAAGAAGAGTGCATGGGGAAGTGTGAATGTGGCCACTGATGCCTGCCTAGATAGCAGAAAGCCTGGCCTGCAACAAGGCTGAATTAAGGGTAGAGTAGCTGTGGGAGCAGTTACTGAGTCAGCAGGGACAGCTGCCTGCTTGGATCTGTGCCTCTGAATCCTTTTAAATCATCTGAAACCAGACCCAGTTCTCCCAGCAACCCCTCAGCCTCCCAGTATGACCAGCAGGACCGGCGCTTGGCTTCACAGAAGCGACAGGAGATGGCAGGTATGGACTGAGCCATCAGTTTATGCAAAATGGTAATGAGGAGCGGGTTGTCACCCACTTCTTTTGGCAGCCAGGGCTGCGGTTCCCAAACTGTGCGCTGCCTGTGGTGGTCCACACCATCAGTGCAGCAATTTCCATAGGCTGTGCTACCGTGGGGCAAACGTGGGGGAAGGAGGAGTAACAGCAACCGGGTGACTCCTCAAAATGTTTCTGAAATAACGTAATTGTGTTAAGCAGCTAGACAGGCTCTCCCACTGCTGATTTCCATGCAAGTAATTGCTCTGATTGACCCCGGCTTGTTCAGTTCCTGCAGGCTGGGTAGCACGAGTGCGGGCGGAGTGGGGACTCGGGCTGCTGGGTCTGCTCTACGAGAACAGCTTGACAGCACAGGTGGGTGGGCTCGAGTGGCGGTGTAAGCTGGTGTTTCTCCAGCCTTTTGAACTTGTGATTTCCTTTTGGATCTTCTGTCTTCATGCAAGCCGACGAATGACAGCAGCTCAATTACAGAATGTGCTGTAATTTCTGACTGCAGGTTTCTACTTTCATTCCCCTAATCCAGTAATTACAGACATTTTGCACTCCTTTACATTGAAAGAACACGGTTGCCACTACTAACACCAATTTTCTAATACCCCAACAATCTGTGACTTCCTTTATGCCCTTTTTGTAACACTTGGTTTGAGAAATAAAAGTAATGGAATTTATGCATTGTTGATTTGTTGTACTACTGCTTAGCACAGAACTGTTTGTTGGGTTTGTTTTGTGTGTGCCTGTGGTGACAAGTGGTTATTTAACTTCAAGGGACCTGATTTTGACTTGGAGGACACGACTCGCTTCCGTAGAATAACCCTGGGGTTACATCAGTGCTGAGACAGAATCTGGCTCCCTGGTATACCCAGGCCAAGTGTTACGGGCAAGGAAGGTGTTTCCATCCTTGCCTCCTGAAAATCCACACAGGGTTGACATTACAATTTTGCTGACAGCCCTGTGCACTCAGTTACAGGTTCCCTGTTTTGTGAGCACTGCTCTTGATGCAACAGACACACCTCTGACTTCAGGACATTTCACAGGTCACCATAGGAAACCACTGGCAGTGTCTCAGACACATCGCTGGTGGAGCTTCTGATGTTAGTATCTGGATGCTGGACTTCAGGGAGCACTTTTGTCTGAATTTGTCATCATTCCTCTCTACTGTGGAGAGATCTGGGTTTTTGAAAAAGGCTCGGTGGTTTTCAGCAATTAATGTCACATTTGCATAATAGCGTTTCTCTGTTATCCCTTTCTTCTTCTACCTACCTGCTGGAACAGTGAGGATCCGTAATTAGTTGTTGCCATTATTTTTAACAAGAGGAGAGCTTGCGACAAAAGGATTGGGAAGAAAGATGGAAACACCGTGGGGCGAAAAATACTGACCAAAACCACTTCTGCCATTTGGGTATCACTTTTTTACAACTAATTTGGCACAGCATCAGTAGTAGCGAGCTGCCTGCAAAGGCATGAGATGATCTGGGAGTAAGAAATAAGTCTGCAGGCTTCCCCTGCTCAGGCTAAGTGCTGTTCAGCAGGGTGACAAGTGGCTATTTAAATGTCTGTCTGATCTCATCTTTGTTTTTGCTTTGCCCTTTAGGGGGCTGCAGGAACTGTGCTTTGCTTCAGAGGGTTTAGGACCTGTTGATTTGTAGCCTGTGAATCATTTTTCTGGGTACGTGCTGTGGACCTGTCTAAACTGGCAACCCAGCAGCAGTACTCAAAGTTTCAACTGTGGAAAGTTAGATTCAGCAACCTGTCCAAAGTGCTAACAGCTTTTTGATACAACCTCCTTGGCAGTGGCAAAGAAGGTGCATCTTCATGAACAGTGTTGGGGCAGCAAAAGTGCCTTCTGACCTTTGGAAGCTGGGAGCCGAGTTTCTCTTGTGTCTCAGCACAGGACACTGCTTTCCCAGGCAGAGAGGTGAGGCTGTGTTTCAGGAGCAAGCACTTGCTGGAAAATAGTTTGTTATGTGCTGGAACGCTGTTTTCAACCTGTGCTGTACCAGCCTCCCTGCAAGGGGGCAGTTTGGTGGGTTTGCACTCACACAAAGTGACTGAAGAAAAGGAAGTTTGTGCCTGCACAACAATCTGAAGGGAAATTGCTACAACAAATGCACATCTAATGGCAGGTTTTAGGACTCTGTATATCAAGAAGATTGAAAGACACTTTGCTAATATTACAAAACCTATGCATGGTGGTAGTGTTTGAAATTCTGCTAATAGTCTTTTTTTAGCTATCCAGTAATTGCACCTCTCAATGGGAACGCTGCTCAGGAGTAATGATCCTATCAAGACAAGGGAGTATAGATTGTAGTAAAGGTTATGATGGTTTCTGCGAAAGGCTTAGCATTGATCCTTTCAGCTATCTGATTTTCCAAGAGGAAAAAAAAACAACAACAACTTTGAGTTAAGCAGGCGGTTCAATGAGAAAATTCTTATGGTTAGTTTTAGAAGATGGAACTTGGAGTGAATTTGCTAAACTGTTTTTTTTTTTTTCCTCTCTTTATTGATGAATGCTTTTAAAAAGAAATGGATTTTTCTTTCCCACACATTTCAGATGCTCGTCTCAGTTCTTCCTCCCCCCCTCCCCCCCATGCAAGTCGAAATTGTTAGAGAATTGAAAAGTAAAAATCTGTAACATTGAAAAGGCCATGTTGTGAAATATATCATAAACACCCTGTTAGAGCAGTGCTTGCTAATTAAGGGAGATTGCTCCTGGGAAACAGCAAGCCTGTAACAGAGATCAGCCCCCTTTGATCCTCTGTAGAGTTTGTCAAAACCTTGCCTGCCTAAACTTGTCTGCAGCTTGTTACATATTTTATCCATCTGCTGCAAGGCCAAAAATAAGCAATTTATAATTCAGCTGAACTCCAGTTGTTCAGCAGATCACAGACTGAGGAGCCTTCAGTACGAGGAGAGGACAGAAGAGAAGCCAAGCACCGGCTGAGCAGAGAGGGACTATGCTGGGTTGTGGTCGTACAGGTGTGTCCCTGGTGTGGCTGCAAAGCAGCTTGGATTTTTCCAATGAAACACGCTTCAGTGTCTGTCTGTTGTGTATATATTGAAGTCAGAACGTTTGTGGGGGTTTGCAGCTTTAATCCGGATGGATTTCCCAGGACTTGGTTAGAGTAATGGATCATAGAATATCCTGAGTTGGAAGGGACCCATAAGGAACATTGAGTCCAACTCCTGGCACCGCACAGGTCTATCCGAAATTTTGGACCATGTGGCTAAGTGCACAGTCCAAATGCTTCTTAATTCAGACAGGCTTGGTGCCATGACTACTTCCCTGGGGAGCTTGTTCTAGTGTGCGACCGCCCTCTTGGTGAAGAACCTCTTCCTGATGTCCAGCCTAAACCTCCCCTGACTCAGCTTGACACCATTCCTGCAGGTCCTATTGCTGGTGATTATGGAGAATAGGTCAGCACCTGCCCCTCTGCTCCCCCTCATGAGGAAGTTGTAGGCTGTGATGAGGCCCCCCCTCAGCCTCCTCTTCTCCAGGCTGAACAGGCCCAGTGCCCTCAGCCACTCCTCATACGTCTTCCCCTCTGGGCCCTTCACCATCTTCGTCGCCCTTCTCTGGACACTCTTGACAGTTTAATGTCCTTCTTGTACTGTGGTGCCCAAAACTGCACGCAGTACTCAAGGTGAGGCCGCACCAGCGCAGAGTAGAGTGAGACAATCACCTCCCTTGACAGTGTGCTCAGGGGGCCAAGAAGGCCAACAGCATCTTGGCTTGTATAAGCCGCAGTGTGGCCAGCAGGGCTAGGGAAGTGATTGTCCCCCTGTACTTGGCTCTGGTGAGGCCGCACCTCGAGTACTGTGCTCAGTTTTGGGCCCCTCGCTACAAGAAGGACATCGAGGTGCTGGAGTGGGTTCAGAGAAGGGCGACGAAGCTGGTGAGGGGCCTGGAGGACAAGTCCTACGACGAGTGGCTGAGGGAGCTGGGCTTGTTCATCCTGGAGAAGAGGAGGCTCAGGGGCGACCTTATCGCTCTCTACAGGTACCTCAAAGGAGGCTGTAGCGAGGTGGGGGTTGGCCTGTTCTTCCATGTGCCTGGTGACAGGACGAGGGGGAACGGGCTAAAGTTGCGCCAGGGGAGTTTTAGGTTGGATATTAGGAAGAACTTCTGTACTGAGAGGGTTGTTAGGCATTGGAACAGGCTGCCCAGGGAAGTGGTGGAGTCACCGTCCCTGGAGGTCTTTAAAAGACGTTTAGATGTAGAGCTTAGGGATATGGTTTAGTGGAGGAGTTGTTAGTGTTAGGTCAGAGGTTGGACTAGGTGATCTCAGAGGTCTCCTCTAACCTAGGCAATTCTGTGATTCTGTTACCCATACTTTCAGATCTGAACAGCCTTCTGTGGCAGTAAGATGTGTGTATGCACCGTGTTTGCCCCAGCCTGCCTGGTGCATGACAGCTGCAGGTTCAAGCCTCAGCTGCCTCTTTGGGATGCCTGAGGGACCGCATCCAGGCCCTGCAGGTGATTGCAAATCACCGCTTCAATTCTGTGACGGAATTAAATTCACACTTTAAAAAACCCGTCAGCCTTCACGTTTGTGGTGCCAGCCTCCCTGCCGGGGAATCTGTTGTGTGGCGCGGCGCTGGCTGCCTGAGCCATGGGGCAGTCAGCCACAGCATCCAGGAGACGTGGAACCAACTGGTAGCAGCTCGGAAATAAGTAAGAAGAGAAGCAAGGTATTACCTGCGAGGATATCACAGGTCTGCCTTCCGTTGGTATTTTGGAACAGATCAGAGCTTCGTTTTCGCAGCCATATGCTTTCTCTGCACTGGTTAGCTGTCGCTCCTGGATGCCTGCATCCCTCCGAGGGCTACTGCTGTCGTGTTCCTTGCTGCTGAGATGGAGACAGAGCCTTGGGAAGCCCTCTTTTCATCAAAATCAGAGACTCGTTTGCCGTTCCCTGTAAATAATTGACTGGCTAAAAACGTATCCTGTAACTAGTACTTACTGACCCAAATTTACCTCCTTCCACATGTCAGGAAATCTCGCTGTCTAAATTACCATCGCTTCCCGGTGACTGCTGCGGTGCTGTGACTTCCCAGTGCCATGCATTATGCCTGGAGCGTGTGATCAGCTCTGCGAGAAAATGAGTTGCAGAGAGCAGCGAGGCTTTGACAAGGGCAGGGCTGGGCACGGAGGGTCAGTGAAAGGGAGCAGCTCACCTGGGAGCCTGTGTCACGACATTGTCTGCTCTTTGCCAAAGGTTTAATGCATGGCAGGGAGCATTGCCTGTGCCCCAGGGCTGGGTCAGAGGCCAGCAGCTGGCAGGTAGGTGCTGGAGTGTGCCCAGAGCCAGAGGAGTTTGTTACAGCCATCAGCTTTTAAAGGGGCTTTAGTGGCCTGTTTATTTACTGTCCTTGGTAGGACTGCAATTTAAAGTACGTACTGAAGCAGATAATAAGCTTGTTGGAAGTGTCTGCTCCGTAAGTCAACATCACTGGACAAAATTACTCAGGAGAATTATTCAGTAGAGGCATTTCAAAATGTAAAAGACCTTTCAAGTCACTGATCTCATCCGTAAAGAAGCAGTTCCCCCCCCATAAAAGTGTAACCTCCTTCATCCATGCTCCATTTAAATATCCCAAACTGTCGTCTTCCCACGATATTTCTCTGAATATTGTTTAAAAAGGTAATGCACATTGCTGCTGATCTTATTTTCTTGCTACTCATCATGTATTTACCCTTTTATAGTTTGATTACTCCTGGGGCTCTAAGTTCAGCAAGACAAATTAATACTGGTATTATTATTATTAATAATACTGCTGGGATTATTTCATTTTTGAAGCTTCTTTTTGCATCTTTTTAGTTCTCTGTTAGCCCCAGATCTGCAACTATTTAATTCTTTCTTCCTAAACCCATCACGCTGTGTGTGTAGGCTTTTTCTTCCCCGAGTCCCTCAAAGAATGTCTGTCTTGTGATAATCTGGGAAAATGTGTAATGGGCAAAAAAAGGCACCTTAGCTTTCTGCAAGTTATGACAGAAAAAAAAGACCAATGTTCTTATTTAGTATTCAGGAGAGCTTTAGGAAAGCAAGCTATGGAAAGCCTGATTCCATCTCCAGCTTCAGAGAAATCATGTCTTGGAGTTCATCGCAACCCAAAGGTCAATATTTACAGTTCTCCAAATGTGTGGTTATTCTGGGTATGACAGAGCTTAAACAGCAGTTAAAAATATACCAACTTTTATAAATCTCTTATCATGATTGTTCTGCGCTGAAGAAGTGCTATAAGGACCTGGGCTGTGTCTAGGACAGCTTCATAGTGAGGATGTGGCTGAAGCAGGTAGCTTATTCCAGCCACTGAGGGTTATAATGGGATACAGACCAATGCTGTTGTTAACTTGCTCCTGTTACCCGTGATTTTGTATCTGTAACATCCCACCTCCTGTCTTTTGTTCATTTCTGTGAAGGGCACAATTACTCTGCATCGGGCAGAGAGGGTTTCCGTAAAGCCTTTCTGAAATAAAGCATTTGAGGTGGTTTTCTGCCACAGGCTGGCTCTGCAAGCTTTGGGCCCGTCAATTGAATCAAACAAAACATAATTCTCCCCAAATTTTCCATTCTTCCCTTTCCCCATCTGGACACGCTAAGGGTGTGGTAGAAGTCAGGACCAGGACGTTATCTGAGATATTTTGACTGTTTTGTTTTGTGCTTTATCTTTTACCAGGTCTGTTGATGGCTGTAACCAGAATATGCATGCTTCAGAAAAGGTACTTTTGCTCCCATGTTCTATGTTTGTTCTTTTATATAAGGTTTAGCAACTCTGCAGGAATATGTGTGATTTGTCCATCATTTCTGGATTTCTAGCGGTATTCTCAATGGGTGGAAGTCATTTTTCCATTTCTCCTCTCAGATCTAGACACCTTAGGTAGATAATGTGTTGGCAGGTGTTGATGGACAAGCAATTTGCAGTAATCTCTTCTGATGCTTATTCTTGTAGCTCCCTGAATTATAAGTGACATGCTGGCAAAATCGAACAACTGATCACCAGATACCGGCATAGTGTTAAACATGGCTTCTGAGGCTGCCCAAAATTTCCTCCAGCCACTGTCGTCTTGGATGTCTCAAATATACGAAGCTCTCCAGCAAGCAGGAGACTCGATATCAGCTTCATTGCTGAATTTGAGCGGGGTGGGTCGTAAGTCAGAGGAAGAGAGAAACCGGGACTTGGAGGACAATGGAGGAGTTTATGAGGATTATTCTGAGGAATCAGAAGATGAAATACACATGGAGCTGTGGGATGAGGAATACACATATCCTAGAGAAGACGGTCACATTGGGGGTCCTGGTCTTGCTTCACAACCCCTCACTAGTGGCTCTGACCTGGCTCTCCAGAGGCAAAAATGGGTCAAAAATGCCACCAGCTTACCAGAGCAAAGTGTTGAAAGCACCAGGCCTTTGGTAGCCAATGGATCCCACTGGACGAATGAAGATTTCCAGCCACATGATCGGCTTCCTACTATTGCTGAGGAAGAAGGTGAGCCCTCTGTGAGGGTCAGAGACCATGAGAACAACCTCAGCGTGAGTGGCTCCACAGAAATTCATAATGGCAAGGCAAGGTTTGCAGGTAAGCGCCTTTCAAACACCCAGACAACTTCTCCACTGTTGATTTGATGCAGTCACTAATCTGCTCGTTTTGTTCAGTGTTGTCTTTGTTTCTCACAGATAAAACAGAACCCCAACAAAAATACCAGAAAAATCTAACCATTCCCTCTTACATTTCCAGTTCTTTTCTTGTTCATGAGATGGATCTAATTGAAATGAGTGGAAATCTCCAGGATAAAATGCCATGTGTTAGGTGCCACTCAGGCCCTGTTGCAGTAGCATGGAGTAGTTTTCTCACCCCACCATGTTTTGTTTCAGGTAGCAGGATCCTTCAAAGAGAGTGTTTAGCCTTAAGCCTTTGCTTTGAGAACCATCTGCCTTTGCGTCATTGCTATTAAAGATATATATAATCTCAAACCTTGTTTCTTTGTGCCAGGAATCTCAAGATGTTACTGTGCCATGTGCTGTGAAATGCTGTACTAAAAAGTCCCAGCCATATCTCATGATTTTATGGATGAAAGGCTCCCAAATCATTTTCCTCCCCTCCCACCACCCCCACAGGCTTTTGAAATAAAACTGAAAAGGACAGCAGGCAGGAGATTATGGGATGGAGAAATGAATTTGGTATTTTCGGTTTTAAATAGACCTAGCTGTGACTTCTGATCATCAAGTGACACGAACAGCTTCTCAGGTCGTGCTCAGAACTGAACCTCAGCCACTGGAATTGTACCCGGTAGATACCTCTGTTGGTGTGGCCAGAGCTTCCCTGGGCACAGAAGGCTGATGGAGATTTGTGTCCTAACCAGATGTAGGAAAGCTGCAGTCCTGCTGGCACCACCTTGGGGTCTTGCTGGGGTAAAGCTGCTCCTCGGGAACAAATTCCTAAGGTGGTGGTTAACGGGATGAAGGCAGGGAGGTTTACAGTATGAAGCTGGTGGGGAACTTGAGACTTGCTGAACCTCTTCTGAGCCTATTTTCAAATATCTGATATCTAAGAGGTTCTGCCTAACCATCAGGAGGCACTTCTGTGCTGTGTGGGTGATGGAGCACTGGCACAGGTTGCCCAGAGAGGCTGTGGGGTCTCCTCCTTGGAGATCTTCAAAAGCCATCTGGGCATAGACCTGGGTGGCCCTGCTTGAGAAGGGGCTTGGGCCAGATGCCCTCCAGAGGTCCCTGCCAACCTTAACCAGGTGTGATTCTGTGATTGAAAAGAGCTTTTGGTCTGGCTGTTCTGTCCCCCAAGCTGGGGCTGCTTGTGTCATATAACAATTGAGTGAATATGGATTTGAGCAGGGCGTGCTGGAGCCACAGATCCCCCTGTACAAGTGCTACACAGGGCAGGTTGTCCTGTCTCTGCACTGTACACTCGCTTGCAATGGATGGGAGAAAAGGTGGTGAGCTCTCGGGGAGCTGGGGGCCAGAAGTGGGCTGCTCTCACTGTCAGAACAATTCCTCACCTGCAGGGACATCTGAGGAAGATGATTCTGAGGAGCACTGGGATGGACAACATGAATTTTCCGGTGAGATATGTAAGGCAGAGTGACACTGAGAGGTGCCCGGGTAACCTGTCACCCCAGCTGAAGGGGAGAGTTGCTGTGAGCCTTTTCCCAGCCGACAGCAGATGCTGACCACGTAGGTGCTGGGCTCTCTCCCATTACTTATTAGTTTTCCTTCTAGAGGACTAGGAGGCCTCACAGATCTCCCTGGCACCCACCTCGCTGTCACTTAGAGTGCTCTGCTTCCTCATGAAGCGCTTTAGAGGGCATTGCAAGGCTTTTTACACCAAAGGGATTGTCACCCTGAATGCTCCCAAATGGTCTTTTATCTTCTAATCTCGGCAGTGCCCTGCACAAAGCGCCATCCGGTGCTCTCGGTACCTGGTAATCGTGAAGCTGGCTGCTGGAGGGCTGGCACCCAATACCTTTCTTCTCAGAGCTCTCCAAGTTGTATAATAGGAGGGAAGGTGCTGAACTGTGGTTTGAAGATGCCCTCTGTGCGAACTCTGATGTGGGAGGACTCATTTTGCTCTTGCCAGCGACCCTTCTCTTCCAAAACACAGACATACTCTTTGTATTTCACGTCTTTCTTTGCATTTCCTCTTTTTCCTTTAGATTCATTCTCTAACATCAAGAGTGCGAACTCTTCTGACGGTAACCTAGACATGCAGGGAGGCTGCAATGCCCTGGCAACTTAAAATTTCACTCACGGATTAGAGTGATCAAAAGAAGATGTTTGAGGTATCTGTATTTCTGCTGGTTTTGTTACCTAACCCTAAGTGACAATGTAAGTGAGCATATGGACTTGCTGACATTCAGCAAAGGCGTTCAGTAGCATCGCTATTAGCTTGGAGCATTTTTCCTTGCATTTGGCATTTTTTCCTCGTTTCCACCAAATACATGTATCCTGTTTATCCTTATATTCTTTCAGAACATTGCATCTTGACTTTATTTCACTTAATGTACCATATTTCTCTCCACAATAGAATATTTTAAAGCTAAATTGGCACAAAACAGTTGCGATGCTGAATGCTTTTTGTTGCCATGGAAATATTTCTGGGCACTTACTGAAGACCTGGTTGCCAATAGTAATGTAACAGAGAAAATAGATATGCTTCATTTAGCAGCCACTGGTGATTAAAGAGCCACAGAAACCCGTTACAAGGTCATTCCAATATATAGTTTATTAGATTTAGGGGGGAAAAAAATCACCCTAGAAAAGAAAAGTTTAAAAAAAAAATTCAAAACAAAATCCAGTTGTTCCCCTCTCTTAAACTTACATCATGCTTCTGAGATGAAATAAAATAGAACTGCAGTTAAAACCCATCATTATGCCGCCTTCTTTTTATCAAATACGTTTCTGATCACATTTCTGCCTCCTAGGAAATGTGTCCTAGCTCCCAGGGTAGCTTTTCCGACGCCCCAGAGCAGCTCACGCATTACTGAAAACCATTTTTAGGCTTAGGGATTTAATACAGCATTTGAGCAATGAGATTCTTGGGTTCTTAAGTCAAACGTCTGCTGGGTACCGCGAGGCATGCTGAGCAGCGGGGTGAGGGGCTGGCTGCTGCCGAGTCCTGGTTTGTACTTCAGTGATGCTTGTAACGTCATGCCAAGGTTTCAAAACAAATGCAGGGAAAAGTTTTTCACTTTGGATGCTTTTGGTCCACGGCATAAAAATGAGGAAGGAGTTCATTGAAGCACGGTGCTTGGTTTTGAGGTGATGGGAACGCAGCCCCTTCGTGCAGGCAGGTCTCTGCCACCCACCTGTATGCTTTGAAAATAGAGATGAACTTGCTCTTGCATCTTCCTCGAGACCTTCCTTGTTGTCTAACCTCAGTGTTTCTGACAGAGGAACCATCGCCCATCTCAGAAGGGGGAGAGAGCAGCTTTCGCATCCCCCTGCGGCGGAGACGGAGTGGCTCAGCTGACTGGGGGTGGCTGGTGAGAGAGCGGCTGCCAAATCCATCATTGCACATTTGGCTTAAGAGTTGGGGAGAAGGAAAAAAAAAAAAAAAAAAAGCAGTGGAGCAATAAGGCACTTCCAAAAGTAGTGAGCTGCTAGCAGAGGGGTAGAGCTGGCCGGTCCGTCTGTTTTCCCAGCCTGGCGCTGTTATAGAAAATCAGTACTGATGAAAAAAGCGGAGAGCAGCGATAATCGTGCTCTGAATGCAGTAAGCTCAACCCGCTTCTTCCTCGGGGCCCGCGTCCTTTGCAAACAGAAAGTCAAAGTGACCATTAAGCAGAGCGGTTTGGGCAGCGGCTGCTCTGCAAAGACACGGGGAGAGGCACACGTTGGCAGAGCCGGGGTTGTGAATCAGAGCCGAGCTATTTTTGCACAGCCGGCGCTGTGATTGAGGAGCCTCCCGAGCTGTCTGACACCGCGCTCATAACACCAGCGTAATATATAGGTGAGCGCTACGCTGAAATTGCATCAAGTCTGGGGAGACTTCTCCCATCAATTAGGCAATCCCAGCGCTAGCTGAGGACGGCCTCTCAGCCACGCTGAAGTAAATTGTTTGACCTTGGAACACCAGGAAGGCTGGTGTCCTGATGGGAATCTCGTCTGGATGGCTGCTGTCATCCTCCACACGTGTGTAACGGGAGGCCCTGGGAGTTTTTAAAACTAGAGAGCTCCGCTGCATTTACTTACCTTAGCCTCCAGCTTAACAGGGGTCATTGATTTTTGCCGGTAATTGCTGTAGTGGAGGAAATTATTCTTCCTGCTCTATATAAGCGCTCCTGACCTCGGTAAATGACCCTTTATACGGCCAGGAATTCCTCGGCAAGAAGTGAGTTTTCATTAGGTCCTGTAGCGAGATCCACCCCTACCAAAAAGCTGTTGCTCATGTGATAAATCAAACTTCTGCCTGCACCTGGGACTAAAATAGACCGCTGGGCTGTTTCCATTTAAAGACCCCGAGTGTTGATGTGTTTTATCACCTGTCTGCCCACGGAGCCAGCCCGTGCTCCAGCCAGGACGTAGCCCTATAAAAATCAGCGCCTGCTCTCCAAGCAGGACATCTGAAGAGGGTACACTGAATCAGCAGCACCGCCAGGACCGAGTGAAAGCAGGCAAAGACAGGCGGTGGACAAAAGCACTTCACAGAAAATGCTCCTGGCTGCTCGAGTGGGAGAGATGAAGCGCAGACACGAGGTTGCATTCAGCGCTTTCTCTCTGGGAAACTCAGAGCCACTCAGGAAGTATTTGTGCGCAGACTTTTGTCCTTGCGAAGGTGGCACCATGTTCCTTTGTATGTTCAAAATACTCCTTTGCAGTTCTGCCTTTGCAAAGTTTCAAGTTGTGAGGTATTTTCATCCAGAATGCCACAAGTAAGTGGATGAGAGCCTGTGGCGGCCCTGAAAAGGGGGCGGATGGCAATATTTCCAGCTGTACAGCTGGGGGAGTGGAGGCAAAGAGTTTTCAAAGGCGCTACTATTGCGGGATCTGTCTTATCCCCATCAACATTTGCTGTTCATCCCCAGTTCGTGGTTTTAGAAGCAGTCTGCCAGCCCGCAGTGGCTCGGTGGTTTGGATTTTCACCGAGCTCCTTGTCTGGTGCTCAAGGCTTCGTCCTGCCCAGCTCCCTGGGAGCTGTGTCCAGGAGCACTCGGCGTCCATGCTGGCCGTCCAGCAGGTTGCATAAGCTGTGTGCAGGAAGATTTTTTTAAGAGGGAGAAATGGCTGTTGCCATTCAGCACAGTTGCAGAACAAATTGTGTGTGTGTGAGCGTGTGTGTTTGTGCATGTATTTTCTGATCCGCTTTTGCTAAGTGGCATCCTCTTCCCACTCCCCATATGGCAGCTGCGACTTTATCTTCCTCTGGGAAGGTTGTTTAGGGGCCCAGGAGGCTTCATTTGCCAATAAACAGCATCTTGGCAGCAGCTGGGAAGTGCTGCCTCTCTCCTAGAAACCCTGCCTCCTCACCTTCCTTCTCCTACTACAGGCGAGGCAGGTGCGAATGATCTCACTGCGTCGTGGTGGAGGTTACGTGCAGGCATACTAGCAGCACCCTGCAGCACTAGGACATAGTATTTCCCTGAGCTGACACCAGCAGTAGTACTTCTTCCCATTTTCTCTTCCCAGCTGCAGTCGTTGCTCGCTCGGCCTGCTTTGTAGGAGGCTGCTCGTGCAAACCCCTGGCTGTGGGCAGATGCTTGCGGAAGGAAATGACCCTAAGAACTGCTGGAAGCGTGGGTGATCCTCCTCTGGTTCTTCCTACCCTCTTTGCGTTGCTTACCAGCACAAAGAGCACTCGTGAACTGATTGAGATGGCATCAGTGCTGCTCCTCACCTTCTGCCAGAGGTAGGGGTGAGGACGTGGCTTTGTTTCTGGCTCTTGTGACGAGCTGCTGGCAGCAATTGTCATCTTGAGTGGCCTGGTGGACTCCCAAAACACAATGGTAGTAACCGAGGGGAAACACTGGGATGAAAGAAGCCAGGGAGATTGCAGTCATGGGGGAAAAACATGCAGATTTACAGGTGGTGAGGAGCAGTGTTGTGCTGTGTGCATCTTCCAGGCAATGAGGGAGACGTGGTTGGGCTCTGCCTCTGCGATGCATTCTCATGGTTCTCCTGCAGTTACCTGTGGCTTAGGGAGGCTTCATCAGCAGCTATTTGTAGACCAACCATGGATGAGTTAGGCTGAATCTCAAACCAATCTGTAGCAGAATCTGTAGAAGATCCCTTCAGGTGACCAGGAGAACAGCTGCTGCTCTCCTGGCCTCCTCACCCCACCCAGAAGCTCCCTGACGTGCAGGCACGTGCTCCCCCACCAGAGAGCTGAGCAGTGCTGCTCATGAAGCATCCCTGGAAGGACTCGTGGCACCGGGTGAGTGTGAACCCACGCAAGCCGCGTGCTCAGAGACATTTCGTTCCTCGGGCTGAGGAGATTCGAGCCCATGCAGCCTATACGTAGCAGCATAATCTGTGTGGGAGCACTTCCCAGCAAAGAGTTTGAGAGTTGTGGCGCTGGAGAGACAGCCTTGAGTTTGGATTAACGAGAACACCGAGGTTTGCTGAAGCTCTGTGTCATAGGGCCTGGACATCTTAGCATAAATACTGTGCTGTAGCTGAGACCACTGGGCCTGAGGGTGGTTTAGCAGCTGTCGGTAGGTGATGTGAACCTGCAGCTCTGACCTTCCCTGCTCACAAGTTGTGCTGCTCCCCATGCCTGGAATCACAGGCACGCCATTGCTTGGGGGATTGAACCTGCTCATTACTTCCTCTGAGAGTCACCTGCCCCTTCCTCATTGCTCTTAAACCAGGTGAGTTGGCCACAACTGCAACAGGGAGAAACGGGGAGGAGAAGGAGGACAGGACTGTCCCCTTTGGGTGACAGCAGTGGTCACAAACCCATCAGAGCCCTGTTGCACCACATCCACAGCCCCCCGTGCCCCCGAGGGCTGTGATTTCCCCAGGGGTGCTGGGTGGTGTTGCAGCAGTGGCAAAAAGAGGCTGCGGTGAATCAGCCCCGTGGCAGCAAACAGAAAGGTTCAATTAGAAAAGCCAGCGGGAAAATAAAGATCTGCCTCGTTGCAATGCGGTAGTTATCCGTAGCAACCCCAAACAAATATCTGTGCGAGGGAGGCGATTTCCACCCTGTTAATCAGCAAACAAAGCCTCGGGGGTGTGAAGCTGGTGGTTACGGTGCTGAGCGCCACGAGTGGCTGTAATCAGCCCGCGTTTGCTGGGTCTGGCTGCTTGTGAGCGTGGCACAGCGAAACCACGGGAGGAGCAGGAGGCAGTGTATGGGGTCTTCGTGGCCAGCTCGATTTCTGCGAGGGGAGAAGGCCGTTTTCTGGAAGAAGCTCGTGCTGGTTCAGGCAAAGCCCCTTATGTCTAGTGGAGAGAGCTCACAAAGTGACTTTTGTTGTAGGAGAACCGAGTATCCAAGCCAGGCAGAAGAGCTGGGCAATAAGGAACCTGGAGGGATTCGACCCCTTGTGGTAAAAAGGCAAGCAGGAAAGCTGTCATGAAAATAATGCACCTAAAGAGAAAGGAGCTGGTGGTGGGGTACAGCCCTGCCCACGCCAGGGGATTTTCTGGCTTAGCAGGTCCCCTGCACTCTGTCACCCTTTGTCTTCCACTTTTCTGCAGATCCCAGGCCCGTGCTGATAAAAGCCAGTGGCACAAATGAAGCCCGACTTACGCTTACTCCGCAAGTAAAACACAAAGTGGGTGCCTGGGAAAGCCAGGGGTGGGTTTCGCTTCTGCTCCTTGGCTGCCATCGCCTCTCGCCGTGGAAGAACCCTGGGCAGCAACGCAGGAGTCGGTTCGAAGCCGAGTCCCGTGTTCCTATTTTTAAAATCCCAATTTCAGAGTAGGAAAAAAGCGGTAGGCAAAGATGTTGATTGTCACGCTGTGTTCTGTGGGCAGGTCTCTATTTCTTTGCACAGCGGCGTGCAGAATTGGAGTTTATTGCTCTGACTGCTGCATTGTTCGGCTTTACAAGTGCCTGATGGCCAGCGCCAAATACCGCAATTGGCCTTGTTTCTGATTACCCCTTGACTTTTTTTGTTTGCTTTTCGCTTTCTGCTGGAAATTTCCCCTGCTCTGAAAGCTGCCGAGCTGCAACTCTCCCTGCCCGCATCGCACCTGGAGCCTTCTCCTTGCAGAGCTTCCTGTCGGGTTTGGTCAGGGGTGAGGACAAATGGAGAGGTAGAGGTGGGCTTGTGGCACAAAGAGGACACCGCTGCTTGTCCTTGAGCAAAGAGGGGGCTTATGTTTAACACCAGGCACCCAATGGGATCCCATATCTGTAGGAAAGGGACAAAACCACTCAGGCCTGAGTGCAAAGAAAACGCGCAGGTGAAGCACTGTGTTGATCACAGTCCATTAAGGCATATGCAGAAATAGGGGTTTTATGCATCTCAGTGCATTCTCCACCCATTTTAAATACATTTGAGGTCGGGGTGGTTGCTCAGGATTGTGTTTCTGCTGTATAAAAAGAAGGTTTTTGGCAATGGGATTGTATCCCCAAGTAGTTTTGAGCATAAACAAGGGCAGGAGTTGCCTCTTCCTTAGCCAAACCCACGCAGCCGGTAGCTGCATTACTCTGTGCGTTGATTTGCACTCCCAGTTCAACTGGTTGACAGCAAGAGTGAGAAGAAGACACCAGACCGAAGCCATTGTGCAAATCAAAGCTGTAGTTGCACAGAAATCGGTAGTAGCAGCTCCGTGTGCATTGCCATATGTTTCCTTTAAAAAGCGTTCCTCCTCCTTTCCGAGCAGCTCCAGCAAACCCATTGCTTGCAGCAGGCCCAGTTTTCCCAAAGAGAAACCCTTCTCTTTATTCTGCATGCAGCTCTGGGTTTTGCTGAGTTAGGAGCCGGCGCAGATCACCATTTCTCTGTGTCATCCCCATCATGAAAATTTTAGGACCAGGTCTATGTGACTGGCTGTGCAATAGCACAGAACACTGCGCCGAGAGCTCCTGGGATCCTCCAAGTGTATGCATTATGCATGCATAGACTGATATTGTTTGTGCTTATATGATCAAATACTTCTTTTTTTTTTTTTTGGTATCACACTTCTGCTTCCTTCAGGGCTTGATGGTTGCTCCCATGGAAGCTTTCACTGGCTTCAGTAAAGCAGAATCAAAATCTTTAGGAAGAAAGTGAAGGGCAGCATTAAACATATAGGAGAGCAGAAATTTGTTATTTGCTAACTTTTCATTGCTCAGCCAAAATCACTATATATATATATATATATATTTTTTTTTTTAACATGCAAGCAGACAGGCTGCGGTACATCTATATTTTACACTTACGCTGTGCTTTTTTATTTGGTAATTTTTTTTCTTGGATGAGCTTTGAACGCATGCTAAGTTATTCTTTATACTTGGTAATGCTGCAGAGAATCCTTGAATTATTTATTTCCTACATTTTAGCTTAGTGTGGCTGGATGCCTGTAAGCCCACTTTGTAACTGATTGGGTGTTTGAAATTTCGGGGTAAGCGGTGGTAGTTTGGAATACCTTGCAAGAAAAAGAGGTCAGCCTCCTTCCTCCCATGCTGTCATCCTTGGAAAAAAAAAAAAAGAACAAAAAAAAAACCAACTCACATGCTTCCTTAAGAGTGGTGGGAAGCTGATTTGTGAAGCAGATGATACATAGAAGCAATTGAGTTGAAGTTGCTAGAAATATGCACATGCTACGCAACATCTGCAGATCTCAAGATGTATTCATTATCTTTCCAGAATGTAGATTGTAATTATGGGCCCTTTATTTAAGTTTCCATGGTGATACAGCAAATGTTTCCCCCTTGTCCTTTCCTAATCAGGACACTTGTATATTTGAATGGGGAACATTTTTCCCTCCCCTGGGAAGAGTTAGTTTTATTAATACGGAGACATTAAGCTGACACGGAGCTGTCTGCTGCTCAGGCACGGATTCAACAGCAGACGTATCAAGCATTTGCTACAGATTCCCCAGTGCCTCTGTTTAATTAGCCTGTGTGCTTCCGAATGCAAGTAAGAAATAGCATCGTGTCATAACAAGTGGTGATGCAGTCATGCTTTGGGGATTTGTGCAGTTGGAGTCAAAGTCAAGAGGCCAATAATCCCTAAAACCCGGCCAAACTCCTCCCTTCGCCCAAGCAAGACGCGGTAGCTGAATTCAGTGGAGGGTACAGACATGTAATTTGGCTCAATGTATTCTGCCATTAAAAAAAATCCTTTAAAAAAAGAAAATTGTGAGCTTTGTGGAAACAAACGATGAAGCAGCCCTGTTAAAGGCTGCAGTTGGATAGCTAACTTTAGGTTTTTGCTGTAGATTTACAAAGGAATCCCACAAGCGTTGCTGCAAAGCGAGCACTGGTATCTGTCTTCTCTCCTGCACCCCACGCTTTGAAATGAACCTAATCAGGTGTTCCTCGGTTATGCACCCTCAGAAGTAGTACTGAATTTTCAAATGACCACAAACTGAGCTGACTGTCTTGGAGAAGGAGATCCCCTCTGTTTGCAGGTCGCTCCAGGAACATGGGATCCATGTGGCCGCTGTAAAATTTCTTTTGATAACCTAATGTACACACAGCATCAGTACACATCCATTTAAGTGTACAGCCTCGTGCCCGTGGACCCAGGATCTTAATGTTACGTATTCATTAGCAAATGCTGACAGATATGGCTTAGTTACTAAAGATAATGTTTTACCCCAGATTTTTGGCAAACTGAGTGAAAAGCACACTTTTGTTTAAAGTGAAGTAATTTTTATTTTGTGCCTTGAATACCCAGGAGATACGTGTAAAGTAGAGGTTATCAGTATTTGCTGAGCTTTGAAATTAATTTTGCGGAGGTTGCATGAGCTGTGGGTAGTGAGTTGACTGCACAGTTGGCGGAAAAGGAATATTTAGTTTTATGTGTTTCAATTATTAGGACAGATCATAGCGCGTTTAGACCGAAGGGTTGTTACAACTTGAAATAATTCTTAGTTAAAGCAATTTCAAAGAAACTTACTTTTAAAGGCGTATGTAAAAATAATCACATTTTCTGATGACTGGGCACTGCCCATTTACAAACCAATGCCTAAAACCCTTTTCCTTTTTTACCACAACAGGGGCGTTTAGCTTTTTCCTCCAACAGAGAGCAGTTTTCTAGAAGGTGCAGCAGCCTTGTTGTCAGATAAGTGGTAAATCAGAGCAAGAGGGGCTCCGGTCTGCCAGTGGGACGTGGAAAAAATCACCTTCTGCTGGCTGGAGGTGGGCGCAGGTCGCTTCGGTGCTGCCAGCTCCAGTGCCCCATCGTCGCTGCCCATGTGCTTATGGAGAAGCAGCCACAGTTGTCATCGAGGTCTATTAAAAACCTGTGACCTAGCGAAGGCAGGATGCTGTTTCCCCACCGATAGCCACGTGGTCGGTGTAAGTGAGATTCGAGGTGAGGAAAGGCGCTTTCCCCGAGAAAGCTGCCCTCTGCCCATTTGCCTGCCCCGCTCATTTGTTCAGCTGCTTGGGTTTGCCATGGCGATTATCAAAGCGAGTCTTGGCAACCATTATTGTACACTTGGTGCTCAAGAGCGAGCAGCAGGTCATCCACGGTGGACATCTGGCTCGTTCACATGCGTGTACACAAGCGTTGCACGCACGCCCTGGCTGCCCATTGTCCCCAGGGCTCCCTCTCCGTGCGTGTTGCTGGGTCAGAGCCTCCTGCTGGGAGGGAGATCGGCGAAACACTGCTACATTTTCACCCCGAGAAGGCAAGGCCAAGTATATATAGAGCGTATTGAGCCCTCCTTCCCCCAGCTGGCAGATATTTCCGCGCTAATGAGGGTGCAGTCATCTCGTAGGCAGAGCACGTGCTGGGAGAAGGAGGGGAAGGGCGTTCGTGGGGACGTGCTCAAATGTGTATCTGCACTTTTAAAGGTTACGATTTACATTGGTCTCCCGAGTTCCTCTGCTGCTGGCAGATGGAGTCAGCAGTGCCTGTTAGCCATGTGCCGTGGCTGCGCTCGTGGCGTTACCCAGAGGAGGTCGGGGCTGAGTTGCTTTTTCTGCACAAAAGAAGTTCCCTCTCCTCCTTTGCAGGAGCTGAAGGCAAATGCAAGGACAGGAAAGTTTTCAAGCACTCTGCTGATTGCTTTGTCTTTGCACGGGCTGACGATTTTACAAGTGGTTCCCTGTGTATGTTTTGTCCTGCTCTGTTCTGCTCTGTTAAATATATGCATTAACAAAATAAGGTGAAGCGCAGAGGTGGGCAAGGTCTAATAACTTGTAATTGCTGCTGATACAAAATGCCATCCAGAGGCTTTCCTGAGGCTTGAAGAAGCAGGTCCATGGCAGGTTCATTCCCCAGTCTTCCTCAAGCCCTTGCTCAGCTGTCTGTCCCCAGAAGGTCTCTCTGGGAGCTGGAAGTGTGCCGTTTCATCTGGCTTCTTGGCCAAGGGCAGCAGGCTGTCTAAAGCCCAAGCTGTCGTTTTCTCCCAGTAAATAGTTACGGGGTGGATGAAGAACTGACGGCATCTTCAGCGATGAATGAGGTGATTAAGCAGCTTGAGATCTATGTCATGCTTACAGTTTTTGATCAGGAGTATCTGAAAAAGCAACACAAGCAGGTGTGGAGCGCAGACCCATGTTCAGCCCCTTCTCTCCAGCCATGAGGAGTCAGTACAGAGGTATCTGAATGTGGTCTCCCTTTCTCTCTTACTAAACTGGCTTTCCCTATTGATTACCTGCAGCTCATTTCTAAAATACTTAAAGAGGGAAGCGTCTGGATCCAAGCCCTACTGAAGTCCACAAAGATCTTTCCATTGACTGTCTATTGGTTTTGAGTTCTGGCTCCAAATCCCCAGGGGTTTTTATGGATTATTTTGCCAGCATAAAGACTGCAGGACTTTGTTCTAATATATTTTTGATCTGTGCCATTTAAGTCATTTCTTTAGCAAGCCTTTTAGCAAAAGTTGCGTGTCTCCTTTTGCAGCAGCTTTGCAAACACAAGGTGAACAGTGAATGAATTATGCTGGATCATTTGCCAGCGCATACGCCAAATGTCAGGCAATGACAGAAACTAAAAATTTATGGCACAGAAGGGAAGAATTTTATGATCTTCTATGGACTAATGTAATGACTCTTTTATACAAACAAAGATGGAATGCATTTAAAAATGTAGCTACTTAGAAAATTGGCCTGAACACGTTCTAAAATCTGGAGAAATTCATTAGAGGGAAGAGCTGTGACAGTGCCCTCTGTTTTCAGTTCCATAGAATGCCTTAATTTTGAAATACAATTGCTTGGTTTTAATTCACCCTCTGATCGTTTCAAGACATGGCTCTCTGTTGAACTCTTCTTCTGGCACAACACGGTGCAGAGTTGGTATAACTTTTCAGAGGTGATATTGATATGATTTAAATAGCTGTTCAGGAACTAGATTAAACCAGATATTGGAACCTACTTTCAACAAAGACATTGGGTTCACCACCTCATTCCTCATTAAACTCAAAATCAGACCCTTCGTTATGAACAAATTACTATAACCTCATGTCCCCGGGTATGCCGGGTCTCTTCAAACTGGTAGTTTTCTTTTTTTTTTTTTTTTTTTTTTACAGAATCAGAAATCTACAACAGACTTAGGCATCCAGAGAAGCTGAGCATCTTGGAGGGCCCTGAATAGCTTCTCTCCCACTCAGCCCTGGCATACAGCAAAGTCTTCACACATCCTGTTCTTAAATGAGATTTTCCTTGACCCTCTCTTTCTGAATGTCATCACGGTCGGCACTTTGGACTTGTTTAGCCCGAACTTTTCAACCGTTAAAAAGCGTTGTAGTAACCTGAATAGAGCCTGGGTAAGAGGAGTGTGCTCTGCAGGAAGGAGGTGTTTGGAGGATGCTCTGGGGAGCTGAATGGCTTGAATGCCAGCTCTGCCCACAGCCTCTCTGCAAATCACCCTGTTAATAAAGAGCCTGTTTTAGTTCTGGAAACATGGAGTCTTCTTATGCAATTACCCAGCATGTGGTAAATTAAACAATCTTGGCCTGATTGCATAATGTCACTTGAAATTTAAGATCCTTTTTCTCTTTAGCCCCTAAAATTTACAAGCCATTTTTGTTTAGATTTATAGTAATTAGGTAATGGTTCTGCTTCTTCGAGGCTCTTCTGGGAAGTTTTTTAGCACTTTGATGGCTAATCTCAAAATAACCAGGGGCAGAGCAGGGCTCAGTCTCCCCGTGTCTGCTGTGGTTCGGTGTACAGGAGCATGCGGTGCCGAGGCACCGAAGAGTGGCTTGGAACAGGCAATCCAGCAGGGGAGTAGTGCTGTATGAGGGCAAAAGTGCTCCAGTCCCACTGCCTCGTGTCTCTGCTGTGGTGCCTTGCCAGTCTTTCAGGAAGAGGCACTTCAAAATCACCACCCAGTCCAGAAGTGTCAAGATCCATCCTGAAATCCTTTCTTTCTCTTGACCATGCTTGACCTCTACAAGCTTGTAACTTCCCACATGTGTTTGTGTTCGGTCTAGAAGAAGGGATCAAGTTTCTGCCATTTTGGAAAATCACAAAGAAAAGACTTTTTCTCATAAAAAACAGTGATTCACTGCAGTCCACGTAGCAAACGTCACCTTGGCCAGCACAAGTAAGAGAGACACGTTAAACTCTTCATCTCAGTGTTTCTTGCTGGTTAATAAACTATTTGGTGTTAAATTAGCAAGATCTACTGGGCTTCATCTCTTAACTCTGGAAGTGCATTTTAGGGACTGATGAGGCCTCTCAGGATGTTTCTTTAGCACGTTGTAATTCATAGAACTGGGAGATTTCTTTGAAAAAGAAGAAGAAGATATTCTTTGTTAGACAAACCATTTGCTTGCTAATTCAAGAGGAGTCTTCACATTTTTTTCCAGCCTGACTTTCAGTATTGGATGTGTTGAGCTTTCCCTGTATCCCTGGAGAGATGCTTCTGCATCCCTGTACCTGCTGGAGTTCTGCTCCCGTTGTGTTGCAGGTGAGGCTCGTCCTTTCATCTGGCAGAATTCAGTTTCTTTACAGCCAGTTCTGCAACCTTGAAAGAAGACTTTCCTGATTTTTTTGGTGATTTATGTTCCCTGGTGTTCACCTGGCCTTCATCGTGACTTGTGACACATGACACAACAGGGAAAGGCTGTGGGGCAGGACTGGAAAAAAAACAAAACATGCTCTTTTAGTGTACAGAGCCCTTAAGTTTAGAATTTGCTGCTGCTGCTCTGAGGGGACTCCTGGCTAATTAAAGTTCAGATAGTTAGGTAAGGCTGTCTCAACGTATATCTGTGATGCTCTGCTGTTTATTCATGTCAGGTATTCGTAAGACAGTTGACATTTTCTTCCTTAAAGTTCTCTCAAGTAAATTACAGGCATTTTACTGCTATGACCTTTTCCCTTACATGAAGAACTTCTGTTTTGACCATTTTTTTGTGAATATAACACCAGAACGGATGTAATTGGAGATGTATAGTTGTTCCAGTCTGCGTAGCTGGGCTATTACCTGTAATGATCCCCTAATACTGGTGTTTGTAAGTGATTATCACTTACCAAACTGCTTTAAATTTAAAGAAAAAGCCAGCCTGTTTCTCTAAATGGTTTTGGTGAATCACCTTTTCCCTTCCTTTCCCTGAATACTACATTTGCTTTCCTAACACATTAATTTTCCCTGAGTCTTAGGGAAATGGCTTGCTCTATTAATACATTTCTGGAGTTTTCCTGTTATGAATAGCCTTTTATGGCTTTAATGTAGTTTTTGAAAATTCCTCTATTATTGATCTGGATATTATCCCAGCAGGAGTCAAAACCACAAGACAATTGTGTGAGGATAATTTCTTACTACAGTAGCGTTTTATTCTGAAAGCCTGCTGTGTGGTGTGTGCTTTGATGGATGACCCACTGTTTAAAATGTGTATTAGACGTTGGCTTGCTAATTGAATGCCTTAAGGAGCGCCTGTACCCATTCACTCTAAGTAAATTTGTGTATGTGGAATTTCGGTTATTTTGTTTCTCGCCTGTGTTCTCGTGTTTACTCGTTTCTGTTTTCTGACGTTGTAGGGAAGAGTGGGAGTAATGGCAAAGAATCAAATGACTTCCTACCCTCACTTGATTTCAGCTCGGGGCAGAGGGGAGAGGATGAGGGCTCCTGATTTCAGGACCAGGTGTGCCAGCTGGGAAGAAGAGGAGAAGATGGGGTGACGGTTGGATGTTAGAAGGGAGCGAGAAGAGCACTCACCTGGTGTTTGGGAGATCAGGATTGGGATCCCTCATTCTCCTGAAGGACCATCTCCCACACCTCAGAACAGCTCCATAACTGGGAAGCTGTGGGGTGCTTCCCCACAGGGAGAGCCCTTCATGGGAGGCCCTTCGTGGGCAGAGGGAAGGGGGCAAGGTGGTTCTCCTGGTCATTGATTGAAAGAGCAGCCAAGGAGGGGGACAAGAGCTTCTGCCCACCTCCAAGAAATAGCTCCTGAGTGCCGTTCCCATTCCCTTTGTGCTTTTGGTTTGGTTATGTGGGGCAGATGTGAATCAGAAACAGCGTATTTGCTCCTAGGACCAAGCATGGAATGTCTTCTGCTCAGAAGGATTTGGGCTTTTTGCTCAAGGCAGTGGGATGTGGAGAGAATGGAGATACTGATTCATCTAAACCAAAGCAAAGACATTGTTTTCTATTTAACACAGTGATTATTGCTGTTGTTTGAGTTGGAGGCCAAATCTGATTTTTGTTGTTGTTTTATGGTAATGACCTTCATGAGAACAAACCTTTGCATCCCGAGTGTCTGTGTTTCTGAATCTGCTTTTGTTACTTTCAACAGCTGTTTGGAGGTGCAGCTTTTTTTTTGTTAACTGTAATTTCTCCTTGCTTACTTGGAAGTGATGGAGGCAGAGCCTGGCTCTCTGTGTTCATAAAGCGAGGCCTGGCATCAGATTCACTGGAAGGAGGAAGGCCCTTGGTTTTCTTCTGCAGGTGTTTGCAGAGCATATTCAAGGCCAGATCACGACGTTATTTTCATCGACGTTCCTGCCCGTGTAATTACTTGTGTCACTCCACACAGAGTGCTCTCACTGATGCCTTGGAGTGAAGTGTCCTGTGTTCAAAATAGAGCCTTTGATGACGTAGAGGAGGAATCTGTGGTGGTCTGAACCAAAGGAGATTGTTTTGTTCTTGTTAATGAACCTTTCTTTAGCCAATGAAGTAGATGTCTAAGGACCAGATGAATTAAAACCAATGTAAGAGTCGAAGAAGTTGGGGAATTCATCTCCCTTCAGCCACCCGTGGAACAAATTAGCCCAAACATAGAGTTTGGAAATTCCTGGTTGGCTTGTGGGGCTGATAGCGTGTACCCATGCTCTCAGGGATGGGTGATGGGGTCATGGTGGCACTCTCACCCATGTGAAACTCCTTTCCTTACTCGCTCCATCCCCTTTGCCTTATTGACTCTTGTCTTTTCCTCCTCCTTCATAAAAGGAAGTTGCTGATATCACAGAATCACAGGATGGTTTGGGCTGGAAGGGACCTCAAAGACCACCTGGTTCCAACCCCATGGGCAGGACACCTCCCACTAGACCAGGTTGTGCAAAGCCCCATCCAACCCAGTCTTAATACCTGTTCATCACGGCCAAGCTGTGCTCTTCTGTAATTGATCTGATCTAAATTTTCGTGGAAGCAATTGCTCTGGGGCTACAAAGCAACCCCAAGGCTCCTGAATACCCCATACTGCATGTGGTGGTGAGCTCCTTCAACTAAGGGAAACCAGCTTCTCCATTCAGGATGTGGAAAGTAAGGAACAGCCATCTCCACCCCACCAAAAGCTGATGTATACAAGATTTGTTGCAAGTCCAGTATTGCAGTGCTCCTAAGTAGTGCTCCTCTGGCATACAGGGGAATCCTAGAATCATTAGTTTGGAAAAGCCCTCCAGGATCATCTGGTCCAACTGTCCCCCTACCACCACTGTCACCACTAAACCATGTCCCTAAGCACCACGTCCAACCTTTCCTTGAACACCCCCAGGGGCGGTGATGACACTACCTTCCTGAGAAACCCCTCCCAATGCCTCGTGGAGACAAGGTCAAAAAAGAAAATAAAAAAAAATAATGTTTGGAAGACACATTTTGGGAGGGAGAGGGGAAGTGATTTCACTGTAATCCCTCTGAAATAAATTTCTTGCTGAAAAATTGTTAGATCTGGATGGACTAAGCCAACTGAGTTACCAAGACAACCTACCCTATCGTGAAGATGACCACGGATCTGTTGATTCAAGAAGAACAATGGAGAGTAGGGGTGCTGGGCAGCATAAAGGGCCTAGGATGGAGTCCAGCGTTGCTGATGGCATTAGCCAGCAAGCCACCGACGGATGTTTGGAACTGGAGACAGCATTTTCCAACCAGGGATTTGAAGGAAATGATGCTACTGACAGCTCATCAGCGTGGAGCCCTGAGGTACAGTGAATTGTCTTTTGTTACATGTGGTGTAAGATTTTGAAGGATGCCGGGGGCCAAAGAACGTTAGGGGAGAAATGAAGTGAAAAATTGGTCGGCACAGCAGAAGGTAATGGTTCTCCTGTGTGCGTGAGCACACACCTCTCTCTGTGTTCCCCCGTTCCTTGTATTGTACCTCTTGCTACTAACGCTCATTCAGGGAAGCTGCTTTCTTGCTTGATGTCTGACTTTCGGTCTTTGAACTGAAATTGCAACCAGCATTTACCGTCAGTTAGCAAAGAGCACCCTGTGGTGGCCCAGGGCTTTACAACTGGCTGCACGTGCAGTGTGTGGGCCTGGAGATATGGTGTTGTCCCTGGGTCAGAGCTCTGCCTCTTTTTCCACAAGGTTTTTATGGCTTAGGCAATGGGGAGCATCTGGAAAGCTGGAGGTGACTGGTGCCTGTGACTTGGCAAAGTGACCATCACCAGGGTCCCCACTGATAGCAGGCATCTTTCCAGGGAAGGAGAGGGAATGGGGTTAGAGCTGCTTTGCTTTCCCTTGGTTCTGCACCTTTATTTTGAAGCCTCAGGAAACCGTTACAGATTTTAGGACTTGTAAATGCCTGATGACTTAGCATCCCTCTTTTCTCTCATATTCTTTCTGCGTGATGTGTTTGGTTTCATTATTATTTTACCACGAGATTGAATTTCTGAAAAAATATCAGCCTGCATCAGACATATTAAAAGAATCGCACAAAGGTCACGTCTTCTGCCTGACTTAAAGGAGACGGTTCTTCAGCTGTGGAAATTAATACCTCTGTACTCCGAGCAATGAGGCTTTGAGGGCAAGGGTTCCTTTCCTCCGAGCATGCTGCCTGCAGCTGGTTAAAGTGATGGGAGAGCCACTCCTCGGTGCGTACGCTCCAGCCTTAAAGGAGCATTTTGGTTTGCTGCACAAAGCAGTCCCACAAAGCACCGTACAACACATGGGAACTCCATGCAACAGCAGCCCAGGCCTCTGTTTGCTGCGTGCCTGACACGCAGTGTTTGTCTGCCCATCTGAGGCTCGTTCCTCCTCTTTATCTGATGTGCATTGCCGTGGTACGCCCGTGTTGCAATGTCTCAGCTGTCCTCCACTTGTATTTCTTTGGAATCCATCTCTCGTTTCGCTCCTGGCATGTACAGTTAAAAAATGCAAACAATGGTTATAGCATCAGGTGGCAGATATCCCCGAGTCCTGATTTGTCTACTACGAGCAGCTACTCATCCAAAGGTATTGTGTGGATTAATGAAAGACTTCTTATTACGGGAACTAAATGTTCTGACATGCCAGGAATGTCCAAGCTCTATTATGCTTCATTCAGAGCTCCTCTCTTTAGAGACAAAAATGATAATTTTATGCCCCTACCATGGAACCATGAGTACCATTTCAAGCCTAGTCCATAATTAGCTGCTCTCACAGGTTTCTCTGGCAGAAATGGACTTATTTTACCTAGGGAAATGGATGTTGGCTCTGTCCTGAGTGACTGGGTTACACATACAGTATCAATCAGTCTATTTAGCTTGACGCCACCGCAGCTGAGCTGGGAAGAGGGAAATAAATAAATTCAGATGAAGTGTCTAGACCCCACACTTTCCTTGGATTTCAGTTTCACTATTTATATAGTTTGTGTAGCCAATACATTCACAAAGCACTCGCAGCCCCAGCTGAGCCCTGAAAGTCAATGGGAATTTTGTCAAGACTTCCACAGAAAGAAGACCAAGCATCTGTAAGCTTCGTGGGCTGAACACCTGTAGATAGGTGAGTCCCAGATTGCACAGCTCTCTCTGAAAGCACCAGCCCATGGGATCCCGACAGCTTGGTTGTCCACAGAAAGGTCACTGGCATGGAGTCTGGCATTCTCTTTCCCTCCTTTCCTCCAACGCATGCAGTTTTCTCTGCAGTGGATGTGGCCACAGCTATTGTAGCACAGTTTGAGATTTCCTAATATCCAGATCTATTTTAACTACTCTGTCAAAGACCAGATATCTGACCTTCAGCCTGCCCTTCAGGCAGCCAGAAGATGAGACGCTCAGCTCTGTTGGTAGGAAAGTGCCTCTTGGCTTTTTGTACAAGATGATGACGCACAGGTACTCACGTTCCCAGCTCAGGCATGTCGATGAAAGCAGCAGTGCTGCAAGCAGAGTTTGCTCTGTACTCCAGCAGCAATTCTCAAATGTGCCTTGATCCCATCTCCTCAACAGCAAATGCACGGATGAAAGTGGGGAGGGATGAACATGTGGGGGGAAGCATGAATCAAGTGCAATCCCTTTACATTTCCTTCTTAAATATTATTTCAGCAGCCAGACAGAAATAACTTGACAGCTACACAGCAGCACTTGCATTTGCATAACATCACGTTCTCTCCCGGCAGCCCGGCCTGCCCGGCATCTTTGTCTTTGAAACCTGCTGCTCATACAGAAAGGCGTTTTTATGAGCAACTGAGTCATTTTGTGCGCTGACCAAGAGGTGATTTTTCTCTCTTTGACACCACTAATGCAAAATATATGATAGCAGGTCTTCATCACTAATGTACACAGATGGACATCTGTAGCCACAGGTATGAATGCCTCAAACACTTGTAAAAATAAGGAAAGTTGGAGCTCTGCAGATGAGCCTGAACACTTGAAAAGCTGATCGACAGGAAGTAGATGGAAATTTTGAGATTTGTCTGAGATCTTGGTTGAGACACAGGCCGCCCTAGAAACTTCTCAAGGGAATTACATCAGAAGTCTTCTGGCCCATCATCTGCGCTCTAAACAATAAGATCCCTCTGTTGAAAAGAAGTGTTACTTGAAATGCGAAAGAAGATAAATGTTTGAGGAGGAGGGTGACTCAGACTGCTAGTGACAGGCCTTAATTCACCTTCTGGCTATTAACTGAAAATCTTTCCCGAGTACAGTGTATACTCATGTTTAAATACAAATCATTGATCACTATAGCAACCCCTTTATCACATGAAGCACATTCTAGCTCTAAGATAACAAGCACTTTTGAACAGAAACGCACACGCCCACTCATCAAAAGGTAAGGTGAGCATCCATTTTTTATTTTATCAAGACGATTTTTGCTTTAGAAGAAGGTAAAAGATGGCATGTGAATTCATCTGCACATTTTGATTTTGTATTTTGAATTCTTATTCCGAACGTATTAGTACCCACACTGAACAGAAGGAACAGATGCATCTCTTGGGAGATTTAAAAAGTGAATAAAGAATCAATATGTATTTAATCAGACCGTTTTTCTTGATTATCATTGCTTTAGCAGTAGGAAAGTTATTGAGTTATAGGGTAGCATCTAGAAATGGAATTTCCATTCTGCCACAAGTTCTGACATTATGATTTTCCCCTTCGATCAAACTGAACACAGTGCTTAATTTTCTTAGTTTCCTACAGAATAAAATATCCAAAAAGGTAGCAGGTTCGATGAAATTGTTTGATTTCAGTAATATGAAAAAAAGCCATCTTGAAAAAAATTCAGTGTATATTCAAAGTAATAGGTTGTCTTTTTTTTTTTTTTTTTAACCAAACCAAAACATTTTTCCCCTATGTACAATTTTTGCCAAGTTAACAGTCTTCTGCAAAACATTCAAATATTGATGGAACCTTTTGTTGGAAATGTTTCAATGAGTGCTGTTGCTTACTAGATTGTATGGGGAATATTACACAGGATCAGGCAGTTAACGAGCATTGGCATCTCAAAAGAAAGTGGAACCCTTGTTTTGCAGAGAAACTGTCCACATTTGCAAACACAAGCGAGGAGATTAAAAGTTTTTAAGTAGAGTTGGAATCACAAAGGCAGTTCAGCTCTGATGGAGGTTTTATTTCTTCCTTCTCTTTGCAGGAGCATGATGAAGTAAACAGTGTACCAGCTCATGAGAGTGCCCATCAGCCCGTCTGTAGATGCGGTGATCTAGATGTCATCTTCACTTACAAAGCCTCAAGTCAAAAACTGGTGGTTACTGTCTTGGAGGCCAGGGATGTCCCAGACAAAGACCGCAGTGGTGTGAACACCTGGCAAGTGCACACAGTCCTGATGCCGAGCAAGAAACAGAGGGGTAAGACAAGCGTTCAGAGAGGACCCGTCCCCATGTTCAAGGATAAAATTACTTTCAGTAAGCTGGAGCCACATGAGTTGAGTGGCTACGCCATCCGTTTCCGCCTCTATGCTGTGCACAAGATGGTTGGAGAGAAGATGATGGGAGAACAGCTGTTCTACCTGAGCAACATCAGCCAGGAGAGGGACATGAAGGTGACGCTGGTCTTGGAGCCAAGGAGTAATTTGACTGTAAGTCTGATGAAGGAAATTTGGAGTCTGTAAAATTGCTCCTTTGGTGAACGGGGACCAGCTGTTCTTAATACCTTCAATTCAGGGCCATTAGGATGCAACTGGTGGGTCTGTCCTACTGTCATTTACCACAGGTAGCAGTAAGGGGAAGCACAGGGCACATCTTCCACACAGAAAGCTGTGCCTCGTTAATCATGGCTCACCTAGCAAGCTTGTACTTCTATACAACTCATCAAACACCGTGCCATGCAGGATTAATAGCTTGGGTCCTGGAGCCACAAAGGCTAATTACCTTCATTTCAACGAGAACAGTAGTTCTTGTGCACCGTTATGTTGGTGGAGCTGTACTTCTGCCAGTTCAAGAGCTACCTCATTTGGCAGTAGCTCCTGGCCTGTGGATCTCTGCATTGAGCAGTTTCCATATTACCAGAAATACTCAGAAAATGTTTCTTTTCATGGCAGATTGGAGTGGTAGGTCATGGGAGGAGGAACTGGCAGTGCTGCTTCATAGCCTTACATGCATATCACCGTTGTATCCAGCTCTGGCTATGCCAATCAGTTTGTGTAGATGAGCTCTGACATGATTCATTGTCTACAAGAAGCTCAGTAAGATGTTAGGCACACAAAATGAATGAAACATCGCAGGCTGGGTGAGAAGGGGATAGAGAAAATGTCATGGTGCAAGGAAAGAAATTAAGAAAATACGTAGTACATGACTAAAAAAAAGCAAAATGCATTCCATCCAAAAGTCTTTTTTTTTTTTTTTTTTTAGATTTTCTGTGCATTTAATGAGGTAGGATGTATGCTTATCTCAGAGGCTTTGATTTACACTAGATTTACACATTACATAGCGTTCCTCATCTTTAAAGAGAAAGCTAAATGGTGTTTTTGTAAAAGTAATGCTCTTATTCTTTTGGTGCCTTATCATAATTCATTCTTAGTCATTGCCATTTCTTACGGGAGATCTTACTAAGCAAGGCTACAAGATATAAATTAAAGGGAGGGTGGTGGTGAAAAATCTGATGAGACTTTCAGTGCTCTTTCCCTGCAGAGTGCAGACTCTCAGCTTAGTCTGTCAGCAATCTCTCACAGTGATAGCGCTTCTTCAACACAGTCCCTGTCGCATGGAGGGGTGCCAGAGCTGCTCGTGGGCTTGTCGTACAATGCCACTACAGGGCGGCTGTCAGTGGAGATGATCAAAGGCAGTCATTTCCGAAACCTCGCAATTAATAGGCCACCTGGTAAGTACTTTCACTGCTATTAAATAACACCACAGAGTCAAAATTTGTGTTTTATTTTCCTCCTCGAGATATTCAATTATGCCATTTCTGCGTTAGGTTTCCGTGCAGAGCATCTGATTGAAAATTAAGAGCATTATTGCAAATATGTGTGCTGGGAAACTTTGCAGTGTAAATGGAGGCAATCATATGAAGACGCAGCTGACAGGACAGCAATACCAGAATGCTCCTTTTCTTGCATGTACCTTTCCAACAGCTGATTATGGCAGAAGTGCTATTACACCCAGAGCACAGAGTAATTTTCAGCAAATCCACAGAAAAAAAGAAGCACTTTTTGAGTGATTATATGTTCCCATGTGACACGCAGAGGCCCTGCCTAGTGCCATTCAATATTTCCTAGGGCTATACTTTTAGTCCCCTTCTGTGCTGCTGAGCTCTGGGTGACCTGGTGCTTTTGGCCCTTGGGGGATCTTCCTGCTGTGATTTCTTTGTAGCCACACAAAAAAGTCTTTTGTAGAAAGAGGATTTGAAAGATGTTCTATTGAGTCTCAATAGCTGAGTTCCCTTCCTCCGATACCTAAAGGAAAAAATGGAAATTGCCTTTCAGTAGGTTTGGTTAGTGCTTGAGCTATAGTTAGTCCTTGAGGAGGACAGTGGATGGATGGTGCTAATGTCTGTGATACAGATGGGGCCGGGCAACCATAGTGCATGGTGTTATCTGCTTTGTTGCTTCTGCCCCTTATTCAGGGTTTGAATGGCAGCTCTGTATTCATCCCATATTATCCTTTTGCCTGCTGGCTGAAACCAGCAGCTAATGGCAATGTGGAATAGCATTTTTTGTTTGCTGTCATGTTTGGGTTTTGTGATTTGGTTGTCTGTCTGTCAATGGTACCGAAGGTAAGAACCTTTGACAGCTCTTTGCATTCACTGGATTTGATGCTGTATCTCCAGCTTGCAAAATGCTAAGATTGCATTTGCAAGATGCTGTGATCTTTATCCCAGAGCTAGCAAAGCATTTATCTGATATTTTGGTGTACAGACATGAAAACTTAAGTTTCTACTAAACTACTTCAGTACTTCAATTCATTACATAAATAAACCTGACTGTGTGAGCAATCAATCCTTCAAGAATTAAGTGCAAGTCTCTGCAACAGTAAAACACATGACTTCAGTCTGTGTAGCCCTAGCTCATCTCGCATTAGCTGTGACAACAAAGATCTCCATGGCAGTTACTTAAAGGCATGCTATTGTTTGCATTTATGCTTCATTAAAAGTTTCAAATCAGGGCATTTTTAGTTGATTTAAAGCAAAGGTAGATTAAGACTAGGTTCTTACATACCACATTCTCTAGCAAGCAAGGTAACATGTGTTTATGCAAAATGAACGTATTCCTGAAGTTTAATCCTCAGACATTGAATGAAAGTAGTCCCAATATAAGTCCAAGTTAATTTGCTGCAGTTTTTCTGGTGTGTTTTCTATCTGTGGTCTTGGAGTTTTGTCACTTTACTGCCTGAAGGGCAGGATTCTGCAGCACTTCTGTTCTTAAATCAGGCCCTGCGCAAGCCTTGCATCTGGCTCAGTCAGGCAGCTGTACTGCCCCACCCTTTTCCCCATAAATGAAATGTTTGCACTGCAAAGAACTCAAATAATTGGCCTCCAATTTACTACCTGCGATATCATGATCAGATTGCTGACATTTGTTGGTATGCTTCTGATGAGCGTCTCTCTGGGTGCGTGGTGTCTAGCTCCGTGTGTTGCAGTAAGCTGAGCAACCCTCGAATTCATCGTCTGAGTGCTGTATAATTGTGTCTGTCCTGGGCCTCTCAAGGGATGGGGTTTGGCAGATTAGCCGTGTGTGCACAAATTTGCTTTCAGGATGGAAAAGTTTAGCTGCCTTGATTAGACGTCCCATTAAGCTTTTTAGCTGATGGGCACACAGGAAAGCCGTAGCTTGGCTGGCAGCATCTTTAAACCTGATAAGCATTTTGCATGTTTGTTGATGTGAAGAGAACAGCACGAGAAAAGAAGGCATTCTTTGAGGGAGCTTTTATTTTAAATTCTGCCTGAATTTCCTGCTTTCTGTGTTTGTGGGGCTTCAGATAAACCTAGTGAAATCAGTTCGATAAGCTGGCCGTGCAAACTAATATTCCTGACACTGGTTCGTAATGGTTCTCCCTGTCTGTGCTATTAAGGCTATCTTGCATTGTCCCATTGTCCCTTTGCACCCTTTCTATATCCAGATCGACTTTAGCATTATCAAGCCAGCTAGGTCACGACGTTAGATTTGCTATCAGGCGAAGTTCATTACAAGGAAGTTCTGAACCTATCGCTAGCTGCTTCTTTTACTCAAACTCACCTCATTTTTTTCTGCACCTGTAAAGTGCCCAGTAGTGTGCTGAGAAGAGGAAAATCCTGTGAAGCAGAAATCAAAAGAAGCTAAGTAGAAGCAGGAAGAAAACCAGCACTTGTTTCAGATGCTGGAGTAGCTTTTCACTGATAGCTCCTGCAGACGCTGCAGAGGAGTGCTGTGAGGTGGGATTGTTGCTGTCTGAAACATGCTGGTGGCTGAATGACAAGCTCAATAAGTCCTTCACTAGGTGAAAACTAAAACTGCTGCCTCCCTTTCTGGAGGGCGAGGAAATAGCCCTTGTGTTTCCTCAGGTACAGCCTATCCATGGCTCTGCTCTTTGAGGCTTGGAGAGAGTGGTTTATTTCTTGACACTATCACGGGGATTTCAGACATAATAGTGCTTCAAAACACATAAATATCAAGACCAAACTGCTCTACAGGGCAGTTATATGTGGTAAGACTGGGAGAACTCAGTGGGCAGAATCCACCTCCATTTCCCACCCCTGCACACACGGACTCTGCAGTACCCTTTTGTGGTCCTGTCGCAGCCCAGTGGCTTTAGTATTGTCTGCTGCTGCCAGCTGCAGCTGTGGGGAGTGACAGGAGACTCCTGCAAGACAGCAAATTCTCCAGCTGTGCTCTTTTCCCACCTTACCTGCTACCTGGGGTCCTGCACAGCTGATCTCAGCATCTCCTGCAGCATGTGTGCTCCCTTCTTGGCCTCTCTGCACAGGGTTTTCAGTGAGCAGATGAGGGAACTGGACTCAGGCACTGCTGATTTCAGGTGTTAAAATCCGCAGAAGCTACAGCAGGTAATTTCTGGAGAAGGAGAGGAAGATTAGAGCTGGGGGATTGTGCACATCTCTCAGTTTTTTTTCCTGGGAACATCTTATGCTTCACTTACACCTTTAAATGGGATGCAGAGTTGAACTGAGTCACTTCAATATCAAAGTCATGGGTGCTTACATGGGTAATAGCTGGGTTAGGAAACAGCTGGGTACCCGCAGAGACTTAAATCTACCAGGCAGTGTCTTCTCTTCAGGTCACATATGTGGAATGCAAGGATCGTTTGATCAAGAGCAAGCATCCAGGCATTGTTCTGGGGAATATGCAGACTTAAAGAGCTGAGTTCACAATCCCTGAGCGCACAAACAGGTCCATTATCACTCAGAGCACTTAAGAGCACTCAGGAGCAGGGCTGCAGCACTGGACTGTAAATTGGCAGTGTCTGCCAAAAAGCCTCGTGCACAAACGCATTTACAGCTTTGTCAGATGTGGGCACCCCAGGTGTTTTAGCACTAATGAGACGTGTCCTGTGCACCTCCTCCTCTTCGGTTCTTGTAAAAATCAGTAACGTTAGTTATGCCAACATTAACAAGTTAGCATTTCATAGGGGTTCATATTTCGGTCTGTGGTATTGGGTTTTCTTAGAAGACCAAAGCTCAGCGTGTTCACTTAAAGGATGTTTACTGTAAGGAAAGTAACAAGAGAAGCACACAACGCTGGCAGACACATCTTTAAAAATTTATAACCGGTTACGTGCTATTTGTATGGGATAGTAGTACCTTGGGATTGTAGTGATGGACCGGGGATCGTTTGCCCTCGTCAGTGTGTGAACAGGCAGCAGAAGGATGGTTTCTGCCCACAAGATATTTAACCTCCATCAGCAGCTCTGCTGGGTGCAGCTCTCCCTCCTCTAATCCAGCCTTCGCTTTTCCTCTTTCACATTGCTTTTGGGGTTTACGTCTGGGTGTAGTGCAATTTGAGAAGGACTATTGTAAAGATATTCCCATGTCTAAGAAAAGTCCTCCTAGCTTTTCAGCAGCTGCAGAATTAATCACACATAGTAATTACATCCGTACATGATCATTATTATACCAGCAGCATATTAACCCCATTAAACAAATACAATAGCACTAACTCTGGGAAAGACAGGAGGGAGAGAACAAGCTATCAGAGTTTCTATTGGGAACAGGAGAAATTCTTGAAGTAAGGACTTGTCTGAAAACAAACATCTACCTGAGCCCCGGATAACAATGCCAAGAAGTGCAGAAGCTGCTCATGTAGAAAAATTAGGGTCCTCAGATGGTATTTTTTGGTCTAGTGTCAGAGTGCCTGAAAGTCATTAGTGGATTTTATTTTATCAAATTCTTTGTGGGGGAAGGAAAGTTATTATCCTTGTTTCATTCCTAGCGGACTAAGACACGGGTTAATTTCTTTAATTGATCCCACTTAGACCACGAAGCTGAATAAAAAGGTAACTTTTAACCAGCATATTTGGCACTGAACAGGGAGCTTACTTGAGCTCCTAAAGCTCTGTAATTCCTGCTCCCATCTCATCAGTAATAAAAGGGCGATTTGTACCAGGCAGCTGGGATGGAGTCAGCCCAGAGAGCTTGGTAAACAGCAGTAGAGGTGTTGGGCAACTGCTCAGTGCTGACTACTTGCCAGCTGGTCACAGTGGGCTTGTACAAGACCACTTCTCCTTCAACATCTTTCTTTGCCTGTCCTTGGATATATCTTGCATCAACTTAAATAAGCTGAGGAAGCTTTGTTCAGGGTAGAAGAGATGTGGCCAGCTGCAGGGAGTCCCAGAAGGATGTCTCAGTAGTGAGCAGCGGGGCACTGGTGTGGAAGATGAAGCGTGGATAAATGTAAGGTATGGTGGTGGGATTCAAACTCAACACGGGTGGACTCAGAGCCTCTTGGGAGTGAGGTATTAAGCTTATAGTAAATACCTTCTGAAAAAAAAAATCAATCAAATATGTATTATACAGAGAAAAAAAAAAAAAGAAAATTCTTTTTGATTGTAAATATCCAAGCACCTGCACGATGAATGCCACACACAGCTCTGGCTCCCTCCATTATATGCAGCCAGTATATGCTCTGTTTTTAGAGATTTTCTGAGGCAAGTGCTGTTGGGCACTGTTGGGTGGATGGACTGACTTGGTGCAGCTCTTCCATGTGAGACACGTGAGACTTGGCACTGAAGCCCAAGGCGCTTTCAAGGAGCAATTGGGAGATTTTGGTGAGGATGTTCCATAATAATTAAACAAACCCAGTGACAGAATCCAGTGATAGCTTGCACCTGCAGTTATCTGCTAACATTTTCAATGGTTTTGTATGTCTGTGACCATGGTACGCTTGCTGTGGATAATGTGAAGGTATTTCAGAACCAGAAGAGTGCATCTGAAGCAGAGTGCGTGGCGATGCTTCTCCCAGTCCCATAGCTGTGAAAAAAAAAAAAGAAAAATTCTTTCATTTTTTCTTTTTTCCCCTCGAAACACAAGCAGAAGACAAAGAAATTGCTCCCTGCTAATTCCAAATTTCCTCTGGAGCCAAATGTTTAATGCAAGCCCGCAGCGCGTGCATGGAGCAGCGTTCGCAGGAGGCCTGATGGCAGGCGGTCCGATAAAGCCGTGCCTGTGGGCACCGTCGCTGGAGATGAGAACCAAACCTAAGCGCCCTCACATCATGCTGCAGCAGAGCTACCACTGCCGTTGCTGAGAAGCTGTGCCTTCATGCATCTCTGAGGCAGCATAAAGCACGCTACACGTTGTAGGAAGCGCTGAAATTGCCCTTACTGGAGGACAGACCTCATGCAGCTGGAGAGACCCCTCATCTCCTGCCCCTCAACTTGCAGGAAACAAGCTGTCCGTACTGGCAATTCCCCCTGCTGAGGCCAAGAGGTGCTTCCAGGGAGCACAGCACCCTTCTCTGCTGCCTTTCAAACGAAAGGCACTGCTGGTCTGTTCCCCGGTGACTCAGACGCCGCGGAGGCTGCCAGATCCCAGCCTCTCCCTGCAGGAGAGCTGCCAGCCGCAGGAGGGGGGACCGCAGCGGCAGAGGCTCGGTGGAAGCAGGGAAAGAAATTTGGCTCCTCAGCGACATAGTAGGCAGCTCTCAGCTTGTATAGTAAACAGAGTAGGCCACAAGCTGCCTCTGGCCCAGTGCAGATTTTCACGACATGGTGCTGGCCGCAAAAGCTTGAGTCTAATTTTCCTCCGCGCTCTTTTCTCCCCTACAGCTGCAGTGAGCCAGGTTTGGGGATTGCTGCCCCGGTGCTGGTTTCATGGGGAGGTAAAGCCACGGGCTGATGGAGCAGTAGCCTCCTGGGACAGGTCAGTCTGAGTTAGTGGGGGTACCAGGGAAGAGATCTTCACGCTGAGCTGTGCAGAGTAGCAGGGATGCTGCCCCCAAGGCTGCTTTGCTCCTGATTATTTTGTGGGCTGGGAGCGTGGCCATGCCAGCTGGGGGAAATTAAGCTCAAGGCCCTAGGCTTTATTTTACTCTGGGTCTTATTAGTCCGGATTGCAGCATGCTGGCATGGTTGTACTGCTTTTGGAAACGAGCTAGCTTGCCTGGAGCGAGGGTGGGAGAGTCCGCACAGCGCTGCGTTATGCCCTGCAGTCCACAGCCCGAGAGGTCAGAAGTCTTTGGTTGTTTATTTCCTTTCTAAATATAAATTCAAGCAGGGAGCTGGACCCTTTTGTATTGCAGTGTTTTTGTTCACAGGTCAGTGTTTTTAATAATGGTGGGGCTTAGGGTAAGTGAAAGCAGAGCTCACGCTACGCTCCGTGCTCCAAAACCAGGAACGTATAAATTATAGTTGATTATTCCCCTGAGTTGTCATTATCAGTTAGTTCCCTTGGAAGGATGATGACAGAAATGGGTCATTAGAAGAATCACGGATAAACTGATTGCCTTTGCAGATGAGCTCTCAAGAGGTGTTTTATGGTTGGGGCACTGCTGATGGAGACAGAGCAGTCTGCAGGAGAAGACGTTTGGCCAAACCTCTGGAGTAATACGCAGCGCCAGCCCAAAATGTGTCTGGCTGCTTGCAGTGTTCCTTGATTTAGTGCTTTTCACTCCGGTATTAAATGCAGAGGTGTTGATATTTCGTGTCTGTGAACGTTGTTCGCTCCACTCATCCCAGGGATGAATGATGAGTTCAACGTAAAAACGATCTGTGGCAAGAGCTTCTGGTCCAAAGTCTGTATGGAAAGGAGAACCTGGTGGATGCGGTGCTGAAATTGGTCTTGGCAAAATCTGACGTTGTTCCTGCATCTTCACAGACTTTTGTGTAACTGGAGGCAAGCTTCAGTGCCACACAATCCCAGGTATTAAGAGGTCTGGCTCTTCACATCAGTGAGATAGGTGCCTCAAGAGAAGGTGAGCTCTAAGGCATTTTGAGGAATGTAAGCCTTAATCTTTCTTCTCCTTTTGTGCTTGACAGAGGTGACATGAAAGTAAATACACTGAGGAGTGTAAAGTGCTGAGATACCACAGTAATGAGGCCATTACTGAATCTGAGCATGTAATTAGATGGAAAATGTTTGCCTTCATAATGAATAGATGCTCTCACACATACATTCCTCAGCAAACCGGCAAGTTCATCCTTGCTCTACTTCCACTAATCTCACTGAGCACCCAGGGGTGGATTTTATTTGGCAAAGCCAAGCCAAGAGGAGAGCTTTCCATCTCAGAGAAGCAGACTGGACTGCAAGAAGAGCCGGGAAGTGTTTTCCGATCAGACACCTAAAAAGGTGCTGAAAGGAGCACAATGCGGTACGGGTGAGCGAGCCACAAATGTGGTTAGTGAAGCGGAATAACAGCTCTGCTTCGTACGCACCAGCTCTGCAAAGCAAATTTCATATGCTAAATATATTATCCACACCTACTCCTTTATTTCTGTTCAGGCAAGCTCGATTATTTTGGCTGGTAAAATACACCCAGTGGAATAAATCTGAGAAGAATTAGCAGCCTGATGTCACTTGCTCTGGTTTTGTGCCTGTGTTTACACAGAGGTGAGTAAGGCTCCTGGTATTAGCTCTGCAGTGAGCTGCTTCTCCTCCCAGCCTGCACGTTCTCACCTTACCCAGATGATGTGTGCAAAACTCCCTCAGACCTTGGTACCGTGCAGGCAGGACGGTGCCAGAGAATTACCTAACAGATCCTGATGTGTATTAAGGAAAAAGCCTAATTTTCTGGTTTTGATTCTTGGTTTAAGTCATCAGCTGTGCAGTGCTGGGTTGTCTTTAAAGCCAGCTCTGTTACTTCACGCTTGCAAAACTTGAGGCCTCACTAAGGGATGTGACACGCTGCAAGAAACGCATCCATTAAATACCTGGAAAATTGGGATGTGTGGAACACCTGTGAGGTTTAAGCTGTGGCACTTGTTTAGTGTTGGAACAGAGCTCATCTCCAGTGGCAGCGTTGCCTACTAGACGGCTGCCCAGTTATGCCACGTGCTGCTTTGGCTGTAGTGACTGCAACTTGGTTGGCTCTGTAGGGCTCTGCTGAAATGAATTCCCGTGTCCCAACACTCGCCTCGCTTACATGCCAGCAGAAAGGAGCCTTTTCAGCTTTCTGCCTGCACGTGGGATTGGTTTGGAAAATGTACTGAAGTTATGCAGAAGATGTGAGATTTCGATTTTTAAAGGAAAGGCAGTTTGGAATTTAAGCAGGGAATTGTCCTACTTAGCTGCTTGTTTGTGTCCAAAAATCAGCCTGGCTGAGTTTCTGGCTGCTTTGAAATTTGTCCTCACAATAAAAAAGAGAAAAAAAATAAAGAAAAAAAACACCTTACTCCCCATTTATCTTGAATTCAGGGGAGCTCCCTGCAGCCAGGACATCCAGGTAAGGGATTAAATGATCATGGAGGTCTTTCCAACCTTGGTGATCCTGGTGCTTCAGTGCACGTTCTGGTTCGTTAGAGCCAAATAAAGTGACATCTCTGTGAGTATGGCAAGAAATTGTGCCTGGTGGTTATCTGGCTTGGTTTCATGTTGAGTTGAGCTTGAGCAGAGTCCTCTCCTGCGCATTTCATTTCTGATGGGTCTGAAGTCGTTCCAGATCTCAGCCCCTCAGCATCACCCGAGGGATTCGAGTCGAATGTTCCTGTGGGAATCAGCCCTCCTCTTGGGAAATCAGCTCGCGGTGAAGCAGCTCTTTCCTTCCCAGCTACAATCAGCAAACTCTTTTTACGTCAGAGCTCCGCTTTTCTGTCTAACGAGTAGGTCTTTGCTGGCACGGTTTACTCATCTCCAGCGTTGTGTTGGGAGCCAAGTTGGCCCCGCTAGCTAATGATTGGGCTGAACTTTCCCCGCAGTAACTCGATAGCTGTACAGCTGTGCAGGCTCACAAATTGCTCCTCGATTGTCAGTCTCCTGACAGCTTTTTCAGCGGAACAGTTTGAGGAGCGGCGAGCCCTGCTTTGGAGACACAGAAGTGTTTTCACACCTGAAGTGTAATTTCACACCTTGTGTCGCTCAGCAGATAAGTGCGTAAAATAGCACATCAAACGGGAACAGAAGAGGATAGACATGCTGTAGACAAGAGACCGCGGCTTGTTATTTATTTCCTATCTTCAGCGCACTCTGAAATAATAATCGCTTGCAGAAACCCAGGCACAGATTTACAGAGGGGTTAGGAGAGGCTTTTTCTGGCCAAGTGATCTGCTACCAGCGCCTGCAGAGCGAGGCGAAAGATTGCACAGAGGTGGGGCTGCAGAGCTCTGCCTGAGACCACCATGTACTGAGGTGAAACAGTTAATAGAGGAGGCAGCAAGAGTTTGAAGGGTGGATTTATAGGAACATCGAATTAAACCATCCATTCCCTTTATTTACTGATCATTTTTTACTCCTTACATTGACTTAAATAGTGAATAAAATTGAGGCCACCAAAAAAAATAAGACAAAAATTTGGAACAGGCTTTGAAACCATTGTGTGAGATGAAGTCATTTCACTGCACATGCAGGTTTCTTTTCCTTCTTTTTCAGCACCCTTTTCATTTGCTCTTTCAAATAATAGGTCATAGAGGCTTTTTGTAGAGGCTTTTTTTTTTTTTTTCCCAAATGATAGTGACAGAGAAGCAAGGGAAGCCAAGGGAAGCCGTGGTAGGACAGCTCCAAAGAAGCTTTGTTGTGAGGGAGAGGAAGGGAAGGTGCAGATGCACCGTTTGACGTGGAGAATCCACAGAGATGCTCATGGTTTCAGTTAGTTTTAGACAGGTTTCCTAGGCTTGGGACCCAGATTTCCTGCATTTTCCAGGAGAATGGGCTGAAGCACTGTTTTTTTCCTTTCTTCTCCCCAGCTGAATATGAGGAAGTCCAAGGGGTGCTGTCATCTGCTGCTTCTCATCCCATGGATTTTACTATGGAGATCATCCCAGAACTCATCTGTTTTGCAGTGCAGACAAAGCTGCGCTAATTTGAGTGTTTTGGCTTCTTTTTGATGACTCGGGGCTTTTGTTTAGTCTGTTAACCATTCCAAACATTTTCTTCCCTCTGTTTTGTCCTAGACACCTATGGAAAGCTCTGCCTGCTCAACTCCATGGGCCAGGAGATGTCTCGCTGCAAGACCTCCATCCGCCGAGGACAGCCCAACCCCGTCTACAAGGAAACTTTCATCTTCCAGGTTGCCCTCTTCCAGCTCTCCGACGTCACGCTCATGGTCTCCATATACAACAAGCGCAGCATGAAGCGCAAGGAGATGGTCGGCTGGATCTCCATGGGGCAGAACAGCAGCGGGCAGGAAGAGCAAAGTCACTGGCAGGAAATGAAGGAATCGAAGGGGATGCAGGTCTGCAGGTGGCACACGCTGCTCGAGTCCTAATGGTTACGGGGGCAGCCTGCAGGTCCTGGGACCCGTGGGTTGTGATCCCAGTCAGCGGGAAGCAGCTATCCCACGGCAAGCACTGTGCTCTGCCAGGTCTTGTACGCTTCAACTTGACTGTCAATGTCATCTGTCGTGAGCATTGCAAGTGGCAAGGCCTGGGAAGCAAGTTTACTTCTTGTCTTTGCAGGTTGCCCTGCATTTTCCATATCCAAATAATTATCCCAAGGGAAAAGCAAAGGGCAAGCCTACAGAATCCTCTCTTTGGGCCTTGTCTTGCTCATTTTGTCACAGGCCTAACCATTGCAGTCTGATTTTGATGCTGTTTTCTTCTGGGGTAAATTCTCTCTTCCTTCCCTTATTTATATTAATGAAGTTTGCAAACATTCTTGACAGGCAGATAGCTCAGACAGGCTAAACTGCATGCAGATCACGTTCTCTCTCTTATTACCACGTTTTTGAGTCCTAGAAATAAGCATTTGGTACCACTATGGACTGGATTTTTCAGGCAGCATGGGAAAGCACTGTTGAATTCTCTGTCAACTTTTAAGTGCCTAGGCATTACTACTGTTTCCTGTACTAACAGTTGATATTATTCATTAGGACTTAATACCACAAATATTTTTAACGAGGCACCCTGTGCACTTGTTAGCCTGTATTGCCATAGGCGTGCATGAGAGGTAACTGGCATCGGTTTTATATCGCAGTTATACAACGCATGTTTAGATGCTTACTTGAAGTTCATGGCTTCTGTCATCATGGATACCAAAAAAAAAAAAAAAAAAAAAAAAAGAGCAGAACAAGCTGCACATCCACCTTTGTGCCTGAATCACACTTTCCTGCATCGTTTTGGCCATGTGTTACTTTGCTCTGTAGAAGTGAGGTTCATTCAGAAAAGCATTCCTGTGAGCACTGTGCAGAATGGCTTTCTGGCCGTGGTTTCTCTCATTCAGTTAAGCACAATTCAAGTTCTCTGGGGGCTCTTGTTCAAATGTTCTATCCTGTAATGTCTTCTGGGGATCTGAAAAGGGACCATTTTTGGCATGCTGAGCAGCAGGGAATGCCAGACCACATCACCTCATCGCTGGGGCAAGCTCTCCTACAGGCAAGAAATAGGATCCGGGGGACCCCTCGTAGAGGGGGTGCTGGCTCTGCCGAACCAACACCGGAGAAAAGTTTTACATTTCCTGCCTCTGACTGAAACCAGTGCAAGGAGCAGGCTTGCTGGATGAGGTGATGACACTTTTATGTAGTTACTCTTCAGATTCAGTTTTGTCATTTTCCATTTTAATCTTTTTTCCTGTCTCTGTGAGTTAAAGTCGTGGAGTCAATGGATAGGGACACGTCTTCGTCTGCTGCCTCACTATTGAACGTTTAGCAGTCGTTTGCTGTTGCAAAGCTGCATGTGGCACAGCAGAGGATGTTCATCCTCTCGTGCAGTGATGGTACATAGACAGTAATGTGCCAAGACATTCAAACACTGTCAGCGGCCTGATTTCGATTCCCTGCTCTCTTTAGGAGAGGACTGGCATTTCTTCATTCCTGCTGATGGTAGCAAGATGGGAAATATTTTGCTGAAAAGGTTTCTCAGTCCTGAATCACCTCATGTTTTGTTTTTATTGTTTACTGAGACCTGGCACCAAACTCTGCCTCCTGCACCACAATTGGCTCCTTCCCTTCAATGGTGCTGTGCAGATCTAACCAGTGCAACTTTGGGCACTGGCTTTTTAACCAAAACTGAGCCTGGGTGCTGGTTTGCCTCACACCCAGTGAAGTGCTAGACCTGGGTTATCACTTGGTGTGGTGCAAACAGGCTTTGTTCGCCCTCACGGGGCAGTCCAACAAGACAGAATAATCTGTAGGGAGAAGGACTTCAGGTATAGGTGAGACAAATTATCCTACAGGTCATGGTTACAGAAAATCTTACACTTACCTGTCTGAGCACCATTTCCAGTGAGACTGGTGGGTGTCCTATGCAGGAGGGCTGTCCTCCACTGCCTTGATAAGCTGGCATAATATCTGCTTTGCACTACTGGAGCTTTGTATCACAAAGCAAGATCTAACCCAAACACAACTACGTTTTTGACTGCACTGTTAACACTGCTGTATTACCAATAGGAGAGAAAATGAGCGTATGAGTGGTAATGAGCAGAACAGGTCTGACTGTGTTTCTTTTACCATGTACTTTTCTTCTGGAAAAAAAAAGCACAGGAAACAGCCCAATTCAAAAGGTGCATTTGCTGATTTCAGATGTTTTCCAATCTCTGCATCTGTTTTTCCTGAACTGCACAAAATGTATATATATGCAAGTGTTTATAAGCAATTTTATTATCTGAAATGTGTGTGTATAATAAACTTACTGAGATTCTCTTCGTTACTTCTTGAACCTGCAAAGTATTGCTTATGCTTAATTTAATGATTAGCTAAGGGGAAAGCATAACTCGAAAGTATGCTTCAGAACTGAACTGGAGATAACCCAGGTTTTTAATTGTCTGATTAAAAAGAAATCCTGGAAAAGACCATTTTAAAAAGCAATGAAGTAAACTGGTTTTGGACTTCCACACTGTTTTCATATCTACATCTTCTCTGAAGGGAAATTGAATTTTAAGATATATTTCCACTGTAGAATAGTGGGAGGCAGGATACTTGGAGTCAGCTAATATCTGAGCGTGTTAAAACTTCTCTCTCAGATGCAGTAGCTTCCTGCATCATTGCAACGGCATTTTGGCCTGATGTTTTACAAGAAGAACTTGGAGGGAAGGAAAAAGGGATGAGGCAAGGGAAGCACTGATTTTTTTATTTTTATTATTTTGGAGCTGCTGCTAAACCCACTGGCACATCCATGCCTTGAGCAGTACACTTGTGAGGTTCATTAAATTCCTCGTGAAGCCCAGAGGGATTTAGGAATCTTGGGATGAACAGTGTTGGAGGTGCTCATGCTTACGAGCTCTGGTCTGGGGGGGTTGTTGCTTTTTTGGTTTATTTCTCTTTGCAGTATTGAGTATCTGTGAAATGAAGAAGGCTTTGCAGCAGCTCCCCTTTATACCAGAGCTCCCATAATTCTTCCTATTGACAGTTCGAATTAGTCATTGCTAATATTGATACAGGCTGGCCTTGTGCTCCCGGTCTTTCTCATGTAAATACCACTGCCCTTTCAGTCACTGTCTTAACCCCTTGTTTCTTTTAGAAGGGGCTGAGAAGACTGAATTTCCAGAAGTACTTCCATTCCTTGGGAATCTGGCCATGCACTTAGCTCTCCATTGGCGTTGGACCTGGAGCTCGGTGCTCTGCCAGCCTCCATCCACATGGATGCTGACAGCCATTCTCTGCTCCTGTGGGGCTCCTGGAGAGGAGGGAGGCCATGGGGCGATCAGAGGCTGACCTGGTTTCTGGGAGTGCTTGGGCACTTGCACATCCTCCCTGTGCAAGTTTCCTGACACGTTTTCTAAGGTAATTCACCTCCTTTTTATTCTCTTGTCTGGAATCCCCTAAGAGCTCGTTTGAATTTTCTTCTCTTGGGGAGTGGTGGAAAAAAAAAGCTCCCAAACCCACAAAACCATTGTGTGGGAAGGAGCTTACAACACTGGCATAAGCCCAGAGTGCTGTGGGTAAGTGCTCTGGGTACATCTCTGTACCTCCAGCAGCATCATTTGGCTAGCTGCAGTCTGCTCCCTCCTTGGTCTCTCTCCAGCCAGCACGCCCCTGTCCTGCTCGGCACTCTGCTGTTATTTTACATTTTGTTTTGTTTTTAATGTGTATCGACAGCAGAGCAGAGTGATCTCACCGCGTTTGTATTCTCTGCAGTAATGCTGACTTTCAACTGATGCCCGCAGAAACGAGAACCTCTTTTAGCCTGCGGTGCTGCAGCGACAGCTAACTGAAGTGCCCCTTTGTAAAGCCTTCCTCTGGGCTGTCTGCTGGGCCGTCTGATGAGCCTGGGTTTCCTTTCTATCGCTGTCTTTAATTACTTGGGCCCTGCTGTGTCCTGCTCGCTTCGGCTTGCCTGCGTTTCCCTCACGGGGTGGCGCGGGGTGCGCGGTTCCTGGGGCGCGCGGACAATGCCTGCGGGTATTTTTAGCGGCTGCAGAGCCCGAGGAGTTGCCGGGTGCTTTACATAATCGACTGATCTTCAATTGTGAACGTCTTCAGATGTTCTTGGACTCGCAGAGCCAGGGGCTGCCAGCTGCTATTGATCATTTCTCCAGCACAAAGCCGACGGCGGCAGCCTGGCAGAGGAGCGGGCGCTTCCTCTGGTGGCGGTTCGCTTTCTCCTTCGGCTGGTGCTGACCTTGCAGCTAGCGTGCCTGCAGAGCTTTCCTTCCACTCCCATATTTATCATCGTCTTTAATCTGTGATCGCTGCATTTCATCTCTTGGCTGCCTCCTGCCCTTTGCCACAAAGGTGGACGTGGAGGCCAAGCAAAGCCTGCGGCCTGCTGCGGGGCATGGCAGCAGGGCGAGTGGCTGCCTGAGGGGCCGGGCTGGAGGTAGGCCGCTGGTGTCCGGCTGGTCTTCTTCAGCAATAAACACAGCCAGATGCTGGCAGGTCTTAGAGCTTGGAGTTCAGTGTGGCTGATTTAAGTGTTTATTTGGGATCTGGTGCGGATTTAGCAGGCACGACGTGTAAGAAGTTGTGCAAGAAGTGAAAACCCCCAGCAGTGGCCGGGACAGGGGAAGGGAAGGCTGGGTGCTCGCGCTGCTGTGGACCTGTGGGTTTGGTGTTTCGCACCACAACCCCTTAGCCCCAGAGCTGCTGAAGGCATACACAAGGCACACAGCTTTTTTTTTTTTTCCTCCTCCTCCTCCTGCCCAGAGTGAGCGCGTGTCTTCCCGCAGCCCGCGCTGTGGGCCTTAAGAAATGGAAGTGTAAATATTTTGTCTCTCACAGCAGCCCAAGGTCATCTTTCTGGAACAGCAAACAGGCACCGAATCCAAAGAAGATCAGTCCGTCATGTGAGTAAGGTTAGCATCTGCACTTACAAATGACAAAGGCTATTAATCCTCATGCTGTAATCCCCAAGCTGTTTGCCAGCTGGCAGCAGGAAGATGTTCCTGCTCAACCCACGCAGCTATCCGTGTTTTTTCACCTTTATGAAGCAGATATAGGTCAATACTGGATAGCCTGGATAACAAACTTGGTAGCTACCATTCATCTCTTCTAGTGTTAAAATTCATCTCCTCTAGCGTTACAATCCCTCTCTTCTCCATGCAAACCACCCCTACAGAAGAGGGTGCAGCAGGAGAGCTGCAGGCTGTGCACCCTCTGCTCCCCAAATCAGATGGCTGAAGGCCAGGTTGCTTCCCTCTGCTCCCCCAGCTCTCAAGGGAAGGAAAATCAGGGAAAACACAGCATCTGGATACGGCAGGTAAAAGGCCACTTGAGATGTGTTCGATCATCATTTGGGCCTGGGCCCAGTTGAGGGGCTGCAGATGGGGCCAGAGGGAGCGATGCAGGTGGTTGTGGTGCTCAGTGATACTTCACACAGCACACAGCCACGTGTCCCCCCCATCACCAGCACGGAGCAGTGGGCAGCTGGAAAAAGTTCAAGAGGAGACCCGAGAGCCAGATGGGAACCATGGAGACCCAATGATGCTCATCTCTTCAGAAAATTTGAGAGCAGAGTCTTGGGCCGTGCTCATCAAAAGTGTGGTTTAACAGGAATCTCAGCTCCCAGGGGAGCTGCAGGTGTGAGGAGGTGAGGACGTGGTGACCTCCCAGCCCCTGCTGACTGTGGCAGACCAGCACCATGGGGGTACCAAATGCTCCAGAGGAGCCCCTGTAACTTCGAACCCATTGTGGTTGGATCTGAACTAGAGGAGTGAGACCAAAAGCTGTTCTGGCCATGGGTGAAGAACGAGAAGGATTCAGACACAAACTGAATTCTTTGCTGAGTCCCGCGACCATTAATTACCCTTCACCTCCAGGGAAGGCATCTTACCTTGCCAAATGATTCCCTCTCCCTTCATTTCTCAGACTTGCGAGAACATTGCAAACTTCTCTTCTCATTAACAGCTGGGAAAAATCATATAATTTTGCCAGTTTTCCTCATCCCTGTTGTGTCTTGTTAACACTTCCCAGGTGCTTTCCTTCACACCACCTCCACCGTGCCATCTCTCAGCCTTTCATTAATATCAGTAGAGATCTGCTCCAAGTCAGGGCCATGCCTGGCAGCAATATTTTACATTCATGGTGCTCAGGATAAAACCTGTTCTCCGATCTCTTGCTGTCACTATGTGGCATCTCAAGCACAAGGTTTCCAATTAAGCCAGTCCCACATCCCTCCTGTTGGCCTCTGCTGGCGCGGCTGTGTTTTTTTGTCTTGCTGGGCTCTATTCCCTGTTGTAACTCCATCGACTTTTTCCCAGCAGAGAGTTTTGCCTCCTGCTTGTCATGAAGAGTAAGTGGAGTAATCATTTGGTAGACTTAGCATTTAAATATTGCGTGGCATTTATACATGTGTATATAAAAACGTTTTTTATGGTAGATTGCCCCCGGGCATTTGCATGAAGCACATTTCAACGTACGTTCGACTGTTGATTTAAGCACACTGTACATAATAAGTCATTTTTAGTGCATATTGGCTTCTTTCTCTGTTGGAACAATGCACTTTTCTGGCAGGGATGGGTCTTCGTAGCCCCTTGGCTGCATTTACTGCTGGCCTTGGTGGATTCTCCGGCCAAGGTGTGCATGGCCTCTCTTGCACGTGCCCTGGGATGTGATAGTGTTTTGGCTCCAGCTGCTTGGTGGGTGGATGCCAGAGATTTTGGGGTGCCTTGGCACCAGGCAGAACAGTGAGCTCAGTCCCTGCACCTCCCTCTGGTGCTTGGAATAATCCCCTGGGTGATTTTCCTTCCTTCTCTGCCGTCATGTCCTTGGGCTGGTTGGTACACCGAGAAATGCGGAGCGACCTGTGGCTGAGCGTGCGTCAGGAGTAACATGGGTCTCAGCTCTCCTTTCCCAGGAAACGCGTTGTATCCTCTATAAATCGATTACTTAACATCGCATCAATATGGACAAATTAATACAAATGCCAGCTCTCTAACTCCTGTCTCTATAAAAGCAGGTCTTGTAGAGCTTGGATTTATTGCCGATTTATAAATATGTCTATAAAAGGAGAACTGCTCTGCTCTGAAGGTTACACGGAACAAATTCATGTACCCTTTTCACTTTCATAAAGTTCAAAGATTGCACTGAAAATTGTACCTCCTTTCTAGCTAGTGGATGACTGGTGCTGACTGGTGAGGCCACGGGAATGGTATGAGCATCGTTCCACTTGCTACGTGTGGGACTGGAAGAGATAAGCTGAAGTGCAAAACTGTGATAAAAAAAAAAAAGATGAAAAATACGATGAAAAGATGTTTGGATATTCAACAGGAAGAGTGATATGGGTTTATTCTTAGCTTTTCATGTACTTGACAATGAAACATTTTTATTCTACTTAAGTGTTAACGTGCATGATCATACAATATATTGCCTCTCGCTAATTATATGCTGTGTTAGGAATACTAATGTCTAGATGATATCTGACTGGGGAAAAAAAAAAAAAAAGGCATTAAACACAGTTTCTGCAGAATTCTGGGCTGAAATTACCCACACGCACACACAACCATCCACACCTCACCAGCACTCCTGTTTTGTTTCGGTGAGCAATGCCGCTCCGGGTTTTTATCAATAAACTGGAGGCAGATGGCTCATGTAGACATGCAAGAACCAGCGCGGCGTTCTTGTTGTGGCAGATCCGAGTGAATATGCATCTAGGAGAGGCGCACGCGTTGTGTTCAGAACAAAGATGCAGGTGGCTGGTGCATAATGCATGGCTGGGGGGAATGGGAATGTGCCCCCTCTGTCCCCCTGTCTGTCTGCACGGATGGACAGGGGGACAGGGGGGCTCTGGGTGCCCCCTGTGGCCGGGGTGGCCAAGGGGAGGATGTGTTTTGCTTTGGAAATAGAGCCAAGAGCTTGAAAGTCGTCTTTCCCATGAGGGCTGCTCCTGGTTAGCCGTGTCTTCTGCATTTGCTCGGTCCCTTGGGCTGGACCACGGTGGTTGTGGTGCCGGGCACAGCACCATGGTGGTGAGGGACCTGTCCCTGTCTGGTGGCCACGTGGCCTGCAAATACCCTCAATCGTGCTTTGCTTGCATGTGCTACGCTTCCATCAGGTAGCAGCTGTAATCCACGGCTGTGTTAAGCAAGGAAAAGACAAAAGTTAAATAATAATTCAGAATCAATGATTCTGAACTGGGGTTGGTTTTGAAGGAGAGTGCCAAGAGCGGTGATTTATTAGGAGGAACCAGGATTTCTGAATCCCTGCTGGCACCTGCGGGGCTGGCTCTCCAGGGCCGGCCCAGAAACAGCTCCTTCTCCTGGTGGCTTCTCCCTCCAGATGCCCCAGCAGTGGCTGCACGAGCCCAGCCTGGGTGTGCGGCAAACCCAGCCCAAAAAAACTCACCCTGCCGGTGCAAATCTGGGCTAGCTGACAGCACACCGTTTCCCCATGCATTTTTCTGAAACGCATTTACAATTCATGCTGCCCGTCTCCCAACCTTGACTCCCCTGCAAACGCCAGGCTCTGTTTTGTTTTGTTGTGTTCCCATTATTCTGCTCTTCCTCCAGCTGCATGTTAATCCACCGCTCGGAGCTGCTTCGTTCCTTGGCAAAGCACCAAGTGCTGTTTTGCCAAGATATCCCTGATGTCATCCCCATTCTGGCCAGGTGGAGAAGTCACATTTTTAATGTCGGGAAGCCGAGTTTTGAATTTCAACGAAAGAGTGATATCATTTTGCATGAGAGGGCGAAAGCATTCCCACGTCTCCATCAGCTCGGTTTGGGCTGGGGAAGCTGAGCTGTCTGCCATCTGTCTCCTCGCCAGTCTCTCCCCCACCAGCACCGTTTCTGAACGGTTTGGCCAATTTCAAGCACAGCTGAGGGAAGGATGAACGTCTCAAAGCTGATTCCGTGTCTACGACTTGCGTTACCTGGCAGAGGCCATGGGGTGCAGCCCTGGCCCTGCTCCGTGTGCCGCCCCTGGTGGGGCTGGAGGTGGCTGAGGGGCTGTGGTGGGATTTGGGGAAAGTGAAAACGGGTATAAGAAAGGTGTTCGTTTACTCTGTTGCTCCCCAGCTGGCTTCTGTTGTCTCACTATTGATTTTTTAAATGTAAACAGAGCGACGAAACAAAACAGCCCCCAGCAGATCCCAAAATACCGACAGAAAAGGGCAGAAAGGCAGAGCTCTAAGGCTGGAAAAGCCAAAAGGAGCTGGCCTTGCAGGCTGCGGGCAGGGCTGGGCCCAGGCTGCTCAGCCCCTCTGTGGTGGGCCAGCGGCTGCAGGGCTCCGGCAGCTGGAGCTGAATGTCCCGATGTGCTGGGACGAGGGGAAGATTTGGGGGATTTTGTGGGCTGGGGCAGCCAAACGGGCCAGGCCAGGGGGAGAAACCAGAGCAAGGCACACCAGGTACACTGCTGGTGGACACTGCTTGGCGTGTTGGGTGTGGATGTCAAGCGTTTCAGGTACATTTTATCATTTTAAAACACTTTCTGCATGCCTAAAGCTTTGTGCCAGCGGGGCTCAGGCTGTGTTCAGAAACACGGCGTGTCTGCAGGTGTATAGTGCCTGGCAGGGCTGCTGCTCCTGCACCCATCCTTTGGGTGCGTGGTGCTTCAGGTCAGGCAGCACATTCATTTCATGCACTGGCCCTCAACAGCTGGCTGGAGGAGATGTAACTCTTTGGAGATGAAGAAACCAATCTTTTCTAATTCTGTGAGGCAGTTAGAGTAAAGTAAATGCTAATGGTTTTGTTTGTTTTTCGTTTTTCTTTCTTTTTATGTTCCCAATTGCCCTAAACCATTTTAAAATATGTTTATTATTTTATTACAGCGCTGACTGTGCTAGGCAATCTTGCTTTCCAAAGAATTAAAAAAAAAAAAAAAAAAAGAAAAAGCTACTCTTCTATTGTCTGCTTGCCCGGGTTTTATCTCGTGCAGTGCGCATTTGAAGTCTTATCTTTTCAAATAATATCACTGTCAATAGAGACTTTGGTCCCAGTTCACGGGTCTGTTTAATTTCCACTGCACGAAAACAACGTGCGCTTCAGCTGGGCAGCGACTCCTGAGCGGGCATCCCTGGAAGGGGGGGAAAGCTCCTTCCCCTGGGAGAGGGGGGCAGCTCACGTCCCATGGCAATGCAGGGAATGGGATGGGATGGGATGGGATGGGATGGGATGGGATGGGATGGGATGGGATGGGATGGGATGGGATGGGATGGGATGGGATGGGATGGGATGGGATGGGATGGAGCAGCTGCTGTGCATCTCCCTTCAGGTCGTATGACCACTGCTTTGTCTTAGCAGGGACTCTGTTTCCCTGCGCTCTCTGCCCCCTCAGAAAGGGGTCAAAGAACAGCAGCGAGGTTTGGATTTCGGAAGAATTTGCTCTGGGCTTCTCAGGGGATGGCAACTCTTCTTGGAGCCAGCTGGGGGAAGATGAGCTGACCTCTTGGCTGCGAGTTACTGCCAGCTAGTAAGTCCCACTTGTTTGCTGACAGGGGAGGGGAAGATGTGCCTTTGCAGCAGAAATTGTGTTGAATGTTAAAAAAAAATCACAGTCAGTTTCAGGAACGCTGGAGTAACGCACTCTGTCATTCGCTCGGCTCCTAGATGCAGAGTAGGTGCTGCCGTGTCTTCCTTTTCTATCTCCATATCCAGAAGTGATATTACTGAATTAATTATGACATCTTTGTGAAGAGCTGAAGCATCGCTCAAGTCCTCTATTCAGCAGCAGAGAAATGTCAAATTCATCTCACAGTAAATTTAAAATTACACCAACCTGAACTATCGCTACTGGCAGCATAATAATAAGGCAGGTAATCAAAATCAATTAAATTCCAGTGCCTTCCTATTGTCCTGGAAAATTCAAATTTGAAATTAGTTTGAGTTCGTTTGACTTTTCAATAAAAGGAGCAGAACTTGAGAGATAATTGAAGTAAGTATGTGGCCGTGACTGATCTTTTCTCAAGCTGCAAGGACCAGAGATGTGTGCACGCACCGTGTGTCGGTGCAACCAGATGCCCAAAGACGAGGGAGTGGCTGTTTTGAGGCTGCTCTTAACTGGGACTTGGGCCTGCCACGAAGACAGGGCTGGTCTTCGTGGCACCCTTCCCAAGGAGCACCCTTCTCCTTGTGAACGGTGCTGAGCAGATCCCAGGGTGCTGGGCTGATCTAAGAGGAGGTTTGGGCTGTCTTTTTGTGTGGTGTGTGCTCCTGCAGCAACCCCTATTTCTGCCCATGGGATTTCAGGGTGCTGTGGGGGAGCTCTTTGGGGTCACTAGTGTGTGTGTGTCACAAGCAGGGTGCTGTGATGGGGCATCCCAAAGACCAGTGTGCCCAGAGGGGGTGGTGGGCATGGGGGAGGAGGAAAGAGGAGTGTGACCCAGAAGGAGAGCAGCAGAGCTCGGCTCCCAGCTCATACTGCTAGCAGCCCCAAATTGGACCCTCCACTTCCTCAGCTCCTTCCAGGCACCAGATTACATTTCTCCCCATTTTTTCCCTCTCCCCATCCTGGGGCAGACACCCAGCACCCTTCTCCTTTTCCCCTGCAGCTGCCTCTCTGCTCCATACATCCTCCATCCTGCCCAGACAGGACACTTTCTGCCTTTCCACCCCTGAAGCCTGGAGCAGAGCTGTCCCCTCCTAGCTCTGACATTTCTCATCCCCATCCTCTGCCCTGCCATGATGTCCTGGGCAGCTCCTCACCCCTTTTTCCAGCTCTGAGTTGTGGCATCCCACCCCATCCCATAGAATAGAATCATAGAATATCCCAAGTTGGAAGGGACCCACAAGGATCATTGAGTCCAAATCCTGGCACCACACAGGTCTACCCAAAAATCCAGACCATATGACCAAGAGCACAGTCCAAAGGTTTCTTAAACTCCAACAGGCCAGGTGCCATGACTCCATCACTGGGGAGCCTGTTCCAGTGCGCGGCCACCCTCTTGGTGAAGAACCTCTTCCTGATATCCAGCCACAGCTTGACCCCATTCCCTTGGGTCCTATTGCAGGTCACTAAAACGAATAGATCAGTGCTTACCCCACCCCACCCCGTCCCATCCCATTCCACCCTGTTCCATCCCATCCCATCCCCATGTCCCGTCCCGTCCCGTCCCATCCCATCCTATCCCATCCCATCCCATCCTGTTCCATCCCATCCCACGTCATTCCACCCCATCCCCACGTCCCATCCCACCCCATCTGCTCCCCATATCCCATCCCATCCCATCCCATCCCATCCCATCCCATCCCATCCCATCCCATCCCATCCCATCCCCATGTCCCATCCCATCCCACCCCATCCCATCCCACCTCGTTCCACCCCATCCCCACGTCCCATCCCACCCCATCTGCTCCCCATATCCCATCCCATCCCATCCCATCCCATCCCATCCCATCCCATCCCCATGTCCCATCCCATCCCACCCCATCCCATCCCACCTCGTTCCACCCCATCCCCACGTCCCATCCCACCCCATCTGCTCCCCATATCCCATCCCATCCTGTTCCATCCCATCCCCATGTCCCATTCCATCCTGTCCCATCCCATCCCTATGTCCCATCCCATCCCCACGTCCTGTCCCATCCCATCCCTATGTCCCATCCCATCCCATCCCCACGTCCTGTCCCATCCCATTCCATCCTGTTCCATCCCATCCCACCTCGTTCCACCCCATCCCATCCCATCCCATCCCCATGTTTCATCCCATCCCATCCCTATGTCCCATCCCATCCCATCCCATCCCATCCCATCCCCATGTCCCGTCCCATCCCATCCTGTTCCATCCCATCCCCATGTCCCATCCCACCCCATCCCATCTTGTTCCACCCCATCCCATCCTCATCCCCACGTCCCATCCCATCCCATTCCATCCCTATGTCCCACTCCATCCCATCGCATCCCCATCCCCATGTCCCATCCCACCCCATCCCATCCCACCCCACCCCATCCCATCCCACCCCATCCCATCCCCGCACCCCCGCGCCCCGCCAGTGATGGGCAGAGCGTCACGGTCTCCTAGCGACGCCCCTAGCAACGCCCCTAGCAACGCCCCTAGCAACGCCCCTAGCAACGCCCCTAGCGACGGCCCCGCACCTGCTCCCGCTGGACCAATCGGCGCGGGGCGCAGCTGGGCCCCGTCTCGGCGCTGCGGCCGGGGGTGATGCTGGGCTCAGTGCTGCGGGGACCCGGGAGCTGCCAGCACCGCCAGCACCGCCAGCACCGCCCGCAGGAGCAGCCGGCGGCTCGCAGGGGCCAGGGGAGGACGGGGAGCAGCCCCCCTGCTGCAGCCGGGCGGGTGAGTGGCCGTGGAGGAGCGTGGCGGAGGGAGGAGCGGGGTTTTGCTGGTTCTGCTTCCCCGGGGGGGGTGGCAGGGGGGTGTCGGCACGGAGGAGGTTTGTGGGGTGAGAGCTGGGATCTGCTGAGCCTCGGCAAGGGGTGAGGAGCCCAGCGGGAGGCTCGGCTGCTCGTCCTGCAGAGGTGTCTGCGGCTCGGCCGGGCTGCGTGGGGCTCTGGGGAAGGCGGCTGGCATCCGAGGCACCTCGGTGTAGCCAAAGCAGGACTCTGGGAAGTGTCCGTAGCTGCTCGTTTGGTGCCTGTGAGCTGAGTGTCATCTCCTGGGATGAGGCAACCATCCAAATATAGACGCCTTACAGCTGCGAGACAGGCACGCACGCACACGCTCTGCTTTTCTCTCTCTCTTTCGCAGGGCTTCGAGCTGTTTGTTTTTCCTTCACACACCTAAAAGTGTGAGTGGCTGCACACGCACATGAGCGTGCAGAGCTGGGGATGCACGCACAGAGCTGTTTATGCTCCCCACCTGGAGCTGGAGGTGTTCTCACTGCCCCTTGCTAAATGCTCCCCGCAGGAGGCAAAGCATCAGCTGGGTGCTGCTGCGTCTCCTTGCAGCCCAGGAACTGGCCGCTGCACAAGGCAAACACTGAAACGTGCGCGCTGCAATCGCTCTGTTGAATAAAGCTGGTAATCTGCCTTCCCCCGAGCCGTGCGACTCTGCAGGAGTGTGGGTGTGCGCGCGTATGGGATAGGAAATTAGCGCTACTACTTGAAACGATGCTGTGGTTTTAATAGCCTCCCTCCAGCTCTCCTCCCAGGCTGACAAGAGCTGACCGAGGAAATAACGTGCAGTTTTAAAGGGCAGTGATCAAGGCAACGATCGCGCTCTAGCTGAGGAAACTTCCGGAGATTCAGGGAGCAAGCTGTATTCTTGCAGCGTTTGTTTTGGGAGGATTGCAGCCATACCACCGAGAGACCGAAGCAAATTTCCTTAATGATGATTTCACTTTCCTGATGCTCAAGAGGGTGTTCGGGCAGCCAGGTCAGAGTTAGAGCACTGGATGTGACACCAGAGCTCTGCTTGCCCTGCTAGCGAGCCCCATGGGGCTCCTGAGATAGCGCTCCCCTCTCTTGCAGCCCAGCTTCGTGCCGCGTACATCCCGGCTTTGCCACCTGAGCCATGTGTGTTTCTCCTTGCTCCCCCGTGGCAGGTACCGTTCAGCAGTGCCGTGCTGCCAGAAATGCTCGCTGAGCCCGTGCGAGGAAGAAATCTCACCGGAGCTGCTGGCGTTACCCCAGAAAGACCCTCTGCAGACTGACTCCACGGCCTCAGGTAACCACCAAGTTTGCAGACTCCAGCCGGTCGGGCTTGCCTTCGGGGTGAGAGGAATGGCTTGGAGGAGTGCTCACAGGAGATCAAGCTGGGGATGGGGTTTTATTCTTTGCTGCATGTGGCCTGAGCTTTAGCCAGCCCCTTAGTCAGAGGGGTGCAGGCAGTGGGACTGCAAGGACAGGGAGAGGAGAAGTCCCCCGGTTTTCATGCACTCATCAGAGCTATTCGGATGCTTGTGCCTTGCCCAGAAATGAGTTAGGGAGCTCTGCAAAGCAATTAGCAAACTAAAAGGAAGGCAGGTTTAAGTTGCAAAGCCAGCAGCTCCCACTAGCAGACAGCAGCAAGGCTTTTACCTGCCCACAGGTGAATTAAAGGGGCTTTCTCTGCCCGAGCAACGAGTAGGAAATCTGTCCCTGTTTGGAAGAGCTGCAATCGATCGTCAGTCTGTGTGAAATCCTGGGGCTGGAATGTGTTTTCGATCCACATGTTCGCCTGCCTGTGGCTTGGTAGCTTTGAGTTATCAACCGGAAAGCCCCCGGTGGGACCAGCTGCTTGTCCTGCCAGTGGCGGAGGAGAAACGCAGCGGCATGGCATGAGAAATCAGAGCAGGGTTTCAGCCGAGCACTCCTTAATTGCGAGCGCTGCTAAGGTTAGAGACGGGGGAATTTATCACTGCAGTTTGACGGCGGTTGCAAGGACGTTACGATATCTCCAGCCATGTCAAAGTCACAGCTCCTGCTGGTAATAAATGCCCGGTTCTGCGTGCTTAGAAGCCTCCCTCGGGTTTTCTATTTGTGCATGCGAGAGATGCTCAGAAACGGTTTCCACCTTGCACATTGATCACCTTCTCCCGTGTTAGGAAACCCCACAGGGCACGGGCACATTTTACCAACCGCCTTCCACGTGCAGTGTCGGCAGCTCTGGCTCGGCCAGTGAGCCCCTCTGCTTGCCCCCTGCAGACATCTGCATCGACGTGCTGATAGTAGCAGCTCCTACAGCCCTGACACTGCAGCACCATGAGGCAGGGATGGGTTTTCCTCCGAGGAAAGGAGGAGACACCGAGTGTAGGAGCTCTCCCCAGCTCTCACGCATAATGTTTGGGGCAGAGCTGGGTCTGGCATGTCCCTCTCCCTTGCCCCAGGTGGGGAGGCATGAGCTTTGTCTTCTCCTGGCTGTTCGATCATTCATTAAGCCCCACTTTGCCCCCTCTCCGGTTTGACTTGCAGCCCTCTCGAAATCACCCAGCACTAATTCATGCCGCAGAGGGGCTCCTGTCGCTGGGTGATGGGGGAGCCCGGGGCCAGATGAAGACAATTTCTTGCAATTTGCAGCTAGACCGCGAAGTTGCCGTGTTATAAATCGATTTCCATTTCAATTTAGATAAGATAGCCCTCTGCCCAAACATGCCTAATAACTCTGCGGGTCCACGCAGCGCTGTAATTATTCCCGGAGAAATGAATAGGAACGGGCAGATTTTTGCTCTTTTTCTTTTTTTTTTTTTGAAAGCGCAATTAAAGGCCTCGCAAAGCTGCGCTGGAGTGATGCAGGCTGGAGAGACGGAGGCGTCTATTCCCTCGCTGCCGCGCGTGGGATTTATGCTCCGAACTTCCATTAGTGCTAATGGCAGCCGGAGCCGCCGCGCTCCTGTGTGCCGCGCATGCCGAGCAGGCGGCGGCGGCGGGCGGGCGGCGGGGGGCTCAACGCGCTTCCCGAGGTCTGTTCCAGGCTGGGAGGACAAATATCAGGCTCAGGACCCACTGGTTAGCCCCTGGAGGGGGAAACTTGGCTCTGTGCCGTTGTGGTGTGGCGCTGAAGAAATGTAATGTGATTAAGATGTATCTGTCTCCGAGCTTGAGTGAGGCGGAGGCAGTGACTCATACCACCTTGCTGTAACTGTCAAAACACTTGGCTGGCGAGAATAGCCTTCTACACAAAAAGCACTGATTCAATATGTTTATATTTAAACAAAACGCTGAGGGGCTGATTCACTGCGGCATTACTACCGCCGTGCGTGCCTGCAGCCCCGGCCAAGCAGCCCCGAGGCACGCACAGAGGCCGTCCGCTCTGACTTTCAGAGAAGGATTAGAGCAAGGCTGGCAGCTCGCGAGCCTCCTGCCCTGGAGTTTCTGGGCTTTGCCAGCAGCGAGCATCGCGGTGAGCAGCTTGTGTCTGCTTTGCTGTCTGTGCCTTTGAGTGGCTTTACACTTTCAAGTGGGAACACGTCCTCTTAACATCAGCCTTGTAGCCCAGAGGTGCGTTTGGTGTTCAGCTGCTGGTTGCTGCCCTTCCTTGCTCCTAAAGCAAGTGCTGGGGGTTGTGATAGCTCCACTGCTTTGCCTGATGTTGTGAGGTCTTTGGGAACTGACTGCGGTTCGCACCCGAGGGCTATGTCCTGAGCTGGTGCTGTCCGTACCCTGCAGACTTGGCAGGCAGAGGGCTGGTGCCAGCTGGATGCTCACCCAACCCACTGCCAGGATGGTGATTTGCATCCCTCTCAGGACACAATCCTCTCCTTCTGAGAGCACCCCGGGGACCGGTGGGGACAGGGCAGCGTGGTGGGGACAGCTGCAGGCTCTCCTGCACCATGGCTCACCCTCATGCAAGACAATTATGTCTGGAAGGGGCCTGGGTCCCAGGAAACTGCATCTGGCACGGCCACTCCAAGATGTTTGCCAGTTTTTCTTCAGGACCACGCATGCGAGGGGCAATGACTGTCCCACTGTCACCCTCCATCTCTGGGGGAAGAGACATTCCTGCTGCCAGTGACAGCAAAGGAGAGGTTTGCACGGAGCTGAAGGAGACTGAGGGCTCTGCACATAGCAGCAGTGATGCTCTGCATGCTGTGCTTGTCTATCCTGCCTCTGCTCATTTTCTGCTTGCAGAGCACACAGGCAGAGCTGGGTCTGTGCTTCTGCCTTTTCGCTGAAAACCACCAGGGAGCGAGTTTTAGCATTTAGAAGCCCGGTTTGAAGGAGAACAACGAGCCCCTGGTTGGCTCATCAGCCTGTACGCTGAGTTTGGCTCCTTTCCCATCCCTGATGGCCCGGGTGGCCATGGGAACGCCACTTCGTCTTTCATACCTCTGTCCTCAGAGTAGTCGGAGGAAAAACGTAATGTTCTCCTACCCCACAGCGTAGGGAGGGTAAATGCTTTGGGACTGCACTCAGAAAACACAGCAGAGGGGCTTTAACCTAGGAGAATCTACTACCAGAGTAGTTAAGTGCTCAGGGTGCCCGGTCTCCAGCGTAATTCAAATACTAGGATAAAACCTAACAGCGCTGAAGGCTGCTGCACGTGTGTTTGAATGAGTGTTCGTGGCTGCTTACTGCAGCTGTGTCGTGGTCCCAAGAGCTGAGGGCAGTGCAGGGAGCATCTCTGCTGTATGCAGTGGGTCCAGCGTGACTAAAACATGGCGTTGTCCTGTTGCACGGGTGGCAGACCCCTTCTGATACCTCTGTGGTGGGAACGGTGCTGCTTTGTGGGATCCACGTCAGGCCAGTCCCAGGGCTGGGGGACTTGGCTCCAAATCAGGTGCTAATCCATCAGTCAAGGGTTTTTTGCCCCGGTTTGTAATGTTCTTTTACAGCAAACCTCCATCCTCGCTGACTTGAGATTCAGGGAGAAAACACAAGAAGAACAGACCTCCTGTGGGGGGGTCTGTCCTCTGCGGCCACCTCCGTGGGGTTTTGGTGCAGAGGGAGGATGGTGGAGCACATCGCCTTCTCCCCTGTGAGACCTGCACCGATATCCTTTCCCTCCCACCTGCAGCGAGGACTCCAGGAGCTCCCCAAGCCCACCCTGTACGATGAGGTCTGGTTTGGCTGCACAACGCCTTGGGCTATGGGGCAGAGACGCAGCCCAGAACCAAACCCTTTATTGCCTCAGAAAGCCGGGCTTTGCGTGCCCCTGTAAAAGATCTCAGTGTGGGAAAGAAATGTATGCCCTAAGACCTGAGTGACTCCAGATCCTAACTTTTGGGGACTGTCTTTAAAATCCACCACAGCAAGATCTCAAAAATGCGCCCATTTAAACGCAAACCACAGCAATCAGAGCGGGTTTTGGTGCCCCACCGGCACATGCCTCCCGGGATCGCGTCACAAACCGGGCACCACAACCGGGCCCTGGCTCTCCCGGGGGTCCTGAGCTGCCCAGCACCAGAGTTTTGGTCTCGACGAGGTGCTTTAACCCCACATCTTCCCCCCCCCGGAGGAGCACAGCTGGGAGCAGGGCGAGCAGAGAGCCCCGACCCCAAACGGGGGCACCGAGCTCGGGCCCCCGCACCCCGCACACTGCGGTAACCGCCACAGCTCCACCGGCCGGGCCCGGCGGCTCCTCCGGGCCAACACCACCCCCTAGCGGGGCCGTGCCGTGACAGGGGGGCCTCAGGAGCTGCCTGGGTAATGGTGACCCCCAGCCGGCCTCTCCCCTCCACAGGGACCCCCCTCTGTGACGAGGGGACCCTCCTGCAGCCCCCCGAGCCCCCCAGCTACGCCCCGTTAGCCCGCGGGGGCAGCGCTGCCAGGGCAGGGTCTGCGGGGCTGGAGGGCTGCAGGCTTGGAGACCCCCCCTCAGGTTTTGCCTTTGGGGTGTGGAGAGGGGGCTGTGGGGTCGGGGGGAGCCCGGTCCCGTCTCTGGACCCCCTCTGCAGCCCAGGCTGTGCTGCCACAGGCATGGCGGCAGCGTGACCGAGCCTCTTCTCCTTCTTGTTTTGCGCAGAGCTGATCTCATCGGGGCCTACCAAACACATTAACGACGTCGAAAGTAGCCTACTTTAAGAGGAAATATGCAGAAGAAGAACATTTACATCAAGATTGCCATGAGTATTGTCCAAAAGTGAGTAGCTTTCTCCTTCCAGCTCCCGTCCTCCCTCGGTGTCATTCCTCCGTACTAAAGACCCCTTTGATGCTCTTTGCTCCCCAGCACCTGATACTACCCGAGGACCGGACTTGTATTCTAAAACTTTCTCTCCAGAAACTCCGATTCCTGGAAGACCCTGAAGCCTACCTCCGTAGGTCTGTATTAATTAACAATCTGTTGAGGAAGATTCACCTAGAGACAGAGAGGGAGAGCTATGAATACTTTAAGGAGGCTCCGTGTTATAGGACTGCTTACTCTGACGCACGAAAACGGCTGAAGTTTATGGTACACGAGTGCTGTTCCCAGTCGCTCTATTATGAAGAGCTGCATTCGTATCGTATCGTGCCTTATTCTGCAGAGAACGCCGTTTACGGAATGGGCTACACAAGCAGCCACTTGGAGCAAAATTCTCAACTGCTTATTTATAAAATGAATTAAAGTAGCTGTTAGACCCACCTATGTTTGTTTCTGAATGCTTGAACTGCTTATTGAGGTGTTGAGATGAGGCACTAATTGCAGAGATACTTAATGATCAAGCCGGGTGCGGTAGGAGCTGAGCGGGTGGCACTTTGAAACCCACTCGGCAGCCCTGGTGTTAACCCCGTGGCTATGAAGTACCTTGGCACACACACAGAGCTGGTGCAATACACAGGTCCTTACCCGCCGAGGCTGTGTGCAGCGTGTTGTGTAGAAGCAAAGCCGCATTTGAGTTCTCTGTGTGTAGATACAGACATTGAAAATCACTTTGCAGTTAAATTCTGCCATCCCTGGCGGAAGGGAAGCCCCCAGAGTAGCAGAATAGTCTAACAGTGAGGAGTAAAAAGCAAGTTATTTACATAAAGGCATAGATAGAAAGTTTCTTTGAGGAAATGTTTGGAATATGAAGGAGTCAGTGCCAAAGGAAACAGCCTTTTGCTTAGGATTTTCAGAGACTAACTCGCCTGCTACTTACAAGACACTCTATACTGAGATCTACAAGGTTATTATTTTTTTTTTAGAATAATTGCATTCACCTTTTTACATATTATTATCTCTTAGCTGGTATCTATTTTGCTATTTTAATGCAGAACAGAATGACTCACAGGAAAAATTGTTTCTTCAGCCCGCCATCAGTGTTTCCTTAGCTTCATTTGATTCTTCCCCTAGTTGTTTCCCTGATACTTTTCTGCATGCTAATTTGCTGTTTGGCCGGAGGTTCACATTGGTGCTAGGGAATAGACAGTCATTTATTTTTACGTGGAATAAACAAGGCAGAAAAACAACCATAACTCCTATCGATAGAGAATGAATGTACGTGACAGATGCTAGTAAAGCCTCAGAGATTCTCCTGATGAAGCTACTCAGCATTCGTAATAGTGTTTCAGGTCAAGTGAAATGTCTAATTTCAATCTGGGAATTAACTTTAGGATATGTAAATATATATTTCGCAAGCTATGAAATGACATGAGAGGCGTTCAGCAAATCGATGACTACAAGTGGAAAGTTTTATAGCTGCCAAAGCTATATCATGAAAATACCAAAGAGTAATATAAGGGAAAAGATGATGCTCCAGCAATGGGGTCAAAAGCAAAGATTGCACTATAACCTGTGGAAATGTGATTGATGAGCCTGTAAATTATCAGTTACTGATACACCTGCTGTTCACCAGAGGGTGGCTCGCAACCCAGAATCACTGAACAAATACGCAAAATGGGCCAAAGCCTGTCCTAGAGGGCTGTTGGTTTCCAGTGAAGAAATTGGCTTTGCCTGGCTGGCTATCACCCCCGCAGCTTTAAAGCAAAGTAGGTAACAGCACACACTCAGCTGGAGGCAGATATGTATCTAAGAACCTGATTTTTTTAAATTTTTATTATTATTTTGAAAGGCTTGTCTCATGCAGGTCTGGCCAATGCTATTTCTGAAGCATTATGGAGTACGAACAAATACCATTGCTTTACAGGGATGTGTTTAGTGTAGGATTCCTCCTGTAACCCTGCCCGGAGCATCTTAGTTGTGTGTGTTGCACATATCATCACAGCTGTCAGGCACGTGTTCGTAGCGCAGGAAGAAAGATAGGAAGGCAAGAGCAGAAAGTGTGAAGAGCAAAGTCAACTCCTACATCAGCAGTTGGAAGCAGGACAGGTTTAGGGGATAGAAAGGAGCAGTTAAACGCAACTTTTTAATGAGAAAAAAATGCAACAGCTTATTTCAAAACAAGGATAACCTGCAAACTGGGGAACACAAACAGCACAGGTATTGCAGTGAGGTTGGAAAAACAGGGCAGCACTGTTTTTGGGAGGTTGTTATGAATGTTCAGGCTGTGAGAAGCAGCTTTTGTTTTTGTGTTGAGGCAGGGTGTATTTCTTTGCCTCTTCCAAAAGGTGTCGTCAGCCCCTTGCTGTGCAGCACAGGGGGCTATGCCTCCCTCCCAAAAAACTCGTGCTGGGCCCTGTTCAGGGAGTCTCCAGCTATGAGGATCTGTGTCCAGCTCGACAGGGGTCAGCTGAGAGAGGCTGGCTAATTGCTAATTGCCAGCTGGGTGCATCAGTCCTCCTACCACAAGCAGAAGCTGGAAGCCAACCCCATGCTGCACAGGAGGGGGCTGATGGGTGCCATGAGAGGTGCTGTGAGTCTCTGGGGGAGCTCCTGGCCCCTGGGATCCTCCTGGGGACACAGAGACCAGGCCTGCTGGGTGTTACAGAGCAACTATTCCTCTTGTCTGGTGTTTCAAAATATGTAACTTGCTGCTCTGAAGTGATGCAATTTATACACTTTTTTGTTCTTTGTGTGCTTCTGCCTGAACTCATAGTGATCTAGCTACTATGTGAAATGCTAAAATGCTTTTGTTTTACCTCTGACCTGCTTTATTATATTCATACGATGGTCCTGGCCTGAAAAACAAACTTTTTACATAAAAAAATGTTGCAATGGAGTAAAAAAGCTCAGTAGGGTTAAAGCCTTTAGCCTCACCTGAAAAAATAGCAATGCCCCTGTCAGATTCAGCTCTGAACACTGATTTCCTTGCCCGCTGAAAGGGGCAGGTACTTTCTTGCCTATGGAAAGCTTCTCTGATAACATGCTGTCTACTGAACAGGTACAACAGATGCAGATCTGGATCAGATAACAAAACTGCTTGGGCTACCCATGAAAGAGGGTAATGTTTTACTCGTGTTTTTCTCACGTGTTGTTCTCTTGAACAAAATACATTGTCTGATTTTTAATTTTATTTATTTCTACTTGCTCTAGGAGCTGTTAAAAGAGATCATTTGTTTCTAGAAAACTCTGGTTGACTTTTTGATATGAAATTGAGTTAAAGGTCCACAATTCTAACTTATTTTGAGTCTACACAAGTTTTTGTTGCCTTCTGCTTCACCCGGTGATTTGTGCTGTTGAAAAGTGGTTCTGAAACATTCAACTTCAGTGCTTAAGAAACATAATTTTCGGAGTGATAAAGAAGTAGAAAGGTGCAGTAATATTGCAAGTTGCTCCCGAAATATTTAATTTGACACTTTTTTGAATTATGTGCTGATTTTATCATTTAGTTGCCAAGCTACCAGGTACCGGCGTTTTTAATACAGCTTCCTACAGTGATTTTCCTGTTCTGGGGTTTGTAGCTGCAATTCAGCTCTTCTAGCTTCTGATGTGTGAATCTGTCTGTAGGTGGTCAAATTTCGGTGATAGATATATTTATATATTCTACTATGACTGCGGTAGGAGCTCCCACACACGGGCTATGTTTGCACTGGATGTAAAGAAAAGTCCTTTCTTCCCTTCGACTCAGTTGCCTTGGAGATAGCGCGTTCATCAGAGACGATGCGGGGCGACGCGGACAGAGCTGGTAACAGAGAGCTGGTAACTTTGCCAAGGACTGGCTTAGGACAACCCCTTGTCATCTCGGAACAGCAGCACACCTGGCTGTAAGTAGCGTTTCAAAGAGTTTCAAAGAGCTTTCTCTGTGCCGCTTTCCCCAACCTGGCTGGGAATGCCGGACCCAAGCAGCGCCGGTGCCACCCGGAGCAGCAGCGGCTGTGGCAGGAGGCAGCCTGGCCCAGCAGGAAATCAGCTTTGGTGCAGACATCCCAGGATATTAGGCCCTTGATCCTGCAAACACTTCGGGTCTTGCCCGAGTGTCTCGGCGCGCATCCTCCGGCTGCAGCCAGGGAGGCTCCTCGTGTGCTCAACGCTCAGCATGTGTACGGGCGAGCGGGGCTGGGGCTGCCCTGCACCACAGACGTGCTCCTCAGTTGCCTAATTATCAGTGAAAAGTGATTATAGAGCTGCCGCTTGAGTTCTTGGATACGTTTATATTGCACTGTAAATGGAACTTTTGTTTTCGATGAATGTGTTGAGTATACATACGGACTATCGTGCCTTAAAGTCCCATCCTCATACGAGCCTTTGTACATGTCCTGTAAAAACCGCAGCCCGTGTTTAGCTGATAACTCTGTGCACTCCATGCAGATCTGGCTCCGTACTCAGCAGGGCCTTGGGAAGCACGACCCTGACCCCAAAGTTTGCCATGAACACAGAGGGCGTTTGGCAATTCCCTCTTCTCGTCTTTTTTTTTTTTTTTTTAGACTGCATTCCTCCTCGTGGTTCACGAAATTTCTCCTTTTCCAGTTTCTGCCATAACCGGGTTCTGCGTTACCTGCAATGCTAGCGCCCCTCCCGCAAACTCAAAAAGTTGTAAAAAAAAAAAAAAAAAAAAAAAAAAGTTGTCTCCAGCTTTTCAATGCCATCTGTACAGCGCTCTCTCAGCAGGGAATCAGAAATGCAGATAATGATGTTGTCAAGTATATCATCGTATATTTGACATGGTTAACAAAGCAGGAAAGGGAACACCTATTTCTGCTAGAATGCATGAGCCTGCATTATGGTAAATACATGGTGATTATACACCACTTAATTGGAATAATACCGACTGGTTCTATGATTAAAAATGGCTTTTTAATGTTTAAAATTACTTGGGACCTGACTAAAGGTTTTTATGAAATTGTTTTCTAAAGTGAATAGTAGAAAAATGTAAATGTATTTTAAATATACATATAATGTGCATGTTATTAATAAAGATCTATTTCTATTGAATCTGATGGGCTCTCATTGAATATATGCTCTTTGGTTTATAGGAAAACACACAGAATTACTAAAGAACTAACACCATTCTAACACCGTCAACACCCTGAAAGTTTTTAAACCTACATATTCCTTGAGGGACCTGCATGCCAGCTTGCCCATGGGCTGGAGAGACCCTTCTCATTATCTTTATTTACTTTATTTAAAAATGTGCAAGGGCCCATTTTTCTAATAACATTCTACAGGATGCTGAATGATGCTGAAGAAGGGTCAAAGATAAGATAGGCGGCTATTGGAGCAGTTCAGGAATAAGGGATTTTTTAACTAAAAATCCTGATTATAATGGAAAGATCCCCTCTCCCTTGTCCTTCCAGCTTTTCTTTGGGATTTTCTTTTCCCCTGAAGAAGCTGAAACAAAATTCTGGAACTATTTTAGTGTTACTGATAAGGAGAAATGTTTATAAAAAGATGAACTTTCCTCCTGTGCAGGATGGGAAGCTGGGAGGAGCACCTCGAAGCAGCTGCAGGGCCGGGTGCTTCAGCCAGGGCTTGGGTACCGTCGGGGGCTGGCAATTTTTTGGGACCTGAGCATTGCAACCACTAGCCTTAGGCACAGCTGTAAATCATCCTCCTGCTCCAGCTGTGCTGCCTGAGGAGCCAGCAGCTACAGCTGTGTGTTGTCAGCCTGGTGACTGCCCTGAAACCACCTGTGCCGAGCCCCCTGCGTACCTTGTTTGAGCTGGATGCTACCAGGGGGAAGCAGCGACCACCCAGAACACGGGGTTTTCTTTATCACTGTTACATCCCGGGCTCCGTGCATTTCAGGGCTTAATTAATTCAGGCCCTAAGATCAGCAGCTCCATCCCTCAGGCTAGGTGATGCTTTGAGCTCCTAGCTGGGGCCTGCTCCAGAGCATCCTCCTGGTTTTTGGGGCACAGCGGGACAGTCCATGCTGCCTGTGGGCTGTGGTGCTGCTGATGGCTGATTATCCCCAGCTGGGCTGAGTGGTGCCAAATCACAGCTCTTAGCAGGGCAGGGAGACCGTGCTGAAACAAACTGCTTGGTGGAAATCGTTGCCATTTCGCAGCAAGAAGGGCTGCGTGTAACATCTGCTGGTGGGGAAGAGGAGGGAGGAGAAGACCCTGTAAGGTGCCAGCTTCCCCAGCAGGACAGCTGCTTTCCCCCTCCCTCACTCGCATCTTTTTGTGATGCTGGTGCGAGCTATGGGTTTTTTTGGCATGTCCCCAGATGCTGCTGGGGTCACCAGTACTGTACCAGAGAGCATTCCCAAAGGAGGCTGCGCCCTGCCCCACGTGGATGGGGTTTATCCCAAATTCAGCAGCACAGAGAGGGGCTGCAGTCCCCTGTTGATAATAGGGCCGGAGTGGTCTCAGCTCCACAGCTGTCCCCCCAGAGCCTCTGCATGGTCTAAGCACAGGTGGAAAAATGTGTAATTTCAGAGGAAAACCATATCTTGATCATGTCAATGCTGAGATTACCAAGGGGGATGCAGCCAGGACAGGGACATCAGCTCCTGCCCGGGCAGAGGTGAGGGAAATGCCCGGCCCTGGGTTTGGGGGCGAGCACAACCCCTGTGAGCGCCACGATGGCTTAGGTGTCCTGCAGGGCATGGTGTGCGTCACTGCAAGTCCTGCGTGGCCAGGTCCAGAGACCAATACCATTTGCTATTTTTTTTAAAAAAAAACAACTTTTAATTTCAGGCTTTTTGCCTGAAGATGGCACTGCTGCATTGAAGGATGGCAGGAAAGTTGCTGTAATCTCCCTGTGCCAAGCTAGAGCCGGCCTGGTGGCTCCTGCCCCGGTTTGGGGGCAGCCACGGGGGCTGTCAGCCTCAGCTTGAAGGACCCCCAAACCCACAGGCAGGCAGCCCCAAACCCAGACTGCTTTTGGAGCAAGCTCTTTCTGTTTCCTTAGCTTTTGGACCCAGTGCCCAAACTTTGTTATTTCTTTGCAAGCTCTTTCTCCTTGATTTCCTATGGAGGTGTGCTGAATAGGTGATGCTGAACACTGTAACAAAATGCAAGGAGCTGCTCCAATTTATCTACACCTTCACGTGCTAGCAGTAAAAGGATGGATGGGAACATGCCCCAGGTACATTTTGATGCTCTGCCCAGGCATTCACATGGTTTAAAACAGGGTGGCCAGAGCCACAGGGGCTGAATGATGATGGCTGTCCTGTGCCCTGTCCCCCCACCCTCCTTCTCCTCTCTCTTCTTGAAGGACCTGAAGTAGCAGCAACTAATCCCTGTGCTGTGCAGAAAGGAATTGGTCTATTCTGGGGGAAAAAGCCCCTCGCTGGCCAAAATGTCGTAGGTCTGTCTGAGCATCATTGCTGGCTCCTCTTCAGTGCAGGGGCGATGGGAGAACAACTGCAAGCACAGCACGTGAAATGGTGGGGATGGGGACTGGGCAGGGACATGCAAAAGGAAAAAAAAGGAAAAAAAAAAAAAAAAGGAAAAAGCAAGGGAAAAAAAAAAAAAGAAAAAAAAAAAAGAGGAAAAAAAGCATAGCTGCTTGTGTATATTTTCACCACTGGAGGGCTGCATCTACCTGCAGACTTTAAGTAGGTTACATCAAACCCAGGGCACCTGTCACCTCCTGAACTGTGTTGTACAAATGTAACTGGGGAGGGCTAAAAAGCAGGAACTGTTTCCTTCGGGGAACAGCCTGGTTGAGACCTTTGACATGCTGTGGTGAAAGAGCTCCTCTCCCTGCTGGAAGCTTCGGGGTTAGTTTTCAGAAAGGCAGTGGGTTGGGAGGGAAGGAGAGAAATTGTTTCAGGATAGTGGGGCTGTGAAAATCAGGAGCTTTAGAGTATTTGGGGCTGTGCTCCCTCTGTCATACATAATCCTGGGCCCATCAGAGGCAGAGTCCTGGCTCTCCTGAGGCAGACACATATTTAAATGCCGTGCCCATGCTCTTTGGTGGGTCCCTGAGCCCCGTCCCTCGTTTCCCCCCATGGGCTCAGGAGGTTTCCATCAGCTGTTTTTCTGGTTAACTCACCGGAGTGAGTTTTTTTTTTTTTTTTTTTATTTCAGCCTCACACATCCTTTGCAGATTTCTATTTCAGCCCTCAGTTCCTCAGGCTGACTAACGAGAGCTCTGCTTGGACTGCAGAGGGCAGCAAGTTGCTCTGAGCGAAGCAGCCTTCATCCCGAGCTGGTTTTAGCAGGTGCAGGGGTGCTGGGGAGGGGTGCTGGGAGCAGGCACAGCTCTGCAGGGCAAGGAGCGAGCAGCAGGCAGGGCTGCGGGCAAGCTGGGGCTGGCAGGCTGAAACCCTGCGAGTGCTCCCTCGGTAAAGCCTCCAGCAGTGGGTTGCAAGTGCCTGCAAGCCCTCTGCACCTGCATGTTCGATGTTCCTGCCTAGGTGTCGGGTAGGAAGCCGTGCAACTGTTTCCATAAAAGCTTTTGGGGACTTCTTAAAGGAATCTTTCACAGAACTTCACATTTTGGAAAAGGCCATTTTAGATCAGAGCTTTTTGTGCCGTGCACTTCATCTCTCTCTCCCTCCCCTCCCAAATGACCGTGTTGCCTTTAAGCTCCTTTGAAAAATAGCAGCTTTGATAAATAAATCAGACAGCACCGCACTTCAGCATCACTAATGGGACCTGCTGCTGGTCAGTGAACGCAGCGCTTCCTTTGAAACCTTGGCAGAAAGGGAACCAGTTATGTTATGTGCCTCGTGTCTTGGTGGCATTTATATTTTTGAATAAACTTCATTTTTATTTTTATTTTTTTCTTTCTGGGAATTCATGGAACTATTTTCTTCTGCATAAGCAGAAGCTGGGTGTGTATGTGCTAGGAGAAGCAGCCTTGCAGCTCTGTTGGTTTCTCCTAAACCTCTTCTGGATCTTCTAGAGCTTCTCCAGTCCTGTTACTGGTGGTAGCGTCTCTCTGTGTACCAAGTAATGACCGACACTGGTAGGAAGGAGGCCAGTAGCGCTTGCTGTTTAACACAGGTTCACTGCACAAGCTACTGAAGCCCAGGTAGACTTGGACTGGAATAGCAGAGCAGCGTGATTGCTAGGAAAGTTTATTTCATCCTTTTTATGTGATTATTCTGGGGGCTTAGCTAAGCTCAGCAGGAGCTGCTGGGTGAGATGTTTTGGTAAATTCCTGATGGGGTTCCCTCTTTGGCACCATGTCAGGGGGCAATGCAGGACACCTCCCAGAAAGCATCCAGTCTTGGTGTGGAGGCTCTGCCCTTTCCAAGTCTGTCCCAGTGGCCACCACCACTGTTATGGGTGCCTTTTTTTATTTTTTTTTTTCCTTTAAATCTCTTTAAGTGTCTCGTTTCTAATTGGAACTGGTCTGGACTCAGCTTCTAGCCACAGGCATTTTGTTAAACCTTTCTTCTAGATTAAGAATCCCTTTTAAGTGCCTGTTATCTCCCCCATGTGAAGACAGTGTAATCAAGTTGCCTCCCAGTCTCTGCCTTTTGAGACTAAACAGATTGAGCTCCCCGTCTGTGGCTAAAAGGCCTTTTCTAAACCTTCCATCAGAGCTTCACTTGGGCATCTGGGGCTGAAATGGGACTGTAATCACTAAGTGAGTCTTAGGCTAAAGTGATTTTCTAAAGCATGACACGAAGCATTAAGGATTTCGTGGCCAATACAGAGTGAAGTCTCCTTTATCCAGTTTCTTTACTCTTGTCTTTTTATGTTTGTCTCAGTGTTTTAGACGCTAAGATGCAAAATTGGTTCTGGATCCACCACCCTACAACACCAGGCGACAGGTGTGTTGGCTGGGGCTGTGGATCCCTTCGTCAGGACCAGAATATTAAATGTTCTCACAAATTTCAGGCCACACTGGAGAAAAGAGATGAAGACAGATATGCCTGCTGGTAGGGGTGGGGAGGCAGCAAGTTCAGCTTTGAACTCAGGAAAGCCTAGTGCTCAGCCTGGCTGCTGCAAGCCAGAGTGATTGCTACAGGGCAGAAGGTATTAGACAGAAGGTTATATCGGTTCCCTACTGGGGATAACAGTGCCTTTCTCATTGCCTTACCTCTGCGAAGAAAACAGTATCCTGTACTCTGACATGAAATTCTCCATTGGCAAGATATCTGATTTTTTTCCCTATCCCAAGGGTATAGAAAAATACTGCATATTTACAACAACAACAACAAAGCATCCAACCTTTTAAAGAAAATTGACAGGAGAAATATCCCACCTTGTACGCTGCTCAAGCCATTGCATGTAAGCCACCCCTGTGTATTGAGATCTCTGGAGCTCTGTGGATTGTGCAAATTCCTGGTGCCTCAGTTCTTGCAGCCTGTGCAGGGCTCTTCCAGGCAGCAAAGGTGTTGGGCACCAGCGTTGATCAGGAAATCCTAAACCTGGGAAATCGTACCCTGCCCCTGTAATCTGAACTTCAGAAATTCTGAACTCTTCTGTCATCAATGCCAGAAGCTGCCACTGCAGAGCAAGAACAGGAGAAATGGTTAATGGTTGTTAAATCAAGATTAGATTAATATTTGTAGTGCTGTAACTGACAAGGAGATGATCTACCTTTACACTGATACTGAAAACCCATCCTGATCCGTGTCACAGAGGCTGGATCTGCTCCCCTGCAACACCTTGCTTTACAACAATGCTGTCCAGAACTCATCTGTGCTACAAAATTCCCATGTTGTAAAACTCCTGCATGTAAAATTCAGGTGACTTCAAGTGGTCACTAAGGCGTGTTGGATCCTTCTTTTGAAGCAAACTTCTGCTGGCTCAGTGCAGGCTTAAAAGTTTGTGCAATGTGATGGGGATTGGGAACGGAGGAGTAAATTAAGACCAGGAATGTTGGAGTGGTGACTTGTCACACAAGTGAGTTTGTGCAGGTGGCATTGCTACTGGCTGACTCGTTCCTGGGGATGAAGGAGAAATGCAGAGAGGAAGTAAAACCAAAATATTGCCCTGTGCAATAAGAATTACAGTGGTATTGCTGTATGTCTAGTTATGCTCTCAACAGCATCTAAGTGTGCAAAGAAGCATATCTCATACGCTCGTATTACCAGTAGCTCCTTTCCCATCCTGGTTAGTTGCTGGCTTATATTCCTGTGTATCTTTTATCAAACACGGTAAGAATAAAGCTCCAAGATTATTAATTACTGTATCAAGAACATAACAGGCAAAGTCTCTTTTTACCTAGTAGCTCCCCTGCCTTCCTTTCCCTGCCTTGGGAAAAACAAAACAAAACAAACAAAAAACCACATATACAAGCTCTCAAGCTTTCCTTGTTTGTGAGTTAAAAAACATCCAACTCTCTGTTGTTGCCAAATTATTTTTCTAGCTCCAAATTAAAGAGAGGCCTAGGACTGAAGGACAAGACCCAGAAATATGATGATTGTAAACGAAGCCAAAGGTAAAGCTTTGGGTCTGGCTTTTTGAGGGGGAAGGAAGAATATATGCTCACCAATTTAGAAGAATAAAGTCAGGCATACTTCACCTCTCTGACAGGGTCAATGAAATAGAGAGTTTTCTTTCTGGAGACCATTAAAGTGATGCAAATTATGAAACAGAAGAGAGCACTTCAGAAATACATGTGTAAATATCACTGTCTACAATTCTAACTCATTGTCTGTTTTGGTGAGTTATGTTAATTAGCAAGCTTTGATTTCCTAGCGATAGCTCTTCTAATGAGAATACCTTGCAGCTTCCTGGTGGGCAACTGCAGTCAAACATTTATAACAAGCAAATGTGTTGGCCGTTGCATGTCACAGTTAGCATGTGGCCATGACTGTTTTGCAAAACAAAATGTCCCTTAACGACTCATTAAGTATTATTTTCTACTTTCTGTCTGATTCTCATTAATTTGTCAGCTCGAGACTTTTCTCTTTCCACTTTGTTCTTGCTCTCTCTGAGAAGCTTCTTCCTACCTGTCTAATCTCAGCCAGCAGAAAAACCTTTGCCAGAAAGCTGTGCCTTGAAATCCTCCCGTGACAGTGAAAGGATGAGCTGGTTGCTCATATCTCAGCTGGAATCATCACCGGAGGCAAATTTCCAGGTGTGAAAATTTGCTTCACCCTGATGATGCTGAACACTCCCAGTACGTTCTGCTCCCAGACATGACTGTGGCAGTGGCTGTGCTGCGGAGCTGCTGTGTGACTGTCCAAGAGCCAACGTTTTTACGTTTTTACACAACGTAAAAACTGCCTGTCCCAAAGGTGAAACCTTCAGCCTCTTTGGAGTAGGCCGGGGAAAACACAGATGGATTGCATTTGGGAAAAATTGGCTCCTGCCATTCATGGGAATAAATTCTTGTCCAGGGTGTCTGGTGTGTGACAGTGAGCAGGGTGACCCTTGTCTTAATAAGCAATATTACAAGCTGGATTTTTTAATTTTAATTGATTTAGTGCTCGCCTATTTTTGGAGCACTTTACAGCTCTGCATTTCTGTTTCAATGCTGCCGCCTAATCTGAGGAACCACCGTGGTAATAAATTCACAGATAACTTCAGCTTGGGGCCGAGCGAACTTTTTGGGAAGAATGAAACAAAACAGAGAATTAAGTGGTAGAAACCTACAGGGTCTGTTTATTATATTTTTGGTGAAGGAATTAAGTGCATAAAAGTGCTCCTTGCTTTGGGTTGTGTCTCCAGTGCTGTGTTATACACAGGAGCCCTACAACTGCAATTTGTCATTCTCTTGTAGCTTGTGCATGGTCCGATTTTAATCCTCCCTGTCCTGCAGCCTGTGATGTGTTCCTGTTGGGTCCAGCTCCAGATAGGAACAACCCCAGGGTCTCCCAGTGAGCTGGGAGAGCTGTGTGCAGAACCTGCTGTGTGCAGAACCTGCATTTGGGCAGGAAAAGCCACTTCTGGGAGCTAACCTGAGGGTTACTGATGAAGATTTGATGGTGGAATAAAGCAATTATATAGCCCTCTGTGCTTAAATGGGGGTGTCAGGAGTGATGTTCATTACCTCATTTCTCCATTCCTCCTTTGGCTTCACTCTCTCTCCATGGGCCTCATATTTTCAAACCATGCTCTGGCTGGGTTCAGGGCACTGTGCTGCTCCAGCATCCCAGTGCCAGCCTGGGTCAGCCCTGTCCCTCTGACGGACCCCTGATCCCTCTGGCATGGGGACCGATGCTTCCCCTGGCTGGTGGCAGGGTGCAGACCTTGGAAGGGATGTCCCCGTGAGCACCGGTGATACAAGGATACAAGCCACCACTCTGAAACAACAGCGCACAGGAGCACATGCAAAATGTGCTGCTTTCCGCTAAGGGAGAGGAACGACTTCCACAAAATGAGAGTGGAACAGTGCTGAACTCGAGCAAAGAGCTGAATTAATCCCAGCTCCATCAGGGCGCTGGGAGGATTGAGCAGACGATGGAAAATGAACTCCTGCTGTGAGCTGAGCCAGCACCCGGCTGAGGAGGTGCTCTCCTCTCTTCCAAGAGACTGGCAAAAGGATTTTTCTCCCCCTTGGAAGTAAGGTGGCTTTTCAAACGCGAGGAGGAAGATGACAGTAAACATATGTTCTGCTCTCTGCTAGCTGCTGTCTGAGGTTTCGCTCCTCCTGTGTGCGACTGCTTCTTGATTTGTTTCCACACTTTTCTTGCTGTGCCCAAAAGCAGGAACAAAAGGGCAGAGGAACAGAAGAGATGTGAAGACCAAGAACAGCATTCACCACCCACAGGCCTTCCCTTTCTTTTTGTTTTATTTTTTAGCTAACATTTTTATGCTGGGCAGGGCCACATGTGATAAGAGGATTTATTGATCTAACTCCTTGTTCCTACTTAGTTACCATATCCTTTGGTTTCCTGCTTCTCCAAAAAGTATCTCACAGGCTCATTTCAGCCATCACCTGGAACCCTTCAGTCTCCAGGTTGGAGCTGCTTCTGCCCGTGCTACATTTGTTAGTAAAAAGAGAGATTTCTGGACCAGACACTGTTGCTTTCAGAGCTTTTGGCTTTCCATGCAACTGGCCCACAAAGGAGGTAGGTAGTAATTTAGGCAACCCCTGTGCAATCAGAGAGATGTTTTGAACTCGTTGCTGCAGTACATCCTACAGAAGAATTATCTCTTGGCTGGCAAAGGAGATGCCAAGGAATGTGCAGAAGGGCTGATGCAATGCTATTCTTCTCTGAAATGTAGCTGCTCCAGTGAAGTCTAAGAGGTTTCAAAATCCATGTGAGTTCTGGATCCTTCATGGGCAGACTTGGGCTTAGGGATCAGGTTTTAAATTGTGCCTCTGGGAGTTACAAAGGAAGAGAAAGAAGAGAGCTTGTTTTACAATCCGCTCTCTTTGTAGGGCTTAGAATCTCTTTGGTCTTGGTCAATCTTCCTGAGCCCTTAGTACAGCTTAGAGGTAGGAGCAGTCCCAAATGGATATAAAAACACTTCTGCAGCATAGTAAACACTGCTGAAATGTGGCTCTGGACTGTTATGAAATACAGCTCTTGGGAACGGTATATGGGACTCTACACATCTAATCTAATCTAATCCCTTATCTTGGGCTCAACAGCATTTGACTCATTGCTCATGCAGAAGGTGGAGGCTCCACTGCCTTCTCCAGGTGGTGTATCCCAGTGCCTTCATCTTCCTGAGCACGTGAAAGCTGTCCCTAGGGAGGCCTGCATTAGGCCTTAATGCACTTTAAGCCTATTAGTCTATTCCCAGTAGATAGAAGAGTTTTACAATCTTCATTTTCCTATTATCTTTCACATGTTGGAAAGCTCTTCCCTCCCCCTCTTCCCATCTTTTGTTATCTCTCCAGACTGCAGAAGCCGGAGCTGTAAATCTGTTTCTCAGCAGGCAGGCCTCAGACCTTGGAAAGGTCTCCCTCACTCCCTCTGGCTCTTACAGAACCACTGCTCAGGGGGAAATTCAGCCTAAATGGAGTTTACCTACGCTTAATTGAACTGAATTACCACTTGCACTGGAGGAGCTCCAGCACTACTCTTTGGCACCTCAGCAGTGCTGAAGCTCTGGCCGTCCCTGCTCTGGTGGCACTGGCAGGATGTACACAGGGTGGGCACACTGCCTGCTTTTTGAGAGGCTGTGCTTTACCTCCAAGGCTCTCTGAGGCCCAGAGGGGCCAAACCACCCTGGAGCAGTTCCTTGTAGCCTGCAGGTAGAGGCCCAACCCCCTGAGTATTTTCCCTGCATCTCCCATCAAAAACTCCTGTGGCTCCCCAAGGAAGAAGGACATGTGTCCTGCAAAACAGTGTCAGAGCACATTTGGATTTGTTTCCCTCACTCCCCTGTGTTATAAAACCATAATGTAGAGAAAATCCTGTGACCTTGGGTCACCTGAAGTCTTTACCATGTCACAGCCTGGGCTGTGATATCAGTGATACGACGTCCCTCTTGTCTCCTCAAGGACAAGGGAAGACAGACTCAGGGCAGCATTTGTTCAGTTCCTGCCTGCTCCTCGATCACATGCATCTGCCTGAATATTTTATTTGGTGAATACTAAGGCTGTTTCTACCCCAAGTTGAGTCAAAATGTGTCACGATGTGTCATGTCTGTGAGCAGCAGCAGGACCCAAGTCCTCTTCAGCAGAAATGTCACCTTCTTTCTCCCGGCTTACTCTTGCAAAACCACCCAGTTTGCCTCTTTGTCTGATGCTTTAACTTTTTTGGACTGCTTCTCCAACTCATCACGTGCTCCTCCATGGTCCCTGTGCCAGAGCTGCAGGGCTGCCATATATAGCAGTATTGGTGTGCTGCAGCAGGACTGAACACGAGAGCAGTCAGATTTATTTATTTCCTCTGACTGTAGCATTTGCCTTCTGGGCAAGCACTGGAGACCTGCCGTGTAAGCAGTTACCAGTTGAGCTCGAGAGCCAAAGTTCTGCAGTTGGAGATATAAACAGCCTCTTATCTCTGTGCTGGACACAGGGAGTGACCTATTTAACACGTTTACCACCCTGTTTTAAAATAGTTTTAAAAATTGCAAGTGCATGATGTAAAGATGTGCAGAGACAGTTCAAACAAATTTGGCTTGTACAGCTTCTGCTAAAATCAGTCTTTTTTTTTTTTTTCCCTCCCAAAAATGGTCGTCTTGGCTTGTTACTTGCCTGAAGGGTTAGTGCCAGATGGAATTTAATAGCAGGTACATAATATCCTGCTGTTTAAGGGTTTTTAAATTTTCCTTTTTTTTTTTTTTTTTTTTTTTTTTTTTTTAACAAAAATCCCAAACACCTCTTTTCCCTGTTCTTACTTTTTAGAGGGGTCACATCTATGAATAGTCAGGAGCTCAAATGGTGCCATATTCTGCTAATTTGTGGTGGTTAAAAATGGCCCTACCCTTTTCTCAGATGCTGTATTTTTTTTTTTTTGCTTGAGTTTCACTTTTCTTTGCAATAAGAAAAGTGAAAGTCCCAAGTCCTCCCAAGAATTTTACAGTTATCTTCCTACCATTACAGCTAAGTTAGTGGTGTTGCAAGTATAATGACCAAAAATCATCCAGTACTGAAGAAGAGCTACTTTTGCTCTGCCCACCAAGAATACAACTGCAGTATACACCTAACGCGTATACTAAAATCCTGACTCCCAGCATAAATTCTCTAATCCTAACCATCTTTTTTTGTATGTAACTTAATGTTGATTTGGCATTTACAGAGTGTGCATGGTTGCTGAGGGAATAAGAGACAGAGAGATTTTAGGAAATATTTTAGGATATAAAGGAAAAGTGGCCCAGTCTCCTGTCCCTGATGAAATTAACGGTTAGTCAAGGGCTGGGGTAGACTGCGGGGCATGTGTGTATATATATAAGACTTCAGGAAAGCTTCTTCCTGCTACCTACAGGACCATCTTATGGAAAAACAGAATATGGCCTGGACAATTCTTCCTTTAGGTGAGGAATTGCTCTTAGATGTGATAGGAATGCACAGAAACTCAGCATCTTGCAAACAAACAAACAAATAAAACTAGTTTTGTGCTCATCTTCCTCCTCTGCCACTCCAAATCAGAGAATAATTGTGTTAGGGACAGCTGAATCACCAACGTGTTCGCCTGTAAAGCTGTTTTTGCACAGACGTGCAGGTCAGCCTATTTAAGTGGTGCAGTGATCAAAGGCACGATGCACAGATTCAGCGTTGCTGCGTGCTGCATAGAAAGGCTGTGAGTAATTTGGGTCAACTAAAGTTAGAAACCGTCCCCCAGCTCACGAGACAGATGTGAGCTTTGAAGCCAGGGAGACTATCAGCAAGACAATCCAATAGAGCCAGCTTCCCCCAAATCCAATTTCTAATTTGCTGACTTGCTCCTGTTACTGGATGAGAAGGGTGGTCTGCCCAGTCCTGTGATCTGCCATCAACAGAGGCCAAAAACCAATACCAGAAGATGTAAAACACTTGAGTGAGTGATGTTGCAGTGTATTTCTGGGAACCTGTCCTTCCCGACTGAAGGAGTTTATGTTCAATTTAGAAGATCAAAGAAATGTAGGGCCCTTATATTTGCCTGCTCCATCTGATGTGGACTGTATGTATAACCATAGCTCTGTGTGGACTGTCCTCTTCTGTTTAATAAGTTGAGTATGCTTTGGCTTGTGACACCTTTTGGGGCTGGTGGCAGGATTTTTTTTCAATACAACCATTCCATACAGCTCAATGAGTCCTTTTCATGGAACAAATTGTCTTCTACATGAGGACGTTTATCTCTGCCTTGCACCGCAGATGGATGGTGCCTTGTTTGTGAACACTGCTCTGTCCCCTGGATGTCCCCCTCACCTTCATTAGCGTTTCAGAGGTGGTGGCTGTGGTTAAAAAGCACAGCAGAGGCCTGAGGAAATCCAGATCCCCAGGAAACTGGAAGGCACGGCTTTAATGAAGCTGCAGTTTTGAACCTGTGCATGCTCACTAACTCTGTGTCACTTTTTTTCCTGCCTGGGAGAAGATATTCAGCTCAGTTCCTTTGTGCTGTTTTGATGAGTAATCCTATTATTGGGGAAATCCCTGACGTATAGGTCTGGCTTTTCAGACTGCTCCCTTCTGCAGACTCATAACTTCTAAGTGATAAGACGACTGCACCGCAGTCTGTAATCCACATTATCAGTGAAACAGCCTCTGTGCTACAGATGTTATCTTACCTTTCCGAATAGTCTCATGGCAACACTCGCTTACAAGTCTCAGCCTAACGGATCACACTAGCAGCTTGGGCTCTTCTCTCTTTGCAAGTATTTTGTGCACCGACGTGGACACAAGCCAAGCACAGCCTGAAACAGAATCGCCAGGCAGTGTGGACCCATTCTGCCATGCCCAAATTTCTGTTACAGTCCAGCAAATGCCTTGATCCTGCTCTTGGTGTATTGATTTGGGCAAGTCAAGAAGTGAAACTCCTTCAGAGTGTCTAATGAGGGCTCGTACTGTGGTTTCTGGACCCGGAGGCTAACCCATGCAGAGGAGGCTTACTGCTGTGGATCATCTCCTGATGTTCATGCCTTCTACATCCGTGTGGCATTGACCTGATGGGTTGCCTTGGCCTGCACAGACAACTTCACTTCATTCCTGCCATACTGTGCTGGCAGAAGGACAGCACTTATGTGAGGCATGGGTACTGATACAAGCATGAAACATCTGCTTGTGTCTTCTTCACTATTCTTCCACAGGTGGAAGGGGATGGCTACCGACAAAATAAGGCTTTTCTGGAGTAGAGAGGTTGGAGTCAATTTTTCCCTTCACTTCTATGTCACTTTGCATTGAAAGAGGAGGAGGTGCTTCCTCCAGCATGCACAGATCCAGCAGGGAGTTACCGAGAGGACTACCTGAGAACAGGGTCATTGGGATATTGTAGCAGATGAAATGCCCAAAATCACAAATGTATATCTTCCTGTAGTGACGCAAAGAACACACCATTGTAGAAAGCTGGCTGCTTTCTAGTTCTTGACATACCACAGCATGGGTGTGCTAGAGGTCTTCAAATAAAAGCTTAATCCTACACAAACACGCCTCAGATCTGGCACCAAAGACGAAGCCAATATCTTTGCAGTATTTTATTTTATTTTATTTTATTTTATTTTATTTTATTTTATTTTATTTTATTTTATTTTATTTTATTTTATTTTATTTTATTTTATTTTATTTTATTTATTTATTTTTTTTCTCACCCCGTGAAAGCCACTAACATGTCTGACTTTAAATGCTCTCCAAAGATGCCTCCTGAAGTAGCCATGTAAATACTTAGCACAAACACTCAACATTAAACTGTATAATAGAAAGTGTTAGGCATGCTTAATACCAAGCAGTGTTGTAAATCAGGTCTATAATCTGAGCAGATCTGGTATATAATTAATCTCTGGGGACGCTCTGGGTAGCAACTTGCCAGTCGTTAGTCAGTGAACTCCCACAGGTCTCCATGGCTTGGGGATTAAGCTTTGTGTGTGAATAATCACCTAATTAATCACCTTAGGCAGGAGATTTAGAGACCTTGAGTCCTTGCTCTTGGAGCAGGTGCCAGGTGTGAACAGGATATGCCAAGGTTTCATTATATAGCTCAGTGCTTTCCAGGCTCTCTCTTTTGGAGGCCAGCCCCAGGTGGGTGTGCTCAGACTGTGTTTTGTTAGCACTGGGGAATGCAAAACTGATCACCAACAAGGGAGTGCTTTCTGTGTGCTTTGTGCTGCTGTCCTGAGCAGAAAGGGTGGCAGTGCTGGGAGGAACAAATCCTGGTTTCTTGTCATGGGTATGGTCCTAAAGCAGCAAGCTAACAGGGGTCAGGAGGAGTGCAGAGACAAGAAGGGTTTCATATCAGGTGATGCAGGAGGGTTTGGAAATCTTGTTTATTACAGAAGCAAGTCCTTGTCAGCCGTGAAAGGAGCCCAGACATCCCTGTATCTTGAGAACGATAAAACAACAGAGCCTTCTTCTAGCTTAATTTACAGGAAACTCTAAGGCAAAGGCCATGGCCCCGCAGCCTTACAGATACCTGAAGCTCTTTCTGACACAAGTTATCTGTATGTGAGAAATACTCTGCTAGAATTGATGTTGCCTTTTCAGGACAAAACATGGTTGTGAGATAAATGTGCTTCAGCCCCCTTTTGGGGCAATTTCACCTCTTGCCAAGGAGATGCAGCCTGTGTATTAAGTGCATTAAGGCCAGAATTGTTTTTTCTTTGGAGGTTTCTGCTGAATGCAAGGTGAGAGATGTCTCCTGGAGCTGAGGCACATCTTCTCCATGGGTTTTCCTCCCTCACCTGTGTTCACAGAAAGAAATTATCCTGACACCCTGATGAGGGCAATGCTTAGCCCTGTAACCACAGTCTGTAATTGCTGCTCATGGCAAAGTCAAGACTTAGCATCGTTTGGAAAAGTTTCACCTCCTTTACCATAGAAGGCTCTCTGGTAACAATGTCCACCTGGAGTACAGCTCAGACTCAGACATGACTGCATACAAGTGCTTATGGAAGCCTCTGGTTTCTTGGTAAACAACCTGTGGAGAGCTGTTCTGTCTTCTGTAACTTTGGCTGTTGTCTTAAATTAGAAACAAAATAGTGATGGAATCCCTTAAATACAGGATTTCAAACAAAGAAACTACAGTGTCTTTGAAACTTTTCAGTAGATAAACTTTAGAAGAAGTGTTTTCTAAAAATCACTCCCTGGAAGGGAACCATCTCTCAGTTTCTGCTCGTTCACTGTGCTGCAGCTTACTAAGTATTTTTAATGCACTTACAATGATGTAAGAAAGAAAAAATATATTAAAAAAAAATAATATATAATGGAAGCAAGTATCTGTTTCAATGGTACTTTTTACCACAATAAGGCCATGGATTTCATAGGCTTTTATTGTATTATCAATACAATGCTACAGCATTGATCCACAGCTATGGACAACAAACCAATTACTGTTCAGCTGACTCAAAGCAATTAGTTGGCTTAGGCTACGAGGTAATAAGACCAGCTGAAAATGTTCAACAATCACACTTGTAGAGAGCTGAAATTCACCTTTTCTTTCTGTCTGTTTGACTTTTTAGATGACTCAAAGGTATCATCCTATCTAATGAATTAGAATAAAGCAGCAACTCAAAATCTGGTGAAAACTCCAGAAGTCCTTTGAAGTCTACGACCAAGGTAATGATAGTTTGTAAATGATGGCAGATTATTTTGGAGATGTACAGACTCAAATTCCTCTCTGTATTTTATCTTCCTTTAGTGGGAACTAAATTGCTAAAACACATTCAGACTGGTCTTCAGACTTTGATGCTTATTTTCACTATTAAATTCTTGAAAAAAATTAAAAGCAATTATGAACATTTATTGTCAGATCTGAGGTATAAGGAACTAAGTGTTTGATGAAGTGATGGTGGATTTGGCTGTAAATTTGGGCTCTTTTGGGGTTGGCTAAGCAGAAACTTCTTTAATTGAAGCTTTTCCTGTAAATTTTGTACACTTGTGTTGAGGTCGCTAACGTTTTAAAGATTTTCTTTAAGCCATTTTTTTGAAGTGCAACTGCATTCTAATGATTATGTTGCCTGCGTTAGGTAAAAGATGAAAGGATTCCTACTACAACATTACACTGAAGTATCCTGTGCTCTTCCTTGTAGTTTAATGATCTTTTGAAGGCAGAATTATTACAACCAAAGCATTAAAGACCAGTAGGCTTACCTTTAGTAAGCCTTTACTTTTAGTTAGCTGAAAGAGCAGTTGATACATAACTGGTCTGACTCTTCTTTTGGGGGTATTATGCTAACCTCATTTGGGATTATTGCTGTTCAGACTAATGCCATGCAGCATCCAAATGATCTTGTTTTTAGCTGAAAGAATTGGAAGGGAAGGGGGCTTAATAATTTTGCAGACAGTTGCCCACAAAAATTGAATAAAAGAGAATTTCTACCTGAAGATGATATGCTAATGTATACTTTCTGTTAACCTGCTTCAGTATCCTAAAATAATTGACTGAATGGTGTACTCGAGTTTTGTGATGGAGCAAATCTGCTGCTACTACATAAGAGCTGAAAAAAATGTGGTTTGAATAGTTAAACTCTGGAGATCCTAAGATGACACAGGTGTTCTTCAGACTTGGCCTGCTGAAAGTCTCTGGGACTTGATTCTATTTATGTTGAGAAAAGTCAGAAGATAATTTGGTTTCAAAGGCTGCACGTAATCTGGGTTAGAGCAATACAGGCCCAGGAGAGGTTGTAGTGTCATATAGATGTGACTCCTTCCGTGCTCTAGTAATGGAAATACTGCCTGTAGGCCAACAACTTTTGAACTCAGATCATCACTTGGCAAGGAGATTATATCACAGCATCCTCAAGGATGTGGCCACAAGATGAAACTGCTCTGACCTATAAACTTCGGTTGGAAATGAAGGGGTGGATTTCTCTGAATTAAGTCAAAATGTAGAAATAATGTGCATGCTGGGGTTTCTTGAAGGTTGAAATAAAATTGGGTCATGGCAGTTCTTTTGGAATCCAGACTTTTGCCTGTCTTTGAGATGTTGTCTGGAGCATGTACTGCTGACGGTTCTTGAGATAGACAGGAACCTCATTTGGAACTGCCTTTTGTGCAACTCTTTCAACTCTTTAAAGGTAGCTCAGGTGTCTACCAAAGTGAGAGTGTCCAGGTAAAGGAGAGGTTTTTTTTTTTTTTTTTTTTGTCTAATTAACAGATTGAAGGCACTGATGTGTAGTGGAAGAGCTTCAGCTAACTGGCTAACTTCAAAACTAAGGTATTGCTCTGTAGTGTTAGAATTAAAAAAAAAAAAAAAGGGATTTAGGGGATGGAGAGGGTGGAAAATGGGATAGAAGAGACCTCAAGGTGTCTCCCCCAGGATACCCCACTACAACATCAGATGTTATGCGTTACAGCATCACCATAGCTGGGTCTGGCTGTGGTGTTCTACTGAAGGGAGAAAACATCATTATCCTTGGAAATTCTGAAGTGAATGCAGTCTTTAAGTGTGAAAAAAGGCTTTTTCTTGCTTCTTAGGTTATCTTCAGACTTTTTCTGAGTTCAGCACATTTGGGTTCATGCATTCCAAGAAATTTAGCTCTATAGTTGTAGGAAACTGTTGTAATGCTAGGTTAGAAATATTTGGGGAAGACATTAAAATAGTATTCTCGAGGGTTTACGACACACTGTGCCATTATGTAGTCCTGTATGAAAGTTGAATAAGAAATCAGTTGAATGAGCTGCACTATTCACTTACAGCTAGATAATGTATGAATAATGTGATCACCCCAGACACAAGCATTGCAAAGGTTTTATAAGTATTGTTAGGATATTTTATCTGTATTTGCATGGCCTAAAAGGAAGAAAAAAAATTACTAAGGTTGAAGAGTCAGCCTTTCAGAGCTAAAGATTTTGGCTCTGGGTCCTGAAATTCTTTTTTTTGTGTGTTTGGATGTTGCTTTCATGTGGTATATAATGGTGAGTTTTCCTTTAGGAGAGACCAAAGAAATAGGTAAAAATCTTTGATTTCACCTTTTCCTTGGGTGAGTCTTCCTATGTTGCATGGAGCCATTAAACACCTGCAGTGTGTGAGCACCATGAAAGGAATCTGTCAATTTCTCAAAGCAGTGCCCACCTGCCCAGCCACCTCTCTCCTTTCCAGTTATGAGGTGTGTTTCTCAATGTCTTTCTTTCAGAAGAGCTTTCACAGAGCAGGTGCCAGGGCAGCAAGCAGCATGGCTTGTGGGGACCCAAACAACAGGTTCTTGGCAGGACGTCCATCAACATTGACTTCTTGACTATGCTTTACCTGCTGTGATGGTGAATGGCTGCAGTTACTACATTCTACTTGATGTAACTTCTATTTTGACAGCATCTTTCCAATCCACTGTGCAACAGCATTTAATAGGTAAAAGCATATTCCCTCCCCAGCAGAGAGTACCTAATTTTTCTATGGTAGCAAAACTGACTTGGCCCTGTTGCTGGTCAGTTTGTGGAAGCTGGGCTCTGACCGGATCTCTGAGCTGAAGAAGACTGCACAGTGAATGCTTCAGCATTCAGCACAGCTGAGGAAATTATGAACTTTGGGATGTGGATAGGGCTGGGAATCCACAAGTAAGTGAAAAGACAGACTTTCTGTCCATTCATCTTAGAAGAGATGATAGGAGCTACTACTTTGTGTTAAATTTATTTTTTATTGACTTTGCCAGTAGTTTCTGCTCAGGTGGAATTTGTACAATTCTGTTCCTGTGATCTTCTGCAGGGTTGTCTGGAGTCAGGCAAAGGGGTTTGGCAAGAAGAGTTACGTGGACTGTCTGAAGTCCTCTCCTTCTGTCCTTTGATCTCCACCTTTTAGATAAGGCACTGCATGATACAATGAGCTTAGGCAATGTAGCACTCAGTTAAATGAGTGGAAAGAAGCAGGAGCATGGATCATTGATGTGTAGCTGAGTATGTTACTCAGCCTCTGGACAAAACCGCTGCTGCTTATTCACCTCTGTGATTGATCACTACTGTATTACGTTCTTTTATTTTGTGAGTCACTTACCAGATAGGACAGCCCTTCTCTGTCTACCAAACATCGCACAAAGGTTGCTAATAGAGTGACTCACTGCAGTGTATCATTTTTAATGTCAGAACTTCTTTCTAATTTATCTACGTCTCACTTCGGATGGGGTTACCGATGCTGTGGAACACCTAAGCATTTGATTACAGTGGAAAATCTTAAAGTTATGATTCACAAAGCTGGTCTAGTAACCAAAGCACAGGCATTTCTAACGTGAGAAAGCCCCTTCTGTTTATCCTGAGAGCTATGTTGTTTCCTCTCAGATTGCCTCCCGCTTTGTTTTATCTGTTAAATTATGAAATAACTTGGTGTGTGTTTGTGTTGTGCAGATTGCCGAGCTGGGGAGCCCTGGAAGGCACTGGAGTCAGCCCAATCCTGCTGTCCAGCAGGTCACTCACATATCTCATGTCCCAGGGGTTCTGGTGCTCATGTGCATGGAGCTGTGAGAAGGTGGTGCTGAGAAAAGAGGCAGCAAACATTACCATGGCTAGGTTGTTGGATGTGGTCCAGCTACTGTTTTCTGGGAAGAAAAAAAAAGATATATTTTTTTCTTCAGTGGCTGTGGTTCTGCTTTATGATCTTATACTTGAAAAGTACTTTATGACCATTATTTGGTGCAACATGGTGTGCAGAGCCTGGGGATTCAGAGACAGGTGGTACATCTATGCTGCAGAGCACAGAGCTAGGCGAGTAAACAGCAGGGGTCTTGGAGGCAGAAAATTGTCTGTTAGGCATTTATTTGCTGCTGTTCATATAATAGTGCTGGTGCGTCTACATGTTGTTCTGGAACTAGTCCTGTTCATCTCACATCCTAGAGATTGGGCAGGCCCTTGTCTGAGGGGTTTCTCTGCAAACTTACTAAGTGCTTTTTCTTCCTCCTTGCCTCATCCCAGTCTCAGAAGTGTGAGTCATTAAAGATGCTCAAGTCTTGAATGCTATGGAGAGAAAAGTCTAGAGCTGTATGGAAATGGATTGTGAGGACACGGAAATAATCTCCTTCACAGCATCTCTGCTGTCACCACATCTCTTGGGGATTCCCTTTCCCATCCATGGTTCAGTGAGTGTATGCCATGTGCTAGGGGATGTTCTGGGAAGCTCCTGGTGCCCAAGGCTGTGCTGTGCTCCCGCAACATGGTGGGAGTTAGTATTTTTAGTTGCGTTTCTTGGTTGAGAAATCACTGATGGGAAGAACATGCGCTGGTTACAAGCAATACATGCTGAAAAGTAAGGATTGTGAAGGATCTCAAATTGCTTAAATCTATTCGTGTGTGTATATTTCAGATACATGCTTCATTATGTCCCTGGATTCCTGGTCAGTGTCTCTGAGATAATTGTCTGGTCTTTGCTACCACTGTTCTAGCATGACATCAGGCAGCAAAATAGAGCAGTTGGAGATCTTTCTCTGTTGTCTGGCAGTTTGACACCTGGACACACTGAGATCCCAGAAGAGTTCTGTGTTTGGAGACTGGGTCTGAGCAAAGAGACCTCTCTCTTCTTTCTTAAGATGAAGAGACCTTGTATATGTGCTTGAAATGGGAAGTACACAAATCTCAGAATTGTGTCAATTATTTTTAATGAATTCCAGTTAATGCATGTGCAATTGGGTCTAAACCTGGAACATAGGCATGAGCCTATATGTGTGTGTTCAAGCATGGTAGCATTGGTCAAAACTCTGTGGTTCCTGACTACCAGGCTTAGTTGTAACCAACTGAGCTCCAGCCCAGCTCTAGTTGCACATAGCCTGAATTTCTGAGCACAGGAAATCCAAAGATGGAACAAGACCTTTACATTGAAGTCTGCCAGCACCTGTGGGAGTAAATGGAGAAGGCTGTCTCCTAGCACAGTCCAGATGCATTGCAAGCCATGAAATAGTCCTGTCTCTTGAAATTTCCAGCCTGATCTGGAGACTGGTGCCTTCCTGATGTAATGGTAGTGACAGTCACCAGCAGCTGTATGCTTCGATGTCCACTCGCATCAAATGCTACACCTAGATTGCATTCTGGTAGGCAGTCTTTAACAGCACTGAGATGGGCTGTGATAACAAGGCTTTAACAGATTTGTAAAACTGCTGCCCTATTCATAACTGCCACACAGTCTTAGAATGCCAGGTATTTCTTCTTGTAAGGTACTGTTTTCCCAGTCCTCATATGTGCCCTTGTATTCAGATAGGCCACACATCTGTACACTACTTCAGGGCTGATTGTTATTGGTGTGTGTGTGTGTGTTCTCTTTGTTTTCTATCACAGGGCCTTCAAGGAATCCCTTTGATATACTAGGTAATCTTTTTGTAAAGGGGAGAGGACAGCTGTGGCCAGAGGACACTGTTTCACATCCGTTCAGGTTCACCTGTAGGTTGCCCACAGAGGGTATTTCTTATCGTATGCAAGCCGTGTACCTGCTCTATTCTCTACAGACCCAAGTGAGTTATATTCATCTCAGATGATTTCCAGAAGGCTGGTTGTGCTTATCTGGACTTCTGATGTCAGGAAAGGAGAAAACAAAGTTAAGCCTTTAAACAGGAGCAAAACAAATTTATGACTCCTCTGAAACTCTGTAAGAAAGAGGAGATGAGGGGAAGGAACAATGATTAAAGTAAATTTGCAGTCTCATTTAATAAGTTATTACTGGGTTGGGGAAAAGCTGGCAGAATAACATTTCTGAAGCCTTTAAAACAATTCCAGCTTGATGGGAAAACCTCTGAGCCTTCCAGGAATAAATCCTGTGCTAACAAGGATGCTATATTTTATTTCCTTCTGGTAATATCTATGGACAAATCAAGAACAGAGCCCCACTGTGCTGTGAGCTGTACAGACTCGAGGTGGTTCAGAAGAGTCCCCCAGGGAAGGAGACAGTGAAGGGGTGAGATAAGCAGAAAGCATGTAGGAGACAAGGAGGAAAATGAGTAGCATCGGTAACTCTAAAGAAAGCTAAAGTAAACCAAAAGTTGGCTTTGCAAGTTCCCACTGTCTGCCATGTCAATATGTTCTGCCTTTATAAATGCTCTATTAAAAATGATCTATTTCAGATGGTATTAATCCCCTCATCTTCTGTAATTTGACAGCTTTGAAAGTTTATCAGCTTCTTATGGCCAAAAATCCTTGGACAAGAGGGTTCTCATCTTAGGACAATCATATGCTATTGCTAAATACATATCTATTTTCTTACATGGCTCTCTTTGACAATGACCTCTTCCCAAAGAGTACTTCATCCTGTCTAACAACAAACTGGCATTCAGAGGAGTAAGGCAGTTTGCCTGTGGGATGAGTCAGGTTCTCTCCATTGCCTGGTTCCTAAAAGGCACATCTATTATAGAAGGGAGGCTAGCAGGATGGGCTGTAATTTCTATCAAGGAAGCCTACTTTACATTTGATGAAAGAGAATCTATCTCAGCATGTAACTGATATTTCATTGCTGAAGGAACCTGTAGCACAAAGCCAAATATAAGAACTAGAAATATTTTAAATGGGGGGAGAGCAAATCTTTTGCTTTCCTTATTTTTTTTCCAATTAATTAGGGATATAGGAAAAAATAAAATAAGAAGTGCTCTGACTGCTTCCTTGTGTTATTGCCTTGGAAATGCATTGGGCTTGGCTAGCTGGGGTGTGTGTGTAAGAGGTACTGGTGCAATGACCACAGCTCTTGGGGGCTAAATTCCTTTGCTCTGACCATTATACCTCACTGCATACCTAAGCATGCAAAAAATCTGGCAGCGTACTGCCTGTCATGTCTTATTGCTTAATGATGTAGCCAGAGGCAGAGCTGATATTAAGGACATTTTTTCTTCCCAGTTGGTAGCACATCTTTAATCCCATCAGAGAAGACGCATTTAGAAACTGCAAAGGGAGCTTGCTCAAAACTGTCACTTTGTTACCTTAATGAGCCCATTCTTCAATCAAGGTACCAAGGTAGTTTATTCTCTGGGAGCTCGATGCCAGCATTAGAATACTGGGTATTTATAGTGGCAGTCACAGGCTCTTAACAGGATAATGGCTGATGGCACACATCTCTGCTGCTTAAGCTGGGGAAGGGGAGAGGTGGGTAGGATGGAGGGGATCAGCTGAGCTTTGCAATTTAGCCTGTCTCAAAAAAATATATTAAAAAAAAAAAATGAAAAGATGAAACCTCATTAATTCTCCTTCTGGGCAGGACACTGCTTAACAAATCAGGCCAGGCGATGAGGGGGGAAGGAAAAAGGAAAAATTAGTGCAAGCCTAGCACTTGCTCTTAGAACACAGACTGAAGCACAGCATTGCGCTGACAGTGCTGGGATTCACCTGCCTCTGTCAGCACTGCTGCCAGCTCCGTTTGCTTTGCTTGGCTTCTCTTTGCTTGGCTTTGCTTCTCTGGACTGCTCCTTTACGGTAATGGGACTTGGCTGTGCAGAAGTGCTGGATGGGTGGTACGTGGTATTTGAGGAAAATCTCTTCTATGGCAGTATATTTTTTCCTTCTCTAGTCCTCCTATTACTTAGACTTCCCAGTTTCCAGGAATTAGTCATGAACTTGTAATTGGATGTGTGCTTATACTGAGTATTGAGCCCAAACTGGAGTTGCTGTGTGGAGGCTTCGTGTGTTTCTGTCAATACTGTTAGGATCTGAAGTGGTACAGTAGGTCCCCAGACCCAGGCCTTGCCACTCACAGATTTCTCTTAGGTCAGCACGGAGAGAAGAGGTTATTAGTATTTTTAATGTCTTTAAGCCATTGAAAACACACTTGTTCTGGCCCCTGGGTTTCCAGAGCTCCCTTCCAAGGTTGCTCAGGCTGCTTGATCTTGCCAGGAGAGCATGGCCAGCAGCATCTCTGTAACACTTGGCTCTCAGCCCAACTTTCTCAGTCACCCGCTATTTCACAAGTTGTAAAATGCCTGCTTGTGTACTAGGAAAAGACTGCTGCACATCTTTTAGATAAAATATTAATGGGTGGCTGAAAATGATCTGTTAGTCTGACCACAGCTATGCAAAGAGAGTCAGAGCTTTACCAATGCTCAGCCTTTCTAACCAGGGAAAAGCTCTGCCAGTTGCCCTTCCTGCCACCAGCAGCACTATGAAATCAGGGAGCAGCTGTTAACATGGCTGTTGGTTGGAAAGCAGGCAGCGAGGCTGGCAAAATACCAGCGGTGCTTATTAAGTGATCTTGTGGATATTGCTAATCCCCTCTTGTCATGGAGCAGACTTGTGCTTTTCTCCTTTGGTATGCTAGCTGCAAATACAACGTGGGTGCGAGAGCTGCTTGCCATTCTTGTAATTGTCACTTTTCACCTGGCTGAGGTCCCTTTGTGTTATAACAGAAAGGGAAATCCTGTACCTTTTTTTGTGTGCTGGTTGGTGAATGTCCAAAACTGCAGCTTTCCATGCAAGCAGAGCTCCTTCCTACATGTTTTGGAGAAAGGACTTGAGGCTCAGAAGTTTGTTCCTCAACCCCTCAGCTGTCAGCTGATCTACAAAATGGAGTCTGAGTGTTCAGCCTTGCACAGCAGGTAGCTTGGAGGAGCCTGCCCTCTTCTCAGTGAAACCATCGCATGGTCACAATGCAGGTAACTTTGTGTGTTTTTGGACGAAGGTCGTTGGCTTGGTAACAGTTTTCCCCAGGAGCTCTGACATATTCATGTGCAAGTGCATGAGGAAAATGTGTTGTGCGTGTTCTTGCTTTGTGTGCTTATTGCTTCTTTCATGAAGGTATATGAGCACTTTTAAAAATACACTTCCATAGATCTTCTTTTCTCAAGAAAGGCTTAACACTCCGGAATTGTTTGACAAAGCATCATAGCAAAATTTTGTTGCTGCGACAGGCTCATGCTTCAGCTGCTTTCCTCTCCCTGGTTTGAGAGATTTGCTGTTGCTCATGCTATTTTCATGAAGACCCTCAAATATATGACTCATAGGGAAAAATATAGCTAAACCTAAACAATATTTGTTTCCTAAATGAAACAAGACTGCATGGAAGCTTTGAATCACCACTGATATTGCAAATGAACCTTATATTAAACAAATAACCTGTTGATGTTTCTGTGCCAACGAAGGAAACATTCAGGAGGACAGCATAAAGTAAGCACTACCTGTGTCTATTCCTACATTGGAGGAATTGCTTTAGAGTCTCAGTGTCTTGTGTGCAGTGGTTGGAACCCTGAATTTCCTTCCTCAAAGTGTTTGTACAAAGGTAACCAGCCCTCTTTGAGTCAGATGGTGGCACATCTTCTCCCATAGCTTTCTGACAGGGATAAGAAGCATGTAAATGCTGGGGAAATTAGAAGTTTTCTTTGCCAGATACCTGAACTAACTTTGCTTTCTGTGTTTGGTGGCTCTTGATAAATACAGCACAGAGTGGTTCCTTCTCTGCATCACAGAGGCAGACACACAAAACCTACAATACACATTCTCTGCACAGTGTTTTTCCTCAAGAAGCTCTGGGTAGGAGGTAACGCTGCCTGAAAGAGACTGACCTTTCCATGCACGAATTTGTGTAAGTGGCTGCCTGGAGCTGCTTCATCTGGTATCTGCTATTATGTTAGAAAAGATGGGAAACAATTACTCACTGGTTGGCACAGAGGAGATAGTCCTGAAATTTCTGTAGAAATTGTCTCTGAGCACACATTCCCCACAGCCTGTGTATTTTGGGGTTTCCAGTGCCAGATGCCTTCAGCAAAAGGTCAGACTAAATCTAGTCCCTAAGAAGTTAATGGTTGTGTCCTATGAAAGACCACACCATTTCAAGGCCCAGCAAGTGAGTTGCCCCTTGCTAATTAGAATCAAGGGAGGAGAAACTATCACATCAAAAGGTTAAGTCCAAGTCTTTATGCATTTATTTACTATTGTTCTGCTAGCTCTTAAACCATTTGCTAGTACTCATCCCAAATTCATGAAGTACTATAAATACTCACTGAAAAATTTCATTATTTTTTCATAAAGGACAAGAAATGTAGTTGGGGAAATTCAGTTTAGTATTCATGCTTCCAAACAACCGAGGGCTCACTGGGTTCCCATTAAAAGCTTGTCAGATGGTGCCTATGCTTTGAGCGCTGGGTGGGCTATTCCAACTGCAAAATGGAAAAGTTAAACATTTCTAAGTAGATGTATTCCCATATGTGACACAGACAATCACCTTCTGATGATGTACTTCATAAATCCTCTAAAGACTATGGGGAATGCTTTCTGACTATTACCACCTGCCAAGCTGCATGCTTGATTTTTTTAATTTTTTTTTTTTCCCCAGATGTTCTTTTAGGTCTCTTTATGCTGCCAAATGAAATGGTTTTGGTACAAGTAGGAACTCAACTCTGCCCATTTGCTAATCATGGGAAATGGCTGCTTGAGGTCCTTATCTCCCATTATTAGCAAATAGCTATCAAGGGCATCCTCCTGCCCCAAGACATAAGTAATGCTACTTTTGCCATCCCTGACATGTTGATTCCCTGATGCTGTGCTTGAACTCCTTTCACAAGGGGATCCCCAAAACTTCCTCCCTATCCCATCTGTTGCTTTGCTGTTCTGAGTCTTAGAAATGTTAAAGCCACTCCAATCTGAATTTTCCCCTGCTACAACTTATACTTACTCCTCCTTGCCCTCCACATCCAGGATGTGGAGAAGGGCTTATTTCCACTGTCCTTTCAGCTGCCCTCATAAACGTGAAGATAACTTTTCTCTTTTCAAGGCTAAGCTGTTTCTGTGTTTTTTCAGACATTTTCTAGATGTTTGCATCTACACGCTGTGGTATCTTCTAGCCTCTTGTCACCCAGGTGACATCCTGAATGTGCTGTAGTGCTACACATGGAAAAATGCTGCCTGGGCTTTGTCACTGGCGAATGGTTTGGGAAGTGTCAAGTGAGATGCAACTGATTCCAATTTCTTTTATAGCTGGACATGGAGTCTTCTAGACTAAAGTAATTTGTGTTGACTCTTTCACCTCCTCCTCCCAAGCGGTGCAGGGGGATGGGGGAGTGGAGGTTATGGTCAGTCTACAGCACTTCTTCTCTGCTGTTCCTTCTCGGTCACTCTCATCCCCTGTGCTGTGGGGTCCCTCCCACGGGATGCAGTCCTTGATGAACTGATCCGGCGTGAGCTTCCCACAGGCAGCAGCTCTTTCAGAACTGCTCCAGATATGGGTCCTTACCACGGGGTCCATCCCTCAGGAGCAAACTGCTCCAACCTGGCTCCCCCACGGGCAGCAGCTCCTGCCCCATCACCTGCTCCTGCGTGGGCTCCTCTCCACGGGCTACAGGTCCGGCCCGGAATCTGCTCCGGCAGGGGTCTTCCACAGGCTCCGTCGGTGCAGGGCCACCTGCTCCACCGTGGTACTCCATGGGCTGCAGGGGGACAGCCTGCTTCACCATGGGCCTCACCACAGGCCGCAGGGGACTTCTGCTCCGGCGTCTGGAGCACCTCTCCCCCTCCTTCTGCACTGACCCTGGCGCCTGCAAGGCTGTTCCTCACTCCTCTCACTCTCCCAGCTGCTGTGTGGCGCAGCGTTATTTTCCCTGTCTTAAATATGCTCTAACAGAGGCGCAAAATAACATTGTTGGCTCGGCTTATTGGCTCGGCTCAGGTCAGCAGTGGGGCCCTTCCCAAACATGGGCCCTTCGCAAACATGGGGCAGCTTCTAGATCCTTCTCCCAGAAGCCACCCCTATGGCCCCCTGCTACCAAAACCTTGCCACGTAAACCCACTACACATGCTTTAGCTATCCTTTCCTGGGGGGGTCATATCCATATTCCCCCTCTTTTGTTTTTAAAGCATAGCTTTTAAGGTACCATGGGCTTGTTTAATAATTGCTTGACCTGTGGGAGAATGGGCTATACCTGTCAGATGCTGAATGCCCCACTATTGAAAAAAAGTGGGTTACATGGGTCATATCCTGGCCCATTATCTATTTTAATTGTTTTGGGGTTTTCTAACGTCACAAAAGCTGTGACCTCATCTACCAAGTATTATCCCTTGCTACATGTATGTGCCAAGCAAGATGCTTTTGATTGTGATCTCACATGGCTCTTTAAGGCCTCAAAGATGGCTCTCTAGGTGCTGAGCAGTCCAGCTGCAACCTTGTCATTTTTAGTAGCAGAGTCCCAAGGCTTGACCCCTATTTGGTCCCATGTTTCAGGATCGTAAACTGTCTGATACGTAATAGAGGGTATAATCTGGAAGCTTCCTATGACATTCTTTGTTACTTAAGGACATATGATTCCCTGTGATGCACAACTGCATACCTGTGGCCAGAGAGACGTAATTGTGTGTGGGGGTATGTCTCTTTTAGCAATGCTTCTTTCAGCTTGAGCTTCTTTCAGCTTGGGTGCATTTCCTTTCAGCTTGCTGGGTTTGGCCGAACTTATCTTTGTGAGGCAATCAGCGTCCCTGCCCCTGTTCCGTTGGTCTGCCCCTGTTCGGGCGCCATTTGTGGCGAAATGACCGCACAGACACCATGGTAAGTTTAGGGTTCAATAACTTCCTCGACCTTATTGAGGACAGGCTCCCTTATACCATTAGCTCTGCAGGTGGTAGTTTCCCACTAGCTATTCATTGGTTACCAACAATTGGCCCAGCACCAGCAAACACCCAGCAACTTCCATGTCTTAACGGTTGGAGAAGAAGCGGTTGGAGACAGCAAAGTGTCTCGTGGATCACCACTTCTTTGTTCCTTCTAACTTGTTTACATTCCTCATAGCTTCATTATCAGTCTGATGTTATCATCAACCACTTAGCTTGTTGACCCCCATGACATTAATCCCACAAGAAACAGGTGCTTTTTGTTTTTTCTTCATGGTGACCTGGTAGAAGACCTGTTGCAGTGATGGGGGAAACTGCTGTTGTCCTTAGTAGACTTTTACCTCAGACATAATCTGTCTCAATTTTTCAACTGCCATTTTTTTGTTACTGTACTTACACCCTCCTTAAATGGTGTTTTAAACTTTTCTGAGTCATGCAGTAGATTTTCTTCCCTCCCACCCATTTGTAATATTTTCTAGATATTCACTCCTCATTAATTTATGTTCCAAAATTAATAATCTCCTGATAAAATACTCCAGTTTAAATTACTCTTTAGGATGAAGATAAATGTTACGTGTGAGTCATAATATATTCCCACCACTTTCAGAGGAATACTGTTCATAATGTCGCATCCAGAAGCATTAAATTATCTGCTGACTATTTAGACACGAATGTATATTTGGTACCTAGAAAGAATAGATATAAGTGAGTGTCCTGAAAAGCTATTATTGTAGAGATACTTGTTAGAAAGGTGTTTTTACTTGCTGGCTGCAATGTAGTAGTTTAAAATGATCTGAATTATTTTCAAAAGTCAAATGAATAATACACACTTAAAGCAATGCTTGTAAACATTTTCTAAATTAATTTTCTGGCTTGCTGGAAAAACACTGATATATCCCTCAGTCCTCTCTTGTACAGCTTGGCCTGTACTAAGCTTGGCTTCAGTACTAAGCAGCTTGGGATAGAAATAAATGTGCTTCTCAGTCACTATCCTACTAGCAGTTCTCAGAATAAGTCTCAAAACGTATTGGCTTGTCTAGGCAGTCTTTATTCCAAACTGTTGTATGTCCTTTATTTCTTTATCAGGTTTAATGTTTAGTCTGTGCAGTGCTGGGTATCAGCTCTGGGTTACAGAGCAGGCTCCATATTTTGTGCACACTGTTTTCATGCATCCCTGGACTTAGAGCCGAGGGGACTTGTACAACATAATCTGATCACCCTCAGAAAAGCACAAAATGTGGGCAGAGTGAAACACTTAGTAATGAAGGTGTTTAGGTTGAACTTCTATAAAGTCAATTAAAAAACCCTAAATACGAACAAACATGCCAAGCTTGGTTTTATTAGCTGGTGTAGTAAAGCAACAGACTGGAATGCATCTATAAGGCTATGGTGTAATCTTAATGCTGTTTCCCTATGTTACCAGTAAACGTATGCTGACAAACACCTCTGTTTTTTAGCTTTTCTGGTCAGTCTGTTACATTTCCTCTTGGGAGGAGCAGAAGCAAGAGATTGCTGGCCTGTGCCCGAATCCTGAAAAGAGGTACCTTTAGCACCCTGTTCACTCAGCACACATCCCACAGGCACAGAGAGGGAAAGACAGTGCTGGATTGTGGCCAGTTGATCCTACAATCAAACTGACATGTTAGTTTCTGCTTGTGCAAAACTCCATCTGCAGGTTTATAGGCTGCAATATCTAAAGACAGATTGGCACCGAAAGTCAAGTGGTGCCCCTGCCAAAGAGCTGACAGTTGGAGAGTGTTAGCAGCATCCCCCAAATGTGCCAACGTCTTGAAATTAAAACCAGTTTTACCTAAAGCTGCAATCCAGAGCCTGAAGTGTTCATGTCTCCTTCTGGGGATGTCACCCTTCCAAGTTGGCACTGGGACCAAGGAGGTGGTGAACTTGGCTTGTAACTCTCAGTTAAGGTGTAAAAGACTCTCAGTGCTAGAGGTGCTCAGGTGTGGATCATAAAAGAACACACCAGAACTGTCAGGATCAGTGAAGTGTGTTGGCATGGTGGGAAAAATGCAAGTGTTAACAGGGTGCTGATGCCCTGTGGGGCACATCATCAGGGCAACAGCGGAATAGGATTTAACACAAAAGACCTTGTCATCTCGGGATGAACGAATGAGACTGTTGGATACCTGAAGCCTTTACGCTCTGCTTGGCCTCCTCTGGGAGTCCTGGGGGTGGGCACTGACTTTCAAGAGGGATGTGGTCGGTGAGAGACGGCCTCGGTGGGAAGCGTGGTGCTGAGCATGGAGCTGGAAAATGGACTTGTTACGTGGGAAGATAACAGGAATGGTGTCTCCTGAAAAGAGAAGGCTAAAGAAGGAAAACTATCCTCAGTGTTAGGGGTGTAAGTGGCTTAAAAGAGCAGTGGAATAATCTGTTCAAGTACATGGTGGGTAGAATCAGTAATAATGAATTTAAATTAAAACAAGGGAGGTTTAAATTAGCATAAGAATTTTGACTCTAAGAATAGCAAAAAACTGGAATAGAAGGTGGAGCCTCTGTTATTCAACCTGTCCTTAAATAATTTAAGCAGAAATCAGTTGAGGATGGCTTAGGCAGAGTAACTTTTTCTCCCCGACCTTATTTTTTGCTGGGGGCTTGTAGGACAGAAGCAAGCTATTTTTATCTGTTTTTTTTTTTTTTTTTTTCTTTCCTTTTGAAGAGTGAAATTCAGTTTTGCTACCTTGTACATGCTCATATCAGCTCTAATTTAGGTGGGGTTGTGCTCTGATATGACAGTTTTCGATGGAGGAAAAGGATTATTTATTTAGGGAGAAACTGTAAATATTTGGGGTCTTTTATTTTGGCAGCCAGTATTTAAAACTTCCTTATAATAAATGGAAAAAAAAAAAAGATTGCCTTATATTTAATGAACACATGAAACTAGTTCTTGGTTCTGCTGCAGGCTTCCTATGTTATCTTGAGTAACTCTAATATGCATTAAAACATGAAGGTGAGGACAGTAAACCTTACCCTTCAGAGAAAAGAGAAGGGAGCCTGTGAGGTTGTACTTTTGTAGTGGCAAGGGCTATTTCTTCTCTGTACAACCCCTAATACTCACAGTCATGCCTGACAACTTGGTGCTGGTGCAACAGGCAGCAATATTCCTTTTTCAAGACCTGGGATCGCCAATGTCATTCAAATACCAAAGGCTCCCAGACAGTGCTTCTCAGATGAAATATAGTAATAATGTGGTTAAAGAGCTCGGAAAAAAATGAACAGAGCAAACTGAACTAACAGAAATAAGGCACAGAGGTGCACTCACATGAGCCCAAGGTTTTGTGCCACCTAGGTGCTTGCTGAGGAGAGCTTGTTAGGCGTAGGCATCCAGCAGGCTGTACAGTGTGTTTGCCTTCCAGTGCAGTGGTTTTGAGCTGTTAGCAAGCAGCTGAGTGACTTTGTTTTGGGAAATGCTGTCCCCTGAATGGGGTATGGCATCACTGCAGGGATCTCTGTGCTGGAGCAAACCTGTACTCCTCTGATGGACACACCTTCCTCTGCTGGTGTTTATGATGGCATCAGTCATCACAGACTCTGCAGGTAGGACATCCATGGCAATGACATGCTAGATGTGCAGATGCCTGATGAGCTAGGCAGGCTGTCTGATGGGGGGGATGTATCGCTCTTTAGAATGGCAAATAACTTGACCTTGCTTGATTTCTATCTTTGGGTGTGTCCTTAGTTGTTTTTTTTTCCTTTTCACCTGGTGGTTTTTTGTCCTTGAGTTACTAACTGTTACCATCTCAGCAACATCACTTCTGTCCTGTCCCTTCCTCTTTCCCCCCCACCCCTTTCCTTGCATGATATTAGCTTACAAACTACTGCAGCTCATCAACAGTTTTCCAGGAAAAGAGTCAATTATTTTTTGCACAGCTGTACTGTGCAAAATGAGCACAGGGCAGGCAGCTGAACCCTGGGCTGGAATTATTCCCCAATGTAGCTTATGCATAGACCAATACAGTCGGTCTTGTTAATCTGTGTTAAAGATGCTCACAGTAATTTTTTACAGTAAAGCACTAGTTTATACTTGCATTTCTGGCATTCTATTCATTTCCACCTGATAGTCCGTAGAATCCCCTTTCAGGGACTGAAAGCTCCAAGCAATGCTCTGTTATTATTATTACTACCCTTTTTAGCACAGTACCACTGCTGAGCAAAAGTACAGACCCAGGGACACGCTGTGTCAAGAGCTTTCAGACCCTGAAGTACTGAAGTAGAAGGTACCTCTTAAAAACACACACACACACACACATGCGTTATCATTGATTCAAAATTCTACCTAGGGACATGTGGATTATCTTGGAAAGTGGCAATAGGAAGAGCTGTTTAGCCTGGAGAAGTGTTGGTCTGATCCTGAATTTGTAATGTCAGTCTGTTTGTGGTATTAGCATCTATTTTCCCTGGCACTGAAGCTTTGAGCAATGATGAAGCTGAGATTGGGAGTGCACACAAAGCTGGATGGGCTGAGCCCCTACAAACAAGTGCTGAAGTATTTCCTTTCTTAGTTGGTCTGTCATTGTGCAAATACATTAATTAATTCATTCCATGACATTTCTATAAGCTTATGTACAGTTTTTTTTCTTTTCAGAATATGATGACACCCTGTGACTACTTTGTTTCAGTCTCTTCCCCATCACCAAGAAAATCCTCAGAACCTTTCTCTAGGCGCTTTTAGAAGACAACACTTCTGACTTTACCTTTTTAAAGCCAAACACTAGAATGAAAACTACTGCTACAGGGAAAAAACTTGGCACTAACAGAGAAGTGAGATTCTGTATGGAGGGCAGGCAGCAGGATCTGGATAGGCTGGGCTGATGGGCTGGGGCCAACTGTATGAAGTTCAACAAGGCCAAGTGCCGGGTCCTGCACCTGGGGTTCAATAACCCCAAGCAGAGCTGGGGTTATTTGTGTAACTAAATCAGCTGGGGCTGATTTGTGTAACTAAAGATTTAATAATAACACATTAAAAAAATCAAATGCAATCTCCAGTCATAGGATGAGAGAGCACAGTTAATGGTCAGTGTTAACAGCAGAGGAAAAGCATCAGCTTTTAGAATAGTTCAGTTGGAAGGGACCTTTACAGATCACGTAGTCCAACTGCCTGACCACTTCAGGGCTAACCAAAAGGTAAAGCACGTACAGTTTGCCCAGAGAGATTGTGGAGTCTCCCACCTTGGCGGTATTCTAGAGCCATCTCGACATGGTACTGGGCAACTGACTGTAGGTAGCCCTGCTCAAGGAGGATGTTCACAGACAAAGTGTTTGTTCAAGCAAGGTATTTATTGCCAAGGCCAAAGCTCCCAATGGAATGGACTCTCCAAGCTGACAGGCAGTCCCTGTCCAGTTGGTATCAGGAGTCTCTGCGTCAAACGTCCATGAAGCAGCCTCTTGAGCTGTATGAGGTCTGGCTCCCCTCAGAGTGGTAAGAGTTGATCATGTGGTGTAATTGCTTGAGGTAACTAGGGAAATCAAACTAACATTCACATTTTAAAGAAAATGTACGGCATTGAAGAGGCTTTCAGGGTAGGGCATAGCTGCATTACCTGAGCATTCCCCAGGCTTCCAACCTTAGATGCTGTTGTGCTGGGGAAACTTGGTGTGCTAGCCCTAAGGAACAGTATGGAGTGTAGAGTGGAGTGGAGACACCACGGTTAGGCTCTGTAACCAGGTGGGGACTCTATTGTTCTTGTGCACACTGAGACCGATAAGCTGCACTTTTTGCCACCCTGAGCCAAGGACCTGTCATGTTTTGACAAATGCTGTATCCTAGTGTACTTTTTGCTTGTTATAATATCATTATAATACCAAACACTTCTATCCCAAAAGCTACCCGCCTACAAAGTGCGACCACCCCTCACCGAGCATGCGCTCTGAATTTCTCGGAGCCTATTACTTTAAATGGAGATGGGAGAACTTTTCACCAATCATAACTAAGATATGCTTGACTAGAGTCACTCAAGCTCCACCTTTAAAGATAGAAAATAATATAAATTGGCCCAAGAGAGAGGGGATGTTAGGGGAGATACCACCCCAAGGAAACACAACATCCTTAGGACCTCCTGACTCCTGGGATCAGTCGACAGGCTGAGCCTCTCTTTCCCCCCTGCCCCCATTGGGATGCCTTTGGGTGAGATATGAATACTTGCTTATAAATCTCTCTAGAATCTTTGATCCTTTTAACGCGTTTGTTTCTAGGCTGCACACCTGTAACACCTATAACACCTGTGTATTTCATGCATGCTAGCTTGCTTTTGCAGACAGTCACTATCGCCAGCAATCCAAAGAACCTGGTTATCTGTTGCTGTAATAAACCATACTAGATTGCATTGTTATAGCTCTCATTAAGTGCAACTAGGGTAAGGGTGGTTATCTGTGACCATGATAGTTCAGTGTTCTGAATCCAGCCAGACCCCAGACGGTTAATGCGTTATTGGTGAATCCGACTGGACCCCAGATGGTTAATACGTTATTGGTGAATATCCGATCAGACCCCCAGGTGGATAATCCGTTACTGGTGAATGTCCGACTGGACCCCCAGACGGTTAATGTGTTATTGGTGAATCCGACTGGACCCCAGATGATTAATGTGTTATTGGTGAAATCTGTGATTGTGACCGGACCCCAGACGGTTAACCCGTTACTGGTGAATATCCACCTGGACCCCAGACGGTTAACGCGTTATTGGTGTTAATCAGCTACACCCCTTAACGCGACAGATCACCTGCTGTCAGCCGAGTGCCCTGTCTGTGCATGAAAACCTCTTTTATTGTCCAAAGATCATCAGTCTTGCGAGCCGACAGTGCAGCTCCTGAAGCTCTTCCAGCATGCGGGTGTAAGCATATGTGTCCTCCTCCAGGTATTCAAAAAGGTTGACTGGTCCAGAAAATTGGAAGGCTGGTGGCAGGACAATCACATCGGGTATCATCTCATTGCCAAAGAAGAAGTGGTTGAGGCGTTTCTCTTCCAGGCAGCATTGCAGGTACCGAACGATATCATCCAGCCGCAGAAGAAAATCATCCCTGTGCCACATTTCCAAGGGGATGATGGTCAGGAGGTGCATGATAACAGTCTTGATGAAATAAGTGGAAATGCTAGTGCCCACCAGCATACGGGCGAAGACCTGCATGCACTTGAGGTGTAAGGTGTGGAACCAGGCTTCGGTGGTTATGTGCTGGATGAACTTCATTTCTGCAACAGCACAGCTCTGTGGCCATGTTGTGCTGGGGGTCAAGATGGCCTCCGTCCTCTGGCTGCTCAAGAAGATGTCTGAATCGCCTTGCTGAACCCCAAATATTATCTCAATGGTGATGTTTCTCTTGGTAGCACTTGTCATCTGGAACTTGCAGGAGCGGGTGGAAGGTAGCACTTTTACATTGTAAACCTGCGACTGAGGCGTAAGCACCCAGGCTGATTTCACGAAATTCTGGAACCACTTTGCAGTCTTCTCCGCATCTAGGTAGGAGTCGGTGCAAAGGGTGTCTAGGAGGCTCGGCTTCTGCTTTTCCAGTTCCTCTTCAGAATGGTGGAGGAAGCACAGCATGTCCTCAGAGGCCTGCTTTATCTCACACGTGCACTCCAGCTCGACACGGATAGAGGAGTTCCTTGCCAGCAGATCGCCTTCATTGCCCAGCTCTATGTGGAAGGAGTGCCCACGGGGGGCCGTCATGGGAATAAGTAAGCAGTAGACAATGTTTTCCTCATGGGGACTCCAACCTTCAAAGGCACTGCCCACCCCAATGGCTGACTGTAGCTCCGGAAAGAAAGTCTTTTGAAAGACCGAGCCGTAAATATTCAGGAGGTCTTCTACCACCTCTAACACCTGATGGCGTATGATGGTTGGATTTGGAAGTGGCCAGTAGATGCGCTGAGCTACATAATCAGCCAGATCGTTTGCATCATTGGGGTTTGGTAGTGCTCTTCCTTGGTCATCATCATCACTACTGGAGCTGTCACTGCTAGAGCTTTCCTCATCACTACTACTGTCAGGCTCTTGGATGCTTTTAAGAACCCGCCACAGGTACCAAAAGGAAAAGACAAGAATGCCAATGCAGAACCAGAACTGCCAGCGCAGCAACACAGATAAGAGCACGGTTTGTATGCTGCTGTGCCAGGGGCGCTCCCGCTCCATCTTCTCAATTTCCAACAGGAACAGCGTCATGTGCTCCTGCAGCATCTCCATGTGCTGCCGCATGCGCTCCTTTGTATCTGCATCTAATTCATCGCCGACCTTCTGCGGGCCAAAACCCAGGAACGTCACGACAAAAAGAAGTGCCCAAACCATGATCTGAAAGAGGTGACAGAGAAGCAGGTCAGTGGGGCTGGGTGGGAGCTACAGCAGGAGCTGCAGACCCCTAGGGTCAGGTAGGAAAGGGGCGAAGGAGCTGGGAGGAGGCAGCAGGGACTGTGGGCAGTGCTGATGGCGACAGCCGTGAGCCCTGCCCTGAGCAGCTGCGCCCTGGCTGCAGGCTTAGCAAGACCTCGTGGGGCCAGCTTTTGTGCCCCAGCCCTGGCCCAGCCCAGTCTTCCCCCTGGGTACTGTACTCACTGATGGCTAAGACCAAAGTGAAGCAGCGCTTCCTGCAGCTGCTGTTAAAGCCTCCCCCCCATTGTGACACGTCCTCTGATGTCACCTGCGCCCACACTGCGTCACAGGACCCCTGCCCTGCCCTTGGTCCCCACCGTGGCACAGCGACTCCCAGCTGCCCTGGGCAGCCCAGGCCCTGGTGTCACCTGAATGCAGAGGTACTTATCTGGAAAGAGTTCCCTGGGCTCTCTTTGCACAGCTCATGGGAGCCCTCAGGGCCGTCTGCAGAAAGAAATTTGGGTGATGTAGCCCATGGAGGCTGTGCTCCTCATGTGCCATTCCATGTTAAATTCTGGAAAAGTAACCCATAGACAATCACTGGAACAGGAGGGCTGTGGGAGGAAAGGAGAGACGGGTCCTCTGCTCCCACTGGGTTGGATCTCGAGGTTTGTTCTTGTAGCTCGTCAAGTTACACTGGTCCCCCAAGGCTGTGTGATTTATTGTAGTGGCTGAAGTTTGGACCCATCAGGGAATTGGCCTGGCCCAGAGAAGAGTGGGGCAAAGACCAGGCTGTCATGGGTCCTGGCAAATGCCTGGGCAGCAGCTCTTGCATTGAGCCAGGCAGGAATTCACTCACGTGTTGAAATACATGTAATTACATGAAATAATTAAAAAAAAAAAGTGTATGTTTATAGCTCCACTATTTCCCACAGCATTCTCCTCAAGAAACTGGCTGCTCTTGGCTTGGTCTGGCGTACGCTTCGTTGGGTTAGAAACTGTCTGGGTAGCCAGGCCCAAAGAGTTGTGCTGAATGGAGTCAAATCCAGCTGGAGGCCGGTCACTAGTGGAGTCCCACAGGGCTCAGTACTGGGGCCAGTCCTCTTTAATATCTTTATAGATGATCTGGATGAGGGGATTGAGTAGCACCCTCAGTAAGTTTGCAGATGACACCAAGTTAGGTGCGTGTGTCGATCTGCTCGAGGGCAGGAAGGCTCTGCAGGAGGATCTGGATAGGCTGGGCTGATGGGCTGAGCCCAACTGCATGAAGTTCAACAAGGCCAAGTGCCGGGTCCTGCACCTGGGGCGCAATAACCCCAAGCAGAGCTACAGGCTGGGAGATGAGTGGTTGGAGAGCTGCCTGGCGGAGAAGGACCTGGGAGTGATGGTTGATAGTTGGCTGAATATGAGCCAGCAGTGTGCTCAGGGGGGCAAGAAGGCCAACAACATCCTGGCTTGTATAAGAAGCAGTGTGGCCAGCAGGGCTAGGGAAGTGATCGTCCCCCTGTACTCGGCTCTGGTGAGGCCGCACCTCGAGTACTGTGTTCAGTTTTGGGCCCCTCGCTACAAGAAGGACATGGAGGTGCTGGAGTGAGTCCAGAGAAGGGCAAAGAAGCTGGTGAGGGGCCTGGAGAACAAGTCCCACAAGGAGTGGCTGAGGGAGCTGGGCTTGTTTAGCCTGGAGAAAAGGAGGCTCACCTCGCACTGGTGTGCTTGCTCTGGTTTTCCATCTCAGGGAATGGCACAGTGTGCATCCTGTAGCCTGAGGGCTGGTTGGTTTTGTGAGCTGCCTGGTGCTCCATCTGGATGGCTGTGTCGGTCTGACTGGGTGTGCTGGAGGAACAGCAGTGGAGGGGATGGCTTTCTGATGAGCAGTTCCCAAGCCTGTGCCTTCTTGCTTCCACACACTTGACGGAATGCACGTTGCCGTTGGGGCTGTGGCCTAAGCCTGTTGGTGAAGCAGAACGGTCCAGGCCGCCCACTGACGGCCCCTCTTGTGCTGTGGGTGTGTGCTGGTTCCGCCTCCCCCCTCACCCACTCCCTGCTGGGGCTCCCACTCCCTCATGCCCGTTCCTGCAGCCTCCTGCTGCTCAAGCTGGCCACACGCTCAGTCCACACCACCTGGAGGTGTCCCAGTCCTAGCCCCCCTTGGTTGCACACTGGAACAGGTTCCCCAGGGACGTAGTCACTGCACCAAGCCTGTCTGAATTTAAAAAGGTCAGAGGTTGGACTAGATGATCGTGGAGGTCTCTTCCAACCTAGATAATTCTGTGAAAGGATAAACTGCAATTCCCAAACCTGATATTGAAATAATGTTGAGAATGAGCATGGTGTTGCAGGAAGAAAAATAACCGTGAAACTACACCAGGTAAAGATGAAGGGACAAACACTGTTTCAAAAGGAAAATCTTATGGTATCTAACCTGTGTGTGTTTTTTATTTTTATTTTTTTTAAACATAAGATATAAAGCATCCAAAAGAAAAGTTATCAGTCACACAAAGTGCTTTGTAGTGCTGAAATGCCACGTGAAAAGTTAGATCTCAAGCCCAGTGCTATTCATGTCAGTTTTGCAGCATCTGATATCAAGCTGCTTTTTGCTGATGGCTCTGTCAGCCTCTGTCGTTCTGAAGGTGCACTCTCCTGAAGGCTCTCTGGATAGAGCTAAGCTGGAAGCATTGGGCCTGAAAATGAAGATTATTATGCTTGAGATCTCTCAGTTTGGAATGGGAGGTGCAAGGACACAGGGGTTGCCAGAAGGATATGAAAGTCTTACTAAATACCAGTGAATATTCCAGGATCTGAATCAAAATGTAATCTCTTGCTGAAGTGAATCTTTCTGCAACACATTTTGAAAATTTAGATAAAGATTTTTCTTTGGAGAAAAGTCTGAAACCAAGAAGGAAAACACTAGCTCCTGAAATGTGTGGGTGACAAGGAATTTACAGTTAAAATACCTAGATAACTAAATCATGAAAAACAGAACTTAGAATTTCATGCTGTAGTAAGAAAACTGTCAGAAAGTGACTTTGATTCCGATGTCGAATCAGAAAGTTCCTAGAGAAAAAAAGTCATTTTTTACTAATGAAAATAAAATTCAAGAAAAAGGTATTAAATATCCCAAAGGAGAAGCTTCAATTTAAATGAGGAGCCCTAAACTAGTGCTCATTGGTGCTTGAGCGGGTCCAAAGAAGGGCGACGAAGCTGGTGAGGGGCCTGGAGAACAAGTCCTATGAGGAGCGGCTGAAGGAGCTGGGCTTGTTCAGCCTGGAGAAGAGGAGGCTCAGGGGCGACCTTATCACTCTCTACAGATACCTTAAAGGAGGCTGTAGTGAGGTGGGGGTTGGCCTGTTCTCCCACGTGCCTGGTGACAGGACGAGGGGGAATGGGCTAAAGTTGCGCCAGGGGAGTTTTAGGTTGGATGTTAGGAAGAATTTCTTTACTGAAAGGGTTGTTAGGCACTGGAACAGGCTGCCCAGGGAGGTGGTGGAGTCACCATCCCTGGAAGTCTTCAAAAGACGTTTAGATGTAGAGCTTAGGGATATGGTTTAGTGGGGACTGTTGGTGTTAGGTTAGAGGTTGGACTCGATGATCTTGAGGTCTCTTCCAACCTAGAAATTCTGTGATTCTGTGATTCTGTGATTTGTGGAAGGAAGAAAAGTAAAATTGGAAAGTCTTCAGATGAAGATTAAAATGCTTAAATTCCAGAAGCGAACGTTTGGAATCTCTCTGATATTGAAGTCTGGAGAGGCCTCAGGTAGGCATTCCTTTTGCCAAAACAGAAACTGGAAAAATATTCCTGAATATACCTTTCCATTGCCATATGCAGCCACTGAAATTTCTGAAATTTCACTTTCACTGAAATTCAAAATGGAGGGGTTCCAAAGTTAGGAGAATGTGTGAAGAGTTCTGACATGAGCTTGCCAAATTCAGGAGGAGATATTTTATTATCTGTGGAGAGAACAGGGGCAGAGTGAATTTTCCCAGACATGAAACCTGTGTAGACTTAAACATGTTGCTGAAGGATAAAAATGCATGTTTCAGAATATATAGTCTTCAGCAACATTGCCTAAAACAGAAATAAGTGCTTTAAAAACTAACAAACAGCTTACCAAATAAGGCCCCTGCACTTGCTTGGACTCCTCAAGAGCACAAAGTCAAATCATAGGATACAGATGTCCACAAAGTAGAAAGCACCACTGAGTTAGAGACTTCAGGAGTAGTTTAAACCATCATCAAATGGTTCATACTGGGTGTGGAAAGCATTAAAAAATAGATGTTAGTCTTCCAAAGAAAGACATAGACATTCAAAGTAAAGAGCCAGCTACTAAAACAGGAAAGATTACAGGTGAGTTGAAAATTATGGAAGAAGATGGGCAAGGATGCCAATTCAAAAGATCTAGGTGTGAATGATCATAGAATCATAGAATGGCTTGGGTTGAAAGGGACCTTAGAGATCAACTAGTTCTAACCCCTCCCCGCCTTAAGCAGGGATGCCACCTGTTAGATCAGGTTGCCCAAGGCCCCATCCAGCTTGAACACCTCCAGGGATGGGGCATCCATAACTTTTCTGGGCAGCTTGTTCCAGTGCCTCACTACCCTTACAGTGAAGAATTTCTTCCTAATGTCTAATTCAAATCTATCATCTCTTAGTTTAAAACCATTCCCCCTTGTCTTATCATTGTTTACCCAAGTAAAGAGTCTTTCTCCTTTTTATAAGACCGAGTATTGAAAGGCTGCAATGAAGTCTTCCTGGAGCCTTCTCTTCTCCAGGCTGAACATCACCAGATCTCTCAGCCTTTCTTCACAGTAGAGGTGCTCCAGCCTTCTGATCTGTACCAGGGATTAGAAAACGATGCCTCTGCAGCTAAGCTGAAAGGTCCAAAGGTAGAAATTTCAGGACTGAAAATGGATGTGAAAAGTGCTAGAGCAGCTCCCAAAATAGAATTTCAAGTGGAAAGTGTTGAAAAGGACATGTCTGCAGGAGTGGAAGTGTGTATAGAAGAGAGAGCACAATAAATCTTATTACCTAAAGAAAAAACAAAGTGAAAAGTTTGAGGTTGATGAGGCCTTGTCTGATGTTCCAGTTAATTAAACTTTCATTATGTTCTCAGCAAGAACTGAACTAATCTTGTTGGAGGAAGAGAAAGGTAGTTAATCAAGTATTCCTGGAGATACAGCCAAATGAGTATTTTCCCAGTCTCCAGGGAAAGTAAAATAATAACATACCAATGCAGAAAAAAAAAAAAAAAGTGTGCGTTCTTAATTTTCCAAGACCTGATAATGAAACAAAACCGGAACCTGATATCTAAGAAAACACTTTGTTGAAAACACTTTGTTGTTATGGAATTTACCTAACAGCTATATTGATTAGTTCATTATCTGCCCAAAAGGAAACAAGCCAATACTACTATCTGGTGAAAAGTCCACCTAATGACAGCACGGCTTCTAGATATGGTGGTAATGCTTAGAAAGAGAACTGACACTTTTGACCTATTTCAAACTTGAATTTTTTGGGTGTGCACGTGCAGTCATACTGCCTTACTGTAATTTTGCATCCTTTTCATTCTTAACACAGGGAAGGTAGATAATGCAAAACACTGAGAAATTGGTTTGTAAGAGATGTGTATTTGATTATCACACCATCTTTAATTTAATGTGTTGTAGTGGGTTTACGTGGCAAGGTTTTGGTAGCAGGGGGCCATAGGGGTGGCTTCTGGGAGAAGGAGCTGCCCCATGTTTGGTAAGGGCCCCACTGCTGACCTGAGCTGAGCCAGTAAGCCGAGCCAACGATGTTATTTTGCGCCTCTGTGAGAGCATATTTAAGACAGGGAAAAAAACACTGCGCCACACAGCAGCTGGGAGAGTGAGAGGAGTGAGGAACAGCCTTGCAGGTGCCAGGATCAGTACAGAAGGAGGGGGAGAGGTGCTCCAGGCGCCGGAGCAGAAGTCCCCTGCGGCCTGTGGTGAGGCCCATGGTGAAGCAGGCTGTCCCTCTGCAGCCCATGGAGTACCACGGTGGAGCAGGGTTCCTTGCTGCAGCCCGTGGAGGAGACCACAGTGGAGCAGGTGGTCCTGCACTGACGGAGCCTGTGGAAGACCCCTGCTGGAGCAGATTCTGGGCTGGACCTGTAGCCCGTGGAGAGGAGCCCACGCAGGAGCAGGTGATGGGGCAGGAGCTGCTGCCTGTGGGGGAGCCAGACTGGAGCAGTACCTAACTTGGAGTGAATACAGATTTAAAGCATGCATTAAGATACCTGAATGGAAGAAGTGGAAAAACAGTTTGTTTCTGAGGTCAGGTTTGTAAGAGAAGTGAGTCGGTTTCTCAGCTGATGTTGTGACATCATCCCCGATGGATTTAAGGAATAGTTACTACTGTCAGGTTGATGTTAGTGTGTCTTCAAATGCAAAGCTTTTTCTAGAAATTGAATTTTCCTTTAAAACCTCTGAGTAGTACAAGATGGACCAATCATAGTTATGTTGAAAAATGTCTACAGACGCCTGAAAACCTTACTGGAGATGATTTATGGTCTTGGAAAAGAAAGATATAAGGGGAAAAAAGAAAAAAGAGCATTGAAGTGGTCCCTTCTCTGTTCAGGAGCAATACTTTAAAAAAAGGAAGATCTTAACAGGCAAGAGAAAAAATGTTAATTAGATGAGGTGACACTATGCTTATTTTTGATGCTTCAGTGAAAATATACTAAATAAACCATGTATTCTGAACCTGTGCTACTGAGTATTGTACATTCATTTTCCTAAAGGCTACTGAATGCCATGTGAAATCCAAAAGTAATGAGGCTGACAGGAGTCCACGTCCCTTTCTGGATGACTTCCCTTCATTAAGCCACACCAGAACTGGCGCTCTTACCATGAAAGCAGTAGTTGCACATCTGAGGGTCTTTATCAAGAAGGAAGAAATGGGGGTTGCTTTGGCTTGCAGATTAACCCTGTCTTTATCTGGAGAGGGAAGGGGAGTAAAAGCACTGGAGCAGTTACTGTCTTTGGCCTTGCTGGCATCCTTTAGTTGTTCTGCTTTTGCTTATGTGCTAACAGAGCTTCTCATAAATGGGAGGGAACCGAACTGGAAGGGGCTGGGCTTACTCTGCCCTAAGGCAGGTTCAGGTATGTGTTTCTCAGCCTGACAGGACTGGCACATGTGTGCTTTGGGAAACACAACTGACAATAATGATCTGCATCACTGCCAGCAGTACTTGCTGTGGCTGTTCTCTTGCTGGTTTGTATTATGTTTTTTCCATGCTGATGTCAGTGCCAGCTCTTCAGAGAGTGGGGGCCTGACCATACTGTTGCCATGAGCCCAGGGTACAAGGACCAAAATGAAGCATGACCAGAGTCATGCTTAAATGCCTTGTCCCCAGATGGTTTCTGCCATTGACTATCTCAGTGGGGACTGGAAAGCTTTACAAAGCCTGCCCCATTCCTCCAGCTCTCCTGCTTGCTTGAAGAGAGATTTCAAGTTGAAAGGGAAGAGTGATTTCTATCCCCTGCTTCCTTGCAGTTACACAGCTTAAGCCACACTTTGCCTGTCTTTCAAAATTTAGTTTGTAGAGATTAATATTAGAATACTTAACATCAACATGAGTGAGGACCTGTCTCTGTCCTGTTCTAACTTCCACTCCCCATCACTTACAACATCGCTGATAAAAATCTTTTCCCCTGAAAATAATGGCAAGATCTGTGTGGGGTCTGGCTCAATGTGGGGAAGAAAAGCCCCAATTCCCATTTAATGTCAGTGGAAGTTGTTAGAAGTCATAGTAGTCACCATTGTTATGTTGAATATGAGTGTTGCTACCTCTCTGGCAGCAATAAATATTAATGTTTGTAATACCACAGGTTGTGTCATTCGTGAATTTTAATGTGCCCAGCAGAGCTCCCTAAAGGTGAATTACTCTGCAGAATCCATAACAATCTAAAGCCTTTTCTCTCTGGTAGTTTAGAAGAATAATCTTGTGCTGCTGCTGAAGCTTTGGTTTTCAAGGCTTTCATTACCTACAGAGAAATCATGTTTGACACAATACCATAGTTATTGAGAACATCAGCTGTATTACACAGCACACCTAATATATCAAACTCCATATATTCCTGGATGCAGACAAGATAATGTCTTAATCTTTTTCTGAGTCATGCTGGACAGCTACACCATTTGTAGAGACCACCAGAATTACAGTGGATAGGGCAAAAATATAATAGAACTTGTTTATATATCAAGTCTTCCTTTCTTTCTTTGGTTATTCTAAGACTTTAGCACTGTTGCATTGACTGTTGAACCAGCTGGTACTTGCCATTAGTAGCAACAGGATGCTGGAAGAAATAATCCTCTGGTTTTGGTCCGGTTTTCTCTCATTCCTAAAAATATTCTTATTGGAAATAAACATATGCTCCATTGTGGCTGTTACTGTCACATGTGGACCTTTGTAGTGGCAGCTCTGCTCTTTAGGGGACAAGCATATTTTAAGTGGAAGTGTGCAAGAAGACAAGCATGAGGGCTGTTATTAATGGTGACTTAATTCACACTGCCGCATCCATGCTCCTAATTGCTCCGACTCTCATTCCTACCTTTTAGGAGATAGGGCAAGAATTTGTTACGTATTAAAGGTTCTTTGTCCATGAGAAAATCGTTTGCATCAAAATGGTAGATTTTACCAAAGAAGGCTGTTGCTGGAGTGAAGAAAACTCTGTTACTTGTTCGCCAGGCTAAACTTCATGTGGGAATTTGTTGGGATGAGGGTGGCCTTGGGTGGGGGATGGTTCATGGTCTGAATGAGGCTTAAGGAGAATAGGACCGCTGTGCTTTTTTTTTCCTTTTTTTTTCTCTCCTTAGGAGACTGAGTTCCTCATCAAGAAATACAGTGTGTATCTAACAAGTTAAAGATTTATTAAGAATTCCCCTAAGAATATTCAGAATGTGATGAAAATTAATTAATTATTCATTAGTAAAACTGTTTAGATTTGGGAAGTGTTTGTGGTTGGGATTAATGGGCAAAGTTATTGAAATAGCACTCTTGGTTAAGCAATCTGCTAAACTGCTGCAGTAAGGAGATCGTCATCTGCCTGCGTGCAGTTTTCTCCTGTTATTTGGAGGTAATTGCACCCCAGCTGTTTTGAGTTCTTTGCTGATATCTTATGTTTTAAGCAGTCTGTATGGTATTTTTCTTCAAAGAACAATGTCTCCTTTCTGCTTTACCAGTTTGCTCGCACAAAGGAAACACATGTGATAGTGGTTAACATTTGAGAGTGATGACTTTGTTTTCTGTGGAGTTCATAAGTGCACAAGGCAACTCCTTGCTGAGACTTTTATGCTGTGTAAGGCACCTCCCATGGTGCTTGAAGCATCGGATGCCTGGTGTAAATGCTATCCTTCATAACATCCCTGTATGCAGCCTTATGCCTAGGACCATTCCCTGTCCCTGGTCCCCACTTCCACTATGGTTTGTATCTCGCTGAACTAGTATCATCTACTTGTCAAAGTTATACTGGTCTAAGCTTGCTGAGATATATTCCTTGGTTTTGAAGCCCTCTTTCTGGGGCTAAAGTTATCATCACTTGGGAATTTTGCTCCACTACAGATTCAGGGTTTTCTCTTTTCCCTTTCCTGAGTGAAATGCTTCCAATGTTTCACCATTTCTGGACAAAAAGGCTTCCGTTTTCAGGAAACCTTGGAAATCCCCAGCACCGTTGCTCCAACCCTCACGATTTGACAGTGGAGAGAGATTACTTTAACCCAACACTTGCTCATTTGGATCTCCAGTGCCTGTATTTCCCGGAATTTGTCATTGCCTCAGTGCTATTGTTTTGGTCTCTCCTGGTCTCCTGACTTTCCCTCAGGGTTTAATAAAACTTAGAGCTTAATATTTTCTCAACTCCTTGGATGCCCTTAACAATGCATTTTAAGGCAAAAAGATACACTAATCATTTTCAATTCTATTTTGTTCCTTTTATATCCTTCAAGCAGAAAATGGATATGGTCTTTTAAGAATGTTTATATGGAATTGGAAAGTTTATTGAAATGTATTTCAACTCAAAACTAAAATATCCTTTGCTGAATATGCATCTCCCAGGCTATGTGAGTACTTGCTCTCTCTTAGGCCTAAATTCTGCAAGCATTTATGCATGTGTTTAATTTTACTAATTGATTTCACTGGGACAACCCCTGCATAAGCATTTGAGGAGTCAAAGTGTTAACCAGATTTCTGATGTTGTGTCCTTCATTTTATTCAATTTCTTTCTACTACAAGGTCTAGTAAAGTCTTTGTGGAGAGCAGTGCAGCCCTTGCAGCCATTTAAAGTGTGCTACAGAACAGACATCTGAAAAGACTCTCTCTTGAGGTCTCTGAGGAGCAGAGGTGGGCCTTTTGGCTTTCTAGGTGGCCACATGGGAATGTGGAATTTTGTGACATGTTTGTGACGTGTTTGTGACATGTGGGACTTTGTGATGTGTCTCCTCCAAGGAGGAGACCCCCCAGCCTCTCTGGGCAACCTGTGCCAGTGCTCTGTCACACACACAGTAAGGACCTGCTGAAACTCTTGTGTTCCAGTTTGTGCCCATTGCCTCTTGTCCTGGCACTGGGCACCACTGATAAAAGCACAGCTCCTCTTCTCCAGGCTGACCAGTCCCAGATGTCTCAGCCTTTCCCCATAGGAAAGGTGTTCAACTCCATTCAGCATCTTGTGGTCCTCCATTGGACACTTTCTAATAATTCAAGGGGAAAGAGGTCTGAGCAGGCTGTGGTTACATGTTCTCCTGTTTGTTCTAGCCCAAAGAGACACTGGTGTGCAATGCTCTTGCTCAGGAGAGCTGAAAGTTATTTATTTCTCTATTTTACACATAGAAGGAGATGCCAGTTGCTTTCTGTTTTACTATACGAGTGACAACTTAGTTCCTTGATCACCTGGACAGAGTTAAGCTCTCCATCCTTGAGAAAGAGGAGCAATGAGTAAAGAATCTGGCCCACGTGTCTCTGTCATCTTCTGGCCTCGAGATGACTATATATAGGTCTGCTTTTTTTTTTCCCTTTTTTTTTTTTTTTCCCTCTTTATTATTATTTTTCTGGAGGGAAATGCATGAGTGCATGATAAAACAGGAGAAAGAAAATATTAGTGCTTTCCAAACACAAACCTCCAAACATAGCCTTGGAACAAGTTAAGTGGTACTTGTATAGTAAAAATAGTGCTTGGATTTCTCCTCATTCCTTTGCAAGCTGTGTCTGTATACACATGCACAGCTATTGCAAGCCTAGTGCTAAAGTGGATCACTTTAAAGACGAAAAGATTCTTTTCCGAATTAAATCAATCATAAAAATATGGCATCTTCTGGGGATGCTTTCAGCCATCCCTCAGCATCAAAATCCTGAATTCAGCAAGTTTTTTCAAGTGTGCAAGTAATTCCGTTTCTTTTTTGGAAGCTGTTTAAAGTGGGTGCTTAACTTCTGCAGCATGGGAGTAGTCTTGTCTCATTAATTTTTAGCCCACTTCTACTTCACACACACACACAAAAAGGGGTTATAGAAAAGTGATGAATAGCTTGCTTTCTCAGAATACATCCCTTGAGTTTATGGAGCTGTTCATTTCTGTACCAGTGATAGATCTTGAGTTCTTGCTTTCTATGTTATAAGCAGAATTATTATTATGGGAAAATGACAGTAACTGATGAATGGGTAACTTTATCAAGATTGTTTTCATCATGCCTCTATGAAGAGTAATCTGTAATTAGAGAGCTGTGTTGAAGGCTTTAGTCTGGAATCATTCCACATCTTCTTTGACAGGCAGGCTTGTTAATATCTTAATTTTAGCTTTGTGATTGCCCCTTGCTAAATCCATGCCTTACAGTGCAGTTGTTAGTCTGATCATTTTCAGTTCTCCTTGTCAATTAGGAGATGACCAAAGATAAGCGCGTGAGTTCAATAAACTTCAGTACCCTGAAAAGGTTAAAATCTTTAATCTCAGTATAGATACATTTTGGAAATCCTTTGGAAAATAAGAAATAAGAGTTTTTTTTTTTTTTTCCCCCCAGAAATACTTGAAATTTGACAAGTGCTGTAAAAAGAAAAAAAAGCTGGCTACAGTTTATTGGCTATTGCAGGTTTATTGGCTATTTCATCAGCAGCAGTGAAAGATCTAAATGGATTTTAGCAGCTAAAATGTCACTATCAGCTTTTCCCCTTTATAGACTTCAAATTTACTTAGGCAATTATTTGAGGCTGTTTGCAAGATTAGAAAAGCGATGCTTTTTTCTTGGCTTGCATGAAAATTAGTTTTCTAAAATTTTCCTTTTTTTTAAAATGACATCTAAAAACTGTTTTTTCCTAGATAGGTCCTGGAGTAGAGCTCTGCTGAAGGCCACAGCAGTGCTGAGAAGCAAAGTGGTACCTGGCACTTGCTCCTCCATGTGTTTGAGATGGGCTCCTGGCAGTCCTGCTGGGTGGCAGATTCTTCTTCTGTTGCATTGCTTCCTTGTGCTCTCTTTCCACTCTCCAACAGTAGATGGGGATGCTCTATTGGCAGAACAGATCCTCTCTACTGCCTCAAAATACCATGAAGAAGTAATTCTACTGTTATTTAATTCAGACTTTGGACAAAAATGTAAGCCCCCATCCCAAAGAATCTGATGCTTATCAAGTATTGTCCCAACTTATCTGAAGCTCTGCTGTGTGTGCTTTGAGACAGAAACAAGGCAATTTAGAAATCACAGCCTAGAGTAGCACTTCTTTTTTTTCTTTTCCTTCCCTTCTTCTCCTTCTCCTTTCCCCTTTTGTTCATCCATCTATCTATCTATCTATCTATCTATCTATCTATCTATCTATCTAATCTATCTATCTATCCTTCCTCTATTCTGAGTGAAGGAGTTGTGTGATGGGTGGTGGCTGCTGCAGCTGGCTGTGGGTGTCAGGAAGCTGCACTTCTCCCCAGGAGTGTCACCATACTTTCTTCAATACCACCCTTCACATTTTCCACCGTGGTGGCTGTCTCATTGCTGAATATCCTGGAGGACAGAGCGATTGACATCACACACTAAGTCTTTGTCCCAAATTAGACATAAAAAAAACTCATGTTGGGGGTGACAGGCAGTGCTAGGATTGTGCTTACTTACTTTAAATGGTCAGATGTGGTAGGGAGTGAGGGTGTACTTCAAGGAGTTGTTTCTGGTGAAGTCGATGCTGATGGGAACGTGTGGCCGCGAGACCACTTCTGGTGAAAAATGGACTAGCTTTGCAACAGCCAGCCTGGTCATCAAGAAGAACTCGGTTTGGTAGGCTTGAGTTTGCCATCTCTGCTGGGGTTTACCCCAGCCCCTCCAGCCCTGTGTTACTTGATTGTTTTGCACCTACGCTGAAGCCTGAGACTCTGCACCAGAACAGCAGCATGTTTGGTCTTTGCTGATACTGAAAGTCATTTATCTTCTTGCGCCTTGCTGTGCAGAGCAATAAGGGTTTCAAGCAGGCTGGGCTCCTGGTTTCTGGAAAATAAGCTAACAAACTCCACTTTGGAAGATTACCATTTCCTCTTACTATTTTTGGAAGTGTTTATTTTATAGCCATGAAATTAATCTCAGGAATGCCAAGAAACACTTTAAAGAAGAAGGGGTGATGGAGCCTGGGGAGGAGGGAACTAGAGAAGAGCTTATGTCATGGTGTTTTCTTCATGTAATTTTTTTTTTCTTTAATCACACGAACAAACAAATAGACAGTCATCTAGATCTGAAATAACTGCCATTGCAGCACACCCTCCTCTCTTCTGATTTCTGCCATTTTTGGCAAATAGTGCATACAGTCCAAAGGCCCTTGCAGAGTTATTAATCACGTTTGGCAGCCAGGCTGCACTAATCTATTGTCTGGAAGTACGGAAAAGTACTATCTTCATGTGTTTTAAGATGTAGTGATTAAAGCTCTTGATAACCTTTCTTGCTGCAATGAGAAGTGCAGGAAAAAATGGAAAATGCAGAACTCCTCAGCTCTTCCCCCGCCCCCACCTCTAGTGAATACTGTGCTCGACCATAGCTGGGGCCAAATTTGCCCTGGTTTTCAGGGTATAGCTGGCAGCAGAGCATTGAGGAGGTAGAGGATGTAGTAGCTGTGGCAATGTTATACAGCTTTTGCATACCACATGGCTGAGAAGGACACTTTCAATATCTTGCTTAAGAGTATTAATGATTTAAGAACAGGGAAGGATTCAAAACTTTCCTTGCCTGATTCCCACCAGAAATTTTGCAACAAGATTCCCGGTGGAAGGAGGATGACTTGTTGGTGAAGGGATTAAAGCCCCTTTTTTTCTGTCTGGGCCAGTGGCAACACAATCCATACCTTTATCTGCAATGCATGGAAAAGTGATGTCAGTAAGAACTTGTAGCTAGCAAAAAGTGGCTGCATGTGTGCACATTCTTCCATCAATCAGATCCTCACAAATGCCAGGCTAATTGTTCACTTGCAAATAAAGTCATTGCTTTGGATCTGAACACCTTCAAGCTTCGGGTAGACTTGAAGTTCAAACGCAGACGTACATTAACTCTTCTGTGTTTGACCGATTGTTCCTTTATAGGAAGGAGCAGCCAACTGCCAGCTCTGAAAAGACTTGGAAACCCACAGCATCTCAAGTCTGGCTGCAGATTTTTGGTGTAATTACGTGGTAAAGTGTGCTGGGAATAGAAGCCAGATCTGTGATTACAAATGATCGGATTGCTTGTGGTGGAAGGACCTGTAGTGATTTTTCACTTCACTGATGGCCAGCACATAAATGCTGTGTCGGGTACGTGGAGCAGTACAGTGGTACAGTATGCTCTTGGACAGGCATTGTATGATCTATCCACCAGCTCTGTTAGTTTCAGTTACTCCTTTTTTAGGGACACTGTATACAGTGCTGAAGGTCTCCTGCCAGGAACTTCCTCAGCAAGTGCATTTTAGAGGAAGTTTTCAGTTTGCCAAATAATTGAAATGAAAGCTAATGGTGTGTATCACTTCTCATTTAGTGCAAAAAGTGGTCTGGCTAAAGGTAGTTCTAACTGAGAGTGTTTGGCTTTTTACCAAAGGTAAACAGTTTCTTAAAGTGTTAGCAGTGTGTTCAAGGTCTCCCTAATCTGCTTCCAAGAGAGTTAATGCACTTTAAAATAAATAAATAAATAAATAAATTTAAATTCAGTACTTACTATGAAAGCAATAAGTCAATATGAGCCTCTTATTTTACCTCACATAGAGAAACTGAGAGTTTTGGAAGAAAACAGTAAGATATGAATACATCTTGTCCCAGTAGAAATATTGTTCTTTCTCCTGGCTGAAAATTTGTGGATGCTAAGGTTCAGCTTCCTATGGTTAAAGAAGGCCAGCACCACTAACACTCCAAGATCACATTGCCTTCCTGTAGTATGTAGAAACAAGGGCAATTACCATTACAGGAGGAGCTTGGTTCTGCAGTACTCCTGGACACCAAGTACATAAGAGGTTTTGTGAAAGAGAAGTCCCATAGGGTTTAGGAAGGATTTCAGCGATCTGTGATCAAATCCCACATGGATGAATCTCAGGTAGCGATAGCAAGTGATGAGTGTCCTGTGCTAAGATCTCTCACTCTTAATCTGTCAAGAAAAACAAAACAATAAAAAACAACATAATTGTATTGGCTTAAGATGGGATGAGGGACTTGTTGAAATTACAAAGAGTACCTGAACCATCCAGCCTCATCATTCTGTGGCTCTGTGGTTCTGTAACAGCAGCAGAAGTGACTTACACAGTATATTAAACCATCCGTTTGATCATAAACATGGAAATGCCACTGAAAACTCAGAAGCTAAGCATGCAACTACTGCTTAAAGAAATCTGATGTTTTCTTTTTCTTCTTTTTTTTTTTTTTCCTTTCTCCAGTCTTAGCCTTTTTTCCATACAGTTGCCTTTTGAGATTTTTCCAATACAGTAAGAAATGACATAGGCAACTGACATGTTTTCTTGGACTTCATATATAATGACTTTAAATTGCATTAATTTAGTGCCATGAAAACCTAATAGAGAAGTAATGACTCAGTGATCTGCAGTGGAAATCGAAAGAGATTAATTTCCCCTTTGTTGCTGTACAGAATGACATTGCTTGTTGCATCATGCAACACAGAAATAGGTCTAAGATTCTGCTTGAATTTGGCATTATACACTAGAGTATGAGAGAGACAGAGAAGTCCAGTCTTACTCTGAAGAGCTGACAAGCCTCCTTGGGAACTGCCGAACTTTTAAATAACAAAACATTTTTCAGTGAGAACTTTTTTCTTGAGAAACAGAGCCTTTCCTTCAAGTTTAATGGGGCAGGAGAAAAAAAAAATAAAAAAATGTAGAGAACAGAAAATGGCAGCATAAGACAGAGACTACAAGAAACCTAGAAAAAAATATAAACCAATCCCAGAAAAATCTCAGAAACATCACTTAAATAGGTGGCAAATCTTATCAGGAATTGTGAGGAGGAAAATGAAAACCAGAATAATTTATGAAATCACATATTCCTTCATCAATATGTGGGGTGAACTGTCTCCAGACAGCCTTGCCAACTTGCTCTGAATTTTAAGATGAAATTGTGGAGTCATCTCTAAATGCTGAAGTATGTGTTTGTGAGTATTTTGTTGAAGAAAATGTGAGTGTTCATTAAGTCCATTATCATGAAATGCAAGAGGTGAGAGGGCCTAAAATGTTTTAAATGCCCTGTGCTTCATCCTTTCTGGTAGCAAACTCTAGGCCTTTCACAAAGTTAAGGAAGAAAAATGTGGTTTGGTTCCCTAGAAAACTGTGTTTTTGACTGGTGGGGTGATTATGTTTGGGGGTGGGTGAGAGAGGGAAACAAGTTGTTCACAAAGTCCTGAGTTAAAAGTCTAACCAAGTGAACCTCTTGGAGTTAAAGGTGTGAGTGCCTTGTAACCACAGTGCAAAATTAAATTTTGTCTCTGCTTCCTGAATCGAACAAACCAGATTAATTCCAGAAGATAAGCAGGAAGCATAGGTGATACAGAAATTTCTCACTCTAACGAGGGGGTGAATTTCATGCTAAATCCCATTTTTTGCTGTCCTGAGTCTCTGGTATTCATTTAGTATTTTGTACAGCTGCTGTACTTTTATGACAGCATTTCTTAAACTACAGTCATGTGCTGTTAAATTCTTTTAGCCAACATGCGTATATATTTCATATTACAGACTTTATTTTAACATGCTGAAGTAGTAATAACTGTTAATTCACTGTTAACTTCACTGTTCTGAAACTTCTGAGCTCAAGAAGATAAAGCTCATAGTTGGGATTCCCTCATGAGGAGTCTGCTTTGAAAAAAGGCGAAGTAATGGAAAGATTCTTCTCAGTTTGGATAAATCCGAGTCTTTACACGATGATATATACTGAGCTGTTTGGTGTGGAGTTCCATGTGGAAAGAGAAAGTCTTCTGGCTAAAATAATTTCAGAATGATAATGTATAGATGTGTTTGCACTGCTGAGGTTCCCTAGAGAGGGAAGATGGTGCAGATGGGTAGCTGGGATGATTTTACTTAATTTGTGGTTGAAACAATTCCAGTGCCACTGTACACAGGAAGAGTGTGGATCTGGGGGTGTTGTGTTCAGTTAGTGTTGAATTTTGATATGTATCTTAATGTCCTTCCCAGCCAGCTTGTTTGTTGTAATAACAGAAGCATTTACAATTGCTTTTGAAGTCTACTAATATCTTTGGTCCTATGTCTTTATCTATAAGCATTGGCTTTCACATGCAAATCAGATCATTGCCTGAGCAAATAATGACTAAGATTCCTAATTCTCTTGTTTGCACAAATATCACTTGGCATGTCAAAAATTTGGAGCTGTATAATGTACACCAAGCCTTGTCTCCCCAGGCACTCTGCTGGCAGAAGTCAGTTTCTGTGAGGCACCATCACGTAGAAAGTGATTTTTAGTTTCCAGTGTGACTCACTCTAATATCCTCCATGAAGATCTTTCTTGTCTGCTAAATTAACATATGGGTGATGAGCATTAAGTCATGGAATCTCAAATATTCTGCATCTGTCTTTCAAGGGAAACTAATTTTAGCTTAGACACTTGTGAACACTGGCCTTTAGGGTCATCAGACCTTTCCTGCTGCCTTTCTGAAGACAACCAAAATTTGTCTTGGAAGAAGTTAGAATTTCCCTTTGCCTCTGTTCTCTCTCTCTCTCTTTTTTTTTTTTTTTTTTTTTTTTTTTTTTTTTTTTTAACACATTGAGTATATCTTTATCATAACACAATCACAGAAGAGAGCTGGAAAGTACATTTTCAAGGTGTTGCATTTAATTGTCAGTTTATTTTGCATGTAAATTCCAGTACTCCAAGGAGTGCAATTAAATATTCTGACTATCATTTAAAATATTTACAATTCTGTTAGTCAGATAAGACACAATATTTTTAGTTGAAGATATTCCCTAGACATCTGCTTTTTTCCAGCCCATATGGTAGAATGTGTGCCACATCTCATCTGCACATTATGCCATATAATTACTGCCAAAAAGGATTCTAAGTTACTATCTAAAGCGGAGCAATTCAGTAATCTGGCAAAAATCCTTCCCAGAACTCTCTTGTTTTTAGCATTCTCTATCAGCATCATATTTCTCCGTTTGTTTTGAAATAGGTCCTATGGAAACTAAGGAGATCCAGCATATATGTTTAAATACAGAATCTAGTTTCCTAAGTATTATTCAGCTGGTTGGAAGTATCTGTCTCTATTGTGAAAGTATAACGTGTCACCATGGTACCCTGCACCCAAAAGTTCTTAGGGTGTTTATTATTAATCGGGATCTCTCAGGGAAGTGTCTGTTGAGCCATAGCTTCAGCCAGATACTTGACACTACACTCCCTGACACAGTCCCTCCCCAGCTGCTCTTTATGCCCCCTTCAGGCCCTGGCAGGCTGCTGTGAGGTCTTCCTGGAGCCTTCTCCTCTCCAGGCTGAACACCCCCAGCTCCCTCAGCCTGTCCCCACAGCAGAGGGACTCCAGTCCTTTGATCATCCTCGTGGCCTCCTCTGGACTCGTTCAAGTACTTCCACATCCTTCTTGTGCTGGGGCCCCAGAGCTGGGTGCAGGGCTCCGGGTGGGGTCTCAGGAGAGCAGAGCAGAGGGGGACAATCCCCTCCCTCGCCCTGCTGCCCACGCTGCTGCTGGTGCAGCCCAGGACACAGGTGGCTTTCTGGGCTGCAGGCACACGTTGCCAGCTCATGTCGAGCTTCTCATCCACCTCCACCCCCAGGCCCTTCTCCTCAGGGCTGCTCTCAGTCCATTCTCTGCCCAGTCTGTGAGTTTGGGATTGCCCTGCCCCAGGTGCAGCACCTTGCATTTGGCCTTGTTGAGCCTCACGAGGTTCGCCCAGGCCCAAAAGTTGCAGTGAATATCTCTGGGTAACTAACTGGAGATTGTCTAACAGCAGAAATATGTGCTGCTGCTTTGTTGCAAACTTTGTTCTAGATTTAGAATTGCTCTGCAATATTTGGGGCCAATTTGTATTGGTTTAGGCTATTCTTCAATTAAACCATGAGCTATAAATTGTGTTCTGTTATTTCAAGAAGATTAAAATGCTGGAGCTCGTCGTGTATAGGTTTGTCACCAAGGAATTAGGCAATTTATTCAGAAATTTGATTAGAGCAATTCGACATCCCAGGTTCATATTCTAAGGGTTGATTTCCTTTTGCTCACACCTGAGGTACGGGAATAGATGCACCTTTCAATTACAGCTTCAATAGCTCAAGGCGTTGTGCTTTAGAACTGCTGGGGTATATGGTCTGCTCTGCAACAACAGCAGTCCCCAAAACACTTACAGTGGCTGTGTTACCTCTCCTTGCTCTCTGAAATATCTCGAGCAGCTATATACTGTTCACATCAATTGAGGTGGTTCTACATTGATACCAATATATATTATTCATTAATTAAACCTGGTGTATGCATATGGTTGGGTTTGAAGTAATTGCTGAAATGTTCTGTACCTAGTTCAGAGGATATCTTCTTATAAACATCTTCCTTTCTGATTGATGCTGGCTTCCTCACTATCCCTGCGCAGCCAGCTGCACTTACTGGACAATTAATGTAGAAAGGCATGTGTAGGATATCAGTTCACTAAAACTATTCTTGCTGTGTTGCTTATTGGCTAGGGTCTACTGAGTTTTGTGCATTTATGCTGTAGGCAAAAGATGTTCGCATGCAATCCTCTTACTCTATGATATTTTCCTGTTCTCATGCCTAGCTCTAACATGGTATCTGCTGCGGAAATACTGCAGGGAGGATGTATTATGCTCATTAACAGGGTGAGGAATATAGGGGATTCTCTCTGTTTTCTTGTCCTGATCTTGAAAGAAGTGAAATATAAACACCACCAACCTGCTAAAAATCCATCCCAGTTTTTGCCCACCTTAACCCTTTCCAGTTATTTGTCAGGAGCTGCCTGTCCATTTCCTATGGCTGAGGGAGAGGTGTGAAATGCCCCTGGACTTTGCCTGAGTCCTGCAATTAAGTGCTGTTGCTGTATCACCTTAGTTCAGTTGTTCAGTGTTGGAGGACCTTACAGAGAATTTCTCAGTTGCTGTCCCTGTTACCCATCTGTGACATTTACTTTCTCTTGCTTGTGATTTTTGTCCCTTCCCACCCTCAGCAGAGGTGGGTGGTGGGGAATAATTGCACCCCTTCTTACTTAGATTTTGGTTCTTTTCACTAGAACTTTTATAGGCCTCTTGATCTGCTGTGAGGACCTGTCTGCCTTTCCCAAGTGTATAATTATTATTGTTATCTTTAATTAATATGTGCACCTAGGTATGCCAAATTACTTCATTTTCTTTCCTTTCCCTATTACAGCTTTTCAGTAGGGGCAGTTCTGTTATTCTTTCTCAGATGAGGTTCCTGGGAGTACTTATATAGCCTTTACTGCATGAAGACTATAAACATAACCTTAATGCTGACTTCTATTGGTGCATCAAAAAATAAGGTGGTTTAGGAACAGCACAACATATATTTTACATTCATCCTACTACCTGTTTTCCCATTGGCACAGAATGGAGTGGGTTCATTTACAGAATCATTAAGGTTGGAAAAGACCTCCAAGATCATCTGGTCCAACCATCAAATATATTTGGGGCCTCTCTATTCTTGCTTGAGAAAGAGATGAAAATAACTTGGACATTAATCAAATACACAGCTTGTGCTGTGATGTGGGTTTGCTACTTTTGGTAGGGCCATCATCCCTACTCAAGCATGGTCAGGTGGTAGTTTGCAATGGGTCCTGGATATTCTGAAAGCTTACCAAGATAATCAAGTGAAATAATGTAGTTTCAACTTTTTTTTTTTTCTTATGTTTGACAACGTTAGTTAACTACACTTACATGTGTTCATCAGTCTGACCTATAATTAAAGTGCAATATGCGAAGACCTCTAGTGTTGGACAAAGCATGTATGACAAAATATATATTTATATGTATGTGTGTATATATATATATGTATATGTATGTATTAATGCCCCAACTTAGAGAGGCATTTGTGGTGCTAAGCTTTAAGGGGCAGTACAAAGGGTATGTTGAACTGGGGTGTACTGAGCGTGGTCAAATGTGACAATAAAATGTAGAAGTCAGGGCTTACTAATAATTAAAATAATGAGGACTTCAGGAATGCAGGAATGTTCTGTGTTTTTTTTTTTTTGTGAGGGGCTTCTTGGCAGACACAGGAGCTGGATTACAAAATTTTGCTGTTTCAAAATGTTTTATATATTTTTTATATATATACATTTTATTTTTTATTATATATTTTTCCCCTTTAAATTTCTCCACAGGGTGTCAGGAAACCCGCTGGTGCCAGAGCTCAAAGTGCCATTGTTGCTGGGCTAGGGGGTCCTCCTTTCCTTTTCCTAACCTGCAGAGATGAAGCCAGCAGTTGCCTGTGGGCAACGGGACTGACCAGAGGGGAGCAAACCCAGCTTGGCTAACGAGCACCAATTAAAACCTGACCTGGAATAACCTAGCACAGGGAGGAATGGTAGAAACTACAGGTGAGGAGCAAAAGGAGGAAGGCTTTTGAAGTAGCCTTTTATGCAAACAATGCAAAAAGCCTTTTACTTGCCTATATTAATCTTGAGAAATTAGCATTTAATTTCTGTAATTAGCCTTTCATGCGCTCCAAGGAAACAAGTGTACACTTATACACTCGCTCTCATTTCTTTTAAATCTTGGAGGCTTGTTGTTCGGTTGCCAAGGGGAAGAAAAGATTTTAGTTGGAGATGAAGAAAGCAGAACTTGCTCCCAGGTGTTGGTGAATCATCAGGGAATGAAGCGTTTTTTATAATGTCTGGAGTTGGGAGGGGGAGAAGGAGAAGTACATGGGTGTAAATTCAGTTTTCCTGAAAGGTGCTGAGCCTGACAGCCCAGGGACTGCAGTCCGGTGAGTACGGAGGACTGTTGGGGACAAAGCTGGCTGCTGCCTACCTGTCCTATCCCCCTCCTCAGCCATTTACAGGGCAGGACGGTCCTGAGGGTCACACCAGCATCCTGGCTGCTCATTTGGGAAACTGCCAGCACAGCTTGTAATGTAGATGCTCATCCACAGGCAGATGGACTAAGACAGCTAATGTGATGCTCGTTAATGAGATGCTGTGCCCTTTGGAAATATGGCCCAGTGCAAGGGACCAACCAAGGGAAATGAGTGCTGGGCAATGAGTGTGTCTTACAGGCAAAGAAGCTTCCCATGGGGGAGGTGGCCTGGAGGGAGGCTGTTTAGCACTGAGAGGAGAGAGTGTTTTAAGAAAGAAGAGCAGGGAAAGAAGGCATGAAGTCGTAAATCATAAGAAAATTGACCAAGTTTACCTATTTCCTTAATTTCTAAAAAAGGGAGATGGTAGGTGGAGCAGAAAGCTAATGAATAAAAATAAAAAAGTGAGTACTAGAATGAATTCTCTCATGTAAGTTACTGATCTTTAATAACTGAGTCCAAGGAATAGACCCAGGGACTTTTATGCCACAATTTTCAAAAGTTATTACTGTTTCTTAAATGTTTACTGCACTTTTTCAATATTTGCACCATAAATCTGATCTTGAGAGTTGCAATTTTAGTCCTAGGGCTAAAATTGCCCTGCCAGCAATTGATGCAGATCAAATTTTGAACTTCAGATTATGTGCAGCACTCCACAGATCAAAGATTATGCATGGGAATCTTCACAAACACACCCAGAATAAAATGAAAAATATATATATATTCTGCTTGTAGGTAGCTTGCAAAGAAGAAAAGCAGAGGGATGGAGAATGACTCAAACAGTTTACTATGAAGGATCCACTGGGATGTGGTATTCTGTCTGTGGCTGAACATTATGAAAGACTGATGCAGCTATGCCAATAAAATACAGATAGCCAAGAATGAATTGCCACCCAGCTGAAGCTTTATCAAAAACTGGATATAATTAGTTAGAGTCCTTAGTCTTTGGGCCTTGATCGTGTCAACAAAGACATCCCACGATTATTAGGTGCTGACTGATCTGTGCTGCCTCTCTGTAAGTGGTTCACACTTGTCTGGTGTTCTCTTAGCAGCTTCTGCCATGAGACTGAGACGTGTTGGATCCTTTTCTTCCAGACTGGGCTGGTTTGACTTGAACTGTTGATGGGCGTTGGATAAGCCTTGTAGGCTGTGTTCAGCCAGCATTGCAGCCTCTTGCTTGATGCCTGGGAATGGTCAATTAGCATAACCTGACCTCAGGTGTTGCTCAAAGTCAACTTGTCAAGATAAAGTGCTATGAGCAACTGAGAAACTTTTAGGTCTGTTCTCTCCTTCTCAACCCGCTAAGGAAAAAAAATGTTGATAGCCTGCATTCTGTTTGCCTGTGCCAGACCATCACTAGGAGATGGACATGGTGTCCTTTTGTCTAGTAGGAACTAAAAGAATTAAACACTCCAGTAGCCAAATGTCAGCTTCGTTAGTCAATAAGATTTCTTCTGACTCTCCCGATGCTCAAATACTGCAGAACTTTGCCGAGGAGATTATTTTCTGCCCCTGTTTGTTTGGAGATTTTCGAGTCCTGTTCTTTCACTCACACGCAATGAATGACCTTGTCTTTGTCCTTCTGTTCTGTAGTGGATAAACTTCACAGTTTTTAATACCTCTTAGGGTTTTAGTGTGGAGTGCAGGCTTTCCTCCTGTGGTATGGCTGCTATAAAAACTGTCTCCCATTTTGAAATATTCTGTAAGATAGAGATTTTAAAGCCAGAAATTCACATCCCTTGTTTGTTTGTGTTTGATAGTTTTTTGTTTTGTTTTGTTTTTAAAGTATAATTTCCAAAACCCACCCCTCCTCTTGTGTCCACCTAATCCAGACTCCACTAAACGTTACCAGCGTTTCATCTTGGTTTTGTGAGCATCACTGCTAGATGGTATGTATGCTCCAGAAGGTTGTTGACTGTTTTAGTTGCTGTCCCGAAGCTCATCAATGCACTGTCTCACTCGGAGCTGGAACTGGAGCTGTTCTCAGGCTGACAAAAACTTCAGGGGGGGTTGGAGCAGAATCGTTCCTCCACCTCCTACTATCTGAGCTGAGAAGCAGCTTGTGTTGCTTGCTTCCATGCCTAATGGTCTTGCATAGCTAGAGACAGCAAGCAATTTAGGACTAGAAATGTCACCTGTTAATTCCATCGGGAATCAATGAGGGAGATTAAAACAGTATAGTTCGGAAACAGTGAAAACACAAGGAAAGCACTGCAAAGTTACTGGTGCTTGATGTTTTTATTATTCCCTGCAAATAAACACAAAACCTAATAATTCAGTTTGTCTACATTTTCAGAGAAATATATTGGAGATCAGAGAGTGAAAACAGCATTACTGTGCTATGCAAAACTCGCAGAAGGCTCACACACCTACTGGGGCACCTAAGCAGGTGAAACCTAAGAAAAAGCTCAAACACATTAGATGAATTTCATTTGTTCAAAACCAAAACAAGTGAATTCAATAATAGATTTTAATGATAAACTCCTCAATAAAAAAAAGGAGTTTATAACCAGTCATTTTATTCACATTAGTTTGAAACTTGTCCTCTAATCTCTTCTCAATAGAGGAAGTGCCTAGTATATTGCTTGTTTCTTTCTTCTTTTGCCTTTTAAAAGAAGAGCATGTGGGAGTGCAAGAAGAATACCTTCCAGCTTCTGAAGCATTATTTCCCATAAGATTATTATGACAATACCTTGGCAGTGTTTTTATGTATGTATATAAGCACCTTGAAACAAAAATCCCAATAAAAACAACAGCCAGGAACTAAGACTGGAATCTGAAAATCTGGGCAATTGTTAGATTCAAGCTCAATTCCCTGCAGGCTGGTGCTGGTGAGGGCCACAGCAAAGCCCTTCCTAGAGGGGAGGGGAGGCAGTGCAGCCACTTCCAGCAGTTGTTCCCACCCCAGCAGGGCTGAAGAATGAGTCTGAAACAAGAGTCCAGAGCTCACTGGCAGGAAGGGGCAGGATGAGGTTTGAATTAGAGAAGACTGCAGCCTTGCTTGGCTCTTTTGTTGTTGTTTAGCAAAAAGGAAGTAGACTGTTATTTCTGAGCACATATGCGATATATAAATGAGAAGCTCAGGGATTTTTGACTATTTATCTTCAGGATCCAGCTCTGAGACAGATCAAGATTTTTGCTTGGATGATTGACCTTGTGCTTTATGGCTAGCAACTGACTGTGAACATGGAAAATCTTCTTCAAAGGCATCCCCAGGCAGAAGAGCTCCATAAGTAGAAGCATAAAGATCCACCACCTGCCGGCAATGTGTGCTCTTGTTGTAGCCTGTAGCAGTCATGGGGCCTCACAGCAATAATGTGGGTGAATTTATTGTCTTGGATTACTTCTCAAGGGAGTTGGCTGCCTTACTTAATTCTGTGTAAGTTAGAGAAGGCTTCTCGCAGTGTTGCTCTAAGAAGGCAATATGGGTTGCCTAATGCATTGCTGCTGAATGAAAATACTAAGTAGATGGCTATGACTTGCTAAAAGCCCTCTCTTCAGACTTGGATGCTTAGATATGCCAGCAAAAGGCCTTCTTGGATCTTTGCCTGCCAAAATGGTATATGTGTGAAGACAACTAATTTAATTAGAATCTAAGCCGTGTAAACTTTCACATCAGGTGTTAGTGTACAGGTCCATGTAGAAAAAAAAGAACCGATTCTCATCTTGTTCTGAAATTCAGATCAGCCAAAATTAAGTGCTGGTCACATTCTTCTAATTTTAATTTTTTTTTTTTACTTTTTTTTTTTTCTCCCCTAGCTACAACTGAGCAAAAATAGCAATTGTCTATGATGTATTCTCCAACATTTGAAGTAGAACAATTGGGACTGTAATTTTTTCTGAAAGTTGTGTGTTAAATAAAAGCCTGATGGTTATCATATGAGTGATTGGATGAACTTCTATGGGGTGTCATCCAGGTGGCTAAGCTGAAGGGTCGGTCTTTGCTTTATCTGGATGGAGCTCTATCCAAGGTCTAATTAGAACCAATTTCTCATCCTCTCTCTCTGCTCTAAATCAGCAGTGGTTTTGTAAATCTGCAAGGCTAGAAAGCATAATTACTGGCCATCTATTCTGACTTGCTCTTTAATGAAGTCCATAATGCTTCCCAATCTAAATACGTACATGAAGTAAAGGAAACCATTATTTAAAACAACAGTAACAATAATACAGTCTTGAGTTAAGAATTACTTAAAATGGTGAATCCAGCAATTTTGTTTATAGGCAGGGCTTGGAAGATTAGTAGTCAGTTCCAAATCTTAACGACCTTGGGATTAAACAGGATTTTTGAAGTTACCTCATACAAGCCTACTTTAAGGTTTGATAGAAAAAACCCGAAACTCCCACCATGAAGTTCTGCTAGACTTACTATCTACTTTCAGTCTTCAAAGCACGTGTGGGTGGTGATTGATGTAGATGTATTGCAGACTGAATATAAATGCCAAAAAATATTAAAGCTCTTCAAGTTTTGTATTTCTATAGAAAAATGTATCCATTCCCTTTCTTCGCCATAAAATGCTGAGGTTGGTATTCAAACGTGTTGTTCCTGGACACTAAGAATCAACACATGGTATTTTGTTTGGTTTGAGTTTGATCACTGCATTAAACACCTTGCAATTCATCCAGAATTTGAATATAGTGCTCCTCATTGGAAGCAAATGTATATTCACAGTTTGTTCGTATCTATCCATTTGTATTTTTAATGTAATAACTGCTTTGTATTTAATACTGCTAATTCTCCATGAGAAAACTTTATCCTTTTTTTTTTTTTTTTTTTTTTTTTTAATGGGACTTTAAATGATCGCCATGATTTTCCCTTATAGTAAGTTCTTATACTCTATAAAACATCAGTATCTGACACTTTATTTGATATGCTGTACCATTTTGTCACCCATTGTTCTGGATACTAAGACTTAGAGCCTTGTTTTTGGTAGGTGCTATACAGACACCTCCCAGGGCTGTGGTCTCTGCCCTGATACAAGACAGAACCGGTGCAGAGTGAGGCTGCTTCTCTCCAGTCACGGAGAAGATTGAGAACAGAGCTAGGAACAGGAGGTGGGTATCCTGCCAGTCCAGGTCAGGCAGTGTTTCTTCTTGTGCTGTTTGTCTGAGACTCTCCAGCCGGCTGGAGAGTATTCTACTACCAGCAGAGCTTTGCTGGCAAAGCAATAAAGCAGGTGGTCTCCAAGGGTGGCAGCTAATAAACCATGTTACAATAATTAATTACTCTTCCAAGTACAAGAAGGAATCTTTAAATAACATTGCTGTGACTGTTTAAATGCTGACCTTTCAGCAATGACTCTGGTAGTTCAGAGTCTGAAGGTAGAACAAGGTCCATTATCTGGAGAGTTGGCTGGCTGAACAGTGGTGATTATTTCTCTTGCAAACATGTGCATACGTATGTGAGAGAGAGAATATTGCTTGCAGAAAATTGGGAAAAACATATTGTCTGATTTCTCTCTGTATTATAGGAAATGTTGCAAATCATGTAACTTCTGCCAAAGCATTAGACTCATCCCTGCTTCTTTTTCACAAACTTGTGTGGGGAGTTAACAATTAGAATAAGGATGGGCTCCACCTGTGGTTAATTCTGCAGCTTATTTCCCTGAAGGGAGGCTGATGAGCTTGGAAGAGCAGCATCATTTTGGTGTCCTTTATTTTGACCAAAATGAGAGTATGTAACTAATCAGTTTATTATTATAAAGTCACAGATAGAAAGCAAATCCCTTATCATGAAATACATCCTTTTTAAGCAAGGTAAAAAATTCATGCTTTACTTGAAGCAGGCAGGAAGCAGTATACAAATTTAGAGAACTAATAAGTACCTTGCCCTATCGGGTTATAATTGGCTAGAAAATGGAAGATTTCAATAAACTAGGGATACTAGAATTCAGATGAAAGTTGCAAAAGAAAAAACTAGATAGGCAATGCTAGAGATGGCAGGTTCTGGAGAAAAGAAGTAGTAAGGACCATAGACTTTGGGGAACAGAAATTGCTTAAATGTTAGATTTGACCTTGTATATTAAGCTGTAGAGGTGAAGGAAAGAGCTAGACTTCTGAATTTAAAAGACACATTTTCCACAGAATGAAGGAAAAGATGGGCATAGATAATTGGATGCTGTAACTGTGGGGTCATGGTGGAGGCAGGAAGGTTAGCATGAAGGTAAGACTGCAACTAATAATGGCTCAGCAGAACCTGTTCTTTCTGGAAATAAATATTTAGAGGGGCTGAAATGACTGTGCCTCGTAAATAAATTATGCATGCAAATTATGAAGGAAAACAGGGTTTATAATGGGTTTGGGAGGGCTACTAAATATGAAAATAGACTGCAGGCACAAAAATAGCGACTTTAAAGAGTGAGGAAAAGAGAAAGTTTTGTATACAATCTGTAAAATCCTTTTTAAAATCTTTCTGATAGCATTCTGAAAAACTGGTGTAAAGTAATGCTTTGTAGATTGGTTACTGAGTATTTATATGTAGGTCAAAATACGTTGGCTACAATACTTATTAGAGGGTTCTTTGAAACAGCGAGATAGGGAAGTAATGAATTTTTCTTTTGCTTGCTTGCAAGGACCCCAGCAAAATGATTATATATTCGCATCACAACATCTTAGAGGTGTGTGGAAGATACCGTGCTGAAGATAAACCAGCTTACTACAAGGGTCTTATGTCGTGTCTTCAACAGAGTTCCCACAAACAAGGTAAGGTTACGCTTTGTGGCTTCTTTGAAGCGTCTTCTCTCTTTCTCCACTTTTGTTTTGACCATTTTTAATGTTTTTTCTTGGACTTTGATGTTTACCACAATGTAGTTTTGTTAAGAGTGCTTCAATTTAATTTTTGTTCGCTATACAGTAACAGACTCTCATAAAGTGTCATTAGAATTGTGTGTTCTCACTAAGTGTCGCAGTCTGTTAAACCTGTTTTTTTTTTTATGTTCTTGAGCCAAATATGTATCTTTTTTTTTTTTGGGGGTGTAGAGTTGTAGGGATAGACTTTGAAAGAACCTTAAACCATGTTTTAATGACTGTTGAAACTTGTAGAGCTCTGTCTACATGGTCCTTTCACTTCTGTATATCTCCTAGGATGGAGACTTCAGCTAGAGCAGCTCATTTCAGACTATAGCATTGGTCCATGTATGTGTTTATTTAAAAAAGAATAAAGCAAATATAACATGTGTGGGGAAAATTGGCCTTTCAAGTGCATTGGTGAATGTACCTAAGTGGAAAGCAATTTTCCTTCACCCTTGTTGAGATATCAAGTTATTTTACCTGTTTTAAATTGGGTCAGTCTTAGTTTTGCAAAATAACCTAGTATTTTCTAGACTTAAATCATTCCAATTTCACATCAATAACTTTGAAAGGCCTGTTTAAAGTTCCTTTGAGGAAAAAAGTGACTATATAGTATCTGCTATATGTTGGCATACAATTTCAATGCACTTGTAGCGTAGGTTGTTAATTATGCTAATGTAGTGTTCATAACTACATAATTTAGGTGTACCAAGCTCTAAGTGTAGATATGAACTTGTTTAAATTATATTTTAATTTACAATTAATGCCCTGAAAAACCTGAAGGATATGTGTTTTTTTTTTTTTCTTTCCTTAAAATCACTTTCTCCTCCCCTTCCACTCATTTGAAGCTTGATAAAAGTAGGGTATTTGCAGCCAGCTTCTGAGAGAAGATGCAGGACATGAGATACATGATTGGAAAAATCCCAAGAGAGATTACAGGTGAAGAATTACCTACAGGGAGGTGTTAGAGGGAGCATAAGGCAGGGAAATAGCAGCTTTGTGGGAAATTGTGTATACTTGGATGCATTCACGGTGGAACTGACTGCGAAGATAAATTGAGGAGGTCACTCTGGTAAGTGGTACTGATGACTGCAATTTGAGAAAGTGTTATGTTGTGTATCTGGAGTACTTTGAGTTAAGCAAGCAATTATCTGGTGTTAATAGATTATTATTCTTTTTTTTTTTTTTTTTTTTTTTAAACAAAACAAGAGTATTCATTCATATCTCAAAAAGGAGAAAGCAAAGTATTCATTCATAGCTCTAGCAAATCTAGAGGCAAAAAATTTTGGAGGAAACATGCTTTGGCTTTTGAACAATGACCTTGCTAGAACAGCTTTCCACGCAAAAACATCAATTCAATGAAATCTCGATGGTTTGGGGAACAGCGATGCAGTTGCTAAGAGAGGACTCATAGGTGAAGCCTCCCAGTCCCTTAGCATGCATAGGTGTTTCTGGAAGAAAAGCAAGTCTCCATCTGAGTGCGTAAATTAGATCTGCTCTTTCAAAATCTTTGAAACTCTTTACCCCTTCTTTCTAAAGTTGCTGAAGCAGCAGTGCTAATAGCAAAGCCCCGTCCTCCTTTCATTTGTTCTGCTTTTGTTCTTGAATAGAAACAAGGGAGACAACTACAAATACCCCTTTGTGGCAGCTGAAGTATGAGACAGAGATCAAGAAAATCAGGCAAGAGAGTGTCAGTTCTGTCCAGTTCCAACCCGTACGGATGGTTTTTACTACTTGTGCCCTCTTCTTCTTTGCACAATAACATGACAGAATACTGTGGTGGTGTTACTGATTTGCAGTCTTAACATTCAATCTCACAGCTTTAGTGTGGTTAGGCCTTTCCCTTGGTGCTCTCTAAACATGATCTTGAAGCTGAATTTATTAAGGAGTTCAGTATATTGCAACTGGCTGGAAAAATCTACCTGAGATGAACTATGTTTAGATTCACGTCCTTGGTGGTTGAAGCTGTGCTAATCACAAGATGAGGGGACCTGGGACAATCCAAAGTTGCTTGAACTTGTACTAAGTTAGAAACTTTGGTGTCAATAATTTGATTTGTAGCCCTTTTTGAGCAGACTCTTGTAAGCTGACCGTCAACAAATTTTGTCTTAAAGTCTGCTGTGGTGAACGACCCCTTTGTGACAGGAATCTTCTGATTTCTGAAATGTTTTCTTTTCCCTTGGGGAGAGGGAAGCTATGCCTCAAAGAAAACAGACATCATCAAGCCTTTAAAAGTGGTGATCTTGCAAGTCCCTCTTCAGGCTGTCCCCTGTGAAAGAATGGTATTGGGCCTGAGCTATTCACATCATTATAAGCACTTAATGATGAACAACACAATTGGCTACAACCTGACAAGGCTTAATTCAGCGAAGCTGCTTTGTGAAACGACATTGCACCAGCTGAGGATGTAATCAAGTCATTTCATACTTTAACCTAGAAGCCTCCTTGTTAGTACAGCAGCAAATGTACTCATTGTAATTAAAATTACTTCTCTTTCTCAGGTAAACATATGCTGAGCTTTGTAGTTTATCACTTTGAGATAGGATTTCCCCAACTTTGCTAATTAGCAATGTTGCCCGAATGGAAGGAAACATATGGCTCGTGCCATGCTGACTTGAAATCTTTAGAGTCCCACTGGAGAATAATTAAAGTGATTTTGATTTACTGGTATGATGAAGTACAAGCCATTCTCACTTGGCCTTATGTCTAGAAGCTCTGAGACAGTAAGGTACCTTAGCAGGATAGCTGTAATAATTACCATTAGCCAGATTGTTGTTATTCAGATAGCTTTATTGCTGTTAACAATCACTTGTAGTTATTAAGTGACTTTATATAATCCATGCAAGATCTGAATTTTACCTCTGGAACTGCATTGTTAGTTGGGCTAAGTTAAGACTGAACAGTTCAGAGATTCCAGGATTTCAGTTCCTTTAGAAACCACATAGGCTATTATAATGAAAAAAATCCCTCCTGTCAAATAGAACTTTTTTTTTTTTTTACTGATAATATCAAGGAACATGCTGTCCGGTGCAATTTTTCAGAGGCAGATATTTATCTTTGTTTTTCCCTTTTGGAAACAGTTGATGAAAACATATGCATTGAAAGTGCAGATTTCTTCTTCAAACAAATTGAAAACTTTTTAAAATGAAAGCATCAAAGTTTTGACTAAAATATACAATGACAGCTCAACATTTTCTCTGGAAAACAGACAATAATAAGTGTTCATAAGAGTGAAAACTCTGCTTCCTACTAGGAAAAAGTTTAGGCAGAATTGTTACCCAGCACGGATAATTCACTCTGCTCTCCTGATGCTCATCATGAACTGGAAATAACAGAGCCTGTTTGTACATCACTGTAGATTTTACTCCACACATGGGTGTTTAACAAAGGTATGCATTGTCTCCTGCAGGTTACTGAATGTAAACACGAATGCTGCTGAATAAATGGAAATTACACTCTGTAATGTAAGCAGTAGATGTCATAAATATACACAGCTTAGAAAATGCAGAGTAAATAACCAATGTAAAAACCTCTGCTCAGAGGGAAACTGTACGAAGGGCTTTACTTCTTGATTAAGAGTCCTGACAGCTAATTTTCAAAACAGGATTCTCTGCCTTCTATATAGGATTCTCTACCTTCTGTTTTAAGTATGCTTTTAATGTTTCTCCAAGATAACAGTACTTGTATCTGCATAAGTTTAAAGCCAAACCAGGTTTGGTTAGAGAGAGGTTGAAAACTTAAGTGCTTGGGATGCTCTGGATCAAGCTCAGAAAGGGGACAGGATGCTTGGGATATCAGCCATACCCATGAGCTACTGGTTGGTTACAGTCTCATGGGAATGGCTCCTTTAAACTTTTCTTTTTAGTGAATAGTGGAAGCTGACTGGACTTCAGATAGCAAAACTTTTAACTTGGTGTGCAAATCTTGCCTTAAGCAGAAATTGATGTTGGCACTGTAAATTACTGAATATTCAATTCAGGAAATAGTTGGAAAAGTGCACTTTGTGAATTTTCCTTTTTCCTTTAAAAACAAAAGAAAAACAAACAAACAAACAAAAAAAACCAACAACAAACAAAACAAAATTTATGTTGCTCATGTTTTGCTTGTTTTGCATTACCAGGGTCAAACTGTGTGTTGCAAGGTGGTCCTTATGCTTTGCTTGGTCCATTTACTATGGACAAGATCATAGACCTCAGGACAATAATTTCTTTCCCCTTCATGCTGGAAGCTTCAGGAGACAGGTTTCTTAAATGCAAGACAAACGAAACAGGGTTTTGTTCGTGTGTGATTTTTTTTTTCTTGCATATTTGAGGAGACGTTGCACAGCATCTGTGTCTAAATAATCAAGTAACCTTATTTTATATTGAATTCACCATGCATCTCTCTCTACTGGTGGAGGTTACCATATGCATGGGTGCATAATTAAACTATTTAGAATTAGTCTAAAACTGTTTTATTTCATTACTAATATATGGCTAGTCAAATTGCAAAACTGGACTGAGTTCTATCCTAAATGTGAATCTCTGCCTCTCTCAAAAAACACATCTCTCTTTCAAAAGTGTAACGCTGCCTGTGACGCAGGAGTTGCCATGGAAAAATACATTGAGCCAATCATTCATGATTTATTTATAGCAATTAGAATGCACATCTTAAGATCCAATAGTAACTTTGATTTAGGGGAAAAAAAAAATCAGACAAAGGATTGAGGCAGATAAATCTTTGAGAACATTTGAGGGTCTGTATGGTCAATATATTATTTAAATAAATGACTATGTATGTTTCTGGACAGATACTTGAAGCATCAATGCCGATGATATTTGCTTCCATATTTCTGCTGCAGATAATGTTATTACTGCCACTGTATACTTACCATCTGTTCAGTGACTATAGCAGGCATAGTAAATATCAATTGAAAGTGAGATTTTTCTTTTAATCATCTTTTTTTTTTTTTTTCCAAAACTGTGCAAAAGTGAATGCTTTGGAGAAATCTGTACACCTGTATCTTCCTGGGAATGTGGTGTCTAGGGTGTTTAGTGCTGGGTGCACTTGCCTGTGAAGTTTAGACTGCATCAGGCAGGGGGTGAGTTTCTTCAGTTTTATGGCATTAAATTTCATTCAGGCAGAAATCCTTTATTTACTTTGATTAACATTAACTGTACTTCAGTTGTTGATCTCTTGTAGGTAACTGCTGAAGCAACAGAACCTTTGTTCTGTATCCCATGTGCCCTTCATCTTTGGGCAATAATGAAAATCAAGCAAGCAAATATACAGGTCTTCAGTTTAAATATTTATATTTATTGGTTTAATGGGTGGGTAACATGTGGGATTTGTTCTCTTCTCTAGGGAGGTGCCTTATGAAAACGTCAAGTCTGTTAGAGGCTAACTAACTCCTGTGGAGTTTATTGCCCTTGTCCTTCCATCATTACGTGGCTTGCTGAGTTTCATTTCAATTTGGCAGTGAGTTGTGAGTGTCAGCTTTCTTTGATGTATAGATCCCTCAGAGGTTAAATCAATAGTGTTTTAAGCATATCACTTTCTTTCAATGAGACCATTGCTGGGGGAATTCTTGCAGTTTTTCAGCTTTCATATTTAGCATTGGAAATGTAATGTTAAGGAACAAAATCACGTAACAAAAATCCCAAAGCAACTGTTGCATAGCTGATTTTAATTACCTGGTATTGATATGTGAGCTAAAAAAAAATACGTCTGATTGCATTGAAGCTGGGTTTGTAAGAGATTTTTCAGAATACAGCTTGAGCCTTATCCCACTCTCTGGTGGTTCATGGAATAGCTGGAGACCTTTCCATGGGCTGGTTTTGTATTCATCTCTTGAGACCTGTTGATTTTCTGAAGTCTTTGTGTGGGGCAGGAGGGGAAAATAGGCTTTACCTGATTGTGAGCATGTGTGATGACCATTCAACAGACCACCTCCTATTTCTAAGGGGGTTGTAGGGCTCCATTGAAAGTGTGTAAAGGGAGGGGTATGGTAGGGAATGAGAGGGGCTCTGAGAATTATGCTGGCCAAGAGGCATGAGACAGTGCATTCAAGGCTTGTATGTCCTAGGGCATCCACTCTGAGCACTGCTGTTCTAGACCACATGATGCATTTGGCCAGATGAGGATGTCATCCCTCAACTGTCTCTCACATCCTTGCTTGATTTGGTAGCAGACTAATAGAAGCTGCCCCATGTTGGGTTTTACTGTGTTGGTCATGCCTGCAATAGAAAGTTTCTCACTTGTGTGGGGTTTTCTTTGGAGCATGTAATAATTTTGCCACCCTAGAGGACTTAAAGTAATCATAGTGTTCTTCTAGAAGCAGCAGCAAACACTTATTTTTTTAAACAAAATCAGAACAACAGTGCTGAGGCTGAGCAAACGTCCATCTTACCATATGTCTTGTCTGCAAAACCACAACTCTTAAGCTTCACAAGGAAACAAGCCACCAACTGTGAGATTGCGTTACGTTACTAGAAATTACAACTGCTATTGACTGGAAGCTTCCTTTGTCTGTAAGTGAAACAAATACCTCATCTCTCCCAGTTTGATTAATACAGCTTTTACCACCAGTACTGTAGAAGAGTGCCTGGGGCAGGGGTGACATTCTGAGCTGGGATTCATCTTCTTCAATGAGTAGACATCTGCACTGCAAGCGGCCCATCTGACAGCTTGTCTGGGCTCTCTTCAAAGTTGATGGAGAGAAATGGCTTTTCTTAAGATGTGATTTGTTTCATGCCATGACAGCTCTCCAAAATCAGTCAGATGTACTGAAACTTAGAAGTTTCTGTTTCGTCATTGGTTAGAAATGAACCCAGGCAGCTAACTTAGTTTGTCTGCTTATATTTTGTCTGCTAGAATTCCAACTCTGGGATCCCAAGTTTGTATTCTCTGTTTTCTAAGCAATATTTTGGTTCAAAGGATGCTAACACCTGGCAGTAGGGTCACCACTCTCCCTCATCACTATTGGCACAAAACTTACTGGCTATGGATTCTTGCTCTGAAACAGTTGCCCTTTACTTTTCTGGTTCTACAGACAACGTGGTCTTGCCTGTGAATACTTGCATAGGTCAGCTGGGCTCCTGAAAGCCCCTTTGAGATTGCTATGAGAATTAAGTGTCCAAACGCTTTAAGAAGCTTTGGAAAATCTCAGCCATGGCAAGTTTTAGTGTTTGGCACCAAATAGTGTGCTTTTCTTACCAAAGAACTCAGAGAAGACAAAGATACAGCTCACTTCTCAAACCTTTTGCTTCCCTCAGAAACTCTGAGATACTGGATTGCCTCTAGCCCCAGGAGGTTGGGTGGGCGGGTGGGCTGCCTGGGCTGGCAGTGTCTGCAGGAGGGCCCTGGGTAGCTGGAACTGATGACAAAGCTGCCTGCCAAAAGATGAGTGGCATCAATGCTTTGCTGTGCAACACTCTTGATCCTTCTGTAGGAGCACTTTTTCTGGCAAATCTCTTCCATCCAAAAATCTCCGGCCAGTTCTGGCAGATAGTGAGGGATCCCACATACTAATGAGTTGTGCGTGGACTGAATTGTGCACGCTGAGCTCTCTGGAGAACGTTCTACATGCTCATTGCATTAAAGAGGGTGAATGTGCAGAGGGAAAACATCCTACACATCTGCCAAGATGGATAATTGAGCTTTACATCCTTCAGTCAATTTCTCTTGTATTTCTGATCTCAATTTGGCTCTTTGTTCAAGCACCTTGTGTTTCTCCATCTCCAGTGCCCAGGGTGCTACACAGAATTGTATTGAATAGCCACCTGCAGACCAGAGATGTGCTGTGTGGGTGGTGGGAACTCCTAGCTGATATCTGCAGCTTTGTCAACTACTTATGGGTGGTGGTGTAAGGGGGGAGTGTTAAGGTCCGTTTAATTGAATGTATCACTAGCTGATAATTTAGCAGTATTTTAGATAAACATTAGCATGCCTGTGAAAAATCAATGACTCATTCTCTATTAAACGCCTGCCTTGAAGCCTAAGGAAAGATTAGAGCACCCAAAGGACAGGGCAAGTAGGAGAAATGAGTAGTCTCCGCTCTCAGCGACTTGTGGGAAGACAAAACAGGGTGCTGTTTTGTGTGTTTCTTTTTGTTTTTTTTTTTTTTTTTCTTCTTCCTTTAGTGAGGCTTATTGCAAGCGAAACCTTGAAAAATTAGGAGGTTTCCCTCAACTATGAGTGAGAATAGGAACTTTATTCTAAAGTCTCAATTCAATTTTGCCTTCAGGACTCTTCTTTGGAGCATGGGATGCTGTGGTGCTTTGCTCTTGCTGCTTTGTGCAGCAAACAAAAAAAAAAAGTGCCCTCCCCACCATCTTTGATAAAGTGGGCAAGCTTTTTTCATATCTCAGTATGAGCCCTGGTATTTGGACACCACAGTGATGTTTATTGGTCTCCTGTTACCACGTGATGCTAACATCATTACAATTCCTAGTCTTTAGTTTTATTTCAGCCAGTTTTACAGTGCTTGCTATGCTTGAAATAGGAAAGTACTCCTCCTAATGTTTTACTCTCCTTGAATGGATCTCTTATACCTCCAGGACCTTTATTCAAGCTATGCTTAGAAATAGCTGTGAGAAGCTAGATGTCTTGTGGCAGGCACTTCTTTCAGCAGAAATCGATTATATGACTCAGTTACAATCCTGAGATGGATTATCTTAGTACTTACATACAGGCATGGTATCTTTGGATTTTCAGCTTGCTGACATTAACTGTGTTGCAGTGAAGAAGCCAATTGAATTAGCTGTCCAGTGAGGCTTCTGAGAGCTGGGAAAGTATCCGTGCTTCCTGTTGTTTGGCATGTGCATGGAGGTAAAAACTGGCTGGCGGCTCAAAGAAATATTTAGAAGTGATCTTTAATATTAAATATACTCAGATTGGTTTTTAATGGTGGTGAATAGAAATACCATTCTTCTGCCAAACAGGTATACAGATGGGGGATGCTTATGGAAGTTCAATACACTTTCTTTTTCTAGTCTGGCTATTCCTGGGAGGACTCAAGTTGCTGGAAATAGTTTTCACCTGATTTTTAGAGCAAAATTATCACTGGAGGCTCTTAAGATGCTGGCTGCAAGGATGGAGACAACTTAAGACCTTATTGTCTCTCTTGTTTCTTTTTCCCATTCCCTTAGTTGTGCCAATATGGTCTTTTGGAGCTATGCTGTGTTACAGAAATGATCCAGGTAAAAATATCTTTCTAGAAAGGGAAAGACAGAGTTATTTTTAATCTGACTTAACCTTCAGCATTATTTTTTGTACAAAATGTGGATATTTCTTAGAAATTAGCCACTGAGGAAATAAAAAGCTACAAGAATCTTCACAAAGTGAAGTTTGCATGGGAGAGGACACTTTGCCATAAGTCTTGGACTTGAAGAATTGAAAGCTGCAGATGTGATCTGTATTGGAGCAAACACCAACACAACACTGCTGTAAATGTGAATGTAGAAGGTTACAGGCAAGAAGTTTATTATGCTACCTTTAGAGCTTGTTTAAAAAAAAAAAATCCATTAAAAAGGATTTTGACAGCAAATGAGTTTTTATTAAATGAAGGTTATTCTGCAGAATGCTGTCCCGTCCTCTTTATTATTTTAATAAAATGGGAGGAAGGAGGGCTGGGGAGAGGGAGATGGGGAAGACCACCACACATTCAACTTCTTGTCCAGAGACGGTGATCTGGCACTTGCAGAAATATCAATGAGTTATAAGCAGAGTTGGGGCGGAAGGGGCTGTAGTTCGTGTATTCTGAGTGTAGCTGAAGAGTCCAGTCTATGTAGGAACGTGAGTCAGAGGGTTATGAAGGATCCAAAATGCACTTCCCATGAGACACAGAGGGAAAGAGCTGGACTGCAGCTTCCTAGACAAAAGCTGTCAGGCATTTGTGTAATTATTCTGTCGTGGAGTTTGGTTTTCCGAGGTAGAGCTGTCAGTTCTCTGCTACAGCTGAAGAAGCAGGAAATGTGTTGAACCAACCATAGCACAGGCCTCACCTGCATGCCCAAAGGCTGTCTCCATATCAGCTCTAAGGTTATCTGGGCTCCCATCTCTTTTTTTGTTTGTTTGTTTAAGCTCTGTTTGTTTCATGTGTCTTTCCAGTCATACTTATGCTCACGGCTAAAACTAGTAAATATGAATATAAGCCAATAGCTGGGGTGTGTGCTCCTATGTGAGGGAATGTGCTCCTGCTCTGAATATCTGCGACACTGGCAGCATTCACGTGCTGCTTGCTTGCCATGGGGAAAGCAAAGTGTGTAGGTTGTGGCCAGAGCAGCAGAGTGCTGCAGCCAGCACCTCGGAGGTGGTTGTGCTTCTCTGCTGCTGGGCATGGGCAAAAGAACAAAAGCTCATAATTTTACGTTGCATTTATGGTGACAAAAGACAGCTCAGATGTTTGGTCTGGTGTAATTTCCAACTCAGTTTGGCCTGCAGCCACATACAGCTGAGAGAGATGTGACAGAGAGGGACTGTTTATTTCCTGGCTGGATTAGCAAAATGCTGCTCAGCACTAGAGATGTGCCTATCCACATTATTAGTATTAGTGTCCATTGAATGATTGCTGATGCCTTCATCCCTCTGCAAGGCTCAGCTGACAGCAGTCAGGCTTACATCCTCTGGATCTTCCCTTTGTTCATTTGCTCCCTCTCTCCAAGACCAGCTCTCCTTGACAAGGGAAGACTGGAGCCTTCCTGTCTGTCCCAAATCAGTTTGTACTGATGGGATCTGGAATATGAAAAGAGTTTCTACATTGCAAATAATGCAAAGTGTGTGCTCATTAGTAACATTCCCTTTTTTGCCCCCCAAATGTGTTGCTTGGAAAGATGCTGGGATGTGAATGGTGAAAGCACTTTTACTTTGCATGGGAGGACTGTGCATGCAGTAAGCAAGCACTTGAATATTTCATGAAGGGTTCATCTCCTAATGGCAGGAGTGTTTCCAAACCTGAGGCTATCACGGGGTGCCTGTGTTGGTGAGAACTAGCAGAATTATAACCCTCCCTACCACCTCTCCCTTCTTCCACCCCCCTGCTCACTGCCAAACAGGGAATCATCAGAAATGAAGGCAGGAGTCTCACAAAAGCTGATGTGGGAGGCAGAAATAAAGCTGCTTCAGGAACACAGCTCACACAACTTTGTGTCTGCTGTGAGCTCTCTCCTGGTGGGCTGTGGTTAAACAGTAATGGACCTGTGCCAACCTCACATCTTCCAGGGAATGTGCCATATAACAGTCTTTCATTGGCATTCAGATCAGGAATTTACATTTAACCAAATATGTGATTTCATATCTGATTCTGCTGTTCCCATATCTGCTAGGAGACAGTCATTACGGAACTTGGTTGATATGGACTTAGAAGTGTTACTGAGCCTGATATTCGCATCTGTATGTGTGGGTTGAATGATCTGTGCCCTTGTGTTGAGAAGTGCTACTGACTGCATGCTGGGGCTGACATCTGTCCTGCCTGTGCCAGCCCCCAGAGAGCATGGTTCAGATCCTTCAAGTAGGGAGATGTGATTAGGCTGTAATTCTTGGGTATTGGAGTTTTTATTCAATACTGGGGTGACTTGTGTTCTACTTACTGATTTGTACTCCTTTCCTGGTTACCAGTTTTTAAGATTTGGGGACAGGCTGTGAGAGGGTTCCTTTCTGCTTTTTGTTGCTTCTCACTGCTTGAAGCCATCCCAGGTCCTTCCTGGTGGCTGTTTGTGAGCACTTCTCTATCAGCCTGGGTCTGCTTCCTCTTCTTTCTGCAGCTGGAAGCATCTAATTTCACCTCTTTCCTCCAGCAGCATTGTGGTAGTGGAAGAGCAGTGATGAATGCTGCTCTTGCTATGTGCAGGGAACTCTTCTGGTGACCAGAAAGAGAATAAGCGAACTGCTCCAGGGAAACAGCTGTTTGGCATGGCATGGATGTTCTCCAGAATCACACAGCAGAGAGAGATGTAATGCTTCATTTGATGGTCTCTCAGATGGACTTCTGGCAGTTTTCAAGTAGTTCAAGCATTTCAGGGTGGGTGGAGCCAATGCCTTGATTGCCTAAATTAAGATATCAAATAACTCATCTAGCTCTTGTATGTTTACCTGGATTCAGGAGGTGTGAGGAAAAAGCTGGAAGTCCAACCCAGAGGTCTACTTTGTTTATAAAGTAGCAGCTCGTGGATCTTGTTTTGTGACTCAACTTTGTTTTATTCTAGACAAATCCCCAAGTTTCTGCTTCTCTTCTTTTCAGCCACATAAACCATGTGTAATACTTTTGAGATAAAAGACGCACCAGGAAAAAAACACCTCGCTACATGCTAGGTCACCCTGAAATCCATCCCAATCCTGCATGGGAAAGCTATGTGAGCTTTTCTCTTCTAAACCATAAAGTTCAACAAACTAGGTGCTAGGCTTGGAAAACATGTGGGGGGTGAAGTTACAGCAGGTGTTAGGGGCCACTCTTTATTTGGTGAGTGAGGCAACACTTTTTCCTTAGGAACCCAATATCAACTCACCTGAATGTGGATGTGCACCTTGGGATTTCCCAAATGCCAGGACTTTTGTCAAGTTTATATCATAAGTGGTATAAATTGCAAGCTAGTGCACAGCTGTCTGCTGGAGCAGTAACTTTTAGTCTGAGATGCTTTTGAAACATTTTTTGGGACAGACAGGCTGAGTCATCAGTTGATGTATCGAGAAAACTTGTGCAAAGCATATGTATGTTCTCTTGGTAAACATGCTGCAAATTACAGAAAATGCTTTTGTCTGCAAGTATAAACTTTGTTGCTTAACTGCGTAGTGAGGGGGTGAAAAAAGCTCATTACCAGACTTGGGTAAGCACCAAACAACAGCACAGCTCACTCTTTACTATGACATGGAGAAAAAAGAGCATTCTTTCCTCAAAATCTGTGTGAACTGAGCTGAGACAGTGAATGGGTACAGACAGACAGGGTTCTAAGTGCTTGTTGCAGTCTTCTGTGACCCTGTCTAGGTGATGGAGCATGGAGAAAGAGAGAGATTCTTTGGCGCACACATAGCTTTGGTGGTGTGGGAAGGAGCATGGTGGAGGACTTAAGGTTTGGTGAGACACAGAAGAGCTGGTGACCTCGTTCTAAACTTACCCATTTACATTTTTGCTCTTAAAATGGATATGATTTTCCTTTTCTCTTGCCCATCTTTTACCTGCCTTTATTTTAAATGTTTAATGTCAAAAAGACCTCGTATATTAATTTACACTTAGCATAATGGAGCATGCATCACAGTTGCATTTCTCATTGGTGCTGAAAATTCCAGGAGTGTATTGCTTGTGGAGCCTTTTTTTATTGTATGATTCTATATCATTATAGAAAAAATCAATGAAGTAATAATTAAGACCTTAAAAGAAATGTAGGCTAGTACCTTAATCTTGTATCAATTTGCTTTTATTTCATAATAGCATAAAAATTTATCTGCCAAGAGCATTATTAGCTAGTTCAGATTTTGGCCATCTAGATATAATATTTAAAAAAGAGTGCAATGCAATTATTTATTTCACATTCATCCTGAAACAAGCTTTATTAAGGGAGAGGACTTGAAGACACTGTTTGTATTAAATGAGGGGAAAAAAAGGCCCTAGCTACAAAAGAAATCTGCTTCTAAAGTTCTCTTGCCACTGTGGAAATCTAAAGAACATGTACTATTGGTATGCATTTTTGCTCAGGAATGTTATAAATATTTGAGCAAGATCAAACAGAACAGCAAAGGAGCACTGTTTTAGATGTGGAACTTTTTAGAAAAAGAAAACAGATCCATATCCAGCGAATATGGACTGGCGTCAAGCACAGCTCAGTGCTGGTGGTATTTAGTCTGGGATGTTCTGTTAAGCCGCATTACGAAAATATGCTTTTGAATACAGGAATCCATTAGGTAACTTCTTCCCTGTAGATGAACCCCCATATCCTGTCTTCTGGTTTGGGGAGGCATGGGCATCCATGAGGGATAGAAGCCAGAGGACAGGGCTTCTCCTAAGCAACACAGCCCTTATCCGAGGCTGTTCAGCCCAGTGATCTGACAGGAAAACTTCTGAGAGCTGAGCTTGGTAGTGTGGAGGAGAGGCGATAGTTTGCCAAGTGAATTTTACTGTTTGGATCTAACTGACACTCAATACCTGGAATCACAAGACATTCATTTGTCTTTTTTTCTTAGTTAGGCTTTGTCTTAGCAGAGCAATTATCACTGAGAGGGGGAGGCTGCTTATTGAACGGCCAGGAGGCTATCGCAGAGAAAGCAAGGCAGCGCCTCATGCTGACACAGGAACAGTGAGCATCTCAGGGTCCTCTTGGCTCACGTTAACACAGTTTGGCCCTACAAAGTAAGCACCTTGCATCCTGTCAAAACTTGGACGTGAGTCAACAGGAACATCTGTGGGGACTCTGCTGCATGCATGGCCATGTCAGTACATCAAACCTAAGGTGGAATAATGTTGTAGCAGAGTACCCTCCAGGAATTGGCACCTTCCAGTGAACATTTTGGCTGTATCTTGGTGTTTGTGCTGCAATTAGTTGGGTATGGCTGCAGTGTCGCACCAGGCCCTGCCAGTGACGATAGCTGCAGCCAGGCTGCCTGCCCCTCTCTGTCCTGGCAGTTTCTGTGGTCTTTTGTTGCTTTGTCAAGACAAATTTTCTGCCTTTCCCTGCTTCTGCCTGCCTGTTTTAGCTTTGCAAACTTCATGTTAAAGCTTTGACGTTTTCTTTCCTTGACTTATGGCCAGAGTAGCAATTAATCCAGTGGGAGATAGCAATGCTATTTTTTATTCAGGCTGCTGATGGAATAGCGCAGAGCAGGTTATGAGCCTAGATGGACCGAAAATACCATTCTTTGACAGAAGGCACCACCCAGCTGCTTGCTTACATCAGAGGAGCTCACTGTGGTTTGTGAAGATTACTAACACATAGCAAAATCAGCGGTTAGGACTGATGTGTAGAAAGGTATTTGGGCACTTCATTTCTGCTGATTGCTTGTAGGGGGCCACCTTTAAAACCCAGGCCTAAATTCCCCGTCAGGGCTCGAGGCCCTGGCTGTGATGGCCAAATTTTGGATGTCCTGTTGCCTAGCAACATCAGTGGCTGAGGCAGGTACCTGAGCTCTTATTCCCATTTACTCCATACCCAGTTTAGGAAAAGAATCAGAAAATTAACAGTGAAGGCCAGGAAAAGAACAAAAGAGTGGCTGTGCTGGACCAAAGGCACATCATGCTGCCTCTGGCAACAAGTGCTCAGGAGAAAGGGCCCCTGTGTGCTTGCTGGCCCTTAGCCATCAGTGATGTCTTCATCTTTAACAGCCCAGGATGGATTTCCCTCCCGTGAAACTGTCTAGTGGCTTTTTGAACTCTGCATCTTTCTGATGTCTGCAGCTCCAGGGGCAGGGCATTATGCAGCTTAATTTTAAGCTGTGTTGAGAACTGCTTCTGTCTGTTTGCCTCTGAGCCTAATGCTGGTGAGGTCCCTTCGATGCCCTTCGGCTCTGAGATTGAGAGTGGTGGTGAGCAGTGCTTGCCTTCTGTGCTCCTTGTGGTTGGGCAGAGCGTGCGGTCTGAAGCAAAGCACATCGCCCTTCTTAGTGCTTCCTGCCACTTCACTGCCCTTGGGAAGGCCGGGGTTTTACTCTGGGTTGCAAAGAAACACCAGTCTCTCTTCAGAAGTCAAAAAGTCAAATGTGGAGTAAGGGTCAGTAAGAACAAAAGCACTTTTCTTCTGGATGTGTGGATGCATTGGTAGAAGCAGTTCTACCTCTTCAAATAGGTTAGGGTTTGGAACATGTGTCCAGGAGGTGCTCATCTTTCTTTGTTTGCGTCTCTTACTGAAGACAAGTTTAGACCTGGTTCTTCAAAGTATCATGAAGGTAATGGGCCTTTTAAAATTAGTTTTCTTACTGGCTTCTAGTGAATTTATCCCCATCTGTGCAGAATTACATTTCAATTGGCCAAGTCCTACATTACCTGTGGTCTCAGAGAGGTCTGGGCACCAGCATTTTATTTTGCTTAGGTTACTGTGTCTGCACACCTGGGTGGTATCAGAATGGAGAAAACATTAGAAGTTCACAACAGACAGACAAACAATTGTCTCTTCATTTAGGCTATGACTTAACAGTGGAGAAGCTCTGGACTTTAGGACTGCCATTTGGCAAGACTGAAACCAGCTGGGCATCGGCTGGTCAAACCACAGATAGTGATGATTGTATTGATGTTTTCCAGAAGCTGAACTTTCATCTGTGTTGATCTTTAAATACACTGATGAATCAAACAGGTATGCAGTGACTTTTGTCAGAGTTGATGAATTTCTGGTGTGGATAAAGTATCACAGGAAAAGAGCTACACTAGTAAGCAAAGAAAGGGATTGACTTCCAGTGGACAGCTAGCTTGCTCCCTCCTCATCCCCTGTGGCTATACCTTAATGCCTGCTGTCTTATGGGCATTGCTTTGGTGGCTAACAGTGTGAAAAGCAAGTGAAATGTTTCATATGTTAGGAAACATTCCTGATATTCCCTGAACTGAGAGGGTCTCTGTCAGTTCTCTGGTGTCTAATAAGAAGGCGGTACTATTTTGGGGTCTTTCTTCTATATTCAGCCATGTCATGATTGAAACTGTAGGTGTCTTAGTGTCTTTTTTGAGACCTCTTAATCCTGTGACAAGTTGGCCAAGGGGCTCAAAGCTTTTTTGAGATTTATGTATGTATTCATGCTGCCAGGTGGCATATGCTGTGTAAGTTTAATTCTGATTGGAAGGCAAAAATGGCAGTGGAGGCTGAGAAAAAGATTGAATGATAAGGTTTGAATTTGAAATATGAAAATCAGAATCACTGCTGGGGTGCAGAAGACGTTGCTGTCAAAAGCGTATGCTTTGGGACCATGTCAAGAAAAAAAAATGGCACTTTTTGTGAATCCCTGCCTCGTGTTAACTAATCCAGTCTCATAGATGAATTGAACTCCTTTACAGGCTATGCTTTGGCAATGACAAAATCTCTGAGACTGGAGAGGGAATGGCACAGGACCCTAGACTGTTCACAGCCAGAAAGTTCAGGTGTGCCCCCTCCACTGTGTGCCATCTGGCATATTTACTAATATTTGCTAATTTACTAACATTTACTAATAACCTTCATTGCTATGCTGTCAGTGTCACACTGTTGGAAAAGCGGAGGATTAGAAAAATCAGCTGTGCAGTTGCCTGGTTCTGCATTTCTTTATTACAACCAATATGCTACAGAGTCTATAAGTAATAGACAGCTTCCTGTTAGCTTCAAAAGGCAGAGGATTTCATTTAGTGATTAATACAATACTCTACACATAGATCCCTTCCAGGAGCTGGGGGTGGTGTAGGGGGGAGAGATGTATTAATTCACCTGTTATCTTGCCTGAGCACAGGAGGATCTGAGCTTAAATTCAGTTTTCAAAAGCTAAGAATATTCTTTTCCCAAAAATCTGCTCAGCATCTGACCTGAGCTTCCAACCATAGCTGAAGGCTGGAATTGTGTAACACTCTGGGGACTTCTCTATATGGTTCATGTAATAACGCAGCCATGTAAAGCTTTCTCCTGGAATCTGCCAGACAAAAATGCCATGCTTTTTCATAGTAACTTCCTGTGGTATAAGTGATGGTTTGTGTATTTGAAAAGTAGTTTTAGAAGGCTGCTGTCTCCAGCTCAGCTTCGGGGTGCTGGGATCAGAGTTGTTTTTAAAATTTATAGTCCACTTTGACTTCACTACGCTTCTGGAATGGCCTTTCTGGCATCACTCTACATGGGAATGACAGAAATTAAACATCCTTTTGTTTCCCCCCACAGATTTCAAATGCTTTAGAACTACTGACTGCAGCACAGCCCGAACAGCAGGCATTTCTTCTGCGTGTTGCTCTTATGCAAGGCTTAGGTTAAAGGCACAAAGAGAAGAGAGCAGCACGCACAGGTACAATGAGCAGAAGTTTACCCATGCTTCTCTGCTAGGGTGGCAGGCAGTTTTGTGTCTTTAACTGGTTCCTGTTAGCAGAACCTGGTATAGAACCAACAGGGAAATATGTGTATTCCATTAAATGTAGTAAGTCTCATTTTCTGTACTGTGGTTCTGCTCAGAGTCTCCTGAGAAAGTCAGTACTGGTGGTACTAAGGGCATGTCAGGTGTGACTTGGAGGAGCAGCAGCTCCTGGAGCAGGCCAGAGCCCTGGCAGTGGGAGCATAGGTGGATTCAAGGAAGGGGAAAGGAGAAATTTCTGGAGCACCCAGGAGACCTGACAGGCCACAGATCTACTCTTGAGTCTTCTGGATCCTCTTTGTTCCCCTGTGCTAGCTCTGAGTCATGTGGATTCATGGTCTGGCACTGCAGGCCTTGAATCCACACGACTTTTGGCAGTTGCGTGCAGTTACCATCCCCTGGAGCTATGTGATCTGGGTTATCACTCAGGGCTGTCTGTACGGCTTGAGAAGCAGGGAAGGGTGATGTTACTGGCAGAAGTACACGAAGGATGGGACCTCCGGGTGAAGAGAGACAGCGGAGAGATTTCTTCTGTGAGATGACCCAGTCCTGTCATCTCCTGTGTGCTGTGCTGGACTCCTGTCTTCTCTTTGTGCATATTGCTTGCCCAAGCTGGCAGACAAGACCACAGCTCCATTTGCTGTGATGTGCTTGTTCAGTAGTTTTCTTCAGCCACCTGAAAAGCCCTTCAGCAAACCTTGGGGGTATGTGCTGCTGTCTGAAGAGGCTGGGCTGCCCTATTTCTGTAAGCCCTACATAGAAAGTGGGTTGCTGAAGGACGTTTCTTGCTCTCAGTTCTCTACGCAAGACCGATCCAGAAAAGGATGGTTATGTTGAGGCTCTAGTATTTCTGAGGGAAGGGGTACATATTCATGTGTGAGGAGTAAAAAAAGAAACATTATCACGTTCTGATGGAGTCACGTCCCCATTTAACATAATGACAGACACCCACTGACTTCACAGGGGTCAAGCTTTCAGTACCCTGTATGCGGGGGATCTGTCAGTAACATTATCCTTGTTATAGCAATAGCTGAACTCCTGTTAACATAACAAGCTACGGGGATCTGCCAGTTAGCAGCTCTGTCACTTGTTCTCTCTAATTTGGATGTTTGCATTTGATTGCTATCTTGGTTAGCTCCAAACTCTTCATGTTCCTGGAACGTATGTGGAATCATCTTACTGCTAAAGCATGAGGGAAGACTTTTCTCAGGCTGGTCAACTGAAGTCCAATGTCCTTGTCTTGGGTCTCATCTCACAGGAAGATGACCTTGTGTCTGCTGCCTTAACTCTCCCCAAGATCCTACATGCATAGAGCCGCCTCTGAGTCTACTTTTGCACTCCAATGCTTCCTGAGCTTGGCTTTGTTTTACAGGTAAACCTCTTGGTCTCTAGTCTATTAAAGGGAAGTAAAGACAGGCAGATGAATTAATAGCATGACCCTTGGGGAAGAATGATCGTGATGGCAATGACAGTGTAACACTGACTTCATTCCTGAAGAATCAAAACTCTAGAGTTGGAAAGACCCGCTGGACAACAAACCTTGGTCAAACCATTCGCTGCAGAAGTCTGTCCAACCTCTTCAGGCAAACCCTCTAATGGGGAAGATGTCACCTGTGCACAGGTGCTCTATTAACGTGAAGCTCTTTGGAGCTTGGCTGGTTCAGTCCTTCTGGGACCTTCTTTGTGCTTGGTCTCATGCTGACAAAAAGCTTCTCTCTGGGTTTTCAGTAGGAACTAATTAATCCTTCAAATAACTACATAGTAAAGTGTGCTTGAGTCATTGCATACACTGTAGAAGTGTTAATTCCTTCAGCAGTGGCTCTCAGACTAACTGCTGTCTGCATCTGGATGCGTTTGGCTGAAGGTTCAGTGTCAGCACTGGAAACAATAAAATCTTTTATGTTTGTGTTCTCAGATACCTGATTGTTGCATTTCTTTCCCAATCTATTTGCAACATGACAGCTGATTCCCTGGGACAATTTGCATCTGTCTTCTATTTGTCTCACTTGCTGGCCCATGTCTTGATAAATTTCCAGCTGATGCAATGCATTTTGAGACGCAAAGCTTTTTTTTTTTTTTTTTTTTTTTTCCTTCTTCCGTGCTTGTAGGGAATCTCTTGACTAAATATTTCTGGCACCACGAGCTTGAAGGGGACTGGATCTTTACATTCTCTGTGCTTCTCCAACTTCTGACATTGGTAAAATTCTCCTCATTGTAAAACTTCAGAGAATTGCCAATGAAAAGATAGTGATCTGAGCCTGAAATAGCAATTTGGAAACTTGTGCTTTTCTTCAGTTACTAATATACATGTTAATTGTTTATGTTGCAAATGCTGTTCTGCTTTATAAATCTTTTTAAACCTGGAAAAATTGGAAGCTTTTCAGACAGTGCTTTTAGGATCTTGTACAGGTTAAGTTTTTGTCTCGTGTTTTCTTACTTCTGCATTTTCCATAATGCTATTTTAATTGACTTTGTATGCATGGCAATACCCCATTGCCATCTCCAGCTTTGCCAAACATGTTATGATGCAAGCGTTGCAAAGGTTTCTCACCTTTTGTTGAAGTTTCAGGTTCGTTGTCTGCAGAACGTGCAGACATGACTAGATATAAGAAACAGGGAGTGACTTTAATTGAAACATGACCTGTCCAATCCCGGGGGACTGATTTTAGACTCTCTGCTCTAAAATCCAAAACGGACACAGGAGCCTTGCTTCCAGAGAGCAATCCAGATATTTTTACACTCTGGAGATACTTTCATGGTATTGTTGTCTGTGTGTGTGTAACTTTGGAGTTTCTTTTTTGTTTGTCTGGTTTTCTTTCTGCTTATCCCTTGTGTTGTTTCCATGAGTACAAATTATAAATACTGGGGAAAATCACGTAGCAGTATTTTAGGCAGAATAGAACTGAAATTTGTGAGCATCTAGGTTTTTCTCTTATCAAGAGGAAATCAAAGGCTGAGTTTATAGTTTTAGCTTCAGGTTGCTGTGTGGGTAATGCATGAAGAAGGGATTGTTTATGAAAATTTCAGAAGGCTAGCCTTACCCACTGGAGGCTGAGAAATCTAATTTAAAAACAGCAAAGCGTTTGAGTTGTAAGTATTTCTTACAGCTTACGGGTGAGAAATAGGAAGTTAGCCATGGATTACTGGCTTTAACTCCTCAATCTTTACAGTCTAAAGCAAAGCAGAGGCCTAATATTGGTGTGACATAGAATACATGGGAAAAGGATGTTACCATTGACATGGCTAATGTCTGTTAATATATGTCTGAATAGAAGAAAATAGAAGAATAGAAGGAAAGAGACTATGAAGTGATAGGTCTGGAATGCAGATGAATTTTACAATGGACAAGTGTTTTTAAACTAGTCCATTTTAATAGATAAAGGACCATGGTAATGTACACACTATTGAGAAATGTTTTTATTGTAGAATATTGCCATAATTCATCAAATATAATGCAATACTATTGTGATGCTAACTAGTGCACTTATCTTTACCAATTAACTATTCAATATTTGTCAGATTATATGCATAATACATAGTTAATAAGAATACACAAAAATGAAAAAGGGCTTTTGGGACTGTTTGTAAAGATGATGTGGCATCTTGCCTGCTACTAATCTTGTTTCTAACACACTGTGGATTAGGTTGAACCTAATTTAAACAAAATTCTTGTGGCGGTGATTAGCTCAGTCTGTTTGGTTTTATGTTAACACACTTCTCTATTACAGCTTTGGTCCCTCCTAACAGTCAAAGGGTTATCAGTCTGAGAAATAAGCTAATAAACTGAAGAAATAATTAGAAGTTACTAATCAGATAGATGACAGGATCATGTCCTTTGATACTAAGGATGCCAAAGAGCTTGTCTATTTCTTCCAGTTAGATTGTTTAGTCTAATTATAAACAAAACAAAACCCTGTGAGCCTTGTTCTTTCATCCATAGATGGTCTTTGCTATAGCAACATTTGTGTCATGATGTAAAGCTTGACTAAGGAGATACTAAACACAAGCCCAACAGAATAATAGTGGGCTATTAAAAATTATATGTATAAACCATATATATTTTTTTCTGGGTTGTGACAACTCCCTTCAAAAACTAAGCCATTGAAGGTCATCATTCTTAGGATGTAGGTCTGGTATTGGATGGTAAAGAAGAGTATATAGAGTGATTGAGTAAATGTGAGCTGCTACAATAACAGCAGAAAGACATTTTCATTTGTACTGCATGTAAGTACACCAAGGTCATATGGAGAGATGAGTTGGAGGGTGCTATAGGAAACTTCAGAAGCAGCACAACCATCAGAGGAGATGATGTGAAGATTTGTGGTCTTTTTTACTGTAAGGAGAGACTCAAGTGCAAAATGGGTGGGAAAGCTCTAAACAGTACCAAAGAAATAATGCTTTTTTTTTTTTTTTTTTTTTTTTTCCCCTTCGGTAAGTGGAGGTGCTATATTGGTCTTTGAAATGGGATGTTGGACACTTGCTTGTATTCAGGTTGCAAGTCCTTGCCAGAAATGCAATGGCCAGAAGAAGGGCTGGTGTGGAAAAAGCATTCACCAGTAGAGGAATGAGGCACTATTGCTTTTTGGATGTCTGCGGAAGGAGAGGTGACATGGTGCTGAGAGTTGTCTTTGCTTTGACTATAAGCTAGACCAATGTGGCAGGGGATGGGGTGGAAGGAACCACAAGCAACCACCACCGTCCCCCCTCCAAAACTGTGGGACAAGAGTCAAAAAACATTGTTTGCTGCAGTAGAGGATAGAACAGTAACACCTAGCTACCAAATCCCCCAGAGTGATCTTGGTCTTCAGGTGCGGTTCAGAGGAGGGGAGTATAAGGCAGCCATTAAGAAAAGAACATAAGAACATTTAGTCTTTCACAACTGCCATTAAAATATAAGGAGCTATATTCCACGTCAATTTGGAAAGCTTCAAGTGCTGATAGATGTACAGTCATATGATGATAGATATTTACATACTGAACTCTGCCTGTTTACAGTCTTTAAGTTGTGCTTTGCTCTCTGTGTAGTGGGAAATTTGTCATTACAGGACCACTTTTCAAAACCTTCCATCATTAAAGTAATTCCCTACTCACTTCTGAAGTGTTCTATAACGGTTGTAAAGAAGAGAAAATAGTAAGAAAAAAATCTTTCTTAAAATAAAAGACTTTGAGTTGGGCATTGTGATTCCTGCTTTGGCTTAATTTTGCTAATCCTGTTTCAGACTGGGTATAATGGGCTCGCTTTATGCCTTATCTGTGTAGATTCAAGAAGCAATCTGGCTCAAGACTCAGTCTTTTGTTTTACAAGAAGTTCAGTTATTGGATTTCATAAGGCTCACAGTCTACTTATAAAGTATGGTAAATGGAATTTCTAATTTTTTGATCACTACTGCTCTATGGAAAATGATTATATGTCAGTGGATTTCATCCAGTTCATCACAATGTCTCAATATACCAGGTTTTCAAATAATAGTGAAGATAATAACAGATATTTCAGATATCTTCAGATACCTGAAGATACCAGGTTTTCAAATAACAGTGAAGATCCTAAAATGCTACAGCAGGTTCAGAGCAATGTACCTTCTCTTTTGGGGATGGTGACCTCTAGTCATCATTAAGAGTTGATGAAGAGAGACAGGATCCTCTGAGGCTAAATAAGAACACCTGAATAAAGTTTCTAGACTGAATCTTCCTCTCTAGGAGAAACTACTCCTTTTAACTGACTACACAGGAATCTTGGGAGACTTGTCTCCCTTTGTTAACATGAGCCTTTAAATAACTGCTGAAGACGTTACAACCTTTTTCTCTTAATGAGTTGCATTAGTGTAATTTAAATCTCATTAAGTTAATTGTACTCTGTTACAGACTTCACACCTCTGAAAATATGTTTAGAAAACATGAGGGATGTTTAACGCAGTAATGTGCTATACAAAGTTCTCAGTTAACATTTGGGTAAATTTTCCTCACAGTTGTGCTTGTACCTGGAATATTTAGGCAAACTGAAGAGATATTCCACATAAAGTATCAGTAATTATTATGAAGCCATTGTCCTTTTCTATTTAATATATCAGTATACTTCCTAAATATCCGATGCTTTAAGAGATGGATCTATAAGATCATTTCATCTTTCCATACCCTGAATTAAAATATATGTTTGAGCTTTGCCATCTATAACTGCCATTTAAAGTAGAAGACAAAGTACTCTTGTTTCTGGGATCCCTCCCATGTGTGTTGGGATAAATGCTGTTGCCTTTCTGCAAAGGAGTGCCTACCATATCCTCTCAAGGTTTCATTTATTTGAGAGGCCTTCCAAAAGGGAGGCAAATCAACCCCCCTGCCCAACCTCGGGAAAATCTTGGCTACTGTTTGAAGCTGTAAGACAGAAATAGCAGCATCTGCTCTCCCGTGTTAGAAAGCTTGCTGACACATTTGTGTTACTGCAACAGCTTCTCAAAGTTTTGTTTCCCCAAAGAAACGTCAGGTTCCAGCCTTGAGTGAATGTCTGCTTGCAAAGATAGGCTTCGCTTGCTGCAGGTGCTTAGACCAGGCGTAGGACCTATTTCTGATGCTGGGGAAGGAAGGCTCACAAAGCTGTGGGGCCCTTTGGAGACTCTTGCCAGCAACATGTTGTTCTGGCAAGGCAAACCCAACCAGCTCTGCTGTGCTTTGGGGGGAGAAAAAGCAGTCTCTCGGATCCTATTTCTTGGAGGTTTTCCTAGGACAAGAACTTATTTCTAGGCCCTTTCAAAAGGTGTGGTTCTGAATGGGGAAGTACTGGAAGGTTGCCAGGCACAGACTCTACCCAGTGGGTGAGGAGGAGTCCTTCTCCACCTTTGATTTCCAGCACCTATCTGTGGCCTGGTCCATGGGCACCACCACATAAAGTAGCACAGTCTCGACTTGGCAGTGGGTAGAGTTCAGGCTAAGGAGAGGCAAGAATAAGAATGTGTCTTTAGATCCAGATTATAAACAGGAAGTCTTCAGTTTTTTCTTTTTTTTTTTTTTTTCTTCTGCCTAAGCTATCACTTTGCCACATTCCAGCTATCTCCCACATTGCTATTAAAGCCTCCATGAGCGTTTATGGGGATCTCAAATATTAACAAAAGAACATGTATCTTTCTTTATTTCCTCTGTGAACTGTAGTTGCTCAGCTTCCCAGACTTGAATCTTGGGCAACTTCACAAATCTTCCTTGGGCCTGTACCCTACAGGGTTGGTGAAATCTGTGATGGATGGAAGTGATGAGTTACGGTGGAAGCTTTGTTATACAAGAGAGAACTGTGAGAAGCCTGTACTAAGTAGTAAAACTTTTGATAAAAATAAGAAAGGGATGGAAAAGGAGAGGAAAAAAAGGTTGCTGCAGCAACAACAGCTGTGCAGGTGTTAAACATACTGATTATAATTTTGAACTCCCTGGAGAAAGGATTTGGTAATGGCTTTTTGCTGACAAAGTGTTTTAGAAGGACAGCTGAAGCGTTGCATGTTTGGGTATGCAGTAGTATTACTTGTCTTTTCAAAGTTGCTTTCAAAGGAAAGCTGCTGTCAGTCGTAATGCAGCCAACACTACTTTCATCTTTAAGGTTCCCTCTATTCCAAAAGGAAGGATTTGTTGGTTTTCTTCTCTAAAATAAGATGTTTCTTGAATTATGGTGGGAGGAAGAGGAGAAAATAAGCTATCAACAGTGTTAGTTAGCTTACTTGGTGTAATACTAGAAAGCATCAACAATGAACTCCAACAAAGGAAAAGGCAAAGAGGAGAATCACCATCAGTAGAACTCCACAACTGGAGGGCAAGTCTGGGGAGAAACACCCTAAAAAGAGAGGAGAAACATCAAAGCAGTCCTGAGCTGGGAAAACTGCAGGCAAATAGCAAACAGGAAATTTGCACAGAACATTAAGAACTTGTCAGGAGGTGAGGCAAGCAATGCATTGAGGGGCTTGTGGTGTGTGTTTGTTTGTTTTTCTACTCTTGGTGTTTTGTCAAAGAGATCTGCAAACAGGAGAAAAATGGCATTGGTCAAAGTGTAAAAAGTGGCCAATAAGCAGGCTGCATGTTAGCTCAGGAAGTCAAGCACTCATCAGATTTTCATCTTATAGCAGAGATTCAGGGGAGAACAGACTCATAAAAGAACATTCTTTGTGAACTCTGAGAAAATGCTGAAGGTAAAAAAAAAAAAAAAAAAAAAAAAAAGAAAAAAGGCATCGAAATGTTTCTTATGATTCAGTCTGGCATATCTTTGAGGAACTGTAGCATTCCCCCAAGGAGGTAGAACTTGGTATGCAGATTCCTGTTATCTTTTGACTCCCTGGTATCTACCGAACAACTGAGCTGTTTTGTCTCTTTGCTGTTCTTCCAACCTTACAACTCATACATGTAGGTTCTTGGCTGCAGGAGGACTTCGGTATTTAACCTGCATACTGTTGCACAGAAGTGAGAAATCAGAATGGACACGCAAGCCACTAAGTTCAGGAGGCTTCAGCCTCAATTTTGATTTCCCTTATGCTTTCTTCTGCAGTCCCAGAACACAGACTTATGTCCAAGAGGGTGGCAGTTTGACACATGTCCTGTTGACTTCTGAGTGTCACTTATTCAGCGTACTGAAGTGTGAATTCTTGCGCAATGTGTAACAAAGTCGTGCGATTTTTACTCTTTGAACAAAATGTCTAGTTTTCACATGCTGGAGACCTTGATGTAATGCCTGTGTCCTTTCGGGTTCTGGCCTCAAAATGCTAGGACTCTGCAATGTTTGAGTTCAGCTAGGATGTTTAAGGCTTTTGAAATTGTGACTAGGATTCACTCTGAAAAAATCCTCTGCATTTTTCTCCCAGAGTTCTAAAGATAAATGTATCTTTTAGAAAAGATACCTGATCTTGACTGAACTATTTCAAAAGAATAGAGGGTAGCACCCGGCACACTTCATCGTGGGCTATGATTTAACATGCCTCACTTTGCTCTTTTTCTCTTTCCCTGAATATATTCGAACATCAGCTTCCAGTCTCTAACTCTTGTTATGCTGCTTTGTTCCAGTCCTGAACTAAACTGTATCTGAAATCTTGTCCCCAGTTATGTTGCGACAGGTAAGAAGTGCCAGTCTTCTAAAGCAGACACTACGTAATGTGGTAAAATACAATGAGCAGCCATTATTAAAAAGAGATGTACGTATGCATCCCACTGTCTGACTTGAACATCCAGATGATAAAAGGAAGCAGCACAATGAGGATGCCATTTCGTTCATCCATTCCCGTACTTCAATAATCTGCAAACTTGAAAGGCATAAATATGCGATGAAATCTTTATTTTTTTTTTCAGTTCTTTTTATATCACAATGCATGATAAGAAAAGAGACTCTAGATGAGGTATTTTAATATTGGCCCTTTTTCAGTTGTTGACAACTGAAAAACATACAGCAACAATAAGCTGTACAACCTGACCATGAGGCAGCTTCTAAATAATTACTAGGCACAAGCTTGTCAATGCTTTAATAAAACGTTATTAAAGGTAGGGGAATAAAATCAAAAAGAGCTGTTTATCAGCTTGCTTTTGTATCTGGAACAAGTTGGAGCAGACTGGTAAGAGGTTTCTACAGAATGTGAGGAAAATGCTACAGCTAATTCATTGGGTGGACTGACCTTTGGTACTATTGTTTCAGCAGCATTTTGCAAATTTTTCCCTTCTTCAGTGTGTCTCCTTTATCCAATTACAAAGGCAAAAAGGGGGAGGCTTGCATAAAAAATAACTGAAAGTTGCTTTCTAGTGGGACTTAAACCTCAAAACTTTGAAATAACAGCTTTTTGCAAATGTAACTCCTTACATCTTCCCCCCAAAAATAAGGAAAAAAATTATGGGCTAGACCTTTGACTTCAAGAGCCCAAGTTAAATGTATATGGAAACAAAGAAAGTTCACCTGGAGGGCCAGGAAATATTAAGGCAAAATTCAGTGGTGTTTTGAAAAAACCTTATCCTGCAAAGAAAGATCTTATTCAGGTTTAGAAATCCAAAGCACATTTAATATATCTGAACATATGATTCAAGCAATTCAAAGTTGAAGTAAAGGAAAAAGTAGGCAGCATCTCTTGTATGAGGGGAATTTGAGAGGTGAGACTTAGTCTGGAGAAGAGAAGGCTCAAAAGGAACTTATCAATGTATACGAACGCTTTATAGGGTGGTGTAGAGAAGATGAAGCTACACTCTTCTCATGGGTGGCAAAAGGCTATGGGCACAAATGGACAGAAAATTCCACTTAAACAAGTGAAAATACTTTATTTTCTTACCTAATTTTACCGTGAAAGTGGTCAAAGAGTGAAACAGGTTTCCCACAGAGGTTGTAAAGTCTCCATACTTGGAGCTGCTCAAAACCCAGCTGGCCACAGTCCTGAACAACCTGCTTTTGCTGCCCTTGCTTTGAGCAGGCGTTGGGCATGGCCATCTCCAGCTGTGTCTTCCAGCCTCAGCCATTCTGCTGTCAGAAGCCTTCCCAGCCCAGGCAGGGCCAGTCTGCTGTGTGTGACTGGTACCAGCCAGGTGGAGTGGCATGAGCCTGAGCACGCACGAATAATTGCCATAGATATGATGTTAAGCATTATTTTCTGCCAAAGACTTTTGAATCTGCTCTTTAACCAGCACATCTGGGCCCCACCTCCCAGCACACCAGTATGTTCCATCTAGTGCTTTATCAAGGCCTTATCTAAAACCAGCAGAAGTGTTACTTCCCACTGACTTTTGCAGACAGGGCTTCAGTTCCTAATCTAGCTTTGTTCTCTGCTGGTGGCAAAGGTGGATCATTAAAGAGAAGGCATTTTCCTGGCTAGTGGCAAAGGATGTGATGCTGCCACCTGGGCTACTCTAGAGCAGGATCTGGTCTGAACTGCTGTTCTTGGTCTCCCCAAAGGAAGGACCTAAATCTCCCCAGTACTGGGGCAGCTGGTGGTGTTGCTTGGGATGCACATTAATCCCCCTTCAGAGTGGCTTGTCTGCAAAAACTACTGCAGTGCTGTCACGGAAAGCTCCCCCGCTGCATGTGCATGCATGCACACACATTCCTGCCAGCCCATCATCTCTGACTGGCAGCTATTTTTAAAAAGCTGCCTTCTGTTTTGTCTCCTGCTTTCCTGTCTTTGCTCATGTGAATCTCTCGCTGATGCCATCTCTCCCTTTCATACTTTCATAGTCAGGAATATTTCCCCCCCATATAAAACTGCTTTGCGTTTAATCCCACTCCACCATCCTCACCATCACGGGCGGCTCTTTGCCTTTCCATTTCAAAGACAGACTTCCACTTTATGTTGTCACCAGCCAATTTCTTTAATACATAACCAAGCGCAACATGCTGTTCCTTTCCAACAGCGATTTGTTTTGCAGCAGCCTTTGTCTTGCAGACACCTGCAAACTCCTTATTGATTTGTCCTGTTGGCTCTCCCTGCTCGGTATCTGCACTGTCAGGGGCTCTGGCTGTTCACTTCCTGCAGCTTTTCTCTTCTTGTAAAGGTGCAGGTGGATGCACCTGCAAGGCCTCTATTGTCAGCAAAAATAGTGGGCAGAGAGCAGAGGCAGAGTTTTGTAATTTTATTAGGGAATGGCCACCCCCACCTAAAATACAGTGGACTTCCAGTGGGGCCAGAAGAATAAATAACTTCCTTGCAGTCTCATCCAAACTTATATATTTAAACAAAGCCCTTTTATCTGTCTCTGCATCCATAGAAAGTGCAAAAGGCTCCACTACAGTGCTTTCTGTGGCTTTATAAATACTTTTCCCTTCCTTTCCATGCTTTCTTGTTGCAGCTGAATGCATACAGTCCAGGGTAGTGAGTGCCCCCACATCCCAGTAGACTTGGCATTAAAAAGAAAACAAAGAAGAAAAAAGGGTTTGATGTAAAATGACCATTTGCTTCAAAAGAGCATTGATTGAATAATAGATCAAGCTCCACTTTGGTGTGATGTTTTTAATGAAAGAAGGGCCTTCGCCTGCATGCTTCTGCACAGTATTAACTTGAGAGACTGAAATGTATCGAGTATTCTCTCTAATTTAATAAAACAGTGGTTAATTCTCCTCTGGCTGCTTCTGGTTGCATTCATTGGCCTCTAAAAATACAAAGGTGAGATTTAAATCGAGCTCAGCCTTCTAAAGCTTTGATCAGCAGACTATATTGGTTTTATGTAGCATGAACTAATAGGCATTGGGGTTTGGATTCCCAGCTAGAGTGAAACAGAAGGCTCCTGTGGTGCCTGGAGCAAGGCTGGCTTGCTCTGATGGAGAGCTGATCCTGCTGGTTGGGGGTAGGGCTGATTCAGTCCCACTGAATTGTAACACCCAGAATAGCTCATGCTGTCTAGAGGGTTCGCCAGTGGTTTAATATAGAGAATTTGGGATTGTACATCTTGACCCCAGTCTCATTGCACCACAGGAGAAGTATGCTTCTCCAGTCCACCTTGTAGTTCAGTGCTGTTCCTCCTGTCAATCTGCACAGTACTGCTTTTCTTTATCTCCTGCTTCCTGTCCTGTGCAGAATTCTTCCTTCCACCCTCTGCACGAGTCTTCCTGAAATGCCCACGTGTGCTTCTCATCGCCATCTCCTCTGTCTGCCACTGCAGCCACAAAAAAAAAAAAAGAAAGGCCAAGTTTACTACTTCTCCCAGTTGCTGTCTATGGAAATCTTGCCATTTACATGAATGGCCATAAAACCAGGGCATAATTATTACCATAAGCAGAAGTTGCAGTGTTGCTTTAGCCCAAATTCTAATCACTTGCTGTTATCATGAGCAGTAAGCTGGCTTTGATAAATTCCTTTCTCAACGTTATTTTATTATAATTATTTGCTGTTCTGCTTTGAATCTGCAAATTATCTCATACAGTTATATTTACATATGCAATAAAAACTGGGTACATGATCTATTGTCTTGCCAACAGAAGAATAAATAATTTATGAAAGATTATTCCTGAATTTTGGCACAGCTGTAAAAAATAAAAAATAAATCAACTCTGCAGATGATGGGTTCTTAAAAGGTGTAAGTATGAAACAAGTTTGAAGCACAACTCAACACATGCACTGCTATAGAAGTTTTGTCTGAAGGCTAATTCTAAAGCCACATTCAGATTAGAAATGAGATTGTAATAGATTTTTCATTTTAAACCATGTGCTAACAGAATATCTCCCTGTAAAAAAAAAAAAAGTCTTTGAATTTGAGCATTTGTGGTTTAGTCTATAAACCTGTCTAAATGAAACAGTGAATAGCAGTACATCAATCACATTTTATGATTATGATAGCAACATGGCAAAAATGTAATGTACCAAATAAGTGTTAAAATTGATGGCTGTACCCTTTATAGGTTATAAAAAAAATAAAGGCTTTTGAGGTGTATGTATTTTGCAGTATTGTTGGAAAATTACTTTCATATTTTGGATACAAATACAACAAAATCAGATGTAGAATTATTGCCATCCATTTTTATTTCTAAGCACATATACAATTGCTGATTGACAAGGACTACCAATCACATCTACAGTAGAAATCCTCATGAAGGAATATTTCAGCGAATGTGTCTTGGAGCTTGCTCCTGTAGTTTTTACAAACCTTGTAATTAATTTTCTATATTTACTGATAAACCAGACCTTTTGGTTAAGAACAAAGTAGCTAACTATCTGAAAGTCTCATGTGGAAGTTTTTAGGTAAAAGATCACGCAATGAATTTGACTTGCCTTTCGTTTTGTAATTGACCCATGAACCTCCGCATCACCTTCTAGATTTGGTGACAAATCAGCACGCTATGTACTGAACAGTAAATAATTCATGAGCAGACTTCACCCTGACAGAAGTTGAGAAAGACTGTTGTAGAACTGTAAAAGAAAAAGTGATTTGTGAAATAGAAATGGGTCAAAATAAACAAATTAAATATTTCTTCTGAATGACTCACCCAGCTTTAATACTTAGAGTGGAATACAGTCTGAAGCAAAGAATCAGAACAACTGTTTTTCTTCCTCCATCAAGCTGAAATACAAACTATCCAAAGTACTGCTAGGACAGAAGTGGTATAACTTAATGTCTCTCCAAAATTTGTCCAGCTTCTCTTCAGTCCCACCACACCGAGTGGTTTTCAGGTTAGCAACACCTTTGCTATTTCTTCATGTTCTCGGTTTACCATACCCAAGCAGAATTGAACTTGCATCCTGGGAGCCTTGGGTGAAAAACTGTGGTTAACCCAGAAAGCTCTGTTGAAACAGGTAATGCATCTCCTCACTGAGTTAGTGCTCTAGGAACGGCATCCCTGTGGTCAGCATGTTCCTGAAGATGTCAAGGACCAAAGGAGGTGGCAAACCCATAACCATAAAAATTGTGTTGCTCTACGTGCCTCTAGATGTTGTCTCAGGCAGTCTGAAGGTGACCCAGTTTGGGTAACACATCCTGCTGATCCCATCAGATGCAGCCAGTCACACCTCACCTTGGCAGCTGGCAGGACCTTATTCATCTGCTCAGAGATCACGGAGTTGAGTTTTTGGGACTCCTACCTGCATTAGGAAGCCCAGCTATGATGCATGACTTATTAGTGCTGTTGTAGTGATTTGCTACCGTCTTTAGACTACTTCCATCCTGTAGCTGCATTGCAGCTCAATGGGTGAGGGGATCTTGCCTATGACAGACCGTGCTTTGCTGTCTCAGTATGCCTTCATTTTTCTCAGTACATTTCTTCCAAGTCTTCAGTTTGATGTAAAACTCCTCACTTTCTGTTAAATTCATACAGTGCTGTGTATGCCCTGCAGGAGTCGGTGTTTCAACATGAGCGAGCAATTCTTGGGTACCTGAAATACTTGTTGGGTGTGGGTTTTCTTCTGTTTGCTGTTCTGCTAACCATCTTTTGATCTTTCAGGATAGGAAGCCTTATTCTGTGGTAAGTCAAGGTTTGTTTATCATGCTGAAGAAACATTAAAGACAACAAGGAGTTCTTGGCTTGAGGAAGAAAGGACTAGCCGTGACCCTGGCCTACTATATATGCAATGACTGATCAGTTAGTCTGTCAGGAATCTACACAGGCTTATTGCGCTTGCATACAGAAGTGAGAAAAAACAGGGCTGAATTATTGAACGCAGCAAAACCCAAAGTTGTTTATCAGGTGGATCAATTCAAGGGGGAGCTGCGGCTCTCAATTCCATGTTTTGTTTGAAGTCTATCCTTGTGTGCAGATGGCTGCACTTCACTGTCTTCTTCTTAACCTGCAATACTTAAAAATTAATTTAGATTTCTTGTAAATCATCACTGATAACAGCCACTGAGGTATTCTGCTGGTCTCCGTACATGGTATTGAAAGTAATCAACTTCATGTAGAAGTAATATACATGGAATTCAATGTTCCTTTGGGGAGTAATTCATCTTCACATGCTGTCTTGCCCATGCCCTTCAGGTATATTTTCTTTAGCTGTGATTACTTTGCAAATAAGGATATTGGCTTTCATATTGCTGCATAAATGCTGCTGTGTATTATGTGCCTGGCGTGGCAGTTCTTCCAGGTTTTGGTCTGAAAGAATGTTTCATCGCTAAAGCAATCTATTGGAATAAGTCCTCCTGTCCTTTACCTGTACTCAAGAATATGGAAAAAGATTGGAGAGTATGACCTGTTTGCATAGGATGCTGTTTTACTTTGTACATGAGGTGTGCAGGGATGTCTCTCTTAATTTAGAAATGCATTTGCTATTGTGAAGAGCTCCTTGTGCCCAGGCTTGCTCTAATGTACTTCTGAAAGACATCCTTGATTGTCACATATCTTTCCATAAATACCTAGAGACCTTTTCAGAAACAAGAATGGGCAGGGGCAAACTGCACTATCTGTACTGAAATACTCTTGCTAGCTCTTCATAGGAGTTGAGAGGTCCATCTGTCTAGAGGCTTCTTTGGCCCTCATTTGCCTGGTAGCACCTTGCACTCTTCTGTGGAGTTCAGCCTTGTGAAGTCCTGCAAGGAAGAGAAGTGGAGTGAGTGATTGCCTTCAATTCCAGTCAGGGAAGCCGAGATCCCAGTCGGATCCAGACAATTTCTGTGAGTTTGTACAGCCCATCCACAGCTGAACTGTGATTTGGACTAGACCTCCAAAAGCGTTTGGTTCTCTTGACACCAGTGAAGTCTTTCGTAGTTCAAGAATCTTTTATAATGCAGAGAACAGCTACCGTGCTGAAAGCTGTTCTCCTGGACTGGCCACATCTGTTTCCAGGTTTATATGATCTTCACTTGCCAGAATACAGAGCACTTTCCACCTGCCACCTCTGTTCTCTAGACCTTTCTCCAACTGAAATTCAGGCTGTGGAAGTTCAGATGAAGCATGACTTTTACCTGTGCCAAACAGCATAGCATCACTGCATGATCTTGAGCTGACCTTTTTCATGCTCCCCTGTCTGCTCTGTATGGCACTCCTCCTTTCCTGTTTTGTTAGGTGCTCATTCTCCCACTGAGTCATGGCCTCATCAGGGCTGCTTGCTTGCTCTCCCAGCCTTTGGATGGGTGAGCCTCGAGCAGTGACAGGTGAAGTCTTGGCTGCCATTGCTCAATGTGATAATTAGCGATGCTCTGCACATCAATGGGGGGTGAAATCTGGAGTGAGGTAATGACTCCAAGGTTCAATGTGTTTTCTGCCGCATTTCTGAAGGGACAGAACCTGAGGGTGTTTCTTACATGAGGCTTGTTAACGCATAACAGCATATCCCAGAGCTGCTACTCTGTCCAACCTTTAATCAAACATCCTGGAGTTGAACTGTATAGAATAACATGGGTGACTTGATAGCTGTTTCACTCTGCAAAGCTGAAGCATGAGTTAATCTGTGAATATGAGTAATAGTACTCATAAAAAGGCAGGGGAAGTAAATTTCAGTCTCTGCACTGAAGAACCAATAGTAGGGCTGACTAATGGCAATTAATTATGTCCTGGAGTCTTGCATCAGAACCCCTTACAATTATTTTTCATTTTTTTACACTGTGGCAAGGAATGTATTGTGCGTTCAGTGTGCTGTGCACTTTGAATGAATTCAGGGGAGATTGGCTCAGATTTCAAGGTAAAGAAATATGGGTTCTGCTTTTTAGATTAAGTCCCAATGGATTTGAAAATCTTTCCTTGGTTTAAAAGCTTTTATCTTACTAGTTCCTCAGTATCCTGCCTGCACACAAGACATTCAAACCTCCCTGTAAGGATACCCAAATTCCGCTGGCATGCTTGGACATTCCCTTTTTCTAGGAAAGTTTCACAATGCATAAACAAACTAAAAGCACCTGGAAATGTAAAGTGTGAGCTGTGAAAATGGACAAATGGACTCAGTTCATCTGGAAAATGCACCCACTCCCAAAAGCCATTTAAATGCTGTCTGTCAGATGCTGGAAAGGCACCAAAATGCTAATTCAGCAGGGATGGGATATCTGTAACTAAAATGTTGAGTCAAAGGCTTTACAAACTGGAAATCTGGGCTTCTTAGTAATATAGACAGCCTTCTAGGACCTCTCTTGCCTTGAAAATGTTTATAGGTTTTCAGGGAAATGGCTTTATTTCTCCACGATACGGAAAATCAACTTAGGATTTTCCCTGATGTCTGGATGTGGAATGAAGCAGTGCTGAATACAGGCACCAAGGAGTCAGGGCAGTAGAGGCAGGAGATTTCAGCATGGAAACTGTGCATCTTTTGTCACCTAAATAGCAGAAGCTATTCATTAAGCAGAAATACCATAGCAGACTACTGCTATAACTTCCAGCAACTCGCAAGCTTATTAAAGCAATGCACAGGTGTTCTGGCCTCTGTGCACACACTGCGTGTTTGTTGTGGTTTTATTGTGCATCTCCTGAATTATAATAAAGGTTGATTGAGTTGCACTACCCTCTCCTGGAAGTCATCTGACTCAGTGCACTATAAAACTAATATAACTCTGTAAACCTATTTAACTTTCCCATTTGGGAACGCATTTCATTGGATACAGCAGCTTGAAGTTCATTAAAATTAAAGACAGAAAATAGCATTAGGTAATGCAGTGTTTCCCCCCTGGCAATGCAGGACTGGCACCTCCTTTGTGGACCAGTGTGACCCTCTATGCTGTTATGCAAAGCAGTAATTTGTTTTCACGTGCTATTGGGATGTTTTCTCCGATCGCTCCCTGTGATTCTTGTACACAGTCATCACTCAGTATCTCTTTCCTCATTCCTTTGGGAGCATGGATTACCTACATAAATAGTTTTATACCTATTGATCTTCTACCTAGCATATGACAATAGTCAATTCAGAGTATTGGACTCAATCATTTAACTCCATATACTAAGCCAAAGAAAGGAGAGGTAGCTGTCAGGGTACAAATAGATATTTCTTACCTGGTAAACATTGCTGAGGATGTTTAAGTCTAAAATAATGTCAGTGACACTCATTTTGTAAAAACCATGTCTGTGAAAGCTGCAGAAGTCTGTTTCCAGTATTGTGCATAAGGACTGGCTGGATCATTTTTTGTTCAACCCAGCACAAGTCTGATGTACCTGAGGTTCTGAACTGCGCTGATTTCAGTTGAAAAGGAACAACTGGAAATCAGTAGCGGTCTTAGAAAAGTTGAATGTGGAAGATAGTGTTTATGAAGCTGTAGCCCCAGGGCTAGAACAGTCACAGATGCAGAGAGGCAGTACTTAAATACTGACGTGTAGAGACTTTACAGAACATCAGGATTAACATGGACCAAACGCGCCCTGGGTGTTAAGCTGGCTGATGCTGGGGTTGCACCAGAGATGCATCTGATGCATAACATGAAAGAGAAAAAATGCAATTTTTTTTCCTCTTTCTTTCTGGAGATTTGTTGCTAAGCAATCGAGGAAACAGTGAGGCAAAAGATATGAGAGCATAATTCACTTTGTAAACAATGAAAATCTTTACAATTTTGGAAACTGCAGCAATAATACATAACATCAGAAAGGAGAAACTCTACAGAACATCAATAGAACATTACGCAGGCTTTTTTTTTTCTTTTTTTTTTTAAAGAGCACCAAAAGACTGACGACTATGCAGATGCAGAATTGAGTTACCATCACTGATATCAATCATTTCCCCACCATGGCATGCAGGACCTATAACCAGAATAAAGTGAGAGAGGTGAACACATGCACTCTCACAGCACAGATTTATTTCATCTGTGTAAGTTTATCACATCAAAACTGGTGATAAGGTCTTACAATTTGCGGGGGGGATATTTCTCTTAATTCAGTTTCTATGAAGTTAGTTCTTTGCAGGATGGCTTTTTTTCTTTTCTTTTTTTTTTTTTTTTTTTAAGAGTGCTGATAAACATGTACATTGTGGTGGGTTCTGCCTTTGAATTAGCATAGCAAGCACTGTTTTTTCAAGGACAGCAGAAAATTAGTTACTGCTTGTCCCTACAGACGAATAGATTTGAGAGAAGAAAACAGTCACACCTATTCTTTCCCAAGTATAGCAATAGCAATTTCTTGTTTATGACTTTTCCAAATGGTGTTGACACCCCGCTGGGGCAATTCCAGCTAAGCACCTACCTAGGGGACCTGCAGCATTCTGCTCGGTACCAATCTTTGTCCGATTAGAGTGACATTGCTCTTTTGAAATCAATGAAATGAAGGCATTTTACACTGCCTGAGGAATGATCCTAATGCAGAAATACTTCCTTTGCCATCAGCTCTGCAAGTTTCAGTGGGGTTTTCATCTAGCTTGGAGCTGCACCTGAAGACTGTAGTAAACTTATGTCTTTTACATCCACTAACAGTACATAAAGAAAGGGTGTCAGAATGTGTTCTGTTATCTTTACAAATATGATCTAATCCTTTCCTTTGAAACTTACAATGTTGGGAGTTCAGATGTTCTCACTGCTGCTGTGTACTTTCAGGCAGGTTGCTCAGGCAAGACCATTCAGGTTTCATACACGGAGATATGGGAAGAACACACCTGGATATATGAAAATGGTTGCACAGAAACTTCTTTCTGCTTTTGCTTGTATTCAGCTGTATTTCACCATGAACTGTTCTTCTTCAGTAGATTAGTGTATTTAAAAAGTATATCAGTAGATATAAAAAGTATAAGGGAGAAAACCCTAACCCCTCTCTTTAAGTGTGGACTGCGGCACAAGAAAGAGCTATTTTATTTTAGATCAAAACTTCTCTTGCTCACTTTTTCACAGCCAGGTCCTTTGGCCAATTTAGAAAACCTTTTCAGCAAACTGTATTAAGCCTTTTTAGCTGCCAAGAGAGTGGAAAGTTTTTGAGTTAACATTTTATCCTGCTTGCCAGCATCTCTCATTTGCACTTAGGTGGTGGGGGGGAACACATCCCAAAGCCACTCTCTAATCCTCCTGCGACACCTCTGGATTGCTGCCAGCTGATGCTGGCAAGTGCAGTGTACCACAGCTTATCAGGTCTGTTGTCCATGTTATGAAAGCAAACAGCTTGTGCTCAGCACGCAGTGCCTCACCTGAGCAAACCCATGTTGCTGCAGCTTTTTTCCTTTGCTCCGTTTCTGCATCAGCTTGCTCCAGCCATCTGCCGCACCTCGGTGGGGTGGGATGCTGGAGCTTGCTGATCTGGGCTGTCCTGGCATCTTCAGGAGAGCTTTTGCCTTCACAATAGCAGAAAGGAGAAGTGCAAACACGGTTGTAAATCCTTAGGCGAGCTGCAGCTTTCAGCGTCTGCCTTGAGCAATGGGACCTCTGGTACTAAGCCCCTAATTAAAGGTCTGAAATAAAAATTTAACAAGTTGCCAAGAAGCCTTGTGATCCTTTGAAATCAATGGCCTGAATCTTGTTGATTGCAGTGGATCTGGGCTTTGACCTAAGGTCCTTTTGCTTCATTTGCGTTCTCAGAAATGCTAAGGACTCCATGGTGTTCTGTCCTCTGGTTTAAAAGCACTGCAAGTTCACAGGGACATGCCTAAAAACATAGTGGGCATTTGACCTTCTGCAGAAAATATGAATGTTTGTTTATTTATTTATTTTTTACAGTTTTGCTTTGGGTTTTTTATTTTCATTAAACTGCAGCAATTCAGATTTTATTTCCCGTGCAAGTCTGATAATATAAAGAGCCTGCTTGATACGTAGGTGAACTCGTCCATGACAAATTACATGGAAACTATGGAAACACTCTGCTTAATGGAGAGCAAGGTCAGGCTGTCTAATGCTAAAAAATTAATAATTCCTCTGCTTTTTTTGCATAGAGTTTCTTGGGAGATGAGGGAAAGAGATCCAGATTAGTAGGACTCTGGAAGACTAAATAATGGAATTGTTTGGAGTTAGTTGAATTAATAATTGAGAGCAAATTACCTGACAAATTTAATCTTTTCTTTTTTAATTGCTTCCCCTTATGCAAGAGGAAGTGTTCATTTCTGTACGTGTTGATCAAATGATTTACCCAAACTGAAACATACTGTTTTTTATTACGCTACAAGCATTAAGCTGGGGTTACTTCTTTCTGTTCTGATGCTGGTGTATACCAGCAGCCCCAGTTGTTCTTTCCAAATCTGCATGCTTCAGACACCAGCCCTGAAAATGCATTTACCTTACTGGATTACTGCAGGAGAGGTCAGATTCTGTTCAACAGCCAGAAAGGTGTATAGATATACTGACAGGATCTGGACCTATTAAATTAAAATGTACATAGTGGGTGCTTGGATTTATTCTTACAATGAAATTTTGTGTTTGCCTTCATGACAGCAATTAGCTTGTCTTCTCCAGGTAGACCTGCTCACACCATCCAACATGTCTATATCCAGCTGGTGTCCTGCAATCATTGTTAGTTCTCAGTGGAACAAAGATAGTTTTTGGTAGATCTTATCTTTGGGGATTTGATGAGACTTCTAGTTATTCCCTCTCTCCCCTTCCCATAGTATATTTCAGATTCTGATAAAAGTAAAAAGAAGTTCACTATTTTAAAGCTGAGATAATCCAAATGTTTGTTATATAACCTAGCATAATAACGTACATTTGAACTCATATCACATGAAAATTATGTCTTCCTTCTCTGTCATTCTCACTTGGTCTTTTTCTTGAGCAAAATGTGAAAAGTCATATCTGTTTAAAAGCATGAATCCTGAATGCTGAATGGGGAAGTGTTTTACAGATTTCAGAAAGAGGAGAAATGAGTTGCCACACGTATAAGCTTGTCACCCTTAGTCTAATTTTATTTAATGCAAATACTTAAGGTATTTCATGCAACAGTGTAGGCTGTACTGAGTAGTTTGACCTCAATAGGATTTCAGCATCAAATTGAACGTTATGCTGATTTGAAGTTCACAAATAGAGTTAATTTTGAACATTTTGATTAAATGGTATGTCTTCATAACTCCAGCATACCATGGAGGTGAGTTATTTATAATGATATTTTCTTCTGAGAGGCAGAAAGGGAAGGAAGGACTAAGACTCCACAAACTGTAGTTGGGACTCTGGCTGGGCTGAAAAGGACCAGGTCTGTGCTCTATCCGAGTCAGAGATCTCTGTTTGGAGAAGCTTGGCTGAGAACCAGGTGGACTCAGAGTATTGGACCTCGATATTTTTTCATCCTTGCTTGAGAAGGATAAATAAGCAAACCTGTATTTCTGTGGCTACACTTGCATTCGGAAAAATTCCCCTATGGGTCTGTCTTTATCATTGTCCTTTGTCCACGAAGATGAGTGACACAGGGCCAGGTGCCACCTTAGTGGCTCTGTGAAGTGCCAGGACAGAAGATGTGTTCATAACTATTTCATGGCTCATTGAAGTTTCTGTATAGGTAGAGGCAGAGCTCAACTTGAAACAAGAATTGCTCTGTTCCTAAACATGCAAGGAGCAGAGTCTGATGGAATGGGGTTTGGTCTGTGTATTATGTCTCTCTGAATTGTCAGCTTGGATGCCATCTGGAGGGAGGCAATAAATAAATAAAACTTCTCATTTTTTTGCTTTCCCGTTTTTCACCATGTGGGAAGGATTGTGGCAGGCCCACCTGAGGCTTCTGTCACAACACTGCTAAGTCCTTGTCTGGGAATTGTCATTTTTTTTATAATGCTGAATGTCCTGCAGCTCCACAATGGTTCGTTGTTGTTGTTTTTGCTATCATTGATGTTTTTATGACACTAATATATTAGTTTTGTATTAGAACACTAATATTCCATTGAATATTTTGGACAGTCATTGGAAACATCACTTTCTCCATCGGCTGCTTCTGTGAATTTGGCTTCCTCTTCACTCTGCTCTTGTACCTGCATGGTCTGTAATTGTGCATTCCTCAAGCTTATGTTATATTTGGTATTCTCTGAGTGCTGACTGTCTGGAGGCTATTGCTGTAAGGCCAGAAAACTTCCAAAGATGTGATTCTTACTAGCCTTCCCCTTTTGGGTTATAGATGCAAGGGTATTTGATGCTATTCTCTCTGGCACTGCTTATACTGGGATGAATGATGCATACAGGGAAGGAATAACTTCAACCTGGGAATGAATCTTTGGTTGCAATTCAGATTCCTACAATTAGACCCTCTGGCAGGAATACCTAGAAAGAGCATGAGTCATCTACTTTAGGCTTTTTGTAGCTGAAATTCACTTCCCTGCAGCTTTATTCAATATTTCCACAGCCTTGTGAGGCAAGGCAAACGCTAACTTCCTGAGAGTGAGTTCACCCACCTTTTGTTCAATGAAAGCAAGCTCATATTGAGTGGCATTAATAACTTCCCTCTGCTGGATGAGAAGTGGGTCCACACTCACCCTACTCTCCAACTAAACCAAAAGTCTTTCTGCAATACACCACAAACTTGTTCTCTTTCTGCCACCTCCTTTACCTCCGTCTCAGCAACCTCCTTCTCCAGGCAGATGGTTGCCACCCCCTCTCAGCTCCCCTTGACACCCTGCCAACACCATGCCCAATCACCCTTGTCATCCGTCTCTAGTCTCTAACCCAGTTCCCCAAGATATGACAGACTACGGTCTCCTCCTTTTCCCTAAAAAGAAACACTGAACCAGTATGCCAGTACCCAGCAAATCTGGTCAAACAAATATGGTCAGGGATCAGAGAGGGGGCGGAAGGGTTCCCTATGGAAGATTTTTGACTTTTCAGACAATAAAACTAGAAACTGTCAATTCTGGGGCTATTTTTTAAAATTTCTGTCCAAAAAAAGCAACCACACCCTGCATACTTTCTTCCCAACTCCCCCAGTCTGGTGAGAAATGCTGCTGAGCCACAATGTGGGAGCTCTAGTTCAATGCCTTGTGCATCATCCCCCCTCTTTCCAAAGTCCCCCTCCCTGAGCCTCCCTAATCCTGCCTCCGTACTTCCCATAGGAAACAAAGCCCAGAGAAATGGAGAGAGCATGTGGCATTTCAACACCTTGCCAGTCACATGTCATTTTTTTGGCTGAAATCTTAGAACTTTTCAGAATACTAGTGCTTTGGTTTTCTATTTTCTCCAAAAAGTGGAAATTTTTCAAGGAAAGCAGATCTTCTCTTTTTAAGACATCCTCTCTCCCTAGATTTCTGCTGAAAAAGGTTTTGATCAGCTTCAGTAACAAGCTGTCTGCTGTAGTGTGTAAGGTAGCCGTGAAAAGCAATTTTTCTTAAGACATCTCTCTAAGAGCTGCTCACTCCAAACTCAGCAGATGTTTTATCTTTGGTGAAACTGAAGTCATCTGATCATAGTACTCTGGTCAGGTTTTCTTTGCGTATTAAAGAACATTGTGTTCTCATCTCCCAGCGTTAGGTTTGCACATAAACCTTTGTAAATTGGCCCCAGAAGAGTCTGGAGAATTTATAATTGGGATCATACCATATCTTTAGTAAAGCATCTTCAGATAAGATTTCACGTGTGAAGTTAGACAGGTGACTTTCTGATATGGGGATCAAAATGGGACCATATCAGCTCTCAAGATATTTGGCAACACCTTGTCCTTTCTCTGTGCTGATGCCTTGTTTAATGTATTTTGCATTTCTTACCACTATAGTAATGTTGTTCCTAGGCTGTGTTTGGGTAAATGATACTGGAGGTGACATATTTAAGAAAAACTTCTGATTTTACTTTTATTTTTAACATCTCATTTTATATATGGAACTTCTGTCAATAAGATAGGGATAGTATTACTAAAGAAGCACTTCAGAAACTGTTGGAGGTTTCTCTGATCTTAGTTATCATATATATATGGCACAGCTCCAGATAAGGGAACATAAGAAATCAAGGCAAAGAATGCTATAACACGTCACCATGGATGTATGTTTTATGTGAATAAATACCTGTATCTTGAACTCATGCCAGTGGATTTGGATGTAGGGCACTGCATGGGGATGCTGACTTCATAAGTCAGAGTTTATTAGTTTAGGCACACCACTACAGTCTGTATGGGCTTGTTGCTGCCTGGGGCTTTTACGTGGCCAAGTGGAGCATGAGCAGAGAAGCTGTGGTGTGCTTGTACCTGAGTGCCACCAAACCATTTGCCCTAGCTCATCTGAGGATTCACAGAAACCAGAATCTAGGTCTCTTGGAAGACATTTTATGTACTTGTTGGATACAGTACATATCCAACAGTACTTGTTGGATATTTTCTTGCATGTAAGACAAACTGAGAAAATAATCTCAGGCATTTTTGCTTTCCTTTTTGGTTTTAATGTTTCAGAGAGACAAGGCCTGAAAAAGGATGCTAAAACTAGAAGCTACTGCTGCAGACAGCCAAGTCAATGTGGCAAAACAGTCTGAAATGGTGGCATCTTTGTGCACTGATGCTTGGGTTGATGTAGTCGTGGGGTGACAGTTGGTGTGGAGGGCAATAGAAAGCTTCCTGCTTCTGCACAAATGTGTCTCATTTATGTGTTACGAAACAAAGCTAGTGGAAAGTTGCATCTTCCCACTGTTTGATTCTAACTGCACTTATCCACTTGTATTCTTGCCGTACTCCTTAGTGTTATGGTTTCTGTGGTGATGGCTGTTCTCTGAGTTTTCATTTTGCTTGACTTTTTTATCATTTGCACAGAGCTTTCAATGAGAAACACTTTTAGTGATGAGTCTGTGGTAACTTTTGACAACTTCACTAATTCCGTTTAAAAGCTTAACAGAGGCCTTAGAAGTGGTCATGCAAACTGAGCGAGTTGCTTTCTTCTGAGACAACAAGCTGTTATCAAAGAGTCTGTATGGCTAGAAATCCCTTTGTGTAACAACACCAACATGCACTGTATGACTTTTAAAAGCAGCTTGGTGTCCTGGATGACAGCTGACACATTGAAAATTAGTGCGACTTTTGCTCTTAGGTCATTTAGGTAAAAACTTCCCTCCTGTATTTCATTTGATGCTAAAACTAAGATAAGCAAGATCATGAATGTGAGAAGTGAGTCATGAAGACAGTACCGTTGCTGCCATGAAGCTGAAGCAATGATCAGCTAGGCTGGGTTCCCACTTTCTCTAGAACCACTGAAGGTCTGGAGGAGAGCACTGCATGAAAGGTCTTAAAACATTTGCCTTTTTCTAATTTACCCAGGAAGACTTTCAAGATGTTTCTGTCTTCTGATGATTTTTACCACTAATTTTGGTTTTGCATTTGTTTCAGCCTGGATAATGGAAATTTCATTGATCTGTTTCTAGCAATAGAAGATTTTTGGTTATCAGGTTGCAGCCTAGCAATACCAGTGGGAATTCAGAAGAAATTTTTAATTTACAGGACTTGATAAATCTGAGTGAACAGAACTGCTTGTGTTTCATATTTCAGTTGCCTGAAGGGGCACAAATCTGTCCTCCTTAGCTTTAACAAAAAATGTGTTAAGCATATTTCTTTCTTAACATAGGTGTAAAATCCAGAAAAAAAAAAAAAAAAAAAAAGAGAGAAAGGAGAAAAAGAAAACGGTATCTGTGGTCAGGGTCTTTATCTTTCCTGAACCTCTTTTCTGAAGAGTTAAGTATATAATGCTATTATAAAGCAGGTGAATAAGTAAGCACTATCTTTCAGCAGCAGCTTCTTCTGGGATGCAATCTAACCAGCTTTGTTTAGAAAGTTTCAGGCTCCGTGATGTAATTTTAATGACATTTAAATTTAGCATTCATATTGCAGAACAAAGAGAGTTGCCCCTGTGCAGCAAGGTTTCCCGTCTCCATGCAGGGGTGAAGTCAATAAGCATTCTGCTCATGGCACCAAGGATCGTGCCAGGAAGACAGTCGTGACTGGAAGTGAAAACAAGTCCCTGCTCACCGCCCTGTCATTAAATAAATATTTGGCCAATTAAAAAGTGCTCATTATTTTAAGCAGTTAGGTTAGCATAAAAAAAGGAGAATAGAAATCAATATGTGCTTGCTGGGAAAGCAAACCCGATGACCTCCCGAGTGCAATAAACAGCGAGGGCTGAAGAGGGAACACACATTCACACTCATCCTCAAAGAGTGCAAGTGTCCCTGAACCCATGTGGATAAAATATTCACTATTGTTCCACTGAGGACCCAGGGGGGCAAGAATTCAATGGGGATCAAGATTTAGATAGTCTGTGGAGCTGGGGCCTGGTAAAGGGGTGACAGAGTGGCCTGAGGGCAGAGGAACAGGCAGCTGGGGCCTGTGGAGATGTGCTCCAGACAGGTGGCTGTGGAGTTGCAGGCCACCAGTGGTGACTCTGACCCTTGGTATCAGTGCCATTAGTGAGATTGTCACTGCAATGTTCAGTTCTGGTGGCTGTCCTAAAAACAAGATGGGAAAACTTGGAAAAGAGCTGCAGAAAAGGGCCTAGGCTTGGGAAATGTGCTCTAGAGAGACCGAACTTGAAGGAGGCTTCAGTGTAGCAGCTCTGTAAATGGGTCATCTCTGAAATTGAGGGGATGGTCTTCAAATTAGCAGAGACAAAATGTGATCAAACGGGTGGAATGGGGAAATTCAGCCAAGGCTGTGCTAGAAAAAAGAGCATGGTTTTAACAGCGAGGATAATTCCCTACTGAAACCTCTTATGAGGAGATATATGAGATCTTACGAGATTTTCTCTGCCCTAGACTTAATGAAACAGCCTTCTAAAACAGGCACAAGAGATCCAAAAAACTGGGTTTGGTGTTGGCATTGGGGTGTAGGACCGCTGCTCCACAAGCTGTAAGATGGTACAAGGCTGTGAACAATTCTGTGACCTTCTTTAGAAGGGAGACTTTGGCCACAATATTTTTACTTTATTTTTCCTTTTTTTAAAAAAAAATAAAAATCTCTTTATCTTGAACTGAATAAAATTTTAATCTTCATGTTATGCTGTTTTTCATTTAAGATTGCAACGTTTGAGAGTTTTTCTTTTCTCCTTAGAAACTTCTTCCCTTTCTCTGTTTTTATGGCCTGGAGGTTTTTTCTCTATTTTTTATTTATCATCTCATATTACTGTGGTTTGAAGATATATAGCAATGACGCAGGCTGCTGTTGAGTTTTGGTTCTTTGACTGTTTGCTATTTTTAGATTGTTCTCAGTTGAACTGAAAACAAGGAGCAGCAACTGTATTGGCCCCAATATACAACACGTGTTTTGTGTTGATTTTTATTTTTATTTTTTTTGGTCAGGAGATACAATGTGAATAAAATAACTTGCCCTATATTTGGGGACTATGCAGAACATGAGCCTTTTAAGGAACATACTCTACCTGTATAAGTAATAGGTCTTGCTGTGACTGACCAGATCTTCCCTGGACGATTGAAATCAGACTAAATAACCTTGTCTCGGTGTCCTCAGCAAGATACTGTGCTGTGGCCAGCTGCAGCATGAGCACCCTACAGAGGGTGGTGAACTATAGCTCTTCTGCTGTTTGGCCATGAAATACTTAAAAGGGGCTGGAGCACAAATGTCCCACTTTGCAGGTAGATGCCCTACCCAGCCCAGGGGATCAGTCTCCTTGTCTCTTCTGCCCAAAGTTTGATTGAAAAGTGGAACATCTCCTCCAAGACAGACAGGAATAGTCTGGCACTTAGATCTTCAAAGAAATCAGAGGTGACAAGAACCAGGATAACTGCTTCAGTCTGAGTTGGCAGAGCAGTGCTTGTCACTCAGCCCCCACCCCGAGCACAGCTGAGCATCCCTCGTGCAATTAATTGCAGTCTCTCTTCTTTGCCATAGGGAAAAATGTTGAACATGAATTTTCTCCCAGGATATGTTGGCAACACTCAATAGATCCCAGAATTTCCATAGGTCAGAATTAAATAAAAATAAATCCTTATTACAACTTTTTATCAATGTTTGTACTTTAAAGGAATCAGGAATTCCAGGTTCTACCCTTTCACGTAGCCAACTCTTATCTAGCTCAAACTCCATATAGAAAAAAACCTCCATTTAGAACAAATGAAAGGGAGTATTTTTGTTTGCAGTTTCTTGTAAGAATAGTCTGTGAAAGACTTGTTAAAATTTATTTTTCTGTTATGTGATTTCCTTTTTTTATCTTGAGTTTCCTCTGAGGTATTGTCTCTGTAATTTTGCCTGGATTACATGAAGTATGAAAGTTTTAGCTGAGCTGCTTTTGAAGAAGGAACACCGCTATTCAGAAAGAAAGAGTCTGTGTGAGATTGTCATTTCTACCATTAAAAAATATTACTCAATTTTGCATTATAAAATCTTAACTGTGGTGTGCTGTTCAACTAGATTAGAAAAGATGCCTTTTCCCAGTTAGTGTGAAAGCATTACTCATGCCAAGCATTTAATGCTAAGGCACAAGCCATTAACTATATAAAATTGCTTCAGGTAGGGTAAAACCCTTGTACAGGCTACATTTTTTTTTCCTCTTATTTTCATTTGATTCGTTTTCCCAGATGTGTTCCCTGGTCTTGCCTTTATAATGTGGATATTTTGACCAGTGAATCCCACTGAGCAGACCCAGCTTTATTCACACTACATGGGCAAATCAGATACAGTCCAGGCAGTGAACTTGAGTGTCTGTTGCTAGTAGGTATCTTCATAACTGTCTGGTTTAAGTCAAACCTACTTAAATCTGGCAAGATCCAACTATGAGCTTAGCATTTTCATAGAGTGTGGCTCCTGATATGTTTTATTCCACTTAACATCCTGGTTTTATCACTCTTTCACCATCACAGACCAAGCCAATGGGCAGATATATGCAAAGCAGAACCTTACTGTCTTATTTTCCATCTCAAATCAGGTCTTGTGAATATTTGCTTTGTGATTATTCTCAAGTATTTCTGTCTAGCATCTGATTTAAAAATATCTTAGTCAAAGTCAAGCTTCGTGTAAGATCATCTGTTCAAGGCAACACCTAAGTTGAACTGTAACTGTACACCCAGTACTCCTGCGTGGTTCTGAGGAGGAGTGTGTCTGATCCAGGAATGGAAGGATTTCTGCACCTTCCATATCCATTGCTCTACACTTTTAGCTTAGGATGTTTTCTTGACTTATCCTTGCAAAAACATGAGCCCTCTTTAATTCCCCACCCATTTGCAGTTTTCTTTATTAATTGCTCCTTTTTGTTGCCCATCTTGAAATCAAAACACTAAAGGTCGTGGTTTTGAAGCCCACGCTTTGGTGAGCCCCAAGAAGTACCTGGAATTTCATGGAGAATCACATCAGTCTGCATCAGCTTGAATTGTTCATTTGATATTTATTTTTTATTTGTTTTTCTTTTGTCCTCATATGCTTTCACATGCATCACTAGTAGACGAACTTGATCCTGAAGTCAAGGACATGTTTTACTCTCTCCTGCCTGTGACCCCGTTCCATAATGAAATCTGTTTTGAAGCTCCAGGGGAGTCGTCTGTTACCTGGAACAGGCACACATGGGGTTAGGTATAGTAGTACCTTGGTAATCATTGAATAGTTTGGGTTGGAAGGGACCTCTGGAGGTCTTCTTTTCTGAAAATGGACCCAGCACAGTCTTACAGATGCTGAATACAGGGCAAGGATGATTTTCTTTAGCTTGTTGGCAATACTTAGCTGGTCTTTGCTGCAGGGAAAAACTGATGATAAGCTATGGCCAAATGTGATAAGAGGCTTACAAATAGCCCGAGAGGGTGAGGCAAACTGATGCAAATGGTACTGAGACCTAAGTGTTTGCATTGCTCATGCACCCACTGCCCCCGTGGATCTGAGCAGTCTGTGCATCCTGTGGTTCCCACAGAGACAACTGCATCCTCTCAGGCAGAGCTTGTGGGATTTACCGCACAGTTACAGAGAAATTCCCAAGCAGATGTTAAAAGCACAGATGAGAGTGGGAAGTACTTGTATACTGACGATGTACCAGACTGCAAATGAGTGCACAGCACAGAGTTTCTTCCCAGCAAAGGCAAGACATGCCTTCTTAGCATGTCCTGATATAAACATACCTCCCTTTTCTTGGTGTGTCACGTGAATCTCCCTTTCTTCTCTCCTAAGAAGCTTTTTTTGTTTGACCTTGCACTATGCAGGTACTCAAGATCTGCTTGTATCATGCCTTATTTTGTCTTAGACCTGAGTTGAGTGCCCACCCTCTGTGTTGGTCACATCAGCTTCTGAGACGTGAAGGTTTGGGGCAGACACCCCAAGGGAGCGTGAGTGTGCGAAGGAAAGAAGCATCAGCATTTCTTCCTTCTCCAGTGCTTGCACTGTTGTGCAGAGCCACAAATGGCCAGGATGGGGTGTGAATGCAAACCCTGCTGAAGAAGTTTATTGAATGCTTCCCTAGCCATAGGCTGGAGCTGTGGATCCAACAGAACACCCCAGATCAGGGTAAAAGGTCAAAGCCTGTTCATCCTCCCCGGAGGCCACATCCCTTGAGTCCTCACATGCTCAGGGAGAAGAGGTTTGCACTGCCCTGCACAGGAAGGCAGTGGACCAGAAAGCCATAATTTAAGTCCAGAAGAGGCTGTTTATAATACTCCATTCTCAGCTCCTGACTAACACGAGCCAGAGAATTCTTCCCAGTAATTCCTGCTTTGTGTGCTGCATCTCAGCCTGTGTTTGAGCTAGAACAGATCTCTCAGATATGGGCATTTAGTCTTGTTTTAACAACACTGAGATGCAGTATTTGCTGCTTTCCTTGGTAATCTTTTTAGTCTAACCATGCCCTTGAGTGGGAGAATAGGCCTCAGTCTGCTCCCTAATAAACTAGGAGTTTAAATCCTTTTATAAATTTTCCTGTTTTGTTTTTTTTTTGTTGTTGTTGTTGTTTTTTTTGTTTTTTTTTTTTTTGTTTTTTTTTTAATAGATTTTCTAACTACTAGGAGCTCAATCTTACAATTCTTCATCTGGATTTTTTTTTTTGTTTGTTTTATTTAACTTCAGAAGCAGACCTGGCAGGCACTGTAAGTCCATTTCATTTCACCTTTTTCCTCTGGATAGCGAAGGAATATTATTACTTATTGCTGCACTATATTAACATTATTCTTGCAGCCATTAGCTTTTCCAGTAATGCAAATATGTGACTGGTGTTGATGCTGTTAATTAATCATATTTATTATTTTTATCTTCTTCGGTAACATAGAGTCCAGCTGCTTATGCAGATGCCAGTCAGTCAGGCAATAAACCCCCTGGCCCCACAAGACAAATTGATGATGGATGGCTCTGTCTCGCTGCGCTTATTGCGTATGCATTTGCTGATAAATCCACTGCTTTTTCTGCATCGTTGACCAGCAGCTTGAGACTCCTGTTCTTTTTCATCAGTAGCTTGTAAAATGCCATTTTGACATTGCTTCTTCAACGTGGCCTGTGAGCTGGGTGAGGCTTTGGCTGTCCGGGCAAAATAAATGACTGCCCTGAAATTTGGGAGCAATTATGGAAGGGAGTTGAAATGCTGATAATGTCATCCTGGGCCTGTCTGCCCAGCCACAGGATACTCTTCAGGGCTGTGTGAGGTATGAACACGCTCAGCCCCGGCCACATTGGCCAGCTCCCATTTTGGGTCCAAGAATTTCTCTTCTTGGCTCCCCCAAGAGCAAGGTCTGGACAGGTCAGGGGATCTCTGAAGTAGTGAATGTGGCTATCAGGTCCTGTTGGTTATCAGGGTAACCTTGGTAAGCTCTGAACCTTGGGGATAATGTGCTGAAATTCCCTCTGCCTTCAAGAGAAGCAGTATGGGGTTGAGGAGGTAGTAATTCATCAGTCCCAAGCAGCAGCAGCAATTACAAATATCCAGGTGAAGGAGTTTCCTGAGAAGCTGTTGAGCTGAGGGGACAGGGTTAAGTCTGTTAGAAGGATTTTGTGAGCCTTGCCCAAATTTAGAGATCCTTTACTGGTCCAGACGTACAGTAAATGCGATGATGCTGTTGTGTGTGTGCAGAGTTCAGCTGCATGGCGTGTGAATACTGGCCTCGGGGTGCTCCTGTGATTTATCTGTGCACCCACAGAAGTCAATCTCTGATCTCTTCCTATCTGAGGGCCAAAGGTCTGAGGTCTGACTGTGGCACAGAGCAGCACTGAACCGGGCACAAGAACTCAGCAGTGCTTGAACTGCATAAGCAAACAGAAAGCAAGGGGTGGGAGGAAATTTTTGCACCCACATGTTGCCCAGAGCCAGAGAAACCAGGGGTACTGCTCTTTTGGAGAGATTATTAAGTCCTCTGTAGTGTAGTGTTTCAATCCCATGGCTGGTTTTTCATCGTAAACTCTGCTACATGTTGGCTCAAAGCTGTTTGCTGTGAGCGGAGGGCTGGCTGCAGCACCCCCATCATTGCACTGGGGAGCACGATGTGCACACCTACAAGAGTCTTTCCACTTGAGCTAACTGTATCACTGTAAACTTCTGACCTCACATCTGGGAATTGCTCACGCCAAATTAAGATGTGGCTTGCAAGACTGCTGATGAGATCATAGCTGAAAAGCAGTGAATATTTGCTTCTGGGGATAAGAGTGGGATCTGAGATGATACCAGGATCTCTGCAGTATCTGTTTCCTAGTGTAAGCTATGATGGTGATAGCAATTGCATCTTTGCAATTATTTTTTCCACCTATTTTTAGAAACACAAATTTTTAGTAATTTTTCCAGCACAGCCAAGCCGTGTACCTGCTTACAGAATACACCCTTGAATTATGATACCTGAAGTATTTACAAGCAATGCCACGAGTGTTTCCCAGAGCCTCTGTCACTCCTGTAAGCCTGCATATCTCTCCATCTTTCTTACAGTAAAATAACCCTCCCCAGGAACACTTCTTAAAAACACATGCAGTGAATTTAGGGGGAAGCAGTTTGATCAAGTAAGGTCTATACCTGACCTCCCCTTCCCAGTGACTTGTTCTGGGAGCTGCAGGATACTCCCATGGCTGTTTCTGGTGCAGGGCCATGCCTGGTGCCACACGTCCTGCACGTCTGCCTGGGAAGAGGGAAGACGAAAGTTCCAGCTCAGAAATCACTTCTGCAGGATCTCTAACTTGTTTTGCAGCAGTAGCATGCTGTGCAAGTCTTAGAGCAACCTTTAAACTTCATTGTGAGTCTGGTTCATAGCAAACCCTCCAAAATTTTTATACCCGCTCATCTGTTAACCCAGAAGTGACATTCCACTCCCAGCACCAAATTCACTCAAGATGAGTCCCATGCTCTCCAGTATGCAAAACTGATCCAGCAAAGAGCATTTCCCATCAACAGGTAGTATACATATCCTGACAACGCATATATCCTGCTGTGACATCTCATTGAGTTTAAGCCACTGTAATTACTCGCTTTGGTGGTCTTCACAGAGAAGCTTATCCTTCTTGGAGCCAGATACTTTATGATTGAAATAGAGTATACATTTTCATAAAACATATAATCTTCACTTACAAAGGTCAGATAGATAATGGTACACCGTATTACCCTCTCTTTCACATTCTGCTCCAATGCTTAGTTATTTTTACCATTCAAAATATCTTATTCTATATTTGGACTTTGTGGACTTAAGCATCCAAGCATTGGAAATTATCTTTGTTGGTTTAGAGGGTCTTTTGCACAGGATGTGTTTCCACTCTTCCTGTCTCTTGCTTTCATTTAAATCACATTTTAAGTTTCTCTTGGATGAAGGAAATAGCACAAATGGAAATCAGAATTGCTGTTCCATAAAAGATAATGGATTGTGACATTTATTTTAATTGGGTCAGAGAACATCCTCAATTAAACTGTATTGCAAAATGCAGGTAACATGTTGGAGTCACCTCAGAATGGAAAGTAATGATATGAGTCAAATACTTAAGTCTGTGTGTTTTTGAGAGAAGTTTCATTTAAAGTGAAATTTTGTGTTGAAAACTTCCTTTATTATGGAAGGATAGTTTTGGATTTTGGATGATTCTCTTTAGTCTCATCTTAGTCTCTTTTTTTTTTTTTTTTCAAGATATGTCTGTAAGACATGCAGTTGACCAGTATCTTTCCAGAATCATCATCATTGCCTCGGAAAGTTCATTATGTCACAAGCAGAGGAAACATAAACAGAGTGTATGAGACCTCTTTACAAATGTGTATAAAAATATTTTAGGAGTTTTTATCTTTATGTTTTTCTCCTCTTATTTAATTTTCTTGCTCTACCTTCCTTTTCAATAGTTTCCCTTAATATTTTGGTCAGTTACACAAACAAATTGCTAAGAAGAAAGACATTTACTCTCTCCTCATGTCATCACTGTGCATAGCTGGACTTGATTAGCTGTGCCATGCTACTTTGAATCTTTCTTCCAAATGCAACAGTAATCTACTTTTAATAAATGCAGTTTAGTGGTCTTACTGTTGTCAATTTTATTAGACGATAAATCACCTCACAACCAGTTGTTGCCTTCAACTTCCTAATATGATCCACTTGGTTACCAAATTACTACTTCTTAAAGAACTCTTATTTCTTTTACAAAACACAGACATCTGTATTTTCTGCATACTAGTATACATCCACAGAGATCAGACTATTCACTCAGCATGGAGCTGCTGAGAACTTTGTCCCAGATAAGTTCTGCCCTAAACTTTGTATACTTCCATTTCTACTTTTCTGGCTTTAACAATTACTCCCTCCTGAAAATGTTCAGGAAAACATTTATTTTCTTGCTAAATCACTGTTAAGCCTTCCTGTGGATGGAAATCTGCAGGGGATGATTCCAGTAGGAATTATCAGATGTGGATGTCAGGAAAGATGAGGTCTGTGCAGACCAGGGAGTATTGAAGTGTTCTTTGCCCACCAATCTCATACGTAGACTTTGGGAAGCTGAGGTGCATGCCACATCTTCGTGGTCTTCTTGTCGTGTCCCTCTGTTCTTGCGGTGGTTCTGCTGCCATGAGAGGCCCGAGAGCCAAATATGCCCTGTAAGTAGGTGTTACTGTGGCATCTTTTGTAGGAAAAAATTTTTATTATTGTATTTATGACCCAGGGGCAGAGCCTAAGGGCTATGACTGTTCCGCCCTACTGGGGCTGTGATCTTTGTTCCCTGCCGTTTTACATTCCATACAAGATTCAGATGTACCTCATGGATAAAAACAAGCAAACAAACAAAAATTACCTCAGTTCCTTGGGAAATCAAAATGTTTTGATTTGCAATTGCAGATGATAACTGTGAAGTGCCCAATCAGAAGGGAAAGGACTCGGGATACTCAGGATAAAGCCGTGACCATGAGACAACATTCAGACCAAGAGCTTTTCCTCCTCCAGAGTGTATTTCTCTCTCTAGATTTATTCCTCAGTTGAATTTATTCAATTTCTAAGTGACAAATGGCTACATCTGGGTGGTTATTAGTTTCTTTTACATCCTTGCTCTTTCAGTGACATATAAACTTCAGTTTATAGGAGAGTAAACTGTTCCCTGTTCTTAGAGGTGAGTGCCCTCCCTAAATGTCAGTCTGAAGAACTGCTGCCTTCCCCACAGCTCTTCATTTACAATGCAGAAGGGAAGAGCTCCAGCAGAAGTTATGTAGAAAAGAGATGAACTGTCGCAGTGACCCCAGTACTGGATTGTACGGGTATCTGCCTAGATTGTGGGACATCTGGGTTGAAAGTCTTTACCAGTATTTAATACACCTGTAACTGGCATAGTCCTGTTTGGGAATACTGCTCTTATTAACAGCCCCTTTCCTATTTGGCTTGGGTGAAACACTGTGTCCCTTTTGAGTCATCAGTTCTGTTCTGAATTTTATAAATGTTGTCTGACCAAGGTTGCCATCAAAATGTGAATGTGTCCCTGAAAGGGTTTGCTTTCATTGAATCAGCAGTTTTTGATGGTCACATAAACTATTTTGTTCCCTCGTCCCACCCCCACCCCCCAAAAAAAACAAACAAAAAACCCACACTTTTTTAATAGTTTTTTTTTTTGAAAGCTATTTGAAATCTATTTCAAAAAAGAGGCAAGCATACTAATTATACGTTCAGCAAAAAATTAGAAATATGGTTAAATATGCAATAATAGCAGACAAGCTCAGAAACTTTGAAAGCTCCTCTGTTCACCCAAGTATCAGCATGTATAGACCGGGGTATTGTATACATTCATAGGTTCTTGGTTCTGGAGAGCCTAAAATGGATAGAAACATATCAAAAATTGTATGTTAGCGAAATCGTCTCCAAGCATATTTCAGAATTTTCCATCAGGGGATCTTTGACCTAAGCTCGGAAAATATATTCTGCTTTTCATTATGTTTCTTAGTCACAGAATGACACTTAAGGTTCGTTTCAGCAGCCAATGCCATCAGACTCAGGCGTGAGTTCTCCTGTGACAGCATTAGATCAATCATGTTTTAAAGAATGCAAGTAATTGCTCCTACTCCTTTTTCCTAGACGCTCCAAAACTGACACTTTGGGTTCTTGGCAACCTGAGTTGTTAACACGGGTTGAAAGGTGAGAGAAAAGTATCTCAAACTTGCGTTTTCAATATTATTTTCTAAAACAAGTTGTTTTCAAAGAAAAAAAAGTAATATTTTGAAAAGTGTTACAAAACTTGGGGACTTGATTGAACTCAGAGCATGATTGTTCCTTACTGAACATACACCGAGGTTACAATTTGAACAGGTAGGTCATGTTATATGAAGTTCAGATGTCTGTAATAACCTCTGTGAGCCAGGTCTGTTAAGGGACCTTTCCTACACTGATAGACCTAAACAAGCAGTAGAGAATGCCACGTAGGTGTGCCACCTTGGTAAATTCCTCATGAAGGGCCAGTATGCGTACTCTGTGAAAGAAATGGGTTACAAACCCAGTGAATGAGCTTTTTTACATGCTGTAGGTGTTCCTAAAGGCAATCATGCTAAACTTTGCTAAACTTGCACTTCCTCTTCATAATCTTGTACACAGGCACTGGAAATTGAAGCCAAGCTAAATCCAGACTAGAAACAGTCTGTGTGTTTTTCATAGTGATGGCAAGTAATCACCGGAGCAAATGTGAGGAGTTCTTGTCAGCTGTCTGTTGCTGGCATCTCTTAAACTGAGATTAGACTTTTTTTTTTCTAAAACAGAACTGCAGTTGAAATGGGGTGAAGTCCCAGGAAGTCCTAGGTTCTGTATTACACAGAAAGTCACACTAGATAACAGCAATGTTTCCTCCTGACCCTGTAGCCTCAAGATATATTATTTACCACATGGTAAAGCTGCACCACCAGAGAAGAAAGGCTGTGGGACAGTGGGAATTAAGACATTTTGTGCTGTCAGTATGCATTCAGAGAGCATCCTCTCTAGCTTTACTGCTGCTGTCCTGCTAAGAGGAATGTCCTACACATTTCTCCTTCTCCTCCAGTGTTCCTCAAGAAGCCCTGATGAATGAGAAGGCCCTCTGAGGGCATCCAGTGGTGGCACCTCCTGAAGGCTTAGCTGAATGCTCATGTAGGTGAAGGGGGATAGGAGATGATAGGACAGCCGTTCCTTTCCTCTCCCTTAGCTCACACCCAGATGAAGTTTATTGCTGACATTTTGCTCAGGTGGCAGGAAGGTGGACATTGAAAGCAGTAGGGATTAAATCTCCCTTCTTTGGATTTCTTGCAGGTAGCAAGTCAGGATGGGCCAGCACAAATCCCACCAGACAGAGATAGACACACGAAAGGTGAGGGAGTGGTACAAGCACTGAACTTTCTCCCTCCCACTTGAAAATGCTCCAACTAGTCCATCGCAGGCTTCATCCACAGGTAAAGACTGGTAATTGGTAGTCACTGTGTGTGATTAGCTCATGAGTGTAAGGTTTGCTACAAGGCTGGAGGTAAGGAAGACGTACCAGGACAGTTCTGTCTCTTTTCTGTGCCTGAAATCCTGCAGTGCTCTACAGAGAAATGAGAAGCGAAAGGTTATATTGATAAACTTAATCATCTGAATCTGTTTTTCATGTGCCCTTGATACTGTAAAATCAAAGCACTGCACCCCTGCCAGGCATTAAAATGCCAGATTTGAGGGTCATTAAAAGCAGCAGCATCCTTAATCAGGAGCCCTTACAGAGCAGCACAAAGCTGCTCCTCCCTTTCTATACATGATTTATTTTTTAATAAGGGCGACCAAGATGGCAGCCCGTGCAATGCTCTGTGCTGCATAAGCTGCTCGGCAGCAGGTTGTGATGATTTGCAAACTCTCTTTGCAGCATTAATGTCTATGTGAACAACTTGGAGGAAGCACTGCCTTCTTATTGCTTTAAATGCTTCCTCCTATTATATGGGGCTTTTGCATTCTTGGTTAAGAAGGGAGTTGCAGGACTCATTATGTGGATATGAATTTTTAAATGTTATATGATTATTACCTTCTGGTTTCCTCCACATACTCCCAAGTACCCAAGGTAAAAAAGCTCATTCCCTTGGTCTTTGCATTACTGTCTGGCCATCATCAGTGGGTGCTATCTGGCCATTATGGTAGGCCTGCATTATTAGCTTCATTCTTGATTATCAGTGAGATTGGGTGTGTGACCAGATAAATCTTCAGCTGAGTTCTTAGGAAAAAAATGCAATTCGCTGGAGGCAGCACAAAGCTGAGCCATTGTCCCAGCTCAGTGAAGCACCAGGAGTCCCCTGGGGTGGGATTCAACTCCCAGGTAATGTCTGGAGCCTTCTGGGCAGGTGCTTTGGACCTCACAGTGTCAGTGTATTCAGAGAGGTTTAACGGTTAGCCACACACACCAGCCATCCACATGTGTTATACAGGAAAAGATGGCTTAATGTGTTCCCACCTGAAAAAAGAAAAAAAAAAAAAAAAAAAAAGCCAAGCAACCAACCTACCTTGTGTGACTTGGTAGTGGCCCTTCATCCTTTCAGACAAGAGTCACCATTCCCATCCTCACCACCACAGCCTCCTTGCTTAGGGACTCTCTCCTCCCCAGTTCTGCCAGCTCTATGTGGAGCATTCAGCTGGGGCAGCAGCTGGCAGAGCCCCAGTGGAGGGGGACCAGTGGTTGGCAGCACACAGCCCTCATAAGGGTGTACACCCAAACTATTTCTTCCTGCAGCAGAAAATTTGCATTTAGACCAAGCAGCTCAGGACATAGACGTGTCACTGGTCAGGCTGGGATATGGCTGGTGTGTACCAGAGGACTGCAGGTCTTCTGTCCTCCCACTTCTTCTCCTTTGGGATACAAGGCTATTATGCTAACCTTTACAGAAAGGTGAGGTTTTAAAGTAGGAGAGGACAACCACAGGGAAGGCAGTCAACAATGTGTGAACAACACACGAGTGAGGAAGGCACCTGCTGTCTTGAAGCATTTTCAAATGTTAAGAAAATATAATTGGGGGCACAAGTTGAAAGAGTGCACAGGGAGCTTTTAAAGTGGAGGGCTGGTGCTTACATGAAGGATTGCCTTTTTGTCTCTCTGATCTTGGCAGCCTCCAGGAGTTGTCGTATTCAAATGGCTGAAGGATTAGGAAAAGAAGTTCCATGCGGTGGACAAAATAAGGATCACATTTACCCTTTCCTTTCAAGTCATCGTCTGTCATTCTGAGTCTTTGCTAAATAAACAAATCCTCACAATGTGAGCTACCATTTATTTGTCTGCATTTCAGACATAAACCTGCCTCTTTTGTGCTCTATTTTGTGAGCCAGGGAGACCATTCTGAAACCCTGGGGAAATGCAATTGTGCATCTAATTTCCAACGTGGCGAAGGCAAAGGTTTTCAAACAGATCTGATGACTGTGGGCAACCACTTTGTGAGAAACATAAAGAGAACCTGCAACTCAGAAAATGCTGAGCCCTTTGAAAGCTGTCTGCTTAGACAGAACTTGATGGAGGGGGAAAAAAATAAAGGTTTGCTTGTTTTTTCCTTTTTTAACCTCGCAGATGGAGCTCAGCTCTTATGAGAGCAAGGGATGAGTAGCATGGATATGAGCCAGACGTAGGACTGGTAGGCTGTGTTGCGACTGCCCCAGATAGATGTGTTGATCCCTTGGCGTGAAGCATCCTCTGCTGTTCCGATCCCAAATATCTCCTCATCACGGACTAGCGGTGGAGCTGTGGTGTTGATTATCCTAACACACAGGGAAGGTCACAAAGGAGCCTGTTTTTTATCAAAGATTGAACTGGGAGAGTTCATTTCCCAGTAGTCAAGCCAAAGTTTTCAGACCAGTTGGGTGTGTTTTCCTGATGCCCTTTTACAAACTCACCCCACTTGTGTGGCCTTAAGATTGAAATATTTGAAGCTTGCCCTGTGTTTTGCTAAGAGTGCGTGAGCTGGTTCAAGGAGCAATGAAGACAGAAGCCTCAGATTCCTGTTTTTTTTTTTTTTTTTTTTTTTGTGCTGAAGGATTGAAAAGCATTTCCCAAGTTATAAATGCACTCCACCACTGAAATGCTACCATTTTTAGGATGCTACATGAATGTCCCGAGGGATGGAAAAAGCTAGGAGTGAGATGTATTGCGTAGGTTTGGGTACTGGGGTAAGTAGCCTAAGGTACATGTCCTTATGACAAGATGTTCTGTGAACACCTGAATGACCATGTGGCATAAGCAGCATTTAGCTCTCATCTGAGGGACCGAAGTATTCCTTCTCTGTGTTTAATAATACTGAAAGGCTCAACCAGACCCTGTGAGGGTTTGAACTGCTGCCTAGAAGACATTGATAAACTTCAAATGTGAAGTTTTACAAGACACAAGGTATTTTGCTGTATGTGTAGTTAGAAAACAAATTTAATGTTTCTATCACCGTGGTAGTTCTTTCCCTGCTTCATCTCCTTTATTTATTTATTTATTTATTTATTTTTAAAGAAACCAATCCTGTCCCAAAATCAAGCCCAACAGACAGCACTGCCCATAGCATGTGAAAAGCCTCCAAGGGAAATATTTTGAAAGTGTTGCAATTTGTTATCAAAAAAAAATAAAAGAAGAAAAAGAAAAAAAGAATATTCACTGTGCTTCAGCCAAGACTGGCTTGGCTTGGCTTGGCTGTACTTCTCCTTTGTATGCTGATCCAAAGCTCAGAAGGGAAATTGAGACCCGACAGCTCAAGCCAGCAGTTCCCTATGCTCCCAGACATCACCTGGCCCACCGCAGGGATAGTCTGGGGACAAGGAGGCTGATGGCATGGAGGGTCAGGAATGGGAGTCCTTGTCTGGTCCCATCACCAGCTTACCACAGTACTTTTGGCATGCAGCTCTAGCTTTCTGTCCGTATTGCACTACTAATGCAATGCAGGCAATAACCTGCAGGTTGCTTGTGAAGTGCTCTGAGCTCAGTTTATCTCATTATAAATGTGGTAAATGTGATTGTTTGCTCCCATGGAAAAGATGAAGCTCAAGGTTCATCTCAAGGCAGTGACATTACAAGGGGTGGTTTAGCAGATACAAGCTGTGTCTTGCTTTGATAGCCTCTCCTTGAGGAACACATGAAGAGGGCAGCCACTTTTTTATCTGTTGAGAGAGTTTTTTTGGAAGGCTTGAGGGTGCTTTCTTCTCTCTCTCTGAGACCATTAATTTCTCTGTTTTTTCTAAATTCTGTATTGTCTGGCATCATTTATATTACAAACGTGTTTGAGTGTGTGTTTTATAGCATAAGAAAAAAAGGGCAGATTGATAATGTTGAGTAAAATAATTTAAAATGCTTTCAAAAGGATTTTTGACTGTGGTGAAGGTGGAAAATTTTAATTTCGTTTGGAATGATCTTTGCATTTCATTAACTTATTCTGGACCTTCTCTTTATTGGCAATGCAAACATAAGCCAAAGAACATTGATACAACTACAGAAGAGTTTTTCTTTGAATTAGTGCTGTTGCATGGCCTGAAACAGCACCAGCTTTATGCTTAAGGCACAAAGCACCAGTGGGGATACAAACAGAACTCAGTTTGCTCTAATGGACACAGAGGATATGTATATTCCCTGGAAGAAAATCTCCCAGCAAGGTCTGGCTCTGTATAACATGTTCTGACTGTTCAAATAGCTTTTCATTATTTCCCAGATTTTTTCTTTCCCTTTACAATATCGCTGTTTCTTAAAGAGCCTTCTGTTGTGCTGCTGAGACCCTCCCAAATATGAACACAGTGGCGCTAGCTGGCCCATTTGATGCATATTCACAATTAATGAATACGCCATCATTTGTATTCACTCAGCTGTCCCCTAGTATGGTGGCACCCGAGTGGGTACAGAGGTTTTAAATGTGAAGGGCTGATTAAGAAGAGAGGGGAAGGCAAATTTCACACTTCGGTTAGTGCTTCCGAGTCAGTCCCTCTGCTGCAGATTGCCTAACACAATCAGCTGCTCCCTACAGCTGCTGTGAACACGAGAAGCAATCCAGCTTGCCCCGAAGTCTCTGGTTAACAGCAAAGGTCATGGGAAAGCAATATTGTGGTATTTGACAAGTTAACGCTGCAATTAAAGAGAGGTTAGGAAATAAAATCCTGCTGATGGTTGGCTTATAAACACTGGATCTCTGCATTCTGGGTGATATTCAGGACAGATGCCTATGAAAAGCAAATGAAATCCATCCCTCTTGCCCAGCCTGCAGAAGGAGTGGGTTTTCACACCAGGAAGGGCACAGACAGGATCCAGCACTGTTCAGCTGCTTGCCTCCAAAGTGGCACTTGGCCATTTGTTCTTTTCCTCCATCTCCAGGTTCACCCTTTTGGCCTCTTTCAGACCATCCAGCTTCACCTCTCCCATTTCCTACCAGTGTCAGCTCAGTTGTAACTCAGCAAGGAGACGGAAAGCACAGGAGGTTTTGCTGCCAGTGGCAGGGTCTGCAGAGGGACAGGTTGCTCCTTGCTGCATGGAAGTGTGCAGGGTACGGAGGCTACCGATCCAAGATTATTTTCTTATGGTGCTCAGTAGCTGGAATGGAACAACAGCTCCTGGTGCTGCCCCAGTGCAGAGCTGTGCATCAGGGCCTCTGCATGTGCATGCTGCCTCCTCCCCCTTCTCTTAGGAAAATGTCCTTGAAAAAAATTTCAAGCAGTGCGTGATGCTCGTCCCTGGAACCCTCTGTGTTATTCCCTGCTGAAAGTCCACACTCCAGAGATGTGACATTTATCAGGAAAAGGAAAAAAAAATAAGAAAAGAAAAAAGAAAGAGACATTTGAATGTCCTCAGATTGTGCAAGCCTTTGAGCATGTTGGAGAGAAGCAATTCCTCGGATAAAGCCCTCTGCAGAAATCCCACAGGGTGCTTCATCTCTCTTGCTCCCACCACACAGGTGAGGGTGGAAAGCTTGTACAGGCCAGAAGGGACTACAGAAATACCTTGTCTGGTCTGATCTCTGCAGAAAAATGCTTTCCAAATTGCCTTCCCATAGGGACCAGGAGCATAATGCTGACCCTCCGAGAAAAGCAGCATCTGCTTAGGGAAGAAATGTGCACAGAGTAGGTGGGTGAAGGGGGTGCCTCTACACACAGACTAAAATTCCAAGGGGTGTCTCTTACCTCTCCTGCTCAGACACAAATCACTTTTTTTTTCCTCTTTTTATTTCTTTCTTTTTTTTTTTTTTCTCCTCTCTTTTTGTCTTTCATTTTGAATTAGTGGAAGGTATGAGACGAAGTTACTTAAGTTACCAAGCACGGGGACTAAACATCCGTGACCCATTCTGTCTCTGCAAATTTTGCGTGAGACCCACTGAAGCCTGCAGTGGGTAAATGGATTCCCATAACTCTATTTCCTCTCCCTTTCTTCCCTTCTGCTGCTTTCTGAAATAGCTTTCCTTTCCTTTGGTTTATTAGATTTGCCCGAACCTGGCTTTGTAACATTTTGAAGTGGTCAAGACCTCTCCTGACCATTATTGCGGGCTGATGTGCTGTGTGCAGCTCACTGCTGCTGCCCACAAAATACTCCTGAGTGCTTGCAGTGTGGTTTTTGTAAGGAAAAAGGCCAGGAGAAAACTGGAGCAGTGCCCCATAGAGGTCTGTGACAATAGGTCCATTGTAGTCCTTCATATTAGATTTCAAATGCTATTATTGAAGATAGCTGGTCAGAAAATGGAATTTTCATTCTGCAGAAAACTCACAATTTTAGTTTTCAACCTGGCTCAAGAAGTCAAAATTAAATACTAGCTGAAGTCTGAGAAATTTTTTGTTCCTGAAAAATTGAAATAGCTTTCTTGAAATGCTTTGTAATAGTGATTTAGAACATTCTGCTCTTATTTCTACTGTCATAATAGTAGCTAAAATTATTCTATTGAAACAAAATGATTTGAATGTATCACAATGAAATGTAATTTCCCAGTGAAAGCACTGATGGAATTTGATACTTTCCTGGAAAACTTCCCAATTTTGTCAAGAAAACCACCACTTACTCTTGTAAAACCAAATAAGCATCCTTTTCGGACTTGTTTTTATTCCATTGTCATTTGAGATATTTTGTGTAAAAACAGCAAAAAATCAAAGCCAAAGAACAGAAAGTCAGATTTGGATTTTTACTACAGATAACTAATCCGGAGAAAAGGGATCATAGTTGTTTTTTGGTCTGGGTTGCCTCTGAGTTTCTGATCAGGTGCCCTAACAATTTAGCCCCACTGGGTTCTCTTGCTCCTTAGAGGTACTTGTCTAATCATGGAGACATCAGTCCAGCACCTGATCACAGGAAAATCCATTAAAACTTTACAATGACCGTCTTTTTTCTCTTTTTCCTTCTTGAATGGAAGATGCTGCCTTACTGCAGCACCAGGCAGTGGTACCAAACCTGAGAAGTCATCCTCCCTCGGTCTCTGCTGGACAGACGGCCACGTGTGCTGCACGCAGAGCAGTTGGCAGTGCCTCACATCTGCGTCTGCACAGGACTCCTCCAGTCCCTCTCTGCAACGTGCTTAGTGTCTGCTGGATGCTCTCTGATACAAGCTGTGACTTTATTTATTTAATTTTGGAGCAGAGCTCGAAGGCTGTGATGGCTAGACAGGGATGTGTGTGGGGTGCAGGAGATGATCAGTATTAGATGTTGTCTCCCAAACTGCTTCTCTTTCCGGATAAACACCTTCCCATCTGTGTTTTTTGAAGGCCAGTCATCCTTTGCACCACTTGGGGACTATAAATGACAGTCTTTTGCATCATGTATGCAGAGGGGCACTGTTAATGCTTACAGGGTTTCTTGGGTGGGAAGATCCCACCCACACCAAGTAATTCACGGCACGGCAGCTCTCTGTAACACCAATGCTCCCATTGCTTCTAACATATCAGCTTTTAGGCAGGGGCATAAAGCCCACATTATTAGCATCCAAGACACATTTCTATTAATAGCTGTTCACTGGTTCTAAATTAGATCAGCATATATTAAAGCTATGTAGCTGAATTAAACTAGACTGAATATAGAGCTACCGTCAGAATTTCCACATTTTTAACTGGATTTTTCGTTGTCTTCTTGTCTTTATAACTACAACAAAATTTTCCTTAGGATGCTGCCTTGACAAAATACCGGGCTCTTACAGAGAGATAATAAATAACCTGGCATACATTTCCCCCTCACACCCCACTCCCTGCTGCATGATTGAATTTTTCAGCACCTAATAACAGTTCTTGCCAGCACAGCAATATCATTTCTAAATCTCAACACACAGGGAAAAAAAAAAAAAGAAAAAAAAAAAAAGGTAGGTTTAGACAATATTGAAGTGAAGGAACTAAAAGTTGGAATTGAATTCTTGGCACCGAGTGTGAAGTCTGCCATTTATTCAACTTCTAAAACAGCCCAGGCTCCATTTCAGAACAGGCTATTGTGGATATTTTAATTCAACGTCTGAGGACTTTGTGACTTCATTCTAGGCTTTTAAAAAGTCTATTAAATGTTCCAGTTGCTTTTGCAGAAATCACAATTGTCCTCTATGACTGACTGCTTTTTTGTTATTGGGTGTGTGTGTTTTTATTCTCCAGACTCAATAATTCAGACCTGTTAAGTGCTGACTATTTTTTTTTCAGTATCTTGAAGACATAACACCAGCACTGAAATTTCAGCCAGGTTCTGTAGCTTACCCTTTCTCACTATGAAAATTCATAGGATTTCCAAAAGACCCGTCTTGTTTCCACTCACAATGCAACTGTGCCAACTGATTCTAACACTTTTGACAAAGATACGGTGATTGGTGAAGGCAGGCGAGGGAGAATAATGTATCGCCAGAGTATAGGATCAGTCAGCTTTGCAGCAACAACGAAATCCAGCAAAGCTGTCCTCAAACTGAAATAGGAAGTAATGTTTTCAGAAGTAGCCACTCACTCCTCCAGTGGGAGTCACTTGCTCAGGACATCATGCGCTCGCAGGTCCATGTACCTGATAGGGTTATCACAATATAACCTATATACCCAACAGGTGCTTCTATAGCACCCACTGCTATCTATAGTACCCATGGCCCTCTGTAGCACTATCAGCTGCTGGAAAATGCTGCAGAAATATCTGCATGGCCATTAGTTCTACTTGGGCCAAGAGATGTTATTTGCTTTTTTTACTCACACTGGTTATTGAATTCACCTGAATGTGCCAAATCGGAAATACAGAAGAAAGTTTTCTTCCTGTCTCTTTGAGAGGTGCCCGCACTGAGCTGGGGATGGGAGGTTAGTGAGGAGGTTTGATGTGTCATTTACGTTAACGAGAGGAAATGAATAATGAAGTGACTCGATGCCTGTGCTGTTAAAGTTAAATGCTGTGACCAGAAATGGAGAGTGCTGGAAGTGAAAACACAGTTCAGGAAATGGTCAAATACATGAAAAGAAAACTTGTCATTTGTCTGGAGGTATTGATTTTGGAAAAGGCTGGGTAGGTGGAGGTATGGTAGCCATTCTAGTGATAGATTATTAGACACGTAAAAGCAGTTCACCTAGTACCAAGTATTTTAGTCATCTTCAATTAAATGCGCTACCATTCCTCTTGCATATCCTTCATAATAAGGTTATTTGGATTTCACAGTGCTGAATAGAGGACTGTCCTTGTGCAGCTAGCAAATGGAAGAGAGAGATGGGGCTTGTGTTGTTCAGCAGCCCAGCAGCAGACCTGAAACTAGACAGCAGATCTGCTGTTTCCCTAACCACAACAAACTGGTGCTTTTTTTTTTTTTTTTTAATTTTTGCTATTTTATGAGATTTACAACCTAAAACACTAAGAAATTATGCCATAATAAATGTACAAGTTGGTTTATTATATGATAATACACAATGAATATTTTAAGACAACAATATTGATCATAAATAATATTATGAACAAACTCAATTGCTCATGGACTCTCAGTTGTTTTAGTGCCAATCTGGGTTAATTATCCATATCAGAGGTTTTGTCTCAAATTTATTGTGATGTAATTAAGCTTGATTGTTGTCCATTAATGCTGAATTCTTGCCTGAGTCTGCAGTGTTTGAAATACAGACTTTTACTCTGAAGTGGACCACTGTATGCTACTCTTGGTACAGCTCTAGCAATGTACCAAAAATCAGTGTAAGTCTAGCTGGTATGTGTTACTTTCTGAACAAGAAGATACAAAACTTGGAGCTGTGGTCCTGGTTGTTAGTTGTGAATTTGTTCCTAGCCTGGTGAAAAGAAAATAGCTGGGTTTGGCTGCCCACTCAGTCCCTCTTTGTGGACAGCTAACAAACGCTGTTCTCCTTCAGCACATGTTCTTCAAACTCGGAGGGAGTGTGCAGTAGTGGAAAAGAGCATCTATAATTACAGTCCCAATTTCTTTTCTTCAACAAGTGTATGGCCCAGCAGAACACCCTTGTCTAATGGGATCCTATTGGCTTGAGAGCATTTTGGTTTTCTTTCAGAAGGATCTGAATCTGAATATTACTCAGCATTGTACGTAACAGTGATGTTGGTGTAGTGAGTGCTCATTCAGACACATTGAGTTTTTTGTTTTTTTTTTTTAAATCCAAATGAATATGTGCCTGTTCAAAGTGGGATCAGTTCAAGAAAAATTTGGTACTGGTCTATGCAAGGACTCAGATGTTTGGATGCATAACATGATGGATTAGCCTCTCAGCTTTAAGCCCTTTAGATCCTGGGAATTCATAGCATAGCATTGCGATACATGGAGAAGAACTAGATGTTTGCTAGAGTAATCCATACAGTACTGAGGCTACCACTGATTTTCTGCTTGTAGTAAAATAAAAGGTTCTGCAGGTGTAATTTTACTGGGGTGAGCAACAAGCTCACCCAACAAGCAACTCGCTCAGAGGATAGAAGGCTGCTGGTGAGGATTGCTGAAGTTTCTTAATTTCTTCCCTCCTGGTCTTTGATTAACAGACTGTCAAGGCTGTTCTTCATTTACAGCACTGCAGCAGTGACAGGTATAAGCAAGACAAATGTTGCTTTGATTGAACTTGACTGGGACAATGCAGTCAATCGTGACCCCAAGAACTTATTGGATATGTCATTGTCAACGTGTTTTCTCAGAGCATGAGCACTTCAATCCATCAGGGTGGTAACCCAGATCTAATGGAGGCAGAAGACCAAGTAGTGCCTTACTACAGGATATTTTCAAAGACGGGAGCCCAAATGTTTTTAGGTTCTGTTCATTCTGGCTTGTGACTAATAGCCCTTGAAAACACACGTGCAGAGAACAAACCCCTTGCTGACCACAAGGCCATCTGGTTGAACTGTTTTCTGGAGTGTTTCTCAGCCCTTCAGCTGGAATCTTTAGTCATTTTTTAAATGAACAATTAATGAACTGTGGTCAGACCGGGCTGTCTGCTCCCAGGGCAGCCCTGGCACAGCCAGTGGTCCACAGAGGACGAGCAATAGCACACACTGTTTGGACTGGTTTTTGGTCGTGACGTTTGGTTTGTCATTTCCACAGAGCTCAGTACTGTATGTGGGAAAGGCAGAGGCTGAGCAAGGCAAAGAAAGGCAGAGCTCCGCTAGATGCAGCCCCTGGAGAATGCCCAAGCACAAGAATATACACCTGATTCAATGCCTTTATTTTGTGACTGAAGGATGTAACTTCTTTGATACTACTTAAGTAGTATGGCATATATTTAATGGAGATGACATATATCCTGCCACTAATATTCCAATATTATAACTACGTACTTTTCATGGATATTTATGTTTCCAGAGTATTAATATTTTATTTTCTACAGAGTTCAGACATTTGGAAAGATTCAGATACTTGCTGGATTGTGTATAATTCAGCACCCTGTAACTATTCCCAATGCCTATTAACAAATCAATCCACCATGTTGGAGAATAGCTTCAAAATCAATTACTACAATATCTCAGGTCATCAAGGACATTTTATTTAAAATCTTTCAGCTAAAATATAGTGATATAGTTAAGGAATTATTTAAAAGAAAATGTGTTAGTGTCCTATGTGTGTGCATGTAAGAAAGTTTGTTCTACTATCTATGACATTATTTTATCATTAATTAGCAGTTCAAGGAAGATTCTAGTTATGGATCAATGGATCATAGATGATTCTCCTAGGCACTGGAGGAAGCATAGCAGAAAAGATTTTTAGAAGACGGTTGTTACCATGAGGAGCTACTCAGTATATGTATATTGGAGTGTCACTACACCCATGCACTGACCTCATAGATGCAGTATGTATCCATACATGAAAGAGAAGCAAATGGAAATGTATCGGACTAGAAAGCCAACACTCTCGCTGCACCGTTTTTAAGTGCAAAACAAGTGAGATATTTTTCCATGCAATAGTTGTTCTTGTTTTCAGTGGCTGAAACTGAATTGCCTGTAAAGCGCATTATGTAAACTGGCATTGCAACATTAGCCATTGCTCTAGAGAATCTGCAAGGTAGGAGGTGGTAATCAGGCAGAGTGGGAAATAGTCCTCACCGTTGCTCCTAAAAGTGGCTCTTTAGCCACATGGTTTAAATGCTGCGTGAAATTGCTCTTATACTAGGGGAAGCCTGATGCTGCTAGCATGTCGTGAGGCAAACAGTATCTGGACATTGTTAGCTAAGGTTTTGTCCTCCTCCTCTCTCAACCCCCTGAGAATTCATGGGTTCACGGCACTGTCAGAAGAGAATGATCGCAGGAAAAGCTTAGATATTACAGAGCATTTTTGTAATGCACAGAGCCCAGTTTTTAAGCAGGCTCACTTGATGTTCTAGAATTGAAAGGTTCATGTATAGCTTCAGTATAATCTTTGTAGGTTGATAATATTTGAGCTGTGAATCATTTTTTGCATTCAATGAAGGATGAGTGAAATAAAATCTTTGTCTTGGGAGGGGTCATCCAAGGCATTGAATGCAGGCATTTGCAAGAGCAGGATATCTAGCAGTAGGCAGCCGGCTGAGAAAAGCCCACAGAACAGCTACTGTTCACACCTACAAGCACTATAACGTGTCCCATTTATGATCAATGTAAGACCTGAAGTAAATGAACAAATGCCACAAGCGTATGACAAAAAGAGGACAGAAGATGTTGAGGGAATCACCAACATCATACATCCCTGTGATGCCAGAACAATAAGTACACAGATTTCCCTGAAAACTGTGGAAAAGAGAGAAGGCGAGTGATAGAGACAAGCCAGCAAAGCCTCAGAATTTCCTGCCAGTCTGGCCTGGGTGGAAAATTCCCTCCTAGACCCAAACCTGGCAGCTGAGTGCAAGCACTGCACACTTCAGAGAGCAGAATGTCATTATGAGTGTCAGAAAAGCAGTCTCCCTCATGTGTTCAAATTCAGTTGAAAAAATAATAATAATAAAAAAGAAAATCAACCAGATAGAAATATTCTGCATTGAAGGAAGGAAGAAATATGAAATCCTTGCTGTCCATAGCGTGCAAGCAGCAGCAGCCCTGAAATGTGAGATTTGTATCATGTGGCTAAAAAAGAAGTCACCAGTCACCCTCTCTCCTTATGAACCTGCTCAGATGTATTAACAAATTAGACAAAATGCTTTATGCTCAGGGACATTCCAGGATGATGAAAACAGAGCACAAGGTAGTGCCTTAAGGAGGTATAAGGCAGAGACATTCTGGTTACTGTTTCAAGAATGGTTCTGCAAAACATTGCTGGTTCTGCTTTGTGTTAAGACAATCAAGTAATCGTCGTAATTACTTTTAATTTTATCAAGACTAACTTTCTCAGTGTAACTGTAATTAAGTAGTTGTTCTGCTACCTGATTAGGACTGCTGTTCTGTATTTTCTCCCTTTAATGGGGAATGTTATGGGCCGTGCTGCAAGTCCAAGAAATTTGCCTGCTGGAGCTACTCCTTCCAAAAATAATTAATGGAAGATTGGTTACAGTCAGCCATAGCTTCTGAAAAAAATCCCCTCAAATCGAATGGGAGCCTTCACATGTCTGCTTAGAGGTTTTAATCCCAGCATAAGGTTTTGAACCTGCATTTGTGACTTCAACCACCAAATACTGCAAAAGTGCAGTCAGGCTCCCTGGGGCTGAGGTCTGCTTTCAGCTGCACTACAAGAAGCGCTTTTTCTCCTTGCCTTTTACAAATAAGAGTGAGATTCAATGTGGAAAACAGCGTTGCAGTATACGTCCCCTGGAAATACAATTTTCCTTTCATACTTGAATAATAAAACTGCAACAAGGCTTCTTTCCAAGACAGGTTGTCCCACTCCTCCGGCAACCACACTGCAGACAACAGCTTCATTTTCTCACAGCTGTCATCTTTTAACCTCCTTGGTAATAAGGTCTGTACCAAGCACCTGCTCCGTTAGCAGCTCCTGTCAGTGGGCTTCAGGCAGAGCAAGGGGTACATCTGCCTGCCTTCCAAATTTGCAGATAAATTGGCAGCAACTGTATCAGCTGGTCCTTGGATTTTGGGATAGATACCAATAACCCTGGCTTTCTTCTGATCTTCCCATTTGTAACAGACCTGCTTGAAGCCACATTTGATATGGTCAGCTGTTTTTCTTTTGGGTAACTAAAATCCCTAATGCTTCCTTTGGGCAGCACAGGGCAAGAAGTGATCGACTGTATTACATCGTTTAGAGCCAAGGAACTTGGCAGATGCTTGTGTCTTCAGTACCTTCACTCTTTTGGTGGTCTGTGTTGGATAACTTCAGGCTCTCAGCAGCCCCATAGTTGATTTATCAGGGGAGCTTCCTCAGCACCCAGCTCCTTGTTTCCCTGCAGGGGCTATGTGGGGATACCCATGAAGACTGGCATTGCTTCTGCCACCTTTGCCTGTAAGAAAGTAGCTAAAATGGGGAGAGATCATGCCATTGGGGAGACTGCAGATGTAGTGTGGCCTTTCCTCTACCCATGTCAGAGTTGGCAGTTGGGAGGCTGAGGGCCACTCCTATGAGAGCAGCTATTGGACTCAGAGAGGCTTCAAACAAATGTCAGAGGTGTTCAGTACCCTCTTGCCCAACACCCATCCACTGTGTGGGCTGCGCAGTTACTTCACCTAGCAAGGTAAAGCAGTTACCTGTTAGGCTTGTCCTCAGACATCCAGCTCAATAAAGGCTGGGTTGGAACCTGGAGGAGTCTTAGGAGAAAGCCCAAGCAAACCCTGCCTTCCATGGCAAGTGTTTGATAGCCCCAAGGGGGGTGTAGATAGAGTGTAGATTTTACTGTAACTTAGTTTTAGCCACAGCTGTGAACTATGGCAAAAGTACAGGAGAGTGAGTAATGCTCAAGGTGAAACAAGACTGAGTGGCTGAAGCAGCAGGGCATGGCACAAGCTGATGCACTGAATGGTGAACTTTCCAAACCTCGATTGAAAAATCTGAAAAATTTAATATATATAACTTAGCCCTAGGATTTTTTTTTTTTTCTTCTGGTCTAGGATTAATCCCTGTTAAAATAGCCTTCTCATTTGAAAATGAAAAATACACTTGCTGGTGTCACCTTATAAAAATTGCATTGGAAAAGGCATAGATCCAATTTAGAGGCCTCTGGCTGAATTCATCAGTACCCAGCCTGACTGTATGGCCAATACAGGCAGGGAGCCAAAGCAATATAAGATGTCTATCCTCTTTGTTTGTCCTGGACTTGGAAGGGGCATGCAAAAAGATATTGAATCTGGGACCCTCAAACTACTTTCATATGAGCAGATTTGGCCTTTTGGTGGTGCTCCTATTTCACTTCCTTTCCCTCTTTCTCCCCCTACCTCCGTTCCCTTTGCTGTGAAATCTCACCTCCTCCTGCTGTCTCACTGGTGTCATAACGTATTCTCATTAGTTAGGCTGAGTATCCAAAAGTGGCTGCTAAGTGGCTGCAGGATCACAGGCTTGCTTTCAAGGTGGATCTCTGAAAGAGAAGACAGCATCTGAATGGTAGAGGAACTGGCCCCATCTCTCCTTCACTGAGAAATGGATTTTCTTTAATGAAAATCTGACTCCTTTGTGCTAAGAATTTTAAATATGTTTTACATTTACATAAGCAATAGGCTAAATCTGAAAAGTTAGCGATTTTTCTAAAAGGGAGAAGAATCAGCAGCTAAAGTTTGGAAACCAAGCCAGACAGCTTGGTTATGGGGAGAGGGATGACTGGTAAATGATTAGGAGGGAAGTGAGGCATCAGGACTTGGAAGTTCAATACCCAGCTCTGATTCAGTTGGTAATGTGTGAAAAGTCGCTTAACCTCTTTATGCTTAGGTTACCATAATGGTACACCATAGTACTTAGTTATCTTCTGGGCATTTGAAAGATTTATGAATATAAGGCTTGAAAAGTACATTGCCATCAGAGGATGAGGAATATCACTATCTACAGATGCCAAGAAGTACTTGTAGTCTCAGCACTTCTGTTAAAAGCTGAACAGGGGAAGTGTTCAAAAATAACAACAGCAGAAAAAGGAAGCTGTTAGACTTCCCTGAATCTCCAGCAACACGTGGTGCTCATCCTTGTAGAATTTGTTTTACTGCTGCTGGAGAACAACCATGTATTATTATCTCTTGTTATACGCCATGTACAATGCAGTCATTGTGCACAGAAATGCAGCACGTGGCGAGGTACCATGCAAATCCCACCGGAGCCCCTGGAACAAGAGATGGGGGAGCAGCACTACTTGCCTCACAAGACAAGCTTGACCCTCAGCAACCTGAGCTAAAGAATTACAGGCTCAAGTCTAAAAGTCTTTAAATGAAAAACCATCCCTTTGAAGCTTAGAATTTTAGGCTCTAATTTTAGGTTTGACTGACTGTAGTCAGTACAATGCTCCAATTTTAGGTACTGCAGATATTGTAAGTCCTATACTCTTCTAACACCCTGTTGCTAGGAAAAGCTGTATTTGATTTCTTTTCAGACAGTTCAGATAGCAGTGAACAAAGTCAAGCAAGGACCAAATGCTTACAAAGCAGAACTTAACTGAGAAACGTTTCCTGAGTCGAACTTGTGCTCTCTGTCCTTTTTTGACTCACAGAAGTGGGGAACAAGCCCAGCTCGGGCTGCAATGGGAGAGTGAAGCAACAAAGAGTAATGTGTGGCTTTGATTACTGCTGGCTGAACAGTACAGATGTTCAGGCCTGACTGCCTGCGCAGCAGCAGGCTGATACTGCAATACCAACAGTTTCTCCTCCAAAGCGAGCAGGTGGAGAAACACACAGACCTGCAGGCAGGCAGGTGTGCAAGAACAGATCCACTGCTGTAATGGTCCTGCAGCTGTAGGCTACCAAACAAGCTCGGGAAGGCAGGACTGCCTCCCAGTTCACATGGAGGGATCTCTCTGGATGCAGGTAGGCAGCCCAGGTGGTGGAGTAGACCACAGCCTGGCACGCAGAATTCGTGCTGTACGAGCTAAGTGAGCGTCGTGGAAATTCTCCTGACATTAATAATGCAATACAGAGTTAAGGGAAGCTTTTGGTATACTCCTCGTAGGTAGACACCAGAGACATGGAAATAAAAATACACATGGAAAAGTCAGAAATTGCTTGTTGCTTTAGACTTATTTTAATTTGTTTCTTGGTAAGGGATGTACCAGTCCTTCATTTTGTTGGTGTAACTAAAATTATTGGTTCCTCAGCTTTGTGTGTTTTTTTGTTTGTTTGTTGTCTGTTTTTTAGTTGTTGTTGTTTGTTTGTTTGTTTGTGTGGTAGCTCTGGGGCTGAGGAACTTAAAATAATGAGTGTGCCATCTGTTAGCAAGTTTAGCTACTATTATTTAGATTATAAACAGGAGTGCATGTGACAAAATGAAATAGTCTTCCTAAAAAGGAAGGGGTGGAAGAGGTGGAAAAGTTGAGCAGTGCAACAAAAAGAAATAGGACACAGAGGTTGCAGATCCTCTGAGCAAGGGGAGATGCTAAAGCTTTTAAACAAAGATGAGTGTTTGCTTCCTGCATTTACCATGGTGCAAGGCATGTGTCCCAGCAGGCTGCTTGTGAAGGGATTTTTTCCATCACACAAACTTACGTGGAGCCCGCATGTCCATCATGTAAGTTGATACTCATCGCGAACCAGAAGGCAGTTTTCTCCTTTCCCTCCCCTGGGACAAGTCAGCCTCAGGGCCCACTAATCCTCTCTTACCCCATACTGAGAAAATGAACAGAATGAGAGGGGGGAGAGAGGGAAAATCTTAAGTCTTGCTTCAGAAATCCAGAAACAGATACCATGTTATGAAGAATGTGGTTGTGAACAGGCACGTCACCAAATCCCTATACATGCCACTTATCAGATCTCAGTTTTTCTCCTTATTTCAACCTGTCAGCTCCACCATTCCCAGAGGTGATCTCTCACCATGCTGTGTCAGGCAGTGATCCAGTAGTCACCCAGCAGCTCTGGCTTTTGGTCCTCTGGAAATGCTAGACAAATGTTCACGGTGTGCACACAGCAGAAATCCTACAAGCAAGGGAAGGTTGGTGCTTCGGGCTCTCTTCTCATGGCACAAAGCCAACCTGTGCAGAGCAGCAAGTGGGGCTAAACCAGCAGCATCTGCAGAGGTGGCCAGCAGCACAAATGCCAGCAAATCTGGCATTCCTCATGGCCAACGTGCTACTTACAAGCTTCTCCAGTAGCGTCAACTGGCTAAATCAATTAGTGTCCAGCTAAATCAACATCCGCTAGTGCTTCTCTTTTCAGTTTGTGCAGTGAAAATCACAGTCTGTATTTCTTCTTCGTATCCTTAGACAGCAAATTGCTTTATGCATTGTAATTGCAGAGCACCTCTGGCCGAGTAGCAGAATATCGAGGGTGATTTGCTACAGAGCTGGGGCTGTCAGTTCAGGCTTTACACCAGACTGGGTGGTTGTTTTGGGTAGGAAGCCAAAAGTGGTTTGGTTATCATGCAACCTGTTCCCGTCCCTCGTGTCCCCATCAGCTTCAGGACACATGAGACATAACTGCACTATTATGATGGACTGGTTCAAAGTGATCTTGGTGGGTCATTCAGAAGAAAAAAAAAAAGTAAAAAAAAAAAAAAAAAAGTGTGAAGCTGGGGAAGCAGGGACTTGATGAGCTGGTATCCAGATCAGTAACTGATAGTTTGGGACTACCATCCCATCTGTTTTTTCCACCAGGCCAAAGAGCTTGGTCAACATGTTTGCAACGAGGAAAGGTGACTTGACTTTGATGTGGTGCTATTTCTCTGATGATGTTTTACCTTCTCTGATTCTGGAGAGCAAAACATCTCATCTGGGTGCTGTGCCCCACACTTAAACGTCTCCCTGAGAGACCTCATTCCTCAGATTCAGGAATGTGTGTCTGGAATCAGAAACAAGACAAACCCAAGGGCTAGTTTGGGCCTCTGGCTTGCTGGAAACCAGGCCCAGGCTTGTCATCTCTGCTGCATATCTTCTTGATTTGTAGAAGGAAAGATCAGCCTTAGGTGCACGCTTGTCTGTTTATTCCTTGACAAAGCCTTTCTCAAGTGCCCATACGTTTTGTATTTGGTGTGTTTGTGCATTTCCAGCACACTCTCCCTGGCTTCTCTTGTCTGGAACAGGGTTTTCAAATTCCTCTTCTCCTGCAGTCATCTTTTAGAGTAAACATGAGTTTTGTGTTAATGTCATGCACTAGGCAAATAGTGCACAACTTACATGCTCCCTTCCTGCCTCCGGTGGTGGACATCTCTTCATGGGTTCCTTTTCCATACTACTGGGGGCCACAAGCACCCAGACTGCTTCCCAAGAAGGTACTACAGCTGGAAGTGGTTTAACCACATCAGGATGATGCTTCAAGGACCAGGACTTGTTGGCTGGGAACTGATGATGTGCCACTGCAGCTCCTAGCTGACATCCGTGCGGTGCTGCCCTGTCACTGTGACATTGCAGGTCCCCTGTGCCACTCTGCCTGGTGACTGCACTGGCTCTTTGTGCAGTGGGGTCTCACCCTGGGCAGCAGACCACAGTGCTGCTGACTCTCTCCAGGCCTAGATAACGAGCACATTTTCAGAGCAACTTTGGCTTCAGACAGTGTCTATCATCTACAGGTCTACAAAAGCCTCTGGGCTAGGTGTCCTCACTGTCCATCCCTGCATCATGTCAGGTCCCACAGATCTCCTTCCCTCCCCATCCTATTATGTCTCTTAGAACATCCTCAGTCCTGCAAGGGTATTGAAGCACACTAGGAATACTGGAGCTGAAAAAACACCAGGGATTGGAAAAAGAGCATAAGGTGTCTTATTTGTATCTCATTATTGATTTATGCCATCACTTCGACAGAGACTTTTTTTTTAATTTCACTGATCCACTTATTTTAGTGGTGCTGGGAAGCCATAAAATAAAATTAATTCAGTTTAATGTATTTGATGCATTTGTTAGAAAACCCGTCACTGAGTTTTTGAATAATTAGAAATAATTCATTTTATCACCTCTTTCAGGTCTTGACTCTATTGATATGAGTCGATTATAGAAATCTAAAGGTAAAGTTTAAGCCAGTATTGGGCTATATTCTTGTTGGAGCCAAAGCTTGGTGATAAATTGTTCATAAACTTGTATCACAGAAGACTGCTTATTATGTCTTTTAGTTACATCACTGTCTCCCTAATTGGCTTTGATATTGCTGTGCTTATTTTAGGACACTTCTGATGAGTGAAGAATATTCTTTCTTCCACTTTGATACAAATGATCTATCCAAAGATCTTTTTGCACTCTGTTCAAATTTTATTCTGATGCTGCATAGGACATTAAACCAATTTCATTGCATTAATTTTTGCCTGTCGGATTGCTGCCCCGTTTATGTGGGCATGAGGCAAAGAGTCAAGATTAAACTTAATTAATTTAACTTACGTGTTAAAACATTTGCTGAAAATAAACATCAGGATCGTACAGCTATTTTGCCCTCATCTGGTTCAGTGGACTTGGCTCCCCTGGATAGTGAGGTTTGGCCTGGCACCAGCTGAAGATGTGGTTCAGCTGTCAGCTCTGACACAAAGCCCTCATGGACTGGGTTAAATGCAGCCAGGAGAAGATTTGACTTGATTGTTTCCAGACCACACACATCCGAGTGCCTGCACTGGGAAGTTACAGGTTCTTTCCCTCCAAGGTACTCCTTGGCTGCTCTGTCATTCCTCTGCTCCTGGCTACAGAATGTCCCAGGAAGGGCACCCACGTGTCCCCACAAACTCACCCCACCCAGTGACCCCATCCCACGGTATCCAGGTGGCTCTGGGACTCTTTACAGGCAGCTGAGATGGACTGAAAGCCCTTCAAGCAAAGACCTACGCTTGAGGTTATTTCAGGTAAAGTCCTCTGGCTGTTAGGCTGTTATGTTATAAAGGAAGTGACAACTGTCCTACTGTGAGTGTGTCTTTCACTGAGCATAAAAGTCTGAAACCCTGCACGCCCAGACATGATAGTTTAGCCAAGAAAGTGTTGCCTTTTCCTGTGGAAGCCCAAGGAACTCTCTGGTCACCTCAGAAGACACCAATTTAAGGACTGAGCAGTGCTGGAGAGCAGACAAACTACATCAGTACTGGGACCTGAGCCTGGCTGTCAGCTGGAGGATCTGATTAAGGAGATAAAAGAAGTGGCTCCCCATCCATCTCCATCTCTTCCAGGAGCAAATGCCTTCCACTGGGTCATGGGAGGCGACAACTGAAGTCTCACTCTACTTCAGAGTATTTGGGGATTGAGTCATCGCATGGCAAAGAGATAAAATGTTCAAAACTGAACATAGTGAGTCCTAAGAAACATAAAATAATATTGAAACTACTGCAGCCAACAAGACAGCTGCAGCCAACAACTCCTTAAAAGTTATGGGAAAGTAAGAAAATCCTTCTTGCGTCTGGCTGAAAGTGAGGATGTCCTGGAGAGAACTCAGCCTGCTGAGCTTTAGCAAACAACAGAGACCAAGGAGGGAGCAAGGAGGCAGGAAACCCATGGGTGCCTGAGTTCAATTAGAATCTCCTCTGTCCTGTTGCTTTTGTCATCATTTTCTATGGTTGATGGAGAGCGTGGCTGCCTAAGGTTTTAGTCTGTAGTGCCCCCTGTCCTCACTCTTTCACCTGCTGATTCACTGCAGGGTTTTACATTTGCTTTATGTCTTTTAAGGCAATTTGAATTCCTAAATATGGAGAGCAGTCCTATTCTCCTGAGCCTATTTGGCTCAAATGGTTTGGACAGCCTGGTCTAGTGGAAGGTGTCCCTGACCACAGGAGGGGGGTTGGAGTTAGGTGATCTAAGGAGTTAGGTCTCTTCTAACCCAAACCATTCTGTGATTCTGTGGTTCTATGTGATGCTTTGTGAAAGGACAGGAGCAGGCTCCTGCACTGTTTCCTGCTACCTTTAATGTCCCTGCACTGCAGATGCTGCAGCCTATGAAGGGCTGAAGAGATGCTAAGTCCAGTAGTCCACCAAAGGGACAAATGTGGTCATGCCTTGCATCAAGCAAGGTCAATGAAACGTGAGCAGTTTTTAGAGTCCAAAAAAGAGTGGTCACTTGGGTAAGTCAGAAGCAAAGCGGGGCAAAAGATAATTCTCCAGAGGTCCAGGAATAATATTTCTCTTGGCTCTCTAGAAGAGTAGCATGTCTGTTATGTTCATAGTGCTTTTCTTCATTAAACTGGTATCCTGGCTTCCAAACACCCTCTGTAAATTGAATCTGTGCTGATGTGTGCCCTAGGAAAGCACTCAGGATAATAAATAGGTGGTTTTCAGTGCATTCTTCCTTGTAAATACAGACATCCTACATATTCCTTCTGAAAATGATATAGAGTTCAATAGTTCAAATGAATCACAGTGACACTCGCAAATTATTTCTTTCAGCGATGTGAGATGAGCTTGACACAAGATATTAATTACTGAGATCTATCTTTATGTCAAACACATAATCAACAAAGAAATCTGACAAGGGAAAAATGGAAACCATTTCTGGACTGCCTCTCCTCAAGCTACCTCCCATGGTGGTTTATGGATGTCGTTTCCAGCCTGTGTTTCTCAGAGCCTCCAAAACTTCCTGGTCAAAAATTCTTGATTATAAGGAGAGTTTAGTTAGGAACAATCCCAACCCATCACCCTTTTTGGGGAGTGGTGTCTCAGTGAGGATGTAAGACACTTTGGGATACAGAAGTGTGTTGAGAGCCATGGCCATTTCAGGGAGGATCTCAGCCTTCTCTCTGCATTTTAAGATGTACAGAACACTGCAGCAATGCCTGTGTCATCCACTCTTTCATAAATGTAACATATGACTACCTATTACAGAAGTTATTCCATGAAGATGTTGTACAGGTCACTTCTTGAGCTACAGAGACGGGAAGAAGAATGAGAGAAGCTGGTTTCATTATGCTCAGGCTCCTAGCTTTGAGGGAGCACTTCAGTAAGCTATTTATTTTAGTTTTCTTTTTCGCACTGCCATGTCACTAGAGAGACAGCCAACAGACCCTTAGATTAGCTCCTGGTGAAGTTTGTGTTACAGCTGAGAGCTGTTAGCTTGTGGCACGCTGGAGGTCTGCTCTGTGTCATCGCAGAGTGATTAACACACCTCTTGGGCACCTCCCGTTCTGAAATTCTGGTGGAGATTTGCTTGGAGAGGGGGAATCTCACAGACCAAAATGTGGTTACTTTTGATCATTGCCAGGTAGGACTCTGGATGGCATTTCCTGCCCTCTGTCTCCACTAATTGGCTATGCATGCTGCTAGGAAGTTTTAGCAAGGATTTTGATGTGAGAAGTTATAACATAAATGTTTGCAGTGGAGTTGTCACACATCCTGGACTCTAATGAAATACCTGTGTGCCTTCCTGATGCCTCTGGGTGGAAAACTGGAGCGTATCGAGTAAATAAATTACTTTCCACAATTGCCTTCAAGTCTATCTCCTTTAAATGAGCATGGACAAGAAACACAGCTGTGAACCTATGCCACAATATTTTCTTTTTAATTTGTAGTATAATCCAAAGCAATAGTCTTCTGGAAGCTGACTTCATCACTGTTCAAAGGTGTTCAACAGAACATTAGCTCTTGCTAGTGTAACTTGTCAGGTTTTCAGCTTGTCGGGAGAGCTGCCTGTTGCTGTTTTGCATTCAGGGCTGCTCAGGCTCATTCCACTTCCTCCAAGATTCATATTTAAGTGGGATGATCTCTCAGGAGGAATGTGAAGTTGACTTGTTGAAAAAAGCAAAGGGATTTCTTTTGTTAGAATGAATTGCAAGTCTCCTTCCATCTCAGCTGTTACACCAGGTGGACACCTGATTTACAACTCACTGAGATCAGATTTAGCCCAAAGACTTTCTTGAGTTAAAGCAAGTGGAAACAGAGCTAAAAAAAGACGGTGGAAAGGGAAGTGCAGTGTAAGGTTGCTAATGAGAGGAGTAATTGAGGGTAACTGTCAATTCAGGACACGACATGAATGAAGTAAAACATTGACATTTAGATTTGCTAGGAGGTGCACTGTGCTAAGATACAGCAAAGAGAGAGGGGATGTACCCACCTCCAGGTGTGTGCTGTGCTGTCTGCTACAAGCTGAGATCCATGAAAACAGGTTGTCCTTTTGTAGTGTCATGAAAAACTTGGCAGTCAAGTATAAACACACCTCCTTTCATGTTGGTAACCTGATGAGAGAAAGGGAATTCCATAGTTCCAAAGCTGGGTAATTCTTGCCTTTCTTTGTTGCTTAAGATTACAGTGAATTGGCCCTAAAACCATGAGGATGGGATTCTCAGATTAAGCAAATACATACACTTTAAACACTTTTGTCCAATTTAACTTAACAAAGTCTTCTGCAAATATGTTTTTCTACAAGAACAGATGGTTTCATCTTTCCTGCTTCTGCAAAATGTTTTGTTTTGGTAATATATAGTCATTATCTTAGTTGTTGCTTTTAAGCTTTTGCTTTATGTCTGTTTTCACCCTTACCAAATCTCTGGGTGCATTAGAACCCAACTTTGTAACTGCAATAAGGAGAATGCAGCTTTACCAATTATTTTCATAATTTCTTAAAGTAATTGTTTTTCATTCCAATTTGGAAAAAATATCACAATTTTCTGTCCCTAGAACTTCTAGTCAACTTTAATTTTAAAGTGAGAGGGCAAGGGACACAGTTTAAAGTACTAGATGAATAACATGCATGCACTGCATGCACTGAAAGAAGTTGGATTTCATGTAGTTCCCTTTCTTACCTTTCTCATGTAGACCATCTTGTTTGATGGACAGCCAAGCAAAGGCTAAAATGTGCTATGGATAGGCTTCAACAGCTTTTTTCTTTTTTTTTCTTTTTTTTCCCTCCTTCCTGACCAGTGGGATTTCACTTGCAATGTTTAGCATGGAACTATACAGTCTGGTACAAATTCAACAGCACAATAATTACAGAAATAAATCACCAATATCTGCTCAGTGCTTGTAGAAATTAAGATTATAAAGCACTAGAGAGCTCTAAGTACTAGCTGCTGGAGAAGACAGTGCTGGAAAGTAGTTTGTCTCTAAAGTTACCTCCCTAAGGAAGAAAGTTAATTATCTTAATAATATTCCTGTTCTTTGGGAACCAGAACCTAGGAAATGTGTCTGAACTGAGGTATAGGTAGAGAAATAAAGATATGTGCCCAAATATCAAAACTGCAGTATTCAAGGCATTGCCTTCCAAAGAGAAGAAGAGATACTCTTCCAACATATCTCAGTCACCTTTGAATCTTGTTCTTCAAAAAAATTCCAGCTTTTGGCTTTTATGGAAAGCATCTTGGCTATATGGTGAGCTTATTATGGAAAGTTTCTGCATCTTGCGGGATGCAGAAACTGCAAGTGTGACCAAGGAGTCTTCAATGTTGTCAGTCCTCAGTGCTGGAAATGTTTGAGCACAGTTCTTTGACCCGCTTGCCTGTCCTTTTCTTTGGCAAGGGTGCAATGACATCCCTCCATCCATGGGCTTTCTGGTCTAGTTGAACATTCTGCCCTTTGGGACTGCCTGGCTGCTCCCAGTACCTGTGAAGAGTAAGATCCACAATAAGATCCTGTGTCAGGCAGAGTCTCCAGAGATTAGCAAAAAACAAACCAACCATGCTCTGCTTCTGCAAGGGCTGAGGCTATGGCAAGACACGGAGTTAAATATGTCTTGTCCCAGATACAGGTGTGGCAATACTCAATATTGCAGCAACACACATTTGGGTACACTGTCCCCCATGTTGCGGCTCCATACTGTGCATAAACAAAGAGCTTTGCAAAAAAAGACTTTCTAATGTGTACACAGACACTGAAGCATTGTTTTTTTTTTTGGTTTTTTTTTTTTGGTTGTTTTTGTTTGTTTGTTTGTTTTGGCTCGACATGCACTAAAGCAAGCAGGAGCCCAGCTATTGAGGAGAGACAAGTTTGTTACAGACAGTTGTTGAGTTCAAGTGCATCACTTCATCAAGCTTGAAGGTTTTTGGAACAGATCCACATTTCCCCACCATTTCTTGGAAGAGTCCTCCCAAAAGGATGAACCATAGATCCTGCCAGCCCCTGTATGTGGACTGACCTCACTGCTGACCAAGAACTGAGGGTCAGGGCAGGAAGAGTGATAGCTGATAAGGCACAATCATAAATGAGATACCTGGGGAGTTTTTAAGCAGTTCTTGAGTGTAAGGATTAAGTTTCTGCAGCCTTCAGCTGACTTACACCATATGAGTAGTGCAAATGTCTTATTGGTATTGATTTAGATTATTTTGCTAAGGAAAAGCTTCTTACCTAGGTGGAAGCCTATTTCTGCAAGTAAAACGTTTTTCGTAAGTGAGAGCAACTATCTAACATTTATATTACCAGGCTGGCTGTTTTTTTTCTGTGCTAAATGCCAACATTGAAAAGAAACGAGAAGCAGAGTCCTTTCCATTCTCCACAATTTTTTGGGTAATAGGGATTCCAAACCATTTAAATTTGGAACCAGTGAAATGCTAAAAAAAAAAAAAAAAGAAACCACCCATGATCAAAAACAATACAAAATATTTTATAAACATGCTTCAACACCACTCATTCATTTTGCTTTGATTAAAGCAAGAACAAATAATTTCTGACATTTTCAAAACAAAATGGGACAACCTGAATAAGTCATTTATATATTTTTTTTCTATCTAATAATAGTTTGAAAAAGGTATCCAGAGAAACATTTCACATTCAGTGAAACTTCAAGGAAGTTCTCTTCTGGCTAAAACAGTTCCATCTGCTCTGGGATTTAGAATATCCTGGGTTAACATTTATTTTACAGACAGATCTATTTCCTGGCAAGACCACCTGGCTGGTGATTACCAGAGACTAAAACCAACATACACAAGTCTCAGGATAAAGGTTTCTGTCACAAATAAATCAGTGTCCCAGCAGTACATAAGCAGAAAGTAGGAGAGGAGAGATTGTAAGGCTGTGATCATGTGAATTTATTAGAATTCAGGTCATACTGATGTATGAAAAATGCTGTCAGGGAACAGTAATTCACTTTACTTTGGACTAGATAGATTTGGAAATGTGGCATCTTGCCTTCGTTTTCAGAGCTGGTAACTCATATGCATGGGAAATGTGAAATTCACTATTGGTGAGGAATGAATCTGTAGTGGAGAGAAAATCTGAGGCTTAGCCAAAACTTTCAAAGTGACTAGTGACACCAGATTACTTAATGGAGTCTTATTTTTGGAACAGTAGTCTGGAAACATCTGTATCTGTTTGATGTCTCTTCAAACCTGGACTCCTAATAACTGAGAAACACAACCTAACTTAATAAATCTTGGTCTTAGTGATTAATTTTAGACTCTCTCTGGAAAAGAGAACTGGTACCAATACTTCTGTGGACAAAAATAAATGTGTATTTGTAAGTAATTTAACAGTTGTCAACACTGGTTTACAAGAATTGTAGACAAACCTCAAAAAATTAAATATGATCTTTTCATAGGACATTTTAGCATCTTGGTTTCCCATTTTCAGTCACCTTATTCTAAGAACATTTGTTTATTGCCCAGAAGTGGGCTTGATGAAGTTTATTAGCATGGTGTCAAGTGACATCAAGTGGTCATTTGAAGAAATCATTTGTGTCTTTCCTTCAGAGCAGTGGCCATAAAGAGTTCTGCAAACCCCAAAGGGCTGAGGTGCACAGACCCGTAGTAAGAGCTCAGTATTGGTCCATACTGCTGTATGAAAAACATCAATAAATGTGTCATTGTCATCTCTGAGCAATCACCTTATGCAATCCATGAAAGATTAGTATCTTCCCATGATGCCACTGAATCAAATATTTGAGAAACAAAAGCTTGAAAACTACTTTTTCAATCAGCTGTATCTGCTGGTATCAGCCAATGCATTCCTTAAATGTAGTGAAACAGAGCTAGTTTCAAGAAATGTTGTATTTGAACCTTAACAAATCCATGGTCCTTACCATCAATGTTCATCTCACAAGCCTCTGAGAACTCTTATAAAATGCAGGTGGGCTGTGTTCTGGTAGAATGGATGAGTGGAGAGCAGTAGGTGTATGCTATCTCCTATTGCATTAGGAGACACACCTGGAGCAGATCAAAGCAGGTAGGTGATCCTTACCCTGTGCTAACGACTGGTGAGGCACGTCTGGAGTTCTGTCTCCAGCTCAGTGCACACCAGCACGACAGAAACATGGACATACTGGCACAAGTCCAATGAAGGTCTACAAAAATATTAAAGGACTGGTGCATCTGTAATGTGAGGAGAGGCTGGGACTCAGCCTGCAGAAGAGAAGGCGGACTGGGATCTTAACAATGTTTATAAATACACTGTGAGTAGCAGTAGAGATGGAGCCACTTTTTTCTCTGGTTCTCAGTAAAGGGACAAGAAGCAATGGGCACAAACTGAAACATGGGAAGTCCCATTAAAACATAAGATGGATTTATTTATTTATTTATTACTGCAAATATCGTCAAACACTGGAACAGGCTGGCCGGAGTTCTTGTGGAGTCTCCGTCTTAGGGGATATTCAAAACCCAATTGGAAATGGCCCTGAGTAACCTGCTGTAGTGGACTCTGCTTGAGCATGGGCAAGGACCAGATGGGTAGGACTAGATGATCTCCAAGGGTCCCTTCCTTCTGTGGGTCCCTCATCCATTCTGTGAGCCTGCAACTCTCTTTGTTTGCACCAGTATTGAACTACTTGGTTTGAAAACACTTTTGTCTGTTGTCTTGTTTTAGTTTGGTTTGTGTTGTTTGTTTTCCCTCAGTTTGAACGAGAAGTCCCAGTCTTCTAGGATGTCATTTTCTAGTCTAAAGCCAATCTTTTACAAAACTTTCAATTGGCTGTAGTTCCCAGAGTGGAAAAAATAAAAATAAAAAAATCCAAATCTGTAATTATCAGCTTGGCTTTGGGGGCAGAAACACCAGTATTTTAAACCTTTTAGTCTAGACTTGTTCTAGATTCCTACCAGGTCTGATGTATTGCTAAGAGATGCACAGATTATGTACAACACAAATGCTATAATTTCAGCTCAGTTATTATTTATGCAGGTTCCTGCAGCCTCGAAGTCTCAGAGTTCTGTTGATATTTAACTACAGAAACTTTAAAATTTTCATCATCCACTTCTCTGGCTAGCCATGTGATGTTCTACTGGAATAATGCAGCTTCAATCTTTTCTGTTGCTTAGGCTGTATTGATAAATATTGTTCACAGAAGTGAACAATGTACTAAATGTATTTTAAAGAAGTTATAAATCAAGATCACTTATAGTACCTGTTGTATGCCTGATCTGTTTAAAGTGATTTGTTTTTCCTCAGCATTTCAGTTAAGTGTACTGAAATCTTTTTAGTTATAGCTATTAGACAAGAAACATCTCTCTCCCTTTAGAGGTATTTGCATACAGATAGAGAGAGAAAAATCTGTTTTCTGAAGCAGCAATATTGACACATTCAGACAGCATTTGTTACTTCATAATGTCCATTTTTATGTGCCTCGTAATTTAAAAGAAATGAAGGCAGAAATGTCCCCCAAATTTGGAAAAAAATGTGACAGGGTTTAATGCTCTTGTTCCAGAAAAAAAAAAAAAAAGAGAGAGAAAGAGAAAAAGAAAAAGGCCCTGAAAAATGAGGTTGCTTTTTTAAAAGAAAAAAAAAGAAAGGCCAGAGAATGGCTTGGGTTGGAAGGCACATTAAAGATTATCTTGTCCCAACCCCCCTGCCATAAACAGGGATGCCACCTACTAGATCAGGTTGCTCAGGACCTCATCTAACCTGGCTTTGAGCACCTCCAGGGATGGGGCATCCACAACCTCTCTGGGCAACCACCCAGTGAAGAAGCCACACCTGAAAGTGTGCTCTGAACACAGCAGGTCTATCTGGAGAACGTCACTACACCCACCTAATGTCAAGATACCTCTTCTAGATACTTCAGTCTTTGGTGGGATTGAGAAGTCCAGTAGTGGGAAGAGTAGTTTTGGTACTGGGCAGAAGAAGAGTCAGAAGGTACCTGGAAGAAGTTGACAGCATGGGGTTGCTGCTGAGCAGAATTTTTCTGACTTCTAATTTTGTACTTCGGTGCAGCTTTGAATTTATCTCCTGCTCTGTTCACCCTCTTTAAAGGCTACCTGAAAATTAGCAAACTTACTCAAGAAAAGTCCTTCTTTTATACCATGCAGATTCAGACTGTGGGAAGCTTTGGGCCTGTCCCAATGCTAAAGTATGTTTTCATATATCAGTACTTTTATTGCATCTCATCCCATTTCAAAGTGGGTAACCAGCTACTGAATTAAAACTCCATAATGTTCCAGCAGTCCTTCCTGTCCTGGTGTACACATATTTTCCTGTAAAATTATATTTGTATCAGCTATTGAAAACCCAAAGTATCATTGTCATTTAACATTTTAATGTGGTTTCTCTCCTGTGTATTTTCCCTTCCCATCTTGCTCAGATATTAATTCAATGAATTCTTTAGAGGTGTGAAAGGTTCCAGACCTTTCAATCTCTTTAAAACCTTTGTTTTTACAGGAGTGGTAGTGCTTTTCCCTACAGGTAAACCTATTGCCATTCTAAGAATGTATTTGCCAAGGAGTTAATAACTACATCCTAAAAGTCAAACGACCTAGAGCTTTCTGAAAAGCAATGGAAACTTCTTCATCAGTGACAATGTGTCAGTATTTTGATTAAATGCAAAATAATATTCATTACATCTAACAATGCAAGTAGAAGAGGTTTACATTTTATCCAAATAAATGAGCAAACAGACCAAGCTCTGAAAGCAACAGAATGAAATGGAATTAAGCTGCCTGCAAAGGTTTCTCCCTTAAAATAATCATTCCTGGCTACTGTATTACAGGTGCTTCCGTTTTTCAATTTATTTCTTAATTACATTTTCCTATCAGAATTTTCTTTCTCACTTCAAGTGCCATAATTCATCTATCTCTTTTCTTTCCTTTCTAAAAGTTACCTTCGATTCAGTCAGAAATGAAAATGGAGGAGCAAACTGGAACACTGATTGAAATGGAAAATAACATCATTTTACTAAGGTCCAGGATAACAAATGAAAAAGTTTCCAAAAGGTAAAGAAAAACAAAACTAAAACCCATCCATGTAAAAAAAAAAAAAAAAGCCATCAAAATACCCATGGTTGAGACAATTTTGTCCTATACTTTAAAATATTTCTACAGAAGGGTCACCAAAAGGACTGACACATGAAGGGGGGTTGACATGCTTTCAAAGCACAAGGGGATGGATGACAAAGAGCTGCTGCATGGGACTGGTGACCTGCCAATGTCTGACCACGGTTGCAGAGCAGCTCCAGGGACTGCTGTGGACACCAGTGGTGGGCTGGCTGTGCATGTGTTTCTAGGAAAGTGATCACAAGGTTTCTCTACATCAGCAACAGACTTCTGTGAGCTGGCTGTGTTTGGGCCAGTTGGAGGAAAGAGTTTCCGAGCAGTCCGTCATAATGTGTTAGTGCCCCTGCTGTCTTGTTGGCATCCCATAGGCGCTGTGCTCTATTAAGATGTATTTTTGCTAACAACTTCTGAAAGCCTATTAGGAGTGAGTTTTGTGTCTTTATCAGCAAAAATGCAGATTTAATCTGATATGAAAACTACTAATCCACCAGGACTTGGACATTTCATTAGCATGGAGAGAAGCTTTTATTGCCTGCTCAAGCTCATAAACTTGTCTCCGACTGGAAGGGAATGGCATGTATTCTGAAATCCTAGAGTTGGGTAGTGCTTGTACCGAGGTGCCACGTCAATCTCACTTGCCCCAGGGGATGCTTGCAGCGGTTAAAGTCTGTGCTTAAAGGTTGCATGAGGAGAGGCTGCTGCTCATCATGCGGCTCTGCAGGCAGTAGCTTTGCCTCTGCAGTCACTGTGCTGGGAGCTGAGAGGTTTCTTGGGAAAATGCTGTTTGAATAGGGATAGTCATTAAGCTACTGGCCAGCCAGACAAGTTATCCCTGTGAACATCTGACAGAGCAAGGAAAGGAAAGGAAAAGTCATTTACTGAGAGTCATGGGTGAGGACTTGTATGGGATTTCCACTCAACAGCATCAATTCCTGACTTAGAGAGATGAAATAGTGAATGACTCACTGGAAGATGTTCTGCATCCTTTCTTCCCAGTGTCACTCTGTAGTATCTCACCATGCAATTCCCATGCTCATGGTCCCTTTGGCTCCATATTACCCTCATCAGAGCTCTATCTCCTTGTCTTCTCCTTTCCCCTTCTCTCTCTGCCTCTGTATATACCTAACTGGACTTCCCTACTCCACTGCTCTTCTTACATGGCTCAGTGAGGCTGGTCCTCCCTTTCCTTTTTCCCAGGCTTATGAAGAGTTCTTCAGTGCTAGCTCTTCTTCCAAAGCTGCCAACAACATAGATTTGAGCCTTGAATGATGGCATCTCTTCAAAGTGCTCCTGGAGGGGACAAGAACATTTCAGGATGACTCTACTCCTGAAAACAAAAGTTCAGTCTTCTGTTTTCTTCCCTGAACCTGAAATTTCGCTCAACATTAGAAAAGACTGTACATAGGCTATTATAGTCAAGAACATGGTGTAGCTCTTCTGCAGGAAAAATGTTGCATAGTATAGGTATAAAGTAGCAAGAAGTGATCATTTCTGCATCTTCTGCCACTATTACTCATGTGATGGAACTGCATTTACAGGCTGGCAGGGGAAATTTTATGAATATTACTGCAACCCCACCCCATCAAAATCTAAATATTTTTACTCCAAGAGCCCCAAGGATGAAAGGTTATTCAGAGCACCATGCATTAAGACCCTAGATTTGAAGTCCTGTCCCCTGTATTGCCAGTATCCCTGTACTGCCAATGAAGAGACATTGCCTCCCCTTGAGAGAAATCCACGGAGCTGATGTTACCCCTAAAGACCTGCCAACCCCACTTACTGCCAGAATGCAAAGTGAGAGTTGTCTGTTGTCTCTCAGCCTCGTAATTGCCTGCCTCATAAATTGAACTTTTAACTTATCTGCCGAGCAATCTGATAGCTGAAATATGTCACTGAAGTAAAACTCGGTAACCTGATACAGCAAAAAACGGTCCTGGTCCACAGTATATGATTCATTAGAAGAAAAGCAAAATAATCGGTGTGTTTATCTGACCACTTCAGCTGTTACACAATAGCTGTTTGCAAATCCAGGGTTATGTCTCACAGCTGGCACAGCCTGGCTTAGATAAATATAAAACTTGCTGTAAGGGAATAGCTCGTAATTGGGTTATGCACAATGTTTTAATTAGATTTACGTAAATGCATACAATGCATTGCAGAAATCAATAGCTTGAAGAGCTTCTTTGCTTTTATTGTTTCATTCAGCAACATCAAGTCAGCTGAATTTAATGGTGTGTTTACACTTACCCCAACCCTCCAAAATCTGCACTCCTGATATGACTGATGGTATGCTAGAAATGCTCAGTGCTGTGCTGCACAATCAGCTTCATGGAGCAGGTCCATTGCATGGTGCCTTTTTTTTTATTTTTTATTTTTTTTAACCAGTCTGGGCACTTGCAGGCAGTACCTCTCCAGTACAAAGGGAGGAGGTAGGAAACGCTTTAAATCTAGGAGAAGTTTATGAATTAAACAAAAACTGTGCCATGTAAAACAGTACAGGTTAACAGCAATTCATCTGACTTGTTTGCCTGACACGGGCTTGCCAGGTATTGAAGCCACGAGCATCTCTGCAAACAGTAGCAGTGGTGGACAATGAAGCCAGGCTTTTTGTTGTGACTAGAAGAGTCTGTGAGCTACACACGTGTCATGCTCCATGCCAGTTATATGTAAGAGGGATCACACACCTCAGAGATAGTGCAGTCTTCTGAGACTGAAGCTGCAGCCTTTAACAAAGTCAGAAAAATCCATTAAATTGGGTATTATAACTTGGTGGATTTCACAGCAACAGGAAATGGCAGAGAAGAGGTCACTTCTTCATTGAACTCTAATATGCTTGTAGTTTCTACCAAGACTAAGCAAAACAAAACAAAACTCAAAGGGTTGCCAATATTACTTTAAGACAGCAAAGGAAAATATGTTTCCTGTACTCTTTTATCCTTGTTTAGGAGTTATAAACCTTGTTCCCAAATGGTTTTGACCAAAAAAAAAAAAAAAGAGAGAGAGAGAAAGAAAAGATGAAGCAGCCTAGACAATCCCTGCCTCATATGAATTCTCAGAATGGAAAAATTTAGTTATAGCGTGGCAAATCTATAAACAATTGAAAACAGGTTCTTTTAAAGGAAGTGTTGTTTATCAGGCCTTGGGTGCCTGCACACACATATCCTAAATGGCTCTGAGAGTATCTTTCTTTCAGTAAGTAAGCAATGGAAGTTGGTGTTGGTAAATGTATACTGTTAACTGAATTCAAAAAACAAAACCGTGTCTATTCTGAACAATTTTGGGTGCTAACACTGATTTGTACCATCATAAATGTTAACTTAGAAATTGGTGAAAGGATAGAAACCATCATTATCGAGGGCTAAAGCTTTCGTTCTGTCAGGAGTGTATTTAGAGGGACAGCAGTGGCACATTTATCCTTACACAGCCTGACAAATGGACTATAAAAGGTCTGTGAAAGAAGCACTTGTCAATAGAAATAAAACCTTTTGACCAGCTAATTTGTGAGTTTTCATGCTTTCTGTTTATTTCAGTTCATTTTTTTTTTTGTTCTTTTACCTTCTTTTCGCTTGTCCTTCATCTGGTAGTGCTATCCACAGCAGCACTGTAGTTCCAGAAAAAAATGGAGTGGTCTGACAGATCTGGTGTGACCTGTCTTCATGTGAAACTTGGGTAAGAGGACCAACACCAGAGCCAAAAGGATCCAAGTAAATACTGTTTTCAGATAAAAAAAAATCCCATTATAAAAACAGTAATAGAATTCTGTCCTTGAGTGTCTTCATCAGCCATACCCTGAAAATTATCCTGGTTGTTTCCATGAATTAAGAACTGGTGACCAAAAGCTGTTTCCCTGCAAGGAAGGTTTAAGGTGCCATTTATACCAGTGCACAATCCTGTGCTAACCAAAAAAAACTACAGTCACTAGGGCTGTGTAGATCACACTTTAAACCTTTTTCAATTAATCAGATTTAAATCAAGGGAGGCATAATTAAAATGCATGCAGTCACTTTGGCTCTATAGTGAGGACTTGGATCATGACCTAGCCATAGATGGAGAATTTGCATATAACAAGAAACAGGCATAAATGCTAATAAAATATTTAAAATGAAATCGAAAACCACTAGGATTTAAAGTAATAATAATTCAGTCTCTGAACTGTAATGCCCAAAATAACCTGGTTCGATATTTGCCAGACAGGGAATGAGGAAGGAAAGCTGAATCTTCAATAAAAGCATTGCTTGTATTCACAAGAGTGATACAGGCCAGAGTAAGGTAGTTTGAAACTTCACAAAGGAACAAACAGGAAGATGAAGCAAAAGACAGTCAAAACCACAAGACATGATAAATAAGGGTCACTGCTGTGTGGACTTGACAGATCCCTTGAACAAACAAAAAAAGAGAAAAAAAAAGGTTTTGCAGGGCAACTAAGAGCCAGTGAATGATAGGGACAAGAGACTGCAGAAAAGGTCAGAATAAAGAAGGTCCTTGCACAAAAGAAGGGATGCTGGACAGCGTTGCCTACCTATAGCTTTGTTTACTTGCAGTAGCTGGCAATCATACATAGTGTGTCCTGTTACCCTTAAAAATAAGGTCATGTTTTGGGTGACTGGTCGGCCTGGTGTATGACCCTTTTTGTGATTAGTTTCACGGTAAGAACAACTATATACACTGCTGGTGAGGTTTCACTAGCCTGCCTCCTTTGAGCCATGGCTGATGTGTAGACCCAGAATCACAGAATTGTAGGGGTCAAGAGATCATCGGGTCCAACCAAAATGTTCTTTCAACTGACCAGTGTCGGAAGGGAGGGTGAGGTTTCCCTCCAGCTGGCCAGAGAGCTGTAGAGGCCCTAAATCGCAGTGGTACATCACGGGCTGAGCTATCCAAATCTTTTACCCTTCTACTCTCCTTTTCATAGTTCATTATTCAGCCCTGGCTCCTTCCAGCTGAAACTGTTCTGACTGTATCGTAGGGCTAGATTTTTCTGTTATATATCTCGTGGAAATTCAAAAGGCAGAATTTTCAGAAGAAATGCTACTGGCTTCTAAATTAGACTCTTGAGACTCAAAATGAATCTGAGGACAATACTTTTCTTACGAAATGTTGCCGAGAAAGGAGCCCACATTTCAGTGCTTTTTTTTTTTTTTTTTTTTTTTTTTTTTTGTTCTATTTTAAGAACTCACATAGAAAGTGTTTTCAGGCTTTGTGCAGTCATCTGGGTCTGATGGGTTATTCTTGATGCTGGTCCTGTCAGCTAAGAATGCCCTCAGGAGATGTCTTCTTCCAGGTTTCCAGTGCCATGGAAACAGAGGCTGCAGATAACGCTGTGGCCAGTGGCTCTTCCCAGGTGTTTGCTGTAGGAGTTGCATTCACGTAGGCTGTCAGCTGAACCCAGACTTGGGAGAATTCATTCATGGGAAAGGGTGACCACATATCCAGGGCTGGAAGCGCCCCTTTGCAAGAGGGAGTCTGCCACCCTTTATTCCAAGGTTTGGTATTAAACCTTTTATTTAATGCCAGTTATTTCAGTGAAACTATCTGCACAGTAAGGTACTCCTAAATGTTCAGAAAAGTGATGGAATCCAGCTCTACCTCATTATCATGGCTGTAGTGAAATGGTAAAGGCGGAATAAATTGCCGGGTATAATTATGTATATGCCAGATGTTCTTAATCATTCCACTTCAAGCCTCCTTTGCTAACTGCAATTTTGCGCCTTTTCCGAATCTATAGGAATTGGTAAACATGCGTAATTAAGAAGAAATTAAATGGATTTTAGAAGTGAATTACTGTAGTTCCTGCAGTATTATATAATATAATTGGCACCTCTAAGATCAATCTGGGCTCTAACATGGGCTTTATGTGGCACAATGGCTGTTTCTTTGTGACTTGCACTGAAAATACAGTCATTTTGTCAGTGTGGTTAAACATCTCAACAGAACCATACGAGGCAAGGAGAAATTCATTCTTACAGCAGATTTATTAAAATAGAAGCAGAAAGCCATATCTCAGCTGGTGTAAATCACAATATTTGCACTGACTGTTGCATACTGAACGTGCACCAGCTGAGCCTGTGGCCCATCCACAATTTGGATTCATGCAAGTGAAGGTCCGTTCCTAACCCTATTCATAATAAATGATTTTTGGCTCTGTAGCTAGAACTCCTCCTTCAAATGAGGCAATGTTCCTGTAGCTGAAAGCAGAAGATACCCTATTATTAGTTTTGTTTGTTTGTTTCTTTGTTTTTAATTCTGTTGATATTTTTTCTTCTGCTTTCCAGAATTCTGAGCATATGAAGGAAACAGCACACCTGTAGCACCTGAGAAAATAGATTTTAATACAAGGGCTGCACATTTCTGATCAGAGTTTCCTTAGAGCCTCAATAACACCTGTGCTTTGTCAGCACATGTGACAAAACCTACATTTATCTGGGATGATATGGGTATTACTGACAGAGGAATTAGGTAAGCATGGGAGATCTGTTGGTGGAATCACAGGCATAGCAGTGTTGCTTGGGAAGGACACCTGGAGGGCTGTAAACCAATCACCTATGGGTTTGGCTAGCTGTGTCCTGAAAACCTCAAAGGATGGAGATTATCAGGGAGATATTATCTCCCTGAGCAGTCTGCTCTAGAGTTTCAGCACCCTCCTGATAAAAAAAAACTTCACTTGAACTTCCCAAAAGATGATCCAATTGTTTTTTTTTGTTTTGTTTTGTTTTTCCCTTGTAATATTCCCTTGTAAGTTTGGCTCTGTAACTTTTGTAACTACCTTTCAGATAGTTGTAGGGTGCCATTTGATCATGCCTTAGCCTGCTTTCTGCTAGATTAAACAAGCCCAGCCCTCTCACCATCTTATTCTACGTCATATGCACCCTTAACTAATATTAAACCTGGTGTTCATCATAATCCTTCCATCCCCTTCAGCAGGACTGCTGCTCATTCAGGCAGATCCAAACCTGCACCAGTGAGTGGGATTAATTGCAAATGCAGAACTCTGCATGCCTGTTGATCTCCAAGAGGCTTCTGTTGTCCCATTGACGTTTCTCAAGTTTCCTCTGAACTGAAGAGAAGCATCAAAAGAGGTAAAAATTATTTTCTGTATATTTTGTACTAACACAATCCTTGATTTATTTCCAGCAAATTTTTTGCTTGTACTTAATGTCTTCATCCCCAACTATAGACTATTTATCACAAACTGTGAAGGAAACAAGAGTATTTTTGTTGTTAAATACACAAGATTTATCAGAAGTTAGGGTAAACACCTAGTTTGCAGAGACCTTTAGATATAGATAAGCTTGGCAATTACTGTGTCTGCTACCTGCCTTCTGTCACAGACAAAAAATGGGTATTTGTCTCTTTTCAACAGGTTGAAAGGTGCTCCGACCATCCACACGTTAGAAGCATGCAAACAGTGCAAAGGGAAGCTGCTTGTATCATGATGCTGAGATGCTCGTCTGCTTCTCTTCAAGCACAATGGACCAGATCTGCTGCTACTAAATTGCCTTTCACGACATTGAAGATATGGAGTTATGCCAGCTGATGACATAGCCAGAGCACGAGCATTTTAATGGGTTTTGCCTTATTTAAATATTGCCTTTTGTTACGGGATTGTTCATTGGGTGCAGCATAAAGTACAATTATTTTTGTTGGGTTTTCAGCTTTTCTCTCTTGTTAGAGGAAGGTTCCACTTTCAAGTAAATATTAGAAGAACCTTAAAGTCTTAGCTATCCCTAATCTTTATGGCTTCATTGGAGTTTTAAATGTAGCTTTTGGTTTATCCTATGAGCTGGGAGCTATCTGTTTGAGGGACTTAGTCCAAAGATACAGTATAAGCAGATAGTTTGGTTAAGCTGATTTTTGCAATTCAAGTGGGTCTAATGCATATCATGCCTGGGATTATCTTTATACTTCTGGTTAAATTGACAGAATTTGAGCATTCTCTGTGTATTGCAAAGAACAGCTTGGAAAATAAAAGGGAGCCAGGTTAGTGGCTCATATATAAAGGAGCATTTGAACTTTGCATAGATCATCCAAATTTTCATTCTTTTGTACATCACTCAGGGAGAAAGCAAATATTTTGGCAGCTTGGATCATGTGAAAGGGAAACAAGAGACCTCATTAATTCAGATAATTCAGATTCAACAACAGCAGAGGAGGGATTATGACTGCCCAATTTGATCCAACTGGAAAAATCTAAATCTAGACCAAGGTCAGGTACCTCACAAATGATGGAACAATATAAAGTGTATTTAATTTCCTGAGAGCTGTGATAAAATTAAGATAGAAGTCCTCAGAAAAGAGTCTAATATATCACTCAGCCCTATCAAGCCTGACATGTTTACTAGGTGTGTCATAGCTAATTTTAAAAGATGATCTCCAAAAAAAAAAACCTTCATCATTTTCTCTTTTTCATTCTTTTAAGTGTTCTTGTCTTCTTCAGTAGCAGTGTTCCGAGAGCCAAATAAATGGTATTCAATTGTGCAAAATTGTTTACCAGAAGTGTTTGTACTCTTCATTGGTAAATGGGACAGGACCACATTTTCATTTCTTTAGTCATTCCAAAATTCTTCCATAAGCCGCGCTTTCCCTCCCATGCGTTTGCAAACCACTGCACTGCAATGGGCTTTCCCATCTCAGATTTGACATTTGCCCTTCACAGAGCAGAGCTGCTCATAGCAGAGGAGACCCTTCTCGTCAGATAAGTAGGGTTATGGAGTTGGCTTTCAACACTGATGCTGAGAAACATTTCCTTCAGCTTGGTTTGCTCCACAGAGGACAGAAAGGGGGGAGCAGCACAAGCCAGGGGAGTAACAAAGGCAGTGGAAACATTACCTCTTTACACTGTCATCTTGGTGTTTTTTCTAAGAACAGCTTTTTCTTCAGTGCATGAAAACGTGCCATCTTCCTCTTTTTTTTTTTTTTTTATTCTCTCATCTGTCCATCTCTTTAATAATTTTTTATGCACACGAGAACATGTATGTGTGTGTGAGGTTGCATGTGTATATATATATATTCTTATATAGAGGCATGTGTATTCTGTGATTTGTACTGAAATATTAAGGTTCTCTCTCTACAAGGCTCTGTTCTAACCAGTAAGTGTCATGCACTCGCTCCTGCTTGAAAATAACACACAGCATTTTCTTAGCCCTTATTAAATCAGACCTAGGTAACACCGAGAAGGAATTTAAATTGTCCCCTATGCCAATTCCTCTTTCCCAATTTCACAAAGGTTAGGCAAGTCTCCGAAAGCTGCTCATTGTGTTCTGCCCACTTTTTTGTTCTCTTCACCCAGGTAATAAAAAATCTGCTGTCCCCATCCAAAGACCACTCGGTAGCAGCTGGCTCTTCAGCTCAAGTAACCACAGTCAAGAGCAGAAGCATTTGTGGCTGAGAGCACAATTGATGAAAGGGGAGGATGGCAAAATACCTGCAGGCCACTGAACATTTCCCAGCAACTCAGCCATGGCCAGCTGTGAGTGCTAATTAGAGACGCTGCATAGTTGACTTGCTATTAAAGGAATGGAAATGGGCATATTTCCCTTCGTTGTATTTATCACAGAATCACGGAAGCATTAAGGTTGGAAAAGACCTCCAGGATCATCTGGTCCAACCATTTGAGAATGCAACCTATGTTGCAATATAAATGTAGTCAGAGTCCCTCTCACACACACATACATGCCATAACCAGACTAAATCCATGTTTAAAAAGCAATGAAGTCCAAGGTGCTCACAGAACACCAGGTTCGGTCTCACTGCTCAGCAGCCAGCAGCGTTAGCACTGCCTGGTCAGAAATCATGAGCCAGGTTTGCCTGGCAGTCCTTGCAGGTACAAAGGAGGAACACGCAGCGGTTTGATATTGTAACATCATGTGCAAGTTGGCATGTTATTCTCAAGGGTTGGTGTGAGCCACACAATTGCATTAAAAAGATATAAGTGATGGCTCTGATATGTTCCTATGGCTGTAGGGTCTAATGGTCTTACATCTGCCAGGTGTCAAGAAATTTTACATAATAATAGTCATAGTAATACAAAATTATTAGTTTCTGTAACCCTCAGCCTCAGCAGTTCTTTGGGCTAGATTAAGCCCCGTCTCTCCTCTTTATTCCTGTGTGTCAAAAGCTGGTTCCAAGGTGTGGAATTTAAATTTAAAATCTTCAATTATCTTGCCTATTTTTTCACCCCAAAAGCTGTTCCCTTTCCCCTTCCTCTGCTCTCAGGCATCAGCATAAATTAGAGCAAGCATTTCTCATCTCATGTCATCAACAGAGACACCCTGGCTGGTTCGTCTCACCCTAATACCAACCCCTCAAATGGATCAGAAGATGAGGTGGTGCCATTGTGGTTCTCAAAGCTGTGGGATCAGCAAACAGAGACAAGATGTAAGAATTATATTTTCAGATTAAAAAAACAACAACAACAAAACCAGACAAACACGAGATGCTTTTTGAGCCAGACTCATGATAATTTCATGTTAGTAATATTGATTTAGCTTCTTTTGGGGGTTGTGTTTGAGGTCACTCTCCATCTTGTCCCTTTGTTTGGGTGGTGCACGCTTCTCTTTTCCCATTGCCTTGGTTCTTTGGATTCAAATGAGCAAGACCAGTGTTATGAGCAGTGCTGGGCATTAGGTCAGAGCTGATGAGCCTGAGGTGGAGCTTGACATGGCCTGAAACAGAAATGGGAGCCCAGGGGAGCCTTTTGGGATAAAGCCCCAGCTCAGCAGGTTGTGGGGATGATAGCACTGGCAGCACGATGGATGTAGGTACTGGCCCCTCTTTGTGACTCCAGCCCAGAGCTTGACATCGATTTTTTAAGTATTTGAAAGCACTGAAAGGTTCTCTGCACCTTGCTGTTAATGAGATTTCAATGTAAGATAAAAGGAACCATGTCTAACCCAGATTAAACTCGCTCCTGAGTTATTTTTAGCTTGCCTAAACTCTTTCAACCCTTTTGGTAAAACTCATCAAAATTCATCTGTACTAAAAGGATGTAACTTCAAAGAAGTCATATGCATTAAATGTCAACATACTTTACTCATTATAAATTACAGTATCATTAAATCTAACATGAGTTAAAATGAGAAAGATTTAATTTCATCATCTTTAAAATGAATGCTTTTTAGCAAGGGAACAAACTTTGCTTTTAAAATGATTTTTAAAGTAAAAGTTGGTACAGAAGCTTTATTTTACATTGCATCATATTTGTATATAATAACAAAGGCAAAGCTGTAACCCTCTACTCTTCTTAAGAAGATGTGGGAATAGTAGCTTACTTCTGCTCATTTTACAATCCTCCTTTTTGATGCACTTCTAATTTAAACTGTGGAAACTGAAAAAGGTTCCTTTAAAACTGGTTGTCATGGTTATAAAATCCCGAAAGAAATGATGTGCGTCTGCACCTGCTGAGGGAAACATTTATGGTATGATTTAGCAGGAAAAAAAAATAATAAAAAGCTACCACCCACCACAACCCATTTTCAGTCTTGCTTATTACATTACTTGGTAATAATTCATCACCCTCCCCAAAAAGCGACATAAAGCATTCTTACACATTTTTCACTGCATGGAGTTCATTAGCAAATACCATAGGGTGAGGGGTTAGTTCTGTCAAGTTCTAACAGGTTTGGATTTTTTTTTGTTTGTTTTCTTTTGTTTTCATTGTTTTAAACAAGCTTATCTGGAAATACAGAGTGGCTAGACTACTAGTGTATATTTACTGTCACAATCAATACTGATACCTTGGGTTCCCTCTTTTTTTTTTTTTTTTTTTCCTCTTTCTGATAGTTAGAAAGGCATCTGGCCAAAATGAAAAGCCAACCTCGAAACTGCGGGTCAAACAGGCCAGAACAAAGGACTGCATTTCTTGATGGAGCTCAAAGCATAAAGAAAAGGAAAAGGGAAAAAGAAAAAAGAAAAAAGAAAAAAAAAAAAGAAAAAAGAAAAGGAAAGGGAAAGGGAAAGGGAAAGGGAAAGGGAAAGGGAAAGGGAAAGGGAAAGGGAAAGGGAAAGGGAAAGGGAAAGGGAAAGGGAAAGGGAAAGGGAAAGGGAAAGGGAAAGGGAAAGGGAGAAGGGAAGGTAGAGGAACATCGGCCTACTAAGGGAAAATCGAGTCTGTAAAGCTGTAACACCTTCATTCACTCCCTGGATGAAATTTCCCTACCTTTTAAAGCTGTAGCTTTATTAGGAATGGGTCTACACTGGGCCAGTCCTTCTCTCTTACAGGGATGCAGAAGATGGCACATATCTTGGAAATATTTTTCATTTTTCACTCAGAAAAGCTGATTATATTCGCAGTTAAAAAATTACACTGCAAGACTGGGGTAGCATTTTTTTAATCTTTAGAAAGAAGGGGAAAGACAACGGGCGGGTGATCTATTGGCTGGAGGAAACCACTGCAGCTCCTGGCTCTGCATCACAAAGTAAATAGAAGATAAGGAGGATGGGGGCATTTCAGATAAATGGTACGCTCTGTGTTATCAGATCATGAACCAGAAATGGGATTCAAAGTGTCTGCTTATGCCCATTGATCCCAGGATTCTCCTGTTCAAAAAACTGCTGCTGGAGAAGGAAGTTTGGTGTCCTGAGCATGAAGCAGAGCCCTTCTGAGAAAGTCTGGGAAATCACAGCAGGCTGAGCTACTTCGGAGAGGCTGTGGATTTTTCCAAACCCTTTGACCTTCCCCCACCAATGAAACCTTGGGATGACATTTTTCACTGTTCTGTTTCAGTGGAAAATTATTTCTAATGAATATTCTCTGCAATCCCAAGAGAATCCAGTAATTTATAATATCTGAATGGAAGAATATAAGAAACTGGATGACAAGGACGGAATTATGCTTCTTCAATTCCCATCTCAGCAAATGGCTGGAATAAATGTGATAAAAGCGGCCAGGCAGCGGTGCTGTGTCCATCCAGCTCTCCACAGCAGGTCCCACGGGTACCTTCTGTCTCTGCTGCAGGGTGCTGCCAAGTTGTGGCGTGGCGGAGCTGCATTTTTGGGTGTTACAACACATAAATACATGAAAAGCAGACAAATGCTGTGAAATTCTCCTCCGGTGTGGAATAGCCTCTGTGCTGCAGCCATAGGTCTTGCACACCGGTGTGCTGCTCTTCGAGTAGTGTCTGTGTCACTGATTAGCACTGTCAGCCTGATGTCTGCTTTCAAGCAGATGGCAAGATTGATTAATCCATCGAGTCTGTCCATCCACTTCTCATCTCCCTTTGTTTCTTGCCCACGCTTTATTTACCTATCTGGCAATAACTTGATTCAGTCTAGCTCCTTCCCCATCCTTTCCTCATTCCCTGCTAATTTATAGCAGACCTGGTGGCCTCTCAGAGGGTCCCCGTGCCACGGGGCAGTGCTCGCCCCTGCTGGCTGCTGGGCTGCACCATCGCCCTCCTCCTCCACTGCCAGCAAAGCCCTGCTCTCTCCAGGGGCTGGCGACAGGCCGCTCCACTGCAATCAGATTAATTTGGAAGCACGTTACTTTCCTGGAGAAAATGTCACAGAATTACAGAGGCGAGAGATGGAAGAGGTTTATTAAAGCGGCCGGTCCATCTTCCTGCCAATCAACGGCAGCTCCCACAGAGCACACGCCAGGCTTTGCTCCAGAGATGTTTCAAAAATGCCTGGTGATGTGCTGCCCGCCCCTGCCCTTGAGGGCTCTTCACGTGCCCTTGTGGTGGTTTTACTCAGGTGGGACACGCTTTGCTAGTTATCAGGAAGGGCACCTCGATGGCTCAGTGGCCAGTTTCCAGCTGATGCAGCCGTGCTTTCTACCATGCCAATAGGAAAGGCGACATGCAGACCCTTTGCTGCAATGTTTAGCCTGCCACAGACTTTACTTTCTAACCCTTTCAGGGGAAGTGTATTTTAAAATAACAATTTAAGTTGGGCTGGTCTAATGAGAAACAAACCTTTCATGTGCTCTGCATAAGCTCCCAATTCCCCCCAGATATCTATGTCACTTGGGAAGCTTTCAAAGTTAGTGAGAGTTGGGTACTTATCTGCCCTTTTGGGAAAGTCATTTACAACAGATGCAGGTTGTTACTAGTCCTGGCTTTCCCAGCCAGCCCAGTGGTTGTTCATCTCTAGCACCCAGCGACCAGTCTTATGCAAATTGCCTGGATTTGGGTTTATGTGAATGCACAGCTGTTTGTAACACCCGAAATGCCTGAAATCACTGCCAACACTTTGTTTTGGCTCGTGCAGTGGGAAAGAGCTCCTAAAAGAGAACATGTTCAGATACTCTGAATCATCACTGAGTTTATTCAGAGCAGTTAGAGTAGAAGCAATCTCTGCCTCCTTGGCTTATCCAGGCCATCTGAACAGAAAAAGAGCCAGAGGACTGGGACTCGCTGTGCCACCCTTCTGGGAACAGGCAGCTGGGAGTGGTACGGAGCTAACTGGGTACTACCAGCATCAGTCCAAATGTGATCTGGCCAGCACAGGCAGCTCTGCAGCTAAACTAAGGGACCTGGCCAAGAACCAGGATGTACTACTTCCAGCACAGCACCAGGGTAACATGGCCAGCTTTGGCCTGAGCTAAGCATAGGTCTATTTGATGGTGGGTTTCTGTGAGCTGCTCCATAAATTGCTGGTGTCTCCTAAGGCTGCTTTTCCTTCCTGCGAGCAAGAGATGAGCCTTCCCGAAGCAGCAGTCTGCCTGGTTTCAGGTACCGTCATCCTTATTTTAGACCCTCTGAAAATCTGAAGCAATCAGATTTCTAGAGAGAGTTCAAGTTTGGGATCTCTTTAAATATCTGTCTCTATAAAGGATATTTAAAAGTCCTTCTGTCAGTGGTGGGAGCTGTTTGGAGGGAGCCGAGCCTGCAGGAGTCTGGATGGAGATAATATATATATATATTCTCTCTATATAATGTGTATATATATATATAGTGTGTGTATGTACATATATATATATATATATAGTGGATGTGTTGCTCTTGAGGGACCTGTGTGATGTCTCTTAACTACTTTCCATTTCACCTGCAGGATTCTGCATGTCCATTTTTGCTGGCATAGAAGTTATTATTGCAGATATTTTGCTAGTGTCTCTATTTACTAATTCTTTATACAGCACAATTTATTGATGTTTAATTCCGTAAATATGTATTTCTACTTGCTTGTTTGGCAGCCTTCAAAGAGAAGTGGTTGTGAATAGAAGTCATTGATGAGCGTTTTGAAAAGTAAAGCTCCATTCCCCACATCTGGGCTGGGCAATCAGGACTTTTCTCTGTCTTTCTGCCTAACCAAGGGCAGAAGGGCACCTCCAGAAAGTCGTGGCAGAGGCTGCTGAGCAGCTGCTGGTGCTGGCAGTGAAAAGCACTCAGCAGTGCTGCCACAGAGGTGTTTGCAGAGGCATATTGCTCTGTGCGAGCTCCGTGTGGCTTTTTCAACATCTTTGCCCCACGTTGCCCAAATGCTTTGCACGCTCCACCCGCAGGCAGTCATTGAGCTGGCCTCCACAGTAGCTGACATCAGTGGCATACCTCTCTTTATCCATTTTCTAAGCTTCCACTTAACACACTCGGATAGCTTTTGAAGCCTGGCACAATTTGTGCTCTGAAGGGAGCAGATGTTTTATTTCCATGCAGCAAAGTTAGCCGCTGAAGGATTTCCAGCATTAAAGAGCTTGCTCACTCTGTCTTCATTACTTTGCCTAACCAGAGGTGTAAGACGATCATTTTAGCCTCGGTCCCTTCCACATAACATCACAGTGGACAAATTATAGCGGAAGATTTGTAAGAAGCAGCCTGTCAAAGTGTGTGCTGGTGTGTGCTGAAGGAGCCAGGCTGCGCTGAGCCTCGATCCCTGCCCTGTGCTCCTGGCCCCTGTTGCTTGCACGCGTTTTTTATAGCTGGATCCTAAATTACTGGGAACAACAGCCCTGGAGAATAAATCTTCAGCCCAGTGAGCTGAATGGTGCGTGCGCAAAGCAAATGAGATGTGCATATATATTAACTTGTTTCCCTGGCTCCCAGGGCTCGTTTTGGCAGAGGTAATAAGCACAGGTAAATCAATCTGCTAAGCGACTTGGGTGCTTCATCTCCCCTGGGTCTCAGCAGTGCTGGGGACCGAGCCCAGGTCTTATCCTGCATCCTTGCTGCTTGCAGGGTTTACACTGAGCCCTGTCTGGGGTGCAAGGAGGCTGGGATGCTGGTGAGGACCAGCCCCAGGGATAAGGACAGAAGCTGCCTGCCCAGGCACAGCTGCATGAGCAACCAGTGCTGCCAGACAAACAAATGAGCTCCTGCAAAGACATCAGCTCTCCCCTCATCTCCTGGCAGCTCCCCGTTCCTGGGGCTGGGAAGCACGCCCTCAACACGGTCCCAAACACCCACTTGGAAATGCCACTGCTCTGCCGCTGCCAGCTTCCCATCTGGTAAGAGCCAGCCCTAATTACAACAAAAGACAAGCAGCGGGAGCGGGTTCCATCGTTTTTCAGCAATGAAAATTATGGCCTCTCCCACAGAGCCTGCCATGGAGGTTGCAGGCTGTCCTCTCTCTCTTATGCTGAGCTTTGGTCTTGTTGCCACAGCTGAGACTGCTCAGACTAAGCTCAGCGTGTCAAGGAAAAGATAAAAGGTCAGCGATGGGTGTTTTTCATCATAAAGAGGAACCATTTTCTCCCCAGAGAGATTGTTGATATGGACGACAAAACGCGTGGACAGCTAGACTTGGATGCTTTACCCTCAGACTGAATCCCTTCCACTGTCTGTCACAGCCAAAATTTCCCCTCTCACACCCTGGTATTGTCCCTGGCTGAGGCAAAGCCTGTAGGAGCTGGGTCAAAGCCATTGCAGGGAACAGAAAAAAAATCTCCACTGATTTCCACTTGCCTCGTTCTCTGGGCTGAAGGATGCCAAAGCAGCCGTGGTTTCAAGAACACGTGAGCAATGCTGTGTTTAACTGTGTCAGAAAAATCCCTGGCACCTTGGCACAGGTGGCCCTATGGGGACCACCACTTGTGACAAAGCTGATGAGGTAAGAAACACAGAGAGGGATGTCTCTGAAGTCCTTGGAAGATGCCATTTCCAAGAGAAACACTGCCTCTACCCCTTCCTCCCTATCTCCATTTTTCATTTGGCATGGAGTTAACATAGCAAAGTTATGCATTTACCCTAATCTTAATGGGATGTTTTATGAGCAAAAGGCTACAAGAAAATAGTTGTTATCTATCTAGATAAAGTATTCACTCTTCCTCCCAGTTTGCTATGGTGGTGGGGGGAGAATTAAATGCTACAAAATTTTATGGATGAGATCTGTGCCCAGCTCAGTTTGATTCATTTCCTATTGCCTTCAGGCTAGTGAGGAGGAAGGCCAAGCGTTGTACCTCTTGTTCCATATTCAAGTTCTCTTCTAACAACAGATCTATGTGTCACCCCCCATCCCCAAGCCTCCTAAAAATGAGATTGCATTTTGCTCATTAACCCCAACAAACCACATTCTGCTTTGGCCACGAAAACTGGAGCTCTTGCTTTTGTGGTGCCAGAGCCCATGAGAAGCAGCAACACAAGAAGACAAGGTCAATAAAATGCACTTTTTATTCTGTATCAATGAAAATATAGCCACATGTAAATAAAGACGTGTGGAAAAAAAAAAAATCAAAGTTGATCCTCCCTGAAGAAGTACAGTTCATTGTGCTAAAACCCATAATCCTTTGGGTTAGAAACAGTTGTCTGCCAATGCTTTTAAAGTGACCCACGTTTTCCTTGACATTGAAATTCGGCAAAACAGAAAAGTGCAACGAGAAACTTGCTGCGGCTTCACCCAGTTTGGCCGACTGCCCGTGGAAGTGATGGGGCAGCCACGTCCCACACCTTCCTCCTCGGGCAGGGCAGCATCCGCTCCGTGTGGGCTGATGTGAGGTGTCCAGCAGGGAGGGAGATGGGCCTTCTTCCTTCATGCTGCTCGTGATCGCTGCACGGGTTTCAGATATGGTAGCAGAGGTGCATTCATTTTACAGCTATTCAGTTTTAGGTGCTTTAATATTTTTGTTTCTCTATTTTTTTTATAAGCTTTCTGCTGTCAAAATACAGTTCTTAATTGCTTTTGTAGAAATAATCCTGAAAGGCAGAGGCATTTAAAATCCCCCCAAATCCTCAGTATATTAACAACAGCAAAAAAGAGAGCTGGGCTGTTTAAAAGTCTCATCAGTAACATGAATGCTGTTTGCATTGGCTAGTGTACAAAGAGCAGCAAGTAGTAACAACAACAACAACAACAAAAACAAAAAAAAAAACAACAAATAATTATCTGAGCAATAACCTTTTCCCCCGATTTCTCCCTTGCAAAAAAAAAAAAGGAAGAGTTTTCCCAAAGTATTTCTCCCCTCAGTCCAGTGTCTGTGAATCACATACATTCAAAAGCTGCAGTTGCTCTGTAAAAGGAGGCTTTAAAGCCCGTGATGCCCCTCTGACTAATCCTCACTCAGAAGAAAGTCCTGCTAATTTGAACGGAGGCCTTCACACAAACCAGGGATTAGCATTGAAGGATGGCCCCACTGGGTGCCCAGGGGTGCTGAGTGAGTCAGTGAGCACTGGGCTGGCAATGCACAGGAAAAAAAAACACATCTTGGCCATGTGGCTGCATTTCAGCACAGGAGGAGATGGGGAAGGCAGGTTTTGGCTGGGATGGGCACTCAGCAGGGACCATGGGGTGCCTGGAGAGGCTGGGATGGTTTTTGGGTTCTGCCTTTTTCCCCACGCAGGTGAGTGGTGTAGCAGCTCCTGGCTCAGTTTAGTTCTCAGCTGTCATCCAAGGGGAGGGGGGAAGCCTACAGGAAAAGAAGCTAGAAAGAGAGTACAGCGTCTTGATGGTAGTGAGGTCCTCTGTGATGACAGTGGTTAGTTAGAAAAGTCTCCACCTGCCACCAAAGGGGAGAACAGCCTGAGCGAGCCTTACGTGGATGCTGTCACCAGACACCACTGGGGAGCTGGGGGTGCGCAGAGACAAAGGAACGTGCCCACCCCTCGTCCCCCTCTCCTCCCGGTACCTGTTCCCCAGATCTTTCTTCCTTTAAGAGCCTGGGATGACTAGTTGCCTAAACATGAGTGGGAACTCATAAGCATTTCAAAAGGATGGAGGAGGCAGGGGAGGAATCCTAAAATCTGTGCCAAAACTCCTGTGGCATCTCCTGGAACCGTGAATTCACCTTTCAAAGCCTGGTTTGGGGAGGGGGCCACACTTCATGAGGTCCTACCCCTGCCCTGCATGATGCTCTGCTCCACTCCAGGTGTGGCTGGACACGAGGAAACACACCAGGACCCAAAAATTGAGCACTTTGGACCGCTTTGAGCCAGCAGCGCTGGATACAAAGGGGGCTGGGCAGGATTCAAAGCCTCCCAGCACCTGGTGCACAACCTCCTGCCTTTGTCATCATCCCCCTCCGTGGCGGAAATAATAACTTTATTTTTATCTGGGCTTCTCCCCAGAGAGAGTTTGCACAGCTGATCTACATACCTGGCATGTGCGAGGCTATTTTAGACAGTCATGAATTTTGAGCAGTTAATTTGGATGGAGATTACTGACAGTTCAGACATCGAGAATTTGGATTCAAATATGAATTAATTAAAAAGTGCCCTTTCCCTGATCGGTTCAGCTGATTTTATGGCAATTTACCTAGCTGTCCCAAGCTTCAAACACATCCTCGCCATTTCTGCCTGCATTTGGCATGCAGCATTTTGTAGGGCATGGAAACTTGGACCTATTTCCATTTAGCAATGGCCTGAAATTAAAATGCTGGTACCAGCAGTTCTCGGTTTTCGGAAAGCTCAGCCCACACCACAACTCCCTGCCTCGGTGCTTCAAACCTGGCTTGGAGTTAGAGAAAGTAACAGAAAGATTTCCACTGACCTTAATAAGAATTCTTACATGGGATGCTTGAAGCCTGAAAATATTTACCTCCCAAATTAAGAGCACCATTTAGAACAGCTGCTGAGGCCACTTTGCTGAGCCACTGGGCCACTGGCTGGTATTTAAGCAGGACGTTAACAAATCAGCCCTGACTGCAGCTCCTATTAGCACATTATTTCTTCTGAACACAAATAGCAAAACAGATAATTATCTCATTAGATCTGCTGGGGCAGCATAACTTACTCAATCTTCTCATTGCTACAAGTTGACAGATAGCCCTATAATCAAGGCAAGAAAAAAAAAGAAAAGGGTCAAGGTAGGGAGGAGGGAAAAAGAAAGAAAGAAATAGAAAAAAAGGAGATCACGAGCAATATTTTTACTACTGGGATGTTTTCCTTAAAAATGTGGTGAATCCTCATCTCCACTGCACCCCTGTGAGCTGCAGGTTTCCTGCTGGCTCCCACCTCCCTTACGGGGCCACAGATTTCTTGAAGAACAAATAATCAACCACCAGTGACAAGCGAGGAAGGGAACAAACCTGCCTGTGAGAACCACCACGGTACCATCTGCAGGAACAGCTCTGAATCACCGTCAGACTAGCGGCAGGGGAAGTAGGTTGAGGTTATTTGTGGAATTTGTCTACGCTGGTAAAACAGGGCTAACTACTCCATTTGAGGAGTCGTTCTGTGTGCGAAATTTTCTGGGAAAGCTGATTAGCAGATTCTGCATGGCACAGCAACAAAGCCTCAGCTCCCCTCGTCTGAGTACAGGGATTTTATTGGGACAGTTGAAAGGTACATTTACAGAGTTGCTCTGCACTTTAACGCTAATGAGCTTTTTCATTGGTATCAATAAATTCTCCCGCTCGCATGTTTAGCGTTCCTTTGGCATGCTTTGCCAGATAAATCCTTTATTGTCTTTCTGGTAGCTTGCCCAATTCCCACAAGGCAGATTTTTGAAGCCCAAAACCTGCCTTATTGTGAGCTGCTGCCTCTCCCCCTCGATAAATTGAATTTACCACTTGATAGAATTATGCAGTTGGTGGCACTCGGCCCTTCTCTTAAGTCAAAAAACAAGGCTGGGGACCTACAGAGCGTCCACCAGCAGTAGCAAGAGCTGGAAGGAGCCTTCGCATCCTTGCACCCACAGTCCTTTCCTAAGAGCCACATCACGGAAGAGCAAAAATACAAAAATACACTTTTGCTCTTGGTTTCAGAAGGACATTCACACATTCACAGCATTTCAAACACTGATGTGCTGGTGATCCCAAAGCCATGAGATTTGAACATGCAGTGGTGTTTTTGGTATTCGAAGGACAGGTGTAAGCTACCCATTTAGGTGAGGTTTCAGATCTGTAATTTTTAAGTACCACCAAACAGAGCTTGTTTTAATGCCGGGTCTCCTAATTATACCAAAAAAAAAAAAAAAAAAAAAAAAAAAAAAGTAAGAAAAGAAAAAAGCAAAAGAAGCTGTGTCCAAACAACATTTGATGATACAAGTTAAGGCGGCAGTAATTAATCCTGCAGGGACACCAGAGGACTAATTAAAAGCAGAGCACAAATTTTGTTTTGCTTTAGAGAAAAGAAAAAAAAAAACACAACACAAAAACAAACACACTTTCCATGAGAGCTTGGGTAATACACCCAATTTACTAACCGAACTGTGACCCCGGATTAATGGTCCTGACAGCAGCCTTGAATGCTGCTGGATTCCCAGATATCATCCCAGAAGCACAGCGTATGGCACCACCACTCTTCTCCTCCCCCACCAGCTGGAGGAGCTGGATGCCAGCACAAAATATTTTTTTTTTCTCTAGGAAAACCAAGTGATGGCAGAGAGATGAGGTGCAACAACTCGGGAAATTCTTCTGAAACAGAGCCCAGGACAGGAAAGCGCCTGAGTGTCCTGGCGTAACGCACATGGAAATGTTGAGCAGAGCCCTAGGGTCTCCTGTGGGAAATTAAGAAGACTCTTACTAGTGCTATGGGGCACCAGTTCCAAGTGCCACTGGTGCTGAACTTCACCTAAGGTGTAATTGGAGGAGGAAAACAGAAAACAGTCACACATGGCAGATGCTGGATTGACTCTGCAGCTAATGTCTCATTTGAGTTTCTCTTATAATTAACAGAAAATAAAAAACACAAATGTTCTAGTCCTTGCTATCCTTATGGGACACTACAATATTCAAGATAGCACAGAAGAGCCAAAAATATATACATTAAAAAAAATAAAAATAAAATGTTTCTTTAATAAAATAATGCACTGAGACTGGTAGAAGGCTTGCCCTGGTGTTCCTGATTTATTTGGGGACTTGCTAATATGCCACCATTTGGAAAGAATTTTGTGAGTAACCCTGTGAGCCATCATGGACATGCAGGAGGTTAGAGTCTAAAAAATAGTTTTCCAGTTAAATCTAACAGGGCCAGGAGTGAACCTTTGAATGTGGCTGCAATATTACCCTAGGAAAACAGGGGCTGAGTCTGGGAGTGGGACTGGAGCAGCCTCCAGGGATGTGTGTGGGCCTAAAGATGCACCCAGACCCTGTGGACAAACCTAGCCTGCTTGAGCAATGGTGTCCACACACCGACAGTGAGAGGAGCAGGCTGAACCCTGAACCTGGAAGGGTAAGAACAACCCCCACATCCAGCTGCTTAGGAGAACCCCCCTTGCCACTGCCCTTCACACGTTCACTATAACCTTGGGTGTGCATCTCTGCCAGTGCAACACTGAAAACCAGCTCAAATGCTATTGATTTTTACGGCGTTGTCAGACACTGTAATCACCTTTCTCTGGGCTGGGGAAGAGGCTGGAAGAGGGAGAAGTTGTTGCTGATGTGTCTATGTTAGCCCACCGCTTCCAGAAACTGCATGGTCACTGAGACATTTTTCTCAGCCTTTGGCACCGAGTGTGGATGTTAGCTGATACCAGTGAAGGGCTTAATTCATTTATCTGCCACAGTTTTAGACTATGCCAAATTTCTCCGGTGTTTGCTTGATGAGCATCAGCTCTTACAAACATTCTTTAGCTTGAAAATTGTTAACACATTCCTCAGTATTTAAATCAAAAACCAGAAAATAACGAGACATAGCTAAGAACCTTCACATTTCACCTCCTGTTTGTGCGATTAAAACCTCCAGAAGCACCGGACAATACAACACCACAGCTCAGAAGAGACTTTTTGGCAATCCTGTGGTCCAAGCCCCTGCTCAAAGCAAGGCCAACATCAAGGACAGGTCCATTCACTGTGATGCTGCACAGTCCAGACAATGTTTGCCCCCTTCCAACAAGGCTCTGGCAAGCCTCCGCTGAATCCTCCACTTTCCCCTACTGTCATCTCTCTCTATATCCACATATAAACAAATTATGAACCGCAAATGGCAACTGTACATAGACTAGTAAATATTGACATCAGTGGAATTTTGCTACCTATTTTGGACCCTCGTTCTTCATGTCCTTTCTTCTCCCCTCCCGCTGCCCAGCTCAGAGCCAGGGCTTTGCTGCAGTCTGGGCAATCACCTGATGGCTGGTCATTCTCCGCCTTGGAAGCTCTCTGCTAAAACTTTGGAAGATCTCCACCACATTTTTCCCTTCGTTGGACATTGCCAAGCCTTGGCCTCTTTCCACAGCATGACACAGCTCAGCTATGAGACTCTTGACATCCTTGATGTCCCATAACAGCCAAACATCCCAAATAGGTGGCAGCCTTTCACTGTCCCAAAGTTGACGGGTGATTCCTATCCATGCCTTGCCATTGTGCAAGAGCATCATGGTTGCCATATACTTGTGAAAGCGGGCCATCCTGGACTACCGTGCCATGGCATTGGGGTAAAAAGTTAAAAATCTGGTCATCACAGGCCAAGAACTGAGCATCTCAGTGTCCTTAGGGAGCTGTCTTAAGCAGTTTAAGAGTTGCACACTTTGTTTCGGGCTGCGTGCTTAAAAATTTTAATCTTCCCTATGCTGGTCACTCCTGTAGAAAGTGTTCTTGTTCTGGGAAGACAGTAAGCAGTCCTGTTTCGGGGCACCTTTTTATACAAGCAGGATCAGGCTTGAGTTATGGGTTGGATTCACTTCACTTACCCTCCAGAAGTCTACAAATCAAGTGTCTAATCTAAAGTCGTTAGTCTACAATAAATGATGAGAGACTGACACGTCCAGAGCACGATTTATCCCATCTGCCTGAAACACCTGCCTTAAATGAGCCAACTCTGAGTCCCCATTCCAAACGAGCAGGTAAATACACACAAGATGTGTGTACACATCCTTCGCAGGCAGGCAGAAATATGTAGTCTGCCACTACTTGGTCTGAATTGAATCTGCTCTGGGCCTGATAACATACTGTCATGTCACTGGGGTGGCTGAGCCCAACCTAATACAAAGTCCTTTTTATAGGGCTTTTAATTATGGCTAATTGACGTATTCATGGAGGACGGCCAGATACAGAGTTGGTGTACACCAACAGTCTCAGACTGTGGGCCAAGCAAGCTTACATCTCCAAGCAGAAAATCATGAAACACACTTATCTTTACAGACGATGGATAGAAAAGTTTGTGAGAATATTGCCCCAGATGCCTTGCTCCACCTGCCTTGCAACAAAAGGCTGATTAACATAACATAATAAATTAATTTAATATATTTATTATGGCCTGGGCAAGCCCTTTTTGAATGGCTGCATCATTTGAGTGTTCAAAATCAATATCTGCCTTCTTGTCCCACAGTGAAACACAAGGTCAATTTTCTGTACGACTAAATGCACCCTCAGGAAGGATGATTTTATTTTGTTTGTCATTTGTTAAGTATCACAAAGCTGATCTTTGTACAATATCTTGATGTCAGTAAAAAAATGCCTTGCTTTTCTGCCAAAAGTAATGTGGACTTCTTGTCTCCATCCAGCAATCTGCTTTAAGAATTAGCTTCACTTTGAAATATACTATAGCATATTAAAAACAATGAAAACATTTAGAGGTACTGTTAGCTGCTTGAAAAAAAATGGCGGTGGAAATTAGAAAGACTGTTCTCAGATGTGGAAATCCAGCTTGATCAAACCTTTCTTCCCCATGGGCTCCACAGGAATGTGCTGCTCTGGCAGCACAGACACAGGTGAAGGACTGGGGCCATCTGGGAAAACTGACAGTGTCAACTTTTCTATTTCCATCCTTAAAGTTCCTGAAGGAAATCAGTGTAGATACAGAAGTGCCAAGAAAAATGTAAACTACCACTGTTTGATACCCACAGCTCTGGTTGCAGCTCAGCATTGGAGACTCACGGAGCGCAGGCTACCACGAAGAGATGCTTTTCTCCAAAAGAACCCCACTTCTCTAACAAGTATGTCAGCAGCAAGATTATAAAGCACTACAGATCCTATAGACCTGAAGATACTGAAGATATGTGTACACAGAGACGCTCTTGTTACAAAAAAAAAAAAAAAAAAAAAAAAAAAAAAAAAAAAAAAAGTTGAATAAAGCCTTTAGATACAGCCTGTTAAAAACTATGATAACATCTGTTAAAACTCTCTTCTCTAGCAAAATGGCATTTGAATGCATTTTTGTTTTAAACAGGTATCACTTTGATGCCATCTCGCTTACAAAAAAATATTTATTTTAACAAACAATCATCTGTCCAGTTCTGACATCCAAAAAGATAGGTTTGGGTTTTCTAAATGCTCAAAATCCAAGTAAAAAAGCATCAAGTCACCGTGGTATATCCCATGTCCTCCTCCTCACTCACAAATTGCATATGAAAACTTTGGCTTTTTTTTTTTTTCCCTTCAGTTCAGGATGTCTTTTCCCCAAAAAGCCTCCAAGCTATTTCGTAATCACAATATCTGTTTTCTGACCCGTGCAAATGATGATGTCTGCTTTGCGGTCTCAGTTACTTCCAGAGTGACTGCCCGTGGCTTGCAAATAGTGCAACATTATTTCTGCAGCTGCCAGTTCTCTAAAATTGTCCTGGAATCCAAAATACACCTTAAGGTCCAATATGTTCATCAGATCCAAGCTTCAGTTCACACCTATGTAACAGGGTTGCTTCCTGCACGGTGGTAAGATGAAGATTGAATTTGGAGCTAGCAATGAGCCCAAACTTCAGTGCCAGCAACACCACGTCCCTACAGTTGTGCTACTTCTGCAGAACAGGGGAAAGAAAAGTTGGCAAAGCTTAAGTTTGTCACTTCCAAAGTCAGCTCTGCTCTAACACCTGTCCCGTGGCAAAGACAGAAAGATGGAAAACAGGACTTACAAATGCAAAATCAGAAGAACTGAGGGATATTTCCCTTCTATATCTTCACTAAAATAGTTATTTTTTTCAGCTATTATCCTGAAGTGCTGTTCTATCTCATATAGGTAATATTACACAAAAATGCTATTCAAGGTAGTTTAGTTCGCTTGCTCCGGAAAGTGTTTAATTTTCTGTCCACATTTTATTTCTATCTGTATCTTGTCCAGAAAGATAAAATCCACTTGTGTGTGGGTAAAATGCTTTGAACACACAGCGCACAAGGTAAGTGCTACGACCACGTTACCAGAGGTGGCAGGAACATCTGTCGTGGCACGCAGCTCCTAAGGGAAAGGGAAGCATGCAGCTGAGAGCTCCGTCCCCGCAGCACATAACTGCTTCAGTGCTGGCTCAGCTCGAAGAGGTGCATTTGTTCCCCTATTGCACTTACAGCTGTGGGTGGTTGCTTTCAGTCAAGCCTGAACCGCACCACGAGGACTCCTGCTTCTTTGACAGAGAAGGATTGCCCCAGCCGGCAGCACGCTTGATCGCATCATGCACAGCCACGAGGACAGGGGAAAGCTGTGAGTGCCCTGGCAACAACTCCATGAAACAACGTGTAATGTAATTTCGGAGGCAAAGCGCTTCAGAATTGTACAAGCCAAATTTTCAGAGCAGTAGCCACCAGAGTTGATCGTGCAAATTGGGCCTCCAGCTGCACCCCCAGCACACAGAGGCAAGGGGAGCCCATCTGCAGTGCAAGTTTATCGTGTTTGTTTGCAAGACACCATCCCAGTGATCCCACTGCTGCCTGGTGCCAGGCCCCAGCTGGTCCCACTGACCTTGCGAGGGACAACACCAGCATCAAGCAGCACCAGGACCAGCAAGCCTGGAAATGCTGTTTGTTTCATGAACTTGCTATTTTACATTATTTAGAGCTTTTAGCCAGTACACATTTTAACCAGTACAGTTGCACTTGAACCGCAATAAATGTTCTGGACTTGAATAATTTGCCAGGTCAGATGAATCCTGTTACATGTTCTCACATTGTAAGGTGGCACAAAGTTACACCTGACCAGCAAGGTGAAGCTAAACAGAGATCCCTTTGCATGCCATGCAGTTCTATCTAGAATTAACATCAGTCACAGAGAAAGAAATAAAGAAAGTCCTTCACAAAGGCAGAGGAATGCCATTAAGGCTAAAACTGTCTAACAGTCACCCCACCACCCACCTGGCTCTTTGCAGCACCACCTCATGGCACAGTCCTGCACCAAGGAACTTCACCAACCCCAGCCCAGAGAGCCTGCAGGGCTCAGCAATTGACTGGGCAGAGGGTTGAGCTGCTAGTGTCTGAGCCAGCGACCCGAGACAGGCAAGAACAGTCAAATCTTCAAAACTTGGCACTTAATTTATACCCACAAGGTCCATGCATACTCCAGCAGCCTGCAGCAACCCTGCGACTCCTTAACCCTACAACCTCCGACTCTTTCAGAGTCCCGGGGTAGGGTTTAGAGCAGGACCCTGAAGGTTTTGCAGTTCTGCAGTTTGTCCCTGCAGACCACAGCAGGGCTGCGTGCTTGCAGATTTGTATTCCTGTCAGAAGAACAGCTGCAAAGCACAGCTGCCTAATTTGACAGCGGCAACTGCAGCTGCAGAAAGCTATAATGAGCAGGCAGCCTCACCGCCCGTCTTTGGGAAGAGTTGTCCCTTTCGGTGACTTTTACTCTTATTTTTTCGCCTATAATTTCCTGGAGAAAGGGACTGGAAGAAAGGCAGAAATGGGCCCAAAAGGAACAGCAAATTGGAAAGATCACTGTTTTCCCTCCATGAACTGACAGAACAGAAGAAATGACTTCTTTGGCTTTCTTGTGATCTTTTGGGAGTTTACGGGATTGGATTTCACAGTAGGAAATACAATCACCCTAAGATGCAGGTTACTAATTGCCACTACTACAAATGTTGCTGTTTTTGTTGTTGTTTGATTTTTATTTTTTACTTTTTGGTTTCTCAGGAATTTTTTTAGTGTAGCTTAGTTTCCTAATATGAAGTGAAATGTCTGGCATTGATGTCTGGTAAAGATGCCCACTAATTATAAACATCTGTTCTGTTTACCTGATTGATAGCAATGCCTTGTTGTACAAATATGTTTTACTCGAGGCACTTTTGAAGACATGGGACCTTGATGCCAGAGGCCACTGAAGTGTGGTGGGGATATCCTTCTCTGTAGGAGCCATTGAACTCTGCTGTGCCAGCCTCCAGCTGTACCAGCATTGACTCTGAAGCCACAATGGCCATTTCTGCCATGAGAAATGTGTGTCTGGATTCTCACTCGCTGCAAATGGAGAAGTAAATAACCCACCACACTCAAGTGCAGGCCCAGGCAGAATCCAAAATCTCAGCTTCCAAGAACAGAAGAATCAGGGGCCTATGCAAAAGCCCGTCTTGCTGCAGCCCTGCACAGCCATCGTGAGGGGTGATGCACCAGCCTAGCTGGTGGAAATAGGAACATGGTTCAGGAGGGGGAGATGCTGATGGGAGCCAGCCAAGAAGAGGACCAGAGCACCCGACACAGACCTCATGTGCCCAACAACTGGTTGTGTGGGCACTGCAAGCTGGCACTTGGATCACAACACCCCAGCCACTAGAACCTTCAAATGCCATGGCAAGAGCAGCAGGCAGCTCCCGAGGATGGACTTCATCTCCACAAAACACTCTCCCACCCAAACATCGCCGTTGAATGCCTCAGGCTAAAGGGAAATTCACCATCACCAACTTCACATCCTGACTGGTAATTTTCTCTTTCTCAAAGGTAGTTTCAGACTGATAAACAGCCTCAGAAAAGAGTGGAGGGGGATTAACTGCAGCCTTTTAACTTCAGGCTTCCAAATCTGCTCACACGGCTCCTGAGGAGCTGAAGCACAATTGCTCTCTCCCTTGCTCAGATCTCGTGCAAAGTTTTTCTGCCAGGGGCAACGGGGAGGGGACAGCCAGAGAGCAACCTCTGCTCTGCAAAAAACGGGACATCCTAATGAAGATACTGACAGAAGCGGACACTGTCGCTAAGTGCTGCAAAGAGATTCTGCATAATGTCACGCTAACAGTTCAGTAAAAATGTCATCCGTAAAAAGGAGGCTTTCGAGAAAGGCATTACCCCCAAATACACAGCGCGTGCAGCTGAGAGATGTTCTGTTTGTTTCATTTCCTTACATAAATCACTGCTACTATGTCTTACTTATGATGTTAAAAGAGCAGGAGGATACTCGAAATAAAAGGCTGTGCATGCACAACACCCACACGAATCAATTCCAGTGATCTTACCCCAGCACCCGACACGGTGCCCTTCCCTGGCGACTGAGCTGAGCCCTCCCTTCAAGAGGAGTGGGGGAATTTATCACCAAATATACAGTATATTGTAATGGAATGATACAAGGAAACAGTACTACTTGGAGTCTGAACGTGTTGGCCACGTCGTGTTAACCTACTGTCTAACTCGGCAGAAAAGACAGTGAGGAAGTAAAAGCTCAATTCACCCAGCCTGAGATCAAAACTGTCATGGCAATATTGGCAGGTTAGACCCTGATTCTTTAAATAGTACATTGCCTTTGTTAAACAAAAGTCATTCTTTTATTACATAATAGAGATTATAAATAAATGTAAAGTGTGCATGCAGTCAACTGCATATTATACAAGCAATATCTATGTTAATAATTGTTTTCTTTGGCAGGCCAGAATCCAGCTGGACATGCAAATATTTACATATCAAAATCCTTGGTGTGTTCAAGTCATATTGGATGCAAGTGAAAATATATATGTATATATATTTACCTTATACACACACATATATATGTATAAAGGTATATATACACCTCTGCATATATACTGTATACATATATACACATAGGTATATGCTAAAAGTGGATTTCATCTTTTTCTGATTCAGGTGATGCAGGCCTTGAAACGCTAAAAATATCCTGGCAGGGTATCTGGGGGGGCCGCTGGGGTGATAAATGAGACGTGGGGGAAGAGACCTGGGGTACGTTCTTTTCAGACAATATTTTTAAAATTTCTGCCACCTGCTTCTCAAGGGCAGCCATCCTGCTGCTTAGCAGCTGGATATCTTCTTTGAGTTCGTGCTTGACTTCCTGCAGCGTGGTTTGTAAGGCCTGCTCAGGAATAGGGTAGAAAGGATGCCTAGCATCAGCCTGAATGGGGCTGTGCTCCAGGGGGCTGCGAGTCTCACCGGCTTTATCCAAGCGAAGGTCACTTTTTGTTATTCCACTGTCACAAGAGTCTGTTTTCCTCAGTGGGTTTTTATTTACACCGTTCTCCGAGTCGTTGCACTTGGGGTCCTCCGAGAGCAGCCCCATCGACTCAGCCTTTGTGACGTTGTTCCAGTCTTCCTTCTTCTCCTCATGGGTCCCCATCGTGTTCTTCAGCCGAAGCCACCCTTTCCCATTCCCGTTTTTCATCCGCATGGGGCTGTTCACTTTGAGACATTTCTGGTCTCCATTTCCATTGGGCTTGAGCTCCATCGCATCCCTGTTGTTCTGCTTCACAGCCTCGCTGGTTTTCACATAAGCCAGGGACGTCTGGATGGGGGTGATCTGAGACACGGTGACCACACTGGTGCCTGTGATGGAGGCCCCATTCTGCACACTCCGGCTTTCCACTTGAAGCTGGTTCCTTTCTGGATCGATGTGGGTTGAGCCTTGATTACGCATCTCCTTTTGCTGTTTGAATTTCTGGAAGAGTTTCCGCACGGGGTGGTCCACAGGGATGCTCAGCGTCACCTCGTTCTTCTGGCGCAGGCGCTCCTCTTCCTCCTTCTTGACATCGCTGATTTTCCGGAAGATGATCTAAGGGGGATAAATCCAAAACAGTCAATCACAGGAAATCAAATGCAACAGTATGGCAAATGTTACTGGAAGATGGCGAAACAGAAAGATCCCTAGGGGTAATCAGGCATTTCTCCTTCCTCTCTGTCTCAATTTCTTACAATGAATTCAAATGAAGCCGATCAAAGCATTGTGACCTCTGATATATGCCACTGCATAAGCGGTGTACATACACATATGCATATGTTCTTAAAGGTATAGATTTAAAGTGTTTTTTACCTGTGTTTTTGATGCAGAAGACATGGCCCTGAAGAACTAAAATTACCCTGACAATGCCAGAAAGAAAGAAACTGAACAAAGAGAAGAAAGCAAGCGAGCAAGAACCCAAATAGAGTGATACGCAGCGATACGCACCTACCCATTACTCACACTCATAGCTGCTCCTTTGCTGTCTTTAGTACAGATCAAAATGAAACAGCAATTCAGCAGAGACTGCATGGCCGTAAGTTTAACTCAATGCACGCAGCCTTCCAGAGGCAGAAAATCCAAATGTGTGGACTACTTTTTAGCTCTGCTTATTGTTGTAGTGGTGGCTGGAAGGTGCAATTACGTTCCCCATGTGCCGTGTCGTGTGCCTTCACACAGCAGCACAACAGCTTTTATGTCTAATATGTGGAGGAAGGCACTTGGTGCTGCTTCTATTTCACCCTTCAGAATCTCTCTGTAGCAAAAGGAAAAAAGGAATCCGAGCCTCGAGCTGTGGAAGGATCTGCAGAATTAAAACCTTTCTGTTGATTTTATGCATGTTACTCCCAAATAATCTTTGGTCCTTTTTTACAAAAAGTTTTGTTCTGTTTTCTTAAATATGGGACTGAGGCAGGATAGGGAAACTCTCTGTCTCTCTAGCTGATGGTACTAAATTGAAAAGGAGCACATGGTAAGATGCAAATATGGGCTGTATAGGGACAGTGTTGGTACAAAAGTAAAAGAAAGCCACTGCGATACACAAACAAAACACTGTGACAGTGAGATGTGGATTTTGAAGTATCCGTTTGAGTACCCATATTTCAGTATCGATTTTCTTTAAGAGAGGCTTCTCACACCTGTCCACATTTGCAAAGAAATAGTTGCTTTCAAGTCTCACATCTTCAGAAGCAGGCAGAGGACTGTGGCTACATCTCCTTCCCCGCATGAATCTGGGATGAGCTGGACTTCAAAGCTTCATTAGAGAGCTTTCAAATGCCCTAAGTAATATTCTTGTGCGCTGCTGATAGATTCAGCTGCTTATAATAATTTTGAAAGTTAACATGTTTATTAGAAGCCCAGTTAAAAAAAAAAAAAAAAAAGCAGGGAAACATGGAAGATACTTTCATCTGACTCTCTGACCTAGATGCAGCAACACATACACTCATTTGGCAGCTCCTCTTCATTAGTGCCTACCCTCATGGAGCAGCTCTCTCGGGCAAGCCACAGGGGACAACGAAGAAATGCAAGAGAAGTTGCCCTTGATTTGAAAAAGTAAGTGATTAGATTGTGTTGAAGCCACATTTTCTAAATGAAGGGTTGGAAGGTGGGTTGTGTTGCTTTGTTTGTGCCTTTCTCTCCCTGGCAGGCAGCGTGGCACCTCTGGCAAGTGACAAGGCTGTGTCCCCAAGCTGTGTCCTGGGGAAGATGCTCGGTTTCCCTGCTTCTCTCTCATCCTACTGTGCTCCTCCATGCCAGGCCAACATGCTTGGGGCCTTGGAAACATCTGGGGTGGGGAAAACTTCCTCTGTGCAATTTTTCCCTGCTCTTAGGCCGTGGCCGTGTTTCATACTTTGAGCAACCTCCTCTCCCCAGACAGCTTGTGCCCAGCTGGAGGTGGCTGGGGATGCTGCAGGGCTGGCGGCTGCCTGCAGCCTGGCCATGCTCCCATGTCCCACACAGAAGTGAATACGTGGTCAGGAGAGCATTGAGGTAACTCCAACAACTTCTACACTGCCAGCTGTCTGTAAAGACCAGAGTGATAACAACAAAACCCACAGCAGTGGTTTTTAATTTCCTCTCAAAACACCTGCATTTCACTGGAAACTCTCCTCATCTCCCTTTCTTTTCCCCCAGCCTACTCTTGTTTTTTTATTTCTCCCCTTCCTCCTCTCTGTTCAAAACGTCTCTATCCAGAGGCTATCTCCCTGCACAGAATATAATTGCCCGTGACTGCTGCTGCTGCCTTCTGCAAAAGAAAAGCCAAGGCTTTGCTAATTTGACACAGTCTGTACTTCACACTCCTGAAGTGGGCCCTGCTGAAAGCCAGGAAATTGCTGCGTTTTTCTGTGCCAGAGCCTCACCCCAGAACCTCTGAGCTGGATGTCACTCGGATTAGCTGAGCCCAGAGGCATTGGGGTCCACAGCCTGGCGCTGCAGCCCCTCAGCACAGGGGAAGCAAAATGCATTCATGTCGTGGGGACAGGTGGCCGAGGTGACATCCGGCTGTCACCTCTTTCAGCCTCTTTTAGGACCAAGGGGGGAGCCTGGTAGAGCTCTTTGGTAAACCTTTTCTTCTTTCTCTGTTTGTGATAGCAAGTGCTACACCCTGGAATGATACCAGCAGCCCCTCTGAAGAAGCAAGCCTGCTGAACTCTGCAGCAGCACAGGGACTGGGTGATCCTGGGGTTTGCTGGGACTCGTGAGCTCAGGACTGACCTCACTGGAGCTGTATTTCCAATGCAGACATCTTTTAAAGGCAGCAGTTGCTGGTGGATTCACAGCACCCAGCTCCCCCTCAGCTTTCTGATGAAAACTGGATGTGTTCATAGGCGACTGCTATTTGCTTTTTCACTCTGAAATGCATTAACAGGCTGACCATATCTCTCCGTATTTGGACTGGATATAAGGCAGACAGTTTTTACAGTGACGGTGGTGAGACCCTGGAACAGGTCACCCAGAGAAGTTGTGAATGCCCCATCAGTGAAAGAGCTCAGTCAGGTAGGACGGGGCTTTGAGCAACCCGATCTAGGGAAAGATGTCCCTGCTCAAGCTGGGGGTACTGGACTAGATGATCTTTAAGGGTCCCTCCCAGCCCAAGCCATCCCATGATTCTATGATTCCACGGTCCCAGCAGACAGTGAGAGATTACAGCACGTTGGTGACCAGGGACTTGGCCCTCCTCCATTTGCTGAACCACTCTGTCACCAGGAGGAAACCACTTCACTCCTGAGTCACCCCATGGAGACTGTCCCTATTCCAGGATGTCCACCCCTACTGAAGGGATTGCCAAGCCTAGCACAGCAGAAATCCAGTCTTAGTCAGGACTACTCGATATCAATATCATTAGAATATGTACAAGTAAAAGAAAAGAAAGTTCTGCTTACACAGGCAAAGAACTGGGAAAAAAGCTAGGATCTGAATTCTAGCAGTGATAGTTATTCTGCACTACATTTTTCCATATTGAGGACTGTTTTCTTGTGGATGGATTTAATCCACTTCCACAGTGGTTTAACTGAAGCCAGATTAGGATTAAATGTGTCTACACAGAGCCTTATTATATTAATTGTCTAATAACTATTGGTGGCTATTTTTCTCTATAAATAAGCCCAGAAAAACACCTCCTGCAATCTGACATTTCTCAGTGATTTGAGTGAGACTTATTTTCAAATTTTTAATTGGATGAGCTATTTCAGTTGTCCCTGACCCTTTTCAGCGAGGTTACACATAGGCCTGTCGAAACATATAACCTGGGAACAGACACAAACCCCAAAGGAATTAGTCAGAAGAAACTGAATTAACTGTGAGCAGAGAACATCTCAAGGAGTAAAGAGCCACACTTGGGTCTCCTGGCAAGGGCTAAATTCATTAATGTGACAGGGATTCAGTGTAAAACTTCATTTCCTTTACGGATGGGATTGCGAAAGACCGCCCCAATGCATCACAAATCCTGTCCCTTGAGACTAGGTTCCTGTTTTTCTTTCTTTTAATGTATTTGTTTGAGGAGGGAGGGGAATGGGGATGACATTAGTTATTGAGCTGCCAAAGGTTAAGTAAAAGTTAACTAATGGTCGGCCCTGGGAACTGCAGTGGTTGAGGAACCTATGAGGCAGGCAGAGAGGAGACAATGGTGACCTGAGATTCTCAGTTTGATCTTAATCCCAATCTCCCTTCCCTGCACACCACAATGAGAAGTAACTCACCGTGTTGGTGACCCCAACCCATCGTCAGTTCCAAAGGGGCACCTTAGCAGATGTCAGAAAGCTGAAGCAATGGGCATGTTCCTGCTGGAGCCGTTCCCATGGGGTGCCAATTTGTATACGTGCAGAGGTGGGCAGCAGCAATGAGAGGCTGGGCAGCCAGCTTAATGCTGCCTCATCCTGATCTACTGCAGAATTAATTGGTAAACCTGTGTCTTTTTCAGATGTTTTGAAAGGCACCTGTCTTCAGTTGCCTTTTTTGTACCGCTAATTCAAAAATCCTCCCTCTACAACCTTGTTCAATTTGCAAAGACCTCTTAGTAAGTCAGCCCAAGGACAAATTAATTAAAGTACGTGAATTAATTAATGTTGAAGAATTACAGTAAGTTCATAAAAGTGGCACATGTTTGAGTACAGATCATTGTGTCCCATTCCTAGAAGGTCCCACTGCTGCTGTTAGTGGTGTACATACATTCGTCCTCATAGAAACCTGCACAAAAGGGCACAGTTGTGATGGTGATGAACATAGCCGGTGTGCACTGAGGGAAGGAGAGGGGAAGCCTCATGAAGCTATCAATGTAAAGATTTTCCCAGTGACTAATAAACACTGGGTGCCCAGACTGATGCATCCTACAAAGGTACCTGATTGGGAAGAGAGTTCAAAGTCCTGCAGCAAGGGGACACCTTGTCCCGTGAGAACTGGCCTGACTCGGCTCCAGAAACTGAAACTCAAAGATGACACCACATTTCAGCACCCCACAGCTACATATGGCCATGAAAAGCAGGATGGAGAGCCCCGCCATTCAGCTGCATTGGTGCTGCAGTCATTAATGGGCAGGATGAGGTGGGTGCTGGTCACCACTGAAATATCTCTTCCAGAGGTAACTATCCTGTCTGTATTTAATGTCTTGTAGAAGTCCTCCCATCTGGTAACTCACAACCCAATGTGTTTATCTGGAACACTCTGATTTTATTCTTATTTAACACAAGAGCAACCTGGAAGGCACTTTAATTCAATATTGTGGCCCTGGTGACAATTCACTGTGCCCCTCCCCTGCAGCACTGAAAATCAGATCAGTGAAATGATCCAGATTAATAAATTAGAAGAAATAAATAGGGCTCTTTGTAACCCGGACCATGCCAGCGATCCACCTGACAGCACAGCTCCAGACCTGAACTGGAAAATGCAGCAGCAGAGGGAATGTGCGGTGTGAGTAAGAGGGAACTTTCCAAGATAGCTTCAGCAATGCAGACTGTATTACAGAAAAACACCCATTTTTTGACCACACTGAAGAGCTCAAGGCTTGCTTGCAGCTGGCTCGAGATAATTCAGAAGTCCCCATTTCCCACTCTGTGTCCCCCTCCTCTCCTCCAGAACATGGTAGCTACAAGACCAAACCTTGGCAGTGAGCAGGGTGCCTCACCCTTCTTTCTGAGATGGTCAGCTCAAAAACTGAAGGTAAAATCATGGAAGGTAGTTACAAGACAATATTACCCCTTCCTTCAAAATCGTAATTGTATTTTATATTACGTTCCCAACATAGAAACATGTATTTCTGTGTATTAACAGCCAAACTAAGATATCCGTGCAACACAGTAAAGCCTGTTTTAAAACGTATATCACTTGCCCTTTCTGTATGCAAGCACCACAATAAGCCCTGTGCCCTCCCACAGGGCGATCCCACTTGGCAGGAGCTGCATGCTGAGATCATACAGGAATGCGAGCACAGCCAGGTGATCCCCACTGACCAGCCACTCCTGAACGCACCGCAGAACAGCTGAGATCTGCTTGATTTTTCCTTAATGGAAGCAGTAATTTAGATCTCTTCTTCTTTACCCAGCAACCAATTTTTTTTTTTTAGGAATTTAATTATCCTTGAGATTTCCTCCATCTCACAAGCTTAGCTGAAGTGGGCAAATGGAATTGAAAGTTCTTGATGATACAACCAATAACAGACAAATACCGCAATCACGTATACCTCATTTTCTTTGGGAACAACGGTAAAAAAAAAAAAAAAAGGCAACAAATACAATTGAAAATAATACAAATGAATGCTTAATTCATGCCTAAACCGATCAACATAAAACAAACTTTTGCAAAGATGTTTGAAAAAAAAAACAACACTATTCATTTTCACATCTTGGAGTGCATCGTAGAACAGTAATTGCCATTTTTTCTCATGCTAACAAGGGAGGCGAATTTGTGTCAGCCCTAGGATTTGGACATGAGATAACCTAATCCATGCTGTGCTCAGACAACTGTGCTATTTTCCTGCTTCTAAGAACAAAGCACAAAACACACCCAGCTTCCAGAGCACAGACCCTCAGACCGGGGTTCACCTAACAAAGCCAGTGTCTGCGACTGGACTCATCCTCTGGCAGCCACGCACAGCCTAGGGAAAGAAAACTTGGAGGCTGTGAGTCATTTCACCTGCAGCTTGCTGCTAAAACAGGTCAGACACGCTGTACCCTGAAATGCCTGTTTGTCTTCCGTGTCTAAAAAGGGAGCTTTGTCCAAGTCACTTGGATCCAGACACCTTCCGTGTGATGCTGGGTAAGAAGTATCTGAACCCCTGCCTCTAGCAGTGCAAATGTCAGGGTTCGGAGCAGGCTTTTCAGAAAGCTTTCCTTTAAAGCTTTTGTGTGTGTGTGTGTGTGCATTTTACCCTTCATCTGATGCTATTTTTATTCCCTCCAGCATGCTGGGGTATTGCCAGTTCCCAGCCAGGATACATTCCCCACCCAGCCCCAGCCACCAGCCAGTCCTTCCAGATAAGCACCATTATTTTAAAAGCTGCAGAAGGAAGATGAGCGATGACTGCACAGAGGACCATGCCAGGCTGGCAGGTCAAAAAGCAAAGTTTTTTAAACCTTGGCAGGTCACAGAGAACACGATACACTGTTGATACTTACAGGGTAAAAATTTCTTAAAATTATTTTTTCAGAAATTAAATATATTTTTTAATGTAACTTTTTAAGAAGGTTTTTTTTTTCCTTTTATTTTACATGAACTTACATTTTAAAAGTTTAACTCTTGAAAGAAGGGAAAGATATGAATACACGTGAAATAACCTAGCGTGAGTCTTTCTGTTTGTAATTCAACAGAAACCGGACCCCTGGGCTCACAGAGCTGTGAAACGCAGCTGTGTGATAGAAGACCATGGGCCTTCTGTATTTGTCCTTCATCTGAAAGTCTGGCCTGTGAGCCACAGATCAAGCCAGAGAAACCTGAACAGGCAGTGTCAATTCAATCCTTCCTTTGGGAAGGATGCAAAAACTGCTGGAACGCACTGTGGATGGATTCACTTTCTGGTCTGGTTCTCTGCCTTGAAAACCTATTTCATTGCAGGCTTCCTACCTTTCCAAAACAGAGAGGTCAATGGCAGCATTGCCCACAAGATGCATTGTTGGCTCTTAACACCAGGGTGGACTTTGGAGCAATGCCTCCTCCTAGGTCAAGGCAAAGCAAGGAGGTTTGAGCAGACAGCCCCGATGGGAAGACCGAGCCAGCAAGGCCAGCTAACACCAGCAAAGAGCCAGCAAGGAGCACTGGCACCAATCCATCTTCCATCAACAGCTTTTGGGTATGGCTTGTGCATGAGAACAGCCTCTCACCGTGGTGTCCTGTGCTGGCCAGAGTCTCTGCAACCAAGAAGCATGGCCAGAAACTCTCTGCTGAGGCTGACAGTGATGAGAAACCTGGCAGAAAGGGAGGGCAGCAGAAGCTGGAATAAGCGAGAGCAAGCAGAGATCAAAGCCAGAGCACCTCTTTCTAAATGTAAACTGCATTTAGGATGCTTCACCTAATTTACTCCTGTAAATCTCCCTGTCCTCTTAGCTCACTTTATTAATCTGCACTCCGACCGAGGCTGCAGAATGGATGGCCTGAAATGATGGCTTTATTGTTCTGCTCTATACACTCCTCAGACAGATAGCTTTACTTTGATGTGAAACTCAGCCTCAAAAACAAATTGCTCTAACAACGGTTTTAATTGCTATGCAGTAAATTCTCCTTAATCCTCCTGTCCCAGGAACTGCTTTTTGTTAAACCGCTGCTCCATCTGCATGTGGGAAAGGAATCACTGTCTTTGGCTGTGCAGTGAAAATGACTGACTGCTGAGCAATTAGTTAATCTCTGGGATAGGAACGTTTCACTAAACAGTCTTTCATGCTGGATTTTGGAGGAAAAGAAGATTTCTGTAGGTTGGTCTACTGGCTGCTTGAAAGAAACAGTAAATAATAACCCTTCTGCAAATTTCTATTGATCTTGACTTCAGAGATACGGCAGCATGCAAAAGCAAAAGCTTGCTACCAAGCACATTTTAATTTTCCTATGGAGAAACTGAATTCTCGTTTCCTCATAACTGATTATTGAATTGACTTGTAAGAGAGGTGAATATTTCCAATACAAATGACAAAGTGATGTCATTTCAGGGCAAGAAGAATTATTTCTGTGAAGCTGAAAAAACCCTTTCAAGGGAAATTTAATCACATTTTATGGGCAAGAAAAAGGTTGATCCTTTCATCATTACTTAATATAGATCTGTGTTCCCCAAGCTGCTGATCTGAAAAAAAAAAAAAAAAAAAGCTGGTCATGTAGAAAGGGAGAGACTCTTCAGAAGAACCCCAAAACAGCCATTTAGCAATTCTCCGGAGCCCAGAACTTCCATCCCCTCGCTACTGCTTGCTCCGTGCTTTAGAGATTGAATATTGTAGGTCAAATTTTAATCTGGTTCCATTTTGTGTTCGCAATCAATTTGCACAGTACCCAACTACTCTTGCAGAGAGACATCTGTGCATGCTGACAGTCAATTAGGCTGATCTGCATTTGCAAACGAGCATGCATATTAAAAAGAGAATGGTTGAGAGTTCGCCCCATCTATTTCATATGGATCTGAAGTCATCCAGCTTTACTTCTCAAGTCTGGATTGAAAAAGGAAGAGGAGAGAAGCAGGAAGACATCCAAGTCCATTCGTCACCTCCCAAGAACATCATGGCCCGACACATACAGCACTAGACTGGGATTCGGGAGGATGGATTATTCTGCTGGTCCAGCCTTTGGCCAAGTGGGAGGTCTTGTGCAAATCACACTGTCACTTTGTGTATCCATCCCTCCCAGCATAAGAGAGGATAATGATACTGCCATCATTTCTGCAGTTAATTGGAAATCCCTACATCACTGCTAACTATTTACAACCGAGAGACTAGAATTCATAGCTGGTAACAGAGCGAGGCCAGTGTTTTGTCTTAATGCCAAAGTTGAGGCAGTTCATTAATAAGAGAAGCCATAAGAAAAATAAAATAAAAAAAATAAAAAAACAGACGTTGTTCCTATGATTTCAGTTCAGGAAGAAGAACTTAAGTCTGCTGTGCTGAGGCATTCAAGGCAGCGCACAACAAATGTACAATGGTACATGAGGGCCTTTCCAATGCCCTGATAGATCTGTCAGACCTCGTTTCAGGGTAGCACTGACACCTGCTTAGCAAGGAAAGATCAGGCAAGTCACACAGCTTGGGTGATGGGCACTGATTCTGCAAAATGATGTGATTACACATTTAACTGTTTACTGAGCTTTGAGGCTAAGGAGTCAGATTTCCAAAAGAAACATCAAAGCTCCTTATTCTGTTTCCACAACCACATACATTCACAACGTCCACAAGAGCACTTTCTGAGAACAGGTGAGCCTCCTGGATCAGGAGCCTGTTGAGTCACCCAGAACCTGAGCACCTTCTGTCCATACGTTTGGCACTTATGGAGGCCCCCCTTTCTTTGCACACCAGGGGAAAACAATGCATGGATTTTCTTCTGCTGCGGGCACAGCTGCTATATCTGATGCCTGCTGGGTCCTGTTTTCCTGCTAGGAAAAGGATGCTGAAGAAGGGCACTGAGCACCTTTGGATATGGGCAGCTTTGCCACAGGTTTTAAACAAGGCGCTAGAATTGAAAATAATCACGTTTTTTCTTGCTTTGCCCTCACTGTTTTCTGTTTTCATTGCTGTAACCAAACAGCAGATGTCTTAGCATGTTGCAGAACAGCCAGACTCAGATCTATTCCTCCAAAGACAGCAAAATGCCTCTTCCACATACAGACAGTTATTTTAAACAATGAACCAGCAAGACTGCTTTATTTATGCATTAAGGCATACTTCTACTAGGACCTACTGCAGGCATAATTTAGGGTCAGTCTGTTGCAGACAGGAATATGCTGCCTCTGAAGAGACTTACCTGTGACTGTGACCCAAAGAGGCACAGTTCCTTCTATGGGGTTCTCATCACAACTGGGGGACAACAAAACTCTGCTTTAGCTTCCCAATTCCTTTCCAGGACCTTAAACCTTAGACTGAACTCAGTACGAAGACTAAATACCAAAGAGCTGAAATATTCTGTTGAATCAGGACCTAGTTCATTTTCTGTATGAAATACATCAGGCATAGTACTTAGCTCTTCCACTGGATCTGGAGGAGAACTGCAGCAAAGACCACCCCACACCAAAACCCTCCACAACTTTTTAGACTCCACATTGATGTAAATAACTGGTGACACATATCACCAAGTGGAGCACCATGACCACGTTGCTACCACCAATCCTGCCAGCACACCACCAGTAGGAACCCCAGGGCTCAGGAGCTGAAGGGAGCTTCCCATTGCCTCCCAGCCTGGCTGTGGTGTGATGCACTCACCGGCAGGCAGTGCCTCTTCAAGAGGACAGTTTCCAACGAGATCAGGCAGACCTGGTCCTCACAAACTTATACTGGCCACTGGATCAATACCTGCTATTGGCAACAGCCTAGTGAAATGTCAGCATGCAGCACTGTCAATTGATTCAGGCTTTGCTGCGCTGCGGATGAGTTATGGTCTGTGCATTTTATTCGAGATGATTACAGAAAGAAACTCCTCAAAGAAAGCAGCTTTCCCTTTGCCCAGCACAGTATCTCCTAAGAGTGATATGCTTCTGAGCATAAACAGGGAAAGATAGTTCAAAGCCTTTGGATGACAGCAGGGTGGTTTGAGCTCGGGGCGGACTGCAGAAATGGTGCTCTCTGGGACAGGGAAAAGTGCCAAAAGACTTTTCAAGCTGCTCTTCAGCCTGATTTAGCTTGGAACAGAAAATCAATCATCAATAATAATATGCAGTACTAATCCACCACTCTTCTTTCCCTATATGGGAGAGGATTTGTGGTGCTGTATCTTTTGCCAGATGCCAAAACCAGGGCACAGGGAGGTCATACCACTTGCCCAGGGTCATTGAGCTCCTTGGTGGACGTGAGAGGGAGGGAGCAGAGGTTGGCAGCCCAGACCCCCATAATAGAAAAATCCATGCTTCAAATAGATTAAATACACAAATATACAAATATAAGGGTCCATATGGTCAATATCATATAAATATTCTATTTAGTTTCAACAACAGACTTTCTTTTCACTGCTGTCCAATTTGGGAATTACAGACCTAGATTTCAAATAGCTGAGAGTTGGAAGGGGTTAACTTTAATTGCAGTTAAATCCAGTCCAGGACAACTTTACTGCTGTTCAGCTTTGTGTTGGAAGCAGGAAGGGGGGCAGGCAGCACTATCTCTGTTGCTTTAGTGAACGTTTTCTGAAGGTCTTGCTTCTATTACAATGAAAAAATGTCAAAATCTTCATGTTTGGCTTCTGGCCAGCCTTACTTGTGACAGACCCGGTGTTCCTGCATATGTCTAGCACAAAGCCACACAGAATATGGGCTCATAGCATTTGCAGAATTCATATTTTTTGTCTGTGTTTTTGCCTTTTACTGTTTTCTGTCTGAAGACCAGTCTCAATAAGCGCCTAAGAGACCCTCCATTCACAAAGTAACACATCAGCAGAAGAAGAGCTTTTGCTTCCTTCCACTTTAAGTGGAAATTTAAATTAATTGGAATCATTATTTTTTCCCCTAAATATTACTTCAACAGACTAGAAAGTGCCTGAAATTTAATCTGAAGTCTTCAGACCTGAAAAAGGGATTTGCAACTGAAAGCTTGTAGATTTTTTCAGCTACGCCAATTGGTCTAAAAAATTAAACCATCCCTCCCTATCAGCCTTGTTTCTGACAGTGAAGACGTTCTAATTGGCTTTCAGAAACTCTGGTTTTATAGGGAACATACTACTAGCTGCCCTATCCATTCACTTCATCATTTTCAAGGTTTTGTTAATTTATTGAAAAGCTTTTACAGTGGGAGCTTCAATTAAAACAATGTATTTCCAATGGCATGCATTGTAGAACACCATCAGTTTTGTTTGGAAACGATGAGTCAGAAATGAAGAAATAATTTTAAAGGGCAGAACATATGAACAACAGACCCGAATGAAAAGGACAATGGGAAGCCTATGTACCTCAAAAAGCCAGGGCATCAGACCTTATTGCATCTATCCATATTACGAAACAGACATCAAATGTGCTGCTTTGTCACTGTTAGACATTCCTCACCTGAACCAGAACCAATAGTGGAGACTATTACAATAGTAACAACAATACTATTAGTAGATTTGTGGGGAGAGCCACTGATTCCAGATTCAAGCTAATTCACAGACGTGGCAATATTCTTGAGTGGAGCAGATTTAGGCTGGTAGATGGGCAATCATTTGCTTGTTTCTATTTTGCTTCTAGAACCCAATCAAGGACCTGATATTTTAAACACTTGTAGGGTTGAAGGGAGAGTAACTCTATGACACACAACAGAGAAGGGTACAAAGATCCCTGGTGTAGCATAGTAGTTAGTATCTGTCCTGCAGAAGGGCAGGATAAATTAGCTTTGGTGTAGATCTGCTCTAATCTGCTTTCAGGTCCAAACCTCATGGTGGTTCTGCTTTCAGACAGCCAAACATTACTTTTTTTTTCCTTCTTGACCCATAAATACAGCCTATTGCTCTAACAGAGATGACTGAATCTGCCAGTCAACCAAGTCTAGCTTTTGGGTAGTGGAAGGTAAGTGGTGCCAGTGATCACCCCCTTTCCACAGATCTTTTGGATGAAGCCCAAGCTCAAATGACTGCTGGACATATCCCCATGCTGACCTTCCCATGGGACACCCTGCAAATGAAGCCAGAGGGACACTGCAAGGGAGAATGAGTTGGGCAATTCACCAGCCCATTCTTCTGCTTCTCCGTTCAGAGATGCCAGGACAAAACAAAACACACCACCAGTGTGACCTGGCAATTCTTTTAAGCTGAAATAAAGACTCAGCAAAGATGAACACTTCTGGCAGATCATTCACTAACTGAAAGACAGGGTCAGCCCACTGCATAACAGACACAAAATAACTCAGTTAAGCCACTGAGAAATCTCAATTTAACAGAAGAAAAAAAAAAAAAAGACCAAAAGGTTATTTAAACTTTTAATATATACCTCGTTTAACTACAAAATGCTCTCTGAAATAACCTTAACAAGTATCCCTGGGATTCTTCAAGTGAAACATCTCACTCAGCAAGAGCTAAAATTTTCCCAGCTGAGAGCTCTCAGTTGGCAGCATGTGAGTAAGGAGTGCTGGTTGTTGAAACATGCTGTAATTGCCTTTAATATGCTCCCAGCTAGTGCTTCAGTGGGGAGGAATCTCTTGGGGAGAAAAAAAAGACCCAAGACATAAGCACACAAACATTGAAAAGTATCCAGACAAGGAGAAATATTCTGTGAGGAGAATGTGCAACCCACACCAAGGATAAAATCTCCCTTTAGCCAAAAGTGGTTGGTGTTGAGCTACCACTGAAAGTGTTTTAGCTCAAGAGATTAAAGGAAACAGTTTTTCAGAGACATCTGTAACCATCAGCAGACCAGGGGCCTTCAATTTATGTCATAATCAAATAAAAACTTTTTTAAAGAGCAAAGACTCCATTTCAATGATATTGGCAATGTTTCCTGGTACCTGAATCTGAACAAGTGAACATCTATTCCTTTCTGGGGCAGAAAGTCAAGGGAAACCACCCACGGCCAGAAGAGCCTGGAGGAGAGCTATCCACCAACTGGAGAGGTACCTCCAATGGCACAGAAATACCACGGTGGCCATGACAAACCTCAACACAGAAAGAAGAGTCCTGTTCCACAAAGGCTATTTGCACAGAACTAAAATTGTTGATGACAGTCATATCAGAGCTTCTTGCAGGCAAACACAATGGGTTGCCTAACAAACACCCAGGGAGGACTGAATGTGCCGACTATCCCCAAAGGGACCATTTCTAACCTCAGAAGATGTGACTGAGGAACACAACAAGTGGTGACTCTTGTGAGCTTTGCATTTATTTCTGAACATTATCACCAAAAGGAAGAGACAGCACAAAAGAGTTAACTAGTGGGGGTATGGGGATGGGATAAACAGATGGTGTGGTGAAGAGCCATTTCCTTCCCATTTACATGCTGACTGCATTAAATCAATCCCCGGGCTTTCATGTCAGTAAGCTAAGGCTCTGCTGGGGAGGATTTTAGTGATCTGGCTATATCCTACTCGTGGGTATCATTCTATTGTGTCCCAGCATTTAGCTTATTCTCAGGGAAAAGTTCCTTCAAATTTCTTCGTGTGATTCTTGGTGATCTTCCCTAATACCAACATCACAGTCACTGCCTCTTTTCTAGATGTGGATCTCTGCAAAGCTCATCAACACTGTTTTACACTCCTATCCATGCATTTAGGCACTAACACAGGATGCTCCTTAGGGGCTGAGCCTGCTGTTTTTGCAGCCTTAGCTTATCTCATTGCTCCAGACCCAAACAAATTAGTTTATAATCCTCAGTATTGTATACTTTGGCAAATCTGGCTTTAAAAGTGATCAGAAATGACCTCCTCCTGTAAAACTGGAGTCAGTCCAGTTGATTTGTCCCCTGTCCGTGCCTGGGACTATTAAAAAAAAAAAAAAAAAGACAACTGTACTTGGACAAATAACAGGTCTTTGCAATCAATAACATTGATGATTCTGTAGTTCCCCATTAGTGACTATGCTGCACCCTGTTTACACACTGTTTGTATCCTTTCTACCACTCCCTGTGCACACACAATTAACAAAACACCAGCTGCTACACGATAAATGGTGCTGCAATGATGCAGAGCGACACCAGACAGAAGTACAGATCTCTGGCTGTGTTACCTTTTCATCTCAGACGCTGCATTCATTTCCCAGCGCTCCTTGTGACCTCTGGGACCTTGGCTAAAGCATCCTCTCTGTTTTCCTCTGAGTTGAAATTTTTCTGCTGCCTGAAAAATGCAGCTATCCCCTAACTTCTCACAGTAGACACCATTTCTTCAGTCACCTTCTTCCAGGAAGATCTTGCTCAGACACTACTAGGAGGCTGAATCTTCTCAGCGGGGTCTGGCACCTACCCTTTGGTGCTGGATGTGCTAAAGATGTGCAGCTGTGCCAGATATTCCACCCATGGCTGATCCATGGGACAAGAGCATCTGCCCACAAGCAGGTTATAACAACGTTAAACAAAGCTGTTGGGGATTTTGCAAGGTCAATCTGTGTCTCAACAGAGTCCTTACTTATTAGCAACTGCAGACGTTGGACTGAATTTGAGCATAACTGGTCTGAGAGGAAGCTCTTCAAAGGGACACATTACTGATGGACCACAGGGCCTTGGTTCAAACTTTCTGACAAATGCTTTAAGATACAGCTTATGGTTCGTGTTGATCAGCCAGGCATCTGTTTGGTATATTAATGCATGGCTGGGTTGTGCTTGTAAATTATTATTCATGTACTTTTGTAGAACATCTTGAAGTTATTGGCTATGACTTTTTATAAATGGAAACAGGGATAATTAATAACACATGAAAAGCATGCATGATTCAGTTCCTCCATTTACCTTCCTACTGCAGCCTTCTTTGGCAGGAGGGCTAATACAGCCTGGGAGAGGGATGGAGGTCATTCATAATTGAGCTGCTCTGAACTACCAACAACTGTTCCATTTAAAAATGGATTTGCCTTAGACACATGATGGAGATGGAAATTCATTACAATGGCAGGAGTTGAGGAAGGCAGAATCAGTACAAACGGTGAGCTAGACCCAGAAATGAAGTGCTGAGAAGTCAGGATGCTCTGATAAGGAACATGGAGATGGAGACCTGCATGCCCATGCACCAAGGGGCAAGTGATTGGTACAAATGGGAAAGCAAAGCTGATCTTGATAAAAATGCTACACTTCAGCTGACCAATAGAAATATCCCATTTAGAAAGTCTTATGGGCTGTCAGACAAAGCCAAAGCCTACTCCTGTGGGAACAGGAGCATCCTCCATAGAAAAAACAAAAACAAAGCAGAGGCCAACAGACTATTTCCAAGAGGGCTGTGTATTCAGAGGGCAGAAAAGTAAGCTGCCTGCCCCAGATATACAGTAGACCAATAGAAATATTTAGGTAGGAAGCTCTATACAAAATCTTTCCATCAACTGAAATGTCTTCTGCTGAATACCAATAAAACAATCTAACCATCAGCTGAAAGCCCAAGGGGAGGCCTGAAGTTTAAGGATCACTGACAGTTTAATTAATAGAGTTAAAAGAAACAAATTTAAAAAAATTTAAAAAGTTTAATTTAAATTTTAAAATTAAAAAAAAAAATAAAAAGTTTAATTTAAATTTTAAAATTTAAAAAGTTTAATCACTGAGTATGCTATGCTCTAACAGTATCTTACATCTGAAAACTGTATTCTGTTTTGTTACCTTTAAGAAGGTAAACAAATTAAGACCAGGGGCTGTGGAAACTGAAAAGTGAAAATAGGAGGAAAAAACATGGATTAGTAATAAGTGTTCTTTCCTAAATTCACTATTTTTTTTTTGCCTTTCAGCAAATTGCTCAGAAGTGCAACAACAGGGGACTTGGCTTATTTCAGGTTCTTCCCAGAATACCCCTGTCCCTACTGACAACCATTCCCACCTCTGGCATATATGTAAATCAGCTCCTCAAAAAATCGCTCTTCCAGACTTCCTTTTCACAAGACCTAAACCAAGGCAGCTTGCTAATCACAGCGACTGGATGACAATTAGAAAAGGCAAAGTCAATCAACTATCATTAAGTTGGAAGTGACAGGCTGGGGGTTATTTTTAACTAGAACAAGTGGGATTAATAATTCTCCACCAAGTTCCTCTTGCCCTTTGTGTACAATTTAACTCTTACCTACAGGCAAAGTTTCCTTGCCCTCGAAGGTAGCCCCAAAATAGCACTAAAAGCAAGGTAAATCTAGGAATTGCAGTACTGCAATGATTATCACATGCTGAGCCAGCATGTTTGGGTATTATCGCATTTCTGAAGTGTTTGCTGGAAAACAATAGATGGATGGATTTATAATTGCACAGAAAAGAAAGACCTTATGCAGGGAGTTTTATTTAGCATTTCACAGCATTTCAGGGGCTTCGTGGGGAGCCTTTTTGTGCAAGCCAAGACAAAAACCTGTCTGGAGAAGGGGAGGCAAAAATAAAATTAGTGCTATCTCCGGTGCAAAACAGCTATGACATCATTACTGTTATTTCTAGACTGGACAAAACTGATCCCTTTTTGGGCTAGGAGAGAAAACTCCCTCTTAGGTGAGTGCTAAAGCTCTGCCTGCTCCCTGTGAAGCCTATGGGCATCCATTCATATGATCCCAATGAACTGGCAGAAGTTCTCTCTCCCCAGCTATGGCTTTGGGTGCTTTGCAGCTGGCATTCCCAGTCTTGTGGTGGAAAGGTGTAAGGGAGTGAGAATTCAGGTGCAGAAACTCATTTTTATATTTGAAAGTCATGCTGAGTTACTGAAACTGGCAGTCAACTCCAGCAAGCAATGATGGAAGCCAGCAGAGAACTTGGTGTTCAACATCTCAGCTTTGTAATGTTTCGCCCTTTTTCTTCAGTTGTGTTGGAGAAGTTGTAGATCTATGTGGTAATTAAGCTCAGCAACTCACGCAAGAAATCCATTGGTCAGAGTGAGCTGTTTGGAGGGTGTGTGAGGTATCACAACAGACCTCTGTCCCCACTTTCTGTGCAAATCCCACTTGCTAGAGGTTACCTGCAGAGGCTACCTGCAGCAGCAACAGCTCCCAGGACACACTGAGGACTTCACAGAATAAACTGTCTACTCTCAGCAGTACCACAAATATAATACGCCCTGTCAGCCCACGGCTGGCCTCATAATTTATTAGGCACCAGGGGAACCATACAAAACCATGGGGAGAGCAGCTTCATTAGGACACCTGCCCAAGACAGCCTGGCGCAGAGCTAAGCCTGGCAAAGTAACTGCCCACAAGGGAAACTCAGGCACACAGGGACGGTGATCTACTCAGGTCTGCTGCGGGATGAGCTCCTGTGCCTATGTTCATCACATCAAAGCTCAGAGGGGCTGATGATAAAAACTTTCCTAACTGGCAATTGAAAATGACACAGCAATGCTGCTTCTTGTTGCACCGTGCACATTCCCTCCCTTTCTTTAGTGGCTGGCAGAGATTAGAAGCATCAAATTTAATCAATGAAGGGATGTGAACACAAAATATTTATTTTTTAGTATTTACAAGATTAAAAATAGCAAACCTTTGATTTATTTTTATCATCATTCAAGTCCTGTGCAAGCAACACTACCCTGAATCAATATTAACAGACAGCCTGCAGAAAGCTTTCTGAGTGAACTAAGGAGAGTCTCTTAATTATGGCAGCTTTCTAAACAAGAAAATGGTATTAATCCACAAAGAGCACATTAGTAAATCACTCTCAGTCTGGATCTTCCCTCTAACATAGCCAGTTTACACTTTTGTTTTCCTACGGATGCTGCCCATCCCTGACATTTCCTGATGAACGATCTGTCCGCACACAAATAAATCACTCCGTCTGCATTTCCCTGGCTGCACGAAGAAGAGATGCCTGTACATTTAGCTGGGGTAAATCAGCAGAGTGCCTTGTGTAACAGCTGCTGAGTCTCTGTACAGAAAGCAGCACATCAGCACATACAATTTTCTTCTGCAGCCGTACCATACTGTTCAAAGATACTTGAACGAAAAGTATACTAAATTGCCTTGCATTTCCCAACAAAAAACAACAGTAAAATAATGGCCTTACAAATGAGATCAAAGCTATTTTGATTTAGACTTAGACAGAGAAAGAAGCTGCATGCCCATGAAAAAATAATTCTACCTCTGTAATGCCAAAGGATTATTAGGATTGGGCTCAATGCCACTTCTAACAGAGTTGGTGTTGCTTTGCCTCTTGCTCTTTACAGAAGCACAACCAGGACCTCAGAAAAAGGTACTTAACTTAGAGATTATATTCAAAATAGAATAGGGGTCTACTGGTACCTTGTGGGATTAATGTGTCTCTGAAACACTATTAAAGATAACAGTGCATTGGTTAATCTCTACAACTGCCTTCAGTTTGAAGGCAAAATACACTAATCCAGGCTGTGCCATAAATCTGCACTACCCCAGACATCCCAGAGACCCCAGGTGATACACAGTGCCCTATTTTCAGGTATTTAAATGCTCACTCAGACACGCAAGCCCTTGAGGTGGTAAGGAGAGGAGAGATTTTAGGCTTATTATCCACTCCCCCACCATCTACGAACACAGTCGCAGCCACAGGAGGACGCAGAGCAGACCCCTGTGCTCCCTCTGTGCCTGCAGGGACAGGGTCAGCAGTGCAGTTGCTCCCACACCCCCAATTCTCCCCCGTCTGCATGACCCAGGCTGCGCCCAGAAGCAAGGGCTGTAAGGGAGATGATGAAGTGGCAAAAAGGAAAGGGAAAGGAGTGAGGCACACAGGCAAGTCAGGTTCACAGCTACCAAGAAAAGTGAGAGAGCAAACCCCCTGACAGCTCTTATACAGCAATCTCTCTGTTCAGGGACAGCCATCCCATGCCGGCTGGCAGAGAGGCACGGAGGGGTGACGTTAATGCTGCTGCAGCTTTCTCTCTGAATTTTTACGCTGCTCTTCTACCTAGCAAAGTCATGTACGGCTCTCCAAGGACTGACTTCCCTGCTGTGACTGCCTCAAATTCAAATCCCCGTGCCCCTGAAGAGGAGACCAAGGAATGACTCGGGAGCAGGAGACAGGAGCAAGGAGCAGCAGAAAAACTCTGAAGCTGAGGTCTGGTATCCCCGCACCCATGGGAGCACGTGGACTTCCCTGCAGCACGAGGGGCAGCATGGGTGCAGTGCTGAGGCCGTGCTGGGTCCCATGCACATCCAATACACACCTGGACACCTCCAGAGGTGGTGCCAAATCTCCATCACTGAAACAGTCCTTTAGGAAATATAGCAATGGAATGATAGCATATCTGGAGATAACTGAATACAATAAGGTCAAACAATAAAAAAAAAAAATGTGTTACGTGAAAGCTTCTTAGAGCATAATGGAGGCTGCAAGGTCTGCTAAGATGCCAACAAAATGAAACCGTATTGATTTTGGAGGGTGTAACTTATTTGGTCTGTGATCGTGCTAAACTGTAGCTACAGCTAAACTATAGCTATAGGACTTCATTTTCTGGAACAACACACTCACATAAAAAGAAGAAAAAATACAAATAACAAAAGACCAAAGAGGGTCTGCAAATGCTTTGAGTCCCCTGGAAGGACACGGAAAAGAAACACACCATATGCTTTGCCATCAAGAAGTGGATCAAATTAATTTCCAATAAGCTTGAGCAAGCCACTGAGTTGCAAACAAAACTCTGAGTTAACAGCCATGCCAAAAGCCTGCTGGCTATATAAGCCGTAATAGAAATTGATCTGTTGGATCTGCCCTTCCAGAGGCTTGATGGTGAGCTCACTGGGACCCTTGCCACTGGCTTGAACCAGCAGAGGAATAAACTCCACATGCAGAAGAAAAGTACCAGAAGTGAGAGGTGGATGACGCCTGGCAGTAAGCACTTTCCCCAGCACAGGACTGGGGCCCAGGGCCCCACCAGAGCCCCCCCAGCTGATCTCCATTACTAGTCACAGCTGCTCTGTAAGCACCACATTCCTCTTCCTGCTTCTCTTCAGCAATAATGACAGAAAAACTTGTTTTGCCCAGATAGGTTTTGTCACCTCTGCTGTCCCCACACGGGGGAAGATCCCAGTGACAATGGGAAAAGGGGTGGCAATGGATAATGAACCTGCCAGTGCAGATGGACAAGGGCCACAGGAGGTGCCCTACATCCTCTGCTTCGCTGTTACCCCCTAGTTCTGTTTGCCAGTGTTACCCAAAGACCATGGTCTGATCCCTTCCTATGTGAGCAAGTCAGGACTGAGAAGGAACACCAGCTGGCAAAGTGCAAACAGCTCTGAGCAAAGCTGCCTTTATTGGAAATAGCTTTCAGAGCTCAAAACTGGCGAAAATCTGCAAGTTCACCAGCACAAGTGCAACCTGCAGGAGCAGAGGCCAGTGCACAGAGCAACACCTTCTGCCTCTGACATTGTTTCTGCATCAGGACACTCGCTAATGTAGCATGACATCCAAGGAGTCTTAAAGGTGACAAAGGGGATCCCGAATGAGCCTTGGTACTACCTTCACTTCTAGGAGACATGAATGCAGAACTCAAATTGAAATAAAGCTTTTTCAAAAATTATGTGACACAGAAATGATGTGTGATTCACTCAAGAAACAACACATGATTCATTAAAACCTCAAGCAAAAACAGAAAGCCAATTTAAAAAGAACTTATTCTGACCTGAAACAGAAAGACAAACAGGACATTTGTATTAAGAGAGTGTAATGGCTTCACCTGCTTTTTCACCTCAGAGCTTCACACTGTGCTGGAGGAATTAGATAACATCAGTCAGTCACAGTGTTGTCCCTGGCTTTAAGAATATCACTGGGAAGAGAACTAAACCTCTCCAGAGGGTATTTCACTGCCTTAAAGGCACTTGTTCCTCTTCACATTTCCTTGGCTCATTCCTAGCACACCTTCCAGGAGCAAATGTGCCAGAGACCCTCTATGGCCAATTGTCTCCATCCCTGGCCGCTCCAGGTTCATTTAACACAGCTCATTTTGCTCACAGTAGTATGTGACCATATGAGGGGAAAATGCTTACTTTACTTAAGCACAAGAGAATTTCAGCTTGGATTTCAGAAGGGTGAAATTTCAGTTTGATTTTTTTTCCTGCACTTCCACAAACTGCAGTGGTCTAGCAGTTAGCTGAAGATGGTGCATTAGTTGGTGTAAATGGAAGAAATGATGAGAAAAGGAAAAAAAAAAAAAAAAAACCTTTAAAAATATCTCAGCTGAAGACTTGTTTTCAGTGGAAACACAACTGGTAGCACAATGTAGGCTTTCCTTCCTGATTTTGACCATCAATATAATATACATATATCTGTACGGGTTTGGGTCTCTTGGAAATCTGTCTTAGCTCCCCTTCCTTAGGCCAAGCTCCATGGCTTAAGCTTGTAGAGGCCCTCACTCCAGTTGCATGAAATCTTGAAAGGCACTTAATGAATTAGGCATTATTAATATTCTTTTCCAACATCAGAAGGCAGTAATTAACTCTTTGAAGACTCATCCCAAACTCTGCTTTATTACTTCCAGTCTTCAGTGGCAGCTATGTAATCTCATTGTGATTTTATAGAATAACTTTCCAGATTAATTATTTTCCCTATTTGAAAAAAAAAAGTTCAAAGTCCTGGTTCTGCCTTGGAGTGTACATTAGTGATGTTAGATGTGCCATAAAGATTTCAGAGCACGAAACAAGATACCCTGTAATACTCTGCAATTACAGATTAAAAGTCACTTCGTCACCCTGAGCAGGAGAGAGGACTGCGGGCTGAAAAGCTAGCAAGCACACTCACTTTATGGGCTCATAAATGCAGCGTGATGGCTGAGCTACCTAATGCATGGAAAAAGAAAACAAAAATCCAGAGTTGATAATAGCATGCTGAGCAGATGCCTTAAGTAGGTCATTCAACATGCCAAGCCTCTAAATGTTATTTGGGAGTGAGAAAACATTATTTTCCCACTTCAGTGTGACTTTCTCTTCCCTGTCATGTGGAACTAACCTTTTCTGCTCAGTACTATTATTAATTTATTAGCCTTTTGAACGTTTAAATTGTTTCACAGTCTATAGACTACATCTAAGTGCTTGTTGAGGGACAATGCAACACAAATACGCGTGTGTATGCACCCACACGCACGCATGCATATTTAGAAGAGTAGACCTGATGAAAGAGCAATTCTCTCTGTCTATATATTTTTGACAGTGAGAACAAACAGCCATTTTCTCGAGCACAGAACTGCAAGGAACGTATTTTTGTTATAATTAAATGTCAAACCTTACAAGTGATGACTATGTAGAAAAAGCATTAAGTATATTTCTATTGAAATCAATTAAAGGAGACAATGATTTTCTTTTCATTTAGATTACGTGACTTCAGCACAAATTGCTGCAGTACAGTGCAGCTCTGTCAGCCCGCTCTCACTGCTTTCTCTTTGCCTGATGAAACTGTCCTGGATGGCATGGCTTTTCTTAAAAGATGAACTCACAGGCAAACCCTTCTGAGCCCAACAAGGAATCACATATAGTTTCAGTAGATACAACATTTGAAACAATCTCACTAATAATTTTATGTAACAGGACTTGGATTGTGTTCCCAGTGTTGAAAGTAGTATAATCTATTTTGTATCTATAAACAACACCCAAAATTTCTGCAAAGCAGACTCTGGCTCAGCACAACTTACTGCAATACTGGGAGTAAGACTTTTCCTGAAATAGCTCTTGAGCAACACTGAAGGAGATATCATAGGTGAAGTTCATCTGTTGTACCCTAGGTATTTAAAAGTTAGCAATCAAGGACTCCCTCAACACTCAACAGAAAGGGGATGATCCCAAAGTAGGGATCATCACTGAAGAGGAACCAGATGATTGTCCTCTAGAAGAACCACTCCACATGGGCTATTAAAGGTGATGTGATTACCTTGAATCACTGCCAGCATGGCACAATCCATGTCTCCAACACTGAGCTATGCACTGGGGATCTGAACTCCCTGAGTGTTTTTCCACTTGTGTGACTCTTTCTTCCAGGGCCCTGCAGGAAACCAAATTGCCCAAAACAAGGAGCATAGTAGAGAAGAAAATCCATGGAAAAACAGCCAGGCAATTATGCCCTAGATGCATCCCAGGACTGTAGAGTTGGACTCCAGCACATTGCCCTGTCAGGAAAAGCTATCTATGTGTTTTTAGCTGTGCACAACCTTGTCATGCTAATGGGGGCAGGGGATTCCCAGGAAGCTAGCTGAAGTGACAGGTTCATAGTTTTAAGAAAGAAAGAATACATTCTGGCAGCGTATGTGGCATTGTCTTGTCCCATGAAATCACAGTCAGGAAGGTCTGAGCAGAATTGTCATCCTGGGACTGGAGCTGGTGGCTTGTCACAGTTAGGTGAGATGGCAAGGGAAGGATGCTGAAGTCACAGCTTGGACAACATCTTATCAACAGAGAAGCGAAAAGCCAGAAACCCCAAACAAGCTTTCAAGCCCCAAAGCCCTTCCTCAGGTCTGAAGTGGAGTTAACAAGCTTCAAGTCAGAGGTAAGCTGACAAGCTGGAACCAAACCTGATTATAATTCAGCTCTTTCAGACTCCTGCACAGGCAGAGTGGGACTGTAATCCCATTGCATCTGCTTTTTGCCAAGGGTATTTCGTGCCATACGTGGTATATTAATGAGCACAAGGAATGCACCAAAAACTGAATTTCCTTTGAAAGAAATATTTGTAAGATGCTCCAGTGACCATGGAGAAAGTATACTCAGAAAAGTACAATTCTAGTTCTGTTCAATTCCTGTTGCTTCAGAGGCTGAAATTATCTTGTAAAATACCAAGGTAGCCTCAATACATTATTAGGTGAGATGCCCTTAGGTACAGCTGTAGAAAAATGTTTCAGCAGCTAGAGGATCTCAGTTAATGCTCAATAATCTATAAATCATTGTTATGAGATTTCTCTATGCAAATGAAATTTATATAACACTCATCAATCTTAAAAAAAACATCATAAAGATTAAATTTTGCAGCCGCAATGCGAATTAAAGAATCCCTTAACCTGTTTTCAAGATACGTCCTTATAGCTAATTAATTTTTAGATGGAGTGCTCTTTGAAAGGACTAATGGATAGTGAGCATTGCTGATTGATTATAAAATGAGCAGGAGGATTTAAAAAGTGAGCTGTGAATGTAAAATTGCTACCAAGCTTTATTAACCTTGCCATATTAAAATTTTCAACTATGCAAGTGCGGGAAGCAGGTATTAAAATAATACTTTTGCTGAGTACATTTTATTTATTTAACATCAATAAATTTCTCTTAGTTGGTCTGCGCCATGCAGATCCATCAGGCTGTTCTCTTCTGACCTATTTCTTGGCGGGTGAGAGACTGAACCTCACCTCTGAGGAATCTAGATTCTACATTCGCTCATACTGTAACATATAACTTCATACATTATGTAACAGAAAGTAAAAAAAATGGAAAAGAAAAGAAAAAAGAAAAGAAATTGAAAAGAAAGAGTAATTCATGTCATCCTGCCTGCACTGCTTCTCAGGGCTGCAAATCTATGGCTAACTTTTATTGAGCCATCATTAACAAAGAGCTACAACATTTATTGAAAGGCCAGTTAATCTGCAATGACCTGAAAACATCAAGAGTAAATTGGGGGTTGTTCAGCACTGCATACAGTCTGCAGGACTGTGCAATTTCTTGGCGAAAGAAATGGGAAAACAAGAGCAGCTGCCTTACCCGCTTCCTCAAATTGCAGGTGAGTGTGAGGTTCCTCGAGAATGAGTTTGCAAAAGCAGTATAAAAGTCCAACACTTTAAGCAAGGCTTCTCGTTTAATAATATGTAAATCGCAGTATGTCAGAGCCCGCACATTGGCACACGCATGGGCCAGACTGGTTTCCTTCCAGAAGATATCGCCAAACACATCGCCTTTACCTGAAAAACAGCAGCACAAATTTGTTAAAAGGTAACACTTACATGGTGTTCTTCAGCATATGCATGATTTCTTCCTGAACTCTTATGCTTTTGATTAAGCTAACATCAGCTCCCAGCTGTGAAAACTAATAAAAGTTTTAAAAATATCTGAGGTACTTGAGCATCCTTAGCAATAGCCCCAGGTTTTTAACATATTTATAGACTGCCCTGAGAAGTGTCACAAAGCATAAAAGCCAGATTGTAAAGGTCTTGGTGTAGCTGAAGATGCTGGTAATGGATTTTCCAAAAGTTCCTGAACTTAGAGGTACTTAACTAATGGTCAGGTTACTAAATATTTCTGAGGATCTTTCCTAAATTATATAGGAGCTCCACTCTCACTGAAAGCTGATACCATTTAGTTTTTTTTTTTTTTTTTTTTTTTTTTTTTTATCACCATGGCTTTGCAGTGCTGTATAAAAGCCAGCTTCCAGGGACTGAGGATCACATTTTAAAGACAGTTTAAACACTTCTACTTCAGCGTGAAAGGCAACGTTCCTTCAGAAAATGCACCCAAAGTTTCCTGAGACTTTCAACCTCTAAATACCTGGCTCTAAATCTTGAGCAGTTTCAAAAGCCTGTTTCTAAATCCAAACACATCAACTTAAGTAGAGGGTTATGCTTATGTCTGTATTTACATATTTGCTGACTATGAAAGGGTTTGACCCCTTGGACACCTGCACATTTAAATAGCTACAATCACATGGGAGGTGAGGCCCTGGGCGAGGGCCACAACGTGTGGTAGGTGGCTGGCACCTCAAATTCTGAAGCGTGGTACATGGAAAGCCATTTGCTTCAGTTCCCAATGATATTCAAGCCCTTTATTTCAGTAGTTATTAAGAGGAAATTAAAATCAATTGGTCAGTGGTGTTATCTTTATTGATTTCGGGTACCTCAAGCAGCCCCTTGGTGAAGGTTAGAGATTTTACAGTTTGGGGATAGGAAAGGTAATACACATTTTCATACTTCTTCCTTTAAGGGCTTGCAAAATTTCACTCTGCTCTATTTTGGGAACACAGGCTAGAGTTATAATTTATCCAACTTATTGCTCTTTGGGGTCAGAGACTATTTCCCTATTTTGGCCTCACATATCGTATTCAGTTAAACAGGACCAACATTTCTAATGTAGAGTAAAATGTGATCTACGAGTCCCTGTCTTCATTCCCTTGTTTTCATTTTGTAACAGAAGTCTGTATGGCAGAATCATCCCTCAGAAAGGTTATAGCATTTTCATTGAATTGCTTTTGAATAATTCTACATATTTAGATGTAATTAAAATTAACTGCAATATATAGTATTGCTGATAAAATGTATAAAACAAGTTGCCTTAAAATGCTTTCCTTCTCACACAGCATTTCCTACTAACATATAATTTATCTGATGTAATGTTTTGAAACCCTTTGCTGTTAATTGTCCTTGTCTATACGCATAGTTCAAAACCTGGTTTACAGGCATACTCAGCACAGTTACATAATTTACAGGAAACAGACCATTTCTGAAGTGCACAAAAATTGCTTAATGCATTTGCTCTCTGAGGTGGACACAGGACGGAACTCAGTGCTGCTTTCAGCAGCTGCAGACTACAGTTAAAAAGACAGAATTCAATAACAGGGACTAGTATGATTTTTCCACTGAAATGTGAGCAAAATACTTGTTTTCCTTCTAAATTTAAAGTAATATATAACTAATTTAAGACAAGAAGCTGGAAGCAGTGGATGCTGACTCAGAAACTCTGTAGGATGTTGTGCTACAGAATATACCCAAATCACCATTCATAAAACTGAAATCTCCTCATCTTCCGCAGTTCAGTGAGGCAGGAATGATACTGGGTTTCTCTAAAAGAATCTGAGTTGAGATAAACTGAACCTCTTTGCTCTTTCATGGGTCATCACTCAGTGGACTTGAATGGTGAAATGGTTACTTGAAGAGACGACTTAAAAGGTAAAGCTGGTATTTTGTCTGCTGCCAATGCTCATTGATTCGCAGGAGGTGACTATAAGAGGCCCATAAGCTCCCTTTATGTTGCAGTTTATTCTCTTCAGTGAGTATAAAATCTTGGAAGCACTCGAGGCTTTCTGAATTTGATGTTTCCCCACACACTTCCGAGTCTCATTTGCCTGCTATAAATGTGCTAAGGAACGTCCTGAATGAAAACAAAACCAACCAGATTCTCCAAAACAATGCACGTTTCCTCATAAATACAGAGATTAATGTACTATACTTCGTCCGGATGAGCTGTAGCTCACTGTGTGGAGAGCAGTAATTATTCATTCAAGTTTTATTTAACACAGTGCAACTAACTGGAAAAAAAAAATCTTAAAATTATAATAAAAAATGTACCTGGCATGACTTAAACCCCAGCCACTCGGAGGCACATCTGCAGTGCACGCCAGCACGACGTGCACACACCTCCGGGGACAGCCTGGGGCTGGGCTGCTGATGCAGAGACACTTGGGACTGATGCATCCCACAGCCTTCTCAAAGTCTCTCTCTTGAGATTTTTCAAGATCCAGCATGTTATCTCCCAAATTTGCACTGCCCCAAGTCTTGAGCAGTCCCAATACTCCTCCTGAACTGAAGCAAAGCTCTAGGAATTTCCCTTGTGCCACTGCTCTTGCAGTGCCTGAAGCATTGCTAAAACAGGGAGTGCTGCAAAGTTAAAGTGGGAGCCTCTTGTGTACGCTTTGCACTTGGTGTAAAGAATTACACAGAGGAAAGGCAAGGAGAGTCAGGATGTAGATGTTGCTGGTTAAAGGTGACAGAAGCCCGGATGGAAGGATCCAAAAAAAAACAGAAACCAGGAAGATGTGTGCAGGGTGTTGATTGTGAACTTAATTTTTGCTGAAATAGCTCTACTGGTATCACCCTAAAGACAGACTAAAATTTTCACTTGTCTTATGCATATATGCCTGTACATAAAAACATACATATGCATGTACGTATGTATATATTTAGAGAGAATTATACAGCATGTAATTATATAATATATAATTATGTTTCTATATATTATTCTGATTTTTTTATTCTGGATAACTCCCACACAGAAGTCAGGGAGAGGGGGCGGATGTTCTACACAGCCTTGCACCATGGACTGAGTTGCCAATTTGTGAAACTGCAGCTCATGGTTGGACCTCTCAGGCAGAAAAAAATCTTAAGGGACTTATGAAACTCCCCAGGGGCTCAAAATGGGAATGAAAAAGTCCTTGGATTCACAGGGAGGAAACACCCTTGTAAAACAGAACCCCTGAAGAACCTGTATTTATCTCTGAAAAGAAATACATATATATGTATCTTTCTCCAGATAGGGAAAGAAACAGCTAAAAAATATCCTAGTAGACATGATAATTTGAGAGGGCTGCTTTTGGAGAAGGTTTGGGCAGGCAATGAGAGAATGAATTCCAGGTGGAAAACAGCACTTGGAAGAAAAACATATAAAAGGGGCCCAGGCTTCTTCTTAAGGTGATAGCTCTTGTGGATGGGAGCGAATTTGGAAAATATATTCTGTGCAGTCTTAGCAAATAGGCCAGCTAACCTACCTCCCATTTTAAAACATCTCCCAGGACCCATCACTCACACTAGCAAAAGCCAGAAACAATGAATAATGTAGGCTTTCCATCAGGATACGCTTAAATCTTCTGTTGCTTATGAAGGACAGAGGCAGTACAAAACAATTTTGTTGCAGAATCAGTAAAACTGTATTACACACAGAAAATGTTCACCTAATTTGCCCAGGTACAAATAGCCATGAAGGATGCACAGACGTGGAGGTCAGGAACCAAATATCAAGTCCCTGTAGCCATAATTACATTGCTACTGGTACAAGAATCCATACACATACATTTGTCTGTGCGTATACATCTGCAGTGAAAGCTCTGGCTGCCAGGCAGATGAATCTTGGGCTGATGTAGATCTCTAATGAGCAAGGAGGGAACCTGCTCCGGTTACTCGCAGCAGCCTACAGCTCCGTATTGGTTTGGCAAATAGGCCAGCTCTGCAACTCCTTGCCACAGGACATCAGGGTTGCAGAGGTTTAAAAAATAACAGCATGGATTCGTGGAATAAAACCCACCTGTGGCTACTAAACACAAGAATTTCCCGTTGAGTGAGGGAGATCTTGAAGCACAATCTAATGGAGGGTTGGAGAACACTGGTTGCTTCATCTTCCTACTTTCTCCTGCACATCTGCTATTGCCCAGTTTTGCAGACAGGGTACTGGGCTGGCTGGAGTTGTGGATTTAGCTGATCCAGCTGCCTGTGCCCAACGAAGGGGTCTGGAGTGATGCAAGCTCACCAGCTGTCTCCTGCCCTCTGGGACATCACTGCTGCCTGTTAGCACAACCTACCAGACCAAGAGAGAGAGCTCCTTGCCTCTGTAGAGGTTTTAGCCAAAACTTCAGCCTTCCCTAGGGCACCCCAAGGAGCCAGAACTCCCTTGAAAACCACTTAACACCAGTCAGACATCCAGCCTGACTGTGCATTAACATCTGAAGGGGTAGAATGAGCAGAGAAAACAGCATTTTTAGCATCTGAAAGACTATCAAAATAGCCAGCAAATAAACAATAACAAGAGACTGTGCCAGAGATTCAAGTCCATGCTTGCAAAAGCACTTTGCATTAGTAAATACAGTGCAACCTTCCCCATCTGCACCTAAAAACTGGAAATAAATTTACCTTTCTTCCAGCACTCGGGACTGCTGCAAGAAGAGGGAAAGATCTCTAGAGATATTCTCCTGTTAGTGAAGGCTTAATGGTGCCCATCTCTCACACTTGAAGCACAAGTCTCCTAGTACTTCATATTTTTCTAGAAGCCCCAGCTCCTCGTGATTGGAAACCTCAGTTTTGATTTGATACAAAAAGAAATATCCATTCTTCCTGACCAAGGGAATAAACATGAAAGCATGACCATTCCCACCATCTTCAATATTCGTAAGGCAAATCAGATTGCCTCAAACTGTTAGTCTGATTTGAAAGAAATATATCACATTATTTTAAAATATTTTTTCTTTTCTTTCACTGCCAACACTTTTGAGCTCCTGGGTTTGGCAGTGAAGCATGCAGGTCTAATTCAAAACCATTTCAATTCAGTGGAAGGAATGTTTCTGACATTGGAGGCTGCAGATCACATCTATAACACACCAGCTGGCACTAAATTAAGATTGATGCTTCTTATTATAGCTAACCATGGTGCAGATAGAGACAGAAATATTTTAAACTTACAAAATAATGTGAAAAAATGAACATTCCCTTTAATTCTGTCAGTAAGAGCTAATAACACCTTTGAACACACATCAGTAGAACTAAATTTTACATGGTGCTATGCACGTTAACCCCAACCTGTAAGACAGGACACATTCCAAGAACATGTATAGGGGTACTGCACATTGCAAAGCTGGATCTCACTGGGTATCTGATCAGTACTCTGAGTATTTTGCAAAATACTTTGAGATGCAGCACTTCAAAAACAGACTACATCACCTTAATTATTGCAGTCCTGTTAACTGAAAAAAGAGCTTTCCTTTACGAATCATTTCCCTGCAAGTTAATTTGGAGCTTTAACTCACTGCAACAAAGGGGACTTTTCCTACAGATGTAACAGGACCCGGGTTGTTCTGCAAATTCCTGCCAGGTACATGCTACTAAGCTGGGGAAACTCTCACAGCTAGTTTGCCTTGGTTTACTACACATGAAAAACAAACAAAAAAAGTTCACTACACAATATCAAGCTGATTTTATGTGAAGTCAAATTCTGCCACCTTTCTTCCACTTGAGAAGTGACCCAAGCTGCGATTACATTAATTAAAATCAAGGAATGAGGTACTATTGCTATGAGATGGAATTGGACTACCAGTTTTTCACATCATGCAGTGCACCACACATGGTCAGTCGTACCCTGCACAAAGCACACGTCCACATGGGTACCACCATGGGAATTCAAAGTGTTGATGAACGGATCCCAAATACCAAATTACAAATACCCATGGATGAGAGCAATGGAGCCTGGGATTCCTGCTCACCTAAATGGGAGCTGCTTTTTGTTCAACTCATAAAGAACTTTTCCCTGTGTGATTTGGTAGGAGACTTAAACTTTTGACCTCCAAACACATGTAAAATTTAGGAGTAGAGACTCATCCTTGTTTTCATTTGAATTACCAAATTAGAGAATACATGCCACTTGTGCTCCTGCTTTCCTTAACTCCTCTGTCACAGTGTAATGCTCTCTTCACAGCCCAAGTCTTTAGAAACAAACTCATGAAGCAGACCATTAATACATGAAACTCTGGCTTGCCTAAGAACAATAAATCCAATAAACAACACCATTGCACTGGGACTATATGCAGAACATGCTGAGAATTAACGTACAACACATAAAGACAAAGAACAACTTAATTGAATACATATGGGATCAAGACCCTAAGTGTGGCTGAAACACAAGCTATTAAATCTATATTCAGCCTGGCTTGACTATCAAAATTGAATTCGTTCAGCAGCAGCCCCCCACTAGGAATTCACTGCTCAATATATTTTTATCGCTACACAGTTTGAGCAATATTTTTGATCAATTCCTACAATCAACATTTGAACACAGCGAGTCATTCATTTTCTGCTGGCAGAAAGACTTCGCTCAGCCTTGCTAATCAATCTGCCTGGTTTAAGTTACTGTACAACTCCCGTGGTCAGCTGTGCTAATTGCAAGAGCTGCAAAGCAGCTTCCCCAGACACTGGGTCAGCATCGCCCCTCACACAAAACTCCTCGCCAGGAGCAAAATTCGGGCTAATTGTGGCAGGGTGAGTCCCTAGGTGTCCTCTGCTAGCGGATGACTCCTTTTGTTACCCCGGAGGATTTCATGTCCCCAGTGTTTCCTAAGACATCTGCACTGATAGTGCCTCTCCATGCAGAGCAGTGGCAGAGTGTTTACTCCTGCTTGAGGTGGTGGAAAATTACTGATGTGCCTTCCGAGGGTCACCTCCCTCCTGAAGAAAGTTTTGATAATTAGAGAGAAGACAGTTTGCCCTTCCCCATTATCCTGGCAACTGCATATGAGCTACATTAAAATGGCCAGAGCTTGTTTTTCCCTTCGCACCAACTCTGAGTGCACTGTGTGCTCTGCTAGAGTTGGCACCTGCGAAAGAGGGAAGGTTGTCCCTGAGAAATGAAGATACCTAATGAGGGGAACATAACGGGGCAGCTGGGTACCTTCATTAATGAGTCCTATAAACTGCAGCTCTCTGGGCTCAATTGGATTCGTCCTCTTACTGTACCAATTTCTGTAATGCTGATTACTGCAGCAGATGTGCATTTAATAACACACAAATGAGAACAAAACCAAACCAGGGGAGAACAAAAACGTCATGGCGTGGCGAGTTGCCCTGTCAGTCACTGGGTTTCGCCTGTTTTCAAGCACAAGAAATGCCAAGGCTGGAGTCTTTGTGCCAGCAAAAACTGCTACTATGCAAAAACTTGTTTTTTCTCCCCAATGTAGCCCATGGAGAACAGCTGAGTGGGATGTCCAAGCTCCTGATGACACTATTTCATCAGACAGGGAGGCTGGCCACACCAACCTGCTCTGGCTGCAAGGGAGAGAGATGTTGTTAGGGAAGACAGAGAAAGAAGGAGAAGCAACATCACAGAGCAGTTCACACTGGGACCTGAGGGAGGATGAAGCCCTGCCCTTTGGACAGAAGCATGAATGCGAGGGATGGAAGTTGCATTCTCTTAACCCATTTTGGTGTCCCTTCCTGCTTTTTTTGCCAACAATTCTCCACTTGGAAAAAAAAAAACAAACGACTTCTCTCTTTCTCTGCAATGCAAATAACACTACACTTGGATGAAAAACACTATTAAAATATTAACTGCAAAATACCTAGCTTAGGAAACAGATAACTCTGCAAGGAGCTAAGGCTGGCAGACAGCGTATCCTGCTATCCTCCTGCTCCCACAGCAGCAATTAATGAGGACCAGTTCAAAATGATGCTTATCCCATTTCCACTCCAGACTACAGATGGGGGAGGGGAGGATGGACAGACTGGCAGTACAACTCTTTAAGTCAAATTTTCCTAGGAAAAACAGTGTGAGTGCAGATGTTTAAAGTATTTAAAGTAGTACATATAGGTTTTCATGTCTGGAAGAAGTTTTTAAACCTGGTCTCCACCTTATGCTGAATCATTTTCCTCGTGCTTGAACTTATTATGGCAGAACAGGTTGATGAAAATGATGCTCTCCACCACCTGATATGCAGTTGGTATTTCAGGGGCAATAGCTGTCACTATAAATGTCTCTGCAACAACCAAATCCGACAGAGATTTCCTTCCACAAGTGAATTTTTAGGATACGACATCTCATAATTACTCAGTTCACTATTCTGTTAAATAACCTGTCAGAACATGAGAAAACTCCTCAGTGCGCCTATGACTAAAAGAAGCAGTTTATCTCACTCCAAGTCAGCTTTACACATTCTGCCAGTCCCTGTAATATACAGTGAACATCCTTCCTAGCCCCTGGATCGCCTGTCAACAGCCACGGCAGAATCAAAGTCACTTCTGGTAATTCATTTTAACTAGATATGGTTAAAGGTCTCTCTAGCCAAATGGAGAATAACATACATGTAGGTACTGGGTTTACAGTATATACAAGTTAGAAACAAAAAGTTCTCACTGTTATTCCAAATACCATATTCATTAGTAAATACAATAAGGTTAGGCATGTAATCCACTTAGTGATGTTTTGCAGTTTAGTGAATTACATATTTATTGTTTTTTTCCTTGTAGTACCCTGAAAAACGTTTATTTGGTTAAATGCTGCTATTTTTAAAGCTTTTCTTATTTTTAAATAGCTGTAAGCAAACATAAGATATCCTTTAGTCACTGAGATTAATAATAAAAACAAAATGGCCCAGTGAGCTGAAGTACAAGGAGGATTTTGCTATGGAAATTACAGATTTAGGAGCTTTCACCACAACGATTTCTCATCTGAATATGAAAACAGATTCATTCTTACATTAAATCTCCTTTGTTAAAAACCTTAATGTATTCCAGAGTACCAAAAGCTGCAGAAGGTAGCTTGAAAGAGCTGCAAGAGGTAGCTTGAAAGATGTGCATAGCCCAAGTACACACACTCCAGCTGGGAGCACTTGAGTTATGCCCTCAGGAAGCCTCCCCCAGCAGTCCCATACACACCTGGCCAGGCATCCAGTCCCTCCCCAGGGCAGTGTACATGTACAGACTGTAAAGCAACATGTCAGGTGTCTCGTTCAGCTACACACTTGTCCTAATTTCTCCTCCCTCTCACTTCCAGCTGGGAAGAAGCCTAAGCACCGAAGCACAACCAGTAGTGCCTCCCCATACCTGCCCTGTTCCCACATGCTGGCACAATTCCCAAGTGCAGTCATGACCCTCATTTCTCAACAATTGTCCTCATGAGGCACAAGAGGGGCCCAGGGAGCCCCCTGGATTTGCCCTTACAGGAACGTAGTACAGAGGTTCAGTGACATGAATGGCCATCTAGGACAGGACCAGAACCCACGTCTGCCTTCAGATCCTCACCTCCAGTTTAAGAGAAGGCAAATAGCTGATGTGAAACCAGAGATGAATTCTACAATTGACAGATCTATTATTAACAGGCATGATGGGTTCTGAATGATTTTTAAGGAGCACCACCCATTTTTCATTTATATTGTCTCACTTTTGAGGATGCTTCCTGCCTCAGCACTGGTACTGACCACTCAGTCCCACCATCTGCTACACAATTCCCAATCCCACACAAGTTAGCAAGGGGTCTGCATGAGGCTCCTTCCCACCTACTGCTGGCAAACCAGACACAACAGCAGGGCGGTGATGGGATCAACCTGGATCTCTCCCAGTACTCAGATTTCTTATGACTCAGGCTGGAATAAATGGTGTATCCCTATCACTTCACATACTCAGATTGAACCATTTATTTTCTGTAGAGCAACTTCACCAAAAGCAACAGTTTTGCTTCCTTGAAGACACTGTTTGCAGGTATTCTGGGATAGAATACAGACAAATAAAAAACTCAGAGCAAAGGTTAATGTTGAAATCCTCCTGAGAGACAAATATAAAACAATGGGCATTTCTTCTAGCAGACTATTTAAAAGATGTCAAGCTCACATTCTCTTCTGCCCAGGGACAATGGAACCATAACCAGTGAACCATACTAGGCAGAAAGAGCATTCTCAATGGAATAAAAGATGAAGGGTTTGCTCCTAGAGTGATATCTCTGGAGCGGTGACATCCTCATCTTATGACAACCACTAGCCTCCTCTAGTCCCATCTGATATTAGGCAAGACTAGTTAATATTCAAACCTCTGCAGAAGGCAAATATATCCCAAGCACCACCATTTCAACAGAGATCACAGTACCTAAAATAGCCACCACCTCGTCGTCCTGGATGACTTCTAGGGATCCTGAGACCACAAAGCAAAGCGCATCAACGCTTTCCCCAGCATGATAGATGAGGTCCCCCGGGGCACAATGGATCGTCTGAAACTCCACAGCCAGGGCTCGCAGGCAGCCGTCGCTGGCCAGCCGGAAGGCAGGGTGCTCATTAAAAACTTTCCGGTTTAGGTGCACGCAAATATCTGCTCTCATGTCCTTTGGGCAAATTGAGAGAACCTGAAGGAAAGAAAGACGAAAAATAATCAGCTAGGAACATGACGCTGCGGCAGTGCGCGCTCTTATGAAATAAGTGAATGGGTGGTTTTGCCTGGGTGCACCTCAAGGTTCTGGTGGGAGTTTTATCTTGAAATGGGGTAGTATTATTTTTCTACCCATCTATCACTTTGAAAACAGGTGAAAGGGTGATGCAGAAGAGAGGGACTATTCTGCTACTCTTTCACACTTGCATTCCAGAATTGCAGCTGGCACTACCGCGTCCCTTTTGTGGGTATCCCTCCAGACTCGGTGCCCAGACCATCCGCCCACTGCTATGCTCGGTCCCTGCAGGAGCACAGGATGGACACTCAGAGCTGAAGAAGCCTGAAGACATGCAAAGGCAGACCGCTCACAATCAAAACCACCAGATTTAGTCCCATCTGGAAACCTAGTCTTCAGAAGCGTTGATGTAGGTGACCACTTACCAACGCGCATCCGAACACACCTAGGGTTTAGCTTCAGCACTGTACAGACAAACAATAAGTAACCTGCCCTGGAGGGCTTACAGACTAGAAAATCCAAAGAGCTTGAAATTAGAGTAAAAAGAAAGTACTAGGAAACCGTATGAAACGCAAAGTAAAGGTGAGTGAAAACTGCCCTGTGAAGGTGAATATGTCTTTACCACAGATCAGTTAAATAAGGCCTTTAATTCTTACCTTAAATAGCTTTCCCTATTAAAACAGTAACGCAAATACACCTGAAGAAAGAAAGTGAAAACCTGTGGATCTTATTAGACATATAAAATGAGCGTTTAATATTTGCACACCAACCTAAACACCGTAGTGTCCTTATAATCCTAGAACGCATGTCCCTCGCTGTATGGTAGCTCATTTCACTGAGAAACATATAAAACCCTGTAAAGTTTTGCTAAGATAAATAATGGGAAAAGGAATAAGATGAAGAGCACTCTGGAAGATTCACGTAAAGAAGAATGCAGATCAATCATACTGATTAATTTCTCACTGTATGGAATTAATCTGGCAGCTTGCTTTGCAGACAGTGTGGAAGAGAGGGACATTGGGTCAAGGCACTGGCTACCACTGAATATTAGCACGTAGAGGGAGATTCTTGAAACCCTGAATAAGCTTTGAGGCAAATGGTCATATTAACCCAGAAGTAAAGCCATGACTTTCATTTCTGTTTAATGCAGAAGAGGTATAAAACATATTATGGTAACGTATTACTAAAAGATCTGAAAGCATAGAATGAGAAAATAATAAACAATTTCTAGTTTAATTAGTAACCTTTAGTCTTTCTTATCTCCATAGATCAAAGTTGTTTCACTGTCAAGCACATATTGAATGTAAAAGGCTAAAAGAGAAGTTCATTCCCTGATCTTCTGCTCTATGACAGCCCAAGTACCTGTTTGCACATAGACGTGCAGATTCCCAAGCTAGAAGGGGTTACTGCAACTATCTGTACTAACCTCTTGCATTATGGGTCAACTCAGATTTTTCATATCAATCCCAGAATACCTGGTAAAATTATAGCCTAGAAGGCCTTGATTTAATGCCTTCAAATTATATAGGTTAGTTGTTCCAATGGAGAGCTACCCTCTCTTTTCAAACGTGCTATTTCTGAACTGATTTTTTTTTCATCTAACAGCCTGAGGACCATATCATTGTGTCCTGATAAAAGGCTTACAAACACCAGAAATCTTTTCCACATTGTTGTTTATAGAATACGGCCAAGTTATCTCAAAATCTTATATTGAATAAAGAAGAGAGACAATGCTTCCTCTGTCTAACACTGTGAAGCACAGTATCTCTTTAGAAACTTCTCCATAGCATGAGGTTTTCTCACTTAAAACAGCCTTCAAAGATCTAACAGCTAATTAGTTTGCATTTGCTTTGATAGAGACTAGGTTAATTTTGCTTAACGCTATTTTTCTGTAATCAAATGGTGTAAAGAACAAGTTCAAATACCCTGCCTACATCTGTTTTATCATAAAAATTAGTAATAAATACATCTGACAAGACATATTCTCCATAAACTATTATTTGCATTAGTAATAATGTCTTGTCTGAGTCACTGGTGACCATATCCCCTTATCATCTTTTCCGTAATATTATTAGGGGCAAATGTCAGTTTTACAAGCTTATACTTACCTGAGTCATTCCATTTACCATGAGAAATATGGAGGCACCTTAGTTTTTTCAGTTAAAATAAATATTTTGGATACTTCTGGATCAAACAGAAAGTTTATCTTTGTTTTAAAATAGAAAAATACCACCTTTCTTCTTAATAATAATTGCATGAAAAATTGTGTTTTCTTTGGCATAATGATGGATGATTTTTAACATTTTTATCTACTGTTGGGCCTAAATCATTTTCAGGAATGTTTTCATTAATGTAACTGCTTTTGACTTAACAAGGCCATGGGCTGTGAATTTTCAAACATTGCTCTTAGGAAAAAATGTGTATTTGATTTCCAAATTCTGTCTTTTAAGCCTCCAAATCGCAGGAATGATAGTTGAAAATTTTCTTAAATGTATCCAAAATTGATTAACTGCTGTGGAGGATGTTACTGTAAAGTCCAGACATGTTCCAGGACCCTTTGTTTTTTAAGTGTAAATTAACTGTGTCCCTGAGGAATAAAAGCCACTTGGATGTGAAGTAGCATATTGTTTCCTCACAAATACAGAGGTAAGTACAGGGAACTAGAAGTGAGCACTCAAAGCATTACTCTTTTTGTAGCTACAACATATCCATCGTCACATCTTGTAATAGGACGAGTCAGGAAAAATAACCCATTGCACAGAGAAAAACAGTCTTAGCATACTTCAGGAATTCACTGATGTGATGATGAAGTGATTCTCCTAATGACTTATTACTGTATGGAGATATATGGAGATATCACTTGTCAACAAGTACAACAGTAAATGAGGAACGACCCAAGAGTTGTCCACAGATGAATAGTCTTTATTTCAGTTTTATTGTCTGCTACTCTGTTAGTACCAAGATGTGAGAATGAAATGGATGACAACTAAAGAAATATTTAATATTGAAAGACTTGGCAAAGGGGCTTTGACTGATCAAGACAAATGTAGATATACACGGGAGGCAGGGAAGCAAGGCAAAGAAAGACAATCTCAATATTAAGTTATGTGTTTTCTGTATGCTCCAAGGACAGGACTTCATGAGCTCCAACCTGACTTTGCAGCACTACTTTTTGTGTTTACAAATACCAACATGATGAATTCAGGAGAATACTCACAGATGCCATCGGCTTCTCTGATATGACTATTAGTGATACTGTAAAAAGGGATCATGGGTGACACAGATTAGGAGTAATTTTCTTGCTTCCGTACAAGACATAATGTAATACAGGATCACACAGAAGCATTTGGAAGCTAATGATAAACATTCCAAAGATCCAAAGAGCAGAAAATGATAAAATGAGCACCTCAATTTCAGATAAACATTCTTCTGAAAATGATCCTTTATTGGTAATACAAGAATTAGACATTCCTCTTTTGAAATGCTTACTGAGATCTCAGCATTTTTAAGGCAGCATGCAGCTAAAAAGACACAAATAGCAACGTGGTTGTAGGTGAGTCTATATGGTCATACAAATGCAACACATGGGTATGTAGAGAAATTCAGTTTAAGGGATAAGATAAATTGTAATGCCCAATTGATCATTTCACTATTAGGGAAATGCCTCTGGCATTTATGTTAGCTGAGTTAAAGTTCAGCTGGGACATTTACTCAAGTCTGTGTATTCTTTCAGCAGCATATCAAGAAACCACCAAGACAAGTTTCTGAAGAGGAAATTTCCTTAGAGGCTTCAAGACCTTTCTCAGTGAAAGCTGTAGTTTATAAGTAAGGAAAGATATGAAGGTTGCTGACTGCAATGCTTTTACTAACTGATGGTTTTGGAGCACACGACTTGGAGCAGGCTGCCTGCAGGGACCAGATGCTTGTGCTGCTACAGAAATCGCTCCATAATAAATCTGTAGCCACAGACTTTGCAGTCAGCTTTCCCATATGCATCCAACCATCATAAAAGAACAGAACCTGCTATGTTTTGATGCAAAATTAGAGGAGAAAGTTGAAGCCTCCCCAGAGGAAAACCTTCTCTGCCTGCATAAGCTACATTTCTAACCGAAAAGGAGCCAGGGTCCATGCCACAAGTGAACAGTGCACATGTATCCACAAAGATCTGAACCGTTATAAAGCTGAGAGAGGAGAAAGCAAAGCACAGAATAACAATTATTACATCCCTTATCTGTGTAGAAAATTAAGCCTACTCAAAGTCAGCATAAAACAGTTGCTGAGCTCTGCCACCAGCACTCTCCTGTCTTACACCCAGTTGACACAAACCCAGCACAAGGGCACTCTGTGAGGAGATTCAGCACTGGCGCCATCTCCAGAGCACCCTATGGAGTATGTATAATGCTGGTGGTGAGTGAAAAGCTTGTGGTTGATGCAAGAGATGGGGAAAAGTAGTAACCAGCTCTGGAAGACTCAAGGGAATTGGCACAAAATGTCTCACTATCTTTTCTACTTAAGATCTGGAAGGGGGTGGGGTGTTAAAATTCCAAAGGAAGTTCAATCTGATTTTTTCCCTCTCTCATCCATTTCCACAGCATGCTCAGGCAGTTTAAGATAAGCCCCTTGAACAGTTCAAAGAACTCTACAGGGAGTAGAGATTATGAAGAACTCAAAGAAAAGCAAATGAATCGAAACAAAAACTGTACAGATTAAGAATGTGTCCAAATAATAGCTTTTAGGAAGGGTTTGAGTTTTTTTTTTTTTAATCTTCCCCAGCTAGAAAACACTATGGGATGGCTTAAACAAATATTACAGAATCTGTTAAGACTTGTTAACAAAGAGGACAGAGGCCAGTGAATCATATCTATTTGCAATTCTCTTTCAGCACACAAAATTCTCACTTTCTCAGTGTTGTAGCTAGGGGATATATTGACTGATGTTCAAATGAAGAGCTTAGGCAGTCTTAGCAGAAGAATAACAAGGACCATTTCTTAAATGAGTAAGAGTAGCAAGTATTGGAGACATTTAACAACGTCAACTTCAATAATAAACTCTTCTGACTTCTAACCTACTATACAGTCCACAGATCTCTTTTTATTTTGTGGAGAATGGCCATTCTGGGTTGTCAGACATATTCAGCACTTATAATTAAAATCAGATCTTTAAGAAAAAAAAGAAAAAAAAAGAAAGAAAAAAAAGAAAAAAAAAGAAGAAGAAGAAAATAGCACCATTTTCTAGGCACCTGAGCAAATTATTCAGATTTTTTAGAAGGTTTTGGCTCATTTGAGTGTTGAATTCTTTTGCAGACCTGGCTAAAAGTGTTACATTTGGCACTGGACTAGTGCCAAAGACACAGAGGTAAGAAAGCAGCCGAGAGCAAATCACAGAACATTTTCACAGAACATTTTCCTGTAATAATCAAATAATTTTGGAAGTAGATCAAAGGTGATGTATGCAACTGAGCAGTTATTAACCCTGCATGCATTAGGGTAATCTTTAATACATCATTGAATATCTTGGCACTAAGAATTGAATCTAAGCAGCAATGGTGTGTTCCATTTTCAATACACCGCCTAACATCCAAGGTCACTTGGATTTAACCGCTCAGATCTGAAAATCAACCCTAGTAAGCAAAGTTCCACTTGTTTTTCTTATTAATGGAAGGATACATGACCTGAACCAGTGATCAAAATGCTTAGATTTAGTACTACAGTAATAAAATTAACCGCATTTTAACTGAGCAAAAAGATAAAGACATTCAAAAAGTCCTGGAAACTGCTCTAGATCATGTTAAATTCAATACTATCAACACAGATGGAATCTGGCTAAAAATCTGGCTAAAGGTCTGAAAAAACGTGGAAGGATGAAGAGCAGCACAATGTGTTTTAAGAACAGTACCTGTTGGTTTGTCAAATGCACTAATATAGCAAGAAGCACACTAAAAACATCCATTGATGACACAGTAGCATCTAGTAGAATCTAGGTTGTGTAAGTTTCAGAACAGTTAAAGGCTTTATTGTGTTCAGTTTTGCTATAACATAATCATTACACAACCTTCTGATGGGAGAAGGGTAGCAGACTACAGGGCTTTAACATGACACGTGCTTTTTAGATAACAGGAAGCAAAATAAACATCAAAAAGAATATGGCTTGCATCAAAGCATCTCTCAAGATCTTCAAGATTGTTTGGATTGACAACTTTTGGCACAAAGGTCACCCTTGGAAGAACGGAGTTGATCAATGGGTTTTATTTCATGCTTCTGCTGACAGTGGCTTAATTTTTTTAACATGCAGCATTATGTAAAGGTATCATTCAAGAGTGAAAGCATTAAGGAAACAGATTGGAAGAAGACAGAATCACAGAATGGTTGAGGTTGGAAGGGACCTCTGGAGGTCCCTTAGATGTGGTCATTCCCTTAAGATGTGGTCTCTGGAACTGACAGCCCCTCTGTCAGCTCCATCCCCTTGTTGGCTGTGCTTAGGAAAACACCAGACCCATCCACACAGGAACTTCTCCCAGGCAAAAAGTTCATAAGCTGCTCTACAGCCATGGTTTATAGACTTGGTGTTTCCTCAAGCATGAGAGGTTCATAGATTAATCTCTGTCAACCCAAACTCAACACATCCAAGAGGTAGAGATAATTGTGGATAATCTTTCCTGGCTCTGCACAGTGCATGCTCTATGTAAATGATCCATACCATCCATTAAGGTGAAACAGAAAGCCCCACTGGTGCACAGGCCCTGCACTTGGACCTGTGTGAAGGACAGTGAGACCCTGACCATCTCTCCTGCAGCCCGCTCTCCAAAGAATTGTGGATTGCAACTGTACCTGGTCCTAGCTCAGCTCTGTGAGGTGAAGGGAGACTTCTTGTTCACCTCGTCCCGATCTGCAAGGAACGACCAACAACCCCGCCTCTACAACGAAACAAAAATACTTGTCCAAATGGTTTTTACCTTCCCTCTTCAGCAGGGGATTGTATGTAGCTGTCACACCTAATATTGTAGAAGTTCTCTTTTGCCATGAAGCTTGGAAGCCTTCTACCCCGGTCATCCAGAAGAAAATCCAGCCAGCACTTACAGACACCTCTTTGTGATGGGGCACTCTAGGAATGGCAGCCTCATTCCACTATTTTTCTCAGGGTAATGCTAATTCTTACTACAGCTCTTGAAGATCCTATTAACAGCAAACACAGCTAAACTGCACTGTACTTTTGTAGATTAAATGTTTAATAAAGTTACAACCTGTATCTATTTACCATAAACCTATCCCTCCTGAATGAAAGTTTAGTGGGCCAGCAATGAATAGTTTTAACACTGTGTTATTTTCCCATGATTTCTATTTCAGTCATTTCAATGTGGAATTGGCTCTCATTTGAATCGACATTGATGCTTAGGTTCAAACTAAAGAGAACCTTTTTTTTTTTTAATTTCAACCTATGGCTTTTCCGAACAAATTGACTGTTAAAACATGACAGACATTTATTTAATTGCTTTCTGAGCAAATCCTAAGCCATACAACAGCATGGAGGTCAAGAAGGGAAAATCTTTGGGTTTTACTGACATTTCAGAACATTATCATTAGATGAGACCTTGAGACATCTGCATGTAAGTTAATGGTTGTTCTGCTTTCATGTATAATGACCTATTTCTCACAGAAGAGCTAATACCTATAAATTTTTCATTTGCTGCCTAGTAGATTTCAATAAAAACTTAAGAGGTTTGAATTCAGTGTGTGTTTCATAGATTATTACTGTGAAGATTTTTTTCCTGCTAAAAATTGGCCATATGCAGAGAATACACTGGTTCCTTTCATAACTGACTCTCAAAAAGCATATTCTGCTGTATGATAAATATTGTTTAAGTATATAAAGGCATCTTAGTTTTCTCATGTACTTAGTTCTGCTCATTATTAGATGAATAACCCTGAAACCTGTAGCATTAAACATAAAAATAAATTCCATCTTGCCTGAGCCACTGTTACTCCAGGAGATAGAGTCCATGTGCATGTACTACATATATCATCCCAGCTGTCACAGGAGGGCTCTAATGTTTAAGTGATTTAAGATTATGGATCATAGGCCACTTGCTTCCTCTTAAGTAATAATAATAAATACACTAATGCTTTTAGTGTCATTGTTAATTCCTTATTTGTGAACACTCAGAGACACGCTGAAGTGCTGTGGTTTGAAGATGGGATTTGAAGATGAGCTGTTCCCAAGGGGAACAGGGAAGCCTATGCTTAAGGCACCATTGCTCCAGTGTGGGAGAACAAGACCTCTTCCACGTAACGATAACCAACTGGGGCTTTATAAAAAAAGTTTTGCTTGGGACAGCCTGTTCTCACAAGCAGCGAGGACTAGATCCTCATTAAACTTTCTCCATGTGTAACTTCTGCTTTGCCTTCAGTGCATATCTGATAAAGGATTCATCCTTCCTGGTTTTAGCCAAGATCGTCTTTGGGGACTACACACTGAAAGTGTCATTCAAAGATAGATATTTGAGTTCTGACGCAAGAAATCTACACATGTTAAATGGTAGTAATTCCAATTAAGTTATGAACTATATTTTAATTTCAAGCATATGAATTTAAAATCTTTAGTTATCAAAGAAACACATACATGTATCTATTTTTATTCCTTCAAATTGCTAGGATGGTTCATCACCATAGGAACCTACTGTAACACTCGTACAAGAAATTTCATTCTTGCGTATGTTAATCTTCTTGTCCTCTGAATTTGGATTTCAAAACAAAGCCATTTCAACATGCTGAGTGACTGAATGAAATGTATTATAAATTTGTGGCAAATGATGTTGCAAAACACCTTCCATTGTGACAATGCAGATATATTTGGAACAATTTAGGATGTAATAATGTATGTTAGGTTGAAAAACATCCATTGATGGTGGAAACTGTCTGAGCTGTCTGATGGAAGCTGAAAAGTTTGGAAATTCCTCACTAATTACCATGTGTCATGAGCACACATGTTTTGCAGCATAATACGAAGCTTATTGAAAGGTTCGTAAAAATTAAGGAGAATGGGAAATCATTTGATGCAAAAATATCCAGACAACAGACTGGTCAGAATCTCATTATTGCAGCTTTGAAATCCAGACTGGAAGGAGCCCTAAGGTCGTGTACAGGCTGTCAGACAAAGCAGTGCAGAGAAGCTAGTCAAGACCTGGGGCAGTAATCCCCTTTTCTAAAATACATTGAAGCACTGTCTGGATTTAGCAGCTGAGCTGCAGGTACAGTGTAGTACTGCTAAGCCCCACTGTGTCTATGGGAATAAACCTGACTCTATGCCTGTGTACCCTGGGGGTCCCTATAGTGTGCTCCCATCCCCTTGCTGCTCTAGGGATCATACAGATGGATTCAACTTAAATGCAGAGGGTTTTACAACAGGCTTGAAGGGCTAATGAGGGAACTAATGTGAGAAGAAGGATCCACTCTACGTGACTAGTCTCTGGAACTGTATCAATGTTCCCATAATTTCTCAGCTAGGATTTACAATATTTTCTAATTTGTTTTGGTGAAGCACTTTAGAACACTGTCCTGAGTGGAGATAAACATAGGAAAGCTGCCCTATTACATAACAGCCTTCTTTCTACCCTTATCCTAAAACAAATCCTCAATTTGACTAATGTTCTGCAGTCAAAAGCAAACTGCTACACTTGTACAGACTTGGGGATGCTCAGTGCAGGCACTAAAGGCTGCTGGTGCTGTTGCTTTTGCAGACTTGCAGGCTGTAGAGGATACAAAATACCAACATATTCAAACCGGTGCTCAAGTTCTTACGTTTATCTTGTCTCTGTTCTTCTGTAACACTGGCTTTTCTGGGAAGTTCGATTAGATGCAACTATTGATGTCCAGATGCAGAAGTTCCTGAAATCCTTCAACTGTTATAAATAGGTTTTGGATCCATGCCTAAGCTTAGGCAAGTCTTTACCAAGGGAAAATTGTTAAAAACCTAAGTCACAGATTTTACAGCCATATTAATTATCTAGCTAAGCAGCCATTACTATCTTACAGACCAGAGAACACTGCTTACCACAAGCTGAAGATTATGGCTCTAACTGCATTTTTATAATCTATAAAACCGGACATGCGGAAACTATGGAAGGAAATTTCAGTAATTAAAGCATAGGTTTTCCTCATTAACTGCAAAGCATCATTAAAATCTAATGAAACTGTAGCAGAATAATACAGTATACTGGCTCAACTGCAAGGAGATAAATGCAAATGAGAGTTCAATTTTCACATGTTTTTGAGTTTACACAAAAAGGCTGAATGCATCTACAGTAGTTTACAACAGATAAGCTCACTATTAACATTGTATGAATCAGCATTTGGAAGTTAGGGTATTAGTGTATAAGAAATTAACATATTAAAGAATGTGGCACACTGAAGTACAAGAACCAAAGAAATCAAAATCTGTGTTGCTTAACATTTTTATATTTGCGATGGTAAACTGAATTTCATTGCAGAAAATGAGTATGATAACTGTCGTTGCATCAATATGATGTAAGACTAAATTTGTCAGTGTAGCAACTTATCTTGGCATATCTGAACAAGCTGCATCATCATCCCACATTATACAAGAAATTCGGCCAAAGCAAGAACTTCAAAGCTTTGTGAACACTATACATTTTAGGACGTTAATGTGCTATGACACTTCCTTGCCCTCCCTCGGAATATTGCCTTCTAAGTTCTCAGATGTTAAATCTTCATCGAAACTGGAGCCTGAGTGCCTGCTTTCAGCTGATGTGTACCAACTCCATGGAAGTCAAAGGAGCATCCTCAATCTCCACTGACCAAAAAGCTAGACTTAGAACTGTCATATCTTATCTACATTCAAGGTATTGCAGGTAGAAACCCTCCCATCTGACTTCAGCTCTCTAAAATATCCAGTCCAAGGCTAGACAGACTCCACTACACATGTGTTGGAGACAGAGGCCCTGAGGACAGTTCACTTGGGTCTGTCCTGGAACAGAATGGATGAATCACTCTGAAGACAACCTTTCCTTTACTCGACTTTTGATGACACCTAAATGACCAGTCCTTTCTGAAGGCTAAAGTCAAGTAGAACCCAGCACAGATGTCAGCAGGAACACATTTTCTGTATCTCCCTGCCAAAGGCCTTAAGTTCTAGGTGAGAGATTTCAGCTCTAGATGATCAATCGCTACTGCCATTAAATCCTATACTAATTAGGTTGATGACGATGTCCTGGGCATCAGCAACAGGTCCAAGCCAATCAAACATTTCATTGCAACTCACAGATACCAATACTTTTCAGAATACTACTGATGTAGGTTTGACATTAAATTATGTCCTCAGACTAATTTGAAGACCAATTTCCTGTTGATTTCAATAGTTAAGTACATTAAAATTGTTTAGTATTTTGGTAAAGTCAAACTAGAAGACAGAAAACATTTACCATAATGAAAAATAAAGGCGTATTTCCAAAGCAGCACAACTTTTCTAAAAAACATCCAGTTTTTGATCCAATGACAACCACAATAATGGAGTAGCATGCAGTTAAGACTTTGTTAGTAAGTTATATGCTGTTACACAGTTCTGTTTCTAAGCAAGTACACAATGGACACAAACTCTTGCTATCCAAATTGTGTCATGTTACCTCATGTACTCATACCTTCTCTGTGTCAATTCCTTTAGACATGGACCAGGTTGAGACAATATAATCCATGACTCTTTCACTAAGGCCTTTTGGGACTTGATATAATTTCAGGAAATCTCTCACATTGTTCAGCATCTCATGGTATCGGTTGGTGTTGGCATACATCTGCTGGAAAATGGTTGTGACATTTCCAAAAATAGTTGCATAAAGAAGAGCTGAAAAAAAAACAAAGATCATTAACAATAAATATGCATGCTCCAATAAATGCTACTCATAAATAAAGAATAATTTCAAATAAATTGATGCATGGTTACAAGTTAGTGCAAATGTATAGGAGTGAAGGGGTAAACTGAAAGTTTCAGTTTATGGACAGTCTCACGTGTATACATACAGAGCTATTTATTGAACCTACCCATAGAACTCATATAGCCAAAGCATGTTAACTTAAAAAATCAATCACAAGAATGTCGACATAAGGGGTTATCCCTGTACTAATCCAAACTGATTTTGAAGTGTAGCTGCAGCCTGCCAATAACCTTGATGGCATCATCCAATCAACGTGGCTCTCATGTGAGATCAGCTCACACATGCCACGTGTGGAGTGGCCTCAGTTCCAAAAAACATAAGTGAAATGGAGGAGCTATCAACCTGGGAAGCCTTGCAATGGGATGCTTATAGAAACAGGCCCTCTGTCAATGGCCAAGGGACAGACTCAGAGTTGCACTTCCTAGTCCAATTTTACAGCCAGCCCCAAGCAGATGACTTGGGTATGTCATGTCAACTCCAGACGTCAGACAATAATTATTTCAAAAGGAGAAAAACGAGATTAGCAAACAATGGGAAGTCCCACGTGTACCTCATTGCCACTATGGCAGGAGGAGGACACAGTAGAATAGGAAGCACTACTTCAAACCCACTCCTGGCACTGCTTCTGCTGGTTTGATTCTCCCTTTTCTAACTGTGCCACCATAACTGTCAAGCTCAGCCAGCCGAGCTGTGCAACACCAAAGAATGACATGCCATATTCAAGAAAACCACACGTTTTGCGTAAGCCTTTCCAACTGATACGGCATTGTACTCCGTATCCCATCACAAGTGTGATTCACTGAAACCCTGTTTGATGTAGAATGGTTAATTTCTGAAACCTAATTTCGACAAAGCATTCAAGCGAAATTTTAAATGTACACCTTTGCTTGTACAGTGGTGAACTGAATAGTGGTGAATTGAAAAGCATTCTTAAAACCAAGCAGGTTTAAAGTTTCTTTTTGAGTCACAATATAATTACCCTTGCAAGAAAGCCCAAAATGACATTCTTCCATTAGGTAATAAAGGTTTTGCAAAAAAGAGAATTATTCTGATTTCTCATAATGCCAATGCATGGCACTTTATTTCTGCTCTTGACATTATCAAATACAAAGAAGTCTGCCTGTCATTTTTAATAATCCTTGCTCAGAGGTACTGTATAGTAGAATGCAGCTATGTATTTCCATATTGCTTTTTTAAAAAACAACCACAGCCTACAAATGGCAAGAAATAACCCGCTGTGAAAGGAAAAATGCCTTCTCTCTCTCAGCACATAATGTCTTCCTTCCCTCTACACAACACATTTCTGCTTCATTCCAGAAAACTCACTGTTTCATACTCATTTAGTATTGTTTATCACCCCTATTTGAGAGGTGACATTTTTAAAGAAACATGTTGCTTTCCCAAAACCTATCTAATAGAAAAATTGTACTTCCATTTCTCACTGTGCTTTTTACTATGTCAATATAAAAATTAGATGATAGGGTTCATCAGAAATATAACGTTCATTGTTTCATCAAAGTCAAAAGTTTTTTTTCATCTCAACAGACAAGATTGTATCGAACAAAGTCACACAGCGTGAAGTACAGTTGAACATGAGGCTTCAGTTTTAGAGAGCACAGCAGATTAATATTCTATGTGATGACCAAAAATAAAGCTCTTTGCAAGGGTTTGGTCCTTCCCCCCAACCCCTTTGCTTTACTGATTGTTGTATCATATCTGCTAGCCACTAAGAGGTTTTCTGTACCTCTGTGCCCACTTGGATATATAGCAACACTCACATAGAGAATAAAAACTTAAGGATTATAAAAAGTGTAGATGACTGAATGCCACATGACTTTTTTTTTTTTTCCTCCAAGCTTTCTCTGCTCCTTTGGACTTTATAGGAAGACATTCTTGATGAAGTGTCACTTCTGTTAAGCCTGACATCCCTCATCCTTCTGAAGAACATTCAGCGATTTATCTCAAACTCAGCTCAACAGATGTGTGAGTACAGAGCCCTTCTTGCCCTCTGATGTCAGAAACAACCTGAAAACAACTGTGACTACAAAGGTAAAGAGAGGTCAGGACTGGCCCCACAACTCTGCCTTTCTGCATGAGTAAAATGTATGCAATCCTGTAACTAAAACTGAACTGCATATGCAATTGCTGTGCACACAACCCAACTGGACATGCAAACCTACACAGGCTGATTGAAAATGTGACATAGTGGCCTGTCAATTGGGGGGAAAAAAAAGAGATTCACCTCTCATACTTGCCAGATTGGAAACATCTAAGAATGCCATGGCAAAAATAGCTTGTTCTGAAGCTACCAACCAGCATATATTTCCTCATCTACAAGCAAACAAAACAACAACAAAAACTCATTGGCAGAGACAATACGTAGAAAATACTCATCCAGAAGACAAATTCTGTCTCTGTGTCTCTTAATATAGAGATTTATGTCTGTTCAGGAAATTAAGAATAGAGTAAATCATCGGATCAAGATAACAAAATTGTTGGAAACATTACCCCGCAGTACCTCAGTAAGCCAGAACTCACAAGCCTACACGCTGCAGTCTGCATAGACAAAACTGGCATTATCCCTCTGTTGGAAATCAAAGCTTTCCACCAACTGCTATTGGAAATAGTAAAGACACACAACTGAGTTCATATAAATACCCTGCTTCTCTTACAGATTACTGCAAGGCAGAGCAGTGGCGAACATGTAAGAGGAACTTATTTAGATCTTCAGAGCTTTGAAGCTGTGCCTCAAAGAGTCCTTGCTCATGGTGCTTCCCTATGCCAGTGCTGACCGCTGCTGGGGTGAGTTTCCTGAGTTTTGGGGGAGAGCACATTTTTCATAATTTGGTACAAATAATCCACCTCTCCGGAAAGCAGCTCCCCATCTCCTTATGATACCTTAAAAACAGATGGGGGGCACAACACACATGACATTTAAATAGCTAATATTTATATTTTAGCAGGTCTCAGTGTGCAACAAAATGACTTTATGCTGATAAAGAAATCATTTTCACTGTGTTTGTTAAACTTGCTGGAGCATTGTCTTCCACAGGGAAAAGCCTGCTTGTCAGGGTCTAACAGGGCAATGTTAATTCCCCCTAAAAACACAAGTTACCTGCCTTTGGTCTTCTGCACCCAACTTCTTTAGGCTGGGGTGGTTGCATCAGCAGCAAACACAACAGGGACAGGCCAGAACAGGGAGATGAGCTGGGCCAGCTCCTCAGCTGGCAGAAATGACACCACTCAGGGGCCTTAGGGACTCTGGCACCCTATGGATTCCCCTGCACAGAGATGCACACCTGTGGGCCTCTCTAACAGGCAGCTAATGCTGCCTTCCCTTCTCAGCCTGTGAGGGTTTAAGGCTTCCTCAGTACCTGTAATTAACAAATGAAGTTTTCTCCGAGCACTCTTACTTAATGAGCAAACACCACAGTGCCAGGTATGAACCTCACTCCTCACCTTTCAAAAACAAAGGCAGAGGAGCGCTACCAAGGACCTTTCTTTTCTTGCTGGATTTTAATTACTTTTGGCAGGGGGAACTTACAGTAAAGATCATTTACAAAAGGTTTTGAAGATTATGAAAATACTGTGCCTCTCTTGATGGCAAGAGGATTTAAACAATCTGTAAAGAAATCTCTAGAAATATACACATACCTCAATAGTTTTAATCTAGTCTCTCCTTTTACAAGAAGCTCAGGGGAAACAAGAGAAATGGTGCTACACAGGCTGAAGGGGAAATTACTTTACCCAATTTCTTGAAATGACTGGTTAGGTCAGACTACATTTATTCATCTTCTATTTAATGAATCGCACATCTCCAGACTTTTTTCTGTTTCCTACAGTCATGCAATGCTCACCTAATTGTCCTGTGTGTGTAAATCTCATTCTCCACTAGATTTCATGGTGATCAATTTAAAATAATGATGTAGAAATATTTCTTCTCTGTCCCAAAACTGGTTCAACTGCTATTTTAATTTCTATTTTTACTCTTCAGTGTTTAAAATAAAAACTCCCCTAAATCAAATACAAGGATCTAAGGGGTATATATTTTTATATCTAAAATGCGTGTTGCTATACCATATTTGTACATACCTAAAATATTTTTGAACAATTTAGCATAAAATATTTTGAATGATTTAAATAAACCCTTAGGCCTGTTTAAAAACAAGGAATTTTCTTTAAAAAGATTCAGAGCTACCTAAATTATCCCAAAGCATTTCACATCTCATATTATCCCGACTGCATGCTAAATAGGTCCAAATAGGGACATCTGCCTTTAGGAACTGAAAGCTTGATTGAGAGATCTAATTTTCCCTACAGTCTGCTCCATGCTAGAGTATTATTTAATCTAAGCGTATACAATATACCTTTAAACTAATTGTAAAGAAGAAGATGAGGCCTTGATCCTGGAAAAATACAGATACTTAGTTTTGCATGCTGAGGCTACCTGCACCTTCTTCAACAAATTTTTGGAATTAGGCATGCCTGTAATAATATTTGATTAATGTTCTTCAAGCTACATCTTTCAATAGAGAAATTAGATATAAATCCAGCTATGTAGATAGAAGATAAAATTAGATATACGCTCAAAATGCAAATGTGTGATTTATTTTAAGTCTGAGCAGTTTTCTGTTATACTTCTCCATGTCACCTTCATGCACTGGATCATACTGCAAGATGGCTGCAGGTGCTATTCGATGCAACACCTGGCAGCACAGTGAAGCATCCACCTCCCAGCTGAGCCTGCCTCTGCTACCACAAACACCTTCTTTAAATCCATCAGCATTATTCAACAAAGTTTATTACACGGAGAAGAAAAATCCTTCTAAGCCCCCTCTTTCACTATTCCCACCATCTTATGGCAGTTTTCGGCTGCCTGCTCCAACTCCACCCCGTGCCTATGCTCCTGCCAGCCAGTTCTGGCAGTGAAGGCACCAACACAGTCCCATGGTTCTTCCAGTCCGCAAAACGCCAAAATTGATTTTGTATCCTTGGCCCTGATAAAAATGATGCTGTTAAAATATACTCCCCAATTCCTGCCATGCTGATGCCAGTTTTACAGCAGTGTTCAATCAGTGTCCTAAATGCAATTGCTTCTGCTTTACAGGGAAGAGACATCAACATCAGAGCACACTGCCTTTCAAATTTTATTCCCAAAATATCCTAGTCCAAAGTAAATAAATATATAAATAAATCTTTCCTCCTATTACACCTGTAGCCATATCATTGCAATTTCTCATGCCACATAATCCAATATATTTATCCTCTCATAAGCCCCACCAAAGCACTGTCACCTCCAGTAACATCATAATTACTGTACTAGTCTGAATCCATCAGCCCTTTAGCCCATACGCTCTACATGCATCCAGATGAATGTCCCACATTGCCAATGCAGGGAGGTGGTGGCCCTCCAACATACCTCTAGCCCACGCTGCAGTCACAGAAGACCCACAGCTCCTCTGCAGGGCCAGGTGATGTTTACCCCTGTTTTTCCAACTCAACATCTTCCGGATACAGTAGTCATGCAAACTCTAAACTAAGAGGATAATGATAATAACAATAGATCTGTGAAATCCCTGTTCACACTGATGGGATATTTATTTGAAGAAAATTAAATAATGATGTAATTATAAGGATCATCAGTAGTAAACTATAGGAACTGACACTCACTGTTCTTCCCTTTATAGGGGACACTGTTTGCACAGCAGAGTGGAACAGCTGCTTTGGATGCAGTTATGCATTCTGCATACTTTATGCACAAATCCTTATAAAAATAAGGGATTTCAACTGCACTTGTACAGTCACTAATTTTTAAATAGTGAAACTGGGAGCATTTTTGTTTATAAGAGCACTTAGAAAAAGGAAAATATTTACTTTAGAGCTCTGATGCCTCTTCACCATGCAAATGTGATGAGCTATAATTTGGCACACAGTTACAATCCAAGATTGGCCAAATTGGTACAAAACACAGTACCATGCTTTTACCGAGTCTTAAATGAAGGCTACCATTGTCCGTAGCTATCAGTATGCTCATCTTCCAGCCCCGAGGAAGCAATGGACATTAGTAGAAGTTGGCTAACGTTACTTGGCAGCAAAGACAAAAAACTCATCAGGATAAGAGGCCAAGAGCTGTCTGGGTATGATGATGCAGATGCCTAACCAGCTTGAAGTCACAGCTCACAGACACATCTTCCCTGCTCAGCATCCCCAACCACAGCCACCCCATGCTATTACACCACTTTGTGCTGGACATCAGACACACGGCCTTGCACAGGTTCAGTGTTCTTCTCTTGGCATTTATACACAACTTCTTGCATTTTCTCTCATCTGTAAAGTGTTATATGTCTTGGGTCTGCTTCTCCCTCATTGTATTATTCAAGGGTGGTAAGTGCCACATGGGCAGGCACAGCCTGAAAAACAGCTGTGGTTACGCTGCAACAGACAACAAGGCAAACAGCATTACCCTTTGTTAACTGAGTGGAAAAGCTTCACATTGCCTGAAAAATCTGTGTCTTGTAGTGAAGGGGCCTTAATTGTGGAAGATTCTTCCTTGAGAGCGCTAGTGTAAGAGGCCGAGAGTTAAGCTTTTTCTACATATTTGATACGCGACAGAAGTCGTGTCTAGTGGGTCATAGCCTTTGGTGATGATAAACAAAGGTTGTGACAAGTTTCCATTTATAATAAGAGTATGACATAAATACAGAGAAGAATTATTAAAACAAACCAGACCATTTCTTATACTAATGCTCCACTATTCTTATTTCTCCAGAAATTCATCACCTACACACCAAAAAGCACATCTAGCATTTGACACGCTGGATAAAGTCCTTTGCCATGGTAAATGTTAATCACAATGGAATTGCTTCCCTAAAGGCATTACAGTAGGTGCAGAAGGGGAGGAAAGAGGAAGATGATGACCAAAATCCATGAGAATTATGTTCACCATGAATGCTACCGACTCCGTGCCTCCAGCACTTTGCCCCCTTCCTTATTTATCAATTTGTTTATATTGAATATTATTAACATTGCCTCATTTCCATGAAAATCTCTTCAGTATTTCCAAAAAAAAATCTCAGTCGTGTCTGTCAAACAATCACCTACCCATCACAGAAATTTTTCTCATTCCTTTTTCCATCAAAGAAAGAAGCTTCTTTTCCATAGGGATTGGTCCTTAGTGTTAGTACTAGTCTGCACTGACACCTGTGGATCAAAACCATTCCATGTGCCCTCCTCTGTGTGCCCTGCTGTGTCAAATCTGTCACCAAGAACAAGCATAAGATACACACAGTCTCCCACACTACTGCATGGAAGCATGGGGACCAACAGCATCTCAGGAACGATCATTTCTAGAAAAAAAAGTTCTCTGAGTAAAGTAGGCAGCTGTCAGTATTACCATCTGAAACAAACTGACAGCTTGTTGCTAGATTGGGCCTTTTTTTTTTCTTGCATTTTTTTTTTCTTTTTTTTTTCATTTCTTGAACATTTTTAAGGGAATTTTTTAGTGGGACACCAAGTTCTTGTCACATTAAGATGAACTCAGGATAGCAATGTTGCCGGAGGCACGATGCCAGAACATCACTTGTGCACTGAGGAACAGCACCTAAATTGCCTGTCTTGTTAAAATATAATAGGAAATTTGTAAACACACCTTCAAAGTATTGGACTGTACTGGAAGATGTTTCTAGCTCTTTCCTCCCAGGCTCTTTTTCTTCCCCCATGTGTCAATGTAAAAATTTGTACTGTATAGACACGTTGATGTATATTAGAGACTCACAAAGACAAATACGTATGCACAGCCACACCTATATGCAAAAGTAAGATGAACACACAATATGAATGGGCTCAGACTTTCCGCAGCTGTTAATTTTCCTTTCAGTCTTCTAATTTGCTCATTCTTTCTACTTCTCCCAAATCTAACTTTGTTTATTCATTTAATTAGATGTTCAATTTTATCTCAACACAATTAATAAGAATGGGTTTGAAACAATTAGACAAGTAATCTCAGCTATAAAACACAGACCATGCACAGCCTTGAAAGGTAAGGAAAACACAGCTGTTAGCATAACAAGAGTATCGCTTACACAATATCTACCTGAAAACACTAATGAGACAGAGTTCAGGTAAAGCAGTGCAGCTCTATGCGGCAGTTCCCTCTTTCTGTTTTAATTCATCAGCCTGAACTCTGTGAGGATAGATTCTGTATGTAATTATAGGGTATTTTTAGAAGGAAAAAAATAAAGCACTTAATACCGTTAATATTAAAGGCCTCCAATTTGGAGATGACGCTTACATCCCATTATTTTCAGAATAATTCTGCTCTGCAAAATGACCACAAAACTGACTTAATTGAACCAAATTATGTTTCTCACTTGTGCAAGTCATCTGCAAATACTCCTTCCCTCAAATTTTCCCTCCTGCAAATTCTACGTCTGCACAGAAACAAGCAAAATTTTGTTTCCAACATTTTCTATAGTGACGCTGAAAGTCTGTCCCAAATTAAATGTGCCTTCCCTGAAAAAAGCAAGAGAGAAGAAAAAAAGAAACTCACAAACAGTTTAAATAATTCACCTTCAGATTTTACAATGCTAAAATAACATATCAAAACATGTTTCCTCCTGTCTTTTTGATTTGAAAATCTGAACAATGGAAGAAAATTCCATTTTGATGCAAAAAATGTGTTAAGAGCATAAGAAAAAATGGAGCATTCACTACCATCGTCACCCCCTCCTAAACCTTATATTATAGAGTCATAGAATATCCTGAGTTGGAAAACACCCATAAGGTCATCGAGTCTAACTCCTAGCACCACACAGGTCTACCCAAAAATTCAGACCATATGACTAAGAGCACAGTCCAAACGCTTCTTAAACTTTGAGGGGCTTGGTACTGTGACCACATCCCTGGGGAACAATGTAATTATCATGTAATATTTTCCATAAAATGCAAACCATGAGCTCATAGCCCACTGTTGCCTATCAGGGGCAAAGCCAAACCCTTTCTCCTGTAGGTTTCCACTTTATCAAAACATTTGTGCCCAAGACTGACGTGACACCTGCTCCTTGCTTCCACTAAGGCCATGCCTGCAGAGGCCGCAGAGCAGGGCTAGGCCTCAGCACCACTCCAGATTTGCTGGAATCATTCTGGTTCTGTCCAAAATTTTCACACTAAAGTTTGCAGGCTATAAAGGTGAATTCTCTTTGGTATGCTTTGATGATCCACGTTGGGAACCTGTCCGTTATTGCAGTATCGATTTTGCTGTGGCACAAGCTGAACTGTCCCTGGGCCCGACAGATTCTTCGGGGCCTCTCTGCTGGTTGGAAAGCCATCAATAGCCCAGTGAAGCCTAGCTGCAAAAATGCCTATGTTTTCCCCTTTTATAGTCTACACTGCCCTTTGCCAGTGCCACAAACGGTTCCACTGAAGAATAACAGCATGGTAAAATGGCAGGCAATACCCTAAACATATTTTTCTATTTTCCACCAGCAGAACACAAAGCCAGACAATAACATATATGCAGAAGTGGACATCAGCTCTCCAAAGGTCACTAACGGATCTGTTCTCAGACAAAGCAAAAGCTGTCTAAACACTACATCAAGCATATTTTCTCCACCTTTTTCCAGCAGTCCACCAGCTCTCCAGAGCTCCTTTTCTCCATGATACCAAGCAAATTGACACTGCTGGAAATACTAGTAGCCATTGATACCATCCTGGTACAAGGGTTTTACAAATATTCAATGGAACAGCAAGAGATTGCATACGCTAGCCAACCAAAAGAAACAAACAAGTCTGGCTTTTCACTTCAGCCACTGTGCACAAATTGCCAAACTCTGCATGACTATGTGAGACGGGAAAAGCGCCTGTATTTCCTGGCAGCCTCTCCTGGAGCGCTCCTCTTCCCTGCTCAGCTCCTTCTGATCAGCACTTGTTTCTATCTGATTACCTCTCTGTTTTCTTGCTCGCTATTCCAGGAAGGAGATGCTGAAATTAAATTTGCTGTATTTCCATTCCAACATTAACACTAATTTCACTGAAGTCAATGAAATTACATTGACGTCTGGAGAGTATCAGAAAGGAATAATTGAGTGTATTTTATCACTTTCCTTTGACTTTTTTGTGGCTGTTTCATAGCATTTTAAAATGTCCCATTTCACTAAAACCCATTGCTCTTGGATCCTGCAATAAAGTTACCCTCTTTGGGACAATGATGTGCTCACTGTAAAGCTCCAGAAGCTGTGTGAAAGATGCTTGAGATGCATATGGCTCAAGGAGCTGTATACAGAGACAGGAATGACGCATAGCATCATACCAATTGCCCACTGAGGCCAAAATCCTTCTCCTGACTGCAGCCCCTTATGGATACTTAGGGTAAAACCACAGAAAGAAGGTGTGCAGAATATTTCCTTGATTTCCATGAACCCAGAGTCCAGGGACTTTCTAAACTGCCCATTACATCCAAACCGTGTATTTAATAGACACTGATCAGACTTTTCCACTGAGAATACCTACTTCCTTTCCAAAAATCTTTTTTTCTTATTTCTTTTTTCCTCTCACCAAAACGTTACATGATAAGGTATTTTGTCGTGCCATTCTGCAAGTACTGCTGCCCCAGCCTTGACATCAGCCAACCTGAGCTCCTCTTGCAAGAAACAGGGAGCAATTGCTCCTCTGCACATTTTGTGCACCACTCCTGGTTTATGTAAGCCTTTCCCTGCTTTGTTTTTTTCCATCATGAAGAGCCCTCATCTACTTGATCTCTCCTTCTGAGGAAGTCATTCCATGTTTCATTCTTGCCACCTTTTGATACCCTTTTCAGTCTTACAAAATCTTGTTGCAGAAAAGCGCAGTGTGATGCAGTGTTTTCCACTTCCACTGCAGTTACTTGCCTAGAAAGCTTATTTGCCTTTTTTTGACCAGTACTGAATATTCCACTAATATTTTCAAGGAACTATCTGCAGTAACAGATTTCTTTCCCGAGTAGCAACTGCTAATTTAGAAACTATTATTACATAGCTATAGCTAGTTATTTTTTGCCTACATGTATTAATTTGCATACATTGACATTGAATTTCATCTGTCCTTTTCACAATTGCTTCTGTGCTGGAATTTATATATCAAAAGGGAAACCCTAATTTCAGGATTAAGCAGAAAAAAGACCTGCTGCACAAGAGAGAAAAGCTGCACTTTAGTAAAACTATGAGGGAAAGAATTAAAAAAAAAGAAATCAGTAAAATTTAAATTGTTTCTTAGATTTTATTTTTAGGCTTATACTAGTATCATGGCTTAGATCCCACTAGTTAGGAAGATTTTATCATCTTTCTACTACAAGCAGTATTTACTATTTCCCAGATCCGGGCAAATGCAAGTAAAGCTGTTTTTTTTTGACTTTTATCCAACGGTGACTAAGCCAATCCTAAAAGTCGATTGAAAATAAAGGAGAGATTTGACAGAATAAAAACATCAAGACGTGACCTAAGCATTTAACAGCTAGAGGATGTGTCTTGAACATTAACTCTTTAGCAGCAAGTAAGCCATTCGTTTCTAAAATATATGTTCAACCCTCCAGTTTGGCAGTCCCAGTTTAACACCACTTTACCTCCTATTAAAGAAAGATGCTAAATAGCCATATATTCAAGTAGAAATGAGATTAGTTACGAATGCAATGGATTAATTTAAGTAATCTTGATGCTTTCAATGCTTTTGTTCATATGGCGATGAAATATTTATTACTTCAGGGTCTCTTCTCATGCATTTTTTGCCAATGCACGTAGCATTCTCAGTTACTTCTCACTATTGCAGGGTGCTAATACCTGGGCACGTATTCTATTAGACTCCTTTTTAGGGGCAATGGCATTTTGAATTACATATAAAATATGGAATGTATTTGAAATGGACAGTCTGACAGTATTTTGAGGAGTGTTTTATTTTTCGTCCCTCTGTGTTAATGACCAAGTCCTGCTATTGCTACTAACACCTGCAGGTATCATTCATGTTCAGTTCTCCCTCCCACAAACTACTTCTGTGAAGAAGTTGCCATAAGCCTTGCGGAATGAAGTCTACAAACCCAATGAATTTAAAATTCAACAATCCATTTATTAGAGCAACTTCTCAGGCCTTCCAGCCTGCTTGTTCCCAAGTCTTTGTAGAATGGTACATCAATTTTATACTGAACTATTAATTGTAGTTGACTTTGCAAAGCTGTTTTCTTTACATTTTTATTCAGTTTTGCAAAACCAATCCCAGCTGAGTTAATGTTATTCCCCAGTTTCTTTGATCAAATTGCAAATATTTCCTTTAATCTTTTAAGACATAGAAATTTATTATCTAAGGAGAAGAGCCTCCTCATTTCCTGTAGTGATGGCTTGGGAGAAACAATCTTTCATATATTACTCATTTTATGCAAGTGATTATTCCTGTAAGTACATATTAGTAAGCATAACATTAAAACACATTAACCTAACCTAAATAAAAACACTTTGAACCAAATTTTCAAGCTAACCTGCCTTGGTTCTTAATGATATTAATCTGAACACATTTTTCCCAGATGTCATGATCCAAAATTCACTGAGGTCAATAGAAAATATGTGCTGATGTTTGTGAGCTTTAGGGTTGGCAATAAACACATACATTTATCTTTTCCTTCAAGAAACTGTATGAGAAATTTCCCAAAGGCAGGAAGAAAGGCCTTTGGGAAACTATTTGATTTTTTTTTAGCATCTACTCACAGTAAATACATTGCAACATGGTCACTGTGCATAAAGAAGGATAGATATCATTCCTAAAGAAAGAGGGAACGCAAAATAAGAATTAAGTCTCCTCAAAATGATGTTAATAATGTCACAGCCACCACATATTTGACATTTATACAAATATTTTACAAAGAAAGATAAATGATTTAATTTTGTTCCAAATCTGTCATTTACTACAGTCTCCCTGTTCAGAATTGAATGTTCAGAATTGAACAGGGAGAATTCAGAATGAAATATCACATAGTATTGAGACATTTACTCTTTTAAAAATTATCCCATTTTATTATTCAGCTTTTTAAAATTGTGATATAAGGTAATGTTTAGCAAAATAACGGAAAATAACATCTTTGGGTATTCTTAATCTGAATTTGTAGTAGTAGGTCTTTTAAAGTGAAAGTAGTACAAACCTAATATCTTTTTTCTTTGTTCTAATTCTTCCACCGTATAAGTGAAAAGTTTTTTTAAAAAACAAAGTAGCATTTCCACTCATTCTTAAAACCTTTTGAACAGAAAACAAAGAGAAGGATTTTTCTGCAGTATATTTCTAGTGTAAGAAAGAAGCTGAAAAGGAGCAAAAGAGAACAAGCAAGAGAGAACTCTTCTGCTATCTTGGAAACAAAGACATACGCAGTTGGAAAGTAAAATAAAGAAACAAACCCCAACAATTTATGTATATTAATTCTTTTTTTTTTTTTTTTTTTTTGCAAAATCTATGTCAATAAAAACACATTTTTCAACAAAACTCAGGTTTTGCCTAAATACTTTCCATGTTATCTGAATAAGTTTCCACCATAAGCTTTTTTTTTCCATTATCTTGTTAATTCCTTCCATTTTCTTCTCTCCTCAAAATCTTCTTTCAGCCTCTGCTGAAGTCTTCCAGAAGTCAAACAGCATATTATTTTGCTGAGCTTAGCTGCCTCCCACCCGACATTCTTGTTTTTCTTCACTTTACTAACTGTTGTTCCTAATTATTTAATGTAATTGATAAGATGCCACCTCTGGGTAGAGCTGGTTGCCATGACACTGTAAGAAATCACTGCGTGCTTCTCCATCCCTGGGTCTTGCTAAAGAATTTATATAGAATATCTTTCACCAACTTCCAAGCTTCTCTCACATCTGTAAAAAAATAATTAACAATCTAACCCTTGCAGCCAGGTTTTATCAGAGTAATGGGGATAAAAATGTTGCTTCCATAAATAAAGCTTTCTTTTTTTCTGCTAAAACTGGCTGAGATCCCTCAGCTGTAACTCTCTGCTGTAGCACCGCATACCTTTGACATACAAAGTGCCATCAGTTCAGCTGCCAAATGGCAAGCTGTCATCACTGGGGCCTTGTTCCACCAAAGCAACCATAATTAACAGCCTTGTCAGCTTCTGTCCTGTGACTCCTGCTAGAGTTTCTTGGCTTTGGTCTAAGATGTAGGACTTGAAGCATCACTCACAGAGCACCTGAGGGTATTAGCCCAGCTGCTACAAAACACACACAGACAACTTGCATGCACACACACACACCACCTGCATCTTTCTCCTCAAATTCAGAGAAAACTCACCGTTATGTACCATCATCTTCCACCTGCAACCACCATCACATGCCCAGTGGAGCAGAATGGACTGCTCCCATGGGACAAGAGCTGTAACTGCCCAAATGCTACCCCGACTTCTGCCAAAGCTGTGTCTACACCTGTGCTGCAACATCAGAGTAGCAGTGCTGCAAGGCACAGGCACTCTTCATCCACAACCTTTCAGACATCAAAAACTCAAGGAATCAACACAACAGCAATGACTAACCCAACACACTGTTTTTACCTAGCAGCATGTTTTGAAGGCCAAGAAGAAGGTAAGTTTCCAGGTGTTCTTCTAGTACATTTGTGACCATGTGTAAACCTCAAAACACATAGAACAACATAGGAATCTTCAAACAGAAGGACCAGCATGGAAGGTGGTACTTCTCTGAAAATGTAACCAATGGCTGCTACAGGTAGAGGTACAAGCTGCTCGGAGCAGGACCATCCTGACAGCAGCGGGCTCCTGGTCTTAGAAATAAAAGTAGGGTACATGCAATGTAACAATGCACTCTGTGGAAATCAACAAACAGCAGGGTGGGATCAGACTCGAGCTGTTGACACTCCTATCACTGACTTACATCAAGTCAACGTCTGGAGAGATGGAGCCTATCCCTGACGTTTCAGACAGTCTTCTAATTACAGCAACATGTTTTGAGACAATGAATTATGGAACAGATGCTAATAGCTTGCTATGTTTTAGGAGTCTTGCAACTCATCAAGAGCTTTACAGTCACAGAAAAAGCAGTGTATTGAGGGAACTTTTGGAGGAAGAGAACTTCACTATGGAAGAGCTCATACTATTTCAGACATGAGCTCTGGAGGCACTTTCTGTGCCATTGAATACAAGTGACCAAGCAGCTGGTCTAGATCAATCCATCAAGTCCAGATGGAAATGCACATGGGGAAAGTATAAAAGTGGAAAACACTCTTATTTGCACTGGCCAGAAATGCCTAGGAGCAGACAGAGGATATTAAAAACATATGCTCCTGGACTGAGGCTCTCTTCTTCCTCTATTTTTTAAGCACCTAGCGCACAAGGTCTCGCATGGATTTTTTTCGTGTTTTCATGATGCAAAAATCAGTTATGATATGCTACCAAATAATTTAAAATTTTACAGCTTGTTTTCTGGAGTGCTGGAAAAGGTGAGCCAATTAGGCATCTATGACCTGCGAGGTCTGAAAATAAACCCTTCCCAGAGGACTGCTCCCACCAAAATTAATGAATGTTCCCAGTGATACCACAGGAAAATGCTGAGCACTGAGGGAAGCATGCCCTAGCTCTGGTTTGCACTTGCAAGCACCTCTTATGGACATGCTAAGGAACTCTGGAGGAAGCTGAGATCCATCTCAGGAGAGCAGTCCTTGCTAGAAGTCCCCATTCATCTTTGGGGACCCCAATCCCTCCTACCTGACCCCTAATTCACCCCAAACCTCAACCTCAATTTCCTCACCACCTCCCCTGCCCGTAGCCCTGACCTCCCCCATCCAGACATAGGTCTGAAAACATGGAATAAAGTCAAATCGTGTTAAATATACAGCAAGCAGGATTAATGGCTTGATCTCTACAGCCTATTTTGGACCAGTTTTAGACAACGATCACACTGTTTATATTACATTACCACAGACAATTAGAAACAATTTAGAGGACCACACTTCATACCTAATGCAGTCTGAAATGCATGCCACAGACAACCCCCACAGTGCATTTGTCTCTGTAAATGTTATTAAAGAAACACAGTATTAGCACCATCAGGTATTTTTATTTATACAGACTACCAAAGCAGCCTTGCTCTTTAAAACTGTGCATTTAATATTGCAGAACTGGTACAGACTGAGAATAGCCAAGCTTTGTATCCTAAGAAAACATTGATTTATTTTAATTTTTACACTATTAACAAATTTGTTGTGTAAAACCTGCTTTTCTTGTCGGCGATAATTCACCAGCAAGGTGAGGATAACAATGGTGGAAGAAGCTAATGAAATCTTAACTAATGAGTTAGATACAACAACTTTGCTGCCGAAGTCCTTGATGGTATCTCTATTTCACACTTCAGAGGCATAAGGCTATTATTAAACTTCAATGTTTTTATTAATATTTTGGGCAGCTCATGCCAAATTCAAGGACTGATTTATGTACTTGATATATTTGTTTTAATTTGCAAAAGACATTTCCAAGTTCTTTAACCAAAATAACAACATGTAAAATTCTCAAAAGCTACACTGTTCCAATTATAATTAATCAGAACTTGCCCATCTCCCATCTCATTTACACAAAATGAATGTACAGTTAACTTCTCAGGTTCATCCTCCACAAGCAATCAGCAAACTCTGATGCTTTACAGAACATATACTGAGAAGGACTGAGTAGAGGATGAGAAATGATCCTTTCAACCCTCCACAGAGCCCACAGACAATTTCCCTTAAACCCAGGATACTTAATGACAACACTGATATGTCAGTTTGCCCTATACCAAACTTATCAGGACATGATGGAAGGAAAAGAACACAGAGTGCTAACAAATTTTTAAAGGATGTTTTGGCAAGATCAGTTAAATGCTTCCCCTTTGACAAATGAGAATCTTCTAGTGAAATAATGTTCTACTTTTAAAAAATTAAGTATCTTTAACAATATACCAACTTACTTGCTAATAAAGGATTTCTACAACATGCCATTGGTATTTACATTCAAGAAATTCAGTCTTAAAAGGGCAACATTGAAACACTCATATTGAAATCCATGAGGATGTTCAGACAAGCCACCGTGGTGACACAATCTAGTACTAGATTATTACAAAGGATTTTTAAGTAATTGCTCATACGGTGTCTTGATTTTTCTTAGTTATTGGAAGAAAATTCTTTCATTTTTGATCTCATTATCCTCACGTAGGCTGAGATGACATTTGGGGAAAGCTATTGTACACATCTACATGATGGATCCTTCCACATGATGTATTTCATTTTCCTTCAGAGAAAAAGAAAAACAGTAATCGAGTAAAAAAAAAAAAAAAGGAAAAAATATTCACTTTATATATATATATATATATATATATATATATATATATATCACTGTCCTTCAGAAGCAGGTTTCTTTCTCACTGTATTTCACCTATTGTAGTTCAAATAGAAACTGAATCATTCAAATTCCCTTTTGTTAAAAGCATGACAAGGGCAGTACACCCTGCCCTTGGGTGGAGAAGCAGTAAATTTTCCTTTGCATGGAACTAAAATATGACTTAATGCCATACTGTTGCCAATAAACCAGTGGCTCTCTAGGCTGTTCACTAGGTCTTTGACCATAACTTTTTCAGGATAGACCAGCAATTTTTCAGGATAGACCAAGACCCATGGGAACTTGCAAGGTAGGGCTAGGACATGCTAGACCTTCCAGGCAGTTTTCCGAGCCAAGGTAGGTGGGGATCATCACTAGTAAAGAAATAAGGATCTGTTCTGGAAAAAAATGAAATATTTTCCATGAAAGCAACCTAACTGTATTTGTGCACAGCTGTGTATCCCAATTGTATTTTGCATTATTTAATAACACAATGAGGCTTTTGTGATGAATTCTCCTGTAAGCCTATAGCACAACCACAAGCTAAGTAACAGCAAAAATTGTCAGAATTTTAATTAGTCTGGCAATATGCACCTCACATAATTTGCAATAGAAAGCCCTTGAGGGAAAAAAAAAAAAAAAAAGTACTTCAGAAAATGTTATCTTCATACAATGAGAAAGGAGAAGGGAAAAAAAGAACATTACCCAGCACTTTATTTTCCTAACTAAAAGTAAAAAATAAAAAATTAACAGGTTCTAAATTTATGGGTAGTGTATTTGAATGACAAAAAGATAAAGAGAATCTATATTAGATGCACTGTCTTCTATTTAGAGAAAAGTGACAATAGACGTGCTGGAGATGTACGTTATATAAAGCTGCTATCAGAAAAATCAAGTTCCAGCTATTGCAAGAGTCAGCCCCTATACGCTGACTGAAATTCTTTTCAACAGTCTATTGAAAAGGCAGAAAGAAAAGGAAAGGTAGACAAAAGATGAGTAATAAGAACCGAGGTTTAATTGGCAATACATAATTTTTCCAGTTGTTGGTAAAGCAATGCTGTTTTGGAATCCTTTATCTTCATTACATAAACATTTCATGAGCCATTTGTAATCAATACAGAAAAGCTGCCACCTATTTCGAGAAACAGAAAACTGTCTAAATTGGGCCATTCCACATTATCTGGCATTACTGGAGGTGCTGAATTAACATTGTTCTGACAGCAAACCTGCAGACTGATTCCTTTGCCTCAAGCAACTTCAGAGACATATTTTGGAGATGGGTATTGATTTGAGCACCGGCAGAGGTAAATAGGGAATGACAGGGAAAACCAAAAGAATTTAAGCAATGGTTTGCTTTGTTACCCTAACACTATTTTTGACTGAGAAAGATGCAAAGTGGGGTGATGTTAGATTCAGGAGTGCGGACAGTAGCCTAACCCAAACACCACATCTCAGCCACAGACCCACCGCAAAAATGCCAACAGTTCTTCCCTCGCTGCAGATCACTGTAGGGGTAACCAAAATTAAGGATCTACTTTCTGTCCTCTGCCTTAATACAAAAAGAAAATGAAACAAACAAATGCTCCCTAAATCATTTAGAAAGGAAACATGATTACCAATGTAGGAATGCACTCTCAGTTCTCCATAAAATTGATGGTGCTTTTAAGAAGTCAGTTGCACCAGGATGGGAAATGCAAGTGCAACCTCCTCTTCTCCCAGATCCCCAGTAACTACTCAAGACCTGCTTATTTTCAGATTCTCTTCTCAAGAAAGAAACTGTAGCTGCTCCTTTTCCCACTTAAATATCAATTAGCTTACAGTGGAAACCGTTTGAGAAATAAAAGCCTGTTACATATGCTAAAAATTATACCTTTTCTAAATACAAAATATTCTCATCATTATCTCCTCTCTGCATAAGGAATACAAAATGGCTAAGTTTCAGATTTTTATAATTACACATTAATGTACTCAACAGTTTTTTGCAAAAGTGAAAAAAAAAATCAGAAGTAGCAAGCATTCACGCAAATAATACAATTTTGATTATTTGAATTTTTCAAGAAGCAAGACATATAAAATACCAATTTTGGAAGGAACATTTTAAAATGTACTTTTCCTCATAATTTGATTATGTAATTATCTTAAATGCTCTTAGTCATTAAGATTTTTGGAAAAAAAAAAGACCACAGGAGAAAGTACTGCAGATGAAACTGGTCTGTACACACTTTGTACACACAGCTTCACTTTGCTGCCAGAGTATTTCAGCATAAACATTCAGAACGGAGAATTTCACTTGGTTGAGTGCTTTGCAAAAAGTGAAAAATTGATCATTGTTAGGTTCTTTGGAAATCATGGAACAGGTCCAAAGAAGAAGCACTAGCAAAAAAACAAAGTTTAAGCAAATTCAGATGCCTTCATCCTTGTGTTGCAATGAGAACTAACCCTGGAATTCCACAATATGGTGTGCTGCTTCTCTTTTTATCCAAATATTCCTAAGTCACCTGCAGTGCTGTTTTTCTGCTTGCCCAGAAGTGAAGAGTTTCTTATAACACGGCAGTAGACTTCCCACCCCAGCCGTACAGGGACCTAGAAGCACGTCTGGGTACTCACCGGCTGCCAACAGACCACCAGACATGGCAATGATGAAGGAGGGATAGGGCAGAAGCAACTGCAAGCAACAGAGGTTGCTGAACTAGGAGGATGTGGGGAATAATTAAGGATGGACAGGCTTGGTCAAAGGAGATAAGCGAGACCATTTTCTCCTCAAAGGCTCAGGTGAGGGCAGCCACCCTGCCATGGTGAACCTCTGTCGGCTCCTTTCAGAGAGTAACTAACTACTGGCTCCCAAGTGCATTGGTGGTGGTGGGTCTCAGATGTGCAAAGGACCTTGGTAGCCAGCCTGCCTTATAACCATCTGTTATGGGATTTCCAACACTTGGATACCTGTGGTGTTCAACAAGCGTCCCACTAGACTATAGCCAACTCATTTGGCTATTTCCATTGCTCCTCTCCTGCACTCCCACTCAGGATGCAGGTAAAAAGCATCTAGAATTGATAAGGAGCTTTGTAGCTTCAGATACTGCTTTGAAGATTTGTTAGGGGGGGGGGGCATTTTTGTAACCTCTGGTGTTCACCACCCAAAGCAAACCCTAGCAGAAGAACCTGTGGATCCACTTGAGCAGAGCATGTTTCCTCACACTTGTAACAGAAAAATGGTTATTTATTTTCTGTCTTCAGACAACACTTTAAAGTGGGTTTCCTTTTACTAATACACATTTATTAAATTTCTCTGCTAATTAAAGAAGCCAAAACAATAGCTAAGGAATTGGAAAGTGCTCTAATGGAATTACTAGTTTGAGGTGGCTTGAATGTCATCATTTCCTTCTCCAACATAGCAAAATCTTGACAATTACATTAAAGATAAAAAGCTAGAATAAATGCTGCTGGCTTTTTCAAAGGAAACATCATTATGGATATTAACACCTTCTGTGTTAACAGTAATACATAGATTAAATATAGCAGCTTGAGTGACTGAAATGCCTATAAAGCATCTGCCACAAGATAAAGCGTAAAGAAAACTCAGAGGTGAGAAACACCCTGGAGAAACAGAATTAAAACAAGATCTCAAGCATATGCATACTATGACTTCCATCAGACTACAAATACAGTCCATTTCAATTTACCTCCATATTTAACCAATTATCTAAGCTATTTTGACATGAGGCTATGCAGCATTTATGGCTTTGTCATCATATCACAGCTCTCACTATAACATCCCTAGGCTCCAGAGACACAGGCTTTCCATTTCCTCTTGTCCTGTTCCAGGAGAGAGGTTAAGTGTTCTCTCTGCTCTTCACAGTGGAAAAACTTCCCCCCAGGCCAGGGAACATGTGGAAAGAGCCAGCCTCCCCACACATGCATCAATATAAGCACTACATACAGCGTCAAATGCATACATCATATATTATTTTATGAAAGATACATATATGTCCTTCCCTACCAGTAAATACAGCTTCTCCTATAAGCCTAGAGCACATGGTCATGCAACACATCCTTAATCCAGGACAGCCACAGTGTCAGCATGGGGCATACAAACAGCACCACTTTCCCACGAACCTCAAACATCTTTTAAGCATCATTTTCCCCATTCCAGCTTTTGCATACACACAAAGCCTCCCCAGACTCAGTTTCTTCCCAACCCTTCTCCCGATGCACATAATACTCTTCTCCTGCTCAAGCCTTCTCCATGTAGCAGTTTCAAAACTGGCAAACAAATCAAGCACCCACAAGGTGCAACTTTGCCAAAGATCTCTACAACACAGTAGAACCATCGGTATTTGCTTGCCACACAATAAGAACATGAGATTTCTTCAAGGAGCTCGCTGTGCTTGCAGTAACATAAGGAACATGTGGGCAGTTCTGTCAGCAAATGAGACCTCTGACTTTAAAAAAAAAAAAAAAAAAAAAAAAAAAAAAAATCTCTGACACCATTGCTTCTTTGGCATTGAACAGATGAAACACAATTAAGATTAAGACCAAAACACTGGAAGCACTAACATCCCTGTTTTTGGCTAGCTCTTCCAAAGCTTTTTGCATTACAGCTGTTTCAATGCATCATCTTAGAACTTTAATATTTAAATTGCTGAGACTGTTGAGAGGATCCAGAGTTGACATTTAATTTTTAAAAAAGAGAGGAAAAAAGGAGAGGCGGAGGCACAGCAGACAGAATCTGCCTTTTAATTAGATGGTGTTATTTAAATAATAATGGTAATGATAATTTCCACTGATAAGTTTTTACTTAGGATGGGTGAGGTAGCTACTTGGGAATTGAGTCATTGGAAGAGAGCAGACAGGAAGGAGAAGATGTTCAGAAACAATTTCAGCAATGTATTTCTTCCTGTCTTTTGTCCTGTACTCCTTATGACCTTTTTTGCCAGTCTTTTCACCATGTAGCTCTATTGCTTATGAACAACTGGGATAAACAAACAGAAGAGCAGTAAACCAGTCATCTGTGGTTTTTCAGACAAAATGAGAGTACAAAATCAACCAGCATTTCAAAAATACCTTCCTGCTGCCTACAGGAGTAATTGCTTAGCACAAGTTGAGATCAAACCCCACATTTACTCACAATAATCTTTTTCCTCTACATCGTATCCACATGGTGGAACATGAGCTTGATAATTAAAGGGCGTAGTAAACATGGTTCAGCAAAGCCCTTAGCTCAAGGCTACCCTGAAAACCATCTCTAAGCCACAGCTGCACAACTGCACATCACTGCAACCCTGCTCGTGGACGCTGGGACTCAGCACCATTCCCAGCTGCCTGTGCTCTTCTCTGCCCTTGGTAAATCAAATCTTAATGTCAAGTGCACAAGACAAAATAGGCATGCCTACGTGCCTTATTGTGGCAGCCAGTCAAAAGGACTTGCCACAGACAAAAGCGAGCAACTTTCAAGCAAACTTCCCAAATAACACGATCATTTCGGCCGAGTAGCTCGCAGAAAGGCACAAGAATAAAGAAAGGGAGTGAGCACAAAGTGACAAAAGGTAAGCAGCAGATGGTTTTACATAACTGGCAAAATGGAAAAAGTAAGGGAAAAAATCCTTTCATGAAAGGGGCTAAAATGTTGTAGATTAAAGTCTCACTTTAAAAATTAATGCACTGTGGGATGCTGAATAGTTCAAAAGAAGAAAAGTGACGGGATGCAAGTCTTTCATCTCCCCACCCTTGGCCTGTGCAAAGTGCCGGTCAGTAACTCTACATTCCTGGCTGGGTTCATATCCAAGCAAAGTGCACTCAAACCCTCCTCTTGCTCTGTGAGCCTGCAGACACCTCAACATCCACCCATTCCCAAATCCCACTACCTTACATCCTCCCAGAGGACCTAATTGCAATGATATGGTAATCAAGTTCACAAGACTCATCTTAGAGTAGTTTAATGTTCATCTAAGAAGCTGATACCTCCATCAACGTAACTTGCAACTGTTTGCCTACTTTTCCTACCCTAAATATCCCACAGTTTGGGGTCATAAATAACTGACTGTCTTTCATAATATATATGGCTATGTGCTTAAGGAGCATCATATAAATTCTCTTTCCACCACTACAGCCTTTAACCAGAAAGGAGGCAAGAAGGGCCAATAACAGAGGTCCACTGCTGATTTTAAAGTGCCAGATTCAAAGATATGCTTATGCAACCCCCCCACACACACACACTCAATGCTCAGGAGTAGAATTAGCAAAAGGATTAGAACCAGGAGGTCAAGGAATAAAATTTGTGATGGGATTAGAACCAAGAGGTCAAGGAATAAAATTCTCAAGGAGATTAGCAGTATGAGGTCAAAGAACCAAAGAATTACTGAAGGGATTAAGATCACTCCCTAGCTATTGCTATAGATGCTTCTTCCCAAAGCATTTTCTCTTCTGCACTTCAAAATAACACTGCTACAAAGAAAGCAGGAAGCTAGAAAATCTGATCAGTGGCACTAGCAATCACAAAGCAGCATATTCTCCTTACCCCAGGTGGTTTCTTCACCTACCAAGATGCTGAGAATATGCTTAGAAATACCCGTGGTGGTTTTTTTGTTGTTGGTGGTGGTTTTGTTTTGTTTTTTACGCTTTAGAGAAACAGATTTTACTCTTTTTTCTACAGTGAGCATTATGACAAACCCAGTGTCTGGATCTCAATGAAATCTGGGGAATGCCTGAAATGATTAAACTGTCCTCAAAGTGACCACAGATAATGTAGCCCCTGAACAAAATGAAAAGGTCAGTTGCTGTCTGGTTCCTGTCTTCTTGTTCTCCACAAAGATCTTTAGCTCCAACTGTTTACAACAGATTTAATTAGAAAGAGAAAAAATGATTCCATATTGTACTGAAATCACGTTTTACTGTACATTCAAATTTTCAAGAAGCAATCAAATTACTTTGCAGGTTATGATTTCCCTAATGACCTCATTTCTCTGCTTAGTTCTGTTGAACAAACAAACTTTTCAACATGCTACAGCATCTGTGCATTACTTTACGTAAGTCAAACTTTATAGCAAAGGGATTTGGCAACCGCCCTTCCTTTCACCACAAACATTTGTAAAAAAAAAATCATTAAATTCTTCAAAGTCTGCGCATGACCACTTAACGCACTATGAAGCACTCTCCTTACGTATTCTGGAGACTCAAGCACTACACATTTGAAACATCATTATTCTGAAGCAAAATAGCACGTTACTTCAATCAATTGCTCCTCCAATGGAGAAAGTCAAGTGGAGGAGGCAGGAGATGTCCCACGTGGGCAGCAGCCACCAAGACAGTGCGGTAGTAGCACCGTATGCCATGGTGAGGAGTTCCTCTCATACACGTTACCTTCAGGCAGCAGCAAGTGTCAAGTGGCAACACTTTCCAAAAGCTATTTTTTGCTTATTCCCATAAGGATTCAGCTGATCATTTTTCCATATTGCATCTCAGCACATGAGGGGAAAAAGGGGGACAAAAAAAAAAAAAAAAGAGATCCAATGCCTCAGTGGGTGGGTAATGCAGTATGGAGGCCATCTGTCCAAGGCAGACTCTTGCTGTATCTGCAGTAGCAGAGCACCGTTACAATCTGATTACACATTTCAGGTATCTCTTCTTTCAAAGACATAGAATTTCCTGTGTTGCAAAGCACAGCGATAATCCTTCATTTTTATGATTGACAGGTATTTATCAGAAAATTCTTGAAATTACAGAAAAGGTTAGGTGCTTAGAAGAAGTGAAACTGCAGTAACATAAGTCTCCTGAATCTATTTTTATTTGTGCTCTTTTTTCTTTTTTTTTTTTTTTTGATTCTTTGTCAAGCACATTTGGTCTTGGCAGGCTGAAAATGAGTCGGTGGTAGGGAAGTATTTGTGTACTCAGTCTGTTATATGCTGGATAACCAAAAAAAGTCACGTTTTCTATTTGAAAATTTTATTGCTATTGAAAAATATGCAAACATTTGCAGGGAACTACCTATAACACTTGTACAAATAAGTGGTGTTTTATGTTTATTGCTGCAATGCAATACAACATGCAGGATAATATGGTGCAATGTGAATAATGGTATTGAAATAAGAAAAACTTAATTATATTTTTATAGGGGAACAAAGCATATAAAATACTAGAAAAGTGACCTACATCGTTTGGCATTTCACAGCTCAATTCATACTGGAAAAGAATGTTTTTAATTTTATTTGAAAACATGCAGGCTTTTCTGGATGATGATTACATTGATCGTGCCTTCTGAAGGTGCAGCCCAGAGCACAAACCACAGGTATTGCCTCCGCAAGCGGTGAAATACAATTACTCAGAAAGGTCCTTATTGCAGGTTTCATGCCTCCACTCTCCACCCTTTGGAGTGTATTTATATAACAGTTTAAATCAAACACTTCCATACTTGTGTAATTTTAAACTAGTCTCCAGCTCTTTCCTCTCACTCCCCATGATCTAACAGCCTGTATGGGAGACTGACTGGGACCATTACAGGCATTATAGGAACCCGGTTAATTAACTCTAACAAAGCCATGCTGCCACAAGCGTGACAGCACTGACATCAAGTGCCACAAATATACAAGCTATCCCACAACCCAGAGAGCTAAATACTGTTTAAAGGAGATAAACCCACCAGCCAGTGCATGAACAAGCCACAGGTGGTTAAGCCACGTAAGGTAACGCTCCCCAGAACTGATGAAGCTCATGGGGTTTGGGAGCAGTGTGATTTGAGGGGGCTCCACTGAATTGAAAGGATAGTTATCAATTCTGTATTCGCTCTCAAGGTACTTATCGACTCCTCCATAAGTTGTTCTCCTCCCAAGTACACGGCAGTGCCGACTGCCCCATTTGCCTGCAGGTATTAGGCTGCTGGTTATTGTGCAAGGCAGCACACTCAGCGCTCAGTCATATTTACCATTTCTTAGGAGATTACCAAGTAACAAAGGAAAACATGGGCAAGGCAGGAATTTATCACCATTCTGCAAATCTGCTAAGGGAGCTCAGCTGCAGCTCTTAATTTCTATGCCTGCCTTGTGTGATCTGGCTAAAACGAAGCTATTGATTACAAAGGTGCTATCCGCGGGCTGCACTGCGCAACTCAGTGCATCCTTTCAAGCACGGATAAAATAAAGTAGGTTTCCAGCAACATCAAACTACTTCAATTTTCAGGTTTTTGAATGCTCAGAGTAATCTTTCTGAATCATGATTTTATAACAAATGAACATAATCCAACTCAAAAGTGTTGCACTGGTACATACAGAGTAAGCACGTTTCAGATGTGGCTGAGGGGACTCACTTTTGCTCATAGTTTAGACATTTTTAGGCAAAGTGCTTTCATAAGGGAAAGTACAACCACAGCAATTAATACAGCCCACTTGTGGGGATGGGCTGCACATAAATACACAGAATGGAAAAAGAAAGATTCGCCTACGATTGAAGGAATGATAAAAGCACAGCAATTATAAAAACAAAGCATCCAGACATGCACGCCAAGTTTATATATAAATTCACACCCACCCACATGCACTCAATATACATACAAAGAGAAACAGTCCTTTTTGCTTTCTCCTCCTTCCTTTTCCACAAAAATACACTGTTTCAGTTCCACAAACTTTTATGACAAAATATTTACTGGCAATGCGCGAACTCCCATGCTTCATGAAATGCTTTTATCTAAGCACAGCTGCGTAGTACTTACAAAGCTGCATCCGTGTTTCTAAGAAAATGTGGGATACAGATATCTACATTTAAGGTATTTTTACAATCCAACTCTTTAAGTCACATCCCATTTTAAAGTCCAGATGCCTACAATGGGCCAGATATATTGTGCCCTTAAAGCACCCATTTCTTCTAAATTAGTCTAAAAGAAAGCTAAAGGGGCCTAGGAAAATCAGTAATTTTTTATATCGTACACATTCTCAGTCAGGTGAGGTGAATTCTAGCCACAGGGACCATTTTTAAAACATTCTGCACAACCTACTAAAATTAATACTTTCTTATAAGGAACAACGTGCTTTTTTAGGACAACAGAGAATCCAAGTTTACATCCCCCCATGATACTGCTTTTTACTAGGAAAGCATGCAACCTGATGGCTGTTAAAATAAGAAGAGTCCCACAGCACACTGAAAAACTACAGCCTGAAGTCAAAAAAGAAAATCACATAACTTTAATTAAAAAAGATTATTGCTAAATCACTGAATTATGGATGTACTTTGAGCCTCAAGGGATAGACTCACTTCCTACCTCCACCTAAACCCGTCCTTATATGACATCCATAAGTTAAGTAACTGAGTCCTGAATTAGCAGAAAAACCACCAGTGGGATAAAACAGAAGCACTAATAGGGCATATTTCTAGGGCACAGACCAAAATGAAGGTCCAGTTTTGCGCTGACAGTAGAAATGATTGTCTACAGCTATTACCATAATACATCAGAAACTTTTTGTTGTTGTTGTTCGGTTTATTAGCTATTAAGAAAAAGAGGTTCCTCATTAAGGGCAACTTAGAAACAGCAGTGTGGCTTCCACTACATGGTTTAATCAGTTCTCTGAATCCCTGGGAAAAATAATCAGCTTGAACAGACATCCATATTGGTTTGGGTAAATTTGATTCTAAAATTAAGAAAAGAAAAAAAGCAGCACGATTAAAGTCCAGAATCATTTTCTTCTGTTATTCTATACAGACCTACTGACCATAGGGGCCTTCAAACTCCCCTCTTGCATGCTCCAAGCAGGAAATTCTCTCCTCTCTTCTACAAGCACCCTTCCTCTCCCAGTTTTTTCAGGCCAAGAAAGGAACTGACAGAATAAAAACTCAGGTATAGCGTTTCCATCTGACTATATTGCTTGTTTCACTTCACAGAATTTCTCCAAGACCTAAAATAAATAAGAGTGCCCTGTCTTCTGTGCAGACATTTCCATTGCAACCATGCCCCTAGCACAGAACAACTGCTCCACGCTTCACCCCAAGTTTTAACATGAACCCAGGTTCCTCATGACATCCCCAAAGCCATGCCCTTCTTCCTCCACAAGGTCTGGGTGCAAAGAGCCACACGTCTGCCATTTCACCCCCAGATTATCTCTGCCTTCAGTTTTGCTCATGTAGCCTTTCCAAGGCAGCCTTGAGAGTCTTTACAGAGACGGAGCCTCTGGGATCCACGCAAAGCACACAGATATGGGCTCTGCTGATGCGGTCCCCAAGAGGAAGAGGCAAGCTGGATCTTCCTCCTCGGAGGATTTAGTACAGAGATTTAGCATTTCTGGTGTTGCCTTAATCCTTAGAGATTTGTCAAACGGGACACCTTGCATTTTTGGAATAACTTTGCTGCACTCTCTGCTAAGTGCTTGATTAATGGACAGCCGCGTAGGTACTGATTGTGAAAAGGTTGGAGTCTCTCCTTTCCTTGGAAGCATGCATCACATTTTCCAGTGAAAAATGGGAAAGATTAAATCAGAAGCAAACAAAATAAATGCTATGAAATTGGCTCAAAGTGCTTTTTGAATATATTTTTAAATGTCTGCAATATTCTGTACTTAAAGACTTTGACAACATAATTCTGCACAAAAGCTTATCTATCCTGCAGAAAGAACACAGAGCACTAACCTCCCAAAGGAAAGAAAATGCTTACGCCTATTGTGGTGATAAATGTTTCAGAAGACAGCAGAAAATCTCTTTTCTAGTAGCACGAAGAAACACAGGGATCAAACCTTGCCGCCAGCCCATAGCCCAGCCCTTTATATACCCTGGGTTGGAAAACAGGCAGCAGAATTCCTGACTATAATTAATTTCAACCTTTTCTAATTTCAGCATGATCCATGCTTATAAATATTTTCATTAACCAGCCCATACAACACTTGGCTACATATTTAGCCTAATTAGATTATGAAAATGTTTTTAAATCAGGAAGGTTTAATTAGCAGCAATTATTTCACACACTATTTCTACTATGTTATGGGATGGCATGGATAATTTCGTAATGAAACTATAAAAACATTTTTCTTACAATTTCACATCCTACTGTGATGCACAACACCGGCTTCATATTCTGCACGTACAAATTGATGCTACCAACAGGCACAAAAAACCCTGAGCTGATATATACTCACTTTCATGTCTCAATGGCATAACTACACCCTAACTCAAGCCAGCTTGGCTTTCACATTAAAAAGAAAGGAGAAAAGAAAAAAAAAAAAAAAAAAAAAAAAAAAAAAAAAGATTGGGTCTGAAGTTTTCCCTGCTTTAATGAAAAGATGCCACATATTCTCCAAGATATTGTGCTCCACGCTCTATCTTGTCACAAAGAGTGAGCTGAAATTAGTATCAGCAAGACATTGCATGGTTGAGCCTATGAATCCTGCAGGTCTCCCTTCGCTGTCGAAACAGCGGGGGTAAAATTCTGGTTGCATGAAAATAAGCAGAAAAATGATGTCAGAAGTTTACCCTGGGACAACTTAGATGGCCTTATTCCAATTATAGCTGCAAGTAACTACCTAGCTGTATGCCAGGTCAACAGAGTTGTGCCACTTCAGCAATCTTTCAGGGGAAGACTGGGAAAAATAATACATTACCATCTTCATGGAAACTGTTTCAAGAAAAACAGTATATGAGGATAGAGTCCCTGAGGATAACAACGGGGTAATTGTCCAAACATCTTTATCCAACATATCAGATAACCAGACTGCATAAACACAATTTAGGGAAGTGTGTTGTTTTATACTTGCTTTTAAAAAGAAGTAATAGGATCAAACCCTAAGAAATTGATTTCTCAAAAACTACCTGTCCTCATTTTGTGACATTTTTCCAAGGGTATACTCTGCCTAGGACATTAACTTCCTTGGTATTTTTAGTTAGTTTTTTTTTTTTTTGAATGTGAAGCAAAGGAATAAAACAAAGGAAAGAGAATATTACAAATATAAAACCTATCATAAAATTTTATTTGGGGCAGGAAATGGAAGTAAGGTAATACTGTGTCCCACAAATGTATATTCAATGGGTTTTTGCCAAAATAAAGAAATTTAGTTTAAAGTAAGAAAGGGAGTTAAAATGTTTTTGCAGAGTGAGCAGTGCATTCCCCAGCCAAAATGGAGTTTCACCTCCTACTTTAAACTTCCTTCCTTTCCTTAGTCTAATTTGTTTTGGCCTGGTATTTTTCAGCCTCAAGGTGAATGTTTTTAGGAAACTTGAGGGAAAGCGAGTTCAGCTGTTTTTCATTTGTTGTGCTTGTGAAAAATACATTTTTTCATTAAATTCTGGAAGTACATGTAAGAGTAACAGCAGTTACAGTCAGAAGTGTCAAATTCAATGTAATTATTGATGACATTAGGAGAAAGCATACATACAGACTTCAAAAATATTCTTTCACTATTAAAAGCGATCAATACATTTTTTTATTTATGGTTGAGTTCAATTAATTATGCTTTTGTCTTAGGTTACTCCAAAATTTTGTAGACAGAAACAGGTTGCAAGAACAAACATGCAATGAGGTATAGCGCAGAAAGTTCAAACTGAGAATAAGCCATCAAAATTTTAATTAAAAAAAATACTAAGTAGTTTTAATTGGTTGATTGTGGGTTTTTGTTTGTTTGTTTTGGGGGGGGGAATGGGGGAGGAATCAAAAAGTAGATATATACAATATTAATCTACTCTTAAGATTTAGTTTTTAAACTGGCACTCAGGGAACTAAAATAGTACTCAGGGAGTTCAACATAAGGGATTAATGGTTTACCTTTACCTTGCCTGTTTCTTAAGCAGTTTTTACCTCAAATCTCCTGTTATAATTAGTATATGGGGGTTTTGGAGGGGAGGGTGAAAGGGAGCAGATCCTAAGCTAGTTTAAAATGTCATATGTTGTTTGAACAGAAACGGTGTACAAGATAAAAAACATGCTGCAAGAAATTGTCACGCCGGCAATGTAAGTCTCGACATTCTTCTTTAGAGTATTGTCCTGCCTTTAACATGGTAGACTTATGCCTACATACGTTCATCACATCCTTACCAGAGACACGATAATTTCAGCACAGTTCTGACCTTTTTCCACGTGCCCTTGCTATGTTAATCCTGGAACTATTTACCATTGAACATACTGCTAATGGTAAAAAGAACTGCCTCCTGCCCTATTTGGTAGGCTGCATCCCCCAGCGTAAAAGAACATATATTTTAATTCAGAATGAATTACGAGGTACATCTGATTTCTTCCCACCTATGCTGGTGAGATCCACATGAACTTTTGGCTATCCTGAAACATTCTGCCTGCAGGCTATTAGTACAGAGGACAGTGTGTTGCATTTACCTCTACCTTCACCTAAGCTTTTAAAATGTAGATTGGTAAAAATTAAATGTCTCCTGCACTCTCTGAATTTGACCTGAAGTCTGAACAGTCCACCAGTTACATAAACTGGAGTCCACCACTGGAATTCAGACTAATTCAGTGCAGACTTTTTTTCCCCTTTTGTGATTCCTGGAACATTTTCCTTTGTTTTTGTTGGCTCCCTCTAACTTGGAATGTGCTTTGGTAGCTATTGCCCAAAAACACGGGGAGTTCCTGCCCCAGACCATTTAACATTTAAACCAATAAATCAGGTGTAGGTTTGGAGGCAAAAAAAGAACCACAAAACTTATCGAACGCCAAAGCTCATGATTCTACGAAATGTCAGACCTGAAAATGAAACTAAAGGTTTCATATTCCTAGATGAGAGCCCTAACCTTTTGATATCTCTACCCAGTAGCTCTTGTTCCTCTGTTAAATGCTACCAGTTAAAAGAGAGCACAACCAACTCCTTCTCCTTTTCATCTATAGATGAAAGCACATTAGTTAACAACCTCCACATGCTGCCATTATACTGGTATGCAAAGTTGCTTTGTTTCTACAATTATAACCTGAAAGACAATAAAATATGAGAAAGTCTGATTCATTCTGACATTCTCATTGTAGTAACATAAAACCCATTAAAAATGTCAGGCCACCGCACAGATATCTGTGTCATATTGACACAATAACGTGCCTTTATCCACAACATAAATTTGGTTAGAAATATTTGTGCAGCACACAAAGGAGAAAATGAATAAATATCTGGTGCAGAGATAAAGAACACAGGACTCTGTTCCCTTTGAATTTATAATCACAAAGTGATATATTTCAGCAAACATCCTCTTTGTTGCTTTCTCAGCTGGCTGAAAATGGATTATAAGGTGAGGATGCATAACTTCTCTACGGTCCATTATTTCTTATTATCATCCAGATGGAGCTTGGCTATTAGAGCACCACTAAGAACTCTAATGAAGTGAAGTGTTTTAGATTACTAATTCTTCAACAGTGTGTTTGTGTATCAATAACAGACCATAAAAACAACAACAACCTGACTAATTAAGCTAGATCAAATCTGTTCAACTCTGCTTCCCACTCCCCCTATTCTGTGTGTTCATGGGGTGTTTGCTACTCATGAGGTTTCCATCTTCCAAACCCTCTAACCACTCTTTACAATCCTCCAAACATTTAGAATTTAATAGCTTCTGTTGCGTATTTGAGGTGTTTAAACAAAAACACATCTACGTTTAATCCATATGAATACTTTTCTAGTTATTCTGTCTGTAATGCAGGGGAGTTTAAATATCTTTCTCCCCTAAGCTGGCTAGAGAGTATTTTACTTGGGAAGACTCCAATATTCATCATTAAGGCCTCAGTTTAGCAAAGCACTTTAGGATCTCATTCATTAACACTTTATGATATTCCTCTGTGGGTTTTTTGTTTGTTTGTTTATTATTCCCAACAGGTTACACAGAAACTTAATTTAAGCACTTGCTTTCCTGGATTGCTCCAGGAATACTGGTTACAGAATATGTAATCCACCTGCAGCACCGGGCCTCACTCTGAAGCTTGGAAAAATAGATATATAATTTCAAAAACAGCCAAAGCAGGCTGTGGGATCTATGAAGTCACTAGCTTCCTAAAACTGTAATCCTGCTCCAAAGCCTGTTAACCTAGCATAGATAATGTGCATCTGCTACAATCCCTGAAAAATATTAAGGAAGTGCTGCCAACAAAAATTTATTATTTTGAAATGAAGACTAATGCTTCAGATAAATCTCCCTAACTCAGCCATATAAAATCTCATTTAACAGAAATGCTACCCCTCAGCTTCCCAGAAGAGTCAGCAGAGCGGCACTGACATCAGTGCAACCATGGACACCTGCCTGTTCCTACCCTAGAAACAGAAAGGGGATGCAGAGCTCAGTGGCACCAATGCCACCAGGTCCCACAGGACACCAGGAGGGTCACCTGTGTTTCACTTCTCAGCAGAAGCAGTTTTCAGCCCGTGCTAGAAGTGAAACCTCAGCAACCTGTCACTCATGCTCAAGCACATGCACAGTCCTGCACGTCACCAAACAGACCTCTTCTGCTAAAATGATATCGTGCATGAGGAAAAGGGGGGTTGGCCAAGGTCAGCCAAAGTTCTCCAAGGGTTGCTACCACACCACTAGTGCTACGTGCATCTTATATACTTGTTTTCCTCCTCAGTCTTCCTTCTCCTCATTCATCTTCAGATAACGAGGCTTAATTACAAGCTTTCTTGCATGACCAATCTTCACCCATATTTAATCATCCACATCCTCCAGCTCTTTCAATATTTCCTGACATGGCATTGATGCCAACAGCTCATTCTGCACTTCTTACCTTATTGACTTGCTTTGTTGCCTTTTTTTCCCCCCTTCCAAGCGTTAATGCAGAAAGATTGTGTTTGATTAACTAGAAAGTTACATTTCCTTTAGGTAAGGTGGGCTATCAATTTGGGCAGGAAATGTCTGCATTAATGAATCACAGTAGTAAGCTTCTTCATGCCTTAATTTCCTATTCAGAAATAATGGAGTGGAAGCATCCATCTGATTTTGTGCTTTAAAATGTTTCTGGTCAAGAAAAAAGGGCAAACAAAGCCTCTTCACTGTATAAAGAAATGACAGTGCTCCCAGCTCTTCCAAATAAGTGATCATTCTAACATGTCATGTAACAAATAATTTTCATACGTGGGACCTGGCAGAGATGGATGGTGACAGTTTACAATGTGCCTACATGAATTTTAGGTTCAAGTCCTAGTGACCTTCAGACAGGACTTAGGCTCTTAATTCCCTCTCAACTAGATTTGGAAGTTCAACCCATAAATGTTAAATACCGGAAATGGTCCTTTCATTATGGCTTGCAGCCAAAAAAACACTTAAAAGGTAAGCTCGCATTAAGCAACAATGAGGTCAGTGGGACTATTTGTGTGCTTAAAACACATCACGTGTTTAAGGTCCCAGTTCAGGAAAGCACTGGAGGACCTGACTGAATGTTTTTACAAGAACATTTAGCTGAACACCATACTTCAGTAACAAAAACTTTTAAAGCAAAGAAGTCAAACTCTCTACTGAAATTAATTTTCCTCTGTTTCCTGCAGATAGACTTGATTCAGACCAGAGGTTCTTCTTCCAAAAATAATTGAATCAAGATTTGTCAGCTCAAAATGATACCTTCCAAAACCATTAGAGAATATGAACACTAATGCACAGCCTTGTACTCAGGAAAAAAATTCTACTAAAACATTGTTTTAGTGTTTGACACCCTTGTTCACCTTTCAATGCCTTGCACAATTTGGACGACAACAGCATTTGTGATTTCCAGGGACAACTGCACACCAGTGCCTGCATGCACTCTTTATAGTTCCAATATGTGATATAGTGCAAATGTCAAGTGCAAACATACAGTCTCTACATCGCTGACCATTAAACTTCAGTAAGTGTTAAAAGATGGTCAACTACTTAGAGAAACTGAGCTTTGCCTTGCTTAACACGTAGCAGAACTTTTCAGCTGTAGGTTATTCTCACTGCAGCATCTCAGAAATGTTGGCTGAAAGGGACTTCAAGGGACTGCCCTGGTTCCTCTGCCGTACTGAGGCACGTGTAAGCATGCCTGGAGCAAGCCTGAGAGATACTTGTCAATTAAGTGGAGTCTAGCAAATCCAGTGGTGGCTTTGCCAGGGTCTGAAACTTCCAGCAACTGGAAAATTTTGCCCCATTCACAGAACTAGTCTTTCTGTCCTAACTGACCTGATTATCCCCCAGAAAACACAAGGGAACAACCATTTTTCCCTTTCAAGTGCATCCTTTCCATGGTAGGAGTCAATCTTCATGTTCCCCTTCAGCTTCCATCAACTTAAACCAAGTAAATAGTTCCCTCAACTGTTCCCCTGAGATTCTGTCTTATAACAGATTTTATTGATCTCCTCTATCTCCAGATGGCCTACAGCTTTCTTAAAACCCCATATCAAAAAGATACCTCACCAGCCCTAATCCCAGGAGAATAAACTCTTTCCTCAGCTTGCCTATTACACTGCTCCTGATGCTTCCCTGAAAAAGATTTACCAGTTGTGGCCCAGTGCTGCGTGCAGGTGCCTAACACTCTCCTCCATCCTTATCCTCCAAGATCCTCTCCAGCCTCACAGCAGCAGAGCCAGTTATTTCCTGTACTCTGCTTACGCATTTGATTTGCCCTCCTTACACACAGTGTATTGCTCTTGCCTTGACTGACATTCACCTTGCTGCTTTCAGGATGCCTCCCCCATTTATTGGGATCATTATGGATTCTGATGCTGTCATGTAAGTCACTTGCAACCCTTCCCATAACTCTCCCGATGTACTCTCTCTGTTCTGCCACTCAACTCTGCTAATGAAAGCACTGATTTAAAAATCACACACGGGGCAAAGACATCCCTGGCAATTCCTTCTGGGTTTGACAGTGAAGCCCTTGATTACTTTTGAGAAAGGTTTTTCAATCAGTTGTTGCTGACTTTGCTATGATTGTGTTGAGATCATCTTTCACTCATTTACTATGAGACTGCCATGCAAAAAAAGTGTCAAAAGCCTCTTAAAATGCTCAGATGCATCTTATCTACTAGATCCTTCTTATTCAATAGGCAGTTATCTTGTCAGAAAGAGAAATCATATTAACTTGCCATGAACTGAACTCTTCTTGACAAATACATGCTGGCTGCTGGCCAGCAGAGAACTATTTTTAGTCATTCGTGACCAAAATATTCCTATTGGAGCACAGCAGGATTTTTTGACTCAGCATGGGGTGGGAGGGGAACACACAGCAGGTACCCAGGGGAGATGGGCCATTTGGGATGCTATCCTGTCCCTTCCTCCAAATCACAGTGAAAGGGGTAAATGTCTTTAAGGAGGAACCTGCAGTCATACTCCCACGTTGGGTATGCTTCATCCAGTGGGAAAATTCTTCCTGATTCTAACAAGGTTCTTGCCAAAAAAGCTGCAGGAAAGATGACTGAAGAAGAAAGATGTGCTGGCTCAGCCTCAGTGCTCTTAGTATTTTTGAGAGAAACACGACATCGTACTACTTCAGACTACGGAAAGGAAGCAGTGAGAAACCAACCACTAGTATCTGTCATCTTTTATACAATTACCTGACATCTCTTAGTACCACCAAACATGTTACATTACCACAAGCAGCAGTGCAATAATGAAATCTCCCGGAAATCTGGGCTTTTTATTTTTCTTGTAAAAAAAAAAAAATAACAGCTCTTTCATAACGGCTCTTTCAGCCTCTCTGGACATGAAATTTCATCACCTTTTTCAGTTCTGAAATTCAACACGAGAAAATTTGGACAAGAAAATCTTTTAACTGAGATTAAAAATAATTGGATTTTCAGGCCTGATTCACTGACATAATTCAATTCTTCCATAGTGGGACATTTCCTAAAATGACTTATCTCCTCAGTCAGTCCACCTCCCTTCCCAACAACTTTCTGTACCCTCTGGTTAATAAACCACAGGTGTTCACTGTGACTCAAGCTGGCCAATATTAAGGAGATTTAACTGCAACCACCTGCTTTACCCACTGAAACACAGTGCCCACCAAGAAGCAGAGCTCCACTGAAATTAATGGGCAAGATCTGCTTGGATCAGTGGCCTGAGCCCTTGCAGAAAAGCATTTGCAGAGAGCATTTATGCAGCACTCCCTTTTGAACACCATCCACACCCTTATGAGTACAAAATCAAGCCCCGCAGATTTCCAAGGATCCCAGTGAGGACACAGGTCTAGATCACTCATTTGGCTTTCTGAAATTTAGAACACAATCACTCCAGCCTCCTCCATCCAAGTGGTGTAATACCTTGGGGGTTATCTTTTATCTCAGATTTGTTTACCCTCTAGCATGACGTGCTACAAAGCTGTGCTGTGTTATGATTGACTTGAATGCATTTGCTGATCTAGTTGGATTAATTAAAACTTTGCTTCCTAAGAAATACAGATGTTATAAGTAATCTGGGACAATTTGATAATTCCCCTGAGAAAATCTCAGGTGGTTGCTTGCACTATGTGAGAACAAAAGCACAGTGGAAAGGTTGATTTTCCACATTTAAGTATTTAATTTATATAATAGCAATTTTCAATTTTAAATAACAGTTCAATAGCACTAAATAACATTTCTTCAGACTTACCTCTCCCACTCACTGCCCCTTCTCTCTTGATACCATAAATTCACTAAATATATAAAGCCAATAATAATAAAAGTGAAGTTTATGTAAACACGTGCTAGATATAACCTTGCAAAAATTCCCATAAAGCTTCCCAAGGAGGTTGTTTAACAGTTTTAAAGCTGTTTGTATAAGACAGTCTTACCATAAACTGAATATCTTAAAATCTTATTGCTATGTCAGAGTTAAAGCAAAATAAGGCGCCTATGCCCCTCACGGTGCTTCTGTCAATTAAACTCTTTGCATCTACCATAACCTACCTCTTTGCATCTACCAAACTCTTAATGAAAAAGTACATGTTGCTACATCTTTTACTATCTACTTGTTTCTTTTTTCCTCCCTTTTATCCTTTTTTTTTTCCCCCTATAGGCTACTGATATGTTTATAGTATAAGCCTTTTCTATGCAGCTGCTTAGAGAAAAGGAAGATCGCCAAGTTTGGATGCTGAGACCATTACCCTGCCCCGGAAATCCTCTGCCTGCTCCTGCTGTGAGAAACCACTGAGACTGCAAATAATTAAAAGAGATCACACAAAAACCTTGATATTTTTGCTTTGTAGAGCTAATAGTGTTTGGACTGTGGTCCAGAAGTCCAAAAATGCCAAAAAGATTTTTCACTGGCACTCAAAAGGGCAGATTTCCATTGAAAGTCAACTTAATTTTACTTTGTGTCACTTCCTTCTTTGTGCACTGATGTGCAACTGTGGATAAACAATTTTACTTTCTTCTGATCCCAAAGTTAAAGAATTTATCACCTTTCTCATTGCCTCCTCTGAAACAGCAGACAAGTGAATTTAACCCAATGTCCACATCGTATTGCTGACTTAGCTGTGCAGAAAGCCTTACCCCTGGTCTTGTAGGTGACCTGCAGCCTTTAGAAAACCTTCCCTCAAGCTCTGAAATATCAAGATATGCTCACTTCAAAGACAAGGGGTAGTGGGGAGGCACAGCTTTACTGTTGGCATTTCATCCAGTGGGATAAAGGTGATGAGGCCAAATGCCAACCCACCCAGAAGGAGACAGAAATAATCCAACTGAATCCTTCTGAGGAAAATCTTTGGCACCCAGTCTCAGTGAAGAATTGGGAGGGGACTCCTTTGCTGTCAAGGAACTTGATATGTTTTATTTTACAGAGTTCCTAGTACCATAGTATTAGATGCAAACACACCACAGTATCAACTGCTTAAAACCATGCGGGATCAAGCACTCCTTTACTGCAAGGCCATCCCCACATCAACACCTCCTCCTTCATTAGCCCCAAGTCTCTTACAAGGCCAATTAGAAACTGATGATTTCCTCTAGACAACCTCCGCCTCCTCTAACAAAATGCTGTCTTTGAGCTGTGGTTGTTAATGCACAATTGAGTTTGCAGCTTTCTGGGTGGGTGCACGCTTATACAGAGGAACAGGACAGAAGACGTCACACAGAAGAGCTCCTCGTTTGGAAGCATCCTCGTGCTCTCCTCTGAGTGAACCTTGATATGGCACATTTTGCCACACCATGTAGTAAGTGCAGGTTGTACAATATGAAAGATCATGAAGGTGTGAGAAGCTGCTTCATCCCCCCTTCACTGGGCCAAATTCTGTAGAACACTCAAAACTTTGCTGAGACAACCCTGGCAACAACCTGCAAGCGATTCCCTCCCAGGGGTGCAGGCTGTGCACCCCACCTCACTGCTGTGGCAGCATCCTGCACCCACCTCTGGTTTGGGGGTTATATCTGTAGGCAGTCAAAGCAGCTAGAGCTCACTAGCAGGGCTGTGCTGTTGTTCAAAGACATGTTTCCCCTCACTGGCTCTCATTTTATGAAACTGTAAGGAGCAAGCTCAAAAATCAACACAGGTCCTCTACTTCCAAGAAGCATGAACCCTCCTGTGGCTCCTGGGTGGGTGGTGCAGGGCTGCATCCCTCCCATGTCAGACATCCCTGCAAGAGAAGAAAACACCCTCACACAGCACTGACTTGTAGGCCGCCCTTAGAGCACAGCTGGATTTCAGTCAAACACCCAAGATGATGAATTCCTACAGATGTAAATAAAGGCTTCTCATGTTACTATCTTCTGCTGTGCAAACTGTGATTTCATCTACGCTGCTGGTAACGATTTTTGCTAGAAGGTGCTGTCTTACACATACATTTTTCCTCGGGATCAAAAATTAAATCCTATGGACCCTTGGGATTGTTTTGCCTGGAGGTCTGCCAGATAAGCGCTTTCCTACAATTATACACTGTTGTGTCAGTGTGTGGGTTTAGCCACTGCTTAACAAATTTACTAGATAAACCTCCGTGATTCATACAAACAGCACTCAAATGGCTAACTGCCACATATTGGCAGGGAACTGACTAATGTTACTTGAACAATGAAAGAAACCATTTGAATAATGAATCTGGTTTTGGCAATCAATGGAGAGATGACTGACAGTCCATGTCACCACTCCAAAACAAAAGCTGAGCAACAGCGAAGGCAGTGCCATGAGCACTCAGCAGCCTTTCACTCACCTGTTGCTCACTTTGGGAGCATTTGGCAACACCAGGTGCACCTGATCTCAGCAGGAATGAGCATGTCCTGCTCTCTCCATTTAGTAAAATTAAAAGAGCCGAGCAGGGTCTCAAGAGGAACTCACCCATGCTCTCCTTCATCAGCTCTCCCCTGAACAACAACAACTCGGGGTCAAAGCTATGGCAGTTGTGTCTGTTTTCTTTTCCAACCTGCAAATTGCTATCAAGAGTACCTTTAAGATGAAAACAAGAAGTCAGCATTTCAAGCCATGAAATTAGCAACTGAGTTTTGGAACAAGCTGCCTGGAAATTGTTCCAATAGCTGGCAGGAAGGACTAATTTTCCAGAGAAGGTATCCTGTACAACCACAATAACAAATCCTTCTGCTCATACACAAAACCCATTTGTATTAACAAACCTGTCTTCACCATAATTTAAAACCAGTCATTGAAAAATAACAACTCTTCCCAAACCACCCCCACATAAATCTGAAAGTAAACAGAAGCCAAAGCAAGCTATGTATATAATAGATTTCAGTATCTCCCTAAAGCAAGAACAACAAAGCACCATTCCTGAGCTCTTCTGGGGATGGACAAATGACTAAGATTTTTCTGGGACTTTCACATCCTGAGAAACAGTGAAGTATACAACGTTCATCACTGTTTTTGCCTTCGTTATCTTGTTCTGACCTTCCCATACAGAGAGAATCAGCACAGCACTTCAACCACTGCAGAGTGGAATATACTGCATTTCTGTTGTTGCTGAGAAGAAATGTGTTGTGGGGTTGGGCACGCTCAGCTGGACAAACAACTTCATGTAAATGCTGCATTTATGGGGCTAGACTGGCCGTGCAATCTGCACTCTCTCTTTTGGAGTTATTTCACTATATTGTTGCACATGGTCAGGGCCAAACTCATTGCTCTAGGTTACACAAGAAGCACAAAGTTAACTGCGACCTTTGGAGTTGCAAGCTGGAAATCTGGCCACTTTTCTCCAACTGGAACCAGAGGAGGGAAGAAGGCATACAGCAGTACACAGACTCCTATAGCTTAAACATTCACATTGGTTTCTTCAGAAAAATCTCATCTCTCCCAAGATTTCATCCTGCCACATTACTACCTTCCCCAAGATCACTGTTACCTTTTACAGACTTTCTGCCCACTGAAGTGCTTTGTGCCGTATTGTGAGACAGTAATGGTCTGTGAACCAAAAGATTTTTTTTCTAGCTTCTTCCATAATACATTCCTTTTTTGTGAAAGGCACAAAAACAGTTTCACATCTACATCTATGGGTGTGTTGCAGAAGCCTAAAGCCTGCCTGTGAACTGAGCTAAAGCAAAATGCAACAGAAGAGACTGGCTGACTTTCTTCCTAGAGATGGTGAGCTGACAGAAGCTAATGGGAGATTTACAATAAAGGTCCTTCCTGAATGATAAATGATTCCTTGGCCATTCAAAGGATCTGACTGACCTACCCATTTCTTCTGTTCTGTGCAGCAGAGGGGATGAAGTGACCTATATCAACACAAAAGCTACAACAAATCAGATTCTCAATGCATATTCAGCAACTCTAAGCAACAAATGCAGAATAGGTATTTAAACAGTAACCCTCACCATGGGATGCTTTATGTTTATTTTTAGCTTTTCAAAGTGCTGAAAAGCAACAGAAAAAATACTGAATAGCACTGCATGCTGAGAAATGGAAGGTAGGGTAAAAAGAAAGCTGAAATAAGCTCCACAGGATGAGGTTAAATTACTCAAAGCCCTCTTTCCTGTAAGACACAAGGTGATATATCACAGTCTAAATATCCCACCTGGTTCTGTCCTCAATGAACAACCAAGTAACAAAATGCCTATCAAACAGAAGAGCATCCGCATTCATCTTGGTTTCCCCCACCACCACCCTGCATCGTGAAATGCTGTATCAGCAGCTACAGAGTCCTAATCTGTCTCTTTTTAACAAGCATGCAGCCCTACCCACCAGAAGGATTTGCAAATCTCTCCAAACCCTACTCCCAAATCCCGATAACTTTGCCAGTGTGAATAGGAAACTGCTGGCATGCAGAACAAGCCACCGCTAGCTGACAACGCAGCAAAGAATTTCCTTCATATCTGAAGTTTGCATGAGTAGGCAGCTGGGACCATGATGAATTACTATCTCTGATTCCAGTGCTAAGTATAAGACATTTATTTGGCAGAGTCTGTTAGGAAAGACACTGCCAATATCAACTACTGGTATTAGTAAACTTCTTCAGGAAAGCTACCAAAGGTGCTTCACAGTCTCTCACTCTCTCTGAACAGCTTACAAAAGCAGTTCAGGGACCAGTGTTTTTTCACTGATTGAACTGTAATTGAATTTTGCTGAATTCTTAAAAAGAAAAAAAAAAAACTTTCAAAAGAAGAATGAACTTTTTTTTCCCCCTGAAAACAACTCAAAGGAATCATTTTCCATTCTTATTTACATCTTTTCTTGGGGACAAAACCTCTTCCCAGTCCCACTGGCCACTTTGCCTGAGAAATAGCATTTTCAGTCATTGCTTGTGTTTTCCTGCCCTGTTTTGGTGTTATACTGTCATGTTTTCAGCAACTGGCACTGCAAAGCATGTTTACACAATCCTGCAGGTCTGATTTCTCTGCAGAAATATTCCAAGTAAAATGGTATGATGGTATCCATCTGGAAGTTGGCTTATTTTCTAACCAGTATTCAACCAACCAAACAACTAACTCTTTGCAGTCAATTCATACATATCACTATGATGAAAACCTTCAAATCTTCATTTATATAGTCGTGAAAGATTCAACCATTTGATCACAATTGGACATTTTTACACTTTTAAATAATCTAAAACAACAACAAAAAAAAGCAAAAAAAAAAAAAAGGCTTCTTTTGCTTGTACCGTTCCTGCATGCCTCAAATAAGTATTTTGATGGCATAATTTATGTGCAATAAGTAAACTCAGTTTAGTCCTTAACTGTCCTTTTGCCCCACTTCTTGTGTTTTACACTCTAATCTTGACTTTGCCCAGATGCTTATAAACTTACTCATTATTTTCCAACCACTAGACTTACAAGTACTGCATATAAAGTGGACATGTCTGTGGGCTAATAGATTTGCAGGTAACACAGGAAATCTATTAAAATCAACCAGTGGCTTTAATAATGGTTGCTGTCAATGTCAACTTTGATACTGCCATGTAATTTGGGATCGAGTGCACCCTCAGCATATTTGCTGGTGACACCAAGCCGTGGGAAGGGCTGCCATCCAGAGGGGCCTGGGCAGGCCTGAGAGCTGGGCCTGAGAAAACCTCATGAGGTTCAACAAGGCCAAATGCAAGATCCTGCACCTGGGCCGGGGCAATCCCAAACCCAAACACACGCTGGGCAGAGAATGGATTGAGAGTAGCCCTGAGGAGAAGGACTGGGATGAGATGAGAAGCTCGACATGAGTTGGCAATGTACGCCTACAGCCCAGAAAGCCACCTGTGCCCTGGGCTGCACCAAACACAGCGTGGGGCTGGAGCACCTCTGCTGCAGAAACAGGCTGAGGATGTTGGGGGTGTTCAGCCTGGAGAAGAGAAGGCTCCAGGCATACCTTACAGCAGCTTTCTCATAGCTACAGAGTGGCTGGGGAGGGACCCTTTGTCAGAGAGTAGACTGATAGGGCAAGAGACAACACAGAACAAATACAAAGGAGGTTACAAGCTTCATTTCCCTTCACTTACTGATGCCATGTTACTATTTTGTTATTACTACAACACTATTATTATTAATTATTTTATGGCTCTCACCTCACCCTAAATCATTTACCACTGCTGTTGGGACACTCCTCTGCAGGGCAACAGAAGTATCCCCGAAAGCCAGAGGAAGAGAGATCACCACATTTAAAGTGTTCCAAACGCATCGTATTCCCCAAATCCCCAGACTTCTGTGAATACCACCAACCACTTTCAACAAATACCCAATCAGCACCTACAGGCTTTCCTTAACCCAGCTGCCATAGCTCATTAATGATCTAGCTTGGAGATTTGTTTTTTTTTATAGACTTTGTAATGTTTTGAAGCACATCAAACCATCATGTAACGATGCTGTTCAGCACAAATTTCATTGCACCACACCGCAAGCAGAGTCCTAAAACCACAACCTTGTTTTTAAATAAGTATTTAAAAATTGCAAAATAAACAGCTTCAATCTTCTGAAGATCTAGAAAGACTTCAGTAAGAAAACTTCCTTTTTATGGTTCAGTATTTCTCTGAGATGAGCTCAGAGTGTTAGCGGAGATAATTATCAGAGAGATTATGCAGATCTTATTTTCAAAAGGTTTTGTTTGCTCTCTTGTTACATAATTGCTAAGTACTCGTATGAAGCTTAGAAAACCGAAAGCATCAGAGAAACACCAAGCATTATTTATTTAAAAGAAAAATATTTTTCCCAAACAACGTTAACATTTTTGGCATTCTTTGCTATATTTTGAAATGTTCTGTTAACCTCTAGAGCTGCTCAGTCATCCAACCTTGGCAGCACTGAAAATCAGAAACGTGCCTTACCACTACTGGTTTTGGACTATTTTAGAAGAGCTGAGAATCAGAAGGAAGCAGGGGAAAAGTGCAACATAGCATCTTGTGAGTTCTTTCACTTCTAGACTTGCTGGTGACAAAGGTCACCACAGCGTGGAGACAAAAACGGGTCTTGTTTTAAGTCAAACCAGTGTAATAAAGTACACAGTCACCGTGGAATCACTAAATGGTGTTTTTTTGAGAAATGGATGAATCCACTTCAAGCACTTCCAAGCCTGTTCAAGTCTATAAGCAAAACTCAGACTGAATGAATTTGAGCATTGTAACTCTTAATCAAGTTCCAGTCAAGATCTTTTCAATGTGATAGAAACCATCTTTAAATTATATAGAAGAAGCCCTGTGGTGAAGTAGCTCTTTCTCCAGTTCAAGATTAACCAGCCACAGTTCAAGATTAACATTACATCATCCCTCTATTGTCAATAGGCAACGGGCATACCAGGTGAGTACGAACAGGCACTCCCTGATCACGTCTCAGACCTTATGGCCTGGATCATAGCCCAGTCTGAGAAGTACCAGAACTGTACATTCTGGAAGATACCGTAACGGCACAGTTAATATAAATACAAGTATTGCTGTATCTGAATTGTAGCCAGGATGGAAATGTACTGATTCATAGTTGACTGTCTCACAGAACCACAAATAATGGTCCTGAGCGAAGAGCCCCTTAGGCTTTCTGGGATTGCAGCGGGCTGTGACCCAGTGACTCCCCCTGAGCTGGGACACCTTGAAGACAAACTTCTCCTGGTACATGATCACCCACTGATTAATGCCAACACATAAAGTGTAATTCACCAAGGGGAAAAATCCTTAGGCATACAATTCACTGCACTAAGTTTCATGTGAACCTTGCCATTCTCGAATCTTTAATTAAGTCGCTGTTTTAATCATAACTAATTTTTGTTAAATTGCTATATCATATCAATAAACCTTAAGAGCTCTTAGACATCACATAAATCCAATTTATACCACTATATTAAATTGGCAAATCATTAAGTGCTGTTAAAATTCGCAAAATCTAATCTCATGATTTATTAACAAATCCTACTTCCTGTTAAGTTCGAGTTTGTCTAAATTAATTCACAACAGGCCCTAAATTTAATATACAATTACCATTGGACACATTTTTGTACCTACTACACTTAGTCTTGCAAACAAGTTAAAAGCTATAGCAACCACATAGTTTCAGCTTCTGTGTTTAATGATAATTCCAAGTTCATTCCACGATTATTTACAGTTACTTCATTTTTTCTAGGGTGTCAAAAAAGGCTACCACATGTATTCTTATCAACTATCATACTGCGTATGCAATTATCTTCACCTTAAGCACAATAAAATCAAATTCTACTTACAGCCAACCATCATCATGGCCACCGAAAAAATCTTCTCTCCATCAGTGGTTGGTGCTATGTTTCCAAATCCTATCGTTGTAAGGCTTGTCATGGTAAAGTAGAGAGAGGATATGTACAAGGAGTCTTTACTGGGTCCTCCTTCCCACTGCCCTGAGCCAGTGGTGTTGTATCGATATGGTGTCCCGATACTCAGTGCCAACTGGTAGAGCCAGCTGTCTGTTTTGATTGTATTAGTGACTTCATCTATAACTTCATAGTCCCCAATGCTGTACCATATGCAGGCTAGCCAATGGGCCACCAGTCCAAACACACACACCAACAATACCAGTACAGCAGCACCATATTCCAGATAATGGTCCAACTTCCTGGCAACTCGACCAAGTCGGAGAAGACGCACCACTTTTAAGGAACTGAAGAGGCTACTGATCCCCTAGAAAAGAATAAAAATAATTAATTCGTCAGAAATATCCTGGTGGTTAATAGAGAAATCTGTGCAGAGATTTCTGCAGCTGCTATAAACCTTCCTGCATAATTTTTTAGCATCCCAGATGACAGATAAGAACAAACTGCTCTCCCCCTCCAGTACTTTTGGCCTCATCAGGGTAAATCAAGTTTGGCATTCAATAGGTGAATAAATTACTTAGATCAAGCTCAGTCTTTCAAAGCAACAAAAGAATCCTGTGAAATCCAAAGTGAGAAATGGCATGCTTGTTACAAAAAGGAGAGATTTGATACTTTGCCAATTTGAAGTAAATGCTAAATTCTGCTTTGACCTCAAAGAGGTCAAATGCAGTAGAGGAGCAGTCACAGATAGAACACCATCCAAGTGGGGTTTTCTCCAGACTTCTCAGAAAACAACAGCCATATATTAAAATTAAAGCCAAGGAGAGGATTGCCACTCTAACCAAAATGAGAGTCCACCTACTTCAACAGCCTGCAGCATTATCCAATGCTCAGCTGAAATCTCAGCAAATAATTATAAGTGGTAAAGAGAGAAATGTGCGTACTGCTCTTCTCAGCTATCAGAGAATAACTGGGTAACGTCCTCTGGTCCAATGGTCTCCATCTCAGTGTGCTTCACTACAGCTAACATAACTGGAAATTTTGTTATTCATAGAGATATCTCACTGACTGAACATGGACCTAACATCTGTAGGCACATCACCTCTCTGACTGAGCATAATGTAGACCAAACAGCACTGGCAAGAAAGCTGCATGCCTTTGCATATAGAATTAATTTCCTTGCCTATCAAGAGACATAGTAGATATTTTCCTAAAGCAAGTATTTGAGCTTTTTTTTTTTCATGCAAGATAAATGAAGTACAAATAAGTGGAAGCACAAATATTTAGGGAATAGAAGCACAGGGACCATCAAAAAGTTAATGGAAACATCTGAGAGGGACCAAGAAATATGTATGTCCTCTTCAGTGCACAAACCATTGGCAATGTATTTTAATAGAGTGTATAGATGCAGAAAGAGAAGAAAAATATGTTCCTGATCTATTGCAATCCCATGATATACCTAACTTGTGCATTAAATTAATTAGTGACTCAAAATAGAAACTTTGGAAAAGAAGGTTTCTAATATAAAACATTCAGAAGCTGAAGACATTTAATTTAAAGTAGAAATTAAGACATAGAAAGCAATGAGGCAAACATTCCTAGTTACTGTGCCAAGATTAAATTGCCCTTTTCTATGCATCATTATCAAATCAGTCTAGTCAAAACACTGGCTAATTATATTATCAAACAGTAAAAGACTGGAGTTTCTGGAGTTTTCCATACCAGGAAAACATTTCTCACTTTTGCACCTCTGTTTCTTTTCACAAGTAACGTTTGAAGGGTAACGTGCATCTGATATTTTCAGATGTAATCTGTTCAACAAAGTTCTTGTATGCTTTTCAAATCCTGTTGGAATTTGTTTCAGATCCCCAAATCCTTAATAAATTGAAGTTCTATATTTGCATTGAAGCTGTCATGATGACTAATACCATGGAGGGAAGTGGAATTTTCCCATTTTGATTTCTGTATTTTGCATTTACACATGACATGGGTCTTGTTTATTGTTCTTATTTTCATCTAAACGTATACCTACTTAATTGGTTTGGGATATATGCTTGTGAGCTACTCTGCATAGCCCACTTGTCCAATAACTTAGGAAGTTCCTTTTAGGGTTCATTATGCAACAGATTGGGTCCAGTAGACTACAGCATGAATCAGAAACAGTATCTACATTAAAAACAATAAAGAACAACTATAGAGTAGCTTATTGATCTATTAAACTAAAATAATCTGCAATGTGTTTCAGTGAATGTACCTGAATTCTGAAAGTTAACAAAAATTTTCTGGAAAATCAGAAGGAGAAAAAAGGGCATAATTTTTATTTTTTTTTTTGTTTGTTTGTTGTAGGAGGATCAGGTCCTCTTGTTTTGGTCAAGGAGGTAAGCATTCTTTCCACTTTACTTAGAGATACTCTGCTCATTATCAGGAGTATGGGTGGATAAGGTGTTAGAGATCTGGAATCTAAACCTGGGAGTTTTTACACCCAGTAGTTTACATTCAACCCAGTGGTAAGGCTTACTTACACTGCGCTTTCTACTGTACAAACCCAAACCAAGAATCAATCCCTGACCAGGAGAGTTTATAACCTGACACTCCATTCTCCATCCTTATTACATCTTCTCTCCCTAAATTACATGAGCAGTTTTGCAGTTGTATAAGTAATATAAAAATACAGCTTTTATTTCAGACTCTGGGAGAAAGTTCATGCTGTTATTATTTATTTTTTTCTAAGCACAGATAACAGTCATATATCTTATGTATAAAACAAAGAGAACATTTCAGCTGACATTCAAACTTATTTTTTCCAAAAAGTAATCGAGTAAAACTTACTTAAAATTCCTGTATGTCTTAAAGCCTGTTCAGTCTGACCCACTGCTTTATGGCTGAATAATCAGAGATGTACTTACTGAGCATTCACATTTCATATCTAATCTTGCAAAATATAAAGGCAATGTTGGGAGCTTTAAAAGCCTATTCCATAAAACACTACCAAGGAAAGAGCAATTAAACACATACTAAATGAACACATGATGCATTGCACTATTATTTACTGGGTGCCTAAAGCCGGTACTTTTATACTTAAAATATATTTTAAACAATAAAGCCTCAACTGTTAAATACACAAAGTTCTTCCCAAGATTCAGCAGCACTCTCTTTGGTTGAAATTATACTAAAGACTAACTGCTTTGAATTAAATCTGAGCTATTAAGAAACTCAGTGTTCTGAATTCATCTGATTACTGGCTGCCTTTAATTTCATTTTTCTTTTAACTGTATTTATGCTTTACAGGGAATATTTTTGAAACATTTCTAATAAAAAGTGAGCGTCTGTGGTAAATAAAGTAACCTCAGCACTCAAGGAACAGAGAGGTTATTAGAAACCCGAAATGGAACGTGTAATCTGTTTCGGTGCTAGCATCATTTAAATAATGCGTGATTTTGCTACTGAAAATCCAACCTATCCAAACCTGCCCCTTGAGGTTTTGGCCAATGTATGGGATCACGTCTTAATCAAATGAGGACATTCATTCAGCTTACCCTTCAATCATCTTAGTCGCAGAAATCTTATAAGTGGAAAAACAGAAAACTCCAGAACTACATTTTGTGTGTCAAGTTTGGAATCTGAAGTCCCAAACCAAATTCCTATCTGATACACACCATCAAGTTAGAAGTGTGAGTCATACATCACTGCAGTCAATGGAGACTTTCCCTGTGATTTCTGAAGCCACTGGATCAGGAGAGGACACAAGCAATAGCTGTGAACCAGCCGTCTTTAAACTACCATGTCTATTTAGCAGACAGCTGAAGCCACTGCAGAGGAAGTGAACAATGTCACATTTACCCAGAAGGATACTTTTGGGGAAAGGATGTTCGTCTTTGCAATTAGATTATCCATTCATGATTAAACAAAGCCCAAGTTTATTGACTTATGCATCTTGCAAAGCCTATTTTCTCAATTTTCTTTATATACTAGGAAAGAAAATTCGGTTTGATAGTGGGGGCACAAGCGGGGATAACACTCAGTTTGAAATGCAGAGGGGCCCACTCCTTCCTGAGAAAGTTACCTGAATCTTACCATTTCAGATTCTAAATGTCCACATTGTCAAACTCCAGTCTTCCAGGATAAAAGATATCTCTAAGCTGTTCAGCTGCTTCTGGCTTAACTTTTTTTTTCTAACAAAAAACTGAGCAAAACGTTTTTTTGGAATTGCAATATGGGCAGTGGGAACAGACCTCTGGACCTTGAGCAAGAACAGGGAACTAAAGTTCTCCTGTGCTTAATGAATCCCTGATAAGCCAGGCAATAGGAAGGATAAAGCTTTCAAAGTCACATTATACAGAGGTCACGAATCAGACATGCAAGAGGATAAAGGGAACACTGTCACCAAAGGAAAATGCAGGTCAACAAGTGCAGGAAATCATTCAAGTTAGTGTTAGCGCCAGAGATGTCCTCCTAAACTAGAAAACAGAGTGGTAGAGTCTGTTGTACGTTAAAGGAGAAATTCTCAGCATAGCAGAGCTGCATCTTTGTAAAAGATAGAAAAGATTTAATTAGCTGGTTACTTGTTAATCTAATAAATCTTTTCCGCAGTAGGAAATTATTGCATAAATGTTTTAAAATGTAAAATAAAAGCATAAGTAGTCATTAGTTTCTGTCCTCTAAGTATACTAAGATCTGCTCAAACCACAAAATTAAATCCCAGTATACTGAAATGGTAAATTCATGCATAGATTTTTTTTTCCCCTATTAGGAAACAATGTGTTTTTAACTCTAGGCACTTTTTTGATTAGATTTCACTCCATGATTTTTTATTTATATGTTGTTAGCTGTGCATATATATGCAACAGCAGCAAAAAAAAAAAAAAATGAAACATGCAAATTAAATGTGTTCCAAAACTGAAATCCTTCTGGCTCTGAAATTTGGGGTCGGTACTGCATCATTTAACAGAAAACGCTGTCTTAGAAAAGGCCGAAGAAAAAAAAAAAAAAGGAAGACTTTTCACAATGCTTTGATGTTCAGCACATTGTGATTTAGAAGAATTTATGGAGTGGCCAATAACCAGAGCTGAGAGCCCTTCTATGAAATGTTTTAGGGCATCTCATCACTGCAAAGGTGTGACCACAGCACATGCAGACCTTAAGCTAAATTTAAGCTAATAAGCTTAGAGTTGCTGGATGCAAAGCAATTACAGCAACCTGCATTCAGCAAAACTAGCTATTAAAGCATGATTGAATCCTCCGAGGAGTCTGCAGCCCAGGCTGAGCTCTTTATCTCCATGCAAGAGCAAAATGTTTTCATGGAAGTTGAGCTTGGGTATGCCCGCAAAAGCCACAGCCACACTGTGACCAAGCTCTAAGCAGCCTCCTGGGGTGGAATCCACCTCCTGTAATGCTACAACCTTGCGGCCGCCACCCAGTCAATGTGAATCGTCCAGCTTTCCTCCCGGGTGTGTGAGGAGAGGCATGTCAGAAGAGTGATTCACCCAATCCATCTCAGGCTGCCAGCAGCGGGATGAATCACCTCCTGGAGCTGCCTCTCTCCCCTCCCACCAAATACAAAGAGGCTGAAGCCTATCACTTACACAGCTTACGGGAGGAGAAATTAAACCCATCCTTAGAAATCCGGATAGCCCAGATCTGGGCAGCATCCAAACCTGTATTATGTTATTACAGAGATGGATATTACAGAGCATTGCCTCACAATGTGAGATTTAACTTTCTCAATATGAGCTTGGAGAATAAATGCTATTAATAACAGTAGGACGAGATTTTCTGCAGATGCAGTAGCATGCTTATTTCTTCACTGAATGGCCAATTACTCCATGGAAAGTGATGCTACACTACATTTGGTTCTGATAGGATTTTGCAAAAGTCCCCATTGGCTTGAAAAGAGGAATTGAATCAGTTCATAAAAAATGAACAATCACAAAGTAAACTGGACTAGGGTTCTTGATTTCCAAAGTGCAATAGCTGATAAATTATAAATGATTTTATATTGAATTGCAGACAATAATAAGTGAAGGTAACTGGAGTGGGAGAGATAGGGGAGTCAGACACCTGGCAGCAGGGGACACTTGGAGGGTCCTTACGTCAAAAAGTACCAAAGGTACAAAAATATCCAGAGGTTGCTTCTCAAACCAGAGGAAAAACTTGTAGAATTTGGCATTAGTTCTAAACATGGAAATCATTGTCCCAAAGAAGAAAAGAGTAATATAGAACTGACAATATATGAGATATAAAAAAAATGATGAACAGAAAATGACATCTTAGTGGATAAAATGAATGAAGTGAGAATTGCCAAATGTCAGGTTGAACCTTTTCTTGCAAAGAACATTAAAACAAATATCCAAAGATTCTTCGCACTCATAAATGAAGAAAAAAAAAGGCAACAAAAAAGATATCAGGATATCAAGCTACAATGAAGTAAAAATAATCCCAACCTGGGCTAAAAATTATTTCTTAACTTTAATTTTTCAAAGATGATGTTAATGTTTTCCAGAAAACCTAATGCATCAAGAAGGAAACAAACAGATACATTAACTGAACAAATGTTAAGGGAAAGGGTAATTAGAAACATTGAGATAAATCAAAATGCAATCAATGCAGCAGTGCAGGTTTGCTAAGCTTAGGTTAGCTGGGGTCCTGCCAAGTTTGCCTGATAGCTTTCCCTGATAACAAACTTGGTCTTCTAAAGAAAAGACATGCAGTATTTCTGTAAGGCAAGGGGTGAAAATGTTAGGAAACAGAGAAACAAGACTAAAAGAGGAATTGTAAGGTGGCTGAGGAACTTGGGAAAAGGATAACAAAATGGAGAATGCTCAAAAGAAGATATAGTAAGGGCTACAAGCCAAAACTCTTGGTGATTTTTTTGTTTTCTTTCTTGATGCAAGCAGAAACATTATATGCTCATGAAATCTGCTGGAGGCACAACTTCGGAAGACGCTGCCAGTATGAAGAAGGAGGGTGAATAAAACAAAAATGATAAAGCTAAACAATGCAGAGACTAAGAGAATCCATTACAGGGAAAATTAATCTAAATTCCTGTTACTAAGATGTTCTTCAGATGAAAATGACAGAGAAAGAAATGTTTATGTACCCCAGTTAAACACACAGTGATTCAGAGCAATCAGTGGGTTGTGCACTCCCAAAAAAAGGTTAATTTAGCTCCAGAATGTATCTGGCTAGCGTTTCGACAGGCAAGAGGAAAAGCCAAACCCCATTACATGGCAACGATGGATCCCCCAATTAATACATACAGCTTTGCTCTAAAGGGATGCTTTCAAACTCAGCATCACGCAGGAAAAACCTCATAAAACCTCCCTCATAAAAAAAAAAAAAAAAAAAGGAAGATTGATGTGTGTGCGGGAGGGTGACTGTTCTTTCTATGCATATAAAGGAGATAAACATGAGGGAAAAAGAAAAAATATTTAAAGTAACCAAGAAGACTGGCACAGGGACAAATAAGCAGACTGCAAATTAAGACAGATCTGCAGACAACATAAGTTAAGGCGGATTTTGATCAGTTTATGGGAAGTACAATATGATGAACCTGCCTACCAAAGTCACAACTCAGTGATTAAAAGGATCTCTGTGATTTTTACTCCCCCTCCCCCCTTATTTTTTCCATTTGTTTTTGTTTTTATACTTTGAGCAGATGAATTGAGGTGAATACAGTCCCAAGAGCAGGCTGCATTTTATCTCAATGTTAACTACACCATGGAGGAGTTCACATCAGAACACATCACGCTAGCGTGTCATTACTAACAATGGTAAGAAATGGGCATTTTAGGGCAGGGTGACTCTTCAGGTCTACTTTGAAGACATGTTGTTAGGACATTAAGAATCATACCCTGGAAGTGCTGGCATATCCTTGTGGAGTGTGCCTGGCTCTGGATTTCACAGCAAAACATTCGTTACCTTCATTACCTTTCTCTCACCTGAAGTAACTGCACACAAGAAAAAATTCACTCAAACCAACCGCTTACTTGATTCTGTAAAGTCAGGGTATAGCTCGAGATTTGCCACTGAAGCAGTAAAGAATGCATCGTTTTTGTAAACCTTAGGCAACCTTCATCGAGCAGTCGTTACAAGAAGACAAAGTGCCTACAGATTTGGGGTACAAGTGAAATGGTGAGCTCTTGTCTACACAAGCAGGTGAGCCTGCAGGCACATCTCCAGAAGTTATGGCTCTGTGTAGCACAGAGGACTACCCAGAAGGACACACAGGCTGTTTGAAATTTAACCAGCAAATCATTCCCAAAAGAAATTTTCAAGCTGAGCTACTTAAATAAAGCTTAGCTCTAAAATCTCCTTAATGCTTCTTTACTGGAGTTAATGTTAAAATAAATCTTCCAACATATCTCAGAAACTTTTTTTTTCTTTAAGGTAATCAATTAATGCAATAACGTTGCATACGTACAAATCAAAATGCTGGAATGAGAAAAATAAAAAAGTAATTTTTCTGATTTATCACCACTTTAAGAACTGTATTTAGGGTTGGATTCAATTATGTAAATCCACACAGGAGTAAGGGGCATTGTTTCTGAAAAAGCTATCTAGTTTATGGGTCCAGGTAGAGGCAGAGTCCATTTAATGCCTGATCTTGCACCACTGACAGCAGTGGGAGTAGTGACTGCAGCGAGCAGAAAATTGAGCCCTTACAGCACAATGAAATGCAATGAAAGTAAGCAGGTTTTCTCCTGCAGTCTCTGAAAGCACCTCCAAATTTACACTCAAGACTTCATTTTTCCATGAGGATGGGGAGCTTTTTCTGTGTTGTCGTGTCCCTCCCTCTCCCCCCTCCCCCCCATAAGCTCAATAAACTAGAACTTTATAAACGCACTTCCAGGTAATTGATGGTAATCGTTTATGGCACAGCCATACAGTGCAATACATAACAAACACAATAAATGAGATTACAAAAGGAAAGAAGATTTCAAAATATTTTAGATGTTATTTGATGGGTATGTGAAATTTTGTACTTCTGTGTTTTTGGTTTTTTTTTTGTTTTTTTTTTTGTTTTTTGTTTTTTAGTATTGCAGGGTGCCTAACTGGGGAATGATATCATAAAATACAATGATACCAAAAAATACAATAATTTTCACTTAGGGAAGGTGGATGGAGGATGAAATGGGAGGGAGAGGAAGGTATGTCCCATTGCTCAGGACAGAATCTGAGGAGGATACTGAACTCAGCTGATAGTTTAATGCCAGCAGCAAACTACACATTTTCTATTCCAAATATAGAAAGGAAAAGAAGAAATATCTGGATAGAGTAACCTGAGCTGCAATGTTTGTGCAAGTACTTCTGGATCTATCCATCAGCACCAAGGCTATGTATATGTGCAACACAGTCTTCAGGATTTAACAAAATGAAGACACACTGGGTTACAAGGCTCTCTCTCTCTCTAGGAAAACATGGGTAATGCTGCTATTAGCCATGCATTTGGTTTCTCCAAGGCTGTATCTGGGATCCATTTTATGCAGAGCAACGGCCTGCACCCCTAAGTCTGTGACTCTTCCTTCAACCCGTGCATTCAGCAATCTCAATGATCTGGATTTGTTCTATTCTCATCAGCATTATTTAATTCAGTATCTGACTGGATTACTTCATTTGCCTTGTCTCCTTCCTAAGCCTCTCCTCCTCTGCAAGAGAAAGCATCTACAGGACACAAAGCTTCCCTTGAAAGTACCCTACATACAACTTGCCTCAATTAGGTTCTTCATTACTTAGTACGGCTCTGACTAAAGATTTGAGTTAAATGGCTTGTACCCAACATCTGCTTCCCAGTGTCATATTAAAAAAAAAGCACACCACACTGAGACGTATAATTAAAGTTTAGTATTCCACAGATCACAGACTCCCAGACCACATCCAGCTGGTGAGATAACTCTGTCTGCCCTCTCACCACCCTTGGGTTCAGGGATTTCCTATCACAAGTTTCCCTGCACATCAAGATCACCCTTATGCATTTCTAGTGAGGAACCTATGAAATATACCAAAACTGCCATCATCCTATAGCCGCTACAAAGTTAAAAATTAAACAATGGCAGAACTTGAATAAAACCATAACTTGAATAAAAACTAAAGACAAATGGTGCAATTTTGCACCTAAGTGCAAGAACATAATTGACAGGGGTGAATATGGTTAACCACCTGTATATTATGCATGCCTAGGGTGGCTAAATTTATATTTGGACATCCTAACCAAGATATATTATTATATTGCAGTGGCAGCGTTCTTCATATTTAATTGTCTTCCCACTGCATTACAAAGGGGAAAATGCCAGGTCTCAGGCTTAGCACGTCTGTCATTATGTTGCTAGGAGTTTTCATCATAGTTTTACACTTGGCTGCATCAGGGATTTAGTTCTGGGAATTATTTTCTCCATGTCAGCCACCGAGATTTAGGAAAGGCAGCTAGCAATAGACTATATTTCAGAGCCAAAGCTACGTTCTTGCAACTTGCCGATTCATCTCCGTTTTGCTTATACCACTCCGACTGGGGTCCATAAACCCTTCTTCAAATAGCTTTGGGAAAAAGGAATGTTTCCAGAAAAGCACTGCAGGTCTGAATATGGCTAAACTGATTGTCCTAGCTTGCATTTGCTTTCATTTTACAGACATTGCTGCTTTAGCTAATAGCAGTGATGCAAAAGTTTCTGCCACTGCTGAACAGATCAATAATAGTAATTAAAAGTAGATTACACTTACAAGGATTCCATGCCTTAATATGTCCTGCACAGATCACTAAATTTTAAAGGCCACTGGGTCATGTAGTCTTACATTATTAAACAACAGATAGGATTTCAGAGTTTTAGCTCATTTAAGTTTGCTTTCGCTTCCAGCCAGTGGCTCATGAGAATTAATTTTTGCAGGAAGGATGATCTTTTATACAACTTATTTGAAAACCATCTGCTTGGTTATCTGTGTGCATTATCCCAACATCTCATCCCATTCTTTGCAATACTTGCCATGTCATCCTATGGCCATATCTTTGGCAGAGATGTGCTAAAAGTTCTGGGTTTTCTTTCATTATGAACTCAAATTCATGAAAACAAGGGGAAATTGCCAGGAAAAAAAAAAAAAAATACAGTGTACCAGTATCCTCCAAATATCAAAATGGGAAATTTGAGGAAGCAGTTTCCACTCAGCCAAGAGCTTGTCCATCCACCTAGTCTTGGAAATACTTAAGCTGTGCACTAAATTTCAGAAGCTTGAATACAGCCCTCAGCAGCACCATATTGGAGTGCCCTTATCTGAGTGGTAGCACCTGGGGTGCTCCCAGCTCCGGGGCACTCTTCCAATAGCATAGCTTCATGTGGGACTAAGAGCCAAACACCTGCACAGTATCCTCATTTCCCTGGTAAGTAAATCCACACATCAGTTCCCAAAGGGAATTGTAGAATGGCTTGACCACATCTGAACATGCAAAAGGGTCCAGCGTCATTGGGCACACTGTAAATCCAACCATTGCAAATTGAGCCCAGCCTGACTCTAATATTGTGGCTTGTATGGAATGAGTGGTTGCCCACACTGTAACCAACCTTTTGGAAGCCCAGACCAAGAGAAGCTGGATATTAATCTCTCTCAAATAAGCAGACCACACAAAAAGGCTAAGCTTCCAGGTAACTTCATCCTCTAGCTTCAGAAGAAGGAAGTCATGAGTTTAGAAATATAAGTGACTGTACACACACCAGTGGAAAGAATTGGTACGTACAGTTAGGTACTCAGGAAAAAACAATAACATTCCTTCATATGACATAGAACTCCAAGCACTTGGACCAGACTTCCAATTTGACAGGCTTTATTTAAATAAGCGTTATGACAATTGGGATTTCACATGACCAAAATCTTGGAATCTGAATGCCTTACCTCCCCCATTGATGAAAACTCCTCCCCTACCCTTTCTTTTTTTCCTTACATAAAAGGAGAGACAAACAGATAAGAACCTTCAAACTAAACCTGAAATTTCACACAACTCTTTTTCTTCCAAAAACAAGAAGAAAAAATACAGCCTAGTTTCAGAGACTCCGAGCACACGCACCTCATTCTGGTTCATATCTTGGAAATTGGCTGGGTTCCTCTGCATGCCTGATTGCGTCCCTTCCTCTACCTCTGTATACAAGAAGTTTTCTGTATGGTTTTGCGTTAGCCAGCACGTATTTCCGTGCAAGTAATGTTTCCCAATTAGAAAAAATACCATGCATTTTCCAGATTTCTAGGACTATCTCATCCTACCAATTTTCTTAAATAAGGCACGTATCCCACTAAGGCTTTCACTTTCCTCTCTCTTAGCTTATTCTTCTCTGACCTATTCTACCTTGTTTTCCTATCCTCTCAATACCACTTAGCCACTTAATTCCTTATCCATCACATCAATTTATATCACTCTAAGCTTTGTAAGATCTCTCTCTCTCTCTCTCATTACCTTACCTTTTCCCTTCCTTGTCATGCATCTAAATCCCTCAGAGCAGAATATAACAGCCTGGCCCCGTAGCTCTAGTCATAGGAACCTACACTTCTAATTCCACATCAAATAACCATAATTCCCATGATTCTCAATGTGCGTATCATAATCCTTTCCGCTATACCCACCTACTATGTCCACTCAACAGCAAAATAACTTTGTTTTGCAGTCATGCTTACCTCAGGTGGAAATTTCACAAGACTCCAGCTTTGGCCTAATGTTCATGATGGGAATGACACTGCTCCTACTCCAGCCAAGGCTGCTTTTGGAGAACTCCAACCCTCAATCAAGGAAACTCACTTTTTTTCCCCCCACTTTCATTTGTTTAAACTTTCTATTTCTTTCCTTAATTCTGACTTCATAAAATAGCACCTGGGTACACCAGGCAACTTTCACAACAACCCAGCCTCTGCACAAGTAACTTCAAGCACCGATACACGAGCACAGGCTAGCAAACACAGACACTGAAGTAGCTGATGCTGAACTAGGAGCTTATGTTTTATTACATCTGGGCCAAAGCCAAATCCACATGTGCTATGAACTGAGAGAGAGCTCCAACAGAGAGCCACAAACCTCAACATCCTTGCTGTATCTTTCCTTATGCATTACAGACCCACTCATAAGGAAGAGAAGCAGCTGACCACAGTGATAGCCCCCTACCCAGCTGGTCCCTTAACAACTCACACAAGTGCATTTGATGTCTTATATGAAAAAACAGGAGGGGCTGGAGGTGGGACACACAAGTGGAGCAAATCTGGAAAGTCATCTTTCTGGCTTTTAGGGCAAATCACACTGATTTGGGGCCATCCTTCACCACCACACCAGAAGCTCAAAGACCACCAGAACCTGTCCACAAGCTCTGATTTTCTATTAATTTTTTCAAAAGCCACAACCACCAACTTTAATGCTGAAGACAAGTTCCCTTATCCAACATGCAGTGCCAAGATAAAGTGCAAAAATCCACCAGAATCAAGAGGTAAAAACTTCTCTATCTGACTTGCCTTGAGGAGGAAACACTCACCTTCTAATGAGAAACACTCCACTTTTAATCAATTAGAAGATTTCTTCCAAATTAAGCTTATCAATTTACTTATTCTCTGAATAGAAAATTCATTGCTGCTAGCAGGCCAAGAATTTAAGTCCCACAAAAGAAGTAACAGTTAAAATAAATGGTAAAAGCCGTGCAAAGATAAAGAGCATAACAACTACAACCATCCAGAGCGCACCAACCAGCTTAAAGGACTTAAATGTCACAAATGAAGACATACCACCATAAAAACCTGCTCTGGACAAAAACAAAAAAACAAAAAGACAAAATGGAGAGTAAGGAAGAAAGACTGGCTGTTTACATACCTGTTTTCAAAATCACTTCTTTTCAGATGCTAGGGAAAATCTGGGCTGAAGGGCATTGAAATCAAAGATACGAGCAGTTAGGCTCCAGTGTCTGGTGTCTGCTAGAGACCCCAGGGCCATAATGCACCATTTCAGAAGAGAGAAATGTTTCTGGTGGCTCTCTTATTAAAAAGGAGTTTATATTTCATTTTTTGAAGGTAAAATCATAGCAGCTCCAGGATCACCTTTTTATTGTTATTACATTTTGGTTAACGTTTGCCACTTGAAGTGTGCCTCGATTATAATCCGCAATGCCCATGGTTCTTTGCTGCCACAATTCTCACAGATGGTTTACCTCCCATGGATGTCAGAGAAAGAGTTTAAATTTGTCATTTAAATCTGTACTGCTTGGGCAGAGAAATTTTTTGTTTTACGTATTAAAACATGAAAATCTGGAGGTAACACTGCATTTTTATAAAAATCAGGTTCCTCTTCATGTGGAACTTAAAAAGGTATCTTAAAATGCTGTATTATTACAACCTTGATAATACCACCTCCTTACAATCCTGACTGTACAACCTGGTTCCAGACGGGCAGCCCTCATATGATCTTGAATTTAAGCTGCAAGTATTATCACTTCTGTCATATTTGCTATAAATAAAACGGAACAATGTCAAAAGAAGGTACTCGGCACACAGACAGGGCTGGAATTTTAAGAGCTCTACAAAACCTGCACCAAAGTTTGTATTAAAAAATACCAGCATGGATTTTATAAAGCAAGGATACATAACTGCAAATATATATTTTTAAAGAATTTAAAAACAGTATTCTAAGAAAAAAAAAAAAAAAAGTTAAAATGTTTAAAAAACTGAACAAAGGATTTTTCATCTGTTTATGGCCCTAAAGATAAAAGGCTCTAGAGAAAAATTAAAACAAACTCTAATGCCATTATACTTGCATTTTAATAATGAATTTTCTCTGCAGTGACTTGTGCCTATATTATTTGTCCTAGTTATTGCTTGTTTCCTCTATTATCTTAGGCTGCAAGCCCAATTTATTAAACATTTATATATTTAGCAGTTAAAAAGCATTAATTCACTGTCCCTTTAAGATGTGTTTGTCTCTCCTCAAACAGTTTCTAAAATTCCAGCACTAACTCAAGACTGTTTAAAAAATGGAGATAAGCCTCCCTCTCAATCAGACATTTAAAAACACAACACAAGAAAAAGAAAATTACAGGATGCTTCAAAAAGTAATCCTAGGACGGGATTTTAAAAATGCTTATTCAGAGGCATTCTCTAATTCTGTACAATTCAGTGGCAAATTTGTCACCCACTTCAGCCAGAGCAGAGACAGGGTTTTGATTATTTACGTAAAGCCACTTCAGGCTGTCCTGCAATGGATTAGGAGTGTTTAAAGGCAATCCCTGGGTCTGAGCGGGAAAGGGAGGCTTGGCGGGGGGACACCCCAACTGGTTCAGCCCATTGCGAAGTGGATGGGAGATTATGCTTTTGGAGGAAAAGGAAGTGACTGTGAAAACCATGTTTATTAATGTACATCACTGAATGCAACACCGAAATCTTAGGACACCTCTTCTTCTTTAACATGGGAACATCACATAGGTAAAGCCCAGCTGCCTAATGGCATCCCCACATTTGCGCAGGGCTTCCATTGCCTGTTGTTGCTGTCAGATGTCTGGAAGCACACTCCTAAATTAATTCCTAATTAAAACAACACTTCTCAGGTGGACTACAATAGCTTACCTCATCCACATTCTCAAAGGCATTGATGATGTCATACGGTAAACAGGACAGAAGATCAATCACAAACCACGTTTTCAGGTAGTTCATCCTTATGAGTTTGGGATCAGATATAACCTCTCCACCAGGGCCAACAAAGGTTGTATGAAAGTTCAAAACAATGTCAACGAGAAAAATAACGTCCACGACACTGTCCAGCACAAGCCAGGCAATGTTGTTCTGTTTCGTCTTGAAGGAGACATTATATGGAACCATAATTGCTGTGTAGAAGGTTAGAATTAAGATGACCCAGTCCCAAGTGGTCTTAAAAGCACAATAATGTAGTATAATGTGTGGTGGAGTCTTTGGAGCTTCTTGCTTGTACTGAGGAAGAATATCAGAACCCAGCTGGAGAACCTACAACAGACAGAAAAACAAATATTACTGGTTTCAATTAACATGAAACAATTAGGGGGTCTCACAGATCTCTGTAAGGAGAATCAAAAAGATGGGACTGTATTCATTGGATATTCCAAGTCAACCTACAGTTTCTAAATTATTTGGTTTATTAAGCCAGTGAGCTCACCGGCATGTAAGTCACATAAGAAAGAGTGGAGATAGATATAAGGAGAGCATATAAGGATAATCTTGCATAAAGGCAGATCTTTGCAGATGTACTCAGAGGAATCCATGCCCATAGTGAGAGCAGAAAGGCTCCATACCAACAGGTTGTGGGTACTGCTGCACTGTCTCATGCCCTGCAGTTATGAACATGAATATTCATTCACATTTGGAAGTTTTACAAGGTTAATTTCATGCTCGATCCCCATGTTTAACTGTTGTTTAGCCAAAGCAATACCTATCAAACCAGTCTTCAGCCTTGCTGGCTGACCTCCTTCTAAAAACGAAGTATTACGTGCACAACTTCTGCCCTAACTCCTTGGCAATACCATGCTTCCTTTCCATTTACTTCAAAATGCTGTTGCCCTTACAAGCTCAGTATCACCAGTGGGTTCTCTTTTTTTCCTTTTAATTACTTTTTTTTTTTTTTTTTTTTTTTGCATATGACTGTAATCTCCTGCACACGCACTTTTGTAAAATGTGGAACTGGAAATGCTGCAAAGGAACCAAGCCAAATTCATTCAAGACATTCTTCCCAGCCAATCTAATTACCTCTTATCTCCGTCCACCACAAGAAACAAAAGCACAAAGGAACACACAGCACGGTAATATATTGCACTGACAACTGAAAGATTCATGTGCATTTTCAAACTAATAACACCTTTAAAATTTGGGGATTGAAGTACATAGAGAATAAAATAACTAATTTCAACAACTTTAAAACTCATTTCAGCCCTATGATTGCCCCATACTGAAGCTGATGCACCATATTTGCAGTACAGTTAGATTGTAAAGAGCAACCCTTTACATGCAAAGACAAACAAAAGCAGAATGCTTGCTCAATGAAGAGGAGTGAATGGCTGAATAAATAGCACAACAACTAAGAATACGAACTGAAGGATCACAGATATAGATTCTCCCTTAATTCTTTACAGTCTTATTTTTAAGATGAGAAAGCTGTTACTGAGATCAGACAGTAAAAGTCTGGCTCTACTGGAAGTCGAAGTCAGAAATCACCAAGGGACAACAATTCTGTTATTCAGAAATCACCAAGGGACAACAAAAGCAGCTTCTCTCACTCACTCCATGCTGAAGGATGTGGTTCCCACTATGTCTCCTCTCGCTTAGTGTCATTCTGTAACCTGATGTAACACAAACCTGCTTGTGCCTACCTGTTCCCATCCTCCCTAATGTCAGATTTAACAATCACATGCTGTAAGGAAAATGAGTTAAGCTGATACAATGAAAAATTAACTCATCCTTACATTAGTTAGCCATTTGTTTTCTATAGAATCGGTTGAGTTGAAGGTCAGAAAGCCACTCAACACAATACCTGAGAAGCAGTGAAAGCTCAACAGAAACCTCCAGGAGACCATGGCTGTCCCCTCCAGGTGTTCCTTCCCCAGTGCCCGGGACAATACCCACATACAGCATTCCTGTAACTACCCAAGAGGCAAGGTTCAAATGGCCATTGTGGCACACTGAACTTGCTCATGGATCAACATGTCCTTCCCAGAATAAAAAAAAATGCCCAAAACATTTGTTTCCTTTTCACAGTGGTCTCCTTTGTGCAAGCCCATGAAACTTCTTCCAATGCCAAAATTATCCTCTGCATTTAACACACCATTTTGATTTTGAGACATAATCTGGTGAATATCTCCACTCATCTCTTCTTTTTGCACTCATCTGTGAACAAGACAGTTCTACACCTCACTGGCATGATACACCAGGACAGGATCTTCCATTCTTGGTATCTCCAGGTCTACTTTTTCCCTGTCCTGTTCACTGGGGCAGGAGCTAGAAACAGCCTCACAATAGCTGGAGTAGTAAGTTTCTTAGGGCTCAAGCCGAATGCGATGAACATATGCTTGATAGTTCCCTACGCCTCTGGTGGTGAAGTGCTGAGACGATCCCATGGTACTGTAAAGGCATAATTATTATTCTTAACATAATATCATGCTGAGTTTGACATGGTGTGTGGGTGGCAAATGGCTGTGGAGACCACTGAACTATAATGATTATTTCTTTCATGCTGCATGAATTTTTAATTTTAAACCACTAAAGAATACACAATATCTTGTTAGTCAGCTGCATTCGTCACAGACCCTCTGAATTACTCTTGTATACAACTAACAGGCATGGCTAACAGTGGGTAAGTCTGGTAAAGCCGAGTGGTTTGTTCTGGCAGGGATGAGCTGGGATGAAAATGCTCCTCCTCAGACACAGGAGCATGGAAAATGGGCCTGGATGGAAATGGCACATGACCACCTCAGAAATGCACCCTACTCTGAATTCCTGACAGCACTTTGTCTCTGAAGCACTTTGCAGCTGTAAACGACTTGTAAGAGAGGAGATTGCATGCTCCCCAAAGAATCTGTCCCCAGCTACAACCTTATACTTCATCTGAGTTTGTCCTGCAGCCCAACCCACATCTTCCTTGCAGTGACTGAATTTCACTAGTTTTTTCCTCTAGCTACAGAGGAGATGGCGAACAATTTCCTTCCTCCTTCTGTGCAGCTGCTTTAGATATGATTGAATATTGCTGCCTGATCTTCTCCAGTCTTCTCTTCTCTAGACTAAACCATTAACAGATTTAACTGGATTTACAGAACACTGAAATGCCATGAATCAGAAAAGCAAGAAGTGAGAGTAATTCAACAGTCAGCGAAGCTACTGGTATGGGATAATTCATGGAAAATGTCACAGTGCCAACACATGAAAACTGCAAGCTTCCATTCTGATTTCATTTTAAGTGGAGCTTATATTATAGATTGCCACTAAAACAAGAAAGGAAACAAAACAACAACAAAAACATTTAAAACTGCTGCCAGTTCTCAGCATCAGACTCAGGACAAGCTCTCTGGCACAAGGTAGCTAGGGTTGTCGTTTCTAGGAGCCTGTGTATACTGACCATATACTTTTGACCCATATATTATTCATTACCCATGGACATGAAGATGAAAGCAGTACCTCTGTTTCATCAGTTAACCTGAAGGCATTCACTTGTTGCACCATCTGCACTGTTAAGGAGATGTTTGCAACCTGCCAAAGAGTTTATTCCATCAGTTCTGAAGAAGAAAATGATGAGCAAAACACTTCAGGAATGACTTTTGCAAGGAAGTGGAGGTTAAGGTCTTTGTGTAGTCATTGTGCCTGTACAGCCCCAGGGACCCAGGCAGGGACACTTCTAAAGAAGAGCACCTGGCTTCTCAAAAAACCCATCCATGATCTCAGCAACCATCCACAGGGCTCAGAACATCGAGCCTGGTTCCAGGTCTCTATGAGATAGCAGGTAGAGGAGCAAACCAGGCACCCCAAGTTAAGCAGCAATGACAAAACTGAGACTTGCATGCAGAAATGGGGCCATGTGACTGTTTCCATGACTGAAAGAGCATGGCCTGTCCTGGAAACATGTTTTTGGCACACAGTGCTTATTAAGAAAGAGCTAAGGAGAGGTTGAAAAAGTCAGAGAATAGGCAACATGTCACCCTAAAAATAATATTTATTGATGTGAAGGTTGGTGTGTGTGTCCCCCCCATATCTATTTGTGCCTTACCAAGGGCTGGTGGCTGTCCCACTTACCTCGGCCAGGCGGGAGTGCTTGTGCACCACCTCGGCTTTGTTCATCGGCGTCAGCTGCTGCAGGACGCTCCGGCTGTTCGTCAGGGCCCGCGTCAGCCGCGCAAACTTCGTCCAACCTGTAGGGAAGGAGGAAACCGCATCAGAAGCACTTACGGCCCATTCACCGCCAGTATATCTCTTTCGTGTTCACTGGTATTAAGTCTCAGGCTTGAGTCGCTTCTCCAAATTACTGCACAGAACAAGTTCTGGCTCCAGGCTCAAAGGTGTTGCAATAGAGGAAAAATACCACTGCTTTAAGGCAACCAGCAGCAAATCGGAGTAACATCAAAATGCTCTGGCTTGTCCTTTCTTCTGGCTTTGGGAGACATTGTGTTAGAGGATCACATTGCGCTTTCAGCCTCCTGGGGAGATACTCTGATGCTAAAAAGTAATTCTGAACCGCTGAAGTTAACACAAAGGCTTCCCGTGTCTACAAACCCTCCTGAAGTGAAATCCTGGCCAGCTACAGAAAGGCTCTGGCTGATTCAGCACTGCTGGAGCAGGCCCGAAAGTCAGATCCTTAAGTTTTTACTGCTCCTTGCTCTAACCACAATTCAGGGAAATAGAAACTAAAAAATAAAAATAAAAAAAGAAAAATCAGCAAAACACATCGACAACCATGTTTCAAACTAAAATAATTGGAAGACTTTACAGACAGATTAAGCACTGGATTTTAAATGGCATTAAGCAATACATTTAGCTGTTAAACTAATGACCGACAGCTGCCCACATGGTAGATTGAGACCCACACTCTTGGCCAGCCCTGGGGAATGCTTCTTTGCTGCATTCAGAAAGGAGCAGTCGGGATTTTGATGGTGACAGCAGTGCAGAGCTGGGAACGTGACATTAAGCCACTGCTTTTGGAACAATGCCCATAGGTGACAGCTGGTACGGCTGCGTCATGGGATGAGGTAGAGCAGAGGTAGCAAAGAAAAAAAAGAAGCAGTGAGGGTATTCACTGGGGTAGCACCGCAAAGGAAGAGAATTAAAAATTCAAATGTTTGCAGGAAAGAAACACCTCCACTTGAGCACTGAAGTAGATTTGACTTCACGTCTTTAATTCTTGTTGTAACATAACTTTGTTTTATCGTGGCACTGCCCGCAATCCCACCTGCTCAATGTTCAGTTCAGCCAGGTATAGACTGCTGTTTTACTATAGAGGTGTGCGTAAAATATCAAACGAGTCATGGACAGGAAATGTGTTCAGGTGCAGGTTATATTTTTACCTAACTTGAACACTGAAAAGGTGAAAAAATAGAATGAATGTCACATCTGAGAAAGGAAACGCAACATTTCTACGTTAGCTCGGTTTATTTTTAAATACACGTTATCTGATAGGAGTTGGGGACTTGAAAAGCTAAAGGAAGCCCTGAGGCAGATAAAACAAAGAGCAAAGACCAGTCCAGGCAATAAAACTTCAAGAAAAAAAAAATCACTTACCGCTTGACCTGGCAATACACCACTTATATATCACATTCACCCAAATGTAAATCCATTGTTCATCATTTAGCAATCAGAACGGATCTCAATATCCCAATACACTACCAGCACAGCACAAACCACGTGTGCCTGGTTATTTATGTATGACCTCAAAAATACACATAAAAATGCACTGCAAAAAGATAAAATATAGAAGCGTTTTTATTAACTTTTCAAATCTAAACCTTAAATGGGAACTTCAGCTTTGTCTCATCCATCTCAAGCTTACAGGAATATTCAATTAGGAATATGCACTTTCTGTATTAAATGATATCAAGAGACTACAGTGATCCAAGTAGGAACTATTAACTTCTAGACATTTTTTCCTAGTTATCTATAAAGCCACATAAGGGTGAAGTTCCAAACGCTTTCAGCATCCTGAAAAAAAGAGTACCCAGAAAAAAAAAGAGAAACTCTCCTCCAGAAAGCACTCATCCACCTCCAAACCCTGGGCAGGTGCCTCAACACACAGCATCCTCTTCCCCTAGAAAGAGGCTTCTCTGGGGTCCGTGGGGGTGATTAAGGCCAGTCTCTGAGCTTCTGTTTGTCACTCTGCACCACACAGCTGATATGAGAAGGATGGAAAGGCACTCAGCAAAGCCAAAACCACCACAGCCAAGATGTTGGAGTCAGTCCCAAACACCCTTCTTTGTCACATCAAATTCACTCTTCTGACCTTCCTGATGGCAGACAGCTAATGAGGTTTACTTTATTTTCTGAGGTTAGGGTATTGATCAATGCAGTGATTAGATGAGGATTAGAAGAGTCTGGGGCTGGCAATGATAGGAGATGATCCTTCTTACTGTCTTGCTTCCCTTTCCCATGGCACTTTAAAGGCTTAGAGATTTCATTCATAAAAACATGGATGTTTAAAATGCTTCTCCTGTTATATTAGCAAAAATAGTAAGAAAGCCCTTGTCATCATCTTAGGTAAGAATACCTTTCTGACATTTACCACAAGCATAGAAATCCAGGGAAAGTTGCGACAGATGTTGAAGACACAACATGTTGAAGAAGCAATGTAAGGCGGGCAGCACACAACAGTGACCCGTCTGCTGTAAAAATAAAAAGTAAGGGTGAACTGTGACTTTTTCAAATACTTCTTTTCCACCTTGGTGAGATCACACGAAAGAAGAGAGCCACATAATTTAGCATTCAGGTTTATCACTCCGGTTATTCGGCCTGACCTGTTCTTTTAAGGGCACAAACTATTTCATTGTGTCCTTGCTCCACCAAGAGCAAAGCTTTGCATTGAACTAGCTCACACCTTTCACAAAAACCCTTGCAGCCTCATTTAGAGGCTTCACATTTTTACATTTCTTTCTGTCCCATGAAGGCCGTGATACTGGAAATTGTAAGTGCATAATACATTAACATTACTTTTTTTTTTCCGTTAAAAAAAAAAGGGCCTTTGTCCTTCAGCACAAAGTCCATCATTATTCTACCCTATCTAACCAATTCATCTGCAATAGTGTGAAAAAGTACCAAGTTCTTTTGTTTCCTATTTACAACCCAACAGATAAACAAAGCAACAGCAAGATGCTAGGGTATGAGTGGGAAGGTGAAAATGTATACAGGCTGCCTTGTGTCTGAAATAATTCGTAGAGGGTACATTTCTGCATTCCTTGACCTTGTTATAGACTTGCTAAAATCAGAATTATATTTAAAACCGATTTGTATGTTTAAATAGACTAGGCAAAATTTGCACTACTGCCTAATGCTGTCAATGTTTCTTCAAATGATTCCTTCCTTTCTTTTTCTCTATAAATTCTTAAAATGACTGATAATTCTATCATGTGTAATAGTGACCTCCTGTCCTCACAGGTATTTTCAGTCTGGAAGGAGTAAAGGAATGGCACAAACAGCAGGTGCAAGATGGAAGAAAACCTACTCGCAACAAAAAGCAACACTTCTGATGCTCTCTTCAGCTCATCTGCACTGTGTCTTTCTTCTGTGGTTCCACTTGAAAAATAGTACCCTCAACTTGCACTGTCACTCTCAAATTCTCAGGAACAAAGGCAACATGGCACCAGATCCCACCAGCAGCTGCTTTCAAAGAAGCCAAACTGGGTATTTCAGAGGAAGATGTGAACTACCAAGATGGTAAATGCTGGAATAATGTATACAAAAAATGATTGTTTCCCCTGATTCTCTTTGATTAATTGACAAAAACAGAACTTTTATTCCTGCTTTTAAGAAACCTCATGATCTCCATTCATTCCTATGATTCAAAACAAAGGTCAGTTCTTAAATGGAAACCTACCAAAATAATTTCACCAGTCCTACCCGTTACTAACATTGAAATTCTTGCATTCTCAAGAATGCAAAGATTCAGGTTTAACAATTCTATACAGTTATTAAAACAGGACATGAGCAAGACAAGCATGCTGATAAACAAGAACTAAACTAGTCTCTGCCTTTGCACTGCTGTAGTGTTGCTCTTCCAAGCATGTAACTTTCTTTCCTCCTCCCTGGTTTTAGTCACAATTCAATGCTTTACATCAGCAAAATATTCTCCATGTCTTTTGCTCTAATTAGGACCGCTAATTTGACAGTCCTCTGAGTGTGGAGCTAAATACAGCAGGGATGGTTTGTTGTTGTCCCTCAGATAACGGCTGAGCCAAAGGTTTCTCAGAAGGAAAAAAAAAAGAACATTTTTTTAATTGGTATTTCTTTTTAACCTTAGCTACTATGACAGAAACTGACACTGCTAATACTGTGCCAGGATGCTTGAGGGAGAGCAGGACCACACGAGGGGGTAGGCAATAGTCAAGCAAGGCAGAGAACCCAAGCACCTCCTGGCCTTGGAGGGTGAAAAGCTTTCCAGACAGGTCCAGGATGCTCACTTGGCCACTCATGTCCATAGATGCATACACTACTTCAGAACTGATGTAGAGACTAAGTGGGAAACAGTATTTCAGGCCTTCTTGTTAATAACCCCGTAAGCAAGGATGATACCTTGGAGAGAGGTAATGGAAGGTTACCACCTTAGAACTTGAGCCCATGGCTCTTCCAGAGTTGGAAACTCCAAACTATCTTAACTGAAACTTCTTACTTATTATAGCATGTGCCATTCCATCAGCTACTACTCCAACAAGAGTAGTATTATGCTTACACATCTTTCTTCCTGAGATCCTGAATCAAACTTTTTTTTTTTTTTTTAATTATTATTTTGGACAGCTGGGATGGGAACAGCTCCGTGGCAGCTGCTCTACTACACATCTATACTCACTGCTTAATCTGCATTCAGGGACATTCTGTGAACTGCACCCTTGCACTGCCGTAGGGACCTCTATTCCTGCCCTTTTGGTCACCAATCTTCTTCCCATTAGCAGACCACACAGATGCATCCAGTATACAAATATTCTCCTCCATCTGCAACACCTGCTCCTCTTTTCTGCTGCCTTCTCTGAGACAGAAGAAACATCATCCAGGTTGAAGATGCTGTTGCAACATATAGCAAAGCAAAAAAAAGGACCGGGATAAAAGCTGTCCAAAGAGAGCACAATAAGGGAGGCTTCCCATTCTCCTTTCAAACAACATGCCTCCTGAGAGAAGCACCAGCCTTCCTTTTAGACATTTCTTCAGAAGTGATGGGATACAATCACCATTTCCTAATGGCTATCCGGAGACCAAACCTTTAAATCCCTGATTCCTCCCAAGGCCACAAAGCAGGCAGAGAATTGCCTACATCCTGCCGCAAACTGTGAGCCACTTGCCTGCCAGCACACCCCAAGGAATAGCTCCTGGTTCCCGTCACACATGGACACTCCTATCAAGGGGCTGGACAAAGCTCAGACAGGTCCCTCCACCAGGGTGGGATCCCCTTGCAGGAGAGAGCTAAGGAGCAAAGATGGATTTGTCTCTCCTGCCCCACTAGTGGTTAAACCACCAGCGAGTTTGTGGAGTCTCCTTCTTTGGATATATTCAAAACCCACCTGGATGCCATCCTGTGTAGCATGCTCTAGGTGACCCTGCTCAAGCATGGGGGTTGGACTGGGTGATCTCTGGAGATCCCTTCCAACCTCAACCATGCCGTGATTCTGCTCAGATCTCAGCAACCAATAGGCTTACCCACTGCCTTCAAAGATGACAGCAAGTATTTACAAATATAAGTATCTGCAAGTGAGAAAGCCCTTCCAATTCTCCTCCTAGTTTAATTACAAGTCAACAATTTGCAATATGTGACTGGATTTGTGTACAGGTCCAAATATTGGTTCAGCCACCCATCTCAGATGCACGGAAAAAATATATAATCTCTAGTTCATAAATTGCATTATGTTATTTTAAAACTAAATTTGTACATTGGAGATTATTAAAACTAAAAATTTCAAGGGAATATGTTAACGTTGTCTATTGTGCACTTGCTCTGAAAAATCTAGACATGACTATTTTCCCCTAATAAAACATTAGCGTAGCTATACTGGGTTGCAATTAACCTTTTTGTCAAGGTTTGTCTGATCTTAAAAGGAACAGAAATAATGAAGGCTTTTAAATCAGTGTTTCAGGAAAATACTCAATATTTTAGACTTCAGTGAAAACACCTGCGTTAACAATGATATTCTGCGTTTAAAAAAAAAAAAAAGTGTAACACTCATGTAGATTTCTGCCTGCAGGAGTGTATGTAACACCTCCAGACCATGGAAAGGTCATTCTTCTCTTGCTGTGGAGCATGAAACAGTTAACAAAGAATGTTTAAATAATACATACGCTATGCCTTACCCACAAAGCAAAGAGCGAGCATTGCTGTTAGGCAATCTGGATGTCAATTGATAATATTGATCGTCCTTGTACATCAATAGTTAGCATCTACAAATCCCAACTATTTATAGACATTCAGACTGTAAGATCACAGCAATGGCTGTATGTCTGCTCCTTATTGAAGGTAAAATGTGGCTGGGAGAGCTCATTCTCTCTTCAGAAAACTTAATCATCCTGCTGTTGCTTTGCTAGAGACAGAGGGATAAATGGGATTCCTGAATAAATAGCATAATAGTGAAACAAACCTAAATCACTCCCATGATACAGTAAAACTATTCATGAACTGAAGAACCACACTACCCATGCAAATGTAATTCAAAATACTAGGATAAATTTCCCTACTTGAAATTCTGCGCCTTCCATTGTCTGCCATTTCACTGCACTCTTGGGATAATTTTCACACCTGACCTCTGTTCTCGCTCAATTTTGCACTCCCGGTTAGCATCCACCCACCGCAACTACTGGGGAGCTCAAAATGGATGAATTGCCACCAGGTAATCTTGTGCATATCACTTCAGCTTTCTGAGCTTGTTTCCTCTCCATAAAATTGAGATAATGCTAATGACCTACTTTGCAAGCCATTTTGAGATCTACGGAGGAGAATTGGTAAGATTTATAAACCACTAAGCTACATTTAGTACACAATGTATTTTTAAATTTAATTCTGACATAGCTATAAATTCACAGTGCACAACTACTTAAATTTCATGTTTCTGCAACTAAAACTAAACTTTTTACATATACACATAGGGCCACCAGGGACTTATTTCCCATAACTACATAAAAACAAATGTAATTTTAGGAAAAAAAGTCTGAATACTGTAAATGTCAGTTATCTGGCTTTTAGGAGTTCATCAGATAGCAAAATGACACCATTCAATGGTCAAGGAAAAGGACTACACCAGACAAAGGCTCAGGGTCAAAAGGAAGGCAGCGGCTAGAAATGGAAAGGCAACATACAGTAATACACACAGTGATAGGGAGAAAGAGGGAACAATTAAGTACGTGCATGAGAAATTATGGCTTACGAAATGGACATTGAAAGCTCAATACATATGGGAAAAAATCCTTCAATGGCTAGATTTATTACAATAATGATGAAGTTGTTAGAGAACTTCCAGAGTATGACCAAAAGGCTTTCTGCACCCATAAGAAGAAAGGATAGAGAGGATGATCCCGGTGCTACAGGTTGCTTAGCTTGATCTCAGTGCCAGGCAAAATGACAAAAAAGCCAAACCAACTTTAAAAACGTTTAATAAAGAAGAAAATGGAAGGAACATAATGAATGGCTGTCAATATGGAATGATGTAAAATGCCCCGTAATGTATATTTCATTATCTGATAAGAGTATAAATTTTGTCCAGAAAGATGGCCAAACTCCTTAGCAGAACAAGCTGCAGGCCAAATGCAACAGCCAGCCAGAGCCACAGCTCACGGACAATGTATAATGGAGAGGCATGAGCCAGACCAGCTCCACGTACCAGTGCTCCCCTGCTTCAGGCTGGACTGGGCTGCAACACGGACCATTGGCTTGATGATGGCCTCAGGAGTTGATCCCTCCTGCAGCCAAGGAGCTTCCTCCCAACAGCTCCCAGATCCACACGGCCACAGCTCCCATCGTACAGCACCACCTCATCCTCATCCTAGGGCTGCATCTGAATCACCTGAACATGACAGGTTTCCCAAATCCTCTTGTGTGGTAATCATTGCTGAATTGACACTGCACAATACTCTTAACAAAATGCTAAGGCTATGCAGTTCAGTAAATTATGGTTTAAATGGATGAAGGAGATGGTACCTGTGAGGTATCAAGCAAGTTGAGAGTAGTGGAAAGTAACAAAAAAATATTACTGAGAGACTTTCAGACCCCAGTGGGCAGAAAGATTAGAGGTATGTTAAAAAAGTAGTGAGGGGAGTCACACAGGACGATGTGCTTGATTTGATAACTGGGCATGTGCCAATAAAATGTTTTCTATGAAAATTAGATATGTAAGTGAAAGCAATGCAAACCATATCTACATCATGGGAGGGGGAAAATTTCCAAGCAAGAGCAGTTCCGAGAAGGATCTATAAGTCTTAGATGAGCAATCCAACATGTGGTTTGCTCTGGCAAAAAGTCACCTACTCCTGAGATATTCAATAGTCAGAGGTAGGCTTGGAGAAGCTAAGCAACAGACAGCATTGACAAATAAGCTCTGAACCCACCTAGCTACAATACCAGTTGTAGAAATGTGTATTTGGGACCCAGTGGGCTGAAATCCATGCCACCATGGATTCATCCCTACTGCTGCTAATGAGATGGATTAAAGTGCAGCTGAAATGTTGGTATCTGCCATCACCAGACAGCCACATTCAGGCTAGACAGAGCTTTAACGAGCTCAGCTCATTTACTTTATCAAAAGGAGGTTGAGTGATGGTTTGATTACATCCGTAAGTGCCTTAACAGGACTTTTTTTTTTTAGTACAGTGGAAAAAATGTGTAAGAAGATGCCAGTTCAAGAAGCTGAAGCCAGGTTAATTTAAATCTGATACTTTCTTTAAAGCCATAAAGTGTAATGAAAAATTGAGAAGAATATGAAGGGATATGGAAGATTCTCAGTCTCTGTTCAAACTTCTAAATAAGTACTGGCTGTTGGTCTTGACAGATTGGTTTAGTTAAATACAAGTTTGTGGGTTCAACAGAGGAGTAGCTTAGAGAAAAGTAATGGCCTGTGATATACAGACTAGAGTTAAACTCCCTAACTTTACTGTATTTATCGTTATTATTTTATATACAGCTTATGAGTGTTCAGTTTTCTACATAAAAAGTGTATCCATCTACAAACAGTTACTGCTTTAAAGATCACATTCCAGTTTAATTCAATCTCTCAGAAGGTTAGATTTGATTTTAGTGGATTATTTTTTTATTGCACATTAAACTCTAGAAATTTACAGACACTTCATATGTTTTCTGGGTTGCTGATGGAGCACACAGGCCTCAAAAGGCAATACCAGATTCAGAAAAGTACTTGATTTCTGGGAAGAAAACTAAGCAGTACTGGATGTGGAAATCTGCTGTTCTTCATCACAGCAGGTCTCTGACAGTGGCATGCAAGAACAGGGGGCAGAAGTAAATCCTGAGTGCATCACAAGTAGGAGTGAATGCAAAATTGTTAAACTCTAAAAATCTGTGACTTCTCAACTTTTGCACTGTCTGCTAAGATTGCCACTGACATGTCACCAAAGGCAATAATGGGGATGCCTGTCCCACACAAACAGGAACAAGGACACCTCAGGAGGTCTTCCTGCTTACTAGCAGGCTGTGTCCTTCTGAAATGGATGGTTTCAAACACCAAGAGACTGTATCATAGCACCACTCCCCTGAGTTATCTACTCTTCCCACCACAAGCCTGCTCTTGATCAGAGCAATGGGAAGCAGCACCAGAACAAAGCTGCAACCATGTCTCTGTAGCACCAAACCCCTTGTTATTACAGCCATGGGGAAGTGCAATGAAAACATGGGAAGGATATCCAAATTGTGACCTATTAAATTACTGTTACGGATTACTGTCAAGGCAATGTATTCAACAGGGTACACTGTGCTTCAGCTAAAGGTAGAAACCTCATTTTCATGCTCTAATCCCTCCACCCACTTCTTCTATTATCACCAGGATTGATACCCCCTCAAGGAAAAAAGTTCCCATGTGCAACTAGTTATATATGCTTAATAACTTGCACTTATTAAAGATAAAAAGGATCAGAATTATAGGCTTAGCAAGGATTAGCAAGCATAAGTGCGTATTTCTGCAACTACCACACTTTTTATAGCCCTGTCACACTCCAAGATAGAGTTGTATCATTATATAGAGTTATATAACCATAAAGAGTTATATCACTGGAAGCAGTACAGCATTGTCCCAGACAGTCTTGATTATCAAAGTCTGGCTGTACCAAGTGAAGAAAAACCTTTAGGATACTGCTGTGCTGTCTCCTGGTCCCATCTGTTAACAGCACACTGTCCTGAGTTGTAGAAACCTCAATAGCACATCGTTGCATCCTAATCCAGTCTGCCACCAGTATTCACAGGAACTTCCCAACCACTTCCAGCTGCAGAAAAGTCTGGTATTTCATCCCAAAGAGACTCCAGACAACCAGTGAGAATCCCAGGCAAATAAACTTTCAAGTTTACCTGGAGGCCAGATTTTTTCTTCACTGGTGATAACAAAGGAAATAAAACCATTGTATAACTGGGTTCTGTTTCACTATTATCCCAAAAATGCCAGTCTTTTTTCCATCCTTAAGCTTGCAGTTTAGTATAATCTACAGCACTCTTGGCTTCAAATGGTGTTAAAATTTTAAGTGGCCCAGTTTGCCCTCCTAATAGTTAGGGCCCAGAAAAGCGGCTTCATTTCTTTTCTGACAAATAAACATAAGATTATTACCACTGTGTGTCTTTGGAGGGACTGAATGCCTCCAGATGCTTTGAGACAGAATAAAAGCACAGCGAGCTGATAAAAGCATCCAACTGTGACCCTACAATGGTGCAAACATAAAAGAGAAGATTCTTTGGGCTTTATTCTCTAGAAGAAAATACCTTCATGTGCTTGTAACAGCCTGCTGTGTAAGGCATTCAGGCAGGACACCTGGAGAGCTGGCCCTCCACCACCACAGGTACGACCTGGTACCAAATCCAGGTCAGACAAGTGTTTGTGTTACCAAATAGAAACAGGAAAAGGAAAGAAAGACCGGATAAAACACAGCACAGCTCCTTCAGTGGAAAATAAGGCTTTGTCCCAGTGACCACCAGGTGCAGCCAGCAGCTCCTGCAACACCTCCTGCTCCACCACTGGCTCTCAATTTCTCCTTCCACACCAGGCTGCTAGAAACCATAAAGCAAATCAGCAGAGGGATGTTCTCCCTTCCCTCTGCACCTGCACAACTGTCGGTGGCATCTCCATCGAGGCACACACCAAGCACGTGGCCAATGTCTCCTTCCATTATCATGGCTTTCACTGCTTCTACCCAAGACGCTAGTTTTGCAGACTTGCATGATGAGACACTTTAAAGTACTTTTCCAGTTAAGAGCACTTCTTGGTCACTGTAACTGCTTGTTACAACCAAGCTAGCACATTGCTTGGGTATTTGAGTCTTGTTTGCACTTCTTGTACCTCTCCAGAGCTGTATGCACACTGTTGGCAGGGTGGGGAGAAGAGTCAGGAGGAATCCATGGCACTTAACAGCTCTATATCAATGGGATTAACAGAATAACAAATAAAATTCTCTGTCTTTTACAGCAATACATCATAGGTTTCCTGCACATCACTCAACAATAACAGATACCAGCACAGGTAACAAGAAAACATGTCTGTCAGATCTTCAGTGTCACCCTGCCTATCCCCTCCCTGAACACAAGGTTTTTGTATGATCTCTGACAGTGTATTTTATCTGAGGAGGATAAATATCCCTTTTATCCGTTCTTTCTTTGTAAGCTCCAACAGCCTTCTGGACTAAAACAAAAACACAGCCTCCTGGGTGACCTGGGAAAATTTTTCACCGCTTTTGCTCCCTCCTGATAGCAAAGCCCCCTCCGCCTGCTTTCTGACAGCATTAACGCAGCTGACGGTGAGCACACAGGTAAGCAAACACATCCACCATCTGTCACAGAGCCCCAGCCCTCTCTAGCTCCCCTCGCTCCCACGGGGCCAGTCCCCGTGATGCCAACTAGATTTTTGGTACTGAGCCTCCCAGCAAGCATGTTTCTGAGCCTGTGTTGGGCAAAAATCCCACTCCTCCCTTGCAATGTGCTTTGCAGTAGGATATATATATATATTTATTATAAATATTATATAATATATATAATATAAATATTATTTATTTATTTATTTTTAATGCCCTCTTTTCACACACGTGACAAGCTCCCCAACACTTTTGAGCAGATCTGAGTCCTCTGTGCAAAGCCGGCACAAGATGCCAACACCTTTGCAGCCACCTCAAGTGGGTCCAGCAAACACAACCATTTCATTACAGAAGCCAGGACACACAGACATCCTGCAGCATCACTACACCCATCGTTATGATTTAAATACCAAACCCTCGTACCTCGTAGGAGCATGATATACAGCAGCTTCACAACAAAGCTGCGTACTTTCAAACAGTGCAGAATACATCAGTATGGAGAGATTATTGCATAATGGCATCAATATTTTATTTCTGCTGAATTTTTTATCTCAAATTTACTGCTCCCATAAGTAATACACAGTAACTCATCTACACCATAGTTACTTATGTATTATGTATTGTATGGGCCTGGCAGAATTTCTGAAGAAAAAAATCTTTTTTTTTTCTTTTATAAATAGCCCTTTCAATGACAAATCCCACACTCAACAGCACTATTTTACTGAAATGCCTTTTACAAAAGTTTAAAAATTCTCTCCTAAATTCTAATATATATGTTTACCAATCTCATAATTCAAGAGGCAAGTGGCCTGACAGCTTCTAAGCACATTGTAATGTTATCTGCAAGGACAATGAATTATGCATGTCTCATAGCACTACGTCTGACAAAACACTGCTCTGATCCCAGTGCAGTGGGATCCTGCAGATCCACCCAGTTGAGATGCAGAGAATAATGCAACAGTGCTGTTCTTCCATCCTTGTAGTAAATTGCTGCTAATATTTGGTTATGTGTTTTGTTTTTCCTTACTATATTATCAATATAAAAAACAAACTCAGATTTACACAAAAGAAGAAGGAAAAAATCAGGTCAATGATTTGTAATTATGGAGCTTGCTGAATGTATTGATCAATGTTAATCCATGCTCTAATCAAAGCATCCTGAGGAAATTCTTAAGACTCCAGTCATATGCCTTGAAGAGAGATGTGGCTGTTTTTTTTGGTTTGTTTGTTGTTGTTGTTGTTTTTGGTTTGGTTTGGTTTGTTTTTTTGTTTGTTTGGTGGTGGGTTTTTTTGCTTTAAATATGACTTTGACAGAAGTAAATGCTCCTTAAACACGCGGTCAAACCTCTCTCGGCTGCTGACAACAATATTTTGTGGTGTTCACAGTTAATACTTGGCATTGTAACTAACAGTTCCCTTCACTGCAGGACAGCAGTACATGCATTACTCACTTTGCAGCTGTTGCTCTTTCACATAGGAACATGTATTGTTCCTATAATGGACATCAGGAGGATCCTGCTCCTCCTCAGATGGGTTGAGGGCAAGCTCAGCTCCCCCAGCACATCCCTCCATCCCCAAAGAACTCATCTCCCAGGCTGGGAATCCAAAGGAACATTTGCAGGACACCAGCTGAATTGTAGAGGCAAAGAGGCTTACGGTGGCTGAGAAGGTTCTCCTACATCATGATCTTACAACTTTACAGATAATACTCTGGAGGCAAAAAAAAATCTCATATTTGGTGTCAGCCCAAAGAGAGGCCTTTCATTTTATTTGAGATCTGCCTTTATAAATCTACTTGTCATTTATCCAAGCACATAAGTGTTATCTATATCATCAGAAAGTAGTTTAAATCCTGTTTGCATTCAAATGACACAGGGTTTTACTCTACACAAGATGGCTTAGAGGGCACATTGCTCTCAGTGACAAATCAAGCCTTCTCCAAGCAGGAACGGAAAACAGAACAAGGAATTAATTACCAGAAGGGAACTTCCTGGAGAAGATGCACATGGATCTTCTGCCTTTCTTTGTGGAAACATGCATTATTTTACCCAGAGCAATATACATATGAACCTGACACCAAACATATCCTACAAAGGCAAGGATGCTGCTAGATCTTTTCCCTACAAATTCTCCCTGTGCAGCACAGGTCATCAGGTGATGAGAGCATTGCACACTTCAGCAAACACCACCAGCAGCAGCTGTGAAATACCAGGCAGAACACCCACTGCCATGCAGACATCACTGCTGACCAGCAAGAAGAGACCCAGCTGGGCTGTTCTTTCCCATCTCGTCTCCAAGAAAGAGAAATGGAGTAAAGACCAACACCTCAGCACAAAGGAGCTGAAATTAGTTTTGATAAATAAAAGACACCAGTCCTGCAGAAGAAAGGTCTCCCAATACAACACAGTATTATAATGACTGAAAACCATGCTATTTTTAGCAAATATCAGCTGTAGTGAAGAAGTAGTGATATTACAAAGGAAAACAAAGGCTGGTTGCTCTGGACAAAGTATTGTAAGGGAATATTCCACTCAAAATTCTGTATTTTTTAATCAATAATTTGGAAATGTGGCATCAAAATTCTGACAAAACATTTCCTGATAGCAAGATCACAGCCACAACATCTCCCTGTCGCTGGACTCAGCTTGAATATACGATTCATAATTTACAAAAAAAATATTAGTATATTTCATATTTACCTTTTGTTGAATCATCTTCAATTGGTTGCTTGAACAAAGTGATATCCTTAAAAGTGCACAGGAACAAAACCACTTTTTCATGCTCATTTCTTATAGGAGCAATTTGCATGTAGAACCAAACTGGGGTTCCTGGAGCAGAGAAAAAGGTGACGCTGGAGTGTGGTGCAGCACAACCCTTCCCCAGCCCATACACAGAATATTTCATACATCATATGATACACACATTGTTTAGGATCACGTTGAGGTATTTCTACATGTCCCGGACCTTTAATTTTACCTCCTCAACAGAAAACAACACATTCTTATTTTTTACAGATTCATTAAAACGGAGAAAAGCCACCAAACTGACAAGCTGATAGTCAGAGATAACCAGAGATAACCAGAGTAACCAGAGATAGAACACCCTGAGATAAACGTATGACTCTTCCCCTCTTGCTCTTGGTTTTACCATCATGTCTCACAAACCTGATATCTGCAGGGTAGTCAGGCGAGAAAAAACATAGACTGAGGATATCTTTGAATCCTTCTTCACATAATATGGAGCTATCAAAACCAAAACTGCTAGACTGTACTGTAAAATGCTCCAAATTTGATGTTGCTCTGTTATTTGAGAGGGCCTGAACTAATTCAGACATAAAATTAAAATGGTCTATCTGGACAAATATGGAGATAGGGTTTCCTTTTGTGTTTCAGGTCATACCCTCCATCTCCCCGTTGTCTCAATGAGTGGAGCAAACTTGTAGTGCATTTATCTATACCTGGGTTTTGAACTAAATAGAAAATAATATTCAGATAATACCATTCATCAAACGAACAGCCAGCAAACTGCTTACCGTGTCGGAGTGGTTAGAATGGTTTTGTGGTAAAGCCTCACTGCCCACAGAGGGCTCCTGCAGGTGCTCAGGAGCTAAAAACCGGGCTTTCAACCGAGACGTTGAAACAAGCTGCTTGCCCACTGCTATCCCAGGGCACAGCTGGCCCCTCCAAATCTCCTCTAACGCACCACATCTGGGAGTTGTGCCAGGGATGGATGCCCAGAGGGCAACGAAACCCATTTGGAACAGGGCTACTGTAGGGAAGGTCAAAATCCACAGGGGCTCATGGCAAAACTCAGCACTGCTCTGTTGGGATTAAAGCAGTAACTCACTGAAAGTGAACTGGAGAGGTTGGGGAGACGGGGGACTGCTTTCAGAGGTAATTCCAGAGCCATTATGCTGATCACTTGATTATCTCAACTCCCAGTTGCTAACCCAAGATAAAAGGCTCTTTTCATAACTTCTAAGAAAGAGTGCTGCAGCTCTCAAGAGTGATCCTGTGCTTTCACTTGTACCTGGCAACTCATCAGCACCCTTTGAAAAGCTCCACGAGTAGGCAAAATAACTTGTACAACAGCCCTGATAAAAATCAAAGAGAGAGAGAGGCAAGGTGGATAGTGCTGTAGAAACAGCAACCTGAACGGGGGCTCAAAAGCAGGCAAGGTTTCCTGAGTATTACCCACACATATATGCATGTCTATGTGGGTGCTAAATAGCTGGGTGGGTAGAGCTGAGGACGTATGTGAGGGAATGCAGTAAAGCAGCAGAAATTCGTAGGGAACTTGCAGGTCTGATCCTGAAATTGGCTAACTGGGTTAGAGTGCCAAGGGAGCGTGTGAAGCCAGCAGCCACATGGATGCTGCCTGAGAACAACAGCTCTTAAAAACCATCCCTGTGCCAAAAGGAAGGAGAATGGGAAAGCAGCCTGAAAATCTCAAGATCTCCCTTTGCTGAAAGCATAAAAGAATGACTGAAAAAGAAAAATTTGTGATAAAACAACAACAATACCCACAACCTCTGGAACTACAGTTTGAAGATGTGGGTGGAGGGCTGCTCTGCAAGCACTGCAAGCTCCACGCAGGAGAGAAGCAGCATGTAGGGTGATAAACACAAGCCTTTCTACAGAATAACTCCACATGTTTCACAAGTACGTTCATACCAACAGACACCACTCTTCATTTCCTTATCTGCTCCAATATTCGGCCTGGATGATAAGCATGCAGTTTCTTGAAGAAGCTTCTATCACAAGTACCAGCGTATGACAAATGGAAGCAAACCCAAGGCAAAGCAGCTGCTGAACTGGAGCCAAAAGGTGAGGCTGTCAATGTTAGCAAGAGATGGTAGTGCTGGGCTTCAGGTGATGGAGACGAAAGCTGGCAACATGTTATGGATGGGAATTGGCTCAAGACTGAAAAGAAAAATGAGTACTTTTCCATGAAGTCCTTCTGTAATCCTGTGTATCTTACAGAAAGTACAGGATTGGAGATCTGGGCAAAGGTGAAGATTTTATTAAGGCAACTGCAGCTCAATAAATCTCTGAAACACCATCAAGCTCAAGCAGGCAATCCACAGCCCAAAGCAAAAAAAAAAAAAAAAAAGTAACTGGCTAGTTACAGAACAGTGACAAAGATTTCCTGCTTTCCTCTTCTTAATATTTAAATAAAATGGAAAGGAATTTATTTTAGTACTGGCCCATGCCAAGCATGAGCTACCGGCCCAGTTAAAAAGGGAAGCCAGGGTAGGGAAAATCCCTGAATCTCTGGGATCTTCTGCAACCACATGGACATTGGGGGGTGCTGAGCACCACCACCTGCAAAGATACAGAACAAAAGTCTGTCCCAGGAAGCCTACCCCCTGTGACGGGAGGTGACCTGAACAGGAACAGGGGAGAGAGGCAGGAAATTAGAGAACATCCATGTGCTGAAGGACCAAAAGGAGATGATTTGAAGGGCTATCATGGGCACCTGCAGGAACAGCTGGACTTCAGAGGCACTCTTGCTTCTCTTTTTACTTAGTTTACCAAAATGCTTTGAAGCAGGCAGAACTGGAGAAATCTGAAGACAATTCCTATTGTTTAAGTGCACATAAGGGAAAATTTAGGCTAGAAAGGGGAAGTAGAAATAAAGCATAAGTGCATGAGTACTCTTCCAGAAGCTGAGGTATCCTGGCTGCTCTCTTCAATGTCATGAAGGGTTTATGTGAATTTGCAGTGAAAAGGGGCAGTCAGGCATACTCAGCATCTCCCCCAGCGCTCACCAGTGCTTTCTGCAGGCACACATTGCTGCCACTGGGAGCAACCACTCGCAAATCAGGGTGTGGGTTCTCACCTGCAGACATTTGGGGATGTTTCCTGAGGGGAAATTTCATTCAGAATTTCTTTTCACTTTAGCCAGTCAAGATTCCCTTCAGGAATACAACTCCCCAAAATTATTATTTTTTGGAAGGATGGATTGTGACCTGAGACACCAGGAAACACATACTAGATTTAGCAATCTGTACACCTGTCCTGAAACATAAGATATTTTCTTGATCATTGGTGAGCAAAATACCTTTTTCTTCTCCAAAATTTGCTCCAAAATTTACCCTTATGTCAAACTGAACATCTTAGTCTATTAAATACTTATATAGAGAATCATTAAGGTTGGAAAAAACCTCCAAAATTATCTGGTCCAACCATCCCCCTACCACCAATGTCACCCACTAAACCATGTCCCTAAGCACCACATCCAACATTTCCTTCATCACTCCCAGGAACGATGACTCCAGCACCTCCCTGGGCAACCCGTCCCAATGCCTGACTGCTCTTTCAGGGAAAAAAATTCTCCTAATTTCCAACCTGAAATATATATATATATATATATATATATATATATATATATACACACACACACCTATATACTTATAGTATAGAGTTATAATAATACATGTATATTACATTTAATACATATAGTATAATAAAACACATTATATATAATATGGGATAATACATAATATGTATATACACTATATATAACATTTATAGCATACTATAATATATAATAAATATGCATTATCACTCCCAACATCATAACCTAATATATACATACTGTTTTTCTTGTAGAGGAGAATTTCAAAGCAATTTGACTCGTAGTTGTCGAAAGTCTGTCTGACTTTTTCAATGGTCTTCTTGTCTGTCAGTTCACCATACATAAAACTGAAAAAGAAAAAAAAAAAAACAAACATTTTTCTTTTTGCTAGACAAGCAATAGCTTGTTACAGTCACCTTAGACTGCATAACCATTGGGGATGCTATTCACAGTCATTTACCAAAGTTTAACTATGATTTACACTTCATTTAAATATTCCGAATGTCACAAGGCTGTTATGAAACCTACAATAGTAATAACCATGGCTGCCTTTTTTCTGTAAAGTAGATGTATTTGCTGTCATCTAACGTTTCATTAAGTGCTTTTCTGAACATATCTTTAAGGGCATATTGTTGGAAAAAGAGCTGATATCCTATAAAGCCATTATTGCCACAGCTGCAGGCCATGAGAATATTGCTGTGAAAATGGAGAATATTAAGCAAAACCTTCAAAACCTCCCAAATTTCGTTCAATCCTCCTGAAAAGGCTGTAGAAGGAAGAACAGAACTTGCTACAGGTAAGGGCTGTTGGCTGAATCAATGGATGCAAATCTAATCTTGCCAAGATGCATCTGACACAAGATATTCTGAATCCTTCTTCTCAAAAAGCAATTAGAATTGAGGTAGGATTTAACCACTGAGAACTAGTGACTGGAATTTTCTGAAAAATAACACAGAAAGCAAGTGAGTAAGTTGGCCCACAGTGTCTGCACTACCACCAAATATCACCAAATTCACCCTCATTTTCCTTATTGTATGTCACATTTCTTTGATACCTCGCTGAAAATATGGGAAACGTTAAAACTCTTTTGAAGACTCGTCCCTTTCCAGACAGAGATTACAAAAGTCTAATTTTAACTCCACTATTTGTTGCCGCTTGACCATTTCATCACCTTTGCACTTTTTTCCAGGTCAGACTTTCAGCTGGTGCAAGTGAACCCAACATCCCAACCTTATTTTTGAAAGCCTATGTAAGAAAACAGCCAGGCTTTTCCCGTCATTCTTCCCTGGATTAAAAATAGGTAAAGACTGCCCTGTGCAAATTCCCAATTATAGAACCGAAGGAAAATGGAGCAAGGGATAAAAGCTTTCAGACGCTTGGATGAATACACTTTTAATTGATCAGGCTTCTCCCCCACCCCGTTATCTTTGTTCACTAACAGTTTTGAGCTCCAGCTGAAACCTACAACAGACAACCCTGAGAATATGAAAGAGAAAAAGAAAAGCTATCAGTGCCTCCGTGGTTTAAATCCAGCTTCTCTTTTATCGATCCACAGACCTCCAAAGGTTCAATAAACATTTATTTTACGTCTACTGTTCTGAAAGAAACAATAAAACAGCACAGTGGTTAGTGACTTGGCAAGCATTAAAATACCCAATGAAGGCTGGGCGGTGAATCTTTCCTTTATACAAGTGACCGAGGGAGGTGATGGGGCTGCTCCCAAAATAAGGTGCTGGCCAAGCAGACACAGGCCATGGGACCAGCCACAGTGCTTGCATGCCTCATTGGGCACCTTGCTGCTCATTTTCAAATGGCCTGCACTTCCTTCCCGATAGCCTTTCCTACATTTACATGTGAGCTGACAACAAACATAAGTTTTAATGCTATTTTTTTTTAATCTAACCCTTTTTTAGTGCACTGATGAGGTAAAGCAGACTGCTCAAGTCTGCAAGACAAAATAAGAACTGGTGTTTTAGTTATTCAATTCAACTGAACGCTCTTTTTGTGGTCCTGAGACTTAAAAACAATGCTTCTCTTAGTCCTGAAGGAAAAAATAATTAAAATTTGTTAAAGTGCGTGACTTTACATGGCTTATAATACAGAAAGTCATTAATTAGCATTAAAATGACAAACCATACTCAACAGTGGTTGACGATAGCAGTTAGCTCTGCTGAATGCAATCAATAAGCTTTACGTTTTAAAGTCAGCTTATTAGTGCAGTAAACCTGTAAAACTCAAATCTTGCATTATTTTCACATATAAACAGACATTTTAGAGGCTTGTGGAATGGTACAAATGTTTTTCAGGTGATTTTTACTACCAGGCACCAAAGGGACCCCCACGCCACTCACTGTATAAGTTATATAAGATCTCTGCTTATCACAGGTTTAATTTAATTTAGTCTGTCCTATTTTGTACACATGGAGGGACTCCTACTTCTTCAGTCAATCACTCTGTCTTTTTCTGCCTCATGTTTTTGTTATTTATTGCTTGTCAAGTGCCTTCAGTGCAAACTGTACAAGACATAAATATCAAAACCAGCCTGCTACTGGGGATCTTACTACCTAGAAAATAGACTTATCAAAGAGAAACAAGACTTACTGAAACACACAGAGAAAGGCACAATCTTAGATAATTTCCCCATCCCTGCAACAGACCATTCGTCATTTCAGACGCCTATGCTCCTGCCTCCTTCTGAAAGCACTTCTTGGCACAGAGAAGCCACGTCAAAAGCTTTGCATCGCACTCTCCTGTCCTTCATCAGGATCCAAAAAAGCACCACCACAGAAGCTTCGGGTCTGTGGAATGTGCCTGAGAGATTTTTGTGGCTGTTTGTGAGGCTTTTGCCAGGTGGTTAGGGGGCAGACAAAGCAGGGAAGGCATACAATCCCACATCCAGTTAACAGCTCTGTTTATCCAAAAGCATTGGATGAAAAGGCATCAGTTACAACTGACCAACTACCCAGGAGGAAAAGCAAATACTGATCTACATGTCAGCAGCTCCAAAACTTTGCAAGCCCAGCAGCAGGCACCCCTCCAAGGCAGCACAGGGCAGTTCCCTGGGTCCCACTGGCGTGCAGCAAGGTTTCTTTGCTCAGCTTTGGCAGTACAAGGGGCAAGTGCTGTCTTCTCCTACGGAAAACACGGCCACAGAGTTAACATCCTGGTACCAAATTTATCAAAACAAGGGAGAAAGAGATGCTGAGTGGCACACTGCAAGTGTTTCAGTGGAAACACAACCTGTACACAGCTTCAGCCAGCAGATCTAATTCCCTCCCTCTGTACAGCTGGAAGGCAACACATCAACAGGGCCTCAAAGCAGGTTTCCTCTTTAAAAACAAAACCAGCACCCAGCTACTCCCAGCCTGGTGCAAGGAAGGGTACGGAGAGCAAAGCCTGGAGCAAACAGCAAGTGCAAAATGCCAGTGTAGGTCTACTACCAAGCCACCAAAGGGTGCCTGCTCTGTTGAGGGCTTGCCAAGAAGCCTGAACTTACTGATAAGCAACAATTTCAAACAACGCTGATATTATTTGCAACATTAAACAGGGTTTTAATGGTTTGGAGACGTTTATTTTTTCAATGTATTCATCAAGACAAATTGTCATGACTGTGGGCAACTGGGCATGAAACAAGAGTTTTTCCTAGGCGCTGGTTAATCTATCGGTGCACCTCCAGGCAGGGGCTTTTGCACGGTTAATTGAACGTCAGAGGTGCAGCAATTGTAGATGCCCTCCCTGCTCCCTCCATACTGTCAGCTCATTTTCATTTGGCACAGCAACGCTGCACAAGCACGCAAGTTCTTCCACCTAAAAATCTTGTGCGTTTTAGCACTCACTTGTGCCACTTACTCTGTGGATCAGCCCCAGCCACAAGTGCAACTTCTGGTGTCGTGCACACCTACATTTTTCATTCCACACACCAACATTTTCCCTCCCACACAGCTGCAAAGCTCTTCATTACAGAGCAGCCCCTAAGACACTTCTCCAGAAGGGTACATCAGACCACGCTGAGCACCTCTCCAGCTCTGCTCTAACCTGCGAAGACCAGGGTGAGCCCTAAGAGGCACCAAATATCACACTGCAAATATAACTCCACCAGCTAAGATCCACACACAAAACAAGTGCTGGCCATGCTTTCAATGGAGAGAGGTATCTCAAAAATTCAGAGATGGATATGTAGAATTAAGATAAATAAATCTTTGCTACCAGCCTCACTTTCCACAATAACTCCTCCTAAGATTTGCATCCATATGATTCACTTGAGTGTGGTCAAAATGGGATGCTTACAAGTATCAACCAGAGCCCATCACATTCATAAAAGGCACTGTGATGGACTAAACCTTTTGGTCCTCTTAGTATTTGAGGCACAAGGGAGGTGTTGCTAAACCTTCATTTCCCCAACATTTTCCTACAATCCCATTCTGTTTATGTAATGACTTAAACATGCACAGACCATAAAAGTGCTGGCTTACAGGGAAACGGATCCAATTCAACATACAGGACAGCAGACAGCAAAGGGGGAAGCACGTAAGCATATTTGGGAAGCCTGAGATAACGCTATTTCTTTCAGCCCCACCAAGTACTTTGACTTCATTGCTACCATGTGAGTTAATATTTCATGTCAGCTGCATGTGCCCATCTCATTTTCACTGCCGATCAGAGGACATCTGGCTGCACAGAGCAACCTCAGACCTCCAAGGCTTTCCCCTTTTGGCAGACAAGAGCAGCGACCACACATCAGCGTTTCAGTCCTGTAGGTGTGCAGCCCTGGAGTTGGTCACTGCCTGATTGCATGAAGGGAAAACTTACACAAACTTGTATCTTGGCCATTTCTTGTTGCCCTCATCCCTGGTTTACTTTGCTCACACACCCACACATGCATTAGGGATTTAGTCTCTCCCCACAGCATCTCCTTTTAAAGGATGCAGCAGAGCAGGCGCAGATGAACATCTAACCATAAATCACAGCTGCCCGCTCCTGAAAGACCACCAGCAAAAGGAAAAAGCCATAAAGCTGCAATGCTCAGAGTAAATACATCATCAGCCTTATCACCTTCTTGGGAATAAAGATGCATTTTGCACATTACTGTGCTCTGTGTGTGTGTAAGAACAGGGACCAATATGGGCTCCAGGATAGCACGCTGCAGACCTCCTGGCATGGTAAACAGGAGAATTCATGAAAATCTATTTAAAAAAAAAAAAAAAAAAGCTTTTGAAACATATCACCTAAATATCCTGCTTTCTTTATTGAATTGTTAGAGCACATTCATACTGATAGTAATAGGGATAATTTTCGAATGAGAGAATAACAAATAAACCCTCAAAATATTTAGACACACACACCATACCACTCTTTGGGAGCATTTCTAGTTCATCTTCATTCACTATTAAAATGTTGTTTGTTTGTTTGTTTTTTTTACATTGAACAGTCTTTATTCCTGAAATGCTCATTGTATTTATGCAATTACCAGAGGACAACAGGAATTTCAAAATCAGGCTTGCTTTCAAAAAACATTTGAATGAAATATATTGAATTTGTAAATGTTCTAAATAAAAACCAAAAACAGACAAGAAATCTGGAATTTAGCTTTATGTTATTTAGGATTAAATCTTGCATGACTCTAAGGGCTACCCCAGATTTAGCAAAGGACTTAAAATTAAGTATCTGAATAGTCTATTAATCCTGGTGGAACTAACCATTAATACTGCAGGATGCTAATCAGCAATGTGCTGAACTGAATGTACATGGGTAAGTGCTTTACCATGTCCTAGGTAAGTTGCTGGTTTCATTCACTTAAATCCTGCTTTAATACTTTAATTTCTGCTAAACAATTATTTTCTTATATCAATCCTTTTTTAAAAAACTATTTTTTCTTGCCAGCAGATTGTAATTTTGGAAGTGCATCAAGTGGCAATGAAGAGACAGTCGACCTACCTGCAAGTGCTACTTTTCTGCATGACGTCAGCGCGATGATATCCAGAGAGTTTACAAAAACCGTCATTACTATAAACTACAGGCCAGTCCACAATCTGGGCATTTCCCAACAAAAAACTGGATTCTAAAAAGAAAAAGAGAAGAGAGAGAAAGAGCTGCTGTCAGAGGTGAAGTACATTTACATCCTTCATGTTACACAGCAGATGTAGAGTGTTACACACAATGGTAACTTCCATCGTCAAATTTCAGAGAGCACTGAAATCAAAATGGCCATCAGAAAGGAAATCATGATGAAACTGGAGAGCTTTAGAAAAACAACATACTGATATAAGCACCAACTAGATCACAATTTAGAAAGGATTCATTTATTCGCAACATCTGGACAAGCTATCATGTTTGATATTCATTTTCATTTAATGTGCATATAAACATATATATCTTGAAACCAACCTTAAATTAACTTAAAAATTGAGCTTTAAATGCTGAGCCATATGTTTCTGCAAGACTGTTGATGACACTATTGTATCAGATGAGCAAAATTTTCCTGCTGGCAGGTCCCTGCACATTCCGCAGGATGCAGCCAGCATCCCTGGGATGAGGGACAGCCAGCGCCAGGAACTGGGCAGGGGCGAGATGTCCCACTGCACCCGGTGGTACACCATGAGCGATGTTACATCCAGGAGGGTAGGTATGAGGTGACCCATGCAGAATTTGATACCAGAAGTGATGAATACCAAAGGGACTTACACGCTGAAATTACACAAAACGTATCAAACTTCAGTTGCGATCTACATCAAAATGCAAAAAGGTGTCTTTGGTTCATCCCACTAACATTTTTCTGTACCAATTGCCATAAACACACAAATATGGGTAGGGTGTATTTTTAGGAGGCTGAACTCAGGCTTAAATACTGCTTCAATCATATGTTCTTTCAGTCAGTGCCTACAGTTTATACGCACGGACTGGCACCAACATGTTACGAGTTAGTCCTAAAATAGTTTTATTCGCTAGTTTGGAAGGATTCTTCCATCCCTGATTTTAGCAAGGCTTTTCTGAGGAAGGAAATACCAATTTTGCTGAAATATGTTGTGGGGTTTTATCTTCATCAACACTGTGAACGTTCCTAATGTTGTTTCAAAAATAATATTCTCACTTAGTATGTTGCTTAGTAGAGGTTCTCAAGCTGTAGTCTGTGACAATCTTCAGAGCTTTTTTATTTTTCTTTGTTTACTTTTACTTATAATTTTCAGTTTATTTTGATGGTAGCCATGGAGCTAACTGGTAACAGTTGATGATAAAAAGCCACCACAACTATATAAAATACTATTAAAATCACTGCTGTATAGAAATGATAGTAAAGGTTCCTTGCAGCACTTTTCATGGGCAAAAAAAAAGAGAGATCTTTTGCAAATTCTCCTCATAATAGCTGAAGAATTATTAGGTTATGCCAATTACTTGACACTTGTACACTCAGGTGCACACATAATTTTTACATAAATGTGACAGTGGGTTTCTATGAGCTATACATGCCCTTTGCAGGATATTTATAACCATGACTGCAATATATACTACTCAAACATTATGCTACTGAACAAGAAAAGTGTACTGAAAAAAAAAAGTATTTTCTATCTTTTTTTTCTTTATAAGCCTGAATTTGGAAAATAATAATCTGTAAATTAATAGATTTTCTGCAGAAAAGCAGATTGAAAAATATTTTAAAGCCACCCAATGTGAGATATAGTTTAGATTTTGTGAGGTCTTAGGCTTCTAAGCTCAAAGAACTTATTTGAATTCATCACAAACAGTCTTAAACCTACATGCCAACTTTAAAAATTTGTTTTTCTGCCCAAAGGGAGATTCAGTCACTACAACCAGCAGCAGACATGGATTACAGCATCTGCTGGAAACAACCACTGTTAGTCCTTTGGTCAAAGCAAGGTTTGATTTGGAAAGTGACTTCTTTATAGGGTTATCTTTCACCACGGTTTTGCTCACATACCCAGGTACACTGGGCACAACGTAGGTGATTACAGGCAGCAGATATCCAAACTCACACATGCATGTTGTGCACATCTGGATGCTCCCAGAGGACTACAGTTTATAAGCAGGTTTTGAAACCTCTCTGTCCAACATAATCATCTTGATTGTGTATCCCTATTGCAGAACTCTGTTTCAGGACACAGAATACACTGCAGAAGACAAGCGTTGCAGCCAACGGCAGACATTCAGCATTTATTGGTCATCATCTATGGATTTTTTACTTCCTTACACCCAAGGGTCTCAAAATAATTGCTAAAACATTCATTAAACTGATCAAATCCAAGATGTTGGGAGGAAATATAACAAAGCCAAACTACTGATCTTTCAAGAAAAAAAAATCATCATAAAGTAAGAAAAAAAAGATACTAGTATGTTGATAAATACTAGTACTTATAAAGTTACATCATATATATATGTATATATATATATACACACACACATAGCATATGTATTAGTAAATTGACCAAATATTAGAATGTTTTCCTGTGTTCCCACAAATACTCTGTTACTTCTTTTTTTTTTTTTTTTTTACTTGCCTTCTAAGCAAATAAGGCTTATTCATCCATGCTCAGCATGTGAATATGAACATGCATGTCCTGTTCCAGCTGAACAAAAATCTTGAATCATTGTTTGCATCTTGTTAGAGACCAATGAATCTAACTGCAGGCACAAAGCTATAGGAATCCATGTTTCATTAATGCCTCTGTTCAGTCAGCAGCTTGATAAAATTTAAGGATGAACAGGTCAGTGTCTGACCCTGGGATTTTATTGTGTGCCCAAGTCTCAGCATCTGCAGGACTCTGTGCCTACCCTACATTTTATCAGTAGTCATGTTATTTTCCCCAGGACATGTACTATTTTTTCCCTATTTCTAAAATTTATCAAGATCAAAACTACAGACAACTCAACTTCACAGTAGTCAGTCTATACCCAGAATCCTCTTCTGTGACTCCTTGTATAGTCTCTAATATGTCCCCATTTTGGAGTCTAATTTTGGTCAACAACAGTAGAGAAGAGCTTCTATGAGTTTAGGGTAGTTTGAGGAGAGACTGCCTTATAGCACATCATCACCAATTACCACTTGTGAAAGACCATTTCTGCAGTCACTTCCACTAGAGTTGTGCCCTAACAGCCAGTCCTGGGCTAAAACAATCGTCATGCCCAACTTCCATACTTCTATAACCCACTTACATGGTTTCTTTGTTAAAAAAGTTCAATTATAGTTGTGTCTCAAAGTAAGATTTCCATTAATTTGACTGTGATGAATTCCATTCCATCGGATTTGCTCACCAGGTACACCTCCATCATCAAACCCCAGGCTCCCTCCCATTCTTCCACTTGCTCCAGTGACCCTCACTCTGCAATGGTTCGTTGGCACCAAAACTCTTGTTTGGAGTGTGCCAAAAGACTTCTCCACAGCCAGTTTTTTCTAGAGTATGGGCACGAGCCCTTCATCACAGAATACTGAGGACTGCCTTCTGCAAGGTAGGCCCAGGCTCAGCCTCCCCCCATGGGAGAGGCAAGCTGTCAACCCACTCAGGCCTTCCACAGAGCAGACTGGTGTTCTGTGCCTTCTTCAGAAGGAAAAGACAAAAAGGAGCCCACAAAAGGTCTGACAATTGCAGATGCAAGGACACCAGCACTGGGATGCCCACAGATGGGCATCCTGTTAGATTCAATACGTAAGAGCTGTATTTCAAATGCTACTTTTTTTTAAGATTATATTGGAGGTATTCTCAAGGATAAGTCTGTACAGAGTTTAGCTAGTAACTGGACAACAGAGAATTGAGCCTATATGTCTACACCTGGAGAGATGAATTTCCTCACTTTTTAAGTATACCATGACTTTCCTGAAAGACTAGTGTCACACAAGGGACTGTCCAGTACAGCTGAAATTACGGATGGCAGTGCATAAACGCAGCTCACATTCCACATCCAGTAAGATATGAGCAAGTGAAACTTGTGCAGTGTCAGTGCTGCAGCCCAGAAAGGAAGAGCTTCTCCCTCCACATACAGCAGCACCCGATCTCACAAATACTTCATGGTGGAGGCTGGGAACTTCTCCCCAGCCCACCAGGTACTGGCCACTGCCAAAAGCAGGACAGTGAATCTGATAGACCAACAGTCTGATTCGATGTATGAAACAGTATGAACCTGTAAGCCAAATTATTGTGCGGTAATATATCACACTCTGAAAAGATTAATACATGGCTAACTTCAAAACTTCCATAATAAGGGTTAGCCTGAAATGTCTAGTAATACATTCATTGTTGGATTTCTTCAATGCACTGAAAATGCATTTCTACTTGCCATTTGCTTAGAGATAAAAGTTATTTTTTTTATTATTATTTCTAAGCTTGTCTTGATGTCACTGCCTCCATCCATCATTTTCTCCACCCCACCCCTGTTTCTGATCTATCGCAGGGAGCCCCCAGCACAAATCCGTAGGGCGCATGCATTCTTTTACTAGACCCATCTAAACACCAGTGTCTGTCTGCAAGAGAGCAGGGTAGCAGGGCTCAGAGAGCTGACATGCCCTTCTCAGAGCTGCTAGATTCCTCTTAGGAAGTCAGCGGGCTTTTTATTAGCCAATATCACTCTCCTATTTAGAAAGTTAAATAGAGATGGCAAAGAATTGAGATGTTAAAGTCATACAGTTAGCAGAATTTCAGATTTGGAGAACACAACTGAGGTAAACAATCGTTACAGGCACTATATTTGCCATTCCTGTGCTTCTACTTTGCAAAAAGACTCTGTCGTACAAAGGCAGCCTGTGCTGTACAGTAGCAAGCCTTTAATCTTAGTCTATCTTGCACTAGCTAATACTCAACACAGCACTGAGCCTTGTTTTGCTGTTTTAAAAAAAATGACCACTGTGTGCAAGCAATTTTTTCTTAACCAGTGAAATGCCCAAAGCAGTGTAAAATTCATGTTATGTAATCACAGGAGAGCAAGAACAGCTAAATCATTCCAGGAGATATGTTTAGCCAAGTGAGAAACGTTGTCTCTAATCATCTTTCCTCAAGAATGCTTGGGTACCACTTGTAAACAAAATTGCTTAAATCACCATTTCAGAATTCCATCCCTTCCCAAGAAAATATGCAACTAATCATTTTAGAAAAGTCACCATTGAAAACATGCTTAAAAAAATGAAGCAGTAGCAGAACACAAATAATAATAAGAAGCAGCAGTGTTTCCATCTTAGAATAAATTCCTAACTCAAGCAATTTCACACAGAGCTGTCCTTCAGAATTACTGCCCTTCCTACGCGGAGCAAGTGCAGCACAGACCAGACAGGCTCTGTGAAAAGCCTGGAATTCGCCTTTTTTTTTTTTTCCGCTGTCTCTTTTTTTTGCTAATGCTGTCTTTTAAAAGCCCCAAACCACTTGAACTGCTGTCAGCCTGCTCTCCTTATAGAGATTCTGTAGTTGCACAGGATCAGCATATTGCTGCAATCTGGCTCAGACCACCTTGGAAAACTCGTGGGTCTCCTGGGTAGGTGCTTTGGGAAAGGGGAATTCTACAAAATATTCTTGGGTTTTGTTTCTTTTAGCTCTTCTAAGCCCCGATAATATGCATTTCCAATGACATTTGTATACAGCAAATCCAGCTACACGCTCAAGACATCCCTATAGAATATGACAACACCCTAAATCCTCGGGCAGACCTGCATGGGCACTGCCCTCCGAAATCAGCCTTGGCAGGCACCAACATCCCTCCAGCTTTGGGGTCGGCTGCAGGCGGACCGCTGTGCTCGAAGCAGCAACCTCCGCCAGCATTTTGTGCTCCTCACTACAAAACCACATTGCTGTTTTCTAACACAGCTATTATTTCCCTGGTGTCTTTAAAGCATGCAAAACATCGGTGTCATCCAATTTATCCAGCACATTAAGTGTTGCTTGCCTGAAAAAACTCTCAAAGGACAAACTCTTTACGTCACCTTTCTGTACCACTGTTGTTTTTATTTAATACTTGTATTATGAAAATGCATGGAGGACTAAACTCAGGGCAAGATACCATACTAACAATGCAAAAATGTTCTAATTCCTGCCCCAATTCACTTCCCCTCTAATAAAACAAAATGTAAGTAATCCAATCCTGGCTGAGATATTAAATCCACGTGTAAGTCACTTAGCTAGGAGCACAGCAGCTTTCAGCAATTTAGTAAGCGAGCCCAGGAAGAAAGATTAGAGTCTGCCTCGAATTTATCTTTAAAAAAAAAACAACTTTGAAACTAACTTTAATCATTCTGAATGTGAAATCCCACAGACACCCTGGTCCTTTACTGCAGCACAACTTCACTGACCTCAGGAAGAGTTTCAGACCAATACAGACAAGAGAGCATCCCTGTGAGCTGCCCAAGAAATGGCACTTTGTCCAGTTCTGATCACAGGTTCTCCCCCACATGTTCCCTTATCCTAGAGTTAAACCAATCTCCACCTATCCTGGTTATCTTCTAAATGCTGCCGCTGAAGATGTTCTCTATTAAAATTATGCAGAGCACAACATAGATGTAGCGAGACTGAATTTAAACTGAAGCTGTAGCTCTCACCACAGGCACACCGGCACCCTCGGGGAGCAACCAAAAAACAGACTTCTAGCTATAGACAAACAAGAGCGCTTGCTTCACACTCCCAGATGAGAAAATCATGCCAACGATAGATGTTCAGACATGGGGGCTCACCTTGCAAACCCACAGCCTGCAGCTAGCCATGGCTGCGGTTTCAGAGCTTGGCCGAATTTCCCCAAACCTGTTTTGGCAGAGAATCGTGCAGCACTGCTTGTGCAAGCGTCCAGCAAGGGGCTAAAGCAAAATGTGTCAGCAGGACAGATCCCAGCCCCGCAGCGAGGTGCTGCTTCAGGCTTGTAAGGGGCTATGCACAAGGCAGTGGCCAGATGCCACCAGCAACAAGCGCGGGTGCAGAATTGGGTCCTGGCTATTGGGGTTGGGTAGGGCTTCTCAATCAAAACTGCCAGTCCCTGAACGTGCTCAGTAAACAAGGGGCTTAGACTGACATTTTTCTGCAAAGAAGGTTATTAGGATGGCGATTCCAAAATCGTCTCCTATTACTTAATTTTGCCAAACCAAAAAACACTATTTTCTAGCTCACCAGGAGAATAACTTAAAATCCAGGCTAATCACCAAGCAGTATGCTGTTAAACAGGCTAATTAAATGTACTTCCACAGCTCACTTAACTTCCTGACATTAGTCTTTGGCTGTATACTCCTTCCAACAGCAATAAATAAAAAAAAAAAAAAAAGGATGTTTATTCTAAAAATCAATAATTTCATTTTGCTCTTCTCTATCAGATTTCAACATTAACCTGGGAACGCCACAACACTTACACTGACCTCTTGTGGCAAGTGCTCGGCAGCGCTCAGACATCCCAGGGAACATCTCTCCCACCCACCCTATCCCGCTCCCAACGAGATGCGCAGAAAGAAATATTAAGCAAATTTTGCAAAGCTGTAAAGGAGATCAAGGAGCAGCTTGTAAAGATCCAGGTATTCCTTTAACTAATAATGACTTTATTTGAGGGGGTCTAATTAACATGATGGTATGAAGCTGTAGTAATTTAAAACTTAAAAAATTAAAAATGAAAATTAAACCACCTAAATCTCCCCCGACTCCAGCAGGCATCAGATATGCCTAATTTTCAGGATTTGGCCAAGCTGACTGAAGGAGTAAACAAAACGAGGCCCTTGCGATGAAAAACTACTCACAAATGTCATCTAGTAATGCTTCTTAGTGTAACAATCCACTTTGCATTGATTTACATATCAGCAGGTCCCCTGCAGCCACACAAATTGCAAAATCAACCTTGCACCCAAGAAAGCCCCAATAATTTAAGCTCCTTAGTCATCCCTTCACTAACTTCCCCGCAGCCAACAGAACCAGAGGATGGAAACTTTTGCCCCATGATTTTCAGCGTCTTTAAGTAGAGATTTATGCAAGTGCTGAGGTCCAGATTTTTTTTTTTGCAGAGGATCCCTAATGACAGACACTCTGTAAACTTGAAGTAACTTGCTTTAAACAGCCTTTTTTTTTCCTGCACCAGCTGTAGTTTAGCTTGGAGGAGATGAAAATGCAGCTTGTTTTAATTTAAGGGAGAGGAGCCTACATGTGTCCTGTCCAGTGAGAACAACGTTTTGTAACCCTGCCTGTAAGAAATCAGGTACGCTACATGGGATAGTATGAAGGATGGAAAAGAGAGCAAACACCTATTTTGTCAGTAATACCAGCCTAATAAAAATGAAGAGGTGTCTTTGTGCTAAAGGTGTGATGTTCACGTCCCCTCCTTCCTGGGGGACCTGCCTGGCCAACAGTCACTTGGGAACTGGGCTGATCCTTTCTCCATCAAACCCAACAGGGCGTAAAGCTCTGTCTGGAGGAGATGATTTGCAGGAACAAGGTGCTAAACTGTGAAAGACCTGGAATTAAATGCTAGCTTCATTAAAGCTTATGGTAAAATTCCTTACAGAGCCAAGATTTCAGCTGAAGTGTCAAACACATTTGCGAAAGACCTGAAAAACGCCTTTTTCCAAGGAAGCTTCAAAGAGTTATTGCAATAGAAACAATAACCAGTAATGATGGCTGCTATCATATTTGTCTTTCGCTAAATTATGCCCCGCTTCCACGCTGTTAGCACTTTTTATTGCATATTGCTGCAAAGTCCCAGAGTTAACCTTTTTCCAACCTCAACCAAATTACACCCAAAGCAAATTACGCTGGTAACACAAGCTTCATGCTTTTGCTGCTACAAGACGTGAGAGGTGAAGGCAGATGGGCAAGACAGACACATTTCTCTGCCTCGCATCTGCGGCTCAACTCGCCAGGTCCCTTCTGCAGATGGGGCAGGAAGACGAAGCCCAGCCCTGCTCCAGGGATTTGCCCAAATTCCCATTCTACCTCCGTGATGCTGAGCTGAGGTCAGTGCCAGCAGGAGCTCTGACTACACCGAAGGAGCAACCCATAATAATAATAGTAATAACAGGCACAGACTGCTGAGAACATCTTAGGAGAGAACATTGCCCTAAGGAAGGGCCTTATTAAAAGCCCAAAACACTAATGGCAGTAGAAAGCAGTCACCTTAATGCGATTTAACCCACTGCTCCCACAAAACCCTTTTTCTTTCAGCTTAGCATAACACCTGGTGTTCTCAAGATCAGTGCACAGCCAAGGCTGGAGAGAGATCGTATCAACCTGCAGCTCCCAACAAGAAGGACTTTACTCCATGCATTTTCACTGTGCTTTAAAAAAAGTAAAATGTAATTGCACAGAGTGCACCGAGCACCCCAAAGATAGGCCTGTGTGCCCAGAGGGCTTGTCCCCATATTCCAAGGGCAGCAGTGGGGCTAAGGAGGGACCCTGCTCCTTCCTGAAGATTTTGTCTGCTGGGAGTAAAGCACAGTTGTGGGGTGGCCGGACAACTCGCAAAGCAGCTCAGAGCTTACTGTCCACCCCAAAATTATTTGGAAGCCACCTGCAAGGTGCTGCTGCCAGCCGCTGCTCTACAGCACTTGATAAGCTCCAAGGTCTGAAGTCACCTCCAAGAGGTCCCCCCAGTCTGGTGCCTGGACATCCCACCCTGTACCACAGCCACCCCGGCTCCTTCTGCACCGCTCCTCGATGTTTCGCTCACGGCTGACCCACATGGAGCATTTCCCTCACGATTTTAATCTCCTCCATAGCCAAAGCTGGGGCAAAAAGGAAATGTTCACAACATTCCTGAACAACAAATCCCTAAATAATGCTGAAAATCACACTCTGCTCTTAACACCAGGCCGGCCATCACACTCACTGCACACACAGTTCCCACCAGATCCATTCCGACTTTCTGCACTTGAAAAATATTGCAACTTTGTCTATAAATGCTTTGTTGTTCGGATCCATCTCTGCCAACTCTAATTTGTCTGCACCCGTGTTTCATTTTTGAAATCCATCGCTTTCATTTCAGACCTGAAGAAGAGCCTATCTGTCAAAATACCTAATTTTTCCCAGCTGTACCTGTTAGCCTAACAGAAGATATTACCTCTATCTACAAGCCTTCTCCTGGTTGTTGAGAAAAGATTTATGGACAAGAAGTGTGATGGGATTGTGTAAGTGTGAGAAATCTCAAAAGAGAGTGTTCTTTAACTAGGACAGATGATGGAAAGGCTTTTTTTAAGGATGCTGAAGATGTATTTTAAAAAAATATCATCATTCTTTCCTTTATCCTGTTCCTCAATTTGACGATGAAAAATCTCTCTGAAACTGGTGAATCCAATATAAAAACAAAACCCAGCACAGGGTCAGCAGACCAAATCCTAGCCTTCTACCAAGCACTGGCAGGAGATACTTGAACCAGATTTGCTCTAGTGGATACCATTAAGTTCGGATTAAACAGTGCTGAATCCAATGAAAATTACTATTTCTATAAAGGACAAATAAGGCTATGACCTGGATGACAAAAATAAGAACTAAATCATGTTCTAGGGTACAACACTGACCGCTAACATGAGTTAAAAACAGATTCCCAATCCACTTTTTGCTTCGTTGTCCAGTGGGACATATTTGCTTCCATAACATCACCCTTAAGCAAAGAAAAAGCGGAATGAGTGACCAGATCAGCACCATTTATACGCCCAAATTACGCCAGGTTAAAACCTGAGGGGGGCTAATGTGTTTTTAAAGTATAATGTTCAAAAGCCTGCTGAGGTTTTCTGGGTTTTGACATCTCAAAGCTTTACTGAGCTTTCGCCAATGAGGACATGTGGTTCAATCAGAGCATGACACAAAAGCATGGTGCTCCCACACCACGGTCCCAGCTCTGTCCCCAGCTTGCCACAAGACCCTGGGCGAACAACTGCGATGCCCCAAGCCCCTTTTACACCAGTTTTAAGAACATGTTGGCAACACCTTTGTGTGTCTGCTTCCACAAGGAGCTGTAAAGTGTAATTAAGTTCCACTTTGAAACTATCAGAGGGAAAGTGCTATATAAAACCCTATTAATTAAGCTTGCATTTAATATTCAGGTAAATAAATACACTATTGCAGGAAATTAGCTTCTAGTGATTGTGCAGCTACAGAGCTTGACAGAGCTGATGGGGTCAATCAAAAGTTGATGTCTTAATGCAACATTTTAAATTCCAGGTCCTCAGTTGCTCACAAATTCACTACTTGCCATCAAAACCACCCCAAGCCAGCACATCAGACTGCGTTAGTATGAACGGGAGGTAAATCCAGACTGGTGCAGTGGAAAGGTGGAAGGAAACACTTTTCAGCAACGTTTCACATCACATTAGTGTCTTGATTAATAATGCATGCAGAAACTTCTGTCCATGCTCTGTTCTGCCCACCTTTCCCATTCCCACTCTCATGCTAGGCAGGGACTGACTGCCCAAGAAGAAACCTTTCAGCAGATGCAAAGTTGAGGTCTTTTACCAGACTTCACTCGCAGAAACACTCATGTTTCAGTAGTTCTGTGCCAGTGCAAAAACTAGCTAAAACCAGAAGGTAAACAGCACAAGACCTGCCTAAAGCAGCATCTACATTCACACACCTATAGAGATGCCTGCAGGCACACCGTAACTTTGACGGGGCTGTGCACAGCGCTCGTGACCAGTGCTTTGCAAGGGGCTGGAAGGGGAAAGCAAGCGCCAGCAGCGGGGAATTATTTTCTGCCCGTGTGGTTCTGAAGCAGTCCCGTAACCGCTCGCCCAGCGGAGGAGCGGTGACTGCAGGCACTTCTGCCAGCTTTCTCCAGGCACAGGGTTTTACCAGCGCCCCAGCCACAGGCACTGCCTCGTCCCCTCTCCCGGCACCGTCGCCACACGCTTTAAAGTGAGACAGAATTGCAAAGACTTCGAAACGCCGAATGAGACAACGCAAACCCGAACATTGGGGAACCAACGAATGAGAAAGAGGGGAAAAAAAAAAACACCCGGCGAGCGGAGAGAAATGACAAGGGGTAACCCTAACTCCCAGAAAGGGCTCACACCAACACCTGCTGGAGACCCGCTGCCTGCAGCACCGACGGCGGGGTGAGAAGGGAGCAGGGGAGGGACAGGGCAGGGAAAGGCTGGGGCAGGGACCTTGAGGGATGGATGGACGGACGGATGGATGGATGGACGGAGGGCAGGAAGGATGACGGACGGCCGCCTAAAAGCAGGGATGCTCCTTCTCACCGCTGGAGCGCCGGACGATGTTCTCCAGGAAGGTGTTCTGCGGTGCCACCAGCCCTCTCTTGCCCCCCGGCATCCTGCAGCGCCGGGCTCGGGGGCCGGGGGTGCGCGGCAGCGGCTGCAGCGGCGGCGGCAGCAGCGGCGGGGGGGGGCCGGCGGCGGCTGCTGCGCCCGGTGCCCGTGAGTCGCGCAGGGGCGGCCGCGGCCGCTCATGGTAGTGGCGCCCCCGCGGCGGCTGCAGCGCGGACTGGGGCCGCGCCGCGCACGGCGCCGCCGAGCGCCGCCGCCCGCCCCCCGATCCCCCCCCTCCCTCGGTTGATGTGTCCCCCCCCCCGCGCCTGCGCCGCCCGCCCGGGCCGCCCCGGGCCCGATAAGGATGGGAGGAGCCGCGGTGAGATGAACCGAGCCGGGCTGAGCCGCCCCGGGATGCCCCCCGTGGGGTGTCCTCCTCCTCTGCGCGCTGGGTGGCTCTCCAAAACCCCTCCGTCTAAGTTTTCTCCCTGAGCCAAACCCCAAAAAAATCAGCAAATCCAACACTAAATCCCCCGTTTTGCTTCTCTCACGTATTTATTAAGACGGCGTTCCCATGTGTTTTGGGGAAAAATGATCACAAAGTGCCACATCGCATAATTTGTGCGCAAATAACCACCGTAAAGTGCACTGAAACGTGTTAAAACGCCAGCCTTGCGTGAAGGCATCAACCGTTTGGGGAGGATTCGTCCCTTTTTCAGGGAGAGCGGGTGTGAGGGGGAGGCAACAGGAGGTGGATTTGGGGCTGGAGCCCTCTACTCTGTCATTTTATCCAGCTCCTGTGCCGGAGCTCCGAAGGAGCTCAGCGCAGACACCGCACGCTAACTGCTGCGTAAGCTCTTCCCCACTCTTGACCCCGCCGCATTTCTCCCTCCAGCCTTTTCATTACTCACACGGCGTCTTTTCAAGATACGGACAGGAAAATCCTGGAAGGAAATTCTCCACCTCTTGCTTCTGCCTCTGCTCATTTTGCACGCAGCTACAGGCTAGCAAGGATCGTGGAAGGAAGGGAGAGATGGAAACCTGCTATTAGCTTGCCTAGGCAATCTCTGCACAGCATGTCCCAGTGTGCTGCTCTCTCCCACCTGCTTCCAGCACCCCCCTTTCCCATACTTGGTCCAAAAAGTTGCACTGAGGTCTCCTGCACCCATCCACTAAGTTAAGCACACGTTGCAGAGCCAGGACTGCTGCTGCTGCCAGCCTGCCCACAGACAGCTGCTGAAAAGCAGAGCTCTGGTTCTGCTTTCATTTAAATCAATGCAAATCAGGAGCAGCTCTATTACAATCACCTCGCGAATGCTGATCTAAAACCACTTTGCGAGGTGAACTATTTGTCAAACACTGGCTCGCCCCCAGCTCTGAAATCTTCAGGGCTTTCCTTAGTGGTGTGGTTTGAAAGATGCTCCTGCTGAGCTCTGCCCCAGATCCCAGGGAACTTGGCTGCTGCTAACCAGTGGGTGGAAGCAGCACCTTCCTTTCTTTCAAGTAAGCAGGAGACATATAAAGACATCTGTTCACAGGCAAATACCGTGTGACCGACCTGTCTGGGCAGTATTTATCAGACCTCTGCTCACCAGCTCCTGCTGTTCCACCCAGTTTGAATTATTATATTCATTTTGCATCCTTGCTTTGAAACCTAGATTTCCCTTCCTGCCTCAGATACACGTTTTATCAATGCATCGACCCCTTTCTTATTGACCCTTTCTACTAAACATCTCCATCACTTCCATGTAGGCAGCAAGAAACTCCAGAGGACACCTCATTTTTTTCCTGGAGCACTGGATGAGGCTAAAGATAACCTTGAAAATAAGAGTCTGATAAGGAAAGCAAAGTGGGAACTGCAAAGAGATTCTCATCTACTTCTTTGGCTCTTCAGACTGTGCTTGCAGACAGCATTATGCCACCACCATGCAGGAAGCTGTTGGAAAGATTTGAGGTCAGTGTAAGTAGGAAACAAGCAGTTGAGCAATTTCTTAACCAAAAATGCCCCAGTCACAACCAGCTGTTCTTAAACATGGCAGAAAACCTACTGTGGTTCAAAATGCCTTTTTTTTTTTTTTTAAACAAACAAAAAACAGAATTATTTAAGTCAACACAGTTGGAGCTTTAGGGAACTAATAAGTTTTAAAAACATTTTTAAAAGTCTGACCTAAATGTAACCACACTCCTGATGGAAGATCAGCACTTCCCCCCTAGCTTTCAAACTTGGTTTCTTTAAGCACAGAAACAAGCTTTCTTTTCCTAAGTGGTGCTAAAACAAAATGAGCGCATTGCTGTACCAGGATAAAAGAGCAACCACGATTGCTTCCTTTTCTTCTTCACCATTTCTTTTCCTCTGCAATTTCAAACACCTGTTTGGTGTGTTTTATGTCTTTACTTGTACTCCTACAAGAAGCCCAATACCCCATACCTACTGAGCAGCGGGCAAACATCAACTCACACAGCGAGTGGACACAGCACACGCTGCAAAGCTCAGCTACACCTGGTGAAGAGCTGACCCTTTGAATCTAAACCTACAAAACAGGCTTATTTTACTTCAGGGAGTACTAACCATTTCAAAAATGTTTTTTCACAGAGCTGTGAATGTATTTTCCACAAATGTATGAACAAAGAATCCTCACCTTGGACTCAGGGGGCACCTAGAAGAGGAAGGAGCCATAGGCCAGCACTCACAGGTCAGACACTGTTCTCTGATGAGCCACCCCAGTGCCCCAGGTCATTAAAAAATATGAGCTGCTGCTGAACCCTTCACAGCATTGCTGTTGCTGTCGGTGTTTGTACATAACAAGGACTCGGGTTCCCTGGGAGCAGCGTGGGCATCCACCAGGAGCCGCCCATGTAGGTTTCAATGCCCTGTGAGCAGGACTGAGGGATGGGATGCCCTTGGCAATGCTCAGAGCTGTTTTCTAGCCCAAATGCACACAGAAAACTTCCCGGTCTGAAAACAGTAATCAGGGTGAGCACAAGTTTTAGTTGTAAGCAATGGGATTTGCACACATCAGTCTATGATCTCCAAAACTAGCAGTGGTTGGTTTCCAAGGGATTTGTGTCTTGTGACTTAGGGGTATATTGCTGAAACAGAGACTCATGTGGGAAACAGGGGAGAAGTCTGAGGCATGCTGTCTGCAAGTAAAGCAGGCAGAATTTGCTCACTGAAACCCAGAGAATCTGCACATTAGAACACAATAGAAAATACCTTTTGGTATCTGATGAGGCAGGAGTTCCTCAAAAAAATCTTGCACCGTGGTTAAAGCATGTCTGCTGCCACACACTAGAGTGAGACAACAGGTAGGCCCACTGTGCACCTTTCTTCTTCGCAGTGGGGAGTAATATAAGATCATTCTCTTTTATTTGTTCCAAAAACCTGCCCAAGAAGCGTGCATGGGACTCACTGAAAATCTGTATGAGGCAAGCATCTCTAAGCCCACTGTCCCTTCGCCATTCAGGTGAAATCTGAGTTCTGAACTCACCAGGGGGGTGCCAGAGATCATCTTCGACATATGACAGAATTGTTTGGTTTTTTTTGACTACAGACTTCAGAAAGGAGGAAATAACTCTGCACGTAGAGGTTTTAAACAGCTGACAATAACCAAGGTAATAGCTGGCAATACCAAGAATACTTAGGAGGGAAAAAAAAAAAAAAAAAAAGTGGGAAGAGGGAATACATTACAGCTTCTTTCCTATTTCTTTATCTTTTGTTTCTTTTCTCTTTAGAAATTTGAAAAAGTGGTTTGACAGACAGAAAATCAATAAAAGCCCAACAAAAGTTGTTGCTTTTGATATAAAAATAAAAATTGAGGAAAATATTGATGAAAACTCAGAGCCAAAGTACTCACTGCTATCCGATTTGGCACCAGTGAGAATTCTTCCTTCTCTGTTGTGTCATACAAGTTAAGTCTCAACAACCTGACCCAGAGGTTATGGATCTCCCATCCCTTAACATATTTGGCAGACCAAGGCAAAGGGATGCAGAACTGAGATGCACACAGCATTCAGAGAGGGTTGGGTAGCTGAGGCAAGCACACAGGAATTTGGAAGAATTAAGACTTCCTGTGTATCGTGCATCTAGGATGCACTCAGGATAGTGCTCAGTGAATGGGTAACTCAGTGATTCCCCTTTACATTTCTCATTCAGCGTGGCCCTGTGCCATTTAGCTGGGATCCCAGCCAAACTCTGCTCAGGCATGGAGTGATTCATTTCTTCGTGGTGCTCTTCACTAATCTCCTAGTGCTTGGTAGGCATCAGTGAATTTCTGCATTTTTCCTTGTCATAGAGGGATCAGACAGGAAATGGGCACAGTGAGATTAAGGTCAAAATCAACCTGAAGTAAAAATCAACCAGTGTCCAACCTGAGACATCCAGCTTATGGAAAAGACCAGAGCAGGGGGCTGTGGACACCAGGCTCAAGTTACTCTTGCAGCTTCATGGAAGAGCCCTGTTACAGATTCAAATATTATAGGCCTTGCTTACTTTTAGCTTGAGACATTTTAAGGACCTTGCCTTATTGCTTCACACCTTTCATTTTCACTAGCATGCACACCAAAGTTGTAACAGGCCAAAGGTGCAGAGACACTGCAAGCGAGGGAGATGTACATACACACACATATACAAAACTGTGTGTGGAATGTAACTGGAAATTGTGTCACAATGAACATACATAAGGGAAGAAGTAATTATCACATAGGTATAGCTTCTCTTTGGTGTATATGACTTAGAAACCCCAACTTTACTTTTCCACAAACTTTTCTTAAGCAGAATCTGAGGCTTGGGAAGAAAAGCCTGAGGAATAGTCTCATTTTATGATCATCGTTTTTCATATTTCACCTGCAAAGTCTGTGCTTCTGTTATCATCAGACCAGCTGTGCAGTCACAGGGAGCCATTAGAGCTTCCGAAATGACCTCAAGTAACTTCTAATTTAACCATGCCAAAACTTTCAAAGTCCATTATCACAGCACCAGGCAGGTTCTGCAAGGTCCAAACCAAGACGCCTGTGGAGCTTCTCGCAGGAAAGCAGGGAATTTCCTTCTCTTCAAGGGCACAAATTTCATATTTCTGATCCTGCAAGGAAAATTTTGCAGATGCTGCAGCACATTCACTGCTAGAAAAACAGGTCCCATCCTTCAGGAGAAAAGAGGTAGGAATCTCAAACTTCTGTTTGGAAAGGTGAGGAGGACAGAGTCCTCTGAGGTAACCTAAAAACAAAATAAAATAGCAAGGCCAGTACCACAGGATGGCAGCTTGTAGCTGCCTAGAGTGAGGTTTGAATAGATTGGATGCAGTCACAGAAGTCAATGGTGTGAATGGCTCAGTAGGTCAAAAGGGCACATGGAATAAGGGGAGGAAACATTACTCCAGCGTAAGGACAGCAAGTGTCAGCAGTGAGGTTAATCACAGGGGGCTCTTATGGGCCCACGCAATTTCCTCTTCCAGCCTTTCTTCCTGAGAAATAAAGCAATTGGAATCAATAATTTATTGTCTGACTTTGCAGAGAGAAATCACCGGATTAATTACAGAAAGCCAAGAAAAACAGACTGATGTCCTCCACTTGCCTTTTTTATTTATTTTTAGGAGAAAAATATTTCTTTCCACAAATAAGTAATGCCTGAAATAACAACCTCCTGAAGATATGATTACAGAACATCCCTTTACCTTAAAAATCATACTCTTTGAGTTATTTCTGCCAATAGCTGAATCATCACAGAAAAGGTTCAGGTTGGGAAACAATCCACAGTTGTATCTCCACAGATATGTTTTGTACTCAAAGTAGTGTCCAGCTAAAAAACACCTCATGGGGTGGGTGTTGGACTGCTTGGACAGCAATAAACTCCAGACGCCTCATTGGTGGGAAACAAAAAATGTTATCCTAACAGCAAAAAATGGAGAAATTGTCAGGCAGTAGTGGATGAAAGTCTTGGTTAAGTCTTACAGAGACCCCGAAGAGTATAATATCCCCTTTTGCACTCCCATAGGTCTCAATTCTACCTACAGGAGCTGGGGTGCTATTAAATGAATAGCTGGAAATACACCACACTCTTCTGCACCCAGGACCCCACAAAAGGGATTGAAGGAAAGCAAGCACCCTGCTTGAAGATGGAGCCATTTGCTTCATCAGAGCTAGTTTTCAGGCTTCCTGCACTCAGATGTGGATAGCTTCATAGCTATGTGACTATGTTTCCAGGCTTTTTTTTTTTTTACCCTGTGATTACTCCCAGTGGAAGATGCTTTTCTGTTTGTTTGTTTAAAGAAGTTAAAGCTGGAATTATGTGTAATCCTATGGCTCCAGGAGCTGGGGCCCTAGGTCTGATGTTGGCTCTTTTATTTGGTTGAATCTTTTCTCTTTCCACACTTAGCAGCATGCACTTACGGAAAGCCACCAGGCAAGCTGCACTGGCCAGAGGGAGGACAGAGCAAAGAGCCATAAGTGCTGCTCACAGCAGGATGGCTGGAGACAGACCTTTACTTCATTCTCCTTCCCAGAGGCAACACATTTATTCCTACCTTCAACACTTCCTTCACCCCCATCTCTGTGCAAGGACATCACATTCTGGAGCCTCTTCTGGAACAGGCAGGGGCTACATAAAAGCCTTCTCCAGAACTAGAAGTCCATGGTTTTCATCACACTCTACTTCTGTAGGAACGTCTTCACGAGCTTCAGAGCTGTGCCTCAAGTACCCTAGGAAAAAAAAGAAAAAAAAAAATCAAGATTTTTTGGCAGCTGAAGCATCGACATAAATGGATGACATTAAATTGTCCTGAAAATTATAGACTTAAAAAATAGAAATGCTTTAAACATGGCTTTTGCTTCTAATTTGGCAGTCTAAGTTAAACATTTTATATGTTTTGGGTAAAAAATGTTATTATATTAGTGACACAGTTAAGAACAATGGGTCTTTCAATTTTAAACCATTTATATAGAATTGTATAAAAAAATTGTCTTTGAGAAGGAAATTACTTACACTGGGGCTTAGCTCAGCCACGGCTTTCGGTAGAAATAGTCATTAGAACTCAGCATGGGGGTAAATTTTGAATTTAAACATACTTGCTAAAATTTATATTGCTGGAAAGCCAGAAAGTTTCGGAAATGAAAGTGCTGTACCTCTATGTACGTGTTCCTACGTGGTTCAATTAGAGCTTGACAAGAGACAGGCAAAAAAGTGTTCTTCTATAGGTAGAAAATTTAGACAGAGCAGTCAGGCTAGCAATAATTAAATAAATATATAAATAAAAATCACCCAACAATCAGACCCAAATCCTCTTACTGCCAGCCTGATGAAGATGGAGAGAAGGATGACACCACATGCATGCTTGCACCAACCCTCGGTCACCTGCCCACTCTCTTCACAGACACCAGTTTGGCATGGAAACTTTAATTTCAGTTTATGGGTAGCAAAACTGAATACCCATGGATGCACCACATAACAGAGGAACCCCCATGCCAGAAGGCAGCTGAACATTGCCCTTACCATACATGTTAGTCCTCAATTTATGTCTAACTTAAATAAGAGAAAAAACAGATTAGAGAATCCCTTTTCCTAACTCCTAAGTCAAAACATCTGCAGGATAATGACACAGATTCCCCAGTAAACATTTAATTCAGCTACATAGTCTTGCAGCAGGTAAGTTTTCCACTGAGCCCACAGCTAACATGGCTCACACAGTGTAGCTGCCCAGGCTTAGGATGAGTGCTAGATGGCTCTCCTTTTTCTTCTTTCAATTAATTCTGTGCAAATTTTCATACTTATTTTCACAGAAATAAGTCCTTAAGTTGGTATGTTTGTATCCTGGGTTCAGTTAAGATGTTGACTCTTCAGAAAATTTGAAAAACTTAGCATGGAATTGCCTCTTTTTAGTCCAGTTAATCTCAACCCATCACCTCACTGGAGATGTTTTCTCGCATTAAGTTTTATTAGGGTTTGCTGCTGGCTCTGCAGAAACCATAACATGAACACAGAATCTGCTGACACACAAACCTTTCATAACAAGTGACACAGCTGCTACTCCAGCACTTCTTTGGAAAGCAGTAACATCTTACATGACTAATTGATTAGCACGGAAAAGGTGTCTCTAATTTGCTGTTTTATTGGATACACAGAATAATACAGCTCTTCACTAACAGGAGCAGGTCCAACAGATGAGATGTAGTTAAACTGTAGCTCATACAAAGTTATATATTGAAGGACACTAAACTGCCTTAAAGAAAGGATGTTCCAAGGCATTGACCATGAAACTTACATATATATATATATACACACACACATTTCCAGATGTTCCTGTTGCTTCCCTTAAGAGTATAAACACACCAGGTAAGCAATGGAAGCTAAGACACACTTTTGTTTTTATATTGAGTGGCCAGTCTGAAGCCCACAGAGCTCATACTGCCTGCAGCACCTTTGGACTATGGAAGAGATCCTAATATGTATCATCCTTCAACCAAGTCAAGTCTCTGCAGCTGGAGGAACAACAGGGACCCATCCTGGACCAGAACTGCATCCCAGCCCTCAGGAGACCAGGGCTTCCACCACTCGGTCTGAAACTGCAGCTGCAGATGGTGCCAGGCCATAACCATTCCTCAAGACCTTCTTACTGCTTTAGAAAGGTGCACAAGAGCAACAACGGGCCTGCACCACACCTGGGTCTCCTTCTGGGCCTGGCACAAAGTGAGACATCAAGACCAATGCATACACACACGCACAGGGAGCTGTTCCTGGGCTTGGGCCTGAGTAACTCAAGACCATTTTTGGAAGAGATCTGCAAGCATCTAAGTGGGGTTTAATTTTGTTACTTGACTCCTGGGCTCAAGTCATGTATTAGCCCTCTTTCATGCTTTGGAAATCCTGACTAAGAACTTTAAAATGCACTAGCTAAAAAACAGACTGGGGGAAAAGAAGAGGCGAGGAAAAAGAGTCTCAGATTTCTTTCTGTCAGTGAATCTGCTCCAACCCTCCCTCCCCTCAGCTAACTGCTCTCCTTTTTTCATTTACATGGTCCTCCTGTTCTGAAGGCTTGAATGGGAGACTCACCTCTGAGCATTTGGGCTTTAAAAGTAGCAAACAATCACTGTTGACCTTGAGCAAATAGATATATATGGAGATAGGAGCAGATTTCAAGGAGAAGCTATTGGAGCAATTACCTTTTAGTAACTTAACCTTTGACATCTTTAAGCACTTCATTTACTCATGAAGGCAAATCTACAATCTGATACCAGCAATTAAAACTAAGCAGCTTCTTAGAGTGCGCTGATGGGAGCCTGGCCTGGCCTTCTAATGCAGAGTTGGCACTTAAGGAACGGTTTGTGATCCCCCAGGACCCATTTAGCAATGCAGAGCTGTCTGCTAAGATCCAAAACAAACTGTGCAAGCAGGCAAAGGTCAGAACCCCCAAGCAGCAGCAAGTTGGTCACCCAAGCGTTTGTACCTTCCTTGGGATTTCCTCCAGCCAGGGAATGCCCCGTAACCACCACTCACACATTCTCTCAAGCAGGGAACACAAATGGTGAGAAGTCCTTCTGAACCAGCAGAGGATTTTCTTCCCCTCATGAAGTGGAAATAAAGCAGCTTCATGCAGAAGAGTTGCATCAGGTCAGAGAGCAGCACAGCCCCTAAAGGTCAGTGGGGCAACATCAAAGCAACCTGGGCACTTCAGAAATGTCACCACTACAAATTTCCCACTACCAACAGAGAAGATTTGGGTTGGGCACCCTGGGGAGCACACTGACTAAATGGACTTACCATCAGGGCAAAAGCTTGGGAAGCATCTGACCCTCCTTGCTTCAGGCACCATCTAAAGAGAGGTGCCACAGAAACATTCCTCCCCTTATCACCTGCAGGTTTCCAAAGTTGCATCCATTTCTCAGGCAAAAAATAGGTTTTACTTTATAAACTCACTTCATAAATTCTTACCTTTGCTACAGGACTGGCCGTACTCAGTTGTATCCCTTCCACCTTTGCTCTTGCTAGATAAAAATGAACCAGACTCCTCTTGCCTTTTCTTTTGTGATAGGGGTATTAAGAAGCTCAGGGGAAGGAAGATGCTGTGTGCCACTGATCCAATTAGAATTCCTCTTATCTGACCATGGGGGACCAAGATTGCTCACAGCATCCCAAATGCACTGGCAGGCAAAAGCTCTGCTACAGCTAGAGCTACTCATTTGTTTACTTCATTTCAAAACCATAACTGCTACTTCATTTTGGAAGAAATTAAAGGTATTAGGTTATTTAAGACCCATTTTAACATAAGGAAGGTAATTAAATCAACTTCTCAAAACTTAGAGCATCTGTGCATTTTTAGCCAACAATTCATTTTGATATTGCTTTATGAAAGCAATTCTCCTCAGCCGTACTGCCTAATTGTGTACCATTTATTTTCAAATGCAGCTCAGGTTAACCATAGACAGTAGAAAGCACTTCACCTAAAACATCCATCTAACTGCTTGAGTGTGGCAAGAGCACAGAAAAGGCTACAGTTTTCCAAATCCACACATGAAGAGGAAAAAGTTGCTTTTTAACCAGTGCTATAAGCATCAAAAATACACATCTCCCTCAGAACATGTGTAAAGAGTCCCACATACAGGAGTATGAGTGGTTCTAGCCATCGAATTATCTCTGTAATAAATGCTACTTTCATTTTTAGCAACCACAATTTGTGTTTGCACTGTTGCTCCTTGCTACAGCCTTTTGCATTCAGTAATCAAACAGCTCGGGGCAAGGTTTTATCCATAATGAAGAGCAGCAGTTGACTCTGTATTGCAGAATCTAATTTCTGTCAGAAAAAAAATATAATTGCAGCCTTACTTTAATTTATGGTTTGAAAACTGGAAGTCATCAATATAAACCAATTTGCACCAGAAACACTTATATTTTTCAAGTGCTGTTTGAGCTACAGATCATGCAAAAATCATCTGGATCTTAATTATATCAATCTCACTTATCTTCGTCTCAAGTGAGACATAAGCTAGACAAAGAAAATATAATAGACTTATACAGTTACTAATTATAAATCTTCTGGAAAAACAGGGCCTAATCTTACTAATTTGCAGGATACAGGATTCCAGTCTTGCTGTTTTCAATCAAGCAAGTTTGAGATTTCTCTCTGCTAGGAGCAGAAATGCACATTTAATCAGCATAAACCTAATGCCCCCTGTTGGTTATATATAGCTAAATACATGGCATATACACGTAGGATTCCTCCAGCTCCTACTGCTAAACAAATGCATTGTACGGAACATTTTAACTCTTACATTGGCAGAGGGATTATGCTTCAGGCTGACCTGAAGGCATTCCTCACCTCCTCTATGACAAAGGAGCCCCATCCTCCTACATGGGAAGCTTTTGTGTCTGTCCCGGTGATGGGAGCACCCTGCAGTGACTTGTCCTGAGGCACGGAACCCACACATGGCAAACTGGAGCCATAGGGCCGGGGCCCTCTGGGTTACCCATTAGAGAAAGCAAATAAAAAAAAAAAAAAAAAAAAAAGTTTTCTTAAGCTTTCCTGTAACACTTTTTGATAGTTTCTGAGGAGACACTCAATCTGAAAACTAACAGCATCTTCAGCTGGCTAACTTTTCTGTAGTCACTTCTGTAGTCACTTTATCCTAAACATGGAATTGCCCTTTAAAAAAAAAAAAAAGCCACAGGAATAAACAAATAAAAGAAATGTAACTTTGTCACCAAAAATTCATTGGCCAATAGGACATTTTCTGTTGACTGAAGGTGGGGTGAAGCTCTGGACAGCACAAAATGCTGAGATGACTGCTACCTGTGATCCCAGGAGCAGCAGCAGAGATAACAACCCTAGATAATAACCCCAGAGGTGGGAATCACTTCTGCAGGTGGCAGGAGGTTCTTTGTGCCCGTCTCTGGTCCTTTGCCTTTCAGCAAGGACTCCTGCCAGGTGCCTACAGCTGCATGCTCCCTGGCCCTCCTAGATAACAGATGTGTCAACAGAGGACGGTGCCAGGCTGATCCCACATGGCTGGCTGAGCATCTGTCCATCGGAAAGGCTGTGTAGAAGTATCACTCAGTATGGAAGCGATAAACAGCTTACACCTACGGAGCAGAGCAAAACACAAAGACCATTGCCTTGTCTTGACCTGGAAACAGCATCAGAATTGGAGACACACAGCAGGAATTGCCGTCCTCCCACATTTTGCTGCAAATTGTGCCTTCAAAGTGTGGAGTATTTGTGTATTTTTGTGCAATTAAAGCATTTGTGTGGAGTGCTGTGACATCTCTTCTTTGAGCCTGTGATGCCACAGACTCCTGCTTCATCAGAAAGGTGACCCAGAGCTGGTTATCAGCAAATGACAGCCTTTTCCTGCAGACACATGTGGTCCCCACTGTGCAGATGGCTGAACTGCCCAGAGCCTCTGTGACTTTGCGTTATGCTGTGAAGCTACAGCAGAGCCAGGAGCAGGAGGCATAAGTCCCATTTTGTTCCTTTACCTTAGCTTCTGGAGCCACTGCCTCTCACTGGAGGAATCTTGCCTCTGTCCTCGGGTTAAAAGCATACCAGTGACATTGGGATTAGAACTCAGTAATAATCTGTTTATGAAATGACAGAATATTAAAATGCATGGGAATGCCACAGGCATTTTGTGACTGCTGGTAGCCCAGCAGAAGCCTACTGCTGAGCAATCGTGGCTGTACCTTGGGCTATTCCTTCACTATTTCCAAGAAAATGGAAAGCAGTCACATACACAAACAAAACTCCCTCAGCCATGCCATGCCCAGCTGAAACCAGGACCTTTAGCTTGTCCTGTTTGAAGAACAGCAGAGTTATTTCTTGCTGGGGGTTGCCTTAACTCTCTGCAACTGGCTGGCAGAGCCACTACTACCCCTGATGGGCACAGCTTTTTTTCAAGCCACCCATTTCAGGTCATGCCATGTTGTAAGTGGAAGCAGGTCCCTGTGGCAGCAAGTTCCCCAGGTTCCCAGGACAGGAGCCTGTGAGCCCCCCAGGTGCCACCAGCCCCTCAGTGCCATGCAGGGCACCACATGTCACCCGAGACTGGAGGTACCAAAACTCTCCCTGACCATGAAAAGTCTCTGGAGCTGGGGCCTTCTGCACATCCACAACAGCCATTGCCAGTGGCATGGGGATGCTCTTCCTGGGCACAAATCCCCTCAAGAGCTCAGCAGGGGAATGGGACATGCAGCTGCTGCAGTGCTGGTGAAAACAGGCCAGCTTTACATGGTTTTTATTATTATCTATAAAATTGACCAAGGAGGAGATTGGGATAGTGTTCATTCAGTCACCAAGCTCTCATCCTACCTTGACAGAGGGGCATCAGGTGCAGGTTTCAATATTGCACCCTGGGAGCAAATGTCTGCGAGCAAAGCCTCAGAGTACCAAACCTTGAGTCACCTCCATCCTCTGCTGGGTTTAGCCAAAGCCAAGGATCAAACTCAAAGTTCCCTTCCCGTCTCTGGCATAGATTAGCTGTGCCAGAAATGTAGGTGATAAAGCATAGGGTTCCTCAGTTACAACAGCGTACACACACACACAAGGCATGGCTGAAATTAGGGTTTAACATATGGGCAATTCAGAAGCAAGCTTTAAGAATTTCTTTGAAACAAAAGTGGCAAAGAATAATCATGGATACAACTTTGAAGTACCCAGTTGTTCCTTCATCAGAAGGAAGTGTAGTCTCCTCTCTGCCTTCAAGCTGGAACAGCCTACATTAGATGGCTCTTTGGGCATTCACTATCACAACTTATACCTTACTATGAACCAGCATTATATGGATAGAATTAAATGTTATTTCAGGTTTTTTAATAGAGATTTATGGGTCTTTTTACTCTTCCGTGCATTCCCCCTCCCATCATTTTAAAATAAATTCAAGAAAACTCATCAGGAGTAGAAGAAAGGGGAAACAGTGAGAAGAGCAATTGAATTTAAGTGATTTGCATAATACAGAGTGACTTTATTCTGTGCTGGTGAGCCTGATGTTAACCTTGTAAGTAGCCCTTTGTGACCCCTAGGACCATGAAGATAAGAAAAGCAATGCTTTTAAAATAAAAATGTGGGTTACATCTCAAAGATTCACACAAATCCTCCTTTGAGACTGGAAGGAGAATCCAGCCAAAGAGGAGCTTAAAAAGCACATGTGATGCACTACAAATCTGTGTGACCGCTTAACAAAATTGGAAGAAAGAGAGCAAAGGAACACCTGCAAAGCAGCACTGAAGATTGTGTGTAATGCAAGCAAGCGATGGAGAAACTTCTGTAGCCTTTAAGGACTTCAAGTGAAATGCAGAATGCTCAGAGTTGGCTTGCCTTGCTCTCTGCTTGATTTGAATTTCAAGCTCTGATGTACAAAAAGCTTTGTCTCAATGAAAGGTTTTGAAGTCCTGCAGGACTGACTGCCTGGATGGTTTTGCTTTGAAGCTCTCTAAAGCCTCTCCTGTCATTGCTGTTTCACATTAAAATATATATTCTCCATTGCAGGACTTTGCAAAGAGATTTTCAGCTGTTCAATTCCCTTCCACACTCCCAGTCACATTGTTTTCTTCAGGATCTAAGAATATGCAGATTTAATGGAGAGATCTTTAAAAAATAATGCTTTCCTTACAGGAAACAATAAGCTAAAAGTCATTTGTTGTCTCCTGCTGGCAGATTTTTGCCAACAAGACAAGAAAACATAGAATGATCAGAATACTGCATGCTGGAAAGCAGGATTGTCCGCCTGTTGTAAACCACTCTTTTGTCCTGGTTACATCAGGTCTCAACATTTTTCTCCATGATTTCAGCTGCCTTCCGGTCAACTCTCAAACTCAATTCCACAAACAGAGCAAAAGACAGCAAAGGTAGGTGGTGGTTAGCATCACCAGGCTCTGCTGTTTCCCTGAGCCCTGTATTTCAGATTCCTGGCCCTCACCTGAGACCTCTCCCTGCCAGGCTCCAACAGCCCCTGCATCGTCCTGGCTACCACAGGATAAGTTTGCCTCTGCTTTCTTTTTGCAGCCTTTTCTTTGTTTCACCACCCACATAGCACTACTCACCTCACTCTCCTTCTGCTTTCCTCCTGTTCATCACTTAAACTCCTGATCTGTTGCCTCTTAAACCTTTCTTTTTAGATGTAACGATCTCCACCTGCCTCTTCTGGCAGTTATTTTGGGATCACCTGTGACCCTAAACTCAATTCTTCATCTTGGTCCTCTCTATAATTCCGTCTGTCAAGAGCTGCAATTTCACCCTGAAAGACCCCAAAGTGAGCAATTCCCCTATGCTGCAGTCTCTTCTCACATGGGCTATCACAGCCCTATTTCTTGTTGAGAACAAGAAATTCATGTTTAAAAAAAAAAAAAAAGACACTTCCAGAGTCAGCTGAGCCCTTCAACCTTCAAATTAACACACCTATTCCAAACAGAGGTCATTCTCTGAAGACCTATATGTATTTCTTTTCTGCTATACCCTCTTCATTTTATTTCTGGAAGCTTTGTGTTGACTTTGACATGTGTTTAAAGAACCACATTTGCAAAGGTGTGAGCAGCATGTCAGAATCACAACACACCTTTCTTAAAACAGATTCAGCAGTGCCCACATTTAGATCTATCATGGCATAGTAGAAACACTACAGCTTCCTTGTCAGTAACACACACACAAGGAGGGAACGGGTCTGGTTTCTTGCTCAGCCACCTCTGAATGTGCAGCCAGAATGGCCAAGAAAGCATTTAGGTGGGTCAAGTCTTCAGTCTGGTATATGCCTTGAATTGATAGTGAAATACATTACCTGTCCTAGCAACACACTCCTTCTTCAAAGTGTAGTGAACATTTTTTTTTTTTTCCAAAGGATATCTTCTCCTGGCCATTCAATACAAATAATGAAGAATCATAGACTCCATTTTAAGCATTAGTACAACCAATGCAAGTCAATATTAAAGAGTCAGAAGGGCACTTATATCCCTGTAAACAGATAATTCAGTTAACAGACTGGTTTTGAATTTGTTGTTTTCCTACATAATTGCTTTCTCACTTCTTTTTTTCCTAATTTTTTGTCTATCTTTCAAGTAAATAGAGAAACACAATGGATTCTGAAAACTGCACTACACTTGAATGAACCGGCAAACTCACCTAAGGGTATGATGTTTTTCCAAAGGAGGAAGCATTTCCCTCTTTCATGTTTTATATAATGAGTAATAGCTATCACCAATTCTAGGAAGATCTTAGGCAAAACATTATGTATTTCAGAAATGTAAATACACCACTGTGATTCATGAGCTGGCATAGTCATATCAGTGAAGAGGCACACTGGTGAGGAACACACTCTCTTTTAGAGATCAGAGCAACTTTAACCACACTAAGAGCAGGTGTGTCTCCAGTTACTCTACTGCCTTTGTTTGTAAGGCTGAATTTCACCTGTTGTTGAAAAGTAAAGAGTGCACCTCTGCTTTTAATGAGTAAGATTTACTAATCCCACTCTGTGCAGTCCAAACAGACTCAATGTAGAAAGTGTTAGCTCCTTTTTTTTTTTTTTTCAAAGCTTCTTCTCTGTTTTCCTTTACTCCACCTACTAACACACACCCATATCCTGAAGCTCCAAGTCATCTTTACGTTCTGAAGACCTGTTCAGGGCAATAACCTCCATAATTTCCTTAGATGTTCACACTGAATTACCACATTGCAACAACCCCGCTCTGATGCATTCCCAGTTCTCTGGGGGTTTGTCACACTGGCTTCACAATCTGGTGCTTTGCCAACCCCCATGCTTGTTCACCTGTCATTCCTGCTCTATTCCTGCTCTCTGCACCTTTCACAACGCTGAAAATGCTTCTTTGTTGCTGGTGGGCTGTGCTAGGTATTCAAGTGCAACACTCCCTTATTCTCCTCCCCGTGCTGCCAAGATGGGAGCAAGGTCTAATAACGTTATTTTCTACAGAAGAAGGACCAGCTGCAAAATGTATTCTCTGTTTTCTCAGCCTCCAAACCCAACTGTAGGCCCCCTCCTCCACCAGCCTATCTTCACATAGACCCCTGCGTGCTTCCCCCTTGGCTCCAGAAATTTCCCTTCATCTTCTTTCTCTTATCCCCTCTTTAGGAAGCTATACCTGCATCTTCTTTCTCTTCATTTTGCCAAGCCCCATTTCAGCCCCATAAATCTCCCCAGGTGAAACAGGAGCTCCCCTTCTTGCAGAGGACCAGAACATCACCCCAGTCCCACTTCAGCACTGCAAAGCAACTCCCATTCCCTCTCCCCAGCACTCACGTACAACTTGCCATCCTCCTGGAGATGAAATGACCCAACTGCCTCCAGCACTTAAATCCATCCAGCAGCTTTCACTAGAAATCATTTGAGCAGCTCTGTTTTATATCCTTCTGAGGTTTCTTAAACTGCTGCCCAGCTTTGATTAACTTGTCAAGCCCCCAGATTTTCTGTATTACTCCCTATTCCCTTGCTAACACAGCTTGCTTACTGTTGTTAGCTTTTGACAGCTGCTTTGCATTGAGGAGACATTTTCACTAGGTTCACAAGGATATCTTAAGCTTTCCCCTTCAGCTAGGAGGCCCCAAATAACTCAGAACCTGTGTGCAAGGGTGACACCAGTCTATGCTGATTTTCAATTTCCTCCAGTTTTCTTAGTTTGGAGCCTCTCAAATGGCAGATTTGAGGAATTAATATGAATCTGATCCATAAATAAATTTTGCCGGAAACTCACCAAGCTCCAAGACAGATGATGTCTTCCACATTCTTGCAGGACATCTCATATTTCTTACTGCTTTCCCAGGCTCTGAGGGAGTAGCGTGTCAAAGATGGCACGCAATCCTGCCTGGGCCGTCAAAGACAGAGGCTGAGTACTGCTTCCTGCTGAGAGGATGTCTATAAAAGAACATAGAAGACCTTAATAATAATAGAAAAAGTGGTGGACTCGCTTGAAGAGTGCTAGTATAAAATAGGAGGAGCCTTACTTACATCCTTCTGGGATTCCTCACGTGGATGACTGTTCTAACTAACTTAAGACATCTGTTATGGCAACAAATCTTAAGTTGCAGTTTCCCTTCTTGAAAGGTTCTTTGATTAATTGTTTTTCTCAATTATCAAACTTCCACTTTTGAGTGCAAACTTGAGAAGAAGAAGAAGAAAAATATTAATTTTATCTAGAAATTTTGGATATTTTCCAGGTGAACACAACACAAATGTACATATACACAACACAAATGTACATATAACCACTCCAGTTCCACTGACATGAACAGGGTTAATACAAATAGCATCACGTAAGGGTAGGAGCCTCTCAGTGCAGGTTTATTTAGCCATCTCCAGATATGTCTTTTCCATCCTAACAACTAGCTGGGTGCTTCTTCAGCCAAATCAAACCCATTTACCTGTGGAGGAGGTGTTGGTCCTGCCTATTGCTGTACCAAAGCAACCTGATTGTACCAAGCAGGAGTAACACTGACCTCTTGTTTCTGATTCCCTGACAGCAGTGAAAAATGATAATTTGGGCAACCTGATTGAGCCAGATATATGAAACTAACTTATGTTTTTCTCTCTTTGAGAACTGCTCTCACAAGGAATTTCATCAAGAGAAAGTCAAGCCACAAATGAGCTCACATGACCCAAGCCAGCCACAAATGGTTCACTGCTCTGGTTGTTATTTAATGAAATATGTGAACCAGTATTAGGCTTTTAAAAGGATTTTCATGAGGTTTTATGACACGTCTTTTTGATTTGTAATGGTTACTTTCAAAATGTGACAGTTTCCAAACAGCTGTGGGGGGAGGGCAGCATGGGATGAGGAGGATGTCCCTAACTGCACTCTTTTCATTTAAATGCATCCTGTTCATTTTGCATTTCACATGCAACCTTTGGCAAGCAGATTACCATATCAACAAGCTAGGGAGGCAGTTTTATTTTCTCTTGTGATGTAGAGCCAATGTAGCTCCACAAATCAGATGTGTGGCTGCTGAGAAAGGTGTTAGAAGCAGAAAAGCCATTGTGTTTTTATGACATGGAATAAGAACACGAGGACAAAAAAATGAGATACTACCTCAGATGAAAGCCCCATTGTCCTCTTTCCAATACTGGCCAAGAACAGATATATGAGAAGAAATACAAGAAGGTAGCAGGTATATGAAAATACAGTGTCAGGTTACCCTCCAAAGCTGTTATACTTTGCAGTATAGGAGCTTCCTAAAACAGAAGTGCTTTCTTTGCACTTAGTACCCATTGACAGGTTCTTCCTCCATTACTTTGTCTAGTCGCTCTTTGAACCCTAAGCCAAATATATGAACTGAAAGCTTTGTTTGTTTGCAATAACTAATCTGAGGGTAGCAGCTGCCATCAAGACTGATTCAAAGTAGAAAAAAAAAAAAAAGTATAGTAAATCTCATTATTGATACACTTGGCTTCCAGGAAAACAAAACAAAAATGAACTATGCCAAACAATAAGCATTTCTGCAAGAGGTAACTCTTATACATATAAATAACAAGGTGGAAGTAGCAAGTCTTTTCTATAGTTCCTACTGGAAGTTTCCAATAATAGTCCTTGAGCTAAATGAAAAAATAAAAATAATAAAATAATAATAAACCCACAACTGAAAACTCTAATTGCAGACAGTTTGATCTTTTTTTAGTTCCAAGAAAATAAGCATCTCATTTCAATCAGTACTACCAAGCTCTGTCTCAGAGGACAAAAATATACTATAAAAATGAAAGTCGTCAGAGATATAGTGTCACTTCTTATTTCTTGGCCCTTCTTTGCTGTTTGTGAAACTTGTGTTGGACAATTTTTGTCTTTGTGAGTGTGGATCCCAAACACAACCCACAACTGTCAAATCTTCCTTGGACAGCCACTGTACCACTGAAATGCAATAAAATGACTGAGGACAACTGAGCATTTGGCATGGCTGGGCTTTACTTTTCTTAGCTCACAAATGCCACTTAGTCCAAACAAAGTTAATTTACGCCTGAAAATATCTCCTAATTGCTACCCGCTGCCAAAAACCATCTGATCAAGAAATCTGCATGGGGTACATTTTTTCTTGGTCTGGATTTAACCACAGTAGCATATTTCTATGGGAACATCACTATGCTTTATAGATGCATTGGTGCTGCCACAATCTTTTCTCATTATTGCTTCCAAAATCTTATGGTCAGAGCCAACCACAGCTTTCCTGTATGAAAATGATGTGTGCTCACAGCTAGTTGTAGACAGCCTTTGCGTATGGTATGGGATACATCCTTTTCAATCTGTGCATTGTTTACTTTTGTAAATGCAAGACTTCTGAAGGAATAAACAACTGGTTTCCCTCTCTTGCAGCTGTATAACTGCAAGCCTTTGCACAGATGCATCCTTTACGTCTTATTTCAAATGAGTTGGCAAACCTTGAAGGGAAATGATGCTTTTGGCATCTCTGCATCATAATGAAATACTTCTTTTATAGACATGCGGCTTTCCGATGACTTTAAATATTGTTGCAGTTCACTCTTTGATCATGCACACAGTGCAGACATAAACTCGAGGTAAGAGTTTTTGTATCAACCCCGCATAAGAATAGGGGCCACCCAGAAGGGCCAGCTGAGCCCTGGACTTTGTTTTTAGAGAACAAAAGAAATTCCTTTCATATTGTATTATATTAATTATTTTATATCTTAATACAGGAAGGGTTATAGGCTCACCTTTCACCCTCAGCTCCCTGGAACCTTTGTTTCATAAAGGATCAGGCTAGGACATACCATTTTAATGAGACTATTTTTCTTCCTATTCTAATAATGTTGCATTGTTATTCAATGCTTTCTTTAAACTCTCTAGTGTGTTAGTCGCAGTGTCCTTGCTCGGAATACACTAGGTTATTGGTCCTGCTTTTGAAGCAAGACATAGCAAGGGATTTGTTTTCTCTATTATGCTATAAGCTATCTATTACCAACTGTTGCCTTTGCTGCAGGACTCTTCCTGCAGGAGTTGTGGCACAAACTTAAAGCAATTGCCATAGGACTTTCATGGTCTTAAATTCACTTTCTTTTTGATTTTCATCTTTGTTGCTTTTTGTCTTGATTTCTATGCCTTCCAGTTTCTGAACAACCCCCACAGAGAGAGATGCAATCAGATGGAGAGCACCCTCCAAAATACTAAGCAGATCATTTCTGTAAATGACTGCATGAAGACGGACAGGGGGAAGCTGGTTCCCCAATGGGTTGAATGTTCATTTTTATGTAAGATCCTACCTAATGCCATCCGTGACAAAGCAGAAAACTGGTTGTTCAGCTTTCTTTCTTCAGCAAAGGTCTCCCTTTGGAAACATGTTAGCCTCTATATCTGGCAGCAGCAGGACAACAAGCTCTGCTCATGGGAGAGACCTGGAAGTGGTGCTCATCCTCCCCACTAGGTCACTTCATTTGTTCGGCAGTAAAATTTTTAAATCCTTTAGGAAGCAGGTCTTGACTACCTGAAAGGACTGTCAACACAGCCTGGGGAGGGGACAGCTTCTCAAACTGTGTTATGGTTCATCTATTCGGTCTCCTTGGAGAATTTTCCATCACATGCAGGGGGGTTGTTCTTCCCAGAAGTCCTCTTTCCATGTCTGTGGCAAATAATTTTCTGCATGTCCCTCTACAGCCTTCGATCCAACCCAGAGGGGTGAGGAGTCAGCAGGACAACATCTGGTACTTTGCTGGTTCAGTGAATAATTCTTAATGTCAGGCTCCCTCAAGGCTCACAGCTGGGGAAGACCTTGGGGGACGTGGCTGACCTCCCTTCACAGCATTTTCACTGGTCAGGAAGGCCACAAATAGCAATTGCCACTAGCTATGGCATGGAAATAGGCTCAGGACCTCAGCAGGGAGGTAAATAAGATACCCAGAAACAGCAAAATTTGGGAAAAATTCAGCCAGTTTGGTGTTGTTCTCCAAATCACTCTGCTCTGAGATTTTTGTCTGCAAAATGCTTCTACCACATACCCTCACCTAAGTGCCCCAATTAAGGTATAAGTTACAGTGCTTGGCTGATTAATATATGCAAGCCAACTACGAAACAGCGTACTCAACACTGCGACTAAAGAGATTAGTTTTGAAAATTTTACCTATACAGATATAATTCTATTTCAGGATGTTCAAAAACAGCCAGAGGAAAAAAAGATAAGCAAGTGTGTGTCACAGAATGTAAAAGAAAAACAAAAAAACTAACTAAACAACAGCAACAACAAATTTCATCTGAACTGCCGGCTGGGCACAGAAATTGCATCTCATCATCTTAATAACGTTTTTGTTTGGTTGTGGTTTTTTTTTTGGGGGGGGGGGGGAGGGACAAGGGGGATATTTTCCCACAGAACTGCACTGGAGCTGTCTGTGCAGTTTTGCACAGATTCCCAGATGGTGTAAGGCAGTGTGATGTCCAATAACTCTTCTTATGTTAATGGAGGATTTGGCCCAAGGTGCTAAAATATTTACTGCAGAGAGACTCACAGGTCTGCTATAATTATGTTTTATCTACTGATCAAACCTCTTACTGTTCCCAGTGCCTTAATTACAAAACTTGGATTTCTTCCAGGGAGGAATAAACACCAGTAGACAGACGGGGGGGGAGATAAAAAAAAAGAATAATTTAACATTTCCCTGGAGAAAAGACAGAGAAGAAATCATCCAACAATAACTAGAAATAAGAAAAGATAAAGATGTTTAGCAGTCATTGCTCAAGCACAAAATCAGATGCACTCGGAATGGGCATGAGCCACATACCTATGTACCAGGCTGGCCACTGGCACCTGCTCACTGAGGTTCCTTTAGCCCAGGCTCAAATAACTCTCTATACTGGGCTTTTGGTGCCCCTCACTCAGATTGTTAGAAAGCTTGGTACAACATACATATCATTGGAAATTTTTCTTCTTTTTCCACCTGAGATTTTACCTTCTGATCATTACCTCTTGGGGTTCAAAACCTCTTGCAGTTCCATTATACCATAGGAGTTTACCTGTCTCCTTGCAATAATTTGTTCCATTTTTCAGCCAGGCTTAGAAAATAAACCAAATATAACACAGGTAACTCATATTAATCGACACTGCTTCCAAATGTTACAAAGGGCTACACCAACCTTTCCTGTAAATTGACATCAGGAAGGCAAAAAGGCATCCAGGAATTTTGCAAAGCAGAGTTTCCACCAAAACTTTCTTTCATGGAAAGTGTGTTTGGGGTCCGTGAACGAGAGCACCAGGAAATCTGTTGAAAGTCCTTTCCTGGCTGCGTGTAACACACAGACACACACAAACTGCAAGGTGCTCAGAGAAGGATGCACTGTGTTTGCAGGCACTGCATTGTGGCTGGCTGCTTCAAGCAATTTGCTGTGGGATATACTCCAGTTTACTGTCCAGGGCCCACAGATTAATTTTTACAGGGTCACAAATAGTAACAAAGAGTAATAGCATATAATTAATGCATTTAAATGTACTTTCACAAAAATATGTATATATAGGTGTATGTATGTATAGGAACCTGCTTATGAAAAGTGATAAATAAATAAAAACCTGTTCTTGAAAGGCAACATGAGGACGTTCCCTATCCCAGTGCAGAATCCCTAAGAAAGGAAGGAAGATGAGGGTGTGCTGCCCTGCAGGCTCATCTTTTCTGCTCACCCCTGCCCTTTCCCAGGGGAGCTATCTACCCAAACTCAGTAAGCTGAATGGAAGTTCAGCCTGAATCTTACCAAGACCTCAGGCATCAGCCAAGAAAACAATGTGCATGTAGAAAACAGAGACTGAGAAGGAAAAATCCAACTGTACAGTCATCAGTGGACAGGTGGTGTCAAGAGTTTAGCTCCTTTCTGTGAACTGTTAGCAGACTTGCAATCCAGAGATTTCACTGCTAAAGTGAGAACTACTTTCTGTGTAAAGCAATTAACCAAATCCAGGCCCAATCCATGCACAGCACTCAAGAGTGCCTCTTCCTGACTTAATTCTCATTTTGCTACTCTTGGTGCACCGTACAAAACTGTAAATCACGTTTCCTGGAAGAGCAGAAGAAACTATATACCTTGGTCACCATAAGTGACAAGACAGCCACAATTCAAGTACAGATGTTCTGAAGATGCTGCATCAGGTATTTTTACTCAGGAAATCAGAGTTAATTCCAAAACCATCTGGAACTTTAAAATGAGCACAGATTTCCTAGTTACATCATCACAATTTTTAAAATATTCCTGTACATCAGATGCAAAACAATTCACCTGCACTATTAGTCTTCATTAGTTGTATGATGAAACCATTCCTGAGTCTCAGTTGTGAACAGCAACCACCGAGAGCAGGCTCTGTACAAATAAAACAGACAATTATCTTTTGACCTGCTTTTGTCATTTATATAATTCAAGCCAAATTCATCCTAGCAAACACAAAAGAAGCCAGTGAAACAACACCCTCAGTCAGCTTAGACCTCTCCCTCAAATCTTCAATCAATGTTCATTTGTTTTCCTAGATGTGTTGCTCATTTCCCCTTTTAAAACACTTTCCCAGACACCACCCTGTTAGCACTTGAATATATCCTGGAATTTCCTTTTAAAATTTTTCCTATCCAGTGCTGCCTCTTCGTCTTCAAGTGATACCAATGCCTTCAAATGAGCAAAAATGAAGTAAAGGCATCTTAGCCCCAGCAAGCAGCTTGTTGCTTGCCTTTGGAAGCTGTTAATGGACTCCCATCCCCTGGCAATGGAGAGATCTGAACCCTTTGTGTATGTGCAAAGCAGGGGATGAATTTTTCTCGTTTACCCTTGGGTCACCTCCCCATGAACCAAGGTGTGTGTATTTTGCAACTGGTCTCCCTCCATTTATGTACTGCATACAAGCATGCATATAGGTTTTTCCAAAGGATTTCTTTTTCTCAATACTACGAAGAACTTGGCAGACAAATCTTCTTTCAAAGCTGCTTTTTAAATGAAAAGGGGGTACCTCCATGACTGAGCTTCAGTCTCTCCTACGAGAATCCCTTATGGTGTCCCCAGTAACATATGAACTTGGCTGCAGTTAGTGTTTGACTGCAGACACTTGACTGAGAGCTCTCTGCAATGGAAATATGGAAACTGAACTTTGCAGCCATTGTATTTCTCCATCGACTTAATTTCTGCTGACAACATACTGAAGGAATGAAGAAGAGATCTGCTTTAAATAATCGGGATATTTGACTTGGGAACATAATGCAGCTGCTTTAGTACTGAGAAAAAATAACTATTTTTAAATGCAAAAGTCTGTAGCATGGAGAAACTTTGCAGAAATGCAGCAAAAAAAAGGAAGCTAAATGCTATCACTGAAGGTTACCTAAAACTCCTGGTGTGAAGAAAAGGAGAAGACGGTGGAATTAAACGAGGGTTTTGATTAGGCAATCTTGCTTACCTCTTAGCATAGGTTTATACACTTTATTGTCCATTCATTCCCAACTTGATGTACAGCTCAACAACGTGCAGAGGCGAGCTGGCCCAGCAGGCTGTGAAGTGCTCCTGCCGGTGGCTCTCAGGAGCAGAGCTGTGCATGGAGCCACTGATGTCCCCTTGTGCCTTATTAAGCTCAAAGCAGAGGCAGCACAAAGCTGGGGTGCTGGTAGTGTGGGGGGCACACAGCCCAGTCTGATGCCAAGAGGGAGGACAGGGGCACAGGGAAGGTGGCCAAGGGAAGAGCCTGGGCTGTAGCCATCACCTTCAACACAGCCTCAGCTCACCAGGCCACTTCAGACCAGGTTGGGACCTGGCCCCAAATGCACTGCTCTGCGTGATGTGGGAGGGCAGATTTACACGTCTTTATTAAGTGACAATAAGAACATGACCGACACAAACCATGCACTACTTCTCCAGAAGCTATGCCAAAAAAAGCAGCGTCTGTCGTGCAAAACTGTTCTGTAACCCTGCATGGCACAGCAAGCAATAGTGCTATCTAGGGAATTAGCGTGAAAGCAGGTAATATCCCCTTCCTGTTTATTGCAGTAAGTAAGAAAAAGGGAATCCTGGCTCTATTATGAGATCAAAGATTTCTTCCATAGTTGTTGTCACAGTACAGATAAAACTGATAATTAGAAGTTGCTGTATTTTCAGTGCTTTTCTTCATTTTGCAGGCTGTAATCCATCACGTTGCCATGTACTGTAGTTAACTGTGTGTACTGTAGTTAACAATAAACATTACTTTTTACTCTAAAAGGATAAATTAAGTTGTTGATCCTGCAAACACTGAAATATTCCTGAATGCAAGGGAATTCAATCATCGCTTTGTTTTCTGTACTGTACTGGCTTGTATGCCCATGCACAGGACCTAAATTTCATAGCAAGGGGCTCAGGCTGAGCCACAGTTCTGCACTGTAAAGAGAGAAACATTCTTCTCAAGTGAATGAACTCAGAAACAACCACAATACCGTCACAACGCCCGCTCAACATTAAATGAACAAATATTTCATGTGCTGTTACACATCAGGGGTGTTAGATCTGAAATTCATTACCACCAGAATGATGGAATTTCCCTGAACTTTCGTTTTCTAAGCTGTGAAAAACAGACTCTATAAACACTGATACAGTCTAGCAAAAGTACACTTGGATTTAAACATTTTGTTCTGTAAACACAAAGACAGAAAAAGGGAAAATTATGAAGTTATTTACAAGCTAGGTATCTTCTGGATTCTCTGTTCTCTTGTCTTGTGTTCTCGTGTTCTGAATAATAAAAAAGGATATAGTTATCAACAGCAAGAACAGAATAGTTTTCTTAAGGGATATTTGTGCCTAACATAGCTTATTGAGAAAGTCTGTACAAATTTAATGCCCCAGTACCTAATCCCCCCAAACAGATCAACAAAGTAATGTCAAAAGGAAAAAAAAAAAAAAAAGGAAGAAAATAATCTTTCATATAAGATGTGTGGCAAGTTAATTCATTTTTTGTTAAACAACAGCATTGTGTTTTTTTCTTCTTTTCTTTTTTCTTTTATTTTCTTGAACACCAGGGATTAACATGCATATGATCAAAGCTAGATGTCATATATTGGCCTTTTAGTTCTTTCAGACCACCATCAGTGCATGGCTGGAAAAGGAAAGTTTAGCTTTTCCACGCTGGGAGATGTAGAGCCATGCACCAAGTCAACACTGCACTTCCAAAACACCAGAATACCCAAAGCCAAACACCCACACCGTTGGACAGCACTGATAACCCAGTATCTGCAGTGCTTGGCCTTGCCATTCTCTTTTCTTTCTGCAGCCATCCTGACCCCACCATCACTTTGTGGCACTGCTCAGCTGCGCACAGCCCTCTGCAAAGGTGGGGCAGTGCTACCTGCTACATTCCAACTGTCCCCTCGCCACCGTGGTTCCTGGTTAATCCTCACGATGACTCAGAGGCGTTGTCATAATGCAATATCATTTTGCTGCTCCTTCGTGTGAAATAGCTTGTGCCGCATACCAGGAGGGTAAACAGAGTGCTTCTCCCTCTTAAAGGTGGAAAATGAGAAGCTGGGGAACCATAAAACTGTCAGTCTGGAAAGAGACTAGAGCAAATTATTAAACAATCTTGTTATAAACACCAGGAAGAAAATAAAGAGACTAAAAAAAGCCGGAGTGGATACGTCAGGAACACATTGTACCAAACCCAAACTCATTTCCCTCGTTGACAGTATGACTGGGAAAGGGGGAGGGAGCAGATGTTGGGTATCTTGATTTCAGTCATGACAAGAGAGGAAAACATGGTTTCCATGGGCACCTGCCTGCAAAAGCACATCCCAACAAGTTGTCCTCAACCTGACGGCACGTTGGATCCTGAAGTGTCCACACTACTCATGCTAACGATGGGAAGTAAAACTCCAGGAACATGCAAGTGGCCTCAACCAAGACAGCTGCACCTGCTGGGGACAGCAGGACACGAGTGTGGTGTCTGGTCAAGGAGAGGCCACAGATAAGCCAGAACCATCTGTGACCAGGCAGGTGGCAGAAAATGGGATGCTGATGGGGAAGGGGATGCTCTCTCCTATAAAGCTTATAGGGCTGTGCCAGACCAACGAGGTGTCAACAAGTACACCCACCTGTCTATGTGTTGAAGTGTAAATTAGGGTTAGCTGTCAACATAACCTAATTTGAGACTAATTAGCAACTTAGTTTGCTTTTGACTAGTTTCTCTGGCACACCCTGAAAATAAAACAACTACTGAAAATAAGAATAAAAAAGCAAGATATCTAACATCTGACTGTTAGTAATACCTTATTTAGCAGTCTTTATTTAAGATCTTAGGTAAGACAATGTGTTCACAGCCCATCTCATGCTGTTATTTATTTCAGAAAAGTCAGCAATAAAGAAGACTGAAATATATATGACTGTATGTTTAAAGAAAGCAATAGCAGCTGGTAACACTGACAAGCGAGCTCTGCTTTCCTGTTATTTATTGTTGTACAAAGGTATTGATAAGAGAGCTGGAGGGAAGATCCACATTTATTTCCATCGGCTTTATTGTACCACTGTAACATGAAAGGTCTCTGTAGAAGCAAGTGGAGAAAATAATAATTATGGTTGAGACAAGGAAGAAATCCATCTTGCCCTTCTCCCATTCCAAGCTCGTGACACTTTCAGGAAGATAGTGCCTCATGGCACGTGGAGACCCTCTGACAGATTTCTCTCACCTCCTCACCTGAGCCACAGGACAATTTGACCCCTTATCATTGTGCTACAGGGCTTTCAGATGACCTTCCTATTTTAGGGCTGTATTGAAAACAAACTCACTCAGATAGACAAGGCAGTCCATGGGAACAGCCCACAGCAATAGGGACCTTATTTCTACCAGGGGAAATGTCCAGCTCCTGTCCAGGGAAGCTTTTACTAACCTGGTAAAGCTCATAGTAGTTCAGTTCTCAGTTAAGAGGATTTATTTTGTCAGCTTCTTGCTCAGACTATCTGTTTGGGAGAATTACAAGAAATCTCAGAGGACAGCAGCTGTCCCACACTCGCTGGGGTGTGCAGGAGGAGAAGGTCCATCAGCGAGGGCTGAAGCAGGTATCTGGGATGAGTTGGTGGAGCTGCAACTGGAGCTGCCCCTGGGTCCTTACCCAGCTGGTGGCCCTACATCTTACCTGAGGACACACCACAAACCTCTTCCTGTGAAACTGGGAAGCGCAGATTTCTTTATCCTGGGTGCTGTGTTCATGCAGGAGCCTCAAGTATTTATAGGCCAAGCCACATAAAGCCAGAATCAACCCAAACACAGACTCTTCACCTGCATCTGATCTCTGTGATGTGAAATATGCAGGCTCTGTATGTCCTTTCCCCAAGGAGGAGGAAGTGAATGGGATGAGCCCGGCTTCCTGAGCTGGAGCTGGCCGATATGATGGGATGCAGGATGCAGCTAAGCCCCCTGCACACAGCCCTCCTTGAATTGCTGTCCCCTCCTGAGCCCCCACCTGACTGCAGGGAAAGCAGCTCTCTTTGGCTCATGTCAAGCCTCTGCATTCAGAGGAAAGGAAAAAAAAAATACTCAGCACAGGCTTAAGCTCTAGGGATTTTCTATAGGTGTTTTCTGGGAAATTAGTCCGCTGGGGGAAAGAGAAGCTGTGTGAGCTGAGACCCCTGCTCCTGTCCTTGTGCAGAACAGGAGGATTCAGCCACGGGGTTTCATCTAGCCAGAGGGAAGGGTAACTGAGTGGCCCTGCAGAGAATTGGCCTCAGCCAGCACTTGCAATGAAACTGAAGTCTTTAATTACACATTTCAGCTTTGATTTTCCAAGTTTTCTTCACATAAATATAATTATCCTTATTTCACAGTTACAGAATAATAACACTGCACTGGAAAAGATGATGAAAGATCATCTAGCCCTGAGGCAGAGAGCCATATGTGAGTAGCCCAAAGTCACGGCAAGGTACTTTTGGGGCTGCAGGTACACCTGGCTACTCTATTTGCTCTGTTTCACAGTCTGTTCTAAAAGGAGAGTAGCAAAAAACCCACTGCTTTCCCAAACAGGATGATTTAACAGCCATGCAGGCTCCATATGAATAGTCTCAGAAGGGAGTGGAATGCGTTGTGTTAATACTGCAGTCACATTTTTGCCTCATACATTTTTTTCTGTGTTACTGGTAACACCTTAGGGTGCTGGAATGGGAAGAATTCAAGCAACTCTGTTTGTTTTCACTACTTACTCTCTTTGCTCCCTTATTCAAATTTAGACAAGCATCAGCTTTGCTTAACATCCACATGCATTTTAATTTCACGTTCCTCTCCCCTCGCCCAACGCCGCGTTGTTTGCAGAAAGAATTACCCGCAGCCAGGCCAAACAAGCCGTCAAGCAATGAAGATATTTCTGCTCCTGTCACATTTAAAATTTTTTCTCACTCACCACAAAACCAACAGCAGGTGAATTATGGAGAAAAGAAACATTAGTGTCCACCCCCTGATCATCTCTTACAATCATTTCCTACATTTCAGTTCCTTACCCTCCCTATATTTTGAGGAGGAGTGTATTGGAAACCAAATCCTTCTCCCTGCTTTCATCTCAGCTGGATACAATAGACAGCAACCACCTCCTCCCGGTGCTAGCATGGAAAAAAATTCACAATGCATCACTTTTAGCAGGCTGCTAACCCCTCTGATCCAGGCTACTGCTCTGTTAGAAATCTCTCGATGACCACTAGGTGGGGAGAGACACTTATTGTCCCCCAGTCTCTGGAAGATACTGTAAGCAGCAGGGCCCTTCTCACTCCAAACCCCGCTTTTCCAACTGACCTTTTTCCTCCGGACTGCAGATCAGTGGTAGGGGCTGTAAATTGGCTGTGACCAGAGACAAAGAAATCCTCCTGTGTAATCTGAAAGTCTCGTTTGAAACCTGCAGATTTTCTGAGCTCCGCAATCCCTGAGACACCGGATCTTAAATTTGTTGATGGTGCCGGAGCGAGTTTAATATCACACATAGGAAATGCTGGGTCAAAGCAATTCTTAGGGGTAAGTTCCTCACTGAGAGATTTATTTTTCAGAGGGCTTTGGGCCGCTGTTAGTTTCTTTGTTTTTTAAGGACATTGGGTTTGCAACTTCTGAGTCCCAGGAGAGACAGATCAAATGCAGAATGTTTATGAAAGACGACTAAAGATGTACAGGAAATGAATTCTCTCTCCAGGTACCTCAGAGATGCTGGTATTATCCATTTCCAAAGACCCAGTCATCTAAGCTCTCACTAGGTAAGTACACTTGGGGGGTGTCTGTGGTCTTTGGCGGGGTGAATCTCTGCATCGTCTATCAGCAACACAACCATACCCGCAACTCAGGCACTTATATGAACTGTATCCCACTAGTTGGTACAAACTTGGGCCATATCTCTCCGTGCTGCCATTGCTGAGTACTGTAGACCACAGCAACGTTAGCTCTGGACAGCAATACAGGCAACGTCAGGCTTTAACATTTTCCAGCAAAAATGGATACCCAAGCTGAGGAAGGTGCTCTACACAGCAGTTAGTCTCTACTCACACCCAGCTGGCTGTTCCACAGCTAGGCTGGGTCTGTCCCTACCACTCGGTAGTCGCAGACATGGCTACAGCACAAACATATCCTCAGAAACCCAAACTGCTGATATTTACTTTAGAGACAGGACCAGAAGTTCTCCTTCTCACTTGCAGCCCTAGCTGAGAATTACAACAGCGCCCACAAACAACTGTGGGTGCTATAAAAATTATCTCAGCCTCTTAGTCACCTTTCGGTAGCAAATACCTTGAAAGTGTTTGGCATTGGTTACTGCAAGTTTCTCACTTCGTGCCTGGTAGTAAACAACATCATCCGTCAAACAAGATGTGAAGGTTGCCATGGAGCTCCTGCGTCTTTTTGATCAAGGAAAAGTTAATGTTTCAAGTAGAACATTTTGATGAGGATTTTCTGTGTGGTCTTTTTTTTTTTTTTTTTCCTTTTGCATTCCCTGATAGAGGGATCATTACCTATGACCAAATAAGAGGCGTACTTGGCAGCTACAGCACTCATCTGCCAAGTTCAGTGTAATGTACTTCCAAGAAGAACATCTGGCTCTGTAATTTTGTTCCTTGGCAATGCAGCTGTTGTCTACACGGCTGACTACCCCTCTCTGCTGGCAGCTGTGAAACTGCATCAGGGCATGCTTTGGACAGACTGCACCTTTACGGTGTCTGGATGTTCTTCGCCCTTTCCTTCATCCCAAATTTGCCTATACCTAAGAATTTTATTTCTTTTTTTGCTTTGCAAATGAATGCAATGTGCAGTCCCTGAAATTATACCTCACTGCAAATGGAAGCAACCAGGGACGAACAGCAGCGTGAGCCTGTTCACCTACCCACCAGAATTAGCAGCAGGTGTTGATGCATGAGCTGAAGACCACTGTGGGACCACAACACTTGCAGTTGACAGGCACACATGATCATATATTGTCCCCATCAGAAACAGGGTGTGGGAGAGAGAGGAACTTCTGTCTCAATTGCACGCTATTTTATAGAAGCCTCACTGAGCTATTAAGTGGAACTGAGATAGAAATTAATGAGTTTTTGAGAGAATTTATACAGGAGATCTGTTAAGGAATAGTAAAAATACAGGATGTGAAGATATCGAGCCACTACTGTTAAATTGGCGTAGGGGTGATGCAGTGTTAAGAGCTACAATACTTCTTAAACACACACTGACCACTGGCACGGTATGTCACCTGCAAGCAAGGCTTTTCAGAAAGGTTTTATTCAAAACTCAGAGGATAAACACCATGAAGCAATGGCCTGAGGCTAAAAGGAATTACAGATTTACTTTCTGTTGGAAGAGAAATTCCTAGGCAGAAGAACTAAGGTATTAGCCAAGAACAGGCAAAAATGTGGATACTGTGACGGACACCATAAAGCCAATGTTAGCAGGTGGGGGGGGAGAAATGAGCCATGCATGGAATAAACTGTTTACCATTATACAAGATCCACTGTTGGACAGAGTCTCATAATGTACAAGGCTGAGCCTCCAGACAGTACTGAAGGATGCCTTCATGTTGAATAATAGCACAACAACACATGGTATTGACTGTCTGAGGGGACTGTCAGGAACCGCCTGGAAGAGAACCCTGGAGATGCTAAAAGCCCCCTCTGAAGTGATAATTCCCAGAAAACCAACAACTGGAAGAGATTTAAACAGCATTTCTTTTGATATCTGTAGGCAAGGTCGCCCTCACAAAAGGAAGACAGGTAGGAAGCAGCCTGATTTCTGCCAGGAAAAAAGGTGACGTTGGTAATGTTTTCCAGTTACGTCAGACAAAGGTGACTAACAATAAAACAAGGAAACAATAGCTGGGCCTTTGCAGAGCACTGCATTGCACACAGAAGGGGAAACAGATGAGGGAGGTGCTTGCAAACTGGGCAGCAAAGAGAAAAGATAGAAAAGGCTGTAAATTACCCAAAGGTGAAAAGCAATCTGAGGAGGACTGAGTCCCTCCTTAGAGCAACCAGATCATGTCTGGAATTTAGAGTTAAGTAAGGAGACTATCTGCAAATGCAGAACTACCTTAAACAGAACATTTAAAGTTTTCTCTTTTCAAAAAGAAAAAAAGGATTTTCCCCAATTAAGACAGAGTTTCCACTGAACAAACACTGACACCAAATTGCATTAGAATAAGGAACCCTGAGGCAAAAGACCATGTGAAAACAAGGGTATAAGTCCACAAGAAAGTAATACCAAACCTGCATATGTCGTGGCCACCATCACAGTGTCTGACCCAAGTAAAAAACATGTGAGGTGTCCAAACATTACTACGAAAGAGTCTGCTCATGTCAGAAGTAAGTACAGCAGGAGTGAGGGGATCACAAGAGCACTGAGAAGAGTTTTTCATGGAAACAAGAGAAAAGCTCACTTCAGAATTTGAAAGAATTCTCCATCAGGTAATGAATGAAACATCCTTCATTTTAAGTTAGTTCCCAGGTACAAGGTAGCATCCCCTCAGGAACAGGGACGTTAGTGGAACTGAGCACAGGGATGTTACAAGTCTACGTGCCTGATCCCCAGAGGGTGGGAGTTTTGATAGACCATGATAACAGAGTTTGGCAGCCCAAGGTGATATAAATACTACTTTTCAATTGTTCTGTTCCCACTTCAATCCTTTAATTTATTTATTTATTTTTAAACAAAGAGTTGGAGGATTCAAGCTGCAGTTTGCCTCTGAGGCTCAGTACAACCTTTGGAGCACATAAACCCACCATTTTCTGTCAGGTACAGCTGAGTGCTACAGCTCCCTGGTGAGTTGCTATGAAAACTAGTGTCAAATTAATAAAAGCCCTGGCAAAAAAATGTCAGAGGGTCAGACACTGCTCCATGTTTGGAGCTGTTAATTACAGAGTGGCAGGAGAGGCCGGGATGTCACTCTGCTCAGCAGCACTCAAACCAGAGAATGCCTTTACAGCTAGACATTGAGGTCAGCTGTGGAAAGAGACAGAAAAAGAGAAGCAAATAGCTTGATAGTGTTTAAAAACCCTAATTTTCACCCTACATCATAAAAACGAAGCTGTGTGCATCCACAGTGGGACAGCTGTGAGCAGCTGCGTACTGCAAGGGGTCAGCTCGTGGCTATGTGAAGCTGCTGGCTCCATCAGCTCTGGTCTGCTCAGGCACAAACATGGTTTCTGTGCTCAGAAAGGCAGAGAGAAGACCTTCTCAGAAGTTTCAAGCCCATGTTGATTCTGCTCTTCTCAAAACCATAAATTTGATGACTTCTTGGCTCCCGAACTGACTTGTGTCAGCCAGGAGCCAGGGGACTTGCCAGCCAAGGAAATCCAGCCACAGGCAAGTGTCCAGCTCTGCACTTTGCCCCTTGGGGCAGAACGGCTGCAGCTGGTGTGAGCTGTGCAATGCTGCAAGTTCAAATCCAAATTCAAGCCTGGTCAATGAGGATGGTCTAAACATGGACAGGATGGAAGAGCTGAACAAAGGAGAGGCCCCTGTGTCATCAGATTTTCCTTGCTTATATCCATACAGTCTTTGATACAGCTGCGTAGGGAAAGGGAATGTGCTTTTCCAAGTCACATCTCCACTAAACATTTTCTGCTATGGAGAGGCTCAGAGGATTTCCATCTTGAGCCCACAGGTTGTCTGCACTACAGCTGAGTAGCATCCGAAGGACAGTTTTAGCACCTCATGCTCAGTCCTTCCCAAATACTGAAGAGTGACAGATCCCACAGCAGGAAAATCCTGCAAACAAACAGCTCGTTTGGCCCTGGTCTTGCACTTGGAGCAACATGCTGTAGGCACAGCACATGACTCAAAGGCATTTAACTGAGAAGATAACCACTGATTCATGAGTCAAGGGCATGGGCTGCTATTTCTAGCCATACCACTACATAACACGTGAGCTGGACAGTCCTTTCCTTTCTGGTTCCCTCCTGTCATTTGCACCTTTAGACTGCAAACACCATGGGGCTGGAGCTGCTGAGTTTCCCTGTATGCTTTTACAGTGCTTAATGTAACCTCTGTGGTCTTCTCAGCACTGCTGAATGCAAATCCTACATGCCAGCACAAAGCCACCAGAGCAGGGACAGTAACAGGAGGACACTTAAATCAAGATACTATGCAAACTTTCAATGAAAGCACACACCAACCCTTTCCGTGAGATAAAAAGTCTCAGCTAACTTTTTCCTTGTTTCCACAAGCAGGCATTCACCCCAGTTCCATCAAAAGTAATGCAGGCAGTGACATGGTTGAGTGCTGAAAGGCTGTTGCTCTGCTATTCATGGCATGACAAGCTGCAGAAAGATCTGTCACATGAACCCACTCTCACACGATTTCCCAGTGGACTGTTTTCCAATGCCTGTTACCTCAGTGCAAATCTGGAAGAGAACTGAGAACTGAACCTGGTCAAAAAAGTTGGGAAGTCTCACGGGGACAGATTTTCTGAGGAGCTTAGCAGCTCTTTCTGTGGGAAAACCTACAAAGTAAGGTTTTCAGGTTTGGTTTTCACTTTTGCCAATAATTAAAATATGGCCCAAGATGGTCTAGATGAAATTAAGAGAGGCAAGAAGTGTCTGGTGGCAATCTGAGCTGCACTTCCAATCTGTTAAAAATTAATAATGCTCAAGACACTGAAGAATAAGGAAAGATGTGTAAGTACCATGCCATTATTCAGACACTTAGTGGACAGGTTTAAGTGAGATTTCTTATTTACCCAATAGCTAACACAGTAAAATTGTTCTCAGTGGCCATTTTGAAAGCAGATGAATCTCTGAAGATCTTATAGAGCAAAGATTAAAAATCACTGGAGCATTTAAAATTGTGTAATAGTAAGAAGCTGAAATGAAGAACCTTATTGCTGATGTTCATTTGCCACCAAAGGAGAGGGCTCTTACCTGTGACAGAGAGAAAGACATGACATTTTCCATGACTCAAGAGCTTTCCCTTCTCAGGTATGGCAGAAACAGAGAGGACAGGAAGGTTTGAAATGTTTTCTGAGGCCATCAGGTTTATTTGCAATCGTGTACCTAAACAGCACGTGCCCTGTGGGGCTCTCAGCTCAGCTCGTGACTGCGATGAAGGTTGGTGGGCTCGGTACTGAACATGGGAGCGTGATAGTATATCACAAGCTCTAAGGCCGAGGCATTAAAAATGAATTGGTCTGGAGGGTATGATTACGGAGTGGTTCCTGCAACACTGTGCTCTCAGGCTGCTTTGATGCTTGAGCTGAAAAAGAAAAAGGAAGGCTTCACAGCTGGGTCCCCTGACAACAGCCAGTGCACCATATGGTCACAGGGCTCAGATGAGCACAGCAGGCCCAGAGCTTTGGGAAAAGCATTTCCAAGAAAAAAATCCTACTGGGTGATGCCTACTGAGAGAAGGCTGTGTCTTCAGATTGCCTGCATTAGTTAAAGCACGTAATCTGGGGTTGTTCTCCTCCTGTCAATGACGAGCAAAGTCCATCAAAGAAGTCTGAAGCTTAAATTACAGATGCTTATCAGCTGCTTGCTGTTTTTAAGTTAGTTCCTCTAATGTTTTGCTTCACATGTTAAATAAACCCATTTGTTTCAAGGCATCTGTTCATATCCACACAGCACTGATCACAGCCCTCTGGAGAAAGGATGCAGAGGCCTCTGCCCAGAAGCTGCTTCCACAGGCAAGGAAGAGAAGTTACACGTTTCCCAGAATATCTGAAAACATAGAGTTCATCCCCAACATAAGCCAAAGAGATAGGTCAGATGCTTGCCATTCAAAAATTAGAGAGACAAGACTAAAAAAGATGATGGATCCCCCTCACCACCTCCTAGACATTACTCACTGCTGTAACAACCAGCAACCTGTATTTGACTATTACCAAATATGTCATGAAGACAGCAAAAAAAATATGTTGAAGTCAAACTGAGCCAATAACAGTTCACTGGGAACCGATCCCCATATTACTTGCTAAAGCTGCAGTTTACAGCATATTTGTTTTGAAAGAAATGATGATAAACGCAAGAACCTAAAGTCATGATTTCTTGTGTGACTGGAGGACTCTGCACAAGTTCTTGAAATATGCTGCAGTTCCAGTCCTTAGAGATGCATGTGGAGAGATGCATACAAAATATAGGTATGTATTTCATTTTGCTTCGCAACAGAGAGGAGCCTCAAGCTGCGCAGTCTATCTGATCACAGAATCACAGACTGGGTGAGGTTGGAAGGGACCTGTGGAGGTCATCTTGTCCAACCCCTCTCCTCAAGCAGGGTCACCTACAGCCAGTTGTCCAGGACTATGTCCAGATGTGTTTTTGAAGATCTCCAAGGATGGAGACTCCATAACCTCTCGGGTGCATTACAGGACCTTTGGCTGCAATAAAGTCAAACCAAATTTGAAATTCTCATGAGTCCCTTCTGCCTATTAAATCACCATTACAGAATACATTTTCATGAAGACAGCATGGCTTCAAGTGCTGCTGAACCGAGGAAAACAACCCACAGGGATTCCTGCCACTTAATAGCATACACCGAAAGCAAACCCTGACAGCTCTGAGATGGTGGCAAATGTGCAGCCAGGCTCATTTTATACAAATGTGCCACAGTGGGAGCACAGGGAGCAGGGAAAGGAAACTCTGGCCCTTAGGAATTTGGTACCATATTGCAGAATTTAGCAGTCACAGTTCCCCAATGACACACTATGCCTAAATTTCACAAATGGCCGTCGTTGAATAAGCAGTGCTTCTTAATGAGAAATCTCAGTGCCCTCTTGGCAGAGGAATAAGCCACACAACAGTGAGAAAGAGGTGGCACAGATGGGTGAAAAAGTTTCTAAATCAGCATGAAAGAGCCAGGAACATCTACCATGGCATGTCTGCTCTGCAACCCATAGCTGTGACTGCAGCTTATGACACACACACAAACCAAATATGTTATCACAGGTACATTGACAGCTGTATCAACTGCAGCAAAAACTCTGCCAAGCATAACAAATCCTGCATAGACCTCTTGGGAAGCACTGGGGACACACACTTTACAGAGCACAGGGACACACTGCCATGGCATGAGCCCAGAGAGCCCAGGCTGTGGCCTTCAAGCTAGGTACAATTCATACACCGTAATGTGGTCCTCATGGTGGAGAGGGACTGAGCCACCAGGACCTGCTGAGGGTGGCAGTACCTGGTGGCCCCCTCTGTGGTGAGCTCTGGGGAGTCACTCCAGCTGCTCCCCAAAGCCCTTATTTATCCCTTCCCAGCACCCCAAGGTACTTTATATGTGTCTAATGGCTTCTGGCCACAAGAAGATCTCGGTGTACAGTCCATTAGGGCAGAAAGGTTACCAGCTACTGAGCAGAACTACCAGCTACCACTTCCCCCAAATGCTTTGAGACCTCTTTCCCCAAGTGGTGAGCTACCAAATACAGCTCCTGCATTTGCTGTGGCCGCAAAAACTGTCTGTGAGTAGCCAGCAGACACAGCAAATCAAGATTTTTCTCCCTCTGCCTTCCAGTATACCTTCAGGTACCTGTAGGTCCCAAGGCCTTGCTTTAATGCTCTGACCTTTGGCCTCGTGCAATTTCAGGCACAAGTTTCTGCAGCTTGGGTAGGATGCATGTGTTCCTCATTTGTTTTAGCAACACACCCTAATTCTGCTGGAGAAAGAGCACAATTGGGTGATACAAACCCAATTGCTACAAAAGGGAAAAAAAAAAAAAAAGTCCCCTGCTGCTGCCAGCTCTCCTCCCATCACTCTGTCACTGATGGAAAGCTGGGTTGTCCTGAGAGAGAGTTAGAGAAGTTCAGCCCACAGAAATACAACATGAAGGAAAACAATATATACCTGGAACAGTTTTTGCCTTTAACAAGCTCACTGTGAGGTCTGACCAAATGCTTTCTTGGTGACAGCCAGCAAATAGGTTAGTTTAGCTCTGCCACAGGCACACACCCCTCACATGCTACAGGAGTTGGTCTCTGCTCTGAAGGTTAGCAGTAAAAAAAAAAAAAAAAAAAAAAAAGAGGTAAGGGCATGGCTTAAATGATCCACTCCACTTATGCATGTCTGAGCAGTGGATTTGGAAATGGGTCCCTGGATCTCATTGCAGCGCCTTTGCCACAACGCTGTGCTCAGGATAGGCTCAGTAAGGAGACACAGTAGAGAAAAAGCCCATCACAATCTTGCTAGACCTTCGTTTTCCACCTTGGTCCTTGTCCCATCTGCGTGCTCCTGAAATGTGGAGGCAGCGCCAGCCTCCTGCTAATTTTTGAGTGGAGGCAGAAAGATCCCTTGAAGCACAAAAGCACATCCCCTCCCTGGAAGCAGCCTGCTGCCTTCTTTCCAAGAGAGTAAAAACTCTGCATGAATGTTTTATGAATCAGCTGTGTGCTCATTCCAATGATAAAGCCAGCTTGGCAATCCAGCCTGAAAGGGGGAAGCTGAAAACCTACAGATTCCAACTGGCATGTTTTTAGACGTGAATGTTTTCTCCCCATTGGAGACATAACTTTCAGTCACATCTAACTTGGGGAGGTTTCTCTGCTTCTAAAGAAATTGCGGATTATGTCCCAAGCATTACTCACAAGTGAACAAATAGATTTGTCCCTTTAATGACTTCACTGTGTACACGTATGCACACTGCTAACTGGTCACAATTTGGGGCCCTTGGTGCAGTTTGATTTCCTGATTGCAGCCCTTTTACATTCTCAGCAGTCCACTATATGCAGTTGCAAATGATATTTTAAGATATAGAAGAGGCATAGATGAGGTCCCTTCTTGTTTAACCTCCTGCTGTATTGCTCAACCTAAAATAAATGTAATTTAGAAAAGGATCCTCTACAGAAAACACCATAGGTAGGTAGGAAGAAAATGCCTAACGTGTTTTGTTTTTGTTTTCTTGCTCTGTTAATCCCAGGCTGAACACATACTTAAGTCCAGTTCTCCCCACTGTCATATGGAGAGAAGTAAATGGATTTTTTTCAGACATCAGCTCTACTCAAGGGAGAGGGAAGGGGAGGGGAAGACTTAAAAAAGCTATATAAAATAGCCACGGAAGACAGATACTAGACAGGAGAGAAGGCAGAGGTGACAGCCAACAATTTTCTAGAAGGAAGTGAGAGAACCCTGATGCAAATGGAGGGATGCACCAGACCACCAGATGCACATATTCCACCATCCAGAGGGTACTTTCACACCTCCAAGGAAAACTGACCCCAGGGTCCAAACATACCTATATATAAATATACTTACATCCAAATACACCTATAAACAGAACAGCTGGAAATACAGCCACTGGACAAGTACCGCCAGCTTCATGGATGGGTAACACAGCACTATCTACAGTCAGTGATGCAGAAAGAACTGTAAATTAACAAGCTGATCATCATCTTTCCTAGCTGAAAATAATCCCTCCATCCCTCCCCTGTCATAAACCCACAAATACACCATGTTGCAGGTCTCATTAGATAGCAGCTGTCTTTGGGAAACAAGTTCGGCGATGAGGGTACTCTGATGAGCAGGACATGAATCATCCTTTGCTTGACCTCCTCTCCCAAAAGTCATTTGTTTTATAAGCTCCCCATTCCAAAGGGAAACCCAATGACACTAATTATATCCATGGCAGCAGCATGAAACAGGAGACTCCCTGCTGCTGGTGTGGACCACCACGGTGGTGGTGATGGTGGCAGCATGACTGATGGCGTGTGATGGCTGTAAAGAGGCCTGCTCTCACTCAACAAGCCTCAAAGCCGAACCTCAGCACCTACCCGTTCAGCAAACTGCCTCTAAAAATGCTTCACGCAGAGTGCTTCCATCCCCACTGTGGTCAACGCTAAATTGTTATTTTTTCCTCCTTTTTTACTGCTTCTGCTTTTCAACATATCAAATTCACTTGAGGTCTCAACGACCATTTCACCAGGGTGGGAGGCTGATGGATGGGGCTGCCAGCAAGAAAGGGGAACAGAGGATGGAGGGAATAAAGATAAAATGCCTTCATTTCAATTTTTCTTACCGCATTGTGGAGGCACGTACAGACAACCCAAGAACAAAGAGGAACCACCCCAAGCCTACTCTATCTAGGACTAGGGGTCCAGGAGGCTGCCCTGAGAGTGTGGTGACCATAGGGATGCTGAAAGTCATGATTTCATTTAACTGCAGGAGTCTGGCTTTTACCATCTCACAGTCCAGAAAAGGTGCAGAATCTGACCTGGCTTTGAACTGCACAGTGATAATTAAGCTCAGTACGGTTCTGCTATGCTCAGTCTGATACCAATACAATCCCTGTCCCACCTCACCCCCCCAAAAAAAAAAGAAAAACCCTCTGACAATCCAACAGATTGGACAAAGGAAAAGTAAAAAAAGTGAGAAGATTTACCTGAAGCCAATTTACAGTTCAGCAGCAGTGCCAGAAACTTCATTCCCACGTCAGCGCTGGTAGGTGGAAGGAGGGAGGATGGATGAGGCAACAAGAGGTGGGGAGAAAAGCTTCATGGTACTGCAGTCACCTTCAAAACCCCCCAGCCCATGGAGCTGCCTCCTATGGGTGAGAATGTAGGGACAGATCTGTTCTGTTTAGGCCAAGAAGGGATGATGCAGGGGAGGAATAAGGAGGGCAAGGCCTAATGAAAAATGAGATGGGGAAAATAGTTAATGGAGAAAATTCCTCTGACTTATAAGCTTTAAGCTCATAAGATTGCATAAAGGAAGATGACAGGAGGCACTGGGGAAAAATGTGGCAGTGGCAGATTTGGTTAGGGAAAGAGAGCTGGAAGAGCACAATACAGCTCTTTTTCTTTTTTCTTTTTCTCCCTCTGAAAGCCTGCAGAGAAATAGAGAATGGATTTAATTGGCAAACATACTGCTCACTGCAGAGCTAATTAACAAATTTGCAAGTCCTTCACCTCCCACAGATCTTCTCACCAAAATTCCTCTCACAGGCCTTGAACTCGCTGATCCCTGAGGAAGCAGCTGCAGGGACTGTCCTGTCAGACCTGTGCTGATGAAGATGAAGCTGATGCTTCCACACAGACGTGTGGGAATTGGACATACTATGCAGTCCCAGGAACAGATCTGCAGCCAGTTAATTTGTTAATTAACAAAAGGTCAGAAGCGCTTCAACTAGAGCAGAGCTCTTTGCTTGAGAATCTTTGCTAGCTAGTGCCTCAGGTGACAGCTTTGCTCCCCCGTGCTAGTAACATCTGCCTATATCTATTATGGTCTCCTTTAGCCTCCCTTCTTGCCATGATGATCTTGGCTAGAGGCTTGTAAAATGAGTGGGATGAAAATTGGGTTGGATAGCTGAGAACCACACGGAGCAAAGCAAGCTTTCCAAGCATTCAGACTAGTTGGGCTCACTGTTTTACTTCAGGCACGTCTTGTCAAACTTTGTGGCTTGAAACCAGCCTGCTCTTATTGGATTTGTAAGATGGGAAGGACTGAGATCTTGTGAGAAAAGCTGGCCGTTTCTAACTTGATTAGTGAAAGAGCAAAAAAGCCCTGGATCCAGATTGAATCACAAGACCTGAGTTTTGCTGATCATTACCAATAACCCTCTGACTTCCACTCTGGGGCTCATAGGCAGCTCTGCAGAAGCAGTTTAAGGGTAGCTGAAAATTGCACTGCAACTGCACAAGGGTCAGGTTAACCTAAAGCACTGCCACTTGCAATTTACAGGTTAAGAAATATCTTGTTGGACATAGCAGGATTGCCTCAAACTTTGCTAGGCTTATAGACAAGAGGACTGGGCTGTTGATTCACACAGCAAAGTCAGTGCCAATTTTGCAATATACAATCCCAGGTTGCAGAGGGGTTAATGTTGTCTCAGCCTCCTGAGAGAGAAGTATAAACCAATGTGATTATATGTTCTTGCAACTAAACCAGCTCTTAAGATGTTTTGGTCCAGCTGATCTGAATGGTGCCAAACCAAGTTAAAGTAACGAGGTTAAAGAAAACATGCTTTTGGCCCCTTCTTTTATAACTTTATCATAACTCCGCTAGAGCTATACATATCATCTGTGTAGGTAAGGCGAAATTGTAACACTGAATTTAAGAGCCTTATGGGCAAGATGTCAACTTTCCTTACCTTCCAGATAAACTAATTTTGTTGCCTCTCCCAGGAAAGCCATTAGGTAGAGTCTAATGAGTGGCTGGGTTTCCATTAAGCATGCTAAGGGATGTAGTTCTTTTATTGATGCATCTTACCCCACAAGGTACCTATACATAAGAACCTGGAATTGAAGGAGTCTACAAAAACCCTCCAGTTCAGCCCCTCAATACAGTAAGAACCACAAAAGCTAACCCCTTTAAGCAATTTTAAAAGACCCTTTAAAAAAGGTGGGGAGGAGAATGAAGTGTCTTAAGCCTCCAGAGAAACCACAAAGGAATTCCACTGTTCAACCTCTTGCAGAAAAATGGAAGTGGACACAGTTGTGCTGAGATTGCCCAGCTTTATGGTCAAAGCAACACAACCCTGGTGAGTGTGGTGGAATGAACTGTGTGGATTTTGTTGTAGGCCTAAATCTGGCCTAACTAGCATTAAGGCTTGCCTTAGCTAGAGCCATGGTTGGTGTTGGAAAAGCTTTCAGCTAAATTATGCCTGTGTAAAATGGGAAGTGAGTTAGTTGTTTTTTTCTGTCTGATAGAGGCAATGGGGAACTGAACCATGAATTATTGGATTTTTTATTTTTTATTTTTTGCTTCCTCAGGCTCTGCGGTTACCTTGCAACAGCATACGCTTACTCATGGGTTTTGCAAATTTATCCAACAAGGTCAGTGGGTTGGTAAGCAAAGGCACAGAGAGCATCAGTGCACCAACCCAGCCATGTAATAACTAAACAGAGGCACAAGCTTAGAGTTTGCCCCAGCTGCAGCAGGAAGTTTAAAGATCAAAATCCTGTAACATTTGAGCCCCCCCAGGATGACCCAGATGTGCTGCTGGTGGTGGAAATGATCAATAGAGTAACTGTTTGGGGCACTGGGTGCCTAGAGCTCACAAGTTTTGGGGGTAAACCTCAGCTTTTGGTTGTAGTTTTGAAGTTAAAAGGATGCGACCCGAACTCCTAACTGGGGGTAATCCTGCAGTGATAATTGTGACAATGGGTATGGTGCTGGGTTTAACAGTACCTCTGAAGACCCCTCTTGTCAACAGAGAGGAGGATGTGGAGAAGATAATGAACATGGGGCAAGTTGCATAAATTACTGAATGACTAAGATGCCTGTTAAGAGCAGGCAGAGACCTGGGGCTATCCAGGTAAAGAAACAAACCTTGTTCAACCTTGTTCCCTTGTTTCATCCATTAAGCACCTCCTGGGGAAGGTGTTGAAAGCCTGGTCCATCACGCTGCCAGGTCACTGAAGAGCTCAGGGATGGGACTGGGCCTGTCCAGGCAAGACTGCGGGTGGGTCTGCTGAGCCCCCTTCACTGCAGACATTGAAGAACACAGCCTGGGGCTAAGAAGGTTCATTATTAGCATTGTGTTGGTCTTTACACTTCCAGGTGTGTGTCACTCAGCAGCTGTGCGAGCTTTGGGGCATTTCTTTCTAAGCAGGCATGAGCAAGGCAGGGGAAGCCTGTGGCACTGGTGCACTTCCCTGTGGAGCCCCAGCAGGGGCTTGTTTCCCCCTTTCAAAGCCTTTTAATCTTATGGAAGGGAAACGCGGCCAGCAGGATGTGCCGAGCCGCTGGACTAGGCTTTATGTCAATGTCTGGCTCGTTTCTGCTGGAAACTCCAAAATCTTTCCTGTGGAAGGAGCAGGGAGTTTGGCCCTTCATGTTGCCCACATATAGACTGCTATATATTCAAATTGAGAGAAGACAGGAGGCACGTGAAGTGCCAGGACAAAACTGAGATGGGAAGGGGCAGGGATCATACAGTTCAAAGCTGTTTTTTCCACAGAATGCTATGGAGAGTTTATATATATATATATATATAAATACTTATATATAATATAAATATATACACACACACACGTTTTAATTCATGTAACTTTATTTCTCTTTTAGCTCTCTATCTGTTTAGAAAGCTATGCTGGGGCAGGGGGGTGGGGAGGAGGAATCCCTCTTTTTCTTATTTGGGAAAATGAGGGGGAACATAAGGGATACTTTCTGAGTGCCCAACTTGAAAAATCAATGATTTATTATTCCAAACCAAGTTTTCTAAAGAGCTATAGGCACAGAGCAAGTTCACATTCAACTCTACCTACCCTCTATACCTCCTGCCTGCTTCTCCACCTCCCCCCCTTCTCCTTCCCAGTGTACGAAAATACCGACCCCGGGATCAGCAGGGATCACTCCCAGGAAGAGCAGAGCCGACACCACCAAGGCAGCAGTGGGGCTCCCAGCCTCGCCATACCCTGCACAGCCACGGAGGTCCAATGCCTCTCCAAAATCCTCCTCGTCCGAATCAGTGCCGGCAGCCCGGAGAGCAGCCCGAGCGCGGGATGGAGCAGGAAGCCTAAAAACTTCGGTCTGCAGAGAGACCTCTAGTGTTTTTCTTTCTCCATGTCCTGGCAGAGTTCCTCCAAAGTACAAATACACACAGAGCTCCCATTGTTTGCAGCCCTTCACAAGCCCACTGATCCTAATATGGAATTCAGCAGGAAACCCATGATTTCCTGACACACAGCAAGCTGGAGAAAGAAAGGAAAAACTCCATTAAAACCCTCCAGACTCTCCTCCATGTTAGAAATGAAATGGAAAATGGAGTGGATTTAACAGGAATCCCTGATTCCTGCGGCCAGGCTGGAGGAAGAGAGACGCGACTCAAAGCCGCAGGCTGCTGATATTTTTTAAGTCGCAATAAATACCGAGAACTCCGGGGCAGGATGAGGATTTCCTGACTCGGACGAACAAGAAAGGACAGATTTTTGCAATATTCCTCTGCTTATATTTAATTTATTCACCTCGATGATTCTCTTGACTGCTCTGGTAATTGTTAGAAGCGGCTGTGACAGCCTGGAAACATTAGTATGATTTCCTGAGTTTGAGATTCCTCCCCCCCCACACCACCACCACTACTCCAAACTCAGGAAAAGTCAATACAATCGCACTTCATTTTTCCTTCATGTGCACTTGGAAGTCCTGGGAGCAGCAAGAGCAGCGGCGGCAGCAGCAAGAATGAACTGCAAGGAAGAAGATGACAACTGCACTGACGGGAGCAGCAATAACCCCAAGAAGATGTTAAAATGCGTGGTGGTTGGGGATGGCGCGGTTGGGAAAACCTGTTTGCTGATGAGCTATGCCAACGACGCCTTCCCTGAGGAGTACGTGCCCACCGTGTTTGACCACTACGCAGGTAAGGAAGGGCTTTAAAAGGAATTTTAATGGGGAGCTGCAGGAGGGCCAGGTGGGAGGTAAGGGAAGATCAAGGATGGTTCGGAGGCGATGCACGGGTTACTTCTCATCCAGGAATGTGATCCAGGCCTGGATGGTGGCCAGAGAGCTTGGATGGCAGTTCATACAATTGGGGCAACGTGGGATTTATGCAGAGAACTTATTTGTTTGCTTCCGATTTTTAGTTTGTTTTCGGCAAGTAAGAAGCATTAGGGATACAATTAAATGCACTGGGTTTTGGGGACAACAAATGCAATTCAGCCTCTGTCAAGTTATATTCAGCTGCTTGGTTTGGTGTTTTTTTTCAATTCTGAAGTTCTGAACTTTGCAGGCTGCAGTTATGGTGAAGATTATATATATGTATACATAAAATATACATTGTCGGTGATAAATTACATAAATTACAATATTTATGTCCTATTTAAGGAGTAATCTTTGAGAAAATCAGCATATCTCTGAGTGCTGTCAGAATATAGCTCTCAGGGAGATTTTTTTACTCCGTCTATAAATAGAATTTAATATTATAACTTGACAGTGGAGAAAGCAGAAGCGGTGATTGGTTTGAGTACTTTATACTGAGGGAATTTTTAGCGTAAGAAAAAAATATGAACATAACAGAGATCACAGATGATGTTGACTGCATCAGTGTGCAGAACAGACCCACAGATTAAGCACAATATTCACAGGCCTCTATCTGTAGCAATTACTTTACCCAGCTGTGTCCAAAGTTACCACACAGCTGTTGTGACAGGCTAAAACTGTTGCTCAAACTCCTGCTTAAGTTTTCCTATCCCGGATTCTGTTGTTTTCCTTATCTCACTGCTCCTTTGCCTTATGGTTGTTGTTGTTTTTAAGATCCCCCCTGAAAACAGACGTTAGAAGCACTGCAGAACTGCTGCTTATCTCGCAGCAGCAGTTGGAGTTTCCCTCATTCTCTCTCCACCTCCTTAAAAACTGAATTTTCATGGCGTGGCTTATCATAGATTTGGTGTTCTGTAATGGGAAAATCTCTGTTTTCGTTCTGGCTTTGTGTCAGGTTTAGCAGATGAACTGGCCAAACAAGAAAGCTGTGTAATTGCAGAATCTGATCCATGGAAATGTGAAGACCTTTTCCTCCACAAGAGTGGGCAGCATCACTTCTAATGCAAGCAACACTCTCTTTTCTCTGTTATTACCACCAGATAGACTGAACAACCATTTTAGAAAAAAAAATCTTTACCCAAACGAGATATATGAAATAATATTTTATGGTGTAAATAAGTATTTCCGTAAGGCACAAATCCTATGCAAGGCTGCACAGATTTCTGTCTTATATTGTGATAGCACCCACTTACTTTCCTGTGATAAGCTGAGGTCTGCTTGTCCCTTACAGCCTTGCTCTCCAGCAATATGCTGGCTCCAGCGCCCACCACCTTCTACTCTCTGCCAAGCCCTGCAAATGCCTCTGCATATGGAGAAACCTAAATGCTAGCTGGCACTGGACCACATATACGTTGATCTGTGGGCTGAGTGGCCTTGGTGTGAGCATGGGGGCACAAGTGTGTGTGCGTGGGGGCTGTGCACACCCAGGTGCTGATGCCAGCCACTCAGGCTGGCACTTGGTGGGGCACCAGGCTCTTCCCTACCAGGTCACTTGCAGGGATGTCCCTTAATTCATCTCCTCTCTGTCAGAAGTGGTAGAAATTGCCCATGGGCTCCAAAATCACTGAGGGAAAGGAGGGCTGAGAGAAGGACAGGAAGATGAAGAGTGTCACTCTATAATCCTCATTTCCTTAGGATACCAGGTAAAAGCAGTAGGCAGGCACATTGAAGCCAATCTACTTTTTCAGGCTTTGAAGATTTAGACTTGTAAAGTATCTCCAGCTATTCTTGTTTGCCTTCTAAACTATTATAGCACATAAATGTAAACTAAAAATGTTTTTAATGACAAAGTTCAGAGAGATAAGGGAAAATATAGCTCTGTACATTAACATGCTATTGTGAGACTTTGTCCTGTGCCAGTGGTCAAAACTAACACTGGTCAAAAATGGAATTTCATTTTTTGTGAGAAATCCCATCATTTATTAAACCTATCTCACTACAAAGCAGCATACAAAATTGAGCAATAGAAATGGCTTTTGGAGCAGAGTGCCAGAAAAAAACCTTCTCTCATAATAACATAAAGACATTACGTGGCATAAAATATAACATAACCCATTAAAATACTTTAATATACTGTGTATACTGAGAGGAAAGAGCTCACTTAGGCTCAGACTTACCTCTAAGCTCACAGCTTTTAGGATACTCTGTGGCAATGGACCCTTCTACCCCTCCCCATGTGGCAGTCCACGGCCACAAGGAGAGGTGGCATGGTGCTAACGTGGGCATGGCAGTACCACCACGGCATGCAGAAAGGTTTTGCACATTGGCAGATCCTGGAGAGCAGTCAAAGCTCTGGAAAAATCACGTTGAAATTTATCTTGCCACATGGCTTGGTCTGCCCTCGCCCTTGCCCCTGTCAAAACCAACCATTTTGACCTACCCAAACAAGCTGAAACCAATTTCAGCTGGTCTGTGTTGAAAATGCTCATAAGCAATTAACTGCAGCAGGTTTTTTGCAAAGCTGCACTTTCCATTGAAGGTTTTTCACCCAGGCATTATTAGCAGCAGTGGTGTGTTAGCAAGTGCTTCGTCTTGCCTCACCGGGTCACAGCCTGGTTGTGAGTCCCAGGGCATTCACAAATTTCCTTCTTTCTAATGGAAAAAGTAGCGGGAGGGGGGGGGGGGGAAGGCATTAAAAACTGAGGATTCCAATTGTGATCTCAGAGCAGTTTCTCACCGCCGCGACTCCAGCGACTCGGGGGAGACAGTGATGCTATCCAGCCCAGAATTGGGAAGAGCTCCAGATGCACCGCTGTCATGGCCAAGGCGTTAACCGTTCACCGCCCCGCAGCACCAGCTGCATCTACTTGCCCTGCTCCGTTGCATCTTGTCAGCCTCAGACCTGGGGCAGCTTTTCAACAGCACGAAGCAGATAAGCACACCAACAAGGTGTCCCTGAGGAAGCAACCAGCGTTTCAAAGCGCTGACCTCCAACTGGTATTAAATCCACACGATACTTAGCCTTGCGTATGAGAGGGCTTGAAACCACTTTATAAAATTTGGACTCACCCTGCCTCTAAGAAAATCAAAGGCAATGCGTGGATTTCACCCAGGGAAGGAACAGGCTTCCTGCAGGCAGGCTCGGATACGGCACTGCCTGGGACGAAAGGCTGTTGGCGTTTCACCATGTACGCAGCTGCACTGTACAAAAGTCCAAACCAGTTATTAGCTCCACACCACTAATATTCTGCCACAGATTTCACCCACAGTCCACAAAAATGAATTTGTTCAGGGCCCGTTGCCAGGGCTGGGATGTGATGGATATAGAGCAGGGTCAGAGGTAATGCCAGACAGATGGGGAAGGCGAACTTGTTATTTGGATACGAAACTGGGCTCTTTTGTTGGATGCGAGGAAGTTTATGATTCTGTTTATTTCTCGAGGCATTTTGAAGAGGTTTTGCTGGAGACCAGAACCCTGAGTAGGTTTTCTTACCTTTGGTGAAAATCCAAGTCCCACGCCAAAAGGGTTTAGCCACAAGGTAAATGGCTGTTTCTAGGGCAGGCGAACCAAAGTGCAATCCCAGTGACAAACAGGATATTACAGGCCATAGCTGTAACAATAGGGACTGTTTGGATAGTGAGTAGATGCTTTAACATGCTGCTTCCATTCTGTCTTTCCAACATCAAACGCCGTTTTTCCGTGAGCAAAGGTCTCTCAGCCAGGGTGACTTGTATTGTGTCTAACTATATGAAATTATAAATGTTTAATTAGGGCTGAGGTTGTACTAAAAAGATCAACTAATTACTAGCTGAGCTGGTTTGATAGTGCCAAAATGAACAGGGTCATTCTGTGGAAGGCAGAAGGGAGACGTGTCATCTTTTTTACTTAGGCAGCCACTGAGCATCTTGTTTGATACTCATGATCTTTAAAAAGCCAGCAATTTTTAGCATGAAATGAATTCACCCCAGAATTTTTACTGAGAAGTGCATTTGTTTTTCCATATGCAAACCGTCAGTTGACTGGGGGGGCTATACCAACCCCTGTGCCTAACTCAGCCCCCTCTGCAACCAGAGGACTCACTAGGTGGTTAGTCTAGGGAGGACATCTCAAACCATCTGGCTTAGGGACTACACACAGGTGAATGCCAGACAAATAAATTTAGGAAACAAAGGTGTATCTTTGGCAAATGAGAGAGAGGTCAGCCCCTCTGAAGGACAGCTGCAATCATGTGCACTAGAGACTTGGAGTAAATGGCATAAATATGTCCCTCCTTCCCTCATGTGTCGGCACAAACCAACAAACATTTATAAATAGTGAATCCATTTGAAAAAAATTAGCAGTGGCATGTGATCAGCTAATGAATAGCATACAGAATAGTTCAGCCATGACTGAAGCTCCGTAAATTAAAAGCAATATAGGAGAAAACAACTATTAATTACTGTTAGGAGCCAGGCTCTTTGTACTTCAGTGTGCACTCTTAAAGTAGTGGGGCTGACCGAGCACTGAATGGGGCCGAAGCGCTCACTGGTGTTGCAGAGCAGAGAACCCACCCTTGCTGACCAGCAAAGGCACATGGCAAGGGAAAGAGTTTGAGAGTTTTGCTCCAGCATTTTTACTAGCATAGGAGCAGTACTATCGCTCTTGCCCAGAAGAGTCAGCATGTGCCTATGCAAGTCCATAAATTCATTATACACTGCCCATATGCCACAGCACTGACACAAATCACGGCTCCTCCTGTCCTGCTGTAAAAGAGAGCAGCTTGCAGTGGGCACCCTGGGTCCTGGGGCAGGCAGGAGCACCCAAGGGAGACTGGGACCACCCTGGCACTGTGAGCAGCCTCGCCCTGTAGCCTCTCCCCACGGGGGGAGGAACCAGCTGCTGGGACAGAGCAGAAACCAGATGGGTGCTGGAACACCCCAAACTTCTCCAGCTGTAGGCACAACAGCACATCTGTCCATGCTTTGGATGTACTAGTTAATATTGATTGCTGATGCTCCACACGGGCACACTGGTTTCGACCTGTCTCTGTCTGTCAGAGCGTGTGAGCAAAGACCTAAACCCCATCCCGTTACTTTTTTCCCCTGTCAAAACTTTGCTAAACAGGATTATTAGACAGGATGAGGCTACCCAAGGAGATTTGCAGTTTCTGCATGGGTGCTGCCGTGGGAGTCTTCACACTACCACGTTCTTAAGACAGTTGTCTCCTATAAACAGTCTTGGTAGCACATTAGATGTTTCATGTGATGTTTGGGGTCATTAAACTGAAACAGCTATAAATAGCACTGAGAGCGAGCTGTGATGTTTATTTGCATGGATGTTTGCAGTGTTTTTTTCCTTTTAATGTTCATCCAGTTTTGATCAAACAGACTTGAACATTATCGGAGACAGGAAAGCACTGATTCTCTTTTAAGATCTGGCTTTTCAGACTAACAGCCACAGAACAGATACGTTCATTTTGCCTCTCAGTAGCTAAAAGGACTTCTCTGCCAATCTTCCCTGTATCATCCACAGTAAAACAAAGGTTTCAATAACACATTCGGGATTCAACACAACAGAAAGCTACCAATCAATGGTTTTCCTGGCTGCCTTTTTAGGAAGACAAATTTTAGAGAACCACTAGTTCTTGGGCTCCCACGGAAGGTTTAATTCCATGTCCTGTGTCACATAATCTGGAGGAGATCATCATGTTTTTTTCACATCCAGAAAGCCTAGGCAGTCTTTATATACCCAAGAGGTGCTTTTTACCTGAATGACCGTAGTTATTGCACATTCAAATGAAACAGGCCCCGTGTACACACTCAAACATCTTAAGACATTTTCCTCCTGAAGGTGTTTTACAGCATGCGAAGAGCTGAGATGACTATCGCTCATATCTCTCTTCCTCACACACATCCCTGTATTGTCCTGAGGGTGCACAGGCCACTTGAAGCCCATGCAGGCAGAGGTGTGTGCATGCTCTGTGGTACTATTTACTGAGGGCAGATTGTTTCTGCAGCAGTGACAGAGTGGCGATGTTCCCGTTGTCCCCCAGCACTACTAAAATGCAGCTGTGGCTGGGTAGGAGCGTGCAGCACCTGAGCTGCTTCCTACCTTTGCCTCTGGCTCTACCATACAGCTTCTCTTTGTGCTATTGCTATTAATGTCTTGATTTTACACCAACAAAAGCTTTATGCTACAAAGAGACACAAAAGAGCTCCATGCCCATCCCTTCCATACCCATGTATACATCTTCTTTATCACTCTGGACTGAACTTATAGCCCAGGAGCAAATAACATTTAGTTGAAATTCTGGACTAGAAAATAAACAAACTATAACACACGTCAGGAAGGATAGTGCCAGGAATTAGAGAAGTAGATGAAGCAGCCATGTTACTTTATCCAGATTTATCCAGCCCAAATTCCACCTAAACCCCTCTGTCTACCATTTCATATTAGATCTGTGGTGTTTCAAGGGCAATAGGAAACACAAAGAATACTAAGAGGGGAGTAAGTTAGACCATTGGAGGGTCTTGATGGTTCAGATGTAGAACGATAGCTTTTCTAGGGGCAGCCACGGGTGGAAATGCATTGTAAAGCTGAGAGAGTCAAATGGCATAAAAAGAAATACTTATTTTTATGGCATGTGATTAACCCAAGGAATTTATCATCACCTGAAAGCTACAGAGAGGAAATTCTAACAAGGTTTCCAAAAAGGGAGTTTGGACCTGATATCAGGGAGATTGAGTGCTATCATTAGCTGCTTAAAAAATAAGACTTCTGTAAGAGGTAATAAATGTGAGCTGACACCAGCCTCTGTTAGAGGTCAGGGTAAGACCTAAATGTGGTCTGATGAAAGGCAAATTATGTTAAAGCTGCTCAGTGCTACCTCAGGGACTTTTTGAAATGATTCTTCTGATATACAGATGGGCAAACAGATTTTGAAATTTTGTGAATGCAGCAATGGACTGCTGAGAGGAGACATGGAAGGGATTGTCTGGAGCAGAAAAAGGGTTAACAGGGGAAGTGATGAAAAAGTGACCCTCTTCTGCACCACTGCAAAGCAGTCTTAGCCTTTTCCACCCCTTATTAATGGTGAAACATTGCAGGGGGTGACATAAGCTGAGAAAACCAAGTCTGAAACTGTGGCCCCTGGCTCTTGAAGATGAACTCTACAGCTTGAACTAAAAATCACATCCACTAAACTAAAGTAAACATCACATCCACTATCTTAGGAGTCCTTAATAGTCTTTACTCAGTACACGTGGTCAGCCATCCTCCAGAGGGGGCAAAACCACGTGTAGGTGGTGCCATACCTGGCTCACACTGACAGCCAGGCAGATGCTTTTCAACAGCAGATGCTCCACATGCAAACAAACTAAAAACGTAGCAAGAACACCTATATAAAGTTCCTAGCCAAGTACCAACTTCTTCATTTCTGCAGGATGTGGCAGTGTTTTTACTAAATTATTGCAGTTACTATGGCTTAGCTTCTTACTAAGTCCATTCAAAATGCCTTTACCAAAGCTTCCTTTTCATTATCTGTTCTCTTGATAAACCGTGATACAGATCTCTGTGCTAATGATACAAATCCTTGCCACCGTGCATCATTGTGTACATTTCACCCTACAGGTAGTGCCTTTCCTATGTTCTAACTTTCCAATTGTTAGGGCCAAACCTAATGACATCATGGAAATGGCAAGGGATGAGGAAGAGCAAACATATTTCCTTCAATTGTTCTGTTCAGACAAAGTCATTAAACAATAATGACATCTCCTGTCAAATTATTATTTATCTTTACAATGAAAAAAATCCAGGTTACTGTATTTCTAGTCTTCTTTTAAGGGTGATCATCTCACTCACCAGTCTCCTGTCAGGTACAATGTTCTTGTATCTCAAGCTATGAGTCTTCTCCAGTCAAGGAATAAGATACTGAGGAATGGAAGCTTTATAAATTGTCACCTCAGGTTTTGTCCAAGAACCACTGAGATCAGAGTGAACACTAGACATGATGGGGTATTCATCTCTCCTTTTTTTGCCCACATGAGAGCTCAGAAAATGTGTTTTAAAATAATTTCTAATAAATAAAACCTAGAAAAAATAATAAAAAGGTGAATTTACCCTATTTATTGCCAAACACTAGTCAAATTCAGAAGTCTTTCACCCAAGACAAGCCATGCTATCATCAGCTTCAGCTGAATGCAGGGATTAGACCTCAGGTGCAACTTGTCCATGTGCTAAAATGCTCAAGTGCTGTTAATCAGCCAATGACTTTCCCATGTGCCCAGGTGGACAGGAAAGCTCTCCCAAAGCTGAGAATGAATCATTACACCTCATTGCAATCCCAAGCACCATCCATCATGTCTCAGCAGTCCCAGAGACACAGCCAGGTGAGCATAGCATGAAGGAGGACCTGACGGCGCAGTCCAACTGTGTGGTTGCTATCACCTTTGGCTGAGATGGATGCAGATCTCATTATGCAGTGATGGCTTTTCCTGAATACTTGCTCTGCAGCATACATACTCATAGATTTATGACCAAAAACCAATAACTTCTTCTTAAAGAGACATCACTAAAGGCAAAGAGAGTCATTGTATGAGTATTCAAGATGGCTTGGAAGGGTGCAGGGGAGACAGTGTCATCTGCAACCTGTGGCTCTTGCTGGGGAGTGGTGCCCTCAGCTAGTCCCTGCAGCCGCAAAATGTTGATCCCAGGAAAGGAGAAGGCATGAGGACCGTGTGACAGCTGGCACAGTTCCCCAAACTTAGGGTAGGTCCAGCGCACCAAAAAGTGAGTTGCCCCAGGGTTGCCTTTCTGCCTCAGGAGCTGGCACAGCAATGACTCCGTAAATATACAACATGCCAACCAGCCTCAAGGGAAGAGAAGCCTGGAAAACTCATTCACCAACAAGAGAAGCACTGGGGGAAAAAGAGCTAAAACACCTCCCAAAGGAAGGAGGGAGGCAGCTGTAAAAATATTCCCAAACACAGTGGCACAATCAGGAGGGTGATGGCTTGGGAGCAGGAGTGGGAACAGCACCGCAGTGCTGGATCCTTGCTCCTGGTTCAGGGCAGTACACAAGTGTATCGTGGAAACAGCAGTACCAGCAATGAGCACAGGAGCCAGCAGTTAGGCAACTGAAAGAGTTAAGAGCTGAGGGGCTGGACAGAAAGGTCCTGCCACAATGCAGGACGATGCCTGAGATGACTCACTGAAACTCATTTCCAACCCCTGCAATTCTGAGGGGACGGAGGCCACGTCTTTTATTAAAGACTCTCTGGCAAAGACATTCAGCTAGAACTTTGAAGTAATGATATTAACAGTATCTGCTAATGCTCGGCTTTCTGCAGACCTTGTGGAAAGGAACTGCTTCAGCAACGAGTGGGAAAAACATACATTTTCAAACATAACATGAATTTTTATCCCCTGGGAGACGGGACAAAAAGAGCATCTATTTACAATAATAACGCTGCTTTGCTGAGAACAGATCATAAGGAAAATCCCATAAGGTTGGAAAATGTGCTTTAAGTTCATAAACTGTCCCATGCTCCAGTTCCAGAGCGGGCAGCCATCCAGCTGCTGTAAGCAGCTCTGTCCTCAAAGGCCAGACCCTTCCCATCTCGGACGCTCTCTATTTCTGAGCAACCTCCCCAGCTCTGTTTCAGGACTGGCTGGCTTACCTCCGTGTGTTTTCCTCCAATAACTAGGCGTAGAGTCAAGGTCCTTTTCTAACTCTGGGGCCCGGTTGCTTGAGACCCGTTCCATTAGCAGCACCTCTGCAATGGCAACAAGCAGCAGAAATGCAGAGACCTGATTTTTCATTTAAAAGGTGAGGTGTTTCCGCTGAGGAAACTCAGCCCTGGAACAAACTCTTTGCACTGAAATACGCCTCCTGAGACTGTCTATTTTTTTTTCTATACAGTTCAAGCAATGGCTTGCAGAAGTAGGGGAAGAACCCCAGGGCTTCATGTTGTCCATTCAACTGGACAACAGCACAGCTATTGACAGGGTAGGTTCTATGATCCCCATCCCAAATCGCTACTTGTGGGCACACAAACTTCAATGAGGGTTCAGGATCTGGCTACACAGATAGGTTTGTGGTTTTTTTTTTCAATTTAGTGTGCTTTTTGTTCTCTGCAAATTTGCCATTAAAATTTTCAGTAAGAGCATGAACAAAATCAAGGAGGGTATTTGTATGCAGTATTTAAGCTTGTAGAAAGATTGTTGCTTTGCTTTGTTCTGTGTATGTAACCAGAAAATCTCAAAAATCATGTACAATTCCCTTCATCTCATTGCTTTTTAGTTACTGCTGTGAATATCTTAAGCCTATTCCAGGAGTACAAGGGAGTAACATCTCTCATTAAATATATATATTTATATATATGAAATACAGCTTCAAGAAAGCAATTTTCCATGAATACCATCCATGAAAACAGGATCAAACTTGATATTGAAAGGGGAGTTTATATTTTGAAAAATATATTCAGCTACTCTGCCAGAAACCAGGCCTTACTGAAGAACACTCCAGATTAGCTGATGCAATTCATTATATCATTAATATAGAGAATTTCCCTTGCCATGCATAGAAATACTCTCTGATGGTGTACCACTTGGAGATCTGCTGGGAATTTACCTAAACCATTCAGTTTGGTTGAAGTCCAGAGGGGTGAGGTTGCTGTGGTTCTTGTTATTTTAATATTTTAGAGTGTTAAGTGCATTTTCCTCCCTCTACTCTCCCTCCGGGGAAACTGCTAAAATGTTGAAATAATTCATTCTTCCATTATTTGAAGCATATTGCCCAATTAATTTCTTTTCCTGTAAAGAGCTGCTTGTAGCAATACCTTAAGTCCCTCCCAGTGCTCCCAGGGAAGTAAGAAGCAATGGGGAGCATGAATGCAGAATGAGGTCCTGAATCTGAAGTGTTGTTTGACAGAGGAAATCTATGCCGAGACAATGGTAGAACAGGAATAACTTGTGTTGTCTCCATATGGTGCTCCCAACTGGGTTTCCCTCCCCCTGTTCTCTATTTACATATACAAACACGAGACATTAAAGAACAACTCTTGCGAGAATTTTGCAAGGAAAATGGCGTTTTGAGACTGGGCCTAACAGGGTGGAAATTCCTGAGGACACAGGGGAACCTTGTCCCTGGGTGGTAACATTCACACTATGTCATGGTGAGCTGCATGTGACAATTCATAACAAGACTGGAGAATCACCTTGTACCTTGCATCACATGAAGTCATTCCAGCTCTTGATCCCCTTTCTGCTGTTCCCTCCATCTTTCAAAATGAATCAATGCATTTCCTTTTCTGCATATTTATTTTCCACTCTGCTTTTTTTTTTTTTTTTCTTTTTCTTTTTCTCTGAAGAATAGGGCCTTCCCACCTGAAGTGTTAGAAAAGAGGAAAGACAATTTGTTTTTCCAAAGCATGCCTATGTGCAGCACGGAGCCTGGGGCTGGCCAGAACTAGGTATAGGTCCCACAGAGCCATCCCTGAGCCAGCTGGGTCCAAACCCAAACCACAGACATTGCACACATAGCGGCTGCCCCACAAGCACTTAGTGATAATTATTACTGTGTGGCTCTTCGGATTTCCTCAAGCACTGCTGAGCTGGTGAGGGCGGCAGCCGGCCAGGGCATAACAGCAGATGTTTCTGCCTTCTCACGGATGTCAGCTCTGCCTGATGGAAAATGCCATCTGAGAAGAATGAAAACCAAAGAGCAGCCAGACAGGGATTTGCAGGAAGGTAGTGGGACCACCCTGCAGTGACCACTATCTGTTGCAGAGACCGTCCAGCAGCCACTGCTTTCCTGGCAAATCCCTGCCACAACATACCATAAAAAAAAATATATCTCAGCATTGCTGTTTGTGTGTAACCTAGGAAAGGTCAAAAGAGCCCAGAAGCTGCATGAGAAAAAATAAAAGCACAAGAAAATGGGAGAAAATAGTGGAGGAGGGTGGGAAACAGATGTACATCTTTAGAGGATGGAGGGAAAAGGTATACTTAAGAGAAGACAGTCCAGAAACAATCCGTAAAACATAAAACAAGTTATTCATAGCAACTATGTTTTGGTGTTTGAGACATGATTTTGAACTTTCAGGGTTAGCAAAAGTTCTGGCCAGAGCATTTTCGATGAACTATCCCACCAAGAAAAATGCTGATTCATGGAAGTTGAAGCATTTTTTAAATACTTGGAAGGACAAATTCTTGAGGTCCAGGGCACTCTAGTTATTTCTGACAGTGCAGCAAGAAAGACTTAAATTGAAAACATAATACGTGAAGGTTCTGTTTTCATTCCACTGTAAAATGAAAACAAATTGTAAAACCTCAGAAGTTGCCGCAAAGTTGAATTATCAGCCCCCTGGCCAGTACTAGTCGGTTGCTGTTATTATCCATTTTACAGTTATTGTATCGTAACCATTATTATCCAAAGGCAGATTTCCTCCCACTTCCTCTAAATGAAATGTTTGTGCAACAGAGACAAAAATTTCCAAGGAAAATGCCTGAAATAGTGTGAGCTCAGGTGTGGTTTTATCCTCTGTCAATATAAAGAGATGCGATGGCTGCAGGGAGATGTTGGCAATCCTTGCAAGCCTTGGCAAGCATAATGACAGCACAAGGCAAGTGCTCTGGGAAAGAGAAAACAGAACTGTTTTTCGCTCACAGTGTCTTTAATCTTTCTAGTATATGCTCCCTGAAGATATTTTTTCTCTCTTCTCCTTCAATGACTTTTGTCATCACATTACTGTCTAATAAATCTACATTCTAATTAATAAGACCACATAGGTTTGATTTCCAGAAGAAGCAAGTTAGTCTAAGTGTTTTCAAAGGTTTTCAAAGCACATCGTCCTTCCTACCTTGCTCCTGTGAGTGGCACCCAGAGCGTGTGACACTGGGTCAAGGTCCTCAGTGGTGATGCCCAGTGGATGTGGGGGGAGATGCCTGTAGCCATGTTTTAGTGACACTGCTTACAGATTATGCAGGAAATACGGGACCTGATTCGGATCTTATGCCTGAATAAACTAGGAAGGACACCATCATAGTCAGTCATAACCCCAGTTATTGGGTTGTGTACAATTAGTCTGATCTCAAAATACAACCTATATTCTGAGTTCTCTTACTGTAGGGCTACTTTCAGGATCTCCCCATACAGCTGCACTTCTATTACCTCTCATGTTAACAAACCAAGCCACTGCTATTCTATAGAAATGATCTGTCCTTCCCAGGAGCTTCTCAGCAGAGGGCTCAAAATCCTGTTTCTTAGTATGAATTATATTTGACCTAAAGGAGTTCATTTTGGGTGTCTGAAGACCACTAAATTTCAGCTATCCTACCCTTTTAACATCTTCCAGCTGTGAGCTGCCAGGCAAGAGTAGAAACAGAGCCATCAGAGGCAATGAGAAGGCACTACTGACAGTGCCTAATGGATCTGCTTCTTTAGGAGAGCTGGGAACATATCCTGGAAGAGCCTGGTTTCATTTCCCAGTGGGCGTGGAGGGTGTAGGTACCTAAAATTAGATAGGCTCTGTTAGTTGTAAATATTTATGCCTATTGCTGTAATACACAGATTTTTGTCTGATGATCTTCAGTATGACGAAACTGTAGTAAACACATTTTGATATTGAATAAGGAGGAAATAATAGATTCTTAAGCAATTGTTTTTAAAGTTAGCTATGCTCACACAAACTGCTGGGTTTGTCTAGCTTTGGAAGACTCACAGAGCTGGGTCAAAGCAAATCTAAGCCAGGAAACCCCTGAAGTGAACAAATGTGTCACAAGTAATAGAAGGCCAATAAGTAGATCGATAAAATAAGTGAAAAAAGCAGATAATTTCCTTAATGCATTTCTGTACAAACTGCTAAGCTCCAAGGAAATCAGAATGAAGGGATTTTTGACACACAACAGATAATTTGTCAGGAACAAGTATAAATTTTCACCTTATTTATTTGCAGGAGACGCAAGGAAATGCTCATGTATTAATAATGGTGAAAAATTATTTTTGTCAAAGACTTACCAGAATACAAAGAAGCCATGTTTGGGGACTGTTTTTTTCCTGACTTACTTTCTTTGCTATATTAATTTACAGAAGCAGTTAGAGAAGTGTCTGTAGTTTCTGCTTTAGGGAGTTTTCTTCTAAATCATTTGCAGAGATGCATGTTGCATGATGCACAAAGACAAGTCCCAAAGCCATCTCAGGGACGCAAACCCTCTGAATTACAAGGGGTAGTAAATGAGCTTTATTGCTCTCCATGTCTTTTGATAGTACGTGCAGATGTGAAGGAAGCTGGTCAGCAGAGGAACATATATGGCATCTTGGCACACGGCAAGGCTTGGCAGCTCCATGCCTCTACACGGGACAGGGGGCAAAGAGCAACCACAAGAGGCAGGGCAGCTGCTGCTGAAAAACAGCCCAGAGGAGAGGAAGCAGGAGATAAAAGGGATAGAATGGGATGGAAAAGCAAAAAAGTTCTGCCCTTGCTTTTGTCCTGGCACTCCAGTATTGGAAAATCTCCCCTGTACCTCCTCAGACAAAGGCAACTCCACCATAAATCCCGGTAAGGGCCAGAGTTCACCAGCAACAATAGGAGAGAACACTAACAGGAACCAGAGAGTCAGGGCAGATCAGGCAAAATAAACACTGACTTGAAAATACATGCAAAGCCCAGAAAAAAAGCTGGGCCTTGGCTTTCGCTCTGTACAATTGAGTTGTTTCAGAAAAATGTGGCTGGCTGGAAGACTTTCCCCCCTTGACCGGGCACCTTGGGCTGTGACCAGACATGGAAGGATGGAAAATGTCCTCTTTCTCACCTTCAAAACTGAGGCTGAAGATTTTGAAGGCAGCTGGAGAGCCCGTTCAAATTCAATTGACGAGTTTTGAAAAATACATTGGGTTCCTTGGAAAATCCCCTGCCCCCATTTTCATTCCAAAGAAGTTCAAATCCACTCATTCAGCTTCCTTCATGCTGAAGGTTCCCAATTTCCCTGTTGCTAATGGTCTTGTTGCAGCATGGCAGAGAGCCTATTCCTCAGCACCCACCCCATTAGTTTATAAAATGGCTAATTTAGATGCTCGTTAAACTTGGCTTTGGAAAGACAAGTGCTAAACAGGAGTCTCAGTATCAGAGACTCTTAGTAACTGTAGGAGAGGATGTCAGACATAATCGTGATTTTTGTAATCACCCGTTTGTTTGGAGGGAAGACCACAAATTCCCCTAGGTCAGCAAAAGTGTATTGCAACTGGGTGATGCTCACTGACACTGGGAGTGCAAGGGATACACTCCAGATGTCTCTTCAACATCTGCTGGGATTTATAACCATCCATTGACAGATGGGAAACCTCAGTTCTGAAAAAAAGATCCATGGGCTGAGTTTACAGTAAGGTAGCCAAGACCAGAATTTCTCTCTATTTGTTTGTCATCTTGCTATTTCTAGAAATACCTCCCTCTGCCCTCTTGGAACACCAGACTGTGTATTTCCCAGACACGTAGCTGGCTTTAAAAGAAAACAGATCTTAAAGTAGGAAGACGCAAGCCTATGGAGATCAATACATCCAAAGGAACAGGGGTGGAAATAAATTCCAGAGAAAAATATTTATATGGAGGAAAGCAAATTTGCTAGAACAAACTCACTGTTGCTGCAGTTTGTCATCATCCACATACCCTCAGGTAAAGAAACGGGTTCTTGGAGGTGAGCAAACCCAGAGGACAAGGTGGACATGGCCACACAGGCTGGCAGGCTGTTCAGAAGGATACAGCCCTGAAACTACTCTCTCAAAACTATTGTTTCACCTAGTTAAAGAATTACACAGGGAATTGTAAGCTTGTGATGATGAAATGATGAGTGGGATCAAATTAACTTGCCTCCTGTGTTTTCCTGTGAACACAAGAGGACATACATTACTTCTGTCAGTTTTGTCATCTTGGCTTGACCGGAGGATCTCAGCAGTGGATCCCCGTCTGTTTTCCAGAATCTGTTCCCAAACTCGAAGTCCAAAGATCCTGCTGGTACAAAGGAATGTTGCTGTTCAGAAGGGGCAGAGATTTTGAGAAACTCCTTTGTTCTGAAATCCTCTGGATGCCAATCCAAACCAGTCCTCTCTGGTGTGGTATAAACCAGATTTAATTCTCATATCTTAGCCATTTGCTAACTGCTTTCCCAGCTGAGATGGCACCAGCTGGCCATTCTTACTTCACACTCTGGAGGGTTCAAATGTTCACTGGTGCTACGATTCTGTGAGTTCTCATCACCAAGAGCAAGAGACTTTTCTGGGCTTTTTGGTCAAAACTCAAAATGGCGTCGAGAAAGTCACACAGCTGCAGGGCAGGAGTCAAGGCCAAATCCTCGGTGTCATGGCCCAAAGCTTCCCCCACAAGCTGCCTCACTTGACATTTCATATGCACACAGATTGCTCCTGCCTTTACTTTTCACCTGGAAGGGTTCAAGTTCAAGCCCTGGTTCCTTTGCCAAAACGTTTCACAGTTGGCCATACAACGTGATCATTCCTCTCGGAATCTGTTCACACACAGGGAACAAAATCTGGTCTGCTGAAGGCAACGTGCCTGCTGTCATTCTGGAGAACATCGTCACAATGAGGATTTCATACCCTGCTCCAAGGCCTTCCCAGCTGACTCCACACTCACATGGGTGATCTCAGAGACCACTGAAGTCTGTCCTTAGGGAAACAGCAGAAGCACAGGATAAAGGATCACAGACCATGGCAAACATATGTGCTTTCTGCCACTAACACCCACTCTCTGCACCTAACTGCAAGGCTTTATTCAGCCCCCACGCAGGTGCAAGCACATGTTTGCCTCCATACACGTCAGGAAGCCTGACCCCTAGGAAAGGCCTTCCCATTAGTATGTTAATAGTCATCTTGGCTTAAGCACTAATTAAAGATAAGCACGCACTTACATGTTTTGCTGAAACAACCCCAGAATGAGCAAAGTCTGAATTACGCAATATGAAAATAATACTCTCTATTTATTAAGCATGTCTTGACAGTACATAAAATTCTGGAGCGTTCTTCTTGGCCAAATATTTCTCCCACTTCATACCATAGGTATGCTCCAATTATGCTGGGAGCAGAATGGCAATATTATGACTCACTTCATATTGTAGGCTGGAAGTACCATATTTTGTTCCAGAAAGAATAGATTGTAGGCATAAGATTTAAAAAGCAGCTTTTTGTAAACTACACTCCAGGCTTTTCTGTGGCACTAATGCAGTCCTTCTCTAGCTAAAGCCCTGGCTGTGCTTATTTTTAAATTTATAATTGTGCTGGGAATATAGCATGTCCAAATTAACTTAGGGCAGTGAGGGAGGGAGTTAAATGATTTTTGTGTGTTTCCTCCCAGAACAGCTCTCCTGGCAGTAACTGCTGCCACACACTTTTGCCATCAATTCAGTGTTGTGTCTGTGCTGAAGCACTCAGACACAGCTGAAATTGATGCCGTTCTTGTGTCTCATCAGGGCCCATTAAAGCCATCCAAAGCTTTTTGTTTGTCAGCCTACAGAGAGTGGAAATGATCATCCTCCCACCTTGGTTCTGCATGAATTACACAGAGCCTGCCCACCAAGGCTGCTGTGGGCTGAAGGTTTAGATGTAACTGTCTCCAGTGATGGGGTAGAAGCGAAAATCAAATTAATTTCCGGTATTTAACAGATTATGCAAAATATCTATGCTATTTGATATCAGCAAGTTTCATTTTTAAGTATCTATAATTCTACCCTCTCTGTAGGCTCAGACACCAGCTACTGCCTCAGGTCCCACCAGACCTAGACCTAAACCTTCAGGAGGGCACCTGGCAATTCCCCAAAACATCCACAGGGTTAGAAACAAACCCTGGGAGGCAGTACCTTGACCCACAGCCTCTCTCAGTAGGGCTGAAGAATTTTTATACCGTGTCTCAGAAATCAAAGTTGCAGGCACTGTTGCTGATACTTAATCTAGAAATGTCCTACGTACTTGCCATGTTTTCCACTTGTGACTTGCTAAGGCCACACAGCAGAGCTTTGCAAGCTACACCAGCCAGCTTTGCTCTCTAGGGTTTGCCTTTTAGGGACAGCATGAGTAAATTCCCCTTAAGCACGCAGGAATTATTTTAAATGTTGGAGGTTCCCATATCCCAGGCCCAGCTGACAACGCTTCCTTTCTGTGGTTCAGATTTGATACCTTGCATTTAGCCCCTGACCACCCTCTGCAAACCTTGACAGCAATTACTTATCAAAGGAAAGAGCTTAGGTCAGGCAGTGCTGTCAACCTCCAGCCTGCCTGCTCTTGGCTTCTATCCTGAAATCCTTCCACCCTCATCAACCAACCCAGCCCCTTGCAAACCCGAGGCTTTACTGGGATCAGCTGCACCTGACGCTGTTGGCTCAGGGACGCATTCCTCCAGGGAACTTCGAATCCCCCAAAGGACCTGTTCCAAGCAGATTTTTTTCCCCTTAAGGAACTAACAGTTGAGGATACAGCAGACTTCCTCCCTGGGATATATGTGCAGATGAAGCCTTAAAATCATTTCTTATGTAGAAATGGTTTCATGACAGAGACATTTTGCTTTTGGTGGCGGTTTCCTCCAGAAACAGCACTCCCTGTCTGACTGTGTGACCTGCATACCTCGGGGCAAGCACCATGCTCACATCATGCTGTGCACAGCCCTTGCCTGAGCATGGGAAAGGATGCTACAGAATTAAAATGACTGGGCAATGCAGCAGAAATGCATGTCCTGCACAACCAGGTTGGACTTAAATCACTCTGTTTTGAATCAGCCTGGTACGGCCTTCTGCAGGATGCTCTGGAAATGGGAAATGTCCCAGAAAATCACAAAAATAATAGAATATTTAGAAAATAAGGTCTGTGGGGAAAATCTTCGAGTAGCGCAAGTGTTGAGGTTGGGGATTGTGTGGAAAAAATGATAGGGAGCAGCAGGGTAACAAGTCCAGAGGGACAAGTGAGGAAAATAGGGAGCTCAGGGCAGAAAGAGGGAACGTTTTTTTCAAGTGCCATATATACAGAATAGCCTAAATGGCCTGCAACTGCCCAAAATGCACAATGATTTTTTGTTGTTGTTGCTGTTGTTGGTAAAATGCATGCTGTAACCTGTGGGCCAGTTATAGAGCAGAGGTAACTGCCCTGTGAAACTCACGTGGCACAGGCATCACAGAGGCACTGCTCAGAGCAAGACTGGGCAGGGAGTGAAAGCTCATTGACATGACCCAACAGCACTTCTTTACCTCCAGAATTCACCCTATCCGTTTTCATTCTGTTTATCTGGACAAATAAGAATCTGCAATAATACCACCAAAAAATAAAAGATTTACACCCTCAATGTGCTGTGATGGTTGGAGAGTGTGCAGGCACAGCAAAACACCCTTCACAGCATCCCTCCGGCCTGAATTCAGTGAAAAGAGCAAGTAGAAGGGCATGCCTTTGATATCCCATTTGCTGTTGTTATAGTCTCTGGTTTTAAGATTTAAACCTTCTAATAGTGTAATAATGAGCTTTCCATTTCTTTGCTGACGTGGCTGGTGCCTGCAGGCTATTGAGTTTAAAAGCCAAAACACACAGACATAGAAAATTTGCCTCAGGGTTGAAAAAATATATATCCTATTGAAAGGGTGGGATTTAATTAGCCTTTGTTCTCCCAAATCTCACATAAACAAGCACTCTCATATATCTCCCAGTACAAGGCAAGCAAAATCAAGAGTGCCTGTTCTAACTGGAATCTTACAAGTCCCTGGTGGGTGGTAGGAACATATGTGCAAGCTACAAGGTTTGAAATTTAGGACTTTGCTTCACAAAACGTCCACGTGGATGAGATGAGGGATTGCCACTTACTGAAAGAAATGCTGTGTACCGGGCCAGATCCTGATGGTCGTTTGGGCTCGCATTTGCCTGTCCCGGGACTGCAGTTGTGAACACAGTCTGTAAGTGCAGTGGAGCTGGCATAGGGTTGTTTTTGTCTTCAGTTGTATTATTTCCTAGTGAGTTGTTCCCAACAAATAGGCAATGATGACCTGTAGTAATTGATTAAAAACAAATAAAAAGCAAACCAAAGCAAACAACAGCAACAAACAAGTAATTTCCAAATCGTGTAGCGGATAATGCTTTATGATCCATGAAATAGCTGTAATACAAAAGAAAAAGAGAGGATTTTCTTTATAATGGCCGTAATTATCCATATCACTACATTGTAAGCCTGTAATTATACATTGAAACTCATATTCTGCTTTTGTGAAATTTCTGGTGTCATTTCCCAGCCATTGAAAGCACCCGTTAAATAAAACTAGGCGATAGTCCACGCTGCCTGCTGTACTGCCTGCCTCCTCCCCCTCCGCCTTTGTGTTTTCTTCCCTGCTTCTCTTCCTCCTCCCAATCAATTTTAAAACTATAAAATATCACTGTCTGCCTCAAACTGTGGAAACCGGGAGCAATTCCACCAAAGTCAGACCTGGAGGAGGTGGATCTCTTTGGACTGAGAGCAGCAGAGGTGTCAAAGCTAGCCGGGGATACCATCTTTGCGACCAAGGCCAATGATGGCAAAAAGCATGGGAAAATGCTGTTAATTATGGTTATGATTTAAGAGGAAACGTAACATGCATTCATATCTGCACAAGATGTAAAGTATTTAGAGACTGAATTACCTGCACACCTGGCAATACAAATGCCCCTTCCTAGGCTCCCTGTCTTTTTCCTATTTCCAATGGCTTGCTTTACACTGGCACGTAAACATGCAGTCAGGAGACTTCCTGGGACCCTGTTTATACCCTACCCCTTCTCATAGACTTGCCTAAAGTTATCTTCCAGCCTCACATCATTCTCTTTACACTCTCATTGCGTGAGCTGAGGGCTTTCTCACTGCAGCTCCAAAGGCGTGTGCATTTTTTAAAGGTTGTTTTCAAAGGAACAAGGACAAAGGATCATAATTAAATCTAAAGAGACAGGAAGGAGAGAGAGAGGAAGACAAGTAAACTATGAATCCTTTACAAAGCCCTGTTGGAACATCTTCCATCACTTCTTGTAATATTATCTGCAGATCTCTTCTGTGAAAAATAATTTTCATCTAAATACATAGGGCCAGATGGATATGGTAGCTCAGCACCACTTAAGTCACAGGATCATTCAAAAAATATTATTAAAACAGGCCCTTCCCAAGTTATCCAAGGACTGGTTTCTGATTCTGGTGTTTGTTTTAAATGATGTTATGTTTTGCTTGATAATAGAGAATCAAAAGCACAACCAAGTTTCCAGAGCAGCACTGACCATTTATCCAAAATAATGGAAAATTTTCAAAAAATGACAAGAGAGCAAAGGGAAGTCCATCACAATGCTTTTGCTGTCATAGCTCGCTCTGTTTTCCCGGGGACGGCTGATCAAGGGCTGTTCCACTGGAGGTGGAATTTCAATGAAGGACTTAACATTTTAATAAGCAGGGACTGTAAGAAAAACCTTGTGGAAGCAAGGCAGCCACACTGACCATAGTTATGAATTTGCATTCAGGCTGTGCAGGAAAAGTACAATGCAGTCTTTTTGTATTAAAGATGGAAAGCTGGGTACAACAGAGCCATTTTCCTCAGTACGTTTTATACAGTGGAGGCTTTGGCTGTTTTTCACGTTCTGCAAAGTTCGGTCTTGCTGCTCTCAGCAGACGGAGTCCCCATTGCATCCCAGATGCAGGACACGCACATCTGCGTGCAGCCTACAGAGCAGAATCCCCTTTTCTGAAGTGAAAACGAGTCTTCACTTTCTCCAGCACTTCTTACTTGTGAAGGGTTATTCCTGCAGCATTTTATTTCCTTTCCCCTACTTTCCTCAGCCATGTATAAGCTGAGTGACATCTCTTGCACCAGGGTTGATGCCAAGACGGCGCACAAACAAGCCAACGGGATTAGCAGCAACCTTCTTTGTTCATCCTTACGTGCAGCTCGTGAGCTCGCCTTCAGAGCAAGGGCAAACTCAGCCATGGTGATCTGAGAGCTCACAACAACGCCCTGCACTTGGCTGTCACTCGGTGTTGGGTCACACTAGCCATACGCTGCTGGAGAGGTGTTTTCCAGATAGCCACAGAAGGGGTGTCAGCTAATAGCAGGCTGGTACCTAACGAGTGTAAAGCTGCCATAATTTATTAACAGAACTCCCAGCGAGCACTATCTGCTTGTTTGGCTGACCTCGAAGGCTGGTTGAGACTCTGAAAAAGCTTATCGCTCCTTTTTGTATTCAAAGTGGCAGCTCTCAAACCTTCTGTGCAAAGTGTCATTGCTACCCTGAGGACCTCTGAAAGCAGAGCACAACGGCGTACAGAGGGGACACACAAATACACTAATTTCCCGTGGAAGGGTAAAAGTTAACCCTCCTTTCTAGGCTACTATTACCCTTCTGGTTGCATATGTTGTGAATTACAGGCAGTGTCAAGTTCGGACTAGAAGGAGTCTTAACAGCCCCTTCCTGCTTCCAGTCCAGCAACGGGACTTTTCCATTGACTCAGTGGGATTCAGCCCAAGAGAGACATAAGAAATGCTGCAACAGCAACGAACAGAAAGCATAACCTGAGTGATAGGCAGGCAGCTCTGGGTGTGTATGCAGAAGTCACTACTCTGGAAGAGCAGTCAGGATAACAATAGGTTTGGTAGCAAGCTGATGGAATTTCTTTCCATTTTTAAGCTTACACAGCAAGAAAAAAGAAAAAGACAATCTATTTAGACTCTGAATGTGCTTAACAGATTGCCCCACTGTTTGCTGACATTTAGGATTTTCAAGTCTCATGTTGAAGCATGACCTTGGAAGGCCTGGAAGGGAAGGGATCTTTCAGGAACAGACGTCTCTTGAGAGCACAGCTCCTACATGTGGCACTTGTGGAAGAACCAACAGTCTCTCTAGCAGGACAAACTTTTGCAGCTTTTTCTAGCAGCATTGTTATTTAAGACAGCTGTAGTCTGTTCTCAATGAAAAATCTTGGAGATACTGTCACAAACCTTATAGGAACTGTATTCACTAAGTTCTCACTACTGCCAAGAAAAAAAATTAGGTGCACACACGCCACTGGTCCCAGCCTCTGAAATTAAGCGTTCAACTGGTATTTTAATGTCTGTGTTGCCGTTAAAAAAAAAATAGTGCAATTCAAGATTTAGTTAAAAATACATATGTATTTTAGATGACTTATTCAATTTTGGATTCTCCAAGATTTGCTGCACATAAAACGCAGTGAGGCCTATGCAAATCCCACAGATTTCTATGTGTTTTCATGCTTATTCTTGATCTGTCTGGTGTCCGGCTGGTTGAAGATGGGGTTTTACATGAATAGTTGGGGGCAAAATTTGGACTCCAAAGATAGGTTACAAGATAGAATATAGTGTGAGTGGTTGGAAAAAAGTGGGAAAAAAAAAATAACCAATACTTTTTAAATAGTAAAGCAAATACAGCGTTTCAAAGGAGCCTAAGTCACTTATGAATTACAGTTCCTGGAGAGAATTGATGGACATGTAGACTAAAATCATTTAGCTGCCTTTCAAAACCCCACACTAAGACCCTATCCAGCAAAACACTTGAGACAAATAGCTGACTTACAATCCTGAGTGTGCTCTGCCTGCACTCAGGCTCTGCAGGAACAAAAGCATCTGCCCACACACATCCACCCACAAGATTAAGGCCAAAGTGCTTATCAGTGGAACCTTACCAGAATTTTTTTTAGATCTGTTTGCATTAATGTCAACACTGGCTTCTAAGCATTTCCATGATTTGATAGTAAGTGGCATTTGAAGGGACAGAAGATCTTTTTGCAGGCCACACAGCCAGGCGTGCATCCACAAAGGCGGCACCGTAACCACGTGAGAGCAGAGATGCAAGCACTGCATCCATTTTGACAAATGCTCTCTCTTCTTAGTCTTGTGCAAGGAAAGAGCATGCCTGTCAGATATGTTTCGTCGTCTTTTAGCTCTCCTGTCAGCACAAGTGTCAGCTGTTTGCAAGTCCCTGTGTGTAACTAACCTTCCCGTGAGCAGTTTTGAAGTTTATGCGTGCAGAAGCAGTTTGCAGATGAACTCGGTTCAGACAGCAGCTGCAGCCTGTGTCACAGGAGGAGGACATTGTACATCTTCCATCCAGGACCAAAGGATGCTCTGCTTCCTTCTGTGGCCTAGATCAAAGAAACTGTGCTAGCAGCAACACACAACACGATCGCTTTAGACCAGGCTTTAGTGTTTTTTTTTTTTCCTATAATTTTGATGCAGTATTTCCTCTTGTCTAGCTAAAATGTCTATCAATGTTTCCTTTGCTTTTTCTCTAAAGAGTAAGGGAGCTAGTTTCACCTTTCAAATACAACATCTTCTTCTGCACACTTTAGTTTCAAAGGAAATTTCTTCTGAAATTATCTTTCCATTAAAAGCACCTGTTATACAAATCCAGCGTCAAATGCAGGGAAAGATTTTTTCAGCCTTCATCAGCAAAGCAAGTTTTGGCACTCTGGGCACCTCCTCGGCAGGAGGGATGTCAGAAGGCACATTGCCAGGGGTGGGCAGCGTGAGACCGAGCTGTAAGCACATCACCCACCTCCCTGGTGCACACGAGGAAGCCGGGCAATTGTTCAGCGCACTTTGACCGCGAGCTGCATGACAAACAGCAAATCTGACTCATTGTGGATGTGCCTCTGTTACGGAGCACGTCTAATGAGCTGATATTTTATGGGGATTTCCTAAACTCTGTAATATGAGTCCCACAAATCCCCCGGGCTGGAAGTCAGCCTGCTGTTCCCTAAATGTGCAGCACGCAGACAGGTGCGGCACGGTGGACTTGGGCAGGGCTGGTGCTTGCAGAGCACACGGCAGGCAGGATGGAGCACAAAGGGATGTGGTGTGCGAGCAGAGCCCGTTTCTCACCCCAGCCCCATGGCCAGGCTGACTCAGACGAGGATGGGGAGCAGCGTGGGTCAGGGCGGAACGAACCGCACAAGCAAGATTAATGCTGATGAAATGCCCGTGGGGAATTTGACAGGGGAAAATGAGACAGCAGCAACTGAAGAGAAACCTCCCCAGCAGGGATTTATCGGGGTTTTTCCTGGTAATGTTTTGAACTGGGAATAAACCCAGTGGAAGTGTCCCCTCCCCTCCTCTGTGTCCGCATCATGAGAGCAGTCCCTATAAGCAAGGACCCCGGAGCAGTGGTGGGATTGAGGTCAGCCTCTTTCACTGGCTAGCAGAAAGATGACCTTTCAGTCACGATGCAGCAAAATTCCTGGAAGAAAAAATGCCACCGACTCAGAGAAACAATCAGCCTCTGGCCCTGGGCTGCCTCTCGCACAGACACATCACAGCTCCTCTCCGAGCAGCTGCTTTGGATTCCCTGCAAGCACCAGCTACAGTCAGAGGCCAGCAGCACAGTTCAGCTATTAAATGATGCTTTTGAATCTCCATTGACCTGCAGAGCCATGGATCTTTTAATAACTAGATTAGAAACACCTTATCTTTTTACATTAGTCAGGGGAAAAGACATCGCAGTAGAAGTTTACCAGAAATTGTGTGTGTGGAAACCAGCACGAGAATACCTTACCAGCCTGCCCAGACACAGAGACCAGCAGCGGGTTCCTGCTCTCCAGGATGACCTGTGGCAGGATTTTGGGGACAGCAGGAGGTGTAGCAATGTCTCCATATCTATTGCTAGGTGTCATTCCATCCTTCCTAGAGATAACAGGCAGCACTGCCTTGCAGATGTCTCACTGCGTGAGGACTAGGCACAGGATTAAAAACAGATAGCAACGACAGAAGTATGGCAAGTTAAGAGGGAAACAGTTCAAGAATACGTGCCAAGCGTCAGTGTTAGCCATATGAGCCTCAGCAGCGAAGCGTGCCAGTTTGCATCAGACCAGACTCATCACTGCCCAGGCAGTCAAATTGCCAAAAATAGCTGTGTGCATCACAGCTAGCGAGACAGCTCTGTCCATGCCACTCCGTGCCAGGCTGCTGTGTCACATACCTCTGCTATGTACCTGCTGCCTCCATTCATTTTGGGCAGAGGGATTTCCATCACTGCTTACGATCCGTGCTCCATCTGATGGTTTTAAAACAAAGCCACGCAGAGCAGCTATGCCAGTTGGTAGGGGGAAATTCTGCCATGTGAATAGGCTGCAATCTCACCCGTGTCCTGAGCTCTCCATCCCCCTCCAAATTCCAGTTCTGATTGACAATGGATCATGAATCTTTACATATTGTGACAATCACTTAACCAATGACCTTACACGGTCAACTCTAGCTCCAACCTATTTAAGTCAACTCCAAGAATGAAACAACCCAGGAAGCCACTCCCAGACTTGTGTCTCTGAATGCTCAGTCTCCAAGAGGACCAGGAAGCACTTAGATCTTGCTATTTTTATGTTACACTGAAAGAGCTGCCCATTTGTTCTAGCATCCCTGCAAGAACTTTAGCAAAATGAAATTCAACCCTCTCCCTCCAATACAAAGGTATGTTTTTCAAGCCAGAGAAGCCCTGCGCTCCATGAGTACTCTCAGAGTTATTTAATAATGCAGGTATAGCTTCCAGATATTGCAGCTTACTTTTGGCTATGATGATAAATGCTTTGAAAACAACAACAGACAAAGTGGCTGTATGCCAGAGGGGAAAGAAATGAACAGCAAATTTGGTTTGTACAGTGGGAGAGGACAGTAATTGCAGTGCATCTATTGCAGTAAAGATTTAGTACATGCAAGGCATCAAACTGCTAGAAACAGAAGCTGTACAAATATGGGGGGGAGAAAAGGGGGAGACGGGAAGGAGCTTAGGGCTGAAACCACAGTTGTTCAAACAAACTGGATAATTGTGGCCCCATTTCCACACACATGTCCAGGTGCAGACTGATCTCAGCCAGCATCTGTGGAAAATGTCACTTGGCCCAGGAGCAAGCAACACGAAAGCAAATGCTGCACACACACATAGAGCTTGTTGTTGGCAAGCTGCACTAGGAAAGTGTCCTCTGCGGTCTGTGCTGCATGGTGGCCCTCTGGACAAGGATATGTAAACTGTTTCTTGTCCCACAGCACGTAATGTTTGTCACAGCACTGGGTCAGCACGGGTACAGCAGAGCTTGTCTACCCTGCAGCCACCAGGCCACCCCAGTGACAGGTACCACTGCTGGTGCCAGAGGTCTGCAAGCATTTCCCTGAGCAGCACTTGCACAGATTCTGTTTTAATCAAAATATTCAAGAACAGGATGGGATTTTGCTTGTTTTTGCATTGCTGGTGTTGGCATTTAGGAAAACCTTTGTCTTGAGACTTACGCAGTTTCTTCACCGGGCGATGGGGATGCACAGAGTGGATGGGCTGTGATGCTGAGCCTGGAAGAGGTGCAGCACCATCGCTGCCTTCCTGCTGCCCCACGCCATGTGGTTGAGATTGCACAGCCCCGTCCTTGCAGCAACTCCCTGCCTGGTTACATAAAGCCTTCGGCCAAAGTGTAGGCACTATTTCATGCACCGGTTTTGTTCCGTTTTCACTTCGATTGGAGATCTGGATAACCCTGAGATCAGTGAAAAAGACAGACAAAGTGCACTTAGTGAAAGCAGCTGAGTTTATTCTACCTTCTGTGTTTCGTAGGGTGGAAGTCTATCTGGCTTACCCAGCCTCCCTCTGACAGACATCAGGTTGAAACAAGAATAAAAAAATATAGAATGAAAGAAAAAAGGTGTTTTGCTCAAAGCACTAAAAATACCATCAATTAAAACAAAAAATATGCTTTTTAAATTTTCTCTCCACAATGTCTTCAGGTTCTAGGTCAAAGCTCTGCGGTCTACACTTACTTCCCCTTTCCTTCCACTTCGTTCTGCCGCAAGCCATAACGAGCACACAATGTGGTCACTAATTGCAGAGCAGAGTGCCCCACTGCTTCAGAGTGCCAGCAGACAGGCAGACAGACAGACTTACACATCCCAGACAGACAGGGTGCTTCCTTCACCCCATGCAGGCAGTATCATAGAGGGTTTAAAACCAGCATCAGCCCCCCCCCCCCTTGCACTTCCCTCCCAATGTAACTCAGTGGCTGTGTACCTTGCATATGTGGGGTTGCAAGCAGCCACAGGGATATCCTTCATAATGCCAGTCTGTGGCAGCAGCTTCAGAAATCAAGCCCAGGGTTGGTATAGGAGAGCCCTGGCATTGCTGTAGCCCATACAGCTTTGAGCTCCTTCCCTTGTAGCACTCCTAAAGCATTGCTCAGCTCCACAGCCACAGCACAAAGTGGCTGAACCCACCCAAAAGCCTCACGTCCTGCTTTTACCTGCCTTTTCTTACCTGCTTTTATCACGGGGACATTCGGGGGCAGCTGACTGGCTGGGATAACTCAGTGCTCACCCGCTGGCATAAGGAAACAACCCTGCGTGTTTTATTTAACCTGACAGCTTGATTCTTTGTGGATGCACTTTCAGAATGAATTTCTGGAAGTTCATCAGCCACGTTGCTGTGACAGGGCAGGAACCAGGAGAAAAGGTTATCTGATGGTCCAGCCGAGAGGGTTGGGTGTGGGATGTTACAGCCCTGGATGGAGGCTCAGGAGACAGCCGCTGTGCACCCACAGCAGCCACGGGCTGCCCGCTGTGGCCCTGAGGAGCTGCATCACCCCTGGGCACCTTGCTTCCCTTCCTGTGAAACAGGAAATTTTCCTTCTCCACCTTCATTGTTAGCGTGTTTGCTCTGCAGAGCCAGGCTGGTCTCTGCCCGTGTTTGCACAGGCCTGATACAATGGAGTCATGATCCAAGGTGTTGCCGTCATAAAAATAGAAACAGAGAACAATGTCTTCCTTAAAAACAAGGCTTTTAAATCTATTCACCGTGCTAGCCAGCGACTCAAATCAAAGGCACAAATTGTATCATGCTTGGTAATAATTTGCAGAAAGTAGCTATGGATTTTCTACCTGGATTAATTTCCCCTTTATTTGTAACACATTGCAATGTGATTTTTCTTCAAAGTCCCTTTTTTTTTTTTGTGAAGTCAGATCTGATCCCCATTAGTGTCGCTTTCATGTAACTGAAGAAGTGTGTCGACATTTTCCAATACAGATTAAAGCCCCAGAAAACAAGGCAGGGGGTGGTGGGGTGGTGTGAACTGCTTGGCTCTCAGGAGAGCAGTGTGAAATAGAAAAAAAACTGCCAGGCATTATGCTGAAAACTATCTTTCAGAATGCCTGTTTTAAGAGCTCTCTATTTCAGTCAATTATTGAGAAAATACAGCCTTAAATAATGGTGGATGGAAAATAAATAATATTTCTGCCAGATGAAAGAATAATTTGCAGAGAAGCCAATTTCATATTGGCTAATATTTTGATTTTTTTTTTTAATTGAGGTATATGCTGCTATGCCGTGTTTTGCTGACGAGGTTCTTTTCTTGTGTAAGGGAACAAAGGGGATGTTATAAAAATAATCATTTCATCATAAATTTCTGCTCTTCTGAGACTAAAGTGACCATTGCTTCTTAAAATAAAGTCTTTTAAGAGCAATTTACATAAAAATATACACTGCTTGTTTCAAAATTCATTCAGTTATTTTTCCAAGCAGGAGACATTATGATTGATGTTCCTCCCAGCTAGAAGTCATTCCTCTGAGCTCAGCAGAGCTGCCTCTGCTGTTCATGAGGTAGAAGAAAAGGTGAATGAAGCCTAATAATTTTTTTTCAAGAGTAAATACAGTCTAAGTGGAGTCACAGCCAACAGGGAGTGCAAGATATTCCTGGAAACTTAGTCGAATTGCAACGTATGACCTGATTCAAAAATAGCATTCAGGCGTGGAATGATTAACGGAAAGGTTAGGTGCATTAATTCTAACCTAAGAGTTAGCAGTTTAAAGAGCAGAAACCCAGTACAAATTCCTCTCTTGAAAGGGCCACACATTTCAGAATTAATTTTCAGTGTAAAACAGGATGAGAGGTTAAAAATTATAAAACGTGCTAAGAGCAAACCTTCTGCAAATAAATAAGTAAGCAAGAGGATCTGCTGGAAAAGCTGAGCTCTTTCATTTCAAGACTTTTAAATCAAAGGGGTGCTCACACCAATTTGCATCAGCCTTATTTTTAATGGGTTTGCAACAACCTGCAAAATTTTGACTCAATATTTCTAGCTGAAAAATCCTGTCCAGCCCTATGCAGGAATTTAGATTTTTTTTTTTTTTTCTGTTCAAAGAACAAAATCCTCAGGCCCTTCAGATCCCCTTCTGCACATCCAGTGCTGGGCTGCAGCCACTACACAGCTGGGTCCTGCAAGACCCAGCCTGCACTGAAAAGGCCACCAAACATCCCACAGACATGCGAGGGTGGGAAGTACCCTTCTGAGGTTATGGGGGCTGGATCTCATTCTGTTCCACGTTCTGCTTCATATGAGTGCAATCACACTCGAATAAAGGCTAAGGACCTCATAGGCTCAGGTTTGCACTCACCTTCTCTCATGTATGCACACACAAACACGCAGAGGGTTAAGACCAGGCATTTCATCCATCTGCATCTGTTGTTTTTCCAACATGACAATCAGTTCATTGTCCGCAGCGGCTGCCACACTGAGAAGAAAGTGGAAGACATCTCAGCAGGATATAGAGAAAGCATTACCAATGTTTAAAACCTCCATGCTAGCCAAGGGAGAGCAGGAAAAAAAAAAAAAAAAAAAAAAAAAACAGAAAAAAAAAAACTTCTAACTTCAGGTTTTCCTATCATAAAGTTTAAATATTTCCAAGATTTCTGCTTATGGTGTTTAACATTTCTGCTTCCTCAGTCATGTGTGTTTAGAACTTCTGGACAAATGTTTGGCTGATCTTAGCAAGCTGCAGGCAAACAGCAGCTGAAGTTTGGTACCTGAAGCTAAGCACAATTTTTGTTTCCCAACCTTGTTGCTGGGAATACAAAGCAGCAATTTTGTCATGGCCCTCCAAAGTCCCAGAATTAGGTACTTGATTTTCAAGCACCAGAGATGCTGTTTTTAATTATGCTGCCATAACCTGGATTGATGCCTGAGGCACCTCTTTGCTCGCTGAGCAGAACAGGTCTGATGGTGGGGGACTTGCTCAAACGCACGTGGCGATGCCTTGGGGACATCCATGTGGCTCTGTGCCCAAATTCAGCATCCGAACACACCTCAGCCCATCACAACCCACATCTTTGCATCAGGTACTGCAGCCAGCTCAAGGCAGATCTGCTCAGCTTCCCTGGCACCTGCATGTAAGCAACAGGAGACCCAGGCTCTCTGCACAGACACCAGCCAAGCTGGTGATTGCTTCCCGGTTTGTATTCCTGCACGTCAGTTATATTTCCCCTGATATCAGGCTGTTCTGGGAAATACAGCTCCATGCACTTCATTCCTTGGCTGTTCTACCACAATTACTAATGCTGATTAATTTGGGGTGGCCCTGAGAACCAGCTTGGCCAGCACACACCAAGATGCTCCTTGGCCATTCTTAACCAGGAACTCTTCAGCACTCCTAGAAATGAAAGATCCCCAACTTGTCAGCCTCAGTCCTCAAAGAATGCAACCCACTGGTGAGGATTAAAATGCCTTTGCTGAAGTCCCTCTTAGCAAGCACCTGGGATCTCTGGATTTTGTGCCCTTCCATCAGCATTAGCTCAGCTCCTGCTGCCATCTAGCAGAGACAATGGCAGATCGTCACTGTTTTTAGGGAGACAGCAGTGTCTAACAGATGATGCTATTAGCGAGCTTTGTCTCTCCAGACTGCTTTTCTCTCCCTCTCAGGCACAATAAATAAATAAATCTGGCTCTGACCCTCGAGCAGTGCAAGGAGAGAAGAAGTAGAGAGCTGCCTTGATTCCACCAACCGTGCAGACAGTCTCTGGAATTATTTTGTGAAACAACCTGTGAATTGCCTGCGCACATTTCAGTGAGCTTTGTCTCATTTTGCCACTAATCTTCCATTTATTCCAATGCGATTTATCAAGTCTCATGTTCCCTTGATAACCAGATACTTGTCATAACTTTGGAGATAGTCTTTTCCCCAGCACTCAATTGCAGTTAGAGAAATGACTTTTGCCATGCACGGACAGGAGAGAGGAACTCAGCAAACACTCAAACACTCCCTTTGTTCCCACCTTCTCTCTCTGGAGAAAAATTCACACTCCTTGCTCTACTTACCATGCTCTCAGCATCACTGTTAAGAGACTCCAAATACATCCGTTGCAGAATTAGGTTTCAATAAAGAGCTGATTTAAAGAGCCTTGACTGACTTCATCTGTGTTAAAATAAATGAAAATGCCATGGCATCTGGTCTTCTGCAAGACAGGTCAGCACAGACAGCTAGAATACTAATAAGATTGTTCCAATTATCAGTAACTCTTAATTATCTCAGAGCTCTACTACAATAGCCTCTGCTATTGACTTGAGCCATAACCCCAGCTCCAGCAAAACATGTATTCCTAGACACAGTGCTATGGTAATGGAAACTTTAAAAATATTTCATAGAGCTAAAAATACAGATATAGATAATAATCTACATTCTGCCTTTCATTTTTTGGATAGGCTCACACTGCAGTCACAGCCAAAGTTTTGTTCTTTTACTCGTCTCAATGCCACAAAAACCGCATGATATCATGAAGGGCACTTCCCCTCCATCAGGGTTACGACGACATCTAGTATTCTTCATTGTTTAGGAGTGATCATAGTATTTTTAATAATATGTTCAGGTTCTTTCTATTTATACTACTTAATGCTACATTGTTCCTCTGTCTAACATTTGCTTGGATTTAGAGCTATTACTTTCAGTAAAGAGTAAAAAGACCCTTAACTACAGTATCACCGAAGTGCACACAACAAAGTCTGCTTGCCTGCAAATTTAGTGCATTAAGTAATAACTTAAGCACTTATTACTAGTTCACAACTCAGGAGCAGAACTGCCTTCCATGTGGACAGCTGATGATGCACAGGGAGCTGAACTACTCAGGAAGCACCTATCAGTCTGCTGCAGTGCAGAGCCCTATATTTAGACAGAATGAAACCTAACAAAACACTCTCAGACACGATGTCAGTTGTTCCTCAGTTCCCAAAGCACTACAATCATGGTAGTCGTTTCCATCTAACACAGCTTTGCACAACACTGAGGTCCCAACAGCTCCCTCAGGACTGTATTACTGGAGGAACTGGGCACAGCTTTTCTTGCAGAGACTCCAAAGCCCCTTGGATTCTGCTATTGGCAAAGATGAATTTGTTCAAAGATTGATTAGCAGAGCAATAACTTACTGAGAAGCAGGGGAAATCCTCCAGTGCTGATTTTACAAACAATGAGGTCAATGATTCCAATAAATCAACTTCATTCATGCTGTCTATAAATAAGTAATGTCCCAGACTGGGAAGAAGCTGGCTCATGTTTTAGTGTTGTGCTTGTTCTGAAAGCGTCGGGAACTTCCATTTTCTTTCAACCATTTCTGGACCAGAAACACTCTGCTTGATCTTCCTAATCCACTTCCACTGCTTTTGTGTTCTTTGTCATGTAGGTTGGCTAACGCTGAAATCTATCTTCTCAATGCACTTTGGAAGATTTGCAGCACCTCATATCAGCTGTTTGAATTCATTCTATGATTCTATGATTCTTAATAAAAGTGATTGGTGGACCGGTACCTCTCTTCTGTTAGCTGCCTCTGCACAGCAAATACACAGCTGTGGAGAGCTGTGTGCACATTATTAATCTATGGCCTCTTTCTTCGCAAAATGATAAAACAAAAACAACAAAATGAAGTAAATCATAAATCTTTTCGTGGGATGGCTCTGTATGGATGAATCCATTCCTGTTGCAGAATGGGACAATAGAGCTGTTACTCGGTGCTGGACTGCTTTCCCAGTGCAGCTGCAATGGAGGTCAGGGTTGGGCATTTTCCCACTAATTCTACTGGAGTCCTAAAACTGATGCAGACGGCATTCGAGGAGAGGGGATGCTTGTTGCACATGTCCTTCTGCCTGTCTTTGCTCAACCCTAAGCACAGGGGAGATGAGACAAATTAGAGCCCAAGGGGAAGAGCAATCCCTAGAGGCAGTTTAGAGTGCCTGGAAAGGGAACTTTGAAAAATGTTTAGATATTGCATCTCAGATGCTTCCAGAAGAACCTGAAACATCCTGCTGACAAAGCTTGTCTCTGCATAGTGAAACCCAGACTTTCAAAAATCTGTAACACTGACTTCCATACCACTAGAACTTTGAAGGACTCCACATGGCTATTTGCCTCCCACCTTGTGAAGCTTCAGAGGGCATTTGAGTCATAGTCTCCAGGTTTTCCATGCAATTGCAGACTTAAAAATACTAAATAGTAATAAAAATACTAAATACTGAAAAGCCAGGAATGACTTGACTTTGGCCTTAAGAAAAGAAAAAAGAAAAAAAAACTACTGCAAGACTCATTAAATAATGAGAAAATGAGAACAATCAACCAATGCAAGCTTTATGTCAGCAGTTGAGGAATGACAGGTAGAAATGGGAAAGTCATGTTACTGCTGGCTAGATTGTTAGTAAAACTATTGCTAGACCACACTGTCTCATCCTAGTGACTGCTTGAAAAAAAAGTATTTGGAATAGAGCTACAGGAATGATCTAAGAACAAGAAAATATGCCTTGTAGGAAGACACTAGATAAGCTATTTAGAGCAGAAAAAATGATTCTATGAATCCTATCTGGCTTTAAAATCACTAAATGTCTATGGCCTACAGACAAAGCGAATTCTTCATCACCTCATTAGACCAAGAGCTCCACTGAGTAAAATCAGCTGAATCCTGGCCCTGGAGGCCTCTCTGTGCTCCCACCTCGGGGAGCAGACTGGAAATGTTTTTCAGATATTGTAAATATCAGATGGGCACACATATTTGCTCAGCAGAACATAGATCTCATCCATTGACGAGGTGACAGCAAATGGTGAGGTTTACTCAGAGCCCTTCTTTTGAAAAATGCTGGCTAGCAAAGGCCTGTACAAGCCGGTAGTAGATGATTACAGGAGTAATTAAAGAAAGGCATTTAGTACAATTTACATCTAAAGTACAGTATTTAGGCCAATTACAGGGCAAAACAACATGCTTTTGGCTTTCCTTTCAGAAAGAATATACTCAAGTTGCAGAATAAGTTTGAGTAGAAATCAGTTTTCCCGTAATCAGATCTTGTTTGTCACAAAGGAGGAAATTAGGGAACATGCCATGAGCAACGTGTGACTTGATTTCCCGGAGACAATGCACACATGTGGGAGCAGAGAATGACCCAGGCTTGAGTCATGGGGCACTTGCAGGCCCAGGGTGAGCCAGGGGTCTTGTAACACTGCTTCTCATCTGCCCTGAGTGTGTTCATAGAATCACAGAAGGGTTTGGGTTGGAAGAGACCTAAAAGATCACATAGTTCTAACCCACCTGCCATGGGCAGGGACACCTCCCACTAGACCACATTGCTCAAAGCCCCATCCAGTCTGACCTTGAACACTTCCAAGGATGGGGCATCCACAGCTTCTCTGGGCAGCCTGTGCCACAGCCTCACCACCCTCACAGTAAAGAATTTCTTACTAATATCTGATCTAATCTACTATTTTTTATTTTAAAAGCATTACTCCTTGATTCATGAATGCACTTGACACACTACCCACAATGACTTCGTATTCTTGTTGAATATCTAAAATGCTATTTTTTAAAGCCTGGAACATGTAGCCCCAGTGGCTACTTAGCTGTGGGAAACAAAGGGAATTAGAGACCTAAACGTCTTTGAGGCATGTTTGGGTTTCGAACCCTAAGTGGAGCATAAAAGATCCTCACATTTCAGCCATAAAGACCCCAATTTAGGGATTATGAATTAAAATAAGAAGACAACTTACAAAGAAGTTTGGTTTACAGTAGCATTCTGAAACTGGGCACAAGCTGAAGTTGACAGTATTGTTTCCTCTTGAGCAAGGCCTCCATGAACAAGGGCCTTTGGAAGTGAAAGGAAATCTGTAAGGCATACATTGTGAAGACATCTCTATCCAGAAATGAAAATTTTGGTCAAGAGTTTACCCATCCCTTAAAACAGTAAGAACTCAAAACTTCCATCTAAATTCTACTGCAGCTGACAAAAACCTGCACTTCTGCTCTTCCATCTTATTGATTTTTACCCTCTTCCCCAGCTGGAAAAAAACACTGGGGCTTTCAGCAGGTCAACCTGAATTGTAGTTGTTATACTGATGTCCATTAGTCTATGTAAAGTAACATGCATCTGGTACGTATGATCACAGTAAACAGAAAAATACACAAATTTAAATGTCAAAGCTTGAAAGCAAGGGCATAAGGTGGCTCCTATGACCATTCAAGGCTTGACAGAATAATTTGCCCCAAAAAATGAGAAAGTCTTTCCATCCAGGCAGGTACTGCTGTCTCTGCTTGCTGTCAGGCTCCTGGCATCTGTCTCCAAAGCAGCTGGACCTTAATTTGTTGGCAGTAAGGCACTAGAATAAATAGATGACTTCTCCCATGTGCTATCACATTAGACATTGCCTAAACTATGGCATATATGCTGACTACTGGTTTCACAACCCTTCGATTCTGCAAGCATTTCAAAGGCATGGAAAAATTCCTCGTGATGTGCATGTCCACTTCCCTGTACCTATACAAAGGGCATCTGAACTACTGTATCCTAGTTTGGTGTCATACCAGAGACTTACTTGTTGCTTCATGCCATTAATCAAGCAGAAGAGATTCTGGAAGGGTTGCAGACCATTTACATCAGCGCAGACCATGAGCATTGCTGAAGGGTTCTTCCAAAGGCATGATTCAGTCCCACAAAGTAGCAAGAGCTTTGCTGCAAGGAAATGAAACACAACAGGGAAAGAGCTTGGTAAAGACTGACCATTGACAGGTGAATCTGGAGAAACACAGGCCACAAGAACATTGAAAAAGAGGGTCAGATTATCCCCAAACAGATCATTTACTTAAAAACAGAGCTTCCAAGCTCAGACCAGTTCGGTGTCCACACACCAGACCCAGCCCAGCAACTCCATCTAGCACTACCTTTCTGCTGTGGCCTCCAAGCAGGACAGCCTGTTTAGGCCCATTAGCAAAACAAACAAACCAAAACAAAAACAAACAAACAAACAAAAAAACAAAACAGGTACAGACCTGCAACAAAGCCCTGGAGGTGACCCAAAATTGCCACTCAAACTCTAGCAAGCAATACCTAGCCAAGTTATGATTCAACAAACATTTTTAAAGCATTGTTTTGCCCATCCTGCACTTGGTTAAAACCACCAAGTGAAAGGAGGAAAATGTCTGCACTGTTGTGTAGTCTGACGCCACACAAACTGGAGCTAAAGCAGAACCAGGGCTGCAGAAGTATTTGGCCATGTTTTATTGCTGACCCCGCTGTACTTGCTGTTAAAGGCCATGCCATTTAAGTGCAATACAACCAAAATGCTGTAAGATTGTCTTCCAGGTTTGTAATCCTAATAATACACACTCTGATTCACCAATCTGTTTAAATCAGAACAGCCGGTAAATGGCGAGAAGAGTTCATATTTATCGGGTTACTCCAAGACTACTCATAAAACTTAGATCACAAGCCTGTAAATGAGCCCATGTTACCCCCATGACCGCAAAAGAATTCACTGTTGGCTTCCTATAGGCCTGGCCACTGGAGAACAGGAAACGATAGTGACAGGGTAAGTAAGAGTAAACCAAGATAAAGCCAAAAGCAAGACCTACGGATCTAGCAGAAAAATCTCAGCTAATAAATATGACCTACCGAGTGGACATGCTGAATGGTCTTCTGCCTGACAAAGACAGACAGATAAACTTTTAGTATAAAAATACCATGATGCTTTCACAGGCAAAACCCATTTATTTTGGCATTTGTTTTGCTGTGGTAGAAATTTCAGCACTAATACATTAATCTAGACAACACTGTTGCAAGAGCCAGAAATTACTTGAATTGTCAGTGTGGACCATTTGGTCCCCTCTGCATTTGGAGCCAGGGATCCAAATACAGTAGTTTGCTGTTGCTGAAGTTATGATAGCAAAACTGTTCTGCTGGGGTCGTAGCTGTGAACTTAGAGAGGTGATGTGCATAGGTGGGATATCCTCCAGTGATGAGATAGATTAGAACAAGGAACAAGAAAAAAATACAAAGATAAATGGGGAAAAAAAGAAAAAGAAATGTGTGGTGCCATCTAGAAATTCACAGCAGGATGCTCTAAGGAGAATTAAAAGTGATGTGCAAGCTGGGTAGACCTGTGGTGTATTTTTCTGAAATTTCTTAGCCTTTGTGTAGGTGAAGAGTAGTGGTAGGACACCACTGACCTCTTAATTCCACCTCAGCCATTCCAGAATACCACCAAGAGCCAAACTGAGGTGTGCAAACTATCAGCAACTGTTCAGTGTGACTCCACAGACCCACTGTGAAATATTCACCATGATTTCATGGACCACAGAGCACAGAAAATAACCTAGGAACCGTTGCAGCACATCCTTATGGATATGCCACGTATCAGAGATGTCCTGGACTGCTATCCAAAGGGTTAGTCTCCAAGCCATACCAACTCCCGCAGCAAGGGAGCAATTTGCATCTGCACTGGGGCTTTTTGCCAACGTAGCTCTGTTGGTCAGAAGGCACCAAGAGATGGGCCAGCAAAACTTCACATCAGCCTGAGTGAATTTCAGTGTAACTTCTCAGTGTTTAAAACACTGAAGATCTGAGTTGATCTTCTGCAAGCAGAACCCAGCTCACTCTGCCTACGTTCAGGGTTAGCCAGCATCAGAAACAAAGCTGGTAAGGTTAGGCCACCTGCACCTCCACACAGCTGCCACATGAACGTGGAGGTGGGCTTTGGAACATGGAGGTGCTTTGGAGGTGGTCTGCAGACTCCATACAAATTCAACCAAGGACTGACAGTGCGACTGACGCTCACTTGCAGTCCTAAACACCACCAAAAATTACAACCCTGGGCTCTTCCACCCATGGCATGGACCTCATGCCCTCATGTATTTGTGGTAGCTCCATGGTCAACACCTAGCCCAGTTTCAAGTTCCCAATAGGAGTTGCACTGCATACAAGCAACCTCCCAAAGCAAGGAGCTGAAGGAGAATACTTGGACCCTTTTCTATCTTCTCTTTCTCCTCTTTCCAATTACAAGGCAGACCCCATAGTGGCCTGTTGTGCTCTCCTCAGCAAGTCTGGTCCTTGCTGAGCCTTTGTACATTCAGGATGTCAGTTTTGCTCTGTATATGTGCTTGCAAAATTACCGCATCGCTTTGCAAGCAAGTAAAGCTGCTGAATAATCGGTCTGTCCGACACACACTGACAGAGACTTCAAGTCTAGGAGATTTCAAGCAGGACTTTGTTTGCCAGTCTAGGAGCTATTACATTCTAAAAACTGGTAGGTGCTTTTCTCTTACAAAGCTCTCACCACTTAAAAAAATAATAATAATTAAAAAAAAAAATCTGACATTTTCAAACCTCCTCTTCGGCAAAAGTAACTATAAACCTTTCCCAGCCCTCATTAAGTTGTGATCAGACAATGGTGCCAGTCTTGGCCTCCCCTAAGTCGTAACTCTATGTTCCTCATGCTTTAAAACAAGTAACAGTCCATGGGCTGTGAGAGTAACGTTATTTTGAGCAACTTTCCTAATGAATGTTTAACATCTTCCACTGGTTAATGGGTGGAACCAGATTCCCCCCTTCTTTCCTGTTGAGTAGTAACGACTTAAGGAGATTCACTGGTTAACTAAATGTCATCAATACATATCATACCCATGACACAAAATAACCCTGATTACAGAGATCAGCTAATAACAGGGTTCATTCAGAAGCGATAACAAAACATTTTCATCCATGCTGATGGGCTCAGAATGAAGTCCAACATGATTTCAGCTGAAGGAGTAAACATCCTGAGGGTGATCACTAAACCAAGCCATGCTTCTCTTCAACTGCAACAGAATCTGTTCAACATCCCTGCAAGCATTAGTGCTCCTCTTCCTCTCTGTCCTTCAAAGCATCCATCACACATCTCCATGTTAAGCACTAACATTTTACCTGTAATTGCATGACACAGGACAGGCATTGCACCTCCAAAACCAACTGAGCATCACCCCTTTCTGAATGCTTCACTGTGTCACAGCCTGGAATAAACAAAAGAATAAAAACCACTTTGAACAAACCATTACAAACCTACCAAACACATAGCAGTAAGGTGAATCCTTTGCTTTTAAGTCCTAGCACCATGGGGGCATCATCTGGTGGCTGCAGACACAGCAGCAAATAATTTTGCAGAAGCATTTGCTTTAGTTGTGACTTTAGGTGCCCTTCAATTTGGGTTGAATCTATACGTTTGGTTTAGGGTGCATACTGTAAGATACACATCAATGTCTACCACAGGGGTGTATGGGCATTTTAGGATTAAAAGGTCACAAAAACGAGTCCACTGCCTTGTGCATAAACAGCATCTCTCTGCTTCTCTCTTTCAGTAACTGTGACTGTGGGAGGACAGCAGCACTTGCTGGGACTTTACGACACTGCAGGGCAGGTAAACTACTACAGATCATTTATGTTTCCTGTCCCATGATTTGTTTGTTACTGTTGCATATTGGGTTTTGCTGCTTGTGCTGTTGTGCTTTTGTGTTTTTTGTTTGTTTGTTTAACAAATATTTGTCTGCTTAACAAATATGAATAATTTAAATCTGTTAAAATTTATTTCAACATTAACAATATATATTAAAAATGTAAAGCTGTAATGGTTGAACTGCTGACCTACTTTTTGTTATTTTACACATAGATTTCGTTATGGTTCAGCGGTAAAACATACACACATCCCCAAGACGGAATTTTGTCTAGGCCAAAAACAAAGCCTGATGAGGCTGTTCAGCCTCCCATATACCTATCCCCTACAGCAGGTACAGCGTTTTGCAAAAGTCAGTATTTTCGTCCACTTACCACATGGTGGCATTGGAGATACAGGGAAGAATTACAGTTTCCAACACCAGAAAACTAACATAACATAGCACCAGGCTATTGGTCACCAGCTATCATCTTTTTAAATGTTAACCCAGGCAGCTCGGCACCCATCCCAGCATCCCGACATCCAGGCCAAGGATGTCCATTACAGGAGAACCTGTACCCCGTGCTAACTTGCAGATGTGATGTTTTTACTGCTTCCACTGCCTGTGCTGTGGTGCAGTGTGGGTGCACTGTGAGGCTGCAGTAGAGCCCTGGTCTGGGGGCTGCGTTCACCCCCTGGATATATGGGGGCAGAATTTCTCACTGCCTTGCTCTGCCAGGAGAAGGGCAAGGGAAGGTACCAGGAGCACAACATGTTCACGATGAAATTTTCCTCTCCTACCTCCAAAATGCCAGCCAGGGAGAGAGGGAGGGGGTCATTCCCAGACAGGGAATGTCCACCAGCTCCTCCTGTCAGAGCTGTCACTGGAGGCAGCTGGAGAGGAAAGCAGATATGGGGGGTTGCAATTGGGACAGAGCAGCTCAGGGTGCTGGGCTCTGCATTCAGGAGCACTCCTTATCTGCATGTTTTTGTCCACGACTGCTATGAAATTCATAAACCATGCAGAAGGAGACTCTCCTGTCAGCCAAAGGCCACTCGTTACAGGCTGTACTTCACAGCAGTATGTAGAGAGGTCAAAAACTGCATCACAACAGACTATCACTTCCAGAAAAAGCTGTACTCAGCAGAGCTCAGGACTTTATGCTCTGCGTTTTGCATTGTTTTATTCCTATCATTGTGTCTGTAGGCAGCAGAGGTCACTTCATGGCTAGCTCCATGCTAGTTACAGTCCACTCACCCCTTCTGTTTTCAAGGTGCAAACAGACAATCCAAAAGCCAGACCTAAAATAAGAACCAAGTCCTTGTCCTGCATCAGAAATTTGAGAAGTGCTTGTGCAACTTTCTTTTCTGCACTCACAAACGCGGAGCTCTGAGAGTGTCTGTCATGATCTGGCAGCTCTGCAAGCCCCTGCAAATGAGACTGGAGTTATATTCAGATCTCAGTCAGATTTTACCCAGTGCCTTAATATTTCTGTGTGTTTTGAAGGGCTGACACTTCCACCTGCCACCCACTTCCTCAGCAACACATCCTCTTATTTGTCCTTCTGAGCCAAAAAAAAACATAAATCCGTTTGGCTGACAAACCTCACCCCTCCCTCCGTCCCTCCACAGTCATCTTGCCATCTCCTGCTTCAAACTAGCCAGAGCACCACCTGCCTCCAGGTGACATTTCCAGCTCCTTGGGATCATTTCCATCTCAGACTTGAGTCCAGCAGACGTGGCCATCTAGTCAAAACTTGGAGTGTGAATCACTTCTCGATGACTAGATTGTATCTGCGTGGAGGCTGGAGGGATGATGCTTCCCACATGCTCAAGCTATAACGACAGATCATCTGGGTTGTTTCCTCCCTCCTTCTCCTTGTGCTGTGTGGCTTTCCAAAGGCATTGGTGTGAAGTCATAGCCAAAAATAGCACTTGCCGTTACAATGCTATAAAACACATGCTAATGAAATAACAATTGGAGAATGTACTCCTGCAGCAGGACCCTCTGTCAGCCTGGAGGGAGAGCTGGCAGGGACCCCAGATCTGGGGTATCTGGTTTTCTGCTTCCCTGGCACAAAAGTCCTAGGAAGAAAAAAAAAAATTACTTTTCTATTTCTTTTTTTTTTCTACAAGCTGGACTCAGGTGTGGAGTGCTTTAATGGCAGTAAGTGTATGCAGAGGGATCAAATAAACAAACAAAAACAACAGCAATTTAAAAAAAAAAAACAGCGGGGGGAAAAAAAAAAAGTAAAAAATAAATAAATAAAATACAAGTTTTGCTGAACTTTCTCGGGCACAGCAAGCCACAGGAACCTAAGAGCAAGGCCAGGCCTGGCGCTGGCCTTTCCATGCCAAACCAGTAGCCAGGCAGTGTGGCGGGAAGCCCTGCATTCTCCAAACAACAGCCAGAAAAATGCAAGCATGAGCCAGTGAAACAAATTAATGATTAGCTACAGCCCACGTGCATGAAGACTCACATCCCTTCCCAAACATCACTATCGCTAGCTGCAACACCTCCAGATATGCCCTGAACCCAGGCAAACATCCAGTGCCTTTTTTACACTATTTAATTGGTTGACTTCAACAACAAGCTGTCTCTGAAAGAGAAATGGTCCTGATGTGCTGTATTTCATAAAGGTCTGTTGCAAGGTTTTGCAGCCTTCCCCTGTAGCAGAGTGAGCAGGAACAGAGACAGGGTCCTCACCTGATGTGCTCTGGAGGCTTCTGCAGCCTAGAGACGGGGATGCATGGGGTCAACTCATACTCATGACATCTGTGCTTGTGCATTAGCACATCCATAAGAGCTCTGGTGCGCCCTGACCTCCGCTATGTGACAGGTGGCTGTCCCTCCTTATGGTTTATACAGGGCTCTGTGCTGCTAGCACAAATCAAGAAGGTTTATCAGGAATAAGGAATATCCTTTCCTCCTGAAAAAGGATATTTTGGGGGCTCTGGAGGAACAAGCAAACTCCAGTTAAATGCACACTTCTGTAGCTGGCACCGCTAGGCAGAGCACTCGTGGCTTTTAGTTCGTTATTTTAATGGTACAGTAAGTCCCGGCCCCTCTAATTAGACACGTCTGGAATATGGAAACTGCTTACCTTTAGCCAATTTCTTTCCAAAAAAAATTTTGAATCAAGATTCCTCGAGGGCTTGCTGCCACCACGTGGCTATTTCAGGAGGCTGATTTGCAGTGATTAAACTGAAAGCACACAGGAAAGGACTTTGCCAGGCACTGAGCATCAGCCCACACTGACATAACAAACTTCGTAGCTTCAGTATCCAATGGTCCCACCAGTGTCTCTGGTTTTCCTTTCCTGCCGTTCCCTGTACCTAGATATCCACCCTTTCTTGGCTGATATGTCCAAACACATCCTCTTACCATGTAAATCCTTCTTCAAACCAAGCCTTTCTGTGATGCTGGTGAGACAGGTTATTCAACAAACACTCTGGCTTGAAGAAAGCAGCAGGTTATCTCCACCACCTGATTTCCCCAAGGGAGCATCCTCACTGAAGGACAGAGGTCTCAGATAAAGTATTCCGATTTCAACAATTTCAAACAGCTCCAGAAAAACAAACAAACAAACAAACAAACAAAGTTCTTCCCCTTGGTTGGGTCAAAGGGAGGATGACTTTTAACTAAATCCAGTCAGAAACGTGCTGTCCCTTGAAGTGTGCAGAGCACAGCAGGGAATTTGCAGCCAGGGCTGTAAACCAGGGCTGCCCCCACCCACAGTTATCCCCCATCCCATAACACACTTCCCATTCTCCCCTTGCAGGAGGACTACAACCAGCTGAGACCCCTGTCCTACCCCAACACGGACGTGTTCTTGATCTGCTTCTCGGTGGTGAACCCTGCCTCGTACCACAACGTCCAGGAGGAGTGGGTCCCTGAGCTGAAAGTCTGCATGCCCAATGTGCCTTACGTCCTCATAGGAACACAGGTAATGCTTCTTTGGGGCACCGCCGGCTGTCGCAGGGGTCCTCACAACCTCTGAGCCAGGGGGTGGAGGCTGAGCTCTCTGGAAAGGCTTCCTATTTAACTTCTTCTGTGAAAGTCAGGCAGCCTTCAGCATTAGAAGAAAACTCAGGGACTGAGAATGGAATCCAAAATGCAGATGTCCTTTTGTGCTAGTCACAACTGGCAAAACTCATCCTATCTCTTTATTCACATCTATGTTAATGTGGTCTCAATGTATAAATACCTATAGGGAGACAAGATTTCTGGCAGGGGAAAAAAAAACACAACACACACACATCAAAATCTATAGTTGGAAGCAGAAGCTAAACTTTAAACTAAATTTAAAGAAAGGGAATAATTAACCAAACAACTTACTTGGAGACAAGGGACGGAAACAGCCTCCCTCATGCCTTACATCAACACCATAATTACTGACTCATCATCCCTCTTGTGCTTTAGTGGATGTTAGACTGAATTATCAGAACACTCCATTTCAGCCTTAAAACCTGTGAATCTATCAGTCAAATGAAAATGCCTTAAACATGGGTTTGGAGCAGGTATACTACAGCCTGGAAAATGTCCAAACATCAGAGAGTTACCTAAGCCAAATCAAAGAAAGAGATCAAACTCTGGGCAAAACCAAAATCTTCATGCCATAGCAAAGTCCAGTTATTCAAACACTGGCTTAGTTTTCAAACTGTTTCAAACACTGGACTAATCTAAAACACCAATTTTAAAATATTAGTATTATCCTTTGGAACACGTGCTCTAACAATGGATGGGTCTGAAATGCCAGAACATTTCACTTTGATATTTTCCATGGAAATAAAGGATTTTGTTTCAATTCAGCCAGCTAGAGCTGTGTGTGTCTGGTCTGTCACGGCGTTTTACAGGTGATGCAGTGCAGGATCACAGCAGCCTCCCTTTCCAACGTGGCTCAGGCTTCTACCACCCTTTCCAAGATACATAGTGAAAGCCACTGAGAAATGCATCTTTCCTGCGCTGCACCTGAGCTGTGCCCTGATAAATGGCCAATGAGAACTAGTTCATGTTAAACAGAAAATTTAAAGAGAAAAATAAAAGGAAAAAAATATATAATTCATTTTTTTAATTATCATGTGAGGCTGAGAAGACATAATGGGTTTGTAAATCTATAGATATCTCTTTCAAGAATTACAGCAAGGTGCTACAGAGCATGGGGTTTGTGTATTTTCTGCTAGATTGATCTTCGAGATGATCCCAAAACTTTGGCTCGGCTGCTTTACATGAAGGAGAAACCACTCACCTACGAGCACGGAGTGAAGCTGGCTAAGGAGGTAACACATTTTGCTGGGGTCCCAGGAAATTGATCGATCACAGCTTTCCGCTGGGTGTCTTTCATTCAAGGCAAGCTCCCCCATGTTTGTTGGTTGGTCCCAGCCAGAGATCCAGTGCTCTGGAACTTGCATTTCCCCACGCTTGGTAGCAACAACACAAGGACAGAGCAGGTCTTTTTCACACTGATAAATTAGACTACACTTGGTAGATGCTATTAAGACAGCACCTCCTCAAGACCCCCTGCTGCACAGTTGGGAAGCCAAGCCCCTGGTCCAGAAGTTCAGCAGGAGGACACAGGTGCAGCCCCCCTCCATCTCTGGAGGGCCCTGCAGGGCATTTCCATGCTCCTTTAAACCCCTGTGAGACACAGGTGTTCCTAATCATCCCTGCTCTTGCTCAGAATGACCACTGAGTTTGTCCTTCAATCCCACAGGCAGACAGATATAAACCTAGCAAGAATCTCACCTCCCTTTCTGATGGTTAGGACACCTGGACATACAAAGATGCTGGAACGGGGTCACTCTGCCTCTGCCAACAGTGGGTGCTCACTTCTCTCTCCTCTTTCAGATCGGAGCACAATGCTACCTGGAGTGCTCTGCGCTCACGCAGAAAGGCCTTAAGACTGTCTTCGATGAAGCAATCCTGACCATTTTCCATCCCAAGAAGAAGAAGAAGCGTTGTGCAAAGTGCCACCGCTGCTGCACCATTTTGTGAAGCCACTTGGAAAGACAAGTGAGATGAGTTCAGTGAAACCAAGCAGGTTAGAAAGGCAATGAAAGTCACATGCAACTGAAATGGGGAACATGACCAGAAAAGGGTCCTTTTTACCAAAAGAGGAGCCCTCCATTCTGTGAAACCTCCAAGCTGTATCACGCTAGGCCATCTCATGTCTATGTGCTTTCCTAAACCTCCAGAGCCATACGCAGCCTGTTCCCACTGCTGCAGACTGCGCTGAGCCAACAGAAACCAGGATGCCTGCTCCTGCTCGACTCTTCTTCACCTTAGGGATAAGGGGAAGGTGTTTGGAAAACAAGCAAAAAAACAAACAAGGAATTAAAGGTGGTAAAAGAAACAGGAGAAATTCCGTTTGTGGCCTTAAGCAAGTATTGATCAAAATTAGGAATTTACAGTACATAGGAATTGAATCTGAACTGACTGAAAGCACATGGAGATCTGTAGAAATCTAATATGTAAGATGTACACTATAGGTAGGAAGTACTTTTAAATTACTTTTTCTTTTTTAAAGCTCGCTAGGTCAGGATATACTTCAGTTTGTTCAAACTACATGGAAGCAAAGGTGGAGTGATTCAGTTTATTTTCACTTAATGGTGAAAGTTCACAGCGTCCGTATGTTGCTGCACCCAAGCTATCAAAATGGATCAACATTTACCTCCAGACTTAAGGAATGTTCTTACAACTTAAAAATGCAAGTAACTGTATTTTTACAGGGGAATGTTCAGGCTGAGCCACGTTTCCATAAGCTGGGAAAGGAAGAACAGAGTTGTAGCATTTACGTACTGAAACAAAGACGTTCTGCCACCAAAGAGTATTGCCCTAGACATGAAATCCCAGCATGCGACAATCGCCTCTCCAAAGTGAGAACATGAAAGAGACACGTTGCCATGGCAACTGAAAAATTACCTTATAGATCAGCTGGATTTCCGCATCTCACCCAGCAGATGAAAATAGCAAAAACCAAAAAGCCAAAGGTCATGCTGATCTCAAGTGCTTTAAGGTGATCCAAGTGCCTTAAGATTTTTTTAGAGTATCTCATGTAAAAAAAACTTACCAAAGCAGAGTTATAAACACAGTGATTTACTGTAGTTCCCCCTCCTCTCACTCATTACTTCTTTCCTTGCTCCCACTTTCCGTTCTCCTTATGGTAAGTGCTGGTCAAGTCGCAGTCCTCAGGAGCGGACTCTCCGGCAGGCTGCGGATGATGGGCTGCAGCCCACAGCACAGAGGTGGGAAGTGCAGACCTGGAGGGAGCACAAGCTGCCTGTAAGTTCCCTGTGCTGTTGAAAAAAAAAAGTGTGCTTTACTCTAAAGCCTCTCCAGGGAGCCTGTACGTTTGCACTTCACAGCAACATAGATGCTCAGAGGCAAACTCAAAGGGGATCTGCCTTCGGGTACCCTGGCAGTAACATGAGACTGTTTTGTTGTGGATTTCATTTGCCAAGCAGAAAATCACAGTGCCAGCAAATGCAGATTTTGAGACCTCAGATGTAACTCCTTGCAAAAGCAGCACCTGCAGTTAGTGATCCCAGAAGTGCTCAGAGTAAGCAGCTAACAGAAGAGTACCCCCCGGCGTGTACTGGGCCCCCTTGCCCCACTCCTCTCCAGAAGCACTGTGATGTGGCTGAGTGCACACAGGCAACCAGAAAACCCTTGTCATCAGTGCTGAATTATAGACCCAGTGTTAATCTGAGGAATCAATGACTTCAGCAGGATCATAGGAACTTCACCATTGGTGCAGAGAAGGGAATGAGCATGCTGCAGTGCCCAGTCCTGCACCCATTGAAGATTATGGACCCAAGCTCCTGCTTTCACTCTAGCATGAATTTTATTTGACATGGACACTGACAGAAACCAGATCAGACACCTCAAAACATTTCTAAGTGGAGATCAATGTTTTTCAGTGAAAAGAGCGATCAAATCTGGGCTAAGTGCCTTGCTGCTCTCACACAGCTGGCTTTTACTCACCACCTCTTCCTTGCTGCACACAAGTGTGGATGAAAACAAAGTTGCACTAATTCAAAGCTATACAAAAAAAAAAAAAAAAAAATTCCTTACTGCTGGCCTTAACCCTACATACATTACATTTGATTCTATTATGTCCCAGACATTTGCTTCCAATGGACTGCCTGATACAACACAGCTCAGAGCGAGGACAGAGCTGAAGCCTGGTGAAGGAGCTCATGTCATGCCGCAGAGGCTGTGCTGCTGTCCCAACACGTGTAGCAGTGAGCAATCACACAGCTGGGACACCAGCAATCAGCTCAACTATAAGGTGTAAAAAGGTATTGGAAGACTATTAGGGAAACTAGGAGTGACTAAAAGTCCACTGGGGAAGAAAAAAAAAAAAAAAAAAAAGGTTTCAACAGATATCAGAGAAAACAATTAGAGCTTCCAGTGTGCTGCTCTTTGCTTCAGTGGAAAATAAATAGGTGATGATTTTGTTACAGCTGATGTAGGCTGCTGTAGAGCACTAGCCTGTACACAAGTCTCGGGTTGAAGTAAGTGAAGTCTGCTGTAGCTGAAGTGCAATGCAAACACTCAGGTTGGAGCTGCCAGATATTCTTAGAGCTTCACAAAATACAGAGGAAACAAAAATCCAGACTGACAGCTGAGCTTATCGCAAAATAATGAGCACACTGGCAAAGTGCAATATAGCATTCCCGGCATGCATCAGAGAAAGCCACAATACTGAAATGATATTTCTGTGTGCCACCTAGTATCAGGGCTGCCTATTAAGGGATGGCATAGGATAGCCACATAAAATCAAAAATCAAATAGGAAGTTGTCGCGCCAATGTAACTACAGTGGTTTGAGGAAAATTAACTAAAAAATCATATGGTGATATAGAAGCTAAAATGCTCCTATCCTAATGTATTAAACTGTAGCAACCTGCAGAAATCATCACATAGCTGTGAAAGCAGATACATGTAAAAATATTAAGACTAACCAGGGTTTTATTCATATTTACAAAATGAAGTGCATAAGTTTGTGAAGCAGTACAGTTATAAGTTTTTCAAGCTGATTGTAACCAAAATTTGACATTTGGGAGCTGGAAATGAGGGAAGGTGGTCACAATCCACTAAGAAATCACCTCTGTACTCCTTTTATTTTTAATTTCACTTCCAACATAAATAATTGTGGTTTTTTTTAAATAGACACGGCTAACGCAGGTCCCCTAAACATTAGGTCTGTGTTATGTACACACATTTATCCATGCAAATGTGACATTTTTTCAAGGATCTGCCCTGATATCCTTCTGTTTTGGAGAGGATGGAATAACACAGGGCAACAGGCTTCAGAAAGGCATTGTAGACAGATGCCAGGAGACTCATTGACTATCTGGCAAGTCATACCTAATACCTTTCCTAAAAGCCAACAGATGGTGTGTGAACAGGCAGCAAAGCCTATTTTCAGAAATATCAAAACACCAGGCACAGTGCAAGCACAGGCATAAGGCAGCAGATATAAACTTCAAGTTATTTTCAAGCACCATTAGTAACAAGAAAAGAAAATCAATAAATGATTGCCAGCTGAAAGGAGATAGGTTTTCTCATTGTAAGACAAGCTGGAAATCAGACCCTGACTTCACCTTCAAAGGAGCAGAAGCAGGGCAGTATAAAGGCTATAAACCATCCCAGGAACCTATTTGACAGTGTCCTTTTAATGCAAACGATGTCAAAGCCTTTCCTGACGGAGCTGCCCCTGCTAATAGTCTGCTGCCATTCCTAATGCACTCACAACTTAAAAGAAGTCTGCTAGATCCTAGAAAACCCATCTCCTTTGGCCTCTTCTGAAACCTTGATGTTCTATCGGGAGTTGTTAACCTGAATTTCTCTGACAAAGAAAGATGTGGAAACAAAGCTCCAACACTACGCAGTGCAATACAAGAGCATTTGTTCAGCCAGATGTAAGCCCCGTGTGCTTCTATCCTCCAGGAACGGAGGGGAGCAGTTCCCAAGCTGAGCTCCCCCTGACTGTCCTGCATGCCAAACACTCCCAGACCTTCCCTCCCTGCCCTGCGAACACCTCCTGTCACAGCAGTGCGTAGCTCACAAAGAACAATCAATTGCATCAGACTGAGAAACAAAAAGATTTTGTCTCATGCTGCCTCGAATTAGGCTTAATTAGTGCCAAAGGCACAATGTGGGCCTTTCCCTCGACTTCGACACCTGCTGAACCTGCCACTAATCTTCTCCACCATCAATACACCGGGAGAGTGCCTGACACAAAGGGTTGGTGTAGGCAAGAAAGGAAGCCTCTCGTGCTAAGTAGGAGCTGCAGAATTCACACAGAGTCCAGCAGGACCACTGAAACAATCATTTCAGCAGCTGTCACTGATACTTCTCACCTTTCTTCTCTTTTAAAGCACTGCTTCAGTTCAAAACAAACACAGCTGTCGAGATCTCATCCAAGATACTGTCCCAAGACTCTGGAGACCCAAAGTGAGAGCCCTTTACAGGAGCTTGGAAAACGTTGTAGAAGTTCCTGCAAACAATTTCTACCACTGCCTCCCTTCATCACACCCAGTGCTGTACACAGCAAGGGATACATTGGCCAATTACACCGAGAGTATGTGTCTAGCAGATGTATTTTCACCACGGGAGCTGGCACTTCCTTACAAAAACATCCCTCTAATTCAGATATGAAAGCTTACTTGTAGTCCATGACCTTTTCTTCAGCTTTTTTTTTTTTCCCAGCGGCACAGCAAATACCTCCTGATTCACAGCACTGAAACCTCCTCCAGATTAAAAATAAATTGCAATGGCATCAGTCTCAAGGCAGGTTGGTCTGAAACACAAACACAAATGGAGAAGGCAAATGTGCCTTCTCCGCTGCAGCAATACAACATATGTTCATTTAAGCCCAGGAACCATTTGTTTAATGAACAGGTTGAATTCAGGGATCTGGCGGCATATGCATTGCTCCTGTATTTTCCTTTTGCCTAAAGAGTATGTGTGATTTGTTTCATCCTGCTTCCGTATTTATCTGGAAAATATAGAATATTTTCTTGGTTCACATCTCTACAGGACTAGAGGAGTTTTCACTGTGCCAGGAGGTGAGCACGGAGCAACCTATGTCAGATAATTTCCGGACACAGTTGTGCTCTGTGTAAAAATGAAAACAAGCCTCTACTATAAATGCCTATTTTCCTCTTAGTGAATAAAGACCCTCTGAGGGCAGGAAAAAGCCTCCCACTGACTTCAATAGTGCCTTGTGATCTCAGCTCTCCTCACCTATCAAAACAAAACACGAATAGCTGCAAAATCAGGGTCCAGAGTAACAGTCAGCTTGATCCTGAAATGTAAATTTCATTTTAAGATATTAAGGGGGTGCCCATAACAAGGATGGTATTTTTTTTTCATTCTACTTTCTTTGTTTCAGTTAAAGCTTTCAGAAACTTGTGAACAAGAATTTATTTTTTCCCAGGTAGTTACAGGAGCCCCAACAGAACAACAAAGGGAGTCAGAACCTCACTACAAGAGCAAAATGAGCTCACAAACCCACATAACGCAGAGGGACAAGCTCATATGAACTGCGATCAATGGTTAAAGGTCTCTCTGACTTTGAAAACACGTGCTAATAAAAATAATTTTGAGCATGATCCCCCCTCTGCTCCTTCCAGAACATTCAGACCGTAATGCCATAGCGGTTGGCTGTATCTCTTAACTATAATTTCAGGTTGCGATTTTCAAAGGTGCTGTGTTTCAGCTTAATTTCTCATGAAGACAACGGAAAATTTCAGTGGGGTCCACACATGACTAACATGGAAAGCATTTGAGCATCTTCTTGATTCCTTTTTGTCTGCCCTATTACTGTGGCTGCCCAAGCTTTGAGCACACAGATACACTGAGCCGGGTCCAAGAATCTGCTATACATTTTGGCTGCTGGTTGTTGACTCCCTAAAGAAGTTAGGCATCTGGAGACTTTGATCTGATCTGATCTTAAGCTCAAGCTCTGGAGACTGGATTTGTAACTCCTGCTTTCAACCATTACTGCAGCCAAAGATGAAAATGATTACATTAGCAGTGTAGTATCAAGACAAATAGGTATCTTTGCTGAGTTTGACACTGCACTCATTGCTGTCATTAAATTTCATCTCATCCCAGTGGAGTGGTAGCATTCAGCACGCCAGATTGAATTTTGCATTTGGTTGTGCCAAAGATCACTTTGAGCTCTCGCTGATAGCAGCTCTGGCAAATTCTGACTTTGATCAGAGGCTAATGAATTCACAGCAAACAGTTGTCGCCAGTCTACAGTTTCCAGATCGTCCAGCACAACAGTTATTTGTACTGATAGCGTGTAGAAATTTTTGTCTGATGTCTGTCAGAGTAGTTTGGACGTAAGCCGTGTCCACAGTGTGACTGTCATACCGTCTCTCCCAGCACACTTCCCCAAAACAGGCAGCTGCTCTAACAACGTTACTGAACCGGCAGGCACCGAACCACCCTGTCGATATGGAGTAAACGAGCCCAAACTTTCCCCAAACCTGTAAATATTAACCCTTTAACAAGCATTAACGTAAAGCTTTGTGAGAGAGGAAAGACACTGCCGCAGTCATCTCCACTCCTCAGCAGCAGTGACCTGAGATGGTGAGCCCAGGCTGCCGGGTGGGATGTGCCACAGAGCAGGGCACAGCACAGCAGCCGTGCTGCCACAGCCCCAAGCCTCCCCCTTGTGAAAAGGAGGGCTTCAAAGAGGAAGGCTGCAGAGAGGAAGAGCAGGGAGACAGACCTGGACTGTCCTCGAGTGCAAGGATAACTGAATCCAGTCGAACCTGTCATGATGTTGACGCACTTGTTACGTACAGGCATTTCGCTGCAAAGAGATTCTCTGCTTCCCTGAGAACACAAAGACAAGAACATTTTCTTTCCTTTCTTTTAGCGTAGTACTTCAGCAATACTTACAGATACAGTGCAACAAGTTATTCTCATTGATTTTTTTCATGAAGCAAATGCAATGACCTCAGCCCAAATCAGAGCCTAACACATCATCCATCAGCTCTTAGCCAGTTAAGAAAGAGCATCATTTACTTGATGTGAGCAACTGAAGTTTCCTCTCTTAAAAGTTGCTACGTGCAATATCTCTGGAGTATGGGTCTGGTAAAACCAAAGGATGAGTACTAAAAAGTTATGTCTGACTTCTGAGTGCCTATCTCTTTCTAATGATGAACCAAGTCTTCAAAATTCAAGTCAAAGCAATACAGTTTTCCAGCAATTGTTTTGCATATTTTAAAAATCATGTAAACAGTATTAGTTTCCTATTTACTGCACATGATTCTGTACTCTTTTGCTTATCCTCTTTTAAACATGTAATTATTGTATATTGTAACTGCATATTAATAGCCTCTATTGTACATAGTTTATTTTAACAAAATAAATGTATTACTAAGTATTTTGACAGCATCATTCGAGGAAGGTAGTGTCGCACTGCATATTTTCCCAAATGCTAATCACTTACATTCAGCATGACATTTTAGGCAGGAAAAATATGCACTGATATATAGGATTGATTGCTTTTGGGTGGTCCAAGAACCACCTGCACCTTCCAGTGACCCCTCCAGCAACACAAAAAGTGAAACAGGAGGTGATACTAGGCTTGCTAGGTCTCAAGTATGTCCCTTTGGGCAAACTGCTGCCAAACCAACCCCCCTGCAGCCTGGACACAAGGGACGGTGGAGATGTGGAACCTGCAGGTCTGGCTTCCTGCTGGCCCCCAGCCTTCAGCTTACTCCAGTCCCTGCATATCCCACAAGGACTGGCCTGGAAATATTTATTCTCCCATCCTCAAACAATACTGAGGTGCTTGGTTTGTTGATTGTTTAGGTATTACTTCCCCCCTGGCCTGTAGATAAGGGGTTCTTGCTATTACTGTCTGCGGTCTCCACTGAGATATCATGGCACCATAAAAGGATTATTTTCTCCCCTGAGTGAATATTTATAGTGTTTTGGAGAGAAGCCAGCATGCAGCAGCCTTGTAAACATAGGAGCTCTCTCGGTAAAACAGCTAGGGAAAGCATTAGTCCAAGAGTTTTGAGGGGAGTTTGTTACCCCCTGGCAAACCTAACACGAGGGTAACAAAACCCTCCAACAAACCCTTAGCGGGGGTAAGGAAGATGATGAGCTGTGTAACATCTGGCCCAACAGACAGGACAGGGAGAGGAAAGAAGGAAAGTGAAACGGTTAAAGGGCTGAAGAAATTAGATGAGGAAAGACAGCCCTTAAATGCTGGGCTAAAATCAAGACTATGACTGCCTGCCACTGGAGGAAGCTGCCATTAGTCACCAGTCCTGCTGTGGCCAGGCCATACCCAGGAAGAAGCAGCATGGAGGACGTGTACTGCCTTTAACACCAAGGTGCTGAACGCATCCTCCAGTGCAGAAGCTTCCCAAACTGCTGCCTGGATGTACCCAGGGAAGGATAATGCTATACAGCCCAATGCTTATACCAAGCATCCGCTCCTGGCTAGGGTCAGAGGCAGGATATCGGGTGAGACAGCCCTTAGCTCGGGCGCAGGGCAGTGGTTCCTGTTTTCCTGTGAGCACAATGAGAGCAGGAGGGAGCTGCCTATCCCATCCTACAAAGAGAAAGCCAGTCAGTGCAGGAAACACGCACCCAAGGTCGTATCCTGCCCTTCCTCTCGCTCTAACTCAGGTTTGAAGATGGGGTAAAATATATTCCCGACTGATTTCTGACGGGGTCGGTCCTGATGGACATGCCAACTGCTGCATGCAAACGAGGGGAGCTGAGCCTCAAGACAGTGGTTGTCTTGACAATACTCTGAAAGTATTGTCAAAAATGAAAGCACGGCGTGACTGCGACTATTGCTGTTCACATCAGAAGAGTGACAACAAATCCAAGAAACAGAGAGCTGTGCAGGATGCAGACATGAGTCACCAGAGACCTACAGCCTGCTCCAAAATGCACTAGGGAGAAAAAACTGGCTGTATTGTCACTCCCAGTGCCCAGGAGGGAAACCGAGGCAGAAAGAAATCCACTGTTTTGCCCAAGATCACCTGGCATGCTTATGGCAGAGCCAAGTCCAGACTCAGAGCTATACAGTTATGCCTTCTCCATACCTGCACCTTCTCCTTTCTAGGCAGGTAGATGCAACCACCTCCCTTCCTTCAGAAAGTCACTGCAGCAGGCATTTTGAGGAATTTTGCCTGGTGCTGGTGCTCAGTGTCCCGGTGAAAGTGACAACAAATGTGCTGGTTGTGCTCCACTGCTGAGAAAAGATGTGGGATGTGATGGCCTCTGTGACAAACTCTCCTTTGCAAACTTGCATAGCAAAGACAGAAGGGCTGTTTAACTGCTTTGGACAGGTGGGAAGGTGAGATACAAATTTATGGCTTTAAGGAGCATTAAAAAGCCCCCAAGGAAAAGGCAGCAGCCTGGGAAGAGGATCCTCATATTCTGAACTGCGTGGGCTATTTTGACTGCCTGCAGATTCTGAGCAGGACATAAACTCCCAGCTGCAGAATAAAGGAAGTGAAAGCCAAAAGACCTGTTTCCAAGTATTAAAATTGGTGAATATTTAACATGCTAAAGACCTAGGAGCATACAAACTTCTTAAAAAAAAAAAAAAAAAAAAAAAAGATTAGGAATAGGAATCAAGCTGCCTCCTTGAAACTCATTGTGGTGTGCCCTACTTGTAGGAGCCCAGCAGAGTTAGAAAAGAAGTGCTTCTGCAGCAAGTTTGCAGATGATACCAAGCTGAGTGGTGCAGTTGGTAACAAAAGAAGGAAGGGCTGCCGGCTGCCATCCATAGGGACCTGGACAGGCTTGAGAAATGGGCACGTGAACCTCATGAGGTTCAACAAAGCCAAGTGTGAGGTCCTGCAGCGAGTCCAGAGGAGGCCATGAGGATGTTCAGAGGCTAGAGCCCCTCTGCTGTGGGGACAGGCTGAGGGAGCTGGGGGTGTTCAGCCTGGAGAGGAGAAAGCTCCAGGGAGATCTCACAGCGGGCTGCCAGGGCCTAAAGGGGCTGCAGGACAGCTGGGGAGGGACTCTGTGTCAGGGGGTGGAGTGATAGGACAAGGGGTAATGGCTTTAAACTAAAAAGAAGGTAGATTTAGATTAGATAAAAGGAAGAAATCTTCACTGAGAGGGTGGTGAGACCCTGGCCCAGGCTGCCCAGAGGAGCTGTGGCTGCCTCATCCCTGGCAGTGCCCAAGGCCAGGCTGGATGAGGCTTTGAGCAATGTGGTCTGATGGGAGGAGTCCTGCCCATGGCAGGAGGTTGGGTGGAATTAGACGGGCTTCAAGGACTCTTCCAGCCCAAACCATTCTGAGATTCTAGGAAAAAAGTATGTGCAGGTCAAATGGGTTGCTGGGATCTGTATTTCTGTATTCACTGTATTTTTGTCACCCACAGTAAAACCACAGCAACTCCATTCATTTTGGCTCTTCTCCTTAAAAGACCATCTAGAAGTGTTAGCTTGGTTTCAGTCAATACATTCTTCCCACTCCTCCTCTTCTGCCTCCCAAGTCTGGCTGCTACTATGTCAGTCAAAACCTCCCTTCACAGCCTGCAGTGTTTTCTTCTAAAACCTCATTTGGGTTTCTATTGCCTCACCATCTCCAAGTACTGCCTGTATTTCCCGTTGTCTGCAAAGGATGTTTGCCACTTTCTAACCCTACTTTTAATCCTGAGATTATAGCACAGCCAGACTCCATGAGAGAAATCCAACGAAGGAAATGACTTCACATCAGCATGGAGGAGATGTTTTGCAGGTGTTCACAACTCTGGCAAAGAGTTTATAGGAGCTTACACATGTTCTATACGAGAAACCTCTATGCATAAATAAAGAAGGACACGTTGCTTTAAATTGCGTTCATACTACAATTTGGGGGTTTATTAAGGACACAAAATATTTTGTAGGTTTCCCGTAGTAGTTGTGATGCTGGTTAGAACAATAACAAGCTTGGAGAGATTGAGAAATGCAATTTGTAAGAAAACACAAGGACTTTTTAAGGCAGTTAAACTCACCATCACCAGAAAACCACTCCTGCTGCTGTTTGATATAGCAGTCTATATTCAGAATTACCGAGGGCAGATGATAAAATTACCTCCTTCCTACTCAGTCACAGTGCATCTTTCACAATTCCAGACAAAACATGACACCAACTAATAAATTACAGGTTAAATTAAAAAGAAAAAAAATCTGTCTCAGTGAGGAGAGGACACCTGGGGAAGTTTTAGGCATGCATCCCTGGAAATGAAGTCAACTGCATCCAGAAGACACTTAATTGGAGAGGAAGTCAGGTGCTGATATTTCTCTCAGCAGCAATTCTCTCCTAATGGCTATCTGAGAAGTCATCTTTGTTTTGTAAACTCCTGTGAGCCCATTGCATTTGCCAAAATCTTCATGCTTTTACATCATGTCCCATTTTGTTCAGGGGAGAAATGAGATGAACATGCATCTGTCCTCTTCCAGGTGGGAACCAGAGGACAAAGGCACTTATGGAGCTGTGGTCACTGAGGGGGCTGCTGCAGCAGCTCCTACATGTCCCCTGGTTTGTAAATAGTGGGTTTGAAGATGTGTGAACCAACCTTTGACACATCTGCTGTCTTCCTCGGCCTGGGCCTATCCCACCCTTGGTGGCCATGTTATTGGGTTTCAGACAACGCCACACCTCTCCTGGGAGCACTTTTGGCTACCCTCTGGCTCTGTGTGCACGTCCTTCTTGAGAAGCAGGTCTCCAAGGAGCTCAGCAGTGCAAGGAAATGTGGGAACACCCTTCATGGCCCCCTCCTTCCCATCACCTCAGCCAGGGCTCACTGAAACCAAACCATCATCGCCGTGTTTTGGCTTGGTCCCTCTAACTCTGGAAATTGTCAAGGGAGGTGCCTTGGGCTGTGCAGAGCCTCTCTGATTTTATATGAGGTCAGCTCTGCTCCAGGACAATCCTGGAAAAAGCAGGATGGGAAAAAATGCATCTTTGTGTTTTTTACAGATTTAATGTGCTTCTTTCCATTTTTTTTAAGGAATCGTCCCTTGTGAGGCAACATTTTTTTCAACAGAATAGCTCCAATTAAGCAAATTACTGAAACACGTGCTAAACTATAAGTCCCCTGATATTAAGCAAAGCACTTAATCATGAGCTTAAGTACTTTGCTGAGCCAGGGCTAAGGATGCATTCACCCTAAGTTCAAGGTGGTGATTTGGATACCCATTTCCATTTAATTGGCCTGACGGCCTTTTCTTTGACAGTTATTCCTGATAGACTTCAGTGTAAGAAGAACAGGGGGGCGAGAAGGGGGGAATGCTGGTAATTACATTTACATTACTGGGAAGGCGCTAAAACCTGAAATGAATAAAGAGGCTGTTCCACCAGCTGTAATGCCTTCATGGCCTGTTTCCAACTGCTCTGTGACTATTTAGTCCATGTGCATTTTGTGCGTGAAGAAAGGTCACATACTGTGAAAAGCCTGTGAAGAAGGGAAACAGCATCCTTTTCTTCTTTTCCATACGATTTGCTATTGTAAGGCTCTGCATTACGTTTCTACAGCTATAGTGCTTTAAACAGCATGGGGAGAAGGGATTAAGCCTCATCTGCCTAGGAAAGTCAATGATTAGGAGCATTAGATGGTAAGATCAAATTATGGACTGACTCACACCCTCCATAAGCCTGGAGATACCTGGGGTGCAGAGCCAGGGAAGAATCTGGCCCTCCCTCACCTGCCCTGGGGAAGGAGAGCTCAGGCAGTCTCACACTCGGTGGTGGCAGTGGAGCAGATGTCGCAGTCGCAGCGGATGGCCACGGGGTAAGTGTAGAAGGGATCCACGCCCGGGGCACACTTTGGCAGCATCACCGTCACCAGCTTGGTCTCATTGTAGGTGCACACGCGGTGGTAAGACTCGATGTAGGGCGGTTCCAGAATTGGCCTCTGTGGGGGACAAATGCTGGCATCATGCAAGATGTAAAACAAATATTTGGGGTCCCAGCGTCCTCAAGGGGACTTGGTGTAGATAGAGAAACCACTGGATCAAGATGGAAGGGGCCACAGGAATAATTTTTAGGTTACAACCTGCCCCTTGGGTCCAGTCATGAAGGGGAATGGGCATATGTGCATGTGTGAGAGCCTGAAGCACTAAGTTCCAACTAAAGCCACCTGAAGGAAGACAAAAGCCTACTCAAAAAAGCTGTTTTTCAGCAGAATACTATTGTGTTTCAACCAAATTCAGGTTTGCCAAAAGCAGCTGCCTTCTTCCAGAAGCGGATTTTCCATCAGAGAAAGCACACGCTGCAGGAAACCCTTCTTTGTGCACAAGGTGCCTGAGAGCAGAGGTGCACATGGGTGCCATGCAGCTGGCTCCCTCTCAGCCAGACCAGTCCCCCCAGTCATGCTGCATGTCCTACAGATCCTAGCCCCCCCCATATGGGCTGCACCCACGAGATGTTCCTCATGAGATGAACAGCTTGGCCAGAGACCTCAACCAGAAAGAGACAGGAACCTGAAGGCCCTGAACCCCGCACTCCCACGTGGAATGATAGTGGCATAAATTTTGCTGAAAAGTGAGTTTTTCCTCAACAGAAGCACGTGCTTTCCTGAGACTCCAAGAAGGGGCAGCACAGACAGGAGCAGGGGGAGCCCACTGTAATCCTTTTCCTCACACAGATGTGAAAAAGCATAAAGTAACGCAGCCAGAAGACATTTTAGCATTTTCTTTCTTTCCCTCTGTGCTTTGGAAAGAGCCTGCGCTAGGAACCAAGAATGATGGCATGGAAAAGAACAGATGCAATGTTTCAGCGAGAAGATATCCAGACACCCTCCCTCTTACCAACCTCCCCCATCCAGGGGGCTTTCTAGAAACTGCTGAGCCTACAGCCAGATCCATTCTGCTGAACTACATCCCCATGGTACTGCAGTGCAGTACGAGAGCCTACAAAGTCTGTGCTACCAGAGGTGCTCACTATGTCCCTTGAAGGAACCTTATTCCACCGGGGAAATCCAGGAGCTGGTAGCCTTTCCCTTGTCCCACCAAGCAGGGAAGATGGGCTGTCAGAGCCCACCTGTTCCTGCTTCACTCAGTTGTACAGAGCCCTTGTCTTTACGTGGACAAAACCCCTCTGGAGCTTCTCTGAAGAAGGTCTAGGGCCTGGGTGGCCCCTTGAGCCACTCAGTGGCAGAAAGGCAATGAGTCAGAAACTTGCTCTCTGAAGTGTGTGCAGACTTGTGTTCTCTTTCCCTACACCCCCAAAACATAGCTACTTCACATTTATCAAGGGCTGTGATTTAAAACACAGCCAAATTAGAAACAGACATTATCTTTGGGATGTGCCTTTTGGAACACAATATATTACCTCACAACTGGGAGCTCCATCTTGATCTCAAAGGAATATTCTTTAAGTAAAGTAATAAAGGCCTCCTCTCCTTACGTTTTTAAGCCACAAGAGGCTTTCAGATTCCAAAATGTGAGCATTACTCAAGTGTTTTGTTAATATCATCACGTGATGATGCATATTGCCCCTTGAGACCCTGCAAGGAGGGAGGGAACCACCTGCAGCAAGGCACTGACACCGACAGCAAGGGGCTCATGGAGCGGGACACAGCCCTCACCCGCCCCATAGGCAGCCACAAGCTATTTAATGCTTTTCTTTTGAGGGCTTTTCTTGGGAGGGGATAAAAGCCTGGAGTCTCACCTCCCAGGTCTCGCAGCGTCCCCAGCACGCATCCGTCGTGATCCGCAGTGCCTTGCAGCCGGGCTTCTTGGCCAGGAAGGTGAACTCGCGCACGGCGCAGCCGATGAAGGTGCGCAGGTCGATGGCGGAGCTCTCAGGCTTGCCACCGCGGCCTGCTGGCAGCAGAAAGAGCAGAGTGGCCAGGATGACGCACTGGAGCTTCATGCTGTGGCAGAAGGGAGAGGAGTGAAGGGTTGGGAGAACCAGGACGGTGGCACAGTCCTGGAAGCGAGAAGTCCAAGTCCATAGGTTCAGCACAAGAGCCAGGACAACCCTTCTTCCCCTCTTTCCCTTCCTCACTCAGCCTACAAGAAGGTGGGCAGATGAGGGGTCACCTGCTCCCATAAGGGAAATCTTATTGCCACGGTCTGTGTCAGAAAGCAGCAGCCTGCAGGCTTTCCCCACAAAGCAGTGGGGTTTCTGGTAGAAAATAGCCACCTGCCAGTGCCTCAGACCCACCGAAATCCCCATATCTCAAGTTTTCAATGCAGCAAATGCCTTCCTACCACCCCTGATGGTGCCCTTGCACCAGGCCAACAGGCAGACAGGCCTTTGGTCACCCTCTCAGGGCACACTCAGATCAGTACCAATCCTGGCAGGGGAAGTTTGTCAGGGCTTTGTCTGTCCGTCTGTCTGCTATGCGTGCTTACAAGAGGTAGCAGGACGGCTGCAGCTCCCTGCGTTCAGCAGGGTTAGGCCTGCAGAGCACACCGGCATTTTGCTGAGGGCACCCACTCCTGGGTTTACCCTACTTACCCTTCAGCCTCAGTCAGAAGCCAAGCATCCCCGAGCGTGTGCTATAGCCTCCGGAGAGAGACCAGCACCTCCCAAAAGCAGCACTGCTGTTACCATTACCAAGACCCTGAGCACTCATCTGGCACTGGGTCACTCCCTGGGCTGCCACCAGAGAGGTGGATGCAACCCTTGTTTTTCCCTAATGAATGCTGCCCTAGCAGCCAGCTGAAACCCAATCAAGGCTGCCAAGCTGGTGAACAGAGCTGGTTAGACAGGAGGGACGTGGCCAAGGTGACCAGAGGAGGCTTGGACTCCTCATGCCTCCACACAGCCTGCCATAGGCCAAGTCCCTCTGGTACTTGCTGCCTTTCTATCTCAAACCTTTGGTGAAGAGAGCAACCAGTCTCTCTGGAAAACTGTCAGAAAGAGAAAGAAACGGAAAGTAACTCGAGCTCTAAGCCACAATATCCACTTTATACCTCCCATACTTGCATTGCATTTAAAAACATCCACCTAGAAACCCCAGACTTGACATTTAAGTTTGAGAGAGAAGGTCAGCTGCTGAATACGGCGCAGAGACTTGTGTGCATTGGGCTGTGTCCTCAGCTGGATACATTTCAGGAAAATGAGCTCGGCCTGCCTTTTGCCTGACTGAAGCTGAGTCTCTAGGCTTCCATTAAACCAAATGCTTTAAATTTGCTAAACCAGAGTTTTAGATCAGCACATGGAGTTTGTGGAGTTTGCTACAGTGAACCCTTCACCTATGTGGCCATGCATATGCTGTTATCTTACATGTGATTAAATGAACATATATTTATATATAAGCTTCAACAGAGTTAAAAGAAAAAAATCTGTTTTTCCTTATTTTTAATAGCAGGCATCTGAGGGCAAAAGAGACAAACTTCAGAACAAATTGAACATCTATTCTTTGCCACCTTAGCAAAACTCGCTGCTTTATTCATGAGTCAGAGCCACGATGGAGCAAACACAGAAGCACACTCACCTAACTTGTTGAAGTCAGATCTCCCTCAGCAGGTTTAAATTGCAGACGGTGTTTCAGAGTGTCAGAGTGAGCAGCAGGAGACCTGCACAGCAATCTTTGTCAGGTTTGTGCTCACTAGATCTCCTTAGCAGCTGCTACTGGGCTGCTTAATTGCTCGAATTTATAGAAAGGGTCTTGTCAATCAAGGCAAGACTGAGGCAGATCCTTACATGAACTACCCAAGGCATCGAAGTCATTGACTGTAAAAGTAAGCCTCTCCTTTCCAACAGCAATTAGCTTACAGCATATTGTTTCATAACTCCAGCCCCAAAACAAAAGGATTTTCTTGGTGAGTGACATTGTGCCTTCAAAGTAATAAGCACGCACTGGGGCAAAAGGGATCTTTTTTTCTTTTTTGTTTCCCATAGAAGAGTTGCAATACCTTTGGAAAGAGGTTGTAAGCTGCTTCTGAAATAATCATTACCCCCTGCACTCAGCAAGTCCTGAGTAAACACCCTGAAGAAAGACTTTGCAAATATTCGTGCTAACAAAACCCTGAATTTTTGTCAACAGGATAAGACCTTTTTTATTTGATTGTTCTGCACAGGCAAGGGCAATGGATTGGGGAAGGATGAGCAGCTATCACACAGGTAAGCAATGCTATGCAAAGGAAACGTGGAAATGTGTCCACTGCCTTAAGCATGCAAATACAATTTCAGCTATTTATAGGACAGAAGGAAGCTGAGGAACCATGGTGCTAGGAAAAACTCGCTGGTCAGTGAGCTTGTAAAACATAAGTAGTGATAGAAGTGCAAGTGAAAAAGTGATTTCTGTGAGTACAAGTATGAAATGTATTCATCTGGTGGGTTGTATTTCAGCCTTCTGTTGTATGACATGGAAACCAGCAACTAGCTGTTGAGTAAATGTGCTATCTAAGCACACAGGAACAAACAAGATATATTACATAGGTGCTCTAGGTGTTTTAGGGTGACTAACCCATGGTTCAGGGTCCTGGCTTCACTTCTAAGGTCAACAGTATAAATTTGGAGCAGAACTTGGACTCAGTCAAACACCTCCTGGGAACCCACAGAGCTCTTACTTCACTTTACTTTTCAGCTTGGAGCAGCCACTGCCTGGTCGTTTTTCTTGCTGCTCTGTGGCCCTGCTATTTCCCTGGTCAGTAAATTATACTGATTGCATGCACACAAACTGACTTGTAAACTGGCTGAGCCTTGCACATGGAGATCTTGAGAGTAAACTGGGTACGGACAATTCTCATACCATGAGTCTCCAGGAGTGCCAGCTAGCAGCAAAGGACTCCAGCTTCAAGTCAAGACCCATCACATTAGATGATGGAGGAGGAATACTGGAGAGGTATTGCAATGGACTCCACAGACCTCATCACCAGACATGTCCTGGGCACCTCTTCTGTCAGTGAAACCAATGGCATATTGGAAAAGCAGGAGATCCAAAGCCACATCAGATCACAGGGAGGTCAAGAGAAACAGCCGAAGTCTCGCCACTGATCTAAAAATATCAGCAATTTTCCATTTAAAAAATCTCTGATTTTCTGCTTGTTTCTTTGCCACTGTGGACCAAAAATAAAGCTATTAAAAGAAACCTTTTGAAACTTTTTTTTTTTTTTAAGTACTGTTTAGAAGTTCCTACTTGCAGAGAAACCAGGTAAAAATAAAAATATTGGTTGCAAATTTTCATCTAATTCTGAAAATGTGCTAGTAAAAATCATCCCAAGATTACACACAGATACAGGAAATACATTCCAGATGGCATATCAACCAGCTTTGACAGATTCCTCTTCTTCTATGGACTAGAAAAACAAGGGCTGGACTTTTGGTTTGTGTAATCCAGTTTGTTTCACTGACTTCTGCTGAGATTCTGTTCTCCTGTCTTCACTTGTACTGAAAAGCCTCATGAAGCAAAATGAGACAAATGGCAAACTGACCCTTCTCATTTATTTCCTCTCATGAAAGTCCTGTCTATTCATGGGACAGACACTGATTTCTGAAGGATTTGCATCATGTCTCATGAAAAGTATGAGTGTTGGCTTTTTTCCAGGTACTGTTTTGCTGGCTTATTTTTTTAATTTAAGCTAATTAACAAATATACTGAGTTCTTGTACACTTGGTCTTCAGGCTACATCAGAAATTTAAAGGCTGTGTATTTTTATTTTTCCCACATATTTCAAAATTATTTGTGTGACATGCTCATCTTTAATAGCTGCATCTTTATGTCTACCATTCGCCTTCTCGTTCCTTTTCTGAGACACACAGAACAAGATAGAAAGAGACTGACCAAGGGAGAACCTCTGTTGAGGACTGTGTATCCACTCATCCATTCAGGCTTGTGTGGCTTTTCCTCTAAATTCTGGATGGGCAGAACACAGAAATCAATGTGCTGTTCAAGGTGTCAGGGTTATCAGCACCGGTAACTCACAGTGTTGTATGCTCATCACTCAAGTTCAGGTGAACCTCACAGGCTTTGCACAAGAACTGCTATGGAAGCACACAGGAACCCTCCACAACGTGTAACCTCTGAGGTTATGAAGTATTTGTGGGCTTAATTCAACCAGTTCCTAGCAAAATCTGGAAGGGTTTTGCCCATTTTGGCCTCCCAATGACTCCACTTTCCTTTGGCAAAACAGCACAACTCCCAAATGCAGTCCTGGGAGGTTTTGTCAGCAGGGAGGATGCTTTGCTCCTGATTTAGCCCCTCGCTGACCTGTCATTGGCAGAGGTCCCACTATGCAGCTTGATATACAGCCTGTGCCCTCCAAGAGGCTTTCTGAAAAACAGTCACTTGTTCAAAAGAATTCTGGGCTTTCAGTCTCAAACACGGGGAACTCCATCGCTGCAAGAGAGCTTGGATGTGTGTAGGCTTTTCACTGCCTTCTGGATGCGATTTCATGCTCAGTCTTTCCCTATCCCATGCACAGAAATAGAGCAATACCAGGTGCTATTCACTTTAACACCGCATAAAACACCAAAATTAAAATTATCCAAAGAGATTAACATTAACACCCTAATTCTTAGCTATACAGGAAATTTTTAATTCCACCCTTGTTCCTCAGTGATGAGCCTCTCAACTTCAAACATGCCCTAATGTATTTTTTCCTAGTATTAAAAACCTTTACAGATTATTTGTATTTTGACCAGTCTTGAGATATCCCACTCTATGAGCAATCTGCCTGTATCCTGATTAATTCACAAATCAGAAAGAGAGAGAGAAACAAAGAGTGGGGAAGGAAAGTGAGAGCTTATACACAAGCAAGGAAGTACTGACAATGACTACGTTAGTATTTTGTGTAACATTTGGAGCAGGTTAAAAAAAAGTTATCAATACTACTCTAACAAAACAAAAAATAGGTTTTCAAATTAAAAATTACAGTTTTTCACATCAGATGTCAAACCCTTGGTTTTCAGACAACATGGATTTTCTCAGTCTAGCACTACAAAAACATCTAGGTTTTGCCTCAGATTTATAGGACTTTCTATCAGAAGTACATTTACAAAATTTTGTGGAGGGACAGATAAAATGAAGAGGAAAAAAAAAAAAAAAAAAAGAAGAAAAGACATTTTTACCTCTGCTCAGTTTACTGACTTCTTGTGGATATTACCAGCATCACTGATTTTGGAGGAGGAACTGAAAACCAGAGTTGGTGGAGGTTTTACAAATGTTCTTCCTGAGATACCCTCCAAGTAAAGAAATGGAAGAGAGCATGAATGGAGAGGTCATCAGGAGGCTGAGTTAATATTACTGTACAAACAGAGGTTGGAGGAGGCAGGCTGTAGAAGGAGGCGATGAGGTGCAGTAAGGAACAGGGAGTTAATGGACTAGAAGCTTAAGTGGGATCTGCCATTGGAAAGCAAGAAAGGCACCAGGGTGTGCTACCTCATGGGAAAGACCACGGGAAATGGTAATGTTGAGTGCTTGCACACCGTAAGTACTGCAGAGAGCCAGGTAGGAGGCTGGGCAGCCACGAAGAAACTCATTGCCATTCAGACAAGCCAAGCCAGTAACTAGATAGCAGATCTTAATGCACTGGTTACAACAAAAAGGTTGTAAAATCTGTAGTCGCTCTAAACATATGAAAGAAGGAAGAGTTAAGAATGACGCTCACCACTGTGAGAAGGGTGTCAGTGTGTTCAGAAGTAACAGAGAAGGAGAAATGGATGATGAAAGATTTACTGGCCAAGTCCCCCAGAGGAGGCATTGAAGAGAGGTTAGGACTCGGGTTAGAATGGAGTTAGAAAGCCAGGTTTGTGAAGCAGGTAGATGAAGCTATGTATGGCAGAGGTAATTTGATGTACTCACTAGAAAAAATAGCACCAGACTCACTTTTCCCTCTAGAAGCTTTATCTAATATCAGACTTTGCCTCAACAGGTTGTTTGCTTTTTGCTGGTAGTTCTGAAAGAAAGATAAATTTTGTATCCTGAGAATAGCATTACAGACAAGTACATTACAGTTCTTTAATCTATCCTCACGGCTGCTGCAGATGTGTCTTGGAATGTGACTTTCTGTCATTTGTTAAATTTCTAAAGGACGTGAAGAATTGATTTAAAAAGGGACAGACAAAATAGGTTTAACCTTGAGAGGGCATGGCTGATCTAAAAATTAAAAATCAAAGGAAGCGAATAAAGCTCATACAAATGCTCTGACAGAAATACTGCCAAATGTAAGCAGGGAAAGCACAATGCAGCAATCAGGAAATGTATTCTCAAATGGTAATTAGATAAACGTTGACTTGCCCCACTAACAATGGGACACCAGTCCTAACTGAAGGTCTCAGGCACACAAATCCACTCCTCCTGCTTTAAAAGACTCATTTTGCCTCCCGAGGTTATCACAGCGCAAACTGGCACCAGCTGAATGAGTGTTCAGATACGAAAAATGGAGTCAGAAAAGAGGATTTGTCAAGCCTGCCATGGAAATAAATCATGCCACGCTTAGTGCTTAGGGAACAACCTATATCACAAAGAAAAAAAAAAAGAAAAAAAAGGAGATAATTATTTCTCTGCTGTTTTCTGTGCTGCTTGTGTTATGAATTGCCCAGTGAAGAAAACTGCAAAGTCGAGTCCTGGAGGTCTGATCTGCTGTGAAACAACACAGCACTAAATGCAGCAGGACCACAGCTGCTCCAGCACAGACACTGTCTCTCTAGCATTGCTGCTGCAGGGGGACTATCAATCACCATTCATCTCCCTCTGCATGCAGTCCTGGAAAATGAAGTCCAAGAGTAAGCTTAAAGAGGAAGAGAAAAATGCTAATCCACAGTTTGCTTCAGGCATGTCAAACTCAGTGAGATAACACTGCTCTGCTGAAAAGGGCCTGTAGCTATGATGGATTCAAACCAGAGAAGAGGTAATGGAGGTCTTAAAGCCACTATAAGAGCCAGAGCTTCTGAAAATTGGTAGCGAGCATCTCTAACACACGCAGTAATACCAATAGAAGACAAATCCATAGCAGAACTGAAGGTTCAGTTCAGGATCTTGATCATAACCTGGGTTTACACAATACAGGCTAACAGGATAGCCTGCATTACAGCTGGCATATTTATGTAAGTGGCACCTCAGAAAAATGAATTTCTCAAACGTTAGATTTCATTGCAAAATGTTTGGGAAGAAAAACTCAGGGAAAAATGGAAAGGAAAACAGGAAGTTAAGAATGTTCATGCTCAAAAAAAGGACACCTTCCAACAAAACACACACAACAAAATACCAAGAGTGCAAGGATAGCCACAATTTAAAATAAAAAAGTGATAAAGCAGACCAGTTTGCCTGATAAGTATTCCAGTCCATGTCATGCAAATTCTAATTCAGGTGTCTAAAGGGTAGAAGTATCAAGAGTGTTGGCTGGCATGGTTTTGCAATAGAAAGCCTTTATGCTCTCAGAAGTGATGGTCTGACTCTGTAGCTTGTTCTCTAGAGTTGGTGAGTTGCATTGCAAAGATTAAGATCTGCTTAAGACACATTTCTCAAAAAGTGATACCAGGAAGAAATTACCTGGAACAGGGACATTCTCAGGGAGTTCACTGAAGATTTTGGAGTTGTCACATATTGAAAAAAAGGGAAGGAGGGAGGAGGGAGGAGGAGGGAGGAGGAGGAGGAGGAGGAGGAGGAGGAAAAATAAGACGTACCTAGATACCTAGAATGGATGAGGAGAGAGTAAATGCACAACCCCACACTCAGGCTGTGGAAGTCCTTAGTCGTGATCCCAAGGAAAATAAGGCAACTCCTTCCTTAAGGCTACCATATCCTTGCTCTGGAAAGGTGCATAGCTCCCAGTAACAGGGAAGAAAAGACTACTAATTGGGGGGAAAATGAATAGCTCTCTGTTTTGCCAATGTCAAATACATGGTATGATCAGAGCTTAGAAAAAATATTTGGGGAAAAAAGTGTTAATTTAAGAGATACACACAAAAAAAAAAGTCAAAAATAGGGTCTGAAAACAACAGCCACTAGGTAAACGTGCAATTGGCCATGACTGACTAACATACCCTGAAATAACATGAAAATGAGTCTAATTAACTCCAAACTCATCCTCAATACAGAGACATGCAAACTTTTCAAGAGAACACAGACTTTTGCTTGGCATGAAGTCCTTGAGTCAGTCCCTGGTTCCTGCCAAGTTTTCAGCTCTTTTGACATCTCTAAGGCAAGGCAATACGTGGGTGAATGTAAAAATAAATGGCACCCTGTAAATGACAGCTTCCAAGATTAGCTTCCTCTCTGTTCAACATTTCACCTTGTCTCAGGGGAAACTCAACAAGGAAAAATGCCTGAGCAACACCTGCAGAACTAGGGCCAAAGGAAGCTACTGAAACGGGCAAAACAACCACTGATGGAAACAACACTGATATGTTGTTACAATGCATGGGGAAAAAAATAAAGTATTAACTGATCTTAAAACATTTTCACAAAACTAGGTCATTCTTTGATCACTACAACATAACATCTGTGCTCCTGTGGACACGTGCATCCAAACTGACACCTGGGTTCCCTGACGTTTGGTAAGGGTTGCACCAGCACTGCAGCTTTTGCTCAGGTGGGCAGTAACATGGACCCTACCAATGTATTTATAATATCTGAAAAACACTAAGCAATATAAAAACTAATAAATAAGCACTACAGTAATACTAATATTATTCTGTCAAAGCTGCTATAAACAGCCAAAGGGTTTGACAGAAATAATAAGTAGTAAGGTGAATAGGAGGATTAACTGATATATGAAAAGGCCTGCTTTATTATTATTTTTTTCAATCTGGACAGAAATGCTATAAAGCAGCAGAACAGCAGACATTTACTCTGAGATGACAGCACTCTGGTTTGCTTTATATTTTTAAGGGTATAGAATGGAAGCTTTAAATGTGCAGCACTTTACTCTCATGCTTTGTTTTCGCCTTTATCAAACCCATAGTGAATAACTGACTTTGAATATCACACTCTGCAATTGCTTCTCACTTCTCAAACCCACTTTTGAAGTGTGCATGTCCTTAAACTGTCCTCAGCTGTGGCCACATTCTCTTGCTTGCCAGACTGTTTGTGGCCCTGATTCTGATCACATTCAGTCCCATGTAAATCAAGAATTCAAACCCAATAGTTGGCTAAATGCTGATATAGAGGAGAGCTGAGCTCTCTATTTGCACACCAGGTAATTGTCTGCAGATCTGCCCTCAGTTCATTGCAATGTGAAAAGATTCTCCAATAAATTTAGATACTATGTAAATTATAAGTGACTGCAATAACCAATTTAACTCAGATCAATTCTGCATTCCGTAACTTTCCTCTAATGGTCTTTTGAAAAGAGATTTTAGGCTTTTATGACAGCCTAGCAGGCAATGACATAACTCTATTAATCCTCTCCTCTGGGCTCAGAAGTGGAAGATGAAGCTTCTTAGTCAAAACCATATAAGTTCAAAGATGCATTATCTTAATTCACTATTTTCCCTATTGTTTGTGTCCAGTGCACTGGAAAAAAAAGACTTCTCATTTTGACATGCATCACCACCAGAGCTAATGCTCTGTTTTCAACATCGCCTCGGTGATGAGTGAAGTTTACAAATTAGACAAAGCTAGAAGTGGAGTCTCTTGAAACAAAGCTACTGTCTCTTCCTGTGAATCCTGTTAGAATAAGCTCATGGAACTACTGAACTAATCAAATCCAGTCAGGAAAACAAATACAACATGAGTCCCAAACCCCAGAGAGGCACTTGTCCAAATCAAAGCTCATTACAGCCTAGACCCAGACAGTAATGAGCAAGATGTTTCGGCAGCAGACAGAACCAAACCCTCCAGCCTGAACTCTTTTCACCCTCCGGGGAAATGTGGATCTCAGTCAACACTCCCGAGTTCTCAGACTATTTCAAGTTTGAGTTCATCACCCTGTTCCCGCTGATTTTAACAAGCTCCTCATGGGTGCAGTCATCCCATGTCACAGAACCAGCATGGCTCACATGAAATATAGGAACCGTCAGGCCTGAAAAACAAACTCTACAACCTTACAGAGCCAGCTGAGGCGACCAGAGGGTTGCCCATTTGCTGTTGTCTACCTTGGTGCACCGACTTGTCAGCAACTGAAGATTTACCAGGTGAGGACCATGAGAAGAGCGAGATGCCAAAGCTCCTGCTTTCACACCATAGCATCACTGCAACTGTCTCATTGTACTCAAGCCCATGCCCTTCCTGCAGGAATCTCTGTTTTAACTCTTCTGTAATGTAGCTGGAGTCAGACGAGCACAGTCTTTGTGAAACAAGAATGAGGAGGCCATACTGAGATTGTATTTAGCATCCTTTTTTTAACAACTATCATAGACCAGTCCTGAATATCACCCCTTAGCCACAATCCATCTGAAAACCACCCTTATTAACCAAACCAACAGCAGGCACACTACGGCACAGTAAATCACTCATGCCTCCACACATGCCATGACCCATGAGATGCCAATGCCAGCACAGGACGATCAGATGTCCAGTCCCTGGGAGTGCATTCATACATGGAGGGCTTTCCAAAACACAGCTCTGCCCCAGAGGGGAATAGCTCCCTGTCACCAGGATCACATCACTCATAATTTATAACTTGTTTACAAGTTCAGGAATTATAATTTAGTAAAAGATGTTGATAGTTACTTGAGCTGCAAGTTCAAGTGGGAGCCAGTAGTCTTCTGCATACAAATTAATCAATACAGATTAACTGAAAGAGAACCACAGACTCAATTTCATGCTGCTATTGCTATATACTTTCTGCTTTTCTTCAAGCACTTTATATTCAGCAGCCTTTGTAAGATGTGTCTAATTTAATTAGATTAGACAGATAAATCCCGATAAAAACAAAATGTTTTTGTCATTTAAAGAGACTTCCAAAACAGAGATTAATTTATACAGACCTGATGGTCTGACAAGACAAGCTTTGTACTTCACAGGGTTTTATATTGTATTTGATTCTGACAATTTCTGTTATATTCTCCTATGCTCAAAGGTCAAATATGTAAATCATGACCCAGTGTAATAATTTCTTGCTTTGGTGGCAGCTGGCATGTGGCAAACAGATGCCGAAATCCAGCTGTTTAAATCCTCAATCAGCCATTTAAGTTGAAACCCAGCAGTGAAACGACTGAAAGGTATGTTTTCGGAATAGTGTGCCAAACTGTACCCCAGGGATTCCCACTCAAGCTGAAATACTGAAAGACTCTCAACCCCCATCAATATGCAAAGAATACAACATACAGATGTCGCTTTATAAGGAAAATGCATCACAAATGACTCACAGATAAAGCTGTAACAATAATAAGATGTTGGGTTTGAACCTAAATGCATGGCTAGAAAATTAAAGGTTTGCCTAATTAGTATCAGTGATGAGTGTATGAAGGGATCGGATGGCCTGCTGGCTCCAGCTGTATGGAACTGAAATTCTGAACCCAGGGCCCTTTGGTATCACTCAAGAGTTGAGCATTCAACAGTACCCTACCAACACGGACAGTGGTCAATGAGGCTGGTCCATAGGCCTGTTGGAAAACACACCCCACACAGCTTGGTCCCAGGGTGCTAAAAAGGGATAGATATTTGGGTAACTGGCTGTGACACTTGGGTTTGCACATTTTCCTGCGTTAGGTGATATTGTCTGCCTAGTACAGAGGATTTTGGTGGAACTAGCAATGTGTCTCTGAAGAGATCAGTGACAATGACAGCTTCTGCACACTGAATTTCACAGTCTTTTTCAACTGAGAAAGTACTTCATTTATTTTTAATCCGAGGAGCTACAGTGTTGACAGAATGATGAGAATTGGTTAACTTGCTATTTTCCCCCATTTCGGTTGTTTGATTACATGTGCAGGACTATGTCCAGACTGGGTTTCGGTTTGAGGTAAAAGTTTTGCAAACCTCTTGCTAATACCCAAGAGCCAGGCAGTGACTCCAGGCTGAGCAGCAAGGCTTTCTCCCACCCCAACCCAAGGGCAGGTGTGGAACGAGAAGGACTCTCTGTGTCACAGAAGTGTGGGAAGTTCACCATCCAACAAATCCTGCCGTGTGGTTTGGCCTTGCTACCATTAATGTCAAGGGGGAGTTTTAATCCCCGAAGCAGCAGGCAGTGAACCAGGATCTTCACAGCCGCCTAAAGAAGGCTTGTGGCATTTCATCCAGAGGTGGCTTTATCTTTTTTCATTTGGGCTACTCCTGGGGAGACATCAGGCATGCTAACCTTGCATCAGCCATTGTACGTATCCAAGAAATTATTAGCTATGAGACAAAGCTGTAATGTTCAACCACTAGAATGGCACAGACAGAAAGAGCAAGAGACCCAGACTAGCCTTTGACTTCCATGGCTATGACAACTCTGCCCTGATACACTGGGTCGACTGGAGTAAAGATTTTTCCTGGATGTAGACAGATTTCGCATGTTCATTATTCAAAAACGATTCTTTTTGCTCCTATTTCTTATACATCTGAGCACCCTGAGGGAAGGTAAATGTTGCAACAGATTTTGCCTGGTCTTCAGTAATTTTATGCACGCCAACTTCTTCCAGAGTCTACCAGATATCGGCCCACCTCCTTACAGGGTGCCACGATGGGCAGCACGCATCCTGCTTCTCAGCATCACACTGATGCTCACTGCAACCCATACAAAATACCTCTTCTGTATGCATTTGGTGCTCTCCATTCAAGGAAGTGAAGTTACACTACTTAATTTCCATTTTTTCCTCACCTCAGTGATTAGGTAAGCAGTTTTTGCTCAAAACAATGTTTTAAGTAAGTAACAATAATGGAAAGTCTCAGAAGAGAAAAGACAGCATCTTAGTAACACTGGTTTTAAGATGACAACTGCACCAGAAAAGGATAGCTCCCTACCCTTGAAAGCAAAAATTCCTTTTCAATTTCCACATTAGCACAAAATCATCAGTTTAACAATGGTGCCCTATTCAGAACAAAATTCTTTTGTACACAGACATTGTGTCTAGACAGCCTTAGAAAAAAAATCACTCTACTTAACATGAGGGGGTTGGGTTTTATTATATGTTCTTAAATGTTTGACTGCAGGCTCACGTACTATTCACAAATAATGCAGCATAAATTTATTAAAGTTTTGTCTGGAGGCGATGGGTACATCCTTCTAAGACGTGCAGGAAGCAAAGTGGGACTGAACTCCTCTCTGAGCTTACAGGCATAAAAGCTTTCTAGAGGTCATGCAGCTAATGTACACAAAACAACAGATGATATTAATAGGATAAATGTACTGCAGGAAGAGGAAACTGAGTCCACATCACTCCTATTATTATTGTCCAGTTTCCCATATAGACACAGCAGAAAAAGCCTCGTAGACCTTTATTTTACTTTTGTTGACTGCAATGGGACTTCCCCCAATGACCACAGCAAGACCAGAATTAAGTCTTGCAGTTCCCAGACAGAGTCCTTAGCTGCCTTGACATGTTCCCATTTTTAGAAGGGGGTATTTCTCCCTCATTCAAGCAACTATGAGTGCACCCAAAGAAAAGTCATAAAATATTTATTCTTTTCAAATTATTATTCTTTTTAGCTTAGTCATCGATAGAAAAACATATTGTTGCTTTTTTTATTTTTGAGATTAAGACAGAATCCCCTCCTGCACAGGGACAAATTCTGTTCAGGACCAACACACTCCTTTTGTCTACACACCCTGACCTCTAAGCATTGGTTGATTTTGGACCGTTACTTACTTGCTACGTCTTTCACATCCTCGTGTTAGCAGAGCAGATTTGTTTCTTCTAGAAGAGCCAGGTGAGAGGCTCGACCTGACTTGCCAGGGGATCCAACAGAAGGGTGGCTGATGAGGGTGTGAGCTCTGGAGAGCAGGAGCAGCAGGTCCCAACAAAACAACCAGAGCCTACACGAGCTCCAGGTCAGAGACATGTGGTCTGGGGCCACAGTGGGTCTGGCGATAACGAGTAATGGTGGCACCTGGGGGAGCAGAAAGAGGTTAGGGAAGGACGAATGCCTCTTGTAAGAGGGAGAAAAAGAAAGCTGTGGATGAGAGAGCGTGCATGCCAGCCTGGGGGAAGGAGAGAACAGGAGGCGTCCATTGACCAAAGCGCTGGAAAGTGTGTTATGGGATGGGAAACCTGATGAACAGGGAACCCAGGGGAGCGGGAGAGGATTACCCCATGGCCTTCTCACCCCAGGACCTGAGGGCATGGAGGAACAGCACCCATACAGAGACCTGTCCACCTTGCATTGCTCACACTCCCATCCCACCAGCACAGAGATGCCAGGAACCCTTCTCCTCCCCTACCTGCCCAGTCCACTCTGCAGGCAAAGAGACAAACATCCCAATTCTGTTTTTTTGATGAAGAGACATTTCCAGATGTTACTTAGAAAATGGATTAGCACGAACAAACCGATGAGGATAATGGATGCGACTGACAGAATGTGAACACATGGAAAACAATTCAAGGTTACAGCAAAGGAAAATACTTTTCGAAGGTTCAACCACTGCCAAGTCAGGCAGCACACAGGGAGAAAAGCCAGGATGGGAGGAAGGTCACGTTTTTAACTGATGGCCAGCATTTCCATACCAAGCTTGGTATCACTTACCCCAAGCCTCACCTGTATTTTACCCATCCTGGGTACTGGAAAAGGGTGTTGTAAGGGAAATGATTTCCCTTTTAGCTGATATTTGTTCTTGCTGCTGCTGTCATTAAAGCACTGAGATATAATACATTTCCCAGTTCTGCCTCAGGACTATCCTACCATAATGTACAAGGGTTGGTCGAACAGTTATCCCATGAAATCAAGCTTCTGCTGAAAAGACATCTTAAGCTTTGGAAAATGAGTTGTTATTTATGAGTACGGGATCTGGATTTCATGCTAACACTCCCTGCTGCAATAATGATGCAACCAAAACAGGATATCCTACATCACTGACTAATTGAAGTCCGATCAAAAGAAAATACCAGTATGACATTAAATGGCTTATTTATAGGTTCTGTTTCCCTAGACAATGAATCCAAGCATTTACATTTAATTATTAGATTTCAAATCCCAATAATAGGTTAATTTTTGTTCCATTAAGTTACACACTGCATACATTTCATCGCCAAGGATTTTAAACTGGTTTGGTAATTTAGAAGAGGAAAAGAGAAAGCAGCGTAATGGTAGCGGATTTAGCAGGAATATAAATTATGCTCGATTAAAAGGGGTAAAAGGAAAAAGGGGAGAGTGGGAGAGTTTCTTAACAATCTAACTGATTTAGTTAATCTCTTTTCCTAGACACGGAATTCATCAAGTAAAAGGCAGACTCTGTACATACCTGGTACCTTCAGCACGATCGCGTGCTCCTGCATGTGAATGCCAGGGCCTTCCTGCTTTGGCCAACCAAGTCCGAAGCACTTGGCAGAAACCATGGGGCTGCTGTTGGATCAACACCTCTCAATCCAGGCAAGGAGCCTGCTACCCCTTGATGGTGAAGTCTCCTATGGAAACAAATCCTGTGTTACTGTGCCGTGTGTACCTGACTGCTGGTAGTTTTCCTCTTCTCTCTCCAGCTTCTGGCATGGTTGAGTCCCACCACGTGTCCGAGGAGTTGTTGCCTCAGTTGTAGCGCTTGTAGGTGCCACAAGCTGTACCAAGGAAGCCACATGGGGGACAGGGACATGGGAAGCCAGGTGTGAGAGCTTCTGCTGCAGCTCCTGGAACTGCCTTTTTTTTTCTTTTTTTAAATAAAGTGCATTTGGACGGCATAAAGTTACTAACATACACTTTTTGCAACAGAAACAGATGAAAATTCAGAGGGACAAAAAGACAAATGAGTTGATAGACTAAAATATCATATTCTAACACTCCCATTTTCTGACAAAACCTACAAACCAGCAAGAATTCTTGCATATCATTGGCCTGACTGAACTGTTTTAGCAGAAGAAAGGCTTAAAGAGGCTTAACAACCTTTAAGGACCTGATTTTTGCAGATATTGACCACAGGTACTCCCTAAATTAAGGCATGGTGCTTCTAGGAGCTTTTGGGGGATGGCTGGACATGGATTTTCATGCACATGAAAAGGGTATGAGGGAGGAGCACTGAAGATCATACTGTAAGGGGAACTTACAAACCTCTGGAGGAACAGATCCTGAAAGCAGCTCCTTTTTTTCTCTCATTTGTCTTCTGCGCTGCATGTATTCAAATTTACCATCAGCAGAAATAGCTCTAGAGCAAAAGAAAATAGAAATAGGTCAGATGGGAGAAGAAAAATGGGAGGGGAAAATCATTCCCTGTGTGATCTTACATCAGGGTGTCAAATCAAAGCCCTGACGTCCTACATACATCTTCAGCTGTTCTACTGCATTTCTAATAATTGGAGCAAATTTACAGAATGCAACAGTTGCAAATACTTTGCCAACAAACTCCAGATAACCAAAGAGACAGTAATGGGATTGGAAGCAGGCTGTGGGTCATTTAATGAGTCAAGCTGGAAATTTTAGAGGGAGTTAATCGATTGTAGGTCATTAAAGAAACAGAATTTAACCTGAAAAAAAGCTTCAACACAGCTTCTGCTAAAGCACAGCTACTTCACAAGGGCCACTCTAAAGCTCGCAGATGTTCAGCTAACCACATGGAAAGCCATTTGCTTTGGTAAGGTTGAAATACCCACTCACTGGCCCAGAACACCAAATCCGTCTTCCTTAGGAAGAATTTGACCAGAACACCAAATTTTGCTCAACTTCAGCTCGTCGCAAGTCCTCACGCTTGCGTTGGAGGAACCTTGTAGCAGGAGGCTGGCATCGCTCGAGAGGATGGCATGAGTGGGGGCGGCAAAATGCACCATGGTGCAGCAGGAAACCTTCTCTCCTTTGTATTCCTTGGGGTAATTCTAGTCTGGCCAGAACTAACGCTTGAAATAATCACTAAGCAAATCAACAATTACTGTCTGATGAGTGTCATGCACAGCAAATAGCGATAATACCCCTTTGTGTTTGTGAAATAGTCTGTGGGCTAATAAATTAATTACCACTGTCTGAATTCCACATTTCCTCACTGCAGAAATTGAGGGTATTTTGCCAAATTTCAGTTTACCTTGAGATGTATCAACAGCAGACCAGTCTACTGCCCCCAAGATGCCTAAAATGAAGGCTGTAGAACACAGATGCACATTCTGATGTAAGACATTTATGTGTACAGCTATTTTCCACTCATTGCACATTATCTGCAGAGCCAAAGCAATCTCTAGAAAATGCATGGGAGTCATCACATTATCTTAGGGACAACAGATAAGCATAATCTGTAGTCCAACTCAGTACATTTCATGGAATAAACATTAAAAAGATATCCAAAATTGAGCCGGGCTGTTTGACCAGTAGGCTCACCCAGCTAACCCATGTCTGCTTCCTCAGGAGGTGAAGATTCAGAATTACAAAATTGACCAGAGCCCGCTCAATCCAAGTAAAGTCTGGCATGTAACCTCTGCATTTGTTGCTAGAAGCCTGCACAGACACTCATACAAATACTGTGTCTTTCCTTCCTTACTGTCAGGCCAATTACACTCGAGCTTCATTGTGCTCTGGCGGGCAGGTTGGCATATATATCCTCAGAGCACCACTCCACTAGCCAGATGCTCTGCAAATACTGCCTCTTGGGTTGCTGCTAGCTCGGTCGGTGAAGTGCAGCTTTCGTACATCAAAAACTTGTCTCTGCTGGTGTCAAAATAAGCTCAAAACCAAGGTTCAGAAGCCACGTAGAATATTTTGACTGCATTCCCTTCCCTGTGCTATTTTTTCAGGGATAATGCAGAACAAGTTCCCAGACATTGTCAAGTGTTTATCAAATGCATGCACCACTGTCCAGTAATACAAAGTACGTGTTTTTTCTTTTTAAATATACCACAAGATTTCCATTCTTTTTGAGTGATCTCCAGCATCTCAAACCTTCAGTGGTTTGAGGGAAGAAAAGTGTTGAGTAGACAAAATGAATAACAATAATAATAAAAGAAACACCCAGGAAAAAAAGAATAAAGTTTCGGTATATCATTTTTCATGTGATGGGGAGCTTCCAGAGAAGCCTGAAGTCATTACTCACTTCAGGTTAGTATGCTTCCTTTCAAGGTACTTACTAATAAATTCCAGATATTCACTTTGGTTTCAGCATTTAATCTTCAAAACCAAATCGTTCTGAATTCATACTGCAAGAGCACGTATCAGTTTCTAGTTTAATATCCAGTCTATTGCTTCACTGCACGTTAAAGCGATAATTGAATAGAGACTTGGGCCTTTACCTGCATGCAAAACCACTTTCGTAGGCCACAGACTTGTGATCTGGGTCCAAACTTAATGCAAGATAAACTAGGAGCTCTGCTATTACATGAAGAAACCAGAACACTCCTGAGAAGGAAAGACAAAGTGAGAAATTAGCAAAGCAATTATCATTACAAGAAGTAGGAAACTGCTTTAAGTTATTAATGCCAGTCCTTTAAGGGTTGCTTTCTAACTTGCAAGTACTCAAGACAAATCCTACCCTGAAGGCCAAATTACTGCAGGTTCGAATTTTATTTTTTGAACTTCTTTGGAAAAGACTTGCCTTGCAATAAGAAAGTAAAGAGACAGAAAGATGATAAGCGATCTGAATATGGTCTTACAAGTATTTAAGAGATTTCCAATAATAGGCTCTTCTAACGAAGACATGCAAAATCCAACTGCTGAAAATTCAATTTGGAAAAAAGTCAAAGTGGAAAGAATTTCTTTAAATCAGTCTACTGGAATAACTCACCTAGGAAAGCTGACCTTTTAAAATAAGCAGTAGATGTTTAATACATACAGTCCCCAGTTTTATCGCAGCATCCACGGTGGCCGTGCTTCTGCTAAAGCCATTCACCAGCACTACCCCTTCCCAGGCTCTACCTGCCCTTCTCTCCAGAGGCTGTTTCCCATGCAAGTAACCATCTTAAGCCCTTCTCCTCACTTCTAAAATGCAAGGCAGAGCAGCACAAGGACTGAAACAGTAGAATGATGCTACAAAGAGTAAGTCTTGTTCACCTGCTGTGTTACAGCTCAAAGGGTTTATCAAAACACTGTGTAGATCTAATGCCTGTCTTCCTTCAGCCACTGCCTTTACCTTCCTCACAAGCATGCAGTAAGAGGATGCTCATCATCATGAAAGGACCTTAAAAAAAAAAAAAAAAAAAAACCTAATGAAATTGGAAGTTTATGCTGGTAATTCTGGCAGAAACATAAAGTACCACCTCACTGAGTGTTTTTTCTTAGACTAGTGTCCTTACATTTAATGCATAGGAATGGGTAGCTGGTAGCTCACTGTTGAAAAGGTAGATGATGTTTAGGCGGGAGGAGGTGGAAAAAAAAGCCAAGCACCTGGAAAACACTTCATTGCTTCTTTATTTAGATGCACCCACAGTACAGAGCCTCTTGAGCATGTGCAGAAGAGGAAGATTACACATTTATAGCTGGGAGCACCATTGAGTTCGAGTTTCTTTGATACCATTTTTAAGAAAGTAAACTATTTCCAAAGAATGACAATTGAACCCAAGAGCTTAAGACCTGCTTGTACTTTTATCCAGAGGTGGAAGATATTTTTCTTTTATTATTACTTTGATGTAAGTAGAAGACATTTTCACAGTCTGGTTGGACCAGTCTATATATTTTCATATGCACCTTTTAATATAATATAAAAAATGTTTCATTTTTCCCCCCTACCCACAGATAGTTTAATGCATCTAAATTTAAAAACAGTAATGGACCAGAGCATTCCTATGGGGAAAAATGAACTTTTGCTGCCCTCTCCTGCTTAAACAATGAAATGCTAAAATATTAAGATCTATGAATCTAATGCTAACCTTTAAACAAAAAGCATGACAGGTCATTCGCTATACTACAATCAAAAATAGGACAACAACAAGAAATGTATCGGTACTATTTATATTTGAAAACTCCTCATCTTTACATGAGGTTATGAATACAACATATTTACAGTAAGTGATCCAAATAACAAAAACTTGTATTCAGAGAGGTCATGATAAAAAGTGTACACTTCTGTGGATGGGAAGCAACACTTGGATAAAAGGTTTCAATGAAAATTAGTTCCATCCTGTTTCAAGATACTGTTTCATAAACCTTAAATGAAAAACTGGGCAATACAAAATCTGCTGCAGATACCAACTAGAAAAACTAATTTGTGTCTCACAACTTAGCTGCTAAGGGAAGCAGGTGAGCCAAAATAAAAATAAAATAAAAAAAAAAGGTCACATGTAAATAAAAACATTCTTCAATCTTGCACTGTCACCTTTATCTTGCTTTAGGGCCACCGCTAGCAGTGATAGTTACACAATTAAGAGAAAAGGCCATCTTTGTTTTCCAAGAGAGAACCCAAACCAAATCCTTTTGGTTTTATTCGGGGGAGGAAGAATCTGTTCAGTTCTTTCTCCTTCCTCACAAAACAATAAAAAGGTTTTTAAAGCTCTAATTTATTTTCCTTTCCATAGAGTAAGAGCCTGAGGCTGTACTTACACATGTAAAATATAAGTACAGCTGCTGCATTTCTTGCTCAAGCAATTCTTGGCTCTGACAGCCTTGATTTTTCCATATATAGGAGGAGATAAAAAATAAATTAAATCCTTTTATTTGTGCTAAGAAAACCAAGATTAAATTTACTAGTGAACGCTCCAATGGCAGTAGAACACTTTTATTTAAAGCATTCCAACCTTTGGAAGAGAGACAAAAACCACTCAAAAGCAATGAAAGGAAAACAATAAGGGAGACTTGCAAGATGAAGAAAGCAATATGTGCTCAATTTAAAGTATCTGAGAGGAACTTCACTTTTACAGCTGTTACATCCCCATGACCTGATGCAATGCCCTAGTATTGAAAATGCAGCTCTTTCCTTTTACCAGACAGTATTCAATCCTTGCTCCTGAAACCAATATGGCACAGGACATGAGCGATCACCCAGCAACTGCCCTCCGAGCAGTTCATAAAAACATTTACACAAATAAAGGTAGTTTCTGGAACTCAAGAAGCAAATGAAAAGCACAATTAAATAGATGCACTGATCACACTTGGGCCCATATGCTGCCTTCTTCTTTGCCTACAGCTCCCATCGATCCCCAGGGGAGCTCTGTGCAGCGGCAGAATATCGCATTTGGGTTGCGGCAAACAGCGGATCCCGGGGGTACAGTCAGATCATTGTGGCAAGTGCTTCTTCGCATACATCGCACAGTGCAACCTAGCGTCGTGCCAGCCTTTTAGAGTCAAGTGACTAATATCACATCGTCTCGTTCAGCTTAAAGAAAACATTCCTTCTCGGAAGTGATAAATCATCTATAAACTTTAGATACTCCCCACTATCCCCACATCAGAGGTAACATCAGAGGTAACAAAATATTGCAACCCATCAGGTTCTCATCAGTTTTGTATGATCAATACCAAAATGTCATGTCAAAACCAAAAAGTTATGAACAAACAACACTCACCTAAACTCTAAGTACAGGACAAGGTGCTTTTTCTAATTTCACATTGTTCTGTTTTACTCCACCAGGTGGAAAACATTTTTTTTTCCTCTGTTACATCTCAATTTTTCCACAGTTGAACACAGTCTTTAAGCATGAGTTTAAAGTCCACCCTCTTGCAAAGCGTGATCATCTCACACAGAAATCACACTAGTCAATATTTCTTTTTATAACAGAAATAAAAGACTGTCAAAATCAATGGGCTAAGGGACATGATTTGTTATAAATTTATTTAATCTTCAGTATTTCAGCTTGCACCTTTGCTTCAGCACTTTAAAATAAAATGTTTCAACTATGACAATAACTGCCTAATTTACATTGCGTCCCAGTCAGTGTTCTTTAAAGAAGCTCATTAATCCCATTAAACCATGTTGTGTTTGGTGTTGCATATGAGTAGTTCCACCTTTTCTTTCCAGAATTAACAGTGCCAACTTTTTACAAAATTGTTGAGCTTACAACATTTGTGTGCGCAGACCCAGGAGTACACTGTGACCTGATAATCCTGAAACAGTCAGTAGTCTAGGAGGGAATTCTTTTTTTTTTTTTCCTCTTTTCTGTGCCTGGAAACAAGAAAACTTCAAATCCTACTGCACGTTTAAATGGTAGGAAGGAAAATATACAAGCTTGTATTTATACTGTACTTCTATCAATGGCAACAGGTCATAAATTCATGTTTGCAACTATCACAAAGACTCATGAACACCAATTCAGTTTTATACGGTAAATACTGCTGGATTGATGGTTTAGGATTATCAATTCACTGTTGTCATATGTCTATAACAGTTCAAAAGCATCCTGGAGAAAAATCCCAAAACACATACCTTTCGGTATATAATAATGCAACTGCATTAGCTAAATATATACTGTACATAAGTCTTATCAGCATTTTACCTACCAAAGATGTAAGATTCCACTTTCAAATACAAAGCAGATAGCCAATAATGCATACTTATAATACAGCCCTCTTCTTTGTTTTGTTTTTTTTTTCTTTTGTTTTAAACAATTTGGTCACAATGCACCTTTGATATAAAAGCATTTTAAACTTTATTATTAATACTCAGAACATTAGGATTTCCAGAATTTTTTTCAGTAGCATTTGTAGAACCACTTTTGGTAACAAATACAGTAGTTAGGAATGAGCATCCAGATGAGAATGCAGAAGTATATTATCCAGAATCCTTTCCAGCTAAGATCATAGGGCTGGTATTGTGATGAGTAATAGTACTAAAACCACAAAAACACTATAGTATGTTTCTTAGAGGCTACATCCTCTTTTGCTGGAACACTTTATAAATACATATTAAAAAGTAAGGCAACAACTCCAAACAGTCCAAACTGCTATCTCAACTCATTTTCCAATCAGATCCATGACCACTGGAGATCAATTTCATGCTTGCACTGTTTAGTGTTTGTCTTTATTCTTTCAAAATGGTCCAATAAAAACATACTGTAATAATTTAGCAATTAGTATTTCTAAAACAGGTCTGGTATGTGTGTCCAATTCCATAACACTAATACTGGTTAGGTACTGAAATCTAGGGTGTTACCACTGCCCATTTTTAAAGGATTGTGGACACTAATTTGGATTTGCAATAAATAGGTGCGTGAATCCAAAGCTCCCTTTTCTACTATGTTTATCACCTACTAGTTTTTTTATTCCTAATGTTCAAATTAAAGAAGCACCAGAGACAGCCTGGTACTAAAAAATGCTCACACCAGTAAACAAAACTTTTATTCAGGACCCATGTTTTTTCATGGCCCTGATCTGAATGGACATTCAACTTATGAAGATGTGCAAAAGGAAAAAAAAAAAAAAAAAAGTCAAATTACAGTAAAGTTATCCAGAGAAGGAGGATGTTACACAAACTCATAAGGAAATGACAGTCTTTTTTTCTCTTTTACTATAAATACACTTAACAGTTTAGCAGAAAGACAAGCTAAATTTTAAGATTGTTCACATTTGAAAGTTGTATTATACTCTCTGCTAACGATAAATAAGGAACAGGTCCTGACAATGGAATTTGACATTGCAATTTTCATCAACAGATCTTTGAAGACTGGTTTTAAAGAAGGGTTAAAACAATGATTATGTTTGCAAAGTTCTGAGAAGTCCATCTGCTGTCCAAACTTTGGATTAAAGTCCTTATTTTTTTCCTTTACTTAGAGACAGGTATATACAGTGCTGTTGTAATAATGAAACAAATGTGAAATCTACTGTAAAGTTGCACAATACAGAAAACTGTTGCTCCATCTTCTACTACATAAATGTGTGACTCCACAGGTTAATAATGCTGTTTTGTTTTTTTGTTAAGTTGGAATTATTCCATCACGTCTAAGACCTCTCTTTAATTCCAAATCCTCCAGTTTTTTCCACAGTTCTTCACGTTCTTTCTCTTTCTTCTTCTCACTGACAGATGAAATAAAACAAAAAGTTAGCAAGAGAGAAGACTGTAGAGAACTTATATAAAAAATGTACAGTTGACATTAATTAGCAACACTAATTTTGTTCAACACATTTGCAATTCTAACATATACTTAATTTTTGTAAATTACTTTTATTTTTTCATGTTGTTACCTATTTAAGTATCACTAAAAAAAAGCAGTACGTCCATACACTGAACACAGTAACAGTGTTCATAGACGCTACCTTGTAATACAGAAGAAAAAATGCAGTGGACTTTTATTATGGGTCAAATATATCATGATTAGTAAAAAATAATATTTTCAGTACTAATTTTCATTGAATAATTTTCATGTTTATTTAAGGAAGCTATTTTTAATTTTAAAAATAACAGCCACTTTCTAGAATAAGTGTTCCTTTATTCTTTTAGAATCACTGTTATTACATATAATACTTTTATCCACCTTAGGCATCATCACCCAAGGGAAAGTTCAGACCTAAGATACGTCTTCTGGTCAGTGCTTTGTTTTTTTTTTTTCCCCATAAAAAATTCTATGTAGCATTTGCTTTAACAACAGGCTTTAAATAGCTGATTTGATAAAATTAAACAGCTAAACTAATATTTGCTTAATCTGCATTATTTGTTCTCTAAACTTCCTGTATCTGCTGTAGCTTACTTTGAATAAATCTCCCTGATACTGCAAGGTGCAAAATGCACTGAATTTCTGTTATATCACCCTCCTGGTTCATCTGAAGTAATAATCTAATAGTTATAGAGATACAGATTCCATGCCTGTTGTGCTACAGTATTCTTGAAAATATTTCAGTAGATTAGAAATATTATTCATACACATCTTAATTCAGCCACAATGCCAACGTCTAGCCCATTTATTTTAAATTGTAACTTCTAATAGTATTTTATGCATACAAAAAATAAAAGCAACTCTTAGGTAAGTCTCTTAACAGATTAAAAAAAAAGAATAGAGCCCCCTGTCACTAAAACGTACTTAAAACTGAGAAAAAATAAATAGCCTGACATTTTTAGGCTACTTACCAGACATTTATCATCCAATCATTTTGAAATATAGGCTTACTTAGTAAAACCCTTAGGTAACGATAACCTCATTCAACTTACCTATCTAACCTATCACAGTCATTAACACTGAACATATTTCTCCTTGTTTAGTTTAGCAAAAAAAAAGAAAAGACTGTTCTGTTAAAATAATTAAGTTTTCCTGTAAAAACTAATGTAATTATCACAGTTTATACTAGAAGGTATTTAAAAGTTTTATAATGACAATTAGTTATCCAGACACAGGACATATTACACCAGTGTCTGATCATGCTAAGAGGCAAGTGCCTCATCTGAAGGTACAAAGTGCAACTGCCATTGATTCAAGCCACTGAGGTTCCTCCATAAAAGACTGGATTCAATTACCAGACCCTCAGCCTTTTCTGCAAGAAAACCACATAGTGATCAATCTAGCAGATTGAGCCTTATTTATCATCAGTTATCCAGAATTCATTGCATCTTAGCTAAAATACAGCTTTAAGTCTCTCAAAGTAAAATGCTGTATTAATGTGTCAATTGTAGATTTTACATGTATAAAACTTTGTATTTTACAGTAATTAAGCAGAACAAAAGGACGGTGTGAATCCAGCCACACAATGCAAAACAAACAGCATCCAAGAGGCTTGAAAGACTGTACCAACATAGCAATTTCTGATGACATACAGTACGTACAGTACCCTTCGCTTTGCTTGTGGGAACTCCAAGTCACACCAAACATATGACAAAGTTGCAGACTGTTCAGAGTTCATGATTTTTTATTTTTTATTTTTTTTTTTTGGGGGGGGGTGAGGGGGGAGACGCCTGCTATTCTGTATAAGCTAAAATTCTTGAGAAAAGAATCTGCACTGTAATTGCAAAATGAAAATTAAGGAGCACAGGAAAATAGGCAAAATAAAAATACCATATCATAGTATCATAACTAATGACTGTATGAGTGGTGCACCTAATGGATCCTGCATACTCAAAGATTCAGCTACAGCAAGACTTCCGAATAAGAGCCAAAAGAATTGAGAAATGCCTCTTTGCTTTAAGACATCTAGCCTATGTGCAGTGTTTTGGAAGAATCAAATCTTTGGGATTTCCCTTATGCTTTTTTCCAAACTGTGTAAGTATTTTTGTTTGTTTGTTTTTTACATCATTAAGTGAATCATTATCTTTAAACACTTGTTTTCTTTTATTGCTGAAGAGCTTCACAGAATGGTTAACTATGGTTAATGGTTAATTGGGTATAACCCCTTTCTTAGGAAAACCCAGAGGAGGTTGCCCAGGACCATGCCAAATGGCTTTTGAAGATCTCCAAGAAGGCAGACTCCACAACCTCTCTGAGAGATCTGGAACAGTGTTCTGTCAAGAGCACACTAAAGACCTGCTTCCTAATGTTTAGACAGAAAATACAGAAAATAGCTTTATATATCTAACTCTCTTGCAGTATGGGGTCAAAAGGAATTCTGTATGGATTCCCAAGCTAAGCAACAGGTACTGTATTTTATAAAGAGTAAAGAACAACATTTACATGACATTATCTTACAACTCACAAACAGAAGGCTTAAGAGAATACAGAGGAAAAAACAAGGCACTGTGTCAATTATGTGTGAGATAATGCAACTGCAGCTGAGTGTAAGGAATAAACTAAACAGCAGGCCTTATGCACAGCTGACAAAAAAAGCTTTAAAAAGTTACCGCTGACGATCTGACTTGTAAGTGGCTGTCAGCTCGTCAAACATGGTGCTGTTCATCTCCATAAAAGCCTTCAACACATTGTAGACTAAAGCCACAATAGCCCTGTGAAACATTAACAAAGAAAAAAGGAGTTTTAGTTTCAGGTGAAATCAAACATGAAAGAAAAGTATTTCTCTTACCATCATTTCTGCTCTTGAAAGTATGCTAATTCTTTGATTTCTATGGAACTACTCTTGATTAACACATTTGAAGGTGAGAATCAGCTCTCATGTCTCTACTGACTACTTACATGGCATAAACCAAAACGCTATGGTAAAAGGTAACAACAGAAAGCTATCACATTAAAGATGTAATAGCTCTTGATGTGGAGCAATTCTGAATGCAACTCCAGAGATTAAAATCATCGATGCTTGCAGAAGTAACAGAATTTAAACACAAAAAGGGAATGATTCATATTTCCTTAACTTTTTTTTTTTTTCTAGGAAGCTGAATATTCAGTGCAACTCTGCAAAATACAAGGCTTCATTTCAGGAGTGATTTCCTTGTACCACTACATTTCATATTCATTTTCACTTTTGTATATCAAAAAAATAAATCTAAAAAAAAAATCTTATGGATGAGATATTGCAGTACCTATGCAAAGCAGTATAGAGCATCTATATGAACCTCTGCTTTCTTTGCTTTTTGCTGTTCCTGACCTTACACAAAAGCCAATATATCACTTATTTTATTTCTGGTTGCTTAACTGCATAAAATGTGACAAGTGTGCCTTGCTCATATAAGGAGTGATGTATAATCCTAGTAATTTCAAAAAGGTTTCAAAGGCATTCTTGTCCCACAAAGGTTCAAGAAAGTTAAAATCAGTTTACTCTTTTACGCCATCTGACTAGGTAACTAACCTAAAATATAACAATTTCGAAAGTAATATGGGTCTGCCAATAGTCTGATCATCCAGAGTTCCAAATTCTTTTCTGGCAGAGTTGAAGATAAACAACTAAAAAAATGAAAAAGGAAAAGAGAAAAAAATCTGAAAATATTCAAAGAATTTGAATGGACTATCTATCAAGAAATCCAAGTTCCTCACCCAATACTACAGTTATCATATACAGACACAGATTTGCTTATGAAACAACTCTTCATCCAGTAAAGTAAATGAACACTACAGGTGCTAGGAACATTTAAAGATAACCTATAAAGAAAATGCACCAGCTCCCCATCCCCATCTTATTCGCTTCTTTCAATAAGCTTTCATTTTTGTTGCCTGCATTTAAGAATGTTCTTAGAAAGATACCTTAAATACCTTCTTTATTTTACATGTATCTTAACCCAGAGTTTGAATGTCAAAGGTACAACATTCCTGTGGGTACAAAACTCCAAGATCTGGGATGCTGGTGTATTCTTATTACCAGAAGCATCCCAGTACATAGCACACAAGGTTGGGCAGGCTGGTTTGAGACTGGCAATGCAGTATTAATGCCATAGAAAGTGTCTTTTTTTTTTTTTTTTTTTGTGTGTGTGTTCTGTTATCTGTATGTTTCCTGAAGACCTCCAGGGATGGTGACTCAACCACTTCCCTGGGCAGGCTGCTCCAACACTGCACAACCCTTTCAGGAAAGGCATTTCTCCTAATATCAAAACTAAACCCCCCTTGGCACAACTTAACGCCATTTCTGCCCATCTTATCACTTTGTGCTTGGGAGTAGAGCCCAATCCCCACCTTGATACAATCTCCTTTAAGGTAACTGTAAAGAACAGTAAGGTCTCCCTCCCCTCAGCCGCCTTTTTTAAAAGGTGACATATTTTACCTTTTTAAAGATGACATGTTTTACAAATACTTTAGAGTAAGGTCTTACCAAATCAGCTGGGACCTGACCACAGCACACTGGGTTTACTAAACAGTCACCACTTTGGCTTAGAAACACATTTCAACCAAAGTAGAGTATGTGTGACATCCAACTGTAACACTGTTTTTTTATGACAACATTTTCTACTAGGTCATCAAGTTTAAAAATCAAAAAGCCAAATTAAGAGGATATCAATAGGAAGCTACTGCTCTATGATTGTGCATAATAGAGAACAGCTGTATTTAAATGCATTTTGAAAAAAAAAAACAACCTAAGAACATACTGGTTTATATATGCTGCATAAATGTTTAGAAAAATGCTTGTACCAGAAGTCTACCAGGGGGATCAGTACCATCCGCAGTACAGCCACAAAGCCTTATTAATGCCAAGTGATATTATTCCAGATAATTTAGGAACACACTTAACACGTTAACTAGCTTGTAACAATCTGTTTACGAGAAATGCTTGATGATCAACATTTTTTCTTCAGTAACAACGCAACATCTAATTTTTCTTCCTTCCAATTTATGAGAAGGTTTATTTTTATCCCATAAGGTACTGATTTTTGTTTACATACCAGATAATTAATAACATTTTGAGCCAAGCTTAAGCATGGTCTAATTTATATTGGCATGAACAGAGCTGCACCTGCTCATGTCAGTTTTGAATCTGGATCTTTCCTGTTCTGTCATTCTTCAGCAGACACTTCCTTAAGTTGATCAGCAGTTTGACAAGAGGTAATTTAAAATTTAATTGCAAAAACTTACGGATTCCAGTGCTCTTTAGAAATCCTATAAAGGCTGGAAAACATGATGGGAAGTATAACGTTTGAATTCTCCTCTATCAAACTCATGATGTATTCGTTATTCCAATAATACAGTGCTCTTTCAGCCACCTTTGAGTCAAAGGAATAAAATATTAATGGGAATTCAGATACATTTTTGTAATAATCTGAAGCAAAACCAAGTCATAGAAATTTCATTAAGATGAATTAACAGAAATCATTAATTTGGGAAATAAAACTCTATTTCAATCAATAGTATAACCTGCATTAATGGTATCTTTGTACTGTAATTCAGATCCCACAGCATCCATTTTCTCTTTCCCCTGAACAATACATTGTGACTCACTGAAGACAAGAGCAAATGATGCAACAATACCGCAGCTATGGAAGAGAAGGGCAAGTGGAAGGATTTACCATCTCCCCTTTCTCTCAATCCTGTGACTTTCCAGTTGGAAGTAATAGCACCAGGATACGAGAGGAAGGAGGCAGGGAATACGTGAGATGAGGTCTTAAATGTGGGGAAGACTAATGACAGAATCACCTTGGCAGGGAAATGGAAACTAGGAGGGAAAACACTGATCTACATAGTGCTTAAAACAGATGTAGCCGAAGGAAGAGCCTACAGCAGTCCCATCTGCCTTTGTGCCAGGATAGGTCACGTAACTTAATACAGAGATGATACAAGACATGAATCCTGTCTCATCTTCGCATATGATTGAACTTAATTCCTATTCATCCCCCTTCTTACCATCATGCAAGGAAGAAAATAGTTTATGGGATCAATCACCTCTAACCAGACATCTCTTTAGAGAAGGACGGAGGTAGTAGAACAAGAGACACATTAAAAAAGGAAGCAAATAGATCTTACTGGGCCTATCAGTCCAAAGTGAGTACCTATACCTATAAGGGCTCAAAGTCTGCCTGGATAGAATTTAAACTCTTATGTGGTTTAGGTTCTGTGCTGTAATCCCAAATATATTTAAAATGTTATAATGGAACTCAGAACTAAACATCTACTGCAACATACCTTTCCATAGAAATCCAGAAGACAAGTATTTTAAACCACATAACGTAAAATAGTATTTACATTTGAGGGGGTTTTGTGTTTGAAATTGAGGCTATACATTCCTATACAAACTGACCTGAAAATGAGGACTAGAGACACACTTGGCAATTTGTTTAAACAAGGGTTCCTGGATTTTGACGAATTGTGACGGTTCAATTACATCCAAGATTTCCTCCAGCTCTCCTAGGAACATGACCTGCAGACAAGGAATGAAGCACTGAATTCAACAACTGTGAATTATCTTGATCAATAAAATGCCGCATACCCTCAAGTCCCATCGCTTCAGGAAAAAATAGAAGCTCCCACTAGTTCAACAAGACCCTTGGTCAAAAAACACAATCAGTTCTAGCTTTGACAGCTTCTGGATCTAGTCTCTTAAAGAAAGAAGTATGCGCAAATGCTCTGTTGGTAGTCCTTTAAAGCAAACTTCAGAATTGCACCAGTATACCCATGCTGAAAAACCTAGTCTCGTACAAAGACTTTGAATGGCCAAGTCTTTAACTCTGTTAAAGAGGTCATATAATTTTAACTCCTTTTTCAAAGCAATATTCAAAATAATAGTTTTGCTGTGTCATACAATCTCAGGGATATTCAGATTTGCATTAAGAATTTGTAACAAAAATGCTAAGTACTAACTGCCTCTTGACATGTTCAGTGGGTAAACCCAGAAAATAAAACATTCTTTATACATCCTGGGAAAATACTATCCTCACATAGAAACATTCTAAATCAAACATTTTTTTCCAATCTATCCTCTATATATTTATTCTCCCCTTTCTAAAACAAAAAGAAATTGTATTCTCTGTGTAAAAACGAGGACTTATTTTGTGAGTAGAAATGGCGATCAGAAACTTTTCACTTCATAGTCAAAACTATCCAGAAAATGATACAAAACAAACAAACAAAAAAGCAGAATTCAAGCATAGAAAAGCAGAACTCAAGCATAGAAAATCTTCTACAAGAACTAACGGCAACATCCTACACAGCATGTGTAATCTACCTGGAGAAACGTAAAAATTCCCTGCATATGATACCATAGAGCAAACTAACGTTGTTGTTGTTGTTAATACTAGCATATCATTTACCTCTTTCTGACTGCACGTTTTTGGCCAGAATTTCATTAAGCCTCTGATGACCTGAATTAGAAGAAAAAGAAATTAGATATATTTTTTACAATTTCTCATGAAAAAAAATAAGCTGTTTATGATAGAAAAAAAAAAGTATGAAAAATATTTACTGGTTCTGTGAGCGAGGGGTCTTTCTCCAGAAACTGTACTATGCAATATGCCAGCTGTGAAGAGAAAAAGATTTCAGAAAATGAAGTTAGAGTATTTCTATAAAGATATCACAAAAATATTGTAAGAAGCCACAACAACAAAAAAAAGAGGCTCAAGGCAAGATGCTATACAGCTTTCTAAAAATGTATCCAATTTTACACTGAGATGCAGTTTGCACTATGTAAATCCATTCAAAGTCCAGTTCACAGGAACAACAGGTAACACATTACAAAAACCTTAAGGTGACAAAGTACCATACACAATTAAAAATCAGAGCAGCTCAGAATTCTAAAAACAGGAAGATAACAAAAGTTTAGATGATTGTTACTCTCTGAAATAACATTTTACACTTCTTGTGTATTGGCAAAATCATGAAAACTCACAAGACGTGCTAGCACAGCTAAAACCTGTAACATAGTCAGCAAGTGCTGCTTGAAACGCAGAACAAAGACTGCACTATCTGAAAATCAGACAGAAAGGCAACAGGTATCACATAACAGAAGAAAAATATCATAATGAAAACTGAATGTATAAAAGGACGTATGAAAGCATAAACGCGGTATTAAGAGGTCTGTGAGTGAAAACGTTTAAGGTTATGCAAAAGTGAGGGGATTACTATTCAGAAAGTTGCCAGAGCGATCAAGAGTCTAGACAGGACAAGACTAAAGAAACCTGGATATCCTCTTGGGACAATGAAAGAGGATGATAGAATGAGAAAGGCAACCTTGTGAGAATGGGAAAATTGCAGAGAGGAAAACTGAAGAGTTAAGCTACTAACCATACATGTAGGTTACATTTTTATTTATACAAAATTATACATGTAGGTTACATTTTTAATTACCTAATCAGAATAGAAGATATTTATCATAAAAACCATAGCAAAAGAATAAAAAACTGCTGTATTTTCCCACATTACAAAGATTTTCCCCCACCTTTTTTATGTGCTAGTCAATTCAATTTCCAAAGTAGCAAAAACAAACAAACAAAAAAATCATCATTCTAACTGATCAGAAAATATTTTTATAAATTCTACCTGTGCATGGAAGAGTGATAAACTCCTGACAGTATGTAAAGGAATCAGCACCTTCACCAGGAACTGTTTATGCTCTGCCTTAAGAGGTAAAGCAAAACCATTGATAATACTAGAAATTAGAAGAGAAATATTTGTTAGTGTTATCATAGAAAATATTCTGAAGGTCTGAACAAGATCTTTCTACATTCAAGTAATTTAGCAGTCAGCACCTGTTTACAGACAGCAGGATCATGCTGTCTTAACAAGTGCTAAATTTTCTCCTCCTTTATATTAGCAGTGCAGTATATCTATGTAGTAATTCAGCTCTGACTTAGGAACAATGATATAAACAGCTGCACAAACCTGTTGCCAAACAGATAAGAACTTGCCTTTGTTGTTCTGTAAATTCATATACAAAAGGTGTTCTTGGGTAATTAACTTACCAGAATTACATTTGAAACATTCACACTGTTAGCATACTTAAAAAAAAAAACAAAAAAAAAAACTATAGCAAGCAAGAATGAAGTGTAACACACACAAATCCATCCAACAGTTTTTAGGCTGTAACTTGCACCCAGTTAAATACTCTTGGCAAAAATGTGATAGATTTGCACATAAGCTTAAAGATGACCACATGCACAAATTTTTTTTCAGAATAGGGGCTTATAGCAATACTTTTTTCTAAGTCTGACACTATTCTGACACATTCAGAACAGAAGTTTGAGATAGATAATAAAGACTCACTTACCTTCCTAAAATTTCCAACAGTTCAGCTACGCCATTGAAGTGTTCAGTTTCATAAACAAATCTAAAAAAAAAAAAAAAAAAAAAGAAAAGTTAAACATCATTAATGTATCAGTTTCCTACAACGTTCGTAAGAGAAAAATATATTCTCGTACAACTTACCGTAGAAAAATATTATTAATCTGTTTTCGGATAAATGCTCTAAGACCCAGAAACTTGCCATAAATTCTGTGCAAGACTGTTTTTAGGTAGTCCCGTTCTCGAGGGTCTTCACTGTCAAATAGCTCCAACAGCTGTGTTTAAAAGAAACAGAACAACGAAAATTGAATATTGACTTTACATTTGACAAGTATGACACAGACTTCTATATGACAGTTAAATTCATGCAAGCTTATACGAGTAAGAACATAACATCTATAGGTGTAGAAAGGTGTAGAAATACAGAATTTTAAAAAATCTATTGCAACCCAGGTACAACATCACGGAGCTCAGCTTATTGATCTTCACTTCTGACATAAAAATTTGGAAATCTTCCAACAACAGACACTTTTGATTAACAGGCTCTAAAATGCTGCCTTCTTCCTCCCCCAAAATAAATACTATGATTCTGTCGCATCTACAAATTAAGACAATTTACCTACTCCCTCACTCTGAAGAACTGAAAGACATTGCTCATTTGCTCTAATAGTTTACTCCCACAATTTTGTGTCGAAGTCACATTTTTCCTAATTGCTTGTAATTTATATTATGAGCTCTTAAGTCTTCCTAGTGATTACATGGCCTGCACAATGTGGAAAGACTCAACGTTGACATCTGTGCCAGTACTGGATCCGCTGTCACAGGATCTCCACTAATCTCAACATGAATCAAAGAATCAAGGACAATTAATCCTCCAGGTTGAACAAATGTTATCTTCAGTTTAAACAAAGCAAAAACGTACAAAAAACTTTACTAAGAAACTGTTAAATCAGATTTTAAAACAGCAAAACAGTTACATGGTACTCAGTCAAAAGAGAATACCATCCTCTGTGTTTTACTTTACAAAACATATTCTGGAACACCACTACCCTGAGTTGCCTTTTAGAATTAAGGTACAGAAGAAGCAGCAGCAATGTCAGCTACACATCTTTGTTCTATTCCCCTTGAATCATCTATGACAAATATCTGAGTTTCACCTCACCCCTTCTCCATCTTTTCTGCCACCACAACATTCGTTATTTTGGCAGACAGCTGGAATGAATTTAAAGGTAAACAAAGTAAAAAAAAAAAAAAAAAACACAGAAAATAATGAAAACTAAGCTAGTAATCAAAAGGAACCATTATCTCTCTTACATGAAAAATAAAGTAACTGTGAACTAGTACCTATCTTGCAAGAGAAATTAAATATGCCAAAGAGACCTTACAAATGTTTAAGATGCTGTCAGAAAATCATTACAGGAATGGTAGAAAACAAAATTATCTTGGTTTTACAATCAGATAAATTATAAACACCTATTATAAGTTGATATGTAAGTCTATATATGCTACCTTATCTCTGTTAAACTGCTACTCCATTTTGAGGAGGTTAAGGAGGAAAAAAAAAAACAGAAAAAGATGATTAAAGAGTCTTAAGCTTTCTGGGATTTTGCTTTCTAATAGTCAGGTTTAGGACTGATGTGTGTGTTCTTTTTCATTGTGTCAGATGTATGCCACTTTTCCTTGCAGTAAGGAGCTGTGGTGGGAATTTCATGAGGAAATTACAAGGTTTGTCAGCTGCCCACTCGAGGTTATAAACACATTCATTCGTTAAATCAGTTCTGCAGTTAAATAAATAAATAGTCACCTCATCCTTCCCCAAATAGCAAATTTCACCCAAAGATAGCAAACAGCTGGAAGCACTTATGTTTTTAATTTTCTTATTGGATTGTTTTTAGGAGCAAAATATTTATATTTCCAGTTCTGTAATACAGGTCCTCTGCAGAAACATTACTGAAGTCAGACTCGGTCTCTCATTTATTTTTTATTTAAAAAAAAAAAAAAAAAAAAAAAAAGATTATTTTGATTTGTCCAATTTGTTATCAGTTTTCAACAATAAAGACTTATTTTTATGGATAAGCTGCAAGACTTCCATAATTTGCATGACTACTCTGACACTAAACATACACAGAAAAGGGAAATAAAATTTCCAAAATAGCAACCTACAGCAACACAGATACTTGTGGAGGTATTTCAACAGCAAGTCTCTTAGCAACCACTGCCAACCATTTCAGGCTGTGTACCAGCGGTCTTTAGAAATGAACAGTTACACTGTTAGTGCACAACATTTTAGCAAAACACACAGCTGAAAGCCAGCAACAAATCTATATTTAAATAAAACAAATAACAACCAAAAATAAAGCAAAAAACAAGCAAGCAAGAAAAAAACTTGAAAAATTCCCATTTCAAAGAAGTCCATCAAATTTAAAAAAAATAAGTTAAAGAGAAAGCTGATTAGGAAGATTGTCACAGTTGTACTGTTGGTGTCATGAAACACCCAACATGCTTTAAGTTCTTAAGGCTCAAATTGGTTTCCAATATAAGTCATTTGTAATCACAGGTTCCTAACTCTGGGCATACAAAAAAAATACAGCAAGAAGAAGTGCAAGCACACTCAAGTTCCTATAGACCACATGGAAACGCTTATAGACACAGAAATATATCTATTTGCACATGTATGTAAGGCTCAGCTTTTGATAGAAAAATATGAATTTTTAGTTGACACACGATGTGAAGCACTATATAAAAAAATGCATCGCCTAACCATATGGCAAGAGCTTCAAATTCTTAGAATTCTTTTAAGCTCCAATTGTTGTATCATCCATTTCAGATACGTAGGTTTCAAAATATCACACTTCCCCTTTCAGGAGATACATTCTGTCATTTAGCAGATTTATTGAAGACTAATAAGATCTTCAAAATCTTTGTCATAGACCTATTTAGAAGCGTTTGGCACCTCCTGTGCCAAATCATAAAAGGGCATAAATCATAAAATCATCAAAATCATCAAACCATAAAAATGCCTTGAAAAGGTTTAAGTGAGTAGGATACCATCAGTCACAAACAAACTCAGCAGCATGTAACAGGAGCACCTGGAAATGTTTATTCTCTAGATTTGGAAGACGAACACAAACATTCCTTCTAAGTCAATCCTGCTCTACCTGAACAAAATAAAATTAGCCTGGAAAAACCTGCCAAGAATGACTTCCCCCCAGTCACATTCTGACATCTCCATCAGGCACTGGATGACAAGACTGTTGCAACCTCTTGTTCAAATCAATATTTGGATGAACAAAAAAAGGAAGCTCCACCACAGAGGTTTGATCCACATAAAAACACTCTTATATTTAGGAGATGGATAAAATAAAAACATGCATATTCTAATGTTCTTCTAGAGTGAAGAAGGTCTTGAGATATTAAGGGAACTGAAGTCCCTTCTTTGAATTTAAGAATAGAAACTGCTTTCTTTGCTAAGTTTATCAGGTATTTTTTATACGAGTAATGTACAAGGGCAGCAAAATCACTGCTTTTATTGCCTGAGCATCACAGAGAAAAGTAAAAGCTCCATGAAGAAGAGGTGAGAGAAAGGCATTCAGAAACGCTGAGTCTCTCCTGCCGTATCTAGTTTGGCTTTTATTCAAGTCTCAATCCCCAAGGCAACTCCCTTTTCCAGCTAAGTAGGAATCTTTATGAATTTCCATGATTTCAAAAGCAAGCTGCAGACTGCCTTAAACACAAAGTTCCATCTGATTTAGTGGTTCTAAACGGGAACCACTAATTCCCCGTGGGAACAGAAAACACAAGACAGATGTATTGTTGAAAGCTGAAGACAACAAGGCAAAGGATACCTATCTGTGAAGTTTTCTGGCTTATCCCAGAAAACACCTTTCTTCAGCTATCTCTGTTCTGACCTCTGTTGATGTCTGGGAGAAACTTTCCCAGCAGAGAAGTCTACCTACTATAGTTCCACGTGAAGCAGTAGGAGGAGGACTAAATGTGCCAGCTATCTGGCTACCAGCTCACTGACTGAGGCTCTCCTCCACTCAGGCATAATGGCAAGCAAATTTCAAAGATAAAGCTTCCCATTCTTTGTTCCATGTTGTTTATTACTGATGCTACTTCTACGCTTCTAATAGAGCTTGAACTTTATATGGCCTTTTGATTTACTTCCTCCCCAAGCACTATAGCATCACTGTTTCCAATGCTACTTGGGGAACAGGCTTGTTAACGAACTTCTGCCCTTGTTGCCAGCTCTCCAGTAGAGAAAAATAGCTTCCCCTTCCAACAGAAATATTTTAACAATATTAAGACATTAAAACTGGGGTTAAAGTAGTCTCTCTAGATGGCAGCATTTTTAGATGACTTGACAGAAAGGCTTTCATTTCTCAACAGCTATCCTTTCAGCTCACTCTCACTTCCAGCTAGTCAAATATTTTGATTAACATATTAAAACTGGAGCCTGTCCAAGTATGGTGTATATCTACAGCGACAGAGACTTGCATATAAACACACATACTTCCTCTATCTCTACAGTTTGACAACTTGCATTGTAAGCACTTGTTTATAATTTTCTGATGCAGATAGAGTTTCACTTTCAAATTCCAAACAGCATCTTTTCAGAGCAATTTTTTTCAAAAGCAAAATGAAGCCTTAAAGAAAACAGATCAGCTTACCTGCAATACAAATTTCTGATCTATGTACTTTTTGGCAATGCTGGGCTGAAATTCTTGGCTTTCCAAAAATCGTATGAAAAACTCATATACAAGCTGCAAAAGGGAAAAAAATGTTTTAGTTTATGACTTCATTACTCCTTGTATTTTTAAATGTTTCAGTAAATTCTTTCCATACAAAATAAAATACTTATTTTTCCACAAAGCTGAAGGATTAAAAATGAAAAATATCATTCTCTATTATCAAATTGCTACCTTAATGTTAAAATTAAATACATAAGCTTTGTAAGTTAGTTTTGCTTATTAAACTCCAGTCAGAGACACTTCATCACCAAGAACACACTGTCATCTTGTAATGCTTGTTATCATCTCCTAAAGCTTACCAGGGTAACTGGAAAGCACATTTAAACTGTCTCTGAACTGCTGAAGTCATACCAAATACAGAAATTTATGATTCTGAAAGAGCTGGTGAAACAGTTGGAAATATTTAATTTAGAAACTGCTTAGCGTAGCGTTCTATGGCAACTTGAAACATGGAAAAAAATACAAAACAGAATTTAATCAGGATTTCCTAACTTACTGTAACGATTAGCCAGAGGGATGGAGAAAACCTGCCTGCTTTCATGCAATTCCATCTCTGCCCAAACTACTCACTTTTATTCAATATAGAAAAAGAGTATAAAAACAGGCAAAAAGGAAGTGAAAGGCACTCCAGTGGCCTCATAGGACAGCAACTCTGACCTGTCATCGATGAGATGAGCTAGCAATTCTCTTTACTGCACCTTTTCAGTTTTGGGGGATTGCTACTTAGTATTCTTTATCAGGAAATTATTCAGCATCCTAAACTTGCATGGACAGTGGCATAAACTTGAGTGTCACACTTAAATATCAAAACAAAATGTGAATTCAAATATACCTCTCTGTCTGATATTTCCTTTTCCATCCTTTCCTTTTAAACAGTGACTTTTAAAACTACAGTACCAGTGCCAATGAACACAGGATAACAGATGCATCTGCCTGTGCTGTTTCCAGGCAGGTAGAGCTGTCCGTAGCTTCCTTGAAGATTTTAAGATTTCTATTTTGTGAAGTTTATTATAAATAAGGGGTAAAAACCTACGTTCCGATGGATTCTAAATCTAAGAACAAAAGAGTGAAGCAAATTGCTCATAGGCAAATACTTGCATGTAACTGTCAAATAAAACAGCTGAGATCAATCATACGTCTTTGCTCACAGAAACTCCTAGACTTCACAAACTGCTACTCAGGCAAACTTCTTCTAAATTTACTTGTGGCATAAGTCACAGTCCTGGATAACACAGACAGGATCTGCACCTGTATTGTCTATAAAGAAACTACTGCACTACCATCAATTATGATGTCTTTCTCCAAAATTAGTTCATGTTTTTGTTCAAAATACCTTCCACTGACACTTGAGAAACAGAGGAAGTGATGACAGACAGCAGTGAGCACGCATCCTGCTATGACCACCTGAAAGCAAACTTCAACCCACAGAGAGGAAGGGAGACAGATAGGGACGTAGATTCTCATTTGTTTTTCTGATCTGCAGTCAACGCCTGCATGCTTTTCTTTACGAAAGTTAACTATCCTGAGTAAAGTAGAACTGCTGCAGCAGCATCCCCACAATGCCTTTGCTGATGTTGCTGAAAAATACCTGTGCATCAGAGCAGTTTGGAAAACAAATTAATTTTTAAATCAGCAAAGGAAAACAAGAATGTAAGAGACACTGTCAACCCAAGTTTTAAATGAAGTTCTAACATGGGGCAAATTTACAAAGTACTCTCCTGTTGTTGTAGGTGCTGTGTTGAAAGCCAAGAGCAACATTAGAAGAGCAGAAATAGAATTTTGTTATAATATCTCGGAGACTAGTTCTGACTCACAGGTTAAAAAAAACCTGCTGAAAATGATTAGATACATTAAGTAATTATAAGCGTTTCTTTTGAGATAAATGATCAAAAACCTGTAAATGTGGCCACGATGCCTCCAAGGTGGGCTCATCTTCTTCTGGATCAAATTCATTGCTGTCACTAGGTGGGAGAGTTCTGAAGATATTGCAAGATACCTGAAAGGTGAAAGAAAGAATAATGAGATCTGTTTTTCAAACAGGTGCTAGATTTCAGGACTGTGTCTATGCCTACTCTACATGTCTTCTATTGCAGAAGCAGTGTTTTTTTTACTTATGCATGACAAAGTTCTTTATAAATGGTATAGGTCAAAGGAACCCATCGCTTTACAACCTTGGATTCCCCTTCTCCAGCTCTCCACACTTCCTCCCAGCGATCATCCCATCCTTCCTTCCCCTTTCCATCCTCATCTGCCATCATTTCTCTCCACCAGGTTCCACATGAGCTCACCACTTTATTCCCCATTCTGCCAGCGATCAACAGGCCTGCTAGCTAAGAGGAGCAGCATTTTGGAGGAGCGGGAAATGCCATCAACATGCATTTATGAGTGTTTTCATACAACACATAGTTATTTTCCTTTGCACAGGGAAAACATTAATGATATCTGCGTTAGGTCTCAATTCACACATTATGTGCCCGGACACTTCGTGCCAAGCACAGAACTTGGCACTAAATGCAAGCAACAAATACTATTTCCTTGTCGCTTAGCCCAGGTTTTACTTCATGGTTGCCTCACTTTGCTTAATCTCATTTAGAGGTACTTTGCTGAGGCTGCTTTGCTGATGGCACGAGCCTCACAAAGCAGAGACAACTGGAATGGTTTCCTGAGTTAATTATACTGCTGAATGGAGTGTACAGCTTATTATGCAGCAAATCTGATAAACTGTAAACATGCTGCAGGGCCTCTTCTGCACTTTGAAGGTGGTGGTGTGCCTTCTTTGCACTCTGCCACTGCATCTGACCCATCTCTAAGCTGGTTAATCAAACAGCTGGGAAAAGCAGCATGTTATCTCCTAATCCTGTTTATACATGACCCCTACATAGTAGTTCAGACAAATTAATCTATTTAAAAAACAGAAGTAGTATACTCTTCAGCACCCTAATTTATTTTTCCAGCCTTTTACTCCTGTAAATATTCTAAAGTTAGTCTGTAAGCCATGTTTTCAGGATGTTGGCAACCTAATATGAAAGGGCACTTTAAAGGCAAGAGTTTAAAACAATCCAGGTACTGATGAAAACAGACTGTAAGTTAAGGTGAAGTTTTGGAACTTGCAAGATAAACAAAAGAGATTCAGGTACTGCATAAATAAAAGGATGAAGCAAAAGGAAGATGTAGGAAAGCACACGTTGTACATACCAGTGAGGAATATTCACCGGACACAAGGGGAAAACACAAAACTGGCTAACTGAAGAATAAATATGGCAAACCAGAGAGTACAGAAAAAGATTGGCCATATGGGTTTTCTGCTTGGACTTCTTTCGTCTTGCCACAAGAGGGAGTATTTCACTACTGTTAAAGCAGCGTTACAGGAGCCTTCCCTGTCCGTGTAGATCTCCTGTTGCCAAGTCGCATGACTTTCAACCCTAATACGGCACTTACCAGCCTGTGCTCATAATGAATGTACATACAGAGAGTCCTGTATGCACACCTGCCAGGTGTGCATCCTCCTTAGACTATCCTCCTTAATAGGCGACATTCTCCTTCCTTCTCCATCTTTTTCCCTGATTCTTTCAGTTCTCTCAAAAACCCCTCCAATACAAGACTTTTCTAAACCAGGTAAGCACTCCCAAAGACACGGGTTTCAGTTTGTCCTTCCTCGGGGATTCCTGAGCCCCCCCTTCTATATCCCTGAGCATACAAAAGGTAGACGAGCAAGTAGACGAGGAAAGTGATGAATTACGAGGACAGAGTTGTTTCTGTATCAGGGCACAAGGAAACAGAAAAAAGAAATCCCAGAAGATTCCTAAGTAAAAAGGGGAAGGCGCCAATAGGAACATTTCCATCCGGACATCTGGGATTCTGCAATACTTACTTGAAGCCTTTTTGGTCACTGCTTCACATTTGAAAATACCAACTTTCTCAGCACTTCAACAATAGGGAACTAGCAAAATCAAAAGCAGTCTGCTGCTATTTTTTTCTGCTTTAAACTTCATTTGAAATAGGAAATTCTTGTGATATATAAATGAAGTGATATACAGATTAATGAAATTTGTACCATCAGAGTAAAGATTGGTTTTATCAGCTATTAACATTTTAAAACTGGAACAAATCCTGAAGTATGGCACAAGCAAAACCTGCAAGGAAAAGTACGTACTACCAGAATTAAAAGTTAATCAAATACAAATTCCTGAAAGCTTTAAATTAAAGCAATCCAAGTTTCATACCGTTAGTGCCAGGGCCTTACCAGCACAACAGAACAGCAAAGGTTTCAGCAACAATGACTGAAGTGCCAGCACCGACACCTGAACCTTAAGCTTGTTAGAAAGCCTGAATGATTTCTGGAGTGTGCATTAAAAAGAGACACAAGCTTTAAGACAACTGAAAGGCAGTATTTTACATAAAAGATTTAACATACAGGAGTAAATGCAAGGTAGAATACAGTCCTCGTACAGAGTTTGTTCTCTTTAATTTTCTTTTTTTGCACAAGGAGCAAAGATGGGGAGCCCAACTGCAGCTATTCTCCTGAGGAGAACAGACAGAACAGGTTATCTTCAGGTGATTCCCAGGGGGATCATCATTTCCAAAGATAATGCGTGCCATTACAGCTCCATTAATCACCCCGACGCAGCACAACAGCTCGCTTACCCGCAGTGCCAATTTGCAGCACGCTCCTGTGAATCAGCAGCCGCTGGGTGCCTGATGCCTCCGAGCCTCCGAGGGAGAACCGAAGGCACCAAGTCCTCGAGCTGCCCAGCTGTGTGTTACGGACTGACAGCCGTCACACGGAGGTGGGGATGTGCCGCCTCAGAGCTGGAAAGAGTAATTTTTTTTCCGCTAGGCAGAAGGCAGCTATTTAGTATTCATCCCTGGGCCCAAGCAGCGTGCCAAAATTCCTTCAGCGAGATGGATGAATCACTTCCCTTCCTGACCCCGGCCGGTTATCAAGCCAAAGGACATCCCTGCCAGGCTGCGCACGCAGTCCTTGATGACTCCTCTCCCACGGCCAACACAAATGACTACCGATCAATACCGACTTCCATCTTCCCCTGATTAGGAGCGCCTCCAAGCCCTGATGTTATTTTTGCAAGGGAAACCTGAAGCCTAATCGTCTAGAAAGCTCTGTCATGACAGATCTTCCCTACCGTGAGCTCCAAGTTGTCCGCACGCTGTTCTCCAGGACTGCTCCTTATAGGAGATCACATCGAAGCAGGCACAAAACAGGTTACTGCTCCTTCCCCACAACATGAACACCCAAGTGCCAGAAACCAATTTAACAGGTCAGTGAAATTAATCCATCAGCAACAAGTAAGATTCCAGGATCAAATGGGAAAAGCCAACGTGATTGATTTTTAAATTGCAGATGCCCAGAAGCCTCCAAGCTCAATGCTTGTGTCACTCAGGCACAACTCTGACAGAAACTTCTCCAGGCAATTACAAAGAAGTGTCAATTCATTAAAATTAAATGAAAAGATAGAAAAGGCTGCTCTGGTACCACCAAAAGGATGAACTGTAAGTTCTGGACAGATCCAAGGGTTGGTACCTGGCAATCCACAACTACAAAGGTATGAATACACAATCGAAAGTAACAGGCTTCAAGAAAGCTCTGATTTTATCACCATAGTTATACGTGAAATGTAAATATATTATTATTTATATTAACTTTTCAAAAATAAAGTGCTAAGAAGCTTAAGTCTGAAGTCAGGAATAAATGTCTGCTTTGAGAAGCCCTCTCTTTGCCCCTCACTGGGGCACAATAAAATCAGTGCTATAACAGAAACCCTTCACAAATTCAATTTTAACTCGGTGCTCACATTCCGTGCTGTTTGGAAGAAAGATTTTTATCAGCAATGGTTTTCTTGAATGAACCCTGAAACAAAAACAGCGTGCATGCAGGGAAGTTTAATGTATTAGCTATATAAAACAGGATAAATGAATTAGTGCACAGGGAACACCTGTTCTTCTGTTACCGGTATGTGGAACTGTCCAAATAATCCCCCTGTGTATATGAGATTGAAACTGGATATCTGTGCACACACAGTGCTTAAACTCGCCTGCACACTGCAGCAACAAAATGTGATCAGAGCATATGTGAAACTCTTGGAACTGAGACACAACATCTCACGGAACAGGCACTGGCACTCGTCCTTCTTAAGCACATCTGCATACATGGGTTTGCATTTTTGTTTTTAGTATTGCTCATGGATTTACATGTTTTAGAGCCCAAAGTGACTACTGCAGTCACTCAGCTGTAATCTTTCTTTATATCCCGTTACACCATCCCAGAAGTTTGACAGCACATCTTACAAAAAGAAAAGCCCAATTTTATTTTGACATATCATGATTCCACCAGCTCTCATAACCTGAAGATTTACTACTAATTTGACTAGGGCACTACTTTTGGTTTCAAGGTTGAACTAGCCTGAGTCCCACTGGTTCCTGTTAAACCATCAGATCTCTTCAACATATACATATATATATATATACATACACATATTTGCATACGCAGCATGTCTCTATATGTGTATGTATTTTTATTTTACGCATACGTAACGCATATATATACACACACATATATATAAATGACACCTCTCAACCTCTCTGATGCTAAATAGTCAGAGCTCAGGCAGATGTTGGTTTGTTTTGAATCCTGTGATTGTTTTTGCCACCCTCCTTTGAGTTCCCACCTGTATTTTCATAACCCCTCCAAATAACGCACACCAGATGCGTTGGGGTGTGAATAAAAAGCCAGACCATCTCCCTGTTATTTCCCGTTTTTGAACCGTACACTGCATCAAAAATTCTCATTAAGACAGCCAAGATAGTCACCCAAAATGGTCAAGTTTCTTTCTGCACCACTGCTTGCCAGAATACAGTCAGAGTTTAACATAATACGTTATTATATACCTTCTTTTTGCCCAGCAGCATTACTTTTGGCCAGGCTACATGAACTATGGACCATGAACACAATCAATTATCTGGACCACTGGGCAGGTGGGTCCTCTTCATGTTTTTTTTCTAAAAATTCTATCAAAAACCTGCAAGATTTTAGCTCTAGATCAGGGCTCCTAAGTTTGTTGACTTCTCATCACCCACTTCAGCAGTAGCAGCAGCTTTTCGCCCATACAGATGCGCGGGTGGTAGAACTGAGATCCTGAGGATATGGCTGTGTTAGCAAACAGGCACGTGCAACTGGAGCAGGTTGGTACAACAAAACGGCTGGTGCTCAGGTCCTAAAAACCCACACTACCTCTATTTGGAGGGAGGACTTATTTTCTAGTGATCTCCTCCACTGAAGTCCATTAGCAAGTTGGTGAGCTTTAGGCAGGCTCCTGAAGTACACATTTTGTCTGAAATGAACGTAATTCACAACCCCCAAGATTTCTCTACGACAAGCATCAAAGTACAGTGAGAACAAATGGGAGATGCACTTTGAAAGCACACAGATGATCTGAGTTAGAAGTGCTAACACTGCCATATCCCTAGGCTCACAGGTACACCTTCTGCCTGCTGGAAACCAGAGCTGTGAAATTCCCCTCTAGGTCACCTAGACCCAAAGCATGGCAGGGTACTCTGCTAGTAACAACTCCATGCACCACTATCGCCTCGTAAATATATTTTGAGACAATCCAGAAAAATCTATTTAATGCATGCCCACCTAATTCTATACCAGCACAGTATCATAGCAATAACCCAACTATCTTGGACAAACCAAAGCACACAGTACCAGCAGGACCCTTGTCTCTACAGCAGGCAACAGAGCAAGAAGTCTGCCAGTGCATGAACTTGAACTGTAAACAGCATCATGAAACTCAAACGATCTCAGACTCCAACCTCAGGAACAAAACAGAGCTTCAAAACCCAAGAAAACAATCCCCCAGGAGATTCACGTTGAGCCTGCTGGCAGGTGCAATGCTAGGAAGGCATTCAAGAAGATGGCACAGCCAAATTCCACAAAACCAAAACAAAACCAACAAACAAAAAATGCAGTTGACATCCAAGTCCTCCTCGGAATAAAAACATTGTTCCAGTTTGTTTCTTTGCTTGAGACCGAGCCACTGTACTATTATGCAGATAAAGTCTGACGAACGAGAGGCCTATGTAACCAGCGGGAGGAATAATGGATATGGGTAAACGTAATTACAGACTGTCGAGAAAAATTATTAGGGACAACTGCTGCAAGAGGAGCTACCTCCGACTGATGTTTTTGAAAGGAACAGAGAATGCTGGAGCCTCTTCCTTTAGTAAGTATTGTTTTTTATATAAACTAAGTGTATAAAGAATGTGAATATTATAAAGCATCTAACAGAGGAATTTAGAAATAATGCATAAAAGAAAGCAGATTCTTTTCTTGCTTCTACAGAATTTATAAACCTCAGGTTAAAGAGGAGATAAGTTATAACACCAAATGATTTTATATATTTTTGTGAACTTCAACAATGGCATGTTTGTTTCATCACAGCTGCATCCATGTGACAATTTTCACTCCAGTTCCATTGGGGGTGTCCCAGACACTGCAGCTTCCTTTCAGCATTTGGGATGGATTCAAAACAATCTTTTCTTCTTCTGATTCAAGCTGAATTGAAGATCAACTCCTACTATTTTGCACACTTCCAGAAGATACATCAAATTTGTATTAGACAAGACACATTATTTGTCAATTCTTAGAAGAGTAACTGGTTTTATTTATTTCCCTCAAAATGACATTCAGTGTTATATTTTTATATCAAATATTTGAACCAACAGAAGAAAATGCAAAGGGATTTCGATGAACTGAGAAGGTAAGACTGAATATAGATAGACTTGCATAAAGAGTTCTAGCCAAGAGCAAAAAAAAAAAAAAAAAAAAGTATGATGAATATTTAGCACATAGGGTGTAACACTGTAGTAGGTTTACATGGCAAAATTTTGGTAGTGGAGGCTGAGGGTGTGGTCTCTGTGAGAAGAATCCAGAAGCTGCCCTGTGGTAGATGATGGCCAGTTTCAGCCAGCTCCAAAAGGGACCCAATGCTGGCCAAAGCCGAGCCAATAACCAGTGTTGTTTGCACCTCTGTGAGAGCAGATTTCAGAAAGGGAAAAAACCTGCTGTGCCACAGCAGCTGGGAGAACAAGGAGTGAGACCCAGCCCTGCAGCCTCCAAGGTCAGTGCAGCAGGAGAGCAGGAGGTGCTCCAGGCACGCAGCAGCAGTTCCCCTGCGGGCTGTGGAGAGGCCCCTGGTGGAGCAGGCTGTCCCCCTGCACCCATGGGTCCCACATGGAGCAGATCTCCACGTTGCAGCCCCCCCGTGGGTGGAGGAGCCCCCGGTGGAGCAGGTGGATGTGGCCTGGAGGAGGCTGCGGCCCATGGAGAGCCCCCGCAGGAGCAGGCCCCGGGCCAGAGCTGCAGCCTATGGAGAGGAGCCCACGCAGGAGCAAGGGGCCTGAGGGGAGCTGCTGCCCGTGGGGGACCTGTGCTGGAGCAGTTTGCTCCTGGGGATGGACCCCGTGGGACGAAGCCGTGTGGGAGCAGTGCTTGAAGAGTTCAGGATGGATGGCATCCCACGGGAGGGACTGTGAAGGAGCGGCGGAGACAAAGCATCAGGGACTGACTGCAGCTCCTATTCCCTGTTCCCCTGCACCCCTGGGGGAAGGAGGATGGGAGAAAGGTGTCTCTAGTTTGTTTTTAGTTTCTCACTGCTCTAACTTGTTAGTAATATAGGCAATAAATTTCTTCAATATCCCTACCCTGAGCCTGTTTTGACCATGATAATAATTGTTGAGCGATCTCCCTGTCCTGATCTCAACCCTTAAGTCTTTTCCGTCATATTTTCCTCCCCCTTTCACTTTGCGGATGGGGAGAGAGAGAGTGGCTGTGGTGGAGCTCAGGTGCCCAGCTGAGTAAAAACAGTTGGACATAAGCAAAATTACAGACTATAAAGCAATTCATAATGCCCATCAACAGACAACAAATAGCCAAGAAAAAAAGAAAGCATTGTAACATGCCCCAAAATTCATGGCTTAGTAAGGTATTCTTTATATTTAGTGTATCAGTCACAAAAAGCTCCAGAGCAGAATCTGGTCTTACATCTGCTGAAAGGATCCTTCCTGCAGGAAAAGGAAGGGAATTCCTCTGGGTTTATGTCCACAGAAAAGAATTAGAATCTGAGGTTTCAAAGGCAAGTTGTGGTATTTATTTGGATATTCACTTAATCAAATTTTCTTTCTCCGTGTTGTAAGCCACAAGATACCTAATACATATTGGTATTTGATTTTGGTTATAGAGATTGCTGTTTGTTTTACTTGATTATTCATTAGAGAAAAGGGAGGGGACAATAGGAAACTAGAGATATTTCTGCACCTAAAGGAATGGAGACCAAAGTAATTCTCTGTTCTAAAAGCTACCTCTCAAAAAAGTTTAACCAACTCTCATGGGCTGAGAAGCATCTATGTGTGTTACATAAACATCACAGAAAATGTTGGGTCGAGTTCCCAATTTCTGAAGAGGCAAGGAGGAAAGCTTATATGTTCCTCACCAACGAGAAAATGCATCCAGATTTCTCAGTTTAACAGCTTCCTAATTTCCACGGTCTTTTGATTTTTGAAATGAAACAAATCAGTTTCCTCAATCTAAGTCAATCTCCAGAAAACACAAAAAGCTGTACTATGTACACCCTGCAGGAAACTGTAGATAACAACAAACATTTATTTCAGTCAACTACCACGGCGTAATCTACCAGCAAAATCGGCATCATTAGTTTAAGCCTCTGCATTTTGCTCAGACAGGATCAAATTTTAGCCAAAGTGTCCAATTATTGGCTCATAAAGTCACATTACTGGCATTTCCTTCTTAGCAGAGAGTGTTTTAATTGGCAAGGACCTTTTTTCCTAAGACTAGCCTAATTCTAGAGAATGTCACGTGCCCTTCTGAACAACGCATCCAAACTGCAGGGGCTGTGCACTGAGCAGCACCCTTCTGAATAAATCTGTCCAGCTTACGTCAGTAACACCAATCCCAGCAGCTCTTCCCATCAAGCCATATTGATGACAGTGATGAAGCTGCTGCAGACTGGCTTTGGTGACCATTTGTAATTTAAAATAAACAAACACCACAACACAGCACTTCTATATATACCAAACTGAAGTGAGTGGTTTACAGAAGCAGGCACACAGGCTGAGAAATAGCCAGGTGATTTCACACCGAGCTATAAACAATATCATATCATACACAGAAGAGAAAATGTGATGTTATGATTAGGAATCAAGGTTTTAATAGCATTTAAGATGACCAACAGTAAAAATGCCCAGGTGCTGTCATGCTAGCTACCCCAAACGACTGTTTTTCAAGTCCTTATATGGTGACAGTACCACGTTTTAAAAGTAATTAAAAGTCTGAGTTTCTGATGAATTTGATAGGCAGCCTTCCTCTATCCTAGTATCTGTACATTTGAAAATTTGGGTCATAAACAGAACACTAATATACATGAATTTAGTAAAACTTTAAGGCTTTTCCAGAGATACCAATTATTTTGACATTTTAAATAACTAAGGTAAGAAAGTACTTCCGCCATTAATTCTTTATAAACGTAAGTAATTTTTTTAGAGTATCAGCTTCATACTGCTGCATTTTTTCTTCTGCTCTTAAATGATGCCACATTTTGCAGAACAGCTGCTTGCTTTTCCCCTGTGTTTAGAATTCTTCTTTTCTATTCCAAATTTCAGTAGCCCAATTAATTCTTGCACTCATGTCACAACCTAGGATCTGAGTGCTAAAAAAAAAAATAAATCAGGAAGACATTCCAAAAGAAAAAAAGAACATTTGTGCTCTGTTATGGTACGTTTTAAGACACTGGTCTTTCAACAGCAACACTCCCATGACAACTGTGGCAGGCAGGCAGTGCAGACACTGATCTGGTAAGGCTGCAGATGCTGCTGTTTTCTTGGCTATCGTGACAGGTCAGAGCTTGTCAGTTTGACAAGTCATTTGTGAACCCAGCTGGAGACCTAGATGGAAATTCTAGGAAGCAGACAATGGTGGCAGTTGCACAGGTGACCTCCAGATGTCAACTGTGTCCAATTACATCTGTCTTGGCATTACAGTGTAAGCACCTTCTGCTTGAAACAAGAACATGCATTTATTGCATAAAGAAGTCAGACCGAACATCATGCCGCGGCACTTGCTGTCCCCAAATCAGACTAATGTTTACTGCTTATCAGGTAATCTATGCTAAAAACTTCTTTTCTATAATATTAGGAGTCCCACCTTTCCCTCTGTGACCTGTGTAACTGTACTCAGTTCAGTACTTCAATACTGGAGAAGTCTTGCTTTTTACAGGCAAAGACCAGGAGGAAAAATAGCACTTTTACTACATAGCCCACCTGTAAAATAGAGAATACCTGCAGTCCAATCTGCCAGAGGTTGGACTTGACGATCCTTGTGGGTCCCCCCTTCCACCTTGTGATGGTCTACGATTCTAACTTTCTCCAGAAATTATTTCAGAAAAAAATATGTCCACTTCCCTAATGAGTTAGGCATCTTTTTTATTTGAAAGATAAACTAGGCTTGGGCTACTGACTAGCCAGCTACAGGGCTTGAGAATATCTTCAGTCTTTCCATTCTTAAGTACCATGGCAGCGAGGATAAAACGTGGCTCGAGTTCAGCACTAGAGTCCAGATATAAGAAGAGCAGGATGTACTAAAAGGAACATAGAAATACAGGAGAAGATAGAACAGTTTTCCATCAAAAATGATGGACTGAAATTCCTGAATCTCCAGTAGCAAATATCTGAAATCCACCGGAAAAAAATCATGCTGTCTTCACTTCCAGTGACTGCTCTATATCACAGTTAGAGACTACACTTAAGTAAATTATTTAAAACTGCTTTTCAAACTATTTAGGTAATGCCTCATTTCCTTAAGATAAAACAGTTTTGTGAATCAACCTAAGCGACTGCAGGGACTGTAGAATACACAAGCAAATGGGTCTCATTATGGGTTCATCTTCAGATTGCTTCACAGGTTATGATTTATTATTCAAATCTAGTATTTTTCAAATCGAATTATGAGCAGTTACTGATCAGATGTTTCTTATTTCTTGCTATGGTAAAAAAAAAATGCTATAAACAAAGTCAAAGAGAAAATATAATCTCAAAAACAGGAACGTTGAAATAAATACCAAATTCTCATAGAAAGCAAGGTTCGAGGTGTCTTCTACGTACTAAAAAGCACCCATTTTTACTGCAGTTATTTGTGCAGTGTCCTGTCTATACAGAAAGTATGATCTCATCGGTTCACCTGGAGGGGTACCAGGAAGAATAAAGTACCATTTGCAAGCCATTCAGATGCCACAATGCAGCACCAGCAGAAGAATTCAGCAACGGACTAGGAACTCTGTATTCAGACAGTATTTGAATGGTGCATTAAACCCCATGCTGAACAAATAACACAAATGACTGAAAAGCAGCAGCTCCTTCAGAAGACTGTACCAGCACAGGAGGGAAAGAGGAAGAGCAGGAGAGATGAAGGAACAGTCTCATCACGTAATTGTAGACTTTGTGTAAATGCAGACAGATTAAGAAGCCATATTAGGATTTTTTTCACGCACACTTAACATTTGTTTGTTATTTTGTTTGCTTTTCAATTCACTATTAAGTGCTGGATGATTCTGTCACAATGTTCAGCTACTTCTAAATATTACAGACAAGCAACACAGCATGTAATTGCATGGCAGGAAATAAATAAGGAACACATATTCTGCAATATAAGATCTATTCACGCTTCTCTTCTCACAGCACATATATAGCCAGTGGATTCCATGATCACCTGGTACCACCACTAGGAAACCAACATCACCAAATTGACATTGAACTAATCATCCTTTCATTCAGATAGCAGGTTATAAGAGTTCCATATGGCAGTACAGAATAAACATTTCAAAACATAGATTGGTTTTGCCAATTATAATGAATACTCTTCACAATATAGCATCTGATTCTGTTACCATTTTAGACTGAAAATACCATTATTTGACAATTTATATATGTATAAGGTATGGCTTTTACATGATACACCCATAAAATTTTCACACCATTCCTATTACAACATTTCTACCATTTATTATTTAAAATTAATTATCCGTGCATACTTTGAGCTATCTCAGAGTTCAGTACAAACTCAAATGCTTGGATAAAGTTCAAAGAAAGAAAAGAAAATTCTAAAATTATTCCATTATTTATACTAGAGAGAGAAGGGTACAGGGGAGAAAGACAGGCTCTGATATTATGTCTGCTGGGTCTTTCGATCAGGAAACAAGCCAGGTTTCCTTTCATACACTTCTTACACTATAATAACCATCATTTACTTGACTTTAATTAAGTATATATATAAAAATTAATAACTTTGCCTTTGGAGAATCATCCCCAAGTGATGTCTAGCAGAAAACACAAACCAAAGGCCTCATTTAATCCACCTACTCCAGGGTTCAATTTCGCCCACAACGTGTAACTGGAGCTGCAAGTGGATTTAAAGAGACCATGAGAAAGAAGAAACTCACCATTCTAACTACTTCAGGGTAAGTCTGCTCTGTCAAACAGCCTCTGCTTATTGTAATGTAGTCCACCAGTTCATTAAGAGTGGAGCGCTTGTATTCTTTCATTTTAAGGTCTGAAAGCGTGTCCATGAAGTCAAAAATGACACAGCACTGTTGAAGTTTCTTTAGGAACAGTTCAGGCTGCTCTGAAGATGGAACGTCTATGAAACAAGAAAGGAAATCTTTGTGAGTCTGGCATCTTTTTATATGAAACAGGATTTCTTTTTGAAGATTAATTTCAAAGAAAAGCAGCATTCATGCAGTTTTCATAAAACAGAGCTCAGATAAACAAATGCACCCGCCCCCTGTAGGAACTATATTATTATTTTGTGTTTGCGATCTTGAACAACATGTTGCAGTAGTAAGTTAATCAACCACTATTAAGAAAATAAGGTTCACAAAAGTAGTCCAGGCTTGAGTGGAAAATACAAATGCAACAGCATTCAGGACTTAATACAATACACCACTACTTTCACAGGAGGCTAACGTTCCCCATTGTTAACTTCCACACCAAAGGAAGATGAAAGAACTGTCAGATCAAATTTGATTAATAGCTACTTCCAAAAATACTGCGTCACTTAGAACTGCGTATGAATATACATGAATATAGAACTCTATACGAACATACAGTAAGACTAATTCTGCAGACAGTTTTTCAGACTCAATCATTACCCCCACGTTGACAGTTTCCATAGCAAAATCAACTGCAATTTTACTGAAACAGTGAGGCCTTTTTGCTGTATTACAAACACACAGTATGCATTAATAGGAAAAATATCACACGGAATATTAATATTTAATTGCCCAATAAAGTAAGCAGAGTGTACTACTTACAACTTTTTCTCATTTTTCTTAGTTCTCAGCAGGTAAGACTTAATAAAGGAATAAAGGGAACATCAGCTTCTCTTAGTGGTTTGTTAGTTTACCAAGTTTATCACAAGTGCACAGAAAGCTCAGTTTATTCAGTGTTTATGTACGTAAGAAGTTAAATACAGAAGAGCTGCAGAAATTAAATATGCGTTTTTATTCTGAAATATGCCCTCAAACTAGAGGGTACTTCACTTCCTTTGATCTACCTCTTTTTTTTTTTTAATTTGTTTTCAAGGCAAAATGGTGTGTCAGCAAGTGATCTTCTAAGCAACAATACCACATGCAAATGAAAAACATTGTTGATCATAGAAAAATTGTTGATAGAAAAATTAAGTAGTAAAGAACTGAAAATTAAGTAGTAAAAAACTGATATTTCTTTCTTAAAACTTGGACACAAGTTTAAAAGCCAACCTAGGATGAAACTTCTTAAGACACAGAACACATCATGTCAAGGAATACTTGCTAAATACTGCAAGCTGTTAGTAGCTTTACAGTATTTTTAAGGACAAAAAAAACACAAATCTGTCTAATTTAAAACCACATACACAACAGTTACTAGTCTCAAATCATAAGATCTATGAAATATTAAAAGGTCATAATACATGTATTTCACATCAACTCCTGGCACTGCTTAATCACTGAAAAGAATAAATACAGATTTCAGTACAAATAAATATGCTAGATGCTTTCTGAACTGACAAGTACAATAATTTATTTAACCTTCCTTACACAGCAACGCAGCTGTGACAGGATTCATTAGTTCTCAAACTGTATCACACAAAGAACAACGAAGATCTTGGCAAAGTTTAACTAACAAAACAAGATAGCATGCACCTGTCAACTACACATTAGGCTTGGGTAAGCTCAGCAACAGCTCTGTCTGAAGAAAATTAAGGGGGAGAAAAATTGTATAGTTATGACACTACATTTCAGATCCTCCTCTTAATTGCTCACCCCACATTCCCAAAGGGTTTATTCATCTGTGGAACAGAAGCAACGTGGCTCTGCAAAACTCCATCAAGAAGAGCTATGCAGGAGAAGAATCCCCCCAGACACTCAAGACAACTGAAGGGAACAAAATCAGGGCACCATCAAGTCATTCCACTGGCAAGGTCTCTCAGAGCAGGCTGTCCTGAAACCTAAGGTAAGTCAAGGAGTCAGAGAAAGTCATTAGCCCTTATTCATTACAAAAGAGATCACTTCTTTTAGTGCCCTTTCCAAGGTAGAAGCCAGTTTGAAGTCTAAGAGATGAGAGGCCTGAGGAACATGTGTATTTGTGAACTAATGCCTTACTGCTTTCTTCATTCCTTGCCCTCAAATGATACAGAAAAAGGAAAATGGATTTCAGAATTCACTGTTCTTAGCAATCAATCAACAATTCATCGATTAAATACTTCTCTCAAAAGACAGACTGTAAAAACAAGCTGAAAAAAGAGATAAAGAATTCAACTGGTTATTTCTCAAGAGCATTATGTTCAATTCTAACCTGCACTCTTTCTTATGCTAGTTCAGGACATGGCTTTACAACATGTAAATGGCATCAATAAAATCTATGATGTTACATAAACATAATGGGTTTTTGTTTGCATTGTTCCACATAGCTTGCATGCATTTACTTTGGCCAACAAGGACACCCTAGTCAGAGACAAACACAGGCTGAAATCAAATGAGAATCCATTAAGATTTTCAATTCACCACCAGTTATAACCAGGCTTAAGAGTGCATTCATTTTATTGTAGTGTCAGCATTAAATAAGGATTTTTTTAAAAAAAATTAAAGCATTAAAGTAACTAATAAAAGCGTATTTTCCTTTTTCAGCTAAGTATCTGGAGGTGTGAGAAAGAAACGAAAAATATAATTAAGTTCTTCTCAAGAAAAGCTACCATAGAATAATCCTACATTAATTCCACGTCAGACCCACCATGTCAGCAAGCCACACAAACTATATGGGCAAGCTCTTCAGAACAAAACAAAGTTGAAGAAAAACCCTGAACCTGTTCTGATCAAAACTGCTTTTCTTTATGAAGCAATTTGCCATCCACACTGCAACATAAAATTGCAACAAGTTTCATGTAATAACATTTATCATTGTTTTTGAGGATTTCAGGTACTTTAGGAACAGGTAACACGTAATGTCTTGATTTTTCTACCTGGGAACAGGAAAAGTCTCTGGGAGTAGACTTGTTGGAGGCCACGTATGGGGCAGCCTAAATAAAGTTGGTATTCCATGCTCCCAACTTTTCCTCCACAACCATATCATTAGTTGGTGTTTCGACTTTTGTTTGTTTGAGGTGCGTATTGTGATTTTTGGAGGTTCATTTGTTTGTGTGTTTGGTGTTTTCCTTCATCTTCTGGTGCCTCTTTTGCAGGCATACAAACCTAACTTCAAGATCACTAAGGGATGTCCAAGACTACTTACTACGTGGGGTACAGGTGTGACCTAGCTCCACAGCAGAGCTTAACTCTTCGGTGCAACAGCCTGAAATGCAACACGCAGCTCACTGCAGAGGTTCCCAACTCGCTGATGTGAAACAGCAAATCGTTTTGTTCTCAGCAGACAGCTACTCAATTTCAATGGATACTGCAACATTTTACTCTTGTGCTAACAAGCAACAAAACATATAAAAGCTGAAATTTAGTAACCTTCTGTATCACCACTGTAACCACTTTCAGCTGAAAGAACAGAAAGCTGAGCAAGGGCAGTAATAAATCTGTATAAAGATCTAGAATACTTTTATAATATATAAAGTAAAATCAAAATGACCATACTAAGTGTCCTGTGTGATTTATGCCCAGTGCTCAGGAGAGCATACATTTACTAAGAACTACATTTAAAGACTGATAAGCTTCTGTCTGGATGACTGTGAGAACACCTCATTTTCGGAAAAAGGTCTCTCCCACCAGTTAATTTCCATGCTGAGAAGCTTGTCAGTCTTCTCCTTAGCCATTTAAACACAGCACAAAGCTTCTGAAATACAGAGTACTCACAGATTCAGAAGAAACCAGCTCAGTGACAGCACCTAGTCATAAGTCCGAACAATAATAAAAAAAAAATTCTAAAACCTTCAATAAAAATGAAGTATTTTATAAAGCGATCAGAAAATTGACCTAAAATACCACCAATTTTGCAGCCATGGACTAATAATTGTTACTACAACAACTGGAATACTAATTCTAAAATTGCCAAAGCAATTCAGTTTCTCTTGATAGCCTTTTTCCAAAACAATCCTAATCCAACCAGCCCATCCCTTCTCATCAATCATCTCTGCAGTCTCTGCCTTCTGATTCCTTTACCAAATGAAGAAACAAGAAATTGAGAGCATACTTTCACTGCAACTTTATAGCATAAAGCAAACAAAGACGTTTATACTACATGCCTATTTTAATAAAACTAATTTACAGGTAAGAGTTGCATCCAGGGAACAGAGAGCTGCAGTTCTGAACATGCTCCTTGCAGTGACAGTGAAACATGAAGAGAGATACTGAACACCTCAATCATCTCCCCGTGATCCACTTCAGGCTGTAGTTTGCAGGGAGGGTATAACGCTGGGAAGCAAAGAAGTGATGACAATGGGGTGCCGAATTAATAAGTAAGCACTGAGACTGCAAGGAAAAGTTAGACAAAAGACGGCATACAGAAGAGGGAAACAAGACATATGCTGCAGATTATATATGAAATATTTAAGTAAAACCATGATATGCCCACATGTGCTATCAAAACACTTATTAATTAAAAATAAAATCAAAATGCTCTTAGAAAAACTACCACTTCCAGTGTATTACTGTTGGCAATATATAGCCCCTAGTCACTATGAAGTTCCTATTGTTCAAGACGCAAAATTCCTAGCTTTTATTCAACTAAAACCTGCAAAATTGAATGTAAAAAGTCTGTTGGTCTTCTTTGAAGAGTTCACTTTATGAGAAGGCCTAGTAAACTTCAGCCCAAAGCCCTGGCTAACTCAAGGTCCCATCGTATGTACACCCAGGATATAATGAGCTACATTTCCACAAGTCACTTTTCAGAGTAGAATTGGTCTTGAGATGCCAAGTAGTACAAATGTTTCCTCCAGCTTCTCACACACACTTTTTAAGGGAAGTAATCACTGTTCTGATTACATTCATTTAATTTTCATGACTGGCTGTCAATATTATGAATGCTTTGTGAAGTCAGTAATCATTCATTTATAATAAGGACTTTTTTTTTAAAGCCATTTTCCCAATCCATTCTCTACTTAATAATTAGGCAGGGCAGCAGCGAGACGTTGTGTTCAACATACACGAAGCCTAACCAGCACCAACATTATTCACACAGCAATAAACACAGTGGGACAAACTCAAGCTGACTTTCATGAGCGAACACGCACAGAAAACAAAGCACAACACTAACACGCTGCTTCCAGCACGTTCAAAATGCACAGCAGAAATGTAGCAGAGGATATGCTCCATCACCTTGCTTCTTAATCAGTGTCCCTTCAGATCATCAATCAGAAAATTGAGAATTATTCACCTGACCGCAAACATCTCCCTGCTCAAACCAAACATGTTCTTACCAGGTGGGAATCTCCCAGGTGCTTTCTCATGGATACTGCGAATCCTTTTAGTGCTTGCTCATACTTGCTGATCATTTTACAGGGGTTTTCAGCAAACATCATTTACTGGGACAAGTAGTTTGAAAACAGCACAGATCTGGGATTTGGTTTGAGTGCCCTGTGTGTGTACAGAATAGCATTACAAGCAACAGGGGCTACTTCTTATAGATGCACTCTTTGCTATGTATGCTGCCTGAATCTTTGGACATAGACACACTTTTAAATATATTAAACACAATTCAGCCTTTATTCATGCATGTAAAATATTACAAACTTCAATCTCTTAATAGAACACATGGATGAAGGGGGGCTGTTTCCTTCATAGCAAGACCAAGAACTAAGAACAAATGGACGACAAGAAAAATTTCAATAAAAAGGTATTTTTAAAAACTACGTTTTTAAAGTTTATGGAACTTACAAACTTTTTGCCTACTTCCAGAGCAGGCATAGTGCATACAACAATTCGAGCCTCTTCATGTGCCAATACAGCTCAATCCAGAGCCATGGCAGTCCGTGGTTCCATGAAGAGATGCCTTCAGGCTATGCTTTTTTGGGGTATGACCAATACTTGTTCCTCCCACTCCTGATTATGCCAATGGTGCCTGCGCTGTGGACATCCTTCAGCTTGGAAGTGGACCAGGACCACGAGCTCACTTGTCAGGCTACTGATGATGCATAGCAAAACACTATTGCATCCACACATGTTGCAAGAGGACTGTATTAATGCAAATTAGCACTAATGATGTGAGCAGAAAGCTTCCCAAGCGCACAAGGTTTTTAAGTTCGGGTACTCATTCATCACTAGCCTAACGTGACAAAACCCTTAAAAACAAAGTGATACCAAACATCTCAGATAGCAATAAGCCATCCAGGAAACACACAGTGGACAGAAATCAGAACTCCAGCACCTCATGGAACAAGAGGTTATCAGGTATTTGGGTACATCAGCTGCTGTTCTGGGCCCCATGAAAGCACAGTGACTCACAAGACACCCGGCAGTATATAGCAACACTGACGCCAATACTAATAATCACCGTGTTTCTCCATAAGCAAACAGCAATGGCTTCTTCCTTAAGCTGACAATATTTTTCAAGCTTCCCTTGTTAGTTCTTCAAGGAATGCGAAGTTAGGACTAACAATGTAATCCAAGACAGGCAGAGTTTACCTATTCTTCCTACAACTACATTTAAACCAAAACCAAAAACAATCCAGGTCAGAAAAGATGGCAGAGAAGGTACAGAAAAGAATTCAAATGACATGAATTTTAGAGGAAAAACTGATAGAAGATCAAGTGGATAAATATACTGAAATATTTGGAAAAGATGAAAGAATGACAAAACAACTTAAAGTATTACAAGAAGGGGAGAGTGGGAAACCAAAGAAGCAGAGTAAGAGCATAAGATGTATTAAAAGACCAAGAGAGAAACAGATTGAGGTAAGGCATGAGCAAGAAAAGACAGAGGAAAAAGTTGTGTGGGGACTAGGTAACACAATTAACGGAGCAGAATACTTGAGCTCCCGTATTTTCTTTCTAGAAGTGTTTAAGCAAAACACAATGAATGAATTAGTGCTTAGGGTCTGGATTTGATTAAGCAACTACATATCTCTAGGTTCCTGACACTGTGACAACTTTAATAATCCCATTACAATATTTACAGTGAGTTCACCTCTATGTCAAAGAACACTTATTTTTTTAGTCCTAAAGTGATCACAGTTTTTGTGGATTGCTTTCTGTTTTCCCCCATGTTTTATTAATATTTCAATACCAGTGATTTTTATATATGTGTATTTATTTATTTTTAACAGAAGTGAAAAAGGCTGGCAGAAATACAGATGTTATTTCAATTTCCTAAATTGCATACGTGGCATAAAATCCCCAAATAAGACAAAAATACTCTGCTGAAACACCAAGAATTATTGTGGCCAATTTTCCTGAGCTGACTCAAGTTTCTTTTATACTGGCTCAGAAAGTTCATGCTAGTTGTGTTAAGTAGATTATTACCAAATTGCACTTTCAGAGTACAAGCCAACCTTCATTCAGAAGAGGCAAAGTCACTGGGTCTGCTCAACCCTTACTAGAAGGACCTGCTGTCCGTGACTGTCCCGCTGGTTACGTGGGGATACCAAACTGAGGTATTAAAAGAAAAAAAAGGACACATTTGCCACACACTTTCTGCCTTATCTTCCACCAGAACATGAGGAAGACATTAACTGGTTTTTTTCATAGTCTTCTCCATGGGCAAGGAAAAAAATAGTAGATAAGTTTTAAACATTTTTAGACATGCACAAAAAAAAAAAAAAAAAAAAAAAAAAAAAAAAAACTGTTCATCCTCTGTTTTCTAAGTTTATGTAAAAACAAGCACGGGTCTGCTTACTGGATTTTATTTTTTTCTTTTTAGGCACCAGCCTGGTAATTTACCTAAGTATAGAAAAAGCAAACAACAACAACAACAACCCACCAACCCAATTGCATGCTGGAAGAAAACAGTAAAATCTGGTACAAAAAGCTCACACTTCAGGAGCTCCTGGAGCTGCGTTAGAACATCCTTAAACTAAGAATTAAAATATTCACAAACCCTAAAATATATTTTTTTACATTATATTCCATTACAAACACGAGACTCTACATGAAAAATCTTGAGACTCCACCACCAGTAGCTAGGAAGTCCCACTCCTCACACCTTGCCCAATTCTAGCTGCATGTGCCTGCTCTTCCAAACCCTCCACTGGTTCCTTCAGTGGCTAACAGAGGAGCTGCACACCTCAATTCAACATTCAAGCTTTTCTGTACACATTTAAATTGCAAAAGCTACAGGTAAAGCAGGTACAAAAGAAGCTGAACTTCACTCCAAAATGCCTTCTATTTGCTCAGCTCCTCTATGCTAAACCGCCTAACAAGCACCTGAGACAGGAACAGAGTGTAAACAAACATCTCATTTTCCAAATGATTTCTCAAGTTACAGACGTAGAGCAAAGTTGCACTGGTAGCTCAGTGCTCCTCTGGGTCACCCTGCTCCTGCTGTCTTCCTTTCCTTTAAGGACACCTAGAGCCCTTTGAGCTGTTTTCAATGTGTATTTTTAATTGCCTAGCTCATCTCTAGGACCACTGCCACCCTCTCCCCATTCCTGGAGACTTCAGGAGAGCACTGGTATTCCAAGTGTCAGCCCAGATGCAAATCTTGGCTAATTTCCATTTTGCCAGACCATGAGTGTGTCTGTCTAAAATTAACACAGTACTAGGTAGGAGTGAGTGATGATGCTGCAGCCTCAACTTCATCATTTCTTTTGTCTGTATTTTAAATTAGTGACAAATATCAGAAAAATGGCAAAACAAGCATTTTGTAATGAACTCCTCAAGGTTTTCACATTCCTTGGATGGCAAAAATAAATAAATAAATAAATAAACAAACAAGAAACAGAATAATGTTTGTAAGTTCCAGGCTATTAACAAACACCTGTGCAGAAAGAAAAAAGGATGGCCCACTGACCTAAGACACAAGAATCCTTAAGAGGATTATTGTCTTCTTTTGATAAGATTCTTATCAGATCACTTTTTTCTTTTCCAGATGACACAAGAAGCTGTTGCTCTGTAATGATTATTAAATGTAAGAACACAAACAAGTCGCAGCAATCTTAATGGTTACCTTCCACTCTGTGGTCACAAGGCAGCTCAGGATTTGCATTGGAATTTCCTTGTTTTGTACATGAAGTGCAGAATGAAATCACGACAGAACTACATCGTGTACTTGCCTCCTTTAGGAGTGCAATAATTATACCTGGCTTCAGAAGTGCTCTGAAACTGCTCTGCATTCAAACACAAACACGTAACACTCCTTTTCCTTGAACCACGGAGTATCTCTACGAAATTTCTTCAGAAACACACAGATGCTTTAAAACCACCACCACCACAGACACACACCGAACCAGGAGCACCAGAAAGCCAAAGCATAACTCTCACCTCAATGTGCTCAGAACAAGGACCCAGACTGCTGCTCTGCTTGATACCAGCCCAATAAATCATACCAGAAGTCACAGGACTTCGTTCTCCAGTCAGAGAAGTAATTAAGTGAAAGCTATTCTACATATTCAACCTGCTGTTGAAGAGATCAGGCTTGTTTTTCAAAATGTTTACATTTATTTACTTGAATAATACACATAGATATAAAAGAAAAAAAATTACATAACCCGATTTATATATTTAAAAGAGTTTAACTGAACCCTGGAAGCACAGCTTCCATTCTCTTCTCATTTGGCAGCAGAAATTTCCTCAAGAACACACTCTACTCAGCAGTAATTCAGCACAGCAGCCTCTCAGTGTTTTCCAGTAACACGCTACGCAAGCTGACTCCTCCACCTCGTGTCTGCCTTCTCATGCTCTCCGCAGAGGGAGCAATGCGTGTAATGGAGCAGGAGTTTTATGAAACTGCACAGGTTTGCGTAAGAAAGAGACCAGATGTATAATAAATACCTTTGGACGGTGCAGAAGCTGAGAGTTCATTCCGAAGGAAGCCCAGAAAGCTCTCCTCCTCACACAAGCTCCCTCTTTCTTGGAGAGGCTCCAGCACAATGGCAGAACAAAATTACCAGGTTTGGCCTTCATCACTCAGTCTTTTAAACATCGCCTCTACCCACTGAGAGGCTCTGAAATGAGAATCAGTACCTCCAGCTGCACTCAGCGTTACACCAACACCACGTGGGGCTGGAGGGCACTCGTCCCTCAGGAAGGCAGCCACGGAAGTCACCGCTCTCCCCGTTACATCCCAAAAACCTGAGGGCACGTGCTCAGCCCCCTGCCAGCTGAGAAGCTACAAAGCAGTACTCAAAGATGCTACACGAAGTCTTTGCCAAGAGAGGAGGTTACCATATCAGTTCCTCCTTCAAGATATTTCCCTCACATAAGGCTCCCCAGCAGTTAGGACCAACCAGCCACCCCTTAGATAGGGCCATCTGTATGGCTCAGACTGTTTTTCAGTGTCTTATGACAGTAACTCAAATTAGCCAAGCTGTTAAGATACAGGAATGTCCCTTCTCATACTGCCAAGCCTCATAGATCTATCTAGTCAACTAACTAAATAAATCTACTTCATTGTATTTTGCTTTGACAATTCCCACAGAGCTCTCCCACATACACCAGGGCACAGAAATATATCCCCATTCCAGGATTTTTCCTCCAGCAACTTCTTCATCTTCAGATTATTCAGGATCTGGAACAGTTCAACAACAGAGGGAGAAAGAATGACAAATATTACTCCCCAGTAACCTGCCACATTAGTCCATGTCATGCTGGATATTTTATGTCATTTGTATTAACATTACCTATTTCTGGGTAAAAACACCAGTTCTCTCTTCAAAACTAGTGCCATTTCCATCACAGAACAGCAAATCTCAAGTTACCAGTTTTAAAACCACACCTGAGATGCTCATTTACTAGTAATTAGCATTCACATTTTGAGTTCAATGCTCTGTTATACCTAAATGGGTATTTTTGCTAAAACTTGGAAATGACTGAAGTAGAACATTAGGACACTTCTCTACCTTTTTAACAGTAGCTTTTTTTTTCCTGCTTGAATACTAAATGGGATAGACACTTTATCACCCTAACACAAAGTTCTAGAGAGCAAAGACTTAATTTCTGAATATTTGTAATTGTCCAAAGAACAATCTTTCTCACAGCTCTGCATTACCACAATGTCCATGGAAGTTTTCTCTTTATCATCTTTACCTCTGACCTCTTCTGAAAATGCTAGATTAAATTAAAAAAAAAAAAAAAAAAAAAAAGCAGTTTTCTTTTGGTAGAATATATTACCTGCACCCATTAATATAAGTCATGGTATTTTTTTTGTCCCTCAGAAACTTCGTCTGTTACTGCACAGACAAATATTGCTGATGATCAACGCACCTTTGGACCTGAAGCGTATTCCACTAAAGATTATTCAGCACATCTGCATTATGACTGATCTACAACAGTTTGTTATCTGTAAAATATTTATAGTAGGTCAGAGTTTTACATTTAGTTCTTAAGATTCATAAACAAGCTCAAGAAAAATGAAAACTACATAACCAAGGATATGTCAGGCAACTAATAAAACTGAAGGTATGACTGCTGCACATCAAGAGTCACTCTGCAAAACTTTATTAGTTTAGCCCATTACAAGTGCTAACCAGACGTAACTGTTTAGGCATTAAATATACTTAATTAAAATCTCTCCTCTGCGGTCACCTAACATTACACTTCATTGGCAACTGCTACCTTCTCTCTACCTCTCCCCAAACTACTTACTAGTTAAGGTGCTTCTGTACTGAATGAAGATGAGAAGCTGGAAATTAGATTATCAACAATATTTATCCTCAGTTGCAAACTTCATCTTCAGCTGGCATCTTGTTCAAACTGAACTCATGGGAGTGTTACATCAGTTCATCAGAACAGCAATTACACCTTTGCTCTAATTGGCAGAAAGCTCATTGCTTAGTAATCAAGAAAAGGAAGAGCAATCTCATCAGTCATGTGTTCCACTATAAGCTACTGGTGAAAGACTCAACAGGAGAAGCATGTACTTTGCAGCTTTAAATGTACTTGGATAAGTCTAAACAGACCTCTTCATAAGTGAGGTTATCTAAATATGCTATATGTATATGCAAATATGCTATATTTAAGAATTAGCATAACTTTTAAAAGGCAATTTACACAGTCTTTGCAAGTTAAGAGCACTGATTAAGAAAGCACGTATAGTACAGCAAGCATGCTTTGTACCTGACCATATGAATACAGAAATGGTACACTTTCTAGTTGGCACAAACATTTTAGGATTAGCAGCTCCATTATTAGGCCACTAAGAGTTCTGAACTTTCACGTTTTGTTTGCCTGTTTTTTAAAAACTTACTTTTAGCTGGATTTTACAAAATAGGACTTCAGATGCATCTTTTCTCGCCTTATTTGTCATGAAATATAAAATTCACTGATACATTATTAAATGACAAGTAGAGCATGCCATTTACAATGAAAACAGGTATTTAAAATAATTGCCTCCATTGGACTGAAGTCTACCAAGTGAAAGCAGCCAGCCTACTACGTTCTCTTTACATTACATTTACGCTGTATCAGTGAGCACATGCAGATGGCCCTTTCCCAATGCAGCAGCAAACATGCAGTCAAAACAGGTCAGCGAAGAACAAAAGAGTTTTAAACAACACTGATCCAGCAGCTTCCGTATCCTACAGGAACGGCACAGAAGGACCTCTGAAACTGCTGCAGTCGTAGGATGAATTTATAACTGTAAGGGCTGGCAAGCAAAATACAGTCTCGTAACATCAAGCTCACCTCCCTGTATCTGGCAGGTTACTCAATTATTTGGTCTCAGAGTGTCAGGCAACAACTAATCACCTTCAAGCAAACCTACTGAAGCAGCACTTCTGCGTGCATTACTCCTCCCTCTGACAGAAGCATTCAAGTATCAATCCTTAATATAAGACCTAAAATTTTAGCGAGCTTTACACCCACTCCTCTGGTTCTTGGCATTTAGAGGATGTTACAGTTTGCTTCACATTAATATCAACGCTAGCATTATCCCTCTTATCAGAAGGGAGTCAAGAGCCCAGCTCAGCATTCCTCCTGCAGCTGAGGCCCCTCGGTTTGGGGAGCTGATCCCATTACTTTCTGCCAGGTCCGTGGCTGCTCCTACCTTTGCCCGTTCGTGGAGTTTCTCACAATCATGTCTGCAATACTCCTTTCTGAAGCTCGCTTCTTTGTCTCGCTTCTCTCAGTCTGCAGCTAAAGACCTTCTCCCAAACAGCCCCCAGCTTCTCCAAATGCCATCTATTTTTACCCAGGTGCTGCCGTCTCATTCCGGATGCTGCTAATTGGCCCCTTAGTCACAACTGGAAAAGTAACCTCGTCGAGTAACTCTTTCTCAGCTGCTGCACTGAGGAATATGTATGCCTCATACTTGCATGTATTCAAACGAGGAAACTTCCAGTAAATTTGTTCCCATGCAAGGGGAAGCCCAGAGTTTAATACAAATTGACCAAGTCTTAGCCTGTCAGATTCTATAGCGACTTCACTCAGACACTTTTTAAAGTAATGACATTATTGCATGAGGATTTTACATATTTAACATTGTAAATCCAGTGAGGAAGCACCACGGGAAACAAGAGATGCTGTAGCATTTATCAACTGTTTTCTCCTTATTCACCAGTCTTTTTTTCCATGTATTATCTAGATAAATATGTAAAGATGCAAAGGTCTCCTCAAACAAAATGACAGAAAACCTATGCCGAAATTAGATTTGCAAAAAGTGAAATAAATGATGAAAATACATGCACAGGAGCACCCAAGTCTCAAACAGGTGTATTTCCACACAGACTTTTCTTATATACATGATATAAAACAGCAGGCTTCACAGACACCAATCACACAACTCAGGGAGTTGCGTGTGCTCCTTAATCATCTTGCTAATGAAAAGTTACCGAATCTCAGAGTTTTCTCTCTGGTATTCTGCTTCTGTGTAGCTACCAACCAAGATGGTAAAAACAAAAAAACAGATCATAAGACAGACTAGTTAAGCAGCTTTTACTAGGAAAACAGTGGGAAAAGTAAATAGCTAAATGATCTAAATTCATCCTAAATTACTTTAGTCATTATGATAGTTTATTATTCCACTAGAAAGGCAAATTCAAATGCTGACTATTTAAAAGCCATTACTTCAGAAATATACAACATAAATGAGAAAATTAGCATTTTATTAAGAGAACTTGACTCATTTTTACTAATGAAGACCGCAATCACTTAATAATAGTTTAATGAATCCCCTCTCAAAATTCTGATGTTACCACAAACACATCACGCGTTTTCGATAACATGAACACAACCATCAGATGTCCTGTACATCAGCTGTGAAAACCAAAAGCAGAGCTTTTCAGCAGATTAGTAATCCTGGATTCAGTTAAATACTGGCAGGATTAATGCTCTTCTCGAGGACGAAAGAAAGATCCTGTTCCAGCCCATAAAGACTGCACAGGCTGCCAAGAGCAAGGGGAAGGGCCTTCAGCTGTGGATCATTAAGAAACAGCCATAAAAAAAATGGGATGTTTTGGAGAACACAGCATCCGGCAAAAACGGTGGAGCGCTTTTTCCATGTGGACCCAAGAGAACTTGAAATCATTTATTCTGCAAATGAGAAGCCGCATGTTTCTGTGATGGTTTGTTTTGCTGCATCGCTGAGAAAGGAGCTGCTTCTGCTTGAAATGAAGGCAAGAAGGATGGGCTTTGAATTTGGTATGGCCGAAAAGAACTAACTCGGACAGCAGACTGCAATCCTTCCCCTGGAAGCCACCAACACCATTAACCCTGCACGTCCTACTGCCCACTTCCATGTTAGATTTAAAAAACAAACAAAAAGTGTTCTACATGGTTGTGTTCAGCCCTGATACAGACTGAGGTATGGGTAATAAGGCAAAGAAAAACTCCAATTAATGGCATTATAGGAAAGATCCATTGCCTTTTTTATTTTTTAGTTGGCTTCAAATGTATGGGGCCTCAGAGGCAACAAGTCCTGGCTTCCCATGACAGCACCTGAGGGGCTCTCACTGTCTGAGCAGCACAAGGGGTGAGCTGAAGGACAGCGAGCCTATGTCAGACCAGCAGAGCCCACCAGGCAACCTGTTCTGAGTACCCAGCTCAAGAGTGCCCCTTCTTGCTCTTTCTCCAGCTCCCAAACCTCACTCCTGGTGATCCAAAATTGTGGAAAAATGTTGGGGGGCTACTACTTGTGGAAATAGCTGGGACGGGACAGGACATGGTTATTCCCAGTTGTGCACTTACATTCTTCAAGGGTGCATGGGCACAACCAAAGCATTTTTTGCACAGACTGAGGCCTGACAGCTGTTTGTTGTGTTAATACACACCTGAACTCCAAGGCAGGTGTGGCAGGAAGGTGAGGCAGTCTCAAAGCTACAACAATATGTGAGCAACCAGGAGATTCTGGGGCTCACTGGTGGCTCTCAGCTCCAGCCTGTCCAAGTCCCCCAGCTGTGCTGAGCCCTGCAGAGGACACTGCTGACTTCACATGGCATGCATCCACCCAGCTCCCCTCCTGGCTTGGACCCAAAGGTGCCTGTGAGGCTTTTCTGACGTTTCAGGGTCATTTCTTGCACTCATGTGGACCTGCCTACCAGAGCTGGATGAGTTCTCCAAGTTGTTTTCCTCACTTGGACAAGAAGCCCCATGTTTGTCCTCTCTTCCTGCACAAGGCCCTCCCTTGAGAATGGCTGGACACAACTTTGAGAATGGCTGAACAGCTTTCCTCGTTCTACTGTGAAGCAAAGATAAGGATACAGCAAGGCAGGAGAACTGCAAAAAAGCTGCTTGTGCAATGAGGAGGAAAACGGCAGGTTCTTCTGCTTTGGGTGCTACTCTCTCTTCCCTCTACGAGATAATCCTTCCTCCAGGCAGCAGCACCACCTTAGGGCACTCACGGTGCAAGCATTTATTTACCTGTGGCCCTCCCTTCAGTATCTCAGGTCAACCGAAAAAAATCCTTTACAATTAAATCAGCTTGTAGACAGGTGCAAATTTACGCATCAGTATTTTTGACCAGAGCACTTGTAAGGCAAAAAATCCTATTATTATGAAATACAGTACTCCACCCTTGTCAGGAATAAAATTTTATCATTTCTCCACATGCTCACCATCACCAAGTAGCAGCATGCTAAGCACTCCTTGAATTTTTATTTTTTTTAAATCTCAACGTTAGGAAGTCCTCCAAGCTAAAGAAGTTGAGGAGAAAGCGGTTTAAGATATTAGAGCGAGTTCAGATACGGGAAACAGCGCGCCTGCAGCAGCATTTCCTCCTCTCTCCCGCAGAATAAATGAGCTCAGGCAGAGCTCTCCCTCCTCCTCTGCGCCCGGTTTCCGGTATTAGGCAGCTCTAATACCTCTGCACCAGCTATAACCCCGGCCTTTTTATACAACAGGTCCTTCCAGTTCCTCTTTACTTCCTCATTCTGCCAGTGAGCAACATCTGCTCAGTTTTCCCCCTCCTGTGACCATCCTACCGTTTCTTGTGACTACCCAATGTGCTGCCATTCACCCTTCACAAAGGTGAGGGGTGGGTGGGAGATCACCACCACAGCTCATCTGATGTTTCTCGTCTTCCTGAACCTTAAAAAAATAAACAAAAATTATTTTCTCCTTAAAATATGCAGCTAAATCACTGCCATTTGTAAGAATTTTAGAACTATTTGCGAATGATAATAGACAATAAAACAAAACTGATGATGGGAACAAGTGTCTAAATTGTGATAATTTAAACTGCTAGCATTTTCTGGATGTCCAAGGGGTAGAACACACAGGCTAGAAGGAAGCTTACAAAATTCCTGCCAGACTGGTATTTGAAAATTAAGCTTCTTGCACTATGGGCTCTTTATTATCCATACTGAACAATGACAGTGCCCTTTCCTAACCCAAACAGAAACAGTATTTTTTTCCTATGGAAATATTTAGAGCACATGACTGGTAAGAAATCTTCTGGATTTCTAAATTTCACATAAAAGCTTGGAATTCTACCTTGGCCTTAGAAGTCAATTTTGCCTTCACATAGTTTTCTACCTCTGACTGGATCCAAGAGGAGGAAAATCAATTGAAGCCCTCACACGTTCAATGACAACTTCAGAAATAGTATTAATTTCAGCAAAGATTTTCAAAAAATAACAAATATGTGATCTCTTTTGAATTAAAAAACAAACACAGTCCCTCTTAACATCTTCGAAGACAGATCAGCCACATAACACATGAGCTAGAGTAACACTGACATTGACACCCATCTCCCTTCACTTGGCTGTCATACATTTTTAACCCTATTCAGGGATCCTTAATTGGGCAAAGTGCTAATATAATCAAATAATATTTGTTCCTGAGTAGCACAAGATCTGGTCCTGATTCTGAAGTTTTGGAAGAACTGTTGTAACACGGGGACTGATCCCACTTTCCTTCACACGCCAGAGGAATCCAGAATACAGGATCTGGTGCTAAATTGATCTAACTTCCACTCACCTTCTCATTAAAACCATCGCACATCTGTAAATACAATTAATCACTTAAAAAAAAAAAAAAGTATCAGCTTTCCTCTGAGTCCACTGCTTTGCTACACCACTCATAAGGAGAATGTTTTTAAATGATATCAATAAAAGTCTGATAAAGAAAGACATAGCGAGTTATAAAGCAAATCAAAAAGGCCTCCTACTCCAAACCTACGCCATAAACAACATAGAAAGAGCAAGCAGTTAAAAAAAAAAAACCTTGCCCTTTTAATTTGCCTCATTTCACAGTGAATACTCACAACGTCGCAGAAAATCCATTTTGAAGCAGATAAGCAACCCCAGCAGTAATTACAAACACCTTATCTTTCCATTCCTCTTCAGCTTGAAGAGCCTTACCTTCATGCCATCCCCAGGTGGAATACTGCTCCTTTCCATTAACACCGCACCGCCAACAGCCCTCCTCTTCACTCGAGTGCTGGCTGAAGTTTAGAAGTCCAACACCAGCCTATGGTTTAATTCACTAGTCTAACTACTGAATTATATTCATAACTGGCTGGTGATTAACACCAAACAACCCGAGGCTCAAACAAACAGCACAGCAAATCACTCTTTTCAAACAACCAGTCGTCGAGGTCAAAACATGCATGCTTTTAAGTCACACTGCAATCAACTTCCTCCCCACCCATTCTATTATTTGGTATTCATGCATCCACAAGAGCATGGAAACCACTTCACAAAAAAATCAGGGCTATCTTGGAAGAACCTACAGTGCTTAAAGAGGAAACGCCATTTAAAAACCAAGGAGAAGGAAAAAAGATTTTTAATAAATAAAACTTATTTCCCATTTGGTTTTTAGATGCTTCCTTTTATCCTGTCATCATTTTACCTGTTACAGGCCACCCCCAAGTGGACCCACCGTCAGTATCAAGCCAAGGATTTGCTTTCTACACACACAAAAATGATGTCCAGACCAAAACAGCAAGACTCTGAATGAATCACAAGCAATCACGAGGTTCAGTGCTAGCATCTAGGAAAATGTTAGTTTTAAATTTTAGAAGTGAAGCTGTTAACACACAACTAAGGAAAACACACAAAACACTTTTTTTTTTTAATTTTATGTGCACTCCAACTCATGCTATAGCCCCCCATTACGTTTCAAATACGCATTAATTTCCAGGCAATTGTTTGCTTATAAATCAAATGCTTTTAGTAAGAGGTCAGCAATGTCCTTCTAATACTACTTTTGAAAGCAGAGCAGTCTTTAAGACTTGAAGAGCACGAAGTTTTGCGTGGCAGAAGTTTAAAGCAACCCTGCTGACACATGCTTCCGAGCCTGCCAGAGCTCTTGGTTTCTGCTTACCCACCCTGGATCTTTAAAGCAGCCGTGACGCAAGAGAGGTGGCCATGGTCCTGCCGAGGAGGCTGCTCCCGGCACGCTGCCTGTTTGCTGTCCCCAACTTCACTCGGGTTTTAGCAGGTAAACAGAGGCTAGTCACAGTCCTTTCATTATCTGCATAATCCCAGCCCGTGTGATTGCTGCACTGTCACACCAGTGCCCGAGTGAGCTTTCGGTCCTGAATTATGTCCACACACAACACGAACGGGGGAGTGCCAAACAAGATGATTAAGCAGCAAAATATGACAAGGCATGAGTTATATTATTAGTATTCCTATCTATCATTAGCCGCAGAAATGAGGGTTTTGTACAGCCAATAGCAACTATGCATAAATAAAGCTCCCACACTCTGACACGCTTTCAAAATAAGAGCAACTATTTATTTTGAGTAATTCTTTTTTTCGGCTGCTTTGACACCAAACTGTAGTTCGGCATTTCACAAATTACTTCCTTTTTCATGCTCTACCTTGAAACAACTCGGGACAAAACTCTTCTTTTAAGAAGGCAGCCTTAAATTACAATCCTTTATTTTCAGAGAACAAGAGCGTAATCATTTTTCAACAAGGTGTGCCAAGTGGCTTTCATTTCGGCAATTCACTGCTTGTATTTGAGTACATATTGAACCTGCACAAACTTTGTGTTCTTTGGCACGGAATGCTTCATTTCTTGAACCTCACAAAATGACTAAAGCAAAAAAAGCAAGTTTTAAGTTTTTATACACACAGCCACAGTTTATTACTATTATTTATTTTTTTTTTAAATCTCCTCAGCAGCATCTCTGAGGTTTCACACTCATTCCCTTTCATCTTTAGTGATCTTCTTGATTCATTTTACGAGAGTTGCTTGGAAATGAGAAGGCAAAAGCCAAGAACGGCAAAAATTAGTGCAAGGACTTGTAACACACTGCAATAAATTATTACTCATTACACCATGGAATTAGTGGTAGAACATGACACTGTAAGGCACTGACAATCTGTCCTCACAGATGAACTTTTGGGCTCTGTGCAGTATCAAATCACAGTTCTGGTAGAAATTGTTTGATATTCCCTACAATTTTGAGCCAAAGAAGGGAATAACAAGTTGAAAATGAGCCTGACAGATGCATGTGGTAGCGGTGCTCTAAACGGAAAGACGGGAGAGAGGGCATATGAAGTTAGTTGTACTAAAGGCAGACAGAAGGAAGCGAGAAAACAGAAGAGCTTAGGTGGGATCACAGTTTCAAATTATTTTAAAACTCCAGCAACACTGCTATTGAACGTGGTGAGGCTTGCCAGAACGTGCTTAATGAGAATAAATGCATCTGATGAAACAAAATGAATTATGGTTTTCAGTAAAAACACTAACACAGCATGCTACTCCTAAGGATTCTGCATAATGAAATAATGATTTAAAACAATCATTAAAAACCAAGATAATTAGAAGTTTTATTGCTAAAAAAAATAGCTGATTGAGCGTGAAGTCCCTTCCTTCTGCAGGTGAGGCAATGCAGCAACAGCACTCCGTTCTGGATTCTACCTGCCTTTCACTGGGCTGCATTTCTTCTAACCAAGGCTTTTGGAAAGTTTTGGTGACAGTCTGATGTTTGAAGAGAAAAACAAAATGAATTCTATCAGACTTGTTTCCTTTTAAATAAGATTAGAGCAATCTTCCAGTTACTTAGCTGTAATAAAAGCAGCCAATCTGAAAGAGTTTGCATAATGTCATACTTAATTTTTGTTTCTTGTTTTTCTCAAGCCAAACAAGAATAACGCTTCTAAAGAAAGTCATTTTTATGCTGTATTACTCACAAGATACTAATTTGAAAGTGCACTGAGAAATAAAAAGATTCTGATTAAAATCCTCCATTAATTTTCGATGCCCAATTTGAGACATCCGGATTTTTCTGAATGTTTATGTGGCACCGTGTTGTAGTCAGGACCAGTTACCACCAATCTCCTTCGCGTTTTGAGTCATCATCCATTCTGTAAGCCACGACCTGGTGGCTCAGGCTAAGCAGCAAAAAGAGCAAGCAGTTTTTGAACAGCTAGCAGAGCATCACCCAAGATGCACAGAGCTGAGGAAACAACAAAGTGCAATTCCTCCAAGGAAATACCCAACTATTCTAGTCACGAAAGCCTCGCTTTTTCTTCCCAAATCCCTTAGGGCCTTCCTGACAAACCTTCACAGCTCCTGAAATGGATAAAGCTGGGATTTTACGCAGATTTTAAAAACTGAAAGCTGCAAGGGGCTACCAGAAGGCACCACCTAACATAAGTGAACCTGTCCGGAAGATCCATGGTGAAGCAACCCCCCTGAACTAAGCCCTGTAAATTGTGTTTGACTACACCATAACTTTCAGGAAAGTCCTGACTCTTGATTTGGAAGCACGCAACACAGAACCCAACGTCATTTTAAGAAGTTCCTGCCAGCACATATTTGTCCACACTATGCACGCCTCATTTCTGGCTTTAGCCAACAGCATTAGTCCTCACATCTGACCAGGATTTTCTCCCCATATTATTATAACCATATCCCCTCTCAACCTCTGGATAAACAATACAAAGCCTTTCTTTCCCCAAAACGTACTGGATAAGACATTTGCTGTTTCTTCAGTCATTTAATGTGTCTCTCTCGCTGTGATTGTCCCATAGCTTCTCCAAGCATGCCATCTCCCAAACACCGTGCTACCTCCTAGCATCGATCTCCCCAACGCCATGCACAGAGGTGACACCGACGCCTTTCTCACATCTAAGGGCCAACAAACCGCGCTTGTTTGCCCTGCGAGGATGACACACACACACGTTAGTTAATAACAGATGCTAAATGCTTCATCATGCTTAATGATGATAGCCCTATCTAGCTGTTACGCACAAAGTTTCCACCGCCTCATAACACTGACAAATTCGGGCTGGTATTTACGGGCAAGGCAGAAGTCTCAGCCGGGGCACAAAAAACACAGCAGGCAAATAGCAAGGAGCCTGTAGGTAGGTTTTAAAGTAAACATTTCATATGGACACAAGTGCTTTTTTTTTCCTATCTACTCCTTCAGAAATAGTCCCTTTAGAAATTGTACAAGAAAAACCTACTTGTGTGCAGAAATTTTAACCACAATAGTTGCTGTATGCCACAACAGTAAATGAATGAAAAGGGATGTTTATGAAGCCTGAAAACCCCTTTCCATCACAAGCAGGACCAGCAGCCAAGACAGATGCACACGGATAAAGCTCTTGCCTTGTCTTTGTCTCATCTCAGAGGAGAAAAGTATTTCTTTCAGACAATTTCGCAGAAATCTTCCAGGTTTCAGTGAAGTTTGCCCACAATGAAAACACCATTTCTGCGATAATTAAGCTATGGAAAACTGTGTTTTCCATTTAGATTCAACCAAGAGATTTTTGTTCATCTGAGCATTGTTTTGTGGCTCTATGTGAGGAATGGCTGGGACATACCAAGAAGCGTTTTCTTCCAGTTCCTATAACACACGTTAAAAGCTTTAGGCACACAAAATTAGACATATTCCAAAGGCACAAAGCATTAATCATCTCTTTTGACTTTCTGCAGGGTAAGCATCAAATACCTTCTACTGGAAGCATACTCACACATGTGCCAACCTAGGCTTGCAAAGCATAAATATCTCCATTAACGTTATCTGCCTAATGACCCTGCCCAGAGATCCTGTAATCAGCTCTACCCATGAAACAGATCATACAGGGAACTGCACTTAGAAATTAATTAGAAGTTCACACTTTCCTAAATTAACTACTGTGGTCCTGAGCAATGGCTTCCGCGGGCCTTTCCTCTACGTTTAGGCATGCGGCACAACAGCTTCGCAGAACTTCTTCGTTTCCCCTCTCCACCCACCGAGAGGAAAAACAAACCAAACGTGCTGGGGTGGCACATTGCAGGCATCCCACACAGCGCTCGCAGGGCAGAAATGACAGAGCTAAGGAGCGCTTACGCTCCATCTCAGCGCCAAGGTGAGAAACCAGGGCAGCTCCCAGGACCATCGTGGTCCAAAGCAGGTGAAGCAAGCTCCCCCTCTTGGGCAGCACAGCTCACAAGCAGAAGAAATTCAGCAGTCCCATCACCCTGCTTCTGTGCTCTCAGAGGTGGCAGTGCAAAACAAACCCCTTCGGTATGTTTTTAGAGTGTTCCACCTTAGAAAAGCATTAATATCAGCAGCTACACCGAGCTTTCTGAAAACTTCAAAAGACAACACCAGGCAGCTTTAAGCTTAACTTACATAATCAAACCCCGTTTGAAAATGAAAGCCAGGATGTTGCATAAGCCAAGACAAAAAACTGTAAGACAGGTGGGAAGATGAAGGACTGGCTTGCCCCCCTCCCAATCAATTCTGGCAAAATATTTGCAGCTGAATTCTATTTTTTATTATTACTCAACACGATCAGCAAATAAAATCCAAAACAATACATTTTTAAACCCAAACTCCTGTATCTGTCATATTTTTCCCAGCATCTCTTCCAGCCATCACATGTTTTTTAAGCAAACCTAAACAGCTGCTTAATATTTTCAAGTAGTTTTGGTCCAGGTAGCATCTGCCAACCTCTTAGCTACATTTAGTATCCTCCCACAGCCGAAGCCTAACAGACTTCTCTATTGAGACTTAAATCAGCAGTCTCTTTGTCTCCATGCAACTGCTCTTTTACTGCAAATGGTATGGCAGTGCAGAAAGCACGGTATGAATTTAAGCAGAGGAGCTAATGCCCTGGTAGACAATCTCTAGCTGTCTAGAAAGGAAAAATGCAAATTCCCACTTATTTCACTGCAAAAATTAAAATGAGATTCTGTTTGGAGTGGCAGTCAGTCCTGCAGGCCCTCCCTCCCCACAACCACAGGGCACGGCATCACAGAGGGGCAGGAACTGATATTTATCACATGCTGCTGGTGCTGCTGGCGCTCCCTCCCATCCTGCCAGGGAATGGAAGCAGCAAGCAGTGACCATGCTGCTCTACGTAGCATCTTTTTTTTCCCTATAAAGGAAATCTCTACTCACAAAAACAAGCTTCAGTGCAACTTGAACCTCCTCAGAGGGTTCTCAGAAGTTTTATAAATGTGTGATTCCAAAACTCCACACTAACGTTTTTCTCCTGTTTTGTGTTTTTTTAGAGTGTGGGGTTTTCAGTGCTATGCGTGTTTCTAGACATTTGTAAGAACAACAAACATTAGGATTGCAGTGCCAGGTTTCCTTAACATCTCTGATCTTGTTCTACAATGAGAAGCCAGGAACATTCATGTCTAACATCAATCACGTTTAACAAAAATCAGAAGTACTGGTGGTGTTTGCAGCCAGGCCTGCTCTGGGGTGTGGCTTCATAACAAATATTTGTGCTGCACAGGTTTGTCATTTAACAAGATCACTGCACAACCCTCTCAAACCCAAAAACCTTGTAACATCAGATTATTTGTCACTAAACAAAATGAGAAATCCATCATCCCCTCCCAAATGGTACCTAATACCTTAGGATTAGACAAACATAGAAACCTGACCTTTGACAACTTATTTAACAATTTTCAAGTGCTGTCAATTACCAAAACATACAAAAGCAAAAGCAACACTTGGAAAAGAAAAAAAAACAAACATCTATATTTGCACCTAACACTTCTGGAAATCAGCATGCATCTAATAAAGTACTCTACCTGAAATATACATAGAAAAAAAAAGTTGAAATTTATACATAAAAAGTTATTTTAAATAAATCTTTGTTGAGATTTAAATAAATCTTTTGAAATGTTGGTAGCTGGTTGTTTATGCCTGGTCTTCCCTTATAATCCTCCTGGAAAAAGGACACAGTTTACCAAGTCCATCAAAACAGACGCCCCTAACAGCACCAGTAATTTTGTTTAAAGGTCACATTTTGCCAATATGTAGGTTACAGGCAATTTATTTTTAAAAAGTTTTTTTCCTGCATACATACAACTATGTTTATTCCAGGGAATAGATTCACTCAACTCAAGCGGTCAATGCAAAAAAAAGTTTTCTACCCTAGCCATGCACAGAAAAGTAAACATCTTTAAGTTGAATTCAATTTCACGCAATAACCATAAAGAGTCAAAATAAAACAGATCAATTTCTTTCCCTTAACACTGCAGGAGATGTTTCAGATTAGCCCAGTGGTAAATTTCATCTTCAATTGTATCATAGGCCTTGATATGAACTAACATAAAACTTTTGTTATTATTTGTTCATTCTATAGGAATGAAAATACCACTATTTAATTTTCTTAACTAGTCATTTCTTCTCTGTGGCATCTGTCAAAGTCTATCAATACTGACTTCAGAAACAGAATTTGTCTTTCTAAGTTTTATACCCTCAAATTCTATCATACGTTTTTCTTCCTTATCCCAAAGCTACAGTTCTGTGAGAGATAAAGTGGATTAAAGACATATTGAGGATTATAGATTATGCAGTTAGAACAAACAGAGGCAAGTATTTCAAGCAGCTGACCCTACAGAAAGGAATCACATTCTGTTCTCGAGATGATATATAAAAATAGAAGGCACATTCCGCTAGGAAAATATTTACTTAATAATTTATCATTTAAGAACTACTACTGTACAAATTAAAGTGCAAAGACAGCAAATTGAAATCAATGTGTAGATATATATGCAGTGGTAATACAGCTACAATTTTGACTGTGATTAGACTTACAGATTTTGTTCTATTCTAGCACAGGAAATAGAAAAATCACACTTCTCTTTATCTCAAAGCCCTATGTTTGAAATTGATTCCAACTCTGGGGGGACAGGAGAGACAGAGAAACTCAGTACTGCCGAAAAGTCTGGAAGTAAAAAGAGAAAATTCTCAAGGTATCCAACTGAAAAGCAATGCCAGTGAGATGTAAGAATCAATTTAGTCCAGACATTAATAACTTCCTTAATGATCTGTATGACTAAAATAGCATACAGACAACATCTTCTGAGGATATTGAACACGGAACACTGAATAGTGGTAAGGTCAGAAATAATACAAAGGAACCTAAGCAAATTCCTTACATGGCCAGAAAATAAAGTGAAATTCAGTTTGGAAAAACACCAACTAATACGTCTGGGAAAAATAATCCCAAATATAGATACCCAATAGGCACTAGAAACCTGGGAAACAACAGTGCAAGAAACTGCATTGCTCCTGGTGTTCAAGACATGTAAAAGTACATAGGCAAAAATACCATTAAGCACCGAATGCTTTACTAAAGAACCCAACTGTAATGAAAAAAGAAGTCTGGACTTTATTCTGTCCTACATACCATGGAAGAACTTTTCAATTAACTGTATTTCAAGTATCAGGGTTTTTAATTCAGAAGCCTAATACATATCCAAAACCAAACATAAGAATACATTCACTTCCAAACTGTTTGCTTTTTATTGACCATGAAGCTCTGGCACACTTCACCACAAGTGAATCAACTCAGATCCAAACAACTGAATTTCTGCTGTGCTGCGATGCCTGTCCATGCTAGGATCGACTGCACAGAAACAAGTGGAGATCAACGATGTGCTCACAGAAATGAGGTTGCCTCAGAATTGACTCCGAAGAGCACGTCAATCCTACTCTCTGCAAAATCCTTGATTAAGACAGTTTCTGCAATGGGAGTGGCTGTTCCTTACCAAGCAGAAGTAAAAGTAACTCACTGAGAAGTACGCTTCAAAACCTGCTTCCAGCCACTTCTGTTTCTAGATATTATGACGTTCCTTCATCAGGGCACTACCTTGAAAATAAGATTTTTACATTGCTAATGTAAATGAAAGTTTCACTTTCTCATGACCGGCTCAGAAACATCTGCAGAACTCCTAATGTTGATTTGGGTTTCTTAGGGGTTTTCTTTTGTAGAAAGGTTGCTTTGGGATTGAAGTGTCTCCCTCAGGAGTGGTAATGGGACGAATCTGTCCCACTTGTCCCTTGGAGACATCTGAACCAAACCTTAACCGTGGCCCTGCTTGCCCCAGCAGCAGGGAGCTCCGCACAAGCACAGCTGTTCTCATTCAGGATGTGGTAGGTGGGGGAGAAGGGGACACAGAAAGAAGAGGAAGAGGAACAGACCTGTCCTGAGAAACAGGACATGTTTCTCCTGCTTTTAGCATTCCCTACTGTGAGAAAGAGATGAAATATTGAGATTTTCTAAAGGGACCACTCGTTTTATGAATGACTTTTTCCTGAAAGATGGCAATTTTAACCTATTATTGGGGGGCATGTGTTTTTTCTTCTTGAATTTAAGCAGGAGTAAGAAATTTCACTTTGTGACCTGGAAGTTCACGGTAATGGGAGGCCGGGGTAAACATAACCTCCAGCATTTTGTTCCTTTCTCCTTCCCTGCCAGGCCTCCTTTTGACTCATCGCGATGAAGTGTCTAGACTTTTTCCAGGAGCCTTTCCACCGCTTCGCTTACGCCTGGCGCACAGCACAGATCCCGCTTGCTCAGTGCTCTCATGGTAAGGGACTCGCTGCAGCTCTTTTCACTTGTGGCTAACAAGACAACCTGGCAGCTGATATTCTTAAGTTTACAGCATCGATATTCTTTAGTTCATAGCAACGGACACTTCCTGAGTTTATGGCAAAACACTGATTAAGAGCACCCCCAACACACTGCCTCTTCCTCAAAGTGCATTAAAGCATTAAACCTTCCCACACATGCCTACAGGGTCTGCTACTGCACCTTGCTATCCAGCGTACTGAGACAAATAAACCACTCTTCCATGAGCCAAACCCTGTGTCAGAGCTTTAGGCACAATAGATACCCATTACTGCTCCCAGAAGGACTAATAACCACTTCTCTCCATCAGCCCTGTAACCAATAGGCCCTTTCTGATCCTGGAAACACAAACCAGAGAGGATTTTAATCTTTAATAAAATACCTAAGGTCTAGTTTTGGTCAAAAGCAGATAGAGATTTCTATTTTCTCTCTCTCTCCCTCTCTCTGTCTTGCCTTTTCCACCCTTTTTGCACTTTTGAAAGGTGAGAATAAATTTCAACCGCTGTAGTTTCTTCGCACTGGGGGGTGGAGATTCTGCTTCTTCTAATAATACACAGGAAAAAAAAAAAATCAAGAAAGCACACAGAGCATAAAGGCCGAGGCGAACTACTGCACGAGGAGCAGAAGCCTGCCTCACAGTGAGGTCTGCTTACTGCAGCAGAGGCAGGACAGCACTGGCACGCTCTTTGCAGGGTGGATCTCTCCCTGGCGGGTCTCGTCTTGCCTCCAGAAGCGCAGACAAACAACCGCCGTAACACGCTGACGGAGCTTAAGATGATGAACGGACTTTTTTTTCCCCCCCCTCCCTTTCTAAATACAGCTGATTTTATTATATGGAGATTTTCAATGAGCTCTGCAATCCACTCCACCTGGAACGCCTGGTTTCATATGTATGAGTGAGTTTTATCACCCTCTTGTGGAAAAGTAAGTGAATTGTATCTGTCAGAGGTAATGGGAAGAAGAGGAAAGCAGGGTAAAGAAGACAGTGATAGAAAACAAGCAAAGAAAAAGGAAAGGAAAGCATGGGGTGGGTGGAATAAAGAGAAATTGAAGTGAATGATGGTAACTAGCGATGCAGGGTTAGGGTATAGGATGGTGAAGCACTGGCAACCCAGAGAGGTTGTGGCTGCCTCATCCCTGGAGGTGCCCAAGGCCAGGCTGGATGGGATTTGGGCAGCCTGGGCTGGCAGGAGGGGTCCCTGCCCATGGCAGGGGGCTGGGATGGGGTGATCTGTAAGGTCCAACCCAAGCTGTTTGACAGTTCTGGACTGTGCCACCTCTACTGTGGTCTGCAAAAGCTATCCCAAAAATGTTCTTTGAAAACACCAAAAGATAACCAGCTGCCAAAGTGACTGTCTCGGTAACATTCACTCTGTTCAACAAGCATGTTCACTACTCTGGCTTCAAGCACTGCCTCAGCTGCAATCAGCGTCTTTTGCACCTTTTCCATCTTTGGATGGAAAAATGTATTCTGTATAAACACACACAGCTAACTGCTCTAAACTGAGTTCAGAAAACACTTGCTAGACCAAATTTCTTTTTTAAAAATAGACTCCATGGAACATCTATGCCCTGCTCTTGGAACTGGACAGCGGAGAGGACACGAGCTAAACTTGTAAAGTAATGAGAGCTCATGCATTCACATTACATCCTGCTGGTTAACAAAACAGAAAAGAATATCTAATTGCTCTAAAGTCTTGAACCATCCTTTCTTCTGTTTCTGACCATCCCCAATATTAATTACATTTTTTTCAGTAATCTCCCTTTACAACATAATCCACGTGACGGTACATTCAAAACCTTGAAAGCAAATTTATTGCAGCTTCTATATAAAAATTTTAACCTATAAGTTTGGTACAAGCACACACAAGAAAGAAACAAAGAAAGTAAAGATGATGTTAAATAAGATTAATGACACCGGACAGAGGCACAGAAACCCCAAGCAAAAGGCCAGCCCGGAGCAGATAGGTATCACAGGCATGGTGAGAAGTGTTAAGGGATGAAACCACAGACCACAGCCAACACAAAACACAGTTATTTCTTCTTAATAACACTAATCTTTTTCTCAGGCTCCTCAAAAAGTTACAGACCAATTAAAAATAATAATGCCAACAGCAGATCTTCTTAACTATAGGATAAAAGAACAGCTAAATAAATAGTTTTCCCCTCGTTACACAATGAAGCATATTTTATACCTAGACACCATTCATAATGAATGGCATAAAACGGGTGCCTATACAAGCTGCATTTATTTCACTGTTTGAATGAAAATCTGACAGTTGAGCACTTCTGCAGACAAGATGGAATTTTACCTTACCTTTATTCTTCACAAAGGTATTAGATTTTTCTTAATAAATGGCTGTATGCGAGTACTTCACCATTATCTGCAACTAGGGGTCAAGTCCAAAAAACGAGTACTTTTGCCACGATGTACACACAGTTACCTGCATTTATTCATCATCATGGAGACACCACTGATGATTTATTTTAACTTCTGCAGAACACCCATCAATGAAGGAAGGCTAAGTTTGTGACTGATGTTTTGCAGCAGATACATTTATTTAAAATTCCTAAAATCTTCAATTTTTAATGGTCCAAAACCACTGAATTATGCACAAACTTATAGGAACAAACTGCTTGCCTCCACCTCTCTTTTAACTTGCTCAGTGGTGAAGTCCAATGCTAAATTACTGAAAGAAGCTCTCCAGATCAGGGAACACATGAAGCCACTGTTACAACAGAGCTAGCAATATGTCCAGAGATGTTCAACAGACATTACAGCAATCTGCTGTTCTATCTCTCCTTCTAGGAAGCTACCCAGAACAGACCCCTTTCTCATTTTCTGACCGTTTAACCAGGTTGATCAACCCCATTATGTTGTGATCCTTCCCTGCCACAAACTCCTGCAGATGCTCAGGAAGGTGCCAAGCACTTCACATTCAGAGAAAACTCCCCCAGTTAACCTGACACGTGGATCAGAAGGGGCAAAACGGTGACAAACCTTAATAAATTGTTTAAATGCAAAATAATGATCCTAAGAAAAACATCATGAACTGTTGGCAGTGTTTTGCAATGAAATTATTATATACTTTGTTTTCAGGTAATACAATTTAATAGAACAGTTAATCAGTACGAGACATGCTGTGACTTCAAAAATAAAATTCCTATAGAAAAAATAAACCTCCCATGGGCTGAAAATATGTTTTTACATTGACTACATGTAAGAACATACACATTTTCAAAATTATACACACATCACTATCAATTAGAGAAACCTATTGTTGAAGAACCCTATAACAAGCCATTATCGTAAATCATTACTACTTTTGAACAGAACGGATTTCCCTATAGCTTGACTTCAAGCCTTTGCTCAAAACAGGCAGTTTTTCAATCAAGTGCAGTGACTAAGCACGCAGAAATATTTTACACTAGTTCTTTGGACAGCTACCATATCTTTTCAAAACACTTGATACAGATCCTCAGGCTGCAGCAGCATTTTTCCCCCCAGAAAACCACACACAGAGAAGCCACCAACCCTACAGAGAAGTTCACCCCCGTTTAAGTTCCGCTGATTCAACTGTTTGAGAGGGCACGGGGTAATAAAGCAGATCACTGAGATTATCATGGTTAAAAAAAAAGAAGAAAAAAAATCAAGAAGGAGAAGGCAGAACATATTTAACAATCCGGTTTACACTGTGGCCCCAAAAACACTTGCCTCAGCACAAACGAGAGGCAGCACACTGGTGTGTACTCTTGGCAACTTCTCAAAGGTTTGCAACCAGAATAAAAGCAACAAAAAAAATCACCAAACTGCATCTGCAACAACCACCACTACAGTCAGCAGGGACTCAAACTAAGATAAAACCTTGCTGTGGGCTTCTGAAACAAGACTGCAGCATTTTTCTAACAGATTTTCCTGAAGTTTTTATGAACTAGCACGCGTCCATTTGTTGGTATCTCTGAATTAAACAGTTATCAAGATCACACAGTTCCACAGCTAATCCATAAACGCTTAACCCTACCAAAGCTCATTGAACTCAGCAAGTCTTCTCGTCTGTTTCAGCTAAGAACTTCTGCACGACTGAGCCAAAGAAACAGCAGCAGTTTGAATGAGCAAGCTGTAGGTGAAAGGAAGTTACCCTGAACCTAAAAATAGTTGATCGTCCTCCTCCCACTCCCCAGCACACACAAATAAAGGCGCTCGTTTTTCAGGCAGACACGCTTCTGATGGACGAGCACGAAGGGACTGCCTCCTTACGACAGAGCTTTACCAATGAACAGAAGCAGTATCCCATCCCAAGTACTGAATTTTAAAAATAATAAATAAATGAGAAAGGAAATAACTCAATACCTAAACTTTATGTGTGACATTAAATAAACATATAAGTTGTTTATATACACAGATGTGTATTAAACACATTTAATACACAAGCTCACATTTTTACAAGCACACACATGATTCCAAAGCTATGGAAAACATGCCTTTTTTAACAGTAAAGCTCTGTATCGTAATTACTTATCAAGGCAGCACTAAGCTTCAACAATCATGTATGCTACACAGAACTGACTGCATGGCTAAACCAGAATTTTTATTTGTCAAAAGTACTTTGGGAAAGGGATATAAAGGAGGTACTTATTACAGAAACAGTAGGTTCTATTACAGACCCGTAGGGTTACACTTGGACGCAGAAAAGAAAACTTGATTAATAAAGAAATAAATAATCCTAGTAAGCATATTATAGAGACATGCAAGAGAAATACAGACTGACAACAAATGCTACTGATGATGGTTAAGTCTAGACATTCCTGCAAAGAGTTATCAAGATTTTAGACTCAATCTTGTGAATAGTACAGAAATATATCGTACGCAGTGACTGCAAGTCATTTCACTTTAAAAAATAAAATAATAAAAAAGAAAGAGGTGGGAACGATCATCCCTTAACACTTCCAGGAGGTAGACTGAGAAATTCAGAAAGTAAGGCAACTACGCTCAAGGATTGGTAGCAGGCTAAAGGAAAAATCTGCAGACCTAAATAGACTTAAAAACACATAAATAGAGACAACTGAACAGTGACAAAGACCATTAGAATATCGGGGCTAAGCAGAGAGGATTTCTCAACACCTGCAGCTTCACTAACACACTGTTGGAGTAAGAAGTTTTATGTTGGTGTTGTTTGTTTTATATGGTCGTAACTTCCAAGTCAACATTTGTATGAATGCACGTTTTCTACAAGTGTAGTTCTACAAAACCGCATTCCAGATGTGGGAGACAACAACAAGCAGCAAAACTTTCAAAAAGATGGAATGTAATTGGTGCATGGCCCTCTCTAAACACCACTAAACAAATAGACTTCAGAAACAGAAATCTTTAAGACCATTGGAGGAATTATTCTACAAGCACCAGATGTTTACAAAATTAAAGAGGAAGTTAAATATAAATTTAAAAAAAGAACTGCCAAGAGCACAAGAAAAAGTGAAGACTTTAATTATGTATGACAGGAACCCCACGCATTAAGGAAAATAACAGGGATAAATCCTTCTCACTTTTGGGATTAGGGCCCTTTTCTCAAATCTTACACAGAGCCGGCCCATTATGTCCAGATCTATGTCAACCAGAACAAGTGCAAAATTCTTTATAATAGTTCTAGGATTGATGTTTGATTCACCATTGATTATGTGCAGAACTAACCAAGTTCCAGCATTTCTTCCAAACAATAAATGAGGAGTCCTGGGATCTATTACCAATTATGGAAATAAAGCAAAATTTGATTTTGGAAAGGCACAGCCATTATGAACCCACATTCTTGTTTATAAATTAGGAGAAAGTATTTAGTTTAGATATTTTATTCATAGTTGGTTGGCATTTGTAAACCATTCCAAATTTCACAAATGGAGACCAGCACAGAAATGACAAGCAGCCAAACCCCCATGGAAGTCAACAGAAAATTGAGGCTTTCTTCTTTTACAACTCAGATAATAATAATCATTTCCCATGCGTACAATTCTGAAGGTGGTATTCTAAAAACAAACAGCTTTCTTCAATCTTAAATCTTATGATAAAGAAGATACTTTTAAAAAATCAAATGTAGCTATGTTTGAAAAAGGTGGTATGCATCTTGCAGCTCTCACTTAAGCAAAAGTCTTCTGGAGTTGATAGGATTTTTGATTGCTTAGGACCGACAGCATTCGACCTACAGATAGGATTCTTACGAAATGCTTATAATAAAAATCTCACCTATAGGGAAATAACATACTGATCAAAAGCAAACAGCAACTGAAAGATTTTCCCCTTTTGACTATGCAGTGCTCTTTTGTTGCCAATACAGCAGTTCTTTAACACCATGGAAACTATCTGATAAATGTATTAGAAGCTCAATAAATTTCATAATATTGAGGTAGCAAAGCAATTGGTATTGTTGACAGAGAACTTCTGTTCTGAGTGCCTGTTTTAATGAAGAAAAATTATCTAAAAATAAAAATTATAGTTTGAGCTGTTTTTTCAAAAAAACATGCACTAATTTAAAAAAAAATGAAAGTAACTACACTATATTAGACCATTGGAAAATGTGGAGAATGATAGGAAGCAAGAGGCATACCCTGAAATTAAAAAAATGGGACAGATTGCTTTAAAATTTGCTAAAAAACAACCTTACTTTTGTACTTGTGTACAGTTTGCTTTACCTTATTCATGTATTTTTGATATGAATGAAGGGGGAATACTGTGAATTACATGCTACTTTTCTGCCCAATTTCTCAAGATGCTCAACATTTCTTCATAAGCCATATGATCTTTTCAGTCATCTGCATGTATGTCTTCATCCCCTGGCCACTCCCCTACTGTTACAGGTACTGGCACAAACAGGACTGAACTCAGCTTTTACAGGTAATGCTGAAATCAGTCTGTTTTCACATGTCCAGTATTACGAGACACTTTTTTCCCCACTAATTGCTTTCTAGCATTGCACTCCTACTGCTCTTCTGCTCAGGACTTCCAAGCAAAAAGATATCTGTACAAAATGAAAGTAAAATCATCTGCCAGTAAGCAATATCCCTTGCCAGGGCATATACAGTACTACCTTCCACTACAGACCAAGCATGATTTGAGGCACACCACAAACTTGGTTAACAAACTCGGTGTGGATTTGGCTAAGGCACAGAGGTGGATGTAGGCATCCCCAGAACAGGGCCCTTCAGCAGCACTGCTCTGCCACAAACCAGCTTCCTAAGGGACCTGCCAGCCCTGATGGCTCTTTAAAAGCAAAGGCAAAACGTGAAACCATAATACAGTGCAAGATACACCAGGCAAGAGCATGCAAACATTTAAATACAAGTGAGACTGAAACATATTTAAGAGTTCACACATTGAAAATGCAGGACAACTGCATCACAACTTCCATCAGCACTACTTGTCCCATTCATCTACACTCAAAACAAAGGAGCAAAGGCTGCTTTCAAAATGCTATATTCAACATCAGTCATGTTGTAAAAGGGAATTCCAAATTAGATTGAGTTACAGTGCAATAAATAACAAAATAATTAAATTATCAGAAATGTTAAGTCTTGACTGTAGGAGATCACAGGAGATTTTTGGCTCGGAGCCTTTCAAAGTCTGAACAGAGCCCAAGAGAGCCTCAGAAGGCACCTTGCGTTTTATAAATACATCAAGTGTTTGTTTACACAGTGCTGAACAATACACACGCTTCTGCTAATTAAAAAAATAATAGAACACATGCTAACAACTTCATTTCCCTATACTTTCTTTACCTGGAGGAAGCAGCACTAAAAGCTCCACTTCTCACTACATTTCCTAAGTAGCAAGTTACCATCCAGACTTGTCCATAACACTGAAACATATTCTGTCTCCTACTTCTTTTTCCTGAAACATTTTTATTACCAAATGAATAACAACTCTGACTTATCTGTTTTTGCAACACACTCATGTATGTTCACAGAAAGCAGCAGGCTGCATTAAAACACTACCAAAACAAGCCATTTCACTATATATGACTCTGCCCCTGGGGAAAGGAATGAGAGCAGATAAGATGTGACAGATGTGTAGTCACGTCACTTAATACACGACTGGAAGGTGCTCAAATCATTATGGTGACAGGCGCAGCATAAGAACTTGCAAAGAATGGACTAAGCATTTCTCTGGTTTGCTGCATACTTGATTCTTGTGATCGGAAAAAGATACTGAGGTCCATGAAGATGCTTTTCTGAAAGAAGACAGCCTGCAACTGTCAATATGCAATATAGTTCTAATAAAAAAAAAAAATAGAAGAGCATAGCACGTATAGCTTTGTCTGCAAAACCCCTCCATCACAAATATAAAATACATTTGAGGTTGAATTCAAAGTCTGTCCTCTAAAACTTTCCTGTACTGGAATTCTGAAGAGGTTTGATTCAATGTTAAACTTAGCCAAAACAAGAAGTTTAAATAAACCTAGCAACTGTAGATATCTAAACGGATCTCAATTTTTCAGGATCTTAAAAAAAGCAATTTTACTGATAACTCTTCTATTTTGGTTTGGAAGACCCAAATAATAAGGATAAAATTGGAAATCATATGGTTACTGAATAAAGTAATAGGACTGGTCACTTGTTTGAAGATAAGTGCAATCCCAAAGGCTTTAAAAGATTAGGACTTCCAGGCAATTTTCCAGGAAAAGAATAAAAAAAACGCAGAAGGGTTTTGTTTTCTCACTCCTTTCAGGTTAAATACTCCTAGTTGTCACAAATACCAAGAACACTGATAGGTAGGTCAAGAACATTTCTAAAGAGTAGTGTAGTATTTAACTGCCAGTGTCCCTTCAGGAGGGACCCCAACCCCGCTGTTGTTTCAGATTGTTAGGCCCAAATCCTACAAACTGACCTGTGCAGGTAGATCCCTGTGCTTGCGGGAATCCGCATTAAGTCAGAGAGGGAAAACTACCTCACAGGATCAGATTCTTAATTTGAAGCTGGACCACTGTAACTCATTATGACACTAATCATAAATGTCTCAACAACACTCTCTGCGCCCCATCTGTTTTATCTTATTAGAGTTTTATATCTCAATCCATGGGACTAGCTACAGGAGTCAAATTAAGCACCTGCATATGACCGTGTTCCTGCAAGACCAGGTCCTCAAAGCCAGTGTTTTTCCTATGCTTGAGATCTAGTGCGTTCCCTGAAGAGGGCTACACAGAGTAAAATAATTTTAACTTTGATTTAGTCATTTATACAAATATAAATCTAAATGTTTGCCAGTCATTTATCCATTTAACCAGAGGACAAACTCTATTCACATACTTAAAAATACTGGCTGCTGCATTTCAGAGAAATGATCAAAAACAACCTGCAGAAGTATAAAAATGAGATTTCAAATTATTTTAAGGAAGCATTTGCTTCTTTATCACACTTTCACTAAACAACCGGAACATTTTGTGAAAGAATATTCACTGCAGACTACAAAGTCAAAAATCCACCAGCACTGGCAGACCCCGGGCTGAAAAATGGCAAAGAGAGGAAGAGTTGTGCTCCAGAGTCACTCCAGGCCTACCCCGCTCTTCTGCTCTCCAAACGGGTCAGTGGGAGCCCCAGCACGGCGCAGTTGGATGGACCTTTCTTTTGGCTGAGCATGGCCATTTGGGCATTCTCACACACATCCCACAGAAAGAAGCCCCAAATGTTTCGATGACAACTCCAGCAGAACAAATCCTACAGTCTAAGTCACATTTAATTTAAAAGACACATACATATAAGGGGCATGTGGTTGTTCTGTTTTGCCTGTTTGTTTTCCCTCACCTTCTCTATTCCTATGAAGTAGCATGGCTAAGAACCAAACCAAAGTGCAATTACACATCCAATACATATTTCTGTACACCGATTACCAAATTTGTCAAACAGGTAGAGGACAGGACATGGGAAATCTACATGCCTGCAAAGCAAAAATGGGACAGGTCTCATATTAAACTTATTAATCCTGTTTTTTTACAGAATTATCAGCACCAACTGTGCTTAGTTTCATTACTTGTAACAGGGAACAAAAAAAGGAATTTAAGTGAAAAAAAAATCTAAAAACCAAGCCATTTAAGAATTCAGTAGAAGGAAATGCATCTGGAAGGTGATTCCCTCTTCCACACAAGCCAGATGCAATTCTCAGAGGTGTTGTCAGCCCCTGGATTTGTGCTGAAAGTCAGTGACAACTAGGATTTAGGGGAAGCATTCAAGATATTACAGAGATATTGGCATCCTTTTAAGAGCTGTATGCTGGATCATGATTTTCTTTCCCAAATTAGAGGTTAAATTTGCCAGCAGAAATTCATCTGGAGCGGGGATACGCAGGCTGTCCAAGCAGTAGTGTCTTGCCTAAGACCTGATTGGCAGAATCTTTCCTCTTGAGATGTTGCAGCTCATGGGACCTTTCAATTTCCAAACCCAGCAGAAGCCAGGAGCTGGGAGTTACCTACTCACAAATGCTATCTCCTCGGTAATGCTTTGCTGTAGACCATTCAACATCTGCCTGCGGGCTAGATTTGGCACCAGGGCCACAGGTTGCTGGCCCACACGTTACAAGGTAAGATCCTAAAAGTCACGCAGTTTCACTCTGCTCACAAATCAATCTGCCCTCACCAAAATTATTGCTCATTTAGCTCAACTGCTGAGCAGTGTGTGCGCCTTGAAAATCCAAGTCATGGTACGGGTTAACATTAGCATTTAAAACTTCCACAAGTATAGCAAACAATTACCACACCCTCAAGTCACAGATAAAATATTTTGTAGAGCTTAAATACATACATTTCTGGCATGAAACATTCTTCATTACTGGCAAAAATTCCCTGCGATTTCTGGCAATAGAATACTTTGAGTTCAGAAGTCAGCTGTAAAGTAAAATTGTTTTGGTTTTGAATTAAAAAGCATTCTTGATCTTACCTTTCAGCAGAGGCAGGGGAGTTAACTCAATAGGCTTGCCCTGAGACCTAAACTGGGAGGAGCTTTGTGACCTCTTCTGTCTGGCTTTTCTGACGGACTTCCGAGAAAATCCGTCTACTTTATCCACTGATGGAGGAGTAGTTGGTGCTGAGGACATATCCCTACTGAAGGAAAACAAGTATTACAAACATATTCCAAACAAATGAAATGGGTAAAGATTAATTTAAACTTTCCCAAACCCTCACTCTTTCTTTACCATTCTCCTCCTGACAATTTACCCAGACAGTTTTAGGAGAGAGAACCTGCCAACATATAAGCAAGCCTTATAGAATAACCTTAATGGAATACTGCAATTGTTCTTCTCTCTCCCTTGTGTTATCTGCCTCGCACTTACCAAAAATCCTGCAACAGGAAAAATTCAGACCTAATGATGACATTATTGTGTCACTAGAACTTCATACACCTGTAGACTTAACACAAGATCGAAGCCTTGAACTATATATTGTCTGGGACAAAGTACCTTGAACTCATGCTGTGAGGCACCATGCAAGCTAAATAATGGGTACTTGAAAAGGTACAAATGTCTTTTTTCACAGCAGAGTCATCAAAATGAATAGGATGAAAAAAACAGAACCAAAAAAAAAAAGAAAAAAAAACAGTTTAGTTGCTACAACTCCGTAAGATTTTGCAGCAACATAATAAAGTACAGCAGAAAGTCCTGTTATGCTCCACAACTGCCCTAGCACTGACAAAGTTTACATACTGCTTGTTTACTCTTCATTTTAAAAATTCTCAGTTTCTGTACTGAGTCTCTCAACACGCAGTTACTCCATGTTCTGGCATTTCTGTAATAATAGCAGCGTGGTAGCCATAATAGTTCTAAGGGCATAAGCCAGACAAGGTTTGCAGAGAGAGGCAGGGAGCCAAGAGAAGGTTTCTGCAAGCAAAAGTTTGTTTGTTTCCCAACTCTATCAGCTGGTCTAAGAAATAAGCATTGCTTCTGCCTATAAAGCAGGCCTTGGTAATGCTGCTGTAGCTAATTCCATACTCCTCAGAAATACTGAAAGGAAATATTTAAACAATGAATTCATCCACCCAGCTACTGTATTCACCAGTCTTGTGCTGGCTGCTAAAAAGGCCTACCACATCTTGGTGCAATACAGGAGCAATACTCAAGGAAAACAAGGAGGGATTTTGGCCTACATTCTTCAGGCAGCTCTGCGTACAGTTAACTTCACCAGCACGTGCACCTCTGCTGAAATCCACAGAACTATCCGCATTGATAGCACGACGAGCAGCAAGAGCAGTTGTGTTGATTTCAGGAGGGCCACGAGCTCGTGCAAAGTTAAGCATCGGCATAAGCACTTGCAGGATCAGGGTCTTAGAGCGTGTCCTTGGAAAGCATTACTCATCCTCAGTGTCTGTTGACTTCAATTACCAAAGTGACTCGGAGCCTGAAAGAAGTTGATTCCCGAAGATCGAGAGCACTTATGAGTACTTTTTTTTATTATTATTAAAATATTTGTTTACTCGTGTGCTTCAGAAATTATTAAATCCATTGAAACAGACGTTATTTGGATTTGTCTTTTAGAATAAAACCTTTGGAAAGCAGGATTTACTGCAAGCGTAAACAAGTTCAGAAAGACAAGAACTGTTTAATGCAAAATTATAGATATGTGCACTAAATCTATCAAAAATGGAAGTGCAAGCTCCAGAGCTTCTTGAAGGAAGCATGTGCAGCACCCAGATGCTAAAGTGTGCAGCTGGCATTACAGTAACGAAAAAGCCTTACACCATCTTTTTTATTTTTCCTGAGATATTCTCCACTACCAACTCATACTTGCTAAATATAATATGCTACCGGCAACACGATCCCGCACCTTAAACCAGCCTTGTTTATCATCTGGGGGAAAAAAAAATGCCACCATCACCAGGGCATTCAGGCCCCAGCCAAGATTAATAAATAAAAAAAAGTCAGATAAACTGAAATAGAATTGCCTGTACTTCAGCAGCCCACTTCTAAGATTTCACCAGTCCGCCAAAAAAACAGGAGCCCGAAGTTACCTGTTACATAAAGCAAACGCTGGGGATACCAGAAAAAAAAAAAAACATATACGTGGAGCCTGAATTTGCTGGCCTTGTTTCATCTCGTCAAAAAGATTCATCTCCTCATCACGTGCATCACTGAAGTGTAACCGTTTCTGCAGGGATGCCTGCGCCCTCTCGCAGAACGAAATTACCAAAATAATAATAATAATAACAACAACAATAATGGACAGCGACCCGAGCAGATCACTCAAACTGCAGGCTCATTGTGTCAGCCAGCAGCTTCCCTGACACTTCCCTGCTGTAAATTTAGTAACAGTTTCCCTAACCTGCTTGATAAATTATTAAAACCTCATTCGAATTCACCCAGGCTACATCCCGGCTAGCAGCCTTACAGTAAACACTGAGCTCTTTTTTTTTCCCCCCTCATCCCTCCAAACGAGCCCTCGCTCCCCTCAGCACAGCGCGGCGGCGAGCCACGCTACCTCAGCGAGGGGAGGAAAAATAAGAAATATGAATATATATAAAATGAAGGGAGGTTATTGATTGTGTGGGGCGGAGAGCTGAGGGGCTGGGGTCGCTCCCTTCACCACAGGGGCTCGCTTCGTGTGCTCGCCCCGGAGGGAGGGGGGGGGGGTGCGGTGCAAATACCGCCGAGGGGAAGCCGAGGGGGCCCCGGCCGCCTCCTGCCCGCTGCCATCGGCCGTCCCCAACCCCGGGGCACCCGTCCCCGCCGGCGCCGTTACCTTGACCCTCCTGGTTGAGAAGCCGGAGGAGACGGGGCGGGGGCGGGCGGCGGCCTGAGCCGGGCTTCGGCGGAGCGCGGCCGCTGCTTGGCGGCGGCGGCCCGAGGGCGGGAGGCGCCGGGCTCGCTCCCTGCGGCGGCGGCGGCGGCGCCGGATCCTGAACGCCCGGAGCTCGTAGTACGGCCGCAGCCGGTACGCCGGGAGCCCGGAGTAGGCCCGCAGCCTCGTAGTAGGCCCGCAGCCTGTAGGCCTCGGCGTTGGCGGCGGCCTTCCCCCGGCGCAGGGCGGCGTTTGGCGGCTTCGGGCGGCTTCAGGCGCGGGCTCCGCTCAGTCCCATGCACTCGGCGCGGCCCCTGCCTGCGATGGCCGCTGCCTCGCTCTCACATTCCCGGCGGAGCCCTGGCGGAGGGGGCCCTGAGGAGGCGGCTCAGGGGGGAGGAGGAGGAGGAGGAGGAGGTGGAGGAAGAAGAGGAGGAGGAGTGCGGGCCGAGCCGAGGGGGAGCGGCCGGGAGGGGGGCTAGCGACGGAGGCTGAGCGCTGCGAGGGGCGGAACGGGGCTGGAGCGGCGGCGGCTGCCTCGGGTGTAGCGGGGGGGTCCCGGCGGGCGGCGGGGTCGCGCTCCGGCTCGCTGCTATTGTGGCTCTCAGCGGGCTCCGGCCATGGCACTCGCTCGCTCACAGCCTCAGCCTTGCTGCTGCCGCCGCCCCCCGCCCGCCCACTGGAGCCGGCCGCCGGGACGCGCCGCCTCATTGGCGCCCGCCGCCGCCGCCGGGACAGCCGGGAAAGGGGAGAGCGGCCCGACGACGAGGAGGAGGAGGAGGAGGAGAAGAAGGAGAAGGAGAAGGAGGAGAAGAAGGGGGCGGCGACGGGAGAGCGGTGGCGGAGAGCGGCACCGCCATCGCCCTCCTCGTCCCGCGGCGGGCAGGGGGGAGGCGGACGAGCGGCGGCGGCTGAGGTAAAACCCGGTGATTCTGAGGTAAAAGTCGGTGATGCTGAGGTAAAAAATGGTGTTGCTGAGGTAAAAACGGTGATCCTGAGGTAAAAACCCGTAATCCTGAGGTAAACTCCCCGGCCCTCGTCGCGAGGAGCGCCGCGGGGCCGCCTCAGGGAGCGGGGTTTCGGCACCCCCGGGCCCTTTTCTGCCGGGGGGCTGTCATGGGGAAGATCTGTCCGGCTTCGCTTTTTTCCTTTTTTTTTTTTTTTTTTTTTTTTTTAGTGTGTTTATATGCATAGCGGTCAGCACGATGAGCGGTTGTAAGTGGCATCGAGGATTACCATCGTTTTGTTTAGATTTGTTGGCGTGATGGCTCGATTTCTCTCAGAATACATCTAGTGGTGTTAATATGGCTGCTGTGGTTAAACTACCATCCCCTATTGCCCTTGTGTTTCTGGCAGTAAAAAAAAGAATCGATTACCTGCAGCCCTTCTGGGTTGATACAGCCAAAACCCCCTGATGTACAATAATTTTTCATGAATTGAGCTTGAGGGCAATTTGCAGGCTGGTTGTTCTGGTGGGTCAGTCATGTTCCTGAGAACTACAAAATCCTGCAAAGGGTACCCAGTATTTGTCCCACTCTGTTGACTCCTCTGCTACATGAGCACCACCACAGGTTTAATGGAGGAGCTGGAACTGTGACAGAGGTAACTGAGATCGATTTTAAGCTCTCATGAACCTGCTTTCAAAATTACTAATTTTCAGTCAGGTAAGTTCCCTGGTCCAACTCACATTGCGGCCCTAAGGGGAAGAAGGAATGCACTAAATAAAAGCTCACTGCTATAGAAGGATAACTGTGATAGGCATGAACGGTTTTGCCTCACATCTCTCAATGTGCCTCTTGCATATCCAAAGAAGCATGTTTCCCGTAAATTTTACTACATATAGACTGAAAAATTCTACTTCTTTTCAGTCCTTCTTCGTGGGTCTAATTTTTAATCCTCTGAACACGCTTATTTATTTTCCCTGTCTTCTCTGAAAAACATCCACATCTTATTTTGACCTGCAGCACCAAGACTGGATACAGCACTACAGCCAAGGCCTCATAAACACCAGCATCTGCTCTGTCATGCCCATCACAGACCATGTTCCTGTTTACATATGCCAATACAAATACTTTTCAGACAGTGTGATTTATTCACAATATTGCTGAGCTGTTTTACCCCAGCATCCATTTCTGCTGACCTACCAAGCCAGTTATTTCTACTTCAAGTAGACAGTAATGCCACTTGAGAATTGATTTATTGCAACAGTCCTAATACTTTCCCTTTGTTTTTATTACTGGACAGATGGACAATCAAGCAGTCAAGACATCCTTTAAAATAAAATGCTGTGTGCTTTTAAGTCAGAAAACTGTAAACATGTCATCTTTGTAAATCAATTGCATTCCTCAGTAGTGTAGTTGGAAGACCAAAATTCAGCAGAGATTGAGCTGTACCATGGTTACAGAATGTGTAACTGAATTTAAAGGAGATATTTGTATATAATTAAATTCACTTAAACCAACTTCACAAAAGTAACCTAAATGCAAGCAGTGGCTTGTAACAAAGAATGTAGGTCAGTTGGGTTTTTATACCAACATCAGGTAAAATTTTGCAAAAACATTAACTTCCTTTTGCTCTGATCAATGAGGAACCAAACCTGCAGATGCACATATTTGGCTTTGTTACGTGTACTTAATTCCATTAGTTTTGTTTGTCAGCCTCACACAGTAATACTGAGATTTATTCACTGGCCTATGCATTTCTTTTGGTCTGGACTGAACAGTGCACGGGGAGCAGCTCATGAAGTTATTGATGGCAAATTCTAAAAGGGAAGTTGTAGCGCAGCCTGATGGCTAGACAGGCTTTTTAGGTGAAGTTGAGCATGGCATGTGAAATGGTTGTTCTTGGATTTCATTTCACAATGAGAAGACCAATCGTTGCAAAATGCTAAAAATCTAAAACTGAAGCATGTGGTACGGGTATTTATTAAGGTGCCTGTCATAGAAGGGATAAAACTCAAGACTGCTTGAAGAGCTCCCAGTGCGAGTTCGCTGCCCTGCACGCAAGGCTTTATACTTGTCGTTCTGTCGTTGAGGAATAGCTATGGAATTAGTTCTTCAGTACAGCTGAACAGGGTGGTAAATAATGCATTCAGATAGTTTGTCTTCTCTGAGAACTGCTTCATGTGCTATGGTTTTGTCCATTCTGACCGTGTAAAACATTTTTATGATGCTTTATACTTGGTGATATTTCTATGGTAACAATTCAAGAAAAATATGGGGTTTATCAGTGAATAAAGAAAAATCTTACCTCTTTTTTATCACTTGGCCAGCAGAGTTTACAGAGTTGCCTTCCCTTTTTTTTCCAGGTTGCCTTCTTTTTTCCGTTTCAGTCTGTAAAATCTCCATCTGTAAGGAGATTTAAGATCACAACATAAGATATAAATGTAAAACTCCTAATATTTAAAATGGGCACGGTTACTTGTCTTTCTCCTATTCCCTGTTTGGCCTATATTTTGTAAAGTTTAGTATTTTAAAAATGATTACACAGGTCCCAGTGTAACAGAGAAGAATGCGGTGAAGGAGAAGAAAAAAGAAAAAGTACTACAGATATTTTACACATCTGCATATTTTATGTGTCTGTATAAATATATAAAATACTAATTTGCAAGAATAAAAATGAACTGTCACCAGGTAAAGTTCACAACCGATGGCTCACATACGGTGGAGTTATCTACAAATAGGCATGCATGCAATACCTGCAACCCCTCCTGAAGAGCTACAAACAATAAGGTTTTCTGATCACTCTTTCTCCACTGCTGTCAAAGGCACAAGATGAGCCTACCTTTTAAAAGTTCCACTGCCTTACTGGTCTACAAAAGGGTTTTTAAAAATAGCTTAGAGAGGAATTTTCAGGGCCAGCTCCTCACCAGCTACGCACGGTCCTTTTTAGCACCCTAGCAGTCAGAACAGCAGTCGAGAGTCCTCCAGAACAGAGTTTTTGTACCAGTGACTCAGATTTGTTCTGCTTCACGTTATTTTTTTGTGACGGAAGTTCCACTATAGACCATCTGTTATGGCCACCCAGGCAGGAATACGGAGCCCGCATCCACATTGGCGTTCTGTCTGCTCTTTACATAGAAACTTATCAAACAGGATTGCTAAATAGGTAACGCTGTGGAAGTCTTGCTCTGCTGAGTGATAAACATAAATGGATTTAGCTGGAGCTTGTAAATGTTTCACGTGGCACATCCAACATGTATTTGTCTACAGAAGGGGTCATATAATGCTCCATAAAGGATCTCCTATATGTCAAAAGGAGCATTATCGAGGTACCATGGGATTAGTTCAGATATTCGCTGTTCCAATACTGCTAAGCAAGAAAAGACATGATCTCCCCAGAGAACTAATTATTCAGACCAGCAGGAAAAAGACCAGAAAGAGAAAGTATTATGGAGGAAGCAGCAGTGCTGTTTGAAGAGGCAAATCAGCATGAACACAAGGCTTTTCTGATGCATCTTTTAACAAAAATGAACACAGTGGAATACCGCATCAAAGTGACTGTCCTGCTCCATCAGTTTGATTGAAACAGCACAATCTGAGAGTTTTTGTTTGCTCTTGAATCAAATCGGTCTGTAATGAAAAAGAAAAAAGAAATCTATTTTGGCCGTTTACACCACAATTGACTTCTGATTTTTATGTTTCACGTTTTGGAGAGGAAAGGTACGGCCAGCTTTTGGCCAGCTCATGTAATTGCTGGGCCAAATTTCTGGCATACGAAGCCTGTGTGATTACATGGATGTTTTGCCTCCCGCTCCTCCATGTCTCAGCTCTGCGATAACACTGTCAGTGCCCTCAGGAGCCGAATTCCTGATAAACTTGTGGGGTGAGGATTTTAGGGTCAGAGACACAACTACCCGAATGGGAACTAACTCCTCTCTGTTTATAGACACTGCGTCACTAGAAGCCTGTTTCTGTAGTCAGCCGAGTAAGATAAGTAGGATCGCGCTCACCTCTGCAGCTGGCTAGCTGCCTCCGAGCACAACAAGCGAGCTGCTTTTGCTTATTCCCCAATTACCTTTTTTGTTCTTTTTTATTATTAGTATTAAATCCTTCCCCTCCCCCAGCTTCTTTACTTGCCTTCTAGTCCCAGGTGCTCCTTTCAGCGTAGTTTTCTGGGTTTTTAGTTAACTTCCCTTCTCTGCCTGTTTATCTCTGCCTGCTTCGGGCTTGGCGGTGCCGTCCTCAATCCCTCTCCAACAGTCGCTGCCCAACGGCCTCCGGGGGTTCCAGTGCCCCGCAGCCCTCCCCAGGGGCAGCCACATGCGGCGCTGCCTCTGGGGGCCGAAAGTACACATGGAAACAGAGTGCCAACTCACATTATGTTGTCCCCTGCACCACCATGTCTGAATCCCAGCTTGAAGAAGTTCTCCTGTTTCTTCTTCCGTTTCTTTGCTTTTTGCTCAAGTTTTCTCGTTTCAGTTATCTCCCAGTACAAAGCTGGCCTCTTCTGATGAGCTGCCGGCCTCTCCAGATGAGCACCTCTCCTTTGGCCCAGCTTCCAGCATCATCACACTCCAGAATGAATGAAATGGGTACGATACCAGTGAGTGGTCCAGGTGTCCAGCAGTGCTTCGCATGTATGAACAGCTCTCAGAGTGCTTCCTGCAGCTCCTGTGAGATACCTGTTGGTTTCCCTCCCACGCTTAGTGCGTATCTATGGTTCTAGCAGCAGCTGATACTAGAGATTCACCCAAAGTACAGAGGCACTAAGGCCTGAGTAGGCTAAGACAGAATAATTTTATTTCGAAAGAAAACAAGCGAGTGTTCTGAAATCTCCTCTCACAGAGGCCCAAACAGCATCACCTATTGGCTCGGCTGTGGCCAGCATTGGGTCCCTTTTGGAGCTGGCTGAAACTGGCCCTTACCTTACACGGGGCAGCTGCTGGATTCTTCTCACAGAGACCACCCCTGCAGCCCCCCCGCTACCAAAACCCACGTAACCCCACTACAGTCCTATGTTACAGCTTTAACATTTAGATACTTTTCAACTTAAAGAATTCAAATGATGGCAAATAAAAGTATACATTTATATTCTGTAGCTCAGCATTGTAGGGAATGTTTAACTTCAGGGGGAATCTTAAAGCACTTAAATAAGTTTAAAATATAAGTCCTGATGGGTTCCAAAGCTTGCAACATGAACCTAGGCAGAGGAAGGGGCTGTACAGGTGCCGAGGGCATTTCCACAAGCTTTTTGAACAAACTGTTAGAGACAGCAGGAGCGGAAATACTTAGAAGGAAATGGCTGAGTGTTAGTTACAGGTATAAACACAAATCCTCGTGGGAGCCTGCTGCATGCGCAGGACTGCCCTCACGCTGAGCAAAACAAAACAAAGAGTTTGGGAGGGAGCAATGTGTTTTCCAGCCTTACCTTTTCAGAAAAATAATGGGCTAAAACATGGCAGGGGGGGAAGAACACAACAAATAAACTGCAGCAGAGGCAGGAATTGAGTGGGATAAGCTTAGTTCATTTAGTGGTGCATGTGGTAGAGGCAAATTAAGAGACCGTAGTCAGTGGAGGCCATAAAGTATGATTTCTTTGCACAGAAAATCAAGATATGGAGCAACTCGCAGGAACATTTTAGAGTGGTGATGAGATTACAGTGAAAGAAAGGGTCTTACTTCAAGGGAAACATTGGCCTGGAGAAGGGAAGAAAGCAGACAGGTGAGCAGAATTCTTTCCATATAAGAAATACCACTTTATAGTAAGGATATTTTCCTTGGAGCAGTGATCTCAGCAGGGAGGAAATGCCTGGTAGAGCCTGGGTTGTTGGACATACAGGCAGGTGTTCTGTTACGATGATGGTGTGGTATTCCTGCAGCTGCAAAGTGGTTGCTAGTATCTTGTCTGGAGCTGTACTGCTAAATCAAAGGTGAAGAACCAGGCTCCTGAACATCCACGCCATATAACTGTTAGCTCTGGCTGTTTCCTGCACTCAAGTAGTCCCCTCTACACCCACTGTGAGGGCGAGCCATAAACAGTACATGTGCAAGCCCCTCAGTGCTGCTGTCTGTTCCCTGACTGGCAGGTATAGCTGTAGGAACATTGCCTGGACAGGAACGTGTGAATACTGCTGGAATAGGAAGGATAGGAAAAGAAAAGCTATGAGAGCATTTTCTAAAATCCAAACCCACTGTCAAGTTTAAACAAATAGGATAATTTTACCACTGAAAAAAATACGTGAATAGGAAGGCTTGTAGTTTTTTGCTGACACTCTACAGGAATTAGAGATACCATATAAATGATGAGCAAGGAAGGGATTGTCTTCAAATGAGAACAGGAACTGGAGTTGAAATCAGAAAGCTATGAATCCTGGAAAAACACAGGCATCGATTAGATTGAGATGAAAAATAGCAAACAACTGACTAAGCAGACCACACAAAACTAGATAATTGGAACAAGAACAGAAATGGTGTTCTGTGCAAGTGCTGGAAGTTCAAAACCTTAGTTGAAGAAATGAGAATTTCTCACTTTAAATGAGCATATTGATATAACTGATTTCTTTGGAAACGCTGAAAAGAAATAGTATTCAAGCCTCTCACATACCTGATGACAAAAAAGAGACTAGAATGTTAAGGTTAAGAAAGGAATGGAGAATAAAATGGGAAACATCATTATACCATTGTACAAATCCATCACGCATCCTTATCTTTAATGCCGCCTACTTTGGTATAGATTGCATTTAGAAAAAAGAATATGAGAAGACTGAAAGTTAAGATGGCTTGGTGCAATTACCACACAAGAAGGAGATTCATATACTGGGAATCTTGAGCTTGGAAAAAAAAAAACAAAAAAAAACAAAAAAAAAACCTCCAGTTTGAATTTGGCAGAGGTCTGTCAATATCTTTGATGGAGTAGAGACAGTGAATGAGTGACTTATTTTACAGAACTGTTTTGTGTTATATGTACATCTGGCAAGGTGAAATAAACAACCTTTCACATTCCATTACAGAGGCGAAAGGTATGAACAGATAAAAAAAAAAACAACATGCTGAAGAACACCAAGGAGATTAGATTGTCCTTGGACTTTAACATGCTAGCATAATTGCGACATACATTATATATACAACACATTAATGAGTTTAGAAGCTTATCTGCCACTAAATAAAAATGCACCACAATCAGCTTTCTATAGAGAAGTCTAGAAACCAGATTTAAAGTAGGATAACTCAGTAAACGTAGAAGAATTTGAACCAATATAAAATCCGTAATGTGTTATAGTAAGATTTGGCTTATTACCATTATTAAGTGGATATTTTAGTATGCTATCCAACCCTCATACTTACAGAGTTTTCAACATTCTCCAGTGTCAGGTAGTTCCCAGAAGGATTTATAGCCAGAATCTATAACCAAGACTTGAATGAGAGATCAAAAATAGAACTAAGACTTTCTTCTTTTTTTTTTTTTTTTTTTTTTTTAAGAGAACGCAAATAGGAGTTAAAAACATGATTTGCAAAAGTACCACCAGACACCTCTGGAAAATTCATTTTAAGCTATGTTTAGTACATTCAAAGAAACTCTGGCTCCCACTTGAGCCATATCAGCTCAAATACAGATAAAAGATAATCAGACCACATAGACTGTTCACTCATCCTGAATAAATAAATATTTAATGTAATTGTGCACTTCTGAGCATGTTTAGTTCTGGTATGTGCCTTTCGAAGTGAGCTCCTATATCGAAGTAGATTCACCTCTTAACTTCAGTTTCTATAGGTGTACCTCTGCACTGCATTTATTTAAGTCCAGCAAAAATAGATTGGACAATGACATTCTAATAATGAGTGCCTTCAGTACACAAATAGCTAATGAGAGCTCTTCAAATTAGCTCTTCCCTGCAAAGTTATTTTAGAATAATTCCCGTGTCTTACTGGGTTTTAGTGATGAGCTTTTGAGACATTTTTTATTTGCCCTGTTAACTTTGATGAGCGTAGTTCTTGAAAGGTTATCACCAGCTCATAGTCCGAGTGTGGGATGCTCCAAGGGCAACACCTGGCTGAGTCCAAGTTCAGTGGCTGGCTGAGAACAATTTTACAAAGAGATTTGTAGATTTTGTCATTTCTGATGCTATGACACTTGGCACAGTGTTTGGATATATACATATAAGCAATTTAACGTCTTGCCTCTTGGTCTCTACCACAACTCACTGCCTTGCTTTTAACAGATTGACAGAATTATAGCAAATATGCACACCAAAGCTGTCACACGCTACCATTGCCCATCATCCCATTCAAATTGTTTCTTCAAGAAAATTGTCATCTATTGTTGCTCCTGCTGGTAATCGTCTACAGGAGATTTCCACCAGTATGCCACACATGCATATTTCAATTTCATTAGCAAAAATATTTGCCATCCAAAATGTTACCTGTTTATTCAAACCATTAAAGAAATTTAGGTAAGGTAGCCTGCTTTCCTCTGTGATCTACAAAGACATACAAAGACCGCACCTCGAGTACTGTGTTCAGTTTTGGGCCCCTCGCTACAAGAAGGACATCGAGGTGCCTGAGCGGGTCCAAAGAAGGGCGACGAAGCTGGTGAGGGGCCTGGAGAGCAAGTCCTACGAGGAGCGGCTGAAGGAGCTGGGCTTGTTCAGCCTAGAGAAGAGGAGGCTCAGGGGTGACCTTATTGCTCTGTATAAGTACATTAAAGGAGGCTGTAGCGAGGTGGGGGTTGGCCTGTTCTCCCATGTGCCTGGTGACAGGACGAGGGGGAATGGGCTAAAGTTACGCCAGGGGAGTTTTAGGTTAGATGTTAGGAAGAATTTCTTTACTGAAAGGGTTGTGAGGCATTGGAACGGGCTGCCCAGGGAGGTGGTGGAGTCACCATCCCTGGAAGTCTTCAAAAGACGTTTAGATGTAGAGCTTAGGGATATGGTTTAGTGGGGACTGTTAGTTTTAGGTCAGAGGTTGGACTCGATGATCTTGAGGTCTCTTCCAACCTAGAAAATTCTGTGAAATTCTGTGATTATATTACCTGCTGGGGAAAAAATGGTTTAAAAAAATAGTAAAAATAAAGAAGGTAGTACATCTATCTATTGCTGCTACATGTTTAATTTGATTTGATTTACTATACTTAACTTTTTCGTTTGTTGGCAAAAACAACCGTAGCTGTTGCTAATGCTGTTTGCCAGTGTCTCCATCTGCATCTTCGGTTACTTCTTGGATTCTTTCTCTTAGTGTTTGCAGCAGTCTGCTCATGTCTCTGAATTCTCATGGGAAATTTTCCCGTTTAGTGGTAAAATTCACAGTAGCATCAGGTTATTCACATGTGAGTCACATTTTCCTAGAATTGAAGACACCTGGACCTGATCCCCTCTCAGGCGTCTTACATGATCTTGGTGGTCTCCATCAGTGATATGGGAATGCCACTGTCTCCCCTTTAGAGGTCCCAAGTCCCGTTGGTGCTGTGTGGCCGATGTTTCAGTACGGTTGGAAATGCCAGATTCCAACTGGGGGAGTTTGCCTACATGAACCTCAGCTCATAATTCTACTATGAAGGCTTATTTGGAAAGTAGATCCTTTCCTACCTTACCTTTCCCCTATTATTTCCATAAAGCACCCAGGAAAGCAGTCAATTTAGTCTGGAAGTTAGTGCTGCATTCATTCCATATTTCTGTCTGACCTCCTTTCTGCTGACCCTTTACTTAAGCGATTATGTATGTATGTGCGTGCATGTCTGTTTGCAATGCTTTCTGTCTTGCTCGTTCAATTTATGTAATTGCTACATTTAACGAGCTTTTCTCTTGGGCTTAATGTCCCAGTTGTTTTATTAGTATTGTAACAAGTCTGCTCATAGGAGGCACATCCACTGCACATCTGAATGAAAGTAAACATCCTGTGTTTCTCAGCCTTCTATAAACCCCAACAGATGGCTGCTACTTTTACAAACTGTGCTGAATAGGATGGCTCATATTTCCCATGCAGAAGTCTTATTTCTGGAATCCCAGCCCAGTATCCTTCTTGCAGGTTGAAGCATTGATCCAGATACAAATCAGTTTAGCCCAAGTCTACCTACGTGGTGGTTCTTCACACTACGTGGTGGTTCTTCACAGCTCAGATCCTCCTGCTTTCTGGAATGGACGCACAGAGGGACGTACCTTGTATTCCTGATCCATCCACAGCTGCAGGAAGACTGGTAACAGCTTGCCCATGTGTTGCCTGGGTAATCAAGCCTAAAGCTCCTTTGAACAATACATCTGTCAGAACTTTTACGTGTTTATTTTATCCCAGTGATTAAGTGGTTTTTGGAGATCTGTCATACTCTTAGAATGACTTAAGGACTTAGAATGATTTCTCCTTAACACTCAAAGCCAGTCCCTGCTCAGGGTGCTGTCAGAATCAGCAGGAACTGGTGCACGTTTTCTCTACCTCAGCTAATGATCAGCCAACATATGCCACAGGTATGTCTTAGCCTGGTATTCCTGCAGCAGCACAACGATGTTGTCTGTACCGACGCCCATCCTGGAAGCAAGGGCGCTTCAGTGCCTGGGTGAATTAGCAGCAATGCCAGCTTGAGATTCAACCCCTGTATGTGTGTGTTCATGGACCCCTTCCCATCACATTTTTTTTTCCTAAAAATTCAACAAGGGAGCAACCTTGGCGTAAGGTCCAGGCAAGTAGTCGTAGTCTCTATTTAAGTCTTAAAACAATAATGAGGCTGCTTTGTCCCTTGGGGAGAAGCAGTTTGGGAACAGTCTTCACCATTTCTCCATTAAAACTTTTCTCCACTGAATGGCAGGCTTGCTCTGAGCTGCTTGTAACCACTCTCCACTGACTGTATTAAGTATCTAAGGAAAAAATAAAGCTTTTCCCAGACCACTTTGCATTCTTCTAGACCCTGTATACTAACTTTTATTTATTTTTTTTTTGGTGTGGAAAATCTTCAGTGAGCTACCTATCTGTTCTGCTGTGATCTGAGGCCCTAAGAATTATGCCATTTGTTTAGGCATGTTTATGTCCAGTTTAATTCTAAAGAATTATGAAATTCCTGATGTTTTTCCTCTACACATACTGTTTACCAAAATGGCTGAGTGCAAGCTAAAAAGGGTGCTAGCATTAGCTACCCTTGTATACCTTCATCATCAAGAACTTCTCTGATTTGTAGTACTTATGGGATATTCTCTTCCATCATACCAACACGGAAAGTTTCCAGTGGCTGTAAAATGTGCATTTTCATTGAGAATCCAGTAGACTGGCCACACTCCAAAACCCATTAAGTCTTTTTTATTTACAAAATCGAAGTTATTTACACTTCCAATTACTTTGCAATTGATGGTGTTTTGGTTTTGTTTTTTTTTTTTTTTTAATAAACTGGCCATTAGGCCCATTTTCACTGTGCTTTAAGATATTTTATACCATGTCCTTTGCATCATCATAACGCATTATCATTAGCTGTCTCATCCTTCAATTCACTATTTGGTCACTTCAGAGCGACCCAGGAGGCAGGAACTGTGAAACCAGAGACTAAAGGTTTCTCACCGGAGTTGTGATCACGGTGATGCCGTTTCTGATACAACTCCCAGTAATGGCAACATCCTCTCGGAGCAGTTTTTCTGTGGTTAAACAGAGTACACTGTTGGTCAAAATGTCTAACTAGTTTGAGTAAGATGAGACTCCATTCAGTCTGTCTTCCCGTGTTTCCTTGAACAGAGACTCCCTAGGTGGTTACATCCATTTTCCCACTAATGGGACTAAGTGCCATTGACTGCTGTACATAGCCAAAGAATTTCTTGAGAGGATGTTTTTTTTTAAAAAAAGATTGTGCTCAGAAAAATCAATACTACGGAAAAAAACAACCTGTCTGTCAGCATTTTCCACTACATGGAGCAGAGCTTCCATTTGCTTTATCCTACCACATACCCTGGCCTGAGAAAGATGGGTACTGACATCGGGTGGACTACCTGCATGCACTGAACTCTGCCAAGAATTCCCTACATTTTATTAATTGCAATATTTCAGTTCTTCTTTTGGTTCTTATATCTAGAAAAAAAGATTCCAGGACTGCTTGTACTGACTTGCAAGTACTTTTAAATAAACTGAGAGCTGCAAAGTTGTATCTATCTGCTTCTTATCTTCATTCTGCATTTTTTTTACCACAGCCATGCTTATTCAACTTTTCCACTAACTCAGCAAAAGCATCCCTGAACCCATTTGCTTGCTACAGTAAGACATGCTTATGTATGAAGAATTCCCTTCATGTCTGCGAAGCTGGACAACAGTACAACCCCAAGAGCCCCAAAAGTAGGGTAACTTTTCCACCTGTACAAAAAGCTCTGGTTCACACACAAGTGTGCTCGAGTAAAATCATCACGAATAATACCAGTGGTAACACGAGGCATCCAAACCTGTTACTCCTCACCCAGAAAGCTGGGTTTAAGTGTAGGCCAAGTCATTAGGTAATATATGATTTCTATTGGTGTTTGTTACATGAAGAAGCAAAAGACCATGTTTACAGCCTTACAAATTTCAAGTGGGAAAGAAACTTTATATGAAAGTGCTGATCATAGCCGCAGCCTCAAACACATGCTGGTAAGCCTGAAGTAAACACATGCATCCCCTCACCTTCTTGTTCCATAGCCTTACACAGAAAGATGCAGTATATGAATTGCTTACATCTAGCTCGTTTCTCCTCCCCAATTAATTTGTAACTACTGTGCATGCCTTTGCAGCGGGCTGAAATCTATTCTAGCCAGCCAGGGCTATGTTGCTGCTAGAAGGGATGAAAGCAAGGTCAAGCTAATCAAGCCCTTTAGGAGGGCAGCAACCTGCATGGCTATCAAAGAAGGTTACAGTAAGCTGAAACTTGTCAGGAGTACAAACAACTCCTTATGAGCATAAATAAGGCACATTCAAATGTGTTTAATTGTGCGTGCCTGTCTGAAAATCTGGCTCATCATTTTTCTTTCCATTTCTCACTCAGAGGGTCACCAGTGCCTGAAAACACTGATAATGCCAAGGAAGCCAATTCCCTGTGGGAGCACGACTCTGCTCCACACACAGAAATTTTCCCTTCTGTCACTTGGCATAATTCATTATGTGACTTGCTAATTCAAGATACAAACAAGAGCGAGGGACCTGGGCCAATCATTGCAAGAGGAATTCTCAAACCTTCCCAGTAAGTGCATAATACCTCCCCTCTGGAAACATCGCCCGTTTCACTGTTCTTTTTAGCTCAACCAGAACCATTTCCTTGGATCTTGTAACCTAGGGGGAAATAGGAATAATGCTGTACTCAAACATACACCTATTAGACTGTACAAACAAACCACTCTGTGTCTGCAACACATGGCACACAATCTAGCAAATTTCTCTCATCCTATAGTTCTTTTGTTCCTGTGAATTGCTTATTTCCTGTCTTTCTTAGCACCATTTTCTCCCATAACTTTGTTGTTCTTTAACACTTTTAAATATAGTTATGAAATACATAAGTGTGTATTTAAATATATCTTTGTTCCTGCTGCTCTCATCCCTGTTACAAATTGCAATTTAAAAACCTTATGTGTATTAATGCACCATTCATCAGGCTTCTGAGGAGGAAAAAACTTCCCTTTATACCTTCCTTTACTAGTTTCTCTCATTCCCATGTCCCAGGGTGCACAAGGTTGCTTCAGCTTTGCAGGCTTTTCCTGAAAATGGGTAAGAAAATGATATATCCAAAGTTAAACAAAGGGAAAATACACCAGGAGCACAGATAAACATTTTCTGAAAGCCAAACTGAAGATGTTGCCCTTCCTTCAGTTCCTTATCTGACCCACTGAGAGCATCTTCTTTCCCTCCTCCAGCAGGATGGAGCATCTGGTTCTGCTTTGGGAGGTGAAACCAAGAGCTTTCTGGCTTAGGGTCACACACATACACATGGGGTTTCTTTACTAAAGGATATGGACTTTGCTTTTCTTTGCTTGGCATATCCTTAGCAGCTGCTTCCATACTTGCTCCACTCTGTTTACACAAGTTACTCCTTTGGTACTCACCAAATCCTTCCCATGTGCATTCAGAGCTTCTAATGCTTTCGTGCCATGCTAACTATCAAGGCAACCAAAGCAGGGAGGTGGTTCCAAACGCTCCTTGCTCCTTTGGCTCCCTCCTTTGTTCAGAGGAGCTCATCTGCACTTTTATTATGAAAAGTACTCAAGAATTAAGACAAAGACACAAACTCAACTCTTTACTCACGGAACTGCACCTGCCTTCAACAGAATTATTAAACTGAATTAAAGAGAGTGAGAATTTCTTAATGGGGGAAAGAGCAGGGAGTAGAATTCAATGAAAGTTGGTACTCCTGGGTAACGAGTTCAAAGATAATTCTGATTTTTTTCAGTAAAATAAGTTTGAGGGAAAAAATTGAGTATTTATCAGTGCTTAAACATGATGCAGTAGTGAGTAGCTGTAGTTTGCATTATCACTAGGATTACCTAGAATTATCAATCCAACACTTAAAGAAAATCTGGATCCTTGTACCGTACAAACAAGGCACAACAGCCTTCACAACATTCATCTACAACTTAAAGGCTTACAAACATACATTTTGGTGGACAATTTATTTATTTTCTTTTGGCAAGCAAAAGATGGAGCAAAATAAATCCTGAAAAGCCCTTTAAGAATATTAGTTCATAAATACTAATCAAGGTCAGTGAGGTGACCAAGGACTATTCCGAAAGCTGTTATCCATTGGTCACGATTTAATCACTTGAGGTTGATTTCAGAGCAACTTTCTCCTCCAAAACCAGCCACACTTCATCATAGCCAAAGTTGACTGCTACAAGACCTCTATCACCAGATAATTGTGGAGACTGGGTTTGGGTCAGTTAGGCTACAGCTGACAATCCAGCTCATTTCACAGCCACAGCAGACCCCACCTGGAAGTTGAGGCTGCCTGAGGAAATAAGGCCAGCAGTTCTTTGTTTTGAAATAAACCTCCAGTCGGAAACATCTTAGCTTTCTGCTTCTAGAATGGGGACAGATACATTAATAGACTTTTCTGGTCATCTGGAGAGGACAAGTTCATTGCTTCTGCTTGTTCAGAAACTCCAAGAACACCTAAGAGAAAGACGGAGATTTTTCCCAGATCCAGCTGGCTTGCTCAGACCAAAACCAGCATTAAGCCATCTCTGTTCTTGACTCTACAAGAAGTCCTTTGACACTTCGGGAAAGTCTTTTTTTAACATCCCTTCATATCACACAAGTTCCCTCTGAAAGCAGGTGCCAGTGGAATAGTCATGCAGGCTGAAGTCAGACTCAATGCATTGTGCTGAGTCTGCGTGCATTGCCAAACGGAGCACTCATGTCGCAAGACATCTAACAGTTGCATTTATTCTAGTTCGTATTTTAACTGGGACAGGGTGCAGCCCAAACTGTAGAGGGAGAAGGCCAGAAATTTGTTTTGATCACTTAGTCTGGTAAAAGATACAACTCAAATTGGCACTTGCATTAAACCATTTCTCAAAAACAAAACAAAACAAACAAACAAACAAAACCTCCAGTCAAAGTTTCCAGTGGCATGGTGTTCCTTGGTTCTAGGGAAGTTGTTGGAATGCTTAATTGTGCCCCCCACCCCCATTATAATTTATCTTATTGCCAATTTGACTGGTGTCCATTTTCAGTTCTCAGGCGTTCATCCTCTCGCACTTCAGTTATTGTAATAAATGACCGAGTTCTATCCTGCGTGGAGTTGGTAGCTGAAGAGCAGAGGCTGCAGTGCTCACAGGCTGTTGTAAGCAGCTTCTGTACATCCTTCTGACTTCATTCCTGTGGTTTAATCTGGCACGCAGGAGAGATGAAGGACTGCAGGGTATGGCGGTGGAGGAGAGGCCACGGAGCCAGGGCTCCTTTCTAGGGAATCCTATTTGCACCTGAGGTCCCAGAGCAGCAGGTACTCCTCAGAACAGTGCAGGCACCCCACCTAGAGGGCCCACACTCACATGCCTTTCAGAGAGACTGTAAGCTTCCTGTAACTGTAATTACATGGAAAAAAAGTCTTCAAAGGTTGAATTCTATAATATACACAGATAAACCGCCACATGCCGCAGGGCATGTTTTCTCTCTGCATTATGACCTCTGCAAGGAAAATATTGATGAGTTGAGCTCCCACTCAGCGCAGTCGTCCTACCAAATCTGAATTCAGCAGTTCTCACAGATGTGTTGCAGAATTAGATACTTAACATTCTTGGCTGTTAATTAATTTTACCCTAATTCTAATGTATTCAGAGAAACCTTTGTTCCGAAAGAAATTTTAAAAATTGCCATGTCCAAGTATTATGCATTTAATGCCCTAATTTTTTTTTTTAGTATGTGTGTAGGTTTCAGTTGTATAGAGGCTGTGTATTATAGAATCATTTAGGCGATGATCTAAGGTCATCAAATCCAACTGTTAACTTAGTGCAGCCAAGCCTACCATGGGGCACTAAACCATATCCCAAAGCACCACATCTACACGTCTTCTAAATACCGCCAGGGATGGTGACACAACTGCTTCCCTGGGCAGCCCGTTCCAGTGCCTCACAACCTGGTCAGTGAAGAAATTTTTCCAAATGCCCTACCTAAACCTCCCCCACTGCAACTTGAAGCCATTTCCTCTTGTCCTGTTGCTTTGGAGACCAACCCCTGCCACACTACAACCTCCTCTGAGGTAGCTGTTTGTAGAGTGCAGTAAGGTCTTTCCTGAGCCTCTTCTCCAGGCTGAACAACCCCAGTTCCCTCAGCTGCTCCTTATAAGACTTGTTCTCCAGACCCCTCACCAGCTTCATTGCCCTTCTCTAGACTTGCTTGAGCACCTCCATGTCCTTCTTGTAGCGAGGGGCCCAAAACTGAACACAGCACTTGAGGTGCGGCCTCACCAGAGCAGAGCACAGGGGGACGATCACCTCCCTAGCCCTGCTGGCTGCACTATCCCTCAAGTTGGGATGCTGTTGGCCTTTGTAGCCACCTGGGCACACTGCTGGCCCATATTCATCGGGCTATTGACCAACACCCCCAGCTCCCTGTCCACCAGGCAGCTTTCCAGCCACTCCTCCCCGTGCCCCTCGTGCAGGACCTGACACTTGGCCTTGTTGAATCCCATACAGCTGGCCTCAGCCCATCGATCCTGCTGTCCAGAGCCCTCCTACCCTGCAGCAGATCACCACTCACATCTAATTTGGGATTATAATTATATGCTGCACTTGAGGCAAAGCACCGTAAGTTAGAGAAATGACAATTATTTGTAGAGTTCAGCTTGCTGTGTGTATTTCCACGTTACTAATCGAGGCCATGTTGCTATGTGCACATTTCTAGCCAGCTGAGGAGTTACAGGGTACAGTTGTAACTGTAACGGTCCCAGATAAAAAAACACATTCAGTAATTCTCTTTTACCTAGCCACTCTGTGAGCGTAAAATCCAGCCACTAGTATCCTGGCGTCACTTGCAGAACACCAGAAGTGCCATCTAAAGATCATAATTTTTACAGCTTGTGCTGTTTTCTTGATTGTTTGTTTGTTTTGTTTTACAACCAAAGCTCTTGCGCCTTGCTGCAACAGCTGCAGCTTGGCCAACTCTTTTATTCCTGGGAAGATTCAGTGCTTCTAACATCACACGACTAAAGAAATGCATTTCACTAAGCAGCCTTCCAAGCAGGTTTGTGGTGCAAATGATGCAGTAGCATCACCACCACTTCTTTGCTGGCACCTTCCACCAGTGTGTCACCTCAGCAGGTGGACCCCTGCAAAAGCAGCCCTGATGGTGGTGCACAAAGCCCTTGGGTTGCCCTGGCAGCTTTCCATCACATACATTACACAGCAGCGTCACCCCAGGGGATTTGTACAGTTTTCCAACAGGGCAACAGCTGCCCTCGCTCCACCTGAGAGCATCTCTGAAGCTGAGGTCTGTGTTGTGTGGAGGAGGTTTTTCTGCCCTGCATTGTTTAAGAATAAAAGGGAGATTTTATCTAAGTTAAGATTTTTCAGCAGGTGTCAGGGTGTGTTCCATATGCTTTCCAGGTGTTTTCCATGGCTTGGGGAAAGCCCAAATGTGTACTAAAAACATATTTAACTTTCTCATAATGGAGGCTAGGAATGATCACAGCCTTTGAAGACCTGCCCTGGTTTCTGAGAAAGCTTTTAAAGGCACTGTCGGTGGCTTTAGTGCATGAAATGCAACAACCCTCAGCTGTCGGTAACCAAACAGACCTGGTAGGAAAGCTCCTTGGGCTTGTCAAACTTCAGTGAAATGAAACCCTTGTTGTACCATCTCTGCTTCTTACGCAATCTGCAGAGGGAACCGAGCACAGCCTTCCCTCCGTCACACACCTTGTGCTGTGGGTATGGATCGAGAGGCACTGCAGCTTATGGGACACGCTGGGGAACGCAGCGGGCAGACGAAGGCACTCAGCAGAGCTCAGAAGGCAGCAGCCTCTGCCTGTTCCCTTGGCTCCTACTTTGGCCACCTCCTTTGTCACCATTCCTCAGGCTTGCTGTTAATGCTCTCCCCTCCAGCTCTTCGATAATGAACACAAAAACCCTAACAAGGTTGCTTTCATCTCACCCAGGTGAAGAGCCTTCACACAGCTTTATCTCAGAGCTACTTGCCATCACAGCCCAGGCTTCCTACCTCTGAACTGGTCCCAGCCTCGTGCACTCGATGCAGCCCACCAGCCACGGAGCCACGCTCTGAGCACAGCCTGCAGCGCCTGCCCAGCCACGCTGAGGTCAGATCCCACCTCAGGGCTCCCAAACTGTAAGTCCCAACCTGTGCACAGCAGCTGAAGCACAACACACGATGTTTGGTGTGCTCCTGATGTGGTCACAGAGTAGTGGGGCTGGGGCGGTGGGAACGAAGCAGGCTGAGCTCTGCAACATTTCACAGGGACGGTTTGTTCTTCAGCAGCATGACACGTGCGTACAGGTGCAAAGTGTGAGAGGTCTGAGGGCAGAGCTTGGCAAAGATCCTTGCTTAGAGGAGAGAAATTGAGCTGAGCACACTGTCAGCCCCACATCCCTCGTTGCCCAAGAGCAGCTGCCTGTCAGACTGGCACAAGCACTTGCTTGTCCATGCTTGCCTTCTCCTAGCAGGGAAAATAATGTTAGTAGAACAGAGACATCAGGACTCCTACCACCACGTTTGCTAAACGGATCTACTGAAATATAAAACTTTTTTTTTCAGGCCACATCCTACCTACCTGCTTCACCCATCTGTTTCTCTTTATGTGTTTTATTCCCTCTGGTACATCGTCTGCATGCTCCTTGTGGCACGGACCGTCTCTGTCCTTGGGGGGTCTAGACCTCAGCAGGGGCTTCAAGGCATTAAATGAACAGAATAAATTCTGAGTAATACGATAAGCTCCTGAAGAAGAGGCCAAAGCCGCAGCAGCCTCGTGCAGAGGAGCTGGAGGAGAGCAGCAGGAGCTCTCAGCTCCGAGCCAGTTCTGGCACAGATCTCTCATGTGCAAGTGGGGAGCTTTTTGCCTTGTTTCCCCTGGCTGGGAAACAAAAACTGAAATATCCATTTTTAGACACCTAAGTTGTGCTTGGGCTGTAAGGGTTAGCAGTCCTAAAGTCGCTCCTTGAGGATAACCAAGTAACCACGTAAAGCCTAAAGGTGTGCCTTTAAAAATGAGGTGGTTTATTTTTAGTTGTACTGGAGTCAATGGAAAAAAAATTCAAATCCTGTCTCAAATCTGGGAAAAGTAAGCGCTGAATGTCAGAACACCATTTCCTTCCAGAAGATTACCAATGGTTTATTATTCCACGTGTATATTTAGAATATTCCGCTTACGTAGCTGCTTTAATATCCACCACATTAAATCAGTTCTGATAGCTGACTGATCACCTGCATAAGCAAGTTGCAAGCTCCTCCACCTGGCCCATCACACGAAGTACTTCTTGGAGCATCATTTCAGCAGGTGTGGGTGAACACGAGATTCCTCTGCACAATCCCCCTGATAACAGGCACACAGACGCCACGCTCCGCATCCTGCGTGGAGACCACGTGGCCCAAAACATCAGCAAACCAAACAGTGCTTGTAGAGCACTCAGTAATGTTCCTGCAGGTTGGCAAGTAAAAACATGTTGTTTTTTAAAAAGTGTTTCCTGTTTCTTTGGTGCTGTCCCAGCTCTTGTGCTGGGAGCCGTACAGTTGGAAATCGTCCTGGTAACTGCTGAGTTCACCTTTGCCTAAAGGACTGAAATGGTTTAATGGCAGAAATAGTGAGAGATCAAGAAGAGAACAAGGACAGGAGTTTCTCAGAGGTACCAGAGATCTCTCTCTTCTATACTAAATGACCCTGGATTGAAGAGTACATTAAACCAACTTAAAAAAAAAAAATAATGGAAAAAGAATGGAAAAATGGCACAAACACACCACTACCTGTTCTTCCTCTTTTCTTCTATAGGTCAGCTATATGAATACACTTCATTCTCCTGTTCCTTTGATTCTGGCCTAACTGAGCATGCTGGTTTGCATCCTCACTAGCTAACGGTGTGACCTTTCTTTGAGGATTTGTAGGAGGGCTCAGAAATGTGCTAGGTGTGGAAGCTTGCGATCGACAAGAAAAACCTGCGTCGTAGCTTAACTCTCCAAGCAGCGTGGAAAAAATGTTAAGAACTTGAGGGGGTTTCTATTTTGCAAACAAGAGGAAGTTCATTTCCTCTGTTAGCTCACCAGAGCATTATGTGCAAAAACACGCCTGGAGCTCTCGAAATACCTTCACTTATTTCTGAAGCTACCAAATGTATTTATAGAGCCATCTGAGAAACACTGATTTTTCCCTTACAGAATACTACAGAGCTTTTCTGAATTGTTTCATGAACCAAACTTCTTAAAAACGCCCAGACCTACAGAAGTTGTGAACTAGAATCAAGTCTTGGGCCTTTTTTTTTTGGGGGGGGAGAGGGCAGGGGAGAGAATTGTAGTATTTGAGGGGTATTTTCAGGACAAACTGCCATATTAATGCATAACTAGGTGACTCCACATGCCAACTTTACTATGTTAATAAATCCAGCGATCAGCAAATGAGCCTAATACACTACATGTGCCTGTAAGAATCCACAACTACTTATGTCTCATCTGAAGGCAAGCACAGGTTAGAAAAGAAATGAGAGCAAATTCGTAAATGAAACACGATAAATGTTCAGGCTTAGAACAGGTGGAGCAAAAATGAGGTGAAAACTGAGAAACACGATGTCCTGGTCAGCAGGTGAATGCCTAAAAGGATGAGAAGCAGTCACTTGTTGTACGTGCCACCACTCTGGTTCATAACAGCCGAGAGCTCGTTCGCTCTCTGTCTAGGCATCCTGGCAATTAACCAGATCAGCAATGTTAAACAACTCCTATAAAAATAAAGAAGGATTTGGGTATGTTTTAGCCAAGATGCTTTACCAAACTGCTACCATTCCTTCCATGGGATGGGGTGGGATGGGATGCCTCTGTGCTCCTGTTACAATCCTTTATTGCCTCCATACCTTCTATTACTTGCAATAGTTAGGACTTAACAAATTCAGCCTAACTAAGAATTATCTCCAGCAATCATTTAATCTTCTTGTTGCTCTAATGACATACACAAGTAGAAGGCTATCTGAGATCTTTATGACTACCTTGGTTTGGTATCTAGAGGTATTCCTCTATCCCATGCATCGCTGTATGCTGTCACTTGGCGAAACAGAATTGTTTTATGAAGCGCTCCTTTCTTTCTAATAAAGGACAGGTTGCCTAGAACTGGCCTCAGCTAGGCTTTGATTCAGGGTGTCAAGCACAAACACCATCCCGGCTGATCCAAGACATTGTTGTCCCTCCGGGTATTGTCTCTGCAGTGCTGGCAGAATGACAAATGTAATTGTTCCCCATTTAGTTTTGTCAAAATGGCCTGATGTGGAAACCTACAACTGCTTGGCAGCCAAGCGCTCATTTGGTAGCATAATTTTTAAATTTGCGTGTTCAGGTATAGTCGGTATGTGTTTTTTGAGGAAGTGTAGCATAGCCAATGCTACTCTGTGTTCCTGCTGCAAATCTACAGCTACACAAAGTTGTGAAAAAATAATAACAACAAATAAAATACCGTACTTCATGGCAAGGGACACCCCGCCTACTTCTCCCGATCCCTCACATACCAGTCCTAAACTGACACAGTTAACCAAGGTCACTGGCACAGTGAAGTCCTGAGGCTTCTTTCTTCAAACGGATCCCAAAAATGCTGCACCTGCATTCTCTAGATGCCCAAGTAAAATAATTTAGAACCAGTATTTGAGATCTCTATGTACAAATAAGAGTTTCCACCATCAAAGCAAGTCAGACTCAATTTGTTTCAAGTCATGGTTCCCAGCTCACACACGGACTGCTGTCCTCCCCAGCACTCCGCTGCGTGCTGCAGGCTCTGAGATGCTGAGATACCAAAGAAATATCTTACGTTGCTGCCAGATGGAAACCCGGGGATTATTTCAGAGGCACATGCAGCTGAGCAGCCACTGACACCGCAACAGAACCAGAGTTTGGGCACAGAGTCCAGACTTTGTCGCCCCTTACTCTGATAGGATAAGCAGGGAAAAAAACAGTACAGGATGAAATAATTTTTCCCTAAAGCAAGAGACATGAAATTGTGAATGCAAACTTTGCAACATCCTGCAAAGAATAATTTGTGGCAGGAATAATTACAATTTAAGGTAGTGTAACAAACAGTTTACTGATTTATGCTTTCACTCCTTACATATCCGCAAGAATGGTATCAAACAAAAACTCAGACCAACCATGCTAATTTCTAGGCATAGCTCCCCATCACTGGAGAAGTCCCAGTAAAGCTGAGTTACCGTCACTTCCAGCTTTCTTACCTGTGTGCGTGCGCCCTTTGGTTTTAATCCGGGTCCAAAGTAGTGGATGGTGGCATGATTTGTGTTCCACTGGGTACTGAGAGTCCCTGGATTAAAAACATCCAGGAAAGTGAAGTCTGCATTTGTGCTTCAGCTTCATTGTGAATGTACTTTCTGCCATCAATAACAGCAGGTTTGGGATGCAAGGGTCCTTTGGTGATCTGCTGAAATTGCGTATTTTTCTTTTAAACTTTTATTAAATATTTAACCTTCCCAAGCGATCGTTTTAAATTAGTGCAGGGAACTCTCTTGAATCCCTCCTCGCATTTCCCATTGCCAGTTCTGATTTCCTGTGGCAACAGCTGCTCAAGCACCACCTTTATGGGATTTTCAGCAGCATCAAATCTTTATTCAGAACATGAGAGGGTGAGACTGAAATTGATACTGAATTGAAAATAGAATGTGTTCCCATAAAAATACTGGTGTCGAAATTGCAGCAAGAGTATATAGGATCAAAGTGAAGAGTAATATTTTCTGTCACTCACTTTCCAGAACGGTAGAAATACTTTCAAAATACAGATTGCAAAGGATCTAAAGGCGTGAAGATGTATGACTTGACGAAATGCGTTTGCTGAAATTGGAGAAGGACAGACCATGATGACAGCAGCAACTGAAGTTAACCCTGCTCCGCTCCTGTCACCCCACCATTCACTTGCAGGTTAGTAAACTGGTAGGGAAAACTAGAAGTTACCAAAGATCTTCACAAGATTGAGTTATGTGCAAGTAATTCTGATAAGGAACCAAGAAATGGAGCACAGTACAACGATGCCTGGTGCAGGCTGCCCTGAGGAGCTGTGGCTGCCCCATCCCTGGCAGTGCCCAAGGCCAGGCTGGATGGGGCTGGGGGCAGCCTGGGCTGGCAGGAGGGGTCCCTGCCCATGGCAGGGGCTGGGATTTGATGGGCTGTGAGGTCCCTGCCAACCCAAACCAGCCTGGGATTCTCTGTAACAGACAGTCGCAAACTCACAGACCAAACTGCCACCTCTGTCACGTCCCCGCTCGCTCTTTCCTTCTCCTTTTCCTTGCCCTGTGAAATACGACAGCGGCAGCAGAGGCTGAGAGTGCACCCAGCCCTGGGAGCAGCTTCTGCCTCTCTTGCACGCTTCACTGGCAAATTGCTCATCCCAGGGACAAACAGGAACTGGCTTTTATGCTTGAAGGGTGTTTATGTTGTGCATAATTCAGTGAAGGCCCTATCCTGCTTCCACCGAGCTGTTACGCTTACTTCAAAGGCAGAGGGTCCCGTGGTGGAGCAGGGGCTGGCATGGACCAGCCTGCCTTTGCTGTGCCTCTCTCCCACTCCAGAGAGGCAGTCACCAAACCACACCTCACTGCTTCCCCCCAGAACACACCAAGGAGCCAAACAGGAGATGATTTTCATGGAATGAGGTGAAGTCGTTCCAAATTAATGACAAACACAGACGAGCTTTCTGAGGGGCACCAGAAGTGTCAATTCTTTCACGAGCATAAAAGCTCTGCTAAATAACTACAAATAACCACATCCCTACCAAACCCCGGCACACATGGGCTGGGAGTAGATGGGCTGTGAGGTCTCTGCCAACCATTCTGTGATTCTCTGGTTCTGGGAAGTTTACATACAGAAGACAAGGGCTGGCATGCCAGTGTTGGGTTTTACCTGCAGAGGACAGTAGAATAAACAGAGAGGAGAATTAGGAACATACTGGATGTGAGTAAATCTGTTTTCTTTCACGTGTTCACTAAATAACATTCTCCTGCTGCTCAGAAATATTGTACCATGGGTTTGCTATCACCTCTGAATAAAGACAGACACTTTTCTTCACTCAGATAATTTATCTGGATTTTTAATTTTCATTTACTGGAAAAAATCTGATACTGCTTCCGGAATGAAAGCTTCCCCCGGGGTTAAGCAATTAATACAATGCCAATTTCTGAATGCCTGCTACTTGCAGTTTCAATTACAAAGGTCAAATCTGTTTCTGAACAATACTGAAGCCAACTCACAGACATCAAAACTGACCTAAGAGTTGAAGTGCACTCAGACATGTTAACCTGCCTCACTTAAAGGCTGTTATTTATGATTCCATATTCTGCTTTGTGCTCTAAGAAAGTTTCAGTTCACACAAGCACAGAGCACTCATTAGTTGTTAGTGGATACTAACCTGAAATTAAGTCAACACAAAAGAAAACTAAGAGGAATCAAATGTTTTCAGGGGCACCACATGCCCAAGGCTCCTGCCAGCTGCTGTGCTTTTGCAGGATTTTGAGATAAACACACACGTTTTTCCCATCCCACCGTTTGCAGAAGTCACGTTCGTAAAAGGGTGAACTTATCAGGGAAGGCATGGCTTAACTGCAATGGTATGGATTTGTTGGATCAATTTAATATAGAAATTAACTACTGCGATGGGTATGGATTTGTTATGGATCAAATTAATATAGAAATTAATTAACAGATAGAGGCTGAAAACTTCAAACATGCCAGTCCCACAACTCCCATCTCTGCTGCTCTCACTGAGATACCGCTGACAGCGCACACAAATGATCTCAGACACTTCAAAGAAAGCAGAGGCACCCAAAGCTCCCTCTCTGCATTTCTGCAACACACACACAACTTTATTCAAGAAAAAGACCTTACTCCATGGAACGTGTTGAGATACCAGGAAAAGGGTCGGTAAACACAAAAACCAAGCTGTACATTGCACCTGCAATGAAACAGGTCTCAGAACATTCCTTTAGCTCCCCACTGCCAGCTGCTGGTACCGACTCACGTCCACATCTGGCCATTGAGGTAAATTCAGAGGGGTCTGAATCTTTTGGCCCACTCTGTTACAAAACCAATAGGTCCACAGGAACAGGCAATAACCTGTGACCCGAGACACCAGAAAGGGCACATGGTGCAGGTACATCATAGCCATTAACACTGCCCAAGTTATCTTAAAATAGCATGAACTAATTTGGGAAGCAACAAACTCTGGTGATCTTTCTTGTATAAGGATGTTGGTGTAACTTAAATTTAACACAAATTAAAAAAAAAAAATTCAGAGAGATGTGACTTCTGAATTGAAGCCACACATTTAAATAACCAGCAGGAAGAAAAGCAAAGTGAATCACATCTTAATTACCACCAGGCAGACCCAGAACAACGATGGATGCACAGCTGTGGCTGGAGGGCATTAGCAGCTTGCAAAACACACCAAGTGGAAACTTGGTACTTCTGTGTGACGGGGATTCATTTCCAGAGATCATTAAGGCATCTTCGGCACAGCCGTGACCGTACACTGGAGGTATTTTCTGTACTTCAGAAACTGTTTTTGAACTCCAAGCTAATCCTCCAAGCCTGAGGCTCATAACTTGTGGAAGAATCACCTGTCCAGGCTCACGTGAACAACCCTCTCCCTTCTTTTGCCAGCTGTTCTGTAACATCACAATCCTTAAATACTCTTCTGCTGCTTCCAGTTGTGGCTCCCGTATGTTCAATTCAGTGTAATTACCACCCGAAATCTGACTGCAGCAGCACTCAGAAAGCTGAAGGTAATTGTGTGTGCAGAGCCAGATGCACAGATCACAGGCTGCCAGGGGAGCAGAATAAGCAGAAAAACTCAGCCCTTTCAGAACAAGGCAATTTTTACACCACTTAATGGCTCTTTGATGGAACACTGAAACAAAGCAGTCAGAGATATCATTGAGAGAAATGCATAAACTCTGCAAAGAGAGCTATTTCTTAAAGGACAGGCACTGACTCCTAAAAGGTTTTGTTAAAGCTCCCCCATGTCAGTCTGTTGCTCAGGAACAATTCTCAGAAGGCAGTGTTCGGTTTGGGTTTTACTATTCCCACCCAGCACATGACACTAGCTGGTTTCAAATGCAGGACAGGGGATTTTAAGCACAACTGGTGTAATTATGCCCATCTTCAACTCTCTGAACATCTCCTGTCTTCCAGGTGCACTTGTCTACCAGATGCACTTACCAAGACAGAACAAAGCTGCTGGGGAGATCCTCAGGTGTTTTCATGCAGGAAACATGCCCTAAATAATGCCAGTTTAACACTTCTCATACACTTGAAAGAATTAGCTGTATGGAATAGCACATTCCTGTTTAGCTTAATACATTTGTACCTTTGCTATGAAAAACATGGCTCTGTCAAGTGCTGCTTTATGAGCCTGCTACAAACCAGTAACACGACAATGCAAGAACAGTACTTATTTTCTGTTTCATCAAGAAGTAATTCCCTCCAGCATTCAGAAGTGACATAAAATCTTTTAATATGTTGAGCAATTTCATTAAGTTCTCTGTAAAGGAAGAAAAACACAGCTTGAGATACAAAAGCTTTTAAAACATGCCAGGGAATTTCACCGGGAAAGTAACAAATTATGCAAGCCACAGGCCTATATTACACATTAAATATGTTGGCTGAGACATTAAACAACCATAAAAAAATCTTTTTATATAAAATGATTTAAGATCTATTGTTCAAGAACTAAAGAGCAAACATTTACTCTTTTCAGATTAATATTAGGAACTTTAAAAAAAAAAAAAAAGGCATTCATCTGATGATGGATGTACATTCCCAAGCAGAATTCAGCATCGTGGTTCTTTCCACAGAGCACCTCCGAATAAAGCAACGGCCACGTATTGCCCAGGAGACTAAACAAACGGAAGAACTCCACGGAGCAGGCTCCTATTTTCAGAATTTCACTTTTTCCTGCTCTTGAGGGAACTGTTGTGAACCCTGACTCTCTTCTGCACAGAGGAAGCGATCTTCAGAGTCTCTTTCTTTGCGAGGGACTTTTCCACAGCTCCGGGCCTCCAGAGCAGCAGCTGAGCATCCTCCCCGCCCGTCAGCAGTGACTCATCTGCCAGGTTCCAGCAGAAAGAGCGAACGGTGGCCGAGTGTCCTCCACCGAGGGTGCCCACCAGGCTCAGCCCATCAGCACCGCAGCTCAGTAGGTGAATTTTTCCTGTTGATGTTCCTCCAATAAGAAAGAGTCTGTCTGCCTTTTCGTGGTACGCACCACCCACCAGGTAATTCAAGCTGTCGTTCTCAATACAGACTGTGTCTCTGGCATCCTGAATGCGCAGCAGAGTTATGGGCTCTTCAGTATCTAACTGAGCAAGGTCCCACCAACAAAATCCCTCGTCGTGTGTCATGCAGTAGATCTGCTCGTAACCCTTCCCGGACCAGCCAATAAAACTTATTGATGAATCCGAATTGCAGGTTGATATCAAAGCATCGTCTTCATTGTCCTTGTCGATGTCAAACACATTAACCAAGCCATCGGTTGACCCGGAAACTACCCAACTGGGTTTGACAGGATGAAAACAGATTTTGGTGACATCATCATTGTGACTTTCAGAATAGACTCCCAAGGGTTCCCTAGTCGTGCCGGCACAGTCCGTGTTGCCTCTTGCATCCCAAAACACCAGAAACGTATCCTTTTCAACCTTTTCTGTTCCAGCACAAATTATGAGATCATTGCAATTGATATCAAAACTGATAAAGACGTTGGAAGGATAGCCACTAAATATCTGCACGGCCTTCTGAGCTGCTAAACGAATATCCCAACATTTTATTGTGCCATCGCTGCACGCAGAGAACACCAGGCTGTCACACGTGTGCGCAAACCTGACTCCATTAAGCATCCCAGGACGGCTACTGTACTCCCGCAGGAAGTTTAATGTTTCCCTGTTATACAGCCTAATGGACTGGTTGGAACACGAAACTGCCACGCAGCGACTGCTCTCGGATGGGGCAGAGCGGGAAACATCGATGTCCAGTAAGTAGGCGGGCTCCTCCCTCAGCACCGAACGCTTCGCTATGCGCAGCCGGGCGAGCTGCTCCTCGATCTTCTCGAGTGCAGACATCTCAAACACTGTTCCTGGCGTTGTCAGAAATCTGCAATAAATAAAACCCAAGTTTTAATTACAAAATTCTGATATATGAGCTTTTTATATATATATATATATACTCACATGTTTCTATCTATCTATCTATCTATCTATATATATATGAAAAAGTTTCTTGCAAAGAGATAATGAATGAAATCAAATCTGATTATCCTGACATTCTGCGTACAACTTCATTTACAGAAACAGAAAACCAGCCAGGGTTTCCCAAGTAAAGGAGCTCAGTCTCTCCTGACTGTAAGCACTACATCATACAATCCCCTTCAAAGATTACACAGTCTGTTTGTGAATGCTGTAGGAGTCATTTAGCTACATTTGCTTTATTGTTTTTCTGAAGTAAGTGGCAAAGCGATGTTCCACAAGTGGAAAGGCAAAGGTATCATCAGCACCTGAAGAACAATTCTGTCTGGTAGCAGGCACAGCCCACAGACAGCTCCAACAGGACAACTGCAGAGACTTCCTGGGTTAACTTCTCCACTGAGAGCCGCACAACGCATAAGCAGAGAACAAGACAAAATTAAGAACTACAGCCTGAAATGGCCAGATGAGGTAAATTGTACAAGTGCTCAGGTGCCCAATGACGCACACCAACGCCAGTAAGCGTACCATGGGCCACCTACACGGGCAGCAGGGTAACACCACAATTCGCAGGAGCTGAGTGCCTTTGGCATTTGCATCAAACCTCCTAAGAGCCCACACTCATCTTGAGACTCCTAAAGAAAACACATACCCTCTTTTTTTTTTAGTGCAACTGGATATGAAAAATCTTCCCTTCAGAGGCAGTTCTTCATCTGAAATTACTGAATTCTCAAAACAGACAGTATTTTGGTGATATACAGAAGTATAAAATTTTCCAAAGCAAAAGCAACATTCAAACATATTCTCTCAGCCCTCACAAAGAATTAGGAGTCCTTGGGAAAATAAAAGTTCTCCTTCCTGCAGCACAAAGGAAAACTCAATTCTGTAATTGCGGGGAAGGCTTCCATCAATTCAGAGTCAGAAAAAGTCCTCAAACGTTTCAATTGACATGCAGGATTTACCACTACAAACAGAAGGTGTTTTCAAACCCCGTGTTCTGAACCCCATCACAGTTCACAAACTTTGACCATTTTTCAACAAAAAGACGTGGCTGGGGTATGGAAAGGAAGCATAACCATCCACATGGATGATTCCTGTCCAAATTACAGGGTCAATTAGACTACTCTTTTGCGTTAAAAAAAAAGGAATCAGTAAGTTCGGGGGGTCAACTCTGATGTTCTCAGTTGTACAGGTATTTCAGCTAACGTAAATATGGATAAAGCAGTATCCAAAAAATCTCCTTATTGCCTTAAGAACCAGGCCAGTGCCCAGCACATGTACAGATGGATTCTTTTTGAGAACATCCAGTTAGAAACCAAAGAGAACTCAGGCAGGCCAGAATGCGGGAAGAGATCCTCAAACTTTTCCAGCTGTCCTATCAATTTTTCCTCCTAATTCTTCAGGCTGGATTTTTAGGGATAGAATGAGCAAGTTGTCACGGATTCCTTGGTTTTGGCAAATCATTTTAATGCTCCAAGAGAGACCAGCAACAAAGGAAAAGTTGCCATGACAAAACTGCTTTCTGCGTTTGTTTTGTTTTTATTTAACCCTGTTGTTCATAGTTTCAAGGTTCTGCTTTCCCCGCTCCTGTTAGGCGCCCACAGATATTCACCACACCGTGTGACAAATGAGCAAATTCTTATAAAACAGCTTAAGTAGGCACACTCATAAAAGCTTAATTCCCAAGTCACAAATAATGTGCTGAGGCTATTCAACTGGGTAATATCCCGACAGCGAGGTCCCAGGTTAATCTCCTACATCAAAGCCGCCTTTCAGAGCACATCTACAAGTAATTTTTGCCATAAAATGCAGACATCCTGTGGAAACTCCTTTCCCCTCCAAGAAGAATTTCAACATGTTTTCTGGCATTAGCTCGTGTACAACCTACCCACGGAGCCTACTTCTTACCCACTTTTCCGGGTCTGTCCTCAAATGGAACAAGCTTTTAGCAGAACCAAAAGCAGGCAGCTGCTGTCAAACGCCACGTGCTCAGCGGGATGCAAGGCTAAGGCCCAATTTTATCTGGATTTGTTGAACTTCATTTCTGAAAAATCGCCACGTAGCACTGTAACAGTGTTTTTGTCAGGCTAAATAAGGTAACTCGAAAAATCATAACACGATGTCAAGAGACAGAATTGCAAGAAAGTTACAAAATTATTAAAATTCCATGTAAATTAATTGAAATTTTAAACATCTAGAATATTTTATGATTAACAATATTATTAATAATGACAGCTTTTACTTAATCTGAAGAATCAAATCAGTCTGAAGAATCACAACAGCAGCTTCCAATAAAATGCAGTTTCAAGCACGTGCTTGAACATGGAGAAAGGAGTTTTGTTTTTTGTTTTTTTTATAAGCCAGCTATCCTGCACTGCCACACTTACAGAAAATTTGGGGTGCAGTCTGTAAATTTTGTTAGAAAAAGGTATTTTTCCAGACCGACCCAAGCTTCAAGCTCAAAATATTGAGACCTGTTTTTTTTATACTCAGAAGGCCAAGTAAGCTCAGACACATTCCTGACAAACGCTGTCCATTTGGGAAGAAAGCTGCAGTGGTTCAGTATTACCGGCTGTGATAGAGGAAGATTACTCAGGGAGCAGCTTCTGCAACTCTCGTGTCAGGGCTTTGACGTCAGAGGAGGGTGAGGGAATTCTGCAGGTTCTCGGAAGTTGTGAAAGGCCAGACTGCAGAACCATGTTTCATCCAGATTTAATAATACTCGCTGGGAAATAAAATTAGCCCAAGATAGCTCCTCAGCTTTCACTCCCAAATGACGCAGGTACAGCTAGGTTAAAGTACCAGCAAACACTTCATGTTTTCCAGATAGATGTGCAATTTATATATCATCAGGAGGCTGGAGGGTACAGTTCTCAATCCTATTTCCACTGCAACAACTAAGAAGCCGTAATAGCGCATTGATGGCAGCCAGGTTTTTGCTAAAAACTCAGTAAAATGTCTGCCTGAGCAAGAAAGTCTTCAGACTATTATGAAATTGTGATTGAAGGTTATATAAACAACTCATGCTCAAACTTCAGGGTGTAGCTGCCAGCCCTTCCTCTGCAGGAGGGGAAGTCGCTGTTGTATTTTGATGGGAAAGTTTAAATGGCAGGAATAGGATCTCCATTAAATTTATGAGACAAATAGGAAACAATGGTCTTCCAAACACAATAGGAGATAACGACGCGTTGGAGTGCTGCCACTTGCAGAGCACACACTGCTCCGCGCCGCAGAAGGGAAGCACAAGCACGGTGGTTTAGCCTCGTGCACTCCAACTTCGACAACCCAGGCACCTGGTTTGGGTCAGTCACCCAGCAGCCTCTTCACAGTGCGGCACGGTTTGGACACGGCACAACTGCCATCACAGGGATCAATTTGGGAAGCTGCAGGGCTCAGAGTCCGCACCGCTCCTGTCTCAGCAGAAAAGGCAGAGAGGCCTTTGGAAAAGAAGAGGTTTGGGCCGGTGCTGTGGGCATGAGGCAGTTGATTAAGTTCAGATTCCTCCTTTATTCCAACTCACAGAGGCCCACGATCTGGACCTACCGAGTACAGTCTTACCGCAGACAAAACGCAGCGCTGTCAACGTGCCAGGAAAAGCAATAAATACCACGTGCATTTACACAAGTACATGCACTGGCTGCAGCATCTGGCTATCACCAGTCACCTGCTCCCAAAACCAACACCCACCGCCACCCACAGTGGTGCCGCTCCTCATCCCGAACTGCTGCTGCATCCCTCACCTGCAGCCCGAACGAGGCAAAGCCACCCTTTAACTAAACCTCTCATTCTGTCTGAGCACGTAGTGCTGGGCTCTCTGTGTACCACTCCAAACATCGCAGTTTAAACTCAAGCCAACAGGCTCCTGAGTTCTTTATAACCCAGAAAGCTTTTGAAAAAATAAATCAGCAATTCATAGCAATTTTCCTTCTCCTTTTGGTTTTGCACATGAGATGCTGTGAAATTGCATAGGTCTCAATTCTGAAAGGGAACATTAGCTCAACGGCATATAGGAACATAAAATTACCTCTGAAAACCACCATGGGAAACGTGGAAGGAATGGAACTTTGCCTCAAAGATTGAGCCAATACACGAGAGTAACTTGTGAGAGAAGAGACGCGCGTAATAAAAATGAAAACAACCTGTAGGTTTGGCAATCTTCTCCGCAGAGGTCAAATACCAAAAATAGCAAGGGATTTGAACAGTAGATGAAATCTTGCACCGCTCTTTCCTACTATAAACAATGCTAAGAGGCCCTCCCTTTATTTTTATGATTATTGAAAGTTCAAGAACAAACGAGGATTAAACCTGAAGCCCCGGACAGCGGGAGCAATTCACGCAGGCGAGGCTACGTGTGCTTTGCGGGTTTGTTTTAAAATGCAAAGCACAGCGTCGGTGGAGGAGACGCATTAGCACGCTGCACTTCACTAATGCAAAACGTCTTCGGAGACCTCTCCTCGCTGGCACCACTTCACAGCAGAAGATGGATCAGCCAAACGATCTAAGCACTGAGGGGAAGCGCACAAACCCCATCAGGCATGCATAATTTCTGCAGGATACAAGCTCCCGGGGCTGATTTTGTTATTTTTACCAAAGCAGCAAGATAAGGTGTTTTTCCAGCGTTCCCATAAAGCCTTTGCTAAGGCAAAGAGAACAGCACTCAGCCCACCACGCAGGAAGGGACTAAGATGCACAAGAGGCTATGCTAAAGTGCAGAGACAAGACGTAAACTGCCAGAATTATTTCATCCTTTCAGATCAGCTACACATAGGTTCCAAATAAAGCACGGCAAGAAAAAAAAAAGATCATCAGTTTTGCATTTGTAGCATAGAGAAAAATATTACATCAAGGGAACAGAAAGTAGCAAAAAGATACAAATGACTGCCTAAGTCTATGAAAAGAACATGAAACAACTAAGTTAATGAACTTTCTGCATCCCATGAACTCAATTTCATCCTACCTTCCCTCCAGCACAGGCTTCAGGGCTACAATCCTGTTCAGGAATGGAATCTGTAGCTGGGACAGAGAACCAAGGACATAGCCTTAAACACCAGTACTGCTGAGAGCAAAAACATGAATCAGAATGAGCAGAGAGCAAAGGGAAAGGTCACAGGACCTCGCTGCTTTAGGCTTTAAGAATCAGCAACAAAAGAAAAGGAAACTGCAGTATTTGGGTACTCATCTTTGGAGGGCACAAACAGTTGTGGCATACAGGAACAAGGCCTCTTTTTCAATTATACCAGACATTCACAGAGAGAACAGCTTTTGGATTTGACTAAGCTTGATTTTAAAAGCAGAAATCAAAATCCACAGTTTGAATATCTCCACTGAAACAAAACTTTTGAGTAAGTTTGTTGGTGGAAGATTTTGCATTCACAATAGTAAGACCTATCCTGATTTCATATCCAACACTACAAAAATATGGGGGAGGCAGGTGAAGATTTTAAAAATTGAGGCATGCCCTCAGGTTCAAAGTACAATGCATCAGTATCTAAACTTCAGTGACTGAGAGCTTAATGATAAAAGTTCACGAACCAAAAGAAAATTTAAGTGTAGAATAACCCAATATCCACTGGATGCACAAAAAATGTGTAAATAAATAATTTAAGCCAGAAAATACTATACAAATTGTAAAAATGCTCGAATTATTCATTTTGGCTTCAAATTTACATTAGAATTATTAAAATCTGATGCCCAGACAACTTAGCTACTTACTCCAGAACAAGTGTCAACCCTTATTTCAAACGAATTTGAGGGTCTTGCATTTTTTATCTTCTCTGTTCTGCTCCCATGCTGGTGACACAGACCTGCTAACGGAGGGGCAGCGAAGTGAGAGCTCTGCCACCACTCGAGCAGCTGAATCTGATCACTGAGGGAGGTTTCTCAGAAGTGACCTCCCCAGGCAGAGGCTGTAACTGCATCCACACGTTGAGGTGGTCCAGCAAAAGGAGAAGGAGTAACGGGAGGATAGGAGACTCTCTCTTTTACTCTCTTGGCTACTCCTAGACCAAGCTGAGAGGTGCTGCAGCGGAAGCAATCCTATTTTGGGACAGCAGACCCAAACATGCCCAAGGAAAGGTTAAATGACAAACAGGGATACCGTTACCAGGGCATTTATCTTGTAAATGATATTTATTCTCCTTGCTTTATTTTTGGAGAATATTGCATTTACGAACTCCCTGCAAAGGCAGATCTAAATGTGAATCGCACACTCACAGCCTCAGGTGGATGCCATAAGACAGGCAAGAGCTGCCAGGAAAACTGTCCTAGTGCTGGGCCCTCGTCTTTGGACCAGAGCGAACACCCAAGGTAGGCTCATGCCCACAGCTCCTTCCTTCTCCCCCAGGCACAATCAGCACCCGAAGTGCCCTCTAGCCCAGCACGCAGACAGCACCAGTGGTGAAGCATCCACATCATCCTCTAAAGTAAGAGAAATTGCCCAGCAGGGAATCGCAGCTGGTTCTGTGCCGCTGACCCTTTCTCTAACAACCTCTGACCCAGGGAGGGACGTGGGGTGCCAGCTAGCACCGCGGGCAGACCGCAGGGCAGGCGATGTGCACCCAGCAGCTCCCGCAGCCTGCATGGTCCCAGCGCTGTGCTAACAGCAGCACTCGCAGCCCCCAGGCACGCCTGGCAGCTCCCAGCCTCACAGCACAGCACCTTCTGTCCCGGTGCCTGTCTGTAATGTCACCACGGCTCATCATCCAGCTGCTGCAAACCTCGAAGAGAATCCCAGTCTCAGCTTTCTGCATCTGTGCTTCTCTCAAAGCACAGTGACCGTAGAGAAGTCATTTCCTCTCTCCTGTGAGCACGTCCCACTGCAGACACCAAGCGACCTGACTTCTCGTGGCCACTAGCACAGGACAGGGGAGAGGGAACTCATCCCTCTGCACGGAGCCAGCAGCGCTGCTGCAAAGCATTTGTGCAGGGTGCCATGTGCTGCTGGGTGCAGCATCACATTTGTCTCCGCTCACACTTCCACAACACAACTGTTATCAGCTAAGAGAAGGCCCACAGCTTCCTCTGATCTATTTCTCACCTGCCTTCTCACTAACACAGTTTGCTTTTGGTAGAAGACACAGCAAGGTGTGTAATTTGGCACCGGAGCTACGCGCCAAGACAGCCATCTCACAGGGAAGGAAGGCAGGAACAATGCTATGTACCTGAGTGGAAGGCTGGATTTGGACAAGACTTTGGCCTTCAAACACTTTCCAGTCCCAATCCTAGAAGAGCAGCTTACTGAGGAGTTCCCAGCAAGCCACAACATTCACTCTTTACTTTCTTAATCAGTGAAATGAAGATGGTATTTGCCTACTTCATAATAGCCAGGTACAGAAGCCTTAGTAAGTGCAGCCAGCAGCAGACTTTCAAATAAAAGCCTTGTTCTGAATGTCTGTGCTACCAGACAAAAAGCAGAAGTCACAAGAATGCTGCGATGCACTCTCCAATTCCCCAGTTGAGAAGTTCTTCGATGCCCTTTCAAGTCTGGGATCACAGCACAGGACTCCAGGAGCGACAGCCTTCAGTGCCATTTTAAACCAAACAAAACCACCACACGAGCGGGCAACCCCAAAGATCCACCCTACAGGGAAAGGCGGAGAGAAAAAATTACTTGTGCTGCTGCATGAAGAATTCAGCGGCTCGGAAATAAGAGCATTTATTTCCCTTGAATTAGGTACTGCCACTTGCCTTGTGTGAGAAACTGGAAATGAGAAGAGCCTTCCCAGGGATTAGTAAATTCTGCTGAAATTCTTCCAAGGAATTTGTTTCTACACCACAGGAAGCCTGGGAAATTTCAGCCTAAATTTAGCAGCAACCAGAATAAAAGGATATAAAGAAACTTCGCTACAGCAGGAAAAATAGCTCTTGCTACCACACGTTGGTGCCAAAACACCTATAATAAGATAAAACGCTTTATTTACCAGGATATTTTAGAAGTTCTTTCACAACAGCAATTTAGCTTAAGTACACACATGCGTCAAAACACGAGGCTATTATCCTTTCAGGATACTTTTCTTAAAAAAAACAAGCTCAAATCATCTACTACAGCTCACACCTTCACTAAGGATGCTGCCGGTGAGCTGATCAGAAATATTCCCCTGCAGGTGCAGATGTGGCCACTACATTGTCACATGCAAGACAGTCTGCTACCACGCTGCCAGCACCGTTGTGCCTGGTTCTAGATGCATTGTGCAAGCAAACCGCAGAGACTAAGCAGGGGAAATGGCATCTCCTTGTTTTCCTCGTCTGCTTCCCCAGGAACGTGCAGCTCCCTCAGGCATCCTCCCCAGCCACGTCCCACAGCTTTCAGCTAATCCAGAACAGCACCACACCGAGGTGATTTGTCAGAGCCTCTCCAGTATCAAACAGGAGAAAGCGGAGATCTTTGCATGCCTGTGGCAGCTCACGGGCTATCAGTTTCCAAAACATGCCCTTTGTGCAGAGCCTGACAGCTGGCAGGCTCTGGTGAACCATTACCACGCTCTAGGTTCAATTTTCAATGCTTTGTAGCAGACAAAAGGAAAAAGAGGCCATCTAAGTGACAACAGCAGGATGGAAGAGGCTGAAATAGAAGGTCTTGGAGCTATGTTGACTATCCTATTGAAGAGAATTTACCTTCCCGTCTCCATATAAAAGATGCTGAAGCACCAAGTGCACTGGCAAATCCGAAAAGAAACTACATGCTTTTTACAACCAACGAAGGAAATTTTTACTTTCCAGAGATCCACAGAGACCTTTCCAACATCATCAGTGGAAAATGTTGTTCTAAAACAAGACAAGGACAAAAAGGCAAGTCAAAAGTTTTGTGCATTTTAATAACCCCGCTCTCAAGCCCTACTTGTTCTCAACGCTTTGGTCACTCCAAATTTTGCAGGGTCACGGCAGGCTGCCAGCAGGACTCATTGCTGAAGCCAATTTCTTGATAACTAAACTGTAATCAAGAGCAGAAGAGGACAGATTAGATGATCCAGGGAATGGACTGTTTGTTTTACAAGACGTAGCTGGGATACTTTGTCTTGTATAGTTTGGCAGAGACAGAGACTGAGAGGGCACACGATTACTATCTCCCCATACATCAAAGGAGTAAGTACTGGGTAGGGAGGGGAACTGCTGAAGAACAATACTGGCACAGCAATTTAAGACTATAAACTGACCATAAATAAAAATTAGAGCAGAAATTTTAATCAAGTTTAACCGTCAAGAGTTTCCAACTGAAACAGCGGGGGCAAAAAAGTCTGGCTGGCTTTATCTACTTCATAGCCTTGTCAGCCTGGCACCTACAACCGTCCCTGCACAAACAGGAAAGCTGACTGAAAGGCGAGCAGCTGCGAGATAAGCAGGCTCATCAGTTCTTTCTGGAGGACACCAAACCTCCTGCCAGCCAGCAACAGTTGCTCATGGGCAGTTCGGAAGCAGCACTGAACCCGCACCAAGAGGGCAGGCAGGCACACAGCCAGCACCCAACTCCCAGCTGGCAATGGGTTTCCCTCCACAAACCCTTGAAATTGTTGGGAGAGGAGCCCGAGGGCTTGAGCGTGCCCCCAAACAGCCACACGCAGCCAATCCCACAGAGCTGGGGCTCCCAACGCGTGCAGGATGTGTTATTTCGCACTCAGCCCGCTGGATGTCACCCATGACCAGCAGTCAGCCAGCTCCATCACTCAGTGCCCGCAGCTTGGCTCTGGACCATGCAGTTCACCGGAGAGCTCTTACTCTTCTTGTTACTTCTATGTGGTCCTCCACTCTTTTAACTACGATAATCTGATCATCTCCTTGACAGAGTGACATTAAAAAGAAATAAAAACTAAATTTGCAGTGTAAGACATAGGAAATAAGTCTGAAACAAGCAACAGGATTTGGTTCCCAACTTTTTTTTCCCGTTTAAAAACCAAAGAACCTCAAATCAGAACATTAATCAAAAAAATCACAGCTTTCATATATAGCTATGGAGCCTCAAAAACCCAAGAAGAACACCACCTCAAATTCAACTGCGCTGCGACTTTTCCCAAATCAGGCTGAGTTGCAGGCTGTTCACAAGTCTCATTTTGTGAAATTAATTCAGAGCTCTCGGTCTTCCAGACTTCACAGAATGCCCTGAGGTATAGGGAACACACATGGATCACAGTTACTCTCCTGCACAACTCTGATCCAGATCTGGTATTTCTAACAAACACACAAAGCAGCACACACTGAGTGACTTTTACATGCGTATTTGTTCTTTAAGCATCCCAGAAGCATGAAGTCCAGAAACACCCATCACTAAATTTTCTATTATGACAGGGGGAAGAACCATGCCTCTCTCAGTCTGAGAGGCTCATGCCTGGGTCCCACGAACACTCCTGAAGCAAAAATATTTGATAAACATACCAGTGTGGTAATATTTACCTGAGATAGTAAAGCACTTAAATGCATTTTTTCTTAAATCCATTTCCTCATTCATAATCAGGTCATTTACCTCCTTAAATTTACTGAGAACTAAACTGAACTAAAATAAGCTAAAATCAAATTCACTTACCTCAAGAAACCCCCCACAAATTGTTTGAAAAGCTTGAGTAAGTCAGGTCTGCTCGTAAAAGAGCAATGTTTGTATGTTTCTGAACAGGAATTCCTGCTCTCCCAGCCATCTGCTCGTCCCTTCTGATTGCACAAGGGAATAACAGCACTTAACTCCAGTTCTCAATCATTCCCTCAGCAACAAACGTAAGTACAAGCTTATTACTAAAAGATCCTCAAATTATTGAAAAATCTTCAGCATCTGAGCTTCCCATTCCAGGTACTGCCAGCGTAACCGCAGCTAGCAAGCCATCTGCCAATTTCATTTTACTGCTGGCTTGTCACTTCTGCTTACCAACCGGACAGCACTTTTACATCTTACTTTTAATGGGAAGCTAAGCAACAGGAAAGTTTTGCCTAGGAATAACAGGCATGAGGGAAAAAGAGATCATAACAGTTACGTCCAGCTGCAGAAAGAAGCAAGAGAAAAGTTGCTGATAACTCAAAAACAAAGATAAGATTCTGCTGAAAAAATGTCAGTAGTGGCTACAGTACTGACCATATGCACATTCCTCCATCCTAAAGCAAAATGGAAGTGCAAAAAGGAGATATTCAACATTTTCAAACTGAATCAGTGTTACACACAAACACAATATAGAAAAAAAAAAAAGTAATTTTAAAGCTTTTTGAATGAATTAGTTTAATTCAGTGTAAGAATTGAGTTTTTTAGTGCACCTCTGCTTTTTCACAGCTTCAGCTGCTTTATCAGGAAAAGGATTTCCGGAATTCCTTAGTTTTCATTCTGCAGTGGGTTCTCATTTACCAGAACAGCTGAAAAACTAGAGAATGAAAAAATAGTAAGCAAAGTGAAGTCTGACAAAGCAAGAAGTCACAAATTACAAATAATTACTCAAAATTACAAAACCAATATGGACTAATAGGTTTGAAAATATTTTCTTTCCTTCATCTGTTGCAACTTTTAGTCTGAAACTAAACATTAAGTTCACCTCAAAATGGAACATAAATTTATGTAAAGGCTGTAATGGATATAAGCTGCAGTACAGTTTGTCTTGCAAAGGTGATCAGACTAGATCATGCAATAGTCCTTCTGGACTTGAACATCTGGCATAATGAAATAAGCCAAATTTGTCAGATCCATGAGTTTTTAAGAAAATATTAATGTGAACTTGTCAAAATGGACAGCTGCATAGCTGTATTTGCTTCCTTCCACTACTTACAAAATATTTTGAATGTTGAAAAGGCTTGCATATCCCCTACGACCTAGAAAGGGCATAGAAAACACATTCTAAAGCTGGGATGTTCAGAATAGCCTAACAAAACTACTCAGTACTTGTCCAGCAATTTGAGCCAGTGTTATAGATTGGTTTATTTTTCCAGTGAGCTGTCTGCCCCCATTTTTTGTTTTGTTCTCACCAAAATATTTTTAGTCAAAATTCTCAGTAAAATATCAGCTAAGATAAAATAGAAGTATTTCAACCAAATTACTGACATTTGAACTAGAGATAAGATCTCAGTGTGAGGCATCCTTCGCTTCCAGTTTAAAGCTTTATCTAACAAAGCAACAATCTTCTACACACCATTTCATAATCTTCCCTCCTCCCATTTGATTTAGAAGCTAATACAACACTGGAGTTGGTCACATCCATGCATCACAGTTACCTTCGGACCTATTTAACCTGAAATGAAATGCTCTGAGTTTCTTCTGCAGACTGCACTGACAATGTTCACCTTTACGTGCTGAACGCAGCAACCCACCGGTCAGCAAAGTACCCTTCAGCCTGCGCTGAACCAGCAAGAACACTGCTTGGTTTGGAAGTGTGCAGGGCTGCAGCTCACCTGTGCCTTCCTGCAGCTTCAGGAGGAAAAGGGAAGGAAAAGGCGACAGGAGGAAATAAGCGAGGATAATACAGCAGCAATATTTGTGTAAGCTTGCATTAAAAGAAAAGAGACAGTGCAGCAACGTGAGAAGGGGAAGGAGTTAAGGGAGAAGTTCACAGCAGGTCAAGCTAAAATCTGAAGAGGCAAAGTCACATCTAAAGCTGAACTTCCTAACCCCACATGCCTACAGGCAATACACTTTTCCTGCCTGTCTTACGTCCTTCATTGTCCAGTTCATGCCTAAAATGCTTACAAGTCACAAAACACACCCATGTCCAAAACCAGGGCAGACCAAGTCTCAAATTCACAAGCCTCAACACTTTATGGCTGTGTGAAGCCCCCTAACAGAGCTGTCATCACACGGGAGATGCTGACCCACAGAGCTGTCTTTCATCCACCAGTTAAGATGAAGCCCTAGAAGCCTACACTGGCAACTTCCCATCAGCATGGCAGCAGTGATTTCCTTCAGCTTTGCTTTTTTCAGAAAAGCTCAGAAATCTCGTTGTTTGTACAGTTACAGTAAAAGCATGCCAAGGCTGCAGAGCCCGGCTGGGAATTGCTACCAGCACATAATGCCAGCAGTCATTTCACACAAGACCTCCCTCCCACACAGTCAGTACAGACCAGGTCTTGGGGTTGCCCAGCAAAAGGACCCTTGTTCCCAAGACTCATTCAGAAGAAAAAAAAATAAAAATCACCTTGTACTTCAGGCATTTAAAAAGCTACTGACCAGGCCCCACATCACTGCCTACACACACATAGAGCATACTAAGGAGACCAGGTCTACCTTCCTTCCCTACAGGGCTGCTCCCAGCCGCCATAAAAAGGCATTTGGAGGAAAATATATGAAACTACTCTGTTTTCTAACTTTTCAATAAACAGAAGCCTACGTGTAAGCTTTAAAGAAGTATTCTGTAAAATCAGCACATAGAAAGCAATCGCCGGGATGCTACAGAAATCTTTTTGGTCACTGTTGACGACCAGTTATCCTACAGGAGCTGCTTTATGCCCACATTTCTCTGTATCTGATAATTACTGTCAAAAAGGAAATTCATTTGAATTATTATGGAATAAAAGGCAAAAACAGGGCTTAGTTGCTAAAAAAAAATTCTTATAGACCCAAAACGTGGCATACTATGAGATCTCACGTTTCTGGATCCTTCTGAATATAAGTTTGTAGGGAAAGTGAATTTGGAATGATAGCATTATAACCATGATAGTCCTTGCCATGACTCAATATTAACAATTCCACTCCCGATATTCCACAGGAAGAAGTTAAGTTCTGTAGCACAACGTATTCCAAAACACCCGTTGGTTATACAAATTATCGTGTAAAGGCATAAGCATTACATCTTTGACAGTAGTTTAAGTACTCTTTTGCTCTTCAGGAACAGAAAACAAGTTTCTTCCCCCTCAAATAAGAAAAAATTAGCGGTCAGGGCGCAGCCCCGGGTCAGAGCCCCCCTCAGGACGCTTGGCGCCCCCCAAGCAGCCCGGGCGGTGACTGCTGCCCCAAGCACCAACACGGACACGCGTGCTTTTATTCACAGGAGCCCAGCAGCACGGACAGCAGCGCTGTCACACAGCTAGAGGGGATCTCGGGCTGAGGCAAGAAGCAGCGCAGCCCCAGGAGCGCCCCTCCACCACCGCCTCCCTCAGCGCCCCCCCCCCCCCTCCGCCCCTCACCTCAGCGCACGCCGCGAGCCGCGCACGCCGCGAGCCCCGCCCCCGCAGCCCCCCCCCGGCCACCCCATTGGCCGCCCCGCCCGCCGCGCCGGCCGCCATTTTGTGCGCCGGGCGGGAAGTGATGCGCAGGAAGGGGCGGGAGGCCGCGGGGCAGCGCCGCCATGAGGCGAGGTCGAGGCGGAGGGGGGCGGGCTCGGGAACCACACACAAAAAAAATAAATAAATAAAAATGATGTGTTTTACTGGGCTAATAACGTCATCCTGAGGGCGGACAGCAGTTCGTCGTTCAGTCATCAAAATACTTCTCGAATTGTCCAGCCCTGACAAGTATAATAAATGGACTTCAATGAGAAATACTGTTTTCGTATTTATTTTGTACCCTTTAATATTAGATTTGTGGTGGTTTTTTTTTTTTTTTTTTTTTTTTTGATAATTTCTGTAAGTTATGCTGCATAATAATATCAATGTCGTAGACAAAGTCTTAGTTTTTAATAAATGCATTATTTCTATAAGCATCTTTAAGCATGGAAATATTTTCATGTTTGATTTCCACAGGCATTTTTAAACCTAAAATATAAATACTTGGAATAACTATATTTTTCTAGCAAGACAAAAAGGAGCTTTAACTGAATCCAGTAATGAGATCAGGTCACATGGGTAATAACCACAGAACACTATTAAAAAATATTATTTTTGCTTCAGTTTAATAGCACTCTTAACTCATAACACAGAACATCAGTCCAAAGCTAGTTCAAAGTACTGACATTTCAGTGCAAAATTTTAATTAATTCTACATACTCCAGTGTAAGTGTAGTATTGTTGATTTTAGTACCTACCAGCACTATAATCTATCAGAAGATAGTACCCTCATACCCTTCTCTGTAATCACTCTGCAAAATTGTGAGATGCTCAATTTGTATTTCAGATAACATTAATAATTCACCTAGATTTCACCTTAAAGTCTGCTCTTTAAATGGTTTATTAGAACCAGATTTAATACAGTTATTTGTATTCATGTGGAGGCTCAGGTGCATAGCTGACAGAAAACTGCTCGTCAAGCAGGTATGACAGAGGACAGACCAATTCACCAACTGCCATGAAGTGCCCTTTTATGTTTGTTTTGTTAATTTTTGCTCTAGTTCATTTGTTGTTTTTTTTTCTCCCCTCCTGAAATGCCTAAACACATGACAACAAAGCACAAAGACACAAATTACGTGCATAGTTTTCACAGTAAATACTTCCCATCGTTGTTGTGAATGCTACTCCTGCTAAAGTCCATCCATTGTCCAGCACTGTAATCACTTTTTCTGAAGATGTCAAAAACAAGATTTATATTGTTTCATTGAAAATAATCTTCAATTTAAAACATTATAATACTTAAGGCAGTATGGTTAATGTCAATAATACAGTGAGAAATACTTTTAGTCAATAGCTTTCCATCTGAGTTTCCCAGGCTGGTTAGTATTGCCACAAATTCAACAAATACCTTCTGTTCATTGTTCACATAGCGAAAACAGCTGCAAGATCAACTGGAATGACATAGTTACACAGCCTCACATTTGGTATTCAGTACTCCCAGATGAATCCAGCTATATTACAGAAGGTACTGAGTCACAATATATATTAGAAATATATCTGTGAAGTTCACCACAGTAATTGCACGGCAGTTGCTCTGGAGCTCACTTGTAACTCTTGACAGTTACATTACAGAAAGAACTTAAAACATGTTTTTAGAAAGGCATCTTTATGATTCCCACCTTAAAAGAAAGCGAAGCTGTCTAGACAAAGCTGACATTCAGTGTCATGTAGTCTAGGACTAAGATCAAGCACTCGAACAGTAAGTTCTCTGGAACAGGAACTTTTTGCTGTGTGCTTGCACATGACTGTCCCCAGGTGTGTCCAGCAACTTCTAGACATTACCATAACACACTATAAATATTTTTAGTATCCTGCTTTTTAACTTGTCCTTGGGTTGTGTTCTCTCAAGTGCAGGTCAGTGAAAAGCGTTTCTGCCCCCCCCAGTAAAGCTGAATTTAAAAAGGAATGGAGAATGAAAGCTCCATTACTTTTAGTTATTTAACATATAGCACTCAAAGCAGGAAAAGAAATGAGAATATCTAAATGTAGATGAAATTACTTTCAATTAAAGTTGAAAATACTTTCAATTACTCTCTGTCAAATAATGTTGGTAAGGCTTGATAATTCTATTAATATTGCCGGTTGCAGTTTTACTTGTAACTACTCAGGCAAGGTCTATCAAATCAAGCAGTGGTATGCTAACCGCTTGGTTATCTAAAAAAAGCCTGTCTGAATTTTAAAAGCAACTGGACTGTGCACTTAGTCACATGGTCTAAAATTTTGGGTAGACCTGTGTGGTGCCAGGAGTTGGACCTGATGATCCTTATGGTTCCCTTCCAACTCGGGATATTCTATGATTCTATGAAATAAATACATACAATGAAGTTTTTATCGTATAAACTTCTTCATACTTTTCTGCTTTATACAATGTCTCTTCTTCCATTGTATGCTCATTCCAGCATGCAAAGATTATTTATGTGATAGCATATTTTGGCCAGCTATGCCAACTAGTACATTGAAGCAATTAGTAATTAATCTGCATATGTACATAGACGAATTGTTACATACCTGGAATCAATGAACATAATTCCTTCAGCAGATTTTTGCAGGTCAAGTACTAACAGATAATGAGATTTGCTCAAAAGAAGTGTTGATTTAGAACATCTTGAAATGTTACATCTCACTTGTGTTTCAATTTGATTTCCTCTACATCACATTTTGCAGATACACCTGCAGAAGTCAAGAGAAACAGAACTTGAGAGAAACTGTAAAGTGACAGAAGTTTATTATGACTGATTATCAAGCTCCTGGATTACTGATGGTATTTTGATGTTTAGTTGCCACTTAGTGATGAGTAAATCAAAACAAATCATGTACTCTGATTATATACAACAATAAAAGGGTATTTTGAAAGCAAAGTCAAGCTGTTTGATAAAGACACCATTTACTGAAGTTTAGCTCAGAGCTACCAGTTTCTGACTTCAGAAAACCTAAGCTAACTTTCTGCATCCTCTAGTAAGAGCCGTCATCTCTTTTCTGCAGTATTTTTTTTTTTATCAGCAAATGCTACTATTGGTAGAAATGCTAGCATTTACTCATTATCTGCACAGGGTGCCAGTTTAAGATTTCATAGATGATCCTGTTGAACATGGGAAAATTAGGCCATGCAGTGTGGGTTCATCTTCAGCCTCCCCAGCTATTTTCTAACTACCCTTAAAAGGCTATCAGGTGTTTCAGGAATAGTTCAGATACAAGAAACAGATTGATTGCAGACAGGTATTCTGTTCTTCTCCTCCTTCTGATCACCCATGCTACGGGTGTACACGTGTTGAGATTTGTTTTTAATTGGCCATTTAGTTAGTGGCAAGGGCTCCTTATGCCTTCCCTGAAGGCAGAAAGATTAAAGTGGAAGTAACAGCAGGAGTCCTCCATCTAACTGGTAGCCAGAGACCACCCAGAGGGCTCATCTGATAGCATTCTCTGCCCGTTTTGTATTTGTACAGAGTAGGATAGCTCTAATTTTATGCTAAAGAGGATAGCTTAGCTTGAACTATTTCCCTTCATGGCTTTTATTGACACTCTCATTATCAAGCCAACAGATTGATATGTGAGGTTCCTAACACACCACTGACATGTATTATGAAACAGATGAAATCTGTTACCCATTCATTTGTTTCTGGCATTTTTATTTATTTAATTATTTTTAAAGAAAATGGATGTTATTTGTTGGATTCCACATGCTGTACTTTTTTTGTTGTCATCGTTGTGAGTTACCATCTTGGTCTTTGGTTCAAGGTCTGGTCTTCTAACTGAAACTGGTTGATGATGAGATCAATTATGTAAGACTAGGCCCACAAACGTTCAAGTCTGTGCAAGAGAGAGAAGCGCAAGATCTTCAGAGCAGATACATATTTAAAAACCGCTGTATCATCAATATTGTTTTGCATAACTAAAATGTCTTGTAGATAATTTTTTAATAGACATTTATCTGCACTGACAAGAAAAATCTCAGAAACAAGATGTTCAAAAAAAAAAAGACACCTGGACATGCCTGTAAATGAAAATAACCAAACCTGACTATAATTTTTAATTTCTTTCAGCTACATATTAGTGAGGTTATGCATGAAGTCTAGACACAATACCAATACTGTCACACGGCCAAGGCACCAGAAAAGAACTGCTGCTGCTGCAAGCCAAGCACAATGCAGTGCACTAATTAGCATTAGTATGAAATCAGTCTGAATGCTAAACTGGTTCACTTTGTGCTTTTACCACTGTCTTAAAGATGCCGGCAACTTTTACCCCTTCAAGACTTATAAAAATTGTCAGACTGCATTCTGTCTGATGGACATTAGCCCATGGAAAATCATTCTTAAAGCAGCGTGTGTCCATTTGAGCAACAGCTTCATTTAATTTATAGTTCCAGCATCTGTAACTGATCCACTGTAGTCTACAGCAATAACCATTAAGCAATCAGTAACCGTTACAACATGAATAATGCTGTAAACAGTAAATTACCAAAAAATGAATGATTAAAGTAGATGCTAACTAGGGAAAGCATAAGTAACAGGCTTTGTAACTTTCCAGCTTAAAAAGTCTTTGCAGGTTAGTAGAAATCTGGGTCAACATGTTCTGGAATGTAATCATTCTGTGCAAGGCAAATATGATTACATCCCTTTGCTTAACAGCACGAGATTAGCAACTGCAAGGCAACTCTTTATATAGGCATTTTTGTTGGCTATCTTCCCAAAGCAGTTGTGGACTTGATTAGTCACTAGGACTGAATTCTCTACAGCAGGAATTATCCAAATATAGCTACTAAAACACTAGGAGAGATGATAAAACGTGATGGATTAAGTATTACAGTTAAATTTTCTGTTTGTAACTGACATGGAATTACAATATACTTTCTTCAAATACTTGCTATGAAATTTAATTAGCCTCACACACGTAAGGGGACAAAATGTTAGCTTCTTTTTTTTTTTTTAATCTTTATTTAGAAAATTATGGGAACGCTTCATTCCTTAATCTGTCTGCAAACAAATCTGAGGCTACCTGGAATCAAGCTGCACTGGTATTAGTGCAGACAAGGGACTGTTCTGTAGCTACCATATGATCACGATTTCCAAGCCAAATTAGCTCCCCAATATTCAATTTCATGAGACTAACCAGTCCCTTTTCAAACTATACCCATATGTAATTGCGTGTCATCTAAGGAAAGAAGCAAAACCAAGCAAAGAAAAAAAACACAACTACAAAAGGTACTAAAAGACTATCAAGATGGAATTTATTTTGTTCCTAACCCTAATGTTGTTATGAAAATGGCAAAGCATCAACAGCTCATCTTGTTCCCAACTCTCAATATTTTCCTCAGCCTACTTCCCGATCCCTTTTGTTCTTCCCCTTACCTGTTCCCACGTCCTTTTTCTCTTCCACATGCCAACATACTACCTTACCTACACTTTTTCCCCCCCTTTTCCTTACACAATGCCCTAGTGACATTCTTTCATGCTATTTCTCATCTATAGCCTTACTCCACATATCTCAGAACAGCCACAGAGTTTTAAGATGGGATTGAGATACCTGTCTCTGCAGAAGATGACCTCGTGAAGGAAATCAGTATAGAACGTGAAGGCTCTTTGGTGAGAGTTGAAGGACCCATGTGCTACAGCATACCACCAGGCATAAAGTAAGGCTGTAAAGCTCAGCAGGATGCTGCTCTTTTAAGGTACTTGAAGAGAGAAAGGAGAAAAGTAGATGAGAAGTAGGAGGCGTCCATGAGAGGGAAGAAAAATGCTTTGTTGGCAGGTTAGTGACCACTTAAACAAAACCAGGAAATTATTACTTCACCACCCATGAAAGGCGAAATCAGACTCCAGCTGCAGGAAATTTCACGTATTGTAAAATTGCTGTTTTCTATCGCTAACTTTTAGGGTTTTCTGGAGTAGAACAAAATGCATTAGTAATGCTGAGCTAACATGTTTAGGGTAACATCCACAGAAGTGAAATTCTCTTGAGGAGTTTACTGTTGTTTAAGCTTCTCTGAATCTCATTATGAAGGATCTGTATGAACAGCAGCCTCTCGCAGATTTTATGGCAGCATAAAGTGTTTTTTTTTTTTTCCTGAGATTAAGAAATGTTTGACTCCCACACAAGTTTCTTCAATATACATTAAGAAAACAAAACTATAGTAAGATTATAAACCTTCCCCAAACCTAAAAAGTGTTTTGTATAGTTAAAAAGAAAACAAAAAATATTTCTCTTTAGAATATGATCCACCTTCAACAATAGTGTAGACAGAAGAGAATATTGGTCCCAGAAGGTAGGGGTGGCCAGGAGTGGTACCAGAATATTGGAGGTATGAAAAGCCAAGCATACCAGCCACGTGTAGGGCTTCTTCATGCTCTACCTAAAACAATCTGTAAATTAAGTATTTGCCACGCAATTCAGGAAGGTTCAGAATAAAGGTCAGAATAAGTCATTTGCATAAACATTTACACTATGTTACAGCATGTAAAATGGAGAAATAGGGACAATTCCTAGGGCACTGTAGATCTACAATTTTAGTGAGGAACTTCACTTTTAACCAAAATGACTTTCCACAAACTAATGATCAAGCAAAATCAGATTAGACATAATCTATACGCAAATTGTGGTTAAACTTACATCAAGGGGCTATTAAAGATAATTTGTACTGATGTAGTTTACCTATTTTTCCTGTATTTGGTCCACTCTTGTGATCTTACAGTCTCACAGAAAGAGCAAGGAAGACAATACACAATTGCAGCTGATCTACATCTCACAGCATCACAGAACAGTTGGGGTTGGAAGGGACCTCTGGAGGCCATCTGGTCCAACCCTCATGCTCAGGCAGGGTCACCCAGCGCAGGTGAGGCTTTCACAATATTTTCTTTTGGGTTTATCCTCTGGAGCTTTTTAAAGATCTTTTTTTTTTTTTTGTCTCAGCATCTTCAAAGTGTGTTATCTGTTACAACAGTTAACTAGAACAAACTAATAACCAACAGATCAAACGTTTTTGTGGTCCATGGGATTAACATCCTGATCATCTAAATTTTGACAAGAAGGCCTTAATAAGGCAACAATCACAACAATCTCTTCAAGTTGCAGAATTGATTATCATAGACATTCTTACCTTATGCAAGTAGAATCCTGTGCACTAGCTCCACATAAATCCTTGCAGTTAGCACAGCAAGGAGGAATCCTGTGCAGTCCTCAATAAATTGGCTTGAAATAGCATAACTGCATCCTCTTAAGTGTCAGTTCTCCCCTATGCTAGGGTGTTCTGTAATACTTCCTCACTTGGTACTGTACAACTGCAGGAAGATACAAAGCAAGACTTATGCCAACCAGCTTTTTTCTGATCTTCCTCAGAAAGCTTGAGGCTAGAGATAGCCACAGAAATATTAAAATGAACCAGTATTTCACAGCATTTATGTATTACATAGCAGTTACAGCATCTTGGGACCACAGTAATGCAAAATTAAGTATTAGAAATTAACACTATTCTGAAATTAACTTGTTTACTGTGGAATCACAGCTCACGTTAACATGCTGCCTACATGCATTCTGTGAACATCTGTAGGTATTCACTACTAGTCTATTAAAAATACCTACAGCTGGCTGCTTCTCAAAGCATATTAGCAAGGCGAGTTACTAGAAGGTGGACGAACAGGATACAAACTCATGGTTGTTTTCCACAAGGATGCTGATTTCAAATAAGAACTCAGCTATCTTATTAAGCTACAACTGCAGCTTAAGACAAAGTACCCACTATATACCCACTGGAAACCCAGACTTCTGTATTTCCAGAACTTGTGAAGGTTTTTCTTCTTCCATACAACAGGAACTCTCATGGAAAACAAATTTTTTGTCACTATGAATAAGAACGTTTCTATATTAATTTATCAGTGTGCAACAACTAGAAAAAGTTATGGAAATGTGCAACTTAAATCTTTCTATACAATATGAACAATAGCTTTATTACCTAGAATATGAAACTAAGCAGCCCCAAATTCAAGACATTCTTATATTTCTTCATTCTTTTTCCTCAATTTTTGCATCTAAAGCTGGATCTTAAGAGACAGTATTGTTCTAACAATTATTGCTGTGATAACATGAGGCACGTTTTCTTGTGGTCAGTGTTTCACATTCATGATATGAATCCAACCACATACTCCTCAACGCTGTTAGGAATAAAGACAACGGAAGGCATCTGAATCCAACAGTAGTTTATTACGCTCATTGCAGATGAAGTTAGACACTTCAGTTACCAGCAAATACAAGTTTAAATATTAGTTGACAACCGCATAAAGTGTACAAATACAAAAAATCATTAACGATAACAAAAACATTCTAATGTATTAACTTTTACACATCAGTTGTATTCTATTATACAGCAATCACTATATGATCCTCAACCAAAATCAGGGCTTGCACTTGAAAGCATTTGTTTGTTTGTTTGAACTACAAGTTCTCCAAGAGGTTGAGAGACTGGGGGGTTACAACCGCACTATTTCCCAAAATACTATCAACATATAGCCTCACCTAATACAGACAAAGCTCTTTTATATTTTCTAGATATTTGCTTTTAACAGGGAATGCAGTAACAAGAAAAATATATGCATATGTTTTTAAAAAACTAAACAGCAGTATGCACTATATTTTATATATATATCTATATTGTATTACAGATTTCATATAAATCAAGTATAGGCCAAATTTTGGCATAATTTTTAAGTGCATTAAGTTTAATACAAAATCCCCCTCAGTCTTTGCTCTTACTTTTAAAGCTACCAGTTACTGAATTCTCCTTTTTCAGTTACAGTATTTCAAATGTCTGTCTTAAAACTCATTTTCATTTCTGGCATATCAGCCTTGACTTCCAAACAAAATAAATTTGTCAGAAAAAAAGCTCAGTGACTAATTTAGTCACAAAGTTTAGTCTAGATTGATAGGGCGTATTATTTACACTTACCAATCACTTTAAGGTAAGGTATTCTCCTCTGTACCCCTTCATTCTGTTAAATGGACACTTAGTAACATGCAAATTATTTCAGGTGCAGAACTAAGCACAAAACACATTTTTCTAATGCACAGTAAATTTGTTTCAACTCCAGCATGCGGTTAGGATTAGAGAACACCTAAAAACCAATATCCTCTCTGCCATGACACCTTTGTTTCCAAATTAAGGTTTGTTTGCCCTTGTTTCACAAGGATTACAGAAAGAAAACAACCCAGTGACCCAACTAATCCATTTGACAAAGACAGTATTTACAGTATGTTTTAAACAGGCTTGTATATTTTTTGCAGAAACAAAAAAATGCCACTTAAGCTTTACACTAGAATAAAGTCCTGGCATGAAGTCATTCAATGAGAATTCCTCCCACATAAGAAGTCGAAGTTTCCTCTAAATCATTTGTCGAATATAGCAGTAAGTTGTATAACCCAGAAACATTCTGCATTTAAGGAAAACAGCGCAAACAGTTACAGAAAATTAATCCCCCAAGAATCAACTCTCCTGGCAACGTTTCATCTACTAACATTCAGTGATCTCAGTATTCAGCACCACTATGGTACAGAGGAAAAAGAATCAATCCACTGCAAATGTACAAGCAGTTCCAGCGGCTAAGGAACATCTTCCAAGGTAAGCCCTTTAAAAGTCCTGTTAAAAACTGGGCTAAGTGATTTTAAAAAGAACAGTCCCTTACGAAGTAAGTCACTTAACGCACGCTGTTTCATGGATGCACATCAGACTGCAGACATGACCTTCAGGGTTCACTCTCAATGAAATAAGGAACTAGGTGCAGAACTCCCAGCAAAGTTAACAGGGGTTAGACAGCAGTGCCCCCCTCATTCACTTGAAGTATTAAATATTTTATATATTGCATGTCAATCTCCCTTCTTTTGTACTGAGAAAAGAAGTGCTGAAATAGAAGCAACTTTTAACACAGCAGATGTATTTACTTACAGCATGCAAGGTTTGTTTTATGTATCTGAGCAGCTAACAGCCACTAACAGCCCTTAAGTATTTACAAGTTCAAACCAACAATCTTCACATAAGTAGCAATTGCTTACAAGAAGCTCAGGACACTTCCTGGGAAATAAGCAAGAAATGTGTAAAAAACGCAGTGAAAGCATAGTAAAATCTAGTAGCAAAGGAAAACATGCCAGCTTTTAAAATCCAGACAATCTAACACTGTTCTGGTAGAAAACAAAACTGCACATCACATTTAAAGATACCATTTTTAAAGAAATGCATTTTTCTAGTTGGTGTCTGTCCCTCCACCCCAAGAAAAGCTGTATATAAGCTTAAGAAAAAAGTTTCTTTAAAAAAAAACAAAAACAAAAAACAACACACTCCCTTTGGCTTGCCAAATTACTTTTTTTTTTTTTTTTTTTTAATTTGCAAGATAAGGAATAAGGCAAACGTGATCAGAGGCTGAAGGGCTTCACGTGGATGACATGGAAGATGCTTCAACCCCAGTTCACAGAATGGGAAGCAAAAGCAAGAGCTTTACTGTAAACATGAAACTTTTTTTCATAAGACTAGACCGCAGAACTTAACCCAAGATGCAATGCCTGTGTTAGTCTATTTCAGGGCCAGGTCAGGAAAAAAGGCTCTCTCATGCTTAAGTCAGTATGAGACTAAATTCCTGTCTCTTCAGCCTCTTGGAAAACAGAACTTATTGCCAAATTACACTCTATTCTAATGTTAGTTTCAGTTTTGTATTTCACACAATAATTACCTAAAACAAATCTCTTGTATCTTTTTGTAGTAAGTGTGTATCCCTATCTACTTCAGTAACAGGGTATTCCTACCTTCAGGACTTTATGAACTGCAATTAACAAAGTTTACTGTGACATGAATAATGTTTTTGCACCACTTCATGAGAGGTTTTCAGTTTATTATCATTCTGAAAAGACATCTAACTACATTTTTAAAGCTATGTTAAATTTAGTTATAAATAATTTGGCAGCAGCTGATGCTCACACTGGAAACATTTTTTCATGTCCAACTCTAGCAATAGCTTAGGGAAAAAGTGCTCTAGTTTTACCTGTTTTGTTCTGACTAATTTGGAGAAATCTTATTAACAAAAAATTTATTAAAATAAATATATTTTTTAAATTGTTGTATTTTTACAATTCTTTACTCTGTAACAGTAATTCACATTGCATGATATTTTGTGCTGAACTGCCCTCTTGAGCCAAGTCCTTTATAAAACATGAAAATAGGATAGTAAAAGTTATTCACGTAAACTACAGCGAAGTAGTTGCAATTTTACAAATAGGGATGTAAAGGTGCTGGAGAAACCAACATTCTGATATATATTTCCTGCAGACTAAACAATGTGGTACACAAAGCATGACATTTTGAAGTTACCCAATGTAAATGTATAAAAATATAAAATATTATATATTTGAGTAACAGCAGAATAAGCTACAGTGCAATTTTCCTGAACCTGGTGAAAGCCCTACCTATTTTTTCCCACCCATTCTACATTTTCCACAATAGGATTTCTTTTCCATTAATAGTACAACAGAGCAAGCGCAGCTAGAGAAGACACATTTAAGAACACATTAATTCTGTAAACTTGAAGTTCTTAGAAATCAAATACGTACCTTAAAAAAAAAAAAGATTTGTTGACCCATTCTTTTTGTGCTACAGTTTAAACATTCTTCACTATAAAACGTGAAGCTCAGATATTTAGTATGCCCTAAATTTCAGAGAAAATCATCCCATCGCTTTTATCAGGCTTCAGACTAATGTAATTGGAACTACAAACACTTGCTTAGGGCTTTAAACATAAGGCATTTTGTGTACATTCCTCCCAGCTATTTATTCAACAGCTACCTTAGTGCACAAAGCCAAGCCAGTGGAAATCCCTCTCTCAAAAAAAACTGAAAACAAATTTATCTTTTACTACACATTCAGCATAAAACTGCAATAAAGGAACAGACAGAAAATAGCTAGCTTGTTTCAGTGCATATTTCTAGTTGTGATTTTTTTTTCTACAATGTAAGATCTTTTTAACTATAAAAGGTGTTTAACTCACTTCAGTTCTTTTGAATACATTCATAGCAGCGTATTCTGAATGCACATCACAAAGTCAGATTTTCACATCATCTAATAGGAGTGTACAATAACTTTGCTTGAGAAAAGACATGAATGGGAAGTTATTTTTTTAATTTACAAATTAATATTTTGGAGCTCATATTTCCAACAGAAAAAAAAACCTTTCAATTCCAAATATTTTGTAAGAAAACCTAAGTTTTGTATTCTAACTATATTATTCTCTATACTTCCTACCCAAATTATTTTTTTGTTTGTTTTTTTCCTGGGGAAAAAAAAAAAGAAAATGCACTGATACAAAAACAAAAGTAATTATTGTCTGGCCAGACAGTTAAATACCTCTTCCTGTAACACAACAGTTCCTCGTAACATATTAGGTAACAGTAAAATAAACAAAATGAGAAAAGAAGAATGCGAAGTTACAGTTCAAACGTTGCATGCTATACTCATAACTGGAAAAAAAGATCATGAAAAGTTGAAAAGTGCGTAACAATTCAAGATCTACATATGCAGAAGCCATTTATGCATTGACCATAGTGTCTTCTTAGTGCTCGTACCTACCTATCAGAATGCTTAAAAATTTACTTTGATCATTGTATTATCTTACAGCTAAAATGGGTAAAAGGGATTACCACCTTTAATACAGTATGTTAATGAATAAAAATACACATTTTTTCCAAGGATAAAGATTTTCTAAGTACATTCTAAAAACAATGGTCCTTCTCAATCAGTTTGGAGTAGTATGCAAGGTCCACTTCTTAATAGAAGGGGGTATTTTTTGTTTATATTTTTAGATAATTAATTTTGAACATCTCTCCATTGTAAAAATCTCCAGAAAAATATATCCTCTTCCAGGAACTTACAATACACATTAAAAATACCTACAAACAGGTTATTGTCCATTTACAACCTCCTGAGCTCAAGAGCACAATTCTTGGGTCATTTAATTTATGCAATTTCAAACAGGCTGAACTGTGAATGTTCCGGTTAACTTGAACCATGCCAGCAACATGGACAGTTTAACATTTAAGAAGTATCTGCCTAATTACGTATGGTTTTAAACAATGTTAGTCTTTTTACATCACAGTATATATGGCATTTCTTAATTTAACAACAGAAAGGCACAGTCGTTAACCCATAAGATACAGTACCTGAATCATACATTCTCTATCTATCACCAATGCCAATCCAGACAGTGTACTCTGCATGGGAGGTTAAAGAAAAAAGCTTTTTTTGTTGTTTTCTTTTTTAAAAGTTTGACCTCATTACAAGTTTGGTCCATTAAAATGCCAATTAGCTGAAATATCATGAGGCAGGACTTCAGGTAATAATTGAGGGAAACAAATTTGGCAGTGTATGGTCCAACAACTTGAATAAGTTCCTCTGAAATAGAAAACAAACCATAAGGGGAGCTTTCTGCTTAGACATACCTGTCAGTGTATACAGGTACAGTATGACAGACATGCCAGGTACATTCACTGCATCCCGCACACAAACACGCAGACTTGGTTACAGCAATAACGCCAGACATAGCATTTACAGAGTTCAGCACTTCTCAGGAACTGTACTTGACCCCCAGCCCCATACCCCACCGGAGATGTGCAATGTCCTTTAAATGCTTTGCCTGCTAGGTATTGCTGTTAAAGCAAAGACTCTGCCGAAAGCCAAGCTCACTGGCCTTCCCTTGGCAAACTAGTGCACCTCTTCAGACAGCAACCAGCTCTCTTCTTCCTTTTTCAAGTGATGGATCTGCATCAAGAAAGACCCATGAAACTGAAGAGGCGAGGAACAACGAACACGAGGGAGAAGCCAACCATTCCGTACGTAATATAGCGATAGGGAAGCTCGACTTCCATGCGCTGTCTCGCTTTCCGCACATCATCGAGCGGTATGCGAAATATTTTACACGCCAGTGGGATGGTAGCTTTTTTCATCGCTACTTTTGTTAGTAGCAGGATTATTACTCCAATCAGCAACCGCAGTATGGCTTTTCCAAACACAGTCACGGTGAGAGAGGAAAGAGATAAAGGAAGCGTGTCGGGAGGAGGATCTAGGTCTATGCCCATCAGGTAGTTCACGTGAGAGCCACAGGCTACTCCGGCACCACAGCCCAGTATCTGAGCCGTGTCTCCTCGCGATGTGCTCCACGTGTCCAGAGTGAAAGAGAAGATGCCCAGGGCTAAGTGGAGACTGATGATAATTAAAGGTGCATACTTGTAAGTTAAATTGAAGTTATCGATCAGGTCCACAACTGGGTGGAAGACAATCAGGATGAGAATAGCATACAGAAATCCAGCAATAACATCCTGTGAGGAGAGACAAAGATGTTTTCAGTGTAACAACTATTTCAAAAAAGAAGTTACAGTAATATGGAGACAAGCCTAGCTGATCTGTTGCTAAAATCTACTTGCAAATTCCCGTCTTTTCACATTTTCACATTCACTGCACAAGACTTTCTTCTTTTTTTATGTTAAGGTAAGCAATTATATTTGGTCAACTATGAACAGGACATCTGCATCATGATCAAATGACATTGTAGACCTACCTATCTGCTGGCTACAACAGCCTTTATCCAGGACTGGGGCATTCCAGCCTACAGTCGGCACAAAGCCAGCCCAGCTACATGGCTTCTGCCAACTTAAGTTTGCTGAAAATCTCCACACCAGACCTAAGTGCCTGGGGCCAACAGAAAGGGGGCTGGCACCAAAAACTGGTGAGGCAGCAGAGGACTGCTGCAGCTAGGCATTAGGGCAGCTGAGACTCCACACAACTCCAGTTTCAGAACAAACACTGAAAGAACTGAGGAGCGGCTCCAGGGGTGCAACGATTAAAGCAGAGGAGGGAGGGGGGAACTTCTGCGGCTTCTCACAGTTGGTGAGAAAAGTTTGAAACAAAGTTTGGGTTTTATTATCATCTTTTAAAAGTGGCTGTTCTTAATGAAAAGGTTCCTCTAATACTTTTTCAGCTTATCATTAAGTTTCAACCACTGCTAATTAATCACTTGCTTGCACACTATCCACAAACGTTGTCACCTTTAAGAAGTTTGTTAGAAATCCAAGCACTAGAGACCAGATCACCTTTATTCACATGAATATCAACTTCTCCATGAGCTGGGTGTGACTTCGTCAGCAGTATTTGCATTGCTGTCTTTAATTAATCATTTTTATTCACTTCCACTAATTAAATGCCTGAGAAAAGCTCTCATACAATTTGACTGATACAAAAGTCAGACTTGCTCATTTCAAAATTGGTCACAATAGCATTCTGCTGTATTTGCCACCTTCCCCCCAAACTTAGGCAACACAGTTCATTTATATAATAAGTAACAAAATCAGTGGACTTCACTCAAATCCTACTGAGATTTGAGAGCTCTGAAAAACCCTATCTATGTGATGCACAGCTATTTCTTGTATGACTTGGTTCTAAGGCATTATCTGTTGTCAGCTGAAGGAACAGTTCATCACAATTGCCTTGCATTCAAATGGTTCTGACTCAGGAAGCCTCCTCATCGCTAATGCAAATAAATCATTCAGCTTTTTCTCCAGCTGCCTTATTTTCATCCACAGGGATGTGGCTGCCCCATCCCTGGCAGTGCCCAAGGCCAGGCTGGATGGGGCTGGGAGCAGCCTGGGCTGGCAGGAGGGGTCCTTGCCCATGGCAGGGGCTGGGATTAGATGGAATTAAGATTGATCCCTGCCAACCCAAACCATACTATAATTTTCACGTGCACCTTTTACGCTACCTTCATCCACCAATTTAATTACTCATTACCAAGTTTATCACTTTGTCAGCTCTTCTCCTTTTAGGAAGTGATCTTCAAAAACTTCTTTAGCCATCTGTACTAGTGGTCTTACATTTCAGATCACCATTTAGTAGCATTCTTGTTTCTCCCATTTGCGTATTACATGCATTCACATATGTATTTTTAAATCCTTTTTAATAGATAATTTTGTTTTTCAAAGATGACAGCTATGTTATTTGTTTCTTTTGAAACTTTGGCAAATAAAACACTAGCACATGCTTTGAGTAGCTGACATGAAATCTGAGAGTACATTAACAGCCACTCCATTACCCTGCAAAAATTATTTCTGCTCAGTGATGCTCCCTTTTTTGTAAAACATCACTGAGACCATTTCAATATAGTTCAACGTACCTTTCTTTCTTGCCAACAAGAGCAAATGCAATCTTAAAATACTGCAACCATAAATCAACAGTTTTCTAAAAAGATTTAAGAATCTTTAAGGTTCTTAAGTACACATTACTGTAAATCTTGATAATGCATTTGTTTACATTTTTCTGTTTTATTTAGCTGTCACTTCTTATGACAGACTGAGACTTTCGAACAGTACCGTCATCTAGAAGACCTTGTACAGAAATCAGCAAATCAGCTACCCAGGTACTGCATTGGGTATTAACATCATTATTTGTATTGATCCCAATTTTAACAAATAACAACAGTTACAGAAACAAGGAAATAATAATGCAGTAAGCTGCTAGAAAATTGACCCAAATTGCTGACATCAAGTACCCAGTTATTTTAGGGGAAGCTAAGAAATACAGCTAAATGTGTCTGGATGCTTCATTCCTGTTAATACAGGATTGCTGCACGGTAAGGATGGCCTACAAAAAGCAAGTACACATTGCAGATCACATTGTAGTGGATGCTCTCTGCTAAGGAAATACAAGTATTCTGTTCCTGTACGTACCCTATACATCCTGTGTACCTATCCTGTACCTTATATTACAGCATATTCTAAAATAAATAAAGCTAGATGCAATTATTGTACTGTAAGAAAATATATTGAAAAAGCAATGGAAGTTCATGAAACCAGAAATTATCAGAAATAGTTGAAATAAAAATTTAGGGTATCTTACCAAAATTGAATGCATTCCCATATAAATTCGACTACAGCAAACCAATAAACACCAGCAGAATGCAAGGATCAGTCCAAATATAAGGGGGTACTAGTAGGAAAAAAAAAATAAAGATTGTATTAGAATTTGGAGAAAAAGTTCACTCTATAAAAATTCCATGGTTAACCCCACAAAAGGAACTTAGCAACAACCAATTACTGCAACTTCTGCTTACCCTTTTTCTTGCCCTAGCCTACCCAAGCCTATAAAAAGCAGACTTACTGATAAAGTCAAAACTTTGTAAAGTCAAACTTATTCCATTTTTTCCTTGTCCTCTTCCTTTGCATTCAGGCTATATGAATTTCAGGATGTTCTTTTCATTTTTTTATTTTTATTTTTTTTAACCAGACAAAGCAGTAACAAGTTGATAGATCTCTAACAGTCTTGCTGTGCTATGGTTTCCTGAACAGGGAACATAGCCAGGGGCAACCCTTGTGTTATAAACTGGGTGTAGCAGCTGCGTAACATGCTAGTACCATCAACTGCTGTCCAGGCAAAATCTAGCAGTTCTACCTTTCTCCTGAGAAGAAAAAAATTGTAATAATTTATTGATGAGTTTGATTCCCTACAGATTGTTTTAGATGTTCTGCAATCGTTGAATCAGTCTCTGAGCATCAGTGTGAAACTCTTAGAATAGTAATCCTCTTTGATCTCTATAAGGCCTTATTAATTAATATGGCTGGTCTAAGAAATTTATCAAAAACATCATATAATTTTTTCCAGCACCTTCTGGTAGAAGAAGATATTACAAGGACTCTTAACTGGCAACAAACAATTTACTTTGTACATCATATACTAAGTTCCTACACTTTCTGTTAACTTTTATAGGTTTTTGGATAAAATGTACTATACTAACTTCACGTCTTACACCACGATAAAAAATACTTCCCCACTACTGTATTGCAAGATGTTGTACAAGACAGGATACAACTTCCTTTTTCAGTTTTAAAAAACATATTTTAGTTCTGTAAAAGAGGTCATAAGGCAAAAAAATGACATTTCCAAAATTGTTTCACTTCCTACACAAAAGCATATCAAGATAAACTTTTTATTACTCACAATTTAAACAAGTAGGCTGGGTATACTTGAATGTCAGAATAAAAAAGACTTGCAAATGACAGGCAATTTTCTTGCCTTTTCCCTCGCTGCTTTTATGGGCAAGCTGAAAGGTGGAATATCCACCACATTAGAGAAAAAGATCTTTAATTTACTTGGAGAAAGTCATCCTTTGTGAAGGCTTGTAACAGAGTTAACAAGCTTCTAAATCAGTCTTTCAACAAAAGGTTTGAGAAAGTATTACCAGCCTTCTGTATTATTCCATTATTGTTTGAATTCTCATTTCCAGGATCATGTTAATATGACAAACCAAAAAGAAAAAATCTCTCAGAAAATCACATTTCACATTAAAATCTGTTCTAAGTGCCCAGCTCACAATCGTGTTGCATCTGCTCTACACTAATTCATGGAGCAGTATGTTTCTGCTACAGCAATTGTCTAGAAACTGTAACTGAATAAAATTATATCCCTAATAATTTATTCTTAGCTGAAACGATGAAGGAATGAGCTCAGAAGCTGGAGCTTTGACAGGAAGATGAAGGAAGTGCCAGGATCAGCAGGCTGCAGCAGGAACGATACTGGGATAAGTTTGGATTGTGGGGGAGAAGATGTTGGAGCAGCTGAACAGCAACAGCCTAAAAAGGAGCATAAAGGAAAAGGCATGCGTGAGGAGGCCTAGGCAGGCTGTTACGAATAGAAACTCCTACTTTGAAGAACACTTTGGAAAGAGTTTTCACACTATTTCTTTTTTAAACATTATTGAGAACAGATATCCATTAAAACATCCGAAACCAGTCACCAGCTCAGTACCTCTGCACCAAAGCATCTGTATCCAAGAGCTCAAAACCTTCCCTATCACATCCCAAATAAAAAGCCAAAGATATGTTTTGCACTGATTCACACACTCTGAAGTGCAGAAGAATTTTTAACTGTAGCAGAGACAGATGACTCTGACTGGGATAGAGTTCATATGACCGGCCCACAAGTGTGTTTGCAGCATTAGGCACGTTCTGATTTGCTATTTTTAATTATTTCAGTTTGCTCTGGAATACTATTCTACAATGAAATAGTTAAGCAGCTTTTTGTGATTAGCTCCCACGCTAAGCATTCCCTCCCTTGGTCCCCACTGGCATGCTTGGGCAACGAGCAGTTTATCTCAAGGGTCAGTTACTTTAGAGACTGATACACAGGAGCTTCAGACAGCCACCTCTGTGCATAATGCACAGGAATAATGTTTAACCTACAGAAAGTTTTAACCTTCCTCTCTCCTGGTCTGTGCCAGTGTTACGTCCACACCTCCCAGCACAGCCTGCGTAACCAACTGCTCCGGTTTTCCTCCCACAAGCTCAGAACCCACCTGGGGAGCATCAGAAAGCCACAGGCACGCTTCAGGGCTCCGAAGCTCACTGACCTCTTTAGGTGCTAGCAGAAATCACGCTGAACCACCGCCCTGCTACAAGGCACAGCACCAATCCCTGCCTCCCCTGGGTGCTCGCTCCTGCCTCCTAAAAGCAGCCAAAGCAACCGGGTTCAAGAATTCCTCGAGCACCAAACCGGTAGCTCCTGCTTGAGATCTGCCTCACGCTGATAAGGCAAACGCAAATTTTGTCCTCAGCATAAGGGATGAGCACACCAGGTGACTAAAGGAGCACATTAACACTCCCACACACTTTGCAGCTCACCAGACAGCTGCTCAGCAGCGTGCCAAGTCGTAACACCAACAGGGGATATCACCGTAATCCTTAAAAAAAAAAAAGCTTATGCTATGAAGTTATTTCCAAATCACTGTCTGAAAATAAAACGGTACTGAAGTACTAACAAGCATTGTCTAAGTGCTGTTGCATCTGGAAAATGACTGCCTGGCTGTATTTTGCATATATGCACACACAGGTTACACCATGGCTGTAGGTATTTGCAACCTCCCACTGCCTAGGCATGTGAAATCCCCCAAACACCATCCGCCACCGACTTGCATAATGCCTTACAAGTACTAACACTTATCGGCCCTGCTTCACAAGAAACCGTGTTTCACAAAGCTTCTCTCCCAGTCACAAATGAATCTTCAAAGAAAAAACAACTTTTACTGTGTCTTCTACTGTAAATGGCTGCGGTATGAAAAATTAATGGGAAAGCTTTAATATAAACCAATCTCAAGTAGTTATGGAAGAAAATAATACCCCCCCCCTTTTTTTAAAAAAGTTGTGTCTTATTTGGGTCTTATTCTGGAAAATATAGCTTCTAAATTTGTAAATGGGAACAGTTATCAATTACTTCTGAGTTATAAGCTCATATCTTGCCTATACAGTTGTATATAAAATATACATCCTGACAATTTCTTAAATGAAAGAGGCTAAATCAAGACTGCAGACCTCCAGCAATTCTAGTCTCATGGCTCCTCACATGCCACATGAGACCCACAAAGGCACAAAACATCAAAAAGACAAGTTCACTTCTACCCTCTCTCTCAGGTCATCGCTATTCTTACACAGAAGGCATCACTTGTTCCTTCTGAAAACAGCATTGACACATCTTCAATCTTGACCATACTTCAGGTCACTTAGAGTCAGATAGAATTAAGACCATCCCCAAAAATTTCTATCTCCATCACTTCCACACCACCTCAACCGTTTTGAGTTTGGAATATTTACTGAACTGCATATGGCATTCTTCGTTCTACAGTAAGAAGCCTTGTGATTTGAAAAACAGAACAAAAACACTCACATAGTACTCAGTCTGAACTTCAAAATCACACGTTGACTCAAAACCAACATTAACCTGGTATTTTTCTCCTTGAGAAACGTACCCACACTTCGTATTACATCACAGCACTGATAACCAGCTTGCACAAATATTTTTCCCCAAAGGTCAGAATAAATCTTTGATAATACGCGTAAGCACGTAGCACAGCATGCTACAAACTGCAGTAGAGGCAGATGGAATCGACAGCAATGCAGAGATTGTAGATATAGAAATGCAACATACAGATTAGGAACATACAGTCATTGACGTTTGGGCTTTCAAATGCTGAATTGATATGTTTCTTTAAAGGGGAAGCGTTCCAGTCTTCATATGTAAAAATGAGGGACAGATCAAGCCTTATGTTTTCAAGTGAGAAATTCCCACTTTCTTCAACCTCATCCTCTAAAGAGGACTTGCAAGCATCTGACTGGATCACAGAGCAAGCTTTTCCCTGAAGTGCCTGTCCTCCCTCCTCTCGATCTGACTTGATGCCAAGAGTCTTAATAACAACCATTGTTTAGAAATGCTCATAAGGAAACAATCCATCTGAAAAGCTTTGACCTCGGTCAGAAAATTCCTTCTTTCATAACAGAAGATTCGTTCAACGCTCAGGATGCTCATTTCTTTTATACCCCTGGAGTGCATTCAGTACCCGAGAAATGTTCGGTGTCCACAATAGGTTCCAAACATTTTCAGAGTTCTGCACTATGATTAGAAAAGATCACTGAGTAATAAATAACTCAGAAGTTCAGCTTGAGCTTGAAACAATTACAGCGGGCCAGTTAGCAGGAAGAACCCCAGCAATACTCAGAGCATCGTGCCTTTACCGAGAGGCTTGGGCTGTGTGTGGGCAGCAGCCCATGCAGGAGCTGTTAGCGATGTTTACAAGATGACCGAGGCACTGCTGGGCCAGCTGAGTACAAAACACACAGCATGTGATAATCATTTTTTTTGGAGAAGGCAGAAAAGGGAGAAGATGGTGTTTAAAAGAAAAGGAAATACCATTTATGAGTCATTTTAGGAAAAATAAAGACAAAAAATAGCCTCTTCAAAAGACGTTAAGGGGTAAATAACAGTGGTTGAGCTACATTTATTACTTTCTTCTGCTGACCAACCTTAACATAAAAGAGCACAAATCTGAGTGATACGTGCCTCTTCTTTAAATCCCAATATAAAGATATCAAAACCAGCCTTGCAGAGAGCTAAAGGTTTGATTTTCTGCTATGCATCTGAAAAGAAATCAAGTTGCAACAGGAGCTGCAGCCTGTTACTGCTGCTCCTCGCAACCATCAAACAGCAGTCCTTCCCTCGGCACACCCAGCAAGAATCACCAAGAGCTTCCTCTTTTTATGCCCTCAAAACCTAGAAATGTTTTCCTGCAAACTGAAGTTCTCTCAGTTCACCCAACAGACTTTATGTCAAAGTATGAGCCGTGCTTTACACGTGTGCAATCCACCAAGAAAAAAATATCTTCAGAAGTGAAGTGTTCCCTTTGAATCCCTTCTGCTCCAAGGACTTGGCCTCTAACCTTACTGTACTTGTTTTTGTATAGTCCCCCAAGATGCTCCATGCAAATTAACGATTTGTTTATACAAAACTGGAAAGTGTTGAATGCCAATCAACACAGTTCAGTAGGACAGGCCGGTGTGTAGCCCCAGCAGAGATTCCCCAGTGGGATTTTAATAGGTTGCTTGCACAGAATAATTCAAACTTGTCAGAGTACCTGAATTAAATAAGACACACCATTTTTTCCAGCTTCCCCTACAAATAAGCTAACAACAGTAACAGAGCCTACAAAATATGACTTCACAACTCAAACACAATGCCAACGCTGACCCTTCAAATTCCCAGTTCTCATGGCCTGCTGACTGTGTTATTTGGGGCTTTCAGATCACCTCTTCTTCTATGCTTTTGAAGTCAAAAGCGTTCTTGTTGGATTGTTTTAAGCAAACCATGTAATAAACTCATTAGACAAGCATACAGCTTGCTGTAAAATTCCCGCTATAGCAGTGCTGTGACGGGAGTTCATCGAACAGCTAATTAATCCCCCTGCCCAGGGGAACCTGACAGAAGTTACCCTTTAGAAACTGGAGTGCAGGCAGGCAATTCTAGAGGGAAAACTTAGCGGTGGTCAATCATAATGATGCAGAACTCTGAAATCCCAATGCAGATCCCGTCAAACCCATCTCGCGTTACTAGATTCATCAGCTTTGGTTGATAAAAGTCAGGGTGCAGATGAAAGACTTCTGGAGGGGTGTTTGACCCAGCACCACGTTACAAACACAATCAGGAGCATGAAGGATCAGAGCATAAAGTAAATGAAAACTGGAAAATACTTTGAGGTGTGTCAAAGAAACGATTACAGAATGGATGACTACTGGAAGTTCAGCTGCAGTGCTTGTTAGGCTCACCATTATCCTCAGTGGAGTGGAAAGAGTCATTGTGGACAGGATTTCTGTATAAAACACTGGCTTGCCAGCACACAGGGAGGACGATGCTGCCATATTCAGTGCTTTCAGCTGCTACCCGAGATAAGCCCTTTCCGCAGAGGTTGGTTAATGGAGTTACAGAGGCAAGCCGCTCATCAATCAAGGCTCCGGGCTCCTGCTGAGTGAGTATCAACTTAACGAGGTTTGTTCTGCAGCCTCCAGCGGGAGCCTCAGCTCATTAAGGCAGGGCTCAGGAACCCATCACTGTCCCAGCCCAGCAGCTGTTGCCACAGCCAAGCTGGGCACCGCAGGAAATCGGGCAGAACAGGGCCTTTTCTGTCCCCCTGGCTGATCCTTTTTCCCCTGAAAACAAACCAGCAGGGTTGTGACACATTCAGGTACCACCCGAACCCAAGCAGTGTTTATAATAAAGTACAAGTTGTCTATTCGAGAGCAGCAGTTCAAAGCCATCAAATAAAATTAAAAGACAAACAAAAAAGGCTTTTGCCAATAGCCTCAGACTTAGGCTTTTGGAGATTTTGCAGATAACACGCAGCACCTCACACCACCTCTTCCTCCCTGCTCAGCACAGCATATAAGCCGGGCTGCATCGAGCTGTCAGTATTTCAAAGTAAGCAGGTTGTCCCCAGTGTGATAAAGGCTTAGTGTTTCCTACATCATATCAAGATCTGAAACCTCAGTGTCTTAAGTGTTTGTCCTCTCATTTCAGGGTATCAGAGCTTCAAAGATGGAAAGAAAAATATCAGTGTCTATAATGCTTATAAATTCTAGTCCGTTTTCGACTTGAGCTTTGCAATTTGAGGTTACTGAAATATCTTTGAAACAGGTCGTGTTCCCTGCTGAAATTAAAAAAAAATAAATATTTAACATATGATGCAAGTAGAATCAAATGATTATAACACAAGGAGAAACTGAAAAATTACATTCTACAAGGAACAGAACAGTTAGCTATAATGAAAATTATCTTAACATCTGACTTTCATCCCAAAGCACATTTGCATTGAACATTCCTTTTGTCCAAAATCTCTAAGAAAAAAATTATCACAATCATCTTTAAAATATAGTATTTCTGATAAAATTTACCTGAAAAATTGCATTTATAAGGAAGCATTTTAGTTTTACTATGTATAGCCCCACATCCATCCAAATGCTTTGTGAAAGGCATGGAATTGTAACAGGGTTAGACAGACATTGAAAAATAGGAAACCACAAACTTAATTCAACAGGTTAAAAGAAAACCAAAATTGTTGTTTTTAAAATGGGTAATTTGGGCCACAGCTACAAAATTAAGAGCAGATTTTCTTTGTTCTCCATATTGTTCAAGGGAAAGACTCACAGACTGCACTTGATAGAAAATTACACAATACTAGGAAGTCATAACCTACTGAAGGCAAGCTCCAAATAAGCTATACAGGAAAGTGATTCCCTTTTCATCTGAGTAATCTCTTCTAGAGAGTGGCTTTCTTTGGTCTGTTATAAACCTTAAATTGTCAAACTCAATTAAAGTTACCTTTACTCCAGCAGGAGACCTCTGCATGGACTTACAGCCGTATCTCCTTATTTCACTCTGTCTCATTCCACTACAATTTTTCTGAACAAATAATGCTAAGATGTGGACTCATTTACTGCAGTCAGGGTCCAAGTAATGCTTGCCTGAACACCCAGGAAAACTGTACCCCAACGTCTACCAACAAGTTTAAATCTCACCACTTGGAGCTGCTGGCAAATAGCTGCAATTTAATAAAAGAGCTGTGACAACCTCTCCCATCGTTAATAGCTTTCCAAGAAGTCAGGATGTCAGTTGTTTCATTCTTTTTTTTAAATCCCATTTCCAGAACAGTATGACACAAAGGTTGTCACATAGATTCTACTCCCTTTCAAAGTAAGAGAAATACGGAGAACAGCAGAAGCACTAAATGGAAGCTTGGCTCTTTTTAGAGGTATATTGAAAGATATTCAACGTTCTACAGGTTAACTTTTAATAACTATAAATTATTTTTAAAGGCCTTGGTTTTTTGTTTGTTTGTTTTGATGAAAGCTTTGAAGTAGTGGAAGTTTGTTTCAGAAAGGTTGTTTTTCAAATCTGTTTCATAGACAAAAATCAATTCATCTGAAGACTTGGTTTGCTCCCCGATTTCTTAAGAGTGGTTTTAAGTGAAAAACATCAAGGCTGAATTTTTATAATTTCTTAACATGCATTCATTAAAAATGCATCTAGTTAATTAGCACAATATTTCCATAGACTGCAGTTAAACTTAATCCAGTTAAGTTAAAAAATTAAAAAGTTATTATTTAACACTATCAATTTGCCAGATATACAAAAGCAATCAAGCCAGGCTGTCCTTTGTACACATGACAGCGTGTGCAAAATAACTGCCTGATACTACCCCATGAGCTTTCCTACATGCCAAGAAAAAATCCCATTCATTCGTTAGGTGACATCAGCCCCACACATCTAACAAGAACACTAATCAAATATTCAGATTGCAGTCAGTCATAAAAAACAATGGTAAGCTTAAGCATCTCAGTGACAGAACTCCAAACATTTATTCTGTGAACTCCCACAAGTTGTGACACTCGATGCCTGCACAGATGCAGCAGAGTAGGATTTCAGATTTTCCTAGCAAAGAACATGAATCCCTAAGGGCTTCCTTTTGGGCACATGGTATCACCTTACACAAATATATACATAAGCTTTGATAAATAGAGGCCAAATGTGACTTTGTGTCCAACCCTCAGCTCCTTCCTTCCTTTCAGGCAGCCATTCGATATACAAAGATAAAGCCACAAAGTGTCACGCCATGACAGCAGACAACTGGTGACTGCTAATAGTAACTGGAAGATAAGGGCTCAGCTCCTGCATAATAAAGCTTAAGAAAAGGGTTCTCTGCAAAGGTGACACATGTGACTTAAGTTAGCCAGGTATTATAATAAGAATTTGTAAATTTTAACAGCTTAGAAGTAGACATTGCTTAACTTGTTAAACATTATGCACAGAATGCTAAAACCTGACATTTGTTGCCTGGAAAATGCTCTCCATTTACTACTGGAATTGGTGCAGTGATTTGGAGAACCACGTACATGTTGCGCTTTCTTTGGAGTTGTGTTGCCTGTACTGCAAGCAGCCAGCACCGAACCAAGAGCACAGCCTGCACACACGAGATGTTCTGTGTTAATGCAACTTAACACACACTGACTCAACGTGCAATAGACATCTCAGACATCTCCAGATTTTGCTGAATGAAGGCTCTGAAAAGATTCAGAGATCGGCTCCTGCTAATTTTTGGCACGTTAAGAGTTGCAAAACCACCTGAAAGTACGAGTACTCCTCAAAGCAAAAATAAGCATCTCCAGTTTATGAGCAATTAACTCCCCCCCCTCAAAAAAAAAAAAAAAAAGAGTTAAAGAAAAGGCAAATTGATTCAAGTTATGAAGTGCCTCAAAGCAAAAAAATAAAAATAAAAAAAATCAGAAAGAAAACTTTAGATGCTGACTTGCCTCCCCATTCTCAGTCAGCAGGACCTGAAGCCTGCAAACCCATCCAATGCCTATGCAAACGGTGTGCATGCAAACCACCCAGCCTTACAACAGCTAACCTGGAAAACCTCGAGAAAGGCACACACGTTCCTAGGGCTGATTTTTAGGGCACAGCGAGGCGCTCGCTCGCAGTAAGACTTGGGCTCGGAAGATGAGGCGATCGCTCAGAGTAAGGATCAGAGGACAGAAATACCGGAGCTGCTCCAAAATACGGCAGAAACATTGAAATAGTGGAACTGCTGGGAAACATTACAACTGCTCTTAGGACCTGAGTGATGCCAGGAAAACGAAGCAGTGATTGTGCAGAGGCAAGGAGCCGGGATTTCACACTTCACCCCCACCCAACCCTTTCCATAACCCCCCCCAAGGGGTGCAGGCACCCCAGGGTGTGTGTGTGTGTGGGGGGGTCCCAGCCGGTACCTGCCAGCGGCCGTAGCTGAGCAGCAGCAGCGCCAGGGGGATGGCGGTGCCCGACATGGCGTGCGTGGAGGGCATGCTGTACTCGGAGCTGTAGAACACCTCCAGCTTCACCACGGGCGGCGAGGCGGGCCGCGGCCAGCGGACCACGTCCTTGGTGCACTGCCCCACGTACATCACCCACACCCAGACGATCACCAGCCGCCGGCCCAGCCACGCGTCCACGTTCCAGATGCAGCAGGGGAAGAAGAGGATGTAGAAGAGCTCGTTGCCCAGCTCCGTGCCCAGGCTGAACAGGTAGTACAGCAGCCGGCTGCGGGTGGCGAACTCCTGGCAGCCGCCCTCCTCCTCCTCCTCCCCTGACAGGGAGTTGCGACGGGGCCGCCGCCGCCATCCCCGGGGGCCGCCGCTGTTCCCCGCCGCTCGCCCCGCGGGGCCGCCGTTAGCCACCGGCCCCCGGCCCCCGGCTCGCTGCTCCGCCTCAGCCCAGCCGCAGGGCCCCTCCACGCCGCACAGCCGCTGGAAGGCGGCCACCTTCTGCGGGTCCCGCAGCCCCGCGGCCAGGCGGCGGCACGCAGCCATGGCCGGCACCGGGCACCCCCCTCACCACCGCCACCACCGCCGCCCTCCTCAGGCTCGCTGCCCGCCCGCAGCCTGGCGTCACCGCCCCCCTCGGCGCCTGCGCGTAACGCCAGGCGGCACGGGTGGGGAGCTCCCCGCCAAAGCTGCTCGCGGCGCGGATTGGTCGCGATGGGTCGTAGCTCCCGCCCACAAGGGGAGGGGAGCCAATCAGGGAGGGGTGGTGAGGGAGCCGGCGGGCGGTGTGACTCTGCCTCAGTCTCTGCTTCAGCCTCGAGTGTGGGGCGCGGTCGCGCTGTGCCCATGGCGGTCCCCACAAGCTCTCTGTTTGTCCTCCCTCCTGCCCCACGCCGAGCCCATCTCCCTCAGCTTAACCTCTACTGCTCCCCACTGCCCAACTGTTCTGTGCCCTGTCTTGATACCCCATGTGTACTCTGCCTCAAAATCACAAGGTTAAGCAAGTGGGAAATGAGCTGCTTCACGCCATTTCTGTAAAAGCACGACATGAGTGGCTGATTAGCCTAACAGCAATCCCAACCAAAACAATTCTTGTGTGGAATTCAAATAATAACTCAAATGGGGTGTGGAATTCAAATAATAATATCTTTGGACCACGTGGCCTTGGAGGTCTTTTCCAACTTTAATGATTATATGTATAAAAAGTTGAAGGAACCTGACAAATTACACAGTTTTATAGCAAAAATAACTTTGTGCTTCTTTGAGATCATAAAAATTGAGAAGAATAACTTTTGTGCTGCTTCGTTAATGCTGTGCCAGTAAACTGTGTGTGTGGCCCGATCCCAAGCAGATTCCTCATCTGTAGCAGCAGCCTGGGAGCTGCTGCAAAAATCCAGGTCAAGGATTAGTGGAGTCCTAAATAACGATGGCCAGAACGGTTGGTAGGAGCGTCCCATCCAAACTTAGTGAGCTTTAACCCAGCCAAACATAAAGCTGTCTGTCAAAGGTGTGAAGGCTGTAACTGTCGGATAAAAGATTAAGCCCTGGGAAGGTAACGGCTCTGAGAAGGATTTAAGGGTCACAATAAAGAAGCAAATAAATAAGGGCTCTTCTGTACAATACTGTAGCAGAAAGAAAATATTAATTGATGTATAAACAATGGAATAAACCAATGCTTATTGTACTTCTCATGTTTGGCCTCAACACCATCCACAGGACAGTGCATATGGTTCTGGTTTTCATTTTTTGAGGAAGAATACTGGAAAATAAGAGAGCTCAAAACACTGAAGCAAAATGTTCTGGTGGTTGGGGAAAATGCATTACACTGGGAGGCTTTAAGAGCTCAAGCTGTTAAAAGTTATCTAAAAGGATTGAGAGGTGACTTGATTGTAGTGTATAAGAACATTCCTGGGGGAAAGTACAGGATATTAAAGGGCTCTTTAATCTATTGAAGAAAGGCATAATAAGCAGCAGTGGCTGGAGGCAAAAGCCAGACAAATTCAAAGAGGAAATAAGACACACATTTTATATGGTTAACCACCAGAAAGCATTCCCAAGAGAAGCTGAGGATTTTCCATCGTTTTATGTCTTCTGCTGGAGATTAGATGTATTGCTGAAAAGCATTTTTTAGCCAAGCAGAAGTTACATTTCGGTATATTGGATGAATACGGGTTGAAATCTGATGGTCCATGATATGCATCGTGTCAGGTTAATCTAGTGGGACCTTCATGGTTTAAATTGTAAATGCCAGAAGGAGACATTTCATTAATAACCATGAGCATTAGAATCATTTTTTTTTTCCCTTGAAATACTTATGTTCCATAAAAAGCAGATCTGAATTAAGCATTCGACTGCAGAATATACTTACTGAGACACGATCTGGAGGTTTTGGCCTTTTGATTCCCAAATTTGCCCTCTTGGGATTACTTGAAAAAAAAACTCTGTTTTTCCATTTAGATTTCTGAAGTAATAATAGATCCTTGCCTGAAAATTTCATATAAAATCTATATCGTAATCATCCAAGAAACTTTTCACACCACGCATATCAATTATTTAAAATTGCCTCGAGGCCAAGAGAATCACAACGCCTCAAATGAATCCTGATAGATTTCATGTTTTGTACGTTATATATATTTATATGTTGCATATGTTTGCATTACAGAGGCTTAACCTCACTTGAGGCATTATCATGATATAAGCAATTATATTACCAACGGAGCAGCTGCTATTACAGAAAGAGGGATGAATGAAATATAAATAAGATTTCAGTTCAGCAGCTTGGCAGAGAAACGGGAAAAAAAAAGAAAAAAAAAAAGAACTAAAAACACCCCTGAAATGGTACATGATAAATTTTCCGTCTTCCAATTTCTCTGCCTCCTGAGAAATGTGTAATGCTAATCCTGCAAGACGTATGTGCTTCCTCATTTAAATGCTTCCCTTCTTTCTGGCTCTTGAGCAGAAAATGCAAAAACGGGAGCTGAAAAACAAGCTGCCTTCTTCTTTTGTGTTTTCTTCCCAGAGTCAAGCCACAATCTCCCCTTAAACCCAGAACAAACTGAGATCTGTTAATTAATTTAATGATGAATTCTGGAATGAGATCTGAATTTTGGAATGAGATCTGAATAACTGTGCAGGGAAAAAAAAAATCACAGTGGTTACAAAGGATGTAGTGAGACTTGTCTTTATGGTATGCACTTGGTAACTCTTAAAAAAAGCTGGAAGTGTTTGCATCTGTGGTTGAAACTTGTTTACTTTGTCTTTGAACTATTAGTGTGAAAATTGCATGGCACTGAAACTGAAGAAGCTTTTGTGTTACCTTTGTGTATTTGAAGTGAGGAACTGCTGCAGTGGGCACTTGGGAGGAGGGTGGAGCTCTCCCTGCAACTGAGCTTTCCCAGAAAACGTCTCGTTGTGCTGTCTGCAATAGATGGCCCCAAAACTGTTCCGAATACCTTACAGCTTACCGTGCAAGTGCCCTGTGAGTGTGACACCCATAACACATGCTTTTCCAAAGATGCCTGGCAAACCAGCGTGCTCGCAGCCGCGTTCCCACAGGCCATAGGTATTCGAGCAGACAGCTGCAGGAAGGGCTGGCAGAGGAGGTGCAGAGCACGGCACGCTCACAGCTGCTTCTGAGGCCACCCTGCCAACCTGACAAAATCAGGACTTCATTTATTAAGCAGAAAATCTCACTTGGTATCCACGTGGATGGCCACTGCTTGCTGCTTGTATTTAAGGTGCAGGTTCTGCCTTTGAAGCTCTAACACTTGGAGAAGAGCTTATCTCCATCACTGCCAGCCAGCAGGTTTTCTCTCCCAACATAACTGAAGGAGCAGGTGGCAGGGCATTCTCTATGGGACTTATTTTCTGTCATTAACAGAAATTGCTCAAATTTGGTCATCTTTTTTTGTGCAAAAAGCATCTATTTGGTAGCAATTTTTGAAGAGAATTAAAGTCATTTCCCAGCAAGAAGGTTAGGAAGGAGTGTCTGTAGAGGTGTAAGTGGCTCGATTCCTGGTGAAATGATTATTCTCAGGCTTCTAGGGTTTTGTTGTACTACTAATGATATTAAAGTGCCTACAGTCAGAGGCAGGCTTCCTTTTAGGTAATTTTGAATATAAATGAAAAAAATATATGGTAATCGTACCAGGATTGTTATTTTTTTTAAAAGAAATTTAGTGAGTTGAGTACCCAGATTAGATTCATCACAAGATTTAATCTTGAAAAATATATGGAAGAATAAGGAAATGGATATTACTTCCAATTCGTATGGCTTATTGTAAGCAAAAACAAACAAACAAACAAAACAGAGTGCTTTCATTTACTCCTGAGTACCAGGAATGTAACGGCTGTGTTATTCTCAATGGGTGAGGCTAAGAGTTCCGTATGTAACAGTGCCTTTTTATTCTTTGTTTGCTTTTATAACACTTTCACTGTGCAATTGGCTTTTGTAAATTTGCTGAATTCTTTGGGCGAGTTTCACTGTTCACACACTATTAAATTGCTGCGGTATTTTGACATGATAGGGGAAGGTCACCGGGTTCCTCAGAAACCTGATCTGTTGGCAGGCCAGATAAACTCAGCCACGATGGCCCAAGGAACATTAATTTAGTGACAGCAACAAAAGCAGAAAGCCTGAGCTGTGTTCAAATGGAGAATGTTTTGCTTCAGAGCTAAAGGCCTGAGTTTTCCAGGGAACGGAGAAAGGTGGCATCAGTGCACCCCTAGTTTAGCACGGAGGGGCAGAGCACAAGTTCATGTGTCACAGGACACACTTCTTACTACACTGCCACCTTGTTTGGATGAGGGCCGAGTGTGCCCATCATCACCAAATCTGCTCTGGTGTTGCTTTTCCTCCATGTGCCTATGTTGACACGTGGTCTTGGAAACACGGTGACAGGTAACACGGATACAGGGTGCGTGGTGTTAGGATTTGCTACAACAAATGCAGTGATAGGATCTGCTTGGCAAATTCATTCTAGGAATGCAGCTGTTATATTCTTTTTCATTCTTTTGTGAACGTATATCCATGCATTTAGCCATGTCACATGCCAACTCAACTCAAATAAAGCGACCTTATGTAAGGCATGTTTCTGTTTTATTAAAAATGAGATTATTCATTTTTTTCCACATTATTTTAAATTCTTATATGTCCTCAACAGTAGCATCAGATTGTCTTTCAGTCGTTAACTGGTAACTCCTCAGAACTACTTCCCAAGGGGTTGGAAGGCGTAAATCCTCCCCCCTCCATTTTACAACTGGGAAAGAGATACAGACTTGTAGCAATTGCATTACACTTCCATTTCTCCCAATTTCCCAGGTTCCCATAATTTTAATTTTTTTAACAGTGTAATCTACTGTCTCTGTGGTGGGAAAATGGAAATTTGCCTTCTGTGGTGTCTCAAAGAGCCTAGCAAGTCTTGAAGAAACCAACAAGCAAACAAACAAAAACCCAGGTCTTTTTGCCTCTTAGGCCCAGGATTTGGGACTCAAAACAATTAAATTGGGGAAGGCTGGGGAGAGGTTGGTTGCTTTGTGGGTGGTGGTTGAGGTTTTTTTTTTTTTTTTTTTGTTTTGTTTTGTTTTGTTTTGTTTTGTTTTTCCAGAAAGAAGGAATCAAAAAGAGGTTTAGATTTTGGCTTCTTCAAATGCTTGGGATAATAATGCTTAGCGGTGGATGCAAAACTCCTGTTTCCAGAAGGTGTTTCTTCACTCAGGCTACCAGAGATTAAACAGTAAGATGGTTTGTTTTTACTTGAAATAGAAGGGGTAGAATAAAATATACACTTGTACACAGCTCTATATCAAGCCAGAACCCTGAATTAGAGGGTTTCTTCTTCCCCACATCATCTGAGCATTTGCGGTTATACAATTCTTGCAGCCTATCACTGTAATTTCTGCAGATCTTTTCAAGATCTCACTAAGACAGAAGTCAGTTCTTTCATACGTACTCCCAGCAACTGCAATTCCTGCATGTTCAGTGGAATTTTGGGTGCAAGAGCAGGGGTCACGTCAGTGCTGTGCTGCAGGGGAAATGACTGCCCAGCACCCCTGACAGTGGGAATTGGCTTCTCATTGGAGCTTGCAGGGATCAGGACAGCCTCTCCCATTGCAGGAGTTATGACTACACCAAAAATAAGAGGTGCCTTTTCAAGAGGCTAGACGTGTTCTGATTACTGGAAGTCATCAGCGGGATACACCCCACACTGCTGGAAAGGAAATCTCAGGAATCAAGCTGCATAGCCGGAGCAGGAGAGTTTACTGAGTGGCATCCAAGGACATCAAAGGGAGGAGAAAGGCAGAGTTCAAACCCTGCCATCAAGCTCAGAAGTTCATGTGGGAGAAACTAGGCAAGGAGAGTACGCTGCAATAAGTCAGAGGGGAAGGGAGATTTTACATGATATGAGAACTGGGACGTGAAGCGTAAGATATGCAGCAGATGGGAATTTGCCTTAGCATGCACAGTTGCATGTTTTAATCAGTTCTGGGCTTTTTTATTGGAAAATCCCAATTGTTGGGATTATGAAATGGATTCATGTTTAAGGGTGTGTCAAGTTACTCATCATCGGAGTAGGAGTGAAAGCTTCCCTAGGGTTCTTTCCGACAATGTTTGCTCATTTTCTATTCAGAGGTGAAAAAGAAGCCACGATTTGTGGAATACGTTCATAAATCATGCTAATTACGAATTCACCTGGGTTTCAGAAGCACTATTTGTAACCATAGATGTTATTACAAATGAGGTCATCCATATTATAGCAAAGATCTGATCTGCAGCCAAAAAAAAGTGTGTGTGAGCACATGAAGCACTGTAGTATTTTCAATTTAACCTTCAAACTACAATCTAGAGGCCAAAGTTAAGCTTTTAGACTCCTTCTGCAATGCAATGGGGGAGGCAGGTCCCTTGACAGGCAGTCCAGGAAGTCTACAGGCTGATGAGGGAGCTGTCGGGAGCCAGCTGATAGCAAACCAGATATGAGGACGGCTCTGAAACCCTGTTCCACACCCCAGGTAGGGCTCCAGATGAGATAACTTGAGTTATGTGCCACACTGGATCTAGGACAAATACTGGTGGTAATTAGGAGTATTCCTATAAATAATTGGGCAGAGCTCACTGTTTTGCAGGGTAGGATGCCCACTTTTAGTGTAACTGCTTAGTGGTTAGAGCTCTTCCCTGGGAAGGGCCTTTCTAAGCCTTTTTTACAACGTGATTGCCAATGTTAATTCATTCTCACTATGGTTCTGTGCATTGCAGGTGAGTTAAGAACATATACAACATAACCAAGAGCCTTCTCCTTCAATCTGCTGAAAATGCCAGCGAGCCACCTCTCTTGATCTCCCATCTTTGGGATATTACACGCTCCCTGTCCTGGGGAGGGCCTCGGGAAAAGGCCAGGTGCTCTCAACATATGAGGCCGTTCACAACAGCGTGCTTGCCTTACCACTGCACCCTTTTCCAGATAATGCAACCCATGCATCCCAGGGCAATTCAGAACCTGTGTAACGAGTATGCTGACTGTAACCAGTAGTTCTGCAGGCTTGAGCTCTCCGGGTAGCATGATCACTGCTGTTTTTCTTAATTACACAGAAAGTGCTTAGAATTATGTGGGTGTCTGTGATATTTCCTCGAATGTAAATTAAGCCTTAAAAATATAATAACGAGGTGAGTAATTACAATTTTAGGGGTGGTTGAGTTGAAATACATAGGAGACTTCTATGACTTGCCCTCAGACATCCTAGTTCTTAAGTGCACTGTCACGATGGATGGCTTCTACAGTGCCACTTTGCATACCAGAAATGGGACTCAGCTGGATCCAGTGGACCAGGTTCAAGAAAACTACCTGTAAAACTCCTGCTGCGGCAGCTGCCTGACCCCAGGGGTAGTGAGAATTCCCACCACCTACTTGTTTGTCCTGGCAGCTGCCCAGGTCACTAAACCAGAGTGCCCAGGTCACTAAACTGGAGTGTCCTGGACAGCCCCGGTAGCAAGGACAGGTAGGGCCAGGCACAAAGCAAAGACATGTCCATGCTTTGCCTGAAACCCTGGGGAATCCCCCTTGGCTGGGCATTGCATCTTGCATCCCTCCTCCTGAATTTAGACTGTTGGCTGTAAAATGGAGCGGGCTAGAAGGAGATCAAGCAAGACAGTGCATGATTTGCAGTTTGGCAATCAGGGATGTAGGAGTTCCTTATTTGATGGAGCTTAAATCCTTTGGCTGAAAAGGGAGCAGAGACTCTTGGTTAGGTGATCTGAATCAACAGGCACTGGGAGCTGCAATATTTGTATTGGAGCCCTCCTAAATCCTGCCCTTGGATCTCACTGGCATTAGTCATGCGAAGAAAGTTAAGCAGCCGCAGGTTTGGAGTCAGGGTATGTGAGTGGCTGGAGCTGGCCAAGAACACTGGGCTGCTGATTCACAGGGCTGTGATGCAACCGTGCTTAGAGCGCAACCAGAATGCAGGAGCTCTGCGTTAATTCGCCTGCACATTTTCTAATGCCCCCCAGTGATCTGCTAGGCTGCTGAGAAACAAGCAGGAAAATGTGATGTACAGTCAGGGAGTACATTTTGAAGCAGTTATTCATTTTTGGGGGGTGTGAGATTGTGTATCTGTTTGATTTCTGTATTTAGAAAGGAATTGTTAATAACAAACTGTGACTGGAGGAGCTTGGAATATAGGTTCAACAGATGTGAGGCTGAGTGTTTTTGGGATTGTTTGGTTTTGCACCTTTACTGTGCAACTACGTACTGTTGATGAAGGAGCTTTTAAAATCAGCCTAGCTGACAAAAAAGGAAGACAAAATGCTATTCATGAAGGGGATAGAGTCATCACACTCACCTCATCTTAAATTTTGCCATTTTTATGGCTAAAGTCATGTTTTTCTCCTTATTTCTTGTAGGTTGAAAATGCTTACTTTATGTAATGTGTTTTTACCTTGTATGGCTGTCCTGCTGTCCACCTCTATATCTAGATAGAGATATATACATACGCATGTACTCCTCTTTTAGTGTGTTTTGTTATCATTAGTTTCATCTCCTTTCTCACCTGCTTTTGTGTGGTGGAAACTTAACCCAAGCGTGCAGTCAGGAGGACTCCTAAAACGCTATCTGGTGTTACACACAAACTGTACAACTGCGTCAGTGCTACTCTTTAATCCTACCAGGACCAGTGGAGCACCCAAATTCCTGGTCACAGGGTGGTACCAGGGCTGTATTATTATATTTCAGCATGTTTTTTTTCACTGTTTAACTGCCAGCTGAAGAAAGGCACTGGTGGAGCCCTGGTGATGATGACAGCAGCAAGAGCAACATTTGGTTTGTTCTGGAAAAAAATAAAATAAAAATCCAGGCAGAATCACTCTTAATAGTGTTGTTTCTTTGCAGGCTATGGCTTGTAAGTTCTGCCTGGGGCAGGATTTTCCTCATTTATTTCTAGTTAACTTGGACTTTGTTAAGATGCAGGAGACACAGAGTGATCCAGTTTCTTGAGGACAATCATGAGTCCTTGGATGAGCATGACACTAATTATCCAATATCATTTACACAACCAAATCATAAACAAGGCCTAACTAAAATGAAAAGGCTTTGTAGATGGAATCACAGGTTTGTGCACATTATCCAGTATGAAAGTAGAGCTGACCCTCCTGTCCTAGAGAAACTTGCAGCCTCTGAGTCCGCAAGCTTTGAGGTCACCGTAACGCCAGCTTGCTCTGTGCTATGTCCGGAGAATAACAGAGAGAACAAGAAAAACCCAGTGTGGCAATGACTAGCAGCCCATTTTTAAATGCAGATCTAGTAAGAACACCTTCTTAGCTCAGCAAAACCACTGCCCTCCCACAAAATGCTCACTAGAGCAGAACCAGGACTTTTGTACCCAGAAAGAAATGGCATCTAGATGGTGCAAGAGGCCGTTCATCATGCTGCTATTGCACACCACCTTCAGCGAAACCCTGGCAAACAGCCCTTCGCCCAAGTGGCTGACTCTAGCGTTCTAGTTTAGAAAAAAATACAGTATTTTTTTCTGTATTTTAACAAGCTGGTTTGATTTTTGAAACAAGTGCTTGGAAAAGTTATGCTACCAGATGTCAGGCTCTCTTAACGTGAGCTTGGTGTCTGCCAGGGCACAGTCTTACAACAACCCAACAACCCAAGCTGAAATGAAGCTGTATTTGCCAGGGCATGCAAAATACTTGCAGGACAGCCTGAAACCAGAGTAAATCACAAATCCAAAACTCAGATCAGATTATCTGTAAGTCTGGCTAAGTTTTTTTATTATCTGTATCCCTGAAGCTGAGCCATGTCTTCAAAAAATCTGGCATGACTTATAGCTTTTGGCTTAACTGGATTAAAAACTCAAGTTTAAAATGTTTATATAACTAGTCTTTTACTGCCTTCTGGTTTCAGCATTGCTTGTGGCCACATACAGTTACTAATACAAATGCTCTTTTCATGCAGAGATGGAGGAAGCCTGTATGCATGAACCTGAGGGAAAAAATAAATAAATAAACTTAGAAAATCACCTTTTATTTTAAGGGTTACTTCTTGAAAGTTTGGGGCACTCTCTGTAGGTTTTCAGTACAAAGTGGTCTCTGAAGTAAAGCAGGCACATTGAGCTACCACGTGCATAATTACAAAAAAAATATAAAAAAAATAAAATTAAAAACGCCTCTTTGTAACACTTTGTCGTGAACTATTTAATTTCCAGTGCAGATACTGACCAGTGCTCTGACTTTGCAAGGACTTATCTTTATGCATCAGGCTCACAGGTCTCCTTGAAGTCCAGGGGGCTGAACATGTCTGAGCCTTGTCAAGGGCATAAAATGTTTGAAATGAGCTTTGGGAAGCCCGTGGGACTCCTGCTGCGAGAACGAAGATGCAATTTCCTTTCTTAGTGTCGAAATGCTCTCTGAGAAGATGGTAAAGGTAAGCTCTATAAATAGGGTGAGATATAACGAAATTATTTAGGCCCAGGTTGAGAGTTGCTTAATGGGCCTCTGGGGCCCTCCTAGCTCTAAATAAAGCTCAGAGGAGCCAGAAGTCTTTAACGCCTCTGAAAGGCGTTATGTTGTTACCAGGAGGTGAAAACGTTATCAAGTGCTTTCTCCTCTCTTGTGCTTCTGTGTTAGCAACAGGGAAATGAGGACATGATTTCCTCTGTAGATCAGCTGATGAGGAGTGCCAGAAGAGCTGTTTTCAATCAGTTTCTCAGCAGCGTTTGTGAATAATTTCCACGTAGCCTTTCAGACACAGGAGTCTTCATACCCCTATGCAAAAACATGATTTCACTGAAACCTCTGATGTGTCCTTGCCGTCAACAATTGAAATCTGAAGTACAAATTGCCACACGGTTCTTGATAAAACAAAATGGGTACTTTGTAAGAGCAGTTTTCAAACTCTTTCCCGTATGATCTAACAGCACTTGAAGGAGAAGTGCAGAGGGTGCAAGATTATAATGTTTGTTCCTTGTGCTGGAACATTGCTGTCAAACTCCTATTCACGCCAGCTAACTTCGCCAAAACCATAAAAACCAGTGCACCAGAGCATGCGCCCATCCCGTGCTTGGCATCAGAGTCCTTCACAGAGGCACACAGCCGGAGCAGGTCATTCTGAAGGTGACAGGAAGGGAGGTTTCAAGAGGAACACCTGCAGGCAGAAACACCAAACCCCCAGCAGCGTGCCCTGTTTTCTCATGGCCAAGAACCACAGAGTCTGTGGTGGGCAACTCTGAGGGCTGGGAGTAGGGCAGGCCATGGGCACAGGAGGTGGCCCAGGCCACAATGGGAGAGGTGTCCTTCTGGAGAGGTGTCCCTCTGGAGAAATGTCCATCTCCCAGGGCATAAACATCCCCACAGCCCCCGTACCAAAATCTGTACACCCAGGTTTGCTGCAGGTCAGGAGCCAGCCCTTGGCGTGCAGGCCCCGCTTCTCCCTGCACCATCTGCTCTGGCTTGTGGCCACGACCAGCTCAGAAGAGAGGGCAGAAATTCGTGAAGTGTTTAAAAACCAGGCAGAACCAGGTTTTAAGGAGCTTGCTTAAAGAATTTTTAAGCACGGCATCCTTCCAAAAGAGGCTCCAGGCCCATGAGTAAAGCTCCATGAGGAAGAGAAGGGAAAAGATGGCATTTCACCTGAAAAAAAAATGGTATAAAGAGCCCAGCTGACAGAGGAGAGCAAAGTCTGGTTTAAAAAACAAAAATTACAGGACAACATTTGCAGACTGTGGGCACAAGGGGGGGCGGCTGCAAAATGTTTAGCTAAAAGAAGGCAGTGAAAAGTCATGGAATGGGTTTTTAATTACTCTGTCTGGGAAAATATTATATAGAGATGAAGGGAAGGGCATGTTTGCAGAGATAATAGAGCTGGGGGGACAGCCAAGAGATCAGAGGTTGTCACCAGTCAGCCAGTGCCTTTCCCCTGGTGAAGCCAGGCGCTGCAGCACCCCTGGCAGCCACAAGCTCCACGCCGGGCAGGGGCTGAAACTGTACGGGGGCAGAGGACCCCAGCATGATAAATGAAAACTGGTCTTTTGGTTCAAGTTTTGGTTAGCGCTTGAACACAGCAACACACACAAGCAGCACTGCATCAAGGCAAAGAAGCTCTCAGTTGGATTTTTGCATTCTTTTGCCAGGCTGAGTCCATCTCTGCTGATTATCTGGAGGTGGGAGCTATCTATTGAATGGGTAATCAGGTCCAAACCCTGCTCTCTTTGTTATTTGCTAAAACAGGGGCTTTCCAGCCTTTCCGGCAGAAGCTGGCTTTCCTCTTTGAAATTTTACCTGATGTGTCTAAAATCAGTTGCAGGCTTAGCCCCCCCTTAAAATCTGCATGTGAATCCCACGTGTGTTGCTGTGCTCTGCCTCGAAGAGCTGTTGATGTGGATTTTCATGGCACTGAAGTGTCCTTGTCAGGAGAGAGCTCTGAGCTTCTCTTCTGCCAATATGGGGCCGTTTTTGTAATAGAAAAGGAGTAAAATATGTGAAAGGAAAAAAAAATAACTGGAGTTTGTGAGCGATGTAAATTATGAGCTCTTATGCCAAACTTTTGATGTCTCTCTGGTCTCTCTCTGAACAACTCAGCAGGGCTATGCTTCCAATAGAATACTTAAATACTTGCTACTTGACATGGCCAAGCTTACAGATTTTTTTTTATTTTTTTATTTTTTAATGCAAATGTGGAATTGTGGCTCTTTCCCTTCCCCCAGAACTGTTGTGTACTCCTCACCTCTTACCAATGAGCTCATCAGGGCTTTTCTGTTTGGAAAAAATATTGAGACATCAAGCGGAAAAAGATATAACTGGAAAAACATACCATCAGTAACCAGATATTTTCAGGGTTTATAAGTGAGTAAAGATCTGTAGGTAAAAAGATATCTGCAGCAAAGTAAAATCTCTGAAATATGAATCCTAGATTTATTTTATTTCATTTTATTTTATGTATTTTATTTTATTTTTGTACATTGTGAGTGAGACAGTGCAGTTTGATAAACAGCACCCATCCTGCTTCTGTGTTACCAGCTGGTTTATTCTGATGCACTACCAGAATGTCTATAATAAAATTAGATGCATGCAATTTTTTTTGCAAATTATTATAAAATACTTAGCAATTTTCATTTTTTCTATACAAATATGCCTGAGCAGACACCTTTTGCTACTCAAAATCTAGAGCTATAGCTAGCTAGTTATTAACTGATGAAACAGAACATCAGAGGGACAGACAAAGGATCTGAAAAGCTTTCACTGTAAGCATATGGAGAGTTTAAGAGTTCACGTGCTGAATGATGTCTCAGTTTCCTTCTCTGCGTTACAGCACTTTGCTGCCTGCATGTGAGAGCAGGGACTTTGAAGAAGGCGGTGTAAAAACCTTGGTAGAAAAGCTGAATCTGGTGGTACGGGGACGTGGTGCCCAGCAGGAGGGTGCCTAGCATCTGAGCTACAGGGACAGGTTGGGTCTCACACGGGGGCACCACGCCGTGGCATGCCATGAGGCTGTTTGCTGTTACTTGTTGAAGTCTGGAATGCATTTTATACACAAACAGGAAACCCACAAACATGTTAAATAAATCGTCCAAAGGACAGCACTACAAAACTATGTGTTGGCTGGCTGCCTGTTTTATGTATGTCGTGTAAACAATAAAATTGTTTAGATCTATTTCAGAGAATTAAAAGAGCATGAAATCAGTTCGTGTTATTTTTCTTGCTGGCTCAGCTCAGGAAAAGCACTGTCTGAAAGCTGTATCCCAGCTCTGGATACCACTGATTAATTTTTTGAAGATAATTTCCACATCTCTTAAAAAGCATTGGGAAAACCATCCAAACTGGGAAAAACAAATCAAATTCACCCTCCTAGCAGAAAGCTGGGGAGTGAGATGGATCAGGATAACAGAAGAAAGTCTACCTTTGAAGAAAGGCTGAGAAGAGCCAGCGAATTATCACAATAGCTCCATTTTTTGGGGACTCTTCACATTTGTGCAAGCAACAGAGAGTCCTTGCAAGGGCCAGAGTGAAGGCACAGCTCCTCTCAGTATATCAATGATTAAACCCAAGCTTTTGTAACGAGTAACAGAAAAGGTGGTGTGTTCTTATCTAAATGGCGTGTAATCATCAAAATGTGAAGTTGCAACCCGTGTGCTGGAGGCTTGGTTTTCATAACATCAAGGCCTTTGCAGCTATGTGCTCAAACCATATTGTTTTCTCATTTACAGGCTCATAAACTGTGGGTGAACACCCAGATTGGGGAGTTTTGCAAACACGGGGGGATTAGCTCACATAGGCATGCAAATACAAAAAAATTACACTGACAGACCTTGCAGCCTGTTCTGGGGATTTAGTGGGGGCAGAGGGAGGGATGGGGGCATATGGAGATGGAAGGGGGACACCATGTCAAGCTGCAGCTGGGTTGTACATCTGCTAGAAATTGTGGGATCGTGCAAGCAACCTGCCTGCAGGCCCTCTGTGAGATGTGGATCCAGCTCTGGGGACTCAGCAAACCTCGCTGCCACCTGCCTCCAACATTGCGGCACAGAAAGGGAGACTGAAGATGGAACCTCTTTAGGCAAATGAGTTTCATCGCCAGAACAGGAGGCTTAGCAGGTCAAGCTAGGCAATTAAAGTAATTACCCATAAATGTTCAGTTTTTTAGATATGTCTGTAAACACACCCCAGGCCTGATGGTCGCTACAGGTAGTAGGTGCATAAAATGTGCTGATCCAGGTGTCAAATAAATCCCAGCATTTATGAAATCACGCTGACAGAATTGCATCTGTGGAGCTAGAGAAGGAGGGGAGACATGTAGGAAAATATCCAGCAGCACCAGCATTGCCCTGGCTGGCACGGGGCTGGGAGGTTGGGGTATGGGAGCAGGGAGCAAGGAAAACTAACCCAATATCTGGCTTGTGCACACTGCGACCTGCTCGGGGTCATGGGGCGTTGCTCTGAAGACACCTCATTTCTTTCTTCTTCCTGCAGCACTTGGCCACAGAAAGCCCTTCAGGCGTCCCGGGGCAGGTACAGTGTGGGTGAGGAGAAACCTAAAGCGGTGGGATGGAAATTTGTGGCAAAAAATGAAAGGGACCAGGGATGAAAATTCTGGAAATGTGCCCTGTTTGTAGGGCTGTGAGGAGCAGCGTTCCCAGCCTGTGTGCAAAAGCTTTGTAATAATATTGCTTGGAGTAAGTTAGTCTGCTTTCCAGATGAAGGTAAAGAGAAACTTGTGTGAGAGTGAGAAGGCACACGCGAGCCTCCCAGGACACTCACCTTCAGCTTTCTGTGCTCATTTAAGTTAATTAGAATGAGGCTAATTTAGGGGATGGGTGTGGGTGTCTGTGTGTCAGAGTGCCTGGAAGCTCTGGCAGTGGTACACAGACTCAACCTTTCTGTTCACTGAATATTTCCAGAGGTGCAGCAGCTGAAATTCGGTGACCTGTCCCCACCAACACCTCCCATGTGCCCAGATCCCTGCGTGACTGAAGGACACGTGCAGTGGGTCCTCTGCTCTCCGCAACCCCTCAGGCCCTGGCTGTACGTTCAGTACAACTGCTTCATTCCTGTCCCAAAATGGGGGATTTATTATCAAGTCTCACCCACGGGGACACCAGAGGTATGAAGGAAACCTCACACAATGCAGGTAGCTCACAGCATTATGCTAGGAGATGTTCTTGTCTGCAGATCCCCTCGCTGACATGGGGACTCTGTATTTATTGTGCTTTACGGGGACAAGGTGGGGATGAAAATAAGCAAAAAAGGAGCTCTGCTTCTTGGCCACCTCTAGCGGGGAATGTGAGAGATTTCCTGACTCTCGGCAGCCAACTCAGTTATCAGCGTGAGCAGCTGTGCAGAAGCAAGGGGAGCTCTGCATTTGTGAGCTGAGCGATAACAGAGATGGAAAAGAGGAATGGGACCAAGAGGTGTTCGCTCAGCAATGCTCAGGCTGCCTGCAGGCTGCGGGGAGCTGCGAAGGCACCAGCCAGCACTCGTAGGATGGCAGCAGCCCTTCCAGCCTCCTCGTTTGTGCTGGGCAGGGCACAGTGCCAGTGTGTGTATGTCTGCTGTGCGCCTGGGGTGGGTGCTGGTGTGCTTCTGCAAACTGAAAGCACGTACAGAAATTAACACCTATGGTAAGTCTGAAACACTGACACCCTTCTGCCCAAAGAAATGATGCTGGGAGGTGGTGTTCAGCCTCCACATCTGCTATTCAAGACCAGAAGTGAATACTATAAGGCACTCCAGTGCTGGCATGATTGCCTGTTTGTTGTGCATCGCTATTTCCATGCAATTCAGTTTGCTCTACTCCAAGCAAATAAAACTTGGTGCGGGTGGGATACTTTTGGCTTCTTTCAGCAGCTGAACCTTTGCTTTGTGTGAGGTTTTGCTGATGAAGTGTTGGGTTGGTGTCCCAGTAAAGCGTTAATGAAATATGCAACAGCAGAGGCAAACAAAAGAAAAAAAAAAAAAAAAAAGAAGAAAAAAAAAGAAATAAAAGAGAAAAAAAGACATGGAGATGTAACAAGTAAAATCATGTATGGTTGCAAGGACATGAGGCACTGGGAACTGCTATTGAGGACAATTTGCTTTGAAAGAAGCTATTGCAGTGGAAATCACTTCAGAAATCCCCTCCTGATGCCCACGTCTCCTTGAGCTGGCCACAGGGTATGGATGAGGAGGGTGCAGCATCCCCCTGCATTTACATCCTACTCCTCGCACAGGCAGGCAGGGGCCTTTCAGGGTCTGTGAGCTTGCTGCAGCCCTGAAAGAGGTATTGTGAGACACAGGACTCTTTATTCAGGGAGAGGCTTTATTGCCTATTTAATACACTTGCAGAGCAGAAAACATGAGTCAAGTATTTACCCAGAGATTTAGCCTGGACGCTATAGTAATCCTGAATAATCCCAACATTTTATATTTGGTTTAGGTTTTAACCTGAACTGAGGAATGTTTTATCTCTCTGTGTAACTGAAATCATTATTGAAGGCTGTGATTAAATGTGGGGAGTGCACATTAATTTTTTCTTTGTTAAAAAAAAAAAAGTCATGTTTTCTAAATTCACTTTGCATTCATAAAAACGTTCTTTTTAAGGAACTCCATAAATAAATGAAAACTAGACATTTTCCTCTACATATTGCTAAAGTATGTGCCCTATTTGATTACAGGTTTGTTATAAGTCAAGGCAAAAAAACAGGAAGTTTTCACAGGTTCGCAGGTCATGGTCTTTGCACAGCTCATGGGACTGATGTCCCCAGCACCTCTGCCTCACAGTCACCTTTTCTTGGGGAAGCCCCTGGTGCTGCCCATGGAAGCTGCTTCTGTCTTCATTTTTCTTATAGGAAATCTGTAACTTGGAGGCAAATTTAATCAGAAAGGGGTTAATACAGCTTAAAGGCCTGACATGCAACAGCATTTTCCAAGCAGGATGCTTATGGCTAGACTTTAAGCACTTTGAGTTGCAAAAGCACAACAGATCTTAAACACTCCAAATCTGTCACAATTTTCCAGCTTCCCTTGATGATAGTGGCGGTCTGTCTGTGCCCTGGCATGACAGACAGCAGAGTGGACCAGGTTTTCCTGATATCCTGCTGTGGGCTTTCCCACCTTAGTCTCGCACACATTTCTTAGTCACAGGAAGCTCGCCGTTCCCTTCCACATTGTTCCCTTTATCAGGGCTATAAATCTGCCTATTGCTTTTACAGGTTTCTAGGGAAACACTTCCTCTTTAATTTCTCTTCTGATCCAACTTCTTGGCAAATCATCTTTCAGAGGCACCCAGGGAGGCACGGAGCACATTTATAAAAATCCCGTCTCAGCTTTTCACAGCTAACCCCAGACACGACCGCAGGGGAGTGATGCTTAGTGCGTGCCACTGGTCCATGTCTACATGAGCCATGGAGTCATGAAATGGGCAAAAGATAGCTTTCAGCTCAACAACAGGACTGCTTCCTTCTGCTGTTTTAACCTGGCCGTTTTCAAGCCAAGAGAAGAAAGTTTGACCCTGTGATGTTTCAGACAGAACAAAAAACACCTCGGCGGTCTTAGTGCTGGAAACCGACCCTCCAGCCCTTCTTCCCTTACTGCGTGGAGGAACACAGGGCCTTGCACCACTTAAGAAAACAGCTGGGTTTATACCTACATCGTTTTGGTAGGTGCCTCTCCATCAGCTAGCAAGAGAGCTGGTGACTCCTCCAGCGGCCCGCTAGGTGTCAGCGTTGCTTCTGCAAACTGCAGGACCCGGCACAAACAGCAGGATCCTTGCGGCTCCTTAATTGGATTTGCTCTTTTGGAAATGGGGCTCTTTGTAACTAAATACGAGCCACAGCCGCCTCGGTTTAACCCCCTGAAATATCCCGATGTCTGCAGTGGCTGTGTCCTGGAGGAGGGGGGTCCTGCCTTCTGCAAGAGCCTGCTCGGCAGGAACCGACAGAGTCCGTCCATTAATCAGTGTTTGGTCGATACCTGGTTAAGGAGAGCTCAATAAAGTGATTAAAAATGGAAAAGGAAAGAAAATTTGTTTTCCTCTTAACTCAAGAAAGGAAGGAAGACAGATGAGGCTGAGAGTTATCATTTCTGAAGTACTGAAATCCATAAAAAAAATCCAAATACAATTACAGAAAATGTTTTACTTAACAAATCCGCTCATTTTAATATTTTAAAAGGGCAACTTCTGTGTATTTTCAAAATATTTAAAATATGTTGTACAGTAAAAATAAATTTTAAAGCAGGTGTTTACTCATTTTAAATCATAACTCAACCTCCAGCCAGTCTGATCCACGTGGAAACTAATCTTCCTTAAAAAAAGCATCATTCACCATTTCTAATAGTTTTATTTAAAAGATAATTAGGAATCTGAATAAATGCATATAAAATACAGACTCTCTTGAATAAGTAAAAGCTACAGTTACCCTCCTGGTTAGTCACACCTAATTAATGCTAGCTGTCACTGAAATCTACCCTTCTTTAACAATTGAAATAACCATGAAGACTCAACATAAAATGAAAATGAAAATAAACGTACCAGACAGATTTTTATCTTTATTTTAACCAAGGTTTCCTGACTGTTGAACTCTGTCATTGTGAAATCATCTTTTCAATCTGTCCCTGGAATATACAGTTAATTGCCTCTTCTAAACACAATGCACAGTAGGCAATTACCCTTTTGCATCTACATATCTAGATTCAGCCTTTTCATTAAATTGTAATTATAAGCAATCTTCAAAGTTGCCATCAAAATGAAGGATTAGCAGCATTGAAAATGAAGGTTTAATGGCACGAACTAAATATCAGCTGTGAACAACTTCTCTTTGCACTTCTGGCTTTTCACCCCATTTCCATTTCACTTCTGGACTTGCCTGAAGTGAACAAGGAGCACGGAGCCAAATTACACAGTGAACTTTGTTATTAAAACAGTGTGGAATAATACTTTGAAGCTGAAATATTTGAGAGATATTTACATTTTGTTTTGGTCCATGGTAGAAGTGGAACAAAAGCATCTCTGTGTCACACAGGGCTTTCTTGGTGGCACATGCAAGTGACTGATCTCATTGCTCCAAGAGGCACATTCCCCCACATCCAGCTTACCTTTGCTTAGACAGGCACGAGTTGAGCTTCACCCTGAGATATTTTCTTTTATCAGGTACTATTTATAGAAATACAGGGTGCACATCTACCTGCAGCTTGTCTTCTATCACCTGGAGAGGCCTTGACCTGGTTCCTCATCCCAGGCCAGTGACACATCTGCCTAATTGTCACCATTGGTGTCCTCCCGCTGGCTGGCATTGCATCTCTTACTGTGGTCCCATTTTGCTGTGCCTGAACCCAGCCATGCTGGAGGGTTGACTTGAGGGTACAGCTCAGCTCATCAGACCACCGGTGAATCCAGTTCACCTGATCCCCACTTTGCTTTGGTGCACACCGGCACAGTGAGTCAGGGAGCTAAACCAGCCCAGCCAGAAGCCGATTTTGTTCTTTGCAAAGAGCTGTTGGCTGTTTTAGCTCTGTGGGTGGTGAGATCTCTGTGGTCAGCGAGTACTGCTCAGCCACACGTGCCGTCAGATTGAGCAGAAAACATCCCAGAAACTACCTCCATGGAAGAGTTGTTTTCTGTTGGATCTGCTGGTTAGGCTGACCTTCAGGGGCCTCTCATCACTAGACCTGCTGTAAGAAGGAAGGAGGGGGCACAGATGGGGCAGCTTGGAATGGTATTTCCCCTCTGTGACCACCCTGCTTAAATCAGCTTGAATAAAAGTGGCTCATGCTCACCTACATGGATAGAGATGCTAGGAGCTGCAACCCATTCTCCCTTTTCTGATCCATCAACCGTGGAGCCATGCGCTGGATCTGGTCACCCCATTGAAAACCACCTACACGCCTTCCTCAGGGCCATTCTTCACCTGCGTTGGCTCGTTTAGGCTGGGATTTATGGCTCCCACAAGAGCCAGTCCCAGTGTCAAGTAGGCATGAAGACCACCCAGCTGAAGGTGGTGCGGGAGGACTGAAATGTTTCCTGGAGCAGTGGTGAAGTCTTACCTCAACCATGCCACATCCAAATCCTAGCTGTGCCAGGACTTCAGTGCTCTGCACACTCATATTTACTCCCTGTTCTGCTGCTCCTTCTCACGTATGAGCATCTGCTCTTCCAGGGACACCTCTGTCCCCTCTTCCTGGGGCTGCTCCCTGGGAACATTTTAACCAACAAACCCCAGTGAGGCTCGGGCATCGCTTTAACCAGCAGAGGCTGGAGTCGGTCGCAGCCCTACCCATCTCCAGCAGCAATAAGCCCCTGCACAGGCACCCTGAACAACTCTGTTACACCCAGCACTACAAACCCTAATAACAATAACTTCCAGAACTGCAATCATCACAAAATTTCCCCTGCGCTTGCAAAGTCTGCCTCTTTGACCTTGTTTTCTCACACACCAGCAGTATATGTGATACATAGTCGTGTATCATGCTGGCCTGCACATCCATACATATTCTCCAGAAACTGAAATTTCGAAAAAATATATATTTCTGCAGAACAAGGACCAGAGATTGACCATACAGCAGATGGGAGATGGTGCCCAAAGCCGGAGGGGGCGGCTCAGCTGCATGCTGAGGCCTTGGTCATATCCCTGAGTGAGAGGCCTGGGCCATGTCACAGGAAAAGTCAGTGTGAAGGGCAATTAGGGATGAAGGGAGAGGTTTAAGGGGTTGCTGCTGCCCCACCTGGCTGAGAAAGGTCAAAGCTGGCTTCAGAAGGGGCAATGGGCTCCCCATGAACTGAACCTGAGGGGCAGGATGGGGTGAGGAGGCCTGTGGGGAGCAGGGGCTGTGGGGGCCTGCCCGTGGATGTCACTGATTTAACCCAAGCTTTGTGCTGCTGTGGGCTCTTGTTGATGACTTTTTCCTTCCCTCCCTTCGTGTTGCTGATTGCTGACGCACTGATGTTAAGGCAAAACACAAAATAACACGGTTGTTTGTTTTCCCCTCCAGTTCCAAACGAGGCCCTGGCACATACGCAGCCTCTGGGAGGGCTGGAGAAAGCAGGCACGTGATGGGTGTTGGCACATTGCTGGTGGCTGCCCTCGGCAGAGCGGGGCCAAGAGGAGCAGACAGTCCCCTCGTGCCCAGCACCAGGCCCTCGACAGCCAAAAATAGCTGGGTTTGTCATGAGGAGGGTGACACCCCTGGGGGGACTGGGCCACGCTGCAGGGAAAGCCAGTCACAGTCAGAAAACATGACAGCCACTTGTTTCATACACTTTTCCCCTGGTTTCAGGAAAGCTATTTACAATTACGAATAAACACAAAGCTGTTTACCCGGGAGCTAACAGCTTGCTGTACTGCTGCAGAAGGGTTCATCAGCTCGGGATCCTTGTAGAGGGTTCAAGGGAGATGACACAGCCCCTAAAGCTGCTTTTAAAATAGCCGGGTGTGTAAACGAAGGAGCAATTTAAAGACTCCGTGTGATGCCGAAGAGTGAACGCTTCTCAAAACATCGGAGCTGCCCCATACAAATTATAACAGATGACAGTTTACTAAATATAGCCCTGATGCCAAAACAAACAGCACTAACTACCAAAACAAGGGGTCACTGCAGTCTATCGGTTTTCTGTCTGGTCTGCACAAAATCTTAGCTGCGAGGATCGAAAAATGAAGCACAGAGGTAGAATGTGCATGAATGTCTGCCAGGAAGCTGGATTTTCACTTTAGCAAATGCCATCATTTGTGTAATATCTCATCAGAGTCCCTATTTATCCCCTTGCGACCAATAAAGCCATGGTCCTACAGAATATATTACACTGAAGGCAATGGCAACTGCACACACTTAAGGGCTGAATGAGACTTTTGAGCTAGACCAGTATAAATTGGAAAATAATAAAGGTAATGAAAAGTTAATTATATGTTCTGCTCTGGAGTACATTTTAAATATTGTCTGCTTTTCAGGTTTGTGCATAAATACTCCTAATTCTGCACCTTTCATTGAACAAATACATGTACATAGCTTGGCTGCTTTTCTGCTGACAACTCTGTGGAGTTACTCTATTAATAATCATAACAATTATTTAGTGGTATTTACATTGAGGTCCTACTATGAGATCTGAGCCATACACAAAGCTTACAGAAACCTGGAATCAAAAGATATTGCCTGAAATCCAATCATAAATGTTATAGCAAAACAAAACAAAACAGAACAAAAACCTTTCTAGTCTTTACACATGTATGAAAAAGTGTCAGCCTAAAGGAGTCAGATACATACATCCTACTGAAATTTAAGAAACCAGGCAACTAATTCCCTCAGTCCTTCTTGCAAATCTCAGCTTACTGAGTTATTGGTGAAGAAATAATCTTTGTAGTGGGATTCCTAAATAGCACAGGTCTCATCCCAAGTGAGAGCCATACACAGGGTAAGGCAGTATCCAGGCAGACTCATGTTTGCTCGAGATTTAATCCCCTTGCAGATGAAATCCCAAACTTGAATGCACGGAAAATTGGTGTTGCTAATCTTATTTTGCAGGAAAAAAAAATTAATGTACCTCAACCAGCATCTGGCACGATACAGGCTTTTAGCCTCTGACTTAGAATAAACCTTGTATGCATATGTACTTTACTGGCCGGTAGTTTCTGCGATTACATTTTTTCCTTTACAATTCTGAAGATGCTATATCAACCTGAATTCCCTTTTTCTGTATCATTTACCACCGTGTAGTGACAGCAGGGCAGCAGACATTTCATAGGCCATAAAAACAGAATGGGCTTAATCCTCTTCACACAAGATTTACATTTGTGTGCCTGTGTTAGTGAAGTTGGCAGTGAAGATGTTGACAGAGCGGACGGCTGGCCGGGGCCCAAGGGCACAAATTTTTAAAGGTGGTGATTGGGATTACTGAATCCTGCTTCCAAAGAAGCCTTAACCCCACTTCCTTCCATTGAGGGTTTTTTTGTTCTCCATCAAGTCATGTTGGAAAGTGGGCTGCAGCCTGCCCAGGGCTGGAGGTGCTGCAAAGAAAGTAGAGGCAAACCCATCGCAGTACAGGTGCTGCAGCAGCAACAGGCTGAGGGCAGGAGAGGCAATATTTTCATTAGGCTAACTGAAGGGAAAAAAGTGGATAAACTTTAGAGTTTGAGATAAGGGGATTCTGAGCCCAAAACCTTGCCTGAGTTTACTGATAAGATGAGGTCAAGGTCTTACAGTCAGTCTAACAGGCTCCTAAAACACAGCCCACAAAGACCATCAGGAATGCAAGGCTTTTAGCGGGATCCAAAAAGGCACTCGAGTACCTGAAGCACGAGTCAGAGAGGTTGGAGGTACCTCAGTAAAAACATGTGAAACTTTGCTCAGCTGGCACTGAGGGCTGGAAGTGCTTGGCTTTGACTTTCTAATTTTCAGGGTGGAACCTAAAATTGTGCCACTTTGCCTAACAAATCTGCCTTGCCTGCAACCAAGGAGCTGGTGCAATTTGAGAGATGGGAAAATGTGGACTGGAAACCTTTATTCATGCACAGGCCATGCATCGTAAGTGGAACGAAATGAGCCCTGATCAGTTCAGATTGCAGGTGCCTGTCTTCATGAGAGTAGCCTGGGCTGTGTCTTTGTATGAGCAGAGACTGGTACCTCCAATATGAGAAATGTGGGAGTTCACCCTGACCAGTGTGCTCAGCACCTCCTCTTGGATACATTAAGATATTTTCCCCTCTGAAACATCTCACACAGGATGCTGTACAGGAAGATGTGTGTGGTGCAGATTTCTGGAGGCTGCTGTAAGTCTCTGATGCTCATTTGTAGGTGTAGAAGTCTTCAGTCTTGTCTTTATTTAGGCAACATAGACCATGGGCAAAATCAGAGAGAAAAGAGAACTAAAGAAAAAGTGAAGTTATTTACCTTGAAGAATGTAGATTTAATAATTATGAACCTACTCCAGTTTTCCTACAGATTTGCCATGAGTTTATTAACCTATTTTTCTCTTCTGGAGCTGTGCTTCTCTGTCCTTAAATTAGCTGGTGACCTCACGAAGCATTTAAGCATGTGTAACATTAAACACGCAAGTGTTGTCACTGACTTCAGCAGAACAGTCAGGTGTTAAAGGCAACGTCCCTGCCTAAGCGATCTGCTGGGTTTATAGGCTGAGGACACTGTCATACATAATGTTCAGATTAAATGGGAGGGGGAAAGGGAGCATTTCTAACATGATTACATTCAGGCTTCCTTTTATGTTTTGCAGAGGAAAAAAGTATGCAAATCGTGCACGTGCCTGTGTGGATTCAACCTTTCTTCCCTCTTTTTTGATCTCCCCAGTTCTGACAAACACATTGCCCGAGATTGCTGAGTGGGAGAAACCTTCCTCCAGGGGTTGTGCCATGGGCCATTTTGGGGGGCACTGTGGATTTAGGCAGACCCCTGCTTGCCGGCTCCTTTCCTCCTCCAGTGCTGTTGCTCCAGCTGTACCTCTGCAGGGAGGAGGTGAATCGTACCTGGGTGCTGAGCCAGGGTGAAAATAATGGGGATGGGGAGGGTTCTGCTTTTTTAAGCCATCTCCAGATCTGGTTGACTACACAACCGCACAAAGAGCTGCACCAGCACAATGGAGGTAGCGTAAGCCAACCGCTCCATCAGAGCGCTGCCCCCAAAAATGACGCCTGAAAAACCACCCTGCTTCCTCCGTGTTGCTGCATCAGCAGGGAGGAGAGTAGGAAAGTCCAAGAGTTTCTACTCTCACCTCTCCTTGCCCTTTCCTATTTTTTCCTGCAAGGGATGGGGTGAGGGGAGTGCAGCCAGGTGTGGAGGCAGAGGTTTCTGGCACGGTGCTGGTCCCTCATTCTCTTGCTGTACCGGTCTGTTCCCAGCTCCAGCTTGTGCTGTTAGTACCCATCTCGCCACTGCATCCTGCTGCCTCCTCAGCTGTACCTGTTTGTGTGCATACCAGCATCAAATGCTAGGCACGATCCAGATAAAAACAAAATGTTCTTCTTCTGGGCTAGTTTTCATCTATCTCCCAGCTCCAGCACACACAGTGTGTTAGCACAGCATGAGGGGCTGCATGCAGGGGAAAGAGAAGGGTCACCAGGCCAAAGGTTTGCTCTGGCATGCCGGAGGGTAAACATGACTTGTAGTAACCACACAAACTTAGTTTACACAGCCACCGCTATCCTTCAAAGTTAACACTTTATCCAGTGGACTCGGGAAATTTGATCTCCCTCCAATGCTGGATTCCAGTTATGCAAATTCTCCACTGCAGAAGGGACGTCCTGCCACGGAGCTCGTGCCCTTCACCCACGCAGAACCTGCAAGCATGAGATACCTGGATGCCTTATGTGAGACATATCCTGCAGCACCCAGCTCTGTGAGTTTGCTGGGCAGAGTGGTATGGAAACACTGAGGCAGGACATGCTGCGGAACCGATCATATGCTCACCCAGAGGGCACACAGGAGTTGTGAGAGCTTATCATGCCCACCGTGGTTAGCTTCACCATTGCCGGTTGTAGCCTGCAGTGCTGCTCTGTGGGTCTTTACCCCAGTGCCCTGGAAACCTGTCAGCTCATGTTGGACACCGGTGGGTGGTAGCTGAGAGCCCTGATCACACAGCTTCCAGCTGTTGCTCGTCCTCCACAAAGACTGATCCTCAGCAGCAGCTTGCTAGTGTCACTGGTAGCACCCATTCACCTGTCAGAGCATTAATCTGAGCACAGGGCTCTTCCAGTTCCTAGCTGGAGGGCTGGGTATAAAAGGAGAGATGAAAGCTTATTTTCAAAGTTTCAGGTTGTACCGAGTAATCTACAGCCGGAAGATTTGGATATAAAGTAGGCATCTACGACTTAATTTTACCTTTGTGTCTCACACCATTTTTCTGACAGTATTATTATTTAATTGCCTGCATTATGCCTGTCCAATAATACTACTTAGCATTAATAACACTTGGTGTTGTGTCTTCAAAGTGCTTTACAAGCTAATTATGAAATGAATAATTTAAGTGAAAACAAGCACCTTGGGCTGGGACCTGTGCTCGTGTTTGACAAAGCATGACAGATAGCTGCAGCACTGTGTAAGCTGGAACGAGGAGCTGTGTGATTCATGGCAGGGTTAAGCCAGCAGGAAAAGCATGGAGCGATAATGCTCCATGGCACAAAAGGTCAAGACTCCATGAGACATTTTCTGCTGAATTTGATGGGGTGGGGAGGAGTCTCCAAGCGAGCAAGAGGAGTTTTGGAATAATTCTTGAAGGAACAGAGCTTGGTTTTGATGTTCCATCTTCTTCTCTCCCTTACTTAAACACAAGACTGACATTTAGCAGTCAACAGTAGTAAATATGTCGGAAATGCTTTTTTTTTTTTTTTTTTTTTTTTTTTTTTTTTCACTCTGAGCAATGCACTACAGTAACCGTAACACAGAAGTTAGGAAACTGTGGCAGACTGCCTGACCGTGTCCGTGGAATATCAAAGACAACACCACCGTTACGCAAATGTTATAGAAACCCCAGCAACCTCACAAAAAACACTTGTGGGTTGATTTGTCACAAAGGCAGCATGAATCAGAGCAGGTGCTTGCCAAGGCAGGGCAGTCAGGTTGTAACCAGCTTTGACTGGTGCTCCTGCAACACGTTGCGTCCTTTGACTCCAACTAAAATAGCACTCAGAAAGGTGCAAGATTCATTTGTACCTGGAGGGAAAAAAATAATTAAAAATGTTATGGATAATCAGGAGTCCAAATTTGGAAGAGCTTCAGTTATAAGTTCAGTTATAAGGAGGAGGGCAGGAAGGAGTAGAACGTTTGGCTTTGTAGCCTTCCAATGCAGGACCTTGCTCGTTTCCACTTTTTTAAGTTGGTTGATGTTTTATCAGCACAGATTCATGCGAAAACTGATGTATTGGCACTGGCAGGAAGTGGTTTTTGGAAAGTTACATTTTTCTTTGGATAGCTAGCTGAACTCTGAGTGCATAAAGCAAATGTTCCCACTAGCTGCATCTTCTCACTTTGTGAAGTCTGTAGCCAAAAGCTACGCAGTCCCAAAGAGAATAAGGAATTTCCTCCTACCCCCACAAAACTAAAACCCTTCCTTGAAGTTTGTAAAAAAACATCTAAGTTGGTCTGTGTTCACATAAGTGGACCCAATTTACACTTTGAGAGCTCTGGCTAGGCAAAGGCAGGTAGTGTGCCCCTGAGACCAGGCTGGATGTCCATGCGTGGCTGCAGGGAGCTGGGCGCGGGGAAGGATGCTGTGGCCATATAGGATGGAGCAGGAGCTGGAGAGGTCTCCAGTTTCTGTCTGCTTAGGTTTCTGAGGTTCTAAACATGATCTGAGGGTGCTGCAGGTTTGTGGCAATGCAAAAGTGTTTTACTTCTTTGTACCATGTTAGTTCAGACCATCCTAGACCAGGGAACAGTTCTTATCATTACGGACACATCTTTCGTGCCCTTGTTTACCTCCAGCGCGACCCTTCACCCCAAACACCCAGACACACACACACGCTGTGGCCTCCCCTGCCTGCTTCCAGCAGCTGGGGCAGGGGGAACAGCGGTGCCCTGCCCAGCTCGGGGGACAAAACACCGGCAAATCCCACAGCTGGGGCTGGCGAGGAGGGCAAGCAAGGCGAGGGAGCAAGCTGAGGGGAGCAAGCGCTGCTGAGGGAGCAAGCTTGATCGGGCCGGGATGGGAGGCAAAAACCAAACCGAGTGAAACGAAAACAGCTCTGGGTACTCAGTAGGGGGACAGGAGACCCCCTCAGGGGCCGTCCAGCCCAGCGGGGCCCCGCTCCTCCTTCACCCGGCCGCGGCCGATGGAGGCGGAGCAGGGGCCGGACCGCGCCGCCCCGGGGGTGCGGGGGCTGCGGCCTCGCCGCTTTCCCGGCCGCGGGCGGGGAGCGGCCGGTGCCTGGGCCCTCCTCCTCCTCCCCCCCTTTCCTTCTCCTCCTCCTCCTTCTCCTCCTCCTCGTCCCGCCGCCCAAGCCCTCAGCGCCTCCACCCGGACCCGCCGCCGCGGTGAGTCTGCCCCGCCGGGCACCCCGAGTTGCGGCGCGGCCGCGCCTTTGTGTGGGGAGCAGCGGCTGGGCTGGGCTGGGCACGGCTCGGCTCGGCTCGGCTGGGCTCCGCCGCGGCGGTACCTGCCCGCCTTTGTTCCCCGCCGCCTTTGTTCCCTCGGAGGGCCGCGGGAGGGTTTTGTCGCCCAAAAGCCCGGCTCCCCACAGCCTTGGGGGGGGTATAGGGGGGATCCCGGGGCGGTGGGTCCCGCCTGAAGGCGGTGCGGGGAGAGCCGGTGGGTGCTGGCCGGGGCAAAGTTGTCTCCGGAGCGAAAAGTAGCGGTGTGCTGCGGGGGGCTCTGTGCTGGCTCCAGGGCTGTGCTGCTGTGGTGGTTTTACCTTTTTACAGCCTCCTGGCTGAGGCGCTGAGCCCTGCCCGTGCTTCCCGCGCTGCTCGGGGCTTCTTTCTCCTCAGCCCTGCCTCCAGCCCGGCTCTCAGGCACCCCCTGCTTGCTCTCCAGTCACTGCCTGTGGGGATGGTGCTCCCTGCCTTGGCACTGACCTGCCTCAGGCTCAGGGATCCCCTCCCTGTCCCCCCAAACACTCTTCTTCCATCCCCTCTCTTTCCCTGAGGGGTGCCGCAGCAGCAGGGAGGCAAAGCAGGTGCTTGCTTCTCAGCTTCCTCGAAACACCCAGACAAGAAAACTTTGGGCGAGTTTGTTTGAGGGCTTCTCACCGCCTCTCCATCCTTTGTCAGCTCGGTGGTTGCGTGTTCCTCGCGCCTCAGTGCCCCCCTGTCAGGGTGCCCCGTGTCCCACCTGTCCTCTGCCCCCTCTTTCCATCATTTACTCATTTTTCTCCATCTCCGCTTTCAGGAGCGCTTTACCCATCGCAGGACAGGCAAAGACAGAAGTGCCATGTGCAGGACCTTGGCTAGTTATTGCAACTGTGTGTTGGCCAAGCTAACAAAACCTCTGTTTATGCCTCTGGTCAAAACGTGATACCTTAAAAAGGGACACCCGTGGCCTCTGGCACCTGGTGAACTGAGCCATGGGCTCCTGCCTCTTCTGTGGCTGTTTTACAGCTCATGAAGGCGCACAGTGGCGGCTGCTAACTCTACACACAGCAACAGTACACACAACCACCTCACATTAAAATCAGGGCAGCCGAAGTAACAGATTCCCAGGACAAAGCAGGGCACATTGTGGTGGGAGTAGAGGGATGCTGTGGGGCCACTTGGACCTGCTGTGGAAGGGGAGCAGAGGTCCCAGCACCTGCCAGTGGGGATGGGGACGGGTTGCAAGGAGCAGGGGGATAGGCAGTGGCACACGGGAGCTTGGAGGGAAAATCTAGCGGTGACTGCAGTGAGCACTGTGCTGATTCGTGCTGTGGCAATGCTTGGGTCCCCCTTGTGCTGGATGCTGTACAAATACGTATTCAGAAGTGTATAAATGGTGGTTGTTCTTCTCTTCCTCATCACGAAGGGTGACGAATGATAACTGGCTTTACTGTAGCTATCTATAGCAAAGCCATACAGCTATCTATATGAAAGCTCCTTTATTTAAACGTCTACTTACAAATAACATCAGAAAACTGCTTTTTAAGTGCCACTGCTATCAGACCTTGCTAAGAACCAAGCAGGACAGTTTAAGGGGAGCAAAGGAACTTATTTTCTCTAATTAAATCTCATCAAAAGTTCATTAAAGGAAATGAGAACTTTGGTGGTGTCAGCACACAGCCGGTCCTGGAGCGTGCTATCTATTTTTTATGCATTTGTCAGGCAAAGATTTTAAGCATAGACACAATGAAGTAATTCAAGAAGCAGTATGCCTTAATGATCTAATAGGTTTAAAATGCTTTATCTCCCTGGATGTTAGTTTATGTTATAAATGAAAGTAACAAAAGGACAATTGCTACTATTCCCCCCTTTGCAGTGTTTTACTGGGGATTTTATGTTACTTCTTTTGGTAGGTTTCAGTCACAGTTGATTCTTGTGTTGGTAAGTCTTTGTTTGGGTGGAAAAATGGACACAATTTAGCCCTTTTACGGAGTTCATTGTAACCCCCCTTTACCAGTAGTTAATTCCATAAACAGCGAGTTCAGCTCCGTTCAGTTTCCTCTCCATCTGAATATAGAAATGAATGAAAGAAGAAATCCCAAGGAGGGCAAGAAGAGGCACAGCTTGAAAGATCAGGTATAAAGAGCCCCATTCATCTGGGTTTATCTGTAGTACAGGGATATGCCTTTACTTCATGAATCATCTCCTGACATCTGTTTGCAGCGCTGTTTTCTTAGCAACTGCGACTCTGTTTTAGAACTGGACTCTCAATGGCCCGTTTTGTATAGGGAGATGCGAAGGGCTGATCCAGACTCTTACGAGTGAAGCTGTGCCTTTCAGCCAGTCTACCCCACTCCTTTTCCTCCCTGGGGCACAGTGAATATTGTTTTTAAAAGCCTAGCAGCTGGGATGCTTATATGTATATGCGCAAAGAGATGCTTATCTGCTGCTTACCACAACTGAAGTGTTTCCCCAGCATTACCTGGCAGCGGTGGGGGGAGAACCTACTGATTGGTAGTGAAGTTTCTCGTTTTGAAAGCGTGCCATGTGTGGCACCGCACTTTCCCTAGCTTTCCTGCAGTTTGTTTTGAACTGTCACAGGGCTTTAGATGTGGGAGAGGATGTAGTCTCTGCTTGTGAACTTGGAGAAACACTGGAAAGGGAGCCAGCGATTGCGAGGGAACACTCCCAGCAACGTGCCTGTTTGAACAAGCAGCCGGATTAGTCGGTGGGATTATACGTGTGGAGTGTGGAGCAGTATGAGTAACGCTTTGGGACCGGATCCATAAGCTGCGATTAAAGGGAAGGTGACATTTCGTATACCTCTCACCTAATCTTCCTTTGCCTGAGTTTCATCCCTGACCAGTGTGGGTGGGAGACTCCTGTAACTGAGACTGAGGTCTCATCCTCACTGGCCGGCCGCACAGCTGCTGGGAGGTCAGGTTTATTTGGGTTTTCTCAGCTGTGCTCTGTGGAGAGGGTCGATCCTGGGATTAGGTCTGGGGTAGGTTATTACTTCAGTGAAGGCTGAATTGGTCTGGATCACAAATACATGTCTGAGAGCACAAGTGGCACGTCCAGGCCACATTCACCCTGCTCCCTCCTGTGCAGACCTGCTGCTTGCCCGGGAGAAGGAGGAAATTACAATTGCAGCAGCACCTGCAGCTACTGGACCATGAATCATAAATTGACAGTGTATATTACCCCACAGAACATGGATCTGACTGCCCTTCCTGGACTGACTCGTGTCCCATGGAGCATGAAGGGTGTCAGCAGCAAGTAGCTGCTGTGAAGGATGAACACGTTTTGGGGTAATGCCAGGAGGGGGAAGATGTCTGGGGCATTTTGTTTGCAAAGGGATTGCAGAGTGGCAATGGGAAGGCTAAAGGAGGCTGTGAATTCTGACCAGCTTCCTGTGGTCCTCATGGATGGCAGGACACAAACCCTGGTGCTAGTGAGGCTATGAAGAAGACAGCCTGTATGGATCACCTAGCTCACTGTCTTCACAGCAGGAGATGAAGAAAGCTGCTTCTCTGGAGATGCTACAGGGCCAGGACAGGGGCAGAAGAGGGAGTGGGGAAAAACCTGTGTTTCACTTAGCAGAGCACACTGGAAGGGAGAAGAAATCTGTGCTGGGGAAAGGAGTGGTAGGCTGGTATCTCCCCACAGGAGGGGAAATGGGGCAGAGCTCCACTCCACGCTTAACTCCAGCCTCTGGTGTCTCGCAAGGAGGCATGTTTGCTTTCTTGTTCCTGCAGCCTGCTGATAACGCCCCACACAATGCAGCTGCGCAGATTGGCTCGAGACGACTTGAAGGAATTGCTGACCCTGATACAAGCAATCCTGTTTGCGGCCAGGATGGGGAAAAAGAGGAAAGAATAGTATGAAGTGTTTGAGCTTTAAGGCTCGGGCTGTGAGTTCTGTCAAAGGAAATGACAATTAAGATAGAAAACAAACACTTGTAATTACTTCTGTGAAAGTGTAGGTAGGAGGCAGAAATGTGGATTGTACAGGAAGAGGTTTTACTTTCTGGATCATTTGACTTGTTGCTTGCCAGGAGAAACACAAGAAGTTGGTGAATGATGAAGTGAAAGGTGGAGGCGGAGAGGGGAACGCGCGGCTGACCGTGCCTTGTGGGTCTGTGGCCGCCGTACGACTGGCCACAAAGAGTTGTAAAGACGCTGCACCTGGACAGCTTCAGAAGTGGCTTTGTGTTGGTTTGTGCTAGTGAGAGCTCCGTTTTGGGTTGGTAATAACCACCTAATAACCACTGGTACAGGGAGAGAAATGAAAGCTGCCCCACGAGCATTGTGCCCTGCTTCTTGGAAGCTCTCGTGCAGCGAGCAATGTGGAGCTTTGCTTGTAGGAGTACTCCGTGAAAGCTCGAAGTTCAGCAATTAAACAAGGCTCTTCCAGCAAAGCTAAGCTCTCTCAGCGAAGGCGATTGCATCTTGTTGAGTTGCAAGAAGTTTACGAGGGAGGGAAGCACGGGGCACTTGCACCTTGTGTCTCTGGCAGAGGCGATACTTCTCACCTCTGTGGAAAGCCAGGAGTGCTTCTCTATGTCCTTTCCCCCAGCTTAAAAGTGTGAGATTCGTCTCGCCGAACTACAGCATAGCTGTCTGCACGGGAGACAGTTGTCCAGACTCCTTTCATAGTCACCAGAGAGGAACAAACACTTCTGGGCCATGATTCATCTGCGCTGAATTGGACGTCTAAAAATACACCGGACAAACTGCCCTAAAAGTGCCTGTTTCTCTCCATTGTTTCTCCCCTGTCCAAACAATGGAGGCACACGGAGGCATCTCTGTTGTAGCTGTTTAATGTCAGGAGGGCTGAACCTCAGCCAAAGCGCCTCGTACAGCAGGGCAGCTTCTGGGAGGGCTGCTCGTGTCCTCCTTTCTGCCAGACCCAGCCTCTGCGTGGAGCGGGGTGGTGGAGCCTGGAAGGCTCTACCTGTGAGCAAGGAGTGGGCAGCGATGTCCCACACGGCGCCGTCCTCCTCCCCTGGCCGCTCAGCGGATTCAGAAAGAGACAATCGTCTGCTATAAATAAGAGGCCAAGGGGGATTTGTGCTTTTTCAAGGTCGCCCACCGGGCTGGTGGCAGAGGTGGAGGCAGTGGCGATGACGGCAGGATCCCAGAGGTGTGCCCGGGCGCCCTGCGGCTGCCTCGTAACCTGCCACTGTCCCAGGGGGATGCCGGCTGCTCAGCTCTTGGTGGTGGATGGCACCTGGTAGGTACATGTCCCTTTTGTAAAAGGAACTAGCAAAATGTCATAGGTGTTAATACAGCTGAATTACTGGGCTGGTGTGAATGATTGCAGGTGTGCTTTAAAATGGTTAAACCTCAGGGTTTATCCTTTAGGGTTAAATTTGCTTCACCTCAGGCTTGCTGCAGTGTAAAACAGCGTGTAGGATTATTTAATGGTCTGTGGAAACTCTTTAAACTGACCTATATGAAACTTGCAATGAAACACTCAGTTGGACCTTGGGGAGCTTTGGAGGTGCCTGGGAAGCTGCGACCTGGTCCTCTGTGAAGTGTGGCTTCTGCTGCTGTGTTATTTAGTGGCATGATAAAAAAAAAAAGAAAAAAGCACCAGCTCTTCTGGAAAAAGCTTAACTTACCTGCACAGGTGAACCACGTAGGGTAAGGATGAGATTTCTCCTGTGTGGAGAACTAGTTTGCAGCAGAAAGGCTTCCTTTGCCAAATGAGCTGGGTGTCTGGGGGGGAATTTGCTGAAGGAATTTGCTGTGTAACAGAGATAGGGAGTACAGGCGAGTACTGAGCATTAAATGGATCGGCTGCATCTCCAGTTTCAGACAAATACCAGAGCGTCCCCTTATCCTTTTTGATAAGAGAGAAAGAATATGAGAGCAGGGGAATAGAAAGAGCGTATTGTGCGAGCCTGGGTTTGAATCCTGAAGTTCTGTGTAAGAGGTCCGTGCTTGAGCTCCAAGAGGTGAAACAAGCTGCAGACTGATTCCAGGGAGCACAAATGGGAAGAGGAGGGAAGGAGCAAGCCATTAAATAGGAGTTGCAAGAAAAGCCAGTCTCCAAAAATAAATGTTGAAGATCAATTCCAGGTATTTCCTGGTATTGTCAACCTGCTTCATCAACCACTCAGATGGTAACAAGTGGTTTCAAAGATAGCAGACTGGCAGGTTTACTGCTGTTTTTCTTTTAAAAAAAGGGGGGTGAAAGAAAGGTTTCTGATAGATTGTTTGCAAAACTATTTCTTACGCAGATCTGGGTGGGATGTTGGTGATGAAATACCCCAGGGACGGAGGAGGCAGAGCTTGTTGTTGTAAGAGGGAAGTAAGAGCACAGCTGGCTGCATGTTGGAGTAGGGAAGAATCTGAATTTTCGTCCCATTTGTGTGCCCTGGCAAATTTGGGCACCCCAGCAGTTTCTGAGATGGGGGAAGCAGATACTTGCACAATGAAGGTGTGAGCAGGCGGTGTTCCTGCAGAGCGGCTGCGCCTTTCTGGTGCTGCAGGCAGGCTTTGTAGGTATCCTCTGCGAGCAAAGTCTTCCCCTTCGAGTGGTTTGGAAGGGACTCTTAACGCGTTCCTTCTTGGAAAGGATCTCAGAAGATCCAGCCCCCCGTTTCACTGCGCTGAAAGCTGTGCAGGGATTGTAAGGAAACCGAGGCACATCCTGTGCCAGGGGCGCGTGTCCGTGGTCACACGCCAGCTCCTTACTGGACTTTCATCCGGGACGGCGGCTCCGGGAGAAAACTGTACTGAAACACGTGCTGGTGTGCTGGGCTTGGCCAGGGATGCCAGACGTGGCTCGTGGCTTACCTCACCTGCTTGGCCGTGGCGCAGCGGCGGTGCTTGCGCAACGCGCGTTCTCCGTTGCTTGACTGAACTTGTCCATAAGTAACTCAGTGCTAGTAATCTTGCTGCCTTTCAGCGAGGGAGATGCGCAGGGCTCCTTCATCCCGTGTTGTCTCCGGTGTGAGGAATCCTGGTTCGAAAAGAAAGCGAGCTGGGCAGCGCTGTGGTTCCGGGCCTGGAGAGAAGCCTTCTTATCCTGCACACGCAGAGGGGGAGTGCACGAAACAAGTAAGGCGTCCTTCATGCTGAGCTATCTCCGGTTTGGAGTCCTTGGTTTTGCAATTGTGCCTGTGTTTTGTTGGTATGGTGATTTATTCTAGCAGGCAGGCGTAGAGCACCAAGGTCTTTCTCCTGGGTTTTCTCTGCTCAGTTTGGCTGTTTGGTCCTCTCTGGCAGCTGCACTGGTAGGAAGGAATAAGGGTGTTTGGCTTGGTTTTTGCTGCACACAAAAAGTTATTCTGAAGGTTGAAACTATGCTATAAGTTAGAGATTTAGGCTTGTGTGGGGATTTTTTTTTTTCCTAAAGCAACCGATTCTTTGAAAGCAAAGCAAAAGATGTTTTGTCTTAAGAAGAAAACAAAAATTCCATTTCATGGAGCGAAGTGCTGATTTTCTCCTACCAGAGAGGGTCCCTGCATGTCTCATGTGGGAGACAGCATGGTCGAAGGGCTTTTTTTACATGTCCCAAACCCACACAGGCATGTGAGCATGCAGGTTTTGACAGGCAGGTGTCTAGAAAGACCCCCAATAGCATTTCTGGGGGAAATTTCAGCTGAAAGAACTATGTGGAAGTGAGAAGCTCGCTCCTTGGAGAGGCAGCCCCTTCGGGTCTGAACAGAGGTACGTGGGGAAAAACAGCAATTTTCCTTGTTGCAGCCCAGGCTGGACGTGTTTGAGAGAAAATCTGATGAATTCCCAGCTGCCAGGCTAGGACGTATCATTAAAATTGTAATTTGCCCTTCAGATGCTGGCAAGCTTCGGTTGCCGTTTGCTGGACAAACCTCTCTTTTGTGTTCTCCTTCCGTCGGCGTAAAACAGCAAGTGCTGGCGGGGAGCTACTTGCAGCAGGATTCCTCTTCTCTGCTATATTTAGTGATCAAAACAAGTCCGTGATCTTTGCAGGAATACTGCCAAAGCAGATAGGGCTCGCATGAGACAAGCCCTGTCTCATTTGGCTCCCAAACACACGCTGCATTTCACTTTCCTCCCCTCTCCTGACACCGTCAATGGATCTGTCTGCCGAGGTCTGTTGTGCAAACATTGCGCTGCCATTTCCAGCGATGTTGCTGTAAGAGCAAGCCCTGCCCCAGCGAAAACTCCTGCATTTAGATCACCGCTGTCCCCACCTTTCCCTTCTCTCAGTGTCTGGAAAAAGCAGCTTGCTGCTTTTCAGAAAGATCCTCCTGACTGAGAACAGCCTTATGATTTAATTGGCAAACTTCAGGCCTTTATTGCTTAGGCGAGGTTCACTCAACAGCATAATCTGCTTGTTAACCATCTGACTGTTTCCTTTATTCAGGGAAGAAGGGAATTAGGAAGGCAGTGGGAAGGAAACATTTGTGTTCCTTCAAAGGCAGAATATTACTAGGAGCCCGATTCCCATTAATATAATGTCATTCATACAAAGTGGGTGTAATTACTACTTAGTGCTATTTTAAATACCTTTTACACCATGTAAAGTGGTTTCAGTGTTAATGGGAGGCTGGTTATGAGTCTCTACAAAGGCACTAAGCAAAGAATTTCGGTTCCAATCTGAAGGAAAGGAAGGTGAGTAAAATAAGTAAAAGAAGAAAATCATTGCAGTGCGCTTGGTCAAAAGGGGCAGTGTTTTCCGGTCTGTTCGGACCAGGCAGTCCCTTCGGTGAGAGTTAAGCTCGCTGTGATTGCAGCCGATGCCCTGCCCCTTCCCTTCCAATTGTAAGAAGCGATCTGGGTCCAGGAAGCGCTGAGGAAGGGCCGTGATGAGCTGCTTGCGGAGCCGTTCACTCGCAGGATGGGAGCAGCACACCCGAAGGTCAGAGGTCTGTGCGTGCCCCACGGCGCTGGGACTGCGGTGGCTGCGGTGCACCCACTGCCGAAAGGAGCCCAAGGATTGCTCCTGGCTGCCCTCATGCAGGGGCAGCTTTCGTCTGCAGATGGAGAGGGGCTTCTAGGAGCAAAATGACGGCGCTTTTCATCTTGTGGGATGCAGAAAATATTTTGCACAGCTTGAATGTAGCAGCAATTTAGGATTTATTTTGTAAACAGCAAGGTTAGATGGCATGGTTTTAACAGCACTTCATCAGCGTTTGGTCAGCAGCAAATTTAACAAAATGATTTAAACAGAATTCACTCCAATAGGAACAGCGTGTGAGGTAAAGATTTGAGAATGGCAAGGTTGACCCGAAACTTCCTGCAGGGTCTGGGTAGGTGTCTAAATCCACTTGTGGGCTTCCAAATTACCCCCTACAGTAAATTACTCACCTTACTCCCTCAGTGGCATTTGCCCACGGACGAGCTTGTTCTTCAAAGGGTCAGCCCTGAGATGCACGTCCCCTCGGGGATCTTCCTCCAAGCCCTTCTGGTCCCTCCCGGCACCGACGCTTCTGGTGCTGCCCAGAGCCCAGGCTGCAGGGTCCAAGGCACGATTAGGGGGTGCCTGTTGGTTCTGCCTGCTGACAATGGAGGGCTGATGCAGCATTAGTTGGTCTTGAACCATAGCTGAGTCAGGGAAAAACTCCTCCACCACATTTTTTTCTTTGGCCATTGTATTTATAAGCTAAAATGATTGACTTGTAGTCAGTCCCGGATTCCTTACCATGCTGTTCTTGGACTCTGATGTGATCCATCATTTCCCCGGGAGAGATTACAGTGGGTATCTGCTTTAGGGCAGCACCATCCTTTGTTTGTGGTCATGGCCAAGGAACAGTCACATCGAGGCCTCCTGCAGCTTGTGAGCCTCAGCAGGTCCCATGGCAAGCGCCGGATGGAGCGTGCCCGCCGCGCTAGCTAACGGCGTGGGTAGGAAGAGGTGTGTATGCACTGGATGCACTTCCCAGGTCCAGATCCCAGGCCACATGGCGTTTCTCACATTATTTTTACAATAACCCTTCCCCACAGCCCTCTTATCTGCAGGAGGTGGCCTTGGAGCTTCGGCACAGGCAGCCCGTGGAGCGGCAGGGAAGTGTGCGACCGTGCCCTGCTTTGGAAAAGCTTTTTCCTTCAGGCTGTGTGGCAGCAGCAGCAACGCACCATATGGCTGGCACGGCTTTTTGCACCTTGTTGGACACTTTGGGGCAGTGCACAGCTAGGTTTGGATTGGGGCATGCTTTTGGGCTGTGACTTAGGGATTGCATTGTCATCCTAGCCCGTGACTGTAGTGAAGGCGTGCAGTCACCATGGTATTTTTGGCTTCCTACGTAGCAGTGTGCTGGGCATGGCATTGGCCTTCTGAGCCCTTTCCGAGCCCCATCAATCTCTCTTTTTTCACGAACAGTTGTGACTTTGAGTTCTAAGCAGTTCTTGTTTTTATTACTGATGCAGAAAACTTGGAAACCAGTTAAAAATTCACGTTTTCGTCAACTTTTTAAAGTATCCTTCAGCCTTGTGTTTCCACTTGGGAACAGATAAATGTGAGACAGGCTCTTGTTCCGAGTGCAAGCAAATTCATAAAATTTGACCCATGGAGGTGCATGATGTATGTGTGAACAAGGCTGAGCTCTGTTAATAAAAGCATTTGTGTGTGTGTTAACAACAGCGTGGAGTTAATGCCATCTTCAAACTGTGTAATTGTACCAGGATGACTGATATATTGCCACCCACAAAAAACAGAAAAGGTCAGGAAAAACACTTCTCTAACCGCGTTTGGAAATTGATTAATGCAATGAGAAGCTTCATTGTGCTTCTGTAGCAGGAAGTGTTACAGATGTGTAAATCAAAGACAAACCAGCAACATTTGCTGGCCTTAAAAAGTGGTGTTGCTTTTGTATACTCATGCGCTTGTCCTGGCACATTTTCAAGATTATAAATAGATCACTGGGAAGTCCCTGGATAAGAAAAATGCGCTCTTGCTGGTTGTCATAAATAAACTAATAAGAAATGTCCTGGTCTTTCAGCTCTTACTGTTTGGAGGAGTCCTTACTTGTGCATGTAACTTCAGTGTGTCGGTTCACATGAGTTAAGCCTATTTCTGTGGCAGTGGGGTGTAGTTCTGTGTCTGTCTCTGTGTTTCCTGCAGATCCAATGTTTCTGGGCTTGTTGTTTTTCTGAGCAGAGCCGTTCAGCCGTTTCCAAACTTTTTTGATTCCTTCTTCACCTCTTGCTACTGATAGCTTAGCAACACCCATGACTGGACTGGTTTCAGCATTGTCCCAGGCAGTCCAGGGTGTCTCTAATGCCACTTCTTAAAGGACTGGCTGATACCCATCTAACAGCAGTAGGGTATTATGTGGGATCAGAAAGCTATAGCCTCTTTTCCCTATCACCTTGAAAGTCATGGAAGCCTAATGGAAGACCACTTTTTTCCTCCAGAAAAGCCCGGAGAATGTGCCACTGGATGGTGAGAAATCTTTTCAGTGGTGCCCAGCGACTGGACAAGAGGCAATGGGCACAAACTGGAGCACAGGAAATTCCTGATCAATATGAGGGGGCACTTCTTTGCTGTGAGGGTGACAGAGCACTGGCACAGGTTGCCCAGAGAGGCTGTGCAGTCTCCTTCCCTGGAGATATTCAAAACCCACCTGGATGCCATCCTGTGCCTAGGTGCTCTTGCTGAGCAGGGGGGTTGGACCAGATGATCTCCAGAGGTCCCTTCCAACCTCAGCCATTCCCTCATTCAGTGTTTCTGTGATTTATTTTTCTGTGAGAGCATATTCAGCTCCTTGAGTAGCAGAAATCAGGACAGATCTGTCAGTGGTGGTGTTCTGATTTTTGCCTACCTGAGGATCTGGCTTTGAAGAGAAGGGATCAGTGTGCTTGCAGGTGATCCCGTTCCAGCTGTGGACATGTATGCAATCTGAGGCCACCCACAAGAGCAACATTTGGAAGCAATTTAAATGTGAAAGGGATGAACTTCGCTTTGGACTTTCAGCAAAGAGAGTGTCTTAGAGGAAAGATACTGGAAAATGCAGACACCCCCAGCCCCAAACCTGGTACTTAAAAATGGTGAAACCATTGAGGACGTTGGGTAGGAAGTGTGGCCGTCGAATTTCAGTGCTGTGGGAAGTGCTCTGACTTAAGAGCAGTATGAATATATTGGAAGTGAGGGGAAAATAACAAACAGTGTAAAAACAAAACAACCAAATGAATGGGGGAAAAAAAAAGCAACCACACACACACAAAAACATGACCCCAACCCCAGCTTGATCAAAGAGGTTTTCTTTGATAATTCTTCAGCTCATATTATCATGATTTGGATCCCAAAAATTTGCCTTTAAGGAGACTGCAACACACTTACAAAAGGATTGCTTGCCAAAAGGAGGTCCAGCAGCACTTTGCAAGGCTCAGGACTTTCAGTTTTGAGCGTTACTGCTTCTCTCTGAATGCAAAATAAACTTAAGGCCTTAGTTAATAAGGAAAAGGGTCTTCAGTCAGCCTGCATTGTGGAGCTCCACTTCCTTTGGGCCCGTTCACTGAAGATAAAAATCTGCTGGTTGAGTCATGATGTTGGCTCGACTGAAGACATGAGTAATAATAATCTGTTGCTAGGAGCAGCCTCCAGTTTACATCGAGAGGCCTCTATGGAGGGAAAGGCTTTGGAGTCCTGCAGTAGGTCATAAATAATCAGTGGCACTTCAAAGAAGGAAAAGTAAAAACAAGCGGTTCGAGATGCCATGCAAAGACGACTGGAATTCCTCTTGCAACACCGATGGAGAACACGTAGCCAGCATAACTGGGGAAATTGAGGGCACGTGTCTGCAAAGGCAAAAACATCGAGGTAGGGACTTACCGGCGGTGGGCTGTAATGCTCACCAGCCTCTAGGCAGGCTTGTTTGCAGAATAGCTGCTGCCTTCAGTTCTAAGGAGTGCGCTTGTGAGCTAAAGTCATGCAAGAGGGTTTGAAGTTTGGCTCGTAAGGAGGACTCCGAGGGTACAGCTGTGCAGCAGGCTGCAGCGCATACAGGGGCATGCTGCTTGTGGCTGAAACTCTCTGTGGATGTGGGGCAGTGTAGACTAGGTTATCTTGCTTCCTTGTTAGCGTGCACTACTGGTTTTTGTGTTTTCAGAATTAATAAAATGTGCATTTGTGTTTTAACTGTAGTTGCAGACGTGTTGAAAACAGCAGCAGTTTCACTGTAGAGGATTGTTCTGTTAAACTGCAATTTTATTAAAATATGGTGAAATCCTACTGTATCCTGTGATTGGAGTAGCTGAAGGATGAAATCTGTAATCCACACTGATCCAAACTGAAACATAAAGGCTATGAAATCCTTGCTAGTGAATCTACCAAAATCCATCTGAAGCGTTTTCCCCTCTTTCTTCTGAGACAAGCATGGTTTTATAAAGACTGATTAAGAAGAACATCTCTTAAGTCTCATTGGGACTTAAGTCTCACTGGAGACGTGGTATATAAATCAGCATTGTCTATTCTCATGATGATCTCTGGAATTTAAGGTTGAGATATGATTATTTTCAGGTTAATTTCTTGAGATTTCCAGTCTGGTACCTCCTCTTAGGCTTCTTTGTCTCTCTGTCAGTGTGTCAGTCTGTGTGTTAATACACATTATATTTTTTTAATTGGCTGAATAATTTCAGCCGAATTTGAGAAATGAAGAGAGATTCCAAGGAAGTTAGGTTGAAATTATGTGATATGACTGTGCTGATCCAATTTCCACCAATATTCATAGGTGTCCATTGTGCAAGCAGCTGGAGAGGTAGGGGAAGAAGTTCCCTACCCAAACCCACTAGTGGAAAGCCTGGGTTTGAGTCTTGTAAGTGTCCTTGCCATGGGGAAAGCTTTTGCTGGTGATTGAACCATTTGAGCTGCAGGTTGAGCTCAGGTGGACAAGAAATTGCTCCTTTGGAAAACCCCAGTTAAAAGCTTTTCCTCTGAGTAGGACATTTGTAATGCTCCTTTCTTGTGTGACTACTCGTGTGTCCGAGACTGGAGGAGCTCACACAACAGCTAAAGAGCAATTAATTTGAAGTTAATCAACAAGAAACAAATCAATTGGAAACGAGGTCCCTGCATTCCTGGAGCTGTTTCTGTGGCTCTGTGCTATTCACAGTTTATTTCATGGACCATCCCAAGGTGTAAGCACTTAAACGCTTTCTTGTATTAACACCAGACTCTTCAGAAAGATGGAAAGACAAGGGCATTCTCTTCACCTTTTGGTTTTATCTCCCTGAAAAGTCATGTTTTCATTTGAAAGCATGCACTTTGTTTTCAGCACTATGGATACATATATTTGGTATTTCATGGGACTGAAGGATTTGGTTTAGCTCTGCAGGTTCATCGAATTGTTATAAAACAATATAATCAACTAAAATATGAAGTAGAAAAGGTGATAGTTTGTAAACCCTATGAAAAATGTTCCTAGGCATTTTTACCAATATTTTACAGTTTTAAACTCTTTGGAGGTGGATGTGATATAGTTACACTTAACATGCTTTATTTGAATGAATTTCTGGGCGGGAGGGCAAAGGGACTAGCTTATTGTCCCTATGTAATCCCGTCTCAGACAATCTGCCCCTTGTACCTTTTAAAGAATACTAATCCTTGCAGGTACGTCCTCTAGCAGTGTGTTCGTTTCCCTTCCAAAGCAGCTGGGGAGTCTTCTGCTGGGGCAGGGCAGGAATGGGAGGCAGGGTAAGATGCGTGTGCTGTGTTAGGCAGTGAAAGGATGGTTTCAGGGCAGTGAAAGCTCTGCAGTTTTATAAGATGCACTGAGGATTTGTTGAGTTAATTTTTATGTTTTAAAAAAAAAATAAGATATGTAAGTGTATTCTGTTCGCTGGATAAAGAGGGAGGCCTTCGTTTGTCCTTAAAACAGAACAGGAGCATATGCTTTTTTTTTCCATTTATGTGTATTCTATGATCATGTGCCATAATTTACTTGAAAGGAACCTCTGGAAGTCATCTGGTCCGACATTCCCTGCTCAATGCATTAATGCTTTAAACTTAAAATAGTTTCTTCTTTAAAACCTGAAAACTTTATTAACTTTTACCAATTTAATGTCCAGAGATCTGAATTGATATTGGGGCCCTATCACATTAAGTTCCATACGAGGACATAAAAGGACGTAAAATCTACTGTGTGGTTGCTGTAGCTGGCAAGGGGTAAGGACAGAGGAGAAATGGTCACAGAAACGTTAAAACTACATTTTTTTTTTTTTCCTGAAACTTCCATCAGTGCTGTTCATGGCTCTTGAAAATTCCTCTACGATAATAGGAAAAGATGCGTGCCAGATCCCATTCCTTTTCTCTGGACTGTTCTCCCAATGACTTCAATAGTATGCAAGGCAGGTGAACATGATTTGGCTCTGCCTATGTCACCATCTCAGACCTGGATGCATTAAACGTGTTTTTGCCATTGGTGATTTTGTGCTGCACTGCATGCCGTTAAAAGAAAACCCTTAAGCAGTGTTTACTTGAAAATAAGGTTAAAAATGAGAATAAACTTGTGTTAAAGGGAAAGAGAACGCGTTGTAACTGATACTGAGTGCATGCTCCAGAGCTGCAGGGGCTGGTTCATAGTTTTGGGACTTGCTTCTAGTTTATGCTGATGTGTCAGTGTGCTTCTAGTCCTATCACTCTTCCTTTACATGGGCACCCAATCTGAGTTATAACCTTATGTGGTGGTTTTACCAAGCGGGGCTGCCAAACCTCACCACAACTGCTCTCTCACTCCCCTTCCTCAAAGGGAAAGGGGGAGAAAATATGATGGAAGAGGTTCAAGGGTTGAGATAAAGATAAGGGAGATTGATCACCAGCTCTTGTCACAGGCAAAAAAGACTCAGCATAGGGAGATTAATGTAATTTATTGCCTATTACTAACAAGCTAGAGCAGTGAGAAACTAAAAACAAACTAAAGACCTTTCTCCCAACCACCTTCCACCTCCTCCCCCAGAATGGGGAATAGGGGCTGCGGTCAGTCCCTGATGCTTCATCTCCGCTGCTCCTTCATGGTCCCTGCCTGCCCCTGCTCCACATGGGGTCCCTTCCATGGGATGCCGTCCTTCCCGAACTCTTCAAGCACTGCTCCCACACGGCTTCGTCCCATGGGGTCCACCCCCCAGGAGCAAACTGCTCCAGCACGGGTCCCCCATGGGCAGCAGCTCCCCCCAGGCCCCGTGCTCCTGCGTGGGCTCCTCTCCACGGGCTGCAGCTCCGGCCCGGGGCCTGCTCCTGCGGGGGCCGCAGCCTCCTCCAGGCCACATCCACCTGTTCCACCAGGGGCTCCTTCACCCATGGGGGGGCTGCAGCGTGGAGATCTGCTCCATGTGGGACCCATGGGTGCAGGGGGACAGCCTGTTCCACCAGGGGCCTCTCCACAGGCCGCAGGGGACCTGCTGCTGCTCTCTGCAGCATTGGGTCCCTTTTGGAGCTGTCTGAAACTGACCCGTATCTAACATGGGGCAGCTTCTGGATTCTTGTCACAGAAGCTACCCCTGCAGCCCCCCGCAACCAAAACTTTGCTACATAAACCCAGAACACCTTAGGTCCAAATTCAGTCAAGCTCATTGCTTTCACATCTGGATTCATTGTTGCCCCGTATTTTCTATTTCTTATATATCTCTGAAGGTGATATATGTCACTGGAAAGTTCAAGGCACAGGGAATGCAGGTAACTGCCCGTGCCCTGGGAGCAAACAGCAACAGGTCTGCTGGTGTGGTTTGGATTTTGCTTACATACCCCCCCATTTGGCTCTTTCTGCTTCCTTAGTAGCCTTCCAGGTGGCAATCACAAAATCAAATTCAAGACGTACCGTGATAACCACAAAATACTGGGGCTGCCTGACATTTTGCATTTTTAGAATTTGTTTTTGTGTTGCTTGATCTTGAGAGGAAAAGGAAGGAGTTTCCCAGGAAAGATTGCATAGCCTTGGGCATAGGCAGTGCTGCTGGGAGAACTGGATTCTTGTCCAACACCTTCCCCTGAGTTCCTGTGAGATGCTAGCTCTGGCACTTACCCCCCAACTTCTATTAGTGGCAACTGACTGTGTTTTTTTCTGGTTGTCTCACTTGAAACTCATAGCTTGGGAACAGAAGGCTTCTGAGAGATCTCCATGACTGCAAGTACCAGTGTCCTGTCATAAAAGCAACCACTTCATGCTGTCCATTTCTGAACAATTCCAGTCTTAAAATCATGTAAGGCCTTTGTGGCAGTTGCATGTGTTGGGAGCCTTTGTTAGAACCCAGTATTTAGTAATTTTCTTCCGATTTCCATCCTAACCTCAAGGCATGATTTATTTATACCGTTTTGTTCTTGTGCCTGCCAGAAATTAAGAAGTCCTTTACCTCCACTTCTTGCTAGGATCAGCAAGCCAAACTCTTCTAAACTACTTTTTCCTTTTCTCTGATTATCTAGATAGCTCCTGTATTTACCTACCCCAGCTAGGTCTCCCCTTTCTGGTATCTAGTGGCTTGAATTTTACTCTTAAGTTAGCGATGACTTGCAGAAACGGTGTATCCGCAGTTGGAATCAGTATTTGTACATTTGAAATAGTATCTATTTCACTGGAAAACTGGAGTCAAATTAGCAATTTTTTTCCCCTTTATTCTCTCTGTACCTTTGCTTGTCATTGATAAAATGTGGGCAATAACCCCTGATTCAGTAGGTGCTGTAAACGTGAATTGACTGATGTTTGTCAAGTGTGCAGATACTGTGGTGATGAATGCCACAGAGAATCTTGTGAGGAACTTAGCAATCCTGTCATCAAAGCAGCTTTTGAATAAAGCACAAGGACGTGCATTGTTCAGGAAGAGGAAAACAAAGCATTGAATAGCTCCTCATTAAATGAGTGGTCTTCCTTCTGTGCAGGGAGTGAGGAAAAGTAGTACACAGTGGAGTAACCAGAGACTGCATCATGATTCATATATGCACAAGGGACTGAATGAAAATTTCACCGGCATTCTTTAATGTTGTATTTCTTTACTCATCTATTCACACTCTGTATTTTGATGTATGAATGAATTGCTAGCATCTGGTGTATTAATCCTAGTTCTTCTGAAGGAAAGGGTACAGGTTTCTAGGTAACAAAGCTTGCTTAAGTTGAGTACTTATTTAATTTTCAGCTTTATTAATTTTTGAACTTGTTTAAAGTTCTTCATAAAAAAAGAGCCTCTAGTTCAGTATCCTGCAGTGGCAAATTGAACAATATTACTACTGCAGGAGCAGAAATAGTGTTATACTTTTAAGAAAGTCAGGGCATATCATTCACACAAATTGCATTAGAGATAGGGAATGTATCGAGGAAGAGGAAAATAGAGGAGCTACAAAAAAAGACTTCTTCATAGGGGATGAGAAGTAACAAAAGTCCCAGGTAGAATCAGCAGTTGTGATTCTCCACTTGTGTTAACTGCTGCTTTTTCATTTCAACTGAATCTGCAGATTCTGCTTTTTTTTTTTTTTTTTCTTCTCCCTCCATTCTGCAACAATCATTTGGGCAGGAAGAAAAGTACAAAGATTTGATGAAAACCTTGGAGGTTTGTCAGCAGCAAATCTGCTGAAGGCACTGTGTGCCTGTGTCAATCTGGCTTTCTTAAAGAAAGAGACAGAGTTTGAATTCTCCTAATCATAGTGCTTTTGTTTTGATGGCTAGGTGCACTTAAGTCTGTGGTTTGTGCTGTGAAGTACTGCTGGCCCCCATCAAAAATAAAGTGAGCGAGCCAAGGGACAAAAATTTTGATTCATGTAGTAGGAACATTACAACACTTTATTACATGTGAGCTACAGAAACCAAGGGAAGAAAAGCCCAAACAAAACTCATGTCTCTGTGCATGCCTTATCTTCGATATCAGCAATTTTACTGTAAAACTGTAGTGGTTAATTAATCTATTTATTTATTTATTTAAATTTCAGTTTGGAAATTGAGTGAAGAATCTCCATAGGATTTAATATGGCATCAATGCAGTCATCTCCCTCAACAGAGGAGCAGGCTTCCTCCGAAATAGATGATCTCCATCTGTCGCTGCAAGGTAGGTTACTGTAGTTTTCTGTGCCATTTTAATGTGAGTTTTTGGTAAAACCTGTGACCATGCACAGGTTGAAGGAAATTCTGAGAAACCTGTTAAAATATAAAACTAGTGTTATGATCGGTGGAGTTTGTTCTTGTCAGTGTTTCTTTTCTGATGTTCCTGTTTGGTGAAAAACATTTCAGCTCAGAAATGAAAGATTACAGCTCTCGTAGTACTTTCTCATGGTATTTTCAGAGCCGTTGCCTTTTTTGGTGCAGATGTTCTCACTGGTTCTTACGCTTTGTTACTCAGAATACATGTTACTGTAAACTGTTTTCAAGGGAATTGCCAGCATGAAAACGTTTGTGGTATTTGATTAGTTTCCTTGTTTTCAATTTGCTGACAATTAGTTGGTTGCACTGAGCTGTCTTAATGAGGCTATTAACTACAGTACTATTTTGTTTCATTTCTTTTCATTTTATTTATTTGTCAACCTTATTACTTTATCACATACACGTGTAGAAAGATAGCTTGTGGCCAAAACAAGCGGAAAATTTTTGTGGCTTCTAAACAAATTTCTTACAGGTCAAAGTCTTTCATCATTCATCCTTATTTGCAATGAACTGTATCTTGTTTTCATTTGCTTTCACTTATTGACTGAGTGAAGCAAGCATTCGTGTAGTGATTTTTAATTGTTCTATTTTAATGGCAGCTACCAGTACAATTTAGAGCTAATCAGTGCATTAGAGCTGGCCTATCGCATAGTCTTTCTGCATTTTCCTTAATCTTGTGTTTAATTTTATTCTATAAGAATTTCCTGGAAAGACTAATTTTGCTCTGAACGTACTCATGAAAATATTCATGGCCGTTTTATCGGGGAGTCTAGTCTAGGCAGCAGGATGAGCACTGTTGGAAAGCCTGTTTTCAATGTGTTTAAAGCCTGGTTATTTTAGGATGGATGGGCTAAGTCATGTTTCCACAGAGCTATTTCCTTTTAGATCACTTTCAATGAAATGACTATAGTGCCTAGTTGAGAGTAAATATGCTTAAGACAGATGGTGCAAAAGAATATTCTTACAAGTCACTTATAATCCATATTTGCACTAATATTGTCATTGAAGCCATGTGTTTTGATGAGTGAGTGTTAACAGTGGTCTAAAGCCAAATGTCTTTAATGGTGAATATTCTTCCATTTGTTTTAGTGTTATGTTTTCTGAAAAGCATGCAAAAACTCCTAGCAGGAGCTAGACTGGCTGTAGCACCAAGCACAGACAGACACACATTTCTTGTGCCTGTCAATCTCAGCTTTTGGTAGTCATGAAATGTGTTTGGGAAACACTGTCCAGTTTTAAGGCAGCAGATAACAAATTAGTTACTTGGGATTTAAGACAAAAGTTTTATTTTGAAATTATTATGTTATTTTCTGAAAAGTCAGATATGTCGGGTGAAAGTAGTGGTTTTTGATCAATATCTAAATTAAAAGAGCCCTGCTTATTAAAATTGAAATGACTAAATAAAACTTCTATGCTGTAATAATTTGAGCTCCTAGACTATGCTGACGTGAACACAGTGCAAATCTGGAGCCAAGCTGTGTGTGCTTGGATGCTGGAGAGATCCCTTAGAAGTGGCATAAGCAATTTTTCTAATTACTGAAGATGCAACAAACGGTGCAGACACATCTGTATCGAGCAGTGATGCTGCAGCATGTGTCTGGGTCAAACAGGCAAATGGAAATGCAGCTGTGATGAAGCACAGAAAACATGTTCCCTGACACGATGTACAGAAACCATTAGTAAACCTACCTGCGGATCTATAGTAGAAAAGATCAGATAATAATAGGGTCACTCAATGAAAAGCTGGTTTTGTTTGTTTATTTGTTTGTGGTGTTTGTTTTGTTTTGTTTTGTTTGTTTGTTTTTTACGTGATAAGAATCTTGGGATTAGATTTGTAAAGCAGACAGACTTCGATTACTGTAAATCGTCAGGTTCACCAGGACAAATGTTAGAGAAATGTCAGATTCATGAAAAGGCTGCTCTTATCTTGAAAAGCAGCTCACTTTGTGGGTGATTAAAGATGTTTGTAATACTGGTTATGGTCTGCTTCTCAAGCTGTTAGGTTATAGCTTGAGAGTATATTCATTGTTAATAGCATAACTGGAGTTATGTGTAAATAGTTGACACAGGAGAAAAAAGTAGGCATGAGATTTAGTCTGGATTGCTCTTATTTTATTCCACATTTAAGTTCTTCAATCTTCTATTATTTCTGAATGGCGTCTAGTTACTGTGTTACCATGTTTGTCTGGCACATTCAGTGGATCTTGTTCTAATTAACCCTTCAGTTTGATAATTGTGAAGTTACATGCCTAAAAAATGTAACAAAATGGTTAGCTTTTTTTTCCTACTGTATGTAAAACCAAACAGTTTGTTTAGATAAGATTTTACTGTGATTTAGGTCAAAATCTTCTGTGAGGAGACCTGTGCACTTTTGGGAAGAAAAGGAAGGAAAGGGGGGAAGAACCACCACCTTAAAATAATAAAGAGGTTACTTCTTAGTAGATCTAATTATTATACAAAGCCTATTAAATTAATGCCAGTGGCTTAAAATTGTACAAACCTGCTTTAGTGGGATTTCTGTTAGTGGGTTTTCAGGTAGAAGAGCGTTCAAGGATGAACATTCACTTTTTTAAATAGTGTACAATAAAGAAAGTCACTGGAACAGAAGTAAAAATGCAATTTTGTTCTTAATGCATCTTTCCAGCTAAATATTTAAGGAGATGTAATGAAGCTTTAAAAACAGGAAGAAAATAGGTGAAGGAATTATAGCAATATGGTTTCTAATGTTCCCAACTCTAGAGTTTTTCAAATGATGGTAGTTGCAAAATTATGAGGCTGAAGTAAGAGCAGCAAGAGTATAAACCTTTATATATATGACCTGTATTTATATGACCTGTGCGGTGTCAAGAGTTGGACTTGATGATCTTTAAGGGTCACTTCCAACTCAGGATATTCTATGATTCTATGATTCTATATATATATATCTTTTAAGATTTATATATAGCTCTTTTTTCCACTTTTCAAGATGATCTCAACAGCCAGAACAGAAACAATTACCCCCCCTTCTTCCTTGCCAAGAAAACTGAAATTGCATGATGTCAGGACTTGGGCTCCTTATTTTTTTCTGTTCTTTTTTTCCTTCCCTTTTTCCTAGATAATCAAATTAAATTAGAATAAGATCAATATAATTTGTGCCCTTTCCTCCAGCACCTTTCAGCTTTCTCCCAGTTTTCTGATGCAGCAGAGCTTAGGGCAACTGCAAAGCTGTTTTGTGTCCTTTCACAGCCACCTAACGGTGCAGGCAAAAAGCTTGGAGCTGGACTTGCTCTGGGTGCCTTCTATGGGCAAATATTTAAGGGAAGGATTGCTCCTGCCAGGTAGGCTGCAAATGTTTTGGTGAACAGAGGATGCTTTCCAGAGAGATGCTCTTTTGTGTCATGTCTTTGGAACCTGAAGCCACATTTTCTGCGGATACTGAGGAAGCAGGCAGGAGCTCAGGGGCTCGCTGACCATGAGCACAGGAGTAGTGCAGGAGTCCTGTCCTGTGTCTCCTTCCATAACTTCTCCCATAGAGGTGTCCAGCCTGGTGCTCGGCCTTCTATAAATGGAAAAGGCTCAGTTGTGGTCCAAAATAGTTTTTAGCTACCTGAAATGAAGAGACACTTCTACATTGGTAAGTCCAAGGGGCTTTTGGCATTTTGAGAGCTGTTGGAGATATTTCACTGCTTGCTGACGAGCGTGAGCGTGGGGCTGCAGTGAGGGGACTGTGCAGCCACTCATGGGTGAGTGACTACATCAGAAAGTGAGCAGGTTTGTTCTGCTCTGGAGCAGGAGATATTTTTTGCCTTCAGGATTTAAATCTGTTTACCTTGGGGACGATGCAACCTTCACCTTTCCTTCCATGCATGAATCCTTTCCCTTTCCTGCCTGGGACAGCAGACCCTAGGTGTGGCCTTTTCCACTGAGCCTGTGCAGAATGTTGTTTTCCATTTTCTTTGCACACTTGCTGAGCTAATTCAGACACAAGAGTGTGTGTTTAGCTCTCAGAGTCTGGGGCATGTACTTACTTGACTGTTTGATTAATTGCAGGGGTCTTAATTTTTTGCTCTGCTTATTGACCTGCGTGCACGTTACTGTTTGTAACCCAAAGGATAGCATAACAAAGTGGCTGGTGAGACTTTTTGAAGAATGTTTAATGAGATAAGTAAATTATGCTATTCTCATGCAGTTAGGTCATACCCATTAGGAATGATCAAAAATCCATTTTCTCTTCAACTGAAATTAAATGCTGTGATGTGTATGTATGGATTTTATTGTGGAACTTGGAGTAGATTTCACTTATCTCCGAGTAATTGACTTAAAGGAGGATATCTCTCTGAGGCACACTTAATTCTTCCAGAGGTCAGGGATAATAAGAATTCTTATCCAACCTTTTTTTTTTTTAATTTCATTCCAGCTTTATGCTTCATCTGTTGAGGCTGGTGAACACATTTGGTTGTTGCTTCTTGTTTTTTTAAAACAGAATGATCAAAAAAGTCCATGCTTATGGTTTGTCAAGGGTGACTTTTACAAATCAAAAAGTTCCCGTAGGAGCTGCACTGCAATTTACTTTGCAGTTAATGCCCGGGTGAGGAGCTGGTCTGCAGTTCCCGTAACTGCGCAGCGTCACGGCATGTGATGGGGCTGATGCCACTGGAGAGGCAGCCAACACATGAGACTGGCTTGAAAAAAAATCACTCGTGGGTATTATTTCTGTCTGTTTACCTTGCCTAATGAAAAAAAAAAATGTTGGGTAAATGTGTTCCCTGTTAGATACATTTCCATTTGTTAAAGGCATTGTTGGGTGCATAACTGGTTAAAAACTGGCAATACGGTGACTAAGGAATGGGTCGCTTCTGAGGCACCACTATAGGATGCTGAAGGTCACTTACGTTCAAGTCCCTGCTCCACCTTGAGTTGTTTAAAAAAATGTTAGAAAAGCCACTTAAGCCCATATCTGTAAAGGTGTGTTGATATCTAAATGATGTGACTTATTTTCTTGAAGAATTTCACCTACAGCCCCCGCCTGTGCCCCCCAGTACTGCAGTGCCTCCCTCGGGGGCTGTTGTAGTAAACACAGCGGTGACTCAGAGCTGCTCCAGGATCCTGGCAGGGAGAGGAGCAAAAATATTTCAGAAAGCCAGGAGGACAATATGCAGTTCGAACAGGCTTCCTGAGTTAGCAACACTTTCGATAAACTGGATAATTTGCTTTCAAAAGGAAAAGGAGGTTGAAAGGAGATAGCATAGAAAGGAAAGGTCCCGCTTGCTGCACAGACACGTAGTAGTTAATTAGCTTATACAATATTTGGTTTTGAAAAGACCCTTTTCTGTAGAAATATTTTCATCCCGTTCATTGGGCTTTGGATAAACCACTTAATCTTGAGGGGAAAAAAAAATACCGTGTTTGTTTTTAATTGCTTAACACCATGTTACAGAACATAAATGCTGGAAATAACTCCTTTTCCCCTGCTTTCCTGTCTGCTGTAAATGAAGCTGTGTTACGGGCTGAAAGAGAAGAAACAATGTAATGGGCTGGGGGTGAATTCCTCACCCTCTCTCCCTACTGACAAATACGTAGCAGTCCTTCCGATAGTTCCTACCATTTACTCATGTACCTGCTGGATGTTTTAGATAAAGTAGGAGTGGTGTTTGGAAGGAGCTCTCCAAGTTATCCCTGCTGGCCATCCTCTAGCTTATTTTGCTGAATTGTAAGAGTGTGGAAAAGGTTATTTTGGATGAAACTGAAATATATGCTCCAAAAGATATCCCGGCTACCTATGGGCATTCAAGCTAGAGCTGGCTGAGTACAAACTTTCTTCCCCTGACACATGTGGGTGCTCCAGCTTCTGACCACCTTCTGATCTCTTGCTCCAATTGAGCTGTACTGCTTGCTCCTGTGTATGTAGCCTTGGGTGACCTGAAGGGTGGAAGGAAGATGCAAAAATAGCATACACAAGTGGTAATTCCATCTGTCAAAACGCAGAGATGGGAGGGTGACAGACAGGGTTGTGTTCATTAATTTCAAATAATTGCTTGAGTTTAAAAGAAAAAAGGCCATGCAGTTGTGAATGGTTCACTGGCAGTGAGGTACCACTTCTTTATGATAGAAGAAAACCTCTTAGCTGTTTGTTGATGTTTTTTAACAGGCATGGACGGACAGGCTACATCTGCGCTGCCATGGTTTGCTTCCCCCAGCTTGCTGCTGAGGGAGAGGTAGCAGTTTCCCTTGGAGCCATCTCCCAGGTCAGGAAAGAAGGCATGAAGGGCAGCTGTGGAGAGGAGGTTAATTTTAACTCTGGCTTTTCCGTATCAGTCTTAGAGGAAGGCTGAGAGCAAATCATGGCTGGTGACATTTCTGCCTCCTCCTCTTCTTTTTCCTGGGAGAAATCAGCACTGCTGTGGTCCCTGCTGCAGTCCCTGTCATGTCCCATGCTCCAGCTCTTAACGATTAGCCTATTTTGTAGCACTGGCTGATAGCTTGTTGCGGGATAAAATAGTCATTGTCCAGCAGAGCCTATTGATTTTCAGCTAGTCTATGTGACACACTTCTTCTATGTCATTCCTTTCTGAAGGGTTGTTCTGAAGATTAGCTTTAAAATGTGGAGAGAAATGTGATAGACTTTGGATGTTTCCAGATTAGCAGGTTCTTATTTTGTTCTCTCAGATCTGCTTTGTGTCTTGGTGAATTTTGGCCCAAAGTAAAGTAAATGATCAGGATTTTTTGATAGTTTTTCTGTTCTGGGTCACTGATATCTTGTAAACTAGGACAAGATAAAACCAAGGTCACTTAGAGTCCTATAAAAAGGCCTGACAAAGAATCCATTCATCCTCATAAAAATAAAAATCCGTATTAATTAACCACGTGGTACAGATAAGAATTTGAGACCTTGATTAAATCATTAGAGCCTCCGAGGAGTAAAGTCAGGGTAGCTGGGAGGGGAAAATACACTCAGCCTGAAAATTGAAATAAAACTGCCTGCTGCTGTGCCAGAAACACATCTGTAATGAGCTGCATTGTGTGGGCTAGATGGAAAGAGAGAGACTGCTGCACTGCCGTCGGGGGAGGTATTGGCAGGCACTGAATTTTGTTATTGATTCATGTGGATATATATTTTTATTTGGTAGTAAAACAAGCCAGGCTTCAGCTGAGGCTGCCAGAAAGGCAGCTTGATGTTTGAATTAAGCAGCAGCTGTGGGTTATGGGGGTGTAAGTTGCGCTTAGGTGTGTGCAGCAAAGAAACTGCTTTGTACTTTCGCCATGTGAGATGTTTGCCTGAGAGCCGCCTGTGTGAATCAACACTTGCAGTATCTGGCCCACGTGTTGTAATGTGTCTGCATGCTAACATGGAGAGATTCAACCAAAACAAGACCAAATATCCTCATCCTGATGGTCTTTCTACTACCAAACCCAAAAGCAAGTTCAGTAGCAGCCTTTGGCAAGGGCTGCAGCTGGAGAGTCACTGACGTCAGGCAAAGTATTTAATATTTGCTTTCTGCCCCTTTTCAAGTGCCAGAAATACCAGCCTTGCCTTCCTGATAAAACTGAGCGCAGCTACTCAATAATCACTCATTAGGTAATTGGAATGGCTCCTGCATGGGTATTCAAGCAGAGGGTGTGGTTGGATCCTGTGCTAACACGAATGCACTGGCTCCATGCTATTTATGTCCTGTAGGCTGGCATTGTGATACTGACTGGCCTGTGTGGCATGTTTGCAGTAACTTTCTGTTTTCCAAACAAAACTAAATTTTGAGATCACATTTTTGTCCATGTCTTTAAGACTACCCTGATCTTATTGTTTGCCACCATGTCTTAAAAAGAAGCATAAAACAGTTGAGCAAGCAGGGGAAATCGACTGCTTCACGCTCCCTCAGGACTGTGGTATTATAGATTAAAGGAGAAGTGTTAAAAGGCCTGTCAGCTCTGAGATGCACAACAGCACTTGATGCGTATAATGCAGGAACGTTTTTCTTGCTGTTCGCCCACCTGGTGAGCCAGGAGGTCTTTGGGTCAGCTGGAAGGTTAGGAGCAGGACGCTGCCATCTTCTTAAGCAGCTCTCTCCGCTCTGCCAGCTGATGAAACTGCGAGTTCGCACTGGGTGAGCCATACAGGCCGTCTTGGCTGATGTGAAGCCACCCAGGGCTTGGGTTTGTCTTTGCCAAATTCCCTGAGCCTCATTAAACATGTAGTGCTTCCCTGTAAGTGGCATTTCATTTTTATGGTCGGAGCAGTGATGGGTTTTTTGTTTTTATTTTTCCCACAAGGTGCTTGATGTATTTTGTATATTTCACCCATCCTGGCCTACACAAATACACATATCTATTGCTGAGCAGTTTTGCACTTCTCTTGTAATGTTAAACACCCCTTCATGTTATTTTTTTTGTGCAAGAGCATGATTTTTGGGGGCAGAAGAGGCTGTTCAACCTCACCCGATCCCCCCAGATTAGTTTCTTCTTGCAAGCTGACTGCCTGCCCAGAGTCTCTTGTCGCCTGTCTGCCGCAGTGGGATGTGTTAACTCAGCGTTCCCCACCATTCACCAGTCCTCAGGGAGCTATGAAGTGAGGCTAGAGCTGCACCCAGGCCTGGCTTCTCACCATGGTGAGACACATAATGTCCTCTTATGTCTCCCCAGCCAGGCAGTGGGCTGGCATCCCACCACCCATCAGCACTGTGCTGATTGCAGCTCCCAAAGCCCCATCCTCTGCTCCTGGCTGCCCAGAGCATCAGGGAGAGGCCTCGTGCTATCTGTCTGCTTTCCACCTCTCCCACCAGTCACTCCTTGCCTCCTCACTGCCTGAGGGGAAGGCTAGAGGCAAGCAGACAGGAGGGGCAGGAGCCATGCCTGGGGCAGCCATGTAGCCACACACAGAGGGACCAGGCCGGACATCTGCCTCTGCAGGGGAAGGGGACACATGGGTGGGCTGTGTGGCAGGCACAGGCTGAAGGTGGTGGCTTCAGCCTAAACATCGACTCCTGTACCAGTGTAAGCTTGCCCTCCCTCAGTTAATAGTCTATTTGATGTGCTTTGTAGTGTCTGTGTGAAACCAGTGCAGCCTTCTGGGTGTTTATTCACATGGTAGGGGGGAAGGGAAGAGGGAGGAGACGACCGCCCTTCTGCAGCTCCAGGCAGGTCCCTGGGGCAGGCAGTGCTTTTTGGCCTGCTTTTTGAGCAGCCAACCCTAATGCTTGCAGTCAAAGCTGATGCGGAAGGGGAGAAAAAAAAAAAAAAAGAGGTTGTGTTCACGCACAGAGCCACTGGGATGGCCAGTGCTGACGTGCTGTGGGTTGTGCAGGCAGTGGGGCCTGTGCAGCTCCTGGCTTAGCAATGAAGGTCGAAAGGCTGTTAGCTCTGTGGCAACAACCACCCTTACCTCGGGCTTGTGTGCACACTGACAGCAGGGACTTATGCTTTTTGTGGTGACGGGGAAGGGCGTCTTTCTTGGGAGGGATCGTGTGATGGTCAGGATGTGACTGGAGGCAGATAGGGGCGTGCGATGGCTCTGGCTGGGATGGAGTTAACTTTCCCTGCAGCAGCCCATACAGTGCTGTGCTCTGCACTTGTAGCTAGAACAGCACTGGGATCACTCCAGTGTTGTGTCTACTGCTGCACAATATTAATTAAATCATCCTTATCTCAAACCTTGAGCTCTTTGTGTTGTATTTTCTCCCCCTTCTTCTTTGAGGAGGGGGAATGAGAGAGCGGCCGTGGTGGAACTCGGCTGCCCACCCGAGTAAAACCACCACAGGGGGCTTGCCTGGTTGTGTGCTGCTCAGCCTTTGTGCTATCAGGGGAACGGGATGAGCAGCTTGATATCTGCGGCGAAGTGAAACCAGGCAAAGAAAGAGATTTTCTTTATCTCTGCCACCCACAAACCACAGAGAAAGGCTTCCCCCACTTCTGAATTGTATTTTTGTGTGAGAAATGGTTTAAATATTCCAGTTTTTGAAACCACGGCTTAAATAATTTTTATCTCCCTTCACAACTGGTGGTAGTTTTTTCACTGCATAACAGCCTACAGGACCTGGGTGATGAGCTGGATCCCTGAGTGGCCTGGTCACACTCTGTACTCGAGGGAGGGCCTATTTCACTTTTTCACTATTTATTAGTGAAATAAATGCTGTTAGAGGGTAATTTTCCCAACAACATCCTAATATCTCTATCCATCCCTTCAGCTAGCCAAGACATCTCATTGTATGGCTTCACCTACAGATGTGCATGCATCACCTAACCCTAGCATCCCTCCTGGTCTCATCACCCAGCCCCATGCACACATTTTCTTGAGTTACAGGAATGGATGTCGTACTGATGATTGTTCTGAGTTTTTTAACAAGCAATTAGGAATGAATGGAGTTATTCTAGATGGATTACACTGTAGGATGATGTGTTCACACCACTGTTTGCATTTGCTGAGATTTTTGCTGCATCCAGTAGTCACTGACGGTTGCAGAGATCCTTGTGTTACCATCTCTGCAAACAAGGAAATATCACTAGGAAAATAAGAGTTGAGGAAAACTAATACTAAACTGTATCTAGTGTCATATCTGGAAGAAGAGGTCTTAGATTTTTTGAAAAAGAAAAACAAATATATATATATATTTTTAACTAACCATTGTTTCTTCTCTTTTTTTCCCCAGTGCAACGAGAGTGTACTCAGAAGAAAACCTTCACTACCTGGATAAATTCAATATTGTCAAAGGTAAGAATGGTGTTCTTCAGCAAAGACATGCTTTTTGCCTTTTTGTTTAAGATGTGCTCTGTGGAGATTGACATTTTTTTGGAATAAACAAAATTAATTAAAGATATTAGGTAGTGTCTGGAAAAATAAACTCCTGGAAAGTATTTGTTTAATAGGTATTACATTGGTAGTAATCCAAAGAGGTTTTTAAGAGAGAGTTTGTAAGTAGATGACAGTATCTTTCTCACTGGGTAGAAACATTTTGCTAGATTGTGGCACATGTCTCAGCGTTTTATGAGGTTCTATATTTATGATTAGTTTTACAGTGTTTAGAGAAGTATTTTTCTGTTATGCAGTCCAAGAACATGAGTTTAATGGGACTAGTATTTATTAAGACAGATGGCCTAGTAGTGTAGGTGTATTCACAAAGCAGTTTGAGCAGCATATGTTGGGTCTCTGACTTGTTCAGGTAAAAAGTCCTGTTTTGGTTCCTACTTGAGCAGAAGCCATTGAGCTCATGATAGGTTTATGTTGTTTTCAAGTGGGTGAAAAGAGTGAGGATTTAGTTATGCCCTATAGTCAAATTTGTACTCAGGGTACATTGATTAGGAAGTCAAAAAATGAATTAACCACTGCTCATAACTTTCCTTTTGTACAAAGCTACTGTTTTTTGCAACATACCTCCTCAAAAAATATAACAAATACTGGAAAATAAGGCCTAATATAACTTTTAGAAAACTCGGAGACAGGGCAAGAGAGAATAAGAAACAAATGTAGTAGTGGGTTAGAATGAGCAGGATATAGCTGATTAGATGCAGTATTTGTATTTCAGCTTATTGTGAACAAAAAGATGATAACAATATTATTTTAACTATAAAGTAGAACAATCTGCAGTGTTCTATAGTGTGGTGAATTCAAAATGGCTAAAGATGGTGTGACCAGCACTAATATTTATTTTGCAGCATACACCTCCTTCTGTTATCTCAGACCTGTATACAGACATACAGCAAGGACATATGCTTTTGGATCTGTTGGAAGTGCTTTCAGGTCAACATCTGGTAAGGCAGAACAATACAAATATTAACTCAATACTTTGTCAAACCCAGAAGAGAATTTTGGATATGCTAAGTTGTGAGATTAGGAGCGATCCCTCTGGAGTCACAGAACTATTTGCAAGTAACTTAATCTTACATCATAGACACTGAAATACAGTGAAAGAAGTTATTCTAGTCATTCATAAATCACTTCAAGACTTTCCTTATCAAAATGAAAATAAAATGAATTTTTACTGCTGAGATTGTAACAAAATCTTTTTGCTTCACAGCCACGGGAAAAAGGATTTAATACCTTTCAGTGCAGAAGCAACATAGAAAATGCCTTGACATTTTTAAGGAGCAAATCAGTGAGTATTAACTTAAAAATTCACAAGTAAAGACCGCTTAGCTGGTGGAACATTTTCTTTGTTAACAATGGTCCTTTTTTTTCCCCACTAGCTCAAGCTCATAAATATTCATGTTGCTGACATTATTGAAGGAAAACCTTCCATTGTGCTTGGCCTAATTTGGACAATTATATTTCATTTTCATGTAAGTATTTCAGCAATGTAAGGGAATATTTCAGCAGAGGGAAAGAGCACAAAAATGTGTTGACATACGTGGTTGCCCAAACAGATGAATTAGTACAAAGCAGATCATCTTCTGACATCTTGAAGTGACAACTCAGAGAAGAGATGCACCAGTGCATCTTGCCTGTGTCTCTGGGTGGTTTCTCCAATGCAATAAAAACGTTAAGCTTGATGAACAACATCTAATTGAAAATGGTAGCATGCTTAGGTTTTTTTAAATAACTAGTTGAAAAATGGGCTAAACTTTGCCTAATATGTCTAAGGCCTGTAATGATTAAGCTCTAAATAGAACACCAAATAGAGCAAGTAGTGCAAAGTGGTTCACATCCATCTCCCTCAGGGGCAGACCCCTCTTCATTCAGTGTTGGCTGTGCTCACAATTTTTGCTATTGTAATTCTTGCTATTTGTTTTTTTCAGCACTAGGTACCTGAAATAATATGAAAGCTGATGTAGTGATGTTTCTTACACAAGATACTGCACGTGCATCTTGTGTGGCATGAAGTTATGGGGTGGAGGGGGTGTTTGAAAACACAAGGCCTTGCTGGAGTCCTGTTGTAGAACTGTAGAGAATGATGGAGCCAAACTATCTTCTAGCAAGAGCCCCACAGTGAATTAACATAGGTGCACTGGGGATGAGCTGGTGACAGGGGCTTAGGAAGGAGTCAAGAAGCAAAGTTATTTGACTGTAGTAGATGTAGCCCACATTTTTCTTGGTAAGGGTACTTTGGTGCTTGTGGTTCTTGTGGTGCACATGGCTGTATACATTATCTTTTTATGTAAGCCAAGCCTCTTTAACCAACTGTAGATCTCTGAGGCCCATTGATGAGCTTTTCCTGCACTCTGAGTGAGCAGGCAAAATCTCAACATGCCTAGTACAAGGCATGACAGCACAAAGCACAGCTACCAAGGGCTACATTCACTGGTAGAAGAAGGAAAGTGCACTGACTGAGGAGGTGCCTCGATGCCAGTGCTGGTACCCACAGTATCCCATGGATGTCTTGGGTGAATATTTCCTACCAAAAAAATCAGCTAATGATTCAGCATGAAATAATTCATCTTGAACAGATAACATTTGGCAATGGTTGGGAAACATGGTGTGAGCTCTGGGGGCAGAGGACTGCTATTAGTGCTGTAATTGAGTCCTTTCTAATTCTCTGTGGTTTTCTGCCGTTGCTGTCTTGATAAGTTTTCATTGAAACCTGATTAAACTCTCCCATCATCCCTGATAGATTGAAGAACTTGCCAGGACACTTGCTTGCACTTACAATCAGCCTTCTCTTGATTGTTCAAGTACTGTTGACTCTTCTCCAAAGGCAAGCAGATCAGCTAAAAAAAGTGCTAAAATTAAGGAACGGTGGAAGATCTCTGCTACAAAGGCTCTTTTGTTGTGGGCAAAAGATCAGTGTTCACTGTAAGTTCCATCCAAGTCTTACAAATAGTGTGTTACGTTTTGTGTTCATTACTTTTCTCTAAATGTGGTATTTTTCCTTACCTTTTTTTTTTTAACATTACTTAGTGACAGCTTAGCAGAAAATACTTTCAAATTTGTATGATGCTATCAGCACTTTTAGAGTCAATCAGGCCCTAAATGTTTTGACATGAGCCCGTTAAGTATAATCAAGTGAGGCTAATCCTACTAATAAAACACCACAATGTAAATTGGTTTGTTTCACTTTTCTCTTTTAGGGACTTACAGTTTCCTGTGTGATAAGTCTAGCAGAATGCTTACATGATTTGTTAGTTTTAATCCTTTTGGTTGGCATTGGTTAACAAACTTTCAATAATTATATTTTTTAAAAATGGAAATTGTAGCATTTCTAGGATTCCCACATCTGATGTGGAACGTGAGACAAACGGAATTACAAACATTCTGTCAAAACACTGCAGGATTGCCAAGAAGGATTTTAGTGAGCATAAGAACATCACATCTATTGCAGCAACTTCAGTGCTTTGCTTATTCTTCCATTGTGTAGAATACGTTGTAGATTATAGAATGTGTAGACAGTGAGAGCAAAGGTGATATTCAGAAAGAATATTGGAAATGCAATGTAGGATAGAAACACTGTAATTCTGCAAAAAAAAGTAATGTATATATTTTCTTTTTTATGTACTATATATATATAAACTACACACACACACACATATATATGGTTGCAGTGATTGGTAGTACTGTCTGTATTGTTTTCTGACCCAACTTCTGCAGAAATTTTGTGCCAAGTTTCTATGTAAATCCTTTGTTTTGTTTTGTACCTTATTTTAACAAATTTATGGTGTATTTCTAAATTTGTACACAGGACATCTGAGTAAACTTGTTGTGACATTTTGTTTCTAATTGTTTTTGGAATAGGCATGGTTCTATCAGTGTGACTGACTTCAAGTCAAGCTGGAGAAGCGGACTGCCTTTTTTAGCCATCATCAATGCTTTAAGACCAGGTCTAGTTGATTTGGAGAAGGCAAAAGCCAGAAGTAATAAGGAAAACTTGGATGAGGCTTTCAGAATTGCAGAATTGGAGCTCAATATTCCACGGCTTCTTGAACCTGAAGGTAAGTGATCTGCTTTTTTATGTCTTTGCTGTAAGGAGTGAGATTAACATAATCCTGCCTGTGTTGACTTTTAATAGAGGAAAAAGTAAGCCTCTGTTCAAGTTTGAAATGAAACATTGATCGTTGCCATAATACTCTAACTCTAATGTGGTTCTTTATTATATAATTTAAACTGTGCTTAGGATTTTTAGGATATTTGAATTGGCACCATACACTGGAATAATATGTTGAAGAAAGAATATAAAACTTTCCCATTCATAGGAGAAACTTGTTCATTAGCTCATTATGTTATATTGAAGTATTCCCAAGGAAAAAATGTTCATTACATATTAATTTCTGTCGGTATATTAACTGAGCTACTGCAAAATAAACATGTTTATGGTAATGTGTTTTAATAACTGCAATATAGTGTGTAATTATGTGATCAAGTCTAGAGGGCTGCATAATTATGTAAATGGCATATTGACTCTTGTAGATATTGACATTACGAATCCGGATGAAAAATCAATCATGACGTATGTGGCTCAGTTTTTGCAGTACTCCAGAAATATGCCGGAGACTGAAGACATGCAGGTATGCTGTGAGGTTTATCACTGAGGCATTTTTTAATTAATGTGCATCACAAATGCCAAGAATAGTGGTACTTTTTTGTTGCCCAGCTTCTAACATGACTCAGTAACTGTTGTCCTTCATGGTTGGATCCTCTGATTTAGCCACTGACAGGGCTGAATTGGCTTGAACCTTCTGATGCTCCTGTATGGTAGCTATCACTCAGTGTGATAGATTTTTGATGATACTGATGGAAATGCTGTGCAGGCTGTTTTTTGTTTTTCTTTTTTTTTCTTTTTTTTTTTCATTTAATTATTGAAGAGGACATTTTTAAGCCTGGCTGTCTTTGTGTGTGCTCTCAAGTGTGTATGCAAGTACTGGGGAGGAGAAAGACAGATTTACAAATGTACAGAACAACCAGCTTTAAATTTAATAGCTGAGAGCAGACAGAAGTCACCACTCACAGACTATGCTGGTTGGAAAACCAAGATGCTTGTTCTCTATATATTCCTATTAGAATTTATATACTAATTGCCTATTCACATATTTTCATACCGATAATCTCCTTTCAACAGGACTACAATCAGTCTCTTCTTTTATTTAAGATGCCTTCATATATCCAGAAGCCAAGTTTAAGACTTCGATCTTTTTCTATAATAGTGGCTGACCCAAAGCTTGTTAGGGTCCCCAGGAAATATTATTTGTTTCTCATTAGCTTTGAATACTCAGTATGTGTTATTTTATGGCACAATGTGAATTAAAAAACAAGGCTTGCAAAATGGAAACATTAAATTTTCTGCTCTAATTACTAGGGAAAATTAACGGAGGCTGTGAGCTGGTTGGCTGCGCAAGGGAAGAAGTTAACAAAGTTGCTGATGGACACAGAGAATGAAACACATTACCAGAAGTACAAAGTAAGTTGCATTTAGTATTTAACTGATTTTGCAAAAATACATTTAAAAAATATTCCCAGAAACATAAACTCTTTTATCTTTCATTGCCTAAGCCTAAATTTTAAATAAACTTTTTAACAAGAGTTGGAAACCTGACAATGAATTTGGTAAATGCTCTCAAATGATAGAGTGGAGGATAGGATTATTATTTCTCTTAGAAAACAGATATATGCCTTATGTTTTTTGAGCAAAGACAGGGTTTTCGAAGAGAGTACAATAAAGTCTAATTAATTAAAAGACATAGTTCAAGACTTGGACACAATTCAAACTCCTAGGCCCTTCTCAGAGTCAGCTTCTCTGTTTCTGTGATAACAAAAATGGCAGGTTTTCCCAGCTAATGAAACAGAGAATTACTACAAATGCTAGCTATAGATTGTACCTGAAGTAAAATGTCCTTTGGTTTATATTGTAGTCAGAGTTTGTAATAAAATTGTCTGCAGGAGACCGTTAAGGGAGGAATTTTCTCTTTCTCTTGGTGGGAGAGGAGATCCAGGTCCTGATGGCACTGACATGATGTTAAACACAAATTTTGCTAGTGAATGGCACCTATACTTTCAGACCTTGCCTTTTACTCTTGCCTTTCCATGCATCACAACCTTTGATGTTAATGGAATTTATACTAATATGTTCAAAGCCAGTACTTGGCTTCATGAGTTTCAATCTAAGTCTTCTTCTATGAATTACTACTCCTAGGAAATGATGTCATTTATGGAGGCATTTAACCAAGAAAAAAAAGCGTTCCTGCCCCTGTTGTCATCAAAAAGAAGTGAAGCTGAGCTGAGTGAAGGCCAGCAACAGATGAGAGAAGAGTGGAGTAAACTGGTCACTCAGGTCAGAGGCATTTCTAGCTCACCTTGTTACCAATGTGAACGAGTTTGGTGAAGAAGCCTAAGTTTACCCCAGGAATATGCACAGGGAGAAGTGGGGAGGTGATACTTTATTTACACTGGTAAAAACAATATTGACCCTGAACCTGAAGCTCTGACAAACTAAGAGATGTACAGTGACCAAGAGGAGTAAGAAGGAGGCTGTGTATTACCCTTCTGCCTCCTGAGCATCAGACTGTGAGAGGTCTGCAAAAAATGGCATGCGATTATTTCTGAGCAGTCTTCAGATCAAAGGTTTGGGCCTGTTTATGCTTAAAAGATTCTTTTGGGACATAATTATGGCTTAGATAATGATGCAGCCAGGAGAAATGTGATAATACCCTCTTCCCCATGGCATGGGAAGTGATACAGTTAGATCTGGTTGGCCAGTGCTTTTCAATGAGGTTGGCTGTGTTGCCTCCATCTGTTGCAACTGGGGATACATTGGGGTCTTGCTGGTAATTGCTCTTTATGGATGTTCATCTGTCAGTCCCCAGGATAGAAAGCTGTCCAGAGCATCCATTGTTCCCCTCACTTCGCAAGTAATTTACTGTACATCTCTGTTGCCAGGCCTTGAGCTGGCCACCAGCTGAGGAGAATAACTCTAAGTTCTCTGTAGTGTTACAGAGATGACAGGCTGGGGAGAAAACGTGGGTCTCAGGTGAACATAGCTGATTTGCAGCTGACTCGGCTGGAAGCTCCTTTTCTGAACGGTGACAGATTTTTTTGCTTTTGTTTTCTGGGGTGTCTAAAGCATCAGCTTACAGAACATAGGTCTGTATATTGGGGACGGGGAAGAAAATAATGGTGACAAATCTAATCGCTTGTTTTCCTTTTAAAGATTAATGAGTGGAAAGCAGAGCTGGACCAGATGTTGCCTCCACCTCTGGATGGCATTGAGGCCTGGCTTCAGGAGGTAGAACATCTGCAAGCAGAAGATTTACCTGATTTGCAGGACCCATTTAAAGCAATGTCTCTCTTCAGAGAAATAATTGTGATATTTAAGGTAAGCTGCTCACAAAGGAGTATTCTGCTTCAGTCTGACCTACCAAAGCACTTGTTATGGAATTGCTGTTTGACATTTTAGGAAGTAGTATAGGTATGTTTATCTTCTGAAGATGAAAAGCCCTTCTGAAGATCTCTTTGATTTTGATGAGTTTATTTAAATAATTGCATAGGTCTATAAGGAAGTTTTCTGACTTCACTGGAGTGAGATTAAAATTGAATGCTAACTGAATGAATAAATTATGGCATTCTTTTTATGTGGCTCCTGCAACTTGTTTGTTAAGTAATAAGACAGGGTAATTGCATCCTTATCTTTAAATCTATGCTTAATACTTATCTATTCAGAAAAGCACTTGGGCTCAGGGTTACATTCCACTGAGTTCACACAGCTTATGTATTTAAAGTTAAGTATTTGCTGAATCACTCTGTTACTCCATTCAAAGCAATGGGAGGTATTCTGATACCTCAGTGTCGTGCAAGTTATTTATTTTGATCTTGAAATCTTTACACTGATAATATTTTAAATGTTCTTTTGAGTTTGAAAACTTTAAAAAGCATAGGTGTGTCAATGCCTGGTTGATCATTGTGGTTCTGTACTTGTTTTTGTATGAACAAGGGTAAGTTGGATGTTTTTGTGACATGTCATTGATATGGTTTTGAAAGAATGGGATCTAGAGGGTCTTGTTAGTGGCTTGATAACACCACTCTTTTGTACTGTTGCTAGTTAGTTCCTGGTATGAGAGGTGGCTTTTCTACTGATAATGGCTTTGCCAAATGTTAGCTGTTTGATCTAAGGTTTTTGTTTTCAAAATAAGCAGTTAAAGCATTTGTAAGAATGAGACAGAGGAAGATGTTGGCTTAGGATTTTCTTTCCCCCCCCCCTGTTGTACATGGAGATAAAATCATTATTTTTTTTAAGAAGAAGAAGCCCACGATACTTAATTTCTGTTAAATCTGTTTTGATGGAACGGGAAGACATTCTGCTGAGAGTTTTTTCCTTCTGTTTCCTTGAAACCAGTCTTATTATGGCTCATATATGGGTCTTGTGGCTACAGTGGTGTTTCATGATGCAAATTGTACTTTCTCTCAAAATTCTGGATATTACCCACCAATGCTCACAACTAATTAATGTGACATGTTATCAGCATGTTATTAAATGGAATCTATTGGACATTCAAATAAAGCATTAAACAATTGTGACATAATAAATTTATTCACCAGGTTTTGCTGTCAGTATTTGCCATCACATAGCAGAGAATAACAATATCCTGAAACTGTTAAAATGACTTATTTTTGTTCTAAATATGGTAGTAAAAGTGGGGAAAAAAAAAAGATAGCATAGGTAGAATAGTTCCACTTTCCTTATATTTAACTAGATGCCCAGGGATAGGAGAAATTATGCTTTGCTGTAAATATCCACTTTAGAAGTGGAAGAGATAAATACTTTCATATCGCTTTAATGAATAACGGCACTGAAAGATTGCCTTGTGCTGACTGGATCTTAATAGCTCTTGCTCCAATGGCAGGTGACTTGCAGAGTCAAACAAGGTTCAATGCTAGGTGACTCTAGCATTGAAATGAATGACTTACTATTTCCCTTTCTCCCCAGGGCTTGATGGATTGTTTTGATTCTCACTTGGACACCCTTCAATCATTTGAGAATAAAGATGAGAAGAATATGCCGCTGGTAGTTCCTGAAAAGCTAGAGGAAATGAAAAGAAGGTTATGAGCCTCAAATTCCCTCTACTTTGACTATATTGTGGTCTAGTTCTGCAAATGACTTCCTCTTTTATTCTGAACAAAGCACATAATTTATCCGTGCCTTGAAGAAAAAGAGCATTTTCCATTTAAGCACAGATTGACTGGCATGCAGAGCAGACAGGTCCAGTCATTGGTCCAATGAAAGTCTTAATTATGCGTGCAAAATAAAGGTCATTAGCAGGAGGTTTTCAGGTGCCCTGTGCAACTGTGGGTAGGAAGCACAAATATTTTGAATATGAAGATTTTTCTGTGGGTGGGAATTCTCTGTCCAATTTTAATTTTCCACCTTTTAAAATCACTGAGATTTACAGGTTGTACAACCCTATTAAGATATTGGGGGATTTTCTAAAAAATTACTAGTGAATCTGTATCTGTAGTCTGAGATCCTCTGACATATAGATAGCAGATGCACCTTTTCTTATCATTTAAGATTTTCCATAAATTTAGCAGTCAATATTGACTCAAAAGTGCTGCTACTTAAAAAAAAGTGAACTGTTATCTTAAAATTTTACTCCCACCATAAGAAAAAAGATGCTTATATATAATATATGTAATTCAGAGTTTTTAGGCTAAAACCCCTATACATTAATGCCTTCTACATCTAATGATTTGAGTCAACTTTTGGAACATTTCACTGTTTGCAGACTCAACAATACGTGTTTCACAAACTCCAACACCCTTCTTGAATATCACTATGGACTGTGCTCAGCCATTGCCAATGAGGTGATGTTAAAGCTAAATATCTGGGACATAAAATATGGGACAAAAGAGTCCGTGGAATCACTGCTAGAAAATTGGAATGTAAGTTTAAAATAATACATATTTCATAATCACACCCTGACAATATTTCCTCTTCTATCTATTCTCTTTGATTTAAACATGTGTCTATCCTCATATGAAGATACCGTGAAAGTTAGTAGAAGCATGGTAGGTTTCTGAGTTCTGGAACTTAGACAAAGGAGGGTGAATAGATTCCATAGAAGCTTTCTTTCCCTTTGTGTCCTCCAGTTTTGCTCTGAACATTCATTCTTTCTTCAGTTTAGAGAATAGATACAACTGTGACTAATTTTCTCACTGCCCTTTTCAATTCTTTACTGGGAAAATTTCTTTCTTTCTGGACTTTTTATAGAGCCAGCAGTAGCCTAGCTCAAATCCATACAAGCCTCTGGAATAGTTCAGTAGTTACTACTTTCAAAATCAACTATTATTGGCAGCGCTGGCTAATTCTGCTGTAGCTGTTGCCTTTTCCTTTTTCCAGCTTCCTTACCTCCTTATGCTTCCTGGTTGTCTTGTTTAGTTATATTTTATGCTTAGCCCAGCTTCTGGGGTGCAAAAATATGGCAAAATGATGCCACATGTAGGCCTATAGAGGCTATATATGGGGATGGATTACCCTACACCAAGTACTGCCAAAGATGCATCAAGACTCTGAGAGATTAAAAAATTTGCCCCCTCTCCAGTTAACAGGACTCCTTGAGAATTCCATCTTAGTGAATAGAATAGAATAGCTCAGTTGGAAGGAGCCTTCATTGGACTACATCATCTTTACAACAGGAAGTTATAAAATCTCAGTTTTCTTGAGTAGTATTAACTTTACCCTGTGGTGAGGTGGGATTACAGCATTAACCTGTGCTGAGTTTCTTGATTCAGTTGGTTTCATAAATACTTATTATTGTGTTATTTCTATGAGTGTAATTTCTGGTCTTTCTTAAGCTGATAAAATATAGGGACCTTTCCCATAGAAGTGTAAGGTTTGCTATGGGTTGAGATGCACCTTAGATTAACAGGGGTTGAGGACCAACCTTCTCATTCCCTGAGTGAATGTTCAAACCACAAGTCTCTTCATCTGCTCCCATTCCTTCTTTCCTGACCCTTTCCATCCTTAGTTTGGATCTTACTTGATCTGAGGCAGGAACGATGCACAATGGTATTTCTGTGCATGCAGGAAAACCCACCTTTTACTTTCATTACTTTTTTAACTTATGGGACTCAATTGTGCCAGAATTGTTCTAGGTGTCATTTCTCAGCATTGCCCTACATCCTTAATGTTTCAAAATAAGTAGTTCTGACTCATGCAGGACTGTAACTCAGTGCTATTCAGGAGTTAATATTTCCCATTTAAGATACTCTCTGCATGAGCAGAAAGCAAATGGGTCAAATTTGCTTTTTATTTGCACACTAAAAGTGTGCTTTTTATTTGCACACTAAAAGGTGCAGATGAGTTGCTGGATGGGCTTGGCTCAGTTTACATTTAACCTAGAGGTTGTAGGCATGTATCAAAAAAATAAATGTCCCAAGCTGTGTTTCCTACCATTAAATTTTATGTGGGTCAGTGTTACCCATGCCAATTCCTTTTCACTTTGGGCAGAATTTCGTTGAAGAAAAGAGACTTGAAACACAGCTAGAAACTGCTACTCACATCTGTGAAGATTTGAAAAATAAAAGCATAAACAGTCCTGGCTTAGGTAAGTTCCTCATCAAAAACTGATAATGAAAACCTCTGTTTTGAACTGATGTGCCATCACCAGTTTTAATTCCCACCTAAGTGTTGTGTAAAATACTCTCTCTCTATATATATATATTTATATGTATTTCCAAATGTATAATGGTATCCCTTGTTTAATGTCCTAGCTGGTGATCCTCAAGAAATTACCAAACTTTTTAAGATGGTGGAGTCAAAGATTTCTATGTGCAGAGATTATATTGCCAATGTAAATAGTACCCTACGGAAAGTCCTGTCTTCCTGGAGTAATTATACAGAAAATCTCCACTCACTAAAGACATGGCTGGATGAAAAGCGAAATGAGCATCCAAAAGAGGTACACCATTGGATTTCTTTTTCTCATGGCAGACAGAGGTACTTGGAAGCCTCCTGGAAGGAAAGCATTATATGTGACAGTTGTGGTTGTTGTTTTTCCATTCCTCATTTTGGAAGTAAAGTCATGGCAGGGTTCTGCTTGAAATTATTTCAATGCCTCTCTCTAGATCCCTGCTGAGATCCTGGCAAGCTGGAATTCAGTGCATGGTTCCTTAAATGAAGCTGGAAACTATCTCATTGAAGTCAGCAAAGAGCAAGTCGGATCAAATATTGCCAAAGAGCTGAAGAAACTGAACAGGAGGTGGGCTAAGTTTATCAAGAGGACACACTTTGTAAGTCACCAGTTTCATACTACTCTTTCAACAAGCAGCCTTCAAAATCATCTTTTCTAAATTTACCAGCTTGTTAACCACATGTCAACAAATCTTTCAGTCAACTCAGTATTGCCAGTTTTAAAACAGGAGGAACAGAGAATACACGGGCACATCCCATCCCACTCATAAGTCTTTGCAACCCAGTTAAATGCTCTTTACAACACTGTGGAAAATACTCAATTTTTTAAATTGAAATTTTGAAACCACCTACAAAGAGATATCTTATTGTAGGATAAAACTCTTTATTTAGTTCTAGAGGTGGATGTACTCCATATATTGAGAGCTTGTGAACCTTTACTAAGTTGTATAATCTTTGTCTCAGCTAGAAGAAAGTAGTTAATGCTGCTCAGGTATTTCTAGGATTATGCAACTTCATACCAGTTCACTTGACATGCATTTAGCTGGCTGTAAATTCCTATACAATCTGCTTAATGTTACATATATTACATTTCCTAGAATGCTTACACAAGAACAACATTACCTATCTTCTTGGGACTATTAGAGCTCTTAATTTTATAAGTTGGGCCATGCAGTGACATTTATTAACACTGCTGTTGCGATGATAAATGGTGGCAAAAAAATGCAACATGTTGCTCTTTGTTCATAGCTCGGCGAAGAGAGCACAGATACTGTGGAAAAGGCCAGGGAGCTTCCAGGGAGCGTGGAGAAAATTGAAGAGCTCCTTGGAGGGGTGGACAGCTGGGCAGCAGAGGTTGGATGCCTGCTTGGTGAGATCGGTCACAAGGCGCCTGTGGAACCTCAGAGAAAGGAATATTTGCAGGTGAAAATGGGAATACACAGCTTAAAATACTCATTTATCAGATTCTCATCTTTTGGCCCGGATTAGTTGCTGGAGTAAAACACACATTCATTGGCGAAGCAGAAATGAATGTGGATTTTGTGCTGTAACACGAAGTGGTAAAAAGTCAGCCAATTTTAGTATTTTGATGTTATTTCCTAGGATCAGTCCCAGACGAGCTAGCTACAAGTGACTCTTCCAGCAGCAGTGTGTCCAGATGACAAGCAAGTGCCAGTGAAGTGCCACTGGTGCTGTTGATCAGCAGCATGCTTTCTAGTGGTGTTAATTGCTCCCGTCCAGCACAGCACTTGCAGCAGAATAAAACTTGGCAAGGTGCTGAGACTAGAATTTCCCCTGGTCATACAGTGCTTTCTATCATGTATTTCCCATTCAAGCAGGAGATCTGGAACAGCTTATCTGTAGTCAAGGCTTACGTGTGAAAAAAATGGAATACTTGGAAGTATTTTCAGCAGCATGCTAGGTAATTTGTGTATCTCAGCTTATAGGCAGTTAGTTCTAAACATCCACAATGAGCAGTGGTGAATTTATTTGTTACGTCCATTATGTTGTCTTCCCTGTCTCTCTTACATGGATTATGGTTCCTTCCCAGCAAATGGCAAATTGAAATATGTACAGTGAACTCATCAGCTTCAGTGCAAAGTCTGATTTGTTTTCTTCACTAGTCAGTGAAGGTGATATTGAGCAGAGATGCCAGGCTTTGCACTGGAGAAGCTGAAGCACTGTCTTATGTTCCTGTTTGCTGTTTCTGCAACAGTGGCAGTATAGTCTAGTGGTAGGAAGGTGACCATGAGAAGCAGGTTTCGTTGGAGTTCCTCTGTCCAAGTGCTAAGATTAAGCACAGAGGTTCTTCAGTACATTAAATCCACTTACGGTAACTGCAAACCAGTCCTTGTGCTTGTTTACTTTGAGTTGTGCCTTCTTGCACTGTATTTAGTTTACAGAATTAGGAGGTATGAGGTTATGAAAATAATATATTCATCTTTTTGTGGGCATATGTTTATAAATTCAGCCTCATTTTGCAGTATGACAATAGGTCCTTAAAAACAAAGGCGTAACAAAAGACACCCTGAAATATAGCCTCCAAAATGTGAGTGGTAACGTGTCTATGTGTCTGTGAGCAGAAGAGATCAGGTTCCTTTTTGCCTGCAGTACAATAGGTCAAGATCCAGAACAAAGCACTGATTTTAATTTAAAGAATGCTAACTGACAACTTCTAACAGGAAAGTGTGTTGAATATTCATAGATCAAAACAGCCCTAATAGAGACTCTCATGATAAATATTCAAATATGGCACACCACTTCTGCATGCAAAATACCCAGCTGCTTCCTGCCTTTTAGGATTCAATATACCACTAGAAAATCTGAGTCCTGATATTCACTTAATTTTGGTTGTCTGCAAATCAGATGATGTATATCCAAATGTGTGGTTTGTACAATCATTTGGAAAGCTGTTCAGGTGAGAGAGCATATTTAAAAAATACTTCTAATTGACTCTGAGGCAAAGTACTGAAGATATTACATTGACAGAATGTGTCAGCAAACAGAATCCCCTGTGGATGGCAGCAGACTTCTTTCTCTCTACACCAAAATTTTGCAGTGGGATACACTAACCATAATTGAAATATGAGATTTTTCCTTGACCAAATATTGACTGCCTGTGATCAATACTAGCTTTCTCATTCATTTTCTTTTAACATAAATACTGTGCAGACTCTAATGGTTTTCATTTAACCAGAGCTTGGCTGCAAGGGGAACCTCGTGCCAAGAACAAGTTGCAGCAGCAGAAGAAATATTGCAATCTCTGATGCAAAATGCTTCAGATCAGGTGTCCCAACAGCATTCTCACACCACCGGTTTGCAGGCACGAGTTAAAGAAGCTAGAGACAAAATAGAGGTACTCCTTCTTTATTGTTATTAGACTTAATATGCACAGACATCTCTAATTTTAGCATTATGTGATTAGAAGAGTCCTTTTCTTTTGTGTAAGACAAGGAAAGTTTTAGACTATTGGAGCCAGACTCCCAGACTCTTGCCAGGGGAAAAAATTAGATCATTTCAAAGATCAGTATCTCAACTTGAAAAACTTGAGTGATGTAATGAAGCAATCACATTATGTAATGAATGAAACTTGTGCGTATTCTGAAAAGTCTCTTTCTTCCAAGGCCGTCATGGGTGACATGAACAACATCCTGCCCAAATCTGAGAAGAGTCCCTCAGAAAAGGAAGCTTTGCTCAATTTTGAAGAATCACAGATAGATCTTGAGGCCTCTATTTCAAAGGCTGTGCAACTTGTCAGTCAAAAATTAAGTCCCGAAGAGCATATTTCAAGATACGAGGTAGGTTCCTTTTCTGAACAAGCTGGATGGAGTATTTCTTTTTGTGTTATTTGGCATTTGAAAAGCTAAGGTACCACAGTGAGAAAAGTAAGTGAGATTTTTTTAGTAGCTATTAATGTTTTTTTCCCAACTTTTTGGTTTAGTATTTTAACCCATACTGACTTGGTAGACTATTTGAATAAGGAAATATAAAGCTGTATACCAGTTTAGTCAGTGCCCTGTCCTAACTTAAATTATTCCATCACCCACAGATGCCTGTGGGTACAGCCATTTTGTTGCCTAATAAATAAATAAGATTCCCATCTTGAATCATATGCCTGAATTCTTGGACAAGTTATTGAAGTAGACTATAAATGCTGAATCTTCACTTTTTTTTTTTTTTTTTTTTTTCCCAGAGAGTAAATTGTAAAGAAAGTGTCTGATCTCAGAATTCAGATCTCTTAAAGAGGTCCTTATTGAGGCAGGAAAAATTGAAGTGCCCAAAATCTGTACTTCTGTACTGCCTCACGTTGCACAGTGAGTCCTGGGCAGCCACGGGCAGGGGCAGTGCAGAGCTTCTGGAACTGCTCACAGGGTCCCGTTGCAGCTGTGCAGACCTTTCACTTGCCTCCTGGCAGACGTGGGACATGGCACGTATGTTCCCTGGAAATGAAGCAGAGTTCAGGAACCTTAATCTTTCTTGTTTGCTACTTTGCTTCTTGTTTGCTTTGCTCCAAAAAGCGTACACTGATGTTGTCTGAAACTTTTTGGCAGATATGTGAGAGTGGAGAATGCCCATGTATTCATCCATGCAAGGGTGACTATAGCCCATACATGCCATTCATATGTGCTTTATGCATGATTTTTATATGTTACATCAAGTCATTTTACTAGGTAAATAGGCTACATTTGGTTCTGTTTATTTTTCTTTATGGTGCTTTTTTACAGGAAGCTTTTAATGCTCTGGACAATAAAGTTCTTGACAAATTTTTGAAAGCAGCTGAACAACTGAAAAATATTTCATCTGATCAGGAAAAGCTGGTAGTGGAAGAAAAGAGTAAAGATGTTCGTAAAAGATGGGAGGTGAGATAATAAAGGAAGGAGAATCCACTGTCTGTTCTCATTAGGCCTGGCATCTTGGAAAAACAATTTTTTGCCACAGTATGTTCTGAGGCTTTTGTTTGCTTTATAATACTGTTTGCCCATCTTATGTTGATAATGTGTTCTGAATTTTGCAGGCAGTTCATCATGAAATTATGTCCTGTGTCCAGCTCATGATAGAGAGGGAAAAAAAGAAATTTAACGCAACCTTAAAAAAAATCAATAAGCAACTAGGTAAAGAGAAGAAATTCCTAAGTATGGATAAAACTAAAGGGCTTCTCAAGGAACATGAGGTACCTGACCCACTCCTTTTCTGCTCACCTACCTCTCTTTCTGAATGCATTGTCTGTCCTTCCTGCTCCTGCTTCCTTAATATACAGTGTTGCAGCCTGTGTTTGTGGAAGTTTTTGCTTGGTGTTATGTAAACACAGAACAAAGAGGCCACCCAAATTATTTCATTGCCTTTTTGACTGCAGATACTAGCTTCTTTATTAGAGTTATCTCCTTGTTGCATGTGTGGTATCTTTTCAATTTTTTTTTTAGTACAGCCTTGGAGCATAAAACAGATTTATCTCTGCAAAATGTAAAAATAAGAAATGTTTCTGTGTTCTTGATTTGTTACAGTTATTTTGTTATAGTTGTGTATCTGGTTTAGGTGCCTTCAAGTGAGAGTAACTTCTCACAGTGCAATAGTCCCACTTCACCTCTGTGTTTGTGCTACATACAGATTATTCAGTTAGACATAAGACTTTCATTTTTTACTTACTGGGCTGAGCCATAGTGAATTTTACATATTCTGTAAGCAATATTTTTTCTACTTCATTGCTATTAGTATTTTCCTCCACCCTCTTTAATATGCACTGATGTAGCCAGTTTACCACTTACAAGGGTAAGAAAATGCTCTCTTGTTGAAATTCTGGTCTTTGCTGAATTAAATGTACTTTTTGTATTTGCTTCTCATGGGTTCGTTCTGAACAAATATTGCATAAGCAGGAGAAAAGAGAAATAAGCATCCTTAGGTGCATTCCTTCTGCTCATATGTTTGTTACATTTATTAATATATTGATTTCACACTCAAAAGCAGAATTATCGGTGGGGAATACTTTAAATACATTTTCCAATTCTATTTTTTCTGTAGTCAATAGAACATGTATTTTCAATGTAAGTATGCAGAGGACTTGGGATCAAAAGTAGATAGAATTGTAGTAACAAAAGGAGTTTCAAAATCAAGCAGGAGTCAGTATAGTCTTGGGAATGCAGCTGGGGAACACGTTCCCAGAAATCTCAGTTTCTTTCCTGGCTTTATTTAAAAAAAGATTCAAGGAAAATAAATGTTTTTCTCCTGGTTTGACAGCTTACACTTCAAGTGCATTCATCCAAGAAGACAATAGAAAAAGAAAAAAAATAATTATGTGAATAATTAGAATTGCGCATCCTTATGGTTTAACATGAGTTTATTGTATTATTTTTCTTTGTTTAGGCCTTTTTTTCACAGGAAGGCAGCCTGAGAGAACTTAGCAAGTCATTAGAAGATCTTAAAATATTGGGAAGACTAGCAAAAGAAACTGTCCCAGACATTCAGGCATTCATTGCAGACTGCGGACAAAAGCTAGAAAAGCTTCAACAAGTTGTGTCAGATACTCACACAGCCTTGCTGTCTCGTGCTGGAAAAAGAGAGCTGTCTAAGAAACAGTGAGTGCATGATGTGTTGTAACCTCATAGAAATCATATGTATCAGTATGTGTTGTGACATGCAAATGTACTAACAAGTACATTACTACAGGGAACTGTACTTTCTAAACATTTAATATGAGGTTTTATAAATGAGCATGTTTGGTAACTTTTCTGCACAGCTGTGCTCTTAGTTTGTAATCATTAGCTAAGGTTTCTTTTCTTCCCTTGGTTTTCCATATTTTGTTCTTAAGCCAAAATTGCTTTTAAACCATAGGGACTCCATTGTTGCTTCTGAGAATGGAGAAGAGCCTGGTTCTTCTGAACAAACTGATAGACTTTCAGTACAGGAGGTAAGAAGTCAATGCTGTTAAGAAAAACTGCTCTGTCTAGAGAGATCATTGGTAAAAGGAAAAACTAATTATTTCCGTTACTGCTCTTACTGTGGCAGGACTTCAGGCCTCTGGTCACAGAGCAAAAACCCTTTCTATTTGGAAACTACGACTAAGTAAATATTAAAAGTAACATGCAGGGAACAGCCCTAGGCATTCTTAAAAGATGTGAATCTTCAACCTTGCATTATATTTTTCTAAAGAATGCTTTTCATCTGGAAAGAGCCATATGTGAAGCTTTGTTCAAGTGTAAATCCCACGTAGCGGCCCAGTAATTTGAACAAGTTTTAAAGGACACAGAGAAAAAATAGTGAAGAGTTGGATGCATTTGCTTTAGAAAAGTATGGGGAAAAACAGAATACATGCAATTTCTTAGATCAAATTTCAGAGAGGGAAAATATTACTCTTTATCATTTGGATGCCACAGAAGATGTCTCATTTAGGATAAACATTCATGGAAGCGTGGCTGCAGATAGTTCATCAGACAGCATCCAGACTGGTAGTTTATTGGAAGAGGGACCCTTTGCATTGGAAGATACGGAGGAAGTGTCTGTTATCAAGGGAAATCTCTTGCTAGACTGCTAATGTTTGTCCCCGATTCAACGATAAATCTGTTCCCTCATAGATAATCGAAGTATGAAGTGTATAACTAACATCAGCTGGTCTCAAACTGAGAAGAGTATATCCTGGAATCAAGGGCTAGGGACATGCAAAGCCACCTGGTATAAGCAGCCTGACAAAGCTGTAGAAGGCAGTGCCTTGTGGTTGCCCAAGCATATCTATGGAGCTGCAGCAAAAATTCACACATGTAGCTTGTGATTGCCAAAGTTATGATGGGGTGGTTGTGTGTGCAGAGACCCAGCATTAGTGTGGAAGGAATGAACGGCAGGAAGTCTTCCAAAATCTGCTCTTTTGGTTCATCATTGAGTTAAAACACATCTTGTATTTGCGAATGGTTATCTCTCATCTTCGTTGGCACACATGAAACGATGGATTCTTGCAGGAGCTCACAGCTGCCTGCTGATCTGTATTGACACAGCATGATCATTGGTCATTGTCACTTTTTTTATGTTTATTTAGACATCAATACCTGCTGCAGAAACAGTTTTGGAGACAGATGTGGAACATCACAATGGAGAAACCTGTGAAAAGATGTTTGAGGAAGACAGTCATTTGCCCTCACCAGATTTATTAGAGAGGTAATTTTTAAAGGATAAAATGTATGTGTATTCAGAGATGATACAGTGCTAGACATCCATAAATTAATTGAATGTGTCAAACATAAGGCACACTTTAATTGTGAAAAAATCTGTTCTTGTTCTACTACAGTTTACTTAATATTGCTTTGTGATTAATAAGGAAACACTGTAGTAGGTAAAAATTTCAAACATCAGGACAGTGAAGGACGAACACTTAAATCTATAAAAAAAGAATTTTCTGCTCTTTTGTTAGACAGAAAAATCTGTATCATCAAAAATCTGCCTTACTAATAACTGCAAATAATGTAAAATAAAAAATGTGGCAAGTTTTTAAAGAACTGACATTTTTACATTCAGAAAACTGAGTTTGGGGAATGCCAGCAGGCATTCCCACATGAAGATTAGCCAGGTGAGCAACGTCTCAGTGCTTTTATATATTACTCCTTTATGCCCATTCAGGTGGGACTTATGTAATAATATGCATTTGCAATAGAATCTGCTTATTTTATATGGCAGCCTTGATTAGCAAGTTCCAACCTCTGCCATGTGCCATTAAATTAGAAGTAATACTCTCTCTGAAAGTGATTGCATCTTTCTTTAGCTATAACACAAAAAGAAGTAACCTGGAGGAACTTTTACAAATAAGCAGAGAAAAAGTATCATCTGGCTTTACTGATGAAATAAAAGATACTTCATGTCTTCAGAATAAACTGCATGAACTACAAGTAAGTCTTCACCTTTTAAAAACATATTTGGTGCCTAAGTTATTATTTTTTCATGTAGAGCCATCACCTTCCATGTGTTATGTGTGTTGCCAAGGGGTAAGGAGCATCCTTACAACCAGATTTATTAGAAGCAGAGGGAAATGAAGGGTTCAGCATTTAGCAGAACTGAATTGCAACTTAGTAGTGGAGTTTTACCAGCATTGCTGAAAGAAGAAATTGGTGGCGATCAGTTCGTGGTCTGTTGACTGAAATGGATCTAATGGAAAAAATAATTGTAGAAAACAGCTCTGTTGTCAGTGGGAATGGGAAGTGATGGACGAAACCCAGGGCTGGAGAAGTTTTCAAAGTTGAACCATCAAATGCCGATAGTGCATGTGCAGAATGAAACTCTTCCAGGACTTATAACTTAATTAGGTTTGTGAGAAACTTAAGGGGGTGTTAAAAGGCACATAATTGATGTTGGGACTTTAATTATTAAAATTTTCCAAGTCGTCCATAGAACGGAGCACAAAGGTTATCTAGCACGTTAGACCTTGGTTTAGTTCTAAGTTTGTTTTTGATTCTTTTGAACGCAGCTAAAATGAGATATTTTCCATTCATTCTTGTGTAAAAATGGCTGAACCATATTTATTGAACTTTTATAAAATGTAAACCAGGCATATGTCTGACAGAAAATTTCGTTATAAGAAGCTGACAGAGATTTACACACAGCTGAATTGGGTCTTTAAAAAAACAAAAAAGAAATTCTTAACTAAAGCTGACATTTTTAAATTTTTCTGCAGAAACTCTTGTGATTGTCATTTTATGAACTACCCAGTCTGTTGTAAAATGCAGAATCATATTAATTCAATTAACTATTCATATCTTTTAGTTGATAGAGACTGATACCACTTCCATACCTTTTAGGTGATAGAGAATGATACCACTTCTGGTTGGACACAGTTGGGAAACATCTCATCTACCTTAGAAAACCTTGTGGATGAAGTGAAAAGGGCTACTCTCTCTGAGACAAGAAGCAAGCTAGAAGGAGAATGGAAAGAACTTCAGGATATTATAAATACCAGGTATAAAATAATATTTCATGATATTGGCAAAGGAATAGTTCATCAAGGGATGCTTGTGAAGGAAATAATGTAGTTTAGAGAAAGTATCTGTGTATTTTAAAATCTTTTTTTTTTTTTTAATTGCATGAAATTAATCTTTTTCTTAATTATACATAGCTCATATGTATCTTGCAGATAGTGTGGGTCTCTCCAGGAAGCTCAGAGCCAGATCTTTGTAGCATTGCTGTGCAGTATTCCCAAGCTTATTTTTATTTCCTTCAACCTTCTGGTTAAATGCACTGGGATTCACACTGCTTATATTACTAATCAATAGAAAAACTCCTTTGACCCCAGAGGAGGAGGATTAGATCAATTAGACAGTCAATTACAATACCTCTGTGGCTTCTTGTGCTGTAAAATGTCAAGTGTCTTTTCTTGCTGGCTTTCCTAGTTTGTGTTTCTTTATGTTTCTTGTAGAACAAACTCTTTAAGGACTGCTTTGGAAATCGTTTTGCCAATAGAAAATGAATCCATTCTTCTACGTGAATTAGATCAGCGGCTGAACAAAAAGGACATCCAACAGTTTAATCTGATGAATAGTGATCTTGCTTACAGGGAGCTAAAGGTAAGGGAAAAGGCAGAGATGCAGAGACAACACCCTAACCAGAATAGTTCTTAATATTTGTAGGAACTTGTGAACTTCATGGGATTTCTCTCTTAGGACTTTGGGACAATTCACAAGACTACCCAAAAACTTCTGACATCTAATAGCATTTTAATCCAAACACTTCAAATGCCATTGCTCCTGTAGACTCAAGTGGGTACCCTTGATAGTCTCCGCTGTAAAAAGCATAGCTGTGAATATTTCATCTTAGGTTAGGACTTTTCTTCGTTACAGATTTATGCTGTTCCCACCTGGCTTTATGTCACTTTGTGGAGTGATATAAATAATGCAGTGTTAATTACTGAGCTAAACTAAGCTGCCTTGTGTCACATCTGTTGAGGGATCTGAGCATGCCTCAGGATGGCTTTGGAAGGTCTGCATGTATGCAGTAATTTATTCTGCTGATACCAGTATCTTGTGCTTAGACTCTGGTCTGTCTATTATGCAGAGTCGATGTTGTTTTTTTCCTGATATTCTGTCCCTGTTGAACATGTGAACTGCTAGACAGTACTGAAAGTTTGTGTTTGTCTGCCCTTGGCTCTCAAGCTGAGTAGGGTTTAGGTCTCTCAAGCTCTTGGGCAGAGTGCATGTGCACTCTTTGTCTGAAATGACTCTGGAAGTGTCTTGCATTTTTTCCCAACCCTGCACTTCCAAGTTTCACAACAGTGATGTACTGCTGTTTGCCTGGGGGCTGCGTAATCCTTTAACCAGACAGTGTGCAGGCTTCACGGAGAGAATTTTACATGTGTGTAAGTTTCCTCCAAGAATATCGCAAAAAAAGAACTTAAAAGGTGGCAGAAGTAGCAGTTCGCTGTAAGAGCTTGCTGGTTTCAGTCCCAGGACCCTTGTAATCCTTTTCTCCTATTTTTGAGGTTGCTGGCAAGAGATTTGAGCTTTTTTATAGTGCTGATCATATTACTTGTATGTGGAATACCATTTTACTTGATTTTTCTTTTTTTTTCCCGTTCCTCCACCAATATCCAGATGAGGAAAAAATGTTTTTCTTTCTCAACCACCCTATTTAGCATATTTACTGTATTGTCATGACAAAGTCATTCTGCCTTAATCTGATTGCCTCGTAGTGCCTTATGTCTGTGTTTGTAATATGATATTATCTCTTAGCAAATGGCTAATTGAATGTATAGGCGTAATGATTCAGATTTAATAAACTCAATTGCATTTAATGTTGTTTTCATATCTAGATCTCCCACAGTCATAAATTGCAATGAAAATTCCAAACACCCAAATCTTAAAAATGTTCTCCTTCACTCTTTTAACGATATATATACATATATTCTATTTGGATCAGTATAATTTGTTTTTCAGTCATAGGTTCAGCTTGAATATAGGATAAAGATTTTCTTTCACTTGCTAACACTGTTGATGATTCTCTCAATTTCAGGAGCTACAGAGGTCCATATTAAATCAGATTGAAGTGTGCAAGCAATTGGAAAACCTGGACAGTTCAGCAAGAGATGAATTTAATCCAATAGATCTGCAAGCTGCAAGTAAAATTATGTTTTATTATCAAAACCAGCTTGAAGAAATGAGCCATAAAATGCAGATCCGAGAAACAGTCCTTAAAGATCTGGAAGCTTTTATGGCCTCGTTGAGGAAGATTCAGAGTTCCATAAGACGTCTCACAGATTCCTCGGGTCAACCTGAAATACAGGAAAAAGCGTTGAGAGAGGCTGCACAAGAAGTCTCTCATACGGCAAAAGAGGCTAAATGTTTGGATGAACGCCTGAAAGCAGTTGATATTTGCTTGGAAGATGCTGAGTGTGGGGGAGAGACCTGGTGTGAAAAACTAGTTCTGAATTTATCTGAAGAGCTAACTATGACTTGTGGTCACTCAAGTGATCAGATGCTGACAGAGGAAAATGATTTATACAAGATATTTTCCACAAGAAATTGTGAACTCCTTAAAAACATTCAGGATCTACGTGATAGAATTAACAAAATAGGCTTGAAGGATCCAACGATTCCAGCTATTCAACAAAGGTGAATTCTTTTTCAAAGCTCTTGTAATTTCATAATTTCAGTGAACTCAGAGGGCCTATGGCCCCTTTGTGATAGAGCACTGAAACACAAATGTGTCTTAAAGCGTCTTTGTAGCATTGAAGAAAATTGAGAGTTTGTCTTTTATTCTCTGCCTTACAACCTAAATAAGGAAGCCTTCTCCATTTTTTTTCTTTTAAAATACTTTGTATGTACTTGTTGGAAGCAGCACTGATGAAAAAGAAATGGAAGGAGGTTGATTGTTATGATCTTAATTTTCAGTAAGCTAATTCTCAGCCAGGGAGACAGATCTTGCTGAGCAGTGACGTGATCTAAACCCTTGAGTTGGAGAAGCTTTGTGTTATTTTACCATACCCTGAGAAAGTCACCAACATAACTTGTATCACTCTGATACTGTTTCAGAGGAGCTGCCTGCAGCCTTGCAAAGGACAAATAAACTGTGTGTGGGGAAAATGGGAAGGGAAAGGAGTTTTTAAGCTGTGATTTATTTATTTATTTATTTGTGTTGTCAAATCCCACACACTATGGCATAACTTCCTTTCTTAGACCTTATTTTAAGATAGCCAGAATGCTCTTAACATTTTAATGCAAACTAATACACTATATTCATACAAATCGTAATGGCCTTTAGGATTTTGGATTACTTTCTCAAGCAGCTCTTAGGTCAGTGTAACTGATCTGAAGGACTGAGTCAAATTACATTTTTTATGGTGTCATTTAATATAGTAAGTATGTGCAGCTCAGGATGAATTTCTAGAGAACTTAGTAATTACATTGGTGAAAAAAATCAAAAGCTTGCTTTAATATAAGTCTGTATTTCATTTTTTTTTCTAATAAAGGGTAAAATCATTAACGGAATTGGAAAAGGAATTAGATTGTGCTGCTGTTGAAATGAAATCTATGCGAGAAATCACTAATAAGCTCCTGCAGATGAAAGAGGAAAAAGCAGAGGAAGCAAATGAGCAGTGCAGAGTTACAGAGAGGTTATGGGAGGATACAAAACTCTTGCTTGCTGAATGGTAAGAAGAAAAGTTATGTTTTAAAATAGCATTGTACAAGTAAGAGGTTTGCTTGTAAAATGAGACATCAAAAAAGCCTTAGACCATAGCTTAAAGTAAGTGAAATTCTGGTACAGTAGGAAATGCTACTACTATGATGCTATAAGCAATCTTAATTCCTAGAATTGCACGTAGAATTTTGCAGCCAAAGCTCACTAATTGTATTTATTTTTAAGAAATCACAATCCTATCATTTAGCAGGTATGCAGCGAAATGTTGAACATAACTGGTATCCAGAAGAATGGTTAAATATGAATCAGAGGCATAGAATAGTGACTGGCATTTCTGTTTCTAAAAAACTGTCCATTAACCACAACAAGTGTCACGCGGTGTTACAGAGTTTGTGCCACTGTAATTTATCCCACCCATTTAATTTCTTCTGAACATAGTAGTCAAACTCCTCACGTGTTTGAATATAGGAGAAGGAAGTGGACAAGAAGCTTAGGCTGCTCCTTTATGCGTAGCCAATAAATAGCGTATCTCTTTTCTTAATAGCCAGGAGCAGTGTGCAAGGGCTCTGGAGCTCCTGAAGCAGTACCAAAGCTGCAAAAGTAGTCTGACCAGCATCATCCAGAAACTGGAGATTGTCCTTGCACAGCAAAATTCTTACATGGGGAAGGAGAATTTGAACAGACTGATAACAAAGGTGAGTAAAAGAAACTTAATGAAGTTTTCAAAAAAAAAAAAACAAACAAAGTGTTCAGGTGTAGGGTTGACCTTGTATGCCTGGGCTTCAGGGTAAATGTGAAGTCCTTGCATTCACTTTGGCTTCCAAACTATGTTTAGGGTCCGTACTCTGGTTTTAAGTTGATGTCTAAGTTTACTTAGTGAATCAAGAACTTGTTAAGGAGGTTTTGATCTAAAATAAAATAACTGTTTTGATCTAATACCAAAATAAGATGAAATCCTGTCCTACCAAAAACACACATTGAACTCAGCAAGACTTATTTCAGACATACCCATTAGAATAGTTATATTTTTTCTACCAAGTTAGAAACCTTCTTCCTTCTTCCACTTCTAGGAGGTAGTTTGCAAATGTACAAAAGCAGCAAATTCATTCTCTCCTAAAGGGATAGTTTAAAACATTGTACCACTTCAAGCAAAAATAGTATCTAATGCAACTCTAATGCTTCCTGGGCTGAAATGTATGTACATTGCTGTGTGTCACTGCCACCTTGCTCAGAGCCAGCCTGGGGATTGCCAGCGTGCTGCTGCACTGGGATGTGGGCCTCTGGAGGCCAAAGCAGTTTTGAGCGGGCTGACAATGCAGTACTTCCTTGAGCTGGCTGTGTTTGCAGCATGAATCTCTGATGTTATTCTGACTGCTGACCAAACTGTGCTGCAGTTAGAAGCCACAGTAACATATTTCACTCCTCTTCCCTCCTAAAATCGTACCTAAAAGACAGACCTTCTATATAAGAGGTTTGGCCTTGGTAAACAACATCTACTCCATGTTGTCTTTGGTAGCAGTTAAACATTTACAGTAGCTTATACATTAGGTGATGAGACTGAACGAGCAAGTACTGCTGAACACTCCCCTATATTTAAAAGTTACCTCTTGGTCAGACAAAAAGTTGACTGCTGGCTACATTCTTCTTAGCCACATGAATACAACCACTGGACATAGGTGTCCACAGCTAATGGATTAGGGAACAGCAACATTTCCACTGTGGCCATTTTACTGCACAGTTTTCACTTTCCCTGGCTGGGTTGTGTAACAAGTTATTCAGATGCCGTTTTTAGGCTATCTGATGAGGTATCAATTATACTATTCAGGAACATTTGTTCTCAACTGGTGCATGAATGGTTAAATTTAAGGAGCATAAATATAATACTCAGGCAATGGGATGGGTGTCCATGTGCATCATTTGCCTTCCACCCCACCCTGAGTTTTGCAACAACTACTCTCAGAATTGCAATCTGCAAGAGCAGCTGCATAGCACAGATGTCCTGGAGTACCGATGATTTGTTATTTACAATTATATGTAATGGCAACAGAGAAGATTGTCTGCCTTGTTCTGGTTTGTAACTGCCATCCCTCCCTCCCCTTTTCTCAGTGGTTGACAGTGTCTGTATGAGAAGATGCTTGCCAGCTCTGGGAAATGGGAGCTTTTAATATCAAATTGCTTAACGCTAGAGGTCAGTGTTTCATTTCCAGTATGCTTCCATGTTGTTTGTAAACACTGACGTTGCAAACAAGCACAAAGAAGCAGTCAGTGCTTAATTAGAAAATAGAAAAAAAGGACATTTCTGCTTCTCATAGTAGCATATTTGATAATGGCTACATTAAAGTAGGATCTAAGCTCTTTTTTTTTTTTTTTTTTTAAAGTAGTTCAAAACCTCTAAAGTTCCAGGTTATTTTCTTTTAGACTTGTAAGAATGTGTCAGACGATTATTACATTGTGCATTGTTTGTTTTTGTAAGTGAGGTACTATATATGGATATATACAGTCCCTTTGGATCTTGTGATTATTATTTTTAAATCAAACTGTGGTTTTGAATCTTATAGTCAGAAGTATATTGTCTGTAGTTCCCACTCAGCTGTTTTTCAGCCAGTAACAGAACAATACAGATTTCTAATAGGGAAATGTTCCTATCAGCATGACAGGGATATAATGGCAGAGGATACATTCCTAGTCTCATCACATTACATTAAAATGATTATTTTCTGTAGTGCTGTTATTCCCCTAAAGTAAGAAGAATAGCACATCACTTTACAACATTTTACTGAAGAAACTGTTTTAAGTAAACATGTTTGTAAATATCCACTTGGTCTTTTTCACAGATTGAAGAGGCAAAAGAGGAATTTCATGATCACTCTGAAGATGTAGACAAAATAAATCAGATCTGCAAAAACCTTCAATTCCAGCTCAATAAAATGAGAAGCTTTGAGGAGCCTCCGTTTGAGAATGAGGCTAACATCATTGTGGACAGATGGCTGGATGTATGTAAAAAGCAAATTATCAGGGTGGTCTTATCTGTTATGCATTATAGTAATTGATTCTGACTTGTGTGTAATATTTGGAATAAATTAAGTGCAATATGGTAGATTCTTAAGAGAGAAATCCAAGTGTTTACCAGAGCAAAGCTTACAAGTGGCTATTGGTGTAACGCTTTTGATGTGTCAGGTAGTTTATAGCATTGGCGCTCTTAACAGTAAATAATTCTGGGAGATGCAGAAAGGCAATGTTAAGCTTCCATTAATAACTTCAGTGTATTTAGGCTTTGGAGACAATTGAGAGAATTACAATGCTGGTACTGTTGGTGAGAAATGTTTGCCATAGTTGATATAAGCGGTGCATCAGTACTGAGATTAGATGGTATTTACTGAAAGTAGATAAACATTAATGATCAAGGCTCCTTCCTAAACCTGCCTTAAAACTGGCAAGCTGCCGTTGTGATTGGTGTGTTTAGCGACATGTGTAGCAGGGATTTAAATATCTTCTCCATGACCAGTTTGCCGTGAAGACACATGAGATTTTTTCCCTTGCTGCACTTGTTTATGGGGGTGGTTTCATCTCGCTCGGATTATATTACGCTGATTTTGTTTTTAGAATGTAATTTAACATTTTGAAATCTGTGTGCATTTTCTGTATATAAATCTCTTGGTAGATCAATGAAAAGACTGAAAACTACTGTGATAATTTGGGAAGAGCTCAGGCTTTGTGGGACAAACTTCTTAATTTATCTGGCACAATCGACGCTTGGGCAAATGCAGAACTCAAGAACATTGAAGACCATTGTCTGACTGAAGAGGACCTTACACAGTTAAAGGTAATTTGAATGGAAATCCTTTACCCTAAACTCATGTTGTAGTGGTATAGACTTCTGACTATAAGCATGCACATCATGAAGAAATATCAGCACTGCAAAAGCAGAGGAAGTCGTAACATTTGCAATTGTATCTGCCTGGACAATTTCACTGAAGATATTGTGTAATGTGCAGGGGGTAGAGGTCTTGGAAACTAATAAATAGAGATGTGTATATGCGTATACAGGCTCTGTGGATATACAAAATTATTTTAAATTAATGGAGCACTCCAACTGCTGCTTTATGCTACAAATGCACCCTCATCCCTTTGTGCTATACAAATATATAGCAAAGAGAAGGCCTGGAAAGCTTGTAGTCTAAATATAGTTGTGTACATATTTCCTCATACATAGAGAAGAAAGAAAAGAGTGTATATAGGTTAATGGTAAATAGGTTTTCTAGTTAGAAATCATCTGTCAGTGAAGATACTGGAGCCTCAGAAATGCCTGGGTAATGCACAGTTCAAGAAGAGTTTGCAGATGTGGCTTATTTGCTTTTGGGATCCTTGTCTTGGTTATGCATCCCAGTGTAACTTAATGTGACCCTAATAGTAGTGGCTGGCTGCTATGGGTCATTGGGGCTGCACACGGGCAGACAGTGGAGCCTAGGCAAGACCAACCCATGCCTCTTCCACACAAGTTATAGCATTAACTCTACGAGTAGGGATGCAGTGGGGTGTAGAAATACATGCATTAGTTCTGTGTTGTTGAAGAACCTCATGTACAGGGGTGAATATTTTAACTTCCGACTTTAGGGCCATAATGAAACAGCTGCACTGCTCTGTTGTAGTTACAGCCATTCTTTACTAAACAGAAATAATTTCCTGCTTGAGTGGGGTTGAAACATAAATAAATCCCATATCCACTGGTTTGAAATTATGCAGGCAGCTTTTTCAGAGTGTTTACATGCTACAAATGCCCTGCTTTTCCTTACGCTTATTTGCAGAATTACTGCTGCTTCTATTTTTTCATTTGTTTTAATTTGCAGAGCAATAGAAAGGCAAGGTGTTCTTTTTATATAGATCTTGCAGTGAAACAGTAGCACACGTGCTGTGTAGAGGTGGATATTTTGTCACATTATCATTTTCTTTACAGCTCTATTGTTAGAGTTGACTTGGGGTAGTTCAGGTCCCTGTGGGCTACACTAAAAAATGCACTAGCTGGTGACTGCGTCCTAAAAGCCATTTTGGTACCCAGAAACTGCCGAGGCCCGGAGTGGTGTGACCATGCCCTGACATGCCTTTCTAGAGGTGCTCAGGAAAGGCTGTGCTGAAGGTGGCTGTGCTGAGGTGTTGTGGTTTGGGGTTTTGACTGGAACAGAGTTACTCTGCTGTTCCTATGCAAGAGAATAATTCACAAAAGAGAGGGAGAGAAAGAGTAAAGGAGAGAGAAACTATTTCCCATGAGCTACTCTAAAAGTGGAATAGGGGAGAAAATTGAATTCAGTGTATTTGTACTTTTGCAAAGTGATTAAAGTTTCCAGTGAGGGTCAGGGTTAGGTGGGATTAATCTGAAACATTAAGCTGGGTCCTGAAACATAACATTAGTGTTAATTACAACCCCAACTGCTGCAATATGTATCGCATTACATAGGGTTGAAAACCAGGGTCCTTTGTGACCACTCAGCAGAGCACAGGTGCACGTGCTTTCAAGAAAAGTATCACAAAAAACTGAGTAATGAATTATTTGACTGTATATTTAGAGACAATTTCAGTATAAATAACATGGGAGAAGTCCTCCTTTCCTCTGTTGCCAGTACAGAAATGGGAACTCTTTTAAGGACTGCAGTGGGTGAACGGGTGTTGAGGATTCGTTTTGTAGAGATTGCAAAGAAATATTTTGTCTGAAGGGAATTTGGAAACATGACTTGGGAATCTGAGACAGTGTGACTGTTTTTACCATATCCTGTTTCATAAGTTGAAGCTGGTATCTGGTATTTTACTGTCATGTTATCAGACAATAATCCAAAATCCATTCTGATGAGTAGAGGTCTTCATATACAAAGGGAGATACTTTAAAAATGCATGTTGAGGAAGTGTTGTGTTTTATCACATCACTGCCAAAGTGTATCATCAGGATGCCAATTCTTGACTTGTATGTGATATCTGAGGATATTTTAAGATATGTTACACATTTTTAAGAAGTAATAAATAAATACAAAATAAAGATTATTTTCCTCCAACTTTGCATGGATTCATGTAGAAGTAAAGAAGTTAAGGTTGTTGAATTGTGCTAGATTTGACATTTGACATTTGACATTGACTACTGCTTTTACCTGAGAAACTTGGAATGTTTCTGACCCTAGGACAAAAATGTCTGTCTAAATTGCTAGAATGACAATCAGGAAACAGACTGGCTGTGGGAGCTGTATATGACAAAATGAAGAATTAGAAAAGGAGTAATATATTTTTTCAACAAAAGCATGGAAATTACATTTGAGAGAAAGCAATATAGGTACAGATGTGTTTTTTCCACCATTAGGCATGCTTACGAGTTCAAGAGCAGAAACTCCAGAAATTTGACAACACAGTGGCCGAGATAGAAGAACTTCTGAATAGTAATGAACCTCCACTGGAGCTACAGGTGGGAAGAAGCTTTTACAGACAAAATGCTGGTACTCGTGACTAAAAGCCCTGCTTCTAGCACCATCTTTGCCACAACAATTTCTTTGTTTGACTTAAATCTAACTAAAGATAATTGCAGATATTTTGTTAGCTGTTAGCACTGGCACTTCAGTTAATGTCTTTCCCAAGTTGTTGGAACCAAACTTGTCATTTTAAACACAAAGGCTTCTCTCTGTCATGTGCTTTATCAGGGCTCAGACCTGACCGAGCTGTTCTGCAGTCCTGCCTGAAGATGCCAATATCTGGCCTTTCATTATTGACAAAGAGCAAGGCACAAAGGACTTTGTCATCCCTTGGGGGATCCCAGCAACTGAGAATGCTGCTGGTGCATTTTGAACTGTACCTTTACCTGGACATGGCTTAATATAGCTTGGTAGTATGTAGCTATTTACACAGCATGGTGTTTTCTTTTGGGATATCACAAGGAAATCTTCACCTTGTTGTGTTGACTTCATGCACCAAAGTCTTTCTCCACTGTTTGAGACCGCATGAGGATATCTCGATCGTATCCCAATTCCACAAGCTTCTGCTCATGGTGTCTGTCAGATGCACCTTGAGCTTGACCTGTTTTGGCTAGTTATGTGTTTATTCTCAACAACCATTGAACTCAGAGGAGTTTGATTGATTAAAGTGATCAAAATAGCTTAGAAACAGACTCAGCAACCCCATGCTGTGCGTGCTATGCTTCTGGGGATCACTAGACACCCTCAGACACCTAGGGTGGTTTTTCAGCATGTGGCCACAATCCCATTGAGTTGTCTCGTGCGAATCTGCAGAAGACTTAAGGATAAGGTTATGGATATGTTGCTCCTTAGTGACTAGTCTTGAGCCAGAGTTCTTGCCTCTCTCTTCTCCTTGCCTGGTTTTGGGGTCAGGGCGGGGAACTTGACCCAGTGGGATCTCTGCAGGAAGGCGTGTTGTAGAGAGGAGCTTGAACTCTCATTCTCCTGGTAGCTGACATATAAGGTTTTTGTCCAGCTGAGAGTAGACACTATAGTAGACTGACGAATTTGTTAGTAAAGCAGCATCAGTAAATGCATTGCTAATGAAGATGAACAGATCATTCCTCCTCAGAAAAGCACGGCTTAAATATTATTACCTCTCAGTTTGTGGAGTGGGAAGGAAAGAAACTGGAATAAACTGTGATTGAAGTGTCTGCATTTCAGATCATTTCATTGCTTTTTATGTCTGTCATGCCGTTCTACAGCATGATAGGAAATCAATCCAATATAATTTCTGACATTTGTTTATTTCCAATTTTAAGGTTATCAGGTCATCTGTTGTGCAAAAGATGGAGTTAATAAAAGACCTTTTGTCGATGAAGCAGCATACCAGTGAACTCGCTGTGAATACAGCAGAGCTAAAAGGTGACCTCGATCTGGCCAAGACACAGATTGGAATGACTGAATCACTTTTAAAAGCATTATCTCCTTCTGACACCTTAGAGATCTTTACTAAATTAGAGGTAGTGTACCATAAGTTAAGCATCTTTTATAATTTTGTTAATTGTTTTTACCCTGGGCATGTCTTCATAAGTGACTGTACATTTGGTAAGCTTCTAGAATAACTGAAGTAAAGAGCTTCACTTTAATATTTCCTAAAGCTGCCAGAAGAAAAGCCTGTTTTCAATGGATGTTATCATATGTAGTTAATTAATCTTTGCAGCTACTGAAAGTGGTTAGTGGTAGACACAACAACAGTATACCACCCAGGATGGTGGGCTACTGGGTTGTGTCTCTGCCAAGACTGGGTAATACACAGATGTCTTTGTGCCACTTGAGCCTGCCTGCAAGGAAAGCTCCCAGTAGGCAATTTAAGCCAACTTTCCATCCTCTGCACCAGGGGAGAGGTGAAGAAAGAGCTGCTTTGTGCTTGGAGGTTCACAGCTGTCAAAATTTAGATCTCCTATTGAGCAGTGAATGTATCAGACCACTAGTGTTTTGGGCACTGAAATCACAGGTACTCAAAGAAAGAAATAGTTTTTAATTAATTCTCCTAGCTTCCCTGGAACATACAGTATTATTATGCTATTCACATATCTATTGTGTGATGTCAAAATATATGTGAATGTGTGATTGCATATGCATAGAGTTGTATGCACACTCCTTAAGGAGAGTTGAGTGCTTATTTCTACCTATTGATTGCTTTCTTAATGTCAATATTCTTGTAAGAAATCATTTTGACATACAGGCAGGACAAAACTCTGATTGGTAGTCAAGCAGCCCTGTATAGTAAACTTCTACTTGCACTTCAGATTTTTCCTTTTAATGGATGTCTTTTTTTTTTTTTTTAATGTTAGGAGATACATCAGAAAATTCTACAACAAAAACACCATGTGACCTTACTCCAAGAAGAGACAGATTGTCCTGATGTGGATGAATTAAATAAGCAGCTTAAATGTGTCACTGATTTGTTTAATAAGAAGAAAGATGTGTTTCAAGACCATTTCATTGGTGTTTTGAATCGTAAGCAAGCACGTTTCACATTTTTGTAGCTTTCTAGGTTTGTAGGTACTGTCTGAATCAGTTTTGTCATGAAATCATTTTATTTTTATTTTAATATCACAAACAAATTTATTGCCAAAAAAAACAAGATAAAGATTTGGATAAAAATGGCTTTTTTTTTTCCCAACAAATCACTTGATCTAAATCCAAAGTATTTTGTTTCTTATTTTTACATCTTAAAAACAGATAAAAGAAGTATAAAACATCTTTTAGGAATTATTTTTTTTTAAGTTTAAAGATACAAAGAATCAAACTTCTTTATTTTTTCCGATTATTTTAATTTAATTTTAGATATGAGAATGAATAGCATTATTAATTACTTTTTGTTTTATGCAGCCAGAACACTGTGCCAGTTTAGAAGTAGGTCCAGAGGTAATCATGTCTTCAGATAGGTTTTGAATAGTATTTGTGTGCGTGTAGAAATGAAAGAAAAAAAAAAAAAGATAATATGCCATTCCAGGCCTTGTTTACTGAAATACATACATAAATGTAATTACAAATTGTCTGAAATGTTCATGTTAAATAGGGATTTTCTTTAACAGAATACAATTAATAAAGAAAATTGGAATGTATCTTTTTCCAGGTCAGTGCAAGAATTTTAATGACTGGTTCAGCAGCACTCAGCTGTCTTTGAAGGACTGCTTTGAACCCTCCGAAACAAAACAGGTGCTGGAAGAAAGACAGCAGAGGCTAAAGGTAAACTATTAAAACGTTATGATTTCTAAAGCTGGTTCTTCTTGAAATTTTACTTTTTTATGCTGAAGACTACTCTTGTAAGTGATTTCATACACTGTGCTTTGTAACTCGAGGCTGGAAGAACATTTAATGTAACATAAAACATTAAGACAATAAGTTGAATGAAAATAAAACTGAGTTAAAATTAAATATCAGTGTTTAAGTTCAGAGCATATTTGGGCAAGTAAGAGACAGGACAATAGTAAAAGTAAATGGACCCTGACCACATACTTCAGTGTGCAAATAGGCAGAAAGTCAAATATATCGAGATTAAAATGAAATTCTGACCCCCCACTGGATTCAAATGTGAAAAATTTGCATTCACTTAGTTATAGCCAGATTTTCACTCTTAACTCAGATAGAGTCAACAGACGAGATACAAAGGTTACAACATCTTCAAGAATCAATCGCAGTTTAGCAGAAGACATAGTGATGGCATTCCTAGATTTACACACTACTTTTGCCTATTTCTCTGTGGTTTTGTGCTGTAGAGAATAAAATAAATCAAATTGTCTTCTTTACCTCTTATTTTGCAAGCAAAAACTTTTCATATGCAGGCCAAATAATCAGCAAACTATAATTTAACATACATTCATGTCCAGAAACTGGAATTTCTGTAGAAAAGTTGGTGGAGATAATGGGTCAAAAACTCTTAAATGTCGTAGAGTCATGGAATGGTTTGGGTCAGAAGGGACCGTTTAAGATCATCTAGTCCAACACCCCTGCAGGGACATCTTTCACTAGATCGGGTTGCCCAAAGCCCCATGCAACCTCCTCGCCTTGAACGCTTCCAGGGATGGGGCATTCACAGGTTCTCTGGGCAGCCTCTTCCAGTGCCTCACCACCCTCTGAGTGACAAAATAGCTGCTTGTCAGAAGTGGGATTTGAACCCACGCCTCCAGGGGAGACTGCGACCTGAACGCAGCGCCTTAGACCGCTCGGCCATCCTGACAGTGCATTTCTGTTACACAGCAGCAAATTTCACAAATGCACGTTGTGTTTGTGCTCTTATTCAGCACTTCTTGACTTCCGATGGCAAAGACAGAGATATCCAAGAGGTTAAGACTTTATTGAATAAAGTGAAGCATTACTTGCCCAAAGCGAGCATTAACCAGCTTAACAGCCGTGTGAGAGATCAAGAAGCAGAACTACAGAGATTGATATCCAAATGTCAGAAACAGGAAAAGGAACTTGGTGCATCTCTGCAGCAGCTCAGTAGGTATGGAACTAATGTCAATTCTGGCATTTTAATCACAAATGATATAAAATGATTCATTATTAAACAGCCATAGTGAACAACAAACAACCCTGCTTTTTATTAAAGGTGATATTTTAATAAAGGTTAGTGAGTGTTTTGTTGTATGTTTCTAGTGTTTTTTCTCTTCATAGCAGAATCACTATTATGTAGGATCATATGCTTATGTGTTTCCTAGGAGCACCAGTTTATGTGTTTCAGTGACATGAACCAGGATAATTAAAACTATCCATAAGCTAAGTTTTAAGTAGAAGTCTGATCATGTGCTTGATATTTGGGTTACTTTTTCAGTAAAATACTGTTGTCATCAGGTTTTACTCATGCAATGCCTCTCATTTTGACTTGCACTTGTGTTTATTCTCTCTTCAGCCTTGAAGAAAGCAGCATTGTCTTGGAAGAATGGCTCATCACTCAGGAGGAAAAACTACAAGAGACAGAAAAAGATGAGACAAAACTTGAAGACTTGTATAAAACATTGTTAATGCAAAGGTACCATTGTCTTTGGGCTCTGCCTGAAGAAGATTGTTCCATGTTGTTACAAGAAATAGATGTTTGTTCATTTGTTGTGTTTTTCAGAGAAGAATTTGACTCCTTGGCTCAGCTAGCAAATTCCTTGAAGGAGGCTGGGCTGACAGAAGATGGAACCATTTTAGAAACTAGTGGTCTTATTAGTAGATATCATACATTAGTTACCAATGTAAGTGAAATGGTAGGGAATTCTCAGGGACAAGAAGTGGAAGGACAACATTTCGAAGAGCTTGCCCAGGATATGTCTAGCTGTATCAAAAGGCTTGAGAAGGCTGTTAATAACCTGAGGTCTCAGGAAAGTGAGTTGCCACCAGATGAAAGAAGTAATCAGATAAAGGTATTGTGTTAAATATATTCCTATTGCACTTCACAGCTCACTCATAATCAGAACAATGCTTGATGAGTCAATATGTTATGAAGGATACTGTGATTGCTTGTGGTTTTGTGGTTTGTTTGGTGTGCATCTGGTGTGAATATTTGATTGTTGTTTGTTTTTTGTTTGTTTATTTTTTGTTTGTTTGATTGTTTTGCATAGCTAATTAAGCACGTATGAGGAGATTTTCTGCAGTACCTCTGGGTGGAGCAATACTGAACTCATAGACCAAGAAAGTGTGCTTGTAGGCATGCATTTTCCCATCACAAACTACTCCAGAGGTGGAGAGAGAGGTCTGGTATAGTCGGGGCACCCGGAGAGCCTCCACAAAATGTGTAGATTCTTGAGTGTGTTGCAGTGCTCTAGGGCTGGGCTCCTGCACTGTCTACGTGGGCCTCTCTGGCCCCTACATCCTCTCTGCTGTCTCCTCCCTCTGATGAGTTAGGAGGTCTTCTAACAGAGTAGACAGAAATGAGGCTGCTCTGATTTACGTGTTTCTTTCAGTGGAAGGGGTAATACTGTGACAAATATATTTTCTTAAGATTTGGAACTATTCTTTTGTTTTGTTAGCCCGATAGCGCTTTTGTTTTATTGAGTAGAAAATAATTATTATATCTCAGCTTCATTATCCCAAGTTTTCTAAAATTAGATGATCTGTTTATATATTGGCTACGTGATATATTGGAAGATTGGAAGGAGAATTCTGTTTTCTTGAACAGTGGTGTACAAAGAATGAAAGATTTCATTGGTAATACCTTTTATTCTGTAACCAGAAATAGTTTTATTTGTACTGCTACTGCTTCTGCTTCTTGTCTAATACAGGAAATCACAGCTCTCAAAAATGCAGGAGATGTCAAAATACAGAGCATGGTAGCTCTAGGAGAAACCTTAATGAGAAATGAGAAAATTAAGAAGCCAGAGGTTCAGCAGACTATATCTGAGCTCAAGAACCAGTGGGAAAGCACCTGTCAGTTAGCCACTGAATATAGAAGGTAATGTGGAATTTGCCAAGGGGTGGCATGGCTCACGTTGCTATATTGATTTTCGTTTCTTCTTCCTGCACCAGTTGCATTGAATTTCTGTTCTTTGGGGGCAGAACAAGATACCTATGAAAGTACGTGTGCTTTAGTATTCTACAGAAGTGGGTCGCAGTTCGGATTGAACGGTCTTATGGGGTTTAGCCAGGACGTGTAAGGGGGTAGCAGGACAGCTGATGAGGTCTGCCCAGCTTGGCTCAGATTCTCTTCTGATACTGAAGCAGCTCTGCCAGTCTTTTATTTCCTGAAGATAGCTACAGAGCTAAAGCACTTGTTAATGCTATTTTTAAGAAGTTCTTTTACATTCACATTTCTAACTTGAAAAAGCCTCTTTACAAAATTTAAGCTAATGGCAAACTTCAAGTTATGAAATAAACTCTTCTTCTGAGCATCACATTTTTGGATCCTTCATTTAAAACTCTGGTATTAGTTTCAGCCACTGAGAATCGGTTGATTTCTGAACCGGTGAATTTCAAACATTCTATATATAAGTAACCTTATATGTGAAATGAATACTGAAGGAACAACAGGCTCTTACAAGATAGTCTAAATGCATCAGTCATGCAAGATACTAATAAAACCCCCTGACAGTCCTATCATGAGCTCTGATAAGACGGTTATAGCAGTTGGAAACTAATTGAACTCAGGCACTAATTGTATATGTCAGGCCACCATGGAGTGCACAGCTTTGTTCTCTTTAATTAAGATAAGTACAGACCTCTCATATTATGCAGTTATTTTCAGGGGAGTGCTTTGGAAATTTAAAATGCATCTATTAACCATTGCATTTAGGCAAGCAACTAACTGCTTTTTCCACATTAATTTTGTCATGTTTTTAAGGAAGAAATCCTTTACTGTGGGGGTGGTGAGGCACTGGTACAAATTGCTTTCTGTCATGTTCTGTTCATAGGCTGGTCAGGAAAGGCATTTTAGTGTCTGGCATTGTCATAACTGTGTCTGGTAGCCACACTGATTGTTTAAAACATGTCAGATGATTCCAGGTGTGTGGTGAAAACATAAACTGAAGTTCTCATTTTGCAGATGAGGACAGTTTCAAGATGTTTGTCTGCTATAACATCCTTGAATCACAGAATCACAGAATCACAGAATTTCTAGGTTGGAAGAGACCTCAAGATCATCGAGTCCAACCTCTGGCCTAATGCTAACAGTCCCCACTAAATCATATCCCTAAGCTCTACATCTAAACGTCTTTTAAAGACTTCCAGGGATGGTGATTCCACCACCTCCCTGGGCAGCCTGTTCCAGTGCCTAACAACCCTTTCAGTGAAGAAGTTCTTCCTAACATCCAACCTAAACCTCCCCTGGCGCAACTTTAGCCCATTCCCCCTTGTCCTGTCACCAGGCACATGGGAGAACAGACCAACCCCCACCTCGCTACAGCCTCCTTTGAGGTACCTGTAGAGAGCAATAACGTCACCCCTGAATGTTACCGTAGTTCAGTAAAATCACTGGGAAAATTGCTGTTGGGATCCATGGAAGCTAGAGTAGACCTACTGTATACTTTTTAAAAATGACCAGGGAAGGAATTATTAAAAATAAGTACTTCTGAGAATATTCAGTTGCCTTCTCTTATTACTGAGCACTCAGTGCAAGCAGTACAAGTGGCATTCAGAAGGAAAGAGCTCTGGCTATGCTGGATCCAATGTAACAGAACGCAGAGCACTCTCTTCACAGCATGTTGAAGGCAGGAAATGAGGTGCTCAGCACATCTGAAGAGATGCTCAGAACCTTGCAGCATTAGATTTGTGAACAGCAGAACACCACAGCTGATGCATCCAGCAGTGTGAAGCTGGAACAGAGAACTTATGGCGAGAGCGCTTAACATATGTGAGGCTATATTTTATTTGTCATTTGCCAAAAATACAAATCTCAGGGAGATCTAAGCTTTACTTTCCTCTTTTTTTTTTCCCTGTTGTACTTCATAGAATTATAACCAGACTGTATTTATTTCGGTTTGTTTGTGTGGGATCGTATTTTCAAATGTTGGCATTTAAGTTCCATCTGGAAAATATTGGAACTTCATCACTAAATATGAACGTGCAAATGTTACTTAATGGCCTTTAGTCTCACTAATTATAGTTGCATATTTCCTGTGGACAAACGCAACCTGTTCACCTTCAGTGAATCAGCGGGCATGTTTATAAAGCAAACAAATCAAGATCTAATGTCAAGATCAGCAAAGCAGGCACTGGATTGTGATAACACAACCCATATTGCATATGCTGGTTTTGTTCTCTGTATATTTGAAAGGCTCTCACCAGCACTCCCCCATCACCCCCACTTATACCAGATCAAAGTTTCACTTCAGAACATCAGGAGGCTGTCTTAAGAAGTTTTTCAGGTAAATAGGTTTGTAGTCATTCTGTAGTTCTGAAACAGAACTTCTGCTGCAATGAAGAGCTGAAAATACAGAGCATTAGCATCACTTCTCAGATGCTAGAAACTATAGGTTTATAGGTTGAGATTTAAGGCATATCTGAGAGAGTTAGTCACTTGTTCTGCATTTAAGTCCAGTTCAACAGAACTAACTGAAGTGTCTTTGATTTTCATCCCCTTGAAAATTCCAGTCTAAATCAGGTCATTAATTTAAAACCAAAAGAAAAGTATTTAGCATGCTGGTGCTCATTCTAATTGTTGACTTGCTCACAGTTTGACATTTTTTTTTTTAGGTAATGAATGAAGCATTTTTTAATACTATTAAAACCAATATTTTTTCTTAGCCCTCAAGAGCAACTTCAGCTCACCAGGGAGCAATATGAGCAAAGCAAAGAAAGTCTGAGACTGGCTCTGAATGAACTGAAGAAAGAGCAAGAAGAGATGGGTTTTGCCCTTCAGCCTGGTTTGCAGGAGAAGCAAGCTCAGTTGACAAGCTATGCCCATCTCCTGCAGAAAGCAAAAGATTTAACTTCCCAATTTAATGAATTGGAAAGTCAGGATCACCTACAGAGTTGCACAGAGAATCCCTACTTCACAGAGGAATCGTGGTTGGAATTAAAACACCAACATGAAAATCTGCTCAGCCAGCTACAGGTTGGAACCTCACTCTCTTTTCTTATGAGAATGTTCATGTAAAATGTCTGTTTGATTGCAGTTCTCACTGTTTGCCTGTAGTCTCATTCAACTGGCAATTTGATGGGTAAAACTAGGAGTGGTGAAAGTTCCTTTGTAAAAAGGATGGGAATTCCTCACTCTCTCTCTCTCTCTCCCTACTACCATGGGAAAAAGAGCACCAGAAGTTTGTATTTTTCACTGCCGCATGCTTTGCAGATGGCTAAATATTTAAATCAAATGAGAGCAAGGTAAGTGTGAAGAATAATAATTTACACCTGTATAAACAGATTTAGATAGCTTTTATATGAAGCATTTGTTCCAATGTTCTCCAAGCCACAGGATTTAGTTTTTTTTCCTTTTGGAAGGATGAATTACTTTTCTTGCATGTCGTTTGTTATTGGTTCCACCCAGTTTAGACCCAGTAATCTGCCTTTACACCCCTTGTGATGTTCTGCATCTATTTTTTCAACCATTTTGGATGGGAAACGTCCCTTTTACAAGTATATTCTTACAGATTGTGAACTCCTTACTTCTTGCTACTAATGAGGATTTTGTTCATGGTGAAGTCCATGGTGTGCTCGGAAGAAGGGAAGACATCTGTGCAGCTGTGGTTAACTGGATATTTTATGGAAAACAAGCAAGTGTTTTGCACTGATGATGTCCTGGAAAAGATCTGTCAGTCTGTGGATAAGTTATATTTGTGTGAATTAACAGTCTACTAATCCCTTTAACTCCTTGGTTTCTAGACCACAGTGCAGACATTGGAAAGACACGTTCAAGAGCACCAGCAGTTTCAGGATATGGTGACAGGCTTGAGCACTGAGCTAAAAACTCTCTCTGAAAAGCTTGCTGATTGTGGAAGTCCAGCAATGGAACAACCATCCTCTGAGCAAAAACAGTTGAAATCACAGGTACGTTGCAGGTTTTGCATCATGGAGAAACTGCATCTGTGCCCTGGGGGCTTATAGAAATAATCAGATATATAAAAGAGAAAAACTACTTGTGTCAAAGTGAAGAACTAAGAAACACTTATATAAAGTATATGTTGTGTTCCTTTTATAAAGATAATTGTAGGCCTGAAACCACTCTTAATGAACTTATTGGACCTTTACTGTTAATTGAACTGAAGGTAGAAGTGTCCTAACATCAATCATACAGACTTCATCAAATTTTAAGAAGTATCCTTAATGCATAGGTAGGCATTTTCCTGCAGTTTGGGAGAACTGAGTACGATCTTATACCTGTGAGTATAGGGAACTACTAAAAGCTGGAACTGTGACTCAGATACGGATTGCTGCAATTCCCCTTCCTCCAGAATTTGCTATGCTTCTAGCAAATTAAAAAAAAAATAAAAAAGAAAGAGTAATAGGAAATAGGAGAGGAAGCGATTAAACAATTATCTTTTTTAAAGTTGGGAAGATCACCATGCACCTCACAGAATGCTATCTGATTATCGTTGTCTTAATGCATATAGCTTCAGGTGCTCTCTGTTAGTATTTGACTTCTTGCAGCAAATAGGTCTTCCTGTACTTCTCAGCACAGTTTGTTGTTCACAGCAAATATTTATGATTTTCGTGATTGACTTTAGATCTTAGCATTAAGTATATTGAGTGAAGACATGTTTCAATAAAATGTTTTCTTCCTGTTTAAAGGAACAACAAGCACCTCTTAGTCGATTTGAAGACATGTTAAAGAAGATTTTGGTTTTAGCAGAAGCTGTTAAACAAAGCACTTCTTCACCAGGACAGAAGTTTATTAAGGATGAGATTGAAACACTTCAGAGTGAACATAGGAGTCTGGAAGAAAGACTTGAAAATGTCAAGCAAAAGGAAGAAAATATTTTCAGTGAAGCCCTTGAGTTAAAAGATGAGCTTGCTGATGAAATACAGATGGAGGATAAGACAGATACAATGCTAGAGAGAGAGATTCAGGTCACTTCTGATACTCCTGTTGCTACAGAAGAGAGCTTCACAACAGTAGAGTTTAAGGAGTGTTTGGAAATGCATAATGTGAGTATAGTTCTGACAGTAATGACAGTAGAAGACTTGTTAAAGAGACATCTGTCTCTCAAATGCCTTTTGTATATTGCATCCTACACTGCTTTTTTAACTTCATTGAATTTAAGCCTTCTGTAAATATATGTGTATAATTCAAAGCTGTGGAGAAGAACTCCCTAAGCTTGTTATATAAGTCTATTGGAAACTGCAACTTTCAATTTAAGCACAGATTGCTTATTAATTTTCTCTTGCAATGTAATTAGAACAGGTGTCCTTTGGAGAGAATAGGTGTATAGATAAGAAAATTACACATAGGCCTCAGTCACAAAAAAGCATAGTCCTTTCTTTTGCAGTAGTTTCAGAAGTTTGAGTGCTTCTTCAGTAAGACTTATATTTAGAACTGCAAAACAATATTTTTCCTGTTTGTTTTCATATGTTCAATTTTTTGCCATTTAGAGGTTTGATATTAAAATATATTTACAGTCACTGTCGTGGTTCCGCTCGAGTGGGCAGCCGAGCTCCACCACAGCCGCTCTCTCACTCCCCCTCCTCAAAGAGGAATGGGGAGAAAATATGTGAAAGGGGCTCAAGGATTGAGATAAGGACGAGAAAATCACGCAATAATTAGTGTAACGGGCAAACCAGACTCAGCATAAGAAGACAAATAGTAAGATTTATTGCTCATTACTAACAAGCTAGAGAAGTGAGAAACAAAGGAAAAAAACCAAAAGCACCTTCCCCCCCATCCACCCTCTTCCACCTCCTCCCCCCGAGCGGCGCAGGGGAACGGGGGAATGGGGGTTATGGTCAGTCTACAGCACTTCTTCTCTGCCGCTCCTTCTCGGTCACTCTCGTCCCCTGTGCTGTGGGGTCCCACCCACGGGATGCAGTCCTTGACGAACTGATCCGGCGTGGGCTTCCCACAGGCAGCAGCTCTTCCAGAACTGCTCCAGATATGGGTCCGTACCACGGGGTCCATCCCTCAGGAGAAAACTGCTCCAACCTGGCTCCCCTACGGGCAGCAGCTCCTGCCAGGTCACCTGCTCCTGCGTGGTCTCCTCTCCACGGGCTACAGGTCCGGCCCGGAATCTGCTCCGGCAGGGGTCTTCCACAGGCGGCAGCCTCCGTCGGTGCAGGGCCACCTGCTCCACCGTGGTCTCCTCCACGGGCTGCAGCGTGAAACCCTGCTCCACCGTGGTACTCCATGGGCTGCAGGGGGACATCCTGCTTCACCATGGTCCTCACCACAGGCCGCAGGGGACTTCTGCTCCGGCGCCTGGAGCACCTCTCCCCCTCCTTCTACACTGACCTTGGCACCTGCAAGGCTGTTTCTCACTCCCTTGACTCTCCCGGCTGCTGTGTGGCGCAGCGTTTTTTTTTCCCTGTCTTAAATATGCTCTCACAGAGGCGCAAAACAACATCGCTTATTGGCTCAGATCTGGAAAACAACGGGGCCCTTCCCAAACATGGGGCGGCTTCTAGATCTTTCTCACAGAAACCACCCCTATGGCCCCCTGCTACCAAACCTTGCCACGTAAACCCACTACAAGCAGGTTTTAAGTTATTTTATTTCTCTTAGGGTCAAGATGTAAATGGGAACGTGTCAGAGAAAGAAAAGAAAAATGATCCACTTTTGGAGGAAAGCAGTGTATTGTCGAACAGCCCATTACAGGGTATCCATCAAGGAAAGGACAAATTTGGGCAAACTGCACAGGTTCCTGACAAATATATTTTCATTCATGTCAGTGTATATATATGTGTGTCTGTCGAATAGAAACACCTGTTAAATTCCTTAAAATTTGTAGGCAGGCACAGTGTATGTATTGAGTGATTGAGATCAGTGGAACTGGTGATGTTAAGGGCATCTTAGGCCGTTTACACCATACATAACTTCACGTGTGCAAAGTTGAAGGGATGATTTGGAGAACTCCCTCATTGATATAATCATCCAGCAACAGCAGCTGCACGCAGAGATGACCATCAAAATATCAGAGAGGAATCCACCTGTACAGAGAATTCTGGAGAAGGAGCAAGGTTAATAGTTAGTGTTGCCAAATATGTCTAAGGAGAAACTATTACGATGGTGTTAAAAATCACATGTACACTTACTCCTGTTTGGTTTCTCCTGAAACTGTTTTGTAGTGATTTAAGGTCCTGAACTGGCAAACAAATCTGAGCAGACTGTCCCAAGAAGACTTCGGGTTTGGGTTACCTACGTTCATTAAGCTAGATTGAAGAACAAGTAAAAAGCTTGTGGAGTGCGATGTTCTTTGGTAGACAGATTTTGGACTGCGATTTTTACTGGTTGTAAACATTTTGTACTTTTCAAACTAGGAGGAGGCTGATAAAGGGAGCCCAAGTATGGACAAACATGACAGAGTCCAAGAAGACCTTCTGGACAGTGCGGTTCTGGGTGGTGAAGCAGAACTGGAAAGGCATCAGGATGGTGTTGGTACTGAAAGTGATGAAACAAGAAAGGAAACATGTCCAGTGGAGGTAAGTGGACATGAAATTACAGTGAGTGATTGAATTTTAGGGTGTATGTGTACAGTTTATTTGGAATGGTGATGATTCTACCAATAAATTAATAATAGAAGTTACACAAACATACTCAAGTTAAACTGAGGTATTTTTGCCTGATGTGTGGTATATGCAGTTAGTATACATTAACTTGCTGAATCCTTTCCTGTATGGAGGATTTTTTTTCATTACTGTGGGCTGCCACAAAATGGTTTTCTGAGGACATTGCATTCTAAATCACCTGGGCATTTTGTGATGCTTTTTAACAGTTATGCTTGAATACTGTTATTTTCCTTGAATCTCTTTCATTTATTTAGATATCTTATATATTTACTTTGCATGTATGAGGTTGCATTTGAAATGTTGCATCCTGTTTTGTGCACCCTGATAAATGTGCAATTTTGACAAACTGGAGCAGTGGTTAAGGGCTGGAGCCATGATGTATGGGAGGTCCTGCTGGAGATAAAAGGCTAATCTGAGGGTCTAGTTGCCATCGTAATCTCTCAGAAGGGTTGTTACAGAGAAGACAGAGCCAGACTCTTCTCATTTAGTTTTAGCAAACTGCCTGAGATATTGAAAATGGCATAGTCATGACAAGACAGAACACAATATGCACTCATGAACTTGCTGAGATTCAGGGTAACGTATCTCGTTCTGGGTTATGAGTGGACTACTTTCAGTGCATATCTTATCTGACTTGCAGCCAGTAGCTCAGGTAGCCAGTAGCTCTGCAGCACAAACAAGTCACCAGTTCTGTGCTCTCAGTCATGGACTTGCTGTAAGTATTTGACGTTCTTTGTTTTGGCTATGAATATCCTGCCTGGTAGTTGGCTGGGTGCCGAACCGCAGGCACTCTGTTTACAGTGCACGTACAAGACTGAAGCCTCAGGAGGAAGCTAAACCTTTTAAAAATGTATTCAAGGCTGCATCCAGGGGTACACAGTTCAAAGTCCATGCTTAGAATAATGAAGCGTGAACAGTGTAAGTTAGAGGAAGAACACTTGCAATCTGCAATTTTTACTAAAACTTATAACAAAATTATAGCACTACTTCTAAATGGTTTCCTTTGCCATAACCTTGCCCACAATAAGTTTGTGATACAATTATGGTTTTCCTCATTTATCTATAATCGTGGGCTTTGTAACTTTGCCATGTCAAGCACTGTAATTACTACTCAGAATGTTTGATTAGAGCTTTTATGTTACTTGTTTCTTTTATATATATATGGATATTTATATATATATATATAAAAGAAACAAGTATATATATATATACTTATATATATTTATATATATAAGTATATATATATTTATATATATTTATATATATATATTTATACTTATATATAAAATATATATATTTTATTATATATATATATATATTATTTATTTATATATAAATATATATATATATTTTTACAGAAAAATAATGAGAAGCTTATTGATGTCAAGAATCAATCCCACAAAGAAGACATGGAGAAGATTCAACAAACTGTGTGCCAGAAGAATGAAATCCTGAAATCTGCAGCAGCTGGGAATGAGGGTCTAGAATCAAACTTCCCAGTTTCTGCACATGAGGTAAACCATGTTCTGGTATTTCAAGTTGCATTTGTCAGTGTCACTGAATTTTTGTTACAGTGTGGGCTTCAGCTGAAGTTCTGTTATAAATGAAGAAGCAATTACTGTCACATCAAAATCAAGCCTATTGTATAGAGTTCTGCTTTATGTCCGCAGTAGTTTTGAACTTTCTTTGAAGTGCTCGCCACACATTTTTTTCAGTGGTTCTGTTTAAAAGAACAATATTGGTTTTCAGAATCATCATAATCAGGCTTTATTTAATGATATCCAGAGTTTCTCTTGAAATCGTTAATCAGTACAACTTTCCATGTTACTGTAGTTAGCTGTGATAGACTTTGCCATCATAAGGGAAATCAGGAAACTAAAATTCAAGGGCAATCCAGCATAAGAAAATAAATTAAATAAAATAAAGAATAATTACCTGAAGCTGCATGACTAACAAGGTATTTTACTAAATGACATTACTCTTAAAGAAGAATAGATTTAGTAAAGTTGTTCATCAGCAGTAGTGTTCCTAAGAATTCTCTCTGCTCTGTGATTGCTGATCTTTGGTCACTACATCCCTAAATTGAAGGTGAAGTCAGTTCTAGTCTTCATAATTAAATCTATAGTCAGGTTTGTAGCAGGTCTTACCTAGGACTCACACTTCTGCTGTTACTGGAAATCCCAACAGATTGACTGATTTGCACTTCTAAAAGTGATCTGGGGGAGGGTGGCAGTGTTTGTATTCAGAATCATAGTATGGTTGAGGTTGGAAGGGACCTGTAGAGATCATTTGGTCCAACTTCCCTTCTTAAGCAGGGCCACCTAGGGCAGGTTGCCCAGGACCATGTCCAGATGGTTTTTGAAGATCTCAAAGCATGGCGGCTCCACAACCTCCCTGGGCAACCTGTTCCAGTGCTCTGTCACCTGCACAGTAAAGACCTGTTTCCTCACGTTTAGATGGAGCATCCTGTTTTCCTGTTTGTACCCATTGCCTCTTGGCCTGCCACTGGGCACCACTGAAAAGACTCCATTTTCACTGCATTTTCACTCCATTTTCACTGCATCCTTGCTTCAGGTATTTATAAACATTAATGAGATCCTTCCTAAGACTCCCTTTTGTAGTCTAAAAAGTCCCAGCTCTCAGCCTCTCCTCAGGGGAGAGGTGCTCCAGACCCTTAATTATCTTTGCTTCCAATTGGAGAGATGTTTCCAGTATGTCCAGGTCTCTTTTTAATGAAGATGTTAAACAGGACTGGACCCAGTATTTACCTCTGGGGTACTCTGCTCATTGCTGGCCTCCAGCTGGGTTTTGCTTTTGCACCACCGACCACCACCTGCTGGGCCTGGCCATTCAGCCAGTTTTTGATCTGCCTCTGTGTCCCTTTGGACATTGCAAAGGGAGAGGAAGTAAGTTCTTCTGGTTTCCTGAGAAAGGTGTGCATGTCTGGATAAGAAAAAGGGATATATACTGTGGCCTACACCCTAGCCTGAAGTCAAAGTCACGTTTGGCACATACCCCAGCATTGACAGGTTCCCACAGGCCTGCACCATGAAAAGTTAGCAGAGGGGCCCTGAGTTTTTACCTGCAGGACATCTTTTTTTTCTGAGTGTCAGGACGCTTACTTTATGCGTTTTGATGTGTTTATACTTTAGTCTGGTAAAGTGGATTTCTTCCTCACTCTGTAATAGCTAGCTGAGTTTTTCTGCTTCAGTTCTATGGCACTTCAAAGTCTCTTAAGATGAAATCTTAAATTTGAATTGACACAACTGTTACAAATGTGTACACAGAGAAATGGAAAAGTTGTTTGACTATTTCATGAGTGAGCCCCTTCAGTTTTGACTGAAAGTAACCAGAAGAATTCAAATAATTAGAATTATTCTGTTCCGGTAATGTCTGCAATGTGCTGCATGAATCCCACACCTGGAAGCAGGTACATTCTGGATAGCTCATGACCCGCAGAGAGACAGAGGACTGTGACAGTTAAGAAGTGATAAGGCAGCAGGGACAGCTGGCTGCTTCCTAGTAAAACAGTATATAAAGCATCAGTATAGAAATATTTATTATTGCTCATTTTAAACGTTGGTACCATGAAGAAGCTCACACTGTAGTCATATCTCTGTGTTTGTATGCATTCACTCACGTGGAGTCTATGCCTGGAACAGATGGCAGTTTATACCATAGACAGTTACTGGGGAATGGGCACACAGAAAGAATTTTAAGATACTGCTGTGTGATCCAGATGAGTCTTTGACATTTTATTTATGTTGTTTTCCACAATAGCTGAAGGTGATTTATGTGTTATATCTGAACTGGGGCTAGCCAAGAGCATCCACTTAGGCAGCAACCTTAGCTGATGGGCTGTTAAACTTGGCTATACCCCCAGTGGCTTGTCCTTCTGTCATTGTGAGACTTGATGGCAATGCCAGGGAATGGCTCTGGAGCCCGCCAGTCCCTTTCTTCCCACTCCAATTGAGAGATGGCTCCCTAATGCCTCTCATCTTACCTCTAATTTTGAATAGAACTCACAGCCGGCACAGTAATGGTTTTGTGTCCCAACCAAGCTTCTTCATGCATGAGTTGCCCTGTGAAGAAAAGTAAAATATATGGTCCCAGTGAAGGGCACAGCAGTATATTGATGCAGGTGCTGACTAGAGTTTAAGGAGAGATTAAATACCCATTAATGTGTGAGGCAGAGGGGGACAAGACAAGATAGATCTGCGAATTTGAGTTATCAGTAACAGAGGTGGCTGCAGGAAGGATGTTACTTAAAGGTGGGGATGTCAGAGTTTCAAGCTCCCAGTGATGAACAGAGATTTCACAACTGTCTGAACAGTGCTGTCAGGCCAGAATGACTCTGGGGTAGTGATGGAGGGCCCAGCCTGTGGGTCCTGGGTGATCCACAGGGGCTATGGGGGAAGCAACAACAGGATTTAATCATGGTTTATGAACACGAGGCAAAGTGTTGCAGTCAGAAAACTTACTGTTTTAGGAATTCTTCAGAAGTAAAAATACTATTTTGCATTGCAGAAAGAAGGTGCAGCAGTGGTTGTCCAAAAGGAACTACTTCCTGGAGTGCAAGTGAACACAGAGTACTTTGAGGAGGAACAAAAGGTCAATGAGCTGAAAAATGAAGTGGCTGAACTGGATATTGTGCTCATAAATGAACAACTGAAAGAGCTGGAGGTATGGAAATTTCAAAGCCATTCCTCATTGTTAACGTAGTGAAACACTCACAGAAGTGTGATTCACTCAGACAACACAAAATTGTTGTATATTACCTTGACCAAGGTTTGACTCTGTGTTAGACAATTTGCATAACAGGTAATCTCCAAAGACTGCCTTTATGCAGATATGTCCATGTGAATGCCATCTTTTGTACTGCTCTTTTAGACTGTGCTAGTAATTATAATGCAGCTATGATTGCGTATGTGCTTCTGTAATGTGCACAAGCATGCGTGCTCTTTACATTTGACCAAGCAAGCATATGTATGTGGATGTATCAGTATCTAACTGTATTTTGTGCTGAAAGTGGTTAAAATCCTATTCTAATCCTATTTCTATGGTGGGTTTGATTTTTAGAATTTGCAGACAGAACTGGAAACATGGAAAGCAAAATCTTTGAGTCAAGAAGCATGTCCCAATGCAACAGGGTCGAACAGTGAAGAGCTGCAAACTCCAGAGCCTGTGGTGCCCTGCTGGGACAGGCTGCTTCAAGAACTAGATGCTGTTAAGGCAGTAAAGCAACAACAGTACTCTTTAGTTAATGAGTACCAGAAAAACCTTTCTGCTGCTCAGTCCTCGATGAAAAATTTGTCAACAGAAAAAGATAACATAAAAATGTAAGTATAGTTGAGGGGTTCTGTTAATAGGTAGCAGAACAAATATGATCCTTAAATTAATAGTACTGATGCAAGTAGTCTAGACTGAACTTCATGCCATGCTCCAGTAATGCTGACACACAGAGTGTTTTACCCATCTCGTTAATGTTAGGTAGCAGAACTCACATAGGTTTGTAAGGTGGTATTAAAACTGCATCTAAAGCATTTAAACAGAAGTATCAGTGGTGGTTGCAATATCTCCTCATTTTATTTTTTAGGCAAAACAAACAAATGATTGCTGTGCTGAATACCTACATGAGTGCTGCATTAAAATACTTTTGCAAAAATATGTCAGATATGAAATATTATATATTTTTTTAAAATGAATAAGCTAGGAAAGTGAAGCACTGTTTCTTTTTAAGGACTCATTAATTCTAATTTTTTGCCAAAGGTAACCAATGCACACAAAATATTTAGTACATTTTATAAATTAGCCTTCAAAACATGGAGCTAGCCTATCCATCACAATTATCTATCACATTAATTAGAAAACCTTTAAAATGACTTGTGAAATTGTTAATTTGTGGCAAAGAGATTGGAAAGAATTGAATAAAAATGTAGCTGCGAAGTATATTTTAGGTGGTAATTTCAGAATACTCTTGGAAATAAAGGAGAGGTAAGTTACACCTCCAGGTTAATCCTGAATGAATGAGAATGTTTGAAATTTTTCTTCTAACTACCTTTAATTTTAGTTGTAAATTAGAAATTACTATAAAATGATGTTAATTCACTTAGAGATGACTTAACACTATTGATTTTTAAAAAGTGTTAGGAAATGGCATATTCTTTATTAGTACATTTGTTAGAATTAGTACATATTTGTTAGAATGTTTGTGAGAGAATGATAATATATATGATTAAGTGAATAAAGTGAGTGAATCATTTTCTGTGTGATAAAATTCTCTTAAAGTATGTGTAGTCTGTGTTTTGGCAGTTGTGTTTTTTTTTTGTTGTTGTTGTTTATTTAAACCTGTTCTTATTTTTGGCAGGGGTCCTATGAATAACACAGTTCTTCTGGAGAAAATTAAAGCATGTGTACAGGCATTACATAAAGAGAGAGATGTCTTAAACCAGCTGAAAGCTCAGCAAGAAAGTTTATCTCAGCATTTAACATGCATGGATAAAGTGTTAACAGCAAGCCAAATGAGGCAACTGGAACAATGGTGGCAACACATGGAACAAACTGTGCAAAAGAAGCATGATCAAGTGGTGGCAGAAATCAATGAATTTAACCTGCTTATGAATAAAGCACAGGATATTCAGAGACTGATACAAGAACAGTATTTACAAACAGAGTTACATTCCTCGGCTGGAGAAAAAGTCAATTACCCTGTAGTTTGGACCACAGAGCTACAGGACATTAAACATGGTCTTTCTCTATTAAAAAGAAGGATTGAACTGCAAATGAAAAGAATTTGGAGTGATCAAGAAAAGATGGCTTTGGAGAACTGTATACATGATTTGCAGAGCAAACTGGAAACATTATCAGAGCAACAAACGCCTCAAGAGGATGTTCAGATCACTGGTCCTGCTCTGAAGAAACAAGAAATGATGAACAAGCTGAAAGAAAATATTTCATGGGTAAAAGATTCACTGTCCTCTCTTGATCAGAAAGCAGCACTTTTCCCCAGTGATGTTAAATCACAGATCAGAAATTGTGAGCTTATGAGGACTGAAGTTCTAGACAGAGAGCCTGTGATTAAATCACTGGATAAGGAGCTCCAGCACATCATTCCCAGCTTGAAGCCAGAGGAGATCTCTGATATGACCTTCCTCCTACAAGCATTACAGAATTCATACAAGGCTCTGGTTTTAAAATCAGTTCAAAGACTACAGCACCTAGAGCTCCAGCTGGAGGAGAGGCAAAGACTTATTGCAGAAATAGAAAAAGTTCACTGTCAGCTTCGAAATGCTGAGACACTTGCCAGGCTTGACACGAACCAAACCAGCACATGGTCAGAATTAGCCGATCAACAAGCCATTTTAAAGGAGATTTTAAAGGACATACAAGAGATAGATGGGCTTATCTCATCCCATTGTAAAGAAAGTCAGGTCACGGCTGGGGAACTGAGCCTATCTGAACAATTATTTTTGATTGACCAATTAAGAAGTCTGAAGAATAGAGCAAGGAAGACACAGAGGCAAATTCAGAATAAATGTCATGAAGTGGGAAAAAAAATAGCAGTTTACAGAGAGTTTGCTGAAGGAATAACTTCATTGCAACAAGATCTTAATGACCTACAGTGTGGTGAAGTCAACCTGGAAGATAAATTACTAGGTGCTACACAAGAAGTGAAGAATAAATGTAAAGCACTTAAAGAAAAAGTAGTATGTTTTCAGTCTAATTTGTCACAAATGATGAAGTACAAAGAAATCTTTGAATGCATAGGTCTAAACTGGGATTCACAGCAGCTGGATGAATTGCATGAATTGCAAACTCAATTTTTAAAAATTAAAAATAAAATTAAAGGGAAGCTAATACACTTTGATAATGTTGTTAGGGAATGGGATAATCTTCATTCGTTGCTAAATGAAATCTGGACTATGACATCCACTGTAAGAAAAGAAGCTAGTAAGCTAAATGATAGTTCTAGCTCTTCTCCTGCTGAAAATCTTGTATCTGCACAAATACTGCTTCAGACAGTTCAACAAATTTTATATTTAACGCAAGAGGTAGAAAATCAAATAAACAAAAATGAAGTTTTTGATATTCCATTCAAAGAATCTAAGAGGCAAGAAATACAGAGCCTGAAGAAAGATGTTGAGGAATTGATTCAGCTTCTTCAAAACTTAATCTCTAGTCTCCAGTGTGTAAATAAGGAAGATATCCAGAATGAGGTAGAGCGTATATTCCACACCATAAAGCATATTCAGTTAGAGCTCCAGCAGCCACTTCTAGTAGACATGAAAATGATGCAATTTGAAAAGATGCGATGGGAAGCAATTCAGAATATGATGACAGCAGAGTTTTCTGCAATTAAATATCTAATGGAAAAAGAGAGGGAAAATGAAGAAGAAAAATCTCTTGCTGCTGATATAGAAACAAAACTGAAAACACTGCAAGATCATGAACTACAACTGAAGACAGACATCGCTTCCCGTGTTGTAAGTACATTTAATAAAAGTAAGGTATGGCTGTATGTCTTCTCCTAAGAATTGGATTAGATGCCTGAGACTGCAGTGTTTGTATTTTCCTATTTACATTTTCCTTTTACTCTTATAACTGAATTGGACCAATATGTTCTCTGCATTGGTGAGTATGATGGGAATCGTGATAAGAAATTAAAGATACAGACAAAATTAGTTGTATTCAGTTTAATTATAATCCTGACTGTGCCCAAGAGATCAGTGGATACGAATGAGGAAATGTGATGTAATAGCTGATAACAGGGGAAGGGACTTAGTGATCCTGATGTATGTAGTGATCCTGCTGCCACATTTCGTTTGAAGCACAATGCCAGAATTTCTCTGCCCTGTGGGAATCCCAAGAGCTGGCCAAGTCACACATCATTCTGTGTGTAATTAAATATAAGAGGGCTTAGTGAAAAGCATTTTGGCAAGTCATAGTTGGGAGGTAGCCTCTGGAGCAGATTATAATCACCAGTATGTGGATTTTCCTTGTACAGGACGTGTACTTCCATTTCCGTAATGTATCCTATCACTCTCGTGTCTTAACCATCCTTCACTCCGGAGTTTTCCAGAATTGGTAGTTCCCTTGTATCCCCCGTCCCTGTGTTTGAGAGCTATCAGTCCACATGTTATTGCACCACTGTATGACTACCTAGGTAGCAGAGTGCATTTGTCATGTGTCACCTCAGGCTGCTTCTGGGAGTTTTGGTCTCAAAGATAACCATGTGTGAAATTCTGAGAAACCATCTGGTCATTCAGAGGAGCACAGCAATCTTTCTTGATTGTTCTTTTTTCTTTCTAACACTTTCAGAGTGATCTGCAGGATGCATGTAAGACTAGTGAGCTTTATACTGAGGCTGTTCAGAAGGCTGCCAAGATCCTTGAGGACTATGAAGCTCAAGTATACTCTGCCACAGCAGAGCTCGTTACCTCAGATGAGGCCTGTCAGACCCCACAGTGGAAACAAGAAGGGTTTGACTCTGCAGTGGCTGACATAGAAAAGTTGGGCTCCAAGCTGAAAAACCTAGTGAAACCAGAAGACAAAATAAATCTGGAAAATACTTTAAGAGAACTCGTCAATAAGAGTTTAGCATTAAGGGAGAAGGTTCAGAGAAAGGAAGCTGATGAACAGAGGTAGGTTCATATTCCTAGATCATATTCCTTACTATGATGATAAATGCAGTCTAGTCTTCTTTCTTCTCTGATAGAACCAGGTAATTCAGTAGGAAGAGCTGTAAGGAACTCAGTTTTTCCCAGTTGTGATTGTGATGGGAGGAAAATTACCAGATAATAATCATACTGCTAATAATTTACAGTGCAATCATTTTTAGTATATTCCAGAAGATATTCATGGAGCTGGACTGAATGTTACATGGTATAAGAATAAGAAGAAAGTGTATTTCCATAGTCTCTAGTTCAGTGCAGGTGCAAGTTAGAACAGTTTTCAGAGGGCCCTATGTCCATGTCTTCTATGAACTGTTCTTACAACTTGAGAAAATCAAGACCGAACAACACAGGCCATAGCCTCCTTTCAAATATAGATACAGAAGAGATCTGAAGAGCCTTCAGATAAATGTACAGAACGAGTTTGGGAGATATAGTAAGGATTTTTAAATTGCTTGCTGATGACCCAGTGCTTCTGATTCTGTTGAGCATAATCTTAAAATGTTTTATAATCGAAGAATTGGATGACTTTGAAGGCTTTGGTAATAGGAAAGAGATGAGAAGCAACAGAAATAAGAAATTGAAGCTGTATGCATCACACACTGTAGGGACAAATGGGATGTGTGTTACAAACTGAGAGCTCAGTTTTGGGAATCTCTGAGGAGGATGGAAACAAAGAAAATTAAGGTTGGCTATTTGGCACATGTATGGTATACATACCTATATTTCTTTAACTCTGAAGCATTTGTACATGAAGCTCTATAGTGGCTCAAATTTTGGACCTGAAGTGTGTAAAAAATGCTAATTGAAGAAAAATTTGAAAATAATTAGTAATGACTACTAATTGCAAAGTTTGTTTATTTATTTTTATTCTAGTAGGCGTTATGGTTGGAGAGACAAGTAACCACAAATTTTTATTGGTCTGATAATTGTTTCCTACAGGTATTTCGAAAAATACAAAAGATATACAGAAAGCAAAGATAAGGTGCGTGATGATCTTAACAAACTGGAAAAGATGCTTATGCAGTCTTTGTCCCAAATACCGATGTCTTATAAGGAAGCTTTGGAGAACTTAGAAGAAAGCAAGGTAAGAGAGGCTCTGAAGAACTTGAGAAACTCATGCAAAACTGTGGTACAGTTATTTCTTACATTGCTATTGCTTTCCCTCAGATGGAAAAGTCTTCCTGTTTCCTCAGCCAGGACTCTCTTACTTCTTCCCTATGATACTTCTGCTATAATGAACCTCTCTGCCGTCTACTCTTGTAGTACTCATCATATTACCGGCTCTGTATATTACATAACTGTAACTCCAGCTCATTCCTTTCCCTTCCAAATAACCATAAAGTGAAAGTAACCTAGTATTTTGTGCACGCTGTTCTTCTGATGGTTTTGCTTGTTTTATTTACCCTAACTTTCTTTACAGTCTTACTCAATGCAGAATTCCTTCATTAAAACTTTATTTAGCCAGCTCAGTGGAGTGATAACCATTTTAGTAGAGGATCCTGTATTGTTTTATTTATTTGCTTGTTTATTTTTCATACAAGATTTTAGTCTCCAACATTGACTCGGCTAAAGATGATCTTGTGAAGCTAAGGCAGATCTCAGGAGAGCTGATGAGATTACGCAAGGGAAATGACAGGGCCCTGGGCAGGATTGTAACAGCGCTGTGGGAAAATTGGCTGTGTTTGCTTGAGGCAGCGAAGGAGCTGGAAATTAACTGTGAAGAACTAAAACAGGAATGGAAATTCATCAGTGAAGAGGTGAGTTGATTAACACACTGCAAGTTTGGTGGAATGTGGTAGAGCTGGGATTGTCATATAGTAAAACTACATGTTAAGGTACTGAGATCAAAACAGAACATCATTTCCTACCCACTGATCAGCCAGTTAACCTCCAGACTTTCTTGAAGCTGGAGTCAAATATGACAGGGATATTTATAGAATAAATTCCATGAACCTAGCATCACTCTGTGTATAGTTAGGTGCTTTGTTAGAGCAAACTCAAATGTTCTGGCACCCTTCAGATTTTCAAACTATCTGGCTGTGCAATTCCCAGTATTTAGCTATGTGCATGAGTAAATGAATAATGTGACTTAAGGTGATGGAATAAAAAAGCGTTTTATCTCATTCTTTGGCATGCTGTTTACTTAGCTGGAACGAGAAACAATAATTCTTGATAAGCTCCAGGAAGAACAGCCAGAAAGCCTTAAAGAGAAAGAAAAGGCCAACAGAGAGGAACTAGTAGAATTACTAGATTTTGTGAACTCATTTGAGGAAAACATCAACCGGCAACAGCTCCTCTTACTCTTACTTCTTCACCGAATAAAGAACATCCTGAATACATCTGAAAATTCTGAGGCAGAAGCTGTCCTTCCTGCCTTATGTGAGATAAAGACAATGCAGGACCGCTGTAAAAAGTAAGTGGTGGAAAATTTTTGTGGAAGTTATGACATATGACTACTTAGGAGCACAGCATTTTTTTGTTTATTAAAGAATATGTGGAAGGTGTAGTATATTTAAAAAGATAATAAAATAATAAAAGCCCTACTGGGTCAGACCAGTGGTCCACCTAACAGATCTGCTGTCTCTAGCGTGGGCAATAGGAGATACTAGCTGGGGAGAAGACCTGAGCCTGGCCATGTCATGTGTGGGCTGCAACTGTTGTTCAAATATAGAAGGAATCAGAAGGGTTGATGATTCATTGTGGAGGCTCCAAGTGCACCTCTCCATGTGCACCTGAATGAGATGTGTGGGAAAATCAGACCTGGCACGTTTTGCCCAATGCAACTTTTACCTTACTGAGTGCTACAGTTTAAAATTTACCACAAAAGGTTTTTGCAAATCTGTGACTGCACTCACCATTTTCCATGCCTACTTTTTGACATGGAAATCTTTGTTAATGTCTTTTTCTCTGCCAGGGTTTTCAGACTCCTGAGATTTTGAATTCTGTTTTCTCTAACATCATTCCTGGCACATACCGTCTGGTTTGATTTACCAAACATACATTGGTTAGCAATATCTGAAGACTCACTTTTGAAGAAACTGAAGCAGTAAAGGGCAGAAACTGGGAGATTTAGTTACAGAAAATAATATCAAAATACAGGCAAATGTGGTTCTGGATATATATAACAATTTCTGTATTAAGCATGTTCTTTGATAAGCTCTACTCAGTGTAGAGTCTAACACACTATATTCTTGCTGGAAATTTTTCATAGGTTATATGAAAAGACTCAAGAGCATAAGGATTTGGTACAGTCTGAAATGCAAGAGAGGAAAAAGATAAATGAAGAAATAAGTGCTGTGAAAAATGCATTACAGAATGCTGCATCTATGTTAGACCAAGATGCTGGCGGAAAGGCAGGACAACTGGAGGTTGGTAGTCTCTCTGTTATTCTGTAGGGACATTTGGAATATATTCTCTTTTGCGCTGGGGCTTGAACTTGTTCCAAATGAAATTTATTGCTAAGTACATGCACATTGACTTGCAGGAGAATGAATCCAGCTCAGCAGGATATGATTGTCCCTGCCATGTGGTTGGTTTGTGTTCTTCTCCTTCTGCATGGTTCAGATAGTAAGCACAGAAGCCTTTTCAGATTGTAAAGAGATTCACAGCCAGTTGTGTGTCTTTTAGGAAGGACTACCTAGTATGTGTCTTGCACATCTTCCCTACATAGGGCAGCTTCAGATGCTCTGGATTTGATGTTCCACAAATTCTCTGCAGACATTGTAGAGATAATGCTGGTAAATGATTTTCAGAAATCAAATTGTAATTAGGAACATAGTCCCTACCAGCCTTAACTCTGCACCAACTTTATTTATTCTAGCCTGCTAATGTCTGTAGAGAATGTTGGCTCTAAGAGATGATTTCTTAGTAGCAGTATGTCACAATGGACCTGTTTCTTTTGAGAACATTCAGCTGAAAATATTGAAAGATATCTTAGTTTTACGTAATCAAACACCAGCAAGCCAAAATCTGCAGGACAAATTCATCCCTACTTCCAAAGAAAATCTGGTTTCTATAAAATCTATAGCATTATCTGGGGCTCCCTCGTGTTTATTGAATGGAAATGCCTATTTCACTTCCAGATGACTAATCTAAGTTAGTTGGTTGGCAAAGTTTCAGCTCACAACATAGAAGAATACGAATGTGGAAAAGTGATATCAACAAGTCCATTAGGAAAAAAATGGGGGCAGTTTTGATGGGCAAGTGCTTTCCAGCTAAATATACCGTGGAATATGAGCATGCATTAATATACAGAAAACCTTTTGCGTTGGAGACTAACGCTGTAACTGATTGTTGTGAATTCAAGTCAGGGAATATGTAAACTCCTATAAATCTTGGCACAATCTTAATTTGCACAAACTTTCTCTGTGGTAGAACTAGGCATGCAGCCTTTTCATAGTTTTGATTTTCTTCCTCCTCCCCCTTCCCCACCTTTTTTTTTTTTTTTAAATATCAGAGCCAATTTTCATGGGATGACAGAAAACAAATCAATTTCAGGCTCTTACGTATGTTTTTGCATTGTGTTTGTGTGAGGGAAAAAATTCTCTAGCAAAGACTGGAACTTAATGGATTACCGTCTCTCCTGACTGAAGATGTTAATTTTAATGCCTGGTAGATTTTTCCCCAGTAACATGACTAACATTCGAGTTTCTCAAACTTTGGGAAAAGGAATCATAGAACAGAAAATTCCAACTTGAAATTCTAGAAAACCTTCAGAACAAATGAATTTCTTCTTTCAGAGGACTCAGATCAGATTTTATTTCTAGGCCACAGGCTCTAGACAGTTGTTCAAGTTTCTTTTATCTCATAAAACCTACATTCTTCATGCAGAACTGGAAACTACTGTTTTGAAAGGAGCCTGCTGTGCTGCTGTGCGTAATTGCCTGAAAGCAGACACTTCAGCTTGAAACCTGTTGCTTTCAGTGGCTTTTGTGTTGTTTATAATAATGAAGGAACGAACATTGGCTATTAAACATCTTTCAAAGAGGAAATGTGCTTTTGGCAAAAGGGACAGCACAAAAGTTAACATTTAGTTGTAGGAGCACTTCATAGGATTGCATTGTTACACCAGTCAATAAACATCAATGTGTCAGTTGTCTGAGAAGGAGTAGTATCAAGTTTAATTAATTCTTACAGAGTGAAAAGCATCATTTGATTAAATGAACGAGTATTATTCAAGACTAATCTGCTTGCAGAGGTAGTCAAAGTAGATTTTATATCACAAAAACTTTTCCAAATCATAGTCATGATGGAAATACAAACCACAACATACATGGATGTAAATATATATACATCTATACATGCATGTACATGTACTCAGTAAAAACGGGGTAAAATGCAGAAATTCTCTTAATTTTGTAGGAAGTTCAGAGTGTGATTGGTAAAGAGAGTCAAACTCTTAAGGATATCATGGAAAAACTCCGGATCAAATATTCTGAAATGTATACAATAGTTCCTGCAGAAATTGAAGCACAGTTGGAAGACTGCAAGCAAACATTACAAGACCTAGAAGACAAGGTAACTGTTGATGAGATTTTCGTATATACTTCTTTGTAATTAGTAAGTACAGCAAGATTTGATGAATGTTATAACTATGAACTTAAACTTGAAACATGGTTATTTTTCATTTGTTTTCTTTATATATATATATGTATATATACATATATATATGTATATGTATATATATTTTTTTTTTGTTCAAACAAGGCATGGCAGAACCACTAGCAATATGGTCTTGGGTATGATATGGCTGCTCTCTTCTATCCATTCTGATTCTTAAACCGAACTAGTAGTCAAAGTTGAATGAGCAGTTAGTTTAGCTTAACTAAGAGATTTTAAAACTCAGTCAAATGACACCTTTGAAAACAATTTTTCTTGTTGTTTAACTTTCACATGTGGTAGGGTATCATGATGTGGTTCTTTATATCACTCCTCAGGACATAGTTGCATGCCTCTAAAAGCAGGCAGAGAATTTAGGTAATGAAATAGCATTGCCTTGGCATTTTTGCAATTTTTTTTTTTTTTGTATACAGGGAGTACAAACAGTTAACTGAAAACAAAGTTAAAGGAAAATAGAACAATACTGTAAGTTTGGGGTGAAATTTTAGCCTGATATAATTAATTTCATTTTTATTTATTCATTTGTGTTATTTTTTAAAAGGAAAAAAAACCAAAGCTTTCAGTTAATTTCTTGCAGAAATAATATTTAATGGTAATTTTAAAGGCTAAATATCAGTTAATTTGATACAATTTGAAAGTTTAATAAAACAATTTTTAAATCTAGTTACTTGTCTATCAAATTATTCATTTGATGTTGCATTAAATATTAATTACTGCTTATTAGTTTTAATGAGGTTAACTTTATAGTTTCTATTTCAAAATAGAACCGTTATTTTCAGAACCAACAACTGATTAGGAGAGTGAAGGAGAAAGGGAATAAAACAGTATTTATTCAATTTCTGAGATAAAACATTATCCCAATGCATACATTACATGCTGGAGTGAAAGAAATAATTGTGGAAACTTTCATGTTTGGGTAGTGGAAAGTAATACAAATTGTCTTGGAATTCTTTTAAATGCCTAAAGGAAACATTTTTTTTATAAGCAGGAGTATTTGAGAGGAGGACTACAGTTCTTTTGGCTATAAACTTATTTTAGTTAATGTAATTTTATCAATAAAGTACCTTAGCATGGGTATTATTATATTGTTCTGACAGTGCTTGTCAGAAACTGTAAATAAGTACTGTAAATAAAACTAACAAATAAAGAAATAATAATAATAATAAAAATGTTAAATACATAATATTCTTCATTCCTCTCCCCACAAAAGGATGAAGTAGTTGCAAACCAGAATAACTTGTAAACCAGAGATCTTTTGTATCAACACAGCATAAAGCTGTGCAATGTGCGTGTGTGAGCCCCATAAATACTAGGGCTGCAGCACACAAACATATTTACCATGATTTAGCAATTTACTGGTAGTTGGCTGACCCTGATAGCAAACAGGGTTCAGTAAGAAAAGACATCACCTTGGGCAAGCAAGGACTTGCTTGCTCCCTGCAGTTTATTTTGTTCATGGTAACCTGGTACCTCACTGTGTTCTCTGCTTAGGCTATTACTCAACTTCAGCATACTTGAGAGTTTTTCTCTTTACATAGGAAATTCAGGCCCTTCAGTATTTTTTTTTTTCATTTTTGAGGAGTTCTGAAGAATAAAATTAAGTTCCATATGCTTTATGGGGCTTGGAGCTCTTTATGTTTATTATAAATTTCTAAATTTGTATTTAGGAATTCACTATGTACTGATTCATTTCCATATTTCTTACAAGGAAGAAATAGTTGAAGCATAATGGTGCCATTCTAGGTTTCTTACAAGAATGTGAATGTCACCTGTTCCACAATGCAGTAATGATTAGCATCTATTACAGATTAGAAAAGGGGTAGCTGAAGCAAAATACCCAGGGAGTTGCAGTGCTTTATTGTTTTTAAATTCATGGATTGTCTTTTTTGACCAGTCGTTTCAGGTAAGGGGAAATTATTGAACAAGATGTGAACATTGAACCTGGTCACATTAATGCTTCTCACAGGAAATTTAATTTCATTCCCGTGTTTTTAAGTGACTCATCAAGAGAAACATAAAAAGAATTCTAATATTTTTGGTGAAGGGGTGCACAGAAACAAGCAGATCTTTGTAATCTCCGCTATCGTATTCTCTTTACTGCGACAGGTTAGCTTTGAAATCTTGCAGAGCTCCCCTCAGTATGTGCTGAAAAGAAAAGCAGAGACTATTAACAATGGCCTTCAAGCAATTGAAAAGATGTTACAACAGAAGAGCGAAAACATTGCGAAAGCCAAAGAAGTTCAGAAGGTAATTTTGCCAAAAAAATTTTGTGAGTGTTAAAAGATTTTTGGTTGCTTCTACAGAGCCTGGTTTAGCAGGAATGCAAAGTGGCCTTCCATTCATTCTTTGTCTGTAAAAGAAAAAGTACAAGCAAGCATTTACCTGATGAATATTTACCTATTCTTTCTCACAGGAAAATAAATGTGTGGTTTTTTTTCAGCTATGAATCACACTGGTAGATGCAGAGTGTTCTGTTCTTGTTGTATCAGTTTGGAAGTCTTTGTAATTCCAAAAGACCCACATAAAGTACAAATAATTCTGCTATTATCTTTGAGCCTGACCTTATAGTTCATTTCCCCTCTCTCCACATGCAGCAAATCTGGGATATGCTGGACCTTTGGCATTATAAACTCAATGAACTGGATGCAGAAGTGCATGATATAGTAGAGCAGGATTCCTGCCACGCACAGGAGTTGATGGATATCTTAGTGACTCCCCTTCAACAGTACCAACAGGTCTCACAACTTGCTGAGCGGAGAACTGCAATTTTAAACAAGGTAGAGGCAAACGTAACAGTCACCCAAATTTGAAAAAAAAGTTAAAAAATGTCCTATTAAGAAAAAAATCAATAATAAAAGCTTTACACAAAACATCATCAAAGGTTCTCAAGTTAATGAAGAACCAAAAGCCTACTGTAGCTGCGTTGGCTTATTGTAGCTAAGAAATTCTGGACTGACAAGCATGCCTCCAGCTACCATCCCAAAGGACCAGGTCTGCACCATAGTTGACAGGAGTTGACATTGGAAGTATATGCCCCCGGATCAGTGATGTGATTTTCACTATAGCTCTGCTAATGTGCTACCCATTTAATATTGCCACATAAATCACAACAATGCCCGCACGAAATGTAAGCTCATAAACACCAAAATTACTTTTGGTTAGAAGAAAGAGCCTGAAATAATGAAACTGTTTCAGAGAAATTACAAGTACTTCTTTATTTCACTGTGCTAATCTAACTGACCTTGATAAAATGCACCCAGTTTTCTTTTAATCTTGCCCATATATGAATTTATGCTATACAGTGAATAGAAATGCATTTGTTCTCTTTTATAAAATTCTGTAATTTCCTAGGCTGCCAGCAAGATGGAAGAATATGATGAACTCTTGAAGAATATGAAAGTTTGGATAGAGAACACCAACTGCTTGCTAAGAGAAGATACTCAAAATGACTCTGCAAAAAGCCTACACAAATACAGTGATGATCTTCAGGTAAATGCTAATACCTGTGTATAGTCTTGTTAGAACTAGTTGTTCTATAAAGGCAGAATTTTGCATTCTTAAGTCTTACTGACATAAATAACTTACCTATTTCCAGTAAATCATTTATGGTTTACATGCATGAAATAGATAGGTAATTTTTTGGTGTTGGACTTCTGAAAGTACTGAACTGTAGTACACCTGTCTTCCAAAAATGTGTGACTATCTTCTGGTACCCTGCTATGTGGCTGTAATCAGTTTTTACTGCTTGAATATATACAGTTCTTTCTGTATTGTGGTGTGTGTGATCTAAAGCAGATAAAGCAGTGATTTGATGTCTGTGTGTTTAATGGAAGCTTTGAAGTGAATTGTGATTTGGAAGGCAGTTCTTACTGTACCTTGAAGGTAATCCTGACTGATGGTTTCAAGAATGAAAAGTTTGTAATGTTACAGGGAAGATCAGAGTCAGGCAAATTCCAAGAGTTTCTGGCAATTTCATATATGAAATAGTTTTTCTGTCCACTTCTTGACTTAGGCCAACAGAGAAAGTTGGTGGTCTGAACACAGACTGTTGTATTAAAATGAATTAGAATTCCTTTCCTGTGTTACAAGAAGTAGCTGACTGTTTTGGACTGATATGTTACAGATCACAAAGCCACAGTGGGGAGATTGTGATTAACAAAATCCAAACACTTTCCTGACAATTGCCTCTTGCATTTGTGGTTTGGAACATTTTATGTGTTATAGGCTGGGAAGCTTGTGGATCTGGAAATGCACCCAAGGCTTATATTAGAGTTCAGACTTATGTTCAGTCCTTTCCTTCATGTGCTATAGAGATGAGTGGATCACAAGTATGGCTTGCAACACTCACTAATTCTGCATGAAGACATGTGCTGTAATTAATCCAGAAAATTATCCAGTTAGCTGTAGGAGATGGGAAGAATCTTCCCATCATGTACAACTAGCCAGATATTTTCTGCAGCATTTTATTTCATCTGCTGGCTGGTGTGCAGAAAACCCTTTACATGTGTTTGTCTGACACGTCTTATTCATGTACTTGGATTCAGCCTGGCCACAGCTGGGGAGGAATCTTCTCCACAATCTCATACTTTTCTGTTTTTGCACTAGGAGCTCTCTCCAAGTATGAAACCTTTCTCTTCATGATTCTTGTCATGCTAATGTGGACTCATTTTATGCTAATGTGGACTCATTTTATGTAATTGATTCCCTTAAAATCATGGTGGCAGCCTCTTGGTTTTCTGCTTGCAGGATGCAACAGATTAGTTCCCTTAACAGTCCTTTGTTTTAATCTGAACTAAGCTTTTGGGAACATATGCAATGGTTAGTGATGTGCAGGAAATTAAACCTGATTCCTTCAGGTCCAGACCTCTGCAAAACTTTGATGTTCGCTCATGATGGAGGCAAACTAATGTTTTATTTTTTCTGTAGATGGCTTTGGAAGACTCAGAGCAAAAGCAAAATCTTCTGCACAATGTTTACTTGGAGCTGGAGGAACTAACACCAGTCTTTGAAACAGACAGTATAATGCAACAGCTAAATGAAGCAGATGATCAAGTAGCAGCTTTACAACATGAGATAGCAGAGATTCTTCCACAGATCCAGCATGTGGCTGATGTAAGTTTGAGTGATCTCTAAGTGTATTGAGCTTCACCCTGTGTTATGAAATACAGTTTATATTGTCTGCATAGAAAAAAGGTGTGTGGATTTTAGTAGGTTTGCCAATTAGTAAATGAATTGTTTGGAAATAAACCTGCAGAAGCTGTTAGGTATCTAACAAAGCTATAAAGTTCAAGAGTATTGATGAACCCTTTTTTTTAGAGAAAGAAATGCAGGGCTTGTTGACCAACAGATTAAACAAACTTATCTTGCTGGAGAGCAGGGCTCCAATTCAGTGGCACCTGGACAGGCTGGAAAAATGGCTTGACAGAGACATCACAAAGTTTAACAGAGGCAAATGCACTGTGCCAGATACCAGTATAAGCTGGAGGTCAAGCAGCTGGAAAGCAGCCTTCTCAAAAAGGCTGGGGGTCCCGGTGGACAACAAGTTGACCATGATGCAGTACTACCACCTTGCAGCAAGAAGGCCAACACCATCCAGAGCTACCTGAGCAAGTGTGGCCAGGAAGTCCAAGAGTATGATCCTGCCCTTCTTTTTGGCACCTGTGAGGTCACACCTGGGTAATGTGCTCAGTTTGGGTTTTCCAGAGCAAGAAAGACATAGACGTACTGGAACCAGTCCAGGAAGAGGAACAAGGGTGGTAGAGGGACTGTAGCACAGGGCATATGAGGAAAATCTGGGAGAGCTGGGTCAGTACAGGCTGGAGAAGAGATGGGTCTGAGGGAGATGTGACTACTCTCTGCTGCTACGTAATGGAAGACTGTAAACAAGATGGAGCCAGACTCTTCTTAGTGGTGTACAGAGAAGAGATGGACAGTAACAGATCCAAATTATAAGAAAGGAAGTATATATCTGCATATTAAGAAGTCTTTTTTTTTGTCAAATGCTAGGTCAGAGGCCCCATGTTGGGGTGAAATCCCCATCTCAGGAAATACCCAAATCTCAACAGGATCAGGCCCCATGCAGCCTGCTCTGTGGGGCACCAGAGGTCTTCCAAGATCCCTTCCAGTGTAATTTATTTTGTGACTTTGTCTCCATGAGAGTTAACTTGGAGCTGTAGTGTATGTGGTTCCATTTCCCATCTGACATAACTCTCTTCCTATAGAAAGTTTAATTAGACTAGTTTCTTACACTGGTAAATACCACCGTTGTCACTACTGGTAATTTATAATGTGACTTTTCAAGGGTATTTCAATTTCATACTCGGTGTTTAAAACTGAATAAATGACCACAGATAATCAATTATTTAGAAGTTACGATCGTGTGTAATTTATAATAATTAGCCTTTCAATCAGCAGCACCCAATTGAACATGACCTGCATATGCTGCATCTGTTTTTCAGACTTCTTTTTAGGTTTAGAGTAAAAGGCAGAAATTCAAGCTGTGTTTGTTTTTTGAAGGGAGTTTCTAAACTATGCTATCTACAAATGTTCTTTGTTCCCCAAATCTAGGAATTGAGTGCCATTGAATCTCATGTAAAAGTGTTTGAGAAGGATATTGTGAAAATGAAGACAATCCTGTCATCAGAAGATCTATTGGAATTTTCTCCTAAAGACCAACTTAAACACGGGCAGGTCAGTGAAAACTCCCATAAAAGCTTTTTTTCCCCTATATATTTATCCATAAATTAGTAGCTGTCACAAGCATAAGACTATTTTGTGACTGCATACTACAATGAGTAAGTTTTTAACATATGATTTTGACGTGTTAGTTGAATATGTTACACATATTCCAACTCTCAGGTCAAAGGGTGAAAGCATTATTTCAGTCATGATTTCAGCTGCATGACTACAGTAGCAAGTAGTGAAATCCAAAAGGAGCAGATTGGTAGGCAAAGTAGTTCAGAGGACCTGATGTCTGTGCTGTATGTGTCCTGGGGGCTTACTTTGGACTAGCCCTCAGTCTAGTCCTGTAGATTGAACATCCGTTAATGGTTGTGAGTGTTTAGATGCTCTTCTGGAGAGTGTCTTCTGCTATAGTATCATCTGAAAGGAACTGAGTCTACATGCTCCAAGACAAGTGTGGAATGTAAACTCTAAGGTAAGACTGTTGGGATATCCCTTCAAGAAGCACAGTTCTGGTTTGACATAAAATATTTGAAACAAAAGCACTGTTAAAAACATGCCAATAGACAGCTCAAATACGTAACTAAAGCACACAATTTTAGACATACTTGACATATAAGTACTTCAATTTTTGGAAAATTTATGATCTGATTTTCAGAAAGACACTCCCTGCTCATGATTCCACTTACCGTCAAACAGTAAGTAATCTGAAAGTCTGAAGATCAGGCCCTATTTTCCAAAAATTGAGGCAAAATGCAGCAGATGCTTCTAGAAACGTAGGCTGGAGTGACTCACCACAAATCCATTTAACACATGCAGAGACTTCATTGCAAAGATATCTTGTCCAGATGGTTTTTCTTTCTTTGTTTGAGTAAAATAAAGCAAAGCGCTATGGTATTTGTTCTTTTATATCACCTGCAGTCCATATTGTTAGTTGACTGAAATGCAAAAAGCAAGGTTTCAGCATCAGGGGAGAGAAAAAATATGTTATCAAACCACTCAAAGCTTTATTATTATTAGAACAGTTTTGTAATGACTGCATTATATGGAAAAACTAAAGTAATATTTCTTCTGGAAAATAATGTTCACCTACTGCCTTATTTTAAATTGAAGCCCAGATAGTATGCAAATAACAAAAAAATTCCTGACGCAGATGCTTATGAGTGAGAGGATAAGCATCTATGTTCTAATTGCAGCTATTTAAATGAAATCTTTTTGAGAGGAAATCAAACGGAAGTATTAGTAAGACCTAGGTATGTCTTCAGGATGACCAGGAAGTTGTGAGTTGGAGTTGCCATTCTGTCTTTGCTAAGTTGATCACTGAGTCTTCCATAAAACACATATTGTGGTGTCAACTTAGGCCCATTTCCAATCATGCAAAACTGAGAAAGTTGATTCTAAACTATGTATCCACTCAGTGTAGCATATGAGAAGCTGACAGGAAAACTGGCTTCAGAGGCTTCTCCTGGCTTCCATTCCTGTTTGTCATCATCTCAGCAGTGCTTCTCAGCTGTGATAAGACGTTTTATAGGACGTTTGGAAAATGGTTAGCTTTATTATATGACATTTCATGACTGGTTTGCAGTGCCAAAAAGAAAAACCTGAGCTGCCTAGGAGCAGCAGAAGGATTGGGCCATTTTTTAAACTGTCTTCACTGCCAAAGATTCATTAATTTGAAATGATGCACTTAGTAAAATAGTAACTGCTCTGAATGTGACCCTTTTTTTGTAACTGAGCAAGCTTTACGTATGTATAAGCAAACAAAGCAGAATTGTAAATGTAAATGATATCTTCCTCTTGCTTTTGACAGTCTCACCATGCATTTTCACTTATTTGTTCTAGGTTTTAAATATTCTTCCTTCTTATATGGGAAACTCACTAAAGAAAACTCTTGCACATCATAACAAAACTGTGAATTTTCCGTGTTGATTTTTTTTCGAACTGTAACATCCATCATCTATCCTGTATCCTAATAGGTTATACTTGACCATGTTGGTCCTATGCAGAAGACCATTGTTCATATCCAGTCTTATGAAGAGGCACTTCAGCTACCAGGGGTGAAAACACAACCTTTCTTAGTCTTCCGAAAAGCAAGACAACTTTTGAGAGAATTGAAAAAACTAGAAAAAATAACTAAGGAAAAAAATGAGCTACTGGAGGTAATTGATTTATATCTACTTATTTTATTACTATTTATTTATTTATTTATTTTGAAGCTGTCACCTAAAACACCTTTATTTTATAATCATTTTGATCACTAGATAATCTTATCTTTACAGGCATATAATGCACCTACTGTATCTTCTATGTCATGGCTTGGGGCTTTTTTTTTGTTCTGTTGTGGTTTTTTCTTCCCTGTGTAATTTGTTGCTACAACAAGCCAAGCCACACTAGTTACAAAACTCAAATGAATTTCAAGACTATTTCAGTCACAATTGATACTATTTGTTTTACAATATTATAGAAAAATGAAGGCATTGCTGTCTTACAAGTCTTACAACCCAGTCTTGCACTACTGATGATTGAAATCCAGTGTTACTTGCAGGTGCTCACATCAAGTTCAGGTCTTTTGCGAGTTTTAGGTTTTCCAAACCTAAAACAGACTGCTTTAGAGCACATAACTTCTTACTAAGCATTTCGGAGGCCAGGCAGAGAAAAGTGGGAGCTAAAATGTGAATCTCCATCTCTGTTTTTGTGAAATTAAGGCATTCAAAGAGCAAAAGTATTACCAGGCAGAGTCAATGTGTTCATGAAGGGGAAGTCCTGTCTCAATAATTTGACCTCCTCTACAGTAAGGTCACCCGCTTAGTGAATGAAGGGAAGGAAGTGGATGTAATCTTTCTGGATTTTGGTAAGGACTTCAAATACTGTCCCTCACAAACTCCGAGATCAGCAGGTTCATACTATACTGGGTGATGAACTGGCTGAATGGCAGAGCTCAGAGGGTTGTAATGAGTGGGGAAGTGGAGAAGGGGGTGCGGCTCTCTTCTCCCTGGTAACCAAAGACCTGATGTGAGGGAACTGCACAAAGCTGCACTGAGGCAGGTTCAGACAGGACATCAGGAAAAGTTTCTTTACCATGAGAGTGCTCAAACACCGGAACAGGCTTCCTAGAGCAGTTGTTGATGCCTGTTAGTGTTCAAGACATTTGGATAATGACCTCGATAACTTGCTTTAACTTTTGGATAACCCTGAAGAGGTCAGGCTGTTGGACTAGAGATGATCTTTGAAGGTCCCTTCCAACTGAGCTGTGCTATGCTATTCTATTCTATTCAAGAACGAGGAGGAAAACGCAGGCATGCTACATACTTGCATGCATGCTACAGACATGCACACCTGGAGTTGAATAAAAGTAATGACTCTGTGGATCTGTAGTAAACATTTTGGGGTTTTAGTCCATATAACTTCTTAAGTCTGAAAAATAGATGTAGTAAAATTCAAACGTTTCTGAGAAGGAGTTACCAGATTAAATATTCAAGAATTTCAAAACACTTTTAAGCCCTTGGAATCAGGGTGCTTTGCAATTACAAAGTATTATCATGAGACTCTTAAGTCATTTATATAGAGCATTAGGTCAAGGTTTGTATTTTGCGCCTTTTTGGAATAGCTGCAGTCTTTTTTGCTCAGCATTTGCCTTTATCTTACACGTATGCAACAATCTGTAGCTGAGTGAAATTTCTTTGTAAGAAAACAGATTGGAAAAATTACAATTCTTGGCAGCAGGGATATCAAACTGTGCAAAAAAGACTTTCCAGTCCTATTGAGTGAGTCGAAGGCAGCAGTACTACAATAAAAGTCTATCACCACCTAAGACACAACAAAGGATAAGCCTATTAAAGGATGGCATTTTTTAATGCTCCATTATAAAGGTAGTAAGTATTCTGAAAGGAAACCAAACTGGAGACAAGCTACCCATGCAGATCTCTTTTTTTTTTTTTTTCCCCTGAGGATCAGCTTGACATTTTAGTGTTTGGATGTGTTTGCACATATTTGCTATCCATGATGCAACGGGATCTTGCACTAGTAACTTCTGTATAAGTAAGTTGTAGTGTAACACCTGAAAAAGTTTAACGGAAACAAAACCTGTAATAGGGTCTGCAAATGCTTCAGGGTGGGATTTTAGGTGGCTTGCATGTGTGTTGAATGTTGCCTTCTTTTTTTTTTTTATTTTTTTTTTTTTTTTATTGGCCAGTCAAGTACCACACCTAGCACTACCTAAATAATGCCACATAATCGCAGACTGGCTGAGGTTGGAAGGAACCTCTGAAGATCATCTAGTCCAAACCCCTGCCAGGCAGGATCACCTAGAGCACACTGCACATCAGGAAGAGCACCTGAAAGGCACAGCAGCTTTATCAGTTTTCTGTGCAAGGGAGTGGCAATATTTGCATATTTGATGTTTTACTGTGTTCATTTCTTAGTGCCTGCTCTCACACTACTGGCAACTGGGCCTTTTCCATGGTTAGGTCTCAATATGAAAAGTAAAAAGCAAAATTTAAGCATGAAATAACTCAAGAGAGAGGCATCTCTTCTATGTAGGCATGATTTATGTTCTATTAAGAAAAGGATAAATAAGATTTTTTGCCTTTTTTGAGAGAGGGAAATTGGAGTCTGTATACAGAGTATTAGTATTCTTTAGTTAGCCAAAGAAATATGAGATATTACATATTTTACTTGTTATTGAACAGTCATGTGAATGTGAGAGTGCAGGGATGCATAAGGGAATCTCTGTTTTGGAAGGACTTTTAGTTTCTCATCAAATTGGGCAAATCTATTTTATTTTTTCCCCCCCCCCGCCCTCTGATTTTTTAGGTATGGCATTAAAACTAAGACCATAGTCTACAATTAAATATCTTCCTCTTCAATTTAGCATTTTTTTAAAGCAGGGAAAATACTTCTTTCTTCCTTTTGAAACCTGTAAGTAAAAAAATAAAAATAAAAAAAAATCCTGCAGAATCTTACTAGTGTGTGGTTTATTGGGAGGGATTGTTGTTGTTGTTCATAGCCAGAAAGACTCTTTGCTCTGAAAGGCCAAGTCTGTGAACGCTTTGCAGATAAGGTTACCAGCCTCCCGGGCTGTAAGTTTAAGCCTGTTGGTAATTGCATTTTCTTCTTCACCTTTTGCACCTGAGGAATAGGCCATAGATATTCTTTGATTCACAGCCCAGAGGCTGGAAAACAGAACCACCAAATGTTTAGTGAGTTGAATGTGTTCGCAAAATATTCTCATCTGTATAATTTCTTTGTTACCTGCATGATTGTGTCAGGCTGTGGCTGACAAACATTAGCAAGGTGTGTGGGGAGGTTGCTGATTTCTGCATGAACAAGCATGGGGGTTGATGAGATTTTTCTGTCACTGTCAAATGAATAAAAGTGAATTTGGCTGTTGTTAACACATAGTAGGCTTTCTCTAAGTCATGTAAGAAGAGGAAGCTCACACATAGTGGAAATACTTACCATTTTATAGGAAGTATTCAAATTTTTAGAAACCGTGGTCGGCTTATCTCCTGAGCTGCAGTTTCTGCCTGGCGTACAGCACAGTTCAGTTTTGGTCAGTGCAGAACTAGCTGGCAGTAAAGACGTGAGCACCACTGAAAAACAGGTAGGCTTTCTCACTTGATATGAAACAGAGAACAACAGCCAAACATGTAATTTCTCTTTATTTTCAACTTTTTCTAAATTGTAGTGAATGTGATTAAATATGTTCCATTTTGCATTTTAGATTCAGTCATACTCTAGAGTAAGCAATAGTATGCTCCGAGGCAGAATTCCCCACTGTACTGCTTATGAATAGAGCAGAGCTTGTCTCTAGCAAGTGAATAAACTTTGTGAGGATGGAGTTCTGCAAAGTTAGGAGGACAAACATGGTTTCTTTTAACATGTAACCACAGATGCAAAAGGGGCTCAAGTTCTCTTTCATGCAAGTTAGTTGCATTACTGACTAGTTTGTTTACATCCAAGTAAATTCAAAATTATTTATGATGATTATAATTCACAGGAAGCTTTAAAGAAGACAGAAGAATGCGAGCAAGAAATTGAAAAGCGGAAACAATTCTTAAAGAACCACTTGGTTGAAATATCACATGAAAATCAGCCTCTGGCTCAGAAGACTTCTTATCCAGAGGTGGGTTTCATTGTTTTCTCTCTTATGTCTGTTACTTTTCCTAAGGCTACTCCTGACAACAAGTAGCACTGAGAAACAGGAGTGTGCTTCCCCTCCCTGCTGCAATCAAACAGGCAACTGAATACCATGGTGTGACTTCACATGCATAGTTTGCTATATATGAGGAGATACAATATTAGTTTGCAAGTTGGGCATGTCTTTCATATTATATTCCTTGTTGATTATGATATGCATCTGTACCCTTGTCAACTTCCAGTGAAAATCTGAAGTAAAAAGTGAAAATTTTGGTGAAACAGTATGCAGTGCTGTTGTTTGCCTGGGCTCCTTATCCAGCTAATGTGGCAGGTCACGTTACTGAGGTAGCAGCTAGGGGTAGTGCATGAAGAGAGCACTGTGTCCCTTTCTGATCACTGACCATGCAGTGGTACTTCAGGTGATTCTAGCTAGGGTTAGATTCTTTAAACTCCTTTCCTTGTCCTCGCTGACATGCTGTGTTTTCATCAACTGATAACACGCTGTTTTTCTCCCTGCAGTTGGCTGCTTTCTGTAATGGATGAATTGCTTATTTAATGCAAAAATGAGATGTGTTTTAAAGACAGCCCTGCAGAAGTCAGGAAATGACTAATTAAGTATAATAACTATTTATAAAGTACCTCTGAAATGCTCAGCTTTTTACAGTCAGTCACAATAAAGTTAATAAACATACATTGTACTTGCTTAATAACTATAATCACTTGGTAACTCCTAAGTACATAGCTGCTCTGCTCTCAGGTTGGATGTTGGAGACTTGATGCTAGTACTAAGCATGACTCATTTCCTGATTCTTACTTGTTTTTGAATTTGAGTATAGGTCTTTCTGCTTAATATCTGTGTTTTAGAAGAAAATCTGTTTCACAGTTGTAGCATTTCATTGATAGGATTGGCAATGGAACTGCCCATCTTACTGGGGGTCTTTAAATGTGGAAGTGATGTCTATAAAGATTTGGTTTCTGAGGAGGTTTTATTTTGGCTAGTTAAGTCTGCAAAGAAGTAGCTGGTAAATTTATGGTGTAAAGTCTGCTTCTGCAATAAAGAACAGAAATACTATTCTTAGTGAACATTTATAAATATTTGGTAAATTATCATACATGGCCATCTCTTCGTTCCAGGGACTTTTTCTTTCTTTTACCTCTGGAAGATTTCACCTTGTGTTTTCCAGTGTATAAAAGGAAAAAGCATCATCTGAGTAGATTTTCCACAAGCTTTGAAAATCTGTTGGGTTTCCTGCCACCACCTTCCTAGTCATGCAGCCATGCTAGCACTGCTGACGAAGGAAGCTGTAGTTGAGACAAAACCAGCAGTCTTACTGCTTTCATCTGTCACAGATTATTACTTCTTTAGCTTTATTCACACTATGATAGAGCAGGCTGTGGAATCAGTGCTGTTATTATTATAAGCCTAGCATCAAAGCTTGCTCTAATGGACTGATCTGAGTCTGCATTGGGATTTTTAGCCACTTCTCGGTTTTGTGGTCAAGCCATAGTGCTTCAAAGAGCTTTAGCACTTTCAGTAATGAAGGAGGTGAGGCATTTCATTCCTTGTCCTGTCTTGGTTTGTTACTGCTTGTGCTTTCTGTGCTTACCTGGTGACCAAGTGGAAAGGGAAGGCCCCTAGCAAAAGGCTCTAGAACAGTAGTCATGGCCAAGGGGGAAAGCAAGACAGATTTATTTTCCTCTTTGTTAGTGCAGAGTTACTTGAGTTACTGTTTAATCCCTGCAGAACATTAAATATTTTCCTTGTACTTTCTTGGGGACCATTGCTCCAGTATTACATTCAAAGACATGGAAAAATTCTAGTCCTTAGCTGTGTCACTAAAACCCTCCAAATGGTTTATATTTGCTTCTTTTAGATCAGCTTCTGCAAAGAAGACTCAGCCCTGAATTACCCCTAGCTGTAGTTGCTCTCATCTAGGCTATCCCAACTGTTCTGTGTCAGGTTTCCAGAGAAGGTACTTGGAAGTAACATAACCTGCTTTGACTCACGGAGTAATGTAACTCAGCTGCATTCCCTCTGTCCTGAGGGAAACTCGTATTCCCATGGCTATGCAAGACCTAGTTAAATTTATTTATCCAGCCTTTCACATTTGTTTCCAGACTACCAACTTACGCATTATAGCTAGCAAGTGCTGTCCTGAGCTGAATCTGTTGCTGTTGTTTTGTATGTGTCTGGACATCTCCTGCAGTGACAATGGGAAATTGTCCCAAAGCCCTGAGAAAGGAAAAAGGGCAAATAGACCCAGACCCAGTCCCAGTAAGATGTATCACAAGTGTCATCTGTTACATTACCATTTGGTTAACTAAGAGAAATGTGTGATTACAAATGTTGTTCCTCTTTAGGGAGAAATGGAAGCTGTAAAAGAAGAAATCATCAAGCTGTGTCAGAGAAAGGAAGATATTCTTACTGGGATGAAGAATTCAATGTCTGGGCTTCACCAATGCTTACAGCAAGAAGTGCCCGACCTAGGAGATGAATCCCCAGCCTCTGAATTTGCACAAACTGACTCAATTGGGACTAATGTTTCTGATCAGCAGGTAAGTTGAGAACCATGTTGTGATCACTTACCCAAGAGATGATGAGGGAAGGTAAATAGCCCTTCTTCATCCAGAAAGACGAGCATGTGACAGAGCTGCATCCCTCCAGCTGTGAACCAGTATTACTTCTCCTCTCCTTTGTGTTTTTGAATGATCCTGTAAGGACTGGGTATAATGCATGTCTATGAGAAGGCAGGAAAGAGGTATGCCTTAGGTTATTTTTTAGCATGAGCAGATCTAACGTGAAGTTTACATTAAGCAATCAACAGCAAAATGCTAGGTGTGTAGTTTTATTGATAAGCAGTTGTTCTGGAATTTTCAGTAAATTGTTTCATGGAGCAAAATGAACTTTGTCCCAAATATAGCTGTGATATTGAAACATTAAAGCATAGCCTCAGTTTTTGGAGGTGCTTAGTACCTGCAGCTTTCAATTACTTTAATGCAGGGTGGCAGATGCTCACTGCTTCTCTAAAAGTGGACTCCAAGCGGTAACTTTCTTTTAGTTTACAGGCAGAAGAGAAGAGGCTTTTACTGTTCTTGTCATGAATAATTAGGCTGTCCCTTTGTGTGTATTTTGTAGTTGAAAAAAAGAGGAATGATGTTTCTTCTGCCTTGTTTAGATGAAGAGTCAGAAGACTATTCTGTCCACAGCAAGGTGAGTTCAATATATATCTTATATATACAGCTGTATATGTGTGGTACAAGATTTTGTTACATGACAGATTATGAAAAATGTGTAAATCTGAAACAATTTAGAACAAATGGAAGCCAAGTTTGTCACACCAAGAAAATATGCTGAGAAACTGCACTCGAGTCAGCTTACCAGTATTACACAGGAACCCATTCTGCAATGTGTGATCCTGCTTTTGATGGGATTGCTTATACAGTAATACCCCTTTATGCAAGTGTTAGTGGCAAAACGTGGACCTCAAAAACAATGTTTTTATGTGGGTTTCCTTTCAGACAAAATTAGACAGCCTCTGAAGTGCTAAAATTAAAAAAAAAAAGAAATAAAAAGAAATAAAAATGTCTTGTATGTTTGAGCTTAAGAATGAAAAGCATGGTCAAAGTATTGGGGAAGAAGTGAAGGTAGGAGAGATTTCTGGGATAATGGGAGAAGCTGGGAAGTACTGCTCAACAGGTTGCTGTGAATCTGGTGACTATGAAAGCCCAGATGAACTAGAGAGGACCAAGGCTGGGAGTAAATTTTCATGCTGACGTTAATTGCTTTTGGAAAAAAGAAAAAAAAAAATCCATGAAGCTCTGCAAACCTTCCAAGAGGGACGAATTTTTGCAAGTCGTTCAAGTGAAATCAGGAACGTGCAGAAATGCTGACAAGATCGTAGCCTAGCTACCTGCTCGTTATTGATGCAAGTTTTCTTTGCATACAAGAGTTGGGAGTTGTTTTGTTTTGTTTTTAGGGGACAGGACAGGAGAAAGATTGATTTGCTGGTGAGGTGTTTTGTTTGTTTGTTTGCTTTGGAACAGCATGAAAAAAATGAGAATCCTTTTAAGGTCTCTGGAGAAATCTATCAGTGTCACCCAGCTGCCATTCATCTTCAAGCAAAGCTTCAGAGCAAGGCAGAGGTGGGATTTGGGAGACACAAGATAGATAAACAAAGCAGAAATAGAGCCAAGTGTCAGTAAAGATTTGCAGTACCTTACATTGCCTGAAGAAACATATGAGCTTCCTTTTCACAAGCTAATGCTGAGCTCTTGCTGCTTTCAAAGGGAAGTACAGCCACAGAGACAGATAAGAGCTGTTGGCCTTCAGAAAAAGATGGTGAAAAGCATAAGGAAGACAGCACAAACTCCTGGTCTTCTGGTACCTTGTCAGATGGTGTTTCACAGGTAATGCACTCAGGTTTATCTCCACAGGGCAGGAACTAATCTTTATGGAAAGGATCTGCACAAGTCCTAGGTGTTGAAGTCTTTGAAGTAAGAGACTGTAGAATTTCAGGATGACAGCCTTACTGAGATAACTCCCTCTTCTGCAGCAAACCAAATTTTGCCTTAAGTGTTCTTTCCTATTGCACATAAGAATTTCTTGAAACCTGACAAAAACACCAAAGATAGAGAGGCACATTTGTTAGCAGCAATTCATTTCACTAACTCCTGGAAAGGCAATCAAATGTGCATTTTGTTGGGGGATGATTTGTGGAAGAGGTTCCCTTTGTACATGAAAAGGTTGAATGGCATGGCTGCTGCCCTTTGAGGATTCTCTAGCACAACAAGGCAATCATGATAAAAACATTTCCACTGTTGCCTCTGACGCTACAGGATGCTGCTGAACTAATGGGATTGTGCAATAAACATGGCGAGGAAACGTCTGTGCAAACTCTGCAGAACACTGAAGACCCTGGCACAGGAGAAGAAAATCAAGCCACGGTGAGTTTGAAGGCCTGAAGTAGGCTGAACGAGGTGACCTTCGGGGCTCACTGCATAACTCAGCTACTGGGCAGAGGCCCTGTTTGGGTATGATAATGCTACTGGAGTTTGTGGCAGGATTATTGATATGGTAAGATGCCTACAACCCTTTATGGGCCTCTATATTGCTGCTTAGGATGAAAATGAATAATACATTTTGATTTGCTCCTTGAAAACGAAGTTTACTGGGGAACAAGATGGAGTATTTTCAGGAGTAAAGATGCTGGCATTCATACAGCCATGAATGGAAGGGTTTAAATGATAAAGATCTGGATCAACTATGGGATTTTTAAGTGTTAGATAAAGGAGAAATTAATGAGAATGAGACTCCATATGTTGTTGCTTTGTGGAATGCAAGCACTAGCTTCAGGATTCATGGGCAGCAGCCTATTAGTTATATGCAAAAGAACATATGGGGACAGTCTTGAATAGTCCAGCAAGGCCAGGAGCAGCAGACTGGTAGCAGAGCAGCCTCAGCTCTAGCTGGGTGTAGAGCATGGAACAAGCTAGAATTCATCATTTTATGAGGCAGGACCAGGCTCCCAGGTTATTTTGTCTCCCGTTGTTCCTTAATTGCTTCCATCAAACTTATCCTTTATGGTAAAGGAAGAAAAAGAGATGGGGGGAGAATCTGAGATGTGCTTTGTTAAAACATTTCACATTTCTGCAATGGTACATAGCTAACTATTAATAGCAGTCAGAAGCTGGGTGTTGGTATTAATTCTGTATTCATATTATAAGCAATAGCATTCTGCCTCATGTGAGCAAGTGGATTACATATGATGTACCTGCACACATGATGTCTCTGTGTCCTTCCTCTCTGCTGTGTGACAGTGGTGTTGGTCTTTGCATGTGCAGGACATCTTTAAGCTCCCTTTGCAGACAAAGGAGATGTAGTCACTGCAGTCCTCAAGCACAGAAAGTGGTCCAGCTGAGCTCTCACTGCTCCTTCGTGTTCGGCTGAGCCGCACTGAGTAAATCTCAGCTGAGTGTAATGGGAATTCAGACACCTGTATTCAAGAGACTTAAATCTTCAGGTGAACTTTTTGGGTATCCAGGCATCTTACAAGACAACATACACCCTACTGGTACCTCCGTGTGCCACAACTGTATTTTGTCAGCCTCTTGTCTTCAGGGACACCCACAATCTGTGGAACCCAGTAATACAAAAGCTGAGCAGAACAGTGTCTTGAGATTGACATGGCTGCTCTGTGGTCTGTGGAGAGAGTGCTGTCAGGCAGTGAGACAGAGTCCTCTGCTTCTGTAGAGACTGCAGAGAAGGGCTCCCTTCCTCAAACCATGGCTGACAGCATTTTTGCCTGCAACATCTTTACCATACCCATGTGTTGGTACACTGTGCTATTTCCATATGCTGTACAGCTCCCTACAGGGAGTGATTTTTTTGTTGCTGTTAGACGATTTATTTATGTGATCAATTACTACTTAGAGACAGGAAGACATTTACTTTTATAAATGCTAAATTCATTTGTTTTCCCTAGAGATGTGGTTAAGTGTAGAGATATATGGAGACGGTTATACTTCTGTTCTCTGTTTAGAGCTTAAGTGCACACTAAAATTAAATAATTCCCGCTATCCTAGTGATTGCTAAACAATACCATTTCCCCCCTCCTGGCATGTTGTCCCTCCTATGCAAATTCAGTTTGAGCAGCCTAAAACATAATCTAGGATTCAGAAACATGTTTGAATTACTGTGCGTCAGCTGAGCTTTGGTGACTGTCCACTGCATGTCCTCTGTGGTCTCCCTCTTGGAACATGAACGTATGATGTGTGCATGAAGCTGAATGTAGTTATACCTGATTTTTTATTCAACTGATTTGACTGTATATCTGAGTCTCTATTTTTGTAAAGGAAGGGGATAAAGTTTACTGCAGTAACAGTGTCTGCCTGGGGAGGGGCAGAGCACACCGTAAGTGAAAACTAAATGCTTATGTACATGTGTACGTCATGTACAAATATGTCATTACAAATGTTTAAAGTTTGATTATTTTTTGGCATTATCAAAACACATTTACTTTAGTGAACCAACATGTTTTGCGTGTCTCATTGAAATAAAACAAACAAAATATTCTGCCCTAACTGGCAAAATATTGACGATCTAAAACAAACAGGCTTAGAACTAGTCAGAAATTTCAGATGGAGGTTGCAGTAAACTGGTACTTCTTTTTATACCTTCAAGCACATATTCCTCAACAGACATACCTAGGCTGTTTCCATGATCTGTGCACTCAGATTTACTATGCTTAATGGCACTGTCATGAGATATATGGGAGGTAAATAGTAAAAGGGAGGTAAAAGTAAAGACTGCGCTTGTGAGGCCTCACCTCGAGTACTGTGTGCAGTTCTGGGCACCACAGTATAAAAAGGACATGAAACTGTTGGAGAGTGTCCAGAGGAGGGCTATGAAGATGGTGAAAGGCCTGGAGGGGAAGACGTACGAGGAACGGCTGAGGGCACTGGGCCTGTTCAGCCTGGAGAAGAGGAGGCTGAGGGGAGACCTCATCACAGTCTACAACTTCCTCGTAAGGGGGTGTCGAGAGGCAGGAGACCTTTTCTCCATTAACACCAGCGACAGGACCCGCGGGAACGGGGTTAAGCTGAGGCAGGGGAAATTTAGGCTTGACATCAGGAGGGGGTTCTTCACAGAGAGAGTGGTTGCACACTGAAACAGGCTCCCCAGGGAAGTGGTCACTGCACCGAGCCTGTCTGAATTTAAGAAGAGATTGGACTGTGCACTTAGTCACATGGTCTGAACTTTTGGGTAGACCTGTGCGGTGTCAAGAGTTGGACTTGATGATCCTTAAGGGTCCCTTCCAACTCAGGATATTCTATGATTCTATGATTCTATGATTCTATAAATAAGAAAAGTAATGATTAAAGTAAGGCACTGATAGCTGAAACATTCATGTTGGCTCTCTGATTTTCTGTCGAATCTCATTTTAACATGAAGGTTATGCACTACTACCGGCCATCTCATTTGCTTGTGTGTATGCTCTAGAGCCTTGGGAGTGTTACAGGTTTTGTAGTAGAGGCGCTGTTCTCCACTGACTTATTAAGTACTTGCATGTGTTGAGGTATATACAGACCTGTATAACCTTCTAAGCAACTGCTGATATCTGCAAGCACTTTAGACTTACTATGGGAGTGTACGATTCTGCTTCTTAAAGGAGTGTAAATCAGAAGACAGAATTACACAACATATACTTAAAATACAGATTTCTTTTTCGGTGTGACCTAGAGCCCAAATAAAGCACATTCATTCGACTGTTGGAACCAAATACGTACAAGTGACTTCTAAGCGTTGCACAACTGCTTGCTTTGCAGCTGTAAACTGCAGCACTTTTACATCTTACTCCCTCAGAAAAACATCTCTCCTCAGGGGAGAACTGGTTAATGGTGAGTCATCTCACTTCCTGTGCGCCCAGGTATACCTGTGCAAATGCAAATCGCTGCCTGGAAACCTGTTGCACCAGATCCCAGGATCACCTGGCTGCCGGTTTCCCTTTCTTTTTCTTTTATCTTTTTTTTTTTTTTAATATCGGGAAGACGGTAACAGAGTTGGTTCTGAGCTTTGTGAATGTGAAAGTTAAACATTTCTCACTGGTAAGGGGTGGGGAAAGAAAGGAAGAAAAAGATAGATAACTGTGTTTTTTCTTGTGCTTTGCTTCAGACTGACACGCCTCCTGTCCTCAACGCCACCCAGTGCTCTCCAGGGAAAACAGGAGACTCAGAGGAAGAGGTGGATGGCGGTAGGCCTGAGCCGGAAACAATCCTCCAGGTGTGCCAGGCCCAGGTTGCCGAGCTGGAACAATGGCTAGACAAAACTAAGGTGTCCCTGGGGTCAGACCCCCAGACCCCCAAAATGCAGCAGATGGTGGAACTGCAGCTTGGTGATTGCCAGGTAAGACCGAGCCGTCAGTGTGCTGCTGCCACCCAAATGAGTCACCCTTCCCCGGGATTTGTGAATGCAGAAAAGCTACAGTTTGCTTTTCCTTCCCTGCTTAATCGGCTTCATTACACTGTGCACAAGATAGGTAACTGCTTGGCTTCAGTTTCAGGTGCAGCTTTCCAACAGCTTAGTTTAAATACCTGTTTTTAGGATTGTACACAGTGGGATCTATGTATCTTGGGCATGTAGGTAGAGCTCCAAGTGTTTTTAAAGCTTTGTTTTTATTTAGTTTATTTTTGGAAATATGACTCAGAACAGTTTGAATCTTCGATCAAAAGTTATGTTTTCATTGGCCTCTATCATGATTAATCAGCTAGAGTAAAAGGTTTTGTTTTGTTTCGACATTTTTACTTTTGATTTTTGTTCGAATGATTTAAAGACCAATGTAAAGTAACTTCTGAACTGTTAAGTTCTTATTTTACACTTTAGGCCCCCAAAGCTACCAGTGTAGGGGGAAAGGTAGAGATTTTTCCCTTGCCCACTCCGTGTGGCAGTGGTATGTGGAAGTACAACAGGTATGTGGAAGTGCCCCTGGTCTATGACAGCCTCTTGCCCCAGGTAGCTGCAGAAGGAAAGGAATGGAGTTACCTGTTGGTAGAAACGGATGGAGCAAAACAGAGCTGGCATGAGGGGCTGGAGTGGGTGGGAGTCCTGGCACAGCTGTTTTTCTCTGGCATGCAGATTAAAAGAAATTGTGCACGCCAATTTGGATTTCCCTCTGGTGCCAGGATGCTTCAAGAACTGAGCCTGCCTAAAGCAACCAGATTCACTCTCTGTAAAGGAGCCTGTACCAAATTTTAAATTACTAGAAGATGTTTTCAGATGTATTTTTGTTTGTTTGTTTTAATGGGGAATGAGTCCATGCCAAGAAATGCCTCTGGGTTTAGGCAGCCAGGTGCTTGGCTGCTGAACTCTGGGAATTAGGATGCTGAGTACACTAAGTAGCTGGCTGTATCTTGATCCCGTTCAAGGTTCATGTCAGTGTAGGTTTTGATATGGCAGTTGCAACCAGTAAAAACAAGCATGCCTCAGGCAATGGTAGGCCCTGCTGAATTCCTACTGGGTTTTAACAGTTTGGCTGTGAACTTGTAGGGGGAGAAAGGAGGAAAAATGTTTTTCTAACCTAGTCAAGATCTACAGAGAAAAATGCCCATTGCACAAAAGAGGAGCAATCTGTAGATATAAACATATGGTGTAAATCAGTTAATTTGGTGCAGTTGAGTCCCAGTACCTGTCTCCTCATTCAACCTTCAAAACATGAGTTTAAAGTAATGCAGAGATTCAATCTGATTCACAGCAGGGTGAATCAACAGCCAGATCCCAACTTTTTACAGTGGTCTGGCTGACACATGGTAATGTTACTATGCTTTGGTAATTTAGATGAGATGTTACAAAGAATTTCTTCACAAAGCGGGTAGTCAAGCATTGGAATGGGCAGCTCAGGAAAGTGGTGGAGTCCCCATAATTGGAGGAATTTAAGAGATGTGTGGACATGGCACTAAGGTACACAATTTGTTGATGAGGCACAGTAGGTCAGGTTGATAGTTAGACTTAATCTTGATGATCTTTTCCAACCTAAGTTCTATGATTATCTCGCAAGAGCCCGCTCGATTTGTCCTACTCCTCCGGCACAGCCTATTTGAGGATTTGTATGACATCAGATCCAAAATGCATGGTGATAAATTCTAAGGAAAAAGTTGTCTTCTCTGCACATTGTTTGTCTGCTGGCTATGGCATTTGGGATGTGTATTAGTATCAGCCTTGGAAACAGGCTAAATCTTAAAGCATGGAGTGTCTTGAGATATTGTCTGGGAAGCTGAAAGAAATCATGTTGAAGTAGGTAAAGAAGTACCCACTGTGTCCCTGCTGTGCTGGTGACTACAGTCCTCAGCTTGATTTGGCAGTAGGGAATGCTTGTCCCTCCTTTTAGTTGCTTCACTGAAAGCCCGGTGGCATTTCAGATAAAATGGTCACAGAAGTACTTGAAGTCTTAAGCTAAGTTAACAGGTTATACGTTCATACAGCTGAGACATGGACGTCACATTTTGTTGATTCTGTGTGGTGGTTTTACCCAGCTGGGCAGCTGAGCTCCACCACAGCTGCTCTCTCACTCCTCAAGGGGGAGAAAACATGAAGCAAAGGGCTCAAGGGTTGAGATAAGGATAGAGGGAGATCAATCACCAGCTAATTTCATGGGTAAAACAGACTTAGCATAGGGAGATTAATGTAATCTATTGCCTATTACTAACAAGCTACAGCAGTGAGAAACTAAAAAGTACTAAAGACACCTTCTCCCCATCCACACTTTTCTACCTTCCCCCCCCTAGTGGCACAGGGGAACAGGGAATGGGGGCTGTGGTCAGTCCCTGGTGCTTCGTCTCTGCCACAACTTCTCAGTACCTTTCTGCCCCTGCTGCGCGAAGGGTCCCTCCCACAGGATGCCGTCCTTCCCGAACTGAGCCTGTGGGGGCTGCCCACAGGCACTGCTCCCATACAGCTCTGTCCCACGGGGTCCATCTCCCAGGAGCAAACTGCTCCAGCACGGGTCCCCCACAGGTGGCAGCTTCCCCCAGCCCCCCTGCTCCTGTGTGGGCTCCTCTCCACGGGCTGCAGCTCCGGCCCGGGGCCTGCTCCTGCGGGGGCTCTGCATGGGCCGCAGCCTCCTCCAGACCACATCCACCTGCTCCACCGGGGGCTCCTCCACCCACGGGGGGGCTGCAGCGTGGAGATCTGCTCCATGTGGGACCCATGGGCTGCAGGGGGACAGCCTGCTCCACCAGGGGCCTCTCCACAGCCCGCAGGGGAACTGCTGCTTCGTGCCTGGAGCACCTCCTGCCCTCCTGCTGCACTGACCTTGGGGGCTGCAGGGCTGCTTCTCACTCCTTGTTCTCCCAGCTGCTGTGGCACAGCAGGTTTTTTCCCTTTCTGAAATCTGCTCTCACAGAGGTGCAAACATTGTTTATTGGCTCGGCTCTGAGCAGCAGCAGGTCCTTTTTGGAGCTGGCTGAAACTGGCCCATATCTAACTTGGGGCAGCTTCTGGATTCTTCTCACAGAGGCCACCCCTGCAGCCCCCTGCTACCAAAACCTTGCCACATAAACCCACTACATTCTGTTGTGGAGGCAACAAGCTCCCTAAAGGGGGATGGAAGGGTAGAGTTAACTCCCTAAACCATCAAAGCAAGATTAGTGAGAATTTTTTCCATCCATGCTAATGACCTGTGAACCTTCTGTCAATAGCCAAAATTGTTTTTAGAACAGGTGACATTCTCCTTTGCAAGACTACACTTCCATACACTGGTAACATTGCCTAATAATTTGAGAACTGCCGCCTTGCTTCTGGTTGATGGGATTAGACTAAATTAAAACTGTGACCCCACTGTGAACAATAGCTCAAGGATTTCTTCCTCATTTATCATAGTTTTGCATAGTTTTAGTTGTGCCTTAGACTCACAGCCATGCAACTTGACCCTTACAAAGGGTGATGTGATCAGTCTGTGCACTATCTCCTTCACCATTTGTGTGTGTTGTCTAGGTTCATCCAAATGTAGTCTGTCATTTCTGCTTTCCTTTTTGATTCCTTAGTGTCTGAGATGGTATAACTTCCAGCAGAGACTGTTGTTTGAAACAGTTTTGTCTTTAACATTGTATAAAATGTATTTAATCGTTCAAAATAAAAAGAGACCATATAGAAAAAAAATAGGGGGGTGCAGCTTTTTCTATTTCTACCTGTATGCTTCTATTCATTTCAGACAGGGTAAATGTAAGCACTGATTTCAGAACATTATCAGGAAAGGAGTGTTGTACTTTTAAGAATGAATAATTGACTCCTGTCTCTTCTAGGTGATGTTATCAGAGATTGAACAAAAGGTCCTTTCTTTACTGGAAGATTGTGGAAACAGTGCAGGTCACCAACAAGAGACGGAGGCTCTTTCTCTGAAGCTGAAGGAAGTGAAGTGCAATTTGGAAAAGGTCCAGATGATGCTTCAAGACAAATACAATGAAGAGCAGGTAAAGCAGATGAATGCTATGCAGAGCAAGAATAAGAGTCATGGTGCTTTAGCAACAGAAGAAGAGTTAGAGCTCACCGCATGAAGCAAGGAAAGGAGAAGAGTCAATCAGAAATGTCAGACTTGCTATTATTCCAGTTTGCACTGCTGTATAATTATTTGTAGTTTGCAGTAGGTAGTGGGATTTGTAGTGAGTGTTTGAGCAATGTCTTTTCTTCTTTAAGTGCTCAGTTGGTTGAGATTTTGTGAGGAACATAGGAAAAGGATAAAAAGTTTGTAGTTTTTTTGTTCTTTATTTTTTTGTAATGCCTTTGAAATGCCATGATGTTTGTTTGTAACAGTATCACAGCTGAGGCCTTAAAGTAGTAACTAACTCTTTGAAGAACAAGTGGCACAGGCAGCAACTCAGCCAGCTTTCCAGTGCCATAGTCCCCCAGATAGATCTGGACAGGATTCCTGCAATGGTGGCAAAACAGGTTTTCCTGTGAACCCCTTCTGTGCTTGACCTCTTTGCTGAGTTTCGTAATGAAGGAGACAGTAAATCCCAGCTCTAGAGCTAATTTGCACACTCTTGTGGAGTGCTGGAAGACAACAATCTAAAAGGGAGCTGACAGGCCCCATGAGTGAGTTAGCACCGGTAAAGGCTCATGTTGAAATATGTCCATGAAAACAGACAGGTAGAAAATCGAGGTGCATAAATTGCACATCCCTATAATTTGGTCATACAATGAGAATGGAGAGTTAGCATCAATTAATCTGCCAACAGGAGAAACAAAACAAAGCCTTGTAACTGTCAGGAAGGGAAATATTAGGATTTCTGCAGCAGGTTAGAACATAGCAAACTTTCAATAAATGGAACTGTACAGAATGTTTTGCAAGAGTAGCAACCGTATTTGCACTGTAGATTCTGTGTACAAGTGGTCCAGGCCACTCCTCCAGACTGCACCTGCGGGTTCTGCACTCTCAAGTCTGGAAGCCTTCCCAGAATGGGTCTCTCTTTACAGATTCAAAACAGGGAGAGGATTGATCCAGAGTCCATTAAGGTCCTGCATTCAAATGGTTCCAGCGTGCCCCAGCTTGCCCTTACTGAACAGCCATTCCTCCAGCACAATGGTTTCCAGTACCCACAGGTAATTCTGTCTGGCCAATAGTTAGGCTGCTCTACGTCTGCTGTGGCTTTAGGGGAAGGTTACATATATTACTTGCTTCAATTGGCAATGTAGGATCAAATCTTCCAAGGGCAGGTCACAGACACCCCTCTCCTCTAGTATTAGGAGAGTTTGTGAGAACGGAGAAAGGCCCCCAATCCCTGAAATCACAGATTTTTTTTTTTGTCCAAAATGTCTGTTAATGTTAAAAAGCTGGATGGTACCCTTGCATAATTTCTTTCTGACTGAGGGGTTTTGGTTCTGAAACTTCATCTCAGGCTGTAATATATTCTGTAAAACTACACATTTTTAGAAAACTGTTTGTTTGGTAACATCACATTTACACATAACCTGCTTGCTATTCTGATAGACATATTCTTATTTTCTTTGCTAAATGAATTCATGTAAAATGTGATTGGAAAAGCACAGTCATCATTTCAGGGTAATACAGTGCACACAATTGATTTTACTGTTCATTCTGTTCTCTGTTCACAGGATCTGAAAGTAAAAGCAGCTGAGCAGAAAAGCCTTATTGACTTCATTGAATCATGTGTGGAAAAAATGCAGCTACAGTTTGAGGACAGCGTGACTCAGAAATTAGAACCAAGGTACAAAATAACAAAATCACTCCCCAAATCCAGTTATGTAAAACTGTCCGAACCAGCTGAGACTTTTCAGTGGGGCACCTTTGGTTCTTTGAAGGGACATTTGCCTTTAGATAAAAAAAATTGCAGGATCCGGGAGATTTCTGCTATTACCAGTCTAGAGAAATGGAGTCTCATTTATCACAGAATTTTCACAGAATTTTCTAGGTTGGAAGAGACCTCAAGATCATCGAGTCCAACCTATGACCTAACACTAACAGTCCCCACTAAACCATATCCCTAAGCTCTACATCTAAACGTCTTTTGAAGACTTCCAGGGATGGTGACTTCACCACCTCCCTGGGCAGCCCGTTCCAATGCCTCACAACCCTTTCAGTAAAGAAATTCTTCCTAACATCTAACCTAAAACTCCCCTGGTGTAACTTTAGCCCATTCCCCCTCGTCCTGTCACCAGGCACATGGGAGAACAGGCCAACCCCCACCTCGCTACAGCCTCCTTTAATGTACTTATACAGAGCAATAAGGTCACCCCTGAGCCTCCTCTTCTCTAGGCTGAACAAGCCCAGCTCCTTCAGCCGCTCCTCGTAGGACTTGCTCTCCAGGCCCCTCACCAGCTTCGTCGCCCTTCTTTGGACCCGCTCAAGCACCTCGATGTCCTTCTTGTAGCGAGGGGCCCAAAACTGAACACAGTACTCGAGGTGCGGCCTCACCAGAGCCGAGTACAGGGGGACGATCACCTCCCTAGCCCTGCTGGTCACACTGTTTCTGATACAAGCCAGGATGCCGTTGGCCTTCTTGGCCACCAGAGCACACTGCTGGCTCATATTCAGCCGACTGTCCACCATCACTCCCAGGTCCTTCTCTGCCTGGCAGCTCTCCAACCATTCCTCTCCCAGCCTGTAGTTCTGCTTGGGGTTATTGCGCCCCAGGTGCAGGACCCGGCACTTGGCCTTGTTGAACTTCATACAGTTGACCTCAGCCCATCGGTGCAGCCTATCCAGATCCTCCTGCAGAGCCTTCCTACCCTCGAGCAGATCGACACACGCACCTAGCTTGGTGTCATCTGCAAACTTACTCAGGGTGCACTCAACGCCGTCATCCAGATCATTGATGAAGATGTTAAAGAGGACCGGCCCCAGCACCGAGCCCTGGGGGACGCCACTAGTGACTGGCCTCCAACTGGACTTGGCTCCACAGCCTCCTTGATATTGGGCTGACTTCAGTGTTCAGTCAGTCTTGGTATCAGGCAGAACTTAAACTGAAGCATTCCCAACCAGAGGCAAGCTGGGTATCTCTGTTCTCAGCTATGCACTTGGCTGCACTCTGTTTTGGGGGCATATGCAATAGAAACTACTTTTATACAAGAAGTCTTACAAATCTAGTTTTGTTTATTCTACTTCAGTATTTGCCATTCTAATAATGTTTTCTGAATGCAGCAATGGAGAATCTGATCTAAAAAGCAAGCAGGCTGATCCCACCTTATCTCCAAAGGACCAAACGGGTAATAAATGGCAATATTTACAACAAGAGCTGTCATCAAAGATGAAATCTCCTCTCTACCAGCTTGTAGAACCTCAGGTCTGTTTAACTTCAGTAAAACACTCTTAACACTCTTTTTGCAGGCGGTTGGTTGTGTTGAAGATAGCAATCAGGGTATCTTCTTGCATCATCATATCATGTCCTTTCTTCATCAGATAATTGAAATCTGTGCAAGTGCTCTCCAGAGGAAATTGTTAATGCATACTATTTTCATTGTTGTCTTTTAATTTTACTTTGAGGTAGATAATGACTCTGGAGCTGTGACTATTAAGTATAGTGTGGGAGCATGTAGGTGAATTGTTGTAGTTAACATTCAGACCTGATGTTATCTGCTTGATTCTTTCAAGGGAACTAGGAGAGTTAGCCAGCAAGCTCCCAGCTGATTTTTGTGGATGTGCATTACGTCCCAGTTCTTGCAAATGAGAACATTTTGGTCAAAACAATGAGACGTTCACTTAATTGCATTGTTCTTTTTCCCACTGTTAGATTACAACGAAACTGAACATGCTGCCCCGAGGCATGTTTGCTAGTGCAGGAACCCCAACTGTTGAAGAACTGAAAACTTACACTGTCCAGCTGGGAGATCTAAGCCAAGAAGCAAATGTGGTGCACGCACAGGTAATCGTGGCATGTTCTAGTATTGCAAAAAACACAGGGGTTCTAGACACAAGACACTGAGAAATAAAGACAAGCATCATTGCAAATGGAGCATAGTAGTAGTATATAATAGTATAGCTTTTGCATCAGTTATGGGGTATTATGTGCAATCAGGGTAGCATTTTGAGAGGAAACATTTCAAGTTTCAGCTATGATACTTCTGCTACCTGAACGCAAAGACATGCTAGTTTGGGTAATGATTATTCCTCAAACTGTGTTAAGTGAGGACCCCATGAATTGATTTCAGTAAATCTGCAGTATTGGAACTGACAATGCAGATTGCATTGTGCCTGTTCCTGAGTTCTGTAAAACTGTAACCACTCCTGATACGCAGAGGGTCACTCTCAGCTTTGGCCTTGGCAGCTCTGAGTATTGCATATATTCAACTGTCTCATCCAAGACTGTCCCTCAGTATTTCATGAATTCCATTTTATTATTATTAGCTGACTAAACCTCTAACTTTATACAAGTGAACAAATCTTAGGTGTGCCTTGAGTGAAAGCACTGAAAACTTCTGACTTGCCTTTACACAGGATAATGTGGCAGAGGAAGTCTCTTCCAATTTGGACAGGAAATTGTTTGAGCTGCTTCTGGCGATCAGCCGGTGTTTGAATAATATGGAGGAGATGTTAAACACCTCAGTCCTCTCCACTGAAGAGGCAGCCGTGCAGCAGGTTCTTTATGAGGTAACTTCCATAGAGCATCTGGACAAGGAAGAACCCCAATGGATTTCTGTTACAATATATATATATATATATGGCCTGATGTTTCCTCTCTGTTTTACTGGTATTACTCAGGACTAACACAACTGGGCTCTCTGGTGCACAGATTTGGGCCTGTTGCCTTTTAACAACAATTAGCAGCTTGAGTCCCAATGCATTTTACAGACAAGACTCCTTGGACAGATACCATTTTCACTCATGTTATCTTTATTCCAACCCTTTAGACTCTTTCTATCGAGCTGCAAAAACTTCACGCTGATTTGAGTGATAAAAAGGACGATCTTTTAAAGTCTATTACCTGCGCTGGTGGGAGCACAGATGTGTTCTGTGAGTGCTTTAGCAACTTGCAGGCGCGGCTGGAACAAACTCAAGCTGCCACTGCTTCAAGGAGCAATTCAATGAAAGCTGGGCTGGATCACAATAGCAATTATCAGGTACTCCACTGCCAAATGCACATCTTGTTTCACAGCACCTGTTAGACGTGTCAGTGTTAATGCATTTGAGTTACAAATGAGCCATCTATAATGCTCTTTCTTTTTTTTTTTTTTTGGTACTAAACAAACTTGTCTTGGTCTCTTAAGAAGCAAATTCATTTTGCTGTTTACAGTGCTGACTGCCTTAGAGGCCTTGTTCACAGTAGAAAATTTGCATGCAGAGAAGGTCGAAGTAACTTGGGTTCCTATGTATGCTAATGTACAGGCTAAAGCAAGTTTCTGTGGGAAAGAATTAGGCCAGGGAGGGGTTTGTATATTCTTTCTGCTACTTTGTGGACTCAGGACTGATCAGGGTTAGTATGGTGCCATAAACTCTGTTTGTTGTTCACAGAATATTTGTTATGAGGGACAGGCTTCTTCCCTTTTGGTGTAATGTCTGGCACTGAGCTGCTTATGGCTATGCATTGGAGGTTGATTTAACCCTTGGTATTTACTGTTCCTTGAGATTTTGTGCCACAGTAACAGTAGCCATGGTTTTGTAAAGTTGCATTTCTGTTGTTGTTCTTCAGGAAAGCAGATAATGAAAAAGTTTTCTATAGATTCTTGTGATAGACTAAATCTTCTAGCTATTGCTGAAAAATAGTCAGATCAAGTATTCTTTCTGAAGAAAGGGAAGAATAACCTAGTCTTTGAAATACAGTTTCCACTGTTCATCAGAACTCCAGTGTGCTCATCATCTGCAAGTCAGGCCACCTCTGTGCTGTTGAATAATAAAATAAGTCCTTTGAAGAGCACTGGGATGTTGTCTCCAAACAGGAGCAGGGCTGGTCTTGTGATGTAGAATCCATTGAGTTCCATCAGTTGGCAGTAATGGGCTTATTTTCTCATTTTCAGAAGAGAAGAATTTGTTTCTCTGTTAGTTTCACAGATCTTTACAGTCACAGAGGATCATTGTGACAGAGTAATCTCCTTTCTTATACTTCACAGACCAGAGAATTTCCCTCTCCAAATTACAGCTTTGAGACCTTAATGTGTATTTTTTTGGTTTGTTTTTTAAAGAGCAAAATCGCTTTTGCCATAAGAGGTAGCCATTTTGTTTGCTGTGTAATTTTGTCTATTCATTACTATACTCCTGATGTGTGATATACTTCTGATGTTTCTTTTGCAGAATGAAGTCAGACTACTCTATGATCAGTTAACTGAGAAAAAAGCTACTCTACAACAATGTTTGAATGCAATATGTGGCCATAATATTTCTGAGCAGCTTCAGGTAATTTAATTCAAAGGAAAAGAAAAACTTATTAGCTAATGTTTCCAGATTTCTACAATTTACTAAGTTTCATATTTTCTAAAGTTTGAGTCTCACTTAGGTTTCAAGAATGGGGAAAAGAGAGAGTTCAGTATTTGATACCCCTTTCTTCTTACTACATCCCAGTCCATAGCTAGACCTAATTCCAATCCTTTTAGCAGCTGGAGTGGATGAACCAGTCTCTCCACAACCTCTCAGAGCAAATAAACCCCACACTATAGCAGGGAAGAGAACAAGTTACTTAAAATGCAGCATTTAACATGTTATGCCTTTTTTTTTTTTTTTTGCAAAACTATATAGCTTTTCATCATGGGAATAGGACTGCAATATCCACTCATTCAGCAGTTATGAGCACTTTATCTTAGTGTAGCATTTGACCAGTTAAGGTCTTGTGCAAAAATTTTAGGGATTAGCAGAGAATTTAAAATGAGCTGACTGCATATCCTTTCCAGAATGGTCATGAGCCATCTATTTACTTGCTGGTGGAGCAAAGAGGGGTTCCCAAAACATTTTTGTTACAGGCTCATAACCATGTTTACAGACACGATTTTCTGCCAGGCTGAAAGCTATGCCCAGAACTTCTGAAGCCCCACGTAGGAGCTGTTGCTTTAGGTATATCCTGTGAAATAACCACTCTTGTAAAAGGAATGTCATCAGTACGTAACTTCCCTTCATTCAGACAGAACTTGTGCCAGTCCATCTCTTAATGAATCTTTCCAATTCATGCAAAAAAATAGTATTTTCTGAGGCCATGATTCCTTTTAATAGCTGCTGTAATGCATGTACAATGCATGTACTGAGACACAAGACCTGAATTCTCTTCCTGGTTGCGTCATGTAAACCCAATGAGCTGTGTCATGAGCAGTCTTGTCTATTTAGCTCATAAACTTGTTAGATTATGGTATGTCATTGTCAATTTATGAAGTGGTCATACAGCAGAGATCCAGCCCCTGGATCTTCTGCACAGCTAGTGATAATGTGAAGTCTAGAACACAACTCTTTCTAATACCTCCTGTTGTCTTTAATTTCAGAAAACAGATGTCTGTGCTTTGGAGCTGCAAAACTTTGAGAACCAAGTAGCAAAACTGAGAGGCTATGGGGAAAGATTTCAGTTACCTGTCACCTTAATCCAGGAAGTTTATAAATTAGAGGTAAAAACACAGTATGGTTTCCACTTATTCAGCAAGGTTTGATCTTTCTGTGCAAGGTATTTTTAGCATCAAAAAAATGATAGTTATTTTGCATTCTGGGAATGAGTGGTTTGGTTTGTAAGATTCATTTCTGTCCTAACTAAATTATGTTCATGTTATAGGATGTTTTGGATGACATGTGGAGGATTCTGAAAGCAAAGTATGTGGAGCTGAATTCCCCTTCCATCAGTGAGAACCAGTATGAGGACTTACTTCGTGGGTTTGCAGAGTTAGTTGCTATTGGACAAGAGAAGGTTGCACAAGATGCAAAGCAGCTAACAAAAAGCAGGGCAGCTCTACAGTCTTACTTGGAAAATCACAAGGTATGGGATGCTAATCACAGTACTGCTCAGATCAGCATAGCAGGAGCATTATTTTCTGTAACTGGTTGCTCACAACTGTCATGGAGAAGAGTTACTCATAGGAGAGGGACCAGAGTACCTGCAGAAAATGATGAAAAGCTTTCAGTTAACCAAAATTGGATCTCTCCAAGAAGGACAGTTTATTACAACTAGTTTTCATAATAAATTAAGGTTGGGGTATCAGTTGTGCCAGTCTATTTAGTACTACTGCTGTGGCTTACCTCAGAACATATTGATGTATGATGAAAATGCATGTCCTTCTGGCTTTTGGTAATGAGATTGCTGAAGTTGCAGTCTAGCAACTGAAAGCTGAGGCTTTGCATTCTTTGCATTCTTTGCATTCTGTGCCCTCATGATCTGATGGAGGAAAATAAGCTGTAACAACTCTTTTTTTAGGGGAGGATAGTTTAGGTCCTCCCCTTGGAAGCCTGGTGTCTCCTCTACCCAGCTGCTACATGTTTGATGGAATATCCTGAGAATGCACCTGCATCCTCACTGTTCTGCTGCTTGGCAAGAAGCCCTGGCCAATACTAATCACAGGAAGACATGTCTGTCATGTCAGTATCTTGATTTAACTGCTTCATGTAGCTCAAGCTCCTTAAAGAATTGCTTCAGGATGCTAAGCACTGCAAATCACTACTCTGGAGTCATAGGAATGATGTTTTGTCATTTAGTCAGAAATTGCCCTTAGCAGAGTAAAATGTTAAGAATTTATTTACAAAGGAAATCAAATATAGAATGTATTTGCACTCCAAATTTACACACACTCATTTACAAAAATAAAAGAAAACAGCAAGAGTAATTTTTCCTGCCCTAGTTATCAAGACTTACCAGGATGCTCACAGGGTTACAGTCCTTAAGTGAAATTCTTGTACTAGGTATTAGTTCTTAGTTAAGGTCTTGATTGAAGAGTATGATCTTGCATACTCAAAGGTTTTTTTGTGTTTTTTTTTTTTTTTTTTTTTTTTTCTGAGAGAAAGTATCTTACTGAGATTCATCCCTTTCCTGGGGGCTCAGCTGAGCCATAACTAAATCAAACTGTTACCTCGCAGTTATCCCAAAATACTTATGTGCCCTACCTACTACTTCTGATCAAACCCTTGATGCTTGAAGTCATCTCCCATCTAAGTGAAACAAACTGAATAATGGCTATCTGAGGATGATGATAATTACCTCACATTAAATTCAACTTGTGTATAGTTAAAACTTCCTTCCATCATCTTCCTCCAACATCTCTGTATTTTATATGAACTGAAGGTATAAATGTAGATTATTTTATTTTTTATAAGTGTATAAATGAAAGTAGTGTATGCAACTCATCACTGGTTATTGATTGACTGTAAAATCACCAGTAACTGCCATCCTGAGTTGATGCAGAGTTTGAGTAGAGGGTTCCTGTTCCCAGCTTTGAGAGGTCCTGAAGCTGGCTTCTCTTCTCAGTGAGTCTTATCTACCTTCTCCATACTCCTGCATGATTTCTCTTAAAGAGCTGGCTTTAACTGTTGTTTGTTTGTGGTTTTTTTTCAGGACTTTTTCCACAACCTCATGACCCACATGGCTTTCATGCAAGCATTTTCCGAGAAAGTGTCTCCCTCCATCCTACAGAAGAGAGAAAAATTCTGGAGAGAGCTGGTGAATGAAGTCAGATTGTTGGAGCAGAAGGCCAGTCAGTATGGTATACACTTAGAGAGCCTGTTAAAGGTAATGAACCAAAGAAACCCAGGGTAGAAGCTGGAGGGAAGGAGGAGACAGGTTGCATACAGGGGAAGCCTTTCTGTATCTGTGATTCTTCGGGTGGAAGTTCTTCTTTCACATCTCCATTGGATGGCAAATTGTTCTGTGTGTTTCAGTAAACTGTCAATTTCTTTGAAAAAAACTCTGGAAGAGGACATTTCAATCCATTACTCTGATGTGGGTGGGACTTTATGACTTGTTGTAATTTTAGAGTGCGTGGGCTGACAGTAGAACCTTTTAGGACATAAAAATACTGGTACTGCTTTAAAATAAAATCTGAAAAATGATTTAAAAACACCACTAAAGAACAAAAAATTGTGTACCTCTTTAAAATTAGACATCTTGAAGATATTCAGTGAATTATTTCATCTGTGATAAAATCATCTCACTTTAATATTTCCATATGTCTTATCTGTTTACGTGTTCTGTTTCATTGAAACAAGAGCTACTGATACTAGAATAAGCATTACAGTTTCAGTCTGACGTAGCAAAAATGCACAGATAGATATGTGTTATATTAATGACGCAATGTATTTTTTAGGAATGGACAGAATTTGATGATGAATGCCTAGCTTTCAGTAAGGAGTTAGAGGCAGTTAACTCTACGTTGCCATCTGTTAATTTGGTTGAAGAAACAGAAGAAAGATTAATGGAAAGGATTGCACTTCTCCAGGTATTGATGTGTCTGCCTCTCTGACTGTTTATCTTTGGATCTGTAGGGCTAGAAAGAAAGATTAATTAGAATATGAGGAGATGCCAGTTTGCAGGGCACTGCTTCCTTTGTGTCCGTGTCTGTGAGTGGATGCATGCTGAAAATTTCCATGTTCCGTTTAAAAGTAGTGAGGGATTGGGCAGCTAATTTCAGCCACGGTCTGCAAGTTCACCTAAGTAGGAGTAATGACTATAGCTGCTTTAGAACTTGGTCTTAAATGCAAATACTTGTGAATGGTCCGTAAAGCAGAGCAGTGTGAAAAGATGGCACACAGGCTACATGAGTCACAAGGACAGCCAGGAACTTTGGGATGAACACAGAGCCACTTCTCTGTAATTCAGGAATGATCTTGTCATGATGTAAAACCTGTGGAAGAGGAGTTCAAGCCAGTGCCTTCAAATATTTATACACCTGGTTGCAATAGAAGGCCTACTGGTTTTAACAGCTCCTTCTAAAATTCTGACTATTCAAAATGAAATGTCCTGATTTCCCTCTGACCAAAGAGAATACATTTCTTTTGTAGAGAATGGCAAATAGGCTACTGGCTTGTTCCCAGTTGCAGCTCTGATGGCAGAGCTATACCTTTATTTAGAATATCAAGTCCAGTTTGAAACATTTTATCTATCTTTAAAATATATGAAAATATAAAAACAATCTTTATGGTTGTTTTATAAAATTAAGAAGAAATAGTATTCGATAAAGTGGTGTATCCTCAGAGTGATTTGCATTCCTGAGAGATTTGACCTTTTATGTCTTCAGAGGACCTAGTCTGTTGGAAATTTTGGAATTAGTGAGTCTTTGGGTCTATAATAAGTCCAGTTTGATATTTAGATTCATAGACTGTAAAGACAAAAAGAACTACTGTGATTTAATGTAGCTGACTGCATAAAAGAAATCACTGTACGTTCCCAGAGAATTCTGAGCTACAGTTTATCTTTTGAAATAAACTAGCAGTAGATAATAATCACAGTGGCCCTCGGGTGCTTTAGATGCCTGTCACAGTGAGATGGGAGACATATAATATTTGCATAGCCATTCATTGTGAAGTTGTTTGCTTTCCTTTATTTCGTAAGTTCTTAACTAGCCGTTCACTCTTAAGTCTTTATTTTACTTTAATGACATCAGAAACAAAGTAGTAAGGCTTTAGAAGATTTTTTTGGGATGACTCCCAGCAGTGGAGCTTTGCAGTTTCAAGGACAGAGCAGAATAAAATTCTCTGGGGTTTAATTCCTGTGAGACAATTATCCCTATTAATAATAAATATTGTATAACCACTTCTGTCTGGAGAGAATTGAGAAACTTGCATATCATACAATTGCTCCTTTCTGCCTTCTCCCTAGGGCTGATCTACTTCCTGTTTCTTTTTCTTTTTTTTTCTCCCTCTTCTTATTTTGAATTTCCAGTGAAGTGTAGTAATGGTAAAATGATGCTTTGTTTTTATTCAGCTCTCTGAGCAATCCAAGCCACTCTTATGACTTCGACTTAATGTCTTCACTGTTCACTCTTCATTTCTCCCTACCACCATTATTCAGTAATTACCCCAACAGCTTCTTTTAAAACTTTGGCAACGTTTTAAAAATAGGATAGAGACAGAAGCCCTACTAAGAACAGGAGTGTAATAATTTTCTGCTGGGGACAATCATATGTTCAGACAATGCAGCCAGGTCTGACAGATATGGTTCATCCATAGCCTGAAGTTTACGTGTGTCAAAAAGGCCCAGAAAATCATATCAATTGTTCTGATTAATGCATAAAATTATGTTGAGATCTCTTTTGATCTATCAAGAGGGAACTGAAAAAAATAAACCATATCCCTTTTACATGTACTAAAGTACAGATTGCTTCGTAATGGAAAACAAAATACATGGCAGAGGAAATGTGAGATTAAGATGTTAGAACAAATGGTATGTATTTTGATAGCCATGTTTTCGATTTTTAAAATGTTATTGTTTTGCAAACTTCCCATATTCTGATAGCAAATCAAAAGCAGTGTTGATGGAAAGCATGCCCGGCTATACCAGATGGTGAAAGAAGGGAAGAAATTGCTGACTGCAGTGAGCTGTCCAGAAATCACAAGTCAGATTCGGAAGCTGGAAGAGCAGTGGTTGTCCTTAACTAAAAAAATTGGCAATGAACTACACAGACTTCAAACATTACTCCAGCTCTTGGTCAGGTGGGTTATAACTCAGAATGCAATTTGAGATATCAGCTAGAAATTAATTTGTAACATTCTATAGTTGCATTTTCTAAATATTGATATAAAAGTAATAAATGTTATACTGCCTTTCACTTAAAACTCAAAAAAAAAAAAAAAAAAAGCAGTAGTGATCAGAAAAGTGGTATTGTATTACACAGGTGATCTTCTTGCACTCGCTTGACTTCCCACTTCATTTTGTGGGAATGCTGTTTTGATTGCTATCATTGCAAAGTATCTAGGCGAGTTAGCTGCATCATGCTGCAGTTCCTGTACTGAAAGTGTTAACAGAAGCTCTGATCCTGCTGCCGTAAGCATTTTTATTATGAATGCAAAGTAGCCTTTATACCCATACAAAGGCATAGTGCACCAATCTGCATGTACACGATCCCCCTTATAAACTCTCAAGACCTGGTAGAAATGCTGTCTCACCCTGCTGTTTTTTGCTCCCTGAAGGGGAAAGACCCAGGTATGCTCTGTGCTTTCACAAGGCCCAAGCCAACTGTCAGCTGCAGTCCTGGCAGTTCGGGTGGAGGCAGTCTGGAGCTTTACAACCCCATCCACCAGGCAATGCACCAAGCACAGCTCTCCCTGCACCCAGTCTGTGTGCTCTGAGCCCAGTCTGCCTGGACCAGTGGTGGAGATGAAGCATTCCTGGATTTATTGGTATTTAGTCCTGCTGTGTGTTCTGTCTGCACTATATCTTGCAGTATGTGCAAGTGATTTTGACTACCAGCAAAACTGTTTTCACCCACTTGAGCTTGTCCTAACATCTGCTGGGTGAATATGGAAAGAGGATGTTTTCAGAGAGAGCAGACCAACTGAAAAGAGCTGCTAGGGACAGACTCTTGTGTATCTGTAGCAGAACTGCTGTGTTGCACATCAGCCAGTGCTGGTGCTGTGCTCCCATAAGAGTTATGTAGCTGCATAGGTGTCAGAATACCTTCTCACAAAGAGAACAACTTGGAGAATGAGAAACTCATCCTAGACTCAGATAGGAGATAAATGTTTGTGTGTTTTGTTTTCTCCTTTTAGCTACAACAGAGACTCAGAGGAATTAATGAAATGGCTGGATTCTGCTCAGCAGAGAATGAATTTTTGGAAGGAGCAGTCTCTCAGTGTGTCGCAAGACCTTCCCACCATCAGGGATAACATCAACAGCTTGTTTGTAAGTCTGTTATCCTACCGGTTATCCTACCAGGTTGAGATGGTATATCATGACTGCCAGGAAAATGACCCTTTTGACTTTTTATTTATATTTGCCATGACTAGAAGCTGCCTACAGAATATGACACAGAATGGCTGCATGCCCCAAAGATACTGCATTACCTGGATGGGGAACCAGGAGGATGGGAGGCCAAAAAAAACCTTCTTTCAGATAGTTAGGCCAGCCAGAGTGCATAAACCAGAATGGGATCCTCTCATAGAGAGTTCCCAGTTGCAACATATCACAGCCAGTCAGGATCTCGTATGCGTGCATAGCATAATAGTATGGTTTCTCTCTTGCTCCTGATACCAAATACCAGATACAGCAATTCAGCCCAGCTGATGGACCATTTACCAGCAGAGGTGGACTCAGGGAGCAGGAATGAAGTGGATGTGTCTGTGAGGTTGGTCAGCCAAAGTCAGGGAAGAGAAACCCTATAAAAAAGCAGATTCTGAATTGCATTTCATGTCTTTGCCTGCTCTCTGGTGCTCCCCTCATATGACTAGCCAGGAGATTGAGCCCCAGAGTGAGACCTGACAGAGGGAGTCTTGCACAGTGGGAAAGCAAAGTGTTGTGAAAGATGGACACATAGGTGTGAGCCGGACAGAGACTTGAGTGAGGACTGAGGTTGCTCCCTTGACCACTGTGTGGAGATGAGGATATTCCCAGTCCCTATAGAGCAAGAGGTAGTATTCAGCATTGTATCTCGATGGGCAGGAAAGGACCTTACACAATGCCATAACATGTTGAGTTTAGGTTTTCTGAACTTTACAAACTTGCTAAAATCCATTTGTTGAAACAGTTCATCCCGTGACATGAAAACCTGGTTTGTCTTCTTTATTTGAATAGATGTATAAATATTTATCCTCTCTTAAAATTCTCCCATGCACCTCAGACATTCTCTAAGGAAGTTGATGAAAAATCTTCCCTGAAGTCTTCTGTGGTGAGCACTGCCAACCAGCTCTTTCATGTGAAGCAAGCTGATACTGCAGCACTTAGGTCATCTTTGGCAAAGTTTGAGCAAAAATGGGGAGAACTGATTACGCAGCTCCCAGCTATCCAAGAAAAGCTTCACCAGGTGAGGAGAAACTGCTGCCATCTCTCAGTTCGAGCTGAATAATTACTTTAAAATGTTGCTACTGGCATTCAGTTGGCTGCTGTGTGATATCTGCAAAGCACCTCTTTCTTAATTAACTGTCTGTCTTGCTTTCAGAATATCCCCAACGTTATACTGCTGTTTAATTATTGCAGTGTTCTGTCTATGCTGTTTTGCACATATCTATCATCTCTGCACTTTTATATGAAAGTCCATTACAATTAAAAATGGTTTTATTTCAAATTTCTGATTTCTGTAACTTTTTAAAATTTAAGTCTTATGCCCCTCTGGAGCACAGAACTCAGTTTCAAGTTCATACCCTGATAATTGCAATTATAAGATCTGAGCCCTCCTAAAAATACAGATGTCATCTTCCTTGATATCTCTAAGAAGCAGAATGTGGATGGTTCGTTATGTGTTTTACCCCTAGCTTCAAATGGAAAAACTTTCTTCGCGGGAAGCTATTGCTGAGCTAATGACCTGGCTGGACCATGTGGAACAACAGAAGGGACACGAAGAACCAGTAAATTCACAAAGCAGTGCTGCCCATGTCAGAAATCTCCTTCAGAAGTACAAGGTAAATGAGAAGCTGAAACTCCAGGGTTAACTTGTGTTTCTTTTGCTGTCTCAAGCATGGAAACAGCCTGTAGGCACTGTTATATCCTTACCCCTGTGCTCAGGGTTCCCCAAACAGCCTCAAAGGTGCTTTAACATCTTCTGTTATAAAACCATTTTGTTTCTGTGCCACACAAAATGCTGTCTGCCTTGTGACACAGATACTGCCAGCTGTGCTGTATTCTCTGTTTCCTCATTCCATTCCATCTGTCTCACCCCCATCTGTCTCACTCCTCTCTCTTACATTCAGGTTACCAGATGTGTTGAGTAGGAAAGCTTTGCTTACTTAAGAAGCTAGTCTCTGCATTTGTGCTGTGTTTTAGTCTGCATTTTCAACAAGGAATACCTCATAATTTTGGATCTCCACAGTCAGCATCCATTTAGCAAGAGAACAAGGATTTTGAGTATTATGTTTCTTCAAAAGAAATAACCTGCTGGGAAAGAGGTCGGATGAATGTCTCTGCAGAGATGCTAGAGCAGGCTGTTGGCTCAGTTTATATGCTAAAGCTCCAATGGCAGAGGCTTATTGCCCCAGCCACAGGAAGGGCTCAAGCCATTCTTGTAACTCTGTACATGTCCAAGAGGCCAACCTCAAGGCACAAATCCCTACAGAGATCTTTGTTTTGACCTTGTGGAACTACCAAGTGGTCCTCTGTGCTCAGACTGTAAAGCATTTGGCCAACCTATGGTGGCTGTGGTTCTCAGATACTTTTATACTGCGCATAATGCAAGTGTCAAAGTATACATTTCTTTCAAAGTACCTTAGTTTAGCAGATATTTAGCATTTTGTTCATTATCAGTTGGTTTTGCAGGTTGGGAAATGTTGAGGTGCTGCTTTTAACCCTTTGGATATTTAGAGATCAGTTTGTAGATGCGCCTTCTGCACTTGCAAGCAATGTAGGGATGTGCATGCTGAGGAGAAAGCTGGGATAACGGTCACAAATTCCCAAAAGGAAGCAGCTAAGGCTGTACCTCTACTGGAGGTCTGCCTAATGGCTTTTTTTTTTGGATACTGCTAGATACAGTGAAGAGCTCTTTCCTTCAACCATCTCCCTGCCCTAAAAGACCTTCAAAAAAAAAAATTAATCCTTTTTGCTGTGTGCATAGTTTCTGGCTTGCTTCTACAGGCAAGGCCACTGCTACTGGAGGACACCTTCTTCTCAGATATTCTGATATTTTGTTCTGATATCAGTTATTCTGATTAAGGAGCACAAGATCTTATTGCACCATGCTTTTATGACTCTCACAAGTGTAGAAAGGCCTTGGTATTAGCCTAATCTGGACCCGTGGCAGTGTAACGATATTGTTTAATGGATAAAATACCGGGTCTGGTACCCCTAGGTTTTATTCCTGCACTGGCATTAGCTTGCTCTTATCTTGAGCTACCAATGTAATGGTAGTGATTTCCTGCAAAAGTTTCAGTGAATGGAAATAGCTACACAAATCTAGAACGGTAAAAATGGAGAATCAATCCTAAAGCCATGTCTGGTCAGATCCATTTCAGAAAAATTATTTAGGCCATGGATCAAAATAATAAGCCATGAATGTCTCATAACTGTGCCTCAAAGCATTATTGGAACTGATCAGATTAAAACTGCCAAACTAATTGTTTTATGTATGTTTGTTTGTTTATTTTTAAATCCCTCCAGGAATATATGATGGAAATGAACTTTAAACAATGGATGGTAGATTTTGTTAACCAGTCACTCCTGCAAATGAGCACTTGTGATGTGGAAAGTAAGCGGTATGAAAGGACAGAATTTGCTGAGTGTCTTGGAGAGATGAACTTGCGGTGGCACGGGCTGCAGGCTTCTCTGAGCAGAAAGGTTTGATTGCATTTCATTGCTTTCTCTCCTGCAACTCTGATCTTGCCAGTGCCAGTGCTCTGTATTTGGCAAGCAGCCTTTCTCCCTGAGCCTGAAAACACTGTAGAACACAGTGAGGTTCGCTGTGCTCTCTGCTGTTTGGCCATCCTGCTGTCTCATTGGAAGCCTATGGAGTAGTCTAGTGCATCAACTACCAGGTAGTGTCCAAGTACCTAAACTAAGGTCTGGGAGAGCAAACTCCCCTGTAACTTGAAAGAATGGAAAGGAGACAAACTCTGCTCTTGAGGACAGCCTAGGATTTACCCCAGTTGTTTATATTAGGTGGAGAAAAATAGGTTTCTCAGATGAAGAAAATGCAATCAATGATGTGTCAACAAATATAATGATAAAATTATGAAGAAGGAAGAATTCAGAATAGTGTTTGCAGGGGAACCCTGCAAAAGTTGTGGCATTGAAAATTTAATGGGAGAAAACACTGGGTGGTTTGTGGAATTGAGGGTAAACTACGCTGGTTCATACAAACAGCCAGACCCTGCTTAGCAAACACAGCACCAAAAAAGCAAACATCCCCTCCACATACCATAGGATGGGAATGAGAAATACAGATCTATTAAGCCACCACCCATTTTCCTGTTGTAGCTGTTTGATTTGCTTAAAAAGTAATTATTAAGAAATGTTGACAGCCCTGTTCAGATGTAAATGCATGGCAGTGCTGGAAAAGGCACAGCTGGGGGTCTGTTCCCAGCCCTGATCCATCCCTCAGGAGTCAATGGAAACAGGTTGCTCTGTGTCTTTGTCCTCCTTCTGCAGCAATGAGAAATGCTTTCCCAGTGGAGTGCTTTGAAGATCAGCAGCTGATAGGCAAACTCAAGGTGCAGCCTAATTATAACAGTGCATCTTCTGTGTTTCTCTGTAGAAAATACATTTCTAGGAGTGCCTTTGCTATGGTAAGACTAGAAATAATCCATGCATCCAGAATTAAATGCCAGTGCTTGGGTGCCTCAGTGCCTAGAAAAGCCAGTGTGACTCATGCAGCATGGAAAAGACCAGAGGAAGGGCAACATCCAAAAATGCAAATGGAACCCTTGTACCATGTTCCTCTTTCATCTGTTCCTCTTCTGAGCTTGCAGAACACTGGGACAAGCTGCCCTCCCTGATGCAAAAAATGTTGATCAAACAGAATATTCCCAAATTTTTCTGACTCGGAAAGTCTCCTGAAACATTTCCAAGTGAAAAATTCGGTTCCTGCACAGTGATGAAAGTTTTGTGGGAGAAAAGGTTATCTTCTCTGTTTTCAAGGAACCACATTCTAGTATTTAGTGGATTCTCAGGGCTAAGACTGAAGATATGAGACTTTTCCCTTGCTTGTAACCTTGCTTGTCAGTAACTTTGTCAGTGGGTTCTAGGGCAAATGAGATTTTCATACTCTGTATGATCTTGCCAAGGTAGACAAGGCCCCCAACATCTCAGATGCACAGTCTGCCAGCTTCAGATCCCACAATGCCTTGTTCCCTTTCAAAACATTTATATTCAAAATACTTTTTACATTTACATTCAAAGTATTATTTAAATAAAATATTGTAATCTCAAATTTAGTTATGGAAGGGGGAACCCTGTTTCTTCCCACCTCTAGATTTAAGTAAGTTAAAATATTTCTGAAACTTTCAGATACAAGACCTGGAACACCTTTTGGAAGATATTACTGAAAATGAGAACAAAGCACAGACTCTACACAACTGGCTGGAAGCTCAGAGTGATCGACTAAGATCTTTACAAACCCCAGAAAGTCTGATGTCTGCGCAGAACACATTAGATGATTGCAAGGTAAAGCATTATGTGTGGATTATTATTGTCCAAAACGTATGAAACACTTTGCTGAATCCAGCCTAAAGAGCTGCACAGATTTTAACAGAAAAACATGTAAAAGAAGTTGCTGTTTCCTAGAAGAGTAATATAGTGTAACTTCAAAGCATGGTAAGTTTTGCTAGTAAAGACCTAGACCCACCAATGATGTGAATTGCTATTTTTTTTTTTTTCCTCCATTTGAAGACACACCTACTGTTGTTTCATGGTGTTTGGAATGTGCAGCAATATTATAGAACATATTCTGAGATGACTTCAAAAGAGAGAGTTCTCTTGGTTCGACACAGCTATGGATAAAGCTATTGTTCCATTAATTTGAAGAGCTCTGTGGTGGTTATGTTGTGGGAACTGCACAGTCTCATTTGGAAAAGTAGTAACTGTCCATACTCCAGCCCTAGAATGTAATCTCTGTGCACCAGCCTCAAGAATCTAGGTATACTTCGGTTTTGTTGAATTTTTCTAGGCACCGGGCTCCCTCAAAATTAGAACAGATGCAGCCAGCTAATAACTGAATCCTATTACTCTGGCAGTCTGCTGTTTTCGTTCAGTACAGTATTCCATTTCTATTTTTTTACGCTGAATATTTGTTCTTTCATTTCCATGGTTACATGTCTCTCTCTCATAGTAGGCTGCTATTATTCCCCAGAGTGTTCTGGTATACACTGAGTTACTCATCTCCCTGAAGCACTCTGAAATGCACTGAAGGGTCCAAATGGAAGAAAGGCACGGGGTATCTTTGACTAAAATACCACCCTACTCACAGCAAAATACAGTGCTGAGATGCAGGTGGCTAAGATGTTTAATTACAATTTTTTGCTCAATAAAAATGAGATCAAAATTTGATTATGTTTTGGGGACAGTAGTTGCGGGGAAAAGGTCATAACTTAATGTGTTGTATTACAGGGAAATGTCCGTAGTGTGTATGAGTATTTACTCATGTTGTGAAAAAGTCACTGATGAGCTTTATCCAGCATGTCAAGACTAAGAACCTTGCTGACTGTGTTGAGGAAGCTATTCTCCCAAGCATTTATTTTAGTGGTTTCTCTCCCATGAGAGAAAGTCTCTGACTAAGCAGGCAAGCAGAAGATAACTTCCTAGAAGTTTTTAGGATGTTGGGTACTTTTCTCCTATTGCAATGTCAGTTCCTATCTTTCTGGGTCTCCTGGAGCAGAGGAGGACCTGAACGCTAACCGGCCTGAAGAAAAGTTGACCTGCATTAATGTAAAAACTTTCTATGTCTGGAGAGGTACAGAGAGGCCTGCATAGTGGCTGAGGAATTAGCTCTTGCAGATTTCATTTCCAGGCATGATGTCCAGTGCTTATGCTGACACTAAATGGACTGGTTCTAGCTCCAGCTGCAGGAGGACTGCCTAAAGCAGCTGCTGTCATTTTATATACCTGTAAAGAAGTCATTGTGAATCAGTTGTAAAATGGTGGTGGTGATGTATGGCTGAAGGGGCTGGTTTTAAAGAAGGAATGTTTATCTAAACTCCTCATATAGAAGAGTTTTTCTATAGTCTCATTAAAAGATCTAATTTATCTTCATTTTCTCTCTCTCTTTTTTTGTCTAGGACCTAGAAAATCAGCTTGCAACTAAATCCAAAATGCTCGATGAGCTCATACAGACTGTAGCTTTAAATGAAAGTGCAGAACAATCCCCGGAAGCTGCGCCTTTCAGGATAGCTGAGCTGTGTGAAATGAGGGACAACGTTGTCAGCCAGGTAAAGGGTTTGATTGCATTCAGATTTCCTCATATACATATTCTTTCCACCAGTATTCTTAATCTTCTTCATGAAATGGCAGGAGCTGGTGCAAAAAAATTGTTAAGTATTCTTGAACTTAACCTTCCTAAGAACTTCCTTTTAAGTCTCTGCCATGCCAAAAGTTAATGTGTCCAAGGATGAGAGCAAGAAAAAGTCCACTTTCAAAGCAGTTTGAATACAGGGGGAGAAAGGACAGACCTACACCTGCAGTTTAAGAAAATAAAGAAATTGCATTGGTATTTTTCTGTTGAGTTAAAAATGGACATCTTCAGCTTTCTGACTCAATCTGCTTTTCAAAAAAATACTCTGGCCTTCTTCCTCTGGAGTATGTCATTGGAAGCTGCCTACACCTCTGCCGTTCTCGCTGGAGCTTTTCTACTTCTCAGCTACTCTTTCCTCTATAAACATGGATGGCTTTCCATATCTCAAACCCTACATAGTCCCCAGAGGCTTCAAGAAGAGACAAGGCAAATTGGTTTTCCATGCAAACTGGCTCCCCAGCAGTCTGCATATGTAGTTGCATTAGCTTTATATCTGAAACTGATCTTTTCTGTCTAGATATAATCGACAGACACAGAGGACATAATAATGACTACAGTTAAGGATTTGAATTTGTGATAATAAATAGCCATATATTGGAGAGGATTATATGTGATCCAGTGATTGTATTTGTAGTTAAGATTCCCTTACATTTTTATTATGAACACTTTGCTTTTGTTCTTCAGAACTTTGTGAAACATGAGCCCTTTTGCTTGAACGCTTCCACATGAGGTGTCAGTCCAGGATGAGGTTACTCCTCCTTGTTTTATGTTTAAATAGAGATGATGTGGCTGTTCCACAGCTAAAAAACTGAGAGATTTTTGTATGTGCATATGATGGAAAAGGAAAGTTTTTCATTTTGTTGCAGAGCTGGGGGGTTGAATTTGTCAGGATTAAGCAGCCTAGTGCTTTTTTCTAATTAGTCACAATGTTAGTATTTTTGTGACTTAAGTATTGAAATTAGAAATTGCAGATTGTTCTTACAATCTAGTTGTCTGCATGTATGATGAAACGCAGAGTGCAGCTTTCTTCCCATGGCTGACTGGCCTCAGCAGGAGCCAGGCTGTGACTTCAAATACAGGTCTCAGGAGGTGTGAGACCTTGCTTGTACTGTCTGTAGGCTGATCTTGAGACTGTGAGTCTGTGGCCCAGAGACATTTCACGAGCACGATGTCTTTCCATCTTCTTTGTGTGGGCAGTAATTAGCTGCAGGCTACAAAAAGCAATTAGAGTTTCCTCCCACCTCCATGATTCAAATGAGAATAAGGTTGATTAATCCATCTACTCCTGTGTGCCTGGAACTGTGATAGTAGGATACGATGATTAATGCAGTCTATTTAACATGCACTGTGGTTGAGAACAGTCCTCATCTTCCATTGAGTGGATGCATAGTTAGAACTGAAATCTGGCATCTGACTTTGCCAGGTCCCGTGGAAACATGCCTCTTTCCTTTCCTGGTTTGCATGTTTTTCTCAAAGCATCTGGTACTAGCATGACTGAAAGCAAATACTGAACTAGATGAATGTTTTGTCGAACTCAGGGCATGTGTTGTGTGCTTACCTGACACTGAAAGGTAAAAATGAGAAGTCACTCTGAAGATCTGCAGTTTTGTATTTGTAATGTCTAGCAGTATGTGGCAAATGGAAAACTTGCTTGCCCCAACGCAGATTAAGCGATTGTAATAATGAAAGATGCAAAGAGTAAACAAAGAGGATATTTCTCATTTTATTGTGTATGAAAATGCTATAGTTCCTAGATTGTAGTTTTGTTGGGCCTATATTTGTAGAGCACAATTGCATACATGGGGTGATAGCTCTCTGGAGTGTTTTAGTAGCATCTCCTTTTCAGTAAATTTTGAATAAATAAAACTTGATCCGTGGATCAAACCGTCTGCTTCCTAAGAATATTAAGGCTCTCAACTTCCTCCTACTTCAGGTTGATTTTGGCATCAAAGAATAAGCAGTAGATTGTTTCAGTACTTCCTTTTTTTTTTTTTTTAGTTTTTGGGGGGGGGGGGTATTGTGGCTGGCAGAAAAGTGCTACCTTGAAACCAAGTAAAATTTTTATTTCCAGCAAATTCTTTTACTTCTCTCTAAATACTGTTTACTGCTTAGTTTGAAGCCTGCACAATTCATTACCAAGTAGAAGAATACTTTAAGTTGTGAAATTCTTGTGGATTGTCATGAATTGAGTATTGAGCTGAGATTTAAGTCAGTTTAAAGGTGATTTATATGTGAGACAGTAACAAAAATGGTTTGTTTGCAGGTTGCACAGCTAAAGACCTCTATGCAGTCAATACTGGAACAATGGAGGGTGTATGATGAAATTTATGCAGAAGTCAGCCTGATGATGACAAGATATTTGTACTGCATAGACCAGTGCAAACCTTCTGTGCTGTCATTGGAAGCTTTGAAAAAACAGGTTAAAACTCTGCAGGTAAATCTACTGGAGTTGTCTTACTTCTGTGCTTCCTTCTGTGTCTTTAAACAAACAAACAAAATGCACTGAAAAAGAACTACACATTTTTTTCTCAAGGAAATTACTCTTTATTGTAGTGCCAGTGAAGTCAGTGGAAATCTATTTATTTATTTATTTATACCTTATGTTTTTACCTTATATTTTACCTCCAGAGTTTTTCACTCTCAGCTGGGGACAAATAATAAATAGGAGGATCTGGGTTACCTCTTTACTTTCTTCACCCTCTTTATTTATAATCTGGATCAGATCCCAGATATGGTCCATGGCAGGAGTCTGTAATCACCTGTCTCAAGAAGGAGAACACAAAGCTGGGGACAGGAGCTGTCAAGGCAACTTTACTGCTAATAGATATTTCCATGAAACAGCAGCCTAAAAGGAGACATTTTGATTTCTAGTGAATTTGTTTTATAAATTCAAGTCAATGTGTTTCTTAACTGAGCTGTTTCCTCAAGAGCAATAAATGACCTAAGTTTAAAATAGGCTGCTTGAACAATTTTCATATTTGGACCGTGTCACCTCTCTTTTATTTTTTTAATTTTTAAGATGAGGTGTTAAGTTTTTCACGGGCATTTTAGTCTGTGCTGCAAATGCGTATCATTATCGCTACCGTATCCCTTCCAACCTAAAGGGGAAGCTATGCTTAGGTCATTTGTCTCCACAACTAATTATGATAATCCATTTTGCAGTCTCTTCAAGACGAATTGGAGAACAGTGAAGAAAGTTGGGCCAAGTTCCAGGTAGCTGCCAGTAATCTGAAGAAGAACTGCTCCCCATCCTTTGCAGAGATTATCGACCAGAAGTGCACAGAGGCAAACACCAGGTACACTTGCAAAGAAAGACCCCCAGTTATTAGTATTTTTAAAAATAAGAGTTGCTCAGTAGGACTTGAACGTATGTCAGGTTTTTAAATCTCCATACCTCTGTTAGCAATACTCTGCTGTCTAAGAGTACCTGTGTGAAGAGCAGCTGATGCTACTGCTTGTTTCGTGATGGATCACAGAGCACAAAATGGTGCTGTCAGCTGGCTTTCAGTAACATGACTGTGAATGCAAGGAAACTCCCCCAGGAACCTTACACCAAATCACATTCTGATCCGTGAAGTGAATCTAAAAGGAAAATATACTTATTACAATTTGATATGTTGGCAGGTGGAGCTCAGTAAATGAAGACATCACAGATCAACTACGGACAGCGAAAGCGATCCTGCAGCTCTGGGAGCCCTTTGATATTTTATGTACTGAGGCTGCAGCCAAGTTACAGCAACATGAAGAGCAGTGCACTCAGCTCTTGGATGCTCACATGCCTGAGGATAATCTGGTAGAAACCCTGAAGCAGAGGATACAGGATATAAAGGTTCATGAATATGTTTCTGCTGCCTTATACAAGCCAGCATGTATTTACAGAAGCAAACAAACACAACAAAGCCAACAAATCAAAAGAACACCTTCTTTTTTTCCCTGCCCCCTACCCCAACCCCCAAAGTTCAGTCAATGGAAAACCTAAAATCTGACTTTTTTCCATTAACAGACACCTTTGTGTTTCCTTTAAATACTTTGATTGGATTCTGAGGCCAAACCGAACTAGTGTTAGCATAGGATGAGAGGAGAGCAAAGGGGAGCAATAATATTCACATCTTTGTCCCTTTCTGCTTTACAAAGAGTCATTCTATGTTAGAAAGTATCATTAAACCAAAAATTATTTAAATCTATGGGGCGCTGCTTGTGAGGAGAGATGACATCCATTAGAAAAATAGCTGACAAAAAAGACCAGTTTTCCAGCACATAAGACAATCCTGAGGTCTTATACAGACTTCTTTAAATTGTTTTTATTTGATTTTGGTCCTTTTTTTGACCTGGTCAGATAAGTGCACAGATTTCTGAGCTCATTAGATCCTTCCAGACAGTTCAGACTTCAGGTAAATGAGAACTCATGCTGAGACCAGAGGGTACATTTGTCTCTTTTAGGTAGCAAAGCTGTCGTTAGATTCTGACATTTTTGGTTTCTTCAGACTGCAATAAAGAAATACAATAATCCTTATTTCAGGACAGAGCAATGATTCATCGTGCTTTATGAACCCATTTGGAAGAAATCCAAACTATCCGATTTTGCATGTAGCCAATTAAAAAATTTACATTATGGGAAATAGAACATGTATAGTTCTTTCTGTGTCAGAAACAACTGACCGCAGCAAAACTTAGACCAAAGCTTATTTCAACTTTCTTCTTATCTATGAATGGCTGTGACACAAATTTGTAAACATGTCAGTAAAGAGGCATCACAATTTCTGGACTTTTTTGAAAGAGTTTTGCAGCTACTAAGCATGGCATCACTATTCAATGTACAGTGTAAGAACTCAAAATGGGTTTTCTTATGCGAGAAGTGGTAGGACATGAGAAAACCCCCTCAAGTTGCACTAGGGGAGGTCTAAATTAGATGTCAGGAAGAATTTCTTCATGGAAAGGGTGGTTAAGCATTGGACCAGGATGCCAGGGAAGTGGTGGAGTCGCCATTCCTAGAAGTATTTAAGAGATGTGTAGTTGTAGCTCTTAGGGACATAGTTTAGTGGTGGACTTGGTACTGTTAAGTGATGGTTGGACTTGATGATCTTAAGCATGTTTTACAACCAAAATAATTCTGTGCTTCTATGATTTGCTAAATTGCTAAAGCAGTAGTTTACAGAGCGATCCATTCCAAAGGCAGGGGTCAGGAACTAAGAGCCATATTGGTCTTCAGGGAAGCATGTCTGCTCTTTGCTATCAACCAGAAACCTTTGTTTGTTACTCACAGAAAAAACAATATACAGTGACAAAATCAGGGTGAGTCATGGCTAAAGGTAAATGACAGTTGTAGAACTTAGTGAATTTCAGGATAACATCTGGCCTCTCTTTGTCCAGGTCAAAAGAAATAATGAAGCACATTGAACAAGTATAAAATGGTTTGGTTTTCTTTTTTTCTTTCCCTCCCTGCCCTCTCCTTTTCTTGCATTTAGAATTTAATCTCATAGCGTCACTTCTGTAGTACAAATAAAAACATAGACCTTAGTCACTGAGGAATCTCAGGTACTGATATGTTCTTACCATGATATCATTTCTCATCTACAGCACGGGCCAGTTTCTTCATCTGCTAGTGTAAATCAAGTCTGTAGAGAGGGATATTCTAATTTCTCTTCCTAATCTTTTCTGTAGCAGTAATAAAGCCCACTGCCTGAAGTCACCGGTGTTCTATTGAACTTTGAACTGTGCCTTTCCCAGCACTAGAGTCAATGGATGCTATTCCCTTTATCCTCTGAGTGAAAGACTGAAGCTTTTACCATAGCTGAATTTGGCTCGCAGAGGAGATCGACAAAAAGAGCTTAGTTACAGCAACAAAAGATACTAAATGAAAGTGGCACATGAATGAAGATCTGATTCATTTGCTGACTTTTTTTTTTTTTTAATTTCTCCTTCTCTCATCAGAATTTACAGCATGGCCTTCAAAACATAGTGGGATGCCGTTCCCAGATTTCAGAGTTGGCTAATCAGATAAAACAGCAAGCTGGGACAGCTGCACAAGCCGTTCTGCTGGAGAAACTGCAACCACTCCAGAGAGCATCCTATTTGGAAACGATGTTGCAAAGGAAGTTAGATGAATTTGAGGTATTGTTATGAATAGTAAATTAGCTCTCAATGTGAGATAACTTCTTCACTAGAGCCCTGTAGCTCTTGAATTGAAATGAAATTTCAGTAAAATAAAATTTGATGGGACGGTCAACCATGTAAAGAAAATAATACATGAAGCCAAAAGGAAAGGTGAAGAGTTTTACTCTTCCTACCTGTCTAACTTCAGGCAGTTGCTGTAACAAGCCTTTGTAAGTGAACCTATTACAGCCAAGCAGTAGGATATCCTCACATGATTACATTTTTTATTATGAACTTTGAAGTATGTTATAAACTTCCTCATCTATGCTTTGGAACAAACCTAAGGGCTTCAATTTGCTTTCATAAGAATGAACACAATGTATCTAAAACCAACCCAAATCTTCAAAAAAGGTATCCCAGATGCCCACATTTCTTGCATTCATATATATATGAATCTCTCAAGATTTAGAGATTCTGCTTCTTGATATCTGCCTTGGCTTAAATTTTACCCTTGTCCAGTACAAACAGTGAAAAAGTTCAGTAAGTGAGTTACAAATACATTGGAATTTGGATTTAACATTTGTTTGTTTTCCTGAGGTTATTATTGCTCCTTTTTCTATAGTAAATATGTAGATTAAGCAGACTCATAATTAATGTAAATATGCAATATTTGTCCTAGTTCAATCTTTTACAACTGGAGGATTTTAAGAACTGTCTTGAAACTCTGGAGGGTCATGTCAAGAACTGCACAGACGCCTTTGATAGTCTCCATCTAGAGGCAGAAACAGACAACTCAGAACTGGTCATGGTATGTTCAGTTTCCTAAGTACTCAGTTAGCTATCCGTAGAATTTAAGTACATAAAAAACTCTAGATGTGCATTGCAGGACAAACAGACTGCATGAGGGGATGCATGGATTTGGGGTTGATGGGAGATACTTTTCTTCAGCTTTGTTCTGCAGCTACCTAGTCACCCTAAATGTAGGGTACAAAGTGAATCTGCAAGTACCAGCTCTTGAGTATCTGTTCAATACTGTTGGAAAAGGGGGCCCCTTGTAAGGGAACTGTAACTTTTTTATTTCCTTTGTTATCATAGAAATGTTGTTTCTTTGTGTTAGCATTTTGATTGCGATTAATTTACCTTTTTACTTCCAGAATCATACACTGGAGCTTGCTGCGCTTTCTCCAAGCATAGAGAGTTTGAATGAAGCAAGCATTAAGCTGCCCCTCAGTGACTTCACCCTAAAGAAAATGCAGAGCTTGACTCGGCAGTGGAGTCAGAAAACAGCAACTGCTCTGGAACTCTGCAGGTCTGAATTGTAAATAAAAAAAATCACTACTAAACATTTCTTTTCTTTGAGGAAAAAATGAAAATCAAATTAAAGTATGGGAAATATTTCAAGCTGTTCACAGCTTATACAGGGACATTTCCAAAGTTGGATTTCTGCCTTCCAGTTTTCCCCAGAGTATTTAATGGATAGTTCTATTCCAAGTCATTTGAAGCAACATAAGTGAAGAAGGTAGTGAAATGCCAAGCAAAACCCTACTGCATTACTACTGTATTACTATCATATTAGACTATATGCAAACATATGAACAAAAACAACCACCAGCAAAATAGTTTCTGATGGTTTCTTTTGTTTCACAGTGTGCATGAGGGAACTCAAAATGATGAAAAGAAATTCCTTCAGAAATGTGAAAACTGGATAAATTTCCTAGAAAAAATGAAAGAGGCCTTGAAGACAAATATTCCAGGACGATTTGAAGAACTGCAGGAGCAACAGAGAGTATATGAGGTAAAGCGGTAAAGCCAGCTCTAAAAATGGAAATATCTTGAATGGTGAAGGTGATGGGAAATCCTTAGAAAATGCTACTCCCTTTGAAATCAGATCTGGGCAGAGTTTTACGGAGCATTTAATTCTTTAGAAATGTGGTCTTATACTCATTCAGAGAAAGACTCTGAAATTTGAAAATCATTTTCCAAAACGAAAGGATTGCTTTCTGCATGGATCAGACCTTCAGAGATGTATCCTCAGGTGTTGCCTTATGGAAGTCCAAGACTTCTCCAGCCCTTAGGTTAGTTGCCTGCATGCCTGTCCCACAGTGTGGACACCTGTTGTCAATGGCAACTTGCTTAGGCAGCTTACTGGGGATCTGGCAGGAACCTCACCAGTTTCTGGAAGGACTGCATTTAAAAGAAAACATTTTCACAGAATATTTCCTTTTTGACCAGCTGGTAGATTTGGATAGAAAATCTGTTTCACTGGCATTTTTCCAAGCACTTGCTATTGTTACTGAGAGAGAGTGCTTCGCACGTGTACCGCTACCCATTCAGAGGGGATGGATTGCATACTTGCAATAGCATGTGGATGCAATTCCAAGTAAAGTGTCCTACTGACTTTGTCCTAGTGCAAGGAAGATGGAAAAGCAACTAGAATTGAGGTAAAAAAATCATGTAAATGCTTAACATCACGAACTCTTAGGATGAGCTTTTTGCTACTGCAGTGGACCAGAGCTTCATAGCACCATAAGTACTGCTGCTAATTCCACTGGATGTTAAGGCTCTGCATGTTAATGACGTTCACTAGGATCTGTAGAAAGTTATGTGCACTCTCTTACTTATACTTCTCCAAATCGATTCACTCACTGAAATACGATTAGTTATAGAACAAGTGTGGTAAAGTGTAAATACAGCTTTATAGCAGCTTTTTTATACCTTTCCAGTGAGTTTCTGTCTAGACTGCATTTCTTATGAATGAGTCCAACAAACTTAAGGCTTCAAACTAACTGTAACATATAGCTTCTGTTGGGTTCAGTTACCACATAGGTGCAAAACTTCCCCTTGGTATCCAAAAAGTGTGGAATCTTTTAGGATGCATTGGATGATAGCAGTTGAAAATAATTGAGTTTTCAGCATTTAAAATTATAGGTTTTGTCACTCTAGAGGAGCAGAACCAGCTTTCACAGCAAAGGTTATTCAATGGATAGTTAAAACTGTTGTTCTCATGGTATTTTCAGATGCTGCAAACTGAGATTTCCATAAATCAACAGACATTTAATTCTATCATAGCAAAAGTTCTACTCTTCTTGGAATCTGGAGAAGCAGAAAAAAGGTATTCCATGTGTTTTTCTCCCTAAGATCTTACTAATTCAGTAAATAGGCTGTCTTCCTTGGAGTTGGTATTGAACATTTGCTCTCTTGAGAATGCAAACCCGAATTCCTGACCAGATTTGCTCTATAAATTACCCCCTGGCACATTTTGCAAAAGTGTGAGGAGGTGCAAAGAGAAAGAAACACAGGTGCTCAAACTCCATTTTGGATAGTAACTGGATGTTCTGCCAAAAAAAAATAATTGTTCCTGGCTGCGAGGCTTCCTTGTATGCTGCTTCCCTGCATTTGCTAAAACAGCATGGTTGAGAATCCACCATCTTGCAGGAGAGTAATGAGGATGCTGCATATAAAGGTCCCTTTTTCTCTTCCCAGACCTCTCCACTTTTTAAAGTGCAGAGGTGTGAGACTCTATTTACATTGCCGCTAGCTCAAATGACAGTGCATTAAGTCATTGGCCATACGATCCAAAATACATGAGAACTAAACCTGTTTTTTATTATTATGATCTTATACTTTTCTCTTAATCAATGTAGAGTAAGAAGAGGCATATAATGTTTGTGAGCAGAGCTACAACTGCTTCAGGCATTTCTGCTGTGAAGACATTACTCCTCTCTGCTAGAGCTTGCTGCTTCCACAGAGTTGGCAGGACAAAACTGCCCTCACCTCAGCCACTTCAGTGTAGCTTGGCTTAAAGATGCCAGGGAAGGTAGGGCTAAACTAAGCAAAGCTGCTAGATTTTTTGTTGAAGCTAACCCCACAAACACATCTGTCTGTATAAGAGCTAATCTGGGAGCCATGGCCTCCTGCAGGGAAGCAGAAGGGATAGTTGGGGGGCTGTCTTAACCATTCCATCCAGATCTGATGGATCATCTAAACATGTTGTAGGAGAAGCAAAAAAAGTGCTCCTTTACTGAATGGGTTCAGTAACAACACAGAACCCTTTCACTTTGCAGTTATGTCCTACTGCTGTAGGATACAATGATGATTGAACTCCCCATTACAGCCTGGTAAAAGCACAAATCAATTTTTGTGATGTCATCAGAGATCTTATCACACTTCTTGTTCTTTGGATAAGTGTTTAGTGCATATTGTTTCTGTGATTTCTGTACTACGTATGTTGCTTTACCACAATAGCAAGAATGACTTACATTGTCACTTTTTGTATCATGTAAAATTTTTGCTTTTCTTAAAAGATGGAATGCGTAGAGCAGAGCTGCGCTCATGGATGCATAGCATCTTATGTTTAGTTGGGTATTACAATTGGAATTTTACAATACTGTAAATGTGAATCCATCACAGTTACTGGAAAACACAGCCAAAGTGTTTTAAGGTTAAAGTAGTTTAACGCTTATCACCTGTTGTCTTCAGGACAGAATTCATTTCCAAGCTCACACTGCTGAAAGAGCAGTGGCAGAATGTTATCCGACTGGTTCAGCAGAGGAAGAAAGATATCGATGGACTTGTGAGCCAGTGGCAGATCTTCAGGAGTTCCCTGCAGAGTCTCAGCAGATTCCTTGATGATATGAACAGCTTCCTCCTTGCTGTGAAGAGCCAGGACTGCTATAGCCTTTACCACCTCAGAAACCTAATTCAGGATTTCAAGGTACTGTTTCTCTTTCTGATAAATCTAAAATCTGTGTTTTTTCTCAGATAGAATTAACTTCTGTCTGTAAGGGAAAAAGCTTTAAATCACCTCTTTTTTGGAGGGAAAACCAATTGTTGTCTTTTTTTTCTTAAAGCTAAGCATGGATGAGAAAACAGTGACATTGTGCAAGGCTCATTATACTAACAAACTTCATGATAAATGTTGTAATTGGTATGCTTTAAAATATTGATACGAACACAGAAATCCAGGGTATTCGGAAGATTAGACATGGTTATCAGGTATCCTCTGTGCATGCATCTTGTTGACATGGGTCCTGAATGCAGGCCTTGCAGCTTGCCTGAAGGAAGCAGATGCATATGTAGCAAGACAGGCCATATGGGTCCCACATGTGCATGGATGGACAGGACGTGCCAGGAACTGAAGATAGAACGCTTGCAAGGGGTCTGTCCTTGGAACCACCGCTCCAGAATGCACAGATCCAGGAAGCAGTTCTTCAGAGCAGCTTGTTATGCATTTTACGTACTATGGAAAATATGTTTCCCTTTGTTAATTTTGGGTGTCTTGGCTTACCATTTAATTATACAGCTCAGTCTTTTATAAGAAAATAAAAACTAGTAGTGAATTTGGTGGTTGCTTAAGGCAACCTAAAACCTTTCAAAATTTATTATTAAACTCCTCTATTTGTACTGTCCAAGGTTTATCATGATTCCACACGCCTATTGTTGATGAATTAACACATTACCAGTATTCCATTTGGCACTAACACTACTTATTTCTTTATTTTTTCCTACTGTGTAAAGATGATTTTCAGTAGATTTTACAAGTTAATACTCATGCTTTTCCTTAGTGACAAAAGCCAGAATGTCTTCTCCCTCCTACTCCAAATTGCCTTTCCTTCCTGCTGTTGCTTTACAGAAAGAAACAATGCTCATGTCTGCTCCTGTTATAGACTAATTTGTGTTGTAGGTAAATTAAAATTGATGCCTTAACTTGGAGTATGTCATGACTAACAAGGCTGTTGTTTCTCAAAAAATTGTTTTAACTGTTGATGCTAGAGGTGCTAATAGAATGCTAATAGAATTTATTTTTTTTTATTCTCAACACATTCCTCACAACTCATACAACTAAAATTTCATCTTTGATTAGCTGCTGTAGTTTACAGATGCAGTCTGTAAAAAAAAACCACAACTATTGTAGAGTTTTATAGATCAGAAAGATTTTGATTTTTATGAAATTAGAAAAGCAGATAGAAGATCTGTCTTTACTCTTTCATATATGTGAACAAAGTAGTGCCTTGTAATTCTTTGTGAGTCTCTGAGTCTTCACATATTCTCAAGTGAAATGCCACAAGTGTTTCTAAAGCTTGCTAAGAACAGCTTGTAAACTTTTTTTTTTTTCCCTTTAAAGAGTAAGGCAGTGATTCTTCAGAGGTGGCAAGGCATGTACTCCTCAGTCATTGATGTTGGGGAGAAGTTGCGCATTGACTCCGATCCTGAGACCAGCGCTGCTATACAGGAGGGGCTCAGCCAGCTACAGCAGAACTGGGGGGACACCCAGGTCCAGCTGGAGAACATGAAAATGAAGCTCAGCAGCGTCCTGCAGGTAGTCAATGCCCTCTCCAGGGAGGAGCAGCACCCATGTTTCTCTCAAGAGCTTCCCTGTCCCACCATCCCCATGGCTGAGCTCTCTAGCAGCACAGCAAGCACTGAGCAGCAGCTCACTGCAGAGGATTTGTGAGGCAAGTGCCTGTCATGTGCCATCAAGGCCTGTGGGAAGCTAAAAGCATGGTCCCCACTCTCCGAAAGCAAATGATGTCTATATCCATTTGTTTCTGTGATAGAGGTTTCCACTTTGATTGCTTTCGTGCTCCCCATGGCCTGAACCAAGAATACCTCTTGCTTTGAGGTATGAAGCCTGAGCTAATATTTAGCCTTAGATGGAGTTAGCATGACACATTGCTCCTCCTCTAAACAAAAGGATAGATGATATTTATTTCCGTAGAGCAGTACATTTCTTTTTATGGCTAGACAGCACATAAGTATGTCTTAAAATTGAATATCATCATTGATAGGATCCCCAGCCTCAAATTTATGCTAAAAACCTCTCTGTCATGTTGGACATAACAGAATGCTCTGTAAGGCAAACCTTAAATATAACAGAGAGTGCAAGTTTGTTTTTTTCGTAAATCCATGCACAGAATTCTTGTGGATCATGATATGTGTCAAAAAGAAATCCAAATAACCATTATTTACTTCAGTGTGTTGAAGATGCTGCTCACCTATCCATATAGTACAATATGTCATGATAAAGTATCCTAACCTTTTGTAACTTCTTGGGTCTCCTTGAGCAGAGTTGGAACTGCTGTGAAAAACAAACAAAAGAATTAGAAAGCAGGCTGCGAGAGCTGAAGGATGAAGTAAAAGATCCACTTCCAGTTGAAAATGAAGAACTCTACAAAGCTAAGGAACACATGAAGGTATTGAACAGGCATATTGGATTTATATAGATGTAGTCTTTGCACAGCACCTGATCCCTGTAAAGTCCATTTTTTCCATCTGTAAATTGTCCAAATTTTCCATCTTAGTCCAAAGTCCAAAATTTTCCATCTTAGCTGCTCTTTCAGTGCCACTGAATTTCTCTCCTTTATACTATCCTGATTGCTGCCAATCTGCAAAGTCCATCTGACCAATCTGCATGTATGAGGAAGGTTATTGCTGCAAAAAAATATATATATTGTTGTTGTAGCACTTTTTCCTCCTTCTGCTACATTTCCACCATCTGAATTTATAAAATAAGCTGTTCCTCAAACAAGATGTTAAAACTCCCTGGTCCCAGCTCAAGTCGGCTGCCATCCTAATGGTTGAATATTACTTTTTGTTTTCCAATTCATTTTGGACAGGGAGCTCCTCAGGCAAGAGACCTTGTAAGTCTGCAAAGCACCATGCACACCTGTGGGATCCAAGAATAATTAAAGAGAAAGAAAATTAGAGTAAGGGAGTGGCAAAAGCCCTTGCAGCACATAGTACACCGTGAAAATTAAATGGCAAGGAAAGAATTTCCAAGGGATAGGAGACATTATGTCTGGACTGGTCAGTCTTTCATCATTCTTTTATGAAGTGAATTGTTGTCCTATGTAGTGGGAACAAATAAGCTTATTAATGAGCCAAGGCTTTGTACTCATTATCAGCTGTCTGAAATCTTCGTTGTGAGTTCAGGCTGCATTTCCCACAGCAACAGTCTTGCTGTAGTCCTGAACTATTTGTGAAATGGCAGCAGACAGCTTCTGCCTCTTATTCCAGCAAGAGAAATTCAGCCACAGAGGCATCAGGGTCAGACAGTACCAGTGCAGCTGCTGCTCTTGGATATCATGATAGAATAAAATACAGGACCAAAGTGGTATGAGGGGGAAAGCACCTTGCCCTCGTCTGCATTTCCATGTTTTATGGAATACACTTGTTTTTCTTTCAGGGCTAGACCTTATGTGAGGCTAGCAAAATCCTATTAAATTCCAGCATTGACTTCATTAATGCAGGGATTCAACACTTCTCAAGATAAATAAACGCATGTGTGAACATCTGTAAGCAGTAATTTGTTGTGAACACATGTAAATGTTTCAGTCTCAATTTTTTACTTTTTTCCTCCAATGTTGAAGCAGATCTAAAATTGTTTTTAGGATTTAGATAAGAGACTGGATCAAAAGACCTGTGAAAATACTCACATGGCTTAGACCCAGCACAGTTCTCTTGATGAAAACACTCACATTTTTTTTCCTTTACGAGACAAATTGGATTCTATGTAAGAGCTCTTAATGTTAGAGGAGCCAGTGACAGTGACCACCTTGCAAAAAGGTACCTAATGCCTCGTGGGATGTGCTGTTTCCCAGCTGCATGCAGTGGTGTCTCTTGCAGGAGACACTTCTCTCACAGACTGGGAAAGTGCATAACCCTGCTATAAAGGGAAAGGGGAGCTGGGGGAAGGAAGCAGAAGAGAGAAAGTGTGTTTTTGTAAACGAGCAATTAAAGCTCCGGATTTCTGAGAAATCTGATGAAGTGGCTGTGAAGTCATTCATTAGCAAAGGGAACCAAATTTATTTTCTTAGCGTTCCTAAAACTGGAACAAATGCAGGTAGAAGCAGCATGGCTAAAAAAAAAAAAAAAAAGGAGAGAGAAAGAAGTGGTCACATTTCTTCCTGGATGTGAAACCCCAAACTGCCCTGAAACATGGGGAGCTGCTGCCACTTTTGAGCACAGCAGAGGCTGCTGCTGCAGCAATTCAGCAGCAGCATCTCTGCCCCAGGCTCCAGTGGGCTCCAAATCAGGCCCAGAGCCAAACACATGGGGACCCTGTCCAGTCCAGGCGGAGAGTGCTGCACAAGCACTGCACATTCCCCTCCTCTCCTCCCCCACAGGCCAGGCAGGGGATTAGCGAGCAGGTTTGGAAACCAGAGGAGCTTAGTGCCAAGGCTTGTTGTGGGTGCGTTTCCATGCAGGAGCTGGAGCAGTCGCTGGCGGACTGGGCCCACAACATGAAGGAGCTGCGGGCCATGAAGGTGGAGCTGGCGCACTGCATCCTCACTGAGGACATGATGGTGCTCAAGGAACAAGTCGAACACTTGCACAGGCAGTGGGAAGAGCTCTGCTTACGGGTAAGTTTTCTGTGTACTCTGGGCTTTTATAGCAAGGTATTCATAGGGCTTGGATCTAAACTGGGAGCAGGCTAGCAAATGGGATCTCTTTGGGGTTGGCTTACTTCTACAGTGTTGGGTGGGGATGGGGCTTCTCTTGGCACAGCTGACCAGGACTGAGTTTTACCCTTTGTTTCCTAGTCACAGTGCTGTGATTTTATTTTATTTTATTATTTTTATTATTTATTTTTTTGCGAGGTCTTTGTAACTAGTAAATGCCTGAAATGCATGGAGCCCAAATGCAGCTGTTTACTGGAATAGGTGGCTTTGTTCCGGGCTGCCAAAGGGACAGGGGCTGGGGGGAGGGAGACAAACACAGGAATTGCCTGAGGGGGTGAGGCAGGGAAAGGAAGGGGGAGGTCCCTGCAATCTGATGTCAAACAATGCCAGAAGAGTTGATAAAGGAAACTTAAATGTGTTTAAATGCTGACTTATTGGGTTTAAACACATTAAGAACTGGCTTGTCTTTTCTGTTGCAGTAAAATACTGTGAAACATTTGCATTCTTTGTGGCTTGTTGTTATTACACTTAATTTAGTGCTGCATATAAAATTGCTGGGGAAAACTTACCAGCAAAGTCACATGAACTTGATTCATTACGTTATTATGCACTTTCAATGTGTGTTTGCTTTGCCCTGTTAACAGGATTGGAAGCAAAATAATTCAGGGTCTTGTTGCTCTGGATGTTTCTACATGTCAGCAAGCCAAACTCTTGCCTCTTGTTACTCACAACTCCATAGCTTTATTTCACAGTTTACAAAGAAGTATTGAAGCAAGTTAGACCCAGCATTTCATGTCCAACCCTTACTCAGGCAAAGGTAAAGCAAGGCTGGTGGGAATACAGCCAGAGTTAAGGAATGAACAGCTACTCTTATTTCACAAACTTTGGTGTGATGAAATAGTTATTTGGGTTTCTTTTTGGCCTTGTAATGAGAAGGAAAAATTTAGACTCTTTGCTTTAAACTAGACAGTTAATCTACAACCAGCATTTTCTCTGGTATTGTTTCTGAGCTCTGAAAATAATGCCAGGCACTCACCCGCTCCCAAGAAGTATAGGACATTAGCTTTAAATTGTAATGCCTGAGCCATTTTCCTAATGGAAATCTGTAGTTAAGCTTATAAATGAGATAACTTTGTTTTTCTTTCTTTTTGCCTGCTGTTTGAACTGGGGTGAACAGCCCTGAAAACTGAGCCACCTCAGCTGTACCCAATGACAGCCTATCCTTCTGGCTGTAGTAATTTCAGTTCAGATTCAAACTTTCTGCTTGGATTTCCTGAGGGAACAGTGTTTCGGCCAGTCTATCTTGGAGGGAAGAAAGGGGTGACATAATTATTACTCGATTTTTAGATACATAGAAATCTATGGTGGGAGGAAATCTATTCAGTGCTGCAGCAGCGAGACGTACTGAAATGTTTGCACAGCTCTAACAAGCCTCTGGAGAGCCTGCATCGATGCTCAGCACTGGGCATGAGTGTAAGAGAGCAGACTTTATGGGTCCTGCTGCTAGCACAACTGCTTTGTTTTGGCTATCAAATTAAAGGAGTCAAGATGCATTGTGTGAAAACAATCTGCAGTATAAATGGAAAGATGTGAAAGCCTTTAAGTGCTGCTAGACGGGACTGCAGCTGTCACAGCCATGGGAGCAGGGCAGCCAGATGCCTGTGCTGGCCTGGGTTGGGACACAAACACAGTTAATGAGCAGATGCACTCAAGGGATTAGTGTTTACATAGCTGCCCTTGCAAGGTACATGTAGGTCAAAGACTTAACTGTTCCTATGGGTGAGTATCCTGTCCTAGCGAACCGCTAGCATGCGGGATGGATCCCTGCTATACTTTTAGCCTCCCTTGGGAATGCCCAGAGAGCTCCTGCTCTTTGCATCGTGGATGCAAAACTGGAGCTGGTACCAGCACAGCTGGTCTGAGGAGAAAGTGCACAAAGCAAGGCCTGGCTTGAAGGGCTTACGCTAGCCGCTTGTTTGGCATTTTTTGACTCATTCCCGTTTTATCCCCAATCTGTATTGGTTAGGCAACCAAAAGATGTTTTCTGCTTTTAAAATCCCGCATTGCCCCAGGCTTAGCAAGCAAAAACAGAGTTGGGGTCATTTCAGGCTTCAGTGATGGTTGTGCTGACAGGCATAGCCTCCTCTATTAATGACGTTAACTCACCTCCACACATGGGGGGATGCTGCAGCTCATGGAGGAAGGACGAGATTTCCCTTCATACCTCTGAGGCTGAGGGTACAAGTGGGCATCCCAGAAGCAGAGGCACTCCTAGGGCTTACGGAGACTTTCTTAGGTCCCTGGGGTCTCCAGGGGGCTTTTTCCCAATATGAACTTTGGAGACTGTTTCCCTGCCCCCCAGGACATTGCTCTCATCTCTTTACTGAGATCAGCATGAAAGATTTTGAAATTGGTTTCTCTTTCCCATCCCCTCCTTAAAAATAAAAGTCAGAATTTAAAGGACAAGAGCAATATGATGGGAGATGACTTGGTGCCTTGCATTTTGATCCCAATGTCTGCTATAGGATGGTATTTGTAGGGTCTATTTGTAACCAAGAGGAGCAAATTATTAAGTTCAGTCTTATTTACACAAAGTTTATTGGTGAGGACAAGAGGTTTTCTGTTTGTTTTGTTTAGTTTCACGTTGTTTTGGTAGAACTTGTACCACTTTTCACTTTCTTTCTCCCATATGTCTTATTACAGGAATCCACCAAAGTGGATAAATGAATATAAATATATATTTTAAACCCCTAGGCAAGAAATAAGTTCTGTTAGCTAGTAGAAGACTGACCCTACTCCTACCTGATATGGTGGAGCAGTGAACTTTGCTGGTTGAGGTAGCATCAAGCCTTAATTTCCCTGTCTAGACAATTTGTTTATCCATTGTGGCAAATATAACTTTGAGGGAAAAATTGACAGTTTTCAAGAGAAAAGATAGATTTTTTATGCTGTTTTTTTATTTCAAGACCTGATGAACAAATGGAAAGAAAACTGGTATTTATAGAGATTAAGAAAAAAAAACTGCAGTCAGTAGTTACAAAGTTTCTCTTACAGCTACAGAAAAAAGAGCTTACCTGGGTGTGACTTCTTTTGTGTTATATTAGGGGCCATGTTAAATAGTGCGAGGTAATTATATATTTTGTATTACTTCTTTGTTTGACATTTTGAGGTTTTCACTGAGCGATACTTAAATTGTTACATAATCATTATTTATAAAGCTGTCACTCAGTTTAATTCTTCTGAGGGAGAGAATCTGGTGTTTGCTAGGCACCTTTTGGCCCCGCCATCCAAAATAACGTGTAATAACAATCTGCTTGCTGGCTTTGAAAAGAAAGCTGGAGATATTTAATAAGTGCTCCTGCAGAATGGATATGATCAAATGCAGGCTAGAAATTAGAGGGTTTATAATCACTGGTTTCCTTCCTGAGAGAGAAGTTGCCAGCAGTTAATGTGTGTGCTTATCCATAGGTGTCTCTGCGTAAGCAGGAGATCGAGGACAGACTCAACGCCTGGATTGTGTTCAATGAAAAGAATAAGGAGCTATGTTCCTGGCTGGTACAAATGGAAAGTAAAGTGCTACAGACTGCAGATGTTAGCATTGAAGACATGATAGACAAATTGCAGAAGGTGAGTAGCAACACCGCTTTGCTTCAATTGCAGCCTGATAGCTGGTTATAGAACAGCCGTTCCTCATCTCTTCTTTGCCTCCCAAAAGTGACGCATGGTACAAAACCAGCAAGCACAGGCTTTTCTGAGAAGACGAGCTCTCTATTCTAAACTCTTTCTGATGTTCAGGCTTGGAACAAAATGCAAAACAGAAGTGCCACCTAACTACATTTAGGCATGAGCGTGATGTGTGAGAGCGGTGGTGGTGAGGGACTGAGTTGTTGCAGATGTTGGGTACACACACATCTACAGCACTGCCTACAGCTTCCCTGGCCACAGATCAGTGATGTCTGGGGAGCATCAGCCCCTTGTCCCATGCCAGCAGTTATGAAACAGGCGGACAGAGGGCAAAGAAAAAACTGAATGATGGGAGTCAGAGGTCTTACATCAGCCAAATGAGAAGTTACCATAATCAAAAATAAAAGCTAAAAAAATCAGTTAGTGGTTTCTAATACTAATAAATTAGTTTGATTTTAAATGGAATCTTTTTTATTTCTTTTTTTTTTTCCTGCACTGTGCTTACCATGGCTTAAAGGTCTCACTATCTAATCCCAGATCTCCTCTGGATAAGAATACTGGCAAAATAAAGCCATCCCAGACTTGATTTTGGATTCTTTTGTAGTAGGTTGATTGAAACATTAAATCAGGAAAGCAGAGGCAAATATAGAACATTACACTGCTATTTTTAGGAGTACTTACTCTCAGCACTTACAAGTCTTTAAGCTGCTTATTTTTTCATAGTGGCTTCATTGTAAGAATACTTTTCCATTGATTTTTTTTTTCCTCCTTTTTGCTGTTGTTTTTGAGTGTGAAAGAAGTTTTTAATATAGAAACCTCAGCCACCACAAGCCAAACCTGCCCTCACATCACAGATGCTGGGAAAGAAACAGGTAGCTTTGTTTTGCTTTGCCCATAAATTGAGCAATGTTTGTATGTATTTATCAGGATTGCATGGAAGAAATAAACCTGTTCAGTGAAAATAAGCTTCACTTGAAACAAATGGGTGACCAGCTAATCAAAGCTAGCAACAAGACCCGAGTTGCTGAAATAGATGATAAACTCAACAAAATCAATGATCGCTGGCAGCATCTCTTTGATGTCATTGGAGCACGGTAAGAAAATGATTTTCGGTATTTTATGTGAGATAAGTCAGTCTCTTTGCTAAAAAGACTTCCCTGCAGAAGGTCTCTGGCTTGGTTAACGTTTGGGTTTGATGAAGCAGGTGGTTGTGCTGTGAAAACATAGTTCTAGTGCTTAATTGGGAATGGGATCTGAATCAGTGGTGATATGTGAGCCATGAATGATTAAGCAGAAGCTGCCTTCTTAAGATCTAACACTTAGTCTTTAGATAAAGTCTTTCAAGGTATATATCTCAAGGTATATTTGCATTTGGTATGGTGTAAGAAAAGAACATTTTGCTTTTATAACAGCACTTTTTCTGTTCTCATTTTACAGTAACATGCCACTTCTAAAACACTTTTATGATCATTTATGTCTTGCAGTATTAGTTTTACTGTAAGCTGTTAATTGTAGCACTTTTTAAATGCAGATTAAATTACATAGTATTTTAAAACTGAGATAAAGAACTGATGGGATGTATAGAGATAGATCTAGCATTCAAGCAGTCTCTGCCAACAGAGCACTTGTCTTTCTACCTGGGATGTCTTAAGGCTTTACATTCAGACAAGCGTACAGTGTTGCTTTGGGTTACATTAGTGTGGATTTGCATAGAACATGAACGTAGCCCCCAGTGTGGAATATGTAAGGATACTGCAGCCACTGGGGACTTGGTGTGTGGCTTTATGACAGTTCCTGTGTTCTTATCCCTAAAGATCTAGAGCATATCAGCTTCTACTTGTGATATCTGTCAATTTTGCATTCAGGACCAGGGTAATGAACTGGCAAAACGTGGTTTTAAGCAGCAGGTCCAAGTTTATCATGCTGCCTAGTGGGCTTTGCTGGTCCTCTTGGACGTAACGTGTAATGGAGGTGTTTCAGCATATGGCTTTGTTTTGCAGCATAGATGTAGTGCATCTTCTCCCTCACCTTGCTGTGTGGAGCGGGGCTGGCAGCCAGGCTGGTTTCAGCTTCTTAGTTTTAAGTACCCACCAGACTAGATGCTCACACCAGGTTGAGTTTATTTTGCCCTGTTTTAACATTGTGGTATGCTTTAGGGAGCTAAAGAGGAGGTCCCCCTGTGCTTTTGGGTAGCCTCTCTTAAGCTCAGGGGCTGGGAAGGAGGCAGCGCTTGTACTCATCATGGATGTTACACAAGCTGGGCCCCTTTGTGAGGGAGCAGAGCACTGCAGGGAGCTTTGGGCTGGAAGTGAGATGACCTGTGAGCACAGGTTGTGATGCCCCGTGCTGGTGGACTGTCTCCTTTCTTTTCAGTTTTCTTTTGCAAAATCCCTTCAAAAAATAAAAATGAAGCTATGTTAAAAGAGCAGACGAAAACAATGTGGTGGTAAAATTTCTGTTGGGTCCTGTTGCATGAAGACATCACAATCCACGTGTCCTTACACTATTTCAGGTATCAGCCATCACCAGTTTCATTTGATGTGTGGGATGGGTTGGCTTCAGGGAGCTTGGAGGGTGTAGGGTATGATATGGGGGTTGTGCACCCACAGTGGAGGAGAGACAGCAGTGCTGCACATCTGCCACCCATGGCAGCACACTTTTGTCTTGGGCACTGCTTCATTTCTTGGGGAAGATAAAAGGGATGAAGCAAATGTTGCAGGACAGGACTACTGGAGGGTCTTGAAGGTCTTGTGGTTGAAGCAGGAGAATGCTGCCTGGAGGGAATTTGTTAATTTCTGCTGTGGTAGGGAGGCAATCTTGTCTTGCTCCTGAAAGAGCTGCAGTGAAATCAGGAGGTGGTTTTGCTCTTGTCTTTTCAGTAGCTGCTGCAAGCAAATTGAATTGAAAATTTTCATGGGGTTTGGGTGCTGAATCTATGACCACTTGAATTTTATTTTATTTTTTTTGACAATTATAATGACTTCAGCACTTCATATTAAAAGCACAAGCAGGTGCTGCCTTTATTTGTACTCGTGGGCATGCAACAGCCTGCTGCATTGCTTCCCTGGGTATCACAGGGGCAAGGACCAAATCTCATACTGTCTTCATGGCAGGCCAAGGCATGGACAGTAAGTTCAGTACAGAGCCATGCACTGAGTAAGAGGAGAAGGTGTATATTGAATAGCTTTGTGTTGAAAGTTGACCCTCCATCCTGGATACTGAATCTTCCTAGTAGATAAGCACTGTTGTTAGCGAGTGTAGAACAGCCCGTATCCATGAGGAAGTCCAACCAGGATTTGCAGGCAATTTCAGCTCTGAGGTTTCAGATATCTCCGTGGCTGACACAGCGGCTTGTTTATCTTTCCTTTATTACAAGGTGTGTGCATGTGTCTGTGGGATACCTAATGAAAGCAAAGCAGTCTCAAACCAATCTATCAACACAGAACATTCCACCTGATGGCTTATTTCACCTTTTTAAACTAATAAACGTCCTGGGACAGATGGGCAAATTAGGTGAGCTCTTCATTTAGTCCTTGAAGTGATTCCCTTAGTTCATGGTGACAAGCCCAGATTTGCCATATGGCAGCACTTGTAGGACTTAACACTCCCATTGTACGCATGTGCTCAGCTTGCGTGCTGACAAAAGCCTTGCTGCATACGTTGCAGCCAGAGGGTGGCTTGGTGCAAACTTGGAAAGGCCTCAAAAAGTTAATTTTACTGGGACAAAATAACCATTAAGACGATGGCATGCCTGGGAAGGAGAACAAATGTGTTTCTGTTCAGCTCAGAAGATTCTCTTACCAGGGCAGGTTCTCGTGTCAAAGTCTCTGTTGATAAAGGGGGAATGTAAACATACCGAGAGGCAGAAAGAAAGCCTTGTGCTGACTGAAAATGAGCGTCAAAACTCTTTTGCTTTTCTTCTCTGCCCCCTGGCCTTGTGGCAGCTCTCTGTGAGAGAACCCACCATGTGCTTGCACATCCACCCAAGTGAAGGCCTGAAAGCAGGAGAGAGGGAGCGCATGGGCTGCATGTGGGTGGGCAGACAGCCAAAAACCCATGGAGTGGGATTTACATCCCCAGTGTGCTCTGGAGCAGCGCTCCCAGGCTGTTTTGTATACACAGACACAGTCCTGTCCTCCTGTCCCTTGTTATCCTTCCCTAGCCCATTTGCCAGCAATATGAACTTCGTGCTTCGCTTCCCAGCCCAGCAGGGAAAGGTTTGCCATGCACGGTGCCTGCAGACAGACCTAATGAGCACCCATGAGTCACAGGAGGGCGTCTGCACAGTCCTGGAGTGGTGCTTGAGCCTTCAGGAAAGCCACCACCACCTTCATCCATGGCTGCCTCTGGCAGTTTTGGGTCCGTAGACTGCTCTCTGCAATAACAAATACACCTTTTGGTACCTCCTGGCATCCTGCAGCTCTTCATGCTTCATGAAGCTGTAGAAGAGGGGTGCCATTTCTAAGCTGCTCTGGCTGTGGGCACACTGTGGTGTGTTTTCTTACTTGATGGCTTTGGTTCATGAAAAAAAGACACACTTTTTGTGTTTGTATCAAGAATAGGTTAAAATGCCTGACCTTAAATGCAAACATGAAAGTGCAGGGAAGCTAGCAGGACCAAGAGCCTCCTTATTGTTTTAAATAAGAATCCTTGCCAATTAGGTCTTCTCCCTGTGTGTTTTTGTCCAAGAATCTTAAATTGCAATGACCAAAGTCAGCCCCTTCCTTCCCACACTGAAGGAGATACAAGGTGTTTTCCATCTTTGCTGAGTAGCCCAGCTGAAAGTCCCAAACAGAGTCTGCAACTGCTCAGCTTGCAGTAACATGGGAATGAATTGAAGCTCTCCAGTAACAAACCTTGTACTGTGCAGGGATGCTACAGGATTTATTGGGAGTCTCCAGCGAGCTGCTGCTCTGTGCTTTCCCTTCATCCTTTCTTTTTCACCGCTGCTGGGCTGCTCCAATGGCTGCTCCGGGGGCAGTGGTCCCTGGCTTTTTAGGTACAGGGGGCGAGCAAATTCCTGTCTCCTCTCAGGTGTTTTCCGTGTTTATTTTCTGCCACGTTGCCTGCCCTTTGGCAGGGCAGGCTGTCAGGCACCACGTGTTGGCGTGCTGCAGCTGCAGTCGTGCAGCCTTTCGGTGTGGGTGCACTCCAAGCTCAAAGGTCTTCGAAACTGCTACAGACGGGTTTTGCACAGCAAGCGAAACAAAGTGTGCTGCAGTGAGGCCCCCGGGTAAACGATACAGGAGAACGATACTGGTTCGTGGCAGTACCACTGTAAAATCTCATTCTTTATAATAATTTTGGTGGAAAATAATCAACGCAGTTAAAATCTCACTCTCAAGGTGCCTGCTTCCTTTCCGTGCTCTCCGGGCTCCCTGTCCTTTAGGGATTATGCCTCTGTTTGGCACAAGAGCTGTGACAGGACTCATTATCGTATCAGGCAGGATGGCTGGGCTTATTTTGGTTACGCAACACATGCTGAGGTGTGCTGGGAGCCTGGGGGGAGCTGGCCGTGCTGGGAAATCTGGGTCTTCTGTGAAAGTCCAGGTCTTCTGCATGCTGCTGCCCTTCCCCATGTCCACCTGCCGGGCGGGAGGGCAATGTCCTGGGTCTGTGTCTCAGTCCGACCGCCCTGAATGTGTTCAAACCTGGGCCACAATCAGGTTAAACTGTCACAGCGACTGCAGCCTGGGTATGATTTCACTGTGCAAACTGTCTGAATGCCTCTCAAGGTGTGAGGTGTCTTTCCAGGCACTTTTTTTTGCTGCCCTTGATTGAATGTGAGCGATTGGCAAGCTAATACAGGTCTGCAGAAGGCTACCTGAACACTGAGAAGACTTTGATTTCAAACCCATTCCTTGCATTTTTGGTGGGATTATCACAGCTTTTTTTATATATTTTTTTTTCCTGTTGGTATTTGCTGGGCAGGGAGTGACTTTTAATCCAAGGTTCTCTGACTTCTGCCTTATTCTCCCGCCCCATGATCTCTGGCAGTCATAACACCCAGAAATTACGACCGTGTGTTTTTCCACAAATGAATGATATCGTAAATGAAGATTAGGGGTTGTTTTGTCCTCAGCATAACAGGCTCCTTGCGCTGAAGGCCTTCCGCCTGCACTGGAAGGTTAAAGAGAGGACAGGACAGTGTGTGGGAGATTTAATTCGTACTAAATACCTGGGATATAATGCTAAAGGCGAGAGAGAAGAGCGCAGTGGAAGTAAGGCTACATCTGTGTGCGTGGTGCCTGTGTGTGGATGTACATTTTCTTGATTTTTTGGGCTCGCTTCAATTTTACCCGGCTGCAAATCATCCGGGTCTGAGGCTCAGATCCTGCTTTCCACCGAGCAGAGACGAAATGAGCACCGAATCCACCTTTCTCAGTGCCGAAGCCTCCAGCCTGCAACCTTTTTGTCGCCAGCCGCGGGCAGCCGCTCTGCGTGCGTCTCTTGGCGTGCTAATTCTCTCGTGTCAGAATATAGCTCTCGGGGTTTTGTGCTGAGGAGGGATGCGGCCATTTGCCAGGTAAAATGCCAACCCCAAAAACGCAGGGTGGGGGGTTAAAACAGGGGAAGAGCCACTGTGGTGGCTCCCCCAGCTTCGGGGGGTCGGGGAGGAGGACGGGCGAGCCTCCCCCCCTCAACGCGGGATGCTAAAGCGGCGAATAAATAGGGCATCTGTGGAGGAGGGGTTTCCTCATCCTACGCGTGCCGTGGTCGCCCAGGCGGTCGGTCCCCTCGTGGCTTGGGCTTTGCGAGCTGAGGAATGGTTTATTCTGGCGAACCGTAAGTGCCATCCGGGCGAGAGGTGCTGGGCTCGGTGGCGGCGGCGGTGGGTTGCGGCCTGGGGCGGCGGCGGGGAGGGCTCCGCAGCGTGGATGCGCCAGCGCCTCGCCGCACTCCGCCTTGGACAAGTGGATGAGCGAGGTGCCGAGCGGGAGACGCGGCGCTTTGAGCAGGAGGAGCAGCGCTCAGGGCCTCTTGGTTAAAAAAGCAGCCGGCTTTGGGGGTCTTGCACCCGAGGCGGCGGAGATCCGCAGCAGCAACCTTTTGGTCTGGCTGGCGGGGGGATGCGAGGAGAGCCTTCCCCCAGCACCCCTGTGTTTGCTCTGCTCACCGTGCTAACACAAGCCACAAACACAGGGGCTTCCTGTCATTTTACGAGCTCCGGTTGCTCGACAGAGAAATCTCCTCGTATTTTACATCAAGGCCTAAAATTCGCTGTTGACATCACCTCTCCAAATCGGGTCTTTTGTCCCTCACATGGTTAAGCTCGCCTGCAACTTACTGAACAAAGGTTTCCGGGTTTCGTGCATCTCATTTGCTGTGCGGGGTAGTAAACAATCCTGCCAGCTGGCACGGCAATTTCAGCCCCTCCGCAGATAAAAATAAATGTCTGTAGTATCTTCTCCTGCCTGGCTAGAATGACATTTGTGCTTGTGAGTGAGAGCTTGGGATATATACATCAGGATGTTTTTCATTCTGTTAGACGCTAAAATTTGAATGTTATTTATTGCCTTTTGAGCTCTCCTGTGTCTTTTCCTGCACTTTGACAGCTGATGTAACGCAGCTGGCAGGCATTTTGTAATCCTTTATGTCTGTGTGAACACATTTCAGTCAACCTGGAAGTGCCTTATAACATTAGATAATTCCTGAGTATTTACTACGAAATATTCTGCTGCTTCTTGGGGCTGTGCAGTGCTTCAGCCTGCAGTGACCCTCGTGCACTCCTCCCATAACCCAGCGCTGGCAGCTTCAGCAGGGGCATTAAGAGCCAAATCCAATCTCGAGTCAGGTCAGTTAGTCCTTCTGTTCACTTTTGCAGCCAGCTATTAGTTATAAGCGACTACTTTTGTTCTTTTTATGCCACTGGTGTTTTGGTGGAAAGATCAAGACGAAGCTGCCTTTGTCTGACTTATCCCATGCGTCTAATGCATGTTACTAAGCCGTGTTTTGAATCAGGATACCTTTTAAGCTGGGCCCATGGCAAAGTACAAGAGATGTTTGAGTTTGCTGTGCCTTGTTTTCTTTTTCTTTCTCTTTTTTTTTATTTAAGAAGTTATATTGGTTGTATATATATATATATATATATAATCTTTTGCTTCAGGGAGCATGTTGAAAGGTGGCAGGTTAGTTCTCACTGAGAAGTGAACTGCACATAACTAGGCCCTTTTCCAGTAAGATTGAAGCTTTGCATGTTTGACTGTACAACTTGAGAATTGTACCTTGTAGAGGAAGAATTCAATCAACAGCAGTGGCACCTCAGGGTGACTGGGAGGAGCTCCTTTCCTCTGCTGCACTTGAGTTTTTATTGCTGTTAATTCACTGTGTGATGTGTGGTTCTCACCTGGAGCTGGGGGGAGCTTTTGCCCCCAGGCTTGGGGGCTTCACAACCCCTCCTACTTCCCTGGAGGCCTGTCTTTCTGCACCAATTGTCCTTCCAGGATGCATCTCAAAAGACTTCATCAGGTTTCTTTCATGCAAATAGCAGATCATTTGCAAGAACACTTGCAGGATGTAGGAATGCAGAGGTGTGGTTGTTGCATGTGTAAGACTTTTATGGATGTAAGTAGATTTTTTTTTTTCCAGTTTCTTGGAGCATTAGCCATAGAATTGGTGGTTCCCTTTGACTTCTCTGCAAGCTGAGGTGCTTAATGAGGATGCTCAACTTTCTCATCATTTCACGTGTTGCCTCAGGGTAGATCCCTCCCCTTTATCTTGGACTTGGTGCCTGTTGACTGCAACAAGAACAAATCATCCGGTGTGAGCATCTGGAGAAAGATGTCTTTCTGTTTACAAACTGCACTAATGTGAACTTCTGTTAGGTTTTTTATTCTTCTCTGGCTGCTTAGCTTCAGCTTGAGATTAATGACCTAGAGAATTAAGGGTGGTTAAATGACTGACAAATGCCATATTCTACCCACAATATGTACAAATTAAATTAGATAATTACATTGGCGTGCCTGTGATGGCAACTGTTAGGAAACAAATACAAGCTCATGGTACTACAGTGATGCCCTCTTTGAGGCTGGTGTTGATAGTAGCTACAGACCCATGTATTAGAGCAATATAGACAATGTAAATTTTGGATAAATACCTAAACCAGAATAATATTCTTGATTTTATTTTTTTTACATTAAAAAAAACAAACAGTTGGATTCTAAAGCTGTTGCTTTTCTTATTTATTGAATGTGCCATTCATTTTTAAGGGGTTTATAGAATCATTTAGGTTGGAAAAGACCCCTAAGATCATCTGGTCCAACCTTTAAGCTAGCACTGCCAAGTCAAAGAGATCTGTATGTGACAGGCATTGGCAGCAGGCCTGGTCCACAGGGCCATGCTCCTTCTAGTAGGCCGGCTGGGTTAGGTGGCTCAGTTGGGAGGGATGTACTTAGAAACCTGGGGAACTTCACAGGATGAGCAGTGAACAAATATCATTGGGAGCAGCTGTGGACAGTGCAGTGGTTGCTCTTTGTTTCCTTCTGTCTACTCTGAGGTCGTGCAGAATTCACAGTGCAACAGTGTTGTTTGGCTTAAACTCTTCCTCAGGCCTGGCTCTTGAGTGCTTCCTCATTTCAGTGGTCAACACAGAGCCAGTGTTGTCCCGTCTTTCCAGCAAGAAGGGCTCCCAACTCGCTTACCTGCCTTCAGTGAGCCACAGGCCCTGCCAAGTGTTACAACCAACTGGATCAGCACATTGTCTGGTGGGACAGGAGCAGGGACAGGGTGGAGGGAGAATTAGGTCTTCCTGGGTGAATTACTGCCAGCTCGTGATAGCACAAGAAAATGCTGCATGGAGTATGACATCTTCATTGAGTACTGCTTAATGAAAGGGGGAGTAGGAGCAGGAAGATTTATATAGCAGCTGTTCGCTTGGGAGCCAGATGCCTTCTGCATACAGAGTTGAACTTGAGAACAGAGCTCTGAAAGGAGCTTGTTAATGAAAGCATGACCAGCTAAATCCTTTTGTCATCCACTGGCTTCCTCTGTCAGCTGCAGCAGTGGAAAGCACCGTCAGCGTAAAAGGCAGAGACAGATGCTTTGCCCTTTGTACCACTATTGGTGGCTTTGTGGGTGGACCACAGACTTGGGCTAGATTCCTCAGGCTGGCTTTTAGGATTGCATCAACCAGGCAAGACTAATTTTATGTTTTGGAAAGTGCAGAGTTGTTAAATACTTGCCCAGAAAACTACCATAGTATCGTTCTCTTGCCTGCCTTGTAAAACTGCCTGAAAGTACTGCGGGGCTCTCTTGGGGCAGGAGGTAGGGGAAACTGCTTCCCATTTTCTGGCCTTACTCTGTACCTTCGCAATAATCAGTAGGACTGAACAAATCCAGCAGGATCATTCTCACATCTCCTTCCTAAGCACTTTACCGTAAGTCAAGCGTCTAGCTGATGTATTTGTCCTGTTTGATTACCTTAAGATTGCTAATAAGATCAGTTGTTGCTCAGAGTGGTGTATTCTTCATAGGTTATCTGTCCTATGTATCTCTTGTTATTGTATCCTATGCTACAAGTAACTGCAAAACCCACTCAGTTTCAGGCAGTTTGGACCCCTCTCTTCTAAAAATTGCTAAGACTTGCTAGGACAGCCCAGCATCCCAGCAGGACAGTGGACCAGGAAGCTCCTCCTTTTACTTGCAAGGAGGACACAGCTCTTTTATATGAAGCCAGCATCCAGGTACCCTGTCAGGGCACTTCTCCATCGATGTGATCTGTCCCTGCGTGTGTCCTCCCCCCTATTCCTACCTTGCACAATGCCGCTGTAGCCAGGTGAGTTAGGGTTCATCTAGGACATCCCAACAGTCCCCTGCATTTGGGACATTTAGCAATTCCCTTGTACAAGCTGCCTTTCCAGTCCCAGCTGCTGGTTTTTGTTTAGCTGGTGACAGTTCCTTGCAACATCTGACAAATTGGTACCTCAAACCTACTTAGCTAAGTAGCTAAGGAATGGGGAATGCTCTGGCCTCCTCACAATTCATATTTAACTTTTTGCACTGCACTTGGTTTAGGCAATGAGGCTCTTTTGAGCAGTTTTTAAACCAGACAGTCACTTAAGGTTTCATTCAGAAATTTGCATTTCAAAAATCCCATGCAAGGTCCAAGAAATCCATCCCAAGGCATAGGGACAGAGAGACAGCAAAGGGATGGATGCAAGAGGCTGGGAAGGATGGCGTAGGGAAATGATGCTGGCTAAGAGGTGGGTTCTCCCTAGGGCAGGGTGGAATTTTTTCACCTGATTTCAGTGTCTGAAGTGTTGATGTTTATAGTACTGCATTACAGACCGCTACAGTTCATGGAGAGAAATGAATGCTTTTTGGTACAGTTGCTCCCATCTTGTAACCTCAGTGTTTAAAACAGATCTGATGAAAATCATGATCTAGATTTATTTATTTTTCCTGCATTAACTACCTAGATTGCAAGCTCTGATATCAATCTGAAGTCAGCCCCACTGTTGGGCTTTTCAGTAATTTTGGGGGTGGAATGAGAATAAGTGAGAATTTCAAGGAGAGACTTAAGAGCAGTGAACTAGCTTAACAGATATTCCTCCAGCATGAGAACAAATTTGCCAAAATGTACAAACATGCTACTTGGATAGTATGAGAGGCTGATAAATAATTTTGATGTGGGAATATACTGTGAAGTCTGTGAATAAAGAAAAGTTTGTTTTGAGATCTTGGGCTACAACGGCTGTAAAAAAAAAAAAAAAGTCTACAGTTCATTTGCTTGTCTGCTGTATGCCTCTCTCTAGCTGTTGGATATTCCCCCTGTTCAGCATTGTTTTTGTTTTTTTTATTATTTTCACCAACCAGGAGAGTCTGGCACCTCTCCACATGTTTCAGTTTGTTGTTCAGAGGATTCATTGCAGCACTGCAAGGCCCGAAGCTGCTATTGCTCAGGCCTTCTCTTCTGTCAGCATCCGTTTCCCAAAATGTTTGAGCTGCTGTGTGGGCACATTCACGTCTCCATTGGCAGAGCAGTACCTTCCTGGTAGCCCTGGTGGTTGTTGAAGAAAACCTTGAACGTCATTCACAGCAGGCAAATCAGGTCATAGATATCCGTTTTAGTTTAACTCAGAAATGTTACAGTGCAAACACCCACTTAGAAAAATGTCCAGGAACTGACTGAAGAGCTCACCAGCAGATGAATGAAGCTACAAAAAATCACGCTGCTCATTTAGTTTCATTAAATAATTCACACAAGGCCTTCCTGCAGTTGTAGAGCAGAGGCTTGCTGAGCCAGCTAAGGTAGCTTTTGACTAAAATATGGCTCTGATTTACAGACAACAGGTTGGTGTGACAGTAAGTCCTTTATAAAGCCACGCCTGTCGTCACCTTCTGCTAACCTCATTTCCACTGACTACAGATCTTTGTAACAACATGTTCTTCCTGGTTTGCTTAGGGTGAAGAAACTGAAGGAAACATTTGCTTTTATACAACTTTTGGACAAAAACATGAGTAACCTTCGCACCTGGCTGGCCCGGATTGAGTCAGAGCTTTCTAAACCTGTTGTTTATGACATCTGTGATGACCAAGAAATACAGAAGAGACTGGCGGAACAGCAGGTGGGAAATAGGAGCAGCCATAGTGAATGAGCTAAAAAGTTGCTGATTACAATTGGTCCTAGTTTAAAATCGCCTGTTTCTTTTCTTTAGCCAGGCCTTCTAACTTTCACTGCATGTTCCTGCCAAGATGTGTTAACTTGGAAAGTTTTTATTTGCTTGCTGTTATTTCACTATTGTAAATGTTGCTTTGCCCCTATCCTTCCCTCCACCTTAAAATACCCACAAGGTACAGACAACAGGTTTTTTTTATATTTCAGAGGTTTTGCCCAGTTATGTACAACAGACTTCAGAAAGGTTAGGCAGGGCACAGGGGACAAAATCCAGGAAGACAGATGACCTAGGCTCAGCATTGCAAGGTCTGAACGCTGGGTCTCCTGAGAACTGGCTGTGTCAGATGTGAGCGCTGTAACTTGAGGAGTTGCCCTCACTAGCTCACTCTTCCCCTCCTTGCAGACAGCAGAGGAAGCTTGGCAGAGAAGGATGTTTGAGCTTTGGAGGATGGACTTGTGCAAACACACCTTTGGCTGAGTCCTGATCCTGTAGGCAGTCTCTGAAGCTCCCCCCAGGGTAGTGTGAGATGGTGCATAAATCCTGCTGAGGCATAAGTATGAAGCAAGCTAGCACTGTTGGGCATTGGTCGAGTGCATGTAGGCATTTATCCAAGACAGTGGCTCAACAGGGGAATCCTGAGAAGCTGTGTTAAAGTGCTGAAGATGGCAAGGATCGGGCATAACTGATCGTGCTAGCTGTTCCAGCCAAATGGAAGTGTGGAATGAATTGGATAGTCCTAGAGTAAAACTTCTCTTTGCAGCAGCCAGGGAAGGAAAAGGAGCTTTTCCTAAGTGCAGACTCACAGGTGGAGTGGCGTAACCTGTGTCACTTTTTCCTCTGTGTCCAGGTTCGAAGTGTCTCCTTGGGAAGGCTGAGAATCACCAAGGCTGTCTTCTGGCCTTTGTGTAAAATAAGAATATTGCCCTAAAACTGAGAATCAAAACTAAAGCTGTCAAGTGTGGAAGCTCTATGGCATCTACCTTTAAAGATGCCACACATATTGGTGTTCTTCCCATCCTTCCCATCGTTTGTCTTTATGGCTGTTGCTTTCTTGTCCAAGAAAAGATCCCTTAATGACCCAGACCCGAGGGCTGTGTTCTCTGCTGGCTGATGTGGCTCTCCATCTGCTTGTGTCCCAGGCATAGTGGGAAGGTCCAGCACCTCTGCGACAAGAGTGGGGATAGCTCCCACCAGCTGCACTCCAGGAGCTGGTCATACATCAGAAGCTTTGGTCCAGTGCCTCTGATGGTTCCATCTGCATTGTGAACGGTCACATAAACAACGTGGAGATATTTTCTCCCCATCCAAACCTTTTGCATTTCTCAAAGGCTGTAATGAATTGCCAGGCAGAGAAGAACGTGGGGCACAAAGAACTCGTGTCCAAACTCATTTATTTTTATTATGAGTATTAAAGCTTCAGCTCACTGCAAGAGCCAGCTTTTGCTGCTCAGAGCTACTTACCGCTTTGTTGTTTGAATTCTGTTTCAAATGCAGACCTGTGGGCACTTCTAGACTCCTTCTACGGTAACCTTTTAGCAGGCTGAGTATAAACCTGTACTGACCAAAAGACCACAGGGGGAAAAAAAAGCTTCTTTCGCTCCACGGTAGAGAAACCTTTATCTAAACACAACAAATAAAAAGATCTTTCCTGGTTTTATCCGAACAATTATTCCAGCAAGTGCATAGTGATGGTGAGAAATATGCCCTACAGGTGTCTTTCATTTGACATCCCTGACTGGAAAAACTTTGCCTGTTCAGTCTTGAATAATGACATTTAAAAACAGAGTGCATCTACAGAGATGCTTTATGGCATGTTTGTTCAGTTGAAGGATGAAGATTGAAATGTGAATAATACTCATTTGAAGATTTCAAAGTCATTTCAGCACCACAGAATTCTAGCAGCATGTAGTCTGTTTAAGCTTGCTGGGCAATGCTGTGCAGAGTTGAAGGAAAAGTACCTTTCTGGGCTCGGTATATGTTCTTGGCCCCATTATTTAGTTTGTTGTATTTGTCTCACCAGAATGAAATCAGGTCATTTGGAATAACAGCTGGGAAAACAGCAAGAATTCTGCCTAGGATTATTGCATATGAACCCAGGCATGACCAAAAGTAATGAAACAGTGTCAGCAATTTACCATAGTATAAATAAAATGGTTTTAAAATCCATGTTCCAAATTCTCATTTTCACCAATGCAGCTGTAAATCAAGAATAATTTGATGAATTCAGGAGTCTCTCCACGTAACAGCAGTAGGGTAGAGCCTGTTTTGGGAAGCAGACACTGTGTTAAGAACACACTGCTGCCTCTTGCTCAGAAAACATCTGTGGATCCTTAATAAGCTATTAAAATGGTGTTGGGTCTGCTTCTGGCAGTCTCTCACCTATGCAGATTTTGGCTTCTACTTTATTTAAAGCTGTGTTATCACAAATCATGCAAGCCAAATTTTTACCATTTATGGCGTAGCCCTTCTTTCAGGTACTCATATAACACCATTGAAGATTGACATGGAGTGATACTCAACTCTTTGCAGCTTGTTGATTTCCAGGAAGACCTTTCTTCAACTCCTCTTGGATTTCCTACAAGCCGTGTCTGGATTTTTTCATGTGTCTTTTTTTTGTTTGTTTATTTTAAGTCTAGGGCAAAACCAATTCTGCTTCATCTGTTCACTGAAATCGATAATACTCTTTAAATGGGAGTTCTTCTTGCTGTTGTCAGTAAAATACTCATTAGTGTTTGGTGTTGTTGCTGTGTTATTCTGGTTACAGTACCCGTACCCTTCATAAGGGGAGCCAGGAGTGGGTTGAAAAAATGCAAATGTAGTGGGCATTGTTATTTCATTAATGGTCACGGTTGGTAGCATTGTACAGAGCTGCTTTTTCAACAAGAAGTATCTATGTAGCACTGACTTCAAGAACAGTTACAGGTACAGAAGGAGCTGCCAGAATATGATGGACCTGCAAGCTCTGGAGAAGAAACGTGTAGATAAGGCAAAGGGTCTTTGCCAGACCCTTTAAAACAGGCTGTCAAAACAGGAGCTTGAAAGAGGGAATAGGAAAAGCAGTGCAACATGGGCTGCTCTTTTGTTATGCTTCTGCAGTTCGTGATAACCAGTCTGTGATCATGCAATCAGCAAAGTACAGGACCTGTATCATGAGCTCTCTGTCAAGTCTTGTAGAGTAGTAAGCTGACAGGAGGTACTGTCACTTGGTACAGTCAAAATTAGTAAGTATGCCTTTACAGTCTGTGTAAGGTTTGGATTTTGAATGCACATTAAAATTGTCCAGACTGCTAATGAGAAGATTGAGCTCTCATTGAGAAATCTGGACAACCCCTTTTTGCATGGCAGCAGCTCTGTCCTAACCTGTCAGTCTGTCATCTGCACAACTCATACTGCAAGTCTGTTTTCTAAAGCTAAGTAACCTTTTACTGACTTACAAATTGCTCTTTCTCCATCTTCTGCAGTATTTTGAAAGGGCATGTCTGAAATCCAACCAATCACGTTGCCTTCCACTAAAACTCTTCTTTTGTCAATGCAGGACCTGCAACGAGACATAGAGCAACACACAGCAGGGGTGGAGTCCGTATTTAATATTTGTGAAGTCCTGCTGCACGATTCTGATGCATGTGCTAATGAGACAGAGTGTGACTCCATCCAGCAGACTAGCAGGAGTTTGGACAGACGGTGGAGAAACATCTGTGCCATGTCTATGGAAAGGCGAATGAAGTAAGTGTCTTTATCCCACAGCTCCTAAAGAAGTCTGTGGAAGCATTTTGAAGAAATGCTTTTGGTTTCGCCACAAACCAGGTTTTGAGAAAGGAAAAAAAAAAAAAAAAGCTTATGATAAAACTCTTCTATATTTGCATCTCCCTGCCAGAATTGAGGAGACCTGGCGCCTATGGCAGAGGTTTTTGGATGACTATTCTCGCTTTGAAGATTGGCTAAAATCAGCTGAAAGGACAGCAGCTAGCCCCAATTCTTCAGAGGTTTTGTATACACACGCAAAGGAGGAGCTGAAGAAGTTTGAGGTGAATTTTTTAACTTCATCTTTTTATGCTTAGCAGCAGGCTGGATGTTCAGACTGCTGAATGCTTATTGTCTGTGTGAAATGCCTGGATCACTGAAAAATACATTCTGCAGTTCAAAGTTACAGTATAGCAACCATAAATAATATAGCCATATATAGCTGCCAGGTATCTTGCTGGTTTATTTGTCTCCATTTTTTTAACGTGGAGAATACAGTACTCCGAACTGACATAATTCTGCTTAAGTTCAAGATTTGCTTGCTAAAGGCAAGAGACCTTTGTGGGTTGATTTTTATTTTGATCTTTTTTTTTTTTGTCCTAAATTCTGAGCAAATGAGTTAAAATATGGGTCCTTCTCTGGGTTTAATTTTGTAGCTGGTTTTGGTTTTCTTTAAGGGGAGAGGGCATCATCCTTCCTCTTGATGGATCGTATCAGACCGATCCTTTCTCTTACCAGCAAAGGAACTGAGTTTCTCGATTTCCCTTGCAGGCATTCCAACGGCAAGTTCACGAACGACTCACTCAGTTGGAGCTGATCAATAAGCAGTACAGGCGCCTTGCCCGCGAGAACCGCACTGACTCAGCCAGCAAGTTGAAGCAGATGGTACATGAAGGCAACCAGCGCTGGGATAATCTCCAGAAAAGAGTCGCTGCCATTCTGAGGAGACTGAAGGTAATTGCATAGTGGAGTGAGAGACTAAGGAGCACTCACAGGTTCCTCTACGAGTTCCCAAGGGCAAACACATACTTGGGAGCAACTGTCTTGTGTTGGTTTGTGTCTTGAATTACTAGTTGGGGTTTAATCCCAACAGGGAGCTAAATACTACACAGCTGCTCGCTCACCCTCCCCAGGTGGAATCAGGGAGAGAATCAGAAAGGTAAAAGTGTGAGAACTCATGGGTTGAGATAAAGACAGCTCACTAGGTAAAGCAAAAACCATGTGTTCAAGCAAAACAAAACAAAGAATTCATTCACTACTTCCCATCAGCAGGCAGGTGTTCAGCCAGTCCCAGGAAAGGAGGGCTCATCATGCATAACAGTTTATTGGGAAGACAAGTACCATCACTCCATACTTCACCCCCCACCCCCAAAAAAAAATCCTCCTTCTTTACTCCAGCTTTTATTGCTGAGCATGACATCATATTTTAAGGAATATCTCTTTGGTCAGTCTGGGTCAGCTGTCCTGGCACTGTCCCCTCCCAGCTTCTGGTGCACCCCCAGCCTCCTCGTTGGCAGGACACTGTGCTAAGCAGAAAAGTCCTTGGCTCTGTGCCAACACTGCTTTGCAAGAACTAAAAGAAAGCATTGGTGTGCTATCACCACTTTTCATCAAATATCCAAAACACAGCATTGTATGAGCCTCTACAAAGAAAATTAACTCTGTCCCCACCAAAACCATGACACCAGTGTACAAGAGCACCTCTGGAAAGGTCACCAAGTACATGGCATAAGTATGTCTTTGGTAGGGTTCTTGATGACTACAGATGTGTGGGGGAAGAAAGGCTGGAAATTTTGGAAGGTATGATGTGGGCTTTACTGCTCCTATTTTAATCAGCCCTGCCATGGCTAGATACACTCATGAATTTGCAGCTTTCTTTAAAAAGAAGCAGAGACAAAAAGGCCTCAGTTCAGAAATGGGTTGTGGTTCAAAACATAGCTCTACTTCACACTAAGTTATGATTCACCTACAAGGCTTTAAACATGGAGATGTGATGGAGGGGCCTGCTGCTGTCACTGCCTCATGCTGTGCTCTCTGCTTGACAGAGCAATGTTGTTAAAGAATGTATTTGTGACTCTTCAGAGAACTGTCCTGCTGCTGAAGATGATTTTTTCACTAGTCAAGTTAAAATGATTTCTGGGCAGATTTTACACGTTGTTCCATGGAGGAATCTTGTCACTGCTGGATTTTTTAATATAGCAGCACTATAAGCCATTGACAGGGACTACTGGTAGATCCCAAAAGTCAATGGATGAAGCTCTGAGATATCTCAAGGGGTTTGATCTGTGCAGTTGGATGTGTCATGTTTCAGAATGTAACCTTTCTGAACAGTAAATACACCAAGAACTGGGGCACTGCAAGCTTCATGTCCATTAGTGGCTCCCCTGGGAGCTGGCAGCAGAGAGAGCTCCTCCTGGCTTTTCTGACAAGTGGTGCATTGATTACATCTGCGTGAACATCTATGATCTAGCCGATTGTTTTCCCAATTTTACTACCACAGTTTTAATTACTTGAATTTAGTTAGAGATGGGGCTAACTTTCCTCTAAATTTAGAACAAATTAGATGATCAAACCTGAGTCCAAATGACTGTTGCATTGATATAAAAGTATGGGAGAATGTATTTTCATTATGCAGCGTGGAAGCAAGATTTTTTTTCTTATAAGAATGACTGCTGAAGTTTTATTTCCACCCCAGTTAGAATAGTTCACCAGGGTAGGACACTTCGCGCCAGCATCCCTAGGGGACATTTCTATACATGACATGCTGTCGTTTGTGTCCTGAAGGCCATTGAGGTGAACAGCAGCTTTGAAACAAAACCTTTTCAGGGGGCTCCTGTGACATCTTTTTCAGTAGATAAATTCTTGTAACAGTGGCTTCCTTCTTCCTATTCAGCACTTCACCAATCGGAGAGATGAGTTTGAGGCGACAAGGGAGAACATCCTTGTTTGGCTCACAGAAATGGACCTCCAGCTGACAAATGTGGAGCACTTCTCAAAAAGTAACTTTGATGACAAAATGCGCCAGCTAAACGTACGTATTCTTTTAAATCAGTTGTTTAACAGAACCAAACTGATCCTATCAGGCTGCTCTGTCTTGACAGAATCATCTGCTTTTCTGTAATTTCACAATAGCCAACAGCCTTTGTAGGGCTGCATTTGTTATAAGACATCAGTAATTTATTAAGTCCCACTCTGAATCAATTTTAAACAGTATTCAAATTTCAGATTCAGTGTTCAAGCTCAGTTCTATCCTGCCATTTTCTTCAAACACTGTAATGTCAGTGACAGTGATATCTGATCTGGAAAGGACCACATGTAGGTTAATAGTAAAAGCTACATTCCTAAATTCAGGCATTCTTTTCTAGGGAGAATTGTTTTGAATTGGCTTTAAGGTAGAATCTCTCCTCTGAGTGCATTGGTTCTAACTGGGACTTTCAAATAGAAATAAGACAGCATGCATGTGAAGTGATTCTAAAGAACATCTGGTTCTTTGCAACCTGCTTGTGTGCTGCTTTCCCCTTTTCCCCCATGCTATGAATTGTTTTGGGATGTAGGTTTGCTGTTATGTAGGCTGGAGACCCAACCAGTCAAACTTCTCTCCTACAGAGAAAAAAATCTCATGTACCTAGTAGAAAAATAAACTGTGATTACTTGAACTCGCATGTCCTGATCCCCTGCAGGCTCGGGACACTGCAGTCATACTGATGTATGCATAGGTGAAAAATACCACTTCATTTGGAACTATAATCCTGATAATAAAGCAACCTACTGCATCTCTTGAGTAAAAAGATATTTGCCAAATGAAATTAGGCAGCAATATCACTGTCTGCTTTTGCTTTTACTGCTGTGAGTAAGAAATGAAGGACAAACCTTAGGCTAGGAATGGGATTTGAAGAAGTGATCTTATTTTCTTGTATGTCCCAAATAGGGTTTTCAGCAGGAAATAACACTACACACCAATAAGATTGATCAGCTAATCGTTTTTGGGGAGCAGTTGATTCAGAAGAGTGAGCCTTTGGATGCTACCCTGATTGAAGATGAATTGGAAGAACTTCATAGATACTGTCAGGAAGTGTTTGGGCGAGTTGCCCGGTTCCATCAAAGACTGACTTCACGGCATCCTGTAAGAAGCAACAGTTACTTTGGTGCTTTGACAAGATTGTGGTGTTTGAAGTGCAATGCTTAGTGCTTACCTTAGCTGCCTGACTGAGTAGATTATGCTCAGAGGGGTCAGGATCTCCCTCAGTATGTGTACCAGCTTTGCTAAATTTTTGTCATCAGCTATGTCTCCGCACACCTCTCCTGTTGGGTCTCTGTCTGCAGAATCTAGATAATCGCACAGAAGTAATTTACAGGGTTAATATTAAGATAGTAGTGGTTTGAGGGCTTCAAAGGCTTTTTTGTGTCTTTTATATCACTTTGTTTTCTTTAATTTCAACAACGTGCTTAGAATTTCTCTTTATGGATTTGTTTGTGAGGCTCCATCTGTCCACTTTCTTGTGGCAACCCTAGATGGGGAACAGCACGCTCTTTACTTTTCACTGGGAACATTTAGCTGATTCTCATTTTACTTTGGCTCAGAAAGAAAGAACATTTATTAAAAAGCCAAGTGGAAGAAGTAACATGAACATCTAAGTGTAGCTGTTCACCCTGAATAAAAACAATCACTTCATTGCTGACCTGTACAGTCCATTTGGAACGGGGTACCCCTCTGCAAACTGCAGAGAGATGTTGTGGTAGCGGTTTAGTGTCTTGAAAGAAAAGAGTTAGCTGCTGATGGGAGGACTGTTTTGGCAAAAGAAGGATGAAGAAATGCTTCTCCTTAATTTTAGATATGTGGCTTGGATTACTGCAGCAGACCACAAAACCTCCCAGTAGTACTGTGTGACTTACTCGTTAGCTCATTTAGCAGTGTAGACCTTAATTATGAGTGAATGTTAGTTCTTACTAACATGCCATAACTGTTATTTATTTTTAGGGTTTGGATGATGAAAAAGAAACCTCTGAAAATGAGACAGACCCAGAAGACTCCCGAGAAATCCAGAATGATCTCTGGCATAAGAAGGCCATCGGTGACGGGCCCTCTTCCCCACAGTCCCTTTGCCACCTTATGCCACCCACTCAAGGTCACGAAAGATCAGGCTGTGAGACCCCTGTCAGTGTGGACTCCATCCCACTCGAGTGGGATCACACAGGTGACGTGGGGGGCTCTTCCTCACACGAGGATGAAGAAGAAGCAACATACTACAGTGCTTTGTCAGGTGAGAACCAGTTGCTGGCTGTTTGTTTTGAGATGGACAATTGCAGGAGGTCCCTGTGTGGGAAGGGAGGGGGACTGAGGTCTTGCTTCGACGTTGTTGGTTGGTTTTCAAGTACTATTAATAGATGTGAGCAGTCTCATCTCTTAAGTGTCCTGATGAAGGGAATGGTATTGTCTAAACCTAGCTTATATTTGGAGAAACATAAGGTTTTTAGAAACCTTACTTTTTAAGAAAGACTGATAAAAAACAGTGCCAACAACTTTTTATTTTGTTCTTTGTCTTTGCTGTCCCTAATTGTTTCAGTTGTTTTTAATATCTGGAAAATATTGCATAGTGAGGAAAATGACATTATTCTTTTTTCAGATGTAGAAATCACTGAAAATCCTGAGGCATATCTTAAAATGACCACAAAAACTTTGAAAGCATCTTCTGGTAGGCACCTGCTAATGCATGTGTCTGAACATGGCAATCTCCCTGTGCTGCACGCTATATTCCTCAACCTCTCTCATATGTAATGTCTGACTTCCTGCCTTGTGTGGACACCATGTCTCATCCTGCCATGGTGTTCTTACGCTGCAGTATTCACATATACATTACAAAGCAGTCAAGAACATGCCATTTAGATTTTGCCTGGTAAATGCCGAGGTGGTTAACGTGCATTTCATTGTAGTGATCCAAAGTCTTTTGGTACTTTCTTGGTGGTTTGCTCTGGGTAGTATCACTTTTTTGGTTGTTTCTAATTTTAATTATGTAATTACTGGGAGAAATAGTTCCAACTCTGCAAGTATTTTTGTGTGTTTTGCATCGTGCATGACAGAACCATGTGTGTCCTGTCTGTTAAATCTAGAACAAATGTTCTCCAAATCAGGACATGTCTAGACGTGTCCCTGCTGAAATGTGTTGCAGATATGTGATAGTTTTGTTGGGATGCAAACTTTCCAAAACCACAGTGCAGCCTTTTGTTTTTTAACTCATGTGTGTATTCAAGCATTTCCCAGAAGAAAACAGAATGTCTCATAACTGCATGGCTGTCATCTCATTACCTTTGAAACACTGTTGATGTTTTGCAAATGTGCATGCTTTGCAAGGAAAGCTGCAAAACTGTTGTTTTTATGCCATAACGATGCCATTTTATTTAGAGCGCTTTCTAACTTAATACAAAGCAACAGCTTCCTTGTGGAGATGGGATTTCACATTCATGTCATATGCTTTGGTTTTATTTGTTTCAGGAAAGTCTGTTTCAGAAGCTCATCCCTGGCATTCACCAGATAGCCCTGTCTGCAGGAAACACCGATACAACCAGGCAGAGATGGTTGGCAATGTGCTGTCAAGTCCAGAGACAAGTACCCCCTATAAGCCAGGCTATGTGAGTTGGAGGCTTTGCGGGCACTGAACCTATACTACGCTGTCTGTACAGCTACACAGGGAGCTGTGTAGCTCCATCTTTTTCTTTCCTCCAGCATCAAGGAAAAGATTGGTTGGGGGAGGGGGAGGTTGTTCACTGTATGCAAACTTGGCCATTACTTCTGGTGGCTTGGGAAACCAGTGAGAGTATCTGTTCACTCGCTAGAAAAGCTTCTCGAAAGCAATTCAGAGCAGTATGTGAAGCTTTTGATCAGAGACAGTGTCTGGAGGAAAATACATCCTCCATTGTCATAGGTCGATTCTAGGAGAACTAAACTCCACAAGGAGGGCTTGTGAATACCTTCCCTTGGTATTTACTTATATATCTCCCTTTGCTAAGCAAACTGATGTGGAGTGTCGTTTTCTAGCACCATTTAATCTGTTTCTGGGCATTCAAAAAAATGCCCCAGTGTCATTAGCTTGGAGGAAAGTGCTTGTTGTCTGTTGATTGTTCAGCCGTGATGGTTGGTTCCCAGTAGTCCCAGCTGTGGCCTTCACCAGCAACCTACAGGCTCTGGATCTGGACCTGTTGTCAGCACTCTTCCAGGCACACTGTGGCACTGGTATCTGGCTGATTTTGTCACCACTAATACAGTCTTGGAGTGTTAGAGTCAATATTGCCAAAATCCAGAATCCAACAAAGAGCATCAGCAAACGTAGGTTGTCCAGTACGCATAATGTACCATCATGTAATGTCCAGTAGACATTACAAGACTGCCCTACCATGTCCAGTCTTGTGATAATTAGCATCACTATGGTGTGTGTTTGTTTGTTTGTTTGTTTGCTGATAAGGCATGGAGAGCCAGCATAAACTGTTAGCAAAGAAGCAGAAGCCCAGTGCTGTATCTGGCATGCAGGAGCTCAGCCCAGACGCTCACTTTAACATAAATGAAGCTTGACCTTTGATGGCTGGTTAATGTGCAGGGCTCACACACCAAAATGTCATTCCAGGTGAAGCAGCTCAGCTCTGCAAGCAGCACCAGCGTCAACAAGGAGAACATTGCATCTGCTAACATGAGTGATGAAGAGCCCCAGGATGACCAAGAGCTTGTGAATATAGCAGCTGCAGAGAAGCAGTCAGGTACAGAGCATTCAGGCACTAGTAGTGGCTTAGGTGCTGGAGTGTTTTACCTGTGGTTCTTGGGGCAACAAAGCAGAGATAGCACAAAGACAGGACATTTGCCTTGGGAACAAATTAATGTATCTTGCTAAGATTCATTGAGCTGCCTTTTCGCTTGGTATTGTCCAACACAAGTTTTCTGTTCAAAGCTTTTACTTTTTCTGCTAGAATCTGGATTTTTTATTACTCATAATATACCTCTTTGCTGATTGGAATGAATGGAAACACTTTTGTGTGGATACTGAATGCTTCAGAGATTTTTAATCAGATTTCAAACCAAAGAAGTGTGTTTCTTTGTCTAAACCAAGATTGCCATAATTCATTCTCTTAGTTGTTGGTATTCTGTATAAAACAAAACACTCTCATTTGCAGAATAGTTTTGTCAAAGTCAGTAGTGTACTCAGTTCTTCGCTGTGGTCCTGTCTTCAAAACAAGCCAACAAGCTGATTCTCTTAACCTTTTAAGACTTCATTACTGGTTCTAGGTGCTTGAGGTTGTAAGATCACATTTATACTGCAATTGTAAAAGTGAATCGGTGTTAAAGAGAATGCAGCTATATGCACCAGCTTACCTAACTTATGCCTCTAATATCACAGGGTTGATTTCTGTACATGGAATGAATAGGTATACCTAAAAAAAAAAGTCTTAGAAAGATGGAGAGTAACTCTTTGCTCGATCAGATAATGACAGGACAAGGGGGAATGGTTTTAAACTAAAAGAGGGGAGGTTTAGTTTAGAGATTAGGAGGAAATTCTTAACTCAGAGTGTGGTAAGGAACAGGTTGCACAGAGGCTGTGGATGCCCCAACCCTGGGGGTGTTAAAGGCCAGGTTAGATGAGGCCCTGAGCAACCTGATTTAGTGGGTGGCATCCCTGTCTATGGCAAGGGGGTTGGAACTAGGTGATCTTTGAGGTCCCTTCCAACCTAAGCTATTCTGTGATTCTATGTTCAACATGCTTAAAATCCTGTGTAATATTACCGTGGATAACTTGACCAGTAACGTGAAAGTGTAGACTCCATAATCTCAAGTAAAAAAGATGTTAAGTATTACATGGTAGCAATTATTTGGCTTTAAGTAGGTTGGAGAGTAATTTACTTGTGAAACTGCTTGCATCTGTTTTATGGACTGTTCACCTTACTGAAAATGTAAACATTTCTTGTTCTGTCACTTGTAGGCATTATTGATAGGTGGGAGCTCATTCAAGCTCAAGACCTCAGAAATAAACTCAGGATGAAACAGAACTTGCAGCAGTGGCAGCAGCTGAACTCTGATCTCAGCGACGTCTCCACTTGGCTTGATAAAACTGAGGAAGAGCTGGAGGAGCTGCAAAAAGCAAAACCTCCAACCAGCATGCATGAGATGGAACAAAGGGTCAAGAAATTGAAAGTAAGTTGTAGCACATTGAGAAACAGGATTTCAAAATGCTGATGCTCTTTATTGTTGTCTTTTGTGCTCCTATGGTTTGTCAACAGCATGAATTCTAATAGCAATGTGTGTATGTCACAGAGGAGCTAAGTAAGAGGACTAAAGAGGGTGGTTAAGCAAGGTGCTTCTGTCTTCAGCTGCAGTCAGTATGCCTGGGTACAACAGGCAGACAGGCTGAAGTGAAAACCCCTCCCTTTCTGTTTTCTTACCAAGGAACTCTATGCTCTCAAAACAAAAAAAATTTGACCCCAAACTTGTCTCTTTAGGCCATATGTTTTAGAAAATAAACACAGAAAAAGGCTAAAAAAGTGAAAGCTTAGACTCCCCAGATGCCAGGTGTCTGGCTTTATCTTGGGAGATGTGGTTGGGTATTCTGAGCAATGATACTGGCATTTTTCCCTGTTCTGTGCTATTTCTCCTCTATACAAACCAGAAAAGGATTGCAAATTAGCCAAGTCTACAGACTGCAAAGTCTAGGCTGATTTAGGCTGATTTTCTTTTAATTGAATTAGTATATATATTTTTTGTTTTATTTTGTTTTGTTTTGTAGCTCCAAAAGGGTGACTGAGCAAGATCTGCCCTAAAGCTCTGTTTTTTAGCAACATGGTATTTGCAGAAAATCTTAGCTCTAAATAGTGCTTTTGTTGTACCTGGAATCAGGTAGTTGAAGAATACAAAAATTTCAAAAAGTTTCAAATATAGATTTCTCATTGAATAGTATGTATTAGTTTAAAATGAGAAACAAAATTAATTCATTAGTCAGTCTCTGCTAATTTTCAGCCAAGTAATAAAACAGTTAGAGACATGAATGTGAACTAATGTGAACATTCATCAGCATGTGAGGTCATGTTGTGTTGCCTGCTATGACTCTCAGCTTCCATAAATTAATTAGAACTAAGCAAAGTCTGCAAGTGGAACCAGCGGGTTACCAGGGTACGTTTAAGTGCTACATTCCTCAGACTCTGGTGGAACCCTGAGAGAACAAGTACTACAAACACTTGTGGGCGTGCAAAATCCCTGTGTGCTTAACCTCCTGCCATCAGCTTCGTATGAGTTACCCAGATTGCAAGACTACTGATCAATTTGGTGTCACACTCTGGGTGATGCTCACAAATGAGACATTTTGCTGACCAGGGCAGGGATTTATGAGGCATGTTTAAAGGACGTTTAAGCCTACACAGAAGACAAGAAGGCCTTGAGCAATCATTAGGCCAAGGAGAATGACTGTGTGTGACTCCACTTAGAACAACTCTGATTCTATGTGCCAGCCTGGCTTAGGCACCAAGTGCTAGGAGAGACTCAAAGGATGTCTTGCGAGTGGAATGAGGTGCTTTCCCTCAAGCTGGAGCTGGGTGTCTGACCTCTTTGAGGAACAGAGCTTCCATTCTGCTTCTCTCCTGTGAATTTTCTAAACAAGAGTCCAGATGGCTAAAAATCTCTGTAGACAGCTTGGGTCTCTATGGATCTCTAGAATAGTCAGCATGCTGTATAAGACCATGAATTTCATGTGATGTCAGAACATCCCAATTGCCCTGGATAATGATAAAGCCAGTCTGGCTGCAGGCTGGCTTACGGGTGGTTAAAAGTCTGTACTGGACCATGTGTATTGTCTGATATTGAGAGAAATTTTGCTGCTTGGAGGGAAGCTGAACTCTTTGTTGGGCAAAATGTAATTTAGACCAGTGGCTTTCAACAAGTGGGCTGCAGACCTTGAGAATACATAGACTGAGATTCTTACTCACAAAGGCTACTAAGAAAAGCAATCAGAGCAGTGTTGATTGCAGTACTCATTCTGCAGCTCTTACTTCTCTAGTGCAAGAGCCCACAACTTGAAAAAGACTGAATACCCTTGATTCAATCTGTAAACTTACTGAGGGTACAAGATATTGTTTGGCATTCATTTAAGAAAATAAAAAATGTGGGCTCTACATTAACATAAGGTGGTTATATGATCCAGCTATGACTTGGCAAATTCCACATTATTTCACCCTGCAATTTTAAGGGAGAGAGGGAGCACAGGCAGGGATGCCATTCAGAGGGACTGTGACAAGTCAGAGAAATGGGCTGAAACTGTGAGTAGAGAGAAGACAAAATAATTTCTCATAACTGGGGTGGCCTGATGTGGGACCAGAGGCTCAGATGGGAGAGTGAGCCTCCATCATGTGAAATATTCAAAATTTGAGTGGTTGAGGCCCTGGACAGCCTGCTCTAAGTTTGAAGTTGGCCCTGCTTTGAACAGGAGGGTAGACTACAAACCTCCAGCATTATTTTAAGATTCTGAGGTGGTTAAACCTTTAAACATCAAGAAGAAACATCATGTGATGACATATGGGAATATTTGTCCAAATGTCAGGAAAAAAGACAAAAATGCTAAGCTCAGGAATGAAGAGCAGAGGTAGATTAAGACATAATGCTCGTAACTGAGGGAGAAGCACAAGGCCAACCGGATTTGTTTTCTTCTAAGTGAATATTTTTAGTTTTTTAATTTAAAAAAAAAAAAAGCTACCTACTTTAATATGTTCCTCAGCAGTGTCTGAAAAGCCACCAGATTCAAACAGCATTGCGCAATAACTGTGATATTATTTTTTTAGGACGTTGTTTTATTGTAAATAAGCAATATGTTTTTCCATCATTCATACAAGCTCCTAATCCTCTTTTCCTACCAGGACTTGCTTAAAGCGTTTGATAACTACAAGGCAGTGGTGCTTTCAGTTAATCTGAGTAGCAAAGAATTCCAGAAAGCAGAGAGCACAGAGTTCAAAGAGCTTCAGAACAGGCTTCGGAAGGTGAACTTGCGCTGGGAGAAAGCAACTCATGCATTGAACAAGTGGAGGAAAGGTTTACAACAAGCCCTACTGCATTGCCAGGTGCATACAATATACAGCTTATATGGGAAAATTCCTTTTTAGGATGCTTTTGTGGGGTAGATAATGAGAGAGAGCAAAGGGGGAATTCATGCCCATTAGTAGAGTGTTTACTCAGAATCTAAACCAAGTGTTTTCTTCTCATAATAACCTTGACTTTGTTGGTTTTAAACGGTTTGGTAGAAATATCTCTGAACTGGATAATACCTTTTTATTATATAGGTGCAATAGTTTTACAAGATTGCTAAAGCTTCACTAATCATGAATACATTGTCAGCTCTTTCTAATAATCTGGGTTGTTATCTTATGTGCAAACCTTCCCTTATTTCTCTAGGAATTCCATGACCAGAGCCAAAAACTAGTCCTGTGGTTAGCTAGTGCTGACAGCCGAAGGAATGAAGCACAAATCACAGATCCAAATGCTGACCCCCATACAATACTGGAATGCCAAAAGGAGCTAATGGTAAGTGTAGATGTAACTACAGCACCTCAGTTCTTCCAAGGAGTTAATAGCTCTCACCACAAAATGAAGAGCAATTTATTTATTTCTCAGGATGTTGATAGCCTCTCCCTGAGCCTGCTCTATCAATCAGTCAGGCATGGGATCAGTTTCTGAATGGACTAAGAGACTGTTGAGGCATTTTTCCATAATTATGCATCAGATGTAAGTTCAGGCTCCCCAAGGAAGTGGTCACAGCAGCAAGCCTGTCAGAGTTTGGACAATGCTCTCAGACATATGGTCTGATTTTGGGTGGTCTTGTGTGGAGCCTGGAGTTAGACTTGATAATCCTTGTGTGTCCCTTCCGACTCAGGATATTCTATGATTCAACTAGTTCCTGATGGACAGTCTTTATGCTGAAATAAGACCATCTACATCCAACTATTTCTAAATGTTAGTTCAAGCAGGTGCAACCAGTCTCTTAAAGAGAGAAGTTCATTTCATATGTAGCTGTACCAGCCATTCCCATGTATTGTGGATTGATGGGCAGGTTGAGTTGTTCTTTAAAGCCTTCCAAAGCTTATCTCTGTATAAAAACATCCTCAGAGTTGAAGGTGGCAGTTCATTGCACTGTTTTTTGTTTGTTTGTTCTAAGCAACTGGAGAAAGAGCTACTGGAACAACAGCCTAAAGTAAACTCTCTTCAAGAACTCTGTTCTTACCTGCTGCTTAAATCGGATGGTGAAGATTACATTGAAGCTGAAGAGAAGGTCCATGTAATCGGAACGAAACTAAAGCAGCTTACTGAGCAAGTTTCACATGACTTAAAGACGATACAAGGAAATCTGGTGAGTCAAAGTTTAAGTACTAGTTTGTGGGTCTTTCTTACTGAGAAATAATAACAGATTAAGAATAAGAGTATTTATAAAATACTAACTTAAAACTTAGGTACTTCCACCTTCATAAGCTGAAACAAGAACAGTTAACTCTGGATATAACAAAAAGCTTTAGTACTACAAGGCTAGTCAGGTATTGAAATAGATTGCCCTGTGACATTGTACGGGATCCATCCTTGCTTGATGAGTTTCACGAAGACAGAAGAAAGTCATGAATAACCTGGCCTGATCTCATAGCTGACCCTGCTTGCTCTGAGCTAGAGGTCAGACTAGGTAAACTTCCTAAGGGCCTTTCCAACCTGAATTATCCTATGATCTATACCAAACATCAAGCCAGGAATGTGTAATGAACACATAGGACTTCTGTAGTCCGCAGCAGTACACTGCTTATCACTGAGAGATAGCAGATAGAGGTGGTTTCAAGATAATACCTGCACCATTACAATTCCTTCTCATTGTGCATAGTAAAATATTTTGTTACACTGGAGCATCTGTTTACTGCTAGTTATTCGCAGCTAAAGAAGCAATGTGGCTGTGCACCTGTAGAGAGACAATGGGAGGTGGGTCTTTTTGCACTTTACCTGTTTTGAGCATACATTTTTAAAGAGGAAGGTGTGGTTACCTTTTAGGATACCAGAGCATTCCTGCCAGTTCCAGATGACCTGGACTCAGGATCCTATCATCCAGTCACAGTGAAAGCCAGCCCTCCTGTGAAGAAGGCAAGTCTTCTTTTCTAATATTTTGCTATCAGCATATAGTGTATCTTTTTTTAGCGTGAAAGTTCCTCAAGTGTAATCATTTTACCTTTTAAATGCATGTACGGTATTACAAAATTTACAACAGAACTTAAAAGTCTACAACTGTCTTTTCTAAGAAAGAGAAATTGTAGTTTCTGAATCCTGGATAATAAAAACTATTTCTCTCAACAGATCACAGTAAGGAGAACTGCAGGTGGCAGAAGCAACAGCAGCACAAGGTATTATTTTATAATCATCTAATCTCATGAAGTATAGTGAAAATGAGAGAGGCAAGCTGAGTGCCAGGGCAGCTGTTCCTCATAAGTTAACACACATGAGAAGGTGATTTCTTCCAGTGTGCAGTATCTCCTCTATGTACCAGCCCTGGGCTGCACTTCGATGAATTGTTTTCCTTTAACACGCATGCTCCTAAACCTCTGCATTGATGTGCAGCCTTCACTCAATTTTGCACTTGAGAAAATATTTTTTGTGACAAATTTGGGAATATTTGTGTTTTAAATCTTTGTTTAATCCCACCGGCTCATGTGGACAAAGAAACTTGCATCTTAGAGCCAATTATTAAAAACAGACATGAAGGACTAAGCTAAAACATCACCCCCAGTACATTAGGGTCTGTTCAAAGGACTGATCGTGATGATGTACAGGGAGAATAGAGCCAAAACAGGCTGGAATGGTGACTTTCCATTGTGCATTTCCAAGTACTTAGAGTGGCTTGTTTGTCTGCTGGGAAAACTTGACTTTGCAACCCCAAAAATAGCTTAAAGCAGTGACTTTTTACCCTATTTTAAAGACATGTTTCTTTTTCAGTAGGAAGGAATGTCAGCTGGCTTCCTATTGAGCAGTCCTGCATGCTTTGAAGTTACAATTGAGTGTTTCATGCACAGTGCAGATATCATTGTAGATATGCAGCCCTGCATCATAGAGGAGTAGCATGAACCCTAGAGCAGTTGTTAAAATGACTTAAAAAAACATTTCAGAGCTTGAATATATATTTATTTTTTTTATTTCTTGTTGTCTTTTCAGAGCTGAAAGCCATCCACAGCCTACTAAAGTAGTTCCTCGGTCCCCCTCCTTCTTTTACCGTGTATTACGAGCAGCATTACCCCTTCAGTTGTTCTTCCTACTGCTGCTACTTCTGGCTTGCATGATTCCATCTTCTGAGGAAGACTACAGCTGCACCCAGGCAAACAACTTTGCCCGTTCTTTCTATCCTATGCTGCGATATACCAATGGGCCTCCACCAACTTAGAAAGAAGCCTAAGAATCTTCAGTTACACCAAAACACTCTTTGTGGTGCTTGTTTTTATGCTGCTGGCATCAATGAAACACTGATATCACGTAATTAAATACACAAACTTTTATGCTGTGTTAGTTCCCTAAACTAGCCACTACAGCACTCTGACATCCTGCACACCGCTGCCCAGGTCTGCTGCAGCTAAATAATGCCTCACGTTTATAAGCTCCTTTCCTTGTTGAAGGAAATGTGTTAAATTTCACATCTCAAAATGTATATCTTGACAAAATTTCAACATTTTTGTACGGAAAACAAACTTTTTCTATAGATTTTTAAACTGTAAGCAACACACTTTATACTTTGATGCAATAGATACACTATTTTATAGCTGCAGTGCTCTTAAGCTCGCAACGTGATCAAATACTGAGTTATTAGATGCAGAAACTACTTCACAACAATCTGAAACACAGCAGTCTGTCTTGGGTTAGCATGATGAACAAGCAGTTGAAGAGGCACTTTGCCTAAAATGATTACTGCACACACTTCACACTAAACCTGTATCTTTCGGTACTGTAGTCACGTGGTGGAGAGAATTCTGCATCTTTATGAATCTTTGTTATTGTATTTTATTCATCTAGCACATTCAATAAAAGGATGCACATTTGTTTTGTTTTACATGTAGTGTTCTAGTAATTAGGACTGCTGTGTTGTCTTTTTATACCACCTTTGAAATAAGAAATTGTTACATTGCATGGAAATGGTTTATAATGCACATATTTTCTAGATGAACGTGATTGTGTAGACTATCCCTGATGTATACAAATAATGTAATGACTTTTTAATGAAAGATTTTTTTCAGTTTTTAACCTGCTGCATAGTGTACAGTATCTTGAGAGAGAATTGTGCATTTTTATAAATTTACTGTAAGATTCTCCACCTTTCAAATGAAATTAACACTTTAGGCAATGGCTAGAGAAACACTGTGTACAGTCAGCTTTGCCATGACTTCTTGGTTGTACAGTTCAAGTACTCATTAAAATTCTGCCAATGTCTGCAGGGACTATTGGTCTGTCTAGTGTGGGGGCAACCAGCGGTGTGTTCCAACAGTGCTGACTCTTCTACACCCCTATAAGCCAATGTATTTGCATGCTAATGCAACAGAAATGGAATCTGTGTTCTGTGGCACAGATCCTTTCTTTGCAACTGGCTGTAATTTCCTGGTTCATAGCGAGATGAATCAGATAGTGCTTATTACTACTTTGAAATGCTGAAATATTTCCCCATTCTGAAGCTATAACTGTAAGTGATGGCAGCACTGAACACAGGGAAGTGCACATCAAGGGGAGCTTGGTGAAAATAGAAAAGGGTTTGGTTGAACACTAATAATTTTTGTTTGGTTGCAGTGAAAAATCCCCCAGAAATTAGCCCATTTCTGTAATGCTTACCTGTAGGAAATAAGACTTACAGTCAGCCTGTGTGAATTCTCTTTCAATTTCTATGCTTCTCACCACTGATGCTTGCATATTCCCCATCATCTAGCAGAGGAATTTAGGAAACAAGTTGCTCTGCAGTCTTATGTTCAGAAAAAGCCCCTGTAGCAAGCAAACATGTTCTGCCCAACCCATGGAGGCAAAAAACAAAACAAAACAAACACAACATTGCTTATTTCTAGAATCTTAACAGTGATGCAGTTAGGCGTGCAAACTTAGCAACATGGTTTAGAAAAGTCAAAGCCGACAATTTGCTAATATTTGTTAGTGGTGTCATACTGTACAGTAGTACACCCCTACACTGGGTGCTCAGATGTGAGAGAAAAGACTCCAGCTCCATACTGAAGCACTTCAATGGTAGCCTTAGGTAGAAGTGCCTGGGCTCCCGCCTGCCCAAGCCACTCAGATCTGGCAGTGCTTTAGAACATGGCAGCTTTCATAGCCTGTAGGCCTGCGGGCTGCTCTTCGTGTAGATTTTAGCTGTGGAGCCAGGTTTGTGCTGGAGTTTCACAGCTATGGCTCTCACCTGGCGTTGGATCATGAGGTAAAGAACGGATCCTCCCCTTACTTCTCCCTCCCCCACTCCCTCTGCTATCATTATTTTGTATTTTGAAAGCAATTACTTTCAGATGGAGCTCATTTAAGTTTCTGTCTCTGTAGAAGTCAGCCAACGCTAACCATTATTTCATTGCCAGGTTGTCACAAATGCCCATGCAAATCTTTCTGCCAAGAACTAATAGTCAGTTGCTGACATGATATTCAGTTCTTCTGCCATTAAGCAACCTGTGCAGGGGAAAAAATGTGAACAATGTTAAAAGGTCGAAGGAAAATTTCATAGCCTGCAATTTCCTTTCATTATGTACAGTTATATCAAATTGTCGAGCTGATGTAATAATATAATACGAGGCGCTTTCATGAAATTATCTCAAAATGTCGCCCCCCCCAAAAAAAAGTCTGCGAAATAACTTGAATGTTTTTCCCCCCACCCCTATTTTAAATAGTTTTACTTCCAGTTGATTATAACCACTGTAATGTAGGCTGACACTGACGTCTGCTTCAAACAAGTCATTATATCTATCCCCCCAATTTCCTGGTGTCATCCTCTCACTCAGCATTTGGTTGTTAGCCATCAGCAAAGGGGGAAAAGGAAGAGAGCAAGGGTAGGAGCAACAGTGAGAGCAAGCACGCATGTGCTAACGCATCACATACAGGAGTGAAACTGGTCTACAGCTAGTTTTGAGTTTAGGTCTTTGGCAGGGAGATGCATCAAGCTGATTTCAGCAATACCTCTCCTCCTCCCAAAATAATCAATAATATTTCTGAAAGCAGGGGAAGTAGAAGACTATTTATAACAAATTGGCACCCTTAAATTTGCCCATCCCTGAAAGCTCCATCATCGGTAGTCACTTGGAGCTGTGAAAGTTCCTAAGAACCCTGGTACCTGGACAGATTAAATCAGTCTACAGCCTGTAAAGTGACTGGGAAGGTAAGGGAAGACACTTACCATAGATACCATGATCACACACATCATAGTCTCATGAAACCAGTTTGATATCAGCTACAGGAAAGAAAGGAGCAAAAAGCCATATATTTAGGTTTCATGATACCTGTTTATTCAGCCACAGCAATCTACAACTGAACGAAGTGCATATCACTGGAAAAAAAAATACTGCAAGTTCACAGAACTGAAGAATAGCTGAGAGAAAGGCAGCTCCCCCCATCAATATTACATACAGAAAGTACTTCAAAAGGCACCAACTTCAGTCCTAAAACCGTTTCAATTATAAACTTGCGATGAGCTTGAACCACAGAAACAAATACCGCATTAGAAGTAGGTAGGACTCAGAAAATTCTGCAGACAACAGATAATAGAAATGTGCAGTTACGGCTGTTAATGGATATGCCAACTCCACTACGCAACATTGTGATGAGTAACGTTTTTGTCTGCTTAGGCAGTATCAGCAGAAGTTGGCATTTTATAGCATCAGTCTTGTTTCCTTAACACACATAAATAGAAATCACTGACACTGAACAATGCATTAGCAGTGTCGATGACTCCTATTCATACAGATGGAGAGTTTAAAAATATCCTGATCATAAATAAAATGAGGTCTTGCCTATGAAACATACCATGCCTTTGAACTCATCACGCTTCTGTTCAGTAGTAAGAGACTAAAATATAAATGTACATAATATTTATTTTCCAGGTTTTAGCAATCCACTTTTCATGTTTCCATTTGCAAAGCTCTCCTTAGTATTTGTTTAGGCACTGGCTCAGCACAATATATGGCCACATCCTTAACTTCTTTGCTGAATTATTATTATCTGATGCAGGACATAAATAATGTCAAATGATTTCTTCTTAGAAGAATAGTGACAACAGCAAAGGCAGGTACATGGCTCCCAGCTCTGACTAGGGAAGGATCAGAGGCCCACGAACCACTGAAAGAAGTGGCACAACCTATAGCTGGGCTGAAGCAGATGGCAACTGCAGTGACAGCCACTGCTCAGTGACTACACCAGCCAAGGCTGGCTGTTATAAGCTATTTTGCTATCCAAGGAACTGGCCAGAAGTTCAATAATCAACCGTAAAAAATAGTAACTCGTAGGACAGGACATGATGCTGTACTCAGTTTAAGACATCTCAAATGAAGCCATGCAAAGCCATACCATAACTTCAGCTCTCAAGGTAGGAGCAGCTTGTTTTCCCATGGGCATTTATCTTAGAGAGGAAGGACAGAAAAGGGAAGCGAGTACCCTCTACCTCTGCCATGAGCCCTTCATTCTGAGATCAAAATACACCCATAATCAGAACCACATTTTTAATATATGTGGGTTAAAGTACAGCCTAGGAAAGAACAGCTATTGCATCAGTGCACGACTATTTTCCATCATTCAGACAAAGAAATAACCTTGGATGCACAAAAGCGTACTCTGGCCCAGCTTTTAAAAACCATTTGGGTCCAGCTTAATGGAAAAAACTCAGGCTTGCTTTCTGTATAGTTAGGATCCAAACCCATCAGGGATCTCCTGCAGCAGCAGCATTGTGCCTTGAAAGAACCCGACATATCCATGGTCATCAGCAATACTTTGTGAGCTCAGGCTGAGCTTCCACTTGAAACTTTTGTGCCGATTTATACACATATATTTTGAGTCTTCTACAACCAGTCTAAATTGCATTTTCTACCAATGATGTCCAAACAAAACAAAAATTCTTACCTCAGAAAAGGCTGACCACTGGTGTCAGTCCAAAAGGACCAAGAGACATCTTTCTGAGGGCTCACTGCATTTTTAGGCTCTCTCTGTTAAACCACTCTAATAAGGCAAACACAGTAAATGTCTTCCATATTCAACAAGCCATTGAGAAGAAAAAGAAAAGTTCCGGCACTTAACAGGATGCTCTCATGACAGTGTTCCCCATATAGATCTATCATTCAATCCGTAAAGAATGAGTAGAAAATATATGGCACTAAGCATATTTTCTTAATAAATATGTGCTACCTGCATCTTAGTTTGCTACACATTTCTTAGGAGCACCCAGCCTGTCAGGCAGTCTCAAGGGGAGATTTTCCAACACATCTTTTCCCCACATTTTCCCCTTGGACTGACAGTGTGACAGCACCAAACACGGGTAATTTGCAAGAACACAGAGATCTAGAAATGGCCTAACATTGCTGGAGACAAATTGTACATCACATGCTCACCTCTGCAAATGTCCCAGAATCGCAGCAAAATTTCTTCAAGCCGCAGCAGCCACCTCTGGCCACGTCCTGGCTCAGCAGCAAGAGCTGATGCGCAGAGAGCAGTGGAGGCTGCAGAGCAGCCCCGTTCTCACCTCCTCACGAGCTTTTGCAGATCACCAGCACTCAGTTCTTGTATGATGGCAATGAGAAAGCCCCCCAGTATTTGAATCAAAATGCAGTGACAGCTGTGCTCAGGCCTGGCATGGACATTGCCCACACCTGGGATGCAATATCTGAGGCTATCAGTGGCATACTTGTGATTAACCCAATGTCTTACTCAAGAGACAAATGCACCCTTGTTCATTCCTTTTTTTTTCTTTTTTTTTTTTCTTTTTTCTCCAGGCTACTTGTTTATCTGCTGTGCCATTTTAAAGCCATACAACTTCTCTTTGCCCAGATATGAACACAGTCACATTAATTCAGAGATTTGACAGCTATTGGCTTTTGTCCGTTTTAAACCACCGCTAGTAACTTTTAATAAAATAAAATATTTAACAGAACAAAACAAAAAAAAATCTGTTAAAATCACATCATTTTCCTTTTTACACTGTGCTAGTAGCAGCATGTATGAATCACAGTGTGGCATGAATCTGCAGCACCGCCCTTTTACGTCAATTCAGTGCAAATTTTCATTTGGAAATTAATGTTATGATTTACACCCACTCTTTCCCATTTCCTATGACATGTGTTTCAAGATTGCACATAAATTCAGCACTTTTAAAGCAAACAAACAAAAAAAAAATCACTTGAAGATTTCTTTGAAAAATTGTATTAAACTCAAAGATTACACAAGGGAAGGAAAACCAGAGAAAGAGCAACACAAGAGGCATTTAGGTCAGAAGGTGATCAAGCCCAAGAAACACTGAAACATGTCTGCTTCACAGCCGAACATCCCTCAAAATGAGCATGGTACCGATGAACTCAAGACTGTACCTACATTTGTTTCCTTTTTTTTTTTTTTCTGTAGTAAGTCTTACACTTTTTTTTTTTTTTTTTTTGAAAGGGCACTGCTATATTACATTTCTTAAAAACAATAAAAAGGTAACTAGTAAAAATTTCAACCATCAGCAGCATCTGTTATAGTACAAGATCAAAAAAAAGACAACAGGTTTGCGCAACTCACTGAAAACGCTTTATGCCCCTCCTATAAAAAAATATCGTCCTTGGCTTTAAAAAAAACACAAGGATCAAAGGCTTGGATAATATTCAAACTATGCAAATGGCATACGACGCCAAGTCCCTAATCCAAAAGACAGGCTCAAAGTGGACTTTTGGGGTGGTCCCAATTTAATTTCACCATACCTGAAATGCCCAGAACATGCATGTATTTTATTTAACATATCCATTTACAATGATTGCAATTCTAGCTCACACCAAAATGCAATATTGACAGTTGTCAGAATGAACGATGCCATCCTGCTCTTTACTGAGCTATTTCCTTTTTTTATTTTTTGCTCCGTGCATTGTAAACACATGCAGAAATCAGCACAACAGGGAGGCTCAAGCCTGCATCCAAAGTGAAAGGCAAACAAGTCAGCACAGTTGCAAAGCAAAGGAAGTGCTGGAACTATCAGCCTCCTACTCTTTGAAGGATCCTGTACAAAATATGAAAAGCACAGTTTAAGGTGTCACACGTTTAGAAAACGAGCAGGCAGCAAACCCAAGGGAAGCAGGCAAAAGCAGGCCCCAGTTTAGCTTCCAGTCCCCTGCCTTGACCCTTGCTGTGGGAGGCTTTGGCTGGGCAGGACGTAATTCCACAGGCTAGTCAGAAGGAGGGGGAAGATAGTCTGATTCTAGCTGATTTCACAAGCCCTGGTTAGCAGATCATATACAAATGCAAACAGTTAATATTCACAGAGCAACCTTTTGTACCTAAATATTATAATAGATTTAACATCATTAATAAATATATAAAACAACATAATAATCTCACAGACAAAACACATTTCAAAGGTTAGCACTGACTGAGATAAGTAGGCAGTTTGGTCATTGTGTAAAGCACTGAAGAATTATACACACATAATAATGTGTTAAGAACAGGCTCACAGAATATAAACATAAGCTTGGCTTTACATTACTGAAGAGGCTCTGAACTGGCCCTAGAAGCTATTCTGAACGGCCTTCAAATGAAGGCCCGTGCAGCCATTGCATATTTAAGAATAGAGGAAAGTCCTTTACACTGTACACGTCTCAGCACTTTATCTAGATCCACTGCAAAACAGGCATTCCCCAGGGATCAGCACACACAGGTAAGCAGGTTGGTCCCAAATGATGCTCCTATACACTCATACAATCGCACACCGAGAGAGGAGATCATCTCGTCAGTGCTTAAAAGTATTGGTCTGGGAGACAGAGCCCTGGGTCCTGACCCCTAGCCCTGAACAGACTTATTCTGTCATCTTAAATCAGTCACTTTATCACTTTGTCTCAGTTGCCTTTAAAAAAGAGAGGCGGTAATTTCCTGTCTGGCAGGACTGTTCTGAGGCTTAATTTCGTAAGGTGCTTTTTAAGAGTCTCAGGAAAGGCACTATAAAAGTGCAGCTATTACAATGTCAGAAACACGGGTGGAGGGAGGTGCACGTCTCACAAGCGTTTCCCAGGACATCCCCGTGTAAATCCAGAAGAGACGAGTACTCGTGCTTGGTCACACTTAGCAGTCCCATCACAGTGGCTTCGTTTTCTCTCATAGCTTTGGACAAGCTTCACATCTCCAGGCCTCGGCAGAATTACTGGGTGGCCCCACTGCGCAGCGTGTCCGCAGCCTCCATTTGTTCTAACGGGCCGAATTCTGGGTGTGTGACTGGGGACTTCCTCTGCCCCCGCAGGGTGTGTGCATTCAACATCTCCAGCAGCAAGTCATACACCGGCACCACGTTTTTACACTTCATGCTCAGCAGGTGCTCCATTCCCTTGTTACTGTGAAGGAAAACAGGAAAAAAAAAGCTCAGCAATCTGGGTCTTAACAGTACAGAGATGGAAAACACACTCATGGCTTCAAGAGTCCCTTTTGGTTTTTTATTGGGAATTAAGAAATTTATCTGCTGTAGTCCCTGGGATCACTCGGCACTACCAACAGTAACAACATCCCAACACTGTAGAGAACCAAGAAGTGTGTTGCCCCACACAAACTGACTTCAGAAAATAATTCAGGTGTTATCGACCCTATTGAAATAAAAGAGAAAGCTTCTTTGATGCTGTAAATGTGGGAGGCTCACACACTGCAGCTATAAACAAAAGGGGAATTTATGCTATGTAGTGACCACCTACCTCTCCTGGCTGGCTGAGAAGAAAGACCAAACTACGCTGGCTAACTTCAAGCAGTTTGCTTCCCTCTGCATGCCAGTGTTAGATCCCGAAGATGGCCATAGGCTTTAAATGTTTTTGTTTGTTTGTTTTTGTCATATAGTAAGGTACAGCGACACCTTGCTAGCTTGAACACGGTGGCAGTATTGTTGTCTGGATTGACAAACGATGGCTATCACTGAAATGTTGTGGTTGGAAGTGTATGTGCACTCAGATACACTCAAGATGTTGAGGCTGAAAACCAAGTGCACCAAATTAATCACAGTGGAAATAGCAGCTGCTGGCCAGCAAATAGCTGAGCAAGTGGTTTGGACTGGGAGGGAAGCAACGCTTCCAGAAAAATGAGGTCCCGCTGCAATTCATGGGTTATAAATATATTAATGGCAAGGAAGAAAGAAAGGACCCCCTCCTACACCCAGCTCATGAGGTCTGCACCATTTGGCAATCCAGGCTGAGAGCATCAATTATTTCCAGCATGGTCTATAATTGACTGACCAGTGCTGAGCAATGTGAGGGAGATGGGCCACAACAAGTAGTCTCCAGACTTCAGCTGAGGCAGGCATAGCATAAAAGCTCTTATTTCAGTAAGAAAAGATCCACATTTTGCAAAGATTCGTGACATTTATTCATGCTACGCCAAAACAAGAGCCCCTGTTGATGCAGTGTCACACAGCAGTGCATCAGAGCTATGAATTGAGCTCAGTTCCAGGAGGTGCTGATGCCCTCTCTAGTGCTGGCTCTCAAACTTGCCACCAGTTGAAAATCTGGCTGTTAAAAGCTGCCTTCAGCACAGTCAGTTTTTTGCTGCTGCCACCCTCTCTCAGGAAGCCTGTCTGCAAGGTGGCCGCACTTCCAATGTCCCTGCCTCTCCTTGCATGCTCCGGTGTCACCCCAGGATGCTCACAAAGATTTCCCTGGACACACACTCCACAGTCAAGACATCAGACAGCTTCATGAGTAGCTGGTCTCTGGGTAATAATTCAAATAATTCAAATTTTAAAAATTAAAAGATGACAAGGCCTGAAAATTAAAGCATCTGTTAGCAGGGCCCTTGAGACTTGAGACTGCTGTACTGCAAGCAAAGAGAAGCAATTCAAGGAGGTCCAGGAGCTGGAAGGGAGAGGAAGGGCCGCTTCCCATAGGGAAAGCAGGAGCTTGGCATTGCTCTAGTGACACTTCGCAAAAATGCAAATAGGTGAACTGATCATTGCTCCTGGGACACATGGCAAATGTGGCCTGGCACAAACACTGTACCCAGTGTTTGTACACCTTGTTCCTCCAAACTTCCCTCTGCTCAAATATGAAAGCGACTTTTCTTTTTGACAGAAGATTTTTGGCTTCTGGCTGGTGTTTTATGTTTTTTTTATTATTGTTATTATTATTATCATCATCATCATCATCAACATTATTGTTGTTATTGTTACTATCATTATTATTATTATTATATTGGAAGGCTAAATTTGTATTGTTGTTGTTAAATATTTCAGGCAGGTACACAGGAATGACTTCATGCAATATAGTTAAGAGAGCATTTTAATATTAACACAATGTTTTGAGCGCCAGCCAACACTTGAGTATATTGTCTACTGAGAAAGGATTGTCTTACAATGAAACGAGATGAACAGCAATACCAGGGTCCCTCAGGAGTGCTCCAGAGTTCAGGCCTTACTTTGTTGCTGTAAACAGAGACTCACATTACATATGTTCTGTAAAATTTACCTTGCATGTCTGACATGAGAGAGGAGCATCAACAGATTGGCCAGACGAGTTGTCTGCTGCTGGGAGGGGATTCCACTCTTTGCAATAACCCACACCAAAGCATCTGTGACTACATTGAGCAGGTGATGCAGCTTCCTGTTACTTTCAGGTTCTTCTGCTGACAAAGGAAACATGCCTAGCCAGAGAAGAGAGAGAAATACTCCTCGTGAGGAAGAAGTTATGATTGTGAATTTTCATCTGAAATAACATTTCTCAGGATCAGAGAAGTTCCATTTCCCGACAGCCCCAGCCCCACCACTGTACAAACAACACTTCATCTACTATACCAAGCTTCACCTTATACCTCTTTGTCCAAATCTGATATCTACATCAACTGCATACTGAATAACTCTCCCAGATCCTCCCAAGACAATGTGTTGAACATAGACTCTTCAGTCTGACTGAGCCCGATGCTCTCAGAGCCCGTGCTCTCCATTCTCCAGGGTTTTTTCTTTTGAATCACTCTGTGCTATGTAGTTTAGTTTCCACCATGAACTATAGCATTATGCTTGCTCTAATCCCTTCTTGCTGAAAACAAAACAAAACAAAACAAAACTTTCTTCTTCAGTTATATCCTAGGGAGGGAGGAGAACACAGAGACAGACAGTGCTCATTGACCCAGCCTGACACAGGCTCCCCACAGCTTGCCAGGGTGCCACAGTACAACACCTGCCTGCACTGACCTTAAAAGTCAGCAAAAGCAGAAAAAAAGGAGAGTGAGGAGGGGGAAAGGAAGAACTCTCCACTAGGAATGTCTGGGAATATGCAGTAGTATTACTGATATAATTCATCAGTTAGAGAGATTTTAGTTTTTGAGAGTAGAATCTTTGAAAAAAACATGGCTGATGATCTTTTATTTACTTTTATTTTTTTTTGGGTAAATAACAAAGAAAAGAAACAGCCTTATTGTTGACTGAAATAGTGGTATCTGTCTATAAACATGTCTGATAACAGCTGGACTACCACCCTGCAGAATCTTGCTGAGAGTTATGCAGAAACTTCTTGCTGGAAACGGTAGATGTAAAGAGTATCATCTTTCTTTATATAGATGTTATGTTGTTTTGCCTTTTTATTATTTTTTTTTTTTTTTGACAACGTTAATTGCAAAACATTCTGGAGACTAAAATGATTTTACTGCAGACTGCCTAAAGGTGGGCAAACACACATGCCTAGTTGCCTTGTGTAAAAGGCTGCAAAGCAAACCTTTTGTCCTTAAATTCATCTTGCAGAACTGTTGAGTACATTCAATTACTTTTTACCAATTAATTACTGTTAAATAGAAATATCTAAGCACAGTTAATCATCACTCAGTTGAGTAACTAGTTTTATTAGAATTCAGAATAGGCTTGCAGAGCTTGCACTACCCATGACCAGGATCTACAGAGATCTGAGCAAAATTTCTCCTTGATCACCAGGGATCAACATTTGAAAAGGACATACCCACAGACTGGGTCGCGAACCCCACCATGTGAGAAGCTTTTCAAATTTGAGGTCTTTTATTCGGTTCTTTAGAACAGGATATAGACACTAAATTCAGCAAACGGTATCGCTTAGAAGTTTCTTGAGCAAAAATCTGTATGATCTGATGGTAAGAAGTCCCTCTCTATTTTTCTCTTTCAATGGCTTTATTGCATTTGATATTTCTGCCATTTTTAGAGAATAATTTCCCAGCTACAGCTGAAATAAGTATAATTTGGTGAGTGTCAGAGGCAATTGTGTACTCACTGGAATTGAGGAGGATCATTGCCTTGACACACAGATACTCCTTGTGCTGCAGTTTCAGCTCTCGGAACCTCGAGGTCATGGCCAGGAGCATATCAAAGATTTCCAAAATTCCCTCTACGCATTTCCCCTCGTCCCTATGGAAACACATTTAAAATGTTACCAAAAAAGTAGAATTAGGGAACTCTGACTCAGACAGATAAAAGTCGTAGCACAAAGAAGGCTGCAAAGGCCTATCCATCTCATCTTCGGGAGAATTCAAAAGGTTCTGTCACGAAATCTAAATGGAAAATTACACTGGTATAAAAGGTCAGCACCTCTAAGAAACTAATTTTCTCTTTAAAGTGTTTAAAGTGCTTGCAGGATTGACCACAAGTAAGTACAACTGCATTTCTTTAAGAGGCTTTAACCTCACAGACAAAATAATTTTGGATAATCAGTTTTCAACTATGGAGTACCGGGCAGAGCACAGCACCTTCTTGAGTATTATCCAGATTTGTTTCACCAGAAATTAATACCACAACCTGTGACATCGTAGTTTGTACCTGACAGGGGCCTAATAAATAAGAAAGGCCCCCCCAAATAAAATTCTTGTAATAATAAGGCAGCGTCTGCTGAATGCACCTTTCTCCATTTTGGATGTTAGAATCAGTACCATTTTCAGAACACACTGTGTATGATCAGAAAAAAATAAATAAAAATACCAGAAGCTATTCCAATGGGTTTGAAATTAAACAGCAGAACTGTTAAACCACAGAAGTTACTGATTCATACTTAAAAAAATAAAAATAATAATAAAAAAGTGCTGGACTTAAAAAACATTTAAACTCTATGACACAGTGACCCCAAAGGGATGCTTCTTGCACTATCTGTAATACAAGATTATTTTTAATAATGTTTTTACCATGAGACACACTTCCCCTGGCTCCCTAGAGGAAGGCGCTGAGCCCTCAGGCTGTGAGGCAGGCACGGGCAGATAACACAAACCAGATGCAGAAAGTACTGCCCGTAGAGAGGCTGCTGCCTGAATACTGCCTGCTTTCCCCTGTGCCTCTGGCAAAGGAGCACTCTGAGCTTTGCAGGAGGACAGGCAGCTGCTGGTTTCAAGACAAGGGCATGAGCATCAGAGAAATACTTGTCTGCTAAGACTACCTGGGGAATGTTATCTGAAGTTCTGCCAAGATAAAAGTGACCAAGTTACAGACGAGTTTCACATAAGCAGGTCTTACAAAATAAAAAAAATTACAGAATGCCCAGATGCTTGCTAGCTCCCACCCAGCCGTATCTTGCAGAGATGAAGGAATGTATCATATAAGCCTGCTCTATTCAGCTCATATTAGCTCCCGAGGAACTAACTGTGTCATACATTTTCAGCAATTTTTTATCATTGCATTGAACAATCTAGCATGTCCTTGCATTGGGTTTTATATGAGCAAATCACAATTTACTTCAAACCTTCTTTAAATCAAATTTATTTCTCTTACTAACCCATTTTGCTTTCTGTATCCATGATGATGATTATTATTTAGCTTGAGCCACGGAATTGGTGCAGATATGAATTTCACCAGGTTGAAAAGGTTAAGAGAGATTTTATACCTAGCCAATAGAGTAGATTGTTTCCCTGACTTTTTACTAATGTGAAGCCCAGATCAAAAACGTACCAAGGTGCTACAGAAAAACATCCTTACTAATCCATATTATTCCCTGCTGGTACATAGTTATGAAGAAATAATTTTTTGAACTTGTAAACAGCCTGATTTAGCTTGGAAAAAAAAAAAAAAAACCTTTCTGTGCTGAAGTGCAAGCTTTTTATTTATTTTTTTTAATCCCTTTTGGCTAGTGCTGCAAAGCTCATTATTGTAGCTATCTATGAAGTCTGCACTAAGGACAGGAAAAAAACAACTATATAAAATAATTAAAATATTGCTTGAAACCACGCCTACTTTTTATTTTGAGGGTAGGGGAAGTAAACCTGTCAGCTCTAAGAAATTGTTTGATAATGTAGCACATTTTATTGGTGTGTCTGCAATGTTGGCATCTAGAGTCCTAGAAGAAAAGGACCAAAACCAACAAAGACAGTGAAAAATAGAGATACTGAACACCGTTATGTGCTAGAGGAACTACTGGGCTGTCACTGTTTATGCTCAGCATGTGAAGCCTCGAGTCATTATTGTTACGAATACAAGTAAATGACATTGTTAAATAAACTTTTAAGAGCATCTCCAATATTTTGTCCTCTTCTCACTGTTCACACCTCCCCCCTCCACACATGCCAACTGAAGTGCCCTCAAGAAGTTTATTTTTCTTACCTGTCTAGTACAAGGTCTGGTGCAAAAATTAGTTTCCCAGGATGGTCAATTGATCTCCACATCAAACCCACCATTAATACTTCCATCCAGCAGCTCTCCAAGAGCCTCACTTGGTCATAGAGGCTGAGATCAATGAAGCCTAAAATGATGAAAACAGCATCAAGAAAATCAACTTATTTACATCTCTGTTTTTAAAAAGAAGACTGAGTATATAAGAAACAAAAAGAAACACGAGCTGTGAAGGAAGCCAGAAAAGGAAACACTGTCATCAGAAGTTCCATGCTGCCATCTCAAAAGAGAACATGAATATTTGTGATTATCCTTGTCAAACCTTCCGCGAAATGTTTGAAATAAATCAGAGCAGTGCTGAAGTGCAATTGCTCCTGTACAGCTGTTGACACGCAAGTGAAAGCCAAAGACCTGCCTTATGCCTGGGCACCTCTTCAGCTGACGGTCCCACAGCCTTCTGAGAAGTACTGGGAAAGCACTCACAAAACTCACACCTCTTAGAGATAACTGCAGTGAACAACAGAGGACTCTTAACAAAATAGACCATTATTTTCCCATAATGTATATGGTTGCTGCTTGCAGGGGGAGGTTGTTGGTTTATCTGCCTTGCAGGGGATTTTGTTGGTTTATTTGCTTTAACTCATAAGACAGACATGTTTCTGGGTTTGTTGGTCGCCCCTGAAAGAATCCACATCTTGGTGCCACTGTGTTATCACCCTCTTTGTAAATAGCAGGTGTTAACCCCATCCCACCACTTTCATGGGTCCCTTCCCCAGAATTGCAGCAAACCAGGAAAAAAAAAAAAAAAAAAAGAGTAGTTGATGAAGGTAGTAGTGTCTCCATTGCCTCCATACACAGCATCCTGGAAGCAAGAACAGAATTAATGGAAAACCACGCATAAGCCTGTTCTAGTATTTTGTTCTTATAGCAAGTGTCAGATAACACTGCAACACGGCCAGAAGAGAAAGTTGTTGCCTCCTGCAAAAAAAAGACTGGTAGAAAAGACTCATTGAAGTTAAACAAAGAGAAACAAAATTCACACACAAGGGAAAAAAAAAAAAAAAGCCAAGAAAAACTCACAGAAAACAGAAAAGTGTCAATTACCAAGAGGCAAGCAGGAAAGCAGGCTGCTCAGGCAGCCAAGGAATAAAACCCAGGTATGATGAAGACCAGCTCAGTGGCCAAACTGCGCTTTTGTTCAAAACTAAGATCAGGCCAAATTTTTCAAAGCAGAGAGGCTTAAGATTAGCTCCTAGCAAAGGTGTTTCACTTTTAGATGAGCTGGCGTCTATGTCTCTGAATAGTGAAAAATCATTCCAGAGGCTGGCCATGGGAACAGGTTTCTTGCGGCTCAGTTGTCTGAAGTCTTAAAAGGCACACAGTACGTTTGTGCTGTCACAGAACCTGCTCGCGGTGATTTATACAAATGTTCCATATATTTTCATCTTATTAAACTACTAGCCTGGAAGACAGTTAGTGACATCCTCAGGCTGACATAAACTGGGTAACGCTTACTCTCTCTTCATTGCTGGAAGTGCTGCCTTTCAAAACCCATAGCCTTACTCCTTATTTTATGAGCAGAGTAAACAGGAGCCCGTGAGCTGTACTTTCCCTCGTGGATTTCACTGTCACAAAATTTACTACAGAATTCACAGCCAACAGCAGATTATCTGCCAGACCCAAACTCTCATAATTTAAAAAATGCTGTTAGAAAAATACTCATGGAAGTGTGAATAGGATAAACTGACAGTGATGGTTTCCTGGGAAACTACAGCCCAAAGATATTTCAGGGATTTATTGAAATAAACAGTTACACAGGCGTGTGCTGTTTTCTCTAGCATAAACAACCAGTTACTGGATTTAAAAACAAATCTCTGTTGAGCTGTCAGAGCAAGTCCCAGTTTTCAATCTACAGCTAATTAGAGATCCAGATTTATCCCAGATGTCACCTGCTAAATATGCATTACCAGCCCCAACAAGATTTCTGAACGTTGCGCACAACTATTAGAACCATCCCCTTCCTTTTCATAACCATCATGTTGTAAAGGTTGAGGACAGCACATTATCACTGCAGCTTCTTTCAAAGTCTCTAAAGTCCCTTTTCATTTGCTGCAGAGTACATTAAATTGCTCATTTTTCTGTGGCTGTAGTACATGTCCTTTAAATCATGTCCTTTAAATTATATCTAATCCTTTAATATAAACTACCAAGACAGACTGCCACAACAGCACAGGAAAAAAGAAGTGTTGGATGTGTAGTAACTATCAAAAGACACGCTGCTCTGGCCAACAACAAACCAGGTTGCATAATGAATCCAAACTTCAATATTATGACAACGTCCTATCGATTAGCAGTACAGCTCCAGCTATGAACTCTGTTCAACTCTCTTACACTAGTACAACAAAGTAAAAGGCAGTTAGAGAGGTTATGTTCTTCCCACTGATAACATTGAATTAAAATCCTTGCAATTAATGAGAAAAAAAAAAAAAAAGATCCAGGTATTGCCTTCTATTTTTCTGAACAACAAAAAATCAATCCAATAAGCAGAAAGTACAGTCAAAAACAGTTTCAGAGTAAGATTCGTAATAAAAGAAGGTCACTAAACATTACATAAAGAGAAAATACATATGTAAGCAATTATCTTTCCTTTATAGACAAAACTTTTATCAGTATCTTACATATATAGCACTAGGATATGAAGGAAAAAAAAATTGTTTTCACTGTCAAAATGATGTCCAATAATAATTTAGGAGAGAAAATGAGTTTCTTATCACAGAGCTACAATATCAAATATTCAGAAAGTAAAATTACAACACATTGGGCCGTTAGTCAACAACTCTATTTTTATTTATTTATTTATTTTTTTAAGACTCCATGAACCAGAGCATGGATCGAGATGATTAGCTTCAGGGAGGATTTTTGAAAACTGAAATTTTATGTCCTAAGCTTTAGTCATCATAATCACTTTTAAGAAAAAATAAATACATAAATCCACATTCACGTAGATGTTCTAAATGCCATGTTATATTGTAATATAATTCACGATTGGGTACACATTAAATGTCACATCTATTTTTGGCATTATTCTAACCTAATGTTTTTTTCTGTTCTGTGTAACATGAGTGATCAGAAAAAACAAACATACGCGATAAAGCGTCAACATTCCCAGGAACTCTTTTTGGAAGGGTTATGATTGCTTAAAGAGGTTTTCTTCATACGGTTCTTTTATTGCCAAGAAAATTGTTTTATTTCTGATGTAAGTTGTAAACAAGCTAAAAGTGATCAATGTCAAAGTTGGGGTTTGCTTGGAGACAATTTTATAAAAATTATAATTTCAATTTAAAAAATTTTGTTTGCTTTTCTAAACTGACATAGTTCAAAGTAAGCAAACAAACAACAAAAAAAAAACACATAAGTGAAGAAAAATCTGTAAATAGAAGTTGGGTTTTTTCCTATTCAAATATTGCTTCAAATCAGGTCATTTCCTAAGACTGTTTTCCTTGTATTACTTCCCCCCTCCCCCCAATTCACTTCCTACCAAGCTAATAGAACTATACAGAGTCCTCTGAAATGGTGTTTATTAAACTTTTTTTAATCAGAAAATAAATTATAGCAATAGACACCATTTTTACCCTTACAGTTACTTACTTGATGGTTATTTGCACTGTTCCTTAACTCAGGGAAAATAAGAATTAAGGATTCTGACACTCAGTTTAAAGCACTCCATGTTAACAGCAAAACCACTATCGCTGTACAAATAGCCAACACTGCTTAGGATTCTGCACACCTGAAATATATCACACCTGGACAATCCAGCACAGTGGCTGAGCCATGGAGACTCTGCAAGGAGCAGACATAGCCCAACAGTTGGAGCTGGTAGCATCTTCAGCCCCTCCACCTGGACCTGAAATAGCATATACTTCGCTTATCCTAATTTCTTAGTTTCAGGAGTGTACAAATTTTTCCCCAAGATGAACTCCTGTACTATGTATGCACTGTGTTTTTTTCTAGATATAAGGGTTACTGTCATGTCTTCCTGGGCATGTATTTGAGCAGTAGCAAGCACTGCTTACAGTAACAAGACGTGGGCACATGCTGGCACACTCTGCTTGCCCTCAGCATAAGATCCGAGGGAGGACCACGTTGTTCTGACCCCTCGGTCCAGACATCCGTGGGCTTAGGACCTCTAGATGCACTGCGGAATGCATTAGCCATGCAAGGTGCACATAGCTGCAGGGATCACTCCTAGCAGAGAACTATATCTGAAGTTAAAGATTAAGCTCCACACTGTTGTGTCTCTGTCAATTATTCAATGCTTCTTTTAGCTCAGTACTATTTAGTTGGCCACCTTAGCTTTTACTAAATGGCTATGGTCTACAGTTTAGTCTATGTCAGCCAGCAATTTTTTCCACACAGCTTTGCCAGCTATCTTCTCCATGTTCTGGCTGCTTTTTCTCTGTCTTTTATTCTTTATGATGGCTGTTTTAAAGTGGGCCCTTCATGGAGAAGAAATTGTACATGTTCACCACTTACTTCAGTTTGTAAGGAGAGAAATGGTACATTGCCAGGGTACTGTGGCTGCATTAGAGAGTGGCTACATTCAAGGCAGTAACACATGTAGCTGCACTTCAGTGCATGTTCTTTGTGTTGCCAACAACCCAAAGCATCCTTATTGATTGTTGTTTTGAAGGAGTGCACACAATAATTCTGAGATCGATACTATGTGCCACTTAGCAATCTGAAGCTCTTGTGTACCAACTATGTCAGCTGAAGCAATTGCAGAGACTCAGTGCTTGGATACACAGCAGTTTTCACCAACTTCAACAGAAACATTTCAATAAGATTCAAGGAAAAATTTTGACTTTTTTTTTTTTTTTCTCTACATCAATCTAGTTAATACACCTTTTAATGAATATCCTTAATCAGATTAATCAGGCATTTATAGTTGATGAGGTAGAAATTACATGCAACTCTATCTATGTTTTTTAGAAAACTGAGTAAGTATTTGGCTAACAGAAAATATCAAATTGTTGGTAAGGTTGTTTGATTCAAAATACTTCCAAGTGAATTACCAAGAGCTATAATTTCTCCATTACTTCTATAGGATAGAAAACATAAGACCTTCATACCACACATTCACAGTGCTATACCATCAAGGCATTGAATAAAATAATAAAAAAAAGAGATTGAAATCCTTACCAGGAATTTTTTTGGCCCAGCCAATCATATGAACCAGCTCTTTGTCTGCCAGTTTTGTCAGGGACATCATCATAGAGGCCTCCGTGAATGGTTTGCTGGGACGACTCACCAACACATTGGGAGGTTCAGCTTCAAGTAGAGTTAAAACGAACTGCTCTGGACTGACCGTGCTGAGGAGAATCTCTTTTACACGGGTGGCCGTCTCATTGTATTTCTTAGTTTTGCTAATGCAATGCACTTGATCTTCTGAATTGCGATGGCGGCGCAGGATGCGATATCCACAACGTTCTCTTCTTGAGCCTGACACAAGAGGCACATGATTGCAGTGATGTATATTTCTCTCAGTGTTGCATTATACAAATTAAAATGTTTGAGAAGGGAAAACACTCTTTAATATTGGATGTTCTAGCCTGAAGCATCAAGTTTCAGACTTTCTAGAGCATTTATCATTGACCTAACTTTGCTTCCACTGACTTCAGTTGAGGCTTTGGTTTACTCTACTGAAGAAAAAATAACAAGATAAATGTTTATTCACTTACAGTTAACACACTTTACAAGTCCCTGGAGAAATTCTCATTGACATCAAGAGAGATAAATCAAGTCTTCAAATGCAATTAAAGACAGCCATTTACTTTGGTTTTAAAATTCTGTTTTAGATGTCAATTGGAAAAGAAAAAAAAAAAAAAAAAGAACTCTAAATTTGGGCAATTTGGGCCATGACACAGTGTAAGTACCTCACCCAGAAGCACAGCTGTTCCTCGCTGCTTCACTGCTAGCTGGGTGTTCAGTGAGGTGACCCGTCTTCTCCATATGTCCTGTTAAGCCAGTGGGAGTTTCCTCCAAGTGAATTCAGATATCTACAACTAGACAGAGCAAGCCCCATTTTTGGAGCTTTGCCTGAAGAATACTATTTCTGTTTCACAGAACAGTCCTTTTACAAAGGTTTTTAATTCCCAGAATGATTTTATTTTTTTTCATTAACACAACAGCAAACATTCTCTGCCTATCAGTATTATTGCTAGGATCAGTTATCTGTCTTTGGAGAGCTGCCATACAAAGAAGCTAAAAGACTCTGCAAAAACACTGGGGGATTTGCTAAAACACTCAGCCATGGTTTCTGCTTCCATCACTCCTTTTATGTTTACTTATATACAAATAATCCTTGTTAATAACTAACATACAAGATTTCACAATATTAAAAATCAAGATATTTAAAAATATTAACTTACTAAATAGCTGGAATCCTCTAGCACTTAACATTTTCAATATCACTGCTAAATTGTCCTCTAATTCTTTCAGAAGTCATTTTTTTTTGTGCTAGCCATCAACTCTTCTACTGACAAATGATACTCCAAGGTTGAATTTTCATATACATGTAAATGTCATTGGTAGCATAAATCTATATTAGACCAACATTTATTACTGCATTAGTAGAGATCATGAAGACCTAAAAGCATAATAAGAGGTTGCCTCATTTGGTTTCAGTCCTGTAAGCTACAAAGGCATCTTTTCATTGAGTACTGCTATCTTGACATTACTAGAATTAATGATTTTTTTTTGGTTTGTTGCCTTCAGAATTCTCAACATAGTCACAGAATGTAGTTCTTCTTTATTAGGATAGGTAATTCATTCCCTAATATTTACTCCATAAAGTACATGAAGGCAAAGGAGCAGAGGAATGATGAAGGTGGAAAAATCCCAGCAACGTGATCAATGCCAACAAGCACCCTGACTTGGCTAGTCTCAGGGTTATCAAAGAACAAGCCCATGGTCCATGAATGACACCCACCAGATAAGTCAACAAGAAGGGCTGTAGGGACCAGGAACTCCAAGCCAAGCACTAGCGTGACCAGAGGATCTGGATGTCAGCTACCAGAAGGGCCATGGGTTCGGACCAGCTGCCAGACGCTTGCTTGATGTATACGTGCAAGAGTTTGTGCACAAGGCACCTGGAAGACCAAAGTAACCAAAGGCTACTGGATAACACTGATTCTCTAAAGCCTGTTTTTGGAGGCATCCATAATGTATGAATCCAACTGTGTGGGAGAATGGATAACTACCAGTGAGTGGAGTGAGGCTGCAGACTTTGAAGGCTCTTATGGCCAGAGACCAACAGCTGAGAAGAATGTAGGGGTGAGCTACCTGACAGACTGAGTGTCTAAACCCAGCTGCTGGAAGGATCCATACTGTATAAATACATGCATTTCCCACTGCTTGTGCTTGCATGAGTGCTAGATCTTCTGTCTGCTGATGAGTGTGGCTGGCTGTGGATACAGGCATTGTGTGGTTTTGCTAATGGCAATACATGTTCACACTCACTATTAGCTGGACACAGGGACATAGCAATGTAGCAGCTTCCCTTCTTTCATGCTACCTGACTCAGCAACTCCTACCATTCTTCATCTACATCCATCAGATATATTAGAACATGAGTTGCATAAATTCTAACATGACAATGAAATTCTGGCACTCGGGTTCATTTGGCCAACTGAGAGTTTCAAATATAAACAAAAAGTAAAAATAGAAGAAGTGAAGGCACACAGATGCACAAAAAAATATTCAGATGCTATTGACAAGGCTCATACTGCTAAATAAGATGTTCAGTGAATGCAGTCTCAGTGGTAGAGGTTCACCAGGTGTGATAGCTTGTCAGGTCATTGTCCTGTCTCATCTTCAACAGCTGTTAAGCACCATGTGAGTCAACCTGTGAGAAGGATGAGATGCAAAGGCCAGTCAGGTATAACCTGAAGGCACTGAACAAAATGGATAAGGTCTAAAAAAAGTCTGCCAGGACTTTAAGGTTGTGGAACTTTCAGCTGCACAGCGTTACAAACATTGCTTGCTGCCTGTTCAATAAATTGCCTCAGATGTAAAAGAGAACAGAATGAGCATTAAAGAAGTTCTGGAAATTAGAGAACACCTGCTACGTGGAAAGAAAAGAGAGTGGAGAAGACAAACTGGCAAAGTTGGTTCAACAACGGGACCTTGGGTATGGAGGAACCCAAGTGGAATGAGGCATTTGGAGCAAGAAGCATTACCAGCTAGAAGTACTGGCTTAAAGTCTGCAACATAGTGGGCAAGGATGTCTTCATGTCCTTTGTGGCCTATGGGTAGGATGAAATGGCTTGAGTACTGACACAAAGAGTAGATTGAAGGAAAAAAACAGTGATTTGCAAAACTAAATAGCCTTAGTTTAGCTGAATGTAATCTAGCTAGAAGCTGCCAGAGAAGCTAAACAGCAGTTAGTGAAGGATAACACACCACCAGAGACAGAGCTGCAGACGTTATCTCATGGTAGATTTATGAAGTCAGCCTTGATGATGAACCCCGCACAAAAAAAGGTTACCAGCAGAACTGCACAAGTCACAGAGGAATTTCTTCAGCCATCTCTATGGACAAATCCTTTTCTTCCTGAGAGAGTCAAAGGACAGCAAGGCAGAGACGACACACGGAAGATGTAGTGAACTCTGTGCTAAACCTCATTTTGGACTGATGTACGAAGGTCAAGAGAGAGGAAAGTCTTAAAGTGCTTTGTCAGCTTCAGAAAAACATTAGAATGGCACAGTGGGCTGCAAACTGTACTGAAGTCACATCATGAACAGAAAGTATGTAAATATTTTCCATCAGGGAAGACAAAGAGGAAAGGTCAGCAGTAAGCTAAGAAACTGGAACAAAAGTTCAGCTGGAGACAGAATGAGGAAACACCAAGGTATCAGGGTGCTCAATGTACAGAGAGGTCAGTGGCTGTGACTTCCATATGAATGTCCATAGTAGAGACTGTAACCAACAGGAGATAACTCAACTAAAGCAGAAAGCAACACCTTGTCCAGGTTTTACTATTCAGAATGCTGAAACACATTGAACAAGGGCATCTTGAAGGGCTAAACAAGAAAAATAGCACAGAGGGACTAAAAGCCATAGGTAGACGCAGGGGGGAGGAGGCATTTTCTTGGGCAGAAAATGCCAGCTGCTCCATGGCACGCATTGGTTTTATTCTCCAGTACCTGGTGGAGATGCGAATCCCTCTAAAAGAGGGCTCATGAGGAACAGCAGCCTTTAAATTAAACACAGGGAAGAGTTGTTGAGTTTGCTGAAGGGACCATATCTAAAACAATAAAGTCAGAAAAACTACTGGTTTAAGAACGAGCTGTGGAGATGAGACATCTGGCGAGACAATAAGGAAGAAATTCCAGCAGTTCAGAGACACCTGCCAGAAGCAGCGAGTGCTCAGGCAAGCACTTGCAACCCGCTCATCGATCCTAGTTCAATTCCCAGCACTGAAGTGAACCAAGGGCACTCCTGTGGGACTCAGCATGCTGTAATCCGCTGTCCTCAGCTCGTTTGAAAAGGAAAAAAAAAGGAGTTGTGAAGGGGGGGGGGGGGGGGGGGGGGGGGAAGGGGTTAAAAAAAAAAAAAAAGGAAAAGAAACAGGATGCTGAATTTTTGTTTGTATTTTTAATCAATGTATATTGCCAAAGGAGGCAAAGCCTGATTCACTGAGCAGTGTGCATAAAATAGCTCATTGGTAATTAAAAGAAATACCATTTATTTCCACATTAAAATTTATTCTGTTTGTATTTAGGAAGGAAGGGAGAGCAGGGGGAAGAGAGAGCGAGGGTGCTCTGTAAGATTACACATCTAAGAAAACTACATCTAAGGCTGCCAGTCAATTGACCTGTCAGGAATTAGCAGCCTTTCCAATTAATACAACATTTAAACCACGTAAAGGAACATTTCTACTTCCCAAATAAATGCAAAGTTTAGGCAGGGCTGAAAAAATTTGCGTGTACATCTATTAGCATCCAAAAGGCATGTGTGTTTATAAAAATATGTGAGGAATAACTATAGACCAGCTTGATGTTTGTCTTAACTGGACACAGAGATGTGGATCTGTCTGTGTAAAGACACAGCAATAAAACAAAGTTTCTAAGGTTAGGGACTGTAACTGACCTTACCACAAACTCACTAAATATACTTAATAGCTAATATTCATTCATATAAAGGTAATTCAGGCAATTGGAGTAGTGCACAAGATGATCAAATCCCTCTTTGTTCCTACAATGCTCTTCTTATTTAGAACAATTCTTTGCACAAGGAAATAGCTGTATTCAGCTGAGAATGCTGGATGCAAGACCTCCAGTTACAGCACCATAAGCCACATGGGTACGTGATCAGAAGAACATAAGAAATGAGACACATCAGTCGGTTGGTTTGTTGAGCCCAGAGCAGAGCAGGCTGAGGGGAGGCCTCATGGCGGCCTGCAGCTCCCTCACGAGGGGAGCGGAGGGGCAGGCGCTGAGCTCTGCTCTCTGGGGACAGTGACAGGACCCGAGGGGACGGCATGGAGCTGGGACAGGGGAGGGTCAGGCTGGGGGTTAGGGAAAGGGTCTGCACCCAGAGGTGGTTGGGCACTGGGACAGGGTCCCCAGGGCAGTGGGCATGGCACTGAACCTGACAGAATTCAAAAAGTACTTGGACAATGCTCTCAGACAGATGGTCTGAGTTTTGGGTGGTCCTGTGTGACAGGAGTTGGACTCCGTGATCCTTGTGGGTCTCTTATGACTCGGGATATTCTATGTTAGCTCATTATAATGAGTCAGTTGTTCACTCAACCATGAATAAATCACAACAAGCATTGTTGGCAGTAGAACACACCCTTTTTAAATCAACATGTTCTTTACAAATTCTTTGAAAATTGCAAATGGTGGGCATGTTGCTCTTAAAATTGATTTTGGTCCCTGGCAACTGCTTATGTAACTAGCCAGTTCAGCAGGAATTGCAGAATCTACCACTGAATATATTATAATCAGTTTCTAAGTGTTTGTGCTTAAAAATTTCTGTTCTCAAGTATACATTAGTAAACCATTATCACTCAAATCACTTTTGAAAGCAAATGAAAGTGTTCTGGTGAATATGCCTGTATTCATAGAGCAGGCCTACTGACAAAGAAGCTGCTGTCTGCCATGGACATATGAGAACAAGAGCCGAAATTGCAATGGTTTCTAAAATAGCTAAAATACAATTAATACATCTGATGTCCAGAGAATGCCTTGAAACATTTTTCCCCATTCACTTTCTATGTGAAAAGCAATTTACAGTATTTCAAAGTGCTATCTAGAAACTGCATGCAGCAGACAAATACAGGAGAAAAAGAGCTAAATCCTGAACTTCACATTTTGTATGACCCCACATAGAAGTCTTATTATTTTTTTTTCTGCAAACTTATGGAATGGTGCCAGTATTCAGGGCAGTATCTATCCATCAGTTTTTAGTACAGCCTCTCAGCTTCCACATTTTGTTGGGAAGGGTGCAAAACCAATCTTTCTTTGGAAAACTAAGTCTAGTCCAATAGGGACAACAGGGAAACTGAAGTCTTCTTATGGAAGAATGTTTGCCTCAGGAAGCAAAAAGAGAAAAGCAGCAGTTCAGCTGCTCACAGAGTGGCTACAGCAAAGTAATGAAGCAACTCCTCTCTTCTTTACTACCCTGGGCAATCAGCCTAGTCCACTTCAGGATCCCCAGGTAAACACCAGAAAGCTCTAAGAGAAGATTTGTTTTATCCTGATCAATTTTATTGAGATTTGCAGAGCAGAATTTACTTTTAATAAATTTGTACTAACTCTGTTTTCCTTGTTCCTGGTGACAGTGTTTTGCAATTAATTTTCTACCATTGCGCCTAATGCCAAAATTTGCAGCAGTTTTCTTGATTGGAACAGTAGGCAACACAAACTTCCTGCAGATAAATTTACAGATGCAGCATCCGAGACCCTGTGCTTTTGGAAGTGGTGGTACATGTTCTGTTAGAAAATCCATTATCACCTTGATATTAAGCACCTCCAAGCTAGCCTCTTCTGAAATACCTGTGGCTTGTCAAGTTGACTTCTCTATGTTTATGAATGCAATGACACCCAAGAGAATTTCAGACCAGGAAACTCCAAAGCAACATTTTCCTACTACTTCCCACTGTTTTAAAGATGGCATGTACTACCCAAGTGCATTTACTCACAGAAACATACACAAATATATAAAAACACACTTTTTTTTTTTTGGCCAAGCCATCCATTGATAATATACAAAATGAGGATTTCAAGATTTCATGCAAACAGTGTGGAGTTTATGGCAAGCTTTCACAAACTGGCAAAGTGGTAACTGAGGCTCTTTTATCACTTCTGCTGGACAACAAGTCTCTGCTGAGTAAATACGCTTTTACAAACCATTCTATCCTGTGCAGGGTTTTAGCAGCAGTGAACCAATGCATTCACTAAGTGACCTGGGAAAAGCACAGAGACTTGGGAAAAGCCTTCATTAAAAAGAAAATGTACTCTTTTATGGCTTTCTACAGTACAAAAGTGGTATTAAAACATGTCTCTAAGAAGAAAAAAATTGGGAGATAATCACCCTGATCTGCAGGAAGTGTCATTTGTGTTTCATGCAAGAAATAACAGTCTTAAAATCTGTCTTGTTTAAATGTCTGTCATTCACAGATGCCTCTTAACTCATCAGGTAATTCATGCAATTCTGCTTCAATTAGCAAATGTAATTTTTATATTCATTTTTTTTTTGTCAAATTAAATTCTTAAGATTCTCAAATTTTACTCTCAGGATTCTCAAATTTCAGTGCTACTGAAACTAGTTGGAAAACTAATTATTTTTAAAATATAACTCCTGTTATTTATTATATTTAATGTATTAGATAGATATAATAGACAAATCTATTATATCTAATATAAAAATGAAGACATTTATAAGTTTCAAAGTGTCACTAATGTCCTATAAACATATTGTAGGAAAAAATGTTTATGATTATGTGACAAGATTAAAAGGAACATGGACTAAGACATAATTACATATTATCATCTTTTATTACTTGTGATACCTTAGTGTCTATGATGCGTAATCACGAACCAGGACTTCCTGGACAATAAGAATAAAAGGTTTCATTTAAGGAATGCATTGTGGAGAACCATCTTATAATATTATAGTAGAATCAATCCTTTCAAAAGCTCTCCAAATCCAATGCTGGATAGAAAACACTCTCAGAGAGACTTACACATTGAGTAAAATTCTCAGGCATAAAGATGAACAAATGATACCAACATTGTTCAGAAATTAAAGTTTCAAAAGGAATCTTCTTTGCAAGGGTAGGGTTTTCCTTTCTGGAGGCCAGACAGCAAAGGTATCTAAGAACATATTAATGAAAAACAATGACAAAGCTGAGATGCATCATTGCCGCAGAAGATAGGAACTTCATATAGAAAGACCTAGCTGACTTGAGCAACAGAAACTAAATGTGCTTCAGGAGTACAAAAGTAATACAAGGAACGGTTGAAATTGTTGCTCTAAGATGGGAGTTTTCAGCTAGAAATGAACAAGGATATTGCAATAGTAACAGCTCATTGAATGATTATGAACTGTCAGCATGATGCAATCATGGAAAAGGCAAACAGGATCCTGGGCTGCATGCAGAGAAAACCTCCTGCAGGAACAGAGAAGTTTTAATGCTATTATAGTGAGGAGAGTTCACAGGAATACCTTCCATGATTCTGGTCACCCAAGTGCAAAATGGATTATTCCAACCTGGAGCATATTGAGGGACAAGCTACCCTAACTTCCAAAAATCTGTCTACTGTCCTATTTTACAAGAAGAGGAAATTGCTTGGTTTATTTAGCATAATAAAAGAAGGTTGTGAGGGGATATGACTGTTGTCCATAAATACACCTAGAGCATTAACAATAAAGAAAAGAGCCTCTAAGCTACAAGACATTGTTGCCACAAAAATAAATGGGCATTAAACATTCAGCAATAAATGCAGACTGGTATTCATAAGAATATTCTTAATGAAAGAAATAATATTCTGCAAACAGACTTCAGATCAAAACAGTGGGAGAGTGAAAACACTGTTTAGCCTTGAAATAGAAATAGGTATCTGCATTAAATGGGATGAAATAATATGCATGCCTGCAAATCACTGAGGACCAGACACAGTGACCTTGTTCCTTCCACTCTAGTTTTTCTATGTAATGTTTTCCCAGCCTATTTCTGATATGTACACTGGGGAAACTATAGGAAGCAACAATAGCATGTAGTCAAGCTGCAGAACTCCTTGCTATGGGACATTGTAGGTGCTAGGACTTTTCAGGACTAAAAGCGGGACACTGTACAAATTACTATTTGATTTTTCCATTGAGTCCTATTAAAGGAAACAAACCTCTTCTGTCCTCAAAGTTTTCAGTAGTAGCTTCACTTAGCTCTCACTTACTCTTCACTAGGCATTCACGCTGTCACCACTGGAGGCAGGATACTGGGTTAATTTACTACTGCTCTGAAGCAGTGCTGCTGTTCTTTCATTACATTCAAACAGACAACAGAGTACAGGCTCATCTACCCCATATTATAAGGGATTTCAGTTTGACTTGAGGCTCAGGCAGCAGTAGTTCCTGGGTTCCCATTCTGCAGATACAAATAAGCTGTCTTCACAGAGCTCAGCAGAGGAGCTATGGTTTACCTGCATTTAACCTACTCCCTGCTCCTTCCCATAGGTTTTCTTCTGAAAATAAAACTCTTTTTCTGCTTTAAGAATCAGAGCATTCCTACGTACAAAACCAGCTTAAACCTTGCTCTAATTGCCTTGTCATGCCTTCTTAGGATGCCAAGGGGAGGCTGTACAACATTGGCTGAAGGAAAAGAGAAGTTAAAACCCAGTCAAGAAACACTGACACAAAAAACTCACCACATTTCATCATTCCCACTTCATAGCATTTCCGTAGCCGGCATGCCTGGCAGCTTTTGCGCCTGTTTTTGTCTATTGTGCATTGATTGGTAGCTGGGCAGATGTAATCATTATGTCCTGCAGCAGAACACATGAGAGAAAATTTAATATCTCCATCAATCTTTCTTGGCCATTTCCCATATCAGAATCTTCTCGATTTTAAGCATCTCAACTTTGTCTTATGCAAATATCTAAGCTCCATTAATTTAAATTATGCAAATATGTATTTATGCTATACTGAAGATGTTAATCTGTGGCCTCACAAGTAACCAGACAATGTAGACCAGCATTTACTGGTGACTGCTAGATAACCAAGCATCCTCTAATACCAACTCATTTTTGAAAATGGGACATACGTTCTTGTAGATGTTTACTCTCAATCTCCAATTTCTTACTGTATTTTGAGATTCTACAAATGGCAGATAGAAGATTTTTTCCTCTGCACAGTTGAAAATAGCAGTGTTCACAGTCTCAGTCCTGCAAGATTTAAGGAAACTACAGCTCTATTTACTGAGCTCTTTCTATCTGACACGATGAGTTCCAGGAATGAGGAAGCCTTTGGAGAACTGACCCTAACTAAAGTTAAATTAAAAAAAAAAAAGAAAGAAGAAAGGAAAAAGAAAAAACAAAAAGCATCCCAAGAGAGAAAGAAGGCTAACATAAATTAATGCATACTATATAATACAAACTAAAGTAGAAACTCTAACTGGACAAGTTTTTGTCGGATTTGCATCAGTTTCCAATACTGGCTTTTTGTTGCCTTCACTTTCTATCTCACCTCACCCCACATCTCCCTCTCCCTCCCTTTTACATTGTTTTATTTATCAACCAATAATCCAATAATCGAGTCCAAAAGTTTATTAATATAAACTAGATTCAACTATGATCTTGGTCTAAATACAATCAAATCACCCGCTACCAAATACTGGAAGTCTCTCTTGCAGTAGTTACCAAAGAATGCAAATAATATTCAATCATTTACATTTTGTAATCTTTTTTCTCTCAAGTTGCTTTTCAAAGTTATTTTTCTCAAATGTTAAGAATAGATCAGGCAAAGATAGAGGAGTCTACAAGTATGTGTTTTTTTTTGTTGTTTTGTTTTGCCTTGATTCATGAGCAAGTCCAATAGTTCATGTCCCCAAGCATAATTATTTAACTGAACCATTGTGACTATTTCCTTGCAAAATTAAAATAATATTAGCCTTGAATTTTTGAACTGACAGAGTTTTAAAAAGAAGAGACCAGGTTACAGTTTGTCCTATTTCCTACTGGCAGATAAGACTGAAAAACAAATTACTGTTTATCACTCTTCACACAACATGGGGGGAAAGGAGGAAGAGGCTCTCTATTGCACTATAATCCAAGCACACAAGAGTATAAAAGCGTTTTAAACTCCTGTGGCCTTGGGATAATTTTGTTTGCAGGCAGATGTTCAGGGATGTGGGACCAATATGCTATGCTACAAACTTAGACAAGCAGAGGAGACCACACACGTTTATCCAGTCATATCATTTAATACTAATTCTGGGCCTACCATAGCCCAGTTGTTAAATACTGGGCTGTGGTAGGCCCAGAAGTTTTTGTTTGTTTTTTTTTATAAGCAACATCCTTTATAACAACTGTTGCAACTGAATGCTTGATAGTGCTTTATGCCAAGAACTTGCTTTCATTTATTTGAATTACAAACAAATGTTACCTGACAGGGTACATTAAGGTGTATAAAAAGCCACAGTGGGTAACTTGTTCATGGCCAAAGCACATGTGAGCAACACAAGAGCAGGCAAATAATTTTCCTGACAGAAAACACTTTGAGATCAAATTCAGTATTCATTTGTGATGAACTGGAGACAAAGTTCTCTTCAATTATGTTAAAAATCAAAAGAACTTGCAACAGTTCATAGGAATTGTTATTCACCCAAGCAGAACTTGCACAATAAATTGAAAAGGTAAACAAGATTTGAATTAAGTTTGATTCTAATGGTGACACCAATTCTGCCACATTGAGCCAAAAAAAAATCCACCTCAAGATTTCTGAAGGCCTTGTGCAGAAGAGAAAGAGAACATTACAGGCCAAAAAAGGACAGAAGATTCTGTGTTAAGCATCTGCAGTTAGTATCCAATGTCAGTCTAACCAAGCTTCCCACCAAGAGGTCCCAGATGAAGCCAAAGTACATAGTAACCAGGGCCAGGGTTAAAGAGCTAAAGCGATCCAAATCTGCAGTATGGTGCATAAGCCATTGCGTGTAGGCCGTGATAACGACCATGGAGCAGCCACTCAGCAAATCAGAATTAAATAAGAAATATTTGAGAATTTAAACACTGAAGTGGTGACCTTAGACGGAGAGATATAGCAGAGTAAGAAATACTGCATTGTAAGCCTTAGGAGCAGGATGAATGAAAAATAATAATAATCAGGTTCGTAACTAGTATTTACTACACATTTTTGTATCCTAAATATTGTGTGGGTATTATATGCTATGACAACAGCTCCAGGCAATGTGCTCTTGTCAGGAATAGTTCCTTGCAAGCAAAGTCTTCAGACAATTACCTACTCTAGCTGTGTCTGTTGTAAGAAATTCACAATTACTGTGTCTACTTTGGGACACAAACTGCCATCAGATTCACAGGTGTGCAGTGCCACCTCCATGGCGGCCTTTGCTGCAGGGCTCTCCCATGCCATGTATTCCACCTCTTCTCTAAAGAAATCATTTGTTTGTTCTGTAATGTTTCCAGATCTTAATCACATAAGAACCAAAAGATAAAACAGTCAAATCACATGTTGCTCTATTTTCTGCATGTAACACCATACACAAGGATTTTAGATTAACTCACTACTAGATCAACCACTGCAATCTCTCATCACATGAAAGAATTTATCTGAGCAAACTTACCAAAAGCTGATTTACCTACCTTGAATACTTCTTTTAAAGAATGCTTTGCAGCCTTCACATGACCAGACTCCGTAGTGATATCCTGAAGCATAGTCACTGCAGACTGCACAGAAGTGGGCATCTCTTTTTGAACCAGGATTATTTGCAATTGGGCTTGTACAGTCATTGCCATTAGTTTTTCTTTTTAATGTCTCTCTGATAGAGAAGAAAAACATGTTATAAAAAAGTAAAAAAATAAATCTAATTCTGTCATAGCTACATAAATCTAGCAAAGGGTTTCATTATTTTTCACATTAAATGTAAATCGGAGTCTACAAGATCAAGTCATAATGTAAAACAAAGTTTTCTCTTCAAGGTGACCACCCACACTGATCACCCTAACAATGGAAATGCTAAGTAAAAGAAAGTCCAAATACAAGAATGATGGAGAAAAAACATCAATAATAATATTTTCTCCACTTAAATTAATAAAATGCCTGCATTTCTGAAGTGCTGCAAATAGTTCCAGCTCATTGGAACTATTCTTAGCAACTGGATTAAAATTAGAATGGGACAATAACACGAAATAACAGCCAATTCCTGACACCAAGATCCTGTAAACAAACAGCAAGAGGAAAGGAACTAAGATTGTCAGTAAAGCAGGTTTTAGGCATAGGAAACACATCCATTGTATACTTTCTGGACCTTGTTTTCTTGGTGGGTTTAGCATGTCTTACCTTCGTGGTCAATAGAGTTTCTAGCTAGAGAGAAAATACTGCCACGTGCAAACTCTCAGCAGCAGTCTGACAAAAGGGAAGCTGTGGAGTGAACTTAACGGTACACACTTAAGCTCAGAGGCACAGACTAGGAATTGCAGAGTTCTACTGCCTTCAGCAGTATTAAAGAGAAGAAACTTCAGTTTGAATAAGACAGCAGGTGGCACAATCTGTGACTTGTGAAGAACATGCTCTAGAGCAGAAGAAACCTGTTCACCAACGAGAGCAAGTTTAAACAGAACAGCAGAAATATGTTGAAAGTGCTGCTGAAGAGGCTTTAACTAACATGTTAAAAGTAGACTTTGTGCCGGTTTCATGACAGGAGGTAAGAACAAACACACCCACATGCCAATGAAAAATCATTGAGTTTACAAGTATTTGAGGAGAACATGCTACAATTTTCTAGTAGAAGATTCAGAAAGGAAAAAAGGTGCTTCTCAGCAAATTCCAAAACAGGAAAGTTACAGTACTTATTGAAGAAATAAGTTACTGCAAGCTTCTTTAAACAACAGTAATAATGAACTTTCTTTTTTAAATGTTCATTTATTCTGATGTTACAGGAAATAAAGGTGTTTGGATGTTTAACGACCCTGGTCTCTGGTTACATACACAGTTAATGGATTTATCAATCACTAAATATTTCACCTTCTGCCACACAAGGAAGCCCAATGTCACTCTCCCTTAGAATAAAGGAGCTGTATCACACATACCTAACGTGCTGCTAAAGCAAAGAGGAAAACACATTGCTATTCTTTTCCATTTCCCTGTATTTGGAAGAAAAAGTAATTTGGCATTTCACTTTAGTAGCAGAGATATATTTCTAAGCTGTACTTGGGAATCAAGATCCAATTGTGAGAATCAGAAGAGAATCTGTATCAGCTGGAGAGCGTCTCAGTGACTGCCTGATATGCTGTAGCAAACTATGTTTATTGCCCTTGTTAAAGCACAGAGATGCTATGGATGAAAATACAGAAAAAGTACACACTGTAACATCTCACCAAGGAGTGCTGCTTGTTACCTTCCAGTCATTGCGAGTGTTTCATTCTCTAGAAAGAAGCGTCAGCCACCCCGCACACATGCAAGCTACGTGACTTCCACAGGCTGTGGCAAACAGCTTGCACGCAGAGCAGCAGTCTGGAACAAATCCCTCCCGCAGGCTCAACGGGCATGAAATCTGCTCATCGGCGATAGCTGTGGCAGTGCAGCAGGAGGTTCAAAACCAATCATTTTGTTATTGTTGTCTTTAAGTACAACAGAGCTAGGAAATAGTCGAGAGCTTTAAGGTACGTATTCTTTTCCCTGAGGACCTCGTGATGGGGCAGCTTATCCATACAAACGACGAAACAGAACAGGTAGCCTCACACATGGTTAGAGGCCACTTCCCATCGCTTGTGTGGCTGGAGTACTCAAGCATGCTCAGCAGATGATTAAGCTGCCAGGTCCTCTGCTAAAACTGGCCATAGCTGGCTGTGTGCCCACAAAAGTGCTACATGAAAGGATGTAGGAAAGAGGAGGATGTACCCTGGCTGCTCTCTATTTATGATCATGGTTTCTATATAGAGATATTATGCTTCCCTAAAGAGAAGTAAGTTTTTTTTGGAAGGTAACAAGTCAGCGATTTCCTACTAGTCATCAACAGTGACAAGATGATTACCCTAAAGGAGAAGGAATCAGCAGAACTATTTAGGTTATTCAATATCTATCACATCTCTTAATTCCTTCTAGCTGCCACAGAATCATGGAATATCCCAAGTTGCAAGTGAGCCAAAAGGATCACCAAGTCCTGAGTTCTGTCACAGCATGTGTTTGATGCATATGCTACACCTGGAAAATTTGAGCCTAAATTCAACTTCTTATTAAAAATTAAGACCTGTGGCAATTAGCCAGATTTACTCATAGCATTTGTTGCATGTCGTGCTTTTTTTAAAACCTAAACTATTGTACTTTATAAAGAGATAGGAAAAAAAGAAAAAAAAAAAAAAAAAAAAAAACAGCTAGAAAAACAACAACAACAAAGCAAAAAATTGTGAAGTTAAAAATTAAAAGTTCAGATTTTATCATTTAATAGACTTCCCTCCCACAGGCCACTGGCTCATTCACTGCCTGGAGATCTGGAGATGATTCAATCCCATGTGAACATAAGCCGTACAATGACAAAGGCTGTATCTGAGACTGTTGCTTCCTGTGCTCGTACTCTTGCCCTGTTTAGCATGCTGGAAGTCCAAGGAGAGTCTTATAGTTACTGAGTTTTGCTCCAAGGAATTTAAACCTCTTCCTTTCTCTCCCAGAACACATGGAAGATGTTGGCTAAAAGTCAGCTGCAGAATACTTCTCAGTCTTTATCTTCCTCACTTTCTAGAGACTCCCTCCACCATAACTTCTGGAGGTGTTAATATCACAAAACTATCAATATTTATATCTCCAGAGCACAGGTTCTGCTCCAAATGCTGATTAATATGAAAATTGTGCCATGGGTTTCTGAAGATTAAGGGACATATTATTGCTTAATCTCTAACTCCTTCATCATAAAATTGAAATGCCAATCCATCACTTCAGAGAGATTTCAAGATACTTTTGAGTGCTCTACAGAATTAACACGATTAAAAAACAATAGCATAGGAAGATAAAACAAATAATTATAGTTTCAGAGCAGAGTTTAAACAATGCATAAATAAAATATTAGTGCACAGTGAACAAGGCAAATGTAGTTACTAAATAATTTGTAATCAAGCAAGCATTGCTGGCCTGCACAAACCTTTACTTACTTTCTGCAATTAGTCAAAAGTACAAGGAAAATAGTAGAAGGGAGGAACAAATTAAAGTTCCAGAAGAATCAATCTGGCACCTTTATTAAAGTTTCCTAACAATTTTTAAAAAGATTATATCTGTCCATTTTAAAATTAAACCTTTTGTTTCTTTAATAAAAAAACCTTTTAGTTAGGGCATGAAGGCAGAAATCAGTTTCAGACTCCCTGCCAGATTACTCCTAAATATCATATAATTACACTGTCACATTCCTTTTCTCTTTGTTTCATTTTAATACAAAAGGAGTGTTTGGATTCACCAATTTTGCACCAACAAAATTTATGACACTATTTCTGTTATCTTCACTAGCTATAGGACATAGAATAGAAAGAAACGGAGTCTGTATCACTAAATTCCCACCATTTGCTGAAGAAACAAAACAAAACAAAACAACAACAACAAAAATGGAGCTCTAAAGACTCATGTCTTTTTTTACATGGAATAACAGTTTGTTTTTGTTGGACTACTGTTGTAGAACAGGCCACAGTGAATAACATTTAGCAAAGTTAAAAATTCTTCTGTTTTCATATAATGAACTTATTTGCAGGGATCAGGAATGCACAGAATTCAAGTTTCTTATTTCAAGCTGATCTACAGGTAGGTCCAAATGACACAATGATCAGCTGCAGCAAGGTGGACTACATAAGTTTAGCTAATGTTAATGGAAGTTTACACCCAGGGAAAACAAACTCCTCTCACAGTGAGACTTTTGCTTTGTTTTTAAATGTAAAATAAACTGTATAACAGACCTAACCATGTGGTAATGTTTTCTTATTCATCATTCAAACAACCCCCTCTTTTTCTTGAACTACAACGCTGTTTAAAATTACTTACACTTTGCAGCATTAGTCTCTCCCTTCCCCCAGAGCTATTCCTTTAAGTTTCAATCCCAAGAACTCTTCCTTCAAGGTATAATCTACGAAGATGTAGTGTCACAGTCATTGTTCCCATGGCAATAAATACAATGTTCATGACATTAGTTTAAGACCTCACCAAAGGATAAAAAGAAAATACATCTTTATTTCAGCCCAGATAGCCACAAGAAGGGAACTACAGCTCTTGGTTTTTGTGTTTGCACGTCTAATTAAACATTTTTATTTGTTTGTTTTACAACTCCTGTAGACACAGAGGGTTACAATGCATCCTACTGAGAAAAACGAACCACTGAAAAGGTCCAGCTAGCAAGAAATATAATAGTTACTTTTTGCTGAAAGACAAAGACCATACATAAAATTAGACTCCAAATCTCATTGATTTCTCCCCTTTAAATAAAGTCATCATCAGTTACAGGAGCAATAGTCCATAGAATCTGTACAAAAGGCATAAGACATAGTTACTTGAACACCAGAGTGACAGGCTTGGCTTCGCTTCTGCCTATGTAGAGAGCATGCTGCAGAGCACCAGATGCAGAGCTCTTGCTGCTGGGTTACTCCAGTTGCTGTCACACCATGGGGACAGCTTAGAACACTATCGTACAGCAGCTTTCCCACATCTGTCTGTTTTGAAACATTAACCAAAGTGGGAAGAGTTCAGATGTGAGCCCCATTTACTGGACACCTGCTCAGGGAATCCTTTTGTATACAGGTGCAATTCAAATAGCCTCTCCCAATCCACACACCTACACCTGAAGCAAGTTTGCACTCCAGAACTGCCTGTTACTCTGCTGACTCCAAAGGTAGACTATTCAAGTGGCCACACTGCATATTTTTGCAGTCCACGAGTCTGAAGCAGACTTAGATCTCATGCCTCACCCCTGCGCAGACAACATAGGGCCCACCCATTGCAGAAGGAATGTGGGTAGTATCAAAAATAATGCAAGTCCTTTATTAGTAATTGAACTAGACTTTTTGCCAGGATGTACTGATTTTCATACTGACAATCACTGCTGCAGTTAAATAAAGAGCCCTATGAATAAATACGCAATTGGTAGAACAGAAAAAGCACTCGCGATGCCTCGTGCTTTCATCCATAAAACAGCTGTTGTGAACATGAATGGAGTAATTTTATCAGCTGACGATGTGCAAATATTTTGTGGTTTGTAACATCCGTGTATGTGCAGCATGGGAAGACTTTTTGCAAATAGTTTTATTGCCGAAAAATTTAGCCTTTGAAGCTGCTGTTCATATTGCCTTTATACAAAGTCAGTTTAAAAGAGCAACAAGAAAAAGTCTTTTTCAGTAACAACACTCTTCTGAACATTATTTATGCTATGGCATGACTGCCAATATTAAAAACAAACAAACAAAAAAAAAAGACAAACTTTCCTTTAAATTTTAAGTTCACGAAAACCTTTATAACTATTCAACGCAGAAAAAAAAATCCAGGTAAAATGGAAATCAAATGGAAATCAAACAATTTTTGTGAAAAGGAAAATAGAATAAACCTTTATTTATTTCACCCAGAGGACTTAATCTGCCAGAGCAAAATTCATTTTTATTAAAAGTAGTACCCAGCAGCCTTCAACTTTGGTTTACTCACAGTAATACCTACATTGAAGGCATTTACAGTGCTTTATGTCACTGCATAGTTTTCTAAGAAGCCATTAGAAAGAAATCCTATTTCAGAAGTTATATTAAAAAAAAAAGCAAAGTAAGAGGACTGATTTGATGTTTGGTAGAGGTTTTATGGTTTTGCTTTGTTTTTCAGACAGAACAACACATAGAGGTCAAATGTTAGAAAAAGAGACAGAGAGAGAAAGAGAGAAAGACTTAGAATTAAAGAAGCTGCAAATAATTGTTAGCAAAGTTTTAAACAAGTGATTGTTACTCACCTGGTCACAGGTAGCACTGACTCTACTGGTCTTGCTTCGCACCACGGGCTCTTGGGTTGCTCCGCGTAGAGAAGCGATGACTGGCAGTGCAGTGTCAGGGGGGAGAGATGGCCAGGAGCAGACCATAACACACTTGGGCTTGACGTTTGCCTCACAGATGCACTCTCTGAATCACCAAAGCTACTGGTAATGTTGTAATTAATCATAGCAGGACTGCAGAACGCCATTGCAGAATATTCATGTCTGTTTTCCATGTAAGACGAAGGAATATAGATCGGACTGTGTTCTGCTGTCAATGTGGACTGATTACAGCTGTAGGGAACTGGAGAGCTGATACCAGCGGGCGAGTTTTTAATTTCTGTTTTATTACATCCAATATCCTGAAGTGGCAGCAACTGAGAAAAGTCCTTGTGAGAAGATGCGCAGAGGGACATTTTGAAGCAAGACTGATGTTTGTTTAAATATTCATCCTAAGATGTTAAGGTACAAAAAAAGTTGAATTAAAAAGTAAGAAAGCTTTGTCTTATGCCATTTTTGTAAAAGCAAAAGGGGAATTAGTAAAATAGAAAATATATACTGTGAAAACAGTTTACATACCAAATACACTTAAGCACTTGGTGGCCAAATTTACTACCTTTAAGAAACAGAAAACTTTCTAGAACTTCCTTAAAAATAAAGGCTAAGACACTTATTGAGTACAAATTCCATTTCAAAATAACAACACACAAAAAAATATCATTTGAAATCTGAAACAAAGATGCCAGTGACAACTTGGATCCTAACCAACTTGCTATGACCAAGGTAAAGCTGTTCTATGTAAGAGGCAAAATCACCCCATGGTGCAAAACTGTGGAGTAAGTGCCCTGAGAAATCAATGATTGTCATAAAAACTCACCACCTCCTGCTCCCACCATGAGTGTACTACTTCAGCCTTCCCTTTATTAACACAAGCATGTAACAGCAGATATTTTGAACACACACATACACACACACACTTTACCTTCCAAAACCAGAACTCCACTGCACATCCCTCTCCCCAGATGAGGAAGACAGGAAGGATATCAGTAAGCAATGCAACTTTGTCACTGAGAGGTACTCGGATACAGCACCTCTGAACAGAGCCATTATGAAATTGAAGCCACAAAATGCAGATATTTCTGAAGCTGACAACACAGAACTCAAGCAATTCAACAAGGTCAGGAAATATTAGTTTCCTGGCATTCTCTATCCCCTTTGCGACTACTCTCCATCCTTCCTCCTACCTGAATCAGCAATCAAGAGACCTTAATTTGCCCACAGTAATTATTTTCTGCCCAATTTAGGTATATCCATACTATTGGAGGTAGGAGGGGGAAAAAAGAAGGAAAAAAAGTCCCCCAAACTATCCTCCTAAGACATAACCCCTGTCCTGAAACCATTACTTTTATAGTAGTATTTTACAGTTTTTCATTCTTCACTGTGGGCTTCATGTACAATTCATTCCACCTTTGAAGACAGACATATAGCCCTCTTATAGCATCAAATACATAACAATTTTGTTTCCAAAATAGCAAGTTTCAGCGATAGTTTAGGGTTTTTCTCACTTTGCACTCTGATGATAAAATTGAAGATATAACTAGAAAGAATGAGGAATTCATTCAAATCATCTCAGGCACTTCAGATCCAGCTGCTGTTTTTTCCTTTGTGGGAAACAGGAAAATGAGTTATCTCAGCAGTGTTTTATGTCCAGCAGTTGTTGCACTGGAACTCTGATGCAGAAAAAGCAGGAGAACATGACCTCACTTCTCACACAATCTACATGCCTTATTTGCCCTAGCCAGTTGCTTCACAGTGTCCCTTAAAGAAAAATAAAAACAAATTATTATTCAATTTTCATTGCAAAAAGCACTGAATATCCCAATGCTCTTTCACTATCATTTTAGGAGGTGGGTAGCCCAAATAATTTTCAAACAGAAAATGATGGAACTAAAAAAATATTTATTTTTATCTATTTTATTTATTTGACTATTTTCAGCTGTTACTATGGATGGGCCCAGCGAACACACTGAATTCAAAACGTGTTTCAAGCTTGCGGGTAGGTAAAGCTGTACACTTTGGGGGAACTCAGAGGCTGCATGTACTCAGGATGTGCATGGACACTCTGCAGGAGCGCCTGGAATGTTTTCACCAGCCCTGTCCAGCAGGAACTGACTGCACTGCATCTCCCTGCTCCCCTTCAAAGGCCACACAATGCAGAGTAAACCCGAGCCCTTCTGAAAGAAGGGCTTTAACCACCACATCTCTGTTATAATCAGCTAGAGACGTTCTGCTAAGATACTGTTAATAGCTTTGGCAGCAAGTAACTTGCTGTGTACTTTCCCTCAGTCGTTTAGAAAATACATGCATGAACACTGTATAAACAGAGAGCACAGAGCTGATACTACATACTTTTATGAATTGAAATCAGCTGAGCTTCAAGTCATGTTTTTCTAGAGAGGAAATCCACCAGAGGGGTATGGAAGATAACCTCCTGCTAAATAGGCAGCTTTGTTCTTTCCAAAGGACAACTCACAATAGTTAGAAATATACAGAGAACTTATGAATAGCAACAGTGAAGTTTTAGAGGGAGGAGTCCACACAAGCATGAGAAATCAGTACAGCCTTCCTCAAAACCAGACTGCTCATGACTTATTTACAAGAGAAGGAACTCTGGGTTCCAGAAGGTTAAAGACAACTGTACTCACAGTCTTGAACAGACTGCAATATAGTGAAAAACAACAGCATTGGCTTAAGATAATTAACTTGGTTAGCAGAAATAGTTTAACCACAGTAGACTATGGATCTATGTGGGATCGTGCCACTCACATTTCCTCATACCCTGAAAATTTAGAATGGGAAGCCCAGACCCTCACAAATCAAGTAAAGCTGCAGAAAGTATCCAGAATTGCACATAAAGTCCTGAAATCTGACCACTGGACTGTGGAGTTCTGCTTCTTAAAGAACTACAGATTTAGGTATCCAGAGTTAAGATTTAAGGCTACAGAAAGCAAACTCCACTAACCTCAATACCTCAGAAAGAAGCATGACCACATTTGAGCTGAGGATTACAGTAAGGACATGGCTAATAAATTTGTTCCATCCTGGTATAACATCCTCCTACTGTAAACACCATTCATTAAACTGAAACAAACTCCTTCATGACTCCGGAACTCCTATCTCAATTTTTCCTCCTCCTCTGAGGAAAGGTTTTAAAAGCAAGACTCAAATACAAGTGTGTTAGCTAGATCTAACCCATCAGCACTGCACTAGATCCATACCAGAAAGAAACAAAACAGGTATCTATTATTATTTAAATACAGTCTTCTTAGGAGACTGCAAGTGTTTCAATCCACTTAAGTCAGTTTAGCTTAGCAAGATACTGAACAAATTAAATATCATTAAATAAATACTCAAGGAATTAGACAGAATGGTTGACACTTACCATTCACAAATCCAATACACTAAGCACAGGGTTCACATCTGGCATAAAAAAATACAGTTCCATTGGCTCCAGAACACAGAGGATGACACCACTATCCATGAGGATGTAGGAACAAAAAAAAAAAAAAAAAAAAAAAAGTAATGTCAATGCTTTCCACAAAAGAAAAAAAAAAGTTTTCCAGTCTTTAAACAGCTCTACATATTTAACTCAATGTATCTTGACAGTCACCATGCAACAAACGGCAGATCAAGCACAAGAATGCTGGTTTAGATGTCGTAGTCAAACAGATACATGAGTAAATAATTAAGCCATCTGACCCATTTGAACAAACTCAAATGGGTATATGTATGCTCAAATGTTGTTTATTGTACATTACCTATATCAAATATCTTTTTAAAAAACCCTTTATGAAGTAACTAATTTGACTTTTTTAGCTTTAGAAAGAGGAAAAAATAGGTAGAGAGGGCAAGCTGCCATGGTTTAGAGCCTGCTTAGAAAAAATACAATAGCTTTTCCTAGAAAAACGCAACAGTCTGCAAGAAAACAGTAGAGCAATGGATGTTCTCAGGCACCATCCCATCAACGTAAACAACATGCTTAGAATTTTCTAGGCGAGTCACATATTTTGAGCGAAAATTTTTTGTCATAGAGAATTAAGATGACCTTTTTCTCTGCTAGGTTTAAATTAAAGCATAATCATCATTCGTCCTTCTGTTTTAATAGAGGTGACTCAGCAAACATGCATTCCACCGCCCCGCAGCTTAAGCCCCTCACTCACCTTGCAAAGCTTTCTATTAATATTCTGCCAAGTTAAACTTTGTGCACTTCACCACAATAAACCAATGCATTTTCTCAAAAACTGATCATTAAAGGAAAGTCATTGCTGATGCATAAAAAGGCACTTGTGCTTCAAGTTTTGTGGAGAGCTTATTACTCATTAAACACAGCAGTGCCAGATACTGCCAACAGAAGGCATACAAGTAAACAAGTTTATTATTACCTGAGATGCACTAGATGCAACAAGCAGGAGACAGGAACGCAAAAGGAAAATAAAGCTGTCTTTCCAGACCTCAGATGTCATATCCATTCCTGCAAAATCAACAGCCTGTTTCTGACAAGATCAAGACCTCTGCAGAAAATATTGCAGCTTAAATGCAGGGGGGTAATAATAGTTTTAAACACTCCAGCAAATTGAGCAACCTCTGCCTTGTCTTAGACTTTGTTAGTGGGAACACTGGCAACTTCTAGGTAATTAACCATTCATAAATTTTATAGGGATCTGATGCTTGACTTACACAAGAGTCACCAAGAGAGCTATGTTTGTTCCACCACAGGAACGCAAGGCTGGAAAAGGGTTTAATTGCAGTCTTCTACTACCTGAAGTAAAAATACAAAGACAGACTTTTCAGAAGTGTGCAAACCAGGACAAGAGATTACAGCTAAAAATCAGTGCAAGAGAAATTCCAGTAGGACAAAAGAAGAAAGTCTCCATAATGAGAATTGTTAAGAACATGAACAGGATACCCGGGAAGGATGTGAAATCTCCATCTTTAGAGATACCAAAAAGCTTGGCTGAAAAAGACTCTAGGCAACCTGACCTCAGTTGGAGAAGGATACTGGATTAGTTGCTCTCCAGATGTCTCTTCCTACCTGAATTTTTTTATGGCTATGTTCCTCCACTGCTGGAGGCATTCATAGAAGAGGAAATTCCATTATACCTGTGCTGGAAAGAGTGAAGCACGACAAAGGATAATTACACAGGACATTGTCCACCTTGTCAACTTTGTTCAAGAAGTGAAGAGCTATGGGTCCTGTCCAAGGATAACCACCATATAACACTTCATGTTACACGCAAAGAGCTGTCATATATACTGGAATGGAATTGGATCATTAGCAGGTATGTATGTAACAGGAATTATTTTCAGATCTTGATTCAAACTGGGATTAAGGTTTACTGCAGTAGTTTTAGCCTTTCATTTTACAGGCCCTTAAAACATTATCAGACCTCAGAACAGACTTCAGATTTCTACAACTTGCATTTCTTCAGTACATTTCATAAACTTAGAAACCTACAGACCAGAAAAAGAAAGCCACTGTCCAGCTCAAGAATATAAATGCAAACAGAGATTTCAGCTCCTTTGCTCTCCATGTCATTACTTGAAAGTACAGTGTGGACACTCAAATACATATTGTATCAAAAAGAATATTTGAATTTCAGTGGGAAAATTCTAACATGCTTCATTACAAAAGCAGTATCCATTAAAACCATTACACAAGTAGCAATAACAAGGATTAATCCAAGGATTTTGTAATCACACTTCAGTCTACAGTAGTATAATGGCAAAAGCCACTACACAGAACATCGCTCTTGTCCGATAAGAACAATATTATTAAAAGAAAGCATCTCCTCCTGATGTCAGGGAGGGCAGGAGAAAGCAGTACAGGCTGGCCTATACCCAGGACTCATGTTTCCATTGAGCTGGGATGAATGTCTGTATCCAGTATCACTGAAGCACACTTTGGGAAGATGTCTCAGCACATGCTAATTAACTTAGCTAATTCTTAAGAAGTTAATTCTGAGCAGTTAATTGCTGGTTTGATGATCGGATCATAGCTCTGTGCAGAAAGCAGGGAATATACCAGTTCCTTGTGTCCATGAGGAATTAGTTTCTTCAACCACCATTTCTCCCTTAATGAAAATGCCCTAGAACTATCGCAGAGGAGCCTTCCTCCACCCCACAGTTTTTTAGTCATTACAAAAGCCTGTGTTGAGGGACATCTTTAATTTGTATGGCTCTGCTGAGAAACAGAGTGCCAAGCTCAATCATCTGCCATCAAAAAGTGCAAATACATATGGAGAAATAGCCTCATTTTGTCCAGTAGGGCTTTTACACAACTCAGCAGGTTACTGAATAACCATCTCTTAGTTATTGGCACGGTGTAGACATGAGCTGGCACAGGGGCTGTGATTCTTTGACTTCAGTCAAGTTCTTTTTGTTTACTCTTATAACAATTCCACATCTCCTGGCATCAGTCTCTATCCTGGCACTTAAATAAATAAATCAGGAACAGAAAATACCACCACATTTATCCCCTGTTCCCACAGCAGTTCCCCCCAGGCTGGTCTGTGAGGATATACAGCAGGCAGACACAGAACAATGCCAGCAGCAATGCACTCATGTCAGACAGAAATTTAGGAGAGGAAAAGGAGGGGAAAAAAAGTCAATATGTGAAGAAAAACAAGCAAATCAAGCAATAGGAATACAGCAGGAATTGATGCTTCCTATTCTCTCAGGGAGAGACACTGCCTGTCTTGCTTTCTGAGGAAAGTATAGATGAGAGATTCCCTGGCAGCAGCTGTCCATCACCAGGCATAAAAACCTGTGATGAGATTAAGAGCCCCTTGGCCAGCAGACAAAAGAGCAAGGTCATAGCTGCCCCTAAAACCCAGAACCCTGGCAATCTACACGCAACAAGATTAGGTAGGTGGGTAGACAAATAAGTCTTATACCCAAATAACATGAACCGATTTAGCTCTGCAGAAGACAGCGTACCACCTGAGGGTCTGACCCTCCATAGCTCCAAAACATGGGGTGGGGGCTCATTTTGGCGTGTATGCCAGTGAGGGCAGGATTTAATTTCTCCTGGGTGAGCAGACATGATACACGGGCTGTTCTCTTGAGCATGCCATGCCTCAGGCTCCGCAAATAACCTCTTGCTTTACAAGGCCAAGAAGGAACAGTGATAGCCATAGCTGCCTGAGGCCTTAGAAAACCCTCCTTGTAAACCTGCTGCCAGGGAACTATTTTTCAGATCTAGGTGACCAGAAGAGCAGAGAAAAAGCAGCAGACTTTTTCCTGCCAGGCTAATGTGGAATGCCCCATAATCCACTTTCTCCTACCCCAAATAAAAACACTTCTTACTGTGACTTTTTCTACACATTACTATGCAAATTACTTATGCTGTAAGACTAACATACATAACAGAAGAGTCTGTTTCACCATTGTGTCTGCCCAAGAAAAATATGCCACATGCAAGATGCTTTTTTCATCACTTCCAGGCAAGCAGCCACTCAAGCTCTGAAGTTGCACTTTGCTTTGGGAGACACCGAGAGACTTGTTTGATTTGCAAGACTATTACAGCAAGGAGTGTCCAGTTTGCATCTTGCTCCACTCAGTATGCAAACAAAATAGTTCATAAATAAATTCACAGTTGCCTTAGATTTTACTGCACAAACTTTGCCTTTTTAGTCATAAAACAAATAACTGGTTCTGTAATTGGACAGAAGTGAAATCTATGTAAGAATGCATGTGAAAAACTTTTTAGCTCAGTTTTAGCTCTTTTTCTGGTTTTAGTTATAATTCAATATTGTTTCTGCACTGGAATTCATGTAAAATAGTAGTTCAGTTGTACTGATTTTGCTATGGACCTTCACATTAACAGAAGACACAAAACTAAACGTTTTTGTCCCTGCAATTTTGTTCTTTCATAAAAAAAAAAAAAGTTATTGCAACATAGTTGTTTAATACCCAATTTTACTGACTTAAAAGACTTACAACTGCATGATAAATTGGCAGTTATGCTGTAACTTTTCTTACTAATTTACTGAAATAGTACAAAAATCAAGATGTTTATTCTTGACTTTGCAAGCTGTGACACACTGTTCTAATACTGCATGGAATCCCAAATTAGGTATCTTTAGCATTATCCACAGGTAACAAAAGGTTTTGTATATATTTTAGTTCTTTAATGAGAAAAAATGTTCAAAATTGTCTTATAATTGAACTGGACATGAAAAATTGCCTTTTACTGGTCTGTGGGTAAAATCCTGGCTCAGCTGAGTTAGTCAATTTTGTTGTTTATTCACACAGGTGGACATTTGTCCAACATATTAATCAAGACAAAACTTGAATGCCTTCCTAGTCTTGTTAAAATGAAATCTGAAAAATCACCCTGGGATTTCTGTTCTCTGAGCTTCATATTTCCTGTCTCTGGAGGAATGGACCAGCAAACTCTTCCATGTGAATATTTCCTGCTGTTATCAAAAGCATGATGCAGATAACAGAAGAAAAGCACAATAACAGAGTGGTTTTAAATTCTATTCATCTCCCTGGATCACCATGCTTTTTCACCATACATCCTTTCCTACTTGTACCTTCAACTCAATATTCTAGAACCAGAACTAAAACTCAGTGTATTTGAAAACAGCATATAGTAATATGGCTTGATAGTGTTTTTAATCAATATACTTTAATCCACTCATTATCACAGCATCATCATAAAACCTCAGTGTCTGACTCTTACTGAAGGCAATTCTGCAACTGCAGTATTTTTAGACTGTCTCTAAAACTATGGCAATTTTCTTCTTGTGACATTTTAGGTTTATCAGGTTACCAACAAACAAATTCACTGGGATAAAAAAACAATTTTTCTGGTTCTACTTTCTCCAGCAATACTTGAAGCTCAGATAAGCTAACTGGTTCTCATTATTTACAGCATTTCAGAAATTAACAATAAAGAAGCATCAGTTTTAGCCCACCCCTTCAGGTCTAAGATTTTTATTGTTATTTTTCCTTTAAAAGTCCAAGGAAGCTGAACTGTTCACTTACACGGCTACCAGTCTGAGAACAGAGACTCTACAGCTGTCTTCCTCTAACACTGTGTTACAGTCACTGTGTTTGCAATGTGTAAGTCACATCTTTTTTAAAAAGCAATGGGAAAGTTAAGAAAGGAAAGAAAAAAAATAGTGTAAGGGACAGAGGGGTGATTCTATGTTTAAATTTTGTTCACAAACTTATAAAGGAATTTTGATAAAGTTCTGAAATAGCAAATAGAAGTTCTAAAGCTTTAAATTAGAAATCAAAAATGTATTTGTTGCTTCAGTAAAGGCACTGTACTTCTGTCTTAGATTTCTTCCCTTCTTGGAGAAGCAACAGATGAGCAAGGAATTTCAAGGATACGGATGAGGAAATAAATAGCTGCTAATTCCCAGCACATCCGAATCAAATGCTAAATGACTTTATGTTCAAAAGGGGCTTCACATGCAACTTGTAAACATATCAATACTTCCACTGTTTATAAAAGGTATGGTGCATCATTCCCCATATGACAAAACTGAACCTTTTCCCCAAAAGGTATAGGACATTTACCAGCCACTCCAAGTTCTAAATTAAGTTATTTGCTGTATATCTCATTTCCCCTCCAGATTGAAATGTATTTAATCCAGCAAAACTTCTCTGTTAAATGTCTGAGATAAAGTGACCAGACCATTCCTGTCATTGCTAATCAAAAATCTTTACTAGCATTCAGGCAGTGGTTCTGATGGATTTGATGAAGATGTATGCATATGCTGTCCCACCTTCAGTTATTTTTAAATAACAAATATATAAAAATATATATATTAGCATTTCCAAAAGCAAACTTAAGGAAAAGATTTGTAACTGCTTGTTTAATTAGGAAGATGCTTTTCAAAACTGAAATTTCTTCTAAAAGGATGGAAACTTACATCAGTGACTTTAACATGGGAAAGCTACCTAGATAGACACAACCGTTGTAAGAACAAAACCTAAGACATTCATCAGTGTGACACCTGGAATCTAAAGAGCCTGATTCAAAGTCCAGTCAAGTCAATTAGGAAACTTCTAATAACTCCAATTTGCTTTGGATCAGGCCCTAAAAATACTGTGATGCCAAGAACCGGCTTTTACCATTTATTAGCATATTCATCTGTACAGTTTTTCTAGAACCTTAAAACAGAAATAAACACTAATAAATGTTCAAAAACATTCCTTCTGCTTTTAGTGCAGCAATTCTATGCTAATTAGCTTATTAAGCCAAAGTACTAAGATACAGCAAACTTCTACAATTTTATTTGCATCCTTAAAAGAATTTTCAAACACAAACCTGTTGAAAGATCATTTAAGCTGCATAAACTTTAAGAACAAATGTGTTCTGAACTAAAACAAAAACTCTTAATATTTTAGCTACCCCATTTCACTTATAAAGTTTATTGTTCATAAATCCAGTGCCTATCAATTGCAGAGCTTTGGCAACATTAAAAATAATAAATATTTCATTCAATATAGCACGTACCTGATTGACACTGAATAGGGTTTCTGCTCTTTATAAATGTTCTGACAGCATTACATGTCAGCAAGGTTTTCACATAGCAATTCTGGATTTGTTTTCCTTCTTTCCTTTATCTCAGATTCTAAAGCAGCTGTGCTCACCACCACTTAGTCATCAGATCTCAAATATGAATCTTTTCAAAGCAATGTGATGCCAGCTCATCAGTGCAAGATTACACAGATACTATCAGTGTTTCCTTTCCCTGTGAAGGCAAGACCTAAACAGAAGTTCCTCCTCCTCCTTTCTGACATAACAAGCTTCTGAATTTGTCGTTCACTGCAGTTAAAGCTCTTATATTACTGAACCATTTTATAAGCCAACCATTCCCATATTTAGCACAGAAATATGAATGATTAACTAACCAGCAATTCTGAAAGCAAATACTGACATTTTAAAAACCTAAATCAAACTTTTTTATTATTATTATTTAAATCTCTCACAGGAAAACCTTAAATATAACTAACATTCACTCTGAACCAGCAACATATTCATCCTAGACATTTTGGACAACATTATTAATAAATTACCTTGGTAATGCTTTTTAAACACCAGATGCATGCATACACTTTTTTTGTTTGTTTGTTTTTATTTTTTAAATGTAACTACATTCTTTGTCATTCAAACCAAATTAACTAGCAGTCATATGAAGTGCTGTCTTTATTTTATCAACTTAACATTTATTTAGGTCCAGTAAGGTCCAGTTCTCAATTATACATTGGGATTGCTTTCAAAATGCTTGATTAGTTGCACAGCATTAACCTTATCTACTCTAGGGAAGCTGATGTACTTGTAAATTTGTTTGGATAAGGCATCGTGTTATTCTTGCATTTTAGATCCAAAAATGCCTTCAAGTCTACACGACTTTCTAAATCTTTTATCTGAATTTGGTGGTTTGAGTATTGTCAACCCATGCAGATGAAACAGTCCTGACACCTTTGCTATCAACAGCTTCCCTGCAAGCACAGCCAGGTCCAAGCCTAGGCAGTATTACTGCCCACTCAGTCAGCCATTCCCATAATTACTTCATGCTAATGCAGTTTTTCTCAGCATTATATTTGCCTTTCTACCTTGTTTCTACGTCCTTTACCTTGAGCCTCCCCATCTCCTCTCATTACTGTTTTGCAGGTCCAAACACAGCTGCTTTTAATCTGAAATTCCCTTTGTTTTTAACTGATAAAGTATTTTGCAAGCTACAGGGGATTCAAGTCCCTACGGCCAGCTCTTTTTAATTATTCTTATATAGCTTCAAAACAGTGTCTATGCAATCCTACTTGTGCCTGTGGTAGCCCTTTAATGCTGTTTAAGGGTAAGATGATGTTCCCTGTCATCCTCAATACTAACGGCATAGGAATCTAAAGGTTTACTGCTATGTACTACAGAAGTGCAGTTCAGTTATTTGTTCCCCTCAGGCCCTGGCACAGCCCCTAAACTACCCACACCAGGCCCTGATCCTGCAGGTCTCTTTACTTTAAATATTGGTCCTTGCCAAAGCTCCCCTCTATTTTTAGCGGCTACCCTTTTGCCTCTTTCGCAGGACATCAGAGATTCTACTGCCACCAGGCCCTTACTTCCCCTGAAGGGATAACAAAAACTTCAAAAACCAGGGAGCACAGAGCACACAGTACTCACTGCACATCCAGGGTTCAGGCAGCCATCAGCAGAAGTTGGACATAAAAGGACATCAGTGGGTTCAAGAGATCCACATGGCTCTCTTCTCCTCAGGAATTCAACTGTTAAAACAGATTACTGACTTTCTTTGGGTAAGAAAGACCAGAAAGAAAGACCTACCAGAAACCACAGCAGTCCCTGTCATTGATCACTTTACAGCACACCAGGTTCTGTAGAAAACCATTCTGTATTCGCCTTCAGTAACTTCAAGATGTGTTAGCAGCCATGTCTAAGAATTAATGTACATGTTCTGCCTAGCCAAACATACATTTAGAGGGGAAAGAGAACAAGGCATGCACATACCAAACATTAGGAGCATCTTTAAGTAGTTACTTGCAAACTGTATTTCTGTTCTCTGTTCAGATCTTCTCTCAGTTGGGAGCCACATCTATTCTGGGCAATAAAAGCAAAACCCTTCAATCAAGGCAAATTAAGATTTTATTAACAATGTTACGTGTTAGATAACCAGATGGAATAAAGATTTGATAGGTGAATGATCAGGAACAAGTTGTCATCTGGCAGTAGAAAAAGAAAAAAGTCAAGTCTCCTTCTCTCTATGTATATAAAGTATATTAATGTTTCCTAAAACCATATAAAAATAGAAGGTCTTTAATTAATGTATGTTATTGGTAGATTTGGAGGGTGGGAAGGTAATGGGAGGGACAGTGTCAAGACAGGAGTTTCTGTGCATGGAAAAAGATGATTAGACACTGAGCTACAACAGTTGCAACTGGAGCAGCACCTGTCTACTAGACATGTGGAGCAACTCTGAGGAGCCTTGAGACAGTACACAAGGCAAAAATAATTCAAATAAGATGTAGCTCAGAATGGTATGCTCCCCTGTGTTTACAAGTGCGTGAAGAAGAATACATTAATGTCAATAGATTCAAATGCAGTTCCCTTAGTCAAAGGTGTTGTAGCGAATAAAATGGGTAAATTTACCTGCTTGACAACCCAGGCCCATCACTGATGGCTGGATAAATTCTGTATTGTCCCAGATACAAGGAGTTACATACATCATTATCACCTTAAAATAATTCAAAGCTGAACAACTTCTGGGACCATAGGAGGACTTACCATGGTAATTAGGATTGCCTTTGCCTGCAAACTCCCCAAGTAAAGCACCAAGTTTTCTTCTCAACATTCCTACTATATTTAGCACCCTAGGTCTTTCAGTCACAACTTGGCTTCCTAGCAAATTCACATGATATAAGCAATTTAAAAGTGGTTTGACTTGAGGGTTCACCTAACAAAGAATCTTTTCACCACCACCCACAAGTTTTAAAGCTGTTATAGTAAAAGGGTAAAACCGAAGGAGGAGTGAAGAAAAATGGCCAGAACAGAGCTGCAGAAGGAATCTTTTTTGGACAATGTTCATCAGTGGTTACATTTTCTCACATGCCTACTATTGAATTACTGTGGCAATTTCCTTAAGGAGACCAGTTGATAGCTGTGAAAAAAGGCTACACAACTTCATTACAGTATCTCACATATCCCTATAAAGAAGTAAACTATAATGAAAAGAGGGATGCAATATTGAAATTTGCAGAAATAATCATCATAATTATGCCTAGAAAAATTTGAAAGAAACTCCAAAAAGGTAAAAGGTTATATTCTCCTCATCACCTGTGAGCATCCAGTGGGTGAATACCTTACTTTGTTACCATGGCTTCCACCCCAGTACCATACACTTCATTCCCTAAATATTCTGATAGAAAAGAGAAATTGTTATCACAAGGGAAGGTTTATTTCTACTCCACACAAAAAATTTCCTTGAAGAATTAATTTGTTACTACCTCTAGAAACACCATCTTTACATACAGCCATCTGGTTCACAGCACCTCCAAATCCTATAAAAACTGGAGCCGCAATACGAGACCTTCTTGAGGCTCCTGGTTGCAAGCTGACCAGGGACATGCCTGGATACTGAGAAGCTATGTAAAAGGCTTTCCCCTTACTATCACAGCTCAAACTCCTTTCTGCTCTTATTTAAGTCTTTCCATATACAGTGCCCAGCCATGACTTATGATCTTAAAGCGTATTCCTGTCCCTTAGAGTATGCTGCCATAGTAGAACGTGCCTGTTAGGACTGGTCCTGAAGTAGAAATTAAGTTATTCTAAATAAATACCACATTTATCCTGAGATCCTAGCTTCCTTGCTGATGCTATAGAGGAGACAGCTCTGCTCTCCCAAAACCAAGAATAGACCTTGTTTTCCCAGCCTTTCTACTTCCAGAGAGAAGATAAAGAAGATAACCTTTAGAGATGCTAGAAACCACATCCTTTCAATAACATGATCTCTTTCTTGCCCATGTACAACCATGGTGAGATCACATGAGAGGATTTATTTATTTATTTTTTTAATGTCTGGGAGATAAAACTTCATTTCCCTCTCTGCCTTTGCAACCTCTTAGTATTAGCAATTCATCTTCATTTAACCTAGCTCCAGGTTAGATGAGGTCTTGAGCAACATGGTCTAGTGGAAGGTACTTACATAAAGCCACACAAAATCAGCAGAGCAATTTAATTACCTTATACATACTAGGCAGATGATATGAAGTGAGAACCATGCAATTACAGAAGATGATAACTGCTTTGAAAGACATGACCAATGTCATACAACTGTTTATTAGATCAACTCACCCTGATGAATGATCATTACCTCCTTTTTTGCCAATTTCATGAGAAAATAGGCAATAGGGAAAAAAAAAGAATAGTTGGGCAAGATAGAAAAAGGCCTACTAGCCCAAAGTAACCACTAATGAAGTAGCTTTGGTATGAGAATGAAGTGTAATTGGTCACACCTCCTGCTCTTCAATAGTTTTTCAACAAACATGAAGAGCAGCTGTCCTTAATTCAGAGTCTCTTTTGCAATACAACTAATATACTCAAGCAAACTGAAATATACTTTCTTTTCTCAGCAGACAACCTGAATCTAACTAGAAAAGCAAAGTTCAAGATGCAGAAGATTCTGCCAGTGGGAGAACAAGAGAAGAGAGAGAGTTACAAAGCCAGCTGAAGTGGCTGAAAGATTTCCAAAGTATTTACAGCAATTGAAGCAACTGAGGTTTATTCTTCGATCAATACAGACACTTAAAAACAACTTGCCCTTTAAGGAGTCTGTTTAAAAAGAAATAAAACCACCACAACACCACAGTATGAAAAGAGAAGCAAGAGTTTTCAGCAACATTACCACAAAGAAGCAGATACAAAAGGCAGTGACTCTTCCCACATATCTTTTTAATTCATTGTTTTCAGAATCAGATTTCATTTTGCAGCAAGTTTTAGTTCAACCTCCCCTTTAGAAATAATCAGTCTTCAATGGCAGCAGCTACTGGCTGAGGTCAGATTGGGTCATCTCCACTTGTCTGACAGCTTGCTGCCATCACCAACAGCAGAGTCTCTCCCTTGCTTTCTCAGGACCTCGTGGTCCCTCCCTGTTCCTTGTGCTGCTTGTGGAGCTCACCAGAATAAGTGTAAGTAACTTCAACTTGGGAACCTCACAGAAAGACATCCCAGCAAAAGGAGAGGGATGGAGAGAGTGAAACGTTTCCTTCTTTTCTTCTTTCTTTCATCTCACTGCCAGGCTAATATGTTGAATCTGCTCTTGAGAGGTCAGACAAAAGGCAAAGAAAGAGAGAGTTAGGGCTGTACAAGCTGGAGAGTGAGGGGGAAATACTGCTCCTTTGCATAACTGCTCCTTTGCATAACTGCTCCTTTGCCTGACTGCAAACTCTTAGATCTGATCAGTTTTATTCCTGCAAGGAGAACTTCTAGCTACAACTGGATAAAATTAAATATAAAATTAGATTCAAGTCAGGCCACACTTTGTGTAGGAATCCCATCATCCCAAGCTGTGGAGCAATCAGCCTCCTGCTCAAACTCATTAAGAGCCATCAAGTATCCCTCTCTCCCTTGGCTTCCAAGCATACCCTCTCTCGCTACCTGAGGAAGTAAAACTACAAATAAGATCTAGCAAGAAAGCAGGACAATGGGCAGCAGAAGTGAGCATGAAGTGTCAGAAAAACAACATTTGAATATTTTCTAGAGCTTGGAAATCCCTGTTGCCACCCTGTGCTGATGAGTTGATATCTCACAGCACACTCCTACATTCACTTCAATTCCATTTCACTCTACACTAGCCTTCTCCCAACTCTCACACCACATCTTCTTCCTACCTTCCATGACCTATACCCACCCTCCCAACAGAAGTGCCTTTCTCCTTCTATTCCCATTACCCCGCAGCACAGAGAAGAGAATCGGGTTAAAATTCAGATGGGTGGGAAAAAAATAAAACTAACAAACAAAGGAAGTTATGACTTTCTCAAAGAAACCTAAAAATAGAATAATTCTAACTTCAAACAATTCTCCATAATAAATGCCATAATAAAATGGAGATTTAGTGGAGTCAAGAAACAACAGCATCTTATGCAGGGCTGCATTTTAATGGGTTTAAGACTGGGTGCAAGCCATGACTGTTTTTTCCTGTCTAGTAATGTAAATCAGACAGACTGGAGCACCCTGAAGGAGAACCAGCCCATGTGAGAAGGTGCAAGTAGGCTGTGCCATGCACGTTCCCTTAGAGTCAATGGCTCAACTATGGTTGTGCTAATGACTGTAGAGATGTTTTTTGACTAAGCTAGAACTAAAATTATTCCAAAATTTGGTCTTGAAAATTCCTTCCTCCTCCGAGCTCGGGGTTTATACGATTTTCTTTTAAGAGTGAATGAGCTGTAGGCTCAGCACTGTTTCAACAGCAGAAATAAGCACTAAAACAATACTCCCTTCTTCCTTCTTGTTTCATGTGAAGAAGAAGAAAAGAAAGGCTTCTTAGCAGCTTCAGTCACATGCAGAGGAGCAATGGGGCATATCTTTTGTATGCCTTGCAGTGCAATAGATACGATGCCAAGTTCTTGTGAAAGACAGGAGGGTACTGCTAAGAGATGCAAGAGCCAATATTGTTCTGTATTAAGCAGCACTGAGCCCACCCTTGATCTGGCCTACTGCACTAGCAACCAAGAGTCTATGGCTAAGGGTCACCTCAGCCAAATATCCCGCAGCTTCTGAAATCAAAAATCCATTTTTTGACGTGTGCAAAATATATCAGTCTCTCTTTATCTGTCAGAAAACCTACCCAACATAGCAAGAAAGGTTTGGCAAGGTTTACGACACAGAATCAAGAACCAGAAGGGATAATGATCCAAATCCAGGTTATCAGAATAAAGGTTTTGCAGACATGGACTTTTCTTCACTTTTTATTAATAATGCAAGAATTGCTCTGCAAACCTAGGTAGATCCTACAGGCATCCTGTTACAAGTACAACTGAGAATGAAACTAATTCTCATAAATCCTCAAGATTCTGTAAAAAAAAAAAAATAGATTTGCTGACAACTGCTCTTAAACAAATTTAAGCAGCTGCTGTAAATTAAATGTTTATTTAAATTGTATTAGTACAAAACTATCAAGAAAAAGATTCAGTGATAACTCTAGCAAAACTCATGTCTATAACTTTTGTTAGATTCTTCCTGACACTCCAAACAGCAACTCACATCAAGTCTTGCTAATGAAGTTTGCCAAATTTTGGTTGTGCAGGTTGAAGTTTGTGACATAAGGTAGCTGTATCACATCTAATTTTGTAAAAACAAACAAAAAAACAATAAAACACCCTTAGGTGTTTGAACCAGAGTGACAAGAAAAGTTGAAAGAAATGTACATTGCTGTTTTACAGTGAAGCTGTAACGCTGGGGTGCTCTAGTGCAGAAACAGACCAATTGGTAAGGGATTAAATTCCTGCTGTGAGGGTGTGATTTCTACATTCTCCCAGGAAAGTAGCTCCAAATTTTCAACCAAGATAACCCTTGAGGGATGGAGGAGCTAGTATATTCCAAGACTAAACAGGTTTGCTCTGGATTCTGTAATCCAGAATCGCTAGGAATTTAGACACCATTTTAAATGCAAGGATGCTTTAAATGTAATAGAAGTTTAGAGAAAATCCTCTGCCAAAGTATTGGCACAGATCTTGTTCTTTTCTCCTGTTATCTTGCTAAAGAAAAGGTAGTGGGGAAAAGGGAAATAGCAGGATCAGATTTGCTTGAATTGTTGGAAGAAGAAAAAAAAAAACACACACACACAGAAAAACAACTCTTCAAATTATAATTAAAAAAAAAAAAAGCTATAAACCCGAAGAAGATCTCCCTACCCATTGAAAGGATCAACAAAGATAATGATCTGGAGGACTGACTAAGTTTCATACTTACTTTGTTGAACCCTGCCCTGTCTGTTGCGTGTTTGCTCAAAGCTGGATAGATTGGATTTAGATTTCCTACTCAGAGGGGCAATAGCAGTGGGGAAAGAGAAGAGAAGCATATATATATAAGCCACAGGGCCACTCCATCTTAAAAAGCTTGCCTAGCACTACATGATAAACTGTCAGAATAAAATCCAGTCTTCAGAGTCATTTGTTTTAGCTACTGTATTTTTCCTCAGAAGCTGCCTGTTTCCTTTGCTGCTTAGCATGATAACTTGATGAAGCCATACAGCTGGGCCAAGTGCCTCTTTCAGCACTCCTCCTGCACTCATTCCTGGAGGGAGCACGGTTCAGACAGAGGAGATCAGGAGATCTACATGGCTCAGTACAGCATTAGGAAGTTAAATACAGAAGGTACACAGCACCTAAGTGAAGAGTATACCAGTAAGCTCGGTTCAAGGCATTCCTAACACACATGATGTTTTTAACCTAAGTGCTCATTAAACAGTTTTGTTGTAGGGGTTTATGGTCAACCTCTGTTCTAAGCCCATGCCTTTATACTACCTGGATGTCTTTAAACTATCTGGGGTCTGCAGTCATTTCTCTTTGACAGAAACATACTATTTACTTACAGAACTCATTTAAAACACCACTTCTCTGATGAGAGTGGCAATCAATCAGAACAGTTCTTTTTACTCTTTCTGAAATATTCTCCACAAAAAAAAAAAACTCCAAGAAATATTTGTTTTTCTCTCCCTCTCATGCAAGAAGCACTTCTCATTTTAGTTGCCTCTTTCGTTACTTACTTTTAAACGCACCCACCCACAAGCAGATCAAAACCTGCCAGCTTGTTCTTCCATTCCGAGTGGTCTCAGAAGTATCTTCCCATGTTTCAATTACTGTTAAACAAAGGGGCATATCATTGTTCCCACTTTCAGCCAGAACGGAAAGCAACCAACATTCCCATCAGTTTCAAGGAGACTTTTACCCAGTCTTGAAGGATGTGAAAAGCAATAAGCAACAATGGTTAGTTTTCAAAGGGCAGCTTCCATCTAAAAGTCCAATAATGCAGAGTGCACTTGAAAGGATCAGGGCCTGGACGTGTAAAATCAGCACCCAAAATTGAGAGAAACTTTTGACATTTTAACCTTAATCTCTTTCTGTCAATTTCCTCATCTACAAGATGAAGGACAGAGCTCTGAAAGATCCTCGTATGAAACCAGGAAACTGAAAGAAAGATAGGAAAGGACATTCACAAAATCCACAGGATTGTGAACAGTGGAAACAGCAGAGACAGCAGTCATTTACTTCTGCTGCACTAGTTGTGAATGTAATAAAGAGGGTGTTAGGGAACAGCAACTGTGGCTCTTGTTGAGTGCAAACAGAATCGCTACTCCTTTCTCAAAGCTATTTTAGCTTGAATAGCCAAAAAGAAAAAAAATAATCAAGAATATTAGAGACATCTCACTAATTAATTTTCAATGTTGTCAGTTTCTGCCTGGGCAGCATTATGAGGAGATATAGCAACAGTGATTGTAGGAATTATGAAGGAATGAAGGAATAGAACTGAACAATCACTAGAGACCCATGCTTGAACAAATTTAACATATAAAACAATTGCTCTATTAAAGTATTCCATGCAGACAAAAGCTTTGCAACATGCAAACTAAAGACATCTGCCTGGTTTGTCTCTTCTGAGAGATTTAGAGAGAAAAGCCAGAAATATGTCTATACAAAAACACAGTCAAAAGAAACAAGATATAAAAATACATCCAACCTAAGGTTAACAGGGAAATTGCCAAGAAGACAATACCTGGGTCCACTGCCTGAAGAGGAAAGAAAAGCATCAGAAATTGATTAGGGGATAAGGGGATACAGGAATAAAAGACAAAGATCTTTCCTTTCCTTTCCTTTCCTTTCCTTTCCTTTCCTTTCCTTTCCTTTCCTTTCCTTTCCTTTCCTTTCCTTTCCTTTCCTTTCCTTTCCTTTCCTTTCCTTTCCTTTCCTTTCCTTTCCTTTCCTTTCCTTTCCTTTCCTTTCCTTTCCTTTCCTTTCCTTTCCTTTCCTTTCCTTTCCTTTCCTTTCCTTTCCTTTCCTTTCCTTTCCTTTCCTTTCCTTTCCTTTCCTTTCCTTTCCTTTCCTTTCCTTTCCTTTCCTTTCCTTTCCTTTCCTTTCCTTTCCTTTCCTTTCCTTTCCTCCCATGCCACTTCTTTACTCCAGTGACAAAATTCTGCACAATTGCAGGTCCACTGGAGAAGAGCCTGGACCAAGTAGACAAAAGCTTTACCCATTTCTCACAAGGGTGGTCCATGTGAGATGAAAGCAGAGGATCAAATTTAACATCCTGGCAAGAAGCAAAGGCAAGTAGGGATCTGCATTTCATGATCTTTCACTTCAGTTTCTCACATCTCTCATAGGATGGCACTAGAGGGACACCACAGAACAAAACCAAACTAGGATCAATATTTACAAGCACTCATTATCGCTTTTAGAAGTTAAACTTACGTACACTACTCCTGTAAGTACATATGTTCAGAATAGGTAAACAGGGTTACTAGGAGCCGTAAAACCTTAACAGTGACAACATTTAGGACAAATGAAGTATATTTGCAGAAAAGGAGGAGGATGGAGGGAGACTGTGGTTCATGTTACAGAACAGAAAAGCAGCTGCAGCTATCTGGATATCCCTGGCTGAGTGAAAGTCACCCATCTCATTGGACTGCAAATAAAATCTACAAAGAAAAGTAGTCTGCAGCCTGTTGCATCTTTACCATGTTGATTTCTGCTTCAAGCAAACACTATCTGTTAGAAGATCGTGTTTAGGGAGCTTCAGAGATGCAAACGCAAGATTGTCCTATTCCTGCTCTCTTTTGCCTCCTTGCTCACTATTGAAACATTAGCAGGTGCAGGAACCAGGAGGTCTTTATTTGGCAACTGCTGAATTGCAGTTGCTGCTGGGTAATGCACTAGTCACTAATCCAGACAAGAACCCACACCAGGGCTAGCAAGCCTCAAGGAGACTCCAGCAGGCTGAGGCAGCAGATCTTTCCACCGAATGCTTTGAAAGATGTGAGGTTATCTTTGGTAACCACTCCTCAAGGCTGATGACTACTGTGGAAGTACCATGAGGGATTGACTGAACACTGCTGGTTAATCTACTCTCCTCCAAATGTTAAACTAGATTATTTTATTTTTTTTTAGTGTGTTCAGTGCTGAAAGAAGAGCTAGTAACTCTGAAGCTGGCAGATTTCTATATGATGTATTTGTGACATTCAAATTATTTCTGCCAATACCTTTTGCAGTCTTGGAAAAAAAAAAAAAAAAAAAAAAAAGGCCAGCACAATGAAGGATGCTTTTGTGTAATTTACATTGTTAGTTTCTGGTTGATACTTAAAGTATTTCTGGCACAGGTACTGTATATTCTGCATTGCTGACCAGCAAATTGCATTCAGAATCTAATTTATTAAATGGTTTCTTCTGTCAGGAGAATGTTCTTACTGTAATAGTGATATTTTATCCTGTCAAAAAAATGATTAAGCTAAAATATCTTGGTAAATACCTTAAACTACCCAATAACATCAAAAATTGAAGATGTACAAAGGCTACCCTATTACTCAGGAAACTACTAAATTTTCAGGTAACAGAACTCATTTTCTGCTTGAATGAGTAATCAAGGAAATATCATTTTCTTTTATAGTGATCACGGTATAAGGCACAGCCTAAGGACAGGAGCATAAAATGGTCTATTACATTTTCTTTATTAGAATTAGAAAATCATTTTCAAAACTATTTCTCTGGTGGTTTTTTGTTTTTGGTTTTGGTTTTTGTTTGTGTGTGTGTGTGTGTGTGGTTTTTTCTAGGAAATGAACCTCTTTTCTAGATGTTTTTGTGCCCTGTCTCCAAATTCGAAGCTGTATGAAGTGTCTCTTGGTGGAAGGACATGGTTCCTCTGAGAAGTTCCATCCTTGCTGAAGTCAGTGTATGTCTTGCCATAAGCTTTAACATGGCCAGGATCTCTAATTCTGTATGGGATTAAACTGCAGGACAATTAGTATCCAAAATCCAGAATCATCCCAAGACTTCATTGATGAGGCTTTATTTTAATTTGCTGCCAAAAATCATAGAATCATGGACTGGTTTAGGTTGGAAAGCAGCTTAACATCTAGTCCAACCAACATCAGGATGTGTTTCCTGGTTCTTCTCTGTTGTTCAGATGTACAATCCTTTTCCCTGCTGAATCCAGTTTAAAGATGAATCTAATTTAAAATAACCAAAGCAGAGCAAGAATAAACAGCATATTTAGGCTATGAGCAGCTAAATATCCTGAAGCTTGTTAGCTGAGCTCACTGAGACCTAAGAGATATAATCACCATAAGAGTTTTTGATTTGAAGGCTTCTTGTAGACTAATTCAGTGCCTCATGGAAACTAAAACCAACAGTGGGTTGCCAGAGGTCTGCTAAGAGCAGTCCCAGCAGTGCCAACTATCTCACCCTTGGCTGTATATGCTTGCCAAGATCCACTCGTGTCACAGGGTGAGCATCTCAAGTGTGGAGTGATGTTATGCCACTCTTGTTAGTGAAACAGCCTTGATTAAACATGCCTTCCAGAGCTGGGATGTACTACTGACATATAATCAGAAATATATCAGCTTGAATGTGGCCAAAAAGTAGCAAAAATATTTCCCCACAGAAGTCACAGTTCCTAGCTTTGGGGAAACAAGATGTTTTACCATGACATAGCAGGCAGTAAGACTTGTGTTGCCTACTGTTTCCTGAGTTGCATTCCTTCTTCCCCTTTTCTTCCATTTTTGGTAAGAAAAAATAAAATACTTGACAAATAGACCTAATTTTCACCTGACTCCAACTAGCATTCCTTTTGATTTTGATTTTGTTTTAGTGCCTTATAATTTTCTACTGGCTTGGTTTACTAGGACAATTTATAAAAATATAATCAGCAAAGCAAGGTGTAAGTACTTTCTTTGTTCTAGAATATCAGATGATTAATATAAATTTGTTTAAATGACCATCTAACCTATGAGTGTTTGTTTACTGCCTATAAGAGATTCTGAAATATGCCACACAGTCTGTAATACCTAGATTTCTCTGAAGCAATGTTAAAGGCAGGTTCGTAATAAAAATACATTTCCAGTGAATAAGAAGACAATAGCTATGAATAATAAGTGAGAACATGCCCATAGTCTACTACTTCCTGTTTTTCATTCCTTCTCCTAGTTATAAACTTGAAGTTCTTTGGTATATTTAGAATTACAACAACTGGATGTTCTTCATCCAACAGGTCATGTTCCCAAAAGTATCATGAAGACAGTGCAGAAGAGATAGGAAAAAATACTGAACATTTTGTTTCTTATTACGAGAAAGAAATTTTTTTTCTCCTGAACACTTGGAACAACTTTTGATCTGCTACAATTATCATTATCCAACTGCACCTGAAGATGCACCCAATTTAACAATAAGGCTGCCTAATGCATAACATTAAACATAGGTATGTGTATATATATAAATACATATATAGGTATTTTACACTTCCTTCAACATATAGTTCAACATATAATTCTAAATATAATTCTAAATATAGTTCTAGAAGGACAAAGCGAAGACAAAAACATTCACCTAGATGATTGCCAATTTTTTGGGGGGTGGCAACTGGTCACTTGTGTTGAGAGAAGGAGGTGATGTGTTTTTTCTGAACATTGTTCAGTCTTTTAACATCCAGTCTCCAAAAGGAAGCTTTGCAGTTTAAGAGGAACTCAATTAGGGGACCAAATGCAATAAACAAGTAACTAAAAGGAATATACATGTACTTCAAAATAAATCTATGCATCTACGTGTATATGAAATTAGCATTACATCAGATTAAAAAACCATCCTGCTCACTCTTTGTACTTTAAAAGCCTTAAATAAATATTCCACATTTAATATGCTTTGAATTAGGTATTTTTAAATTTGTCACCAATAGAAAGAACGCAATTATTAATGAATGCGTTACATTAAGCTGGGTTACTAGAGTAAAGCCTACCAGGAAGTGCTGGGAGTCCAAAGACTATGCATTAATTAAATTAAAAGCATGAAAAATTACATGTAGTTCTTCACCAGCTACATGACAGAAAGCTTACAAGCATATGTTCTCTCATTGCAGTTGGGCATTCACTTGTTTGTACTGCCCTGAATCAAAATAATCTAGTCACAAAAAGAATTAACCAATACTTCCTTTACTATGATTTATGTTATCCACCATTGCAGATATTCAAGTCATATATTCTTGAAGCCTTGAAAATGTCTAATTTGGTCCAAGTGTTTGAACCAGAGATCACAGAACTGACAATTGCCTGGAGTCTGTACCTAAAATATGTCTCTGAAATGGGAGAGCAGCAGAATTGCAGGATTTATGCAAGACAGCTGATCAGTGAAGGACAGTACCAGCAAGTTAGTGGAATGCAATTAGAATTCAAACTTCTGACATATTTTTCTCTCTTCAAGGCTTACTCATGTTCCTCATCAGCTTTAAACAGTGAGAATGTATGGGATAAAATTAACTACTGTAAAATATTTTAAGAGATTCTTTTCCCAGCTTGGCTACCATTCTTCTGGAATACATTCTTTTTCTTTCTATGTAGGGTGCTCAGATTCAACATCAGTAGGAATCAGTCTCACTGACTCCTTAACAATTTTAAAGAAATCTGGTAGACTTTCAGGAGAGACTGATGTAGACCATAACATCACTGCTGGTGGTTATCTGCAGTTTGAGGAATCTTTCAAGAATTAGACCTAGGCAGGTAGACAGAAGAAAAAGTTTAGGAAAAAAAGGTGTCACAATCACCTCCTTTCCTGAGTTTTGAGTTCCCTTCTCTGTGTTTTCTCCTATAGAACATTTCCTCTGACATGATCCACAACTACTTTTATTTTTATTATATCTTTTCTCTAGATTTACTTTTTTGGTCATGTTTACAAGGTATTTTTAACTGTCTTGTATGCTGTGAGAAGGAAGAATATTAGAAAGCAAACAGCAAATAGTTGGATGTTGGTACAGAAAAACCATAAGACTGAACCAGGGCAGAACAGTGAGACTAAAAGAGTTGTTTGAGATACACAAACATAATTTATTGAGACATTCTAGTGATCCTATTTATAAAGTGTACTTATTTCCTGAACATTTAGTCAGTCTTCATCTCTGTAGATTCCTTAGGAAATGAACCTGTTATGTCTTTGGCTTTAACTTTCCATGAGATTTTGAACACCTGCAGTCTTAATATACCTAGATAAAAGGGTAATAGGAAAGAGCTATTCTGTGTGTTGCAAGAGCAAAGCCAGGCATGGAATCCATCTTCATATTCTAATCACTTGAAGCTAGTGTCCACATCATTCCACTTCTGATTTTAGTGAACATATTTACTGACATTCAGGTTGCTCTGAGACTGAGACTCAGAGGAAAAATAGTTTGAAAGATATCTGGATGTTCTAACTCATTCTTTAAGTAATATAAAGAGTTACCCTACTTATTTAATATTTATAACTGATGCAATTAATGTGTTTGTATTAAAATATATTATCTTTGAAACATATTCTGTGAAGCCGGCAAGTGAAGCCACTAAGGTGAACCAATGAATGTGGTTACTTACACAGCAATAGGCTAATAATAGAACTGGTATGGAAGTGATAAGACTGTTACTAGAAGGGTTTTTAGGATGAAAGCATACACACATCAAGATTGCTTTTAATTAAATCTCTAAAATTGTTATTTGTTCATTTTTTAAAACTCTGGATAAACCAACTCTTAATTGCCTTTTAAAGGATCAGGACAGTTATTGTGATTCCTCTCTTACAAACAGTAATTTTCTTCTTCAATGTATTGTATCTGTCTTTGTGGCAAAAATCATTCTTACAGGTTGCTGAAGAAGTCTCTCAAAAACTCCTTAAGCTATCATCGTATGAACAAAGAGTCAACTTGAATTAGCTAGAGCACCCAAATCGGTTTAATAAGCTTTTTAAGAGTCTCTTGAGAGCTTAATGATTTGCTTTAATAGCAATAGGCAGCAAAAAAAAGTACCTGGCTGTTTTTTTTCCTTATCGTGCTATTTCTTCAAGTGGTCTTTTGGCTGAGCACAGCTCATTAGCTTCCAACATATGATGTCTTTGTCTTTCTGTTTCACAGCCTGCAGAGACTTGTTCTCTTTTCAAACTGACAACCTTTCCAAGTACCTCTTTATCTTTAGTCATCTAAAATTCTTCCAAAAATATTTGGGGTTCTTCTGTGACTTTTTCCTGCAAAGTATATTTCATGAAGACAGGAAATAAATCAGAAATTTCATTAATACATTCTAAATGTAAACAAGGAGCTAAATTCCCCAGACTTTGTCATACACATCTTCAGTGCAATTCAACAAACAGTTTAAAGTGAAAATAATAATCTAGGGCAAATCTTGAAGCAATTATCTTTATTTTGGGAAATATGTAGGTGCTAAAAAACAGGTACATACCTACTGATTTTCATAAAACACCCAGGGTCAAATGGAGACATCTTGTTCCAGCTGATAGAGATTTAGGTTAAAACATTAAATCTGCATGTGTTAATCACTTGTGCTCACTGCTATAGCTTGTACAACACTGTGTGCATTCATGTAGCTTACAAAGAGCTGCCTGAAATTGTCTCCCCCCATGCTACTGTATTTAGAAATCTGCAGCAGTGTCCCTTACCTGGTTAATAAAATGGGTATGCTGTACTCAAATTTCAGATTGTAAATTAAGTCTGTAGCTGTTGGTTTGGTGTCTTCCTTTCACTGAACTGGTTTTGAAGTTTCTCATCATGATTGTGAGTTCTGAGGAACTTTCAGCATTCACACAAATTTGTTGCTGTTCATCTTTCTCAGGCTGTTTAAATCTCCTCTTGTATTTGTTTATCTACTGTTCTTCACATTTCTCTCTCCCCCTTTGGAACCCTTACCATTATTATGAGAATTAATTTTATACAGCATGTGCTATAAGAGACTTGGATTCCTCTTGTTAACATTTGACACCTCTTCTTCCCTAAAAAAAAGACAACCTGATGAACAGGTTTGAAAGTAAGGGCAGGGTGACACAGTTGCTTCTCTACATACATACATTATTAGTCCAAAGTGTTTTGATGCATTTATGAATTTACTGATTTAGTAACAGCTATTGGATTCTATGATGTTTGGAAAGTAAACCAGAATTGTTTTTGAGCACTGAAAATGTTTTAGTGGTCTAGCAATCCCTGAGAGAGAAAAGGAGTATGTTCTTGTAAAGTATTAGGAAGGGACCCAATTTTGCTGCATGATGAGGCTCACCGGGAAAAATATTGCTGGAGATCTGTCTGAGATGCATGTGTGATGTACTCCTTCTCTGCTCTTAGATAAATTGCCAAAGACGGGTTCTTTTTTCAGTTCTACTGATCAGATTTTTCATTTGAAGTTTGCTTCAAGAAAATTTGCTGTAATATGAGGAACACGTTGCTATTTTAACAGTACTTTGCCAACCAATAGCATGTCTGAAGTACAAGCAGATTAAAGTTATGGATTTCTGTACTCTGTCGGAAGGGTTTGTAGATGAAAAGGGAATATATATTTTATACTAATTACTAGTTATATACTTATTATTACTAGTGAGTAATCATTAGATTCATAATACAGTTCTCAATGTATTAAATTTCTGCTCATCAGGTTCCTACATGGTTTCCTATGGAATCACAGAACCTGACACAAGACTACTGCAGCCTGGTGTGATCGACCTGCTGCCCTGAACAAGCAAACCACCACGAGCAAAACATGAGCAATCAACTGGACTGGCTTTCAGAGGTGAACATGAATATTTACACTGCCTTGCCCTGTAGGTCAAATGTGCAATTTTTAGTGGCAGAGATATTCTGTTCTCATTCGCTGAGGTGCTCCACATCTTACAAGAACACAGCAAGAGTCCAGATCTCTGTTAAACTAAAGTGCTTTATCCTCAGCATCCACATGTGTTGTACAGGAAACATGAATATAAGCAGAGTTAAATTAACTTTACCATTGTTCTAGCCCAGATTACTAAGAAATCAGTTAATAGTGTCTGACTTTTAAAAAATTGCCTTGTATTTGCCTTCTTTTTTGAATTCTTGTTCTTCAGGGAATACTATCTCAAATACATTTTAGGTAAAGACATGGATGGTGTCTAGCATATCAATAGGAAATGTCATCAAAGCTTTAACACCAAGATATTACACTAAAATGGAATTGCCTTAATTATATTTGATTATCCAATTAAATGAAGTTATAGAAGTGCCTAGGCATAAAGAATATAGTCAGGTGTGCTTTTATGTCCTCCACAGCAGCAAAGGGAACAGAGAAGATGGATGTAGGTAGGATGACCCAGAAATCAGCAGAAGTACCATTTGTATTTATTCCTCACCTCCTCACAGACCAATGTGTAGCACTCTAGAAGAAATGAGTGTGTGTAATTGGATGAAGGAACAAAGAAAGTAATAGGAAAGGGAAATGAGAAAAGCCATGACAAACAATGAAAAAAAGCACTACAGGGAAAAAAAGTAGTGAAAGGAAATTGTAATAGAGTTCCCAATTGATTCACTCACTTGGATTGTCTTTTGCCTTCAATACCTGCCACTTCCCCTGAAAGTGTTGATGATTTTAAACTGTTTTGAGAGTTGCCTGTGCTTTAAGAGTTGTCCTCTCCTGCTAAATATCTAGTGCCACTGCCTCACAGTTTAAATGAGACAGCAGGATATCAGAGCTGTTATTGCAAGAATTAGTGGCTCTAACAAGGTTCACTATTCTTTCTTTTGAAGCTTGCTCTTTCTGTATGCAAACTTTCCTCCCCAAGCTTTCTTTTCCAATTGTTTCAAATGTTTGAAGTACATTTCCAACTTTACATGTCTTCCTCAGAACCTTGTGGCAAGAATCTCACTGCTACTCTAGAAAACAGTTGAACAACTGAATGTTTCAGAATAACAGAATAATTTTGGTCATTAGTCCAACTTTACTATTCAAAGCAGGTACATTTGAAATTAGGTTTCTTGGAGCATTCTCCAGTCAAATTCTAAATAACTACGAGGACTAAGACTCCATAACCTCTTTGTGCTACTTGTACCGGTGCTGATTCAGTCTCATATTGAAGAATTTTGGAATTGAAATTTCCCTTGCTGCAATTTGTTTCTGTTGCTTCTTGACCTTTTTTATTTGTTGTTGTTGTTGTTCACATGAATGGAGAGACTGGCTCTGTTTTCTAGACAGTGTTTATTGAGGTATTTCAATTAAATCAATTAATCAATTAAACTATGACAGCTTAGTGTTTCACACAGCTTTAATTTCTCTGTCAAGAAGTTCTTACCTCTCTAATGCCACAGCCTTGATGGCTTCCAGTAGGTCTATATGAAGCTGCCCACTACAATGCAGACAAACACTGAGGAAAATAAAAACCTTCACAATAATACAGCCGAGACGTCCAACATTAAACAGTATGGCCAATATCTTTCTGGTTACCAATAACTTTCATTGGGAACTCTGAACATTGCACAATTATTTCTAATTAAGTGAAAACTGACACTATATTAAATTGTGTAGGAGTATGTTTTATTTTAAAATTTCACTGCAAATTGACCATGAGTTTGTTTTTAATTTGAATTTTTTGAGAACAAGAGTAAATGCAATAGATTAAGTAGAATAAAGTATAGCTAAATGTATTGTTAGCTCTATTGTAGTTCCATCAAAATGATATTAAATAGACATCTGCTTTTATAATACAATGAGAAAGAGGAGAAAAATAATGTTTAAAAAAAATAAGAAAAATATTATTCAAGTACTTCAAGTACAATGTAATTAATGAAGGGATTTTTTTCATTATCTGATAGAACTAAACTAAACTAAACTAAACTAAACTAAAATAAAATAAAACAAAACAAACCTTTTCACCAAGTGTGAAATTTATTATTCTAGTCACAAAGTAAAATATTAAAAAAAAATTGTATTTTCAAACAATATGATCCTATTACATGCTTATGACTATTCCTATCTATTCTGAGAGCAAACATAGGATCCATATGATCCTACAATCACATTTTACAGCTTTTTTGTTTGTTTGTTTGTTTGTTTTTCCCAAAACCTTCAAGGAGAGGGAATAATGTATTTTTGAGGACACTTTGGAAAAGCAACAAAAGGGAAAAGACTGATGATGTGAAGGGAGAGAGAAATTGCCTGATTTCTAGGAAGAAGCAAGAACTAACAACGGTTTCCTGTGCAACAGAGCAAAATGAGGAAATTCAGAAGATTATGGGTAGAGCCACATAGAAACATGTAGTATTTCTTGCATCTGCAGTGCATTTTGCTGCTATATGGACCAAAATCAGTTCCATTCTTTCTCAGGAAGCAGGCTAATTTCATATATGGTATAAGGCTTGGAAAAGACGTTAGCAGCCTTCAGCCACAAAAACTGCAAGGCCCTGGGAACTAAGCAAGAGTAAAGAATAAGCAATTTTTCAGCTCTCCACTTCCTCACTGGCCCTAGACCCTAAGTGATGAGTGCCTCTGTCACTGGTCTTTGCCATCAGGGGGAACAACCCACTTGTGCAGCAAATTTAGAAAAGCGTTAATGAGGTTTGTGAGGAAGACCCATGCAAATATTCAGCATGTATGAAGAGCCTGCCAAGAAGTGGTGGCATAGCTGTGTGGGACAGCAAGCTTGTGTGATGTGTTCCTATCAAAATACTATGTATACCAGAGGCAAAGAACAGAATAGACACAGCTGGCTTGAGCTATCTGGCTTATGGAACCCATAGCCAAGTTTGAGCTTAATTACTGAAGAGAGCAGAAAGGGATTCTACAGTTCTCTGGTTTGTGCTCCCTCCCATGCAGATCAAAACACTGCTTGTGCTCAGAAAAATATTCTGCCAATTCTGTCTGCTGGCAGCATATACCAATGGAAAGAAAACATTCTAAAATGAGATGTCTTCCTATAATACAATCAGCTTAGACAAAAACATTTGGTAGGAGATGTAAATATTTGTGGAAATTCTGTATCATCACTCTGCTATAAATTGCATTGGCTTGTTTTTGGTTTTGTTTCTGGTTTTGTTAGTGCTGTTTCTACAATACAGATAGTGGAATACAAGTCCAAATAACACTGTTTTATTGTAATAATTTTACAAAAGTTTTTCATGGAAAATTCATCCATGTCACATTCTCTTCAGAATATGTGAATTTTCATGGTAGATGAATTTAGCCATTGTCAGTCTCAGTTATTCAAAATATGAATAGAGCAGACATTTGGAGACTAAGCGTTTTTCAACATAATCATAAATTATGCAGAACATATTGCTTTCAGATTTATCAGAAAGGCTGGAAAGCAGCAGGGATGTCTGCCACATCTATGCAAAGTCATTATGTTCAATCTTTATCCTGAATGTGGAGAAAAAGCAAGTAAGAGAAGTGCTATAGCAGGTGCTGGGAAAGGCTGGAAAGGAAGAAAGCTTCACTGAGGTAAACTTCACATATTCTATGCAACCTTCCCCTTTAATGTTTCTCAAAAGCACAGGTCTAAAAGGCAGTCCAAATCTTTCCAAATGCTTGCAGATTTTCAGGATGCTGATGTGAAGCAGATAACAGAAACAAAAGGGTTTTTTGGGACACATGTGGTTCTGTATGCCATATTTTGACAACTGATGTAGCTGAAGCACTTCAAGTTCTCCTGTGGGATACAATTTATACTGCAGAATTCAATGAAAAGCAATGTACCCAGTGCTAGAATGGAAGATAAAACATTCTACATTTGAAGATTTATGATAAAACCTAAAGGAAATGGCTATTTAAATTAGACAGATCCATGCATACACATTTCCAGAATCTTCATTGCACAGATTTATTATATCATTTTTTAGCTGGTTTTGTATCACTCAGTCATGCAGCTGTTGATCAGGAGTGCAGCCAACCACGGCAGGCTCTGGGTAGTTTTAGTCTTGTCCTTGGAGGCAGAATTTTAACTTAGTGCTTTTTTTCCCCCTCTTTATGTGGAAGTTTGTGGAATTAGACCTTGGCAAATATTTTGGATGTCTCTAGGAAAATATTACTGTTCCTTTCAGTATTCTGCATGGTCAGTACAGCCTCGCATCTCCCAAAGCCAAAAAATAACATCAAGGCATTATGTCTCAGGCTGTGAAGATGGTCAAAACTGAGTAGCACCAGCTTCCCTCAGAAAAACTGCAAGGATTTTTTCCTGCCTATTAAATAGTGTGTATTCTGATGTTTTCTAAGAGAAAGACCATGACTTTATTGTCATTTTTGTTAAGTCTTTTTATGATACCTAAATACACCAGTATTCCCATAGTGCTCTTTTCACAGGAAGGTGCTCCCTGTTCCCTTTCCTTACAAGTTGTACATCACCAAAATGGATAAAAAGTCTTTTATATTTCATTACCTTTTGACTTTTTGTTTTAGAGGACAAAACCCAAATGTTCTTCTCATGCCTGAGGCAAGGGTAGCACCTGTACTTTATGTTCTTTACCACGGAATTACTTTCAAGACCCTCGTGCATCATCCAATATTCCCATAACTTAGTAACCAGGAAATACCTGGGCACTAAAGCCCAGCAACAAGAGAAAGTGATCTGCTGTTGAACTTGAGGACAGCAAGTACTGTGCCTTAGCACAGTAACAGTTTGTGGTACCATAAATTAATGTATTTTTTTTCTCACAACAATGTAAAACGGACATTTTGATTTCATTTTTTGCTAAATAACGCAGCTCTTCACAGTGATGCTAGCCAACTGATAATTGTCAGAACAAATAAACGAGAATTCCCTACCTTTTCTTGGTATTACTGGTTGGTTGATGAAGCCAGCTGCTGCTGCTTGTTCCCTTTACTGTATTTCTCAAGGTAAAGTCACTTTAGCTTGCCTACTAATTTTAAATTTCCTGAGTAGTCAATGTTTTTCCAGAACGCAGTGCTGTCTTCCCCAGTCAATATGCTTCCGAAACACTGTGAATTATGTAGTTAAAAAGGGCAGGTGCCTAGTGAAAGTGTCACAGTTTGCTGTCCTACTTATGGCTCAAGTCGAGGAATGAAAATAATATTGAACCGCATATAATGCAATATGGGAATACTAGTCTTATTCAACAGCAAACACCTTTCATTATTTACACAAACCTTTAATGTATTTGTGGATATACCAAGTGAATGGCAAGTCAACAAAGGATTTATTTTGCTTCTGAGATGGCATTGCTTACACTGACCCAGAACAGCTGGTGGGCACGTTTCTTCACCAGCTGTAAATTGCTGCACAGGGACATGCTCGTTACAGTGAGGAACCCAAGTATACAACGCTTCAAAGAGAGCACCTTGTCTCCCTAGAAACTTTTCTTTCAGCGGAAAAACAACAACAAAACAAACTACAGATGCTCTGCCAGCACTACTCTATCACTATTTTAGCTAGAGTTCACCTTCTCAGTCAGCAATGGAGAGAGAGAAGTTGCTTCAAATTTATAGAGAGATATTACTGGTTTCTCTGTAGACTGAACTGCACTACAGACTAAACTGAACTACAGTTCTGTGTTGAACTGTAGACTCTAATCACATCCACTGAGGCCTTGGTCCCAGACACAGCATGTCTGGTGATCTGCTGCACATACAAAAAAAAAAATAAAACCTGATGTGTTAGCTCTTAGCTAAGCCCTTTCTTGCACTTTCGGTAAGTACTAGTCTCAGGTGGGATTTGATAATAATACTGGAGAGATGATTATGTGCATCTTTTTACATTTCCATTCAGCTTTTACTGGCTGTGGATATGTTTATTCTGCTTCAGTATGAAGCTGGAACACAAGATTTTAAATTCACCTGTGATGCTACCTGAATATAACTCACAGTTGCATATCACCACTCAGCTCATTATTAGCTAAGCCACTAGACTTTAAAACCACACAATAGGGAGTGTGTGCTTAGTCTTCACCACCCTGAAAGCCAGCTGCATCCACTGACCCAGAAATATGCTCCACACATGCTGGAGTTGCTGAGAAGGGCAGACAAGCTCCTTCACCATCTCCTATTAAATCAGTGATGATGGATTTGACCAGAGAAAACAGCAAAACCAAGTGTCCCCTCTAGAAAGATGGGACAAAGGGTTCTTTCCCTTGGCAGCACAGAGGAGTGGAGCCATGAAAACCTTATCATGGAAGGCACTCTGATGATCTCCCTCACAATCTCTGCAAATAAAGACAGAGTTGAATACCCTTACCTTTGTTAGTAGAAATCCCAGCAGATCCTCTTGCCATTAATGTCATATAAGAGGATAACCTGTCTCTGGCCTCTCAGCTTCTTCTCTAGGCTGTTTATACTCTTCTTTCCCTCTCTCCATAGACACATCCATAATAAAATATTAATAAGCACTCTTCAGAACAAAAACGGCTGGAAGTGGAATCAAGGGATAAGCAAACATCAAGAAAGTTACAACTGCATGTTTCTCTTTGATATTTCTTGACTTCTCAAGTAGACAAGCCAGATTAAGTTAGGAAAACTTTTCCAGCAGTAGTTACTACTGTTTCTAACAAGCTGTAGCTATATGTGATTTTCATAGATTTTCATAAAGACAATGAATAGTCTTATATACATACTTGTAACACTGAAATAGTCTTATATATTGGACACAGGACTGCATATAACAGTCTATAACAATTATTTTTTAATTAAAATATTTGAAAATGGTTGTTGAGACATGGCTTCAGTGTAGTGTCAAGATTTTAATGCTCTTGTTAAAATTGCATCTCCTCAGAGGAAGCAATTACATTGCTTGCATACTGCTTCCACAGTCATTACTGCTACTGAGAGGCAACCCACAGATATTTTGTCAGCTTTATAACTTCTTAAATGAACATGATAGCAATCAATACCAAAAATAATGAGGCAGTCATATTCCAATGGTATTTGAAAGAGCATCCTTATATATTACCTGTTCTGTCCTCCGTGGCTTAGTCTGACTCTGTTCGGTACCACCCCACTCAGTCATACCATATTTTCATCTGTCTTTCTGTCCAGAGGATGCCAGCACTATTTGTGTTGTCCCACCACTCCAGAAGTGGTGAACAGAGCAAGAAAGGTTGTGATCAAGAATTCTGTAAAACAAGGAGAATGGGAGAGTCCCAATGCCCCCAGTTGTATCTCATGATGTAACCTTCAATGCAGAATAAAGTCCCTAGGAAGAAGATTCACAGACTCCTACTGAGAGACTTTCCAACCCACAATTATTTACTCTGAAATCACACTAACATCTGCTTAATGGTACTGTGACACTATCAGTCATGAAAGAATATAAATTTCACCTTTTATAATTACTATTCACATCATTCAAGGTAGTAAGCACAGGAAAAGCTTGGATGATCCGCATTTTGTAACTCCAGGAGTAAAGATATTCCAAATCCCATCATATTGCACATCCCTTGGCCACTCTGTTCAGTCCCATAACATACACTGAATGATGCCTGAACTCTCTCCTAACTCCTCGCAGAGATACTTCATGGGTGTGCTGGATCCAGACAAGTTATCACAGTTCCCTTTCATTTAAAGCATCACTTCTTAATGCTATAGTCAAATTGTTAACAATCATAATGCTGTAAAACTGACAGCTGTGAAAAGGACATGTAATTCTCCTTCAGACACTTTTTCAGTTCTTAGACTCTTTCACTTAGTTCTCTCTACTGAATGTATGAATCCTGATATTTGACTGTGACAATACAGTGGTTACAGGGGCAGCAACTTCTTTCAGTTACTTGACATGAGCTTTCAAGGACTGCATGTGAGAGACTGCCAAGAATGATTACCTTTTTTCTTCGTCTTCTTCTTCTTCTTTTTTTTTTTTTTTTTTAATATATATTCTTAACTCTGACTTCATTCCTTGCAAAAGTTTCTTTTTGGTTAACCATCTGGCTTTAGAGAAACTATCCAAAGGGAAAGAAAAATAGAAAAAGAGAAGTACTTGCAATTAGAATTACAAGAATTACAAAATACTTGAGGTTAGAAGGGACCTCTGGAGATTAATTAGTCCAGCCCCTCTGCTCAAGGCAGGTTCAGCTAGGACAGGTTGCTCACAGCCATGTCCAGTCAGGTTTTGAGTATCTCCAGGAATGGTGACTCCACAATCTCTCTGAGCAACCAGTTCCAGTGTTTGTCCACCCTCACAGTAAAAAAGTTTTTCCTTTATGCTTAAATAGAATTTCCTGTAATTCAGTTTGTGCCCATTACCTTTTGCCTTTTCACTGGGCACTGCTGAAAAGAGTCAGGCACTGTCTTCCTTATACCCTCCCATCAGGTATTTATGCACACTGATAAATTTCCCTCTGAGCCTTTTCTTTTCCATGCTGAACAATCCCCACTGTTTTACACAATCCCCATATGGCAGATGCTTCAGTGTGTTCAATGGACTCACTGCAGGAAGTCCCTGCCTCTCTCGTGCTAGGGTGCTGAGCACTGGGCCAGCACTTCAGATGTAGCCTCAGCACTGCCAAGGGGAGGGGAAGGATTGACTCTCTTGACCTGCTGGTGATGGTCCTCCTAAGGCTGATGTTGGACATCTTTGCTACAGGAGCATATTGCTGTCTCATGGCCAGCTTGCTCTCCATCAGGACTCCTAGGGATTTTCCTGTAAAGCTGTTTTCCAGCCAGTTGGTCTCAAGACTTTATGGTGCTTGGGGTTCTCACAAAGTGCAGGATTTTGCATTGCTCTTCATTGAACTTCATAGGGTTCCTGTTTGCTTTTTTCCCCAGGCTCCTGAGGTCCCTCTGAACAACACAACCACCCTGTGTTTTAGCGAACACTTCTCTGTGTTTTAGCTAACCTGAACTTCAGTTTTTGATCCACTTCACAGTCTATAATAATTGATAATTGGCTCTGAAATGTTATCAGCCAGCTCCTTCAGTTCTCATGGATGTATCCCATCAAGCCCTATGGACTTGTGTCTGTGCAGTTTGTTGAAATGCCACCTAGTTTGATTCTCCCCTACCAAAGGTAAGTCTTTACCACCCAAAGCCTTCCCCCGAGCCTCATAAGCCTGGGATTCCTGAAGACTGTCTTACCAGGAAAGATCAAAGTGGAGTAGGCAGAGCACCTTCATCTTTTCCATATCCTTTGTCAACAGGTCCCTGCCCCTGCAGCATGAGTGCCACAGTTTCCCTACTCTCCCCTTCACCTGTAGAAGTCTTTCATTTTGCCTTTCACTTCCCTCATAGGTTTCAGTTCCAGGTGGGCTTTGGTTTTCTTAGGCCCATTTCTGTACACTTGACAGTGTATATAATAAACATAATATATCTCATATCTCTGTGTTCCTCTCATATCACCTGACCTTGCTTCTTACTCTTTATGCTCCCTTTCTATTTCTGTTTTTTACTCACTTGTTCATCGATGCTGTCCTCCTGCCACCTTTGCTTAATTTTCTGTACACATGGATGGATTGTTCAAAGTGATCTTTGAAAATCAGCCATGTGAATCTCAGCTCTTTTGTGAGTCCCCCAAGCAGATGCCCTGAACAAGCCAAAATCTAGGAATTGCTCTCCCAAAGTCCAGGTCTATGACCTTGCTATTTGCCTGCTCTTAGGATGTTGAGCTCCACTATCTTATGGTCTACTTGGCACTATATCTGCAGTCTGGGAAAAGGCAGCTCAGAAATTAAAAACGTTTTTACTGTTGGATATTGCTATGCTTTGTGTGATGGTAACTAGGAAAAAATAAATAAACAGTAGCAAAATTACGCCCCAAATATACTTGACAGCTACAAAACTCAGTACCATTTAAAATAACTTCCATGGTGGGTAAGGTAATATGGTCTAAAAAAACTTTTAGACAAAACTGAGATGTTTAGTGCCCCTCCAACATTACAGCACTATTAAAGTCCAAATTTCCATTTTTAAACCACACTGCAAACATAACTTAATCAAATGTTTAGTTCTCTGCATAATCATTGCCAAAGTTCCACGTCAAGCTAAAGAATTTATATTTAAAATAAACTTTTTTTAGCTTGCCCACAGCTGTCTCATCTATTGGTGTGAGGAGTCCACAGGAGACATGTTGCAGTCAAAGCAGAAAAGCAGAATCATCTGATGAAACTTATCATTTTCTTGATCTCCCATGTGGGAAGGGAGCACAAAATAGGAATGACCTCCCTCATGAAGTACTGTGTCCTTCTTGCTCCTCTCTCCTCTGACCTCTGCCTCTCCCCAAGCTCTCTTCTACTGAAACAGATGATTTTGTCTCTAGTTTTATATCTTATAAAGTTGTGCTTTGCTTACCCAGAACCCCCAGATGCCAATAAGCAGAATAAAGTACTTAATTCCTGCAGTAGCAGTATCATTTATTAACAGGGCCATTAGCATTTGTTGCAGGATCTGCCTGGCAGTTAACATAAGAAATTGGCTGTGAACCATTTCTGATGTCTTTATATTGCAAAAAGCTCCCTGCATTAAAATCAGTGGGTTCTTCAATGTCACGCTGACAGCTCCCTCACTCTCACACACATACATACATGTTCTAATTTTAAATGTGGAAAACACTGAAATAGGAAAATTGAGGTAGATGTTTGGTAGCCCTTAGGGTCTTCAACTACAACATTCTGTTTTAATCTACTCAGTTCAAATTTTTTATTAAGTGATACAGTATGTAACATGACCCTTGAGAACTAGCAGGAGGGGAAAAGAAACGAAATTTGATTTTACTTGACATAATAAAGCCCATTTGCTTTGTGATCAACAAAAGATCAAGGACATTTTTAAATTGTAACAAATTGCATCAATTATGATATGTCCAATTTATCTGCAAAACTAATATGCACACAGATTACCTGCAGCCTCCAGGCTCAGTTCCTTGTTTTACGGTGGGTTTTTCCTTTTGGGGAAAAAACAAAACAAAACAAAACAAAAAACTGCCAAAGCACAATTAACTAAATACTTTTGGTCATGGCATGCAACAGCTTATTGAAGAAGGGGCTTAAGAAAACAAATTGCACTATTAAGTCCCTGCATTCAGATGTGAGAAAAAGGTGGTCTGCTTATGCCTTCAAACACAAAATCCAACTGAGATTACTGACTGCCAGAATTAGGGTAGGCATATAAAGGAATGATGGCTCCACACATGAGCCTTTTCTTGTACTCTTACCTGTATATCTGTTACTGATCACTAATTAGAAATCAGATATTTTTTGTATGTAGAACATTGTCCTAAAATATGTGTTAATTCATAGTTATTATTAATTATGATTTGTATTTTTTATTCCACTTTCTGAAGGAAGGAAAATCTTACATTTCTAAGAAAAAATCAACTTGTAGAAGGAGTAGGAAGCTGTCATGTTTAGTCCAGGACTGCTCAGGTCTGCAAGTTCTGCAGACATTTAGAGATTTTGGGGGAAAATGTGATTCATAATCAAATTTAAGATCTGATGAGTTTTGATGGTTTAATATTTTGATGCAGCAGTTTCTCATGTACCTGCAGACGCAGTCTGTGGGTTTCTGCCTGCACCTTAAGGTTATGTTCTTCTCTGCCCATAAAAGAAATAGATTTTTTAAATTGCTGCACAAATGACCATACTTCCTTTTTACATAAAAGACATCTGAAGAACAACTTCCCTTGAAGTATAACACTCCATCTTGCATAGAGGTTCCTTGGGAGACCACTCACTTCCACTCTTTCCATTCCTTTATCATTCATGCTGATAAAGAGAAAATCATGGCATCATCTTTCATGAGAAGGTATCTCTTCCCAGATTTTACAGTATAGTCCAGCCAACTAGGAAATATGCATGCCTGAATTTCTATTGCAAAACATTTCTGGTCCAAGAAAATATTTAGGCAAATGGCATATAAAACTAAGACTGTTCTTTGCAACTCGCTCAGAGCAAACATATGATTCAGTAACACATACAAAGATGTTTTGTTATCACGTTTTAAAATTATATGCAATAGAATATCATTAGAAAAAGGATGGAATGTAAGGTAAATAAATGCTTATCAGACAGATTTGCAGGAACAGAATAATACATAAATGTGGTTACACCCAGTTTCTCTTTTTCAAGCCTCAGGCTATTAGCTGCCTGAGAGGTACGGTTTTCCAACAGTTATTCTTCATTATTCTTTTTAGTTTTAAATAAAAAATTACTTTTTTTTTTTTTTTTTTTTTTTTTTTTTTTTTGCTGTTGTTGTTGTTAAAAATAATAGTAATACTTGTAGTAAGAAGTTCTCCCATAAGTGTTTTAAGGGAATTTAAAACACCAGTAAACCTTCCTCTTCTCCTCGCAACACTGTGCTGACTGGTCCTAATGCTGTTATGTGCAATATCTGCAGTTTTCTGTGTCTGTACAATGAACAAGAACTCTGATGACGTGATTCCTAACTGCTGTTCCTGTTCTCATGGAAACAGGTATCAGAAGTAGGTACTTAAAACTAATCACAGTTTCATTTAAAATAAGTCCTTTGAGAAACCATGATTAGGTATAGGCATGAGTGTGTCCCCCTCTTTTTTCTTTCTTTTATTTATTTATATATATTTTTTTAAATATGGTCTTTGGTCAATTATTTTCCCATCAATTATTTGCTATCCTCTTGGTGCAATCATCAGAGTGAAAGCTAACAAGTTCCAATCTGTGCATTTGTTTGCTGTGCTTGGTACAGTCTCCAGGTAACACAGTACCAATTTTTATCATTGCTGTCTTACAACTGATGTGGTAGGGATCTGCTAGCACTGTGACAATTATTTTGAGATTCTATTCTATTTTAGCACATTACTGAATTCAAAATCCAGTCAGTCGTTCCCAGTTATTTCCTGGATGCTTTTTTTGAATAAAGTTGACTTGAGTCATACCACAACAGAGTGGCTTTCATCACTTATAAGTATCCTGAATTCATTACTATTTCTGTATCAGTTTTGGTGGAGTTGTACCAGCCTTAGCCATTCTGATACCCTCCTCAGGAAGCACTTGCAAGGGGAAAGGCAATCAGTTACAAATGATCCATATTATTTCTAGCCTGAAAAACAATATTGGTCTCAGTTTACAAAAGCTCTCAGTTTCAAAAACAAATCTGCTACTCTATGGTATCTTTTAGAATAAACTAATCCAGCAGATGATCGAGCCAGCTAGCCAGGAAGTAGATCAGTGACATTCTGACAAATGAGTGATACAAGATTTCATCCAGGAGACTGGGGCTTTGAAACTGTCCACCTGATCCTCAGTGTAACTATGTACTTATCAACAGCATGACTACACTGCAGAAAAGCCAAAATCATCAGGGGAAAGGAAACATTTGACTAAGTGTAATCCATTTTGCAGGAGCTTGCAGTTGTGGCTTAGTGCCATCATAGAATCATAGAATCACAGAATCATAGAATCACAGGATGGTTTAGGTTGGAAGGGACTTCAATGCTCATCTAATTCCAAACCCCCTGCCATGGGCACTTTCCACTAAACCATGTTGCCAAACCTCTGTCCAACCTGGCCTTGAGCATTTCCAGGGATGGGATATTAGAGTCAGAAACAAGAGGTGTATTACTGGAAATGCATGAAATCTGATTTGGGAGGACACATGACATTTTACTTGAATGTGACATTCTTATCTTCCAGAAGAACTAAACAGGATTTCATGCAGACACCGTTATCTCCCTACCTGCTACCACAATACCTGTCAGACCACAGAGTTCCACCTGACAAAATGTAAGGAGTATGAGAACCACAGGAGAATGGCAGAGACGTAAACAAAGACATAGATAAAGACAGTATGAACTAAACAAGAAAACATAGCATCTTGTTGATTGCAGGATCTAGACTCGTCTTTCACAGATATAAATTTTTGGCCCAGATGGTAATACTTTTAGTTATTTTGAGCAGAATTTTCCTAAACAACCTGGTCAGTCAGAGGAGGGGAGTATACTGGGCTATAAAATAAAAGATGCTATGCTATAGAAGATAGCAGAGACTGTGAAAGTTTGCAGCCAAAATTCAAATCTTGCTGAGAATCTAGGCTGTTTATCAGATTTGAACGGGAAATAGAAGCCAAAACAAGTTTATTTATTTATTTATTTTCCCCTCAAGCTTGAGCCAGTCCATTACGCAAGCATATAGAAAGTGAGCAAGCCAGAAGTGATCTATACAACCAAGATGCAAAACAGTTAATATCTTGCTCAGACAAGCTTCCCTAGTTGCTGGAAGGAAGGTGAAAAGGTATCACAATTAAAATAAACTGCCTTCTGTAAAAGAACTAAGTGCTTCTCCTTCAAAAGGCATACAAGTTAGTTTCTCATGAATTGTGCTGTTCAGTTAAAAGCAAATAGGACATAATAAGCAAGTTATCTTTTGGCTGTAAATGAGGAAACGATTTCTACAATTCATGCTGCAGCCAGGGAAAGGCTGCAATGAAAGTTATAATGTTTTAAAAATCCTTGTGATGCCATGAAAAAAGCCAGAGGAGCCATGATTAATAATCAGAGTTTTCACTGTCATGACTGGTCCCAACACATGATTTTTTTTTTCCCTGCTTCATCATGACTCTGACAGATCTGTAATCCATAATCCTAATTTTAACCTACAGGGCTGACTATTTGTTACATGCCCTATTAGTTGCTTTCTACAGTGATTGCAGGACTCTGCCCCCTTGGCTCCCCCAGCAGGACAGGTTTGGCCCTGTGCTCTGATCTCCCCACAGTGCTCACCCCCTACCCAGCCCTGAGTAAATGCCCCACAAGCCTGTCTGGCTTCCAGGACACCTTAGGGACAGCCTGAACCTGTTTCCCCAGTCCTTTGTGGCCTCCAGGTTCATCGGGAGTAGCCTGAGACACCGATCTCCCAACTCCAAGTGGCCTGTGCCATGCCTCTATCATAATCCTGGCCAAACTCCATCACCCAGGCCATGTCCCTTTCACAGTTTCCTGTCCCTGTCCTGGATCTGTGACCACTGAAACAGCCCTATGAAATCCCACAGCAATTAGCTCACCCCGTAGGAAGTCTCTGAACCCCAATTCCTGTGAAGTGTGAGAACACACCTTGCTGGGAGGGAGTGCTGCCACCAGTGCAATAAGCCTTAATGGCCTTGACCACATCCTTGGGCAAGGACTGAAGAGTCTTTGGGACTTCAGTCCCTGACCAAGCTGTTGTATGCAAATCTGTCTCCAGTCCTGTTTCAGGCCCTGTCTTCTAGAAGGACCTTAGAGCTATGACACAGGTGGCTGGTCTCCTGGATGACCCCATGGATGTATGTTGCAGCTTTGTCTCCAGGCCTGTCTCTGACTGTCTCCTAGATAGACTTTGGACTCAAGTAATCTATGGCCCCGTCTCCATTTGCTCCTGACTGGACTCCCTGTTCCCTGGATCTGGTTCATCACTTGCCTGGTCTGGGACTGTGGACAGACCCTGTTGCCACCATCTAGCTCTGTTCTCCATGTTCAGACAGATTTTGGTCACCTGTCAGTGAGGGCATCCATGGGCACTAACCGTGCTGTGGTCACCCTTGGCGCCTGCTTTACCTCCCTTCAGGAAGCAGATGGCCCTTGCTGCTACCTGACAATGACTGTAAACAAAAAATATTTAAGTTAGTCCTAACTTTCCTTTTTCCTTTATCCTGTCTGTAAAAAAACAGAAGAGGATGAATAAAATGCTAGTATTTTGTTTCCTTTGGTAATAATAATGGAGCAATACATATGCTATTGTCTTATAACAGAGATTCTTGCCTTCAGATGAAGCATGTACCCTGTTTTTTAGACTCGTTATAAAGCAAGAGGTCACAGGGGCTGAACTAATTTGTAGACTGAAACCTAAAAGATTATAAGGACAGAAAGAAAGCTTTTGTCTTCAGCACACAAGCAGGAGCTCGGTAGCACACAGTCATGTTCTATTATTTCATTAGCTGTGTGAACTTCAGCTGCCCAACTAAAAGAGTTGTTTTTTTTTTTTAACAAATGAGACAAATACACTTAGTTTTTGCAAAATAAGGCCAAAAGACTAGCCTAATATTACTACTGCCTTCTTTTTATCTTTTCCTGTTCAGTGTCTACAAAAACGTATGGCATTATCTTCTCTGTTACAAGAGCTCCCCTTAGTGTCAAACGAGAATGTAACAGCTTCAGCTGCACAATGTGTTCAGTTTGTGCTGCATTCAGGGTGTTCAGCCCTCCAGATTCTGCCACACGAGAGCCACACATGGTCACTAACGTTAAGTGTACAATGGAACACATTTACTACATGCTGGAGAGAAAATGCAGTACCGAGGTACTCAGGTGCAAATGCGTGTTTCCTATTCCAGTTTTTCAAATATACTTTACATACAGAAATATACAAATATATTTCCGAGAAGAAAACCAAAGGTAGATCATATAGCAAGAATACCACTCTACAATCTCTTCTGAGCCTACTGGTCTCACACCAGGCACAGGAAAACTTCTTTGTCTTCTCACCAGATTTATTCCAGGAATAGTTTTGGTGCTAGCACAAAAGGCAAATACACAGCTGTATCCTTGAAGTTCTTGTTCAAGTTAATTAAAATTGTAAATATTCATCAAACAGGACTGAGTGGTGGGTCTGTGCTCATAGGCCTGTTGAATTAGGCCTAATATGTTTCCTATTTCTTTGAATGGTTCAGAGAACTCTTCAACAAAGTCACAGGATATCTCAGCTCTTCCAGAACAGACTTCTTTCTATTTTACCATTTGTAGTGCACAGCACTGCCAAAAATTTCTTGAGAAAACAATGGTTTACAGGGAAGAGACTGACATGGTAGAAATCCCATTGCTTTCCTATAAATAACTGACTCCCTCCAACTAGAACCGGGGGCATGGAAAGGCTTTTGCTGCTGCACAAGCCTCAGGCAAAGTGCTGTCAGGCCCAGCCAGGTCCACTCCTGACGCTCAGGGGAGCACACGCTTCACTGGGAGCTCTGCCACTGTCTGAATGGGTTCAGCGTGTCCTTGTGTTGCTGTTTGTCATGAGAGGGTGGGGGAAGAGGTTCAGTTCATACCCATTGCTCCCTCAGAACTTGAAATGACAGCACTGCTTTTTACTGAAGCAGTCTTTCAGAGTATTTTTAAATACAGGTGTTGGTGTTCTATGGAAAAAGCACCAAGAGAAAACCTGTGATATTCATTACGTGCAGCTTAAAACGTCTGTTCTGCTTTGTACAGATTTTCAACTTGCTCTCACCTTCACCGTTACTGGATGGAGTATCTGCAATGTCTGACCTAGAATAAGGGCCAAATTCAGAAAATGATTGTTAATGAACAAGAACAGAAATTCTTTGAGTATCCAGAACACTTTGTAAAAGTCATTAAAAAGTCCTTAACAATTTATCTTCCTCAAATTCTCTGTTTGCTTTGGCTGGCCACTACTGTTGCTGTTTGTTTGCTTTTACATCACAGGGTCAAGCACCTACATTGTGACGTTTGTATCATTGTACCATGGGTATTGCCTCACCTGTGATAACAGATGTCACTGACATAGTCATAGAACAAATGGTAAGATTCCCACTAAGTTTGATGGGCTGGGATTTTACAGATTTCATCACACCACAGCAGGAACAGTACTAAATCGGACCCTATTTGGGGTGCCATAGCACAAAGTGAGACTTTTTAGCTTATCTTGTGCAGATCCAGTTTGAATGGGTACCATTGGAATGGGTTTCAGTAGGGGTGCTCCTTGTATCACATAACTTTCTATTTGTTGGATTATTAATCCTGCCATAAAGAAGTACTTGGGATCTACTCATTTTTTGATATAGAACACAATTTTGTCACTCCAGCACTGTAATGAATGGTATTTTATGCCTGTATCTTCAGGAAATGACCTCTTCTTCCCATCATAAATGTTAGCTCTCACTGGCTGTTTAACATGAGTGTTGAAAGTCTTCAGTAAATTCCAGATTAAAAAGTAATCAGGCTGGGCTGGGTTTAGTCTCTTTCCTTGCTGATAGCAATCTTGTTGTAACAAAACCTACAAAGAAAACAAAAGAATGCTCTGGAATTCCTAAAACATAGTGCAGAAAAACTGTAAAGTTTTAAAGAAGCAACTGATAGAAACTTTTCCACAAGTTATGCAGTCCTTTTTATGTACTTATAAAATGTTCATTCATCTCTGTACAATTGAATCAGAAAAGCTTTCCTCTATTTAAGGACTCACAAACCTCAACTGACTTTTTGTCCTCGTAGCATTTTGATTAGCTTAATTTAAAGAGTTTGATGAGATTGCATGTGAGTGAAAAAGCATAGAAGTCACTCTCAGTTAATAGGCAAACTTGGTTTACAAAACAAGTTCTGTTTTTTTGGTTTTGTTGTTTTGGTTTTTTTTTGTTTTTTTTTTTGTTTTTTTTAACCAGAATCATGGAATTACAGAATGGCTTGGGTTGGAAGGGACCTTAAAGATCACCCAGTTCCAACCCCCTGCCATGGGCAGGAATACCACTCACTAGATCAGGTTGCCCAGGGCCCCATCCAGCCTGGCCTTGAACACCTCCAGGGATGGGGCATCCACAGCTTCTCTGGGCAGCCTGTTCTTGTGCCCCTCCACCCTCTGAGTGAAGAATTCCCTCCTAACATCTAATATAAATCTCCCTTCTTTTAGTTTAAAACCATTCCCCCTTGTCCTGTCATTGTCTGCCTGAGCAAAAAGTTGCTATCCACCTTTTTTATAAGTTCCCTTGAAGTATTAAAAAGCTGCAGTAAGGTCACTCTGGAGTCTTCTCCAGGCTGAACATACCAAGCTATTTCAGCCTTTTTTTATAGGAGAATGTGTAACAGCCATCTCTGCATCAGTAGTGCTAAGGACTCCAGAGTTCATTGAATCTTCCTTAGAGAGTATCAAGCAGGCATGAACACTTGAAGTATGCCCACATTTGCTGATTTCATAACATGTAAAGGCACTCCCCTTCAGACTTTAGCAAATGCATAGCTGAAGGGAGCACTGTAGAAACAGGATACTGGTTCATGTTCATATGTTTTCCTTCCATTCTGGAGTATCCTGACTGATTAATGAAGGGGCAGCAGTAGGTAGCTGGGAGAACTGTTCCCAGAAAAACCTGAAAAGTACTCCTAACAAGGCTTTGAACACCTTAAATTTTAGATTAAAGAAAAACAAAAGCCAAAGGTGTCAGTTATTAGAACAAATTGTTCTCACATCTTCCATTAACCCAGAGTACACTCATCACTGAGTCAACAGAAGAGCATCTCCTCCTCATTAGTGTCACTTTTTGCAAGAGCTAGCAAAATGCAACCCAAAAGCTGAGCAAAAATACTTCTTTTTTTTTTTCTTACTTCTATTTGAAAGTGTCACTGTAGAAAGTGCTTAACCCAAATGTCTCCCACCCTGTAAGAATTTTCTTCTTTCTTCTCCCATCACAACTTCTTTGGCTCTAAAGATGCAACAAAGCTTGGTTATCAAGAGTGGCCCATTTGCCTCCAGTGTTTTTGTTCTTCCAATCTGAAAATGATTATAAAGAAATTTCAAATATATTTATTGTGCCAGTTTTACATGATTACCTGAAGCCCAAGCTGTAGAGGGCTGAAATAAATGAGACAGAAGTACAAGCCATTCAATAAATGGATAGGAAGAAGACACCACCATCCTAATGCCTAGAACCCATGGGTCTAACACTGCCCATTGGGAACACTGATCCACTTTGAGGATATCAGCAGTTAGCAATTGCTTGTATATGTTTGACATCCTGTTAAAATTTGGTGTCTCTTTGCAGGAAATCTTGCTGCTATGAGTACAATAATGGACAGAGTTACACAAGGTACCTTTTCCCTGAGTGGGTGTGCTATGTCCACGGTGATTAGTACAAGATACCAGGGGCTAGAAAGTTTTGTGTGGACCTGTGTGCTGCTGTTGACTCACTCTAAATAGGCTTATTCAGTCATAAACCCAAATTAATTAAGACATCATAAACATTGCAATGACAGCTACCAGCATTAGATGTTACATTTAGAGGTAATTGTGAAACTTCACGCAGTGTGCAACAAGGTGGGGAAGGACTTGTAGCAGCTGAGATACAAGCTGAGGGCAACGTGGATGTGCATACAGCTCATGTCTGCAACCAAAAAGACCTGTGAACCCTCACCAATCATATCCCTGTCCTGCCCTACAGCTTTCCTATGTACAGCAACAGAATATGTATTGCCACATGGCAGCTTCACTTCAGCAGCCACACCGAAAGCTATCACCCTGAAAGAAGGCTCTCAGATCTTGCTGCTCTTCCTTTCCTCTCAGCAGTGGCCATGGCTAGTGCCTGTCCACCTTGCCAGACTCCACTGTTTCACTTTCAAAAGCCGTGTACCTTATTTCATTTCAGCTTTCCTGGAAGGTCAGTCTGTGTAGAGTTCTTGGGGCTAAACAAAAGAACGATCTGGTTTATAGTATACCAAGAGTTGCCACTTGTAGATTTTCCATAGACTATTTCCTTCACACTCAGTGTTCTCCTAGTTCCAGGAGCAAGTCTGTATGTACGTACATGTTGTCATCTATGTGTGGTGCACAGAGATCAAACTCTTTTGATCACCAACACCAGGTAACAGCCACAGCCTGTGCCCCAAACTGAAAGCATAAAGTGAGGCAGTGAACCCAAGTAAACCATCGCTCCTTCTCTCTGCCAGTGCATAAGCTGGTGGTATCTGAATCCCTCTTCTCCCCAGAACAGATGAAGGCACTTGAATACTGATCAATATGAATGCTGCAGAACTGTCACACTTTTCTTTGAAAAAGAAACTCACTTATTTATTTGTCTATGTGTCAGCTCTGATTCCCAATCAGTGAGCACAACTTAAAACAACTCTTCAGGCTTTAGAAATCACCCTTCATGTGAAGCCTTAATGCTTCTCTGTCGTGAGCACTCACGCTTGCTGTGCCTGAGTGAAGGGCACCTTCCTTGGTGAAGGACACTATATGTGCTGTCTCAAAATCAGACAGTTTTAAAGAAAATCCAAATTGCCAGAGAGTCCTGTGTGAAAATGTTCCTTCTTAAATGTCAAGACACTCCTCTTCAGATCCCAGGACAGCCAGGAAAGCATCTTCTCAGCATTCCTCTGAAAGACACATAGGCTGCCAGTAGCACAAAAGCTCCACCATCCTGTAACTTGTAAAAGTCATAGGAAATAAGAGGAATAAAAAACTGTTCACAAGGGGAAAAACACTTTATGCCCTTCATCAGGTCCTTTCACAAATCTCCGCAAATGCTACTGAATCCTCAAATGAAAAGGGAAGGAAGACTCGTGCCCCAGCTGTGTTCCAGTGGCAGCAGCTCAAACCATACTGCTTGCCTTGTCCTGTACTGACATCTCACAATGCAGGTCCACAGGGTCAGTGCTTATACTACCATCAATATTATGCTACAGGAACAACCTTAAGGCCAAATTTGTTATCTGTCTAATTGACGTGCTGTTATAATGTCTTCTTTGCTGATCCTCTGTGACTAGCATGAAGAACCAGCCTCCGCCAGAATCCACAGGCTGCTCCTACACTGCTATGGCAGGCATAGGAGATAGCAACAACATCACAGCTCAGCAAGCTCCTCTTAGAAAGGTTATTCATTTTCTTCTCCATGCATCTAGGCCATAAGGAAGTATCACAGGCTAGAGATGTCAAAATGGTTACCTTCAAAATGGTGGCTGGAGGGGTCCAGATGAGCTCTTAATGTGCTTTTTTGCCTGCTACAGCTGACACGGGCCATGGGACAAAACATTAGACTGCCTTGCTAGATTATTTAAAGCTCTTAGATACAGCAGCAAAGGATGGGCCATTTCATGGCACAGACTTTCTAATCAGATCTCAAGCTTGTTTATGAATTGGAAAGCTCAGAGAGAGTACACAGCAATAGACATGAGCAAGCCCTGCTGTTCTTTTGAGAAATCTTTCTCCCAGAGATAAGCAGGACAGACACTAGAGCTCTGTAGACTTGAGAGGTTAATTTACTGCTTTTCTCCTCTGATGCAGCAGAGCATGTGAAAACGGACACACTCCATAGCTTCAGGGCAAATATTAGCAATGCATCTCTGAATCTGCTGCCTCTGCCAAGCTCTGCCTTATTTATAAATCGAGCAATTCTTGTTTTAAAATACCAGACAAATCGCATAGCTCATAGGCAAAAGCAAAGGACAAAAATATGATTACTGCAGCAAGAAGCTGACAAAGTTTGGGGATTCAAAGGTTTGCAGTATAAGGCAAGTAAAATGAGAGGTGCTCACATATATATACATAGGCTTATGTTGGGATGATTCCAGAAAATGTTTGTTGTTCTTGTTGTTGTTTTTTCTACTGCTCTTAATGTTGTATATGAGTGTAGAATAAGCTTAAAAGTGAGCTCTATTATTCTGATACTGTTCAGAGTGAAAAAGAATGAGATATTTGCATATTCTGTGCACTCACCACTTTTTAAGTCTTTCCAAATTCTGCTCACAAGAAGCTAAAACTCATCTCCAAATATGTAGATTAGGTGAAAAAGAAAAATCTTTTTTTTTCATAGATACGTGTGCAGGTGCTCATATTAGTAGCACCTCACACAATGGTCTGCTTTTCTAATCATCTGCTCATTTCTAATTTCAAGCAGCACAACCAAACACAAGCAGTGGGAAATAGTTATCTTTATTTTTAATGCTAAGAACTACAGTCTAATTATGAACAACACCAAAAAGTAGATAGGAAACAGCACAGTGAGGAAATGTATTTCACTGTATTTCTGAGACAGAAGAAATATGAACATATCAAATAAGGGAAAAAATCATTCACACAGCATGTATAGGTATCTTATCAATCCTGTTTCCGTAAAATCTAACCAACAAACTCACAGGATTCAGAAGTGCTTACACAAAAGGAGAATCATACAAAGAACTTTGTGTTAAGAGGAAAAAATGTGACATTCTATATAAGATTTATATACATTTATATAAGGAAATATAATACATAAGATTATATACATTATTTATTGTTATTTATATACATTCACATAAGGAAATATATAATATATATATAAAGATAGCGTGTATATATATATATCTTTATATAAGGAAATTATTTATGTCTCTCACAGACCTCTCATAACAGGAAGTATATGGCAAACTGTTCTGTTTGTCCCTGACTTAATTGTATTTCTCCTCCACTTCTGTTACCATTTGTCTCAGAAATGCATTCAGCTATAAATAATTGGAAACCAGAAATATCATCTGTTTGCTCAGTTCGTATAGTCTTCATTGCCTATCTGCAGTTGGCCACCATCAGAGCTATAACCCTGAGCCAGGACAACTTTTTGCCTGATCTGGTACAGTCTTATGACCTAGAGGCAATTACACAGAAAGAAAGGCTTGTTGTGGACTGCTATATGGAAAAGCGTATTGAAGGTACAATGTCTTAAGCCTGTTTTTTCTTATTATGAACTATGGGCATGCATCAAAATCAGACACTACTCAGTGTTTCAAATTGGTTGTTCAGACAGGTATAATGACTGTGTTACCCAAGTCTGAAGAAGAAAACTGTTTATGTGTGTTTATCTATGAATACCCCACTTGCTAAAACTGTGATCTGTGGGAAATCTCATCTCATGCCAGTCTTGGACTTCCCCTACAATAGATTTCTCAGGATCTGTTCAGCCTCCTCCTGTCTCTGCAGGACACTGCATCAGAGGAATTGGTTGGCTGAGAGAGTACCCTGTGAAAGGTCTTGCAGAGATGACATAAAACTAGCTATGCTATCTTGTCCTGCCAGGGACAACCTGGATTAGGCTGGGAGAATTAGCTGAGAGGCTGTGTGGATTAAACTGCAATGGAAGGATTGTCTTCTGGATGTCCTCCTACTTGCATTCCTGAAACTCACCTCTCACCCTGCCTACCTCTGCACATGTCAGTGTGGCAGCTACAAATCCATACATAATTAGAAGGCTGGAATTGGTACAACTATTATTTTATAGAAAATATTTGAAATGTATTTTTCATAGCAGTTGGTAAAACGGGGAAAAAGTCCTATGTAGCCACAAGCCACTAGCTAAAAATTACTAGCCAAAGAGAATAAGGAAGAGTTGGAAATGACAAATTAGTTAATCACAGCTCCAGTGCTTGTGTTTATATTTTGCTTTAGACAATTAATCTTTTTTTCTCAGTTACTTTACCTGGAAAATATGGTAAGACATTACTTACAAGTAGGCTGGGATAGTGAATTAGGATGCTGTTTATTGCATGGAGTGCCACAACATGCTGTAGAAGTATTAGGAATGGCTATTATATTAGAGGACTACTTAGGAAATGTTTTCTTTGCTCTGTATTGTCTCTTAACATCAAAGAGTCAGGACAACCTTACCAAGCACTCTGGCACTGTTCTCAATGGAATCAATTGTGACACAAAATTCTTCAAGCTGTTAATGAGATATCTTTTTCCTGTACGACTCCTAAGAGGTCAGCAGGAAGTGTTGGAAGATTTTTGTATGAAAGTAAAGTGGTGTATCTAAAGGGGGTTAGCTAAAAGAGCAATGAGAAAAGAAACCAACTCAAAGCAGCCAATGGCAAATACACTCAAGTACGTACCAATTTGTGTCACTGGCATAGAAATGCAAGTGGAAACTCGGAGATGGTCTGACCTAGTTGCTGCTGTCTATAGAGTGACTGATAAGTTATGACTCATACGAAACTCCTACATGGTGGGCAAGTGACTGGCAAGCTTGAGACGGGTCAGAACACATTAGAGACCTGTTTGTTATTACTACTCTCTTAGGCACAGCCAGCGCTACCTACTTATCAGAAAAATCTACAGTGAAAATACCCTTTAGCTGCTTAATAGAAAATAGTTTTATTTTAGCTAAAACTTCTTTTGGAAGCAATTTGATTACTCTGGCTGCTCTTGTATCAAAGTTGTTGAGGAAGAGTCCAAGTCCCTGTTCTGACAGATCAGGCACTAGCCCAGGAACCCTGAATGCCAGGGAGCAAATACCATCTTAACCCAGGACTGCCATTTTTGCAGGGACTGTCCAACAGCTGACTGCATCACCAACAGATTATTTCTGTGAGATATCTAAGATGGACAGGGCACATCAGATAGCTAAACCAAAGAGGGGATAACTACACTCAGGATACATTTTATGATGAAAAAAATATTAGATCATACTTTCTAGTATTACATTAACACAGCTTGGCTGTGAGGGCTACTTCAAAGCATGTACACTGAGGTCAATCACAAGCCTTACATCAAAGTTCTGTTATCTGATGAGAGGAAGAGCTGACCAATAGCATGTATTGAGGTGTCACAGCCACCCCATTACGAAGCTGTGTTCTCCACCGTGGTAGACAAGTTACATTCCAGAGTAACATTAATCGTTTGCCCAATCCTGCTTTGTTCATGAGAGGTTCTCCACAAGTGTCTGAAGAATCAGTCTAATATTGATTTTCTGGCATGCTCCCACAAGCAGGCTTTCTCAAAACCTCTTTTTTTACCTAAGTTTATGAAGCTAACCTAACTTTTCTGTTCTTCCTCCTTTACTGGAGGTGATGAGCTGTCCTGACTGTCTCACTTACTGGGTGAAGCAAAGCCTGATGTTCTGCCTTAGTTTGTTGATACAGTGGTCAGTTTCTTATATAAATTGTACCTTCTGGGGCCCTGGGCAGTCAGAGGTACTGCTGTTAGCTCACCAGTAACACTGAAAGTCTTTCTGGCATGCATTTTGCAGTATTCATGGCTTTTTTAAAGAGCAGCCTACATGACTTTTGACATGTTGGGTAAGAGGGGGTGGATACGAAGGTAAACAATCAAATTGTGTGAGTTGCCAAATCAAACCCAGGGGTGCCTGACGAGGAGGTAAGTGAGGTAGAACTGCTCTGGGGCAACACTGAGAGCAGAGATGTCTCTGTTACTCTGAGGCTTCAAGCTATCCTGAAATAACTGTTTTTATCTTTCTTCATCCAAACAGCCATCAGAAAAAAAAAAAAAAAAAAAAAAAAAGAAAAAAAAAGCTTGCTTTGATACAAGACTGTGCTCACCCTTCTCCCTTCTCAGAGCTGCCTGTTCTTACCATGGCATTAGGGTTTTTTTCCTATTCTATTGCGTTAATGCGGTCAAAAGAATTGTATTGAAAGCATAAAACATTGATCACTGCTCTCAACCGTGTATATATTTTCATGTTTGTCTCCTCTGTCACTGTGCCTCTGTGAGATTTCCTTTACATGAATAATAGATTTAGCTTTATTACTGCATTTCAGGGCTGGATATGGCTCTAATAAGAACTGAGCAGAAGAGTCTGTTCAGCCATTTCTCATCACATAATCCCTTTTCAGTTCGTGTCCTATTCCATTCCCAGTACTTCAACTTCAGGATGAAGTTGACGTTAAGGATTCAGGATTAAGACTAAATGTTAAAGAACATATTATTACTTAATTGTATGACCCACGCAGCTTCTGAGTAACAATCTCAGTTTTAGTACTTGACTGCCACATGGGATGAGTTAGAAACAAAACAGCTTTTACTGCTATGATAGAAGGAGGTTAGCTAGTCTGATTTTCTGTCATAAATAGAGAATCTGGCTCAAAAGTAATGAAACAATAAGAGAAGTTGTTTTGGATTACTTTTACTCTACAATAAATTCAGGTCATTTTCAAAGTTTTATGTGTCATCATAAGTCATCTTTATCTTAAGAGTCAGGCCATTAATAAAAGTAGCATGCGAGGTAAAAACACACACATGCAAACTATGCAAGTTAACAACTCTGGGTAGGAATCCACAGCTCACTCTGCAAATAAGGTTGTCTGGATATTATTAAATAAGTTACCTTTCTTTTTCTTTTCCTGCTGACACTTTTATATTATCAGTGTCAAATCTTTTTTGGCAAAAGTTGTTTTTTGTAAGCTTTTGCTGTCCTTAACTGAAAGACTCCATCTCATGCATTTTTTTCAAAACACTTTTTTTTTTTTTTCCCTAAGAGTTCATTCAGGCCTCAGATAAAAGCAACAGAAGAAACAAACAAGGCACAGAATTTTAAGCAGCCTAGAAAAACCCCTTCTCTCAGTTAATTGTATAATCTCCATTTTGATTGTATAATACTGCAACTGTCTGTTGCAGTACATTCCAGGAAAGGAATACATAATGAAAGATGAAAAAAAAAAAAAAAGTGTTGTTTTTTTGTTTAGCTTTTTCTATTTTGTACATAAAAGCCTCCAAATACAAAGTTTTCCCTCTTCTCTAAGTCACTTTTAAAGAGAAATGTCTGTCCTTTATTCCTACAATCAAAGGATGTTAACTTCAGGTGGTTTAACCACTCAAGGTTAACTGTCTCTCCCCTGAATGAAAAAAAGAAAGAAAAAAAAAAAGAAAAAAAAAAAGTAGAAGACATCACTCATTAGGCTGTGAAAGGAAACACAAAGAAAAACCTTACCCTCAGACAAGTTTTGAACTATGTATTGTTTATTTTCCCCTCCTAGAGTTCCAGAGAAGCAACCCTAAAGCTTCTGAGTTTCTAAAGCAGACAGGCCTATATATTTCCATTCTCATAGCTTTGTGCTCTAGGTGGAAGCTGCGATGTCTGGACTTCTCCCTTCTCAAAATCTGACAGGCCCCAAAATCCCTTTGTGAACTAATTATATCATGGAGTAGCATGATGTAACGGAGTAGGATTGAATGTTTTCTCATTAAATTCTTTATAACAGGAACTTTATTTTCCCAAACCTATACATTCTAAATAATAAATAAAAATCTATGTGAAAGCACTTCAAACATGGCTTTTAAGTCCCAAATTCTCCTTGGGGCTGCTGCTGCAGTACCAGTTAACGCTTATTCTCCACAGCTTGTGATTCTGCAGTGGGGTCAGCTGCTTTCTTGCTGTACTGGCACCACATGTGGCAGACTGTGTCAGGTCCCACGGCAGTCACAAGAATAAAGCTTTACTGCAGGATGCAGATGTGCTGCCCCCCCCCACCAACCTAACCTAACACCATGGGTCCACCCCACCACCTCCCTGATCTTTTTATTGTTTTCTTGAGTCATGGGCCTGTTCTCTGACCTTGTGCTAGGTATCAGCAAGACAAACTGATGAGTTCTGTAATTTATTTGGGTCCTAACAAGCCTGCCTCAGCAATCATATTCAACTGCTTTACCCATCCCCATTGTGAGAAAATCACTGAAAGCCAACTCTCTCAGGCAAGGCCCTAAAATCCATGCACTTGCCTGCAGAGTAAGATGAAGCGTTGGCTATGTGAATAGTACACATGGCCAATTGTATGGATTTGTACAGCCTGCCTGACAGGAAACCGCACCTTCCTTAGTCCCAGTGGGATTACTTAAAGTACACCCCTTGGAGGCAACTGTTAGGAACATGTTTCTATTGCTCATGGCAACTCCCACGAGCCCTAACCCCATCTTCTCCTTTATCCTCTTCCTATGACGGCTAGCCAGCCGAGACGGTGACTTTATGTTGGACAAACGTGTTGAAAACTTTTTAAAAAAGGCCCGCTCCGCGCCGGGAAACGCCGCCGAGAGGAGGCAGGGACCGGCAGCGGCGCCCCTGAGGCGTTCCGGCGGCCATTTCGCGGCGCAGCCCCGGGCCCCGCGGTACCGGGAAGGGCCGAGGAGGCGACACGGGCAGCACCCCCCGGCCATCACAGGGGAACCGGGGCACCCAGAGGAGCCTGCGGGCTCCCCGCTCCTCCTCCTCCGTGGCGGGGCGGTGGCAGCGCTTGCGCGCTGGGGGGCCGGCGGCGGCCGCAAGTTTGGGGCCACGTGGGGCGAGGAGTAGGGTTTTGCTAGGGACAGCCCGTCCCACAGACCATCCCCGAGCCCCTCCGAGCTCTGCTTGGTGCTTCCTCGGCCTCGCCATGGCCCCCGCCGAGATCCTCAGCGGCAAGGCGGTCTCCGCGTACGTACCCGCCCGGCCCGCCATGCCCCCCGGGGGCGCTTCCTCATGGAGGGAGGGAAGCGAGGAGGGAGCGGGCGGACCCCGTTTTGGGGTCGTGGGGGTTTCTGCCCCCCAAGCTAGCTGTGACTGGGGAGAAAAGCCGTGAGGCTGTGTGGGGTTGGGGTTTGGGGGGTGCCTGGGGGGTCCGGCCCCGTGCATAGGGCTGCGGTGGTCTTTGCTGGCAGGGTGAGGTGGTTTTAAGGCACCTCGAAGTTTTTTGATTACTCGGGGATTAATTCAAGCTGGCTTCTTCCTGTGTGGAAACTAATCGAGAGTAGCAGCGAGTAGCAGCTTCTTTTTACAGCAGAATAAATCAACCTGTGTGTTGGACTACGCCAGGATGCGTGTTACCACATGTCACGTTCCTACACTCGCACTTGGACGATGCGGTGTTTAGCAAGGAGTAACACTTGTGGTATTCCGTGCTAATGGGTTTTGGTTAGTTAGGTTCATTACGTACATCCTCTCTGTAACCAGGGAGTTCGGATAGAAAGTGTAAGTTTGACGAGGCCTAAAGTAATCTCAGGAAAGTTGTAGGGACTCGTCTTAGGTATTGCTGCATGTGGCACATCAACATCCAGCTGACAGTGCAGCATTTCTGAAAAGTAGGCCTAATTTCTCTTGAATCTTAAATATTCATGACAAAAGTCTGCAGGTGTATTTTTAATGAGTAATTTTGGGGGCAGTTATTAGGATGATAACTGGTGCATTTTGGTCCCTCAGCCTTGTGTACTTCACTAGATCTTACGCACTTGTCAGTGTTGAACCCTGTGCATTCTCCATGCATATGTGTGGTGCTGGTAGTTCCTAGGGATCTGCCCCCTTCAGATTTCCTTTCTGATGTGATTATGTCCAACATAGCAAAGCTGTAGTGTGGTCTATAGGATGGGCCTTACAGATATTTGCTATTTCCTAGTGGAGAAGGTGTGAGGAAATTGGTACCTGCATATATCTGTCACTTTCTTCTAGACCCTCTGGAGAAGTGCTGATCCAGAGGATTTTTAGTCCAGAACCCAGCCCAAGCCAAGAGTCTGTCAGTAGAAGAAGCAAGTGATAAGCGTGTGCTTTTTCTAAGAATTTTCAACTGAATTGTCTGCTGTAGAAAGGGAGTGTTTCTAGCTTTATATCACCTGCAAAGTCTTTTCAGTTACTGTCCTGTACGTGTTTTTTGTTTTGTTTTGTTTTTTATCACTTTACACTTTAATCAAGAAAACTGATTGTAAGTTAGTTATTAACAAATGAGGCGAATCAATCAAGCAGTGTACCAGCTAGGTAATTCTAGCTCTGCATGTGTGTTTTAAATGAAAACTCCAAAGTGTTGTGAACTTCATCTCCTGCCACCAACCACCCCTTTCTGAGAGAGAGATGAAGAAAATAACTGTTTTTGTCATGTCAGTTACTTAGAAAGAAAAGAAAGAAGAAAGATCAGGTAAATAGTGACATTTAGTGAAACATGTTGGCAGGGTTGGGGAGAGAACGTGCAGAGCTGCAGGCATCACAGTGTGTGTAGGATTTTGGTGTTTAAGTTAATACGTCTCTGAATAAGAGCTTTTTTCACTAGAAGCAAACTATTACTCCTGGACAGTCTATGAAGGATATTGAATGTTGGATGGGTTATACATGAACCTGAGCTTACTGGTTATTTCTTGATGGCTTTCCTCAACTTCTCTGGCTGTTTTCTCAGCAAGTGAGGCTTAGATTTTTGCTACAACTTAAATTTGCCCCGTGGGCAAGTAAGTTGCAAAACATGAGTTACTGTGTAACAGTACAGTAAACAAATGATTAAGAGGTGGAGAAACAGCGCTTTAAGTATGCGGAGTGTGGAGGGTTGGAAGGAATCAAAAGACAATATTCTCAACCTTTTTTCAATTCATATTATTTCTTTAAAATAAAAATACTGTTTCTCTATGTGAAACAGATACTCAGAGGAAACCATTGTGGTGGCTCTTCCTTACAGCTTATTTCTGCTGCAGTGAGCAGTGTGCTCAGTTGTGCCACCTGAAGTCACCTAGGTTTAGAAAATGGCCCATACACTTGCAAACTCCTGAATTGGCTTGAATTTATCACTAGCACCAGGAACAGACCAGCATCGCCAGTCTGGATTAGCAGCTGATGTGCTGTGATGGCAGGGAGAACTCTGAACATCCCTCCCAATCCTTACGGTTAGGCCAGGTAGTGCTTTGAGCTTAAGTAGTGATAAAAGTGTGTGGTATTTATGTATAAAAAGGAATGGATATAGCAATGATAAGGCTAAACTTAACTGGGGTAAACAGTGCAGTAATAAGACAACACTTCAGCTTTTTCACACTGGGTCTAAAAGGACTTTCTGAAGTTCCTTTAGAAACTACAGCTAAATCTAATCCAAACTGGAGAAAAAAAGAATCACTTACCCGTGAGATCTCGTTTATCAGATCCTACCCAGGAGGTTTCAGGCTTGTACTAGAGATACTGCTCTATGGATGCACTAAATTAAAGTGAACTGTGTGGTCCAGTACAGCTCCATACCATCAAGCAGCCACAAATATGAGCAAGAACCCTTTATGTTAGGTGCTGTACAGATGATAAAAGAATGGGACCCTCCTCTGAAGATGCTGCAGGTGAAAACATGTTGTCTGGTAGGCAGCAGGGTGCCAGCGCTGTGATCTGTGCACATCAGCACCAGGTGGCATGGAAAGAGTCCTGGGGGAAACACATGTAGGAGCTGTCACTTCAGAGCCTGTGAAATGGAAAAAAACTTTATCATCACATTTTGAGAAGAAAGGCAATTGTAGATACTGCCTAGAATATTGTCTGAAGTCCTTGCAGCCCCACAAACATGGGTTGAGTCCTTATCTATCGGAGGATGGCCTTATGGCCATATCTAAGACTGGCCTTCATTGCATGGATTTTCTGGATATGATGAAAAAGCCTGTAAAAAAAGCAAAAGGGTGTCCATGTATTTATCTGGCCTGAGGAGTGCTCATGCAAGTATTTGAGCTGAAAAAAAACAGAGTGTTTTTTAAAACAAACAAACAAACAAAAAAAAAAAACTTTGTGAGGGTGGAAGCGGTAGAAAGAAGCAGACAGTTCTCCTAGGAGATGGCAACTGTGTGCCAGGATCATGCAGCGTGGGGCAGGAGACAAGAGGGCAGGAGACGTGTGAACTGAGTCCAGACCTGTTGTCTCAACAGTGTGTTTCTTCAGATGGAGCCATCTGTTGAGTTACCAGCAGTGTTCAGATAGACTTCTGCAGGGCATTTCTCATCTGGTGCCACTGCACTGGGACAGCCAACCTGTGAGTCCCCCCAGGAGAGGGTCTTCTGTCTCATTTCTTTGTGGTCCTGGTAGGTTGTTTAGTGGCATGCTCACTTGCAGCCTCATCACAGTGCTTGAAGATGAAGCAGCTGACCTGCTAGTTAGTGCGTGGTGCCATAGTTGATCAGAGAAGGAGAAGATTGTTGTTTCTGCAGTTTGTTTTTTTAATGGGGACAGAAGAAGGTGAGTAGTGGCAGTGCTGCAAGCTGTCAGGAGGAATGGCTGTAGGGACAGCAGCCCTGGGCCAAGGCGGTGTGGGACCCGGGGAGATCATCAGCCTTACACAACCGTTTCTGGAGCGCTGCAGCAAGAGCAGTTCAGATGCACGTTTCTGAAACCTTTGGGGAATCTGTGAGCCAGGCAGCAAAGCCAAACCTTTCTCTTTGGGGCAGGCCCCTTCTAGAGCATCATCATCATTTCTGAAGGAGGTATTGGCTGAGTTGTGTGTTTGGCAGTGTTCACGTAGACCCTGGGCCCTCTTATCCGCAGAAGGGGTAGAAATACTGCCTGGTGTCATCTTCGGTTCAGTGCTCACAGCACAGCCACCCCATCCACTGTGTGTACAGATCCCATACATGTGGAGCTGGGGGCTGCCTGAGGAGGTGCTGGCATGGGAGCTGGGCTTCTCCCCCTGCTTTGTGTGGGGTGGTTTGTCCTTCGCTGCTCTGGGAAGTTGACTTTGTAAGTTTAAACTCTGCCTGCTGCTGCAGTCTAGAGGCAGAAAGGCTAACAGGCTTCTCTCATCTCTGGGGCTGGCGGTGTCATTGCACACTCAGAGCCACGTGCTGTCCTTAACCTGGCTGGACCCTGGACCCTTGTTTGCGGTGTGAGTTTGCTTACGGCAGAACACGCTGCACTCAGGGGGTCCTAGTGCCAGCAGGAAGGCACTGGGAGAAACAGCCACGTACAGCTGCCAATTTATGTCTGAAAACTTGAAAGTGTTTCCATACTAGCAATAAAAATGTTGTTAATTTATCAGTATGAACTTTTTATCTTCATGAACGCCCGAAGTCCACAGTAGAGTTTGGCAAACTGTGTCACACAGTGGCTGCAGACTCACAGAGATTATTTTGTAACGTTTTTGTAAATGCACATATTAAAACTGTGCTTTTTGTTCTCTTTTTTTAAAACTTAATTTTTCTCTCTAACCTTTGCACCTGTGGCTTTTGTAGTAACTGGAGAGCACTGGTAGCTAACGCTAGGTGGCTGTCTAACAAGTGATTCCTTGAATCAAAGCTCCTAAAGCAAATGGAGTCTGGCAGCAGCGCTTTGTGTTTGTGCATGTTACTTCTCTTCTGTAGCTGACGGGGAAGTGAGCTAGTGCCTAATTACAGAAAATTACAGCAATACAACATCTGAGCAGTCGTGGCTGCTAGGTGTAAAAGCATGCCTTAGCCCGACTTCACAGATAGAGGGAAACCAGACCCTCGAGTAGGACTGTTCCTCTTGCACTGGAAGACTGGATTCCAAATAAAATCCCAGATCTGAGACCTTCTCCAGCTGGCTGTCCCTTGTGAGAGCTTTACTGCCTCATGAATTGTGACCCATTTCGTGTTTGTTTGCGTTTCATTGTGTTTGCAGGCCACAGACCAGTGCTGTGTCTTCCTTACTGCTTGTAGGTTGCAGCAGAGGCTCTTCTCAGAAATAGCTCTCTCAAAGAGATGGCCCACAGCACCCACTTAGCAGCGGGTTTCAGACACTCCTTGCAATCCCCGCACTGCTGTTAAGGGTTCTGCATGAATTCAGACCCTGTTGTGTCAGCAGGTGTAGGGTTAGTGCCTTCCCTAGGGGACTTACAGCTGAAGTGAGGTGCTGCCGCCCAGCAGATGGATTTTTGTTGCTTCAGCATGAAGAATTGCTGGGACAAGCCTGGTGAGTTCAGAAAACAGTGTCACAGCAAGGCAGCCGTAGTGTCAAGTCTGTTACAGAGGTGATAGCTAAAGGAAAGACAGGAACCGCTATTTCTGAGGGAAGATTGAAAACAGCCTCATTTGCCAGAACTTGTTAAAAGCCTTCAAACAGCTTGGCCAGGTGCAAACACCTGTAAATACTCTGAACCTGCTTCGTGGTTGCAGCAGAGCTCTGACATGAGATTTGTGCTGCAGCAGGAGAGAAGCTTGATTTGGGACCAGCAGGAGGTTGGGTGATTCCCCAGGATGGGACTTGGCCTCGGGGCTGCTTCTGGCTGTGCCAGCTGCAGCTGTCCCCTGGGAACGGTGCTGATGGGCTCCAGCACAGCAACGTGCTGCTCCCATTTCCCTTTCTTCTTGTCTCTGCTGTTTCTAATTTAGAGCTCAGTTGCAGGATGGAGTTGGTTTCGCTTGCCCTCAGTCATCCTGCAATTTCGGGGGCTATATGGCAAGAACTGCAGCCTCCCAGGCATCAGCTGCTTACTCTGTCCCAGGTTTTTGCTGTTGGCATTTTTAACAAACCAGCACCACCAACACCTCTTCCATGCCACCTTACCTGATGAAGGATCACGCACATGGAACCAAACAGTGACTGAGACATTAGAGAGAAGTGCAAGGCAGGGGAGGGTGATGACAATGGCTTTTGAGCTGCTGGAGCTGATTTATTGATAGTGAGTACCTGGTACCTCTAAAACACTGCATAGTGAGCTGGGTATGAGTTGACATTGGAGCTAGATAAACTAATCCTCTCATGCTCCCATCTCAAAGTTGTGTTTTAATAATTACATCCTTAAACTTCGCTTTGCTGGAGTTAACCTGAGCTGTGTTCCAGGACTTAGTTTTCTTCACTGCTTCATTTCTCTTTCTCTTCCATTCTCATGCTCACATGGCAAAATGTTTGGCTTGTTTGGAAGCCCCAGCCTGAGGGCATTTTCCCACGTGCTTGTTGGCAAGCAGAGGAGAAGCAGGAAGGTGAGTGTAGGACCGTAGTATATCCAGCCCTGCCTTAAGCCAAGCAGACAGGAAGGAGAAACAAATAGTATTGACCAACTCTATCAGAGGTGTAGCTTTGGGGATACCCTGCTTGGCTCTTCTGCAGTCTTACCTCTGTAGATCTGTCATCCTTTGCCGAGACACCGTGTGTGACAACGTTGACTGATGCCTGTACAAGACAGGCAGACTTGGTACAGCACATATGGAAAGGGGATTTGCTTTTGAGTAGGGAGCTGAAAATCCTAGGAATATCCATGCCATGGGTTGTACTATGTTTTCCCTTGTGTCCTATGAGACTGCTGTGTGGAGGGGGTGGTAAAAAGCGCAGGGTGGACTTCAAAGACTGGGGGGAGAAGGGGGCGCAGGGGGAGGTTGCATGAAACTTCCAAAATGTCTTTGTGATTTATGGACATCTGTCTTATTTGGAGATGGCTGGGACTGGTCTGCTCAAGGCCTAAATGTGTGTTTGCCAGTCTGTCCATCCCCTCGTCTTGCATTTCAGCCCCTTGTCTTACCGTTATATTAGAATTCAGACCTATGGTTAACTTCTACCTTGTGTTTTTTTTCTTCCCTCCTCAGACAAGTGAGAGAGAGATTAAAGAAGCAAGTTGCTGAGATGAAAGAAAAATTTCCAGGCTTCACACCAGGACTTGCAATTTTGCAGGTATTGTTTTCTTTAATGACAGCCACGGCAAATCTCTGATGCTCTGCAGTGAGGAGTGGAGAGCTGATGAGCATCACCAAAACTGCTTTGCAAAATGGAAACATTTTGTAAGGAACAGAAGTGCAGAGCTCCATATGGGATGTTAATCCTGTTCTGTGGTGTCATTTCCCCAGTTACCGGGGCCCAGAAAAAGTAGTTTTGTTTTTGTTTCCTATTTCAGACCCTTGCCATTCTGTGTGTTTTATTTATGTAATAGGCTTCTTACCTATTTAGAGGAAGCAATGCTAGTAGACTTTCCAAGTCTTTAGATTTGTCAGAGCCCCAAAGTGTGTTAGCTCTCAGAGATGCGTTTGTACCAGAAATCTTCGAGACGGGGGCTGTATTAAAAGATCTGGTCTGCTGTTATCTGAGAACATGGGGACAGAAGGAAACAAAACAAAATTCCTGCCGTAGAAGACCTCAGGTGCAGAGGACGGAACAAAATCCCATTGCTGAATTCACAAATGTGTCAGAAGTTTGAGTAGGTGCTAGGGTTTACATAGAAATGCTTGTGGATGAACAAAGCACTCATCAATGCAGGTTTGGGACCAGTGTTTGGTGAAATTAAGTGATTATTTTTCCTGGCAGCTGTAAGAAATGAAAGTGATGAGCAGTAGCAGTTGTCATGAAACAGAATAGAACTCTGTGGCTACAAAGAAATGATGGATGAAAAATATTGATTTAGAGAAGGGGCTTCTCTCCTTGGTTAGTATTTTAGGAGCCTAAAGAGCTGTATCTGGTTTCCAGTGCTAAAACAACTTTAGTACACAAATAAAATGCTCATCTTTAATGGCAGGAACAAATTTGTTCATGTTTTTTTCTTTCTGGTTTTGTTTTCCATTATCTTTAAGAAAATCAGCTTTACAGAAGTCTTCAGGTGTTTAGAAGGAAGAGGGAAGGTTCGTTTTTTAAAATTTAGTGAGAGATGATTTGATGGAAGTTTCTGAAATGCTGACCTTGTAACCTAACTTCAGAAATTGCTGCCCTGTAGTGTTAATGGAGTTTTTCCTTGGTTGGCCTGTGTTTTCATCAGTCCTGAATTGTCTCAGTTGTAAATCCTTTACAGCCTGTTTGCTCTTTGGCTCTCTGAGACTTCTGTAAGTTACCAAACAGGCTGGGGTTGGAGGAGTTCATCTCCAAATACAGATATTCTCAACTGTCAGGGCAATTAGCTATTTCTGATAAGACGCACCAGGTACAGTATGCACACTTTTCTTGAGAGGCATCTGGTGACCTTTGAGCTGGAAGAGTAAGCCGGTTAAACTTTTATGTTTGTCCCATAGTCAAAAATGTCATCTTCTGCACACTGTATGTGGGCTCCTTGCTAACATCTCCCTTCCTTCTCTTGTGCCTGTGTGAGGCATAACTTTCCCTAAATTCAGCAGCCTCTGCAGGGGAGACAGCCACTTTGGATAAGCCCAGGGAAGAAAAACCAGTGCACGCTGGGTGACTGGGCGATACAGTCAGCCCTTCATCTTGTGATCAGTGTGAAAACCAGCAATAGCTCCCAAGTTTCAGGAGGAATTGGGTTTCAAAAGTTTGCTTATCTTTTTTTTTTTTTCCTATTTACCCCTTATTTTCTTAGGGTTGCAAGGATCTTTAGCAAAACATAATGGATGATGCAAGCAGTGACGCTGTAGTCACCCAGTACTGCCAAAAACTATGGGCATTTGTTCTACTGGCTGCTTTTTACATGTGCATTGCTTTGTTCTTGTTTTGTTGTTCGATTTTTTGTTTGTTTGTTTTTTGTTTTGTTTGACAGGAAAATTCTCAAGGTACAAAACAGCAGTGGAAGAAATCTCTCCATGAAGGCACACACATGAATAAAATTAGGATTTCTGGGTATCAAAGAGGCCCAACTTTTTTGAAAGCCTCAGTCAGATAATTGGATGTTATCAGCACCTGCTGATCACGTTAATTAACTTTCTCAGATGAGATGGCAGGCAATATTTTCTGCTTTAGAGAGCACTGTATTTCTAAGGGTTTTCCAAGAGATGTAAATGGTATTTACACAGAAGATCAGACAACCTCTCTTTAGCTGCCTCTTGAAAGAACACTTGGTTAGCTCCAGCTGCCTACAGCCTGTATCAGGGTGCTTTGCAGTTATTCAAAAATACCTCTCTCTCCTTGGTATAGCTCTAGGAAGCTAAGGGTTAAGCCCTTCTCAGTCTGTTACTGGGTCTCTACTCTGCAGGGTGACTCAACTGTCTTTTTGACTTTAGGTTGGAAATCGGGATGATTCAAACCTCTACATTAATATGAAGCTGAAAGCTGCTGCTGAGGTAATGCCTGAACTGTTGTTTTTTGTTTTTGTTTTGTTTTCAATATCGAATTCCTACAATAGATCCAATCTGACTGTGAAATTACAGATGTGAGTCAAAGAGCTAAATTTTGCCTGTATTGGAGAAACCAGTGCTAGCCTGAATTCCTTGTTACACAGAAGTAATAGAGAGGTGTAATCTGACAGCCGAGTGGAGTACCCTGTAGCAATAATGTGGGTTGGTGCTACCTTTTGTGAAATAAGCTGTAAGCATGTATCTGGTGTTCAGTCTTTACTGACCTGCAGCCACCTGCTTACCTTCTTTCAGTGTCTTGTAAGGCAACTGCAGGCACACACCGACATCTGGCACCAAGAGGCTGGGAGTGTTGTGAGTCCCTGTTCTCCTAGGTGACAGTGGGCATCCTTGCTGGTATTTCACAGCAGTGTGCTGGGAAGCCAAGATGATGATGTTGTTCATGTCAAAAGGTGAACAGGACAGCTGAAATATGGATCAGTCCATAAATGGGCAAAGCGCTAATCTTTCGTCTTCTCTTTCATTGATAATATTTCTAAATAAAAGGAGATAGACCTGGAAAGTGTTGACAGAATGTAGATGAGGGCGAGCTGGATTGATAGAACAGCCAGATCGATCTCTGGTGTCATTTCAGAAATCAGATAATTTCTGGGTATTCTCATTTGCAGATTGGGATCAGTGCCAATCACATAAAACTGCCAAACACAGCAACAGAAGCTGAGGTAAGTAATATAGAAAAATCATATAATTTTGAAATTGAGCTAAAGGGATGAAATTATCTTTGCTATCATGGTTTGTAAAAAAGACTGCTTTTCTGTAGCTACTAACTCATGAAAAAAAGAACTGGAATCTGGAATCTGCTGAGATTTTTTAATTTTAATAATAAAACTAAAACAATACTGCATACAATTTGGAAATTTATCAGGTGTTTCTCAAAATAAAAACTGTGAGTCATTCATACTCCTGTATGGACAAACAAAGTATGTTGTTTGTGTCTTTTAATCTAGATAGGGTTGTGATTTTTCCTTACATGAGGCTTGCTTCAGTTTCAGCCATTAGGTTTTTGGTCTTTACTTGTTGTAGGTTCTCAAATGCATTGCTTCTTTGAATGGAGACCCTGCAATTCATGGCTTTATAGTGCAGCTGCCACTTGACTCTGATAAACCCATCAATACAGAAAAAATAACCAATGCTGTTTCACCTGAGAAGGATGTAGATGGGTAAGCTGACATCACTTCTGGAGTACATGACAGCTACTCCAGAATGAAACCTCTTTCTTTTGACTGGTGATTATGAGTCTGAGAATCTTACTTGCCCTTTATTCTTTCAATATACAGTTTGAGTAGCATCAATGCTGGGAAACTCTCCAGAGGAGACCTTGGAGACTGCTTTATTCCTTGTACACCAAAGGGATGCATGGAACTCATCAGTCAGACAGGTAAGGGGGTTTCCATTATTCATTAGTGCACTAGTCTTCAATGAGAGGAGAAACTGCATGCTGTGAGGCTGTCTCACACTGAAACTTCTGTTGTGTTGCCATGTTTCATCTTTGCCTCCTCAGATCGAAGAAAAGCTAGTTTTAAAGTGATTCATCTTTCCTCCCTCCCTTCTAACTCTCCAATTCCCTATCATACATGACCCAGAAGAAAAATAGTATCCTGAAGTAGTGTCAAGACTTAAACTGATCAAAAGACTCCAGAGTCGTTTGAGTTAGTTTTGATGCGCGATGACCTGATTTGATTTTCTTCTAATTTCCTGTGGTGCAGGCATCCAGGTTGCAGGGAAAAGAGCTGTAGTGATTGGTCGCAGTAAGATTGTTGGTGCTCCTATGCATGACCTGCTGCTCTGGAATCATGCAACAGTAACCACTTGCCATTCAAAGACCTCAACATTGGCTGAGGAGGTAAGGAAAGGATGGATGCGTGAGGCTGTAGTTATCTGCTGCAAGTCAGTGCTACCAGCTGCACGTTTCTGCCTGATGTTGGATAAGGCAATGGGTCTGGGTTGTTGTTCCATCTGAAATAGTTTCTTGGTCCTGTTCATTGGGTAGTTGTATGAATTCTTCTGCTGTAATAGGGTCCTTAATAAGAGGGTTATGATTAAAACAATGAAACTATTAATTTTGTTTTGTTTGGGCAAGTACTGAGTTTCATATTCCCTTCCTGTTCTCCAAGTAGTGGCCTGCAAGACAACATAAGTTCTTGTTTTTATCTCAAAAAGGTCCAGTGGTCTTTTATTTTAGTGGCTGGGAAATGCTAGACCATTCTTTTTTTTTTTTTTTTTTTTTTTCTCTCCAGGTTTTTGTTCCAGTCTATTTTCTATGACTGGGAGTTGGTACCATTTTTTTCTTTAGCAGTGAGAGTGACAGGAATAGTGTGTTGCTGTGCTGCCACCTACTTGAATTTTGTTGAGCAATCAACACTGCCAGGCTCTGTAGGCAAGTATCAAAGCTGGAAAGGGGGTAGGTGTATTTGAGTGTAACTCAAATGCAAGATCAGAAACACTGCAATGCTTCATGAAGTTGCTGTTCAATATGACTGTCATTAGTTTGATTAAGAACTGAAGTGCTAATTCTTAATGAAATCTTTAAAATAGCTTATCACCCTTTAAGATGAAAAGAAAAAATTCCAAGGGATAGCAGCTTCCTAAGCTGACATGAATGAAGCAGCGCAAGATGTGACAAGAACTTCAGTCCGAGTTTCTAGTAGCAGATTTGTGACCGGATCTATCAAACTTGTTGAGTACTGCCTGAAAAAATACTAGTGCTGAATTATAATCAGCTTCCCCTCGAGTGGCTTGTTACACAGGCCTGGACATAAAAACCACAAGACAGTGCTGCCACAAATGAATTGTAGCTTACCATTCTGCGTAGGGGTTGTTCTTGGCAGCTGTCTGATGGGTGTTGGGTATATTTCTAGTACTGAGAAGAGCAGCTCAATATGCAGGGAAGTTTGCAGGGAGGGAGATAAGAGTATGCAGGAGGTTTTTCATCTAAAAGTAGTGTATATGATCCACTTGGGAATCATGAAAGAGTTCAGTGGAGGTTGTGAAGTGTTGACTAGCAACAGTTCAAGGTAGGAGTGTGAAAATAGTCTGTAATTTCTGGCCGTGGGAATTTGTCCTTGCCAAGGAACTGTTAGCTACCTGTCATCACTAATGATGCCCTCACATTCCTCCAGTGGCAATGGGTGAGCACACAGTTTGACTGCAATTGGAGCTGATTTAAGTTGCTGTTGAAGCAGCTCTGCCTGTCTCTACTGCTGGTGTGACATGAAATTGTTTGTTTGGATTTTTTTTTATAGGTTGGTAAAGCTGATATCCTGGTGGTTGCAGCTGGTAAAGCTGAAATGGTAAAAGGTGAATGGATCAAACCTGGTGCGATCGTAATAGACTGTGGAATTAACCATGTGCCAGGTGCGTGGGTAATGTATAAAGACTGGGGATTTATTTGTATATGTTGCTATGTAAGTACATGGATACAGTTTCCTTGGTGTTTCTAGTCCATATGGGCTTCTTTCTCTTTGAAGTCTATCTTAGGTAATGATGGCAACCCCTCAAGATGCCAGAACAAAATAAGGATTGCTTTGAAGTACTGCCCTGAAGCAGATCAGTGGCAGTTTTGTTTCTTCCATCAATGAGGCTGATTAGCTGTAGAGAAAAGAGGAGGCCTATGCAATATTACAACAGAATATCCATGTAATTTGCCACAACTCCACAGTGAAATCCTGCTGCTGTTGTCACTCTTGAGCGTGGAGCTTTGCTGTCATTAGTTTGCAGTTAAGTCTCATTAAGCTGTTCTGTTTGAAATACATAAATGGCAAGCAATCTCTTAAAGTAGCTGTGGATTTGTTGAATCACAACATCTAACTTTTTAGGCTTCTTGTCTTGAAACAAAGCAGTTTCTGCAAGAGTATTGGTGACAGTGGCTCTGGCACAGAACAAAGTGTTTGAACGTAATGGATTTTGAGGTAGGGTTTCAAATAGCTGAGGAACAGGCAGTCTGACAATTTCTGTTTTCACCTCATTTTAAAAATCCAAATTGCAGATACTCAATGATATGGAAAATTAGTCACCATCCAACTATCTCTGTGCTACACCCACAAGGTTTTTAAACGGTAATTTTCATAATTAATCAGTCACTTTGTTGCCATTATTTAAAGGAATGTAAAGAAATTTCTGCTCAACAATCTTGTTCCTCAAAGATGACACTGAGTTGCATTTAAAAACATTAATCCGCAGTCTAATTAAAATTAAAAAAAAAAACTCTGTGCTGTTGCTGTTTGTTTGATGAAGTATTTGTGCCAAGCTACCCAAACTTAGGCAAGTTGCCAAAAAAACACAGGGTCACTGCTGATATGCATAAAGCTGAGCAATGTGGACTATCCCTCACTAGCATGTTAGGAATAAAACTACCAGTGTGTTTTGTGACATATGATACTATGGCCTTTTTTTTCCTCAGGCCTGATGTGAACTGTGTCTCTGTGGACACATCCCAGTTTCTTTGCAAATCATCTGCCTTGGGCAGTGCACTGAGGTCTGAGTTTCTTGTACAGCCAGCCTACTCAGAGTTTTATGCCAGTTTACTTAAGGCATTGTGTAAGGATCCGCAGACAGGGCTTGATAGAGTACCATGGAAATTGTCACATTTCAAAATGATGTGTACCACAGACTTCTCTGTGGCTTTCGAAAGCTGCTGAGATTTTTTTTTCTCTCTCCTCCTTCCTTTCTGATAGGCTGTGAAAACATTTTCAGATGAATCTTTTGGAAAACCAGTGGCAGTATTGTGGGAATTGCAATGCTACAGAAAGAAGAGAAGCTGGGTTGCCAGCTTCTCCAGCTACATTGCTGTCCAGATAGAGTATTAGTGCTAGTTGTGATGATGTTTTGAGCACTCTGCCACAGTTATCATACATCTTCCTGGACCTCTAAGTGCACACAGCTAGGTGCCTGCTAGGTGTGGATATGATTGCAGATGAAGGAAAAGGAAATCTCTGGATGTGCCTACATTTTGCATCTGTAGGGACAAATCCCATTATGATTTGACAAGTCAGTACAAGTAGCTTCATGCACACTTGCAAAGTTGGATCTAGAAATGTTATAGCCATGTAGCATCATGAGAATGTAGCTGTTGTGCTTTTAAATAGAGGCTGGCCTGTGTGCTCCCAAGGCTCCCACTTTGGATAATTTGGGCACATCTGTTTTTGCATTTGTGCTACAGTTGAACAGAATTTCTTCTGAGTCTCTGGGTAGAGAAAGAGGAAGAAAGGATTGCCTGAAACCTTTACTAGAGCAGACAAGTGTCTTACTCCCTTCCCAGACTGCATTATATTTGTATTTCTCTCCCTACTGCTGCATCATCGTACCTGTTCATTACATATGTGTATGCATTTCCTTCATTTCTTGAATCTCCAAGTCCTTGAATGTTGTTTCTCATATGTTCCAGCTGGCTAGAAAACCTACTGTACCAAAGACACAGGCACTGGGAATGGTTATAGTGTCACTGATGTTTTTTGTAGCTATTTCTTTAAAAGCAGAATGATGAATATTAAGAAGGTAAAATTAATGGGGAGAAGTAGAAAGTGCTGTGTATGAGCTTGCCTTCAAAAGGATATTTTAAAGATAATTGAGTAGCCTCTAAGTTGTGCTCAGCAGCACTTGGCATGAAGTGTGGATGCAGGGGCAAGGACTGGGGGTTGTTTGGCTTGTGCTCATGGCTGTGTCTGTGTAACAGATCAGGCTACTTGTGTTTAGAGTCACATGTTTCATCGCTTGTTTTCTTCATTTTGAGGCCTGGAGTCTTCCTGGCTGGGTGGTTGGTAAGGCTGCTTGGAATCCTTGGAAGAAAATATAATTATACTATTTGCCTTTTGCAAACTTAATTAAAACTACTGTCTGGGCTGGAAGGCCAGATTGGTCTGCAGCTTGGGCAGCAAAGCTGACAGTTGCTGTAGAAACAATGTTAACAGCTGTGATAGTCGAGCTTTGAATTTTAGGAAAAAGAAGTGTTGCTTGAAATATAAATGCAGCAGAAAAACATCTAAACTGCTAATTGTCAGTACCAGTGCAGCTAAACATTAGTGTTGGCAGGAGCTGCTTTTCTTCCCTCTAGTTTTACCATTATCAGCTGTTCGTGAGTTTGGTTTCTTTTACACTCCTCCCCCTCACCAAATGTATGTTAAAGTTATTGATTATGTTCTGTACAAACATATACTTACTGTATACAAGATAATGTTTTAGCATAACGGTATTAAAATCTACCATACGTTTTTTCACACTGCTTAAAGTTGCCTAGGACCTTATACCTGAAATGAGGATCTGCTATTCCAGGATAAACTTAAATTTGCTTTTGTTATAAGCTATGTCAGTAATTGGTGAGTTCCTTACATGGCTCTGCCAGTTTGCTAATGCATTTTGCCTGTTCTCTCCTTACCGGTGATCTTAAAGGTCATGTAGTACAGCAGGAGATAGCAAGTTTTTTTTGCCAGAAAGGAAGTTATTTTGCTGGAACTCTGTTAAGCCACCTGTGAGGTTTGTTTTGACAAGTCTGGTATCTGTGAAGTGCAGTATTTACCAGTACATCATTAAATGGCAATAGGTAATTGAAAAGCTCAGCATTTTCTGTTTTCAGATTCTGCAAAGGTAGATGAATTTTATCAATAGAAAGGCCTAGATTTCTTCCAAAATGGAATGAAGCAATTGTAAATCTGGAGTTTTGGAACAAGACAGCCATGTTTCTTCTTTTGCATCTTCTAGATCATTGTTTCTTATCTCCTTCAAATTGGAAGCTGTACTATGCCTTTAGAGCAATACAGCAGGATCTGTGAGAGGATGGTTTGGGTGACATCTATTTTGTATGTTCCATTTGTGTATTATACTTGCACAGATGTAAGACCAGGTGTATGCTTTCTTTCCCCTGCTGTCAAAAGCAGCATTTGTTTTGGAGTCTTCAGACTGCCCTGTGGGGCACATGTCCTTGAGAAAATACTTGTCTTCAAGGAAAGGGTGACTGATTTGTTTGGCTGAGGATAGACGGCACTTAAGGAGAAGATGTAGTGTATCAGCCCTGACGCTGCGTGTGAAGTATGATTCATCTTGTGGTGTTGCTTTAACTTTATTTTGCAGCTTCCTAGGTACTCAGCATCTGTTTTGGCTACTCCAGCAAAGGAAAGGGCTTCAGCTTCAGTCAGTGCTGCCCTTTTTGTTGTTTTGGTGATGTGTGATCTATGTAACGTAATTTTTCATTGAATCTCCAGACAGCACAAAGGCCAGTGGAAAAAGAGTTGTAGGAGATGTGGCATACAATACAGCAAAAGAAAAAGCTTCCTACATCACCCCAGTTCCTGGTGGCGTTGGGCCTATGACTGTGGCCATGTTAATGCAGGTATGTGGACAGAGAGAGAGACATCTCTCAGCCCATCTCCTCTGTATTTGCCTTTGGGGTATGTTGCTACTGATCATCAGCACACTACCAAAAGCAGTTGGTGCTTCTTTCTTGCTCTTATATGGGTCTAGTTAGGATTTGCAAACTGAGGAAGAAGGTGGCCTCAAAAGAAATGTTAGGACAGAAGAACAATTTAAAAAAAGAAAAAAAAATTATATATTTAACCGTGTCCTCTCAAAACAGTGAGAAATTAGCTTGTCTTACAAAGCTCTGGGTATAATTCTAAAACTGTTTGCACGATGATGGGATAAAGAGAAGCAGAGTAACAGTATAAAACAGCTGCTTTGTTGTTTCCTTTTTTTAAAGGAAGCTGCAATAGAAGGTATTATAAATATATAAAAATAATATCTTCGCTGGACTATATCTATACAAATATAGACAGATAAATATCTATCTGTATTTTAAGAAAATTCCAAGCAAATTCTCATTCTGGATTGTTAGCATTGTTTTTAATCAAAGCACTTTGTTATTAATGCCAAACTGAGATAGAGGGGCAGGGAAAGCCTTTTGAGTCTCTGTTAACCAACAAGGTCCGTGCAGTGGTTGTTGTTATAATGCATTCTCATTCTCAATTTAGAGTACAGTGGAGAGTGCGCAACGTTTTCTGGAGAAGTTCCAGCCTGGAAAATGGAACATCCAATATAACCAGCTTACCCTGAAGATGCCTGTTCCAAGGTAATGCCTTCAATGAAGCTACTGGCAGTGTTCATGCAGTGTAGTACTCACTTCTGTTCCCAAGTTTTATATAACATAGAGCATACAACTTTGTAGGTTGTAGCTAGGGTTACATTTGGAGAGATCTAATGGAAAGCAATGTGAGATCTTCCCAAGGAGAAGGAGAGCTAACCTTCAGTGGTGCTGTGACATATATTGAAATATAGGCTTGGGTTAATATAATATTAGGGCATAAACATGGTTTTCCATAGATACTTTGGGTGAGCCTAGGTAGTTGCTGATTCAGCAAGTAGAAAGACGCTTATTTTGGGAATTTTGGGAAATTTTTCTATGTGACTTGGCAAAAACTTAGCACCTTAAAGTACAAGTTCTTGATGTAGAGTCCAGAAGGAGCAGTTGAAAATACCAAGAATACCATAATGGAGCCCTATCCAGTATCTATAGAAAGACATAAGGTGTTTTTTGTTTGTATTACTTTCATTTTATTGTTATCCTCTGAAGATGTGTGTATTCTAATATATCCAATATTGGTAGAATTGATTCATTTAACTAAAAAACATTGAAGCTTCCCTTTTAAAACATAGATCAGATGCTTTTGAGTCATGCTGCCAGAAACAGGGAATTTGTGAGAAGTCTGTGATATTTATAAACTGATCTTGCTCTTTCCTTCAGTGATATTGAAATATCGCGATCTTGCATACCCAAGCCCATTGATCAAGTTGCAAAAGAAGTTGGCCTTCTCCCTGATGAGATGGAACTCTATGGCCAAACTAAAGCCAAGGTTCAACTGTCAGCTCTGAAACGGCTGAAGAACCAGCCAGATGGCAAATACGTTGTTGTTACTGGGTAGGTACTTCCTTAGCCGAAGAGGCATCACTTATGTGGTGTCAAGATGAAAAGAAATTTTGTTAGCCTGTCCTGTCGTTGTATTGTCTTTTGGTAAGTTGACTGTATGGAGTGCTCTGGGCTTTAGCAAATCACACTGTGACAATCTAGTGGTTTGGGAACTAGAATTACCTCTTTTAGCAAATAGTGGGAATGTGGTTTAACATTTTTCTCTTGGAGGTGCACTGTTTTGCTCTGCAGGTCAGGTTAATGAAGGGCAGACTGGATCACAGAGTTCTAGTCTAGCAGCTTGCCTTCAACAGTAACCTGCAAGATGCTTCTGAGGAAGGTCTTGGGCAGCTGTGTGGTAACTTGCCAATCTTATTCCTGTTGTCAGTTGCTGAAGATTAGCTAAAGTGTGAAACAATCCAGAATTTGATTGGCATTAGCTGCAGTCACTGGGTACCTGTTTTATCCCTCTAAGTGCTCAACTACTACAAGGGTTTCATTGTGTCTGTTGTGCTTTGTCACTGCAGGATAACTCCCACGCCACTTGGAGAGGGGAAAAGCACCACCACCATAGGTCTTGTTCAAGCCTTAGGAGCACACCTTCATCAGAATGTCTTTGCCTGTGTTCGACAGCCCTCTCAAGGGCCAACCTTTGGTATAAAGGGTATGTGCTGTTCTGTTGATTTCAGGTGGTCTAAATGGGGAAAGGTGGCATTTGAAGATTTTTATTCTGCTACATTGTAGTTTTACATAATTCCCAGTTAAGATTGCATTTCCTTCTTAAAGAAAAACCTTGAGTAAGTTTTTCAGTGTTGTTCTCAAGTGCTGTGCTGGGATATTAGCTAAGCTGCTCAACAGTAGCTGCCTTCTTAGAGTCATTAAACAAATACATGCATTATCATTCTGAGCTAGGGAGACCTTTATTTACATGATTTGTCTGTTTTTCTGTAGGTGGAGCTGCAGGTGGTGGCTATTCTCAAGTTATTCCCATGGAAGAGGTAATTTTTGTACAAAACCTCATTGCACATATAGCTTACAGACCTTGAAGAGACACTGCAGTCAGATAACTTAGGAAATCTTTTTTGTTTATGGGCCAGTGTATCAGAATGAGCATTTGATTTCAGCAAAGCTTTTTTAGAAAACTCACTTCTTTGGTTGTTTCAGAAGGGCATTTGCATGGTCAAAGAATTTTACAGAACTGAGAATTCCCAGTTCCTCTGTTCCCTCCCCTCTTCTACTTCTGAATTGCTGCGTACCCTTCAGCAAAATACATGCAGTGCCTTTTTTTCCCAGTGCTGAAATTAAGATTATAAAGACCTAATACGTTTTGGAAGCATGTTAAACAGTTCTGTCAGCAACAGTGGTCACTGACTCCTTCTGTGAGCTATTTTGGTGTACTTGTGTTTTAGATTACTAACATGAAATGGGAAAAGGGAAAATGGGAATCAATAATGCCAAGACCTCAGCCTGTGGGTGACTGGCACTGCAGTGTATTTCTGATGTGACTTGGCAACGAGTAAAATCCCGTGTCTGGGGGCAGGGAACTGAAAGGCACGTGTAGCACGTGCTCTCGTGCTTCCACCAACTCTCTTGTAATTGCATATAGAATCTTACTTTTGTTCACTACAGATTGAAACAGGGTAATTTGAAGAGGAAAAGCAGAAAAGATCAAAAGGGCTGTTTGTTCCAATTGATGCAGAAAGTCCATAAAAAAAATTTTATTTTTTTTAATGTTAAGGAGGCAGAAGATTGACTTATTCAGGTGCCATGTGTGAATGATAGATGTGACAGGAAAAATAATCTCCTGTACGGGAGTGTTAATAAGATGAGCTAAAAGACTTCAGTGCGTGTAGCAGTGGGAAGCAGCCCCAGTCTTGAAACAAACTGGTTGAAAGGACTTAAAGCATGACCCACATGGTAGAAAAACACACTGTTGTCTTTTCTGAGTGTTTTAGTTTATCAATGCATGTCTCATAAAATGTAAGTACCTGGCGTCAGTAGACGTAGTAATGACCTTGATGCATCATTGGATGTTTCTGTATGCAGCTTTCATCCCAGGAAACGATTAGCAAGCAAATAACTTTTAAATGAGGACTGTAGAACTGAGGTGGTAATAATTGCTGCTTGTTGCATATAAGTAGAATGAGAACAATTAGCATTTCCTTATTAGGATCTATAATCACTGTATGACTAGCTCCAGTCTGTTTTTTGCTGTTTGGTTTATAAGACCACAGCAGCAAGGCTCCAGCAAAGTGATATCATAAAGGCTTCTGTCATATCACTTTTTCTAATGTCCTTTTTTCATCTTCCTCCTGTGCTGCACTGCTACAGAGGAAATGGATTGTTTTAACGACACTCTTCCCTTCCCTGCCCTAACACAAGTTCATCAAGTAAGCTATATATCCAAAATCTTTTGTCAGTATAGCTACAGTGCAGCAAGAAAACTCACATAGACAAGCCCACTCAAATTATCGTTTAATGAGATAGAACCGAGAAAACTACTAGCGTTGTCACTGTGTAGTACGTGGTCTACAAGTCCTGCCTACGATACTGTGTGTGAGTGGTTAGCTTATGCAGAGCTCTGTGCAGTCACAGCTCTACTGATAGCACCACATAAGGTTGCTAGTTTGAATTTAGTTCAGATACCTCTGTGGGAGCAGCCAGAACTTCAGCTAATGTGCGAAACGTTGTGCAAATAATGTGAGTGGGTCACAAGGAAGGTGAAAGAAGGAGTAATGCAGATGCGCCGTACCATGCTGTTCTCAGGTATCAAGGAGCCTGGCAGAACTGTCCTCATGGAAAAATCTGATTTGGAAGCTTTGTTCTGGAAGTTTGTAAAATGACATAAATGTGGGGGAGGCATTTTTCTGTTTCAGAGAAACTCTTTCCTCTCTTCCACATACTGCTCTGAGCAATCTCTTCCCCCTCCACCCTCACCCACTTTAACATTGCTATTAATATGTCTCTTTCCATCTGTCTACAATGTATTGAAATATATGAAAATTGCAGCAGGATGAGGTAACCGATATGTTTTATGTCCTCTAGTTTAACCTTCACCTCACTGGCGACATCCATGCTATTACTGCAGCAAACAACCTGGTTGCTGCTGCTGTGGATGCACGTATGTTCCATGAGCTAACTCAGAATGATCAGGTAGGATCCTTCTTACCCTGCCCAACCCACTCTGGCCAAGGTGCTGTGGGTATGCCAGCAGTACTAATTACATGTTTCGTTCTTCAAGGCTCTCTATAACCGTTTGGTGCCTTCTGTCAATGGTGTTAGGAAGTTCTCAGAGATTCAAATCCGAAGGCTACAGGTAAGTTCACTGGTTCCACATTGGTTTCTGATTCTATTCCACTTACTCCTCCTTTATGTATGCAGAGCTAGGTAACAAAACTACTCATGTTGCACTGTGGGTCATAGAATCACCTAGTTGGACTTAAAAGTCCAACCAACTTACCACATCCAATCATTAAACCACATCTCTTGGTGCCATGTACGGGCATCTCTTAAATACCTCAAGGGATGGGGACTCCATCACTTCCCTGGACAACCCATTCCAGTGCTTAACTACCCTCTCTATAAATAAATTCTTCCTAATATCCGGTATAAACCTCTCCTGGCACAACTTGAGACCATTTCTGTGTGTCCTATCACTTGTCAGTGGAGATAAGAGGCTGACTAGGCCAACCAACTAATGATTAGATCATTCTACTAGCATTTGTTTTTTACACAAAGTGTACAAAAGTGTGGCAGTCTGTCTTACAGCACAGATAACAATGAGTTGAAGCTCCAAGGGGAAGAATCATTGATGTAAATCTATTATATGCTGTGTGAGTAATGCAGTGGGAGGAGACAAATGGATTAGTGCCCTTTATTAATAGTGTCAATTTAGTGTCCCTAATGTAGTTTAAGAGAAGACAAGAACCAATCTTTGTCACAGCCAGCTAAAGCTAAAGATGAATAATTTGTATGTGACAGCTATATGGATAATGCAGCACAAAAAAAGACAACTTTCAGAATTCAGCAAAAAAGAGAAGGTAGTGAATTTTTTTTGTCCTAGCCAGATTCAGCAAACAGAAGAGAAGGGGAAAAAATGCCTGTCCCCTACATCCTTTACTTCTCTTCTCCCTGAGAAAAAAAAATCTCAGTTAAATGAGAACACCTGTCATTGAGTCGCAGACCCTGTGGAGACCACAGCTCCTCCAGTCCACAGACCTGAACTTCCAAAGTGTGTCCCTGGTCTCTTCAAAAATTAGGATTAACAGGGAAATAGTTTTCCCATTGCACTTGGACCTTCTGGCTACAAAGACAGGCTGGACTCTGCTGAGCTTACTCCGAGTGCAAACCTGATTGAGCGTGAATATTTGTACAATCAGTTGCCCATAGGGAGGCCAGGACCAATAGACTACTTAGGAAGCTAAAACTCTAATTTATTAATTGGCTATAATGTCTCAACCGTCAGAGAATGTGCGGTTTACTTCCACTGCCAGGCAAAGCAGCTTTGTCATATTACTTGGTGTTGTTGATGGACTGTAAGAGAACTCTACCTTAGCACCCCTCTGGTTATTAAATGTTGAGATGTAAAGGGATGCTAATACTCCAGAAAGCGGATCTTTTTGATGATATGGTGGGGTTTGTTGGTTTTTGTTTGTTTGTTTTTAATGCTGTGCTTGAAGACTGAGGGAACAGACTTTCTTCTTCCCTGCTGTTCTCCCGGAGAAAATAGGACTTAGCTGTCTAGTTAATTTAAAAAAAAAAAAAAAAAAAGCTTGCTTGTTCGTAAATCAGCTCAATCCTTTTCCTCATTTCTAAGCTTGCACTTATATCGAGCTTCTTGAGATAATTCTTCTCTCAATTAAGCAACTTGGCACACTGCCCATCCTCCCAGTATGTTCAAGATCAGCTTTCTGGGATGCTGACAGCCTTGTGACTGAATTGTTTAATTCCTCCTTTGTGCTGCTTAACCAGCATGCTGAAAGCAGTGTCTTTAAATACGTATGGCTGTGTGCAGTGACCCTAGGCAAACTAATGAGAAATGGCTGTATGCATGTGAGACTAATGGTTAGAACGAGGCGTGTTAGAAACTGCAGAGCTTTCTTTCTTAATGATTTCCGTAGATGCCTTACACAAAACTTAGTGACAACCTGCCCTGATGAGCTCTATTTTCTGCATTGCCCTTTACAAGTTAGCAAGCAGCAAGCTCTGCTTACAGGTACATGCTGATGCGGATCGCTTTATGTTGTGGGACTTACGAAAAGGGACACCAATAGGGCATCTCCTCCTTATTTCTGAATATGCATGTGCTGCTGGCAAAGGCTGATTGCTCTAGTGAAAGGTTCGTTTCTCTGAATCTTCTCATTATCGTTTTTTTTTCCTCTTATTTGTTCTTTCCTTCCATAGAAATTGGGCATTAACAAAACTGATCCTACGACTTTGACAAAGGAAGAAGTGAACATGTTTGTGAGACTGGACATTGACCCGGCCACCATAACATGGCAAAGAGGTACAAGAGCCATTAAATGAAAGAGTTATTAAAAAAAAACAAACAAACCATCTCAAAAAAGAGGTTTGCAAGTGTAGCTGGAACCGTGTTTCCTGGGAAAATGGGAAGGACAGCAGGGCTCTGAGTGTTTGGGATAGGTGCATGCAGCTGGGATCCCATTCCTACAGGGGCTGACACGGGCTTGAATCCTAATCTTTGTGAATTCAGAGCAGACCTCACTAATTGGTGCAAGTTAGTGCTTGTGCTTTTGTTGGTCACTGAGAGTTTTGAGTTTAGCAACTGTAGCCAACAGTCAGGTAAAAAACCTGACTATCTGAGAAAGCATTGTGAGCAAGGAGAGGGTACTGTTCTGGAATTAAACTCAATTTTAATCTGCCCACTTGCTCTGTTGGGAAATGACAGAAAATAAATGCCAGATTTTTAAAAGGTTTTTAAAGATACCTAAAGTAAGATCAGTCTCTGGTCTGGCTGTATTAGTATTTCACTAACAAAAGGAATTTCAGATAAGGAAAAATTTTATTTAGATCCCATGAGGATTGCTTTTTCTTCTTTTTATGAAAATACAATGTGAAATGTATTCTCCAAAATTTGCTTCATAACCTATAATGGAGCTAAATTAGCCTGCCTCATGGGAAATATTTTATAAAATACTTAGAATTTTTCAAGCAGCTAGTAAGAAACAGCAAGTTTAAGCTGGTATTTGATAGTTTGTGTTCCAAAGATAATTTGAGCTAGTGGGGCTCTATGGAACTGTTCTCATTAAATGGTGGATTCTGACCATTTTGTCCTTAAATTTATAAAATGATAATTTTATTTCCTTTTGGCTGTAATAATTTTATGATTTCATTTTAACTAATGATGAAAAAGCCATGAAAATTTGAAAAAGCAATTGGACTTATTCTAGCAGCTCTGCTTTTCAGAGAGGCTTTGGACTTGTAGTTAATGCACACACAGGTAGGTAGACTCTCTCTGAACACGATGCAGAATCTGCATGTGATTGTGGTCATCTTAACATCATTGCAGTTCCATTTTGGAGAAGAATCGTGTTGATGAGTGCTTACCATTCAGTAGGAGAAGATTGTTTTCCAAACTGCCATCCTCTCTTCATGCTGATCTAGATGAGTCTACATGTGTTACAAACCAGAACTGTGACTTATGGCTGTGTGACTTCTCATCTTTTTCTTTGCATCCTCACAGTACTGGATACAAATGACAGGTTCCTCAGGAAAATCACTATTGGACAGTCTCCAACAGAAAAAGGCTTTTCACGAACGGTAATTATTCTCCTTTCTTGTGTCTTTTAAAAAGTACTTTGAAAAATACAATCCCAAAGCAAATTTTTGTAACTCCAGATGTTTTTTTTTTTTTTTTTTTTTTTTTTTTTACTGGTATTTTGTTAAAGAGAAAATAAAACTATACTTTTGGTAGTGAACTGCTACCATTGAAGTGCTTGGTTGAAGGGACTTTTTGCTGTCTGTTCCCATCAGCCTTTCCCTGAACACTGGCTTAGTTGGCTTATGACTGTGGCACAGTAACAGTGGTACACAAATGCTCCCTGCAAATATGATGCCTGGCGATTGCTAATCTTAGCCACTGCACATGCTTTGTTTGGGATGCGTCTGTCCAAAACCCAACACAGTATCCAAGCTTGTTGTCTGGATTCATTGTATAATCAACGTAAAAAAAATGGTCAATTGGGACTGTGATTTCTCTCATCCTTTAATAACTGTCAAATTAATAGTTTAAATGGGTTGTGCCCAGAAAACCTTTTTTCTATTTACTTGAAAAGGTCTCTAGGGCACCTAGCTTCAACGGAGGTATCTGTGTTATGTCAGATGAATATGAATTCTACCCTTCATTTCTTATAGAATCAGTTAGGTTTTTGTTGTTGTTGGGCTTGTTTTTTTTCCTTGTCATGTGCTGTACTGTTTAGTGATGGCTAGATGAGTTAGTAAGCTCAGTCTTCTAAAATATATTCTGTAAGTGTTCTTACATGAATCACTAGTTTACATGCCAGGAGAGAGTCATATAATAGCAGTGGAATAAGTAGTTTTTACTTTATTTTCCACTAAAAAAAAAAGGTTTAAATTTGTCAATTTAAATAATTTTATGATTTAGGTACGTTCTGAAAGTAATACTTAAAATTATTTATATTTGTATTTATTTTTTATTATAATGGAGATGACTAGCCTTTTTTCGGCTGGGGAATCTTGATGAATTCACATTCTTTATTTATCTCTTGCAGGCTCAGTTTGACATCACAGTGAGCAGTGAAATCATGGCAGTTCTAGCACTCTCTGATAGCTTGGATGACATGAAAAGGCGACTGGGCAGAATGGTAGTAGCTTCCAGCAAGAGAGGAGAACCAGTTACAACAGATGACCTTGTAAGAGAGTCACGATCCTTAAATGCTAACTGTCTCTTAGCACTTCTGAAAGTCCTTGTATTGAAAAGCAGAATGATGATTCTGTGCAGGAAAGACTTCAGAATACTGAAAATTAAAATGAAATCTTGGCCTCTGGAGTTACTGAAGTTTTTGTTGTTTTTTTTTTTTTATTTCAGTGTGGCTAGCTCCTAACTCAGAGACTGTGTGAACACATGTTCTGGGCAGGGACAAGGGGTTCTTTGTGATGTATTGCATGTCAAATTGAAGCTAGCACCATAGGAATTACTGGGGGAATACATGGTGGCTTCTAGATAAAAAGCATATTTAGAAATAGGAAGAATTCAAAATGCATCCTGCTGGCCATCCTGTTTCTCAGACTCCCTGGAGCGAGGAAAACATTAAGCAGGATCAAAGCCTGGTGCAAATTTAATTACAGATGATGAAATATCTTGCGCTGGGAGACTGTGAATGCTATAAAAGCTGACCTTGTTGCAAATAAGTGCAAGGTCTCCATAAGGCAGCCTTTGGTGAGGTGCACAAATCCCTTATTTCCACTGAACGAAATGCTGAATATAATAGCACTGGTGATGTCAGTTACCAGTATGTAAAACAGTCGCAAGGTGCAATATTGTCTTGCAACTGTCCATACACTAATTATTAGCACAGTTCTTGGTGTTTTTATGGAGTCTGTCATCTGGAACTCTCCCAGACAGTGCTTCAGCATGGTTCAGGGATTAGCCTGTGCCCCAGACGCTTTTTTCCAGTAAGTGCTTTGGAGATGGCAACCCTGTCTGGAGAAGGAGAGGGGAATTGAGCTCTGTATGTGAACTGTGCCCTGCAACTTGGCCTCAAGACAGAGAACAGGTTCAGGACTGTTGCACTAGTCAGCAGAGACGTGATACTGGGCTTACTGCTGTCCTGTATAGTAGATTTTTTTTCACAACCTCAATTTTGATGACTCAAAAAGAGCTCTGCAAATTAGTGTGGTGCAGTGTTAATGTTTGTCTCGCATTTTTTGAATAAACTTTTCCAGTGTGACAGAGGAATCCACAGGGTGGGTATCCTGGTCTCTGTTTCCAGCAAAGGTGGAACACAGCACTAAGGCTTAGCCAGCTCTTGCTGTCTCTGAGTTTGGGGAGATATTTTTGCTTGGTTGAGTGATATTATTTTTTTTATTTCTGCATTGCTTCCCAATTTTATTTCTGCATTAATTCCCAAACTGGGAAGCAGATTAGCAGTGTCTCCTGACTCTGGCCCTGCGGGAAAAGGGTTGGTCTGGGAAGTATTTATCTCAAGGTATCTTGATGTGAGACGTTTGCTGGGCACAGGGAAGGGCATGTGCCAAAGTTCTATAGGCAGCTTTGAGATTTTATTTCCTGTTGCTAACGTGCTGCCAAGTTTTAACATTAAATACCTAAATTAACCCCTGTTCCTCAAAACAAAAGTTCCTTTTGCTGCCAATCAATGGAAGCAGATGGAACTTGGGCAGGGAGTTGCTTTGTAGGTTTTATGTGGAGTCTAGGTGGTAGAAGTCTTTTCATCTCAAGATATTTTTTGTTTGTTTTGAACCTAATTAATTTTGTTTGTCACAACTGTGGAGTGGAGGATGGTATCAGTGTGTCAAACAGATTCTCAGGTTTAACACATTTGTGCAGGTGGTGGCCATTGGCTTGCATGGTTAAGAGTGTGTTACATGCTCCTAGTGCAGTCAGAAACATGGTGATTGCAGAGACCAGACTGCCACAATAAGATGTCCACATCCTTCTGCTGTAGACCAAAGTCATGGGTGCATTACCAGGAAGCTCAAAGAAACTGGGAAGAAACATGAAATCAAAAACTGACTACAGGTTTTTAGAGACAGAGATGTGTTGAAGTGCTGCTGACTGACACAGGCCTGAAATGTCGTCATGGAAATCTTGCTCAGTAGCTTTCATTATTCTGGAGATGACTGAAGTTTAAAGCTTATCCATTAAATGTTAACTAAGCTTTCATGTGGCAAGATTGAAATAATGAAACAAAGCAGTGCATGTTTAAAAAAAAAAAAAAAATCATATAATTGAATGCTGCAATCCAATTGAAATTAAAAGGGAAGAAAAGGAAATAATGGTTTGAGGTTTTCGTAACTGCTCTAAACGTTTGGTTCAGTAGCCATGATAACAGTTCTAGTTACTTTAGCAAATGCTGGGTGACAACCAGTTCAGTTTTCACTGGACTCCATCAGTTACAAGGTTGACCAAACCATTATTTTTCTCTTCCTGGAACAGATGTGAATGGAGTCACAAGTGTTCACTTTATAGGAAGCAGAATTGCAGCAGGGCACACAGCTGCACCCCAGAAGGAACATGGACTCTGCTGTTTGCCACTGGTTCATGATGCCAGCTTGATCTTTTTCACAAACACAGGGCTTCACTTTAGAAGTTAGCTCTGTGTGAGGGAGTTGGCCAGGATGTAGCAGCTAGTTAGGCACACATTCAGGCCGTTATGTGGAGCCTAGTGGCTGAAGTTAGGGGGAAAAATATCTAAAATTATTCTACCTGTAAAACCCAAGAACGTTGACATGTGTAACTTTTAAACTCACTGTGTTTAGGTACTGCAAAAGAAAGACAGTAATGCTACAGTTGAGGTGTTGGGATGAAGAATGCAGTGCAGTATTTTTATCATGTATGAAAATGGTCTTGAAAAACTCTCCCCGCTTTGTTCTACTGAATGGGACACAATAAACCTTGAATATCTAAGGGTTACTATTGTTTACTAACCTGCTGAAACAGCAGTTGTTTTTTATGCCTTTACTACAGACTAAGGTGGCCAAACAAGGTCACAACCAAAAGGCTGCACACAGCAGAAATCCTTTTAGAAGGATGTAAAAGGCATTATTCTGCCCTGTCCTGAGTAATGTTACTTACATCTGGAGCAACTGCTGGTTCTGCTCCTGAAAGCTCACCAGGATAAAAGCAGAGTCTTGAAACTGCCTAGGAACTGTCTCTTTGTCTCACTACATCTGGGAACTGATAGCTCTTTTTTTTTATTTTTTCCTTTTAGGGAGTGACTGGTGCTCTGGCTGTCTTGATGAAAGATGCTGTTAAACCAAATCTCATGCAGACACTAGAGGTGAGCCACAGGTGATTTGCTGTAAGTGTGTTCACAAAAAAGCCTACTGGTTTAGTTCATTTATCACAGTCAGCATGGACTTACTCTGCTTACAGCTGAAGGTTTATCATGGTTTCTATCAAAGATTCAGGACTAGTGTCTTTATAAGTATGCCACTGGCATATGTGATGACACTGAAGCAATGCACTAAACTTTGCTGTATCTCTTTTGTTGACTCCGGTGTCAGAAAATGTTTTGAAAATCTAGATAGCATGAGTGCAGGAGAATGGTGAAGAGTTGCCGGGATTTAGCCATCCTTTTCCTAAGTGGGTTAATATCTCCACTTCTGAAGATTATTATAATCTGTAATCTTTCTTTAGTAATGATAATGAATGTTTGATCAAAGGGCTTTAAGATTTGTCTTCTAAGAATGAATTTCTTCAGATACTGTAGTACTTAGCTCTTGAAATACCACTGATTTGCTAAATTTTACCCTCTGATTTTCTCTCTCTCCCCCTGTCATTCCCACATCCCACCCCCCATTTTCTAGGGCACACCAGTGTTTGTTCATGCTGGACCTTTTGCCAACATTGCACATGGAAATTCTTCAGTGTTGGCAGACAAAATAGCACTGAAGCTTGTGGGTAAAGAGGGCTTTGTTGGTAAGTGGATGGTATGTTGTTTTTGTTGTTGGTTTTGCAGGGAAGGATCTGCTTTTTATATCATGACTGTCTTTGTTGTTTGTTTTTTTTTGTCTTAGAAGAAGCTTCTGATTTCTATAATCAGAGCACTGATTTCTCTACCCAGCAACCTTTCATTAACTTCCTCATTTTTTTTCCTTTGTTTTTTTTTCTCCTACTCTAGTTACGGAAGCAGGATTTGGTGCAGACATAGGCATGGAGAAATTCTTTAATATTAAGTGCCGTTACTCTGGTCTCCGGCCTCATGTGGTGGTGTTGGTTGCTACTGTCCGAGCTCTGAAAATGCATGGAGGAGGGCCTGCAGTAAGTACCAGACAAGGTTTCATTTAGGCCTAAGAAGCTCTTACTTGTACTCGTGCAGTCACTTAAAGCCCTGTAGGGTTTGATCTGCTTTTAATTATCTTGAGATCTGCAGTTGTAAAAGGAATCCATATGTCCCTGCTGCTTGTAAGCTGCTTCTTTGTAGTATGTTACAGATACATAGCTGCCTATTTTATTGTCATAATTAAATATGCCAGGCCACTAGTGATATTATCACAGTCCTTAATTTGTTACATTATGAGTATAGCTTTCATTTTTTTTTCTTTTTTCTTAGGAAAAAAAATACTCTTGAAGTAGAGTGTTGTATCTTGATGTAGTTTTACAAGAATCAAATACATATTGCTGTCATGAATAAAAATCTTATGGGGTACCCTCGTCTTTTTCTTCCCTAGGTCACTGCTGGGGTACCTTTACCAAAGGAGTACACAGAAGAGGTAACCTTCTTTAGCTGTTGTGACAGTTGACCACCTATTTGCAGTCATTACACAATATTGTCATGCAGTGCATGCCTGGATAGCCAGTCTGTGTCAATTCTTTAGCTGCCAGGGAAATGCTTCCTCACACAAGCTATAATGTTCTTCTTTTTTTTTTTAATATAATGATGTTACTTTGGCTCTGCTCTTTCAAGCATTTATTGTACTTGACCTAGCCAGAGCCTTCTGTTTCTCCTGAGCTCCCACAATTGTCTATGTGCTCAATTTTTCATAGTAATGTCTGCTGAGTGTCCCCTGACCCTCTCAGTATTAAAGTAATTGCTTGGCTGAAATACTGTCTCTGAAAATATTCAGAGTGCTTGTCTAATTACTCTCTTCTTAGCAGCAGCAGTTTTTATTCCCCTTCTGCCCTTCCTTTGAAAGCAGAGAGGAAAGTGAACTAAAGTCTATGCTTCTATCCTCGTGCCTTGAAAGGTTGTGTGTACTTAGATAATTGGTCTGGCTCTCTTTATATGGCTTCAGCTTTTTAACTTCTAGAGCTTCTGTTGGGTTTATTTCTTAAAATGATAGGAAGGGATGAAATGTCTGGATTTCCATTAATAATCTCTGATGCTGTGAAACAAATATGTGTAAACTGAAAGCTGTTACCACAAACTTCAAACAAATGTCGTGAAATTCACTGCTAGTGATATTTAATAATTAAAGAGGAATGTGCCACAGAAGAAAATGAGACTTTACTGTGAGGAATTAATGAGCATAGGTATTGACTTAAGAATAACAAAAAGCAATAAAAAATAATTTCTCCTACCTTGACTTGGCAGTTGAAACCAGCAATTTTTAGAAACAGTCAATCCTTTTCTAGCATTCCATTTGAGATCATGCACTAGTCCAGAGTGTTCAAAAAGCAGTTCTAAAAATGTGTCTTGGTGGTTTCATACCCTTTCTGACGCTTTCATCATGAGCTGTGGATATAGTGGATTTGGAGCAAAAGTTTCACTGCCCTTCATAAAATGCACTTTCTGCTTGTTGTATTCTTTACAGAATCTTCAGCTGTTGGCAAAAGGTTGTAGTAACCTAAGCAAACAAATCAAAAATGCTCGGATGTTTGGTGTCCCAGTAGTAGTGGCTGTCAATGCTTTCAAGTAAGTGAGCTGGGGCCTGGAATTGATGCATGGGAATAAAATGGTGGTGCTTTATATGCTATGTGGAATGCAAACTCTCTTCTTTTCAGTATTGTCCAGGTTTTGTTTGCAGAAAATAACATTTTGCATTGCTTGAAAATGCTGAATAAATAGAGGAGCTCTGCTCAGTCATTTCACAAGCACTCACTAGTTAAATTTAGTTTAAGATCTTATGATAAGTGACTTATCTGCCATCATTTACACTATAACTGGCCAAATTACTGTGGACAAAAGGTACCTGTGATGATGTGGAATCAAAGTTCATAATAGATGGTGAAGTGCCCTTGCTGTAAACCCCACTGTGTTCAGTGGTCTGCTGCATAGAATAATTGTGCCATGCCGGGAAGCATTTAGGGCTCTGCACGTTGTACTGCAGAGGAAACAGTCTGTGTGGTCTTCCCTTATAAGAGCAGAAGGGCTTTGAACTGGTGTGTAAGTCTGATACCAGTTGAAATGGAATAGTCAGCAAGAGGCTAGTTCATCTGAAGTGAATGTATCTGAATCTCTGATCTAGAGAAATTTTCTAATTTGTTGTGTACGTGATGTAGCACACCTTTAGCATCTCTAAATCAGCAAGTACTGCTGTCTTTTTGAGTTTGCTTCTGAAGACAGGAGTTGCATTGCTGATATAAGCAGAAAATCCAGAGCATGGCTGTCAGTTGTCTTGGCTTTCTGCATGTAGTTCAGGCCTACTTGTTGCTCTATGTTTCTCTGTGGAGCTTGTGGTGGATAACCCCTCGGTAAAAATGGCTCCCTGGTGGGTAGATGGATCCTGTGATTTCTTTAGACAGAGTTTGAGTCTTGTTGACAAGAATGAGAAATAGAACAAGCTATTCATTTACTGTGCATACATTCTGGTACAAATACACTGACTTTTCTCCTTACAGAACAGACACAAAAGCTGAACTGGCCCTTGTAGTACAACAGGCAAAGGAAGCAGGGGCATTTGATGCTGTTGAGTGCACTCACTGGGCAGAGGGAGGTAAAGGAGCTGTTGCACTGGCCCAGGCTGTTCAGAGAGCATCACAGACACCCAGCAACTTCAGGTTCCTCTATAATGTGGAGGTAAGAGCTTGCACTATTACGGAGGGAGGTACTTTGTTTATAAGGTAGAGATTAGCTGGTTTCACTAGCTTAAATGGCTGAAAGTTACCTGAAAGTCTGCTCTGAGAAACTGAGAAGAAACTTGTTTTTAGAATATAACCTTTATTCCACCAGTCTCAAAGATACAGTTTGTCAGTTCTCGTTGTTTTGATTACTAAGTGAAATATAGTTTATTTCTGATGCTGAAAGATACTGCTGTGACCTGGCTAGAGATGACGAACAGGTTTCTAATGTGACAGCCATGTTTCAGGATAGGGTGAAGTTTATTTCATGATCTAAGACGTGCATTCCTGTCAGAGCATGGACTGGAACAAGCCTGAACACACTTGCTACCTTACTGAAGAGTTTTTGGGTGCACTTGGTGCTCAGGATGAGAATACAACAGGCTGTGGAACAGAATATGTCCATTTTGACCTTGTTTCTTTCTCTGCAAATAAGGTTTATGGAGTCACACTACACGTTGGGTGGAAGAGTGCATGTAAATGTATTTCTAATGATTTTGTACTTAAGCAAATTTGGCATATGACTTGGAGGTAATGAAGTCACTGTTATTTCCTAGGTTATGGCCTAAAATCTCCTTTAATAGCAAGCGCCTATTGAGGCACCTAATGAGGTACCTAACGAGGTACAGTTATGTCCTTGTGTCTATTTCAGCTTCTAAAACAGATGCTTTCAATTTTTCTTCTTTAACCTGATTTATTTGTGCTTTTATTTAACAGTTAATTTGTATTCCCTCAAATTATTTTTGTCTGCTTTTTGACTTAAACTTGAGAGCAAATACAGATGCCTCTTGCAGGGGGTGGTAATTAACATGTAAGCACAGCTCATAAGAAATACTGATGTGTATTGTTTCTGAGTGTAATAAACTACTTTTGTCCTCTTAACAAGAGCTGCAACAAGATAAATGAAACTTGTTTTGAAACCCCTTAAATTATTGTTTAGCTTTGTTTTACAGCAAATGGGAATACCTCCTGTAGCTGCAGATGAGTGCAACATATATGAAGGATTGTGAAGCTGCTGTGATGTTATGGCTCGGTGTAGTTGGGCCATTCTGACTTGCCTGTCTTTTTTCCAGCTCCCTGTTATAGATAAGATCAGGCTTATTGCACAGCAGATCTATGGGGCAAGTGACATTGAGCTACTTCCAGAAGCACAGGAGAAAGTCACCTTGTACACTAAGCAGGTTAGTTTTTCCGTGTAATCTGCTACCCAGTGATGCTTTTCATTTAAAATGGTTATACTGAACAGTGGTGTTCAAACTGTGTATAAAGGGAATCATCACTTGAAACATGTCCTTGCCCAGGACTTGTTGAATACCGCTGTGGCAGAAGAGTATGGAAAGGTGGTGTGGGAAGGAAGAAACAGAACTCCTCTGGTCCAGTCATAAGTCCCCTATACTGTGTGATGGGGAAAAATTCAGTGATCTTTACTTTCCAATCCTTTAGCAGTTGGGAATTAGTTGGGAACCATGCAGACTGGTTCTAAATAGTCTCTGATTTTTTTTTTATTTATTTTGTCATGTCCCACTGAGTTATCTGAACTGTTTTTGAATGTGTGTACCTTATCGGCAGCCCCAGCTGTACTGGGGGATGAGTTCCACAATTGATACAATACTTCTTGTGAAAACATGGCTACTTTTATAAATTTAGAACCTGGCGTCTGGTTGTTGATTAGATGCTTTCTGGTTGTTTATTGGTTTTCTTCTCTAGTGTGCTATTCTTATGAATTTACCTGCTTTTTTAGATAGTTTCTGCATTAATGAAGGTCTGTAAAGGGCTTTGAAGAGAAGAAAAATGTTGAGAACAAGCCATGCTTTGTTTACAGTGTGCTTGAATAATTTTGCTTTTGAAGTCCTTTAACTACTGGTGTACATAGTTTCTTGCTTTTGTATCTCTTGTACATTCCTTTACAATTCTATTGAAATACCATAGCTGTGTAATTGCTACTTCCTCACAGTGTGCAATTACATCAGACGTTTCTAATTAACCAACCTCAGCTGAACAAGAACTTTAGTTCTGAGCTGTTTCAACTAACGCTTTGGGATGAGAGTAGAAAGTAAGCCAGCTATCAAGATATCTACCACTTCCATACCATTAACCTTTTCCTCAGTTAGCTGTTCTTCCCTTAATACTGGGGATGGAGGGAGAATTTGGGAGAACGAATGGGGATGCAGAATGGTCAGTGGATCTGACAGGCTGTGGGTGAAGCATAAAATGACACGATAATGCAGAGAATGGCACAGAGAATAGTGTAATTACATTTGAATACAGGAACTGTTACTGTTTTTTCACTTATTTTTTTTTCCCTCTTTCTCTTTCCCTTTTCATTGCCTTGCCCAGGGATTTGGAAACCTGCCGATCTGCATGGCTAAAACTCACTTATCGTTGTCTCATGACCCTGAACAAAAAGGAGCACCTACAGGTTTTATCCTGCCGATCCGAGATATTCGGGCGAGTGTTGGTGCTGGATTCCTGTATCCGCTGGTAGGAACAGTAAGTGATTGAGTAAAACCCCGGAACTGCAGGGTGTGAAAAAAAAAACTTCATGTGCATTCCAGTTACAAAAGGTATCTTAACTGAACAGAGTCCTTGGCATTCACAGATGATGATTTAATGGTCCAGTGTATTAAATGCCCTTCATAGGGGTTTTCCAGTGGGAAGAGGGAAGCTAAAATAGATCCTTCAGATATTTAGCAAGCCCCTGGTGTCCTTCCCAGGTCCCACATCTATGTCTTCCTGGATTTTGAGGAGTAAGTGAGCTCTGTATCTAAGGAATTCTAGGAACTACAGATTGATGGAGAGGATAGGATAAATCCTTGCCCCCCTAACTGCCTGCGTGACTTGGCATTCCTGATGCACTTTACAGTATTGCAGCAGTGTGCATCTGCAGGTCTGTGAAATAAAACAACTCTTCCAGAGCTTACAAAGCAAACAGTTTTTGTTGAGATACCTCCAAAGCAAAGCTGACTTGTATTACCAAGCATTTGTCAGTCTCCCCTTGCATTGGTTTTGTTTTGCTTTTTGCCAATTTTTTTTTTTTTGCTGACCATCTGTTCCAACAATTTATTTCCCTGTGCCCTTGAGTTTTTAGTTTCTGTTCTTTGAGATGATTGACATAATGTCAGCCAAGAGGAGAGAGAGTAGCTACAATGGAAGCAGGATCCTGGAATAGCTTTGATAGGAATGGGCTGGCAGAAAGAGGAGCTACCTGCAAAATGAACTAACATTCAGGTTTGTGTCCAAAGAAAGAATGTTAGGATGAAAGGCTCCACTGGAAATCTTATCTGCAGAATCTGTTCTGGATAAATGCTAAGTAACTTGTTAGGTTATTGCAGGAGCAGTTGGAGCAACCAGCCCTGTCTTTTTCTTATTATTCTTGGGCCTAAACCTTTTTTTTTTTTTTTTTTTTTCTGAAGTCTTCATGGCAACATGTTTGTTTTAATGAGTTTTGTTTCAAAATCATTAAGGGCAAATGGCTCAGATGCTAAAGTTTGTTGATTTAAGAGCTGGATCCTTTCCTCCTTCACATGCTAGCTCTTCAAGAGCCAAATACTGAATATCTTTTTTAATTATTTTTTTAATAAAAAATAAGGGTTTTCCAGATTACCCAACATAAATAAAATCACCACATCCTGAGTAAAGTCTGGCTCATACATCTTTTTAAGGAGTACTGTGTGTGTTGGGATGAAATGAAAGATAGTGTGCTCACTCCTGTTAATTAATTACTTTTTCGCAAGCCAAGATTTAATCCAAACAATGATGTTTTGGATATTTATAAGTACTAGAGAAGGAAAGAGTACACAGCATTAACGAGATACACAATAGAAAGATGTTTACAGACACTGTTTTGACTTTTTTTTTTTCCTGTGCCTTCCATTTCTATGAAGTTGGAGTCTCCGCTCTGCTACCTTCACAAATCTGTAATGTTTTCTTGGACATGCAGTTAATCATGATGCTAACTCTGCCAGAATTAACAGTAAGCCTTCTGGTTAGGGACATGAAGATCACTCTTCTGTGGTGTCTACTAAGCCAGGGAAGAGATGTCATTTTGAGAAGCAACCCAGGGCATTTTGAATCAGATCACTATTTTAAGCCCATTCAACAGGAGATGTGTTAGCCTCAGAGTAATTTTTTGGCAGCAGCCATTGAACTGTGAGCTGAAAACACAGTAAAAACGCTGCTCTCTCTGGAAGATCTTTGTGAAATTTGAGGTGAAATTAATCAACATTGCATGCATGTTCTTGTTATTCTGAAGTTAATTGCAAAGATATATCATACTTCTAAATTTTCTCAACTTCTGAGCTTTGTGTTTTTCTTTCCTTCTGGCTCAGAGTTGAAGCTGTTGTTCTTTAATGAAATACCTTGAGGTTTAAAAAGAAATATAATTTCAAGGTGAAAAGGTGTGGTGAGAACAGAAAAACCCTTCTAGACACTTTGAATCTCATTTACTGATTTGGCTCTTGAGAGTGACATATTCATACAACTAAAGATAAAGACAAGAAATGAGAGCCATATCTGAGGTCCACTCTTCTCTCTGTCATCCCCTCTTCCCTGTCCTGGAATGGAACAGCTATGACAAAAAGCCAGTGCAGTCCTAAAATTCATTACAAAAAGTAACCTTGAAGTGGCTTTTACCTTTGCATAAGGCATGTATACATCCTGCAGTGGTATAGTACATATGGGACTGGTATTAGCACTTTTAAATGGCTTAGGAAAATGGGATGGGATTCCAAAAGCTCCCAGAGTTTTGAGATCTGTAGAAAATGCCTAACCTTGCTGCTGAGCTTATTATCAAAATTTGATTGGTGTGCAAAATACTTGCTCAGGGAGAAAATACCAGGTTGCTAAAGAGATCTTTAACCTAATGGAGACAGGCATAACAATTACTGGTTGTGAAAGCTGGGGCTGGGTGATGTAAATGGAAAGTGAGACATTGAATTTTTGTTTATGGGGTAAATGACCACTGGCACAAACTGTCAAGCATGGTCACAAATTGTCCACCTTTGTAGGACGTCCATGTTAGCACTGCATGCGCTGCTGGGCTAAACACTGAGTTCGGGAAGGCAAAATTGTCATCTGCATTAGTAAATGAGGCCAAGCGTAGTCCCTGCTGGCTTCGCATTTTGCAGCTCTGAAAGTGGGTATTCAACAGTGGGACAACTTGAAAGGACTGCCCTGAGGCAGGCATAGTGCAGGCAGCTGTTTTGCTGGCTTTGGTTCTGCCACTGCACAACCACTCTGACTTGCATACCTCAAAAATGTTACAATCAGGAAAGCTGACCTGTCCATTTCTAATTAAGCTTAAAAAAAAAAAAAACAACTATTAAAGCTCTTGTCTCAACAATAATTATCCCTAATTATTTTACAGTTAAGGTTCTAGAATCTTAGAGTTTTAATTAACTGAGACTTTACAGTCTGCAAAGTTGTATTAAAATATGCATCATCATTTGAATAATCAGCAAGCTGCCACAATCAGTTATTGTGTCCTCACAGCAAAGTCCGTGAACACTCATGTAATGGTTGGTCAGCTGGATGCTTAAGTGCTTTGCCAAATCCCGGACACCATCCCTGGCAGAGGTTGAACTGTGTGCCACATCTATCTACTAAGCCAGTTTCTGGTTCTTGCAGTATGCTTCAAAATGGTGTACGGCCATCACCCAGCTAGGATGTAGGTGTGCAAGGAGCTGTCGCCAACACAGTTCTCAGCAGAGATTAAGTATTAGATCTTCTGTGCAAAGCTATGTGGTTCCGTTTTAACAATTTATCTTTTGTTGTCCAGATGAGCACTATGCCAGGACTTCCTACAAGACCCTGTTTTTATGATATAGACTTGGACCCATTGTCAGGAGAAGTAAATGGTCTCTTTTGAAAAGAATTAACCAAAGGTAGGTGCCACCTTCAGGTTAGAAGGCTTTCAGTCTTTGGGCTTTATTTCTCAACTTGAGATAATGGAGTTAAGCCAATCCCATATTATGCCATATGTTTCCAAATGACATATGATTATAATTCAGCCTGAAAGTTGCCTGCAGACTATATAATAGTAATTAAATTTATTTTTCTTTTTAGCTCCCAGAAGAACACCTGATGAGTCATGTAAACGGAACTATGCCCTGATCTTTAAGTCAAAACAAGATATGACTGAGCTTACAGTGCAAGAAGTGACTGGAAGGAGGAGTGCTGAAGGATCAAACACTTATTTTTAATCCGTAATAATTTTTAAACTACTGTGTTGCAAGCTAGCTGAAACTAAGTATACTAAAGTATACTTCGTGTACAACCTTCCTGCTTCATAATTGTAGCTGAAGCATAATACAGAAACTTGGGTTTAGTGACCTCTTGATTCAGTGAGATGATTTTAATAATTAAAAATCCTAAAGCTGGTGCTTTTTGGAACAGTCTTGCGACTTAGTTGCCTTAACGGTAGAGTTTCTGTGGAATGTATTATCTTTGGAAGTCTTGTGCACTGTAATATTCCTACTTGCTGTACTGAATTCTATATCCCTGTCTCGCACTGTGAGAGAATTGGCTGTGTTACGAAATTGCACCAATTTCATTTAAAAGAGGGAACAAGGAAGAATACTTTTGCATGTCAGCTCTCTCTAGAAGTGCTCACCCTGGCTTCTGCTGTGGATTATTTCTGCAGACACCTGAGCTATATCAAATTTCTCTTTAAGAAAACCCGGCTATGACTAACAGATTGTATTTTTACTGGAAATTGAATCCCTGGGTATCAGATCTGTAGAGACTGGATCTCTAGGCCATGTCTGTGGCTTTGACCAAATGTCTTTTGAACCCTTTTATGCTCAACAGTAAGTACGGTTACACCGACAAGCCTTGTTTCCTAAGGTACCTTTTTGGTGAACAAAGACAATGTGAGTAGTGATCAAGTCATTTGTAGTAGGCTTTGTCAGCAGGCCAAAAATCATTTTGTAACAAAAATATAGTTGCTGCCAGATTTTTAACTAATACAAATAAATTGATAAATACTTGCAGTGCTTCTTGGGTTTTAATGTATGCGCTGAGATTAATGAGGAGAATTTATTTCTGTGATTAACTGCATACCGCGGCAGTCCCAGTATTGACAATTATAAGTGATTATTGCAGTAATAAGTTGCCTGCAATGCACCACTATGTGTTCAATTTTCTGTGTTTATTTTTGTTTCTTTTCCTATACGGCGTGTGTCATCTATAGGAAATAAACTACCTGAATTATTCAGTGGGTTTGAGTTACTCGCAGTTGACTGCAAAAGATCTGAATTAAGATGCTAGTTTTATTGACTGCCATGCTTGCAGCTAAATATTTTTGGCTTTCCCTTTCTTTATAGACTTGCCAGGTCCATCTACTTTGATCTACTTCAATCTAAAAACGTTTGGATTTTGGTGAGAACTGGGAGATTGGTGGTGTAGGTGTGCACCAATGTAAGGGTGCATGTGTAGTACACAGATGCTATATATAGAGAGAGCAAGTTATTCAAGAGGGGAGAATAATTATATAAAAATTACCTGGTTGTCACAGAAGCAGAGACAGAGTAATTTAAACTGTCGTAAGAGCATTTGAGAGACATTCACAGCCCCCTAAAATTTCCTTTTTGATGGTGTTCAGCTGAGAAGTTACTGGCAGTCAGGTTTTCTAGGGTGCATGAAGGCCCTGGGGTCAGAAGGGACATTCCTCAGTTATTGCACCAGTCCAAATGCCTGGCTGAAAGTGCCTCTTCACCTGCAGCACCTTGGCGAAGCCTTCCCTTGCAGCAGATTGCCGCAGCTGATGCTGCCAAGACTGCTGTCAGTTCCTACGTTTCATCTTCCTTCTCTCATCTTGCAGAGGCTTCCCTGTTGCACTGCTTTCCCGCAAGTGCTCTGTTCCACCTTCGTTTGATGCTTATGAAAGATGGGATAAGTGCAAATTTATGCTAAGATTAGCCTCCTTTTAGTTCAGCATGAGATCATAGACATGTGCTTGAGAGAGACGGTTCAAGAGGTCGCTAGTCTGCATCCTGCAGGGAGGCAAAGCAGCAGCTCAGGCACTGAACTGTCGGAGGGTTTGGTATGCACGGGGGGGACAGGTGGTGACAAAGTGTAAGGGCCAGCAGCAAATAATGGAAAACAGCCCTCAGCATCCCTAGAGGTGAGTGGCAGATGCTTTTCTAACCTGCACTTTAAGCCTAGTAGGAAATCCCTACCCTACGTCTTGCAGGACTGTTTCATAAATAACACTGGAGTGTTTTTAACTTTCCTTTGTGACTAAGTATGGCAGTTAGTTCTTGCCCTATCAAATTGGACACAAAGAATACTTAAATTTCTTAACTGAATATTGAAAGGTTGTCTTCCCTTCCTGTTGCCTAGAGAAAAAACTAATTATGTACAAATTTGTTTTCTGTAGGCTATCTGTGGGCCCAGAGCCCTTAGCTGGTGTTATGGCCATCCATTCCCCTAGCTGTGCTGTAATAAGAGTCTTGCATCACTTCATGTAAGAAACAATACAGATTTTTTGACTAGCAATGAGGACAAAACGAGGAGGTGTTGCTTGGCTGGGTTGCTGCACATCGTTGGTGTGTACCAGAAAGACCCTCAGAGCCTACGGAGGGGCTAGGTTCTTTCAAGCATGAAAGCTTACCCATCATCTGAGCAGATCCTCTGCTTTTGCTGCTGAACCTGTTATCCATTACCCTTGTCTCATACCCTTCAGTGCTACCATCTTCCCCTGAAACGACAGGAATAATTGAATTTTGTGTGAGGTGGTTTCAAAGGGGATTGATTAGAACCTGCCTCCTTAAAACCACCCTGGAGGTAGCGCACGCATGTTAGCAATCCTCATTACCGCTGCCTGCCTCCGCCTGGAACCAGGGGAAATATCCTCGCGCTGAGGGGCCTTGCTCAGCTTTAACGCAGAAGTGTATTGTAATTAGAACCCACTGCGCACCCCGTGGAGAGGAGCCGTTTCCAAATGAAGATTATTATCCTGCGTGAACGCAAGCAAACACATCTCTTAGGGGAGCTTTTAAAATGGCAATTCCTCGTGGTTACATGATACACACTTCTGTCCTACTGGTTGAAATTTCAGCCAAAAGAACCCCTTCTACCTTTTTCCTATGAGCACGCTAGGGAAGGGGGAGGCCATGTATATTTTTCTAAGGCTAGCCTACGCTGGAAGCCACTTGCAGGTTCCAAGTATGCTGCCTCGCCTGGTTTCTTATGTGCAAGCATGCTGTGAAGTAGTTAACATCCTTGAAACATTTGTGGGCGTCAGTAAGCTCCCCGTTGAGATGAATGGGGACATTCAAGCATCTCAAACTACGGTTTCATGTAGTTCTTCCACTGCGCTAGGTAGTCCTTTTTCCAGGGGCCCTCCCATCAATCATAACAGCTGGAGATGCAGTTTTTTAAAGTCAGATCTCAGTAGCTGTGAAGAAAAAAGGCCCATGTGAAAGGGGTACTTACCTGTTATTTTGGGGCAAGGATTGGCCTAAATCTAGACCTGGCTGCCCTTACCACCAGCCCTAAATGCACAGTGACCCAAACAGCATGGGCTTGATGCCAGCAAAGGTTTCAGGTGGGACAAAAACAGCTGCGAGGAGCAAGAGTCTCTTCCTTCCTGCACTGTCAGGACGTACCTGCTCTGCAAACACCAGCAGCCCCTTCCTCCTGGGCGTGCTCTGCTCCCACCGAGCCTTTTGCTGCTCTTGGGATCCGAGTTGCAAACCGCAGCTCAGGCGCTGGGAGGACCTTGGCCTCGGGTGTAGTTTGCGGTTTGTGCATCTGCTGCTGCTCTGCCCGACCTGGGAGGGGAAGAAGGGATGCCCGGGGAAGAGGGCGAGGGCTGCTGCCCTGCGAGCCTCAGGATGCCGCCTCGCCAGGAGGGAGGGATGCGTCCCCATAAGACGAGGGCATGCTTCCCGTAAGAACCAGGGACGCTGCCTGCCAGGAGATCCGGGCGCTGCCCGCTGAGAGGAGGGATGCTGCTCCCTTTTCCCCATCCCCACGCTCCCGGGGAGGCTGCGAGGCGGCTCCCTCCGAGCATCCCCGGTACCGAGGGCCGGTCGGGGGCTGCTGGGGCGGGGGGCGGGGGGCGGGGGGCTGCCGGCAGCGCCCTCCCCGCCGGCCCGGGGGGCGCGGCTGCAGCGGGAGGCGGCGGCAGCGCAGCCGCGCAGGAGCCGCGCAGGAGCCGCGGCCGGGCCGCGCAGCAGGTGAGGGGCGTGAGGGCGGCGGGGGGCGAGCACCGCGACGGGGACGGGGAGCGGGGGGCCCTGGGGGAGACCCCCCGCTTGGGGCCGCTGCAGCCCCGAGGAGCATCCTCACGTCCCCTCCGAAGGGTTTGGGGACCGGGGGGCTGGCGGGGATGCGGCGGTGCACGGCGGCTCCCGGTCCCCGCTGAAAATCCCCCGCCTATAAAATAAAAAAAACTTCCCGGGATGAGCCGGGCTGTGCCGGGAGCACCGGGTTTGGTGTCCTTCACACGTGCTTCTGGCCGCTGGATGCGTTTTGCGCTTCGGAACGAGCCGGGGAAAGGCAAAGCGGCGCGGTGGGGAAAGCCCCGGCCGGAGCCCGGAGCCCGGAGCCCGCGATGGGGTCGGCGGCGGGGCCCCGTCCCCGGCAGCGCTCCGGGAGCCGCGGCCACAGCCCCGGACGGCGCCGCCGGGAGCGGCCGCGGGAATTGTTCCGCTCCCCGCGGCGGGGCGCGAAGCGCTCCTCAACAATTTCCCCAAGTAGTCGAGACAGCCACCGAGAAGTTGGGCTGCTCGCTGCAATATGCGTTTTTACCTCCGACAGCGTTCTGATGGTGGTTCGAGGCCTTTTTTTTTTTTTTTTTTAAGGGTTACATACATCTTTCTTTTGATGAACACACGCAGTGTTAATTGAGGTTGCCATGGAAGGCATGCACGTAGTATAAATATGCTTCCTTCTAGCCATGTGATTTCTCTTTTGTATTCCACCAGCTTCTTCTTGTATTCTGTGTTTTGCATATTGTCATATGGTGCATTAAAGATAAAAATATCTGCTGTCTCAGAGTGTAATTTCCCTAGCTGGAACTATGAGTGCATATGGAGCTGTGGGGGAAAGATTTAGCTAACCGTAGGAGAAGAAAATATATGCGTGCATGTGTAATATATTTGCCATAATGTGGGCAATTAAAAAAATATAGCTGCTTCTGCCACGCAAAGTAGTATTTTCTGTGGTGGAACATCACTGGGTTGCCATAATAGTGGCTTTATTTTGCCTGTGCATGCTGATGCTCATTAGTGGAAAAAACTGCTGTGGTGCATCCTGAGGTAGAAATGCTTTTCCACCCTTCGTCTGCACCTCAGACTAAAATTTTATGCTAAAAATACTTTTCAATACTTTAATTTTTGCCCTGCGGTTCTTAACATTTCTTTGTTATGTTACAGATCAGAGATGGAAGCATCGGCTGCACTTCGAGGCAAAGCTCACCTAACCTGCGGTGGGAACTGAAGCAGAAAGCAGAGGCAAAGTAGCAGCTGACCTTGTCACTGGGGGGCAGAGCACCGCCGCCGTTTTACTGTTGCTTCAAGCAAGTTCCTTGTGCAATGTGAATTACAGGTGGCTCAGCCAACGCCGGTTCTTCCCAGGGTGAATAAAAATTGTTAACTCTTGGCTTGATTTGTCATCCTTTGGGGGAATAAAAAGCAGTGTCAGACTGTCTGTTACATGGTCATATTGTTAGACCACGCACAACCTGAAGTGGTTTATCCTGGAGGTGAGAGTGACTCTGGTCAGCGAAGCAAAGGAGAGCTGGTTCTTAAAGTCTGCCCAGAACTCCTTGGAGAGGTGATAAAGTGAGTAAGAAGACAAATGGGAGTTATAAAGTGGAGGCAATAGCTTTATCAAAATTTCTCTCTGTACACTGCCACATCAGCTCGTTAAAAACCATCTACTATTGTTTTGAGAACAGTATGGAAAAAAAGCCCTTTGAGCATCCCTGCAGCTCTTGTGTCTGATACATTAACCAAGAAAACCGATCATACAGCACAGACAGAGGTGCAAATATGGCAAAGGCAGCTAAGGAAATTCAAATGGAGAACCCAAAAGAGCTGGAGACCCAGAGTGCAGGGACAACGTGCTCCCCGTCAGAAGAACAGGCAGAAAAACCCTCCATGCTCTGCTTCAAGAAGCGGAAGAAGTCCTGTAAGAAGGGGCTGACCGTGAAGGATGCATGCGAAGGAGCTTCTGCGGCCTCGGAGGAGAAAAGCCAGTGCATGGGCACAGACAAAGGGGAGGCAAAAGTTTCTGCTCAGCCACGATCCTCCAGAGGAGCCTGGGCAGCTATTAAAAGTCTCACAAGACCTCGGAGAAGGCAAAAATCCTCTTCAAGGAAGAAGGTGCCCTCCGATTCCCAGGTGCAGCTGGAGATAGATGCTGAGGAGGGCGGCACACAAGGTTCCTCAAGGAAAAAGGCGAGCTCAGGTGTGAAGATGCCCTGCGTACGGTTCTCAAGAGGCAAGAAAAAGCGCAGCCTCTCTGAGGCAGTGGAGGAGTCAGAGGGCAGTGTCCAGGCGAATGAAGAGATGGGCATTTCGAATAAAGCCATTGAGGAGCTGGAGGACCTGGCCCCGGCAGAGGAGCCAAGCAAAGCTGAGCCCTCCAGCCCACTCCCTGTGGAGGAGGCCCGGGAGGACAAGGGTATGGTAGAGGAAGGGGCTGATGCTGGTGTGAAGAGTGAGCCCTTGGCAGAGCCCAGGCCTGACGTGGATGAACACGCAGAGCACACCACTCAGTCTGAAATCACCAGCTCAGAGGCAGTTGATGAACACGCAGAGCACACCGCTCAGTCCGAAATCACCAGTCCAGAGGCAGAGGCAGTTGATGAACACGCAGAGTGCACCACTCAGTCCCAAATCACCAGTTCAGAGGCAGCTGATGAACATGCAGAACACACCACTCAGTCCCAAATCACCAGTCCAGAGGCAGAGGCAGTTGATGAACATGCAGAACACACCACTCCATTGAAAATCACCAGTTCAGAGGCAGCTGATGAACACGCAGAAGACACCACTCAGTCAGAAATCACCAGTTCAGTGGCAGTTGATGAACCCGTCCAGGAACAGCTGCCCGAGGGGAGTCCTCACCAAACTGCGGTGCACGTGGAAGAGAAGGAAGTCCCTGCTGAAGCGCTGGTTTCCACAGAGCAGCCCAACAGCACCCCTGAAATCACCGAGGTGCAGGAAATAGCCAATATCTGCAAAGAGCTGCCTGAAGGGGGTGAATCAGAGAAGAACACAAATCTTCCTGAGGAGTCCAAAGCTGAAGAGGCCGTAATGGATTTCAGTCAGTCAGCATTTAAAGATGAGGCAGCAAGTGTGCAGAGCAGCTCCAGCCACCAGGAGAAACCTGAAATCAACATGGGCACCTGCGTCGGCATTGTCATCACCGTCACTGAAGCCGTGGACTCTGACAACAACGACTCTGACCAGGACTATGAGCCGACCCTGGTTTTGCACCACAATAAGCAAAAAGGGAATAAAAAATCAAGTGGGAGCTTTGATTTGGGTCAAAAAGGGGGGCCCGAGGCTGGCAGCAGTGCCCTGGCGGAGGAGAAAGGCCTGGGTGACCAGGGGCACAGGACTTCGGATCAGTACGAGTTGCTCCTCATAGAAACGGCGTCTTCCCTCGTGAAGGCAGCCATCCAGTCGTCCATAGAGCAGCTGGTCAACGAGATGGCTCTGGAACAGAACAAACACAACAGCTTCCTGTGATGGTGGTGATGCCCCCAAAACAGGAGTAGGGGGAGCGTTTTCAAGCTGCTGTGGCCTGAGGGGGAGAGCAAGGAGGGCTCCTGGGGCCATGGTGTAGTTAACTCTGCATGCCCGTGAAGTTGTGTGTATGTGTGTGTGAAACGGGTCCTGGGACGTGTGGCAGGCCCTGCTGTGCACAGGGCATCCCCTGGGCCTGGGGCTTTGGGCAGCGCGACTGCCTGTAGCTACAGGAAAATTAAGGCGTTGCAGTGTTTCTGTTTATTGGCATCTTTATGTGGAGGCCACGTTTCTGCCTCCATCCATTCCGTATTTCCCCACTGTTAATGGTGTAGGTGTGTACATACAGTTAGGGAAAGGTCTGAGGGGCAGTGAGTGCCTTCCTGCCCTGGGTTCAGTTGGGTGCACAGGGCTCAGCAGGTGATGGGACTGCAATGTGCAATGAAGACGTCAAGGCCAAGCAGGCCAGGGCTGGCATTCAGTGTTGCAAACGGGTTAAAAAACAGAGTCACTCCTGTGGTCACATTGGATGAAACCAGGTGGCTGCAGTGAGCAGTGCTTCTTGTCCAGCCTAATCCCCAGCCAGAAGCAGCCTGCTCATGGCCAGGCACACCATTGCACACCGTCAGCTCCTCTTGCTGACCCCAAGCTGTGCGAATGCCAAGAAAATGCCAGCATTTGGTTTGCTGGGGGCCGCTCCTGCACTGCCAGAAGCAATGGGCAGGATTGCCTGTGGCTAGTCTAGAGCGTGCCTGCCGCAGGGAGCCCCTTGCCTTTGCCTTTCTTTGTCTGTTGTGGTGAAGCTGTCCGTGGATGTAGCGTATTTTTGATATGTGGCATGTAATATAAATAGCAGTGAGCTGCATGCAACTCTTGCCTCGGTGTTGAAATAGCTCGGCAGCAGCAATGCGCTGCAGGCTGTGGAATCGCTCTAAGTCAGGAGCAGATTTGGTCGGGCTGCTGGCAGTGTCCCTGTGTGCGGGCAGCAGTCTGTCCCTTCGCCTGGCTGCAAATCCCTCCTGACCTGACTGCAGCGAACCTGGCATCGTTCCCCTCTTTTTCCCCCAGACTCCCCTCTGGCCCTGTGGCAGTGAGTCTGAAATGCGCCCTGAAACGCCAGAGCAAACCCACCAAAGTCCTCAGGGAAAACCCAGACACCAGGGCCTGGGGACACTGCCATGAAATGCCCAAAGAGGCCGGGTGCTGTCCAAAATCACAAGCTGCTCTGATACAAGAGGGCTTGCTTGCAGCGCGTGTGCACACGCGTGGTGCGTGTGGGCATGCGTCACCTCTCACTGCCAGCCCTCAGCAAGAAAGGGGCCTTTTGATAATTTTGGAGTGCAGCTGTGTGGTTGTGATTTACGTACGGCTGCGTGAACGTTTGCCTGTTCTGCTGAGAAAATTCTCCTGCCTGTTTCTCAGCCTGTACAGAAATAGCAGCCTCCCCTGGCGATTGCTCATTGACCACAGTGGGAACACGGAGGTTTCTCTTCCCGGTGCAGTATTTGGGTTCCTGTTCAAACACAAGGGCTGACAACCTTCCTGGTACCCAGTGCACAACCGTGTTTTAAACTTTGACACAGGATCGCCGTCATTATTAGAGGACTGCTAGCAGTGAGTGCCACAACTTGTTTCTGCACAAGTAAAACAGGAAAATCAGAGGGTGTTAAAAAAAAAAAATGTCGTCTTTTTCTGTGAATTTATTTAATAAGCTATCAATAATTCAGAGTGTACAATATTAATGGCTTTGTACTTCATACCATGCCTTTCAGGCACTTTGCCATAACTTTGAAAGGGGCTGTTTTAGGACAGCACGTAGCTGCGGAGCTGCCGCAGTGCCCGCAGGAGCCATGCCCATGATGGAGGCTGCGCGGGGCCCTGCTAGGCCCGGGACAGGGCAGAGCCTGGTGAAGGGCATTGTTGCCGTGCTGAGGAGGGGGAAGCCTGGACTCTCCTCAAGAAATGCAGAAGATGTACATAAAACAGGCAGTTGCTTCATTAAAGTTGAGTGTACCTCTTGTTTTCTGGCCTTGTTATTGACTGGGCAGCTGTGGAGAGGTTTTGTATGTGAGGAGATGAACCTGACAGCGCTCGGTTGTGTCCTGTCCAGCCTTTTCAGGTGGCCATACAGTGTGCACAGAGAGATCGTAATGTTGTTAATAGACCCGAAATGTTTTGAGGCTTGCTCTTTTTTATAAGGCTTCCTTTTGGATGTTTGGTCAGTCACTTCTACTCACAGATTCCTGGGAACCCACGGACTACAGGAGGGCTCACGGATCTCTTCTGGCTAAGAGGAGCAGCCCTGCCGCCCGACAGCCGAATTCACTACATGGTGATCAGTGCATCAGAGCATCTGCAGGCTGAGGAGAGCCCAGCCCCACAGAGCACGGCTCAGGACAGCTATTGTCACCGCAGCACCAAGGGCTTTGTCTCCCGAGGCTGCTGGCTGCAGGATTCCTGCAGGCAGGCCTCGGGTCCGCCATCTCCCGGCCAGCGGCTCCGCGCTGATGGGAGGTGGAGGGGACAGCAGCGACCGCCGTGACCCAGACCTTTCTGCTACCATCGAGTGGATCCCACACCCTAATTGTTTTTATTTTTTTGCATAATGTCTTTCATGCAAGGACTCCAGGCACTTTATACAATATTAAAAAAAAAAAGGGAAAAAAATACATTTTTAATAGTGTTATTTGCAGAACAAAATATACACTTCTAACAGCCATTAATGATTTAATTAAGACTCTTTTCTCCTTCATTATGATTAGAGAATCGGACATTAATAAAACATAAGGACTTTATTCTTTTGGAGAATAAATTTTTGGAGAAGCATATGACTGCCTGGCTGCGCGAGAGCACCGACGGGCAGGTTGGGTGTAGGACTGTTTTCTTCATGGGCAGCTGCAAGAAACGGGAATGGTGCGTAACCTTGGTCTCCTATAGACCAGTTCAGACTGCTCCTGGGCCACCTGCCCTCTCATCCAAGTATTTGCTGATCTGCTGCACCTCTTGGTTATGGAAGTGTTGCTTTGTAGCAGCATCGTAATGAATTAAGTTGTTCTGCTCACCCCACAGTCTGCACTGCTGCTTTTTTCCCAGATGTTTCCATTGCTCCTCTTAGCAGGGACTATCCAGCTTTCTGTTCAACAAGTCCCCTCTCCATGCTTTGCCATGTCACTTTAAGTATTTTCATTTCCCACAGCTTTTTTTTTTTTTTTTTTTTTTTAATTATTAGCAGCAAAGAAGAGAGTGCTTAAATAGTGTAACTCGTGCCCAGGAACACTTCCAGAGGGATAAAAAGCTTTTCTGTTATGTCAACACTGAGCCCAGCAGAAAACAAGTGTATTTGCTGAAACATTCCTTGTGAAAATTGCTGGTCGACAATGATGGCTCAAACAAATACTGCATTTTCTTTCCAGCCCTGTGGCACCCAAAGAGCATTGAGATGTGCAGGCTGCTGAGGGCCAGACCTCCAGCTGCTGGAGGTTGCTGCTGCCACGCAGACTTCAATCGACCAAATCTACAGCAAGCAGGAATCCAGCATTTGAATTTAAGACGCTTTCCCTGAAAAAAAAAAAAAAAAAGAGATGGATATTTTCATGTATGCGTATGTATAAAATGAAAATCTGAGAGAGATTTCACACATGCATAGAAGAAATTGGGTAAAGTTGTGAAATACATGAAAATCTTTCTGTTCTGTGCTGGGGAGTGATGGATGGAAGTGGGACCCTGCTGGTGGACTCACGTGTTAGCAGCAGCAAAGCCATAATGCTGCTTGTCTTATAGATACAGGGCTTCAACCTCTGTAATTCAAAATAATGAAATGCTCCAAGAGAACAGATTGATTTAAACAATTTGCTTTAATATCATTTTACATCTGCAGTTTTATTTCCCAGAGAAATGGTTCTTGTTAGCTCTTGTTGGGTGGTATTAAAGTAATGAAATATTTTAATTTGCAGCCAGATAAAAATCTTTACATTAAATGTGTTTTTGTTTAGCTAATCAGAGGATGTTACTGCTTACATGGTTATTTAAGGAACAATATAGATTAGTATTTTCAGGAGCCACCACTTGCATGTTTCTTTCTTTTTGCAGCACGCTTTGAAGAGTGAAATTCTTTGCTAAACATTGGGATTTTGTAGAGACCATTTAGCTGAAAAGTGGATTGCAGCAAAAAATGCCCCAAATCAGGGGTTGCTTTTGTCATAATAAGAGAGAAATGATAAACATGCTGGATATAAAAGAGGGGAGAAGATGTTAAGAAAGCACACTTTGCCATCCAAATTGAGTGAGATGAAGGCTGCAGGGCTGGGGGAGGGAGCATGGAGCAGCAGCCCTGGCAGCTGGGCTGGGGGGTGGCTGCTTGGCTTCCCCAGGGTGTTTTAGCTCAGGTGAAATTCAGGAGGCAAGATGCTGAGCTTTGCTGTGCCTGGGTTTTGAGGGCTGAGGTGCCTGCTTTGGAATATTCAGTGGGAGCATTTCCTCTATTAAGCTGCTTTTGAAGTTGTGTCATTACTTTTTCTTAATGAAACATGCAAATCCGGTACGCACCGTGATTGCGTTTCAGGGAATTCAGCCCTGACACAGCTCCAACTGTAAATACCTCACTGGCATGTAATTCAGGGCAGGTCCGTCCTCCCCTCTTCTTACCAGTCAGAATAGATTTTCCAAGTGCTGGACTGCTGGGGCGCCCACACAGAGCACTCCTTTTTGGCATACCAAGACAGAAGCAGGAAAGGAAAACCTGTCTGCTTTTTATCCAGCAGCAAAGCTGAAGACGAGTGCAGCTGTGCGTTGCAACCTGCTGCTGGCAGACTCCCGGGAGGCTGTGACAAGCCCAGGGTAAACCTCCCTCCTTGGCCACTGGTAGCAAATGGTCCAGGCCTGCTTCTCCTGCATGGAAAGGCTGAAATGGGAGATGACCTTGAATTGCCACCCACAGCAAGCTGATGGTTTTGGGTGTTTTGGTTTTTTTTTTTGCTATTTTTTTTTTTTTTTTTTAATTATTATTCTGTCTGGAATCAAGGAGCTGGGAGAGGCCACCTGCCCGCCAGCACCATCACCTGGGCAGCCGGCACTGCCCCTGCCAGCCTCCCAGAAATTCAGGGTGGAAGAGGGAGGAGAAGATATTCACGTGTGGGCTCTGGCAGGGGAAAAATATGTCAGAGTGCCCACCTGGGAACTGTGTAGCATGCATTGGGCCGTCAGCCCTGAGCTACAGGTGGCATCGCCCTGGGTCTTTCTTTGCCTATGCCCACGTGCGTTGACCAACCAATGGCAGATGTCCGAAAAGAATTACCAAAATCATTATTCTGCATACCGGGACAAAGGTTTTATGTTTTCATGGGAAAAATAAATATTAAAGAATAGTTTTCAAGCCCAGCTGTACATCAGGCAGATTTTTCAAGCATGCTCCTGCCTCACGTTAAGTAATCCAAGTGCCTTTTGCATGCAGGGCTAAAACTTCTTGCTGTATCCAGGAGCAGCTGCTGTCCTTGCTCAGAAAATGTAACTGCCTTCTAAAATTATTTCCTATTCACAAGACTGAGATCGAATGATGCTTGCGAGGGGTGGTTGCAGTTAGCATAGCTCTGCGTTGACAAGGCTTCTGTCTCAGGCTTCTTCTACCGCTTTAATTATAACAGCGCTTTAACACTTTCAGAGGAAAAATGCTGAAAATACATTTCTTGTATTGCAAATGATGAAAAAAATGCTTCTCCCAGATGTTTGATGACACAGATGCTTGGCACCACAAAGATGAGCCAAAATACACCAAAAAGGGGTGAAATGGTGAAAAAAAAAGTCTTATACTCCTAGATTTTCAGACTTAGAGCCCACGGTGCTGGTCACAGTATGTTTTGGCTGTTGGCATTATTTGCAGATCAGGATCACCCTCAGGACCTGTACCCTAGGAGCCGTACATGCCCGTGGCAGCCTGCAGGTACCTGCCTGAACCTGACTTCTGCCTGCGGTCGCAGCTGTCGTTGCAGCTCCCTTTTAATGGCCAAAAAGCGAACAAACCCATTTCCTGCTGTCCTCAATAGCGAGTCCTTTGTTTGCCGTCCTTTGCATGAAGCATGCCCGCCATACGTTCATGTCTTGTTGACCTCGGCGGGGTTTGCAGAGGCACCCAGGGCCATCTGACTGTCAATCCGAATGAATTCAGGCACTTAAGGCATGCAGCTAAATTAGCGAGGTGCCCGTCTCCCCCTGAAGTGTCTGAAAGCTGCCACTTTTACTTCTTTTCTGCAGCTTTTGCTTCTTCCCTGCAGCTCTGTCCCTACCCAGCCAACCCCCCTGGGTGATGCTGTAGGGGCTTAAATCAAGTACGGGAAGGCTGCTGAAGCAAGCAGCACTCGACAAAGTGTCACACACAACGGTGGGCTGTTATAAAATACCATTTTTCAGCCGTCCTGCAGAAAGGGAAGCTGGGGGAGCCCCAGGGGAGCCCAAGGCCCCAGCTGCACACCTCCTGCGGCCCTGCTAATGTGCCAGGGGCTCGGCAGGAGCTGGCAGCCCCACGGGTCGGGCTGTGTTTGTCTGCCAGCCTTAAAAAAAGGCTTTTGAAGCCCAGCTCCACAGCTCGGGTGCAGTCACACGAGGGCAGCTCTAAGGGCCACGCAGAGAGCAGAGCGCTCGGCCCACCAGGCAGGCACATAGCAAACGGCAGCGTGCGTTGCCTGACATCGTCCGTGCAGGCTCAGAGGCTGTTTGATTTTTCCCTTTGTCTCAAAACACAATCTGGCAGCCCTCGGTGGCCGCTCCGTCCCCTGCAGCGTGCAGCTCCCCGCCCGGCAGAGGCAGCGGCCGCCCGCACAAAGAGCTCGGCTGGGCTCTCAGTTTGGCGGTGGTTTCATTGCACATCTTGCCCCGGGACTGTTTCAAAGACCACAGCTCAAGGGGCCTGGCTACAAAGAGATGCAGGCCGGGCGTTTTGACAGCAAGCTGTTCCCACCATTGTTCGGATGCCCCTCTCCTAAGACAATGACTCAAGTCCCCAGGGGCTGGCAGGACGCCCCCAGCACGCTGCTGCTCCCCCCCAGCTGGATAATGGGATTACTGGGCAGGGAGGGAGCCTCGGCCCTTTGCTGGAGAAGAAATCTCTGTGCCACAAGAGCGCCGTATGTCTGGCTGGGGCCCTCTGCTCAGGAGCCTGCTCTTGAGGGATGGATGGGCTGGAGCCCGTCTGACAGGAGGTGTGGGTACCATGGGTGGAAAACTACACAGGGATCCAAGAGGAACACGTACAATTTTAAATCCCCCTCGGATATGATTACTTTTCAGAAATCAAGTCATGATAAATGAAGGGTAAAAAGAGTCTGTTTTACCATTTTAAGTGGCTCCAGAAGTAGAGAAGAAATAGCACATCATATATTTGTTCCTAGTAAAACCTTGTGAATTATTCAATCCTCTGACTCAGGTCAGGACATGGTCCCTAGAGAAGCTCGCTGAGGAGTGAACACTCCCTTGCAGCTTTCATCCCTTGGTGCAAAGACAGCCCAATACTGGGACGCGACCCTAGGGGGGCATCCACATATCTCTGTTTATGCACTAGCCCTTGACAAAGGAGGAGCAGGAAAGAGGAAAAACGCATGCAAAGCCCTTGAGCTCATGTCTCAAAGTAAATGTAAACGATTCTACTGACGAACACTCCGGGGCTGGTTGAACACAAGGTTGCCACCCCTGCAGCAACACCACAACCAATTCCCTTGAAAAGATCAGTCTTAGGGCTCCCGCGTGTATTTATATAGAGATTTATTAACTCCAATTATACAACACAAACTTCAGGATTTATCTCCTTGAGATATTTATTTAAATTAAAAACAAACTATCTGGGGAAAGAGCAATATATATGTCCCTCTACATTTCCCTCAACTAACTTCAGAAGAGCAATTCTAGGGGATACAAACATCCCTTAATGCTACTCGGTGTATTAGGGGATGTACAAACCTCACGCCCAGCAACACAATAAGAACTGGAGTAAAGCAGAGCAAGAAGAAATTCACATTTATCAAAATGTAACTGAGTCACATGGAGGCTTCCAAGAAGGACTTGGATTTGAATTAGCTTGAGTTTAAAAGTTAGAGAAGTAAAAAAGTAAACACAGAGGCCAAACACACACAGTTCTTCACTAGCTCAGTGGTGACGGGAACATTGGTTAAAGACAGTTCTAGAGAGCAGCCACCCACTGCACGGAAACTTCCCACATATCCAGCACCTGAAGGGGGAGGATTACTCTACCAGGATCGTGTCCACGCTCTCTTGGATAAGATCAGACTCCAGTATACATTCGTCCAGGTGGTCTTGAGATAAACCGGGGCTCTTCCCCACGCTCTCACTGTCACCGTAAGGACGAAACCTGGGGGTGGCGGGGCTCTCCAGCCGCTGGCAGCGGCCGTACTTGGGCTGCTTCCCTCTGTGCGTGTACATGTGTTCCAGCAACTGGCTCTTCCGGAAAAACGCGCGGCCGCAGATGGTGCAACTGATTTTTCTCTTTCTCGAGAAAGAGAAATTGCAGTTCAGCTCCACCGGCTCGTGGTCCTTGGAGATGAGGGAGAGCTGGCCGATCTGCAGAGGCTCAAGGTCACCGCAGCTCGGGTGCTCCAGCTGATGCTCGTCCTCTTTGAGGAGGAAGGCCCCGAGGCGGTGACCCTCCCCGGCCTCCCTGCTCTCCGCCAGAGGCTGCACCTCGCCGAGGTCGCTGCTCTCCAGGATGGAGGCCGGCACGCCGAAGGGCAGCGAGCCTGAGACGTGGGTGTGCAGGTGCTCCCGCAGCCCCCCCCGGGAGTCGAAACGCTCCCCGCAGTAGTGACACAAGTGCACCCTGAGGCTGGCCTTGGCAAAAATGGGGTTTGCCACGTCCGGAGAAGGAGGGGTGCAGCTCTGGGACACCACGGGCTCCGAGTCACACTTCTCCTGCTTTACGGAGACGGAGAGCTTTGGCAGCTCTTCTGCTGGCTTGACCAGAGCAGCCGGCTGCGCGGCGGGGCGAGCAACCTGCTGCTCGAGGGAGCTGTCGTCGAGCCCGATGGCGAGGGAGAGCTGCAGCTGCGGGTGGTCGCCCTGGGCAGAAGACCTGCTGCCCGGCTTGGCCAGCGTCTCCTTCGCTCCCAGACGTTCCTTGGCCGTTTTATGGGCAGTTGAGATCTGGATCCCGTACAGGTTCGAAGACTGCACGGCCTCTGAGGGGAACACCTGGTTCATCTCGATGGCGATATGGGAGAGGTGGTCTGCGTGGAGAAAGCGGATGCCCTCCTCCAGCCGGCTCTGGTTGACGGTCTGCTTCGGCCCCTTCCCCGTGTACATGATATGCAGCAAGTAACTGAAAATGTCAGGCTGGATGTCTGCAGGCTGGATCTTTATGCATTCACTGAAACAAGACAGATGATTAAGTACATACTCGGCTCCCAATTACAGCCCTGATCCATTATCTGCCCATTCATTTGCACCGCTGTTTGCTTTTAGAGCGTGGGCACTGCCGCCTGGCTCCAGAATCAGGGCGAGCAGCGCTCCTTGCCAAGACCTGAGGAAGCGCATATGCCTTGTAGAGCATGTAGAGCAGAGTGACTGAGTTTATTTATCTGTGGGACTGTAACAACTGCGTGCACAAGTGCAGCGAGGAGCCAGCCTCCATCTACCCCTTGCTCGCATGCACACCCAGCTGTGATGGGGCATAACCAGCAGTGCTGTGTGAGCTGCACCTCTCCTGTGTGCACCGCTCCAACGACAGGAGGCAGAGAGCATCTGCGTGTTTAAGTAATAAATTCAGCTGCCACCACTGCGTAATCTTTATGAGCTTTGCACTTAAGTGTCAGCAAACAACGTCTATCGCCTGGGAAATTTGCTCATCTTCTCACGCCCAGCTGAAGGGCTGTGTGCGGGTGGATAATGATTGTCTGCTGAAGGTGCTGGAGGCCGCGACCCTCACCAGCACGGGCAGGAAGGGGAACAGAGAGGGATTAATCAGTTACAAGCAGCAAGCTCCAGCTCGGAGGTGAGATTAGAACTCGGCACCGACATCGTTATACCTGCAGAACCACTTAGGACTCGGCCAGGAGCAGCAACTTGAAATAAGTGGGTGATCGCAGTCCTGTCCCTTATCTGCATGAGTCTGAGGCGCAGACCTGTGATAAGGCTCCGGCTCCCTGATTGCTTCAAGCCCGCAGATCCTGCCAAAAGGGACAGTCCCACCCAGCAAGCCGGGCCGGAAAAGCCATCTAGCCAAATGTGTTTTGCTCTCTCTTTGCTGGGGTAACTCCTGAGGCCACACCAACGCTGGTGCCAGGAAGGCTGCGTGGGAACGCGTGGCCAGAGCGCGGGCAGGGCTGCGCCTCCCTCCCGGCCCGCGGCGGCTGTGAAAGTGCAAGATGAGTGCTCAGCCTCACGGCGGTGCCTATGGCACGGACACCTGCTGAGTGGGACCTGAAACTGGGGTTCGCTGGTCTCTCCAGAAAGGCATGAAGCCTCCGCACTCCAGCAAGCATGCAGAGGAGCAGCAGCCTGTCAACTGGGCTTATTCTGCAGCCAACAGCTCCAGGCAGCCGAATGGCCAGCGCACGCAAAACCTGAACACAACGGATCTGGGCAAGGGGACTGCACAAAAGCCATCACAAAGTGACAGATGCATTGCCACAAGGCAATGAGTGTCCTTGCAATGCCAGCCTGCAAGGTGTCACTGCACGAGGACCGGGGCACCCATGCGTTTAATCCCTCTGCTCACACAAATCTCTCATCTCTGAGATGCAGGGCTTGAATGGCAGTGTGCGCTGGCTAACGAGGGTGGTTTTATGGACTGCATGACACCTTTAGAAAAAGGGGAAAAGCTGAAAGTCAAGCAGAGCAGTTAAAGGGTAGGAGCAGTTAAAGGGTAGGAAGAGAGCTGCGCGTCCTTACCTGGTCTGATGGATAAATATCATCTTAAAATAGTTTGAAAAAGCAGCTAGCACCGCTCTGTGGGCTTTGAAGTAAACATCTCCAATGGCAACTGTGCAATCGCACAGGAAGCCAAACTCCCGCTGCATGTTCAGCTGCTGGAGGAGGAGGACGCTGTGGCCGCTCGTGTCCATGGCGGGTCTGCAGGGAAGAGAACAAGGCGTTCATCTCTGCAAGAAACCTCAGGGCTCCCACAGGCTCGGCCGCGGGTCTCTCAGCACTGACACGACGCTGAGCATGGAGGCAGAGCTTTGGGGAGCCTCGTCCCTTCCCACCGACACCCCAAATCCCAGCTCCCGGAGCTGAGCGCCTCTCCCCGACTTCGCCAGGCTGCTGCCACAAGCAGGGCAGCTTCTCCCATGGGAAAAAAAAAAAAAAAAAAAAGCGTGCAGGTGCCCTCTTTGCCCCCCGACACACACCTTTGGCTGGGCACAACCGGTGCCATTCAGGAGCCGGCTACACCCGCGGCCCGGAGCGGAGCAGAGGGGCACGGCAGCGCGCACACAGAGGGAGCCCTGTGCCGCCCAACAAAGCCCTCATTGTGCAGCGCCGCGCCGACGGCCCCTTTGCAAACAAACGCTGATATTCCCTATTGTTTCCCCCGAAAATTACACCCGGGGTGGGGGGGCGGGGGGGGAGAGAATGAGGGGGAGGAGGAAGAGGAGGATGAGGAGGAGGCTGCGCTTGCTGGGCAGCCTCCCCCCGCGCAGCCTCTTACCCGCGGAAGCGCAGCCCCGGCTCTGCGCGGCTCCGCCCGCTCCCTGCGCGGCGGATGGGGTGGGCGCTGCTCCCCCCCGTGCTTCCTGCCACCAAGCCGGGCCGGGCAGAGCCGAGCCGAGCCGGGCCAAGCCGGGCCAGGCCGCCCCCGCCTTGCTGCGGTGGCTCCGGGTGGAAAAAGTGACCGCCGGGGCTGCGCGGGGGTTGCGCGGTTGTTGCGCGGCCCGGAGCTGAGCGCAACGGCAACCGCGCAACGCCAGCCTCAAGCTGTGCCCTTGACTCAAAGTTCCCTGAGCCATCAGCCCGTGCTTTGTTTCTTCTGGCGAAATAAAAGGGGCTCATCGTGCCCTCCTGCGCTCCTCGGACAGCAGCAGGAGCGAGGTGTGATGGGGCCGCACTCCTGCTGCCCCTCGTGCAGCAATACCCGCTCTTTTCCCCCCCCCCAAAAAAAAAGCTGGCAGAAAGTGGTTGGAGGTTTCGTGTTCTGCTCTCTTGTTAACATATTTATCGAGCCATGTGCAGAGTGAGTGGCTATTTGCAGATGGCATGCTATTTATTTAAATGATTAATAATTTACGTGTTATCTAGGTTGACTCCAGCCCAAAGAGGACTTTGAAGAGCTCCGGAGAAGCTGGAGCCAAAATGATGGGAGCGACGATGGGAAGTGGAAGCTGGTGTTTGGCTGTAATATCCCAGGGCCCTGTGGGTATGAGGTGACACAGCCCGCACTGCTGGGTTGGGGTGCGAGAGCAGGACATGATTGCAGCTATCTCCACGGACGTGTCTGCTCGCTGTTCCTCCGTGGCCAGAAAATAATAGTAAAAAATACATTGGGAAGGCAAATGTCGTGGGAGGTCACTGAGAGCCCGGGGATGGAGTGAAAAACAGGGTGACATGTGCCCAGTGTCACCCAGAGGTGGCAGAGGCTCCTGCAGCAACTTGCGTGGGGAGGGCTGGGACACAGCAGGGCTGCACGGGCACCTTTTGTGCTGCCCTGTGCAAGGAGCTGCAAAGAAAAAGACTGGTGAGCTATGGAAAAAAAATAAACAAACAAGCAAAAACTTTTCAGTGCGATTTGAAAAACATGACAGGGTTGGCTTATGGAGGCCATTTGGCCTATGAGGCAGGAAAAAGGCTGAAGGAGGTGTGCAGGTTCGCCCTCTGGGCATCACCCCCTGGAGCCAGGCTGCAACATAGCGAGGAGAGAAATGAGGGCATCTTTGGGACCCATTTTGAAAGCTCTGCTTTTATTCAGCTGCGGTTAGAAAATCCCCAAACGTGCACAGGGTGAAGGGGTGGCGTCCCACTTGAAAATCAGGACTCTGATAACTTGGTTTGTCACGTTCAGATGCCTTGGGGAAACTTTGGGAGCAGGGATCAATGCCGGTACATGTAAACATTGTAGGGGGCTATTTTGGTGCATTCTTTCTGTTGTTACTTTTGTAGCTTTTGCCATTTTCAAACCTGTAATCACATCTTTTAACTTAGTTACCATTCATTTTTTCCCTTTGGCTTGTCTGGAGCTAGAAGGGATATTGGATACTTGCGCTTGACACAAAACTGATGGCGTCTCTAGAAAACGTGTCCAAACAAAGGAGCTCTGCAAATTAAACGCTTCTGATGCGTGCGGGGAACAACTGATGTCAGTTTAGGGGTGGAAAAGTCAAGTGGCAAGCCCAGGAGAAAAGCCTGACCTGGCAGATGTTTCCTAGCAGCCCCATGGCAGGTAGCAGAGCGGCCGCCCGCAGCTTCGGGAAATCCCATTTACTCACCCGGGACAGTTCAAGTGGAGCTGGAGAGGTTCAGGGAGAGTGATGGGAGGAGGGCCTGGGAAAACTCAGAGAGAGAGAGAAGGAAAAAAAAAAAAATGCTCTGCTTGGGATCTGTGATTAAACGTGGTAGCGGCTGCCAGCTCCGGCGCTCTCTGCATCAGTGTATGAAGAGGGACGGCAGGGATACGGCCGTGCGAAATTTCAGCAGAAAGCAAACACTTCCTCGTGCAACTTGGAGTTGCTTTTTTTTCTGCTTTTCTTTTTCTTTGTTTTTTTTTTTTTTTTTTTTTTTTTCCCTTCCTCCCACCTCGTAACCAAGCCTTCCCCCACGCAGGAGGAGGCCGCGGCTGCCCGACCCCATCTCCGGCCGCCCACATGGGCCATCCCCCGGGGGCTCATTTTGGAGATGGGGGAGGAGGGGGGGGAGCGGGGGCGAAACTCCGGAACAACAACGTGGGATGCAGACACAGCACGGAGACACCCCCCACCCTTTAGCAATACCCTCGGGGTGGGAGGGGGGGGGGGGGGGGGGGGGGTCCGGGGCGGGAGGATGCAAGCGGAGAAGGAGGAGGAGAAGCAAGGGGGGGAGGAGGAGGAGGAGGAGGGGGCGAGGCTTGCGGCGCATGGGGAGGGGGCGCCCCCGGCCGCAGCATCCCCGGCGGCATGGGAGGAGAGGGCAGCGCGGCAGGGAGCCGCCCGCCGGGCCCCGGCGCTGTCGGCGGCGGCGCAGCAGCGGCGGCGGGGCCGAGGGGAGGGAGGGAGGGGTCCGGCCCCGTGCGGTCGCGGCGGAGCCGGCGCTGCGGCAGCAGCAGGCGCGGCGGGGCGGAAGTCCTTTGTTGCAGCGCTGCCAGCAGCACCAGCAGCAGCACCGCCAGCAGCAGCAGCAGCAGCACCGGCAGCACTGGGAGAAGCGCTCGCAGCACGGGCAGCTCCCCTTCGGCCGCCGCTACCGCCTCGCCCCGCGGGTAAGCGGAGCCCCCGAGCCCGGTGGAGGAGGATGAGGAGGAGGATGAGGAGGAAGGGGAGGAAGGAAGGCAGCGCGGCGGCCGCAGCTCCGCCGCCGGCGGGAGGTGGGAAGTGCCGGGCGGCCGGCGTGGCCCGGCGCGGCATGGCCCGGCACGGCGCGCCATAGTGGGGCGGGGGGGGCGGCACGGCTCAGCCCGGCTCGTTCGGGCTCAGCCCGGCTGGGTTCGGCTCATTTGGGCTCAGCCCGGTTCGTTGGGGCTCAGCCCGGCACGGCTCTCGGCCAGCAGCCGCCGCGGTGACCTTGCGCTGGGCGGGCGGCCTGCCCCCGGCTCGTTTGTGGCACGGCTCGGCTCGGCTCGGGGCTGTGCCGAAGCGGGCGGGGGGCTGCGGGGGCCCGGCGAGGTGCCGGGGCTGGGCGCTGCTCAGGGGCTTGGGGTCACGTCGGATGTTGCAGCGCGCCGTGCTCGCAGCGCCTTCAGCCTCACGCCGTCCAAGCTCTGTTTATTTTTCCCTTTATTCTATTTTTCTTTTTTCTTTTTTTTTTTTTTTTTTTTGAAGCCAAACTTGGAGCGAGTTGCGGTAGTTGGGTGAAAAAAACGGAGGGGAGCCGGAGCCCGAAGGGAATGCTCCACCCTGCCAGGCGGGAGACTTGGGTTTCACCCCGGGCTGGCACCGCTCTGCTCGCTCTGGAGGCGGCGGGGAAGGAAGGAATTGCTCTGTCGCAAAAAAAAAAAAAACAAGCCCTCTGTTGCTCGGGGAGCGGTGCTGAAAGGCTCGTTCCTCAAAGGACTCCTCTGGATAGAAAGGTAGCGAAAGGAGCGAAGGAAGCGGGACTGAAAACGCCGGGGGTTTGGGGCTGGGTTTTTATTCCTCTCTCCTAACTCGCATCCAGAGTTTGGCCCGTCCATCGGCTGATAGCGAGCGCCTGCTCCTCCTGACACGTAGGCATGGGTAGAGGGATAGCACGGGGTGGATGCTGCCGAGCACTGGGATGTTTACTGCCAGATTGTATCGTCTGCTGGTGTTGTTCCCCCCGCGCTACGCTCTCGCAAGGTACAGCGCATGCTGCAAAACTCTCTGGGGCTGAAGCAGTCTTGTGTTCTGTCGGCATTTAATTACATTAAACAAACATTCCTTTAATTAAAGGTGTTTGTTTAACATTCCTCATTACGGCTCTTGGAAAAACCCACACAGCAGTTGTGAGCAGGGGGGCCGTGGGCTTCTCGCTCGTACCGAATTAGAGCTGGAGCTCGCGTGGCGAGCGGGGGAGAGGCGTTGAGACCATATGGCCACGGAGAAAACTGGCCAAACGCGCCCCGTTGCAGTGCTGGCAGAGGCTTTCCCAGGCACTGAGTTGATGAGATTGTGGAGAGATTTAAGGGTGACTGGCCAGAAAACACGAGGAGTAGCAACAAGTCGCTTCGGTCCGCTCTGGGATACACCTGGGTGTTTGGATGGGTGAGGGATGGCTGCAGGAGGGTTTAGGGAGCAAACACATGGGGTGGTGCTGCTCGAGGAGCTCGGAGGAGAAGTGGAAACCCCCTTTTCCACCCTGCCAGAAAGCTTGGGAGTTGTGTGGGGCAACATCACAGGCTTAACAGATGCTTCAGCTCTGCTGGCACGAGGCTTTTCTTCATCAGAATCAGCCTGCATTGTCACTGGCACGGGGATTTGCAGTGATCGCGATGAGAGTACTCATATCAGGGAGTGACTTGGGGTTTTAGATGCTTTCTTGCTTGTGTGGGTGAGGTTAATTGCTTTATTCACAGGTTTCCATTGTTGCTGATGGTGGAAAGCTCTGAAAATCCGGGGTGGACAAAGCCTTAGTAGCTGCTTACCTGCTGTGTGAGGAAAAAGAAAGCTGCTCAGAACTGAGATAATGAAAGTTTCCTGATTAAAAGTCCTGGAGTATTTCCCCTCGGTGGTTTCAGCTAGCCCTCTCTCTAGGGTTATTCCGAACCTTGCATGCACATAGTGTGAGAAACACGGTGTGCATTTTTTAAAAAAGCTTGACTAGTGGTTTCCCAGCAGTTGGGTTATCTTCCCTGCCTCTGCTTAGGCATGGTAAACACCACCACACACAGAGCTCTGCTGCAGACACAGTATGTGGGCACAGCAGCTGACATAATTTGCATGAAGACCATTTATATCCTCAAATTTGTCTGGCAATTTTTTCTTTGTGCATGTTTTGCCATTGCAAAACTCTAGATTTAGCTAGCTGTTGCCCTTTTTTTCCATCTTAAACCTGCCTCATTTAATGGAGACCCGAGCAGCTTATTTTTCTTATGTGCTGCAAGTACATTTTGAAGCATCTAGGACAGGAAAGTGTCAACGAAATATGTAGTCTGACCTGCGTGTCACGAGTTACTCTGCTTCATTCATGCATACCCTACCTGTTGCACTGGAGCACAGCTTGCATTTAGCCAAGGATGCTTTTCTGGAAGGCACATTTATCTTTGTCTGAGGGTCTCAGGAGATCCCCAGAAACCACCAAGATGCCTCTTGAAGTTATAAGGGGGTGAGTTGGAGAGGCCAGGTAGAAAGACTCATCGTTCAGCTGCAAGGCTTAAATCTGGTGTCAGGATGTTTTTCCACAAATCTTATAAACATGTCATTACCACTTTGCCTGACCACTTCTTACAACTGTAGAGGTGTCAGATAAATGATGACTGTGAACATCTAGAGTAATCTTTTGTGGCTAGCAAGTTGCTTTAAAAGACTGCACAAAGCTCTCTGTAATACTTCTTACTTCACAGACTGGATCTGAAGTTGAAGTTGAGATAGTTTGAACTGAAGCTCCAAAACTTGCTGTTTCCTTAATTTGACCACTCATGTTTTCCTGACATCTTATTCCTTATCTTTTGAGGAGTGTCCTTACCTGTGAATGTGCAGTGCATCTTAACTAATTCTGGGTTAGCAGCTGAGAACTGTAACTTGTTACGTTTCCACGTCTGTTTCTCATTTGTGCACGTGGATGCTGAATCAATGGAGAGCTCTGTGCTCGGAGGGAGCAAATGGCTCCGAGGGCTCTCACTTGGGGGCTGGAGCATCTTGCCTTTCCCTGGTTCAGGCTGAACCCAGGTATTAGCTGAAACTTGTTTCTATACATTAGCAACGAGGCTGTTTGAGATGAGTTGATTCAGCCATCAGGATGTGTATGCAGATGAGTATCTACATCATCTCAAGCAGCTTCACAACTAGCGTGCCTGAAGGCAGCTAATTGGAAGGACCATGGGGGGAGGATAAATTATACTGTCAGTCCTTCATAGTCCAAATAATGGAGCTTAATTAGGTTTTCATTGGCAGTATGTGGAATTCCCGTAACTGTTAATTCATGATCGTGTAGCCTACTCTTACAACACAAACTGTAGTTTACCCATAGCTGCTATTGGGGTGAACGGTGGTCACCTGGCCCTTTTTTTTTTTTTTTTTTTTTTTTTTTGCAAGTTTTGGGTAAGCAGAGCACTTTCTTGGACTCTATAGTGCTAGAGCAACTTTGGTTGCTTCCTCTTGATAATGTCTAGATAAATTTCTTGCCTTTTGACCACTCCATCCATGGTCAGTGCACTAGCTGAGTGTGCAGTTTTCTCAGGCATCGTATGCAGAGCTTGGAAGTGTCATGTAGGATTTGCTCCAGAGCATCTAGATGCTGTCAGTTAGGAGTCTGATTTCTTTGCTGGATCTGACCCACGGAGGCAGAATAATTTAACTTCAGAGAGGAGAGTTCTTGGCAACCTGCATCAGAGCGAGATGCGTTGTGAGAATGGGATGCGGAATTTGCTTTCTGCTGCCCACGCTCCTGTTTCTTTGGATAACTGGGCGTTGTGTTCTTGAGGTTTTTTTCAGTCTCGTTTTCTATTAGCACCGAATTCTCCACTCATTTATTATACTTTTGTCCAGCCCGCTCTTGGTTTCCAAAGAAAAGCAGCCAGCAACTAAGCGTGTAAGCACTCTGTTTTTGCCTGCTCAGCAGTGGAAATGCTGGGTTTTGAAAACCACCTACTAATTTTAGGAGCCGAGAGGCTCCTAAATCGTGAACCTTGTGGTACTTCTTTTTTAAAGACAGAGAAGTTAGGAAAAGAACTTTACCAGTCTCCCTAAAAGGCTTGAAAAGGAAAAGCTTGAGGACTTTTCCTGAAATGTTTTAAAACTGAAGAAGCAAAAATTTTGAACTTGAGGAGGTGACAGAAAGTGTGGAGCTCTGGTAAATGCCTGTTCTTTCTGGCTCTAGACTTCTAAACAACGTATTTGGTTAGTGTAGTGGTGCAATTCACCTTGTTCATGATAACATCTAAGTTGTAATTGTACCTGAGTAGTGACTCAAAAATAAAAAAAAAAAGGTGGCATACAAACAGCTTTAATCAAAGCCTTGCAGTGTAAATTTAAACATTCACAAGAAATAGAAGATGGCTATGGAGACTTTGAGTTTGAAGATTAGACTGAAATTACCTGACTAATATACCTATACTTCTTGCTTTTGTATCAGATACTGTTCTAGTATATCTTTTCAGAACACCTCTTGCATCCTTCAGTATTGCTCACGGCGAGGCCCATGGCTGTGCTGACTGCCCAGATCAATTGTTGCTGAAGATGGAGTCACTTAGGTTCCTTGTGGACTTCTCTGTGATCCTTGTGACTACAGTATTTGTGTGCTTCACAAATGCGGTGTGCTAGTCAGGCAAGTGGTCACAATTCTCATTTTGAAATAGGAAACAGAGCCAGAGAGGATCAAACCCACAAATTTTGGATGGACAAACTCACATGCCTAGAGCTTTAATTTTCCAGGATACTCAGTGCTTAATACACAGAGGGTAGCTCCTGTTGGTATCAGCTGTTGCTGATTGTTTTTCCTGGTGTGAAGAAGTTGGGCATCTTAAAAAAATAATTGCCAGACTTACCAAAGGCTAGTGGGGAGGGAGGTTAGCATGACTTGTCCTGACACTGAGAGAGCTGGGATGCTGTTCTCCAAAGCAGTGTTCTTTGTCGTGGGATTCTCCTCTTCTTCCCCCCCAGTCTCATTTGCTTCATATCCTCCAAATCCTATGCCAAATGAGCAGGGATCTTGTGTTGTTGCGTGAAGAGCACTGCTGCTTGGATCTGTCCCTGGACAGATCCCTGGGTGTGCCAAGTAGGGAAAGGAACCTTTGTTGAAAGGTTGGAAGACTACAATATATACATAAAAGGCTGCTGAATGAATACTGTGTTGGAGTTCAGCTTAATTATGTCATTTCTTGTGTATGAGCTTAACTTTGAGACCTTGGGTTTCCTTCAAAAAGATGTGTTTTTATTCTAATGCCTGCTTTCTTTCCAAAGAAAACTTGAAAAATAGTTTTCAGCATCGAACCATTCCTGTGGGTGATAAATGCAGATCCCTGACATTTCAGCAATTAAAATAAAATAATGACAAATGATGACTTTCTCAGTGCTTGCTCTTGATTGGGAGGGAGCTTGTCAGCAAACCTGTGATAGTTGCTGGTGGCAAAGGAACAGCAGAATCAGGAACCCAGGGTTGAATTCCAGCTCTGAACGGGTGCCTGCTATGATAATTTCCTGTCAGTTCCCCTGCATAAGCATCTCCCCCCACCCTACCTATTTGGCTCTTCCTACTCTCTTGCCCAAGCAGCTTCCCTCCCCCATTTAGATCCTCATTGCACCATCTTTTCCTCCCACTGCTGTTCCTAATCCCCTCTCAGCTCAGCATTTCCCTCCCAGCCTGTCTCACCCTGCCCTTCCTGCTCCCAGGGCTTTCCCCTCGCTTCCTTCTTACAGTTCCCAATCTCCATGCAGTTTCACTAAGCCTCCTCCTTGCCCTGGCTGTCCTCAACCAAAACCAGGTATCTTTCCCTTTTGGCTGCCAGGAGGGATGCTAAAACCCAGTGGCGAGTCGTGGTGTGGAGCAAACTGCAGCAAGCCCTGCTACCAGTTCGTGGCTCTGTGAAGGTGACATGAGCAGAAAAAGGGTATTTTTGCTCTAGGTGAGATGCCTCCGACGGGCCCCCGTGTACAAAGGAGCTACATGAGGATGAAATGTTCTCAGCAAGGCTATAATCTGACACTTTAGTAACTCACAGCAGTCTGAAGTATGAACAAATTTATCACTTCTACCATCTTTTCCCCCTTCTTTCCACCTAAGCTTCTAGTTTGGCCAAATTCAGGTAGATTTTTGTATTGTGACCAAGAACTTGTCTAAGACATACCTCTTTCTCCAATATGAAGTCTCTGTTTCAAGATTTTGGAAGAGAAACTTTTTTGAATTTTAAAGAGTAATAATTATTTAGATACACAAAATTTTTTCTTAACCTCATTTTTTGTAACTCTTCCAGCTGAAATTTTCTGGCAAAAAAAAAAAAAAAAGTCCAAAACAGGCAATTCAAAAGGAAAGTTTTGTCTTTGCTGGTTGAGATGTGTTGAAGTTTTAAATAGACCAACGCAGGCTCTCATAGTGGGAAGCGTTGGCAGCTGTAAATATATAGTTACATACAGCAGGTTAATACAGCATCCAGAGGAAGTCTGCCAGTACTTTCATTAACATAGATAACTTCAAACGCGCTCTATTTTAATACCTACATATAGTACTACAGTGATAGAGGCTGTGTACACACCTGAACACCTTGCTGTTCCGATCAAGCAAACTCATGCTCAGGCTGGTTTCTTACAGAGCAGTGGTAGGAGATAGGCATTGCCAAAGGGTTGTTTTTGCATATCAGGACTTAAGTGCTGAAAGCTCTGCAAGAGTTCCCCTGTCAAAAGAGGAGATAACTCTCACCTTTTTCACAGAAGAAAGAGAAGTCGAGTCTGTGCCATTGCTCCAGTGACTGCTGGATCACTCCCACTGTTTTGCAATGCCTCTCCTCGCAGGTGCGTGCAGATATTTGTGAACTTCTTGGTTACAGGCTTGCTGCCTGCACTACTTTTTTTTTGTTGGAAAACACAGTGGAATACTTATCGTGCACAAAACCCTTCAAATTTAAATGAAAAGTTTAAACTTGCAACTTTATGAGTAGAAGAAGATTAAAACAAATTGTTCCTCTAGCAGTCCTGAGCCTTTTCTTGTCTTGATGGCAATTCATACAAAGGCTAGTGTGTCTTAGACTGCATCTTCTCACTGTATCTTGGTGGTGGTCAGTCTTACAATATGGAGGTTGAAGTCAGTTCTTTGTCATTATGCAGCTGCTGTTCTTGAATATAATAAAGCATACTTCATCAAGTATTAAGTATGTAATGAATTACTGCAAATACAAAACACCTTAGCACTTGGAAGAATGAAGTGCCCTTTTATAGTGCTTGATGTTGAGAGCCTTGTTGTGTTTTGTTTTGTTTTGTTTTTTTTTTCTTCAGAAGTAACTGAAGTTACCCAGTGACTTAGACAATAGTCAAATTTCTGTAGAAAAGACGTGAAGTTGTTCCAGAGATTCTACTTTCACAGCCACCCTTTTGCTAGTTAGTGAGAAAACCATTAAAGGAATTTATTGTTACAAGTCGCATTTCTGCAGTGGATGTCAGTGGGCCAAACTGGTCAGAGAGTTGTTATGGCAGGGTGCTCACCTTGAGTTTTGAGATTGGAGGACTGGGTTGAGGGGAGAGGAGCAGCTGTCATTCAGGTGCTCTTCATCAGTATAATGCAACCCAGATCTCAGGGTTCCTGTTGCCAGACAGTCTTCTGCTGGCAGCGATCTATAAGTGCTGTGATAGAACTGGCAGTGGGGATATTGCTGGGCAGGGGTGAGCCTTTCCTCATCTGGAGGGCGTGAATGCATTTCTTCCATGGCGGTGCTTGGCGGAATGAAGGAGAGCAGTGACAAACGTTAGGTCTGCTGCTTAACAACCCAGGCAACACCTCTGACTTGTGAATTCAATGCTAATCGTGGGATTTAATTTCTTTGCTCGTTTTGCAGCCTCTAGGAGATGTAAGCTGTCAGGGAGATGATGGGGAGGGAATAAGAAGAAACCAGGGAGCATTTTTGTGTGTATTTTGTTTAAATGCTGGACAATTGAAACAACAGTAACGTATTAAACTGCAGCTTATGACTCAATGAAATGCAAGGATTGATTTATGTTGTTTGTTAGCCTGTACTTTGTGTATACAAATCTCTTGCAGTTATTTCTATTGCTTGCAATAATCTTTCAAGATGTTAAGAGTGCTCATTATTGCTTTAGGCTTTTCTTTTCAGTTAGGGTATTCCTTATAGTTTTTTGCTTTCTCAAACTACCCCACCCTGCTCCCTGTGTATTTACTACAGATTTTGTGTATCAGTAAAGGTTTTTCCAAAGTCAGTGGTGACCAGCCATTGAATTTCGCCTTGCTTGGTTACAGTTTATCTTTGTGAATTGAATGTGCACCTCCTGTGTGCAATATATTTCTTCTGGATGTTTTTATTAACATAAAACAGCGTGTTTTCTTCCTCTTTTCTGTTTAAGACCAGTTAGTCCTTTCATTTAAACCAGCTTTAAGCACTCACAGAACTTTCCCTCAAGTGTTTGCAGTTCCTCCTTGAGGCTTCATCCCTCAGAGCCTCCATCTCTGGCTTGCTGGCCTTTACAGTTCTCCATTAGCTGATTTTTTTTTTTTTTTTGACTTTGTCCGGTCTCCAATCTAAATGTTTTGTCTGTATTATGCTGCTCTGAAAGAGCGGTTTTGAGAGGAGCTGGAGGCACGGCATGCACCACTTCCTGCCCCCCTGCCGCACAGTGACCGTCGGCAGCGGGCCTGCGGGGCCCGGCCAGCCCCGCGCTTCTCAGAACCCGCTTCAGTTTTACAGTTCCTGCTTTGCAGGAGGCCTCGCAGATAAGGTCGAGAAGATCCCTGAGCTGCCCTAAAGAGCAAACGGTGTGTGGATGTTGCACTGGTGTCTTCTCAGCTGCCTTTAATGGGGAGGGAAAGACCAGTCTGAGCCCAGCCTGGTTTCCAGTAATGTGTTGCATCATATGTCCCTTGGACTGACAGGTGAAAAAGGCAAGTTGAGACCGAGCAGGTGGTTTCTTACAGTCGGCTCACCTCGCATAGCTGTTGTCCTGGGGCCATCTTACAGAAGTCTGCCCTGTGAAGTTTTTGAAGTTCGGCATCCAGAACTCATATCTGAAAATCTTGGCTGGAGGACTTTGAGATATATGTTTGCTAATTTATATTCTAGCAGCGTTGCTTTGACTGACATGTGTGGTGGTTATGTTTATTAGTTTGCTAGTCTTGTAAGTCTAGTGGTGAGAACGTGGAATTATGGATGTTTTCACTGGCATCAACAATAGTTACCAGCAAAGATCTCCAGACAGGAAATTATACCACAAACAGTGTGAGAATAGGAAGATCAGGAGAGGAAAGAGATGGCAGTTCTTCCCTACACTTAAATACATTCTGCTTTTTGTGCTCATGGTTTAACAGATGTCTTCTTCTCTATGCAGGGCTATAATTGAAGTACAAGATGGCAAGAACCAGCCACAGCAACTATGTCCTTCAGCAGCTAAACAACCAAAGAGAGTGGGGCTTTCTGTGTGACTGCTGTATTGCTATCGATGATATTTATTTTCAAGCACATAAGGCAGTCCTTGCTGCATGCAGCTCCTATTTTAGGATGTTTTTTATGAACCATCAACACACTACAGCCCAGCTGAATCTAAGCAACATGAAGATTAGTGCTGAATGCTTTGATCTTATTTTACAGTTCATGTATTTAGGAAAAATTATGACAGCCCCTGCCAATTTTGAGCAATTTAAAGTGGCCATGAACTATTTACAGCTATATAATGTACCTGAGTGTCTAGAAGATATACAGGATACAGACTCATCTAGTTTAAAGTGCTCATCTTCTGCTTCTAGCACCCAGAATAGTAAAATGATATTTGGCGTGAGAATGTATGAAGACACGCTCACCAGAAATGGCAGCGAAGCAAACAGGTGGGGCATGGAGCCGCCAAGTTCAACAGTTAATACATCCCATAACAAAGAGCCCGATGAAGAAGCTTTGCAGCTCGGCAGTTTCCCCGAACAACTGTTTGATGTCTGCAAAAAAAGCACCACCTCCAAATTCTCTCACACAAAAGAGCGTGTGTCCCACTCACGCCGTTTTGGAAGAAGCTTCACCTGTGACAGCTGTGGGTTTAGTTTTAGCTGTGAAAAGTTACTGGATGAGCACGTGCTAACGTGCACTAACAGGCATTCGTACCAAAGTGCCAGGTACTACGGTGCTGAAAAACTAGACTTTAGTGAAAAGGACTCTACTTCTAAAATAATCTCTACGCAAACAGAAAAATACAAAGGGGACTCAAGCCAAGCTGCTGATGATTCTTCGTCTCCTGTGTCCAATGTTACAAGCAGGAAAAGCAGCACAGTTGCATCAGAGACCTCAGGTGAAGAAGGAAGTAGAGCCTCCGAGAGGAAGAGGATTATTATCAAGATGGAACCAGAAGACAGTCCTGCAGACGAGCTGAAAGATTTTAATATTATTAAAGTGACAGATAAAGACTGCAATGAGTCTTCTGACAATGACGACCTAGATGATGAGCAGGAAGAGCCGCTTTACAGGTACTATGTTGAGGAGGAGATCAGAGAGAAAAGAAATGCTCGGAAGACTTTAAAACCCCGTTTATCCATGGATGACGATGAAAGAAAGTGTTTACAGAGTCCACGGCACCTTAACAGGAAAGCTCCTTCAGTACAGGAAGACGTGGAGAACGCTCCCTGTGAACTTTGTGGGCTAACAATCACCGAGGAAGATTTGTCCTCTCATTATTTATCCAAACACATAGAAAATATATGTGCCTGTGGCAAGTGTGGTCAAATACTGGTCAAAGGCAAACAGTTACAAGATCATGCACAGACCTGTGGAGAACCCCAGGATCTGACCATGAATGGTATCAGAAATTCTGAGGAAAAAATGGACTTGGAAGAAAACCCTGAGGACCAGTCAGAAATAAGGGAGATGATGTTTGCAGAGATGATAGAGGACTTCAGGGACAGTCATTTCCAAATGAACAGCCTTCAAAAAAAACAGTTATATAAGCATTCTGCCTGTCCTTTCCGATGTCCTAATTGCGGTCAACGTTTTGAAACTGAAAACCTAGTGGTTGAACATATGTCAAACTGCCTAGAGCAAGATCTGTTCAAGAATTCCATGATGGAAGAGAATGAGAGAGATCACAGACGTAAGCATTTCTGCAATCTTTGCGGGAAAGGATTTTATCAGCGTTGTCACTTGAGGGAACACTATACTGTTCATACCAAGGAAAAACAGTTTGTTTGTCAGACATGTGGGAAGCAGTTCTTAAGAGAGCGCCAGTTGCGGCTCCACAATGATATGCACAAAGGAATGGCCAGGTATGTCTGTTCCATTTGTGATCAAGGAAACTTCAGAAAACATGACCATGTACGGCATATGATATCTCACTTATCAGCTGGAGAGACTATATGCCAGGTCTGCTTTCAGATATTCCCAAATAATGAGCAACTGGAGCAGCACATGGATGTTCATCTGTATACATGTGGAGTATGTGGAGCAAAATTTAATTTGAGAAAAGATATGAGATCCCACTATAATGCCAAGCATTTGAAAAGAACATAAGCATAACCATACTGTTAAAGCATTAAGTTGGCAGCAGAGAGAACACCAAAGCAAGGCATACAGTATAGTAGACAAAAATTACAAAAAAAATTTTTTTGAAAATAAGTCTTTTTTATTATTTTTTTTAAGACCCTCTTAATCATAGGTGTCTATTTAGGCTCATTAAGTATATAGCTTTGAAAAGCATCATGTGTTTAATTATTACATTTTCACTGTTTCCTAATACCAGTTTCTGTTCTTAATTTTATTGTTTTACTAAGTAGATATACAAATCATTATTTTTAAACTGTAGATTAAAAGCACAATGTTACCCCTTCACTGACTGCTATTAAACAGTTCTCGGATCCATGTCCGTAAGATGAGTGCTTCAATATTTCCATGTGTTGTTTCTTCATGTGAAAATTTTAGATCACAGTGATTAACATGCAAGAGCATAATTGTTCATGCTCCCCAAATTAATTTTCAAAATGAAAAAGAACAATGACAAGAAATAATCCTTTGCTCTCTGACCCTGCTGTAAGGGCAGAGCTGCCTGTCCTGATCCTCTGCTTCTTGGCTTTGTTGAAATTTGCATCCCAGTGGTCCGAGCGCGTAGGCTCAGTTAAACCTTACAGAGTTGGACTGGCGTGCGCAAAGGGAAAGGGAGTTGATGACTTGTGATAACTGAGGAGTTCCCTGCAGAGTGGTCATTTTCCAGACTTGAAATTCTAGCAGAACTGTAACGGGCACTTCTGCTGTACAACTGACATTGGCCTTGCATTGTCTATCTGTACCCACCTGGGTCTATATAACCTGCTTATCGTAATATACAAGGGAAGACTGGCTATGGTGGATTGCTAGGAATACGGAATTGTGATGTGCATTGAAGACTGCATTTCTCAGCCTAGCTGTAAATGGGTGCCTTGCTGCTTTTGTTGGGAAGTGAAGTGGGATGGGTGTGAAGATAGTCCCATTGCTTGGGTGGGAAGGGGAAGGGGGAGCGTGGCTCATGTTTATCTTAGATTTTTTTGTTTCTTGTTTTCATGAAATTTTCTGACTGTTCTGTTTTTCAATGAGAATATAACAAGAAAAGACTGCAGAGTTTGCTTAATAAATGCAAAGACATTTAATGCCTTTTAAGATTTCTTTCTGATTCTAGTATAGCCCCAATCTGTGTAGCTTGTCTCTTAATTCAGTTGAATTTAAAAATCGTACTAAGTATCAGCTGGCAACGACTCAGTGAGGCAGTCTGGCCTTTGAGAGAGCAACCAGCTTTTAACTCTTAGGCATCAGCTGTATAAATGTTTGTTAAGCGCATGGTTTTTAATTGTGGGGGAATAGGATCCTAATATGAAATGGTAGAGACAACTATTACAAAATAAAGGCTACCTGGACTTTCTCCCAGCAGATACCACTTTATCAAAGAGGGTGATAGCACTATTTCCCACCCATGGAGAGAAGAAAGTGATTTTGACCACCTTGTGTGTCAGTGCTGGGGCTGAGAGCAGGAGCTGATGGCCTAGTCCAGGGCTTCCATGCTCATGTTGCTGTCAGAGTTATTTCTTGGAGATTATCAGGGGTATCCCGCTTCAATGTTAGACTATTTAGAGAAACTAATACAGTTCAGAATCTCTACTGTAACTGAGTATCAATCGTCTTGCATTTACTCAGTTTTAGTCAGAATTTCTCTCGGGAGTTTAATGAGCGTTTCTCCTAAGGCACGGTGATGGCGACGGGCCCAGCCACCAGGCCGCAGCCCTGAGCTCGCAGCTGGCTCCCAGGACGCTGCTTCAGTTGCAGCATAAGCCTTTTGCATTTCTGCTGTGACTGCTCAATCTTGCCGTTTCTTGTACAGATCTGAAGCCAGCCAAGTCCTGAATAGCACTGGGGCTGAAAACACTGCTGATGTTAATGCACTCCAGCGTTTCGATTAATTCTGAGCTTCTCTTGTCCTGGGATTTGTTCCACGATTCTAAGCTGGACTGAAGCATATAAGCATATAAGAATTAAAAGATAAGCATATAAGAATTAAAACAGCCACTTATAACAATTGTAGCTCTGGATCAGTGGCAAGAAGGGGACTAGCAGGATATTAAAATATTTAACTGTCTGTAATGATCATCTTAGAGACAAAGCAGTCAGTCCAGTGCTGTAGAAGCGTTGGGAGGCCTAATGGGGTGCACACCAAATTTCTCTGACATGCAGATTTTCAAGATATCGTAAGATATCAGCTGAACTGGGAAAAGCAGCTGAGGGAAGTGAGGGAGAGCTGGAAGGTGCCAGGGGAGTTGACAGAGGAGCCCTGTGGTACGGGGTGAGCTGCAGGAGTGGGAAGGCTTGGTGGGAGAGCAGGGACTGGTAAAGTCTGGAAGGGCTCAACAGAATTAGTTGTAGAGTGGGAAGCAGAGGGGAAAACATCCCAAAGGTGGCACGGAGGGGGAGCCTGGAGGAGTGGGTGGATAAAATGTCCTGTAGACGCCTGTGAGACCAAAGTGAGCATGACTCAGCTTGGCTGGGAGAGCTCTCAGCCTGTGTGATTAGCTCACTACGGCACAGACTCATGGTGTGGATCGTATGCCGAGGACGGGCCAGCCCCTGTGCTGGAAGCACTGCAGTGGCACAGCAGAGAGCAGATTAAGGATCTTGTTGAAAAGGTGACTTGTATAAACTGAAAAATTGTTCCAGAATACAGGGGAAGGCTAATGGTAATTTGTGGACACTTCTGCTCAGGGTCAAGAGCCCTTCTTTAAAATCTGAACTTGACCCAAAAATACTTCAACAATGACAACAAAAACTCAACAAACAAACCGAACTTCCTGATTTGGGTAGAGTGTCAATTACAGTAGTTAAATCTAGGAATCGCGAGTATTTGGGTAATACCTAACTCTACAAACACTCTGAAATATCTTTGTTTTTCAAATATAAATGGTATTGTGCTATCCTTTCAAAGGAAAGTTTGTTAAAACTTTCCTATTGAATTTGATCTTTTTGTTTCATAAGAACAGGAAAAAACAGTGCCTTGGAGTTCACACGTATGAATGCCCAGAATAAGGCTCAAAAAGAGCATGAATTGGAGTGCCAGGGAAGCTTAGAGTAGATCTACTTGTATGCAGGCAGAGGAAAAAGAACGATTGAAATAGCCTGAAAAGTAATTGGGGAGTATATGAGAACAAATCAAAGGTAATAAGGCAAAAACAAAGCAGCCTTGCTCCCAAATAGATGGGGAGAATGCTTTTGGTGACGTGACAGTATGCAGAGGAACAGCATTGGACTGTTGAAGAAAAGGTCTGGAGTGCCAGGAGGACCTTAGGTGCTCTGAACAGAGAAAAGGGGTGGGTGCCAAGCCTTCCGACAGGTGTTTGCTGCTGGGGAAAGGGGTGTTCTCCCCCAAATGGGATAATGTCCGCAGGAGTGTGAATCAATGTGTTTCAGCCCTTCTGCTGTGAGAAAAATCAGTCACTGTGTAGACAGAATGAAAGTAGACCTGAAAAAAAAACAATTGCAGTTACAATATCCTAGAAGTCTTACCGTTACTTGAAAGATAGTGAAGGGGAAGCAAAAATACTTCATTTAGAGTTCTGTTTCCTCTAACAAATTTGTGCTTCTCAGTCATTTAAACGTGGTGCAGGAAGGGGATGCAAAGGAACTATGTGGAGTGTTAGAGCGTTAAACCCTTAAAGCACTTAAGGATCCTTGAGTGTGGACATGTGAGCGTATCACATTAGACAAAGCATAGCCAGAAAGGAACAAGGGCTTGCTGGTTGTTCTGTCTTATATTTTAAAGTGATTTGCTATTCTTATTTCTAGAGGTTTTCTCTTTTCTGTTATTTTCCTCATTTTGGCAGTGGGGTGGGTTGCAATCCTGAAAATAATTTATTAGTAGCTAGCGTAGCTCTTAGATTTCAGGGATTTACTGAAACTCATAAAGACCTTGGGTAAGCTTTAAAATATAACAGAAGCTGCCAAGCTTCTTATTAATATCAGAGGAGATGTTTAATATGTATACACACTTGTAAAATACTTGTAAATGCTTATTGGCAACTTGTTAATTCAAAGAGTATTTACATTTGTGTAGAATAATATTTGTAGCTAGCAGGTCCATGGAGAAACCTTGATTTGGATAGATTAGAATATCACAGAACTGTAAGAATTTACACTTTTACTAGGGGACTTTATTTAATATAGTTAATGGAGAAAATACAATTCAGCATATTTTTATTCAGAGATGAAGACACTTCTGAACACTGCTGTTCTGGAGAATGTATAACAAATACATTGTTATACAATAGAAAAGAAAAGATACAGAGAAGTGAATACTTTGAGTACACTACTGTATTTGAACACAGCAGTGCTAAAAACATTGTGAGCATCTCAGCTATTGCTGAGGATACAATTAGCTCCTGATGGCAGTGCCAGCCTGGGCACTGGCAGGCCCCTTCTTCCTCCCCACCTCGTGTCAGCTCTCATACCCTTGTGTGTGTGCCACCTTCTCCGTTGTCGTGGAGCATGTGTCTATGTCGCTTAACAATGAGCTACGTAGACAATGGACTTTATTTTTCCCTGTGGGGATTTTTTTTTGGCTGGACCAGTTCCCCATTACGCTTCCCTCCCCGCCTCTGTCTCGAGCCTTGTGCGAGCACAATAGAAGGGGTGGCACGAGGGGAGAAACGAGTGGCTGGGAGGGGGCTCGTTTGCTTACACGAGCTGTGGCAGAACTCGGAGCGTGGCTGGAGCTTAACTAAGTCTCTGTCTCCCCCCAGCATCTTCGTGGAAGCTGCACTCTTAATTCATCTCCCATTTCCTGATAAGGAAAAAAGGCAGCCCAGCCTCTTGCATGCAGATGAGACACATCTATGCTATCTGCCCTCTTTATAGGAATTGGAAACCTTCCTGCGTTCAGCTCACCCCTCAAATATGCTCTGGAGCTTTCTTCGTCTTTCTTGAAATAGACGACGTAGCGCTCCGCGCTGGGTTAGTGCGGTTGGCCCGGGCCCGAGGCCAGGAATGAGCTGGGCCCCTTGGCCAGCCCAGCACCAGGAACTGCTCCCACCTTCCCCTGCTCTCTGTGCCCTCCGGCTGCAGCTGGACCCTGCTCTCATGCTGCCACACTTTTCTATATCTTGTGATACTGGGAGACAGTTGTCCGGTTTGGTCTGATGTTGAGAGATTGGGGTAATTCCTTTTAAAGCTAAGGAGGTGTTGGCAATATCTGTTCAAACCCCAGCATGCCTGCTTCTGAATTTTAGGTGCTTCCCGATCTGAAAGGGTTAAAAATCAAATATTCTCAATTGGTTTGAAGCTTGTCACTGACTCAAAGATGGAGCATGACTAATTTGACTTTATAAAAGTCTGCTGAGGGCCAGAAATTAGGAACATGTTTTTAAAAGCTGACATTTCTGTAGTTCTCAGTGGCTATAAACCAGTTTTCTGCATTATCATCCAACTTTCAAAAAACCTCCTAAAAGAATTCCTGTGCAGTGTGCTCTTGAGACAAGTTAGTAGGCTGAGTTTTTGAAGGTGTAAGATGCCAAAAAAAAAAAACAGGACAAGTTTTATAAATTATGTGTCTTCTGCCACTTTTACAGTTACTTTACAATTCTGGAACTAATTGTGATTTTATGTTTTCATGAAGAAAGACAAATCCTAATTTGATACAGGGCAACCGACCGCATGACTCAGGAGTCAGCTTGTCATGACTATAAATGTTCAGCCCCGAAACAAACAGCCCATGTTCCTTCTTGTGTGCTAGGATGACCACTGCCAACTTTACAGGAGAGATGCTATCAGATCTTTCTTTGGGTCATTTTTGTCCTCAAATGTTTTCTGTGTTTTTAATTGAAGTCAATATTGGGCATCATGTTTTTAGAGAAACTGTTTCCTGTATACATTTGCTATTAAAAAGCAGTTGAAAATGTATTTTTAAAGTTTCAGATTAGTGTGTGTAAGGGAACATATTGAAATTATAAGAAGGGCAAACAAAGACCAGATTTTAACTGCCCCTTTGTTTCACATTGCCAGCCTGCCACGCCTCATCCCGAGAACCTAGGATTTCAGAAGTGTCCAGTATCTTTGATTTTCTTGTAAGTCAGAGGGATACCTCTGTTGTGCACTATGGTCTTACGCCCCATATTAATAATCATTTTCTAAAATACACATCTGTCTCATGGTGGATTAAAACATACAACTTTAACTTTTACCATTCGGAGAAAACAAACAAAAAAAGTTTAATCCTTTCTTATGCCTTCTGGCATACTAAAACTATAGTAAATCTTCCTGCAACTACAACCACAAAAACAATGCTGTTTCTCATGTTTCCTGTGGGAGAAAAAAAATCAAGCCCTTTCAGAGCTGTTTAAGAACTTCCCTCTCAATGACTAAGTCTTGATGCTGGTGTTGTTTTTACTTACTGTGATTTGCATCAATAAGATTTTGGGGTGTGTGTGTGTATATAGATATAGTAAATGAGATGATCTCAGACAAGTGTGCCTTGTGGTTCTGCAGACATCCAAGGACTCCTGAGAGGGAATGAGAAGCGAGCATTCCTCAAAGGTCTCAAAATCCCAGAAGCTGGGTGGACTGTCGGAAATCCACTGGGAAATCCAGGGCTTTCTGTAAATCCTTGGTTTCCAAACCTGTCTGTAAGGCAAAGTGTCAATGCATTGCCAAGGTCTCTGCAGCAGTACTGTTGCCAGCATGAAAGATGCAAAAAACAGACCTTCCCTTGGGCTTGTTTTCTTTCTCCCCTGTTACAAGGTTTTTACGTTAAAAAATCATCCTTTCAGCTTTTCTGTTTGCAAAGGCGAGGGCTAAAAATTTGCCTTTTTCTTACATGTTCATTTGAACCTACTGCTTTAAAAAATAAATGATAAAAGTAGTGCGAGTTGGTGACTCAGTGATACCTATTCTCTCCTTTTTTAGGTAACTGTCCCACTACACTGGGGATGGTTACCAGAGGGGCATCTGCTTCTGAGTCCCCAGAAAATGAGTAGGAAAAATAATGTGATGCTCTCTCCGTGGAAAACAAAACAGAACACAAGACTATGAGTTTGTGGAAATACCAATACATTGACTAAAAATAGGGGGTTCTGAGTATCATAGATTAATTTTGGTTTTGGCAATAGATAAACCATGCCTGTGGTGTCTGCCACACTCCTTTCTTTTGTAAAAGTCATTGTTAGAGCATTTATTTGGGGTGTGAAAGATGGTGCTTCTCTTCTGTCCCTGCCTACAGGGTTTCTACATCCCCTGAGAGAGTTTCAGCTAACAGACTGCTGAGATTCTGGTTTCTAGCCATTGGTTATTTAATTATTTATACAAAGGAGAAGTATTTTGAGATGAAATCTACCATATCCTTCCTTCAGCAGAAGGAAAAATACAGCAGGATTGTAGGGGGGAAATACAGGGAAGTGATCCTGGGAACTGATCTTAGTACCTCCCATAGCCCAGGAGAGCTCAGATCTCTCAGCTGCGTTGCTATCAGATAGATTAAACCTAATTTTTGTGCACTTACACGTGCTGTAAAGCCCAGCATCAATTACAGTCTGGGTGCCTGGACGTGTGAGGGTAAGCCCCACCTGGGCTGCTTTCAGGTGGGGTTGTGTTTCACATAACTTTCACTGGCTGATGCTGACATTGTCATTCTGCCACAAGAGATGGTTCCTGGTGAACAGTAACTTAGAAACTGAAAAATGTGTTAATTAAGATGCAAGAAATCTCCCAGTAATTACTACAGTTCTTTCTGCTCTATTTTGCTGTGCAAACAAACAGTTAAATAGTTCAAAGGCATTTTTCTTTGTAGAATGTTTGTTTGATTGAGTTCAGTGTGGCTTAGACCCCAAATAAAAATACTAGTTTCAAACAGAGCACTACTATAAAAGTAGAAATAGTCTGTGGCCTTCTAGACCTCACAAACGATGTTGGTTTGTTACACAGAGTCAAAACAAAGATGTCCCTTAAAACACATGCACATTAACTCAGTGTCTTTCGTATACCACAACCTTTTATCTCAGATCAGCTTTCCTCTCCACTCACTATGGCTTTGCCAAAATCCCTGAGATCCTCGATGAGCTATAGACTACTCAGCAAAAATCATACCGTGTATGAATGGGCCGTCTAGCTTAGATTATTAGAGAACAGGCTTTGAGAGCTTCAGCTCCTGTTTTCTGAGCTTGAAGTACTACATCCCTCAGATTTTAGAACGGTGCTTATCTTCTCTTCCTGATCCCCTTTATGTTAAAGAAAGCGGGGTGACAACCCTGTAGATGCTTCTCTTTTAAAGGGAGCTTGGAAGATATTGTTAATTGGGGTGGTGGCAGCTTTTTTTTTTTTTCTTCTTCTTCAGGTCCTTAGTTGGCTGAATATTCAGATTTCTAATAAATATGCTAAGCATTAAAAAAACGTTATTAGTATGTGGTGAGATAGGCTGAGTTCAACCGCTTAATGTAACAGTCAAACCCATGCAGATGCTAGTACTACGGGAACCTGGTCTCATGCCAAATCTGGAGAGTTATCTTTGATCTATCTCCAGATCCCCCTTTTATTTGTAAACATCCAGCTAATCACAGACTTCCTCTGACTTTTATGAAGTGGAAAAAACTGCATCCTTTGTAACATCTATGCAGTGTGTTAACTTTGCAGATGTTCATGGACTTGTGCGCTGGGAGGTATGAGCTCCATCTGGCGGCTAACTTAAAACATGCACATTTCTACTTAAAAGGCAGACTATTTCTGCAGTTCTGCGGAGTTTAATGTGTGACGAGTGTAGAAGATCCTCTCTGTATTCCTAAAGCAACTTCTGTTTTTAGGGGTAGCCTGAAGATTTTAGAGGCTGGGAGGAGGGCACAACATTATACCTCTAATGTAGCTCGCTGTGGGCTACCAGCTATTACCACTGCCAGCAGCATGTTGGTATTCATAGCTCTGTACATACACCACACGACCACAGTTGGCACTAATTAACAGTATTTTTGCAGTCTCATTGGAAAAATGTAATTTAATATTCATAGGCAACCCACCTTCCCACACTCAGGGGTGGTCCCACACAGCCCAGTTGGCGTATTTGAGGGTGGTGGTGTAAAGAAGCTCAGTCATGCCGCATGACTTGTGTGTGATCGGCAAGCAACAGGGATCTTTGCCTGGAAAATGTAGGCCAGCATCTTAATAAACGTTGATATTAAGCACTGATATTGCCTGGGTAAAAATAATGTTCATATGCATATCGTAATTACAATATTTTGTCTCCTTTGTTAATTTATAAACAAAAAAATGCATTTCCTGGCCTTTGAGCCAGTCACATAAGAGCTACTTTGAGATAACAGCACCAGTCCAATGAATTCCCCACCGAGATTCAAAGCGTGCAGTAGGTAGGTAGCTGCGCCGAATATACATGTGCTTGCTGCCAGAACCAGCAGCCTGTTGCAGCTAGCAGTTTGCCCAGAGGTGTGCCAGGAAATTCAGCCTTCGGGATGCTCTGGCAGGTACGCAGTGCTGATAAACCTGCCTTCCCGTGCAGCCTCGAAGGTCGTCCTGCTCTGCAGTTTAGACACAACCACTGGGTCTGGTGCTGTCATCGTGCACTTAGAACATCAGGTGTTAATTAGGCAGTAGTTAGGTGAAAGTGGGACAATCGTATACTTTGTACAACGTGATTCACCTACGCAGAGAAAGAAGTCAGTGATACCAAGAAAAAGCCCTCAGAGGATTGTCTTTAAAAGTTACTTCCACATGTTTCCAATTTCTTGACTGTTCGTATCGGATACAAAGCTGCTCACATGTGTCATAAATTAGTGCGGTCCAAAAATATCACAGGAATTGCAAATATTTATATCATTTAGCTGCATTTAACCCAAAATAATAATACTGGGGAGGTTGAGTAAATACGTAATAGTCATCCCTGAACGAGTAAAAGTAAAAATAATGAAAATGAATGAAGAGGCAAATATGAAGCAGTGAGAAGTGTTCCAGAGCGGTGGGTGTTCCAAGCTATGAGAAGAGTAGGCTGAGGGGAAATAATACTCATGTAACTTTTCAAGCATCCACTAAGCCAAGCCGTAAACCACTGCTGGAAAGTTACACATACAGCAGCAAAAATAACCTCTGGGAGGCTTAGGAATTGAAGTTTTTCTTCAGAAAATCTGTAGTTGTTTTGAAAATGAAAATCAAAGGAGAAGGAAACAAACAAATGAAAAGTTTCTGAAACAAGATCGGAACATTGTTTTAAGGTTAAATTGTGTTTTGGTGGGGTAGGGATTGAAGGAAAGGAACCATATGGCTTTTAAACAGAGTTCCCTACTGTGGTGGGTGCTCTGAATATAACTGAAGGATGGTATTTGGAGCAAAACCACACCACAGTGAGGTGGGAGGGACCGCATCATGCTAGCAAATATAGTACTAGAGTGTGGGCTTCTGACTTTTAATATTTTTCTTGCATTTCTTTTCTGCATGGCAGTAGTGAAATAGGGACTTCTAAGCTTCTGAACAACTGAGAGAACCAGGTTTGAAGAAGACATGAGGAAGAACTGGTCGGCAAAAGATTTCATAAAAACTCAGAACCGCGTGTGCCAGATCTGCATTGGCACCACCTTTGCTTTTTTGACATACTGCAGCAGTCGCAAAAGGCACCAAAGCAGTCAAATTAGAACATTCAGTAAAAGTCGTTTTGGACTCTTCTCTGTGTTACAAAAATTTACTTCCTTGTGACTATTATTTACACCTGTCAAAAACAAATTTGAAGTCTCTTTCATGGAGCAGACAGCCAAAAGAGACAGATGCCAGGTATCGAGGGCTGCACTGAAATGAGCTTGCAGAATTTGCTATTCTTATGCTGCAGCACTGCTTATACAAAATGTGGCTTATTAGGATTTCTGTCAAAAGCTGTTTAGACTTTTTAGCTTAAACATTGAAAGTATATACTCAAGAATTAAAACTTACGCATTTTCAGACAGTTACAATGCTAAGCTATCAAGTGTTAGAAGAGAGAAAAAATGTTTTAGTCTGAACTACAAGGTCAAAAAAAAACTTAAAACCTGAGCACAAAGTGCCCTGAGGAAGGCCAGGATGTTGAGAAAGACCCAGCTGACCAGATTCCCCTTGCTGCCATGATCATCATTTGCAAGCTGAAGAGGACCTTCCCTGGAGCTCAGTGCTTGTATGTGGAGAGTAAAGAAATGGTGCTCTGGTCTTATTACAAGAATGGTGAAAAATTGTGACCAACAAGGAGATGAGTAAACGTGAAATAACCTTCACAGGGCACAGTGTGCACAATGTTCTGGATCTAAGCCTTGCAAAAGCTGGTTTGAAGAAGAAAATCAGGCATTCATTTTTAGATTTGAGTATTGTAGGAACCCTGATATTTCCAGCCAAATTTATGGAAAACAAACAAGCAAACAAAACAAAGCAAGGCAGTAAATGTTTCAAATTAGGGCCAGAACGGCTTAAAAAGTATTAATTTCTTTTGCTTCTCCAAACAACAGTGGATCAGTTTGAGACATGTAAGCAGACTAAACATGCTGATCTATATTCTGCTCTAGTTATGCATCTTACTAATTCTACTCATGACTATAAAAGGATGTTTCATTGTTCAGTACAACTGTTATCTCAATAAGTCTGTCTACAGTTTTATTTATAATCAGCATTATTTTCATTACTATTGTTATGAAGTGTGTACAATATTGTCTGTATTGCAGCTTGTATAGGGCATATGTCTGTGCTTGCTTTACTCTTTTTGAGTTTATAAAGTTGCTATACAAACGCAAGAAGATGTTCAGATATCTTTGAATGTGGTTGCTTAATCTGATTACGTAGCCCCAGACATTTCAGCATTTAGGTGTTTAAGTTATCAGCAGTATTAACACCAAACATCTTAAACATAAACAGGAAATTTAACAGCCTTCAGTACCATAGTGGAACGCTGACCCTTCTGTCCCAGTTGCTGTGCTGGAGCTATGGGGGAGACAGTGATTATGTAGAACATGCAAGACACCACTGGGGAGTCCTCAGGGAGAAGGCTCAGCACAGCTGGGGACTCTAACAGAAACTCTGACATCCTTTCTGTAGAGAACAGGAAGCACCCTTGCAGTAGAACCACCACCAAGCAGAGGAGAGAAGGGAACTATGTTTATAACATCACCTAAAGCCAGGCCTGGAAGTATTGAGACAAATCTTGCTTTTTTTTTTTTTTTTTTATCCTTAAGCATAGGACATCTAGAACAGGCTGTTACTGTTCTGTAACTTAGCAATTATTTGTAGCCTGTGTAGACTACCAGTGAAGACATTCCAGGTTAGTTTTCATCACCTTTAAAGCTTAATCTGTGCTTTGATACAGTATCTTAAATAAAATGTTCTTACAAGTCTGCTTATTATTTTTATTTAATTCCATCTTATACCTGAGTTCATAACAGCTACAGCAACAGGGTGAAGTTCCAGTTACCATCTGCTTCATCTGCTCCTGCATTTTGCCCATTCACCTGATAAGTGACAGTGTTGAAAACTGAGATGAGTAAAAATCAAATAATCACAGGAATGAAAAAATACATGAAACCCATAGCACTGCTATGGTTCAGTTATCACCAAAATTCTTCACACTAAGCATTTAAGTGACTCTGAGAGATTAATCAAATGACATTGACCTGTGAGTATGAAGTATTGGTCTTTCTTGTGTTTACAGGATACCATTTTCCTGGTTTAAGACATCACCATTTCTTCAGCTCTACAGTTACTGCCAATAATTACAGTATGTTTAATGCCATTCATAGCTGTTCTACATAAAATTCTCTGCTTTCATTTATTAACCACCCCTAACATACAGTATTGTTTTATTATCTTCAAACAAGACCAAGCAGATTTAGTCTTTAAGTGTACTAGAAGATAACATTAGAATTCAAAATAATTTCGGCAAGGTGCAGATATGATCTGAAAACATAGGTGTTATTTAATAGGAACAAGTGCAAGTTGGAATCGTTAGCTGTGTAAGTAAAGGAACAGCTGCTTAATTTCCATTGAAAAGAATTTGTGTGTTATTTTGGATCAAATTCCAAAAATGACTCTGCAATGTTATGCTGCTGCAAGTAGAGGTGAAAATTTTGATGTAGCAGAATCTGCTCCTTCAGAACCACTAGGGTGTGAGCTACTGATGTCTCCAGTTTTAAAAAAAAGAAAGAAAGATACAGGTCATATGCAGAGAATCCAAGAGAAAGCAATGTGAATGTCTAGAAAACGTTGCCTTTGAGGATAGATCAACTGATTTTAGGTCATCTTACAGAAGAGATGGCAGAGGGGAAATATGAAATATAAATACGTGGATATAAAATATGAATATAAAAGCTGCTGGCAAAGAAAAATAGAATAATGTTTTCTCATATCCACAATTGATAGGAATAGAAAAATAATTGGCTTAAATTGCAAGAAAGGAGACTTTGGTTAGGCACGAGTAGACTAAGTGACCTGCAGAGGTCTTTTTCTGATATGATTCTACGATTAATTGCAAACTTGCTGCTTTAAAGTCCCCTATTTGTTGCTCGCAGTAGGGCTGGCACTGTCTGTTAGAAACGGAGGTTGCAGTTATAAAAAGTAGTCAAGAAAGGAATGCCTAAGGTGCACAGCACACCAGTTTATCTACTTAGCATTAGTGATACTAACCTCAGCTTTTAATCATGCCTCAGAAACTGTCAGAAGTATATGTAAATAAGATGCTCTAAAACCACTTAATTACAAAATCCTTATTCCTGGAAACATCAAGAGTTAGTTTAATCAGTGTTACCAACGTTCTTGATTTTATTGAGTCTAATCCATCTGATGCAGTCTCATTTTAGTTGTGAAATGGTGTAATCAGATATTTTATTTCTTAAATTATGAAATAAAACCAAACCAAAACAACAACAACAAAAAAACAAACCTCTAAAAATTACATGGAAAATCCTTAAAGTGTAATCAGAGCATATGCTAAAGATTAAAAAGCCAGAGGTGAATAAAGTCACGTGTTTTTTAAGATCATAATTTTAAACAAGTTTATAATTTTAGGAGATCTGACTCATGATTTTTGATCTTCTGGTTTGGCAATACTAAATTACTGCACCCTATGTTCTGCTATTCTGAGTATTTCCATATTACTGATCATGCATTTGTGTAATTTGCAGAAAACGTGTTATACTGACTTGCAGTTTCTTTTCTTTCTTTTTTTTTTTTTTTCCCCCCACACACAAAAACTAGCATTTATTTAAGAAAAACACCTGTAATAGGACTGTCTTTCAAAACAAGTATTGTCTGCTTGCAAAAAGTGGAAGTATCTGAAGACAAAATAACATCAAAAAAAAAAAAGTTAGAAAAATAACATAAAAAGTTACAAAGTTAAAATTACAGTTTTTAACACAGCAGCAACTTGTCAGAAGAATCTGTTGCCATTTCAACCACTTCTTGTCTGAATTCCAATTCCTGTGTATATATTCACAAATAGGAATGAGATGAAGAGTTTCAGCAATGGAAGGGTAGTTAGATAAAGTGTTATTTGTTCTTGGAACAACTGTTGCTTAGATTTTTCTGAACTGAGTGTCGTAAAAGAATTCATTTACCCTCACCGATACAATCTGATTTATGCTATTTTTTGGACAGCTTTGATAAGGAAATGGCTACTAATCTCCAGAATTTAAGGTCTAAGATCTTCTTATCATCAGATGACCTGAACTCCTGTATATGACAGGCCATTACATTTTATCATCTCAATGAACCAAGCAGCTGATATCTGATTAAACTGTAACTAGTGTTCACTCCTATTTCTGTACTACATTGCTTTATGACATACGTTGGAAAAAGAAATAATCATACTTTTATCAAGATAAAGATATGGGCTGAGTGCTCAGTTCTGCTCCAGATACTGAGCTCTTGCTTCATTGAAGAAATCTAAATATCATCTACAGTTCTGGCTGGGTGGTGTAATGGAGAATAGCCTACAGCGTATTGCATTACTGCCAAACAGGAGCCATGGGATCGATCCTAAACACAAATAAATGTATCAGAAAGAGCCCCGCGTGCTTCCAGAGGTGCCGACCGGCTGCTCTGGAAGTATTAAAATATGTTTTACAGGTTCAGGATGAGGGAATACCAGCAAATGTTTTCTTTAAAGGGAAAATCAGACTTGTGCTAAAGTCCTCAGCATAAAGTGTGCTCTCTAATTTCTGAACCAGTCTGTTTGGCTCACCTGTAACATGACTGCATATGAAGCAACATAAAAGAAAATCATGTGGCTCTTCCCATATGAGAGGATGACTGTAGAGATGAGTTGGTGCACAAATTGTGCTGCAAGTCTTAAGAGAACTGCTGACAAAAAGCAGGTGTGTAATAGCTCTGCTGAGAAGAGAGAATAAGTCTAATGAGGCTTTAGAGGTTGTTCCCTCGAGTTAGACTGGACTTTCTCTAAGGACATCTGTAGGAGATGAGAGGCGACGGCAAGAAAATCACATCAATTTTTGATTGGGAACAAAAGTTTAAAAAGAAGCTCAGACCTATGTGTATTGATGTACGAGAAGAAAACAGCACCTGTGTGCTCAGCTGGAAAAGAAATTCTTCTGCAGCAGGCTAAATGAAATATTTGGTAGCCTGAGTCTACAGGCCTTTTGATTTTTCCTGACATTGTCCCTGATTGTCCATAATTTACACCATTAGCATTAAAGTGGTATGCTTATGCATTCCTCCCAGCTATTTTCTCCAAATTCATGATAGCAAAACTACAATTAAAAAAATTTAAATAAATGAGGGAGTACTATTAAGGTAAGCAGTAATCCCAATCAGTGCAAACAGCTCTTTAGCGGGTTATCAGCGCATCTGGATAGCTGCACAACTACACCAGGGCCATATTAGTTATTAGGCCAAGGCAACCATCACCCCAAACAAGTTTTGTCTGGAGCAGCTGTGCATATTCTGTGCCTGGGCTGATGAAACTCACAGCTGAAAGCTTTGGGCCAAATTCATGAAATCTCCTTTCTGAAGCTGATAGAACCTGTTTGATTACACCTACATCTGAATGAGATATCAAATTAATTTTGATATAAAGACATTATTATCTGCTTATTGTGCTAATCAAGATTTCTGCGTCATTTCCTGGACCATTTGCTCTTTCCTTCTCTTTCTACAGAGGCAGGAATACTCTTTTTATTCTTAAATATCAGTGTCTGAGTTTACATTGCATCTACCAAAACTGGGTCCTCGTGCATTCTCATGCACGTTCCACAATCCTCACAAGGACACAAATAACAAACGGCCTCTATTTTTCACCTGGAGCTGAATCTGTCAGCCAACTCTCTTTGTATCTCTCCAGCATTTCTCTCTGCTCCACATGATACCATCAACTGCATGAAGGAGCAGGGAAGTACAGGAAGAGATAGTTCAGTGATGAATCAGTCACTGGTCTGACTACAAGAGCCACCGACACCCTTCCCATCACAGAAACCAGCACACGGGAGGCAGAGAACCTCCTGCTGGAGGTACGGGGGCTGACACCTTCCATTTTCCAGTCCCTTCTGGATTTCTCCGAGGTCGGAACCGCTGTGTTAAAAAGGATTGGGATGTGTGGAATAGTTCCCTAAGCATGTTCATTATTTACCATCAGAAAGGGAAGCCCTTCTGTCCCCAGACTACATACATGCCTGCTACGTAAGAGGCAGAATTCTCATGTCGTGTAAAAAACACTTTCAAAAACAAACTAATTGAACCAAGGATGTTTCTGAGAGGGTGTAATAACTGCATGAGCACAAGCCATACTGGCAAAAGCTGTAACATTTTCTACGAGGGCTGCTATAACATAATGCTGAAGGCTGGGGACAACATTCACGACAGATGATTTAAACATACACTGTGTTTAATCCTTCCTTCACGTAACACAAAACTCTGCGTGTAGCAGACTTTCGGCTGCTCTTTTGAAGCAGCAATCCACAACTCGCTCAGGGGAAGCGCGATCTCAGCGCGGCGTTTTGCTCTCCTGACTATAATTGGAATATCTTGAAGTGTTTGTCTCAAACTCAGGAGGAATAACTCGGAGCCACCACGGCAGATTTTCACGTTTAATGCCTTCTCATCAAAGCCCTCGCCTCGCTGCGAGTTAACAGCGCCCCCCCCCCCCTCCAACCCCCCCCCAAGCCTTTGCTAAATGTAGGCGTGACGGCATTTTAACATTAGCACAACAGACAAAAATTTGGAGGCGTTTCAAGAATGGCCAGCAGGCAGCAACAGGGCTCCCCTCCAGCCGCCCACGCTGCTCCTTTTTTTTTTTTTTTCCAGAGGGGACAGCGAGGAGGTGGCAGCGCCCCGCGGGCAGGGCTGCTCGGGGCGGCGGGCAGCTCGGCCGCCTGTCAGCTCGCCAAATTCAGCCGAAATAAGGCTAAAAATCGCCTAAAAATCGGGACGGCCGCTCTGCCATAGAGGGAACGAGCCGAGCCCTGAGGAGAATTCACCTCAGGAGCGGCCAAGAGGCGGGGGGGGGGGGGGGGGGGGTGTATGTGGGGGGGGCGCCTCAGCTCGCTGACGAGACGGGGGCGGGCTGGCGGCGTGAGGGGAGACGGGGGGGTGAGGGGGGCAAAACTGCCGCCTTGCGACCAAATAAGGGTAAATTCGCCACCAGGCGGCCGCTGGGAGGTGACACGCGGCGTTTGAGGGAACTTTCAGGAATTATAAGCGCTGTGGGGGGGGCGCTGCCCCGCTGCCCCCCCCCCCTCCTCCTCCCACCCCTGGCGCCCCTCAGGGGCTCGGGGTGACTCTGAGGGGGGGGGGCGCGTGCCCAGCCCCTTGGCAGCGCGGCGCGAGTTGCGTAGCGACCACGCCCCGCCCCCCGGCCCTCCTGCCCGCTTCCCATTGGACAGCGCTGACGTCAATCCCCCGGCCCTCGCGCCCAGCGTCCAGTGGAACTTTCTAGCAGAGCTTCGGGCGCGGGGGGGGGCGGGGCCAGCGGGGAGCGCGCGCTGTGATTGGCCCGCGGCCGTGGCGCACGCTGCCAAGCGAGAGGGATCGAGAAACAACAGGAAGAAGGCCGCCGGCCGCCCCGAGGGGCGTGGCTAGAGGAGGGGCGGAGCGCTGCTGATTGGCTAGGAGGAAGGGGGCGGGCGCTGCTCGTGGAGGCGCGGCGGCGATTGGTCGGTCGCGGCAGGCGGGCTTCTGGATTGGTCCGCGGCGTTCTGGCAGGTTCCAGAAGGAGGCTGAGCGGGCTATAAAAGGGGCGCGGGCGGCGCGGCAACGGCAGAACGCGCCGCGGCAGGCAGCGGGAGCGGGTGGCGGGGACGTGACCGGGAGTCAACGAGCAGCTGATCGCAGAAAGCCGCCGTCATGTCTGGCAAAGGGCCGGCGATCGGCATCGACCTGGGCACCACGTACTCGTGTGTGGGCGTCTTCCAGCATGGCAAAGTGGAGATCATCGCCAACGACCAGGGCAACCGCACCACGCCCAGCTACGTGGCCTTCACCGATACCGAGCGGCTCATCGGCGACGCCGCCAAGAACCAGGTGGCGATGAACCCCACCAACACCATCTTCGATGCCAAGCGCCTCATCGGCCGCAAGTACGATGACCCCACCGTGCAGTCGGACATGAAGCACTGGCCCTTCCGCGTGGTGAACGAGGGTGGCAAGCCCAAGGTGCAGGTGGAGTACAAGGGCGAGATGAAGACCTTCTTCCCCGAGGAGATCAGCTCCATGGTGCTTACCAAGATGAAGGAGATTGCCGAGGCCTATCTGGGGCGCAAGGTGCAGAACGCTGTCATCACGGTGCCTGCTTACTTCAATGACTCCCAGCGCCAGGCCACCAAAGATGCTGGCACCATCACCGGCCTGAACGTGATGCGTATTATCAACGAGCCCACAGCAGCTGCGATAGCCTACGGCTTGGACAAGAAAGGTACTCGGGCTGGCGAGAAGAACGTGCTCATCTTTGACTTGGGAGGGGGCACTTTTGATGTTTCCATCCTTACCATTGAGGATGGCATCTTTGAGGTGAAGTCCACAGCTGGGGACACCCACCTGGGGGGGGAGGACTTTGACAACCGCATGGTGAACCACTTTGTGGAAGAATTCAAGCGTAAGCACAAGCGTGACATTGCTGGCAATAAGCGTGCGGTGAGGCGACTGCGTACGGCTTGTGAGAGGGCGAAGCGCACTCTCAGCTCTTCCACGCAAGCTAGCATTGAGATCGACTCCCTGTACGAGGGCATTGACTTCTACACTTCCATTACTCGTGCCCGCTTTGAGGAGCTCAATGCCGACCTCTTCCGTGGCACCCTGGAGCCCGTAGAAAAGGCCCTGCGTGATGCCAAGCTAGACAAGGGCCAGATCCAGGAGATCGTGCTGGTTGGAGGCTCCACCCGTATCCCCAAGATCCAGAAACTACTACAGGACTTCTTCAATGGCAAAGAGCTAAACAAGAGCATCAATCCTGATGAGGCTGTTGCTTACGGTGCGGCCGTGCAAGCGGCTATCCTCATGGGAGACAAGTCCGAGAATGTGCAGGATCTGCTCCTGCTGGATGTCACCCCACTGTCCCTGGGCATCGAGACAGCCGGCGGGGTGATGACCGCCCTCATCAAGCGTAACACCACCATTCCCACCAAACAAACGCAGACCTTCACCACCTACTCAGACAACCAGAGCAGTGTCCTGGTCCAGGTGTACGAGGGTGAGAGGGCCATGACCAAGGACAACAACTTGCTGGGCAAGTTTGATCTGACAGGCATCCCCCCAGCGCCCCGCGGGGTCCCCCAGATCGAGGTTACTTTCGACATAGATGCCAATGGTATCCTGAACGTCAGCGCGGTAGACAAGAGCACGGGTAAGGAGAACAAGATAACCATCACCAACGACAAGGGTCGCCTCAGCAAGGATGACATTGACCGTATGGTGCAAGAAGCAGAGAAATACAAAGCAGAGGACGAAGCCAACAGAGATCGGGTGGGAGCCAAGAACTCGCTCGAGTCCTACACTTACAACATGAAGCAGACGGTGGAGGATGATAAACTGAAGGGAAAGATCAGTGACCAGGACAAGCAGAAAGTGCTCGACAAGTGCCGGGAGGTGATCTCTTGGCTCGATCGCAACCAGATGGCTGAGAAAGAAGAGTACGAGCACAAGCAGAAAGAGCTGGAGAAACTCTGCAACCCGATCGTCACAAAATTGTACCAGGGAGCTGGAGGAGCTGGGGCAGGTGGATCCGGTGGCCCGACCATCGAAGAAGTAGATTAAAAGGACTGAGCACAGACTGGTTTATGGACAGTCACTCCATTCTTTGCTTTATATTTTTCTAACGTTTAAGAAAAACGTCATTGCCAATAACAGAGTTTATTCTGTTGGGTGTGTATAAAGGCAGATCTATCAGCTTGGTTTTGATAAAAGGGAAGGCACGTCCTGCTTTATAAGGTTAGTAATAGAGAAGTTTTGTTAATTCAGATACAGCTACTTGTATTCTGGATGTTTGTCTCTGTTTAAGTGTCTCTTCTAAAGTAACCACGCAACTGTTGCAGTTGACAAGTTTCAAGTTATGCATGGGGGAAAAAAAAACTTTATGGAAGATGAGAAATGCCGAACTTCTGGAAATTTTGGTAATAAATAAAATGTATTTAAAGCATAAATCTAGCTTCCTTCATTTTGTGGGTGGGGGGCGGTGGGGTGGGTGGGTGCCCCCAACCCCCTGAGCGGGGCTGGGGTGGTGACGGGGAGCCCCGGGGGTGCCTTTCCTTACAGGCACAGAGCTCCTGGGCGGGCTCGTCCCCTCCCTGGGGAGCTGAGCTTGCTTCAGGCTGGTGGGGGGGCTTGGGCTGGACTCCCCTCAGCCGTGGGGTGTGGGGTACAAGCCCCTTAATCGTGCAAGTGCCCCCGAAAGGAGCGGCATGGGAATGAGCACAATCAGACAGATCTGCTCTGGGGACAGCTGGGCTTGGCAGTGCGTGGCCGGCTACACAGCCTGCTGAGTTATTCCTGGGTTGCTTGCATGCACGCTGAGCTTCTATTTTATTTTTTTTGTACTGAAAGTGTTTTTCCTCTAAGTTGATCGAAAGTACGGCTGCCAAGGATCCTGAGCGCGGTAAATGCTGAATAATGAGTCCGGCTGCCGAAGCCGATAGAATAGGCAAATCCTGTAGTAGTTAAACTCGCCCAGCTCTCCTCCAAACAGCCTCTGGAGCTCTTGCTCTGTTTCAGAAAGCAAAACAGCAGTGTTTGGAGTCAGAGGAGCCGAGAGCTAATCAGCTGTAGTGGTAGAGCCTGATGACACGCACATTTCGGGCTGCCTTGTCCTTTAAGGGAAAAAACTGCTCGGCAGCGGGCAGTTGCAGGAAATCAGCAGGCTTGGGCTCGCTCTTGTTTGGGTGAGCGGGGCAGGCGCTGCGCCCGCTGCAGCTCCAGCAGCTTTCCGGGCTCGAATCCCCTGAGCTTGTAGGTGGTGGAGAAAACACCTCTGTGGGATGTTTTGTTGGAAGAGGGCAGGCTAAAATAAATTTGTGTAGTGTTTAATACCGGCGGAGATGTAAAAGGCTGGTTTACAAGGTGGATTTCTCTCGGCTGGCTTGCCAAGCGCAGGCTGCTGGTTGCTGCGCACTATCGCGTGGCTGCAGAGAGGGGTTACAGTGCTACTGGAATGCCAGCCTTGTAAAAAGCTTGTTTGATCAGCTGTTGGCTTAAATTACTCAAAACCACTTAAAGTTTATTGAACGGTTCATATGTAAATGGTAGTACAATCACAGTAGGACTTGAAAAGTCAATTACTGCAACTTAAGCACCTGCTGACTGCTTAAGCAAAATCTGGGAAGGCTGTAATCAGGCGGGGTGTTTCTGATGTTTAGATACGCAGCATTTTCCTGGCAATCAACCCCTGGATGTCCAGACTGTAGCAAATACAGGACCCCGAGAATGTAGAAGCCACCGTGGCTTTTTGATTATTTTTTCCCAGGAGCTAATAGAGAAATACACTTATGAATAGCAATAGGTCGTCTGCAAGAAACAAGTTGTTACTGTGAACTGTAATATTTCGTCGGATGCCTGCTTCCTAACTGCTACGGGGCGCCGATAAGGGTCAGGTAGCACCCGTGGTCACTGTAAATTAAGGTTAACTATTTTTTCTGTTGGCTGACTTGTAATTGTCCTCGCCACGTAGTTTCCTTTGCTCTCCAGCTCTCGGTGTGCGTTCTTCAGTGTCGCTCCCCGGTTATTAAATACAATTTCTTGTTGTTTTTCCCAAGCGTCTATTTAAGTGTATCGCAGAGCTCATTTGGCTAAATGCAGGCAGCAGGTTGTTTGTCACCTGTCCTTTCGCTCACCTCGGTCACTGCTGCTCTGTGCTGGTGGCTGCATTTCGGTGTAGGGACAGGGACCAGGGGAGCAAGGCACCTCTCCAGATGCTGGGAGTTAAAGCACCCAAGCAGCCAAGGACATGCACAGGCTAAAGCTGGAGTAATTCTGGAGTATTTGTGGGCTTTTTTTTTTTTTTTTTTTTTCTGAGAAAGGGATACTTTTTAACCCAGACAGATTAGACAGATTGTGGGGCACATTTTAAAGATGAGGAACTTCTGCTTGCATGCACAACTGGAAAGATTGGAAGTCTCAAGGCACAAAGTAACCTTTCAAAAATGTAAACAGCTCCCCAAAATGCAAGAGGCAGAAAACTTGAAGAGCTCAGAGCCGAATTCCTCGCATTGGTCTACTTGGTTTATAAAACAAAGAATAACTTTGGGTTGGTTTTCAGTGTATTGAACTTACTGCAGAGAGAAACTTTTCCTGCTGAAGTTGGTGGTGACTCCCCACTGACTCCAGTGGGTATAATTTTTCCACCTGGTTTCTTAAAGAAATAAAGTAGGTGTCAGAGGGGGAAAATGCCTCTCCTCATTTGCAGATGGGACAATTTGATCTGTACAGGTAGTTCTGTGGAGTAGTTGCGCATTTGAAGTGAGTTTGCCAGGAAAATAATCTGGTCTAAAATCTGCAGTTTCATTGCTTCCACACTCAGCGTGCCTCATCCTCGGCACTGTCCTGACTCGCAGGGAAAGCCGCCTCCTTTTGCCAGAACTGTGGCTTTGCCTTTCTGAATTTTGCTTATTCTTAAATAGGGCTGTGCAAAGACCAAGCCCATGGGAAGGTTATAAAGTGGCTATAACTTTGTAGCACTTTGTGTAACTACAGCATTAACTTCTGATGGCTCCTTGTATTTGCTGATCAGGTTTATATGAATGGCTTTATTTTATATAGAGGAACACCCGTAGCCTTAATACTGGAGAATTTAATCACCCAAATTAAAATCCCTAAGCGCTTTAGTGCTTCCCCGGCCGTGCAGCCAGGTGTGGAGCAAGGTGAAGCAATCCCTCCATGTGCCGAGCAGGGAACTCTGCGATGCCCCACCCTCACTCCGCAGGGGAATGGGAAGAGCCAAAACAGCCGAAGCAAAACCAAAATAATAATAATAATAATAATAAAATACTGAACTAATGCCATGCAAGAGAGCTGCGAGGGAGCTGAGGACACCTGAGACAACCTGTTTGGGAGCAGGGAAGCTGGGACGTGCTGGGGCTGGCTGCGTCCCCCCAGCCGGGCTGGTGACTCAGCCCCATGCCTCCGTAGCATCTGTTTGAAGTTCTGAAGCACAGAGGGCTTAGCAGACAGGCTGCAGCCCTGCTCATCCCTTGTGATAGCATCTTAAAGACCAGAGTGAATATACCCCAGCAGCCAGCCTTTTATCTTGCGGGAGACACGGCGGAGAGCCCCGCAGGCTGGGCAGCTTTGCTCTCGGCAGCTGCCTGTCATTTGTTTGAGAGGTTCTCCTTCAAGGTTTGGGGCACCATGGGGCAGAGCCGAGGGGTGACAGCTCTGAAGATGTGACATTCCAGGACTACGCTGCTAATCTCATCCTCCACGTTGCCAGCTGCTCCCCCAGGTACATAGGAGGGACAGCGAGAGAAGGCGACCGTGCTCAGGGAATTCACATCTCCAGCCTCGGCATTTTTCTGCATGTATGTGCAAGGTATGACATTAAGAAACCTGCACTTACTCTCAGCCTGCATACTTAGCATTAAAGTGCATTTTTTTTTCTTTTTTTTTTTCTTTTTCAGTCTTGCCAAAGCATTGCAACATAACAGCATTTCAAGCTCTAATGATTTAAAAGGTGTTCCAAATGTCTCCTTCTTTACCCAGCCCTGCGCCTGGCATGAGGTTCTCCTACTTTGTCCCTTTGGAAAGCACACAGTGGTGTAATCTCTGCCTCCCTTAGGAAGCTGGTGCCTTGGTATATGGGAATCCTGTGATATTAACCCAGCAAAGCACGTGGATGCTCTTACAGCAGCAAAATTATGCTCTGTAGTTGTTCATCACAGGAAAGTTGCCACCCCTCCCTACCCCACAGCAAAACGAGTTATGCCAGTAAGGCTTCTCCAGCACACCCACGTGGGGCAGGTATCACATCTCTCCACCGCTCTCATCCACATATTTATGCAGGCAGCAGCCTTTAGCGTGGACCTGCCTCTCGAGTGGATTTTGCTTGTAGCAGTGCGGTGATTATACAGTTGGGCAGGCCAGCATTTCCAGATGCAGCAACATACTTCACTTCCACATATGAAGCAGCAGTATTTAAAACCCCTGATCCGCCCTTGCATGACCCATTTGCCTTTACTCTCTCCTGCACCAGTAGGGTGGAGACATAGAAAAGCTGGTTCCTCTGGTCATCCCAATAACAGCACCATTTTAGAGAGGGGAACCAGGACATTTTTGAAGTATTTTTTTTTTTTTTTTTAAAGGAAAATCAAAATTAATGCAGGAAATTTTTGTTCCTTTTTGATTGCTGAAGATACCCTCTCCTACTGCTCAGGAACCACTTTTTGTGTACAGAAGGTGCCAGCTCACTGCTGTGTCCTGGACAAAAAGGCATGAACTCATTTTTGCTCGTGCTAAGGCAGCAGTTAGCAGCACCACAGCTGTACCCTATCTGTTGGAACATGCTAAAATGCCACTGCTCTGTTTTGAATAGCAATAAGAACACTTCCAGAAGTGCTAATACTCTGTACCTCTGTATCTCAGACAAAAAAAAAAAAAAGTACATGGGTTTACTGGTCTTGGTTGCTTTGCTTTAAACTGGCTAGCATCATGAAATATTTGTTAACTATCAGTCCCTGTAAGAGCTCTTGCAAGGCTGAGCTGACAGTTTAGCAATCACATATCATAGCTGGAAGCAGCATTTCTTTCCGCTAAGCTATATCCAAAAATGTAGACATATTTCTCATATTTCTTTCAAAACCATGTTTATTTCTCATTTGGCAAACTCCTTGTTTTCCTACAGATCTCATTCACAGCATGTTTGCAAGTGTACTAAGACAGCCTGCTTAAAGACAACCGATGCTAGCGAGTCCTTAGTCCTGTCCCCAGCTCTACATGTGTAAGAGAAGTAAACTAAAAATTATAAATTAAATAAAAATTCTCAGTAATAAACTAAAAATATTGTGCTCTATAATAATTATTTCAAGATTCACAGTATTGAATAGAGAAGATCTTGTCTGTAGCTAGACTATATTAAATTTTCACTATATTTTCCTCCTTGTATAGCAGTGAGATGGTTATTATGCTCTGGAGAAGAAATAGAAAGTGGGCTATTGACGTTTTTGTTAAGCTCCGTAGATTTCTGAGCACCTCAGAATGCTGGATCTAAATCAAATTTATGAAAATACCTGTTGGATATGAGGCACATTTAAATACTTCTTCCTTTCTGTAAGAGGCGTGTTCATAACAAAAGGTTGATTGTTAGGAGCACAAGGCAAATGTCTAGCTGCATGAAAATAGCTGACAAGTGCTAATGTTCAATAATCTCATCTGATAAAACCACGCGGAGGGAGTAATTGCAGGAGGATTTCATTAAAAGAATGTGCAGCTGGTTTTTCTGGCTTCCCAAGTGCAGGCTCTATTCCCATACGCCATGCTAGGCAGTCATTGTGGTCTGCTTTCCCTCAGAACTTCATCCTGGCTCTGACAGCTAGTTCTTACTCTGACCATCAGCAGGGTTGTGTTCGTGGATGTGGTCGCTGCCAGACACGGGAGGCAGCTGGGCCACAGGGCTGGGAACCTGGGGCAGGGCTGGCAGTGGTGTAGCAGGACGTTAGGGGGACACGGCATCTCGCCAGGAGCTGTGGGACAGCCCTTTAACCACCTTTTGCTTTGGATACCTGAATTACGGAGCTAAAGGCTGCGGTGCTGATAGAGGGGGGCACTGCAAATTGCTGAAAACAAGGAGCAGGAGCTTCAATTTTGCACAAATATGACGTGAAAAAGCACACCAGTGCTAACAGTGTTATGCCCGGGGACATTATTCCATTCATACAGCATGATCATCTTTTTAATGAGCAGGCAAAAGTAGTTGGCAGGTAAGTGGCATAGTCATGGAGTAAGTATTACCTCCTGCGAAATTGAATTCTACGCTTCTGTGTCTAATGCAAACAGCTGTGCACACACAGAGTCTAATATTCCCAGGGAAACCAGGGCTGACATTTACCTGCCCCTGGGAAGAGAGGAGGAAATTAATATGGTCGCTCTGGAAGCCAGAGACTTGACACAGCGAGAAGAAAAAAAAAAAAAGAGGCAGAAAAGAGGTGAATGACTCTGAATGGCCAGTGAGTCAGTGATATTTTTCTTGAGTTTATGCATGTGTTTATTTTCTGGGTGTGATATCTGAATTAAACATTAGATATACCTAAGGAATGGTTACATATGCGTACTGTTGAGTGTTTGCAGCTACTGAGACGCACACGGACACAGACACCACAAGAAACAACATTAAAAGAAGGGCTATTAAGGCTGCAAAGTCAGTTGCTCAGAAAGTATGAAGTGCTGGAATTATGACCATCTGAGCAATCCTATTTCTTGCTTTCTTTCTTTCTTCTTATGTATCATAACCCAGTTTTTAATTACATGGTAGCATATTTATTTATGTTTTTCTATAGGGCACCTCAGTCCGTGCACAGGACGGGCAGCATGTGCTCTGTAAGTAATATGTCCCAGTTCAATGCACGCCTTTTTTACTGCATGCTGGCCAGCCCCACCTCTGAAGGAGTGTCCTGTGAAGCTCATCGCCATCACATCTGAGTGCTTCATGCCAGTTTTCACCCCTGAGATGTGACACAGGGGATAAAATAAAACTATAAAAGCAGAACACCTTCTTCCTATTATGGGCTTGTCCGCTGGAAATGCCAAGGCACTCAGCTCAGTACTTTTTTGTAGGTTTAAGTACAGTTCCCATTGGCTTTGGTCGCAGCTGTGGATACTCAGTCCTGCCAAGGCCCTTTGCTCAGAAAGAAAAGAGAATGCAAATAATGGTCATTAGCTTTAAATGCGGGTTGAAGTGATTTGCCTGGAATTTTGTGACTGAAGCCTGTATGGAAATCAGTTTCCCACATAGCCTTCAACTGCTTCAACCATTACACCTTAATTTCACTTCTTGTAATCTTCTGGCGCACTCGCTTTATAGCTTCCAACTTTTGCAACAGCCAAAGCAGGGATCCAGCAGACACTAATCTCCTTTGCGACACGATGCCAGGCTTTTAATTCTTTTTCAGACTGATATCCATTTGGGCCATCAGCATGGGTGGGATGTTTGGTGCTCAGCTCTGCATTAAGTAGCTGTGCTGAACTGATCTCCTGCAGTGAGCACTCAATTAAGTAGAGTGCTGTGTCTGAATGTGCCAGGTCTCCTGTCCAGGGAATACCGTCAGTCTCGGGGTCCTCCCAGCACTGTTGTCTGTTCTAGCCTCATAGCTTGGCCAGAGCCAGTTCTGTCCCACTGCACACAAATCCCTTCTGGATATCTTCATCTCCCCTACCTCACCTGGCTGCCTCTCCAATTCCCAGGCCTTCCTTGCCTGCCTGGCCAGCTCTTTCTTTAGCTCTCAGCCCCAGACTTCCCATTCAGAGTTGTGCTCCCTGTAGGTAGTTCTCAGTTTCAGTTTATTCTTGTATTTCCTCTGGGCTTTTTGTGTAAATTTGCTCCCAACCCTGGTAAAGCAGTAGTCCTATTTCCTGAGTATCTCCCACTTGTCCTTTACTTTCGGTAGTTCTTTTGGCAGGACTTGTACTGGAGCAGAGGTGGGCTGATGGTCCCCTGAGGCAGATGACAGCCCCACTCTATCAAGCAGTCTGCTGACGAGCCATTAATCCCATACCTCCCACTGTCCTCTGGTGGGAGCCTATTTCTGCAGTGCTGCCTGGCTGCTGTGAGTGAGATCTGAGGTCGCTCTGAAACCTGCTTCTCTCATCCTCTTAAATATGTAACTTGGCTGCCAAGTCATGGATATGTACTTGGCAGCCTGCAATAGCAACTGGAAACACAACATACACAATATGATTGTCAAAAAAAAAAAAAAAATAATGGGGGGGGTGACTGCAGAGAACAGAGTCAGCTGAATTTTCAGGATGATTTGAGATTCTTGCTTAGCTATTCATGGACTAATTTTGTTAGCATGGATAAGCCTTTAAAGAGTACCTACAGGAGAAAAGATGCAGTGTCTGGACAGCTGTGGGAATGGGAGGCAGCTAGGGACAGGAAGCAGATTGTTTCATGGAAATTCTCTTTCCCCACATTGTATTGTCCCTGTGCTCTTCCATGTGCTCACGAACATCTTAGTGCTGCTTTCAGGAGTATTTTCCATAGTTAGAAACTATCACACAAAAAAAAAAAAAAAAAAAAAAAAAAAAAGAATGAGGCCATCTGTTAGAGCTGAAAGCATAGGAAATGTTATTTCTGTCTTACAGAGCTGGCCTGTCTAAAAGCCTTAGATCAGGTATTTTCATTGCTTCCTAGTGGAGCTGTACCAGGAAAATTTGCATAGACTGTGGCTGGTTTTCACCTTACAGCTGATCTGACCTACTGAGAGCTGTGCTCCTGCCCCCTTAACTTGTTCTGCATCTCCTCTGGCCCTCTCTGACTGCACTGAACCGCTGTGAAGCACTAACTCAAAAGAAAACTTATTGTTTATTTTTGCTGGATTACTCTTTTGACAGGTTAGGGAGCCGCCTTGCTGTGGGGCCTGAGCAGATACAGAATAAACACAAAGATAACTGATGGGAAAAGAATGCCTCTCCCATCAACAACGAGCTTTTAGGCTGTCTTAGCTGTGACACAAAACCTCACCCTTCTCGAGGGCTTGACTTCTACCAGCGGGAAGTACTTTTGTTGATACAACTTGTACCAATTTTGGGTGCCAGCTAAGCAGTACCAGTTGTACACAATGACACTGTTCCACTGCCAATGACTACTATGAGACCTTTTCTGCTTGCACAGCAGTGCTTCAAAGTATCCCAAAGATCAAAAACCCTCCCTCAAAACCATGACCTTAAGCGTCCTGCCTTACCGCATGGGAATTATTTGCAGGGGGAACTCACAAATCTGGAGCTGCCTGCTTGTACAAGGACTTGAGACATGTCACAGGAGACTTGTGACTTAGCAGATACACTTTTATATCTTGTAAAGGCCCACGCTAAAGGATGTGTAATGCCCACAATGGGGGGAATGGGTGCCATCCTGTGCCAGTGAGCAGGAGCACCTCTGCGGCTCCCTGCCTTCAAGGGACACAGTAGGCCCAAACGAGTGTCTGCTGAGGTGTCACTGCACAGGAAACACTTCATTTCTCTGTTTTGACTGAAAAGTTACCCAGGGAAGATGCATGGGGAGAAGGAGCTGAGCATGTGGAGTGTGAGTCCTTGTGCACGGAGCAGGCCGGAGGGGGCTTTGTGTGCTGGGATCTGCAGCTCCCAGGCTGTTACCGGGACACTACTGTAAACAGAGCCAGCCTGAGCGCCCAGCCACGTCCCAGGCGAGCACCATGACCTCGGTGAGTGTCCCCACCTCGCCCAGCTCCACGTTGTCCCTGCTGCCCACCTCTGCCTCTGCAGCAGGTCCCTGGGGGAGCGGGAAATGCCATGGGGTGGCTGGGGAGGGAGCAGGGTAGCCCTTCAGCCATCGTGTCAGTGAGAGCCGAGCTGTGTTTGTACGACATGGGGGTGGTATTTCCTCCTGCTGTGGTAGGCGCTGCTCTGCCGTGCTGCCACATTTTCTGTTTTTCATTCACAGCTCATAACCCGTTGTGTCTAATGTAAAGGTGTTGCATTTGTGTGGGCCTTTTCTTCTGCGAGTTGTAAACCAGTATTTGGAAGCTGGAGCTGAAGACTAAAACTGACAAGTTTAAATAGCCGCTCTTTGACAAAGGATTAGGGCCACGGTTTCCTAATGTTCATCCCTGTGGTCTAACCATTGCTCGGGCTGCTGGCTGCCGACATAAAATTATTTTGGCATTCTGCTACCAAGTGAGATTGAGCAAGAAGCTGAGACTCGCGGTGCTGTCTGTCTGAACGACACCAGGCAAAAGTTCACAGAAAGCCTGCTTTCACCTCCTTTGAGTTTGAGTTTTAGGCAGAAGGATTTCAGCAATAAGAAGGATTTTACTTTAAAGGTGACCAGCAAAAAACAGTTAAGAGTTTGCAAGTCTCTTTTGTTAATTAAGAAAGGGCTAATTAATCTCTATTTATTTTTATTTTTTTAGGGGATTTTTGGTTTTGTATAATTTTTTTTTGAAAGTATGGATACTGTACAATCCTGTTATCGGTGGTTTTGTTCAGTGTCTCCTGCCAGGTCTATCTGGTGTTGACTTAAAGTTCTCAGGACATCAGTAAAGTGCATAACTTTTTTTTTTTTTTTTTTTTTAATTAAAACAAGGATTTCCTTTCTCCTGGTGCTTAGTCACCATAATTACACAAATGTTATCAAAACCAAATAAAAGTGATATGTTGTATAATGCAGGGCTCCATTCGATTTCTCAGTCTTTATTGATTCACTGGCATCCAAAAAACTGATGCTCCTTAGCAAATTTTCAAGTATTTATTAATAACCTGAAAGACATAAAAAAGGATGGATTTTTGTGTGAATGTGTGTGTATGTGTGTGCATGTTTTATCTTATGCTGGCAACCTCTAATCTGAGAGAACTTCTGTTTAACTGAGTCACAAATAACAACTACGTGAAAAGCAGTTTTAAGAAAGGTACATAATGGGCAATATGCACAGCACTCGTGTTCTAAATATTTTGTTGAGCTGGGCCGAGAACAAGAGCTTTGTGTTTGTGACATGTAACCTGCGTGCTGTTTTCTTGCAGACAATAAAACTAACTTCAGGCGTGTGGTACTGGAAAGATGATACTAATACACTTGAATTTGCAAGGTAAAAGAATTCTGTTTGATTTCATATTGTGCAGTTTTAAAGCCTTGATTCAGCTGTTCCAAGTAAGGCAAAATCAGTCTAACATAGCTTCGGCTGAAAAGCATCGACAAACTCCATGACAAATATGTATTTGTGTATATATATATAGATACATGTATATAGATAGATATAGATATATATATATATTGAGACTGGAGCTCTTAAATGTTACTCTGTGGCATTTATCCCCTCATGTTAATGGAGAAAAACAGAAATATGCATTTGTTCTGTACTGGTCTCAAGATGAATTCACTTCAGAGGGACTGCTAAAAGTGTGTGGCAAGTCCTGCCCTGTGCCAGAAAACCATGCGGTGCAGCAGCAGTGCTGAAAGCAAGGGCTAAATGCTATCCATGGCATCTACAGGTGGAGGTCCACTGAGTCCATGGACTGAAGCTCTCTACATTACGTTTGGCCCCACATGGCAGTGAGCACTGTAGGACTGCAAACCTTTTGGGAAACCACAGCTGTGCAGGGCAGAAAGCTCATGTACCTGCACTTTGAGTTGGTGTGGCAGCTGTGGATTCAGACTTCATCTGGCCTGAAAAATTTCCATACATTTAACCACTGGGGAGAAACAATATCCTCTGCTGCCCTCTTCCCAGATGCAGGGCAGGCAGTGCACAGTGCAGCGCGGCATGGCGTGGTGCAGCTGGGTCAGTCGCCCACTCCCTGCTGCTGCCTCCCTGCCCTGCTGGCATTTTCCAAGCCTTCGTCACGGCAGAGCTGGGCTGCTCACCTCTTCCCTGACCACACGGTTGTTGTGGGAGCCTTTCATGGTCTGAGTCTCAGCAGCATCAGCCAGCTTCCCTTATGGGCTTGGGGATGCTGCTGACTCTACCCGGTGCTCTCTGGGATGGGAATGAGTTTCCCAGCCACGTCTGCTGCCTCTGCCCTTGGTGAACCCAAAGCCCCTATTCATTGGCGTTGTCAGGACAAGAGCAGGAGGGTGAAGCCTCTTGAGACATGGGTGACTTGAAGGGTTTACATGATGCAGTGCTTACGATGGCAGGAGACAGAGCAGGAGGACCTTTTCTTATTTTTGCCTTCTCTGTTCTTGAAAGCAATGTCTCATGTGGACCTAAGCATGACCCAGATGTTTTCTTAGTGTCAGTTAGAGGATGAAATATATATTCCTCTTTATCATGGCATGTTGACCTTTTTGCACTGCTGCTAAAAATGTAAATTCATGCCACTGCATGCTCACACTCTCTATTTCAGCTCCAGTCCAGCATCTCAGGAAAACCTTAAGGAAGGAAAAAATACTTGCTTTCGGGAAATATGTGTCAAGACATTAAAGAGGTATGTCAAACCGACTGACACAGCTCAAGAAGGAACAAGATTATTTGGGTGGGAATATTTTCATCCATTGTCTGAGGATCATGTCTGAACAAAACACGTGAAGCAGGGAGCCACCTGTCATTTCAATAGGGTGGATGAGTGGTCTGAACACAAAAACAGGGCCAGACATGCCTGGTGCTGAATGCTAGCTCAGGCACTAGCCTGCTGTGAGTTTGGTAAAGTCATTCTGCATCTTTGTTGCTGTTTCCAGATCGCTCAGAAAGAGGTAATAATTCTCATCTGCTCTGAAGAGTATTGTGAGGTAATTAATTCATCTTTGTAAGGCACTTCAAAGATTAAAGTATTATTATTATTATTAATTTTATAAATTCACAACACGGTGTAGCTGACTTTCATCCATTACTTAAAACCTCTTTGATCTAAATAATATAGTCGCAATTTATTATATTAGCAACTAAAAGGGCAACTTCAGAAGCAAGCTTGGAGGTGAAATGTCCTATTTCTCCTAACATTCCCAGCCTGTTTTGTGGTTATAATAGCTGAAAGTTAGCTCAGGCTATCTGCCAAGCACATTTCACTGCCTGGCCCTTTGAAATTGTGTGCAATGAGGAAAGTGCATACCAGGTAGATAATGTGACTGTTCTGTGACTGGAATTAACAGTGTCCTTAAATGCTATGTATTGGTCAACTCCTAGCATCTTCCAAGATGAAGGCAGCGCAACGCTCCCTGAAAAAAAGCTGGATGACAAAGAGGAAAAAATCCATAAGCTGTCAAAGTGGGTACAACATGAATATGTGACGTTGGATGATGTCAAATGTGAGTAAATGTTGGTATCTTGTATCAGCAAGGCATTGCCCACAGAAATCAGAAAACTATTGCTACTAATAGCTAGTGATTTTTTGGAGGATATACTATTTTCTCCTCTGTGTTTTCAGATGTTGCTTTACTTTTGAAAGAAGAAGAAAAAAAGTCAGAGCGCATGCTACCTTCTTCAGCAGTTATGGGGTATGTTATGTACAAATTGTTTCGAGAATTATGTGTGTGTGTTGGGTAGTGGAGAGACTATGGTGTATGAGAAGTGGAGTATGAAATATCAGAGGCTTAGAAGAGGGGTTTAGTGTGAGATAACACCACATGTATTTTAACCTTGGCATTCAGAGAAATAATCCCACTGCTTGTTTAGAAGCCCTCCACTCTGTTAGCTAAAGGTAGCCAGGAACTTGGGCCTAAATGTCCAAAGGTTGTTATTCATCTTACCCTAAGTTAAATTCCACGTTTGCTAGAGCATCCACAACACTGCATGCACCGTGAGTACCTAACACAACTGGGCATCTGGGCTGCCTTCTTGTGCAGCTGCTGTTCTGCTCAGAGCTGCAGAGCTCATTAATTGCTGCTGCTGCTTATCTGTGTTACTCCTCTACATGCTAAAGGAAGGAGGCAGCCGGCAGAGCATCACATCTCAGAGGCGTTTCCCTGAGATTGCCAGGGCCATGCAGTGGCTGCATTGCCTTTGATTTAGAATTGCATCTGTAGACTTTGTTGGGCCTTAGTCATACTGTCCTTGGACAAGAGGAGAGGTGTCCCAGTTGTCCCAGTTTTCCTGTCTTACTCTGAATGCAAATGCTGCTTTTTCAGCATGTTCAGTGCAGAAAATGTGCTTGCAGGAAGTCTGATGATACCCAATTCAACCCACTGTTCAGCATGTTTCTTGGACACTGCTAGTACTTCTCTAACAGCCTCCAAAATCTCGCTGTAGAGTGAAGTGCTTACTATGAACGGGTCTCAACCACACAGCCACACAGATATTCGATATAATGCAGGCCCTTGAGCAGAGACTTTGTTCTTTGTTGTAATGGTCTGGTGGTGTCTAGATCTGCAGACCTACAGACTTCCCAGTGACATTTCTACCTTTCATTTAGGAATAAGAAACTAGATGAGTTCCTCATGGCCCTGCTTTTCTACTTATCTTTTTACCTGGAAAAAATTGCCCTGGAAAAAGAAACCACATCCTTGATTTCGTGAGTACAAAACATTAGAGTTGTAAGTACCCAGAGCTTGCCTGACTTTAAGTGTGTAAATACCCAGACTTTGCCCTGGGTATTTATCTCCTCAAGATAATACTGCAGTCTGAATAAATCACTACTACTACCCGAATGTTAAATCTGTGTGGGTGCCCTGACCCAAATAACCATCCCCTATTGCCATTTCCCAATAACAGCATTAGCATCCCGTCGTTTCTGCTTGCAATATGGAGCACCTCCGAATCACAGCTGAGTGTGCTGGGCGTTTAGTTGTGCTGTGGGTCACATTGCTCCAAGATTCCATTTCTAAATACTTTGCAAGACAGGTTCAGATGACTCTTCAGTGCTAGAAACATGTTACAGCATGAGAAATATATGCTAGGAAAGCAGTTTCCAAGCAAGGGTGTGTGACCACACTTGCTACCTTGCAAAGTGGAAGTGGGGATGCCAGAGGAACAGTTTAGGAGCTGCTGTGTTAGAGAGTTTTATGCCTTGGGAGAAAGTGTTACTGAGTTACAAACCATGGTTATAAGAAACCTTAATGATTTGCTGGACTCTTTAATAGTCTCTGAGAATTGATTGACCATTTTATTAAAACACCTGATAATTACTTTCCTCACAATTCATGAAGCCTTGATATACACAGGGGTTGAGTTCTCTGGATTGAAGAAAAGACTTCTGGAGAATTGTTGGCCTTAAGGAAATGATTTCTTTCATGTCTGTAGATTGACAGGTTCTCATTGTGCAAGGAATATTTCATAAATAAAGGAAACCATCAACATATTTTTGAACATAAAAGTCCTAGATACAACTGTGGTGATTTGGGCTGAAATTTGCAGAATGATTCCCTTGTTCTTGGCTGGTAAAGGACAAGGAGGACTCTGCACTGGCCATGGCATCTCAGCATGGTTCATATCATCAGCTGGTGTGGCAAATACAAAAACAGACTGAAACAAAGAAGAGGATTTGGACCTATTGCCATACAGATTTATGTTTCCTGGGTCAAGAGGGCTCTGATTAGTAGCTACCAGCTATAAACACTGGTTAAACTCTGCCAGAAGAGACATTTTGCTGCATTATGGCATGCAGTGCTCCCAGAGTGACTGCTGCCTTTTGGTGGGAAACATATACCATCTCTGAGCTTCCCAAAGAAAAATTCTGTAGCACTGTTTTATTTAGATTCACTGCCTCCCCTGAAGGGAAGTGGCTTGCTTGCCAGGATTAGCTGCATGCAATGTAACATCAGAGAAGCTTAAAAAAGAGATGTTTACCATGCAGAAGGAGGAAGTCAGGATATTGATCTTCCAAAGTATAAATACAAGGAAGGATAATTAAATGAAAAAAGGCTATTTGAGATCTTACTTAATGTTCAAAATTTCCCTTAATTGTTCTTGCATCTTAGCTGATATGGAGGAATGAGAAGATATTAATCATGGTGTGAAGAGCTTTCTGACATTGCGTCTTCATTCTCTGTTCAAGTGTCGTCGTCGTCCCCATTCTTCCCTCCTCTCCCCCCCCCCATTTCCTCTGTTATCCACCTTGTCTGCTTCTGAATTTGGCATATGTTTATTTCAAATCAAAGGTAGCAAGGACTGTACTTTTTTTTTTTTTTTTTTTTTTTTTTCTTCCTTCTGTGGACTAAAGTTCTGGAATAGTCTTCTAGAAAGTAATGGGGGCTGGGGAGAAAACTACTTTTTTTTTTTCTGAAGGTGGAGCTCTGTGAGCTCGTGAGAGGGATTTTTTAACCACATAATAAAATCATAATGACAGAAAATGACGCTTGTGATAAGAATCCTTGGGTATGTGATATGTTGATGTATTTGAGAGGATGTGAAAGAAGATTGCATAGCCATTTGTTTTCCTGTACTTATCCCACTTAAATCCCATGCTCAGGGCTGTTGCTAGTTGTTTCTTCAGGAAGAAACCTCCCTCCCCTTCCTCCTAGATGTAATTTAATTTCAGAGGCTTTTTCGCTTTCCTGTGTAGTACTGGCTACATGCCACAGGTAGAGACAGACTGCAGGCAAGACAAGCTGGTACCATTTCATGTGTCTGGTTAGTGACACCTATAATTTGCTCAGAGTTAAGCTGACAGACAGATTGCTTGGAGACTGGGCTTGGTGACCTGCCTAGTCCTTCAGCAGCCTGATGTTCCTGTACGGTGGACACATCCAATGACCGTGCAGTCCTTGAGCTGCTCTTCTTGCAGACCCTGTGTGCTAATGCAGTAATGCAGAAACAACAGCACAGTTCATTCCTGCTCATACTTGGTGTTTCTGGAATTCCTGCCATTTGGGCTGCCTGTGAGAGATGCCCAACTCCTCTGTTGTGAATTCTTTGTCCACTGGGCTTGATGGGCTGAATAACTCAATTGTCTTGAACCTAGGCAGTGTAGAAGTACTCATGTCTCAAGATGTCTCAAGAAAACATCTAAGACCATCTTTGCTTATGAAATCATTGCTTCTGTGCATTAAACTTTCTTATGTCAGAAGGAGTTCCTATAAGAGAAAGTCATCACAAATCTGGACATCTTTGGCTTTTTGCAACCTTATCTTCTCTTGATGCTATTCAGATTCTGCGTACATCCAAGATTTGTGTTTTCCTGGCTTCTTCTAAATTCAGAAAGATCTTGTAGACAACTTCTAAAGCAACAAACCAGTTTTCCAAAGCAGTGGGCATGAAGCATTGCCCCACTGGAGACAGCCTGGGAGTATTCATCTCTGAAATATGTGACTCTAAGAACAAAAATTAAGCAGTAGTGAATGAGACATGAATGGAACATGGGCTATTATTTCTGTCCTGCATTTTCTTCCCCCCTTAGTTTCTATCTGTTTCTGCTTCCAACCCTTTCATGTCTTTTGAGGAAAATTTGCTGAATTTTATTAGCAATTATCCTTGAGAAGCCCAGAGTAATTGTCCTAATTATTAAAGGTGGGTCATGCAGGAAGCTTTAGAGCTTGAGGCCATCAGGGATGGGACAGATAAAAACACCTCTCCCGAGCGTGAAAGGAGGATTGTAACTTTTAGGCCTGTAGCGCTCCCAGGCCCTGGGAGACAGTCGGCTGGATTACAGGGGAAGCAGAGGAAATAGAAAGCTCTTTGGTTTGGCATTTCCTTAGCGTTTGATCTGAAGTGGTTTAAAATACAGGCTTGCGGTGTCAGCCGTTCCTGTTTAGAGGCCACCCCAAAAGCGCTTCGTGTGCCTTTTTGAAGAGAAGTAAGTGCTGTCTCCGAACGAGCCAGACCCACTGCTTCAGGCTGCCCAATGACAGAGTCTGCGCCTGGAGAGATCTAAATGCACCTCCAGGGCTTTCGTGTAGGCTGCAGAAAGGGTTCATAAGCTATGTAGGATCAAAGACAGCAACCTGAGAGGCTGTGGGCACAGAGCTTACAAGTTCTGTAGGGCAAGGGAGACTGTCTGGGCCCAAGCCCCAGGCCTGGTGGCCCCACCAGCACTGCAGAGCTGCGCTGGATGCTTGTGAACTCAGCCCTGCTGTAGAGGGGTCTTCTGATAGCAGAGTCATGGGGTGTGTTGGTTTATGTGCCTGAAAACCATGCATCCATTCTCTAAAATCTTTTTTTTTTTTTTTTTTTTTTTAAACAGAACTATGATTTTGCTGGAGAATAAAGAAATGGACGAGGTGTTGGCGAAGTTAGCAGTGGCCAGGATTCACCTTGCCAAGGTCTACAGTAACTTTATCCTCGAAAGAGGCCTGGCACAGCAGAGCCACTCACCTAGTGGAAAGTAAGCCAAGGAAAGCTCTTCCTTCTGGGGACCCTTGCTGTGTCAAGGGCCACGGCAGCCCAAGCACAAGGCCCCTTTTGGGTGACACAAGTGAAAGCCCGAGGTAACAAGTCTCATGAGTCGAACAGTCACAGGGGCAAAGAGACCAAGACACAGAGAAGTGTCCCAATCTCCCAGCTGCTCTAGCTGGTAACTGGCTCCAGAAGTGTTTCTGGTGAGCTGTTGCCAACTGGTTCGGCCACAGCAAGTTGCAGCAGAGTTCTGAATACCAGCCTGGGAAGCTCTAGCCCTGGCATGCGGAAGGCTTGCTAGATACACACAACAGGAAACTTTGATGGGTTCAGTGTGAAATCCAGCAGTGCAAAAAGCCATGCCAGCTGTGGATCTCACCTGTGCCATTTTGACTCATTAAACCTTAAAAGCAAATGGTTATGTGCCTGCTGTTTGCTATTGATCCTTGCATAAATTTCCTCCTATGCCAAGTCTGAAATAGCATAAGACTACTTGCAGGTGGAAGGGACCATGCTTGTGAAGGGACTAGAGACAAGAAAAGGTTGTGCTTAGGGACTGTGGGCTTTGGGAGCGCAGGACTCCTACCTCTGAGCAAGGAACATGGTACATGGCTTTTTCAGAGTGGTGGAAACCAGTACGTCTGTAGATGCCATGGGCCCAGCTAAAGACTAAGAGGAACAAAAAGCTGTAGTGGAAATTTAAAAAGAAACTGAAGGAGGTATGAATGAATGGGAAGGTATTTTAAAAGGCAGAGAAACTAGGGGAATTATGAGGCTTGGAGACAAGTATGCATGTTTCCTTTTTTGGGGCAGTAGCCAGTCACTAGGATTTTCTCAGAGCAGTTTCAGGCACGTTTTTTCAAAGTCCATTGGTGTGAAACTCTGCTGCCAGTTCTCCAGAGGAGTCACAGTCCTTCTCTTGTCTTCCTGCAACACAGCTTCTGGGCAGCCTCACTTCTCTCTGGGGCTGGAGGAACCTGGGTATCCTCCTAACCAAGAGGAGAAGGTAACTTATGAAACAGTGGAGGCAAAGAGGAGGTGGAGACTGCTATCCCCACAGGGCTTTCATTTTGGTGTGCCCCCATGCCACAGGGCACTGGACCCTGAAAATTAACTGCACATTCTCACAGCATCCTGGCATGTTGGTATTTCAGGGGGCAGATCTGGGAGCAGCGTTGCGTGCCACATGCCTGCTTCCAGATTTCTGCTAAGGCATCCAGTTAACCTTCTTGCTGGTTGGACAGGGAGGGCTGTGACAGCATTTCATTGTTTCTGTTGGGTGGCCCTAATGTCAGCACTTATGAGACTCAGCTTGAGGAACTTACTGCAACAAGCAACTTGAATCCAAGGACTGGATGCAGCTGGATAAAGCAGCCTGTGCTGCATACAGAGCTAGTTAGCTCTGCTGCCTCTCCACTCACTGGCATTGTCTGGTGGATGGGAATGTGCAGGATTGTGGCAAGGAAGAGGTCTAGTGGCAAAAAGAACAGCAGCTCGGGAGTGAGAGTAGAGAGCTGAAACAGGAAAATGTGTTCTTTAATATTTCCATCACAGTGGGGGTTAGAGGCTGGCATTGGGTTGGGACGCTGGTGTCTAGGCTGTAAAAAAACACAAAGGCTAGAAAAGGGCTGTGTCCTAAAGCATTCATGAGGTAAGGTGCTGTATGAAAAGAGACCTGACTGGGTTACTCATAGCAGGGTGGTGGTAGCTGACTACAGCTGACTTCAGAGTTAGGCTAATGCTGAGCATGTTACAATGTATGGCACTTCCCATAGCATTTGGCAATTACATAAATATAATCTCTTCCAGGCTGACTCAGTTTAGCCTTAAATGTTATCTGGAGCCTCCCAGACCATTATATGAACTGCCAAATATGAGAGCTAAGGGACAGAACTGATTAACACTCTTAATTGTAAAAGATGATTAGGAATTTTTTAAGCATACATTGTTTTGGGTGGAAAAGGTCCTTTGTCAAAATGGAAACTGGGGCTAGGGCTACCTTTGATGATTATTTATGTATTTATTTTACTTGGAAAATGTTTAGATTAAAAAAATGAGAAATTAACATTAATGTAAAATTCATTCAGTTTTACTATGTTTTCTTATAACCCAACCATGTTTTCATGCTGGTATTGAAGCTTTTGCTTTTTCTTGTAATTCACCATAGCAACATCTTAATTAAATCTTATACTATGTTGAGAAACTGATCTTCCAAGTGACCCTTCCAGATCTTCCAAATGTGTATGTGTTCGTATAAAATTATTGATTTTTCATGTGAAGTCTTTCTCTGAAAGTCTCCCATCTTAAAAAGGGAAGCTTAGATGGAGAACATCTTCATCTTAACAATTTACATGATTTGTAAAATGCAGCATTAAAATCCTATCTTGATACCATCCCAGACTGGAATTTGAGAGAGTACCTCCAGACCTGTTATTTGTGTATGTTAGCATTAGTCCTTTTGTGCCTCCAACGCTGAGGAAGGAATAGGTGTGTCTGGCTTTCTCCTTTTAAGTTGATGGAGGTTGTGCAACCTTTTTGTGGTGCCAGTTTCCTTATGGGTATTTGTCATAATGGGAAAAATACAGAGTGTTCCCAAAGCTGCAAGCATCGATGGCACAAATAGTTGAGTCGGCCCTTTACTGATCCTTGATGCTAGCTTGATCCATGAGCAATTGGAGTCACAGCCGTGGTCAAAGGAGCTGTTAAAATGGCACAAGAAACATTGCCCTGTGTGCCCCTACACAGAACAGTAATTCTTGTAGATGTCTGAAGCCATGATCTTACATCCAAACCCCATGCCTACAGCACCGTCTGTTCTTGGCGCTGTCCTCTTCCACACATTAATTCATCCTGTCACCCTGACAGCTCTAAGAGGTCACTGTTGTTATATTTCTGGAAATCGTGATGCTCTTTGCTCACTCATTCACATATTTCTTACAAGTCCTGTCCTGAATCTTGTTGCAAGTTTGATGTTTTCCTAACCCTTTCTGCATTTTCCTAGGTAATGAGCAACTGTGCTGTAGACATGGGAGGTGCCTCTTGCTTCAGCATTTATTTTAGGAAACTTTACTTCAAGCAGGTCTCTTAGCTTAATACCTTACTTGAAGGAAGTAAAGCACTGGGGAAAAGAAGGGTGGAGACCCCTAGCATTATTTAACTCTAATTATTGCTGTTAATTTCTGTTGCTGGCCTCCACATTGGTTTCTCTGCTAAACCGGGGAGTGGTTCTAAGATAATGCATGAACTATCTAATGTTAAAGGTAAAGCAGGGTTTTACATTGAGGTTTTAAAAGCTGGGGTCACATTAGGTTCCTCTGCTCTGATATTCTGAAACACAGAACATTGTGATTTTCCAGAATTCATAAGGAATTAAAAGCGTTGAAGTTATCTGGGAGATCTGCTTGGGCAGATGGCTGTGCCACGCTTGAAGAGTCAAACTTCTTTTCTCTTGTACAATATGTGGGTTTGGGATCTCAGCTGGTGTCATGAAGGGTATGATTAGTGAGAGCTCGGCAGGGAGATACACAGTCCTCCTGATCAAAATATCAATAAATTAAGATCAGAAGATAGTAAATAGAGCTATGGGGTTGCAGTGACGTTTCTGGGGTGATGGCAGCTGGGTGTACCCTAAGTGTGTGGAACAGTTGATGCTATCAGGAAGGTTAGGGACATTTCAGGAGTTGGTGAGTTGACAGAGATGGAGTTTATCGTGCATCTGGCAGGACTGTGGAGATCCAAAGGCTGGTAGAGAAAACTTGCTTTCCCTTCCACAAGGGTGAGCCGTGCCAGCTCCCGGAGAACCGAGTGGCTGCTGGGATGTGTGCATCACCCTCCACTCTAATGGTTGCTTCCCTGAAGGACAGTCATCTGGCTTTGCATGAGAATCCCCAGGCTCAAGTGGGTGGTGAGAGCATCTCTCTGGCGTCCACTGCGCAAATTGCTGCTTCTTTAACAAAGGCCCTTTGTCGTTTTCGTACATGTTTTACATTTCTGCTTGGAGATGCATTTGGCATCTCCTTCCTGACTTTCAAGTATATTGTCTCAGCATTGGCCTGGCTTTGTGCCCTTGGTAACTGCGCTCGTTGCTCTTGCAGTGATGTCAGGAAGAGTTTTCTATTCATTTCAGTGGGAACTGGGTTAGATCAGAGCTGACCACTTTTAAGAGGCCCAAGCAGAGAGATCAGTTTTGATAGCATAGGAGGGGTGCCTCCCCTGCTCATCACATCCAGCTTTGTTCTATTGGATTTAATTAACTGAGCCATACAATATTTTGCCTTTTCTCCTTCTGAGGCAGCGCAGTATTCTTGTCTTTCTCTTAGACAGTAGGTCTCTGCATGCTAGTAATGAGGATTTACCAGCAACAACTTTATTGCCCTGGTGAAATGCCAGCTTGGCAGCAGCCCCGTGAGTCATATTCAAAGCTCTGTACAAAGAACTGAAAGGATGACTGCTGCTATTAATTTTGTGCTCTTGTTCACTGCTTTAGGAGAACAACATCATCACAGAAAGATTGGAACTTCTTTGAGGTAAGAAAGACACAAAGATAAACGGAGATTTTGACTGAGTGTCAGCACAGACCATGTCCCCCTCTCACACATTCAGGTACTTCAGACAGCCTGCTCCTTTCCTTTTGGTTCTCCCAGTGGCTTACTTGCAGGGCAGAGTAGTACCCACAGTAAACTTTTACTTCTTGAGCCTAGATTATAATGTCTCTGTAAAATACCAACTTTTTGCCCTTCAGCCCAAGCCTCTTCCCCCTTGGAGCCCTGAGCTGGGGAATTTCAGTCCCTCTGTGGCTCAGAGCCCAGCCAGTTCCCATCACAGCCTGGGGTCCCTCTGGGAGGTCTGGTCTATAGCTTTCTTCTCATCATTGGCCTCACAATTTCATCTCTATAGGTAAGAAATTTCACAGTCTTCTTTCAGTTCCATTGTGCTTGGCAACATTTTTAGATGCCAATAAGCTTTTCTGGCCTGCTACATACAGCTCAATGAGCAATTTATGAGCCTCACTATGTAGCAGGGCTTTGGCAAATTAATACAAAACAGCTAGGCCCAAATTATACTCTGTAGTTCACAAACTGGGGAGCCTTTCCTTGAAAGAGAGGAACTGGATTCAATTCCAAGGATACACAGTAGTCCCAGTGAGACCACCTTTTCAGGAACCTTAGTAGAGACTCAATCTACTGGGGGTTGATTCAACTTGGGCCAGGGATCACAAATGTTAAAATGGACTGAAAAGCTGGATCTTCTTTTTAACCAGCAAGCAGAGATGTGGAAGTAAGAGGCACTGAGTTCATATTTGGTAGCAATATCTTCTGTGATCACAATGCTGTCATTTTGGGTGGGAATCATCTTGTCTAACTCCAGCTGCCCAAACAATAGCTGTCCTGTCAGCCTAAGCCCTTAGGCTTCGTTGACAGTCGATGCAGACAAAGGGGGTGAATTGTTGCCTTTTGAGACAGATGTGTGCGATAAGAACCCCCACAGAATGACTCATCCCACTAGTCTCTTTCCATTAATTATTGAAGGAAACTGGATGGTAATCCCAGGTTCACTCCTTAGTTCCTAGCAGCAAAACTAAGCCACACTGGTCAGCTGAGCAAGACAAAATCCATCTGAGCTAACTGTGTTTATAGCCTCATTTGTCTGCAAACCTTTAAAAAAATCTGCTTTCAAATCTTCAGTGATATTTGGTGAAGTTAGATGCCAGACTGGTTGCTGACTTTTTAATGGAGTCACGCCAACCTGCACTGTGGGACGCAGTGAGATTCTGAACCTTCTCCCAGTGAAAATGTGATCTGTGTTTTCAATTTAGGGCTTCTACAACTTCTGCAGCTATGTGGCTTGGCTTGTGTTCAGACGGAAGCACTTCCAAGTGATTCGGGAAGAAATCGGCAGGCTTCTTTGCTCCGACATGTTCAATCCCACCCTAAAAGACAGGAGAAATGTTTTTTTGCAGGAAGCAGGCAAGAGGGCTACTGATGCAGATGCAGTGAGATTGCCATGGCAGAGGTACAGTTTGACATACCGATGAGCCCTTCGATAACGTGCCCTGTACAAATAGACTGAGATAACAGCTGCATTTGTTTTCTTTCAAGACAAGCCCATGCTAAGCATCCACCCATAAACAGCATGGTCCAGCAGCGCTCGCCCATGCTCAGCACACTGCTGCCCTTGCCAAAGGAGAGAGCTCATTACCTCGCCCAGAACCACTACTGTCAGGGCATGGACCCGCGCCCCTGCTCGTGTGACAACCTGCCGGACTTCTCAGAGCTGTTCACTACCAAGTGAGGGGCTATTTCTCTGCATAAATAGATCTGGTAGTGCTGGTAGGAAGGATGTCTGGCAGCTAGCTCTTCCTCACCAGGAGAGGGGCTGTTGGATATGGGCCTTGCATAGGCAGTAGTTAGAGAGGAAGAGGAGTGTAAGGCAGGCGTGAGTGAGCCTGAAACTTGCAGATGAAGAACTCTTGGCTAACTGCAAGCAACACAGCTACTGCCCATCATACTGTTCTGTTAAAACTGGAAAGTTTTTTTGGGAAAGCAAATATGCATTGAGATAAATTTGAACAAAAAACAAATTCAAACTTGTCAAAATCAAAATGGGATGTTTATTTTTTTCCTCTCATGATTCATTACAGTTTCTTATTTCTTCAGCATTCTGATCTGACATGACCAATGTATTCTATTCTGACAATTTTTTTTTTTTTTGTTACTATATTGCACTTAAAAAAAAAATAATTTAAATTGTAATACAGATAGAACCTTTTCTTCCAATTCAAAACAAACACAACATTTTTCAAGCCTGGATATGCCATGAAAGAGATATTCAATTTTGCATCTGCCTATGGTTAACAGCAGTATCACTACAATTGTTTTTATGTAATAAGTGATGCAAACATAGAATCATAGAATCATAGAATATCCCGAGTCGGAAGGGACCCATAAGGATCATTGAGTCCAATTCAGTGTTGCTCTGCTGAAGTGTATATAAGGCTCCCTGTAAGACTTTTCTACGTAAGTCATCTTCTTCTGCCTGGAAATTATAATTTGAGAATTGCCTTAGTTTTTCTGGATCTACCAGAATTCTGGCAATCTAATGAACACTACAGCACTCTACATGCAAAATTGTCAGACTTATCCAGAACACACGACCAGCAAGTCCAGTATTTCCTCAGAGAGTGAAATTTGCTACAAATGCACATATAGTTGTTTTGTGCATGCTTTGGAAGTTGGGTGCCCCCTAAGCATCTCGGTGTTATAACTTAATCACAGCAATTCATGTGCAATACAGCCAACCTTTCCAGGAAGGGCCAAGTTTCACTTGGACATACGCAATTCATGTTGTGTGCATGCACGTTCGAGACAGAAACATGACATGGTATGCAAGGTGCTGAGTGTCTAAGTGTGGTTATTTGTTCTTCCCTGGAGGAAGCAGACAATCACAGCATAGTGTGTGTTATTCACAGTCCAGTTAAAGGAGGCAACGTTCCTTGCTGGTTTACCTTGGAAATACTACAAGCTGTTCCCCCTTTCTCCTATTTTCCTCTGCTTCATTGTGTCAAGCCTATTAACACCGTGTTTTCTAACAGGGTGGGCATCATTGGAGCTCACTGTAGTGAGTTAAATTCCTGTATGCTCGAGTCTGACGAGGCGATGGAGGAGGACGAACAAGAACAAGAAGAAGGACAAGAAAAAGAAAAAGAAGAAGGACAAGAACAAGAACAAGAACAAGAAAAAGAACAAGAACAAGAAGAAGGACAAGAACGAGAACAAGGAAGACAAAGGAGTTGTTCCTCTGTCCTGACAAATGGCCTGAATCTGCCACCTCTATAAAGCTCCCAAAACAGGTTTAGTAGTGAGAGTGCTGTATTGTCAAAAGCAATGGCAGAAGATGATTGTAATCAGAGCATCTAGCAGAAGTGGTATCTTATTTCATTCAGTGGCATAATTTCATATTGCTAAGTAAATAATTTTGAAATTGCAGATTAAAAAGCCAAAATCATTTGTCAGAAGTGGGGTAGTTTTACACACAAGGATCTGTACTGGGTGACTGAAGAACTGGACTGTAATTCCTGGTTCTGTCACTAACTATTCCTCTTTCATCTTAGTGCTTTCTTTGCACTATTTCTGAGAAGACTGTTTTACTGACTTATTTTGGGAAGTGCTTTGACACCCGCAGATGAATATGATTATGGATTTTAACATCAACCCTCTTTTTCTACAGGGTTAGTAAAGCAATGAGGGGACAGGACTTACTATAGTTTAAAAGTTCCTGGAACTGTACTTTTAAAGGAAGTTACTCTTTAATATATCGTCTTTAATATATTGTTTAATCCTTTTTTGATTTCCATCATCTCTCATTTTGTTCTTAGCCTAATTTATGATTCATTGTGAAAAGAGTATAGCAAAGAGGAAAGCTGTTTTTTAAAATATCTATGAACTTTCATTTTATCTTTTAAATAATATATATATATTATTTTTATCATGGACTTTACATGATTGGAAAAGCAAATCTTAGAAGTTCAAAATCAAAGTATGCAGCTGGGTTGTCAATATCTTGAAACATAACGCATTCATGATAAGAAATCATGTATCACTTTACCTACAAGACTAAATATCTGTACTAATCCTTGTCATCAGGAGGAAAATTTAGGATGAAATCCTGGCCTTTGCATAGTCAATAAGAATCAATGAAAAAATAATGGATGATTAAAAAGTGAAAGAAAAGCTGAGAGGTAATATTTTCAGCATTTTTAGAAGTTTGCTGCATCAGTGATGGTTTGGAAGTTTTTCAGTGAAATATATTTCTGCTAGATAAAAATAACAACACAATTTTCCCTTGCAGTGTGTGGTTCAGTCTTTAAAAGGATGAAGGTTTGCACTGAAATTATATTGAGGAACTTCTGCAGTTACCAATAGTCCAGGGACTAGGTCACTTACATGAGATGTTCTTGCACCACCTTATTGAGACAGACATTTGAACTGCAGACTCACAGCTATTATTTAGTCTCTTCACTTAGGCTGGCACATGTTATTTTAACACCTAAGTGGCATTGTGGACTAGGATGGTTTTCCACGTGTCAGGTGAGTCCTTTTATCATGGGATGAGCCGTGGCCTGCAGTTTATCTCTCAAGCTTTTCAGTAGACATCTGTTCTTGTACAAAGCAAAAATAAATAAAAAAAAAAACTCTTAGAAATTTTGTGGGGCAGAAAACACATTATCTCCTGAAGGAAAAATACATAAAAATATTAATTTAAAACTGAGTGATACTTCTATGTCTTCTTCACATACATGATGTGGAGTGGTGCACTCTTTGTTTCAAACTAACATTTCTAGGTTATATGCTTGCATTCATTCTGGGCAGGCAGATTAGTGCTCATATGGTCTGAAAAATGGTGGGAAGACTGAGATGGTGCTTTAGTTGCAGGTTTCCTGAGAGCTCAGTTGGTCCAAAGCATGTGCAGCTGTTTTTCCAGGCTGCAGGAGTGACTCCTGACTGGACATGCAAGAGACATTTGTGGTATCACTGCCCTGCAGCAACAGTTTCTCTACTGAATGATGTAGCAATATGTTGGCCAATACCTGGAGCTAAGGGACACTACATCACAGCTTGCTTCTCATGGTCTTGGGAGAAAACTTTTGGTTTCTGCATTAGGGGACCTCTACAAGGCTGGGCGATGTTTTGTCTCTGTAAGTGTGACACTGTCCCCTCTCTGATCTGTGGATTGACATCCCAGGACGCTAATCCTTTCAAAAGCATCTTGCTTTGCCATGTCCACGCAGACAGGTATAGTACAGGGCCTTAGAAAAGAGTATGAGGGAAAGGTATTCTTTGCCACCTTGGTCCTGCAGGGCAGTGCAGTCTGTGGTGCTTGCTAATAACTGGGATCTGTGAACAAGCCCCTGCAGTGCCTGGGGCAGAGATCTCATGGAGTTACACACTTGGCTTGTGGTGGGCCTGGGGCAGCCACAGGAAGACAGGAGAAGACCGAAGGGTGGAGCAGACACTCACGTAGGCAGCAGAGCTTCTGGATGCGAATGAGCTTTTTGTGCAGTGTCACCTACCTGCAAGGTCTGTGTCACTGCAGGGAGGAGGAAGCACCGGGCAGCTACCAGTGGTGATCGAAAGCAGCTGATGAGCTACTCAGACTGAGAGATGATGCTCAACATGATATGCTTGTCCCTTTCCAGGTTCCAGGTAGGCTCCTCAGAGTCTCCTTAAGGGGAATGGCCCCACTGGGGTACTTCCTGTCCATGAAATGGAGAGCAACAAGTGACTGGCTGCTCTTGCAAGCTCTTTTCCATGGACAAACGGCAGCTCAGTTACTTCTGTCTGCACCTGTAACATGCCATCAGGCTCACTCAGGGTAAAATCTGATGGCCCTGGTCTAGTTTGAAGACACTGGTAGTAAGGCAAGCCCTCAGCCATGGCTTTGGGCCTATGCTTCCTGTGGTAATCTAACAACATCCTTGAACTTTCCAGAAAGGATTGAGAAATACCTTGAAGTTCTGATCCTTTAGTCAGCAGAGCCCTTTCCAGGGCTGCCTTCACGGTGTTGAGTGTCTGCTGCTTCTGAAGCGATGTACGGCCAACACGGACAAGCCATGCTTGTTTCAGCATGTAAGCAAGACCTGGCAGCCTTTCACACATGACAGTGAGTCATCCTTCCAGCAGGAGAGACTGAGTCAGAAAGGGCACTTGACAAGCTTATTTATCAGTCTCCTGTTATTTGGCCCTGGAGAATTTTACTCTGGGAAACCCACCCTTGTTAATGAGAGGCAGAGCTCAGAAGTGTATCATACCGGCTTTTATTTCCATAGGCTTTGCATGCAGTTTCATATTAGGAAATCACAGCAGGTTGGCCATTTCCATGATTTTTTCCTTTTAAAGGGATTCTGAATATGCCAGCGATATCGGAATAACTTGCCCAAGCTAGGGTTACTATGAAGAGTACAAACTCGAATGCCTTGGAGTGACGAAAAGAGCCTGGGGGCTCTGTGCAACAGCACTTATTGAGTCCCCATTTACTTTCTTAGGCCTGATTTGATCAGAGCCTTAATTGAGTGCTGCTAGCATGGCCTAGTGTCTTGACTGGGTTTTGATTATGGCTCTGCCACTCATAGGCTCCATAGAGGGTGTGTCAGGCTTTCCAGTGTAAGTGTCTATTTTCAGAAGTTATATTGCTCTGTTGTAGAAATTCATGCCAAGCAGCAAGTTGGCAGGAAATGTCGCAACTTAGAGATGGAAAAATAGACAGAGAAAAAAAAAATCTGCCTGATGGTTAATTAAGGAAACTCTGCCTTTGTTGGTTTCAGGCTTTGGGCCTGAGACAGTGATGGCAGTGCAGCAAGGGGAGCCATCAGGCCGTAGGGTGACCATTACGTGCAGTTGGGTGTCCTGAGGTATGGAAAGAAGCAAAGTAGCTCAGGTCCATTCTATTTGCGTTGCAGAGGGGTTTGGAGCAGTAGCCTATGAAGACAGCACTCACACAGCAGCAGGGCTACGGGGCTCAGCAAGCTCTCTGTGAGCACGGCAGGGCCTGGAGCTCTTGTAGTTTCCTTGTCTGTGGACCCTCTGGTTCAGTCCTGTTTGTCTTGTCGTGTTAAGGACAGCACTTACTGTCCTTACAGTAAGGGAACAGGGAACAGGCAGTCTGAGCCTTCCCATTTTCCTGTGCAAGAAAGACATGCCAAAAGCAGCACTTTGTCAGCATATAACAGGTTCTGTCCATTTTTGCTTGGATTCACACAAACATTTTAGCAGTGTTATGCCCCAATGAAATCAGAAGACTAGCACTCATACACCTTTGGAAATGTGGCTTTTTGTTGCTGGGTGCTGCAGTGGTGAAAGATGCCAACATGCTTCCTGATCCTCTGCCTTGGGCAGGTGGGGAATATTTTTCAGCCTTCTTTTCCCTCTCAGCTAGACAAAACAGTCCATGAATCCTTGACAGAACCCTAAAGAGGCTTCTCATTGCTCCTGTTTGCTTATCTTCCCTGCCCTTTCAAGGCCAAACTGCACCTACCAACCAGGCAAGGAGAACCAATGGCAGCTCCTTGGTATGGACAGCTGATACCATCACCTCAGGTGCTCCTCGCCAGCATGAGCTTGTGATGCCTTCTTACCTCCAGGTGTGCTGGGGGAAAGAGAGCAGCAGTCAGACTGGAAATTGAACCAGGCAGCGATTTGCAGTAGGAAGAGAAGTTGTCAGTCTGGATTTTCTTTAGAAAGGCTTCCTAATGGTGGTGGTGGTATGTGTTCCTGCAATGGATAGGTCTAAAGCCTGCATCCTGTAGACAAACTGCACTGGAAGCACCATGTACCAGCTACAGTTCTTGTGGCTCAAACTACAGTATAAATGTTTGCAGTGAGATTTTTTACAGCTTGCAGCAAAAATAAAACAAACTGCAATTCACAGAATATGAAGATATTCTTACTCTAGCTCTTCTTCCATGTGAGAAAGGTTGAAAGAACAGGCTGTAAATATACTGTCATCTGTTGCAGCCTTTCTGTTTGGAAGAGATGTGATAATATGAATGCAGTCTATTCCCAGTGTGTTCTGTGTTATTTACAGAAGGATAAACACAGAGTCTATTTTCCCTCTATTTGAATGCAGTAGAAACAAGCACAAATGAATAGTTTCTGTACACACATTCCCAAGACTGCTGGCCTTGACAAGGTCTGACCTCAAGAGAGTCCCTCTCTACATTGCTCCTTACTTTTCCCTCTCCAGTACCAAACCAACCTAAGCACATCAGCCATTACCACGTCTGGGCAAACACAGCAGTTCCTGAGTTTTCCAAGTCCTGCTGTGGAAGCTAGATCTCTGGGAGAGGGCTTCCACTGATCAACTGTCCTTACTACATTATAAGAGGATGGTTATTCCTTCTGCTGAACCTGGAAGGGTGTGCATGATGTGTTCCTGACAGTAATGGGATGTGTGGGGATTGTGGATTAAAGACTTGCCCAAAGGCTGCTATTAACATTTTTCAGTGTAATAATCAAGAGACGGAGGAGGAACATCTAATTTAGGTGTTCACAGCAGGTCACCTTAAGACAGTGCCCAGATCTCTGTATTGATTGGATTGGGAGACAGAGTAGGGCAGGCCTGGATAGGCAGGGAATTGACCCACCCATTGCTCCTTTGTGCTTAGAAGCTATAAGAGCTCTCACACCTGAAGGGCTGTGATACGTGCTTTTAGGAAGGAGGCAGGTGAGATGTATGGGACTGTTGTGCTCTGCACAGACAGGAGCAGCTCAGATGCATGAAGTTCTGTTATGGACTGGTGTGATGGGCTGGTCAGAAGTTTATGGGACAGGATCAGAGCAAAGGCCAACGCAGGTAACTTTGTGGTAGGCATCTACTGCAGATCACAGAGTCAAGAAGACAAAACAGATGAAAGCTCTTTAGACATGTGGAAGAATGTCACAGTTTCAAGCCTTGTTTTTTATGGGAGATATCAACCAATGTGACATCTGCTGGGCAGGAAGCAGTAGCGCACAGGTAATTCAGGTTTCTGGAGCAGGTCAGGGACAATTTCCTGATATAAGTGCTGGACAGGCTGAGTAGAAAGGTGTTCTGATGGATTCACTACTCAAAAGCAAGGAAGAAATGGTAGGGGTTGTGATGGTCAGTGGTAGCCATGGAGAGACCAAGAGGTGGCAGAATTTAAGATCGTGTGAAAGGGGAGAGAGGTGAGTAGCAGAACAATGACCCTGAGATTCAGGAGACCAGACTGGCTTGTTCAGGGAACTGATAAGCAACATCCCTTGGCATACTGCTGTGAAGAGTAAAATGATATGGAGTGTTAGTCTGTCTTCAAAGGCTGCCTCCTCAAACCCCAGGTATGGCCCATACTGATTCACAGAATGTTAAGCAGGTAGCATGAGACCAGTGTGGGTGCACAGAACTACCAACTGAGAAAAAAAAACAAAACAACAAAACACACAGATATAATAATAATAATAATAATAAAACAGAAATAAAACGTGTAAGAGCTGGAAACAAAGACAGTCATTCAAGGAGCAGTATAGAACTACCCAGGTATGTAAGAACAGGATTAAGAAGGCCAAGGCCTGGCTATGGTTGAAAGCAGTACAAATACGAAGAGATTTCTACAGGCATGTTAGTAGTGAAAGGAAGACCAAGAAAATGTGGGTCCACTACTGAATGGGGCAGGTGATCTGGTGATGAAGGACACAGAAAAGTCTGAGGTTCTCAGTATTTTCTCTGTCTTTACTGGTGGAGTCTGCTCCCATTATCTACGTCTAGTGGCAGAGTTTGGAACAGAAAGATACTACCCACAGTGGAAGATGATCATGCTGGGGCAACATAGATAAACTGGACATATACAAATTCATGGGACTGGATGGGAGGCGGTTTAGATAGACAAAAGGAAGACAGTTCTTTATAGTGGGGGCTGTCAGGCACTGAAGCAAGCTGACCAGAAAGTGCATACAATTTCTAATCTTGGAAGAACTCAGAGCTTAGCTAGATGAGGCCTGCAGAAACCCACCCTTTCATTGAGCGGAAGATTGCAGCAGAGTCCAGCAGAAGCCATTTCCAACCTATTTTTTTCTATGATTCCAGTAGGTGTCTGGAATATAAACATAAACTGAAGAGTCTCTGGAGAAAAGTTTCACCCTTAAAATGTGCAGCACTGAACACAGCATGGCCTAAATGCCACCCAGCCCTGAATGGGCCCACAGCACATGGACATACAGAGCAAAGGGCAGTAATGGTGGTACAGGGACTGCAGCTGATAGGAAGACCTCTTGCTGTGAGGATTTGTAGGGCTTACACAGCACTCTCTGCTGCTCCATTCTAGCCTCTCACCCTTTAGGTGTGCTCCAGGACTTCTGTCCTAAACCTCCCAGTGCTCAAGGTATTGGTGTCACACACTCTGAAGTCTTTGTGAGTCCCTAACAGATCTCTCTCCAAGAGCCTTGGGTAGGCCGAGACCTCTCTGAAGTGGTGCTGACATGAGTTTGAGCAACTGCGGCAGCTGAGAGCTGATGTGTTCTTGTTTCACCGAGCTGGCAGCGGTTACAATAGCAGTACAGAGTGCAGTGTAGGACTTGCCAGGGTGTTAGTCACCAGCAGACAAGCTATCTGAGATCCCTGGGCAAACACTCAGTTGCTAGGGCAGGCTGGCACCTGTGCCACTGCATCTTCACAGCTCTCGGTACTTAACCCGGCAGCTATGGTCAGACATCCAGCACACAGACCCCAAGAAGGGTCTGGTTTTCTTGCTAGGCTTTTACCTTGTCCCTGAGGAGCTTCTGACCCTTCAGAACATACTTCAGATGTTGTTGCACAGCTGCTGGTTCAGCAGGTTCACACCCACAGGAAGGCTACCATAAGTGTTTCAGGTTTAATGTAGGTTAATTTAGCTTTAATCAGTGTTTTGGACATGTTGCCATTCTTTATTTCAACACTATTTCAGAAGGGCTGCCTTTTAGGCTATTTAATTCTCTGTAGACTTCTGTTTGGAAGCATGAGCAGTTTTTCCAGGCCTGTAGCAGGAGACTGTATCTCTACAAGTGAGACACTCCATCCCCTGCTGCCTGACCAAGCGGAGCCATGGATGTCCTCGAGCAAAACTCAGAGAGTTCCTGAAGCCTCTCTGAGGATGATGAAAGCCTGGGGAGTAAAGCCCCAAAAACAACTGAACCTAACTTTGTAGTAAGGATTGCACTTTAAACAGGAGTAAGTTGCATGTGCCTACTAGTAATTAAATGGACATTTTATATCATTTCTTTGAACAGTCCTTCTTCTTGAAGTTGAGTCTGAATTATTGGCTGATGAAAGTCCAAATGGCAGTCCCGTATACGATCTTTTGGCAGAAGCTGTGTGAATGTGGAAATGGGAAAAACCTTGCTGAGAGCATGTCTGCATGAAAGTGATAGGCTTTGGTGCAATTCTAAGGGTTCATTTCCACATGGGGCCTGATTCCTGTGCTAATTTGCACTTGACATGACTACAGACATATTCCTTTTTAGTCTTAAAACCTTCTCTCCCCAGTCAGAAACACCTGCCTGTTGTGACTCGGGTGCCACTCCAGAGGGGACATTCTCTTCAAGGAAGGGACAACTGATGTACAACAGCAAGCAGAAGGTTGGGAGCAAAGCAGAGAAGCCAGTCAAAAACCCATGGATCAAGGTTCAATATGAAGACTCATTTATTGCCTAAATGATTGTACTTGTAATACAGTAAGCATTACAGGCTAAGAATTGTCTCTGGATATTTTTTTAGCAAAGATTACTGAAAGATTCCTATCAGAGTAAATAACACTGTACCCAGTAGAGCTGAGTTATTACGTGAGAATGAACATCTAGACTTGGTGTGAATTTTGGATTTCTCCATAATGCTCTAATTTAAAACAGAGGGGAAAAAAAGAGAAAGAAAAAAAAATCAGGAAGCAGTGGAACAGTAACTTCATTGTGACCATTATTAATACAAAACCATGGCTGTACCTTTGAAATGAGTTCTAGATGTAAGTCTGTGTTGTCAGTTACACTGAAGATTAGAAACATGTCTACATATTGTATTTTGTCAGAATATTCTTCCATGGTTTCACATTCTCACCCAAGGTACCACGCAAACCAAGCCTGTCCCTGACGGATTAATATCAATGGAGTCACATGTCAGGATTGTGACTCTTTCAGTACTCATTAGTCCAGGATTAAATTGGTATTGAATTGGCCTGGTCTGCAGAACTAACCCCTGGCTCTCGTTCAGTGCACACACTGCAACAAAACACAAGCATTTAGGACCTGTCACATCCTTCTCTCCCCTCGCTTTCTCAAGCACCACGGACTTGTTAACCCAAACAGCTGAGGCACATTCAGACCAAATACGCATCTCACCTTAGGCCAAATATTTCTGCTTTGCTTCTGCTTTGCTGAGATCACACTTTTGTATGTTTTAGTTCATTTGCACCAAATGTAAACCTCATTTGGAGGCATGGAACAAGCACCTGGGGTGGCTGGAACTCCCAGAAGAGGACCTGGGAGTGGGAGATGCTGGTGAGACCCCATGGCTTTTGAAGTCATGCATGCTTTCTGCCTTTTGGAGAAAGACAAGGACCCCGGCTGGTGACAGCAGGTACTCGCCAGAGGTGCTTTCAGTGCACACCATGGGGTTATTTCGGTCTCACAAAATCCACTACCTATGCTATTTATCCTTGAGAGTCTTTTACTAGCAGTGTGTCTATTTATATTCACACAACTATAGCACCCTCCGTAACGCCAGTAATTCTCAATGCAATGGTATTTGTCACGGTGAGCAAAAAGCAGAAGCTGTCCCCCCTCAGTGGCAGGCTGTCCGGTGATGTTGGCAGTGTGTCACACAACTCAGTGACTCGTGGCTTGTTCCTACCTGGAAAAGAAACAGAAAGAGGTGGACAGAATCATAGGGCAAGCGGCAGAGGCATTCCCATAAAGGCTTAGTGGTTTTGCCAGGACAATTAAATTTGCTTTACAAGGAATCTGGTAGGTTTAGAGGAAACTTGGAAATCTGTGAATGCCAAGAGCTTCTCATCCCTACAAGGTAAAGCTGTTAGCATTCTGCTTTGTGTCGTTACTTCCTGAGGTACCCCATCCGTAGCAAATTGTTCATCTCCCTCAATTCACTCTTCAGTGACAGCATTTTAGTTTGATAAAAGGGGAAATAATTGCACCCAACAAGCTGTCATTTTACTCTGTTCATGGAAGAGATGATAGAGGGAGGGAGCAGATTCAACATTAGTTCATTAGTTAACAGTTACATCAAAGAAATTAGCTGGTCTTCTGGCTGACGTCTGAAAAAAAAGTAAGATTAATTTGTTTGATCAGAGCACTTTAAAAAATGTAAAATCCTATTTGATAATATTATGCAATAACCAAGGCACACAGAGCATCTGGACCTTCATGCTCTGCTGGTAAGTGTGTCTGCCTGTTCAGAGGCACACAAATTTCCTGGCACTGGCATGAGCTTTTTGAGGATTAAGCCTTGGTTCCCCCAGCTGACATTCTCCGTAAAGGTCAGTTAGCCTTTCCCGTGTCCCCGGTCAAACTCACTGACACTGAGCCCCTTTCCTTTGCTAAAGATGATCCAAGCCTTGGAATATGCTCTTGACTAATGAGCTATTTTGGTTTCTGAACCAGCTGTTTCACTGGAGCAAGTCAATGTAGCTCTGATGTGAATTAAAAGGAGCCAACTTTGGCTTTGATGCCCTTAGCTGCTTCGCCAGTGTATCTGTTTCAGCAAAGCCTCCTAGCAGACACACAGCTCATATTCACCAGAGTGCTTCGAGGAGTAGGTCCCATTCTGGTTCCCTGTAAGAAAGGATGTAGAACAGCAGAGGCTGCTTGGCTGAGGTATCTCATCAATATCTCCTTCATGTGAGGTCTCCCAAATACTTTCCTTCTCTCCCTGCCTTTTGTGCCAGCCTCAGTGTCATGCTGTCCCCTGAGACCTTGCTTGGTAAATCCTGTGTCCTCCTCCCAGGCAGATCTTTCCTCCCTGCCATGCTAATGCTCCTGACAGCTCTGCAGCAGTCTCTGTCCCACCAGCTCACCACCATGACATCTGCATGGATGAGGCCTCTACTTCAGTCCCCAGGCTGGTCAAACCCGTGTTCTGCTTGTGTCTTGGATCAGGTCACATTCATCTTTGATTCTTCCACTTTATCCTTGCTCTCCTTTGTGGTCAAAGAAATCTCTTTCTTGGTGTATGTCTCTATGTAATAATCTAGGAGAGCCAAACGAATTATAAGGGGTTTTGAGTATCCATATCTCCCTTTTATAGCTAAATAACTTGGGCCCAGCAATATCTGGTGTGTAGCCCAAGGCCATAAAGAAAGTCTGCGTCAGAACCTGCAATTATATCCAGTTTTCTGACTCTCATACCCTTCTCTTAGGCATTAGAGTACCTATAATGGCTCTCTTCTACACTGCTCCTTGCACATACAAATGAACGTTTTCTTATTCTATATTTAATGATTTCTTATCATGAACTCTTTATTGTTGTACTCAGGTGCAGTCTGACAAAAACATGCTTTCTCTTTACTAAAGCAATGAAGACATATACTTCTGCTGACGTTTGGCTTCTTCAGCTCATGGATCAGCAAAGTTAATTGCTGAATTGTCCTTAATTCCCAAAACCAGTGCTGAGACAAGTCCATTCACATAGCGTTTATCTACTGATGCATTGGAATTGTGAGCATAAAATCCAGACTTCTTACATCAGTTCAAACATACCAGACATTCTCCAGTTAAGTTTTGGGAAAAAGCTGTCATGTTGCTTATGGAGCAACAGTGAATTTTATACATATGACTTACACTCTGGTTTTAGCGTAGGAATATCTGAAGCATGTATCAGTGAGTCATTTGTTAAAGTATTGAATCCTGAAGCAAGGGAATCATTTTGCTGATTGTGTTTCTGTGCTTTCTAGTATGTGTCATGGAAAACATTGGCTATCATGCCAGACTTTGCCTCAGAGGAAGGTCATATTCCTTTAGCACCTCTTGATTAACACAATACTTGAAACTCCCTTCCCTACTTTTAATTAGTAAGCATGATTGAAACCTCTGTGGGTATTTCTAATAGCTGCAGGAATGCTGAGATCGGGGATATTTACCTGTTCTGGCCTGCTGGGGTGGAAGAACCCAGAAGAAGTCATTTGTTTACATTAAATTTCCAGTACTGGTGAAATTTGCCCAAGAAGACTCCGCAGCTGTAGGGTGCTATATCTGCTAACGTGCTGAGAAGTGTTGTAATGATCTTCCAGATCTTCAGAACTGGCTAATTTTTGTCACTTGAATCTTTCAGGCACCTCCTGTAGTACAGAAATAATGCAAAGCCTCATGCACCCTGGAGGAAATGTCGGCTAAGTGGGATTATGCGACAGTGAAGGGCCAAAATAGTAGAGCTGTGAGTGGTGGGAGCTCTGATGAGCCATGGTCCTATGGCAAACAACAGGCTGAAAGTATACATGAGCTACTCAGTGGAATTGTGTGGAGATGTCACCTCCCGAGCCTGGCTTTCTCTCTGAGATGTGGCAGGGCAGAGGTAGTCTGGTGCAGGAGGGCAGTCAGGCAGAAGGAAAGCAACCATGGAGCAGTACCATGGGTATGTCTGCTATGAGCCTGTCTGCAGAAGAGCTTGGCTGAGAAGATCTCGCACTCAAATCATGAGATGTGATGGATGGAACTGGGCAGATGAAGAATGAAAGAGCCATTGGGTGAGCTGGACCATGGCATCCCAGCCACCTCCTTTTGCTCGGCCTGAGGATGCTGCAGGGAGCAAGCAGTGCCCCATCATGTCAATAAAGGAAAGCAAGAGCTCTGTTGGTGTAGCAACTGTACAACTGAAGGCAGTTACATCAGCTCTGTCCCAACTACCTAGCAAGTCGTAGCAGAAACTCAGGATTTCAGCAATGCTGTTCAAGGTTCACAGGCTTTTCTAGAGGATTGTCAACACTGTCCAGTGCTGTTTGCTTTACAACTGAGTAAAAAATGGTGTGGAGGATACTACATTGCTAGGGTAGGATTTTATTTAATCTGTGTTGTGATTTCACACTCAAGCTCTTTGTGTGACTATTGGGCAATTTCCCCCATTATTCCTATAAGTTAATTGCGGGAATTTCTCTTTGAACAAACAAACAGACAAAAACAAAGCAGCACAACAACCATTTGGTTTTGTTATTCAAATGAAAAATTATATCGGCATGCATGCATTTATTGAATTAGAACATTTATTAGTTGCTCATTTATTCCTTTAACTCTGACAGGAAATTTTCTCTTTCTGATCTTTCCCAGCATGGTTCTGTCTGGGAAAGCTGATAATATCTCACTTTTTAGGTGCTATTTCTCATCGTGCTTTTGGCAGACACGATGGTTGCAAATGAAAGGTGACCACGGAGGGAGTGGCTAAGAGGTCATTGCTGTATGGGCTGATAATTATTAGTCACAATATATATTGGGAAAGGCTCTTCGTACTTCATAATTTTATATGTCACAAAAATAGTTTGTTTTTGCTCTGAGCCTGATAAATTGCTGTTTCAGCTGGATAATTGTTGCAGCTTGTTTGATTACAAAATCTTTGGTCATCTGAATAGTATTTCTGTAGCACGGGTGAGAAGTCATGGTAGTAGCTCCAAAGCTTTATTAGGAAGAAAGTTCTACTGTTGCTGTTTAGCGTGGGATAGGCTATGAAGAAGAAGACAGGATATGTTAGAAATACCAACACTATTACTGATTTTTTTTTTTTTTGGACATTCTTTCTACTCATATCATAAAGAAAGCTCCTTTCATTAGGGGCTCTCTCTATATAAATTATCATGGGTGAAAAATGTATGGGAATGTCTTTCTTCTAATTTTCCCTTCCAAAGAAAATCATATATTAATTAAGCTTAACATTTTCTAAAATGCCGCATGCATATGGGTGTGGGATTGAGCATGCAAAGGGCACTCCGAAATGCTTCTCATGCTGCTATTAATAAAGAAACCTTACTGACAACATGCATTGACAACATTGTTGTCTACTGTACTCGTTTAAAAAATAATAGTTTTGTGAATTTCTCAGCAATATGGTACAAACATAACTCATGCAAAGAACAGTGGTTCAAAAAGGGACTGAAAACCTCATTGTTTAGTGGAATACATAATCTGCTGACAGCTCTGTTCAATTTGGGCTTCAGACTGTAAACTCCTAGCTCAGGTTTTTTATAATCTTGGTGTGAGCTGACTGATTGAAGAACGGACAATGGAAGGGCAAGCCAAGGGCTCCAGATCTTACTGGCATATTGTTATATCACGTTCTCAATTTCAATTTGCTGTACAAAATGCATGTTTATCCCATGAACTTGGGAAGAAGAGCTCAGAATTGAGGTTTTAATGGTGACAGTTGCTAGTGTGAATTGGCAGCACCTGGAAACTAGGAGATGTGCTAAGAGATGTGAAGAGATGTGGGCTAAGAGATGTGAACCATTGATTCCTCCCAGGGTGGTGCTAGTTCCCAGAACTGCCCCTCAGGCAGACTCTGTGCCATAGCTGCCAATGCCCTTCTAAGAGGATGTGCTGAAAAATGCAGAACCAAGAGATCATCCTTTACCCTTTGAATAAAGCAGAGATTGACACTGCCATGGTTATGGTGTTCCCCCTCTGTACTACTGACTTTGACAGTTTTCTGAAGAAATGGCAAGATATACTGCTTTGGGAACCATCCTGTCCTGATTCTGGAGGTGCAAAAAGTATTTCCTGCCTTTGGGTGAGAGCAGAGGAGAAAAGGTATAGCTAGCACTGTACTAGAATTTTTCTCAGAAACTATTTTTTTTTTTGATCAAAAAAAAATTGATGCACTGTGATAAAAACTGAAGTTAAATGTCTCATTTTGAAAATTGTGGCAGGTTTGTTTTTTTTTATATATATACTCTCTTTTGAAAGTTTCACATTTTAAAAAAATGTATATATATTTTTAACATAGGCTAACTCAAATTATTGGCAAGACATAGTTTGATTTACTCCAAACATGTTTTATGGTGCCCTTTGAAAAATGTTAGGTCATCTAATTTATTCATCTAATTCAAACTGGGAAATCTGCCAAATTCTTGAAAATTCTCCAGGGACAGGAAAGGATTATACTGTGGCTTCTCTAAGCTCTAGCGTTGTCTTTATTTAGCCCACTCATAGCTTTAGACATTGGGCAACAACTACAAGTACTGACGGATGGTTTCTTTAGCCCTGGGTTAGCTCTGGCCTATTTGAGGGACTGGTAATCTCTCCTCAGAAAAGCAAGTAGTGACACACAGCTCACTGAAAGCAGAATTCTTTGGGTTGTAAAAGACATCCAGCAGGAGAGAGCTGCCCTCACCCATAGGTCAACAAATACTTATCCAAGCTGCTTGCTATTTTATACCTTTTCCTGATTCTAGTGGCCTGTTTGAAGGAGGATGCCGTTCCTTGCCCTGTTCCCTTTCCCTCAGAGGCAGAGGCTTATGTGCGGCAGCAGCAATGCTCTCTATTCTCTCTGCAAGTTTCTCTGTGAAGGGGTTCCCTAATGGCCAGAGGAGTTGTGACATTACCCTACATACATGTACTCCTTCAAATCTATGTTGAAACACACATTTCATGGTCTTAAAGGACAGTTGACTGGCATATTCTGCTTTTCTGCTAGCACAGCCATTTAGACTATGGCAGACTTCTGCCTATGAAATGCCAACACAGAGAGTGTGGATTATTAATACCACCTGGTGACCTCAGGATTTTTAACATCCAGCTCTAATGTAGCTAGCTAACCCCTGTTCAAGAGGTTGTTTCTTCTTACAATCCTACATGTGACTTGTTAGGTATCATTTCTAAATCATGGAATCATTTTGGTTGGATAAGATCTCTAAAATCATCAAGTCCAACCATTAATGATCAACACTATCTTAGGCACTTCACAGGCATAGTTTATAGCTTATTTTTTTAACTGCATTGCATTTACTTCAACGCTAAGCAGATAGTCCACTACTGTGTAGCTGCTTTTCCAAATCTATTCGGAAATTATCAATAAGACATGTGGCTTGCGCCTGCATTTGAATGTGTAAAACCATCTGGTGTAATATACCTGTTTGGTTTTGTTTGTTTGTTTTTTTCCTTTTAAGTGAATATTAACATTGAGCGAAAGCCTCACTTTCAGTCTATATAGAAAATGTATTTGCACCAAAATAGCCCCTCATGAAGTATGCACACAGCAATGGCACTTACATGTATAACCAGGCATTTCCTCATTTTGGTTTGATTTCTAGGTATGCAGGCAGTTGCTTAAATAGAGAATTAGCTGACTGGAAGTGTTCTCTGATGGTGAGTGAGGATTTCATGAACATTTGAACAAACCAGATGCAGAATACCACAGCTGCAGATAAGCAGAGTTGTATTTTTCACAGGAATATTATTCTGCACTTGCAACTTGAGGTGATGGAGGCCTTCAGTTATTCAGTGCAGAATATAATCAATGCTATCAACAGCAATGCTATGTCAACAGCATCCTGGCTTGTATCAGAAACAGCATGGTCAGCATGACTAGGGAAGTGATTGTCCCTCTGTACGTAGCTCTGGTGAGGCTGCACTTCGAACACTATGTTCAGTTTTGGGCTCTTCACTACAAGAAGGCATCAAGGCCCTGGAGTGTGTCCAAAGAACGGCAACGAAGCTGGTGAAGGGCCCAGAGAACTAGTCTTATTAGGAGTGGCTGAAGGAGCTGGGGTTGTTTAGCCTACAGAAAAGAAGACTCAGGGGAGACCTCTTTGTACTTTACAATTATCTTAAAGGAAGTTCTTGCGAGGTGGGGATTGGGCTCTTCTCCCAGGGACGAAGTGATGAGGGGAAATGGCCTTAAGTTGTGCCAAGGGAGGTTTACATTGAATATTAGGAGAAATTTCTTTACTGAAAGAGTTGTGAAGCATTGGAACAGGCTGCCCAGGGAAGTGGTTGCATCACCATCCCTGGAGGTCTTCAAGAAATGTGTAGATGTAGAACTTAGTGGCATGGTTTAGTGGCGGATTTGTCAGTGCTAGGTTAAAGGTTGGACTAGATGATCTTGGAGGCCTCATCCAACCTGAACAATTCTGTGATTCTGTGCTTCCTTAAAAAGGGTTTCCTCTTAAGTGACTGCCTTGAACAGATTTTATTTTTTTTCCAGACTGCTGCTGATCAGCATTGCAATTTTCTGGAGGAAGAGTTGCTCTTGTGAAGTGATCCTGACTGAGAGAAGCTGTAAAACAGGAGTATAAAATCCTGAATGGCATGAAGAAGGTAAGAAGGGAGCAATTATTCGTCACTCATTATAGCCCAAGAACTAAACATTATCAACTGAAATGTTTAGTCCGTTTTAAACTTTTTTCACTTGCTAATCAACTAAGCTGTGATAAACCCTAAACCACCGGATGTTGTGGATGTTGAATGCATACACAGTTCAAAAACTGATTAAACAAGCAGATAAAAAGTCTCCTGCTGTGTATTAACCTTCAGCTGATGAAGTTCTGAAGCTGCAGATTGCTGGAAACTGTGAGGACATACCTGTTTGTTCCTTGCTTTATTTACATCCTTCCTAAAAGCACTCAGTTATTAGATGTAAGTTATTAGTTGTACATCTTCAAGTAGTGTGTGTGCAGGGGGGATTTTAGGAATAGAACAGCTAGACAGCAGTATTGCACACAGCTTCCTACAATTAGCTGATGAGAGGCTTCCCAAACTGGTGGTTGCTTTGGGACCTTTGTACTCAGTAACTTTCCATCTGCTGATTTCTCAGTGGATTTTCTAAGATGCAGAATTTGAGGTTTCTCCTCACATACTAAGAATTGTGCAAGGTGCAGATCCTGGAACAGCAGCTGTGAGAGCCGTTTGGTCTCTCTGCCGCTTACCTAGGAATCAAGGCTCAGTTGCAAAGTGCTGTCTCCGAACAGCAAAGACGTGATTGCACAGAGATAAGTTCGAGTGTTTGCTAATCTGCTTTGCCACCTGATTTAACAGATGCCAAGAACTTTACTTCTCAGAATGTTTTTCCCAAAGCTTTTTTAATTTACCCTTTATTGATAAACGTCAAGAAAACAATGTCAGGAAATAATTAGAAAAGACGCAGGAAAAAAAAAAAAAAGGAAAACAGATGGAAAATGAGTCTAACCCGGGGAGCATTGCAGCTCCTCGACCATTTCATTTTCCTTGGGTGCCCCCTTGTGTCCATCACTAGTATAGACAAATGTATTTGGCCTGGCACAGAGAGAAAAAGAAGCATCCAGCTGCTATCACTATCCTTATAAGGTTAATCCATTTCGAAATCCTTTGTTCCCCCTCTATCTAGTTTGGAGCTGACTTCAGCTCCAAAGAATCTGTGTGCAAATTTGCAGGTTGAATGCATCATTTATTTTGGCTTATTTTGGACAGTCCAGAACCAAAGAAGGTTTCCTCTGTGTTTTGCCCCCACCCCTGTTGTGGGCACATCCCAAACTTATCGTGAGAGTTCAGACAGACTCTTAGGCCAGATTTTAAGATGCATGATCACAGCTGAAATCCCAGACTGCTGTGGATACTCACATGCTCACAGCAGCCGATCAAGTCAAGGGATTAACCTCTGTGCCTCGAACTTTAACCAAAAATATTTCCCACGCATGTGGGTGAGTTGGGAGGCTCAGTACACAGAAGGCTCAGCTATGATGACAAGGCACAGAGTCCATGAGTTTTCTCTCATATGGTATGTAAGAATCTGCTTCAAATTAGTTTATTTATAGAAGAAGACTCGTTCCTTGTGAAAGTGCAGTGAGTGATGTGTCATCACCTTGCTCTAGCATAGTCCCTGCTGTGCTGTTCAGCATTAGCAGAGTGGGATTCCCTTGCACTCCCGCCTGTTTTTGTACAGCCCATTTGCATTCTTCCTACTGTTGCATGAGCAGTAGGAAAAAAAATATACATATTTATTCTATTTTTCAAGCAAGTGAGAATAGTTCCTTTCTTTAAAACCCAAAAAGGGTGGGAGAGCTTGGGGTTATATTCAGGGTTCCTGCAGACACAGCAGGAAGGAAATCGGTCAGTCTGGGCTAACAGACATCCTGATCACCATTTTTTATTACATTTAGAGTGAAAATAAGAGGTATGAAATATGAGGGTAGGTAAAATGGAAAGCAGGTTCTTTTCTCCTCTTGACCGAAAGGGGAAAATAGTGCAGATACTGGGGTTCTGTCAACACAAATTTTTAATCTGTCAGTTCTAACTCCAATTCCAGCTTGAGATGGCTTACTAATAGGTTATTATGCTATCCTAAGTGAACTGAGTAAATGGTCAAAAAGGATTTAGTTAATACTCTTGCAAGCAGAAAGGACAAAGATCTTACAGTGGTGACTTGTGTATAAGAAAGCTTTTCATGAGCAGGATGAGGCAAAGGACACATTTCCTTATTCAGTATCACATTAAATAACTTTTTTTTTTTTTTTTTTTTTGGCACATCAGCTGTATGTGATACTTTCACTGGGGCCCTCTGCTGGTCACATTCAAAACGAAAAACTCAAAGCACTCCAAACTTCTTTGGGACTCCCAGGAAAGACTGGTAACACTTAAACAATCAAAACACCACTAATTTTGGAATGGGGATGCAAAATTTAATTCTTCATGGATCACAAATACATCAGCCTCTACTTAAGTGAGTTAAGAGTAAACTTTTTTAGGGAAAAGTATTTCATAGCTGTTTGCTGCAGGGTTTCTTGTGTTGGTGCTGACCTCTGTCATAGAACTGTATGAGTGATCTGGTTTGGTAGTTGTCAATTAAAATGTTCTGATACTGCAGAGACTTTTCTGAGTGAGAAAAATTATTATTATTATTATTATTATTATTATTATTATTATTATTATTATTATTATTATATTTTTTTCATGGGACCTTCTCCTCCTATAAATAACAAAAATATTTGTTCAGGAATTGTATCAGGATTATCATTTTCCTCTGACATTATCTACATGGTGTATAATTTTGTGATATTTCTGCATTAATGGATTTGTGTATTTCTAATGCCAACAGCTCAAAGTATACAAAAATCCTGCTGTGGTATCTATTCTGCTCAGTTTTGGTCAGTGGAATGCCACACATATGGGCTGCGTGATAAAGCAGACAATAACCTTGGCTGAAAGTGTATTTGTTGGGTTCAGGAACGAATGAACAAAACAGTTACAAAGCACTAGACTTAAATGCTATGGTACCTTAGGCAAAACTCAGAGTACCTACCTGAAACCGATTCATTATGCTCCATAACATTTTTACCCATTTATTATAATAGAATGGTCGAACAGATTTGATTGATGAATAATTTTTGAAGCATAACAGAAGCATTATTTTGAAATATGAGCGTTGTAGCTCCGATTTTATCTGCAAGGGAACACAAATTGGCATACAGAAGATGAGAAAATGAGGCCCACACTTTTCTCTGCCGCATATTTTTACACCACTTTTAGTTACTGATGGCGTATACACACCTTTTAATTATTATAGGCTTGATAGCATGTCAAGAATAACAGAGCAGTCAGGCATGGGAACGGGCTGCCCAGGGAGGTGGTGGAGTCACCGTCCCTGGGGTGTTCAAGGAAAGGTTGGACGTGGTGCTTAGGGACATGGTTTAGTGGGTGGCATTGGTGGTAGGGTGATGGTTGGACCAGATGATCTTGAAGGTCTCTTCCAACCTTAATGACTCTAGATTGTATGATTCTATACCACTTGCTATCCAAAGTGCAAATTTCCTTGTTTAGTGATACTCTTTTCCCTTGAAATGAAACCACCTGAGTGTGAAGGACAATGACTAGCAGAGAGGAAGCATTTTATTGTGCAGAAACCGCATCATGAACTGATTAACAACTTAAATAAGCTTAGATTAGAAGCCTATGATGAAATCAATGAAACCTGGGGAAACTTGAGTGGATTTTCATACAGCCTGCAACCTCTCACTTTCCCGCAGCTCAACACGAAAAGCTGACGGGCTGGCTTCACAGAACACTGAATACACTTGAGACACGCATTTATAACAGCCCTATCGGCCAGAATCCCCACAAACACCCGTGTGGTGACTCCCCCGAGGCCCTTCAGGCGCCGCCCCGCCGCCATTTCCTCGCCCCCCCGCCCTGAGGGGCGCGGCCATGTCTCGCGAGAACCGGCGAGGGGGCGGCCGCCGCCGCGCTCCTCCCCGTGCCGGTACCGGCGAGCGAGGCCTGAGCGGGGCCGGGCCGGGCCGTGCCGGGCCGGGCGGTGTCAGTCGGGGGGTGGCGGGGCTGAGGTGAGGGGGGGCCGCGATGCCGGGCGGGCGGGTGTGCGCCGCTTGCGGCTGCTCGGAGATCGAGGTGGACTCGGCTCGCGGGGACGCGGTGTGCACGGGCTGCGGCTCGGTGCTGGAGGACAACATCATCGTCTCCGAGGTGCAGTTCGTGGAGAACAGCGGCGGCGGCTCCTCTGCCGTGGGGCAGTTCGTGTCGCTAGACGGTGAGCGGGGGGGACAGGGGGGTGGCAGTGGTGTGGGTTTTGGGGGCAGCACGTGGAGAAAAGAGCTCTGCAAAGCACAGGGGGGGGTGTGGGAGAGGGGCACTGCCTGCTGTGTGAGGTGGGGGACAGGGAGATGGGGTGGGTGGGGAAAGGTGCTGCGGGAGGTGGGGAGATGCTTCGTGTGTGGCAGGGGTAAGTGCATGAGGGGCTGGGGCTGTGTGTGGGGTGGGCTGGGTGTGCGAGGGAAGGTGTCCAGTGGAAGGGGTGGCTGTATGGGGAGCTGTGAAATGATTTGGGGTGGGAGACGGGACAGTTAGGTGGCTGGTGGGCAGAGGGAGTGAACGGAGGCATGGAGGTGATGTGGTGGAGGCAAAAAGAGGCTGGAAGCAATGGGTGAAGGGGCTCATTCTGTAAATGGGGGGGTTGGGGTGTAGCCCTGCAGGATAAGGGGTGTGTGTGTGGCACAGGGCTGCATGCAGAGGACAGGGTGGTTGGAAGAGGAGAGGAGGAAATAGCTGTGGGGAATAAGTATAGGGAGAAAGAAAAAGCAAGAAACATGGTAAGGAGCCTTGTGAAGGAGCTTAGTAGTGAAAGAAGGGGCCTGAAGTGTTTTATGGTCTGTGGGGAAGAAAGAGTCGGTGTGGTGGAAAGGCCAGCACTGCATGGTGGAGTTTGGGGGTTTGTAGTGTAGGGTTCCCCTAGATGTCTGGTGCCATTGCCATCTTCCATCTCAGGGTGCTGGCATTACATTTCCTCATAAGCTCCTGACTAACTCACGTATCCTGCGCTTTTTCTTGTAGTGATGTGGGGAGTCCATTTTTACGGACTTGTACTGCTTTTTACCTCCCACCCAAAATTATGCAGGACAGATGGCATGCAAGGTAAAACTCATTTTGGGAGCTCTGAAAAAATATCAGGAGAGAAAGAGAGAACTGCACCATCCTGAGGTTCTTTCCTCTTTGGGCTGAGCTGCACAGCAGTTTCCAAAGTTCCTTTAAGGGATGTTCTGTGCAAGTCCTGGGATGCTGTAATTGGCTTCTCCTTTTAATGGACAATGCAGTAATGAATTCTCAATAGGTAGTTCCTTGGTCTCGTGTAAATAGTTACCTATTACACATCACACTGAAGAATACCTCTAGCAGCTGGGAAGACATAAGCACTGTGAAGATAGGTGGGTGTGTAAAAGTGAAAAGCTAATTGGAGTGTGTATGGTGGCTTTATCTGGCTGGCACAAGGTGTGGTTTCAGGGGCTTCACTGCATGCTGATACTGTCATACATACTAGCACTTAAGTCCCCGTGTGCATTAATGCTTGCATTTTGGTGAAATTGTTTGTGAAAATAATAGAACACTGTTATAAATCTACAATGCTGCTTGTGGATTTGCAAAGTTAGCGCGAGGATGAGTGAGGGGCCCTATTTCACACAGTAAATATTTTATGGGAATTTGGGCATGATAATTTATGTAGGTATATGTTATGCTTTAAGACAAATGCTTCCGTCATGTCATGGATTTTTTTCCCTTGATTTTAAACTGAGGAATACAAGCTAATCTGAAAAGATGTATTTGAGCTGTAGTAACAGTGTCTTTGTGATGTATGCTTGTCTATTATGCTAGTATGACATTGATTTAAGTACTTGGGAATGGGGATGAAACTTGTTTCCTATATAAGGAAGACAGAATTCATCCTTCTCTGAGTGTTGTCCTGTCTGGGTAATTTGCAGTGGAATGTACATTTCTTTTAATGTGTTTGCTTAAAACAAGGTTTTCTGGTAAGCTGTAGCTTTCGGTGATTCTTCTGATGATATAAGCAGGATTTGATCAAAGTTATCTGTTTTTAACTTCTTTTCTCATCATCTCTGTAGGCTTTTTAGCACTGTGGCTCTGAGGGATCCCCAGTATAAGAAATGCCTTGGGCTAAGTTTCCTTCGACTGCAGTCTGGTGTTCGTGGGCAGCCCCCCAGTGTGGAGTGTTGCAGTGTTAGAGGTGCCTGGGCTACCATTTTTGAGACCCCGACTTCTGATCAGTAGAGGTGGGCGACTCGGAGACCATCGCCTAGGTTTTGCCAGTTGTGAGGGCTGTCAGGTTCTCTGGTGCAGGGCTGGGATTTGAGTGGGTTTCTTTTGTCTGAGGAGTTTGGATTTCCTGGTTGTGCAACAAATCTTGTGAGATTCCTAAGCCCCTCCAGGCTCCATAGGAGCTCCCATTTGTGTGCTAATATATGTAGAATAGCTATAGATGCCTTTATTCATTATTTATTTTCATATTCATAAAAAAGAAGGAGGAAATGAAAAGCACTGAGATACTGTTATTGACTTCTCTTTGGTACATCTAGCAAAACCTTTTATTTTGCCAAGCTGCATGTTGAAGATTCAGAAACTTGCATTTGTTTGCTGAAAGAGGGAAGAGTCCTGTGCTTCTCAGCATTGATGCAAAGCGGCCTGTCTGCCTCGTGCCAAGTCCTTGACAGTAAGCCCAGCAACTGACACCTGGGAAATCCCTTCTTTTGTCCTGTAAGGGTTGGAAGAAGGTGTGAGATCAGTTATGTTTCCACAGGCAGTACTGAACCTTGGATGTTGGTGTGCCTAGCATAGGAAGCTGATGCCTCTCACAGAGGGTTGGTACGGCCAGTACTTTCCAACGCCCGTGTGTGTGTCTGTTTCATTGTTCAGACGGTTTTAACATCTGAGCATGGGTGTGCTGAGAAAATGAGGGGATTTGAGTGAAAGATCTTGGTTCGCTACTAAAGGGAAGTTTTGAAAAAATGCAGGCAGAAATGGGCAAAAGGACAGAAATGGGCAAAAGGACAGAAACAGTGAAAGACAGAACAGGTGGATGTACAGGTAAATATGGGGGAAGAATGGTTCATGGCAAGGTGAAGTCGTGCCTAGCAGATTTTTTGGAGCTTTCTAAAAAAGTCAGTAAGTATGTAGACAAAGAAGATTGTTGGATTTGCAAAAGGAGGTCAGCGAGATCCTTCACCAGAAGCTAAAGAGTCTGAGCTGTCATGGATAAGAGAAAGTCATTACAGAGAAACTACTTAAACACTACGTAACATAGGATATAACTAAATAATAATAATTCTCATGGAGGAGGTGGCAGTGAAGTTCCACAGGCATTCGGGCTGTCTGATAATGTGGAAAACAAGTGAATGTTGTGTTAATGAGACTTGCTGACAACACTAAATTATTTGGGATAGTAAAGACTGTACAATAACCAGTTGCTAGTAGTAGTCTAGGTAGTAGGGTAGCACGTGGGATTAAGAGTTGTGTGAGTGAGGATTGTTCCTTTCCTCCATGAGATGATGGAATTTGGACCAGTCATTGTAACTTTAGAAAGAGGTCCTTTAGGGTTTCAATGGATAACTATAAAAATATTTAGCTCAATGTTCATTCACGTTACAAAACAAATAAATAAAACACGGTATGGCTAAGGTAATGTTAGAAGTTTTCAGGAAAAGGCTATAACAGTGCAAGTCACTGTTCTGTATCTACAGCCCTGTCTGCAACTTAAATACGGCGTGCAGTTCTGGTCTGTTCCTCTGTTTTTTTCTCCATCCTCAAGAAAATGTCTGGTAGAGCTAGAAAAGATAGAGAGGGAGATAAGGTGATCAAGAGGAGCGTTTCTCCTCTTGAGAAATGACTGAATACACTCAGCCTCTTCAGACTAAGAAAGAGATGATTGAATGGGAACATGATAGAGGTCTGAAATTGTGTACAATATCCTGGTTTCAATGAGCAATTGTTCAGTATCACATAATGCAAAAACGGGGGAGCACTAACAAAGGTAGCAGGTAGCTTTTAAAGGTAGCAAGTAGGATGTTCAGAAGCATCACGAGTGGTGGTTGTTCTTTTATTTTTGTCTTTTTTTTCTCTCCCAGAAAAAAACAAAGCAGCCCCTATTTCATTAAATTGTGAGTCTTAAGTGGTGGGTGTTAAAAGTTCATACGGGTTCAAAAAGGACTGAACAAACAGGACAAAGATGTGGCGTGGCCATTAAGAATAAGATACAGTTTCTGGCTCAGGAAATCCATCTGCCTTAGATCTCTAGAATCAGGGCAACATGACAAGCTTTGCTCTTATGCTTTGTGCTTGTAGGTATGTTTGTTAATGGTCTTTACCTTTCAGAGGTAGGATACTGGACTAAGACCTTTGGTCTGACTTGGTGCAGCAGTGCTGAGTCTACAGAAGAAGGTTGATTTTTTTTTTTTTTTTCTCTGAGCTCTACACAGATGCTTTTGAGGGTTTTCACTGTCCTGTTAAAACTGGTCTAAGAATCTGAGGGCAATGGTTTTTCAGTATAAACATCAGGTGTCCCTCAGTATTAATACTGTTTTCTTTCAGCTTTTGTTTGGGGAAGTGATAACAAAAATTCTCTGATGTTGACAGTTATCGGTATGTTATCTCTTGAAAGCGTTTCACAAAAAGATCAGAATACGTAGTTAGAAGTTGATAGAAGAAACATTTATGACTATGAGAGAGTCTTACTATTAGGTATCCAGATATCCAGACTGCAAGACAAAAGCTTATTTAGAGTGAGGTTTATCAAGTTCCATGTGCCATCCTTTGTAATTGGGATCATGAATTTTTCCCTGATGGTAGTTGGGGGCGTTTAAAATGAGGTATTGTACATTTATAGATACACAAAGAGGGTGCTAGGCCATGTCAGTCCTGGTGAGACACCCTTTGGAGAGGGGCATCACCTGCCTGTCTCATCAAGACACCAATGCTCTTCATGGCCATGATCTTGATGGAAGAGGAAAATGTGGTTGCAAGTTAGCCTAATCCCACAATTCTTATTACTGCTGCCCAACAGGGAGTGGTGAGTCTTGTGAAGCACCCACCCCTTGGTGGGTGGTGGGCTGGTAAGGCCCTTCAGTGTGAAGGTTACCATCTTCATGCCCTATGGGGGGGCTGATGTGTATCTATCTATTCTCTGGTGGGAAAGTCCTCCAAGCACGAGCTAGTGAAAGCTTTGGTAAGCCCCGTTCTGTTCCAGTTAATTGCACTTTTAAATTCTGTTGCAAGTGGTCACAACCAGGTAAGAACCTAGCCTCAACATTTGATCCTGGCCATGTTATTCTCTCGATGCTTGTGAAGGCCATGCAGAAGAGTGTCATTCCTGAACTTTATTAAACTGATTCAAGAGTCTGCAAGTACCAGTGGAAGAGAGTTGTCATGTACATGTGAGCTCCAAGGAACTGTTATCTGCACAAGCTATGTTTGAAATATGTGCTTTTCATACAAGAATTTAGTTTTGAAGAATAACAGTTCAGTTTATAATTGATAGCAAGTTCAGACTCTCACAAAATCATCCAAAGAGGTTGCTGCTTGTGTCTTTGCACCAAATTTGCAAAGTGTTTGAATTAAAATTCCTCGTTTTCCTAATTGAAGTTAATGTAATCTGTTTTTTTTGTTGTACCCAAGTTCTTAACAGACCCCTATCAGTCATAACATTTGAATGTACCTCGACACTGAAGCACAGTGATGCAGGCTCTGGGAATGAGCTACATTTCCACCTCCTCATTATCCTGTAATTGTACACTGGAAAAAGGAGCTCTACTGAGCCCTCCTCAGCATAGATTTTACAGTCACTGCTTTTGTAGAAAGGCAAATTGAGTTGTATGCCGCATCTGAAAGCAGCGTATCCTCTGATCACTCTTGTGCTGTGTCTGTACAGGAGTACCCCGTCTTGTGGTACTTGCTGGGAGAAGCGGCTTTCACAAGTATTTTCCCTGAGGCTGACAGGAAAAATAAGTATGAAAGCGAAGATAGCATGGAGAGGAAAGCTCAACGTGGAGCAGACTTTGATAGTCTAGATCTCTTCAGATTTTCTCTAAAGAAGCTGAGAAAATGGAAGTCTAAGGCTTCAATCTGACACTAATCACAGGAGAAGAAAACAGCTCCATGCTGATGCTCAAGCAGTGCAGCAGCGAGCTGGAAGACGTAACTGAAAAAAATCAGCGTTGGAAGATAGCACTGCAAGGCACACTGAGCTTGTGATCCTGAAAGGCACTGTGCCTGGGGAAGCTGAGCTTTAAGTTTCAGAAAAGGTCCTTAAACACATGGTAATTAATTGGGAGAAATAGCATCTGATAAGCTTCGTAGGAGTAACCTGCACGGAGATGCCTGATGCCCTGGGCTGGGGCTCCCCCTAGCCTCCTACAAAGTTTGTGGTCGTATCTGTAGTAAAAAATTAAATTAGAATTATTTTTGCATAAGCTTTTGACTAGCTCTTACTCAGCATTGTCTTCCCTAACCAGCTGCGTAGCTTTGCAAAATGTAGAGGAACTTCATAGAGACCTCTACCTCAGTTTGTATTAAATTAAAGATCTTGTCTTTGCTTTACCTTGGTCATCGAATGTTAGACGCAGTCAAGGTTAGTGTGGAGTTAAGTAGAGAAGGGACTTCGTTGCTCAGATATTGGTGGCTGCTATAAAAAAAAAAAAAGTCCGTGGTACTTAATGGAGGTGGTGGTGTTCCTGATTTTTTTTATGCTGTCCGTCTCTTTTCAAGTTGGCTAGTTCATAGCAGCATGAAAGGAAATCGTACATCCATTTAGACACAGTCATTCTGGTGATGAAACTGTGGAATGGAGAAGACAAGTTAGTGGAACTAGGGTCGTTTCCCAACTCCATATAAGACCTACAGGATATTTTATCATCAAATGCACGTTGTGGAAAGCCTCGATAGGATGGTTATGGAATGATTGTGGGCTGGTCACCGAAATAGGATTCTTGCCCCAGAGGACTTAACTTGTATTTGGGATCTGAGATGTGTGTACATCACCAGCATCTCCATGTGAGGTTGAACAGCATGACTGTCCTGAAATAGGTTTATTCCCAATTTCTATTGGGTTTGGTGACTTCTGATTAAAAATGTGATCAACTAAATTACAACTGTGTACCTTTCTCTGAATGACATCTTGACATTTGTTTGAGATGTACAATAACTGGTGCGAATTAAAATCTTGTTCTTATGTAGTAACTAAGCCAGGAGGATTTAGGAGGGTCACAGCTGTATGTCATAGGCATGGTCATAGAAATGGGAGGTTGCAAGGGGCATTGACAACATTAGTCCAAGTTCGGCAGTGAATCAGGATCAAGTAAAGCTCATGGCTCTTGTGCAGCATACATATATAAGATTCTCCATCTGCAAATGTACATAAGATTGCAAAATACCAAATTGAGGCTGATAGGATGAATGTCACTTGTAGGAAGTTATCTGCTTGCTTTTGCTCATATGTGAAACGCAAATTGTGAACCTGTAGCCCCGAACACACCAGCAAGCATTTGTTAAAACTTCTAGAAGAGGAGGTTCCACAACTTTAAGTAATCTGTTTCAAGTATTAGAATATCAAGGGAAAATTTTGCTAATCCAAATCTTTGCTTGCAAGTATATTATAAGCAACTTACTGCAGTGACCCATTTGTGGTGTCATAAATGCTGAACGTGTGTTCTCACTCTTTAGTGTCCCTTGGCAAATTTAACGTAGGATACCCTTTTGTAAAGCTATGGTATGTTCAGTTTTTCAGGTGTACACGTGGAAGCTTAGTGTAGAGTTTTATATTTACTACTTTATCCTTAAAAACTTCTTTGTTCTTAGATCTGAGAGTGTGAGCAATATTGACCCTAAGTGCAGGACGTGACTGCAGTTTGACTTATCAAAGTATTTGAGTCTTCTGGGGTTTGTGGAAATAAAGTATGTTGAACAGTGGAAAGCTATGGTCAGCAAAAAAGAAAGAAGAGAGGGACTAGATACAGGGAAGAAAATGCTTTCATAATACTTAAGCTAAGCTTATTAACTATTTATATGATATGCCTTTTTTCCCCCCTCTAGAACTTGAAAGTAAGTACTGACAGAGTGGGACACTTGGTAAAGATGATGATTTCTGTATTCCTATCAGATTATTTGTTTTTGAGTGGTGACTTGTATACAATAAAGGATTATTATGTATTTTTCAGTCTTACAGAAGTGGTAGAAGTAGGGGGGTTGTTTTTAATTGGTAGCTTTTAATGGGTTTCCATGTAGGATGTATTGATAGACAAAGTCCTGGAATAAAATATTTCTTACAGTACAGCCTTGAACAGTTCTGAAATGGATTCCAGCAGTAATGCACATACTAAACTTGAAACTCTGTGAACTGAAAATAAAAATATCAGCAAAATTCCTCTTATTTGTGGTCTGGATTTCTAGAGATGACAAATTCATGGTTAGTGTTAAATTATGTAGAGTGGTCATGATGTAACTTGCAAAACAGAAGAAAGTGTTGGTATACTGGATTTGCAGACCTTTTGGGGAAGTTTTGAAGAGTATATATGTGTTTCACTTTGTGCTAGGTTTTCACTTTTCTGATTACAAAACTAATCCTGTTGGGAAGGAAGAGGGGAAACTTGCATCTGCTTCATGCATAAAATAATGACTGCAGGTTTGTGACTTGAGCGGAATCACTTTTTGCTTCTCTTCTGAAATCCTCAAGGTGGCAATCTTGCATCAGAGCTGAGCATAGGATTTTTTCCTACACTGAATGTTTTATGTGCTGTCCTTGTGATGGCAACAAACGCTTGCTTGAAGTGCTGCAGAGTATGCTGCTGTCGGTTGGGTAGATGCTGAGCGTTGCACGTAGCTTGGACGCAGACTGACTTTCAGAGACTTGTGCAGTCTTAAACTTGGGCGTGGTGAACACAACGGTATGTTTATCTCCCTGGTTGGTAGTTATGAAAATAAGCACATAGAAAACTAGCTATGGGTGGACTAGATTAAAAGTTTTGTCTGTATAAATTTATTCAGCAGTAGCGTTTGCGCTGGCTGTGGTGCATACATGCAGGTTTGTTAACTTCCCTTTAAAAATGCCTGAGAAAAGAAGTCTACTGATTTTAGTTGTTTTTTATGCTCGGAAGACTTTAATTACATCATTTTATTATTATAGGCATGAATTGTAACGGGACATTGACCTACTCTCCTTTTGACTTTTGTGGCCTGACTTTAGTAGGAAGCTCGTTAAGTTTTATGATAGATTACCTAGCCCATCCTGACTATGAAACAGTTGATGGGATGCAGTTTGCATTATTTACTGATTTTTATGATGGGTCTATAAATACGTCAGTTTAAACTGAAGCCTTTTCTCCTATCATGTGCAGAAGAAAGGGCTGGAGTTCTCCAGTTTTAATTTCACAGGGAAGGGTTTTGGTAGCCCTGGTCCTATCGAACACCAGATACGCTTCAGTTCCACTTGTAGCAGCTTCATTCCTGGTCTTCACGTGCTTGTTCATTTAGAGGAAACAAGATCCATGTCACTGGGAGTGGTGCTGTTTCTTCTCCAGGTGTTGAACCTGAAGCTCAGAAATAGCCAAGGTGGCAGGGTCTGAGGGGAGCTGTGGGGCTGGGGTTGGAAGGGGCCCTTCAAGGTCATCCAGCCCAAACCCCCTGCCCTGGGTGTGGGGTTAGGAGCTGGGTCTGGGCCTGTGGAAGCTTTGCCCAGGTATCATCACGTTTCCAGGTGTGTGACCTCCATTGGTTCTCCTCATTTTGTGTCCTCGGGCACTGCATCCTGCCAAGATGACCCCAAAAATTCGAGTAGCTCCTCTTGAGCTGCCTAGCACATCTCTCCATGCCTTCTGTTGTCCAAAGACTTGATGTTTTTTTTAGGTCCCATCCAACTGAAGCCTTCCAATTCAAAACTTCAAAAGTATCCAAAGCTAACAGGAAGGAGAGAGGAGGCTTCAGTGAAGCAAAGCTTGAGAATCTGAGTTGTTTTCTAAAAATAACCAGTAGATGACAAGGTGCCCTGGGAGGCACCACCTCTCTGAGGAGGGTATTTGAGTTGGCTGCGGGAAGTGTTAGTGTTCACGTTGAGGAGTTGGCAGGCAGTGCTCGCAGACACCAAATACTTCTCGGATGTATTCCTTTTCCTCCGTCTCGAAAGCTGAATGTGAAAAACCAAAAGCCTGTTTAATTCATTTCTGAAGTTGTAGAGGAAAAATAGAAAAGGTCAAGAAATGTAAAAACTTCAGTGAAGCTGGAATGTTAATTCAGTTGTGCCTGGCAATTGCTGTTCCCTTCCTTTGTACCTTTTAAATGACTAGCTTTGTAGGGTTTTTTGGTCTTTAAACGAATTTGATGATTTCACAGATTTAAAAAAAAAAACTTTTTTATAGTTTCTCTTTTTAATACCCAGCTGTACAGTTGTATTAATGAGTTTGCTTTGCATTCCCCCTTTGTAAAGATTAAAGCTGAGGGTGAGACTTCATAGTCCGTGGAAGCGTCAGTTTGCGGCTCTGAGCGTGCGTGCCCCCAGCAGAGCAGCTTTCTGTCAGCTTGCAAAGCCAAATGCCAGCTCCAGCTGAGAAATGGACGCAGCAATTCTGCTGGCAGAGTTTGTAAGTTAAGTTTGTTGTTAATAGCATTGTTATCACCGCTGATTGTTTCAGTGCAGGCTTTTTATTAGTAACACAGAGACCTATTAAAGAGCGATGTAGCTCTTTTGACGATGATAGTCCAATATAGTTGAGTGTTTTCATGTCTTCAAAGAGCAAGAGGACTGGAAAAGCATCGTGGAGCTGTGAGGCAGTTGCTGTGTGAGCCTGCTACCCCCAGCACGCCCTGCTGCTCCTTCCCAATCCTGCCCCGTGTCTCTGCTGCTGTGCCCTCTCCTGCTGGAAGTCAGATGAGGGAGATGGCCCGTGGTAAAGCAAACCTTGAAACAAGAAAAAGGGGAGAGTAGGAAAGAGAACTTCTGGAGGTAGATTTGCTGCTGAGGAAAAGGTGCATAGGACTTTGTCACGGTTCACATATTTTTGTGGGGTAAACCATTCTTACTAGTTGTACACCAAAACCAGCATAAGCACTGGGATAATTTGGTAGTCTCTGTTTTGCCTGATCTGTTTGTTTTGGTACCTGTAAGAATAGAAAGGAGATGTTGCTGACTATAACAGGCAAAATACAGGGTTGGGAGGCTTACCTCTGTATTCAGTGCGGAGGTCACCACTGACTATTTTTATCTCTAATTAGGATGTTGAGGTACTTAAGCTTTGGGGCATTTATGTGAGAGCTTCTGATTATTGTTTGTTGAAAGGATCTGTTAATGAAGTGAGGGTGAACTTGGTTTCTGTTGTGGATAGTGCTGGAAACCTAATTGAAAGGTTGCCTGGAAAAGTAAGCTCGGAAGACTTGTAGGCAATTCTACCAGAATATTAGCTGTTCTGTTCTTTCTCAACAAGATATGTATTAAATACAGCTAAGAGAGACTAGCTAAGAAAGTCTAATAAAAGTTCAGGCCGTAGTTTCTCATGGTTTGGATTTGCTATGGAAGTGTCTTACTCAGGTGTGTAGTGGAAATGCCCTGAATTGCTTTCCACTGGTACTCCATGCCTTTGTATGTGTCTGTCCCAAAGCCACTGCAGTTTGCTCCAGAGAGCAGGTGTAAGATGAGAAAACACAGCGACAAGAACCTGAGGAAAACTGTAGACATGGCAGGAAACAAGATGACTTCGCTTCTTATTCTGCAGAGCAGACTAAAGTCCAATTACTAGCAAATTTCTTGTTTTTAGTCCTGTGCAATTTAGCTTTTTGGTCGCGCTGTTAAGCTGATAGGTTCTAATATCCTGCTTGGAGTGGCCTGATTATTTTTTAAAAACTTCCTGCTTAAGTAAGAGACTATTTCTGTCCTTAGTAGTTTTAATTCCCTGCTCTGGAAGATTCGTTTGCATGAGCAGTTCCATTGACTCCCAGAGGACTCCGCATTCAGACTCCTCAGCATTGGCACAGACGCATAAACCAGCCTCTAGTTGATGTTAATTTACAACACAGACTTATTTTAGTCTCCAGCCTTTCAGGGTGTAAACATAGCAGTTCCAGACTTGCACTTTTTGTAGCCAAAGTTTCGCTCTGTGTGTCTGATGTTAAACCAAAGTTATTATAAAGTGTGTGTTACGTCTGTAGTAGCCAACACAAGTCATTATTGAATGCTAACTGTGGTTTTATGTTCTGTAGTGCCAGTGATTAGCTAGTAAAATTCAGTATTGAATATTCTTCAGACAAAAAATGTAACTAAGAATTTTTCACGTTTTACTTTGAGCGGTGTCTCATGATACTGATTTTTGTTTTCTGCCCAAAATAAGGGATGTGGCGTTTTTGTGCTTTATTTGGAGCTGAGTTTAGGGGGACTTACAGAGTTTTGTATGTACAGTGGTATCCTGAGGAGGAAATAAAATGACACGGGGTTTGCATTCTGTCTTAAGTCCTTCAAGCGCTCTGCAGTATCCTTTTTAATGTAATTTGGCATGTTGTAAATTATACAGATAACAAGTTCAGTGGCTCATTAAGTTTTCTTTCAATGTTTTAATTCAGGTATTGTATTTGACATATTTTTTATTTCCTTCCCTAATAGGTGCAGGCAAAACACCGACCTTAGGAGGAGGATTCCATGCCAACCTGGGAAAGGAGTCACGAGCACAAACTCTACAGAATGGTATCCACAAGCTTTAATCTTATTGATGTGACTTTTTTTTTTTAATTAACATGATTGATTTGCTATTAATTTGTAGTTTTGAATGTGACCTCAAAACCTTGGCAGGCCACTTGCTAGTCACTAGACAAGTCTGCCAAGTTCTGATTTTTCCTTTGCTCTCATTTGGTTGTTATACCTGATTTATGAGGTCAGGTAGATGGCTGACAAAGGGTAATGGCACCTTACAGTACTGTTGGATTTTAAAAGGGCTTTTTCAAGGTTGATATACCAATTGCACATTTTTGTTATCTTGTTAACCTACTTCAGCGTTTTATTTCATCAGTTTTCAGCGTTCTTGGAGTGTTTTTAATGCATGTTTATTTTAAAGTATAATTGTTGAAATGCTTTTGTTTTTATACAGTATAAAAGTAAAGATACACACATTATGCACACTTCATAGTAATCACATGCTTAATACATGACTGTTGAACAGAGAAGGGAAAAGTAGAAAAAAGATTTTAGTGTTCAGAAAATGTTTAAGGAAACGGTCTGGTTACATGCTATCCATTTTAATTGAGTTCTTCCCAAAGTACAGTCCTTAAAGAGAATGAATAAAACAGCTTTTATTCCAGAAACCTAATGTTCTTCCAGTTTCAATTGCTGTTGCTCATATCAATGGACAGGAGTTGTCATTTTTCAGCTAATTAATACTCATGTCTCATGACTCTTGGAGATGACAGCTGATGGACTGCCATATCAAAGGCTCAGAAGCTGATGTGTAATTAACCAAGAGTGTTAGATGGGTTTCACTGATATGATGCTTGTTTTGGGGGGGTATTTTAAATAAAGGTATTTTCCTCAGTTCAAATCTTAGATAAATAATTAAAACACAGAGAATCTTGGCTGGTATTGTATCTGCATTGATGTTGAAAGGATAAGATTGATCTGTTATATCTGCATACGTACAGAAAGAGTAAAATTGATCTGTGCTATTGAAACATACCCAGATTGGTTTGTTCAGCAGTATTTGGCTAATTTATATACAGATTACTGGGCTGCTTGTACCAAACAGTGTCAGGCCCTGCTTATTTGACAGAGTAAAGCTTGCAGTTTGTGAGCAGGTCTCATAAGATAGTAACTTTGGATGTGACACTGAATTTTGAAAATGTCTGTACAAACTGTTCTAGTGGAATAAAACCACTAGAATACCATTTACAGCTGTTGAAGTTTGTCATTGGATGAAGATATTCTAATCATAGCTGTAATTTTGCATAGGTATTTAAAAAAAATCTGCTTGTTGTGAATAGGGACTGCTCAGTTACTTAAGTATAATTGTAGAAAAAATAAACTGAGGGGAGAAAGTGCACTCTTTTTGTTGTTGTTGTTCAAAACCACGTTTTGGTAACTGAAATTAAACACAGCCTAGGATTGTTCTGGAATATAGACGTGGCTTCTTTCCTGACTGTTTGCTGGGGAAGGTCTGAGCATCTTTCATCCCAACAGCTTTTGTGTGTACTGGACTTGTCAGGACCCCCTAATCATATCCAATGATCTTTACTTGGCTGAAGTCTAACAGCATCATAGAAAAGAAATTACAGTTGTTTGAAACGAAATGGTCTTCCAAACAGTTTTGAAATAGGAAAATATTTTGTCTTTTTAGTTATACCTGTCTGAGGCTTTTTACAGTTTTTCTTCTCTTGTGGTGATCCTTTATATTTAAATAAAAAAAAAAAGGGGGGGGGGGGCATTTGGTCTTTGATCTCCTCAGCCAACCTGTATTTGTCACGGTGCCAAGCTGTCTCTGAGAAAGTTCGTTTCAATGAGCAAAGCAGTGTTCTTGCTCAGTCCCAGGCTTGAGAACAGCGGCTGCTATTTCAGGTAGAGCAATTGGTGTCTGAAAGGCCCTTCTTTCTGCTGCTCTGTAATGAGCTAGTTGTCTGCTGCATTTAATCACGTTTTTAGCTTTGTGTAGTTCTCAATTGCAAATTGAGCTATGGCAGTGAACTTATAAAATCTCACCCTGCCATTGTGTTCATGATTGCTTTTTTTTGTAATTGTGTTAATATCTGTTGTATTTATTCTTTATAGCATAGCAAGGTAAATGAATTTACTGTATATTTTTGAAAGAAAAAACGTGAGGTTATTCACTGAATGAAACTGAAGTGCTCTGATAGCTGACTGCAAGAAAAATGGGCAGTTGTCCCTGGAGCACTGATCTGTGCGTTTGGGAAGAAAACACGAAGCTAATTGTTTATTTGCTCGTACTCCCATGTTTACATTTCCAGAGTTACCTGAGTTGCACATGGACTGCTGAAATGAGCTGCCATGGGGATTCTGGTGCAGCACGACTTGTAAACGTGCTTCCAGGAGGTCTGCTCCTTACTCAGGTCCAGGCTGCGTGCTGCCTTCAGCATACGATCGTGCTGTATCCTTCTGTATGGTGCTCTGTGTAGGCTGCTGCCCAAGGGAAGAACCGGGCTCTGTGGAAAGCAGCGATGGGCAGGGGAGCCCAGCTTGCTCTGGAGGTTGTCCCTGGTGGATGAGAGCAGCTGGGAGCGCGCGTGTGTGGTCTGAGCGTGCTGGCAGGTCTCGCAGCGTGCCTGGTCTGCTTGCCAGCAACCTGCAAGCTTGACATGATCCGGGGAGAAGTCCAGCAACGGAGCAGGAACTTGTTTTTTAAAAAACAACAACCTCCCCCTGCTTGCACTTCCCTCCCCCATGTAGTTTGGGCCAAATTCTTCCTGCCTGTAATGTCTGTCTTTTCAGGGGAGGTGAAAGGGAGGTGATTTGGCCTCACTGTCTCTTATTTAATCCCTAGTAAAGCAGCTGGGGTTGGCTAACTCTGCGATGCTGCCATCTTTTGAGGGTTATAATTAAGGGATGTTTAGAATTACATGAAAAACAGTTTTTCATTAGAATATCTAAAGTAGTAACTCGTGTTTTTTTTCTTTTCCTCCATTCTGAAGTGAAGAAATGCCAAAGTAAAGTCTCCCAACAACAACTGCTTGAAACTTTTCTGCAAAATCATTTTGTGCATTGGTATTTACATGTATGCTCTCAAGAAAGTCACGGGCAAGCCCTGAAGGTTTTACAGTTTCCAGGCTTGTGTAAGAATATCGGATACACGCCACTAGTCTCCCTTATCACACATGCCTTTGCTGTATGTTTCCTTGCTATTTATAACGTGGTGGTGCGTGGCAGTTCATATTCTCTGCCTTTCTTTACTGAACCAGCTGATGTTTGTGGGTGTTTGGTGAGGAATTGGCTGCAGTTATAAAAACTGGAGTCTTGTTTACACTCGTTTAAAATATGTATGCAAGAAAGACCTAATACTGTTGTGTTTGTTCATTACCAGTTTGATTTTCAGTGTGCTGCGCTGCGCTAATTGAGCAGGCTAAGCTCCACGAGTTCTGTAATGTCGGGCCCACGGAATGGCTCATCTCTGCTCACGTAGAGCTCCTTCTTGTAAAAGCCTACACATCTGTGAGATGATACGAAGAGGTGTTTCAGCTTTGTTTTTAAAAGGTTTGACCAAATAACCACGCAGTCTTCTTTCTGTGAGAAAGAAGAGTAATGAAAGGAGAGTTAGCTCAGAGAGGGGACCCTGTGACAAGACTTTCCTTTGTTGTCTGAGCCTCTTCAAATTGCCACAGGATTGCCCAACTTCTGTGGGCATTTAACAGGGCTGAAGTGGAGAGTTCTGTCTCTTTAAATCTCATTTTACAGCTCTGTGCTACATTACATAATCTCTCTAAATAGCTGGTTTATTCTTGCTTCCTTGCAGGCAATCTGCTCTCACTATATCCATGTCAGATCCATAGTTACAAGGGAGTTGTTCTTGACTTGGAGCTCTGATACTTTCAATAGTCTTCAGTGGCTGAAAAGAAAAGGGAGAGGGGAAGGAAGGTCAATGGCGTGATTATAACTTGAAAGCTTCAGTTGCAGATATTCAAATTTGGTTAAAACTAAGTTTGAGGATTGCAGCTGCATCTAGCTTAATCCAATTTCTGAACTGTTGTGCTGTGTTTTTAATCATTACTTTAAATGAATGTGCTTTCCTTCAGTCCTCTTAAATGCCAAAACGTAGCTAACAGTATTTTAATTCTACATGGGAAGGCATTTCTGAAGATGTTTTCTAATGCACTTTTGACTGTTTAAACTATTTACTTAATTCTTTAACATTTATTGTCATCCCTAATTTCATAGCTGGTTTATTGCAAGTGATTATAGAAGGCCCTACTTCCTACCAGAACTGTCCAGTGTGAATTACACCAGGATAATATATTATGCGCATGAAGAACAGATGTATCCAAAGAAGAGAACTGGAGAACACATCTTTATCTAACAAAACCTGAAACAGCAAGGGGGCAGAAGTGAGTAGAATCATACAATAATTTAAGGATCTCTGGAGGTCTGCAGTCAAAGTGGTGGCTTTGAAGCTGCATTAGGCTGCTCAGGGCATAGTGCAGCTGAGCTTTGAGTATCCCCAAGGATAGATATGGTGCAGTCTCCCTGGACAACCTGTTCTAATGCTTGACCACCCTCACTGAGAAGATTTTTTTTCCCTTATATTTAATGTGATTCTTGCTGCTTGTCCTTTTGCTGTGCATATCTGACTCTTTATAACCCCCCACTGAGTAGCTGAAGACACCGGTAAGACCTCCCCCTTAGCTTTTCTTCTGAAGACCAAACAAATTCAGCTCTTGGCCTCACATCATGTGCTCCGGTCTCCCAGTCATCTTAACGGCTCTTTGCTGGACTTGCTTCAATATGTCAATGCCTTTCTTGTGCAAAGAAGTCCTGAACCAGACAAAGGACTCAAAATACAGTCTCACAAGCATGGAACAGGGGATAATAACTACTTATCTTGACCTGCTGGCTGTGCTTTTAATAATGCAGTTCTAATATAGAGTTAGCCTTCATCACTGCAATTGGGTGCTGCTCAGTCACGTTCATCATTCCCTAAGGACTCCAGATCCTTTTTCTGCAAAGCTATTCCCTAGTCAAACAATCCCCAGCCTGTATTGTTGCTGTTGGTTCTTTGTTGGCAAAAAGAAATAATTGCATTTGCCTTGTTGAGCTGTGTGAGGTTTGTCAGCTTGTATTTTGCGGCATTTTAAGGTCTCTCTTAAGGATCTTAAGGCTGAGGGGAGCCTGACTCACCTGTGGTTTCCTACTTCCTCCTCTGGAGGAAAAGTCTGAAACACTTGTAATTCTTCCAGTCGCAGAGAGCCTCAATTCCTACAACCTTTTAAATATTATTTTAAAGATACTACTTTTTGCCAGCTCCATTAGCATCCTCAGGTATATCCCTTCTAATCCTGTTGGCTTGTGAATGTGGAGTTTGCTAAGTGATCCCTTGCTCAGTCCTTGTCTGCCATGTATAGTACTTAGTTTCCTCCAAACTCTGGTGAAGAGATCTGTGAGACCTGAAAATGATATTGCTGCTGAAGACCAGTGGGAGTCATGAGCTGCTCTGAAGCTAAGTTGACCCCAAGAACACGTCAGTACTGAATGGCACTGTACAGGATCACTGTCATTATCGGCCTGTCACTTGTTCTGCAGCAAAGCTTCATGCATTCGTTTAGGACTAGAGGGAATGGCCTCAAGTTGTGCCAGGGGAGGTTCAGGTTGGAAATAAGGAGATTTCTGCTCAGCAAGAGCAGTCAGGCATTGGGACGGGTTGCCCAGGGAGGTGGTGGAGTCACCATCCCTGGGGGAGTGTTGAAGGAAGGGTTGGATGTGGTGCTTGGGGACATGGGTTAGTGGGTGACACTGGTGGTAGGGGGTAGGGTGATGGTTGGACCAAAGGATCTTGGAGGTCTCTTCCAACCTTAATGATTCCGTGATTCAGGCTGTTCCTTTGCATAAAATGAACACCTCTTTTTCTCCTTTCACCTTCCCTGTCTGTCCTTCCCATAGAGCCTGTAACCATCCATTTTACGATTCCAGTCATGCTACCTGTCCAACTGTGATTCCCAGCAAGTTTGTAGTTTTGCAGTTGTGCATAGTCTGTAAATCCTTTCTGGTTGTTTTCTTTGCTGGGTGCGATCTTTTCTTTGGCTCTTCCTTGTCTATCAGCTACAAATGTATCTGGCCTTGATTTCAGTAATGAAACTTTGAGTCTAATCTCTCTGCCTTACACTTACTTGTCCTTCTGGCTTTCATTTCTGTTGTGGTACAAGCTAGTCTCAATCCTTCCACCTTCGATTAGTACCTCCATTGCGTTTTCTTTTGTTTCCTCTTCAACTAATTGCTTAAAGTTGTCCTTGTCTGGGTTTGTCATGTATTTTTTATTTGCTAAGGCTTTGAAAGACTTACTCTTCTAGCCAGACCATTGCTTTGGTCTTACCCTCTTTGACTGATCTACTGACTTGTCCCTTTATTAGTCCTTTGTCATTAAGAACTTAACTCATTTTCTTCATCTTTCCATTTAGCGTGTCAGCTTTTGCCACGTCTCCTTGGGGAGGATGTATGATTCCTTTTTCATTTGGGATAATCTTTTCTACTTACTAAGTGCAGCTCTTTAGTCTGGAAAACATCTTCATTACTTCATACCTCTTCCATCAAGTTCATGGTAGGTTGGGATCCAGCTGCCAAATCTTGGATGTCTGCGTGAGTTCCTTGTCCTGAACTCCACTGAGGGTCTCTATGCAGAGGTGGACAGATTCAGGGTGTGATTAAGGAGTGACCTGAAAGGAAGTCATACATGACTCATTTTTTGAAGTGCCTCTTTGCTCACCGAAAGGAAGTCTGGATTGACCAAGCTCAGATGTTCATCTCTGAGGACAAGGGTGATGAATCCTACGCTTTGGTGTCTGTGTTTGGGGATCATCTTGACAGAGACCTAACATGGTCAAAACTGAACTACTGAATCACATCCTACTGTCCTGTTTTTTTGCATGTTAACAAACTCAAGCTTCCCCCTTTGAGGTCACTCACAGCTTTCCCTCTTTCTGTTTTGTAGATTCATCCTTTCTGCTAACATGGATGGGTCTTAGACATAACACTCACATATTTGTTACTTGCACAAGTGTCTCTTGACCTTTGCTCTCGCTCTTTGGTCAGAACATGCTACAGAGTTGGGAAAGCAGAAAAGTTTTGAGTTGGGATGTTAAATCTTTGGTACCATCATAACTTTATGGAAGAATTTTAAAAGGAATGTGTTTTTTCCCAACCTCTTTGTCCTTCCATATTTGTGATCACTGTTATTTATCCCATAACTTTTCAATGGGGAACTTTTCTGTTCTTATGGGGCTGCTGTGCTTGCGTTCCAGTGTATCGCCCCTCTGTGCTTCTAAGTTTTGCTTGAATCTCAGTAGGTACTGGCTTTCCTGGTCTTCTGCCTTGATGCAGGCTCTGGTAAGTCCCAAAAGTACAGCCCACAGCTCAGATGCTGGAGGCTCTGCTGGCTGACCTTCAGGGTATCTCAGCAGCTCACATCTTCCTCAGAGCTTCAGCTTTCTGGGTTTGCAGGGAACTTGTTCAGCATAGACTTGAAGAAACACCAATTGAGAAATATTATTTAAAAAAAGGGGGGGGGAGAGAAAAAACAAACAAAACAGGCAGAAAAACACTTTGTAGCCAGTGATAAGTTATTCCAAAAAATATAAAAATATGATTTGTCCTGCTGACTTTGTCCTCGCAGGGTTTCCAGGGAAGAGGGGCTGTGATTCTTCAAGTTAACGGTAGAGGATTTGCTGGAAGTACAGTAGTGGTTGGATTTTGCCATCAGCAAACATCAGTAAAATTCTTCAGCACAGCATCCTGGCCAGTTGGAATACATGCATCAGGCTTTGTCTTCCCTACTCTGTTCATGTGTTCGCGTATCCAGAAAAAGGAAATATTAGAAGAGACTTCCAAAATAGTTTGGAGGTGTTGGTTTCATCTGTACGTAGACTTAGGACAATTTTTGTTGTTACTTTCTCTTAATTTTCAAGATTGTTCCTAAAATTGGGAAGAAAAAAGTATTCTTAAAGGAGTTAAGAGATGCTTTCTGTTGTATTAACTGAGACCAAAAAACCCCTTGGTGTTCAGCCTCTTTGAGTTGGCCTGACTCTAACTGGCGTTAAAGGCGTCTTTCATGACTCTTGTGCTCTGTCTCCTCTCCTGTCTCTGCTCTGTCTCTGAGTTTATTAGTTGGCTGTGGGCAAGAAAACTGTTGTGCCAGGGAAGCACAGATCTCTGCTTCTTTCTGTCAAACAAAAGAAGAAATGCACGCTTGTGAAATTTCTTACTTGGTATTAAGGTTTTGGTGTCTTGTATCTTAAGAATTTTCCCCATTAACTTTGACAATGTCTATGTGACACAGAGTAGGACAATACCTAGCACGTTTGTGGGATTCATTGACAGAGATTTATCTCCCTACAGCCTTGTGTAGATAATTGGAACCTGTCGTTTCTCCCGAGAGCAATCCTTTAAGTAAAGACAGTTTATCTAGCAGGCTAATGTTTTTTGAAGCATTCACTTTTTATAGTACCATTCATAAGGAGGTGAACTTGGATATTAATAGGTCTAGCTTCCTACTTGCACGCTGTGACAGAGAATAGGTAACTGCCTCTCTCCCCTTTCTCCCCACCCCTCTAGTAATGTCTATGAATTTCCGTGCTGCCTCTCTTAACCAGCTTCTGAATTAAACCATTTGAGCTGTGGAAGGTTGTTAGACAAGTTTAAAATGCACTTTGAGTAATGTAGCTTTGATTTCAGTTCTGTGTAGCTGCCACTCTTTTTTATCATGAAAATGTACATCACTTACAGGGCATAGGACTGGTTTTAAATGCTTAAACGTGATTTTTGAAGTGTTTGTGTCATTTTAGGCACTATGGCTATACCATAATATAACCCAGAGGGGGAGAACTCTTGTTTCTTCTTAATGCTGTTCCCTGATAGCACCTAGTTCCTTACTTCACGTGCTGAAGCAGTGCAGGGAAGCGTTATCTCAGCCTGAGGATCTGCAAGCGTGACTTGCTGATGGAGCTGTTGCAGCTTTCTTGGAAGACGGCTGTTCCTAAGTAATGGCCCCAGCCTTGACCTTCCGGACCCCTGTGCTACGGGATTAACAAACACCAGAGTAAACTCAGGGTCTGTGTACATTGCTTTTAAAAGGAAGATTTACTTGTTTAAGTTCTTGCAGACATGCTTGTGCTCGTTGTCACCTGTGCTGTGCAGCTGGAGGCGAATAAGCTGTGATCCTGAGCTGCTTTCTTCACGTCGTGGTGGATGGTGTCAGTGTAAGCACGTAGTGGCTGCAGCGTTGGAACCGGCGGGTGTCATTCAATGTGGGATCAGGATCCTGGAGGTGACAGCTCTGGCCTGCCTGCCACAGGTCATGCAGACACGCTGTGTGCATCCCTCTCATAGGGATGCAATAACACCTCCGGGCACATCTGGCACAGTGTCTGTCGTGCATCCTGCAGTGGCTGAGGGAGCTGTATCAGAGCAGTGCGTGTGGTGGTGCTTCCTCACTCATCTAGTCTCATTTTCGTCTCGTTCCTCATGCAGAAGCTGATCTGTAGCTTTGATCGTCCTCGTTGCCCTCCTGGTTCTGCGACATCCTCTCCCAGATGGATGAGGGCTGTTATCGTGTGTGTCATTCACAGGTAGCTCAGGGAAAGGCTTTGGCTCCTGCGCACTATATTGCTGCACCAGCCTTTCTCAGACAGGTGTAGTACATGGGTGAAAGACACAAACATAAAGGTAGCTGCTATTAGTTACAAATGAGTAGAAACGACAGGGTTCTCTACCAGGTATGAAACATGTTCTGTTCTCACATCCAATGCAGTGGCAGACTAACCAACATCCAACACCCACCCAGAAAAACAAAGCAGCAACAGAAACCCCTCAGGAGTTTAAAAAACAAACAAACTTTCCCAACCAGGACAACTCTGTGCATGCATGCAAGTTATTTTTAACCTGAATGATCTCTGTCATTTGCTGTGTTCCTGTGGGTAGTTGTGTCAGCCTGGGAGCTGACGTGCTGTGGTGCACGGGTGGCAATGAGGTATTGTGTAAAGGGTTGGGAACTTCTTTAAGTGGTATTGCTATCTGAAGCCTTCGTTTTATACAGCTACAGCTCTGAAGACTGGCTCCGTGGTACATGCCTAGCAGTAAAGCCGGTTTGTTCCATGCCTTTCAGTGAAAATATCTGGGTTACACAAGAAAAACAAACAAAAAAAACAACAACAAAAGCAACCCACCAGCCAAAACAAAAAATAAATAGACCAACTCTTTTCCTGCTTCACTTCGTTTCACTCCTCTGCATGCTGCCATAGAGTAGATGAGGGAATGGATGCTGTAGAGATGAGCCTCTTAAACCAGCTTTGCAGCAGGAGAGGCTGAACGCAGGACCACATTGTTCTCCTTTATATTTTTACATGTATTTATAACTCACCGTCCTGTTACGTTCAATCCTGCGCAGTCAGAGTGAAGGAAGGTGTTTTCTGTTCTTTTGGCTTGACTTAATACGAGTGGGAAGCTTTTAGAAATGTTCTGTTCATTGACTGCTGCTGGCAGATGGATGCTCTCTGCTTGAAGTGCCTCAGGCCTTCATATCTTCCGCTTCCCCCCCTCCATCCTCCCAGCACACACCCTGGAGTGTGCAGGCTGTGCTAATTTAGTCGCAACTTAAAAAGGAATGATGAAGAAGAAATGCTCCACTCTAATAGAATTCTTGTCGCTCGCTACGTCTTCAGGGAGTACTTTTTCATTTCAGGATCCCTAAGGATTTTTTCAGCAACATGTATTAGCTGTTCGGAGATACTCCACTGGAACAGCAGTAAAATTCTTAGTGCGTTAGGACCAAAATGCTAATTCTGTTTATATATTTAATCAATTAGAATATATAGCATACATGACATTCAGTTTGATTTTTCAAGTGATTTTAATAACTTAGGCTTGACTGTTTCTAATTCTGAGGTGGCCTTTCATCTGTATGAACTATAAACCAAGCCATTAAATAAACAGTTCATTAACCTGTTATACTCTAACATTTGAATGAATTCCAGAATTTTACTAAATTGGCTGTTGCTGTGTCAAGAGCTTTCCCCTATTTACCAGCAGAAATCAGCTGGTGTTTAGCTCTTTCTTTAGCAGAATCATAAAATGTTACTGTTTACTGATAAAAAGTGCATGTATTTCTAATTGAAAAGAATCCAAATTACACAGAACCAGAACTAATATGTTTTTCTATGCTGCTTACTGTAGCTTAACTGTACAGTTTTTGTAAGGCACTAAAGAAGGTCGCCAGGTGGTGCTGTTACACACTGATACAAGCACTTGTTAATAGAGCTCAAATCCTAAAAGAAAATGCCGTTGTCATAATTATTCAACTGTAATTTCATGGGAGGAGTGGCGAGAAAGAGTTGTGTTTTTTTTCTTTAATCATGTCTTTAAAGTAGAGCTCTTCCGGAGAATTTTGGTTTTGCTCTTCTGGCTGCTCGGTGTGAATTTCCCACATGTTCCTGCTGTAAAAATGGAGCGTGGGGTAATGCAAGAGGTTGCGTGCTGGGTGTGTGGGACCATAGCTGGGCTGTAGCCTTGGTGATTTCTACTTGGGTGATGAGCTTATGAAGTTCCTCATTAGATAATGAGGGAGGATAACATGCAAGTACTGCATGTTTTATCAAAGATTGAAGAATGAAGAGTGATGTCTCTTCATAAGCTGAAAATAACCTGTTTCTTGAATAGCAGTTAATTTAACCTTACAGTTTTTGAAAGGCAAGAACTCCAGCCTGCTATGGGAGGAGGCTCCTTACAAAAAAAAAAAAAAAAAGCTAGGTGACTTTTTTTAATATGTTCAATACATGTCATGTTCCCCTTCTTTTTTCTAGGAAAAAAATAACTTCATACATAAAGTCATTTTTTCTAAAGCTGTATAGTAATTATAGTAATTAGTGTTGTAAAGAAAGTTTCTTTTTTCCAAAGGTTTTGTGGTAGTGGCTATTCACGGATGAACTGTGAAATGGGGGAAAAAAAGTTGCAAACTGTTCCTTCAGTGAAGATTTGTAGGGTCTTTTTGTATTCAAGTAATTGAATAATTTTGGACAATATGGATAATTAAATACTAGCCCATGTAGACTAAGCCTAAGTACTGTTGAATATGTAGGTAAAATGAAGGAAGGTTAAGCAATTGTGGGAGGGAGAAGGTTGTCAAAGGATAGCTCTCCTGAAGGCTATCACTTGTGATTTCTGACATTGAGGATGTAACACTTCAAAAAATGAATTGTATTCCTTCACATACTATATTTTTTTCTTTGATTAGTTTCTAATAGAAATTACAAACGATTTTTATAAAGCAGAGAAAAAATACAGCAAGATCTCCTTGAACCCAAGCTGCAGTGTAGGTAGGACGTTAGGTTCAGCATGCTTCAACCTGTTTTTGAGCTGTGCTCTTTAGATCTCCTCTGGATGTCAGCAGGAGCTGTGTTTGCTTGCCATTGTTCTTTAGGATCCCAAATATGTATCTAGAAATCTGGCTTTAATCACCTAGATTTAAAGCTTTTATACTGTTAAGACAAAGATGTCCCAAACAAACACAGCATAAATTAAGTGAAAAGGTAATTGATTGCTTAGCTGTTCTAAAGTCAGCTCAGATTACTCCTGCTTCAACTGAAAGAGGCTTCTCTTAAGTTTGAGCAATAGAAAAATCAAACAGACGTGGATCTTTCTTCAAAGAAAGGCCATTAGCACTGAATGCAGCTAAGCAAGTGGCTAATTACCTTCAACTGTGTGTCTCCCTATGAAATATTATGCTAATGAACCTGTGATTTTTTTTAACAAAATCAATTAGAGTTTGGATTTTTAGGGTAAGGCAGTATATTTTTTCCTTCATGTACTCCGAAACTACACAGTTGATTATTAGTACTTCTGGGCATTATATTATGAGATGTGTAATGTTGAGGAAGCAGGTTAGGATCTTCGTTCCGGATTTCAGGGGTATACGGAGATGGGTTCTGGTACAGGGATTAGACACAGGTTCTCGTGTACGGTTGTCACTCATTAAAGTACATGAATGTTTACATCTGTACCTTATGTGCACTATTTGATGACTTCCATAAATCCCTATTCAGGGACAACATTCCATGCCATTTTTATGGTGGGAATCACGAGCTTATCATTGCTCCAAAGGGAGCTGTGCAGGGTTCAGTAGTTAGCACTTCACTTTGTAGCCTGTTTTGGATGAATTTCTAAGAATGGATAGCTCTCCAGAAACCAAGCAGTAGGTCTGGTCTGAGGTGGTACCGAGCTACTTTGGTCATACAGAACGTGCTGAACCTGAAGGTGCTAAAACCTCTTTCCCGTCCTTGCAGAACTGATGTATAAAACACAGCCATCTTTGATGCTCTGGCCTTTTGGGAAGCATCACGTTGCCTTGTCTAAAAGGGAGACAAAAACACTGCAGAGTCTTGTGGGGCATAGCATGGGTACTAACCATTGGAAGCTGTCTTGTTAGTTCAGGCTGTTACAGAGCCCCCATGCAGAAGGGCATATCTGGTTCCTTTGGACACGTGCATGCACGTGCAAGCCTAGATTTAAGGAAATCCTTTTACGTGGGAAAAGATGCTTTCTAAATCAGGTTAAGAGATTAATTTGTCTGCTCATAGAATATGTATACTGCACGTTATGAGGCAGTGCAGACAGCTGTAAACTTCTGCTTTCAGACTCTGGGTAGCGTCTTAGATAAATCGGAGGAGCTGCGTGCTGTGGAACTGCTCTCGAGGCTTGCTGCTGTACTTCTTGCACGTGTCTCACTTCCCTTCCTTGCTCAGACTGATGTCTTTAGGAAACTGCCCACTTTTTCTTTTTTTCTGAGTTAGTGGTTTAGCACAAGACATGAGGAGTGCTGGGAGCTGGTGTGAGAGGTGTGTGTTGGGGGGGGGGGGATAAAAGAGGGCTGGGGGTTTCCCCTTTCAACTGCCTTGGGTAAATTCAAAATTCATCCTCTAATACTAACCTGAATTCTTATTTAAAAAAAAAAAGTAAAAAAAAAAAAAAAAACTAATTGCAGACAGATTAGGAAAATGTTCTTGCCAAATACAAATGATTAACAATACAGACCAAGCTGCTCCAGTTGCACCTAGTCTTCAGGCTGAGGTTTTTATACGATACCTCTCCTGTTTCTTCCCCTAGGTCTGCCGTGAAGTGAAATGGAGGAAGCTGGCTTTGTGTGAGAAATCAGGAAATCGGTAGTAGCCCTTAGTTTATCATTCACCCCTCTCTAACTAGCAGCCTCCATTTTAAATGTGAGATGAATTGTCAGCATTTGCTAATCCAAATTCACCCGCATTTCCAAAGGTGAGCACAGCTGTCATCAGCAAATCAGCATCTGTAAATGAAGAAGATTTCGGAGGGGTTGCCTTGTTATTCTGAGCCCCATGCAGCCTGCCAAATCCAAGCAGGTGTTGTGTTTGCTTACTTCCGTGGCTAGGAAAGCTCCGTGAGCTCAGGGAAATAGCTAGAAATAAAATTATTCAATGTCAACTGAAATCTTCTAAGTGATTTCATAAGCAATACTAATGTGGGTGAATAGCTTTGCAAGTGCAATCTCTTTCCATCTCAGAAAATGTATTTCTGTACCTAAAGGCTTCTTTCTTTTGGGGGGTGGGAGGTGATAAAGTAGTCTGATGTTTTTTAGCTGCATGCAATCTCTGTTTTAAAGTTTAAACACCGGGAAAATAATTTGCCAGCTTTCCTAATGATACGGTAGGAAAATATGGATCTTGAGACTATTCAAAATCATCCCAAAATAGATTTAGAGACTATAGTTCCTACCATGCACTAGAGAAAAATACTGCTGCTGGTGCAAGCTGAATCAGTCCTTGAGCGTGTCAAGGAAGAATACCACTTTTCAAGTGATTTTTGGAACAAATCCAGGGTGCTTGTGAGGTGACGTTTGTTGTCTGAGTGGTCTGTGTTGTTCCAGCTGGCCCTATACTGGAAGTTAACTCTTGCTTGCTGCCAGCTTCTTTCTTGAGAGCAAGCGGGTATCTGTGGCTTTGGTCAAAATAAAGTTGTTCAGCATCCTGTGGTCATAAACGTACTTCTGTCTCCGTTCTCAGTCCACAGTGAACCTACCGTACATTGATGGAAGATAGGGTGCCAAATACCCTTAAGGAGACTATTTCTGGTTGTGCAGAACTGGGAATGGAAATAATGTTCTTTCTGAAGGGTTTCAGGGCTGCTTGCGTGTTCTTTTTGTCATTGGTTAGACACTTTTCCTACTGTATGTGTGGGTAGTTCTCTTTCTTAAGAAGGTTGTGGTTTGTTTGTTTGTTTTTTAATGAAGGTCTTTGGCATAGAGAGCTAAAGCTCTGAGGTTGCTTGGGATTTCTGCGAAACGTTGACTTGTCGTGCTAGGAAAGTCAAGTTGTGAGCTTACAGTGACACTAAATACTACCCTAAGAAAACTTCAGAGTACGAGGGAGTCTAAGTGGTGACATGGAAACAAAAGTCAAGTTCTTCAGAGAGTACCCATGGAACATTTTGTCTCACAGCAGAAGAGAGGACCTGCCTCCGTGGCGCGGTGCAGAGAGATGCCTGCCTTCTCCTCCAGGTGCAGTCACTCACTGTCAAGCTATGAGGGATCTTAGTCAGATACCCGTTCCTGATTTAGTCTGTGGGAAGGAAGACATAAAAGGGAGACAGCGTAATAGCAGCCACTTAGAACAAAATGCTGCGCTGAAGTTTTGGAGTGTTCCTATTTCCAAAGGATAATAGGCACAGTGACAAGAAACTGAGCCCGTGATGGATTTGGAGCCCGCAGAAATGTGTGGCTGTGCCAAGGTCAGCTCCCCCTCCACATGAGCATGGCTTTCAGGAGGAAGTTGAGTGCTGAAGCTTATGATAATCAAAGCTGGTTTAAACAAAGTGGGGCCTATACCTCTTGTTGTGTGATAAAGTAGCAGGATGGTGTTTGATCATACGGAAATGCTAACTTCTGCGCGTCCTGGAGCTACTTTGTCGGCCAGGCCCGTGATTATACAGACATCAGGTCATCATGAACAGAGCTAGGCTGAATTTCATCTGCCTGTCTGCTTTTCTTACTGCTCTAGAGTGAAATATAGAAGGTAGGAAGGAGAAAGAGCCAGTTTGTGATTGTTCTGCAGAGGGAAGTGGGTTTTTTGGGGTTGGTCAGTACAGCGGTACAACCTCTGAGGCCTTCAGAGAGGAGGCCGCTCATAGCGTTAACAGATCCGAGGCAGGCAGTTGATTGAAGAGTTGGGTTTTTTCTTGTGGGTCTTAAGAGGTTAGTAAGTAAAACTTACTCTGTGGACTCTACCAAAGCAGTACGTTGTTTTTTTTTTAGGTTCAAGATAATGCTGATGTTAAGTGATTCCTTAGGGCAGCTTCATTGAGCGTAGCTCCACAAAGTCAAAGAGGACAAAAGTAAAAATTAATTTTGGTGTTTACAGCACCTACCAAATTGAAACTCTGAGGCAGGTAGTGTTTTATAGCCAGCTTATTAAGAAAAAAAGAAATCGAAACACTGTCACTAATGAGAAAAATGTTAAAAAGTTAAAACCTGTCTGATTCAGGCTTGGATGTTATTGAGACAGATCATTCTCATGACTGGTATAAGAGCAATTTTTGAGATAGGTTACAATCAATATTCCTCCTTGTGTTAAACATCAGTGCCTACCCTGTAGGAGCAGTGGCGGTGTCAGGGGAGGAGAATCCATATCTCCTTTAATGAGGTCCGTTAGGTTGCTGCATAGCAATCATCACGTAAATCCACTGATTTCTGTTTAAGTCTTTAGTCAGTATGTTCTCTGGTAGCTGTTCTTCACCGTGCCATATTACCTAGGGGGAAATGAATTAATAATGCATCTAGTCCTGGATATGTATGTTTAATGGGTAATCTCACATCCTGTCTTGGAGTCAGACTGCACAGAAAGCTGTGTTGCAGTTGATCTTTGAGGTTTAGCATGTGAAGAGGAGAATGTAATTGTCCTTACCTGAAATTGTCTTTAACTACTAAGTACTTTAACTACTAAGGACTGGCACCCAGAGGGTGAGTGGGTTATATAGAAGAGCCAAGGAAGTTGGTATCTAAAGATTTGATTGTGGAAGAAATTCCACACAGTTTGAGTGGTGTTGTGTTTTTATTGCTGTTGGTTGGTTTGCTCAAAGTGTCATTAATATAATATTTAATTTAGAATGGAGTGGTGACTGTGGAAAAGGTTTCTGAAGATGTGGGAAGATGAGTAGGTGGATCTTTGCTCTACAGGCTGGGTTGTTCTGTCAGATTGCCCTTGGGTCTGTGTTGATGTGCTACCAAACTGCAAACGGGCTGAAATGCTGCTGTACTGAGCCAGCAGAGATGGCAATTTTGGGAACGTGGGGGGAGGATGTTTCCTCCTCTTCTGTACACTCTGAGCACACAATGTTTCTGTCATAGAAAGTTGCCCCTTTCTCTTAAGCTTTACAATTTTGCAAAAGCATGAGAACTTCAACATAGGAAATCAGCACGGCCTATTTTTCTTCCACGGGATCGCTCCATGCTGTGCGGTTTTTCTTGTGTCTTGCTCTTCCTGGATTCATTTGTTCCAAGCAGCGGGGCTTTCCACCAGTTCCCTTGGGAAACTGTTATGAGGTCCGATGAGTTGTGTGGTAAGTTCTTGTTAATATGGTGCTTACATTTTCCTTTAAGTTCATGTCATTAGGTCTTAGTCATGAGCTCATGTACATTTCTATTTATGGTTTAAACTTCCATTATCTTCCAGAAATCTACTGATCTTCTGCTCCTCTCTTAACAAATCGTGTTCAGTGATGTGATGAAGGCTGGACGTTTGATCCCTGGGTCTTTCACAGTCGTTGTTGTCCCCCCGCCACCACGTTCTCCCTCTTTAATTTGAGGGTGATTGGGGTTCCTGAGGAAAGCAAAGCCTGGGGATAATTCACTCCACCTGGAAAAGTTGTTAATGGTATATTGTATGTGCCGCATAGGTTCTTATAAATGGAAGAGATTACATACATAAAGAGGGATACTGCTCAAATATGCCAAATATTTTCCGAGAGGGACATGTTGGCTCTGTAGGAATACATAGATGGCATTGTAGTTCTAACCCTTTACTGGAACAGTCTGTACATCTGACTTACATAAATGTTATTGTTTAAAGAAACGTAGGACTGTGTCTGAAATATGTGCCTTCTCTCGTTGGCCATAAATCTTCTCTCAACTCCAAGCCAAAGCAGATAGCACAAGAGAGCGGTTTGATAAATAGCATCACCCATCTATTTCATTGTTTAGCTGAGATTTGTGGCAACCTTCACTTATTTTTAGTTTCAAAAGGAAGGAAATGCAGAAGTTGAGGTTGAAGCTCTGTCCCTAACTTCTTCCATCGTGTATGGGCTGTGCGCAGATAAAATTATCGGGCAGTCATAGCTCTGATCTAAATAGGCCTTTTGTAGCAGTAAAGGAGAGCAGCCCCCTCACATTCATGCTCCTCGTTATCAGTAGCTGATGGACTCAGCTGCCAGGGACAAACTGAGGGCAGAATTGCATTCTTTAGCTGCAGCCCGAATAAAGATTGATGCTCTTTTACCTAACCGCTGGGCTTCTTATCCCTTTTAGATAAAGGGATGAAATATTTGACTGCTCTTGTCAGCCTCACATAAAAATACCTTAAATAAGTATTAACCTAATACAATCTTTCTTGTTTTTGTTATGGCTCTGTGCCTTTTCCAGCTTGATTTCACTTCTTCTCTTTCTGCTTCCATTTTTAGATTGTGTTTTATCTCTTATCCCTTTGATATTGTTAATAACTGCCTCTTTTTCTTCACACCCCCTCCAACTACTTCACTCTGCGTCCTTTTTCCCTTGATGCTTTTTCTCCTTATTTCCCTTTTTGAGGTGGCTTAAGGAATTTGCCAATTAGTTGATATTTATGAAGTTTTTCCTTTTGCAATTACTGTGTCATACGTGTTTGCCAGCTGGGTATGGTCTGGATGGGGAGAGAGGGCCTTTTGTTACATTTGCATGTAGAACCGGAGAAAACAAATTCATTTTATAAAAGAAGAAAGAAAAAAGGCAACCCCAAGCCAGATGCTGGAAGTAGCATGAGGCTTGCAGGCCTTTTCCAGTCCTGAAGCAGCAGCAGCAACTTTAAGGCCAAGCACAGGTTGCGAGCAAAGCGGTGTTAGTCTCTGTCAGTAAGGTTTTTCTCTGCCTGCACAGTTGGACGATGGGGAGTGGAAATAATTTACCACTGCCGGTTGTATTTTGACAGAACAACTGGCATGCAGAAGAGCGGAGCTGAACTCTAGGGGAGCAAAATTGTTCTGCATGTGTCTGAGGACAAGGAAATTCTCAGGCATGTAATAAAAGATAAGTATTAAAAGGTGGATGAGGAGGGTAGGGAAGGCTTACAGAGATGCACAGGAGCCTTTTGGCAGGAAAAGGGAAGGGCTGGGCTGGCTTTTATAGCAGGGAAGGTGGATTAAACTTTTTTTTTTTTTTTAAACATTCTTAGTATGTATGGCTCTAGCTAATAGTCACTGCAGTGCAGTGGAGAGGTAATTGCTTAGCTGCAGTCACTTGATTGCTTCTGCTCCTTTCTATCTCCTTGCCCTCATCCAGCTGCAGTTCTGGCCACGGGATACCTCCAGCTCCTGCCTCCTTGCCCCAGTGGATCAGTGCTGATCTGGGGTTCCTGCCTGCTTCCGCGGTGTCCGCAGGACTCTGAAAAACAGCTCCTGTCAGTTTTCAGTTCTCACTCTTTGCCTTGCAAAAGCCCTGATCCGCAGGGAAGGCACTAGAACTTGCTGTCAGCGAGCAGATAACATTGCGCTGATTTATACGCCCTGCGCATCTATAAAGTTTTCCACTGCAGCAGTGAATCCTGTTGTGTTCAGCCCTCACTTTTGTTTTGTTTTAAAGGTTCTGACAACTCACACCAATAGGCAACAGATTCCGCTTGCATATGATGCTGCATTCTTGAATTTTCCTCCTTGTGTAGATTGGACAAAGTTGTTTGTTAGTTAGATGCTTTTTGCTTTGTAGGTGGGAAACAAGTTCTGACCTCTCTAATAATACTCAAATATCTGTTTTTTAAAAGTTTAAAAAAAAAAATCCAAACTGTCAGGTTATGTCACGAGCAATTTTTTTTTCTTGCAGTAATATAGAAATTTTGGATGGTTGAGCGTAGTGCTTGGATCAGCAGTAATGCTGTGTGACAGCAGAAATATTTCATTTCTTGTTGTGACAAGAGTAACAATTGGTAATTGGTAAGTGTGGAGGGAAAAAAAGCTTTACGTGCATATAGGTATAGAAAAATCAGAAAAATGTCACTTAAGATGTAATTAAAAAAAAATCACTGTCCAAATAAAACAGAGGAAGCTTAAAGCATAGCCTAACTGATGGTGCTGTCAGAAGGATGCCTTGCATGCTCAATAGCTACCATGACCTAAAAGCTCCTGATATCCTACATTTTTTTTCTAATTCTCATGATGTCAGATAAGCAAGGGCTATCTTATATTAATCATGCGTGTGCTCTAGGTTCTTGCCAGCGGTGCAGCCTTCCAGCTGTTTCAACTTTAAAACAGTAAAAAAAATCAGTTGATAAAACTTCAGGAAATAAAAAGGGTCGTACAAAACCCAACCACCTGAAGCGTTTCAGTGCACTAACAACTAAATGAACGCGTTAGCACGTATTTAAGCTGCGATACGTCAGACTTGTGCAAGCAGGTTGGATCAGAAGAGCAGCAAGGGCTGGGAGCAGTAGCAGAGAAGCGGGAGGAAGTGTAGGGATCGTGTGTATGCTTCTCTCTGACCCATTTAGGCGGTGCTCTCACATTCGTTTTAAGTCGATCCACGTGTGTGCTGCTGCTGACAGCAGTTCTCCTCGCCCCAGCCACCTTCCGCCAGCTCGGGGCTTGGGAGGCCGCTTGTTGAGTTATGGGGGAGCTGCTCCAAATGAAAACTTAACTTCTTCGGGCTGATTTTCAGCAGGGCAAGTTCCCTCCTCTCTGTCGTAAACGTCGGGCTGGAGGTGGGAGCGCTGCCTGCAGCAACAGCTTGGGCTTCAGCTCGGCTCAGCCGTGATGCCGTGCCTTCAGATGTGAGTGAATCAGCCACGTGTTGCTTTTCTGTGTATTTTTTTTTAATGTCAGCATCAGCATGGTTTTCCTACTTGTGATAGCAGAAGTAAAGTTCTGTAAGGATTTCATTAGCAAAAAGTTCTTTAGCTGGATTTAAAAAGCAAGTAAATAATAATTAAGAAGCAGGCAAGCTACTGTCTAAGGATGATGGGGGGAGAGAGCAATCGGTTAGGTACAGCACATGAACAAACCCTAGGGCTTCAGCAGCCTGTTGTTGAACCCAGAATAGTGTTTAGATGGATAAAATGGGAACAAGGCTGCAGCAGCAGAAGTACCACCTGTGAGGGGAGCAGGGATCCAGGAACTCAACGCAGCAAATCAGAGGAACTGCTCGCAGTGCCAAGGTTTTCAGAATTGCAAGGGAAATGAATTCAAATGGCCAGTTGCTGTGTATGAAAGGAGCCTGTCCATGTGGGAGTGATATCTTATAATCAGGGAATGGAAAAAGGGGTTGGGGGGGAGTTACGTGGGCATTTCGCAGGCCTGTGTTGGCATTAATGGAACACAAGGACCAAAATTGAGGGAATGAATACTTAAAGAAGCACAGATAAGTGCTGGGAAGAGATATTAACAGCAGATTTTCTAGGTGGAAGAAAAGTAGCTTAGTATCAAATATTTAAGAAGTAGTTGGGGCAGTGACGACTATTTGAATTTTTAAGCCATTAATCGTGACGGCGCCTGCTGTAGCTCTCTGTAGCTGAATGAACCACCCTCTGACACGTGACAGAAGGGCTTCTTCACCAGGAGGGACGGGGAGCTGCAGGTGGTGGTTGGGGTGCTCCCACAGGAGGCAGAACGGCTGCGTTGGGTGGATGTCAACAGGCAGGGAACCGAGTGCTGCAGGTCGGGACCGACGTAGCGTGGTTCTGGCCATAAGAAAGTAAAGTAGAGGCATCAACCCTTGGCTAAACAGGTCTGGCTTAAATCTTTTTTTTAATTTCACAAGGATTGTTTCACAAGTTTGTTTTTTTTTTTTTTTTCAGTGCATCTCCCCAGTCATGCAGACACAGCTGTGGGAATGTCCAGGGACAAGGCTGGGTTCCCTTCCATCGCGTGGAGACCCCAGTGGCAGCCGGCTCCTCCAGGAGCTGCCTCCGGAGTGCTCAGCCCCAGGCCCCACACCTCTCCTGGGGGACCTGGGGCTTGTTCTGGGAAAACAGACACAGGTTTAGGGACCACGGGCACCTCAGCAACAGTAGGGTCGGGGTTTGGGGCTAGGCTGAAGGTGGGCAGAGCATGGGGGTGAGGCCAGCATCTCCCATCACTCTCCTTGCAGGCAATGAGGTGTTGCTGGGAATGTCTCTTAGCCATCCTTAATAAAATTAAAGCTGTTGTGCTAGGTCAGCGCTGCTATAATGCCCTGCTGTGCTGCTGCTTTTAGTGCTCGTTGGCCGTTTTCCTTGCAGGCTCGCGGAGATAAAGCTGCTTCTCACTTGCCTGTGGTGCCAGTTGCTGGAAAGGCTCCGTGCAATCGCTGCAGTCAGCGCTGCGGTTTCCTCCCTTCCTCCCGCCATTGTTTGGCCTTTAAATGTTTTTCTTGTCTTTGATCATGGGACCCTACTCTTGATTAGGCTTCTGGGACCGGCCTTCATAAATGTAGCCGTGCTGGTGTTCCTGGACTTTCCCTGTTGTGGCTTTGTTTGTTTGTTTTACTCGTTTGTAATACAAACAGCACAGAAGCCTGGCATGGAGCAAAGAGCAGGAAATTCATTCAGGCTTTGAGCTGGGACTTACTGAAATTGAAAGATATGACAAAGCATGCAGGGATGCCCACACATAAAAACTGCTCTTTTTCCTTTTCCAGGGAGTTCTTCTGGTGAGCTTTTTCCAAGCAAGAAAATAAAAGGAGCGTAAAACCAAATGCAGAATGAAATCTGCACGTAAAATTCAGTCAATAAAGTAATTCAAATTTGGAAAATGAATACCCAAGTAAAAGTCACCCAAATCATTTCCTTTAATAGAATCCAGTGTTTGTTACCATAACAATCCCTTTTTGCAGAAAAGGATTAGTGCTGTTAACACGACTCCATCGCCCAATTCAGGTACCATTAAGTTTCCAGAGCCCCTTGAGCAAATAGCAGACGGGGAGGAAATCTTTATGCTTTGATTTTGATGATGCAGTTTAGTATTGTAATAACAATTCATTTAGGCTCTGGCTGTGTACTGCCTGTTATTTCCCTGGAAACTTACGAAACTTATAAAAAGTGCTACTTTGAAATAGCAGCAGTACACACTTCATTGGTCGGAGGGAAGAGCTGCAGATGAGCAGGCAGAAGCCAGAGGAGAGTAATAAATAGCTGCAGCTACTTGACATAACTGACTTTTAAGGGATCCAAAAAAAGGTATGATCCCTCTTGAAGAGTGGAAAAGAATAAGATGTTTCTGTAGTAACGAGATCATAAAAGACAGAAAATTGCTTGTAAAGAATGGGTCTGATTTTTTTTCCCCATTTTTCTATTTTGCTTCTATAAAAATTGGAGCTGCAGTTTTGCTATCAGCTGCCACTTGTGTAAGCATTTAATATTACCAAGTTTTTTCTTCAGATCTGTTTTTGTGGCAGTGATTGCTAACCTCTACATTTTGTTTTGTAATAACAAGTTTCCTCGGTCCAAAGTGTGTAAATTTTCTGACCTAAAAGGACAGAGGAATTCAGCTGTCCTATCTGAACTTCTTGGTTTGAGGCTTACGTGCGTGTCTAAAGCACTGAGATTGGCATCAGCTGAGAAGAGATGAGAGTGTTTGTTTCTTTCAGCGTGCTGGGAGTTGGATGAGTAGAAACACTTTTTTTAGTAGACTTGGAACTAAAACCAGAAAAGGGCCTTTTGTTTGTAGATGCAGATTCAGGAGCGTGATAAACTTTACTACTTGGTAGCCTGGGAACTTGATTTTGTGTGCTGCTTACAGAAATGCAAGCTTTCTCTCTCTTCCTTTTTTTCTTTCTCTATTCCTCTCCCTGCCCAGTATGATGTGCCCTAGAGAAGTAAATGGGAACTGCTTGGTATCTGTCCTAAACATCATAAAATTTCTGTTGTTTCTAGACTTTTTTTTTTTTTATTTCACTCTTTAAAGGAAAATAAATTTACTGTTTTACTGTTGAGGGAAGGGAGAGGATTTTTGTAACCTTGCTGATGGGCTTGTGCAGCCTCTAAAAAGACAGTTCCTAGTCCTTTTCCCAGAGATACAGCCACCATTTGAATGCCATCACTAAGTTGCAAGGCCAGCATGAAGTGTAAGCTTTGATCTTATATTTTTTTCTGGTTCAAAAAGAAATCCCAGGTTCTGTCAATGACCTGTAAGGCCCAAGAAAGGAAACTATTTTTGCACGCTACTGATACACAAAAAACGTACCTAAAAAACGTACCTAATGGGGGTGTGCTTTACCTCTGTCTCCTCCTTGTCTGCTTGTTCTTGTCTTGTCTTGCAATTTAGAAAAAATTCAATATGCACTTATGACTGTTTCATACAATGATATTACTTTATAATACTGGGATGGTAGTTGCCAGTTTTTTGTGTTGTCCTCTCAAGCTTTTTTTTTTTTTTTATCGTTCTACTGGGTATAATGGATAAGAAAGTCAGAAAGTTGTCATGCATTTTGTTTTATAACCCAGAGCATGGTGTGGTTTAAAGGTAAATTCTTTTCTTTTCCAGCCAGTAGAGCAATTCAATTTATTTGATGAGTTTGTAACACTGCAGTGTAATCTGGTGAACGCTGGGTTGAGCAGATTGCTAATAAATTGCATTGCGATGCTGGATATTCCTACTGTTTTGGCTGAGATCATGAGGCTTGCTGCATCCTTGCAGAGAGCTGGACCAGCTAGCTGCACGCTGGGACCATATGGTCAGACCAGCAGCACGGGCATCAGCCAGCACTTCGGGCTGATTGAAGCCATGCTGGTAAGCGTAGAGCAAACCAGAGATAGTCAGGAGAAGAACAAGAAATAGCAGGCTATAAAATGCCACCCGGCTAGCAAGGAGCAGGGGGAGTGAAAGTGCATCCAAGGGCTGGTGGACGTGCTGCAGTATTGTGGGTTTGCTGGAGGGAATTACTCATCTTCTGAGCCCCAGAGCTGGCAGCTTCTCGGCAGATCCTCCCTGCACTGCCCGTACTGCTGCGGTAGGCTCTCTGAATGCTTAGCAGCCTTGTAGATACCATCGCACTCCTACGAGGGCTTTTTCATGTTGAGGACCGGCAGTACGAATGGGAATTTGGTCTCGGTTCATATTTGTCTTTCTTGATGCTATCTGGAGTGCTGTATAGAGAATTTGTTTTGATGAGTTATTTTCTTATGCCCTATTTTTTCTTAAGTGCAAACGTTTTCTCTTCACATGCCAACAGAGCAAAATTGCTGTACTTATAGTTAAATAAAATATAACATCTATATTTTTCAGCTCTGGAAATACCAAATCGGCGAGATTGGCAGAACAGATAGTATATTGCTTTGTGATTTCCATTCGGTTGTCATCTGGCTGAGCTGAGGGCACTGTACAACAGTTTGCTACTGCAGCACTGGCACAAAAACTGTTGAGCTGATACCTGCCTTCTCTTGGCTGCTACCTTTTGAGTGGAAATGCTTCCTGAATTTGTAGAGGAACCAGGAGGAGTACAAGGGATCTGATGTTCCCTGTGTAGGAATCCAGAAACGCAGTTAATATTGGTAACTCTTTCAGCTCTTTGTTGTTGTTGCTGTTGTTGCATAAGATACCAGGAAAATAGAAATTTGTTGTCATGTTAAATTCAGGGCAGGAGGGAAACCCAACATATCTTTTGATCTTCCTTTGGTAAATAGGAGACTGGTTGCCGAATGTAAATGTTTATCTTAGACGATGGTGCTATAAATAGTACATTTATCCCTCTTCTGTAGCAGATGAGGACAAAACCAAGTTAGTCATCGAGACACATGTCGCTTCTAAGATGCTGCTGCTTGTTCTGCGTAACGTTGTTCGTTTGGGGGGGTCACTGGCAGAATCACAGCCGTATTTTTGCTCAAGCTGTCTGCCTGACAATACTGCAGAGCAGCTTGAGGAAGTACCAGCACACAGATCTAAAGCCTTCACTGGTCTGCAGAAGGCTGTGTATGGCACGTAATGAAATACTCATCCCTGTTAGGAAATGCTACCTTTCTGGGCTCTCAGATCTCTTCGGTATTTGTCCGTAGACAATGACTGGCCACCCCGAAATTAATTGCATTTTAAAATACTGATGCTGGGTGAAAAGCTCTGCTAAAAAAAAGTGTACGTTATTCAAACAAGCATACTATTTGCCTAGGATGAATTACGATGAATTCTATTTCAACATTTGCAATTAAGGTTAAATACTCAGAGAATATTAATGGTAGCTCGGGGGTGAGGCCAGATAGTGGGAAAGACTGGGGGTGGGTGGGAAATAAACACCTTTCTCAATGTTATTGAGTGCCCCATGAGGTGTGGAGCTAGCTGTGCCTGTATGGGAAGGGAGTTCCTGGGAGGAGGAATGCCTTGCAGTGGGGACAGGCCAGGGGGGTGCTGGGGTAAAAGCCCTCATGTATGCTCGTCCTGTTCGTGCTCTGCATCCCCAGTTCACTTGGGCTGGTCCCTGGTGTGTGCCCTGAGCTACTCTGGTGGCGATAAGGCTTCCTCGTCAACTTTTGTGTGGTGGCTGCACCCTGTGGGTGCCACCGCCCTGGGGAGCCAGGCTGGCCCTGCGGGCCTTCTGCCTTCAGCCCAGGAGCCTTCAGAAGAGCTGGTGGCCCTTCACTGGCTGCTCTTATGTTTGTTATGAAAGCTTTACTCAAGTGTTGTCCGAGTTTTGCTTTTAAAACTTCTGGAATTGTTTCCTGTTAGTTGCCTTTGTGACTTTGAAGACGTTGAGTTGGAGGGAATGACGTGCTCTCGCTGCTGAGGTGATTCCGGTCTGGGTCTCCTGAAGCTGGGGGAGGCACAGTGGTGCAGTCAGCTCTCCTTATTTCTTCATTTATTTTTAAGTGGTTGTACGTCTACAGGTAGCGCATAAAGTCTCTACAGATGACAGTTCTTTGTGTCTTCATCTCAGCCTGCTGAAGCGTGACCAGAATGGAGAACACCACCAGTGAAAGGCACTTCTGACTTAAGAGCCCTAATAGTCTCCTTGGGGTCACAAACCACAGGGGATCGTCTCCTTGCCTCTCCTTGCCCGTGCTTCATGCTCTGTCAGATGGTGGATTGCTTCTGATGGCTCTTTCTCTGTTGCCTGTCTGTTCTCTTGGCTCAGAGGCCTGGGCAAGGTGGATCCAGTGTGGCTCTGCTTGAAAAATAAGTTTGGAGAGCAGGAATCTCTGCAGTCTGTCCCCTCATCCTGGGGCTTGATAGCTGCACAGCTCCTGCCGTCACTTTTGTATCGTGGTGGGGGGATCTGTAAGCTTTGGGAATGTCCACAGCTCTTTGTTTTTCCTGTGTGAGGAAAGGGAAGAGGGTGGCTGAAGATGGGGTCCCAGTCTCCAAACTGGGGGAGACCTGGGGCATGAGCACTGCCTGCATGTCACTGCCAGACCAGGACCTGCTCATGTCTTGCCTTCTGCTCCATTGGGTGGGTCTCTCAGGATCAAGTTGGGGGATTAAATAGGAAGCTTAGCTGATAGGAAGCACCTTTTCTAGCCTCGCTGATCCCCACTGGCCTCTGCTCACTGAGGGTTGTAGAAACCCAGAGCCTGCTTCAGAGCACACGTCGTCAAATGCGAAATAAAACTCGGGGAGGAAGAGCACTAGGTAGTGTCTTAATTGTGGGGAGATGTGTTTGTATTTGAGACTCTAAGGCATCAAAGCCACCAGTCCAGTGCCTGCTGATGTTAATGGAAAAGCAATTCACTTAATGGGCTTTGGAATACCCTTGGGTAGCTTATTGTCCCAGTACCTCCTGTGGAAGGTGACGTATCCTTCCTGTCATTACTTCTTCATCCAAATGTGTTGTACCCGATTGCCCCAAGTGACTGTGTGCTCACCACCGAGATCTCCTCCATTTGCCATCCCTACAGAGAGCAGGAGCAGGAGCTTTGCTGTAACTTCTGTTCGTCCAGAGTTTTTCCGGCCCTGGTGGGTTTCTGGAATCACTCTTTATTAAAGCCAAGTTGAGCCAGCGCTGTCAGCAGAAGGTTGTTCAGAGGTTAACCATTTTACCATGTTATTAGTGATGATTATGTAGGAAATTTGCATAAAATTAAGAAGTGCAGTGTTTGCAGGCGTTTTTGGGGTAAGTGTTGTGCAGTCACCATCACTTTCTGCAGGAAGGGTTGCTGAGGCACACGCAAGCTTTGTGCCCGCTTCAGCAAAGCTGCTTCTGACATCTCTGAAGGGAACAGATGAGTGTTTCCTGTAAATATGCATACTGGAAACATCTGTCCAGCACGTTGAATTAAAGGATTTTTCTTGATGTGCTGTCTGACCCCTTTATGGTGAGGAACTTCAGTACTGTTTTCCTCATGACTTCCCCCCATCTTTTTTCTTAAGCTGTCTTTTCGGTGCACTTTTTTGTAGCTGGACTTGTGAGAATGGACTGAATCTTGCTTTCCACATCTGTCTTAGCAGCTGTACTGCTTCCTGCAATGAATCATCCGAAGCACTTTTTTTTTAATTATTATTATTTTGTTTAAGGGTGAAGGCCCATTTGTTTTCCTGGAGCCACAAACGAGTCTCCGCAGTCTGGCAGCCAAGCCTTAAATGAAGGCACTGCTGTGAAAGTGTTCGGAGGAAGGAAGTGCCTCCCTATCAGTGGTGATCACAGACCGGCTCTCAGAGCAGCCCCTTTCCTTATGGGCTTAGGCTGTGGTCAGAGGAACTGCAAACTTCATCAGCTCTTGGAGAGATGAAGCAAAATGTCTCATCTGTTTGCACGCTAACATCAAATCTGACATGATCTGATGCTTTCAAAAGCTGAGCTCTGTAGTGCCAATTTTCAAACTGTGTTTGGGGAGGGGGGTGTAATCTTTCCTTCTGAGGAAAATCTTTTTGATCCTCTCTTGGAATGATCTTTGCAACTTCATTTTCCAGGGCTCATAGCTTGAATACATTTCGGTTTAGGAGTGCAAATCCAGGCTTTTTTTTTTTTTTTTTTTAGCCCACCAATGATGTAGCTCCCCGGAACTTGATCGATTGCTGTGTTCTAACTTTTGTATTTAATACAGAGATGAAATCCAAAATCCACCCTCTTGGTTTTGTATTCAAACCCTACCCTGAAAAGCACTTCAGTTACGAAGTTGTTAAGAATTTATTCTTCCTTGTTAATTTTTCTAGGAAAACGGCAGATTCACCACTTGGGAAACCAGCTTCAACTGAATCAACACTGTCTGGATACCGCCTTTAATTTTTTCAAGATGGCTGTGAGCAAGCACCTAACCCGGGGGAGAAAGATGACCCATGTAATTGCTGCATGTCTCTACCTGGTGTGCAGAACAGAAGGAACTCCTCGTATCCTTTCACGCTTGTGCAATCTGAGAGTTATCACTTGGTCCCCTAGGTAACACACCTATGATGGAGGGCAAAAAGTTCACTGTTCAAGCAGTGACAATAAAAAACATACTTTTAGCAAGTTAAGATCATTTAAAAAAAAAAAAGATCAGCTAGATCACTTAAAAAAAAAAAAAATTGAAAAGGTAAGTGTTTAGGACCTAATTTTATGACTGTTGGTTTTGTATAATGAAGTGAGTGGGATATTTTCCTGTGGTTCAAGTAAAATTCTTCCCTTTCTAAATAGACAATACGTAGTATTATTTTCAAGGATCCATAAATTTATGTCTGCACACCCTTAGTAACTTAATTTCTTGTTTCTCAACGTTTTCTTCTAGTGAAAAGCTGTTTTTTTTCTTGTGCTTTGCTAGTTGTTTTTTTTATTATTATTATTAAGGAAAAACAAAAAGTAAACCAGCTGAAAATTAACCCCAAGCCTTGTGCACTGTCAGCATTAAAAACCAGATCTTAATTCCACTGGGTTTTCCAACAAGATACTTGGATATCTTTCTTTTAATGCTTGTGGGAAGGACAGTAACATGATTGAGGTTGGGGGGAAAAGACATCTGATAAATTCTGAAATTTGCTTAAAGATCATGCAGGAAGTCAATGGCTGGAGATGGCATGGGTTAGAGTTGCAAGTGAGTACTCATTGCTCTATACATCAATATTTTTTTTTGTAAATATTCTTTTAAATCCCTATAAACTTAAATACTGATGGGTATTTCAATTTATTTGCTATATATATGTTTTTTATGTTGTGTTGGAGTAACTGCAATTTGGAATTTAGTATCATGAACCCAAGAGAATACAAGCAATTACTTCTGTATTATTTTAGCTGTCCTTTTCTGCTTTAAAGCAGTTTGTGCATATCATTAGTATTCTATTTGATGTTTTTTCTAGATTGCTTGTTTTCATTCTATATTTCTTTTAGCAGTTGAACAGCTTATCTTTCCTTTTAGGATCTGAGTTATTTTTACTTTTGAGATCTATCTTTATCTTAAAACTTGTGTTTTCTGGTAATGTAGTCATCGTGTTTGTTTTTTAACATATAAACATTTTTGCAGGAATAATGGAATTTAAAATAGGGCTTGCCTATTACACTAATCTTTTCTAATGTATCTTGTGCAAACTTTTGAATGGTATAACTCTGTTACTGTAAAGACAGTGTTCAATTAGAAGCATTGCCACTTTTTTATGCCCATATCACATTTTTATATTTATAGTCATTATCTGATATTACTAAATCATAGCCTAACCATAATATACAAATCCATTTTTCCTAATTGGCAGTGATAAAAGTATTTGGAACACTAAGAGCTGTAATAGGCAAGCAGGTACATTGTAATGCAGCAGCAGCTATCTGTGCAACAAGTATATCTAACTGTTCTAACAAACAAACAACAATTCTGTTTTTGTTTGACATACTTTTTTTTAAAGTATTTCAGCTTCTATCTCAGTAATGTGCAAGACATACTGGTCTGGTCAACACCTAAATCAATTTTTCCACCTTTTTTGTTAAAAATAGGTCATTTCCTATGTAATCTTGCATATAGAACAGTAGAAGTATGTTATGAATAAGACTACAAATATAGGCTCTGTATTTTTATATTAATATCCCCCAAAACTCCATCTTTACCTGCTTGGTTACTGTGTGACCTGGGAATCAAGATGTGATAGTGCGTGACTCTATGGCTCAGTTCCTTTAGTGCTGATTTTTTTTGAAATCAAACTTCATTTTGTTGTTGATATTAAGAACGTAACTGTGATCCTTTGGGAGAGTGAGTTCAGGTTCTGCCTGTGTTCTGCTGGTTTGTTTTTCTCGATTTTGTTTTAAAGTGTTTCAAGGCCAGTGTAGTGCAAAAACAAATCCCAGATTACAGATTCTGAACATTGAATCATATATTGCTTTTCTGGTTTCTTACCCTTTCATTAGAAGTTTGAAAACCTGGGAGAGACAGGTACATACTGCTGGCCTTTGAAATTAAAATACATTCGCATCTCCACAGATTAATTATGATGGTCATTATCAGTGTGTTATATTTATTTCCAGCCTAGATCTGTCAATATACAGAAGTGCTATAGGAGGCAGACCTGCTCCCACAGCAAGAAAGACCAAGAGCAGGTATAGAGAATGGCAAAGTGGTGAGATGCTTTAGCAAGAACAAAGATGCATGTTCAGGGTAATAAGCCTGCAATTGGTTTTGGTCTTGTGGAGAAATCAGTAGAGGATAGCACGTAAAGAGAAGAAATGTGATGTACAAAATATATACAGTATTTGTAACACTTTTAGATTTATATAACATTGCTAAGAAGATTTACAGACTTTAAAATGCTCATTGTCATTGTGTTGGATGTAGAACTCTTATGAAGAAATTATTTGGGAGAAGTTTAGAAAAGGAAGTTAAAGACTTTGAACATATTTTAGAGGAAAGAGATAACCTGGAAGAAGATGCAAAGAGCAGCGTTTTTGGAGCTTAAAGATAATGCCTTGGTTTTGGGTGGCCTGTGTGAGTGGAGTGACTGGAGTCATAGAGGCAAGAGAGATTCGATGGGAAAGGATTAGCCTTTGAAATGGAAGACAATGCATTTAAAATAAATATATATATGATGGCAGAAGGAGCAAAGTATGTATGTGTCTCGGGGAGTTACACTCAAATATAGCCAGGGGCTGAAGTGATGCGAAATGGTGGTGTGCACTCACCAGTGGCAGGACCAAAGGAGTGGGAAGCATTTGGAGAGGGAGAACAGGATTTAATTGTCTGCATTGAACTCAGTTTGAGGGAATGGAATGTATTAATCTTATGTGGATATCTGCTTATTCTTTTTTTCATAATGTACGTGTTGCCAGCCAGCCTCTGTGAAAATGTGAGGAAAACTCTAGCCAAGTCTGCTGGTGCAGTCGGAATTATGCCTGAATAACCCCAGTCTGAAACAGAAAAACATTAAGTTCTCCTTGTTTCTTATGTGTTGTTTAATTAATAGCAAAATGCAAAATACTCACGTAATACAAATAAGTTTGTTTTCTTTAAGTTATAGAACTATTTTTTTTCAGCTTCAAAAATGATTACAAGTACAGCTTTTATTTGCAGTTCTTTGGAAAGATTAACACTTCATCTGAGATCTGAGTTCATTTTACATCAGTTTATGGCTTTTAGCTTATTTGACACAGAAACCCACAGTGCAGTAACTTTGACACGGCTTTTCCTTTACCTTGTTTATGTTTCTTGTCAGTGGTAATGCTCCAAAGGAAGACGGCTCGCTAGCCATTAGCTGGATCTGGGAGGGGTTTCATCCTTTGGGCGAGCTACCTATCAAAGCTTTAATTTATTATTCTCTTTGTAAAATGTGTCTGTGTAAGCAGTGTCAGAGAAAGGAAAAAATAAAAACCTGTATGGAGGGGTTGCTGGTTTTAAACCATCGGGTCTGCTGGGGCTGAGCAGCTCTGAGCACTTCCAGCGACATCTGACTTCAGCTGGCACTGGGAGCTCTTAGGGCACTGCCGGCTTCGGCTGGTAATTTGTTTCTTGGAATAGTAACAGTCCTCAGTTGTTTCTCTTTAATGTTTTGAACAGCTTTTCCACCCCTACATATGTTTGAATGGAAACAAAGGGCTCTTTCGCTGGTCCTGCTGTTCCCGGAGGGAGAAGTTGGGAAGCGCCAGGCCGCGCTTGGAGTGGCTTCGGGCCGGGCCGCAGGCTGCGGCTGCCCCGGGGTCACCCAGAAACAATGGGAGGCTGGCTAGGGCTTTCCAGGTGGGATATCGGTTTGTTTAAATCGAGGCACATTTCATTTTGTTTGTGATCCTTTTTGCTGTATGCATCTGCGATAAAAACTGTACGACTGTCCACAGTTCTGTTTGTAATATTTTCCAACGCTGCCACCTGGGCTTTTTATGAGTAACATTTTGCATGGTAAATACGTTTTATCTCCATCACCACCTTTTTTTTCCCTTTTTTTTTCCCCTTTGATGCTCTTTGGAAAATGCACCCTTAGCTGTAAACCAAATCCTGTCATACTAGACCTTAGTAAATAAAACCTTTTCCACATGAGAGGAGTCCTCACAAAGTTCCCTCACCAGCTATCTTGTGTAAATATCCCAGTGTTTGCCTGCAGAGGTAAGTTCAGGGCAGGTTTTTCCCCCTGGGCAGCCTTCTCAGCTTGATGTCCATGTTATTCAGGTGGCTTCAGCGGTGTTTTGTAGTCAGAGGAAAGATGTGGGCTCCTCCCATGGTCAGTGCAGGGTAGCCAAATGAGACCTTTTCTCTGGATTGTTCATGGAGAGCCTTTCTGCCAAACATTGAAGAAAAACACCTCTTAAATGTAAGTGTTGGGAGTTTAAGGCTGACAGGAGAAAGTTTGGTGCCTTGGTTGCTTGTGTGTAAACTTGTGCTGGGTTAGAAAGTGTCAGGCACTTTTCCTCCCCTGCTTCCTCTGCCCCCGAACCACCCTTTTGTTTGAGGCAGGATCACAGAGGCAATGCAGGATGCCAGCAGGCAAGGATTTGGGAAAAAAACCTGGGCATCGCTTCACTGAATGGGGCAGTACTTTGTTATTTCCTATTTGTCTGCAGTACTTGCACTCTATTGCCAAGCTATTTGAATGCCTCCCGGTTTAATGTGTTTATTTTCATGTCACAGTAAGGGAAGTTGAGAGTATTTATCTTCATTTTCCAGGTGCAGAACCAAAGCTAAGTGACACATTCAAAGTTACCCAGAAAATCTGAGATGGAGCAAGGAATTGGTTTCTTTTCTCCTGGATTAGGCACTAGCCACTGAACCTTTCTTCCTTTTTGGATTTTGCAAGAGGTGTTCAGCTAATTTCCTTTAGAGCAGTGTCAGGTTCTGTTGGCTTCCATACTGTCATGGGAGGCTTTGTGCAGCCTCACCATGAGAGCCTTTGATGGATACATCTTTGTTCCCCTGCTAACACTTCAAGGTCCATCTTAGCAAGGAAAAGGGCAAGACTTCCTTCTTTATTAGAAATGAAAAATTAGATCTCCAGCAATCTGTTGACCTCCGCTAAGCTTCCTGGAAGCCAGCAGGCCCTAATGTTCCCAATTAAAAAGTTAACTTTTGAAATGAGATTTTCTTTAATCAACAAAATTTCAGAGCTCTAGTTAGGGAAGTTAATAAAAATAGTTTCTATTTCTCTTTGCTTATGGACAGTCTTCTTAGTCACTGACCTCTTGATTAAATATGATTGCGGTCAAAATGTGGTTTGCCCAAGTGTTGAATTTGACAAAGGCATAAGGTATTAAAAACTGATTTTAAATTGTATAGTTAAAAATACATGTAATATTTACCAAAGCAAACGGCTTCATTTCACTAGACTATTTTTGTGGTAAAAGATGCTGCGGTCTTACTTCCTAGAAAGGTGCTAGGACTTAGTCTTAGAATAGCCTTGTCCACTTCGCTTCAGAATGAAGTTTTAAAATTGGCAAGCTTTTTTTGTGGCTGGATTTTAATTGGGAGAGTCTCACCCTGTTAATGAAAACTTGTCACGTTAAATACAGTGCAGCTCTTGTTGTCCCATATTAGTTGCATCTGTTTCCAAAGAGCTCATGTATTTTGTAGTGTGTGGCTTGTGTGATTCCTTTTTGATACCATAGGTGAAAGTGCTAGAGTTATAATGAAGAAGACCTGTATAGCAACAGAAATTTAGTTTCAGCTAAATTGAAGAGGTGCTGTTTCTAAACAGCACCTGTTTCTCTGTTTTCTCCTCTGGTTCTCCAGCCTTTCCAACCCTTTCCTCCAGCCAGGGTTGGGACTGCTGGATTTCAACAGCAGGACTCATGACCTGAAGCCAGCATATCCAGTCTCCTTTTCCGTGTATTGAAGGGAAGTCATATTTTTTCACTTGACAGTACTGCCTCACACTTTTTTTTTGCCATAGAGAGAGATGCAAGTACACTTCTGAGAGGATGTTTTATGTTGCTCATTGATGGGAAGGATGGACACGTTTTCCTTTCGTGTGCTCATTTGATGCTGTATGCAGGCTTGTTCTCTCCGGTTTTGTCATGAATTTGAACCCATACAAAATGCTATTGAGAGATTAACTCTGTTTTGGGAGGAAAATCTGTGGCCACTGCTCTAGCTATTGCATATGGGTGCTTGTTTGAAAAGCACTGTCCACCTGCAGTCATCTGGGGCCAGTCCTCCATCTTCCAGGTGAGCCAGCTCCATTCTCATCCCCACACTGCAGGGGCTGCTCCTGGTGCTGCCCTGCGCTGCTGGAGTTGTTAGGGCAGTCGGAGCTGCCTCACTCAAAGGTATCTTGCCAGGCAGAAGAGCCTGTGTTTCCCTTAGGCCTTGTGCCATTCGTGTCAGTCCCCTGTGAATGTCTTTGTAGTATCTAAGATGTTTCTGGGTACTTGCATTTAATGCACAGTTTTTTATTCCACCTGTATCTGGTGGTTTGCAGTGTCTCTTAATGAGAATTAGCTCAAGAAGAAAATGACCTGAAGCCTTTCAGACTGGTGGAGTGGCTTTGCCCCAGAGAAACAGGGCTGGGGAGGTAGTAAGTGGCCCTCAGCTTCTCCTCTTGTCCCTCAGGGACAAAAAAAAAAAAAAGAGCCAAAAACTTCACTTGGGTATGACTCAGAAGTGGCAGGAAAATAGGGAGTGTGACCAGCGAACAGCGTTATCCCCCAGGGTGTCCTGCCTCCGAAAGTTATTGAAGCTTCCCAGAGGAACACCACGATTTTAAAGTGGAGATTCAGTACTTGGGTGATTTTCTTTGTTCCTTTAAGGTTTTGGGAATATAAGAAGGGAAGGGAGCCTTACATTGTGGAGTGTGTCAACTCACCATCTTGCTGTTTCAATTCTCCTGCTTAATGCCCGTTATGGATGCTGCGGGGAGGGAGGGGAAAAGCTGCTGTAAGTGCAGTAGTGATAATTGACCCACTTAAGAGAGCTGCTCTAATTTTGCATGTTACAGCATCCTGGAAATTCAGATAAGAATGTTGATCTCTCCAGCTAATAGGATTTCTAAATATATCATCCAGAAGAAGCAGGAGGACTGTAATTTTGCATGTCTCTGTGTATTGAGGCTAACGTTTTGTTTAAGAACTGCACACTCTGAAAATCTGCTCTTTTATGAACTTGCTACTAACGCAGGATAGAAAAGTTGTTTGACCTCTGGGGCTGGCGGGTGCGGGGGACACCTGGTCCTGCTCTCATCAAATGCGGTGTCAAAATTCTCACAGCTTCTGTGTGGAAGAGTGACCAACTTTTTCCCCTCAGGATGCTGGCACCCAGCAGGTGGCTCAAATTGTCAACTTTTCCATAATGCAGCGTTAAACAAAGCGTCTGCAGAGACAGAGGGGGGGGACAGGGTCACAAGATGGCCTATAAAGATTACAGATTAGGCAGTTTTTGATAGTTTTGCTATTTCTGTTTTTCCCATTCAAGTGAAATTTTGAGCAGTAAAGGTCAAAATAATCCTCTTCTGAAATTTGACTGCAGAAGTCCTTTTTTTTTTTTTTCTCTGCTTTACAGAGCAGAGTGTTTCAAGTCTGTCTCTAGGCAGTTCTTTCTCCAAGCACACTGATGGATGTGACTGCTAAAAACAGAGCTTTTGCTCACAGTAGAGCTGTTGCACCTAGATTGTTTTTAATTTTTTGCAGGTACTTTGCCCTTGCCCATCATACCTGTCCGTGCTGGGACACAGCCAGCTGTCATTGTCCCTCTTGGGAAGGAAGGAACAAGCTTTGCTCTGAAAACTTCTGGATTAGGCCCACCGAAGCCTTTGTTGCTGTGGGTTTGAGTCGTGTTATGGGCAGGTAGAACAAATGCTTATTGTTTGGCAGCCCCGTGCTCTGTCACTGTGTCGGGCCTTGTGTAGCACAAAAATACTTACAGCAGAAGAACCTGTGCCAGATTTTTTATGCATGCAGTAACGGTCTGCTTAAATTCATTGCATTGTCTGCCCTCTTAGTAAGTGGCTTCCAGTTTGGGGTTTCTGAACTGATGAGACATTCCCGTGGTGGAGGTAAAATGAGGAAAGAAACAAGAACAGGAAAGCTGTGGAGGCATTGGCAGCAGTGGGGTACAAATGCTGGGGGCTGCAGCCCTCAGATACCAGCAGCACAGAGTGGGGGTGAGGCTTTGAAACACGGTGGCAAAGCCCCAGGAGCTAATGAGGTGAGGGAAGGCAGGGCGAGTTCTGGGTGGATAGAGGGGGTGATGGATGAGGGGAGAGAAATGTGATGGCAGAGGGGCCTCCTTCAAGTGAAACAAATACAAAGGAGGGGCGATAAGGAAGGGGATCCCACCTCTGATGTCTTTGACCTTCAGCAGTCCTTGCATGGTTGTGAAAATAAATATTTAACAATCTCTTAAAGCTTGTTTAAAAGAGGAAATGACTGGGTTGGCTCTGCTTAATTCAGAAGTTTCTCCCTGCATCTGAATTCTGCTGCTGATGTCAGCAAAAGCAGCATTATAAATGGGGAGTGTTTTGCCCTGATGGGAGTTAATACATTGCAAACACTAGCTAAATACAAAGTGGTGTGGTGTGGCCGGTCATTGTATAGCACGTTATTGCTTTTGTCAGAGGATATGCTGGATGTGGTGAGGGATGTGGAGGAGAAGCTTCCTCTTCCTTCTCTGCACCCCCACCTTCCCCTTTTTTTTGAAAGGAGAAAGAAAAAAATGTTACCTGATGCTTTGTCTAAATAAATCCTGGTAGCAAACACGATCAATTACTGTTAATGCTTTTGATGCATTCGCTGAAAAATATTCCTGATTGTAGCCATCGCTAATGATTTCTGCATTTTAATACTTTGGAAATCAATTAGAAAATTAAATGCTCTCTTCCATTAAAATCATTTTGAAGACTGTATATTTGCATTTTAATGCAGTAAGAATGATGTCTTAGCAGGCAAATTCATATTCTTAAATAGTTTAATTAAGATAGGTAATACAAAATAGGGTAAATAAAAGCCACTGAATTGAAAGCTATAAGCGCTAATATGCTCGCTGTCTGCAAATACTGCTTTAACTTGAGGTCTTCTAAAACTGTTTCTACTTTCATCATCCTCTTAAGTCTCACACTTTCTTTTTTTTGTCTTTCACTTCTTAATGTTTTAAGAATAAAGTAAAGGTGTATCAGAGAAACAGTGTTACCTTTTGAATTTGTTTTGGAAAAGCACAAGTCATTTTCATACTGGTCTTTCCTTCTATCTTGGAAGTAGTCCTGAGAATGATTTCTTAGATCCTAATAAAGTATAAGCCTTTTAAAAAATAGTAAAAAAAACAAACAAACAAACAAAAAAACTCTTCAAGAGCTCTCTTATTTCTTCAGATGTTTGTCACTAGGATTTTGTTTGCATGCTGTAATCTTTATACGCAAGCTTCACACTGGAAATGCAATCAAGGATTTCTAGCATTTTGTAATGTGGCAAGTATAACTCTGATCTGAGCCTTTCCTAACCTTCTCATTATTAGCCTGCCTTTATGGCAAGTCCATGTCCTTCCTCAAAGGAGAAAGAGAATATCTTCTAAATTTAACTGCCAGATTGGCTCAGTATTGTTGTAAGACTGAATGATGTAATACCCAGTCACATGGTGGTATAGCTGCTATTTTCCCCCTTGAGAGAGAGAGAATTTTTCCATATTACTCAGTTTCAGCAGTTTGGGGAAAATGGGAATCTTAAATGAGACCCAAAACAACCAAAATCTTGATTTCTTCCAAGCTCTGCATTTGAAGCCAAATGTTCCCCATGCCTTCTTTATTTTGACTTGCTAATTGGAAATAAGATGTTGAAGATAATGTGTGCTTTGAAGCTAGTGTATTGTGTATTTTATTTAGACTTGATCCTTTAAACATTTGACAATAAAACATAAATTGCAGAGCTCTCGTCTTTAGATCAGCTGTAAGTGAATCATTTAAGTTTTCAACATCCTTCCAGTTTGGGAGAAACACAGTAGTATCAGTAATGTTTTGACTGCATGTGTTGGTAAAGTGCTATGAGATTTGCTAATCTGTGTTTTTAAATGGAGATATAGAACTGTTTCTTCAATGGTGGAGCATCTTGTCTGCCAAAAATAAGATTTTATTCCTAGACAGTAGAAATCAGTGCTCTTCAAATTCTCTTTGTATTGATAAGCAGGGAGGAATGGTAAATGTATCTATAATATAATTTCTTATACCGCATACAAATTACTAATGATGAAAAGCAAGTTTTGAAAGAGGAGAAAACCTTTTAAGTGTATAAGCTGAAAAAATAATATGGTGAGAAAATTAGGCATTAAAAAGGCATATTCAGCAATGTGACGTGTACTGACTGAAATACGCAAATATATTACAATATATTAAAAAAAACAAAACAAAAACAACAACAACAAAAAAAAACACTCCAGAAATTGCCTCTGTCTTATTGTCAGGAGATTTTCTCACCTTTATATGTTCTGCCATTGTGGTGGTGTTTTTTTTCATTCTGTAATTGGTCCTTTTAACTTTTTATTGTGCTTGTAGAGGGCCTTTTGGCCTTGCAGTTTCCAAGAGGAAACAACGTTGTTATTGTCACTTCAGGTACTGTACTGTGTGGCCCCATTGTGGGACAAACAAAGAGCTGATGGTTCAGGTTAGACTGCAGAAAATCTGAGACGTTGCCTGAATGCGCTGGTTTGTGAGAAATTACGACCGTGTCCGTACTTTGCAAGGATTTCGTCCCCTTTTAGCTAACTTGCATTAAGAACACACTTTATTTATTTTCCCCCTAATGAAGCCATGCCTTCAGAGTAATGAAGTTCTGCCTGTTCAGCTCCAAAGGTTGTGAGGCTGTAGATGCTCTTTTCTGTGACTTTTCCTGTTGGGCAAAAGGGCTGGGCAGTCTGCGCTGAGAATATTTCCATTTGAAATGTGCTGTTGAAATTACCAGTGGGCCATCCTTCATCTTCAGGGAGCTGAGGGAAAAGTTATAAAATAATTGTAAGTTATTACCGAGGAAGTTTTTTGAAGAAACATATGGAGTTTTCAGCTGCTGGGTCTCAGTTGGTACCTGACACTGGAGAACATCCTATTCTGTACTTATCTGGAGTTGAAAGTTTGGATTTCCCATGTGAGTGCCATTACCTTCTGCAGGATCTAAGTTAAATTTTCTTTTCTACTTGACAATTTCTGGTCCTTAAAGGATTAGTCTTCTAGGGAATGCAACAGATGGACTACATCTGTGCTGCTGTTTCTTAGGGACTCCCAAATCACTGCATTCTTACTGCATCTGGAGGACCTAGTTCATTGCCAATAATTACTTCCAGTGCATATTCAGATAACACTTTCTCAGCTGAAAAATACTTTTGTATACTTTCAGTATTATATTTATCCATCTCTGCTTGTTATCTTCCACCTAGAATCTAGACTTCTGCTGTGGCAAAGAAAAAACCTCAAGCATTGGTTGCTACTCTATTCATTCCCCAGTCCTGGAACTGATGGCTTCATCGTTTCAGCTGTTTCTTGAAGTCATTCAGTGATGAAACAAGGGTGCTCCAGTCCTTGTTTTTTTGCTGATAATGTTGGCAGCCCTCCCAGTGGAGCTGTAAGCAAGTCACTTTCCTACTGTTGCAACTGGAAAAGTTGGGAGCATGATCAGGAGCCAAGAATGTTGGCTGAGGATTTGCAGCATCCAGAAGCAGAGGACAGTGTCAAAAACAGAAGCTGTAAAAAATATTGCTTGAAAAAAGTATTTGTTCATGAGAATCCCTCCCACCAAAGTATTCAGAGGGCTCTAGGGTGGAAGGGAAGAGAAAATAAGAGATTTTTCCATCAGTTTCCTAGCAGACAGAGATGGTGGGATGCATACAGGGAAATGCTTACATAGGCAATGTATTTGAAACTTAGAAAATGCAGAAGAGACAATGCCTGTGCTCTCTGTAGGATCACAGAATAATTTAGATTGGAGGGGGCCTCTGGAGATCATCTGCTCCAATTCTCCACTCACATCCTCATTAGATCACTGAAGCCCTGCTCAAGCTGAGTTTTGGTCGTCTCTAACGACGGACATATCCTACTCTCTCTGGACCGTGTATTGCAGTGTTTTGCTCGCTTCATGGTAAATATTTTTCTTCCTAGTATCTAATCAGATTTTGCCTTGCTGCAACTTGCATCAGTTGCCTTTTGTTCTGTCACCGTGTCCAAGAAGAATCTGGCTGTCTTCTCTGCACACCATCGTGAGGTAAAGACAGTGCTTGGTCTTTCTTGATGGAAGAGCGTGCTGCTTACTCCTGCTCCCCTTGTCCATGGGGACCTCCAGCTCCTTTTCTGTGAGCTGTTCAGAGCCGGTCAGTCCCCACCTGCACTGTAGCAAGGGGTTAATGTGCCTCAGGCAGAAGACTTCTTGAATTGAAAGGCAGATGCAGTGCCTGCCAGCCCTCTTCTCCAAGTCGCAAAGGTTCCTCTGAACTTGGCTTTTATAATGACCTCCCTCCTGGTGCACTGACTGCTTCCCCAGCGTGATGGCATTGCAGACCTGCCTGCGGTGCCTTCTGCCTTGGCGTCTCCTTCTGAGTGAAGACAGCTTGGCCTCGAGGGGTGCCTGGAGTAACTGTCTGCGAGCTGGGCTTTGTACCACTCGTCACAGCCCTTGGAGCCTGGCAGCCCAGCCAATTCTGTGCTTACCTCACAGATCTCAATTGTAATGGCTCAGCAGTTTGGCTCTGAGCACTGTGGCAGGCCATGTCTTTGTGTCCCACATGCCATCAGCCAGGTTGCCACATGAACTTCATGGGTTGGTAACACCGTGCCTGTGGCGCCTCCGCACTGCCCTCCTCAGTCGTTCTGGTTTTTGGCCAGTCCTGTACAGAGACCATCTCATCTCTCTTCTGGTGGGCAACACAGGGGCAGGTGCTTGCTGTTTTTTAGGGTTGGTGCCTGAAGGCCCTCCCAGAGCAGCAGCAGGCCGGGGTTCACTCCCTGAGGGGCGTCAAGGCCGAGGGAGCAGTCGGGGCCTGGCCATGGGCCTTCTCCTTCTGAAGCTGTGGGTGCTGTGCAAGCCCAAGCACCACAGCTGTGGGGCGAGGAGGAGAGCAAAGAGGAAGCTTTTCTAGGTGAATGGTCAGGCTTTTTGGCTGAGAGGGTGCATACTTTTCTCTCAGGTTGTTCCTCTGTTTGTTTTTGTAATGTATTTATTATGTAAGATTGTGATGACCCAATACATAAACAGTTCTGGCAGCAGGGCTGTAACTCCAGTTTGCTCCCTCCTAGCTGAGGGGTAGAATTTGCAGTACTGTGTGGAGAAGGTTGGCATTACAATCCTCATCTCCTAATATCAGAGCAACGGAGGCACAGAGGTGAAGCCAAGTGTCTTGCTCAGCTGGGCAGTACCATGGTGCAGACACATGTCCCTCGGGCATCCAGCAGCACGCTGCCTCCCAGAACATCAGAGTCCTGTCCCTGCACACTGTTGCTTTTTGTGATTTCATGAAGGCCCTGGAATATACCTTTCCAACCATATTTTTAGCTAAAATTGTGACAAAGAGCAGGTTCTGAAGGCTCACTGGTGCTGTTGTGCTGAGCTTGTTATCAGAAGTCTGTGCTGAATTTGTACGTCTTGGCAGTAGGGGGAAAGAAGTTATCATTTTTCTTGAAAGCTCTGCAAATATGACAAAATCAGCAAGCAGCTGTAAACACGGGACCCACAATAGCACTCTCAGTTGTTGTTCGGAGCAGAGATGTATTTTAGGCGCTTGCAGCCAGCGTGCTGCAGAATGTTATTTGAAATTACACTGCTTGGTTACAATAAAAATGCTGCAAGACTGTGTGAAAGGAGTCTAAAGAGATCTTTCCCAGCATATCGCTGGCAGTTTTTATTTTCCCAGAGGCAGATGATATGTACATCACTACTGATTTTTTTTTTTTCTGGCGAAGAATTCCAGCAGCTGAGATAAGTTTACAGCTTCTTAAAACTGATAATGAAAGAGCAGCCTCTGTGCTGTAAGGGAGACATGAGATAAGTGCTTGCCATTGCTACGGCATTCAGAAGATAATACAGGGATAAAAGTTAAAATGACACTTGAAGAAAATATTCCTCGTTTTCCATCTTGATTAAAACCATTTAATGAAGGTTGTTAACTTTTAAGAATGTGAGAAATGGCATTTGCAAGTAAATTACCTTCAGTGTGTTCGCTAACTGGTTCTGTGCAGCATTGTACTGAGATGCTGTGGGAGTTCCTGTTTAAGCGAAGTAAATATTGACAGTAATGTCAACAGAACTGCAATATCCATGACAAGTAGAGAATTGCAGCAGACTGCTTACTGAGGATTTGAATTTTCAGTAGGACATTTGTATGTGTATTCTGGCCACTTCCAGCCCTGCTCTCCCCACCCCGTGCCTCACCCCAGGAAAGTGTTTTCCTTTTGCTCCTTAAGGATCCCTTCATAAACATGAGTAACCCAATAACAAGGAGTTGACTCTTGCTTTACCTTTTTAAAACACTTGGTACGTGTATGTTCAAAGTGATTTGAGTAAATTGGTGCAAAACTCAAATTTTAAACTGAATAAAGGGATGCGGCAGAGTTAATATAAGAACTCCTTTAGCTATGTGTTTTGGATAACAGATCTGTGGAAATTAGAACTGGCATACTTGGGGGTGAATATCCGATACGCATTGCATCTATTTTCATCATAAGGAACTCAGTATGTAACTTAGCTCTTAAGCCCTCGTTGCATGTTTTGGACAGGTGGGCAAATTTGCATAACCCACCAGTAATATTAAAGCATTGCATTAAGGCAGGGTATAGCCTGGGTCTCTCAAGGGCGAGGAGATGGTCTGAAAAATGATGATTGACCATAAAGCTAACTAATGGGGATTACACCAAAAATACAGTTGACAGCTTCTTTTCTCTGACCCTTTGGAGATACTTGGGAGCCCCAGAGTGAAAATGTTTATTATAATAGTAAGATAATTAAGAAGATTTAAGCATTTTATCAGGGAAGGGAGAACTATTTTTTTTTTTAATATAAAAACCATAAGATAGAAGGATAAAATGTGTTTTGCAGTGCATTTGGAGCACTGGAAACAGAAACCCAGTGTCCTGAACCACAACCCAGCGTCCCTCTGGACTATGCCTTTCATTTTCTTGGGGAAAACTGATTCCAAAGGAGAAACTTCTATTTTCCCAGCCTTTCATGTAGATAAAGTGGAAAGTGTATCAAATGCCTGTGACTGTATTTTCCCAGCTGAATAGATCATCATGAAGATTTACTGTAGTAATTGAACTCTCTGAAAAGTTAGCTACCTTAAAATCTCAGATATGTTGTCTTTCTGCCCTGATATGTGAACTCCTCCCTCCACCTGCAGTGTTATACTTGCTCAAGGACCAAATTTAATCTTGTTTTGGGGACAACTTTTCAAGACATAAATTTGCTTTAAATTTAAAATCTGGTGTTTTATGTCCTTGAAGGGGAATGTGTCATGCTGAGAACTGTATCCATTTCAAAGTGTGATGCATCGCTTGTCCCTTACCCTGAAAGGTACTTTAAAACTATAAAATATCAATTTTAAGTTAGGAAAACTATTAAGTTGTTGGTGGTGGTTGTTTTTTTTCCCCCTCCTCCTTCATCTTTTTCTTCTTGAGCCTCGGCTCACGGGAAGTGAAGATATCTTCTCACCCTGACCGTGACAGCTAGTGGTAATCTCTCCTTTGTGCACTGCTGGGAAGTAGAAGTGAAGACAAGGTTGCATATCATGTCTTGTCACAGGTTGGTCAATTCAAACACGCTAACTCTCTTGCCAGTGTTTGCTGCTGCATCTCAAGATACCTGGCGAGCTGTCTGAGGAAGTAACACGAGTTTTCTGCCCACACACTTCCAAATAAATGTCCCTCAGATACTCTTATGGTAGTAGTCTGAAGCATAACCTGTGAAAAATGCCTTAAGCTTTATTTGGCAAAATGCTTTTTTTAGTAACTCATTTGGGATAAGCTGTTATTTATGAACTGCAATGCAAGTCTGATTTAGAAAACATAAATTCTTAATGAGATAGCAAATTGTGTACACCTCTGTGCTGTTACTACTTATGTAGGTTTCTCCTATGGCTAATGGTCTGATGTAGGTTTTTTTTTATGTTTAGTGTAAGCATTTCTTAAAGTGAAAGCATGGGTTGAGACTTCCCCAACCCATTGATACAATGCATCAGTTCAGCTCCATGTTTTTGATTTGTTTTATTGAAAGGTGACTAAACCAGAGCGCTTTGTGGAGTTCAGCCAGCATAAAAGTGGCACGTGGTACTGACTTCCGAGCGAGGCTGATAAACTAGCACTGAACACCTAGCTCACAGCTCCGTGCCGTGTTTAAGACGTGTTCCAAAGGCAGGTGGGTGATGGGAGCAGTGCCTTTAATCAGACGTGCTTTGAGCACTAATTAAGTTTGGTGGCATTTGTGGAAGTGTTGCCACGTCCATGCCCTAGCAGGGAGCTGGCCACATGCACAAAGCCACCATGATCATGGTTTCCCACCAGAGCTCTGTGGATTTGGGTAACTGGGAGTGCAGAGCATCCTCACCTGCCAAGGGTAGGGGTTGCTGGCCAACAGGAATACGCTGCTGTGGGACACGTGTGCCTCTCCTACCTGCTTTCTGAATCCAAGGGCACCCTTTGGTGCACTGCTGCAAGGATTGAAAGGAGCTCCTGCAGGCATGTGCCCACCTGCAACTGCTACAGAAGGGCTTGGGACAGCTTTATTCCATCACTGCGTTACGTGATACAGGTTGATGTGACTCTGTTAAAGGCCTTTTACAGGGGGAAGCTGAACACATCCGACTGCTGGACTTTCTACCAAAGGCCATTAAGGAGTCAGCAGCCTCAGAATGGCAAGGATGCAATTAATTTCTGTTTAAAGCCCTGCTCTTTCTTTCTTTTTTTTTTTTTTTTTTTTAATAAAGCCTCCAGCGTCAGAAACTTCCTGCTGAGTGGCGGTGTTTTACGTGTGAGATATTGGATAATGCATGTGCACGGATAAATCAAGTTCATTGATAGTGGCAGGAGAGCAGTGTTTGAGATTCTGGGCAAACTCCGCTGTGTCCCAGCGCAGTTGTACAGCAGCTGCCACGCTCCCATCCCTGCAAAATTCTGTTGAGCTAATTCTCCCAGGAGCAGTTAATACCAGTGCATTAGACTCAGCGTGGGCATGAAAGGAAAGATGTAACGCTTGGCTTCTAGCATGGAAAATGTAAAACATTCTGCACCGATACAATTTGGTTTTGTTCTAGTTTAACAGAGCAGGGCAATGGTACATTTCTAAAGGTATAGCTGGGCGTTACCATGTGTACACCAGAGCAATACTATGATGAATTTTGGCACGGGAATTGTGTATGTGCTTAAAACAAAGGTGTTAGCCAGCTTCACAAAATCGCGATATACTATAAAGCAGTTATTCTGCAGACTTCTGCTCCTTATTTGTTTTAAGGTTTCTCTTTCAGATAAGGTGGGGCGTTGTGTTTTGGAGCCAGCTGGGGAGGACTCTGCAAACAGCATTACTTGAAAGAGAAATTGGAGAAGGTGGGCTGGGTGACGGGGAGATTGGCTGGGGCTGCAGTTGGGATGAATGCTTTGAGCCAGGGTGAGCTGGCGCGGCTTCAGAAAGAAATCATCGAGCTCTGCCCTTGGCTGGGTGTTCCTCCCCCAGTCCGTCCCCTGCCCTGTATCAGCCCAGGTGTTTGTGCAGTTATGTGTGAACTAGGGGGGAGTTAATCCAGTTGAAAACAGGCCCAAAAAAAAAAAAGAGGGGGGTGTATTTGTATCAGACAGTTCCCTCGGCTGGTGTGCCCTATTGCTGCACAAACAGCAGTCCAGGGAAAGGGGTGGTGACAAGTAACAATCAAGCCAGTTGGAGCAAGGCTGAGATTATTCTCTTTGTTTGTGGTGGTGTCAAGTGCCAGACAAACCATAGCCTTATCTTTTATCCCCTCCACCTCCCCCAAATCTTTCCAAACACTTCCATTTGGACTTTTCTGAACAGCAGAGTGTAAAGGCTCACGGCAGCTCTGGTTTTCCTTTGCCACTGCTGGGCGGGGAATGATTTTCTCTGCTCCTTTCTTCCACTTTTCTCTCTGCCAGCTGCAAGCTTACCTGCCACGTGCTGTGCTGAATACCTGATTGTCAGCTCAGAGTAATTCTTCCAAATCTTACATTTTGTGAAATTTCTTTCAGTGTTGGTACAAGTCATAACCTTTATAGACTCTAGATACAGGGAAAAGAGAAGATTAAACTGCTTTACTTTTACCTAAATTGTTCCTAAAATCGTTCCTATTGTCCTCCTTCCCGGCTGCTTTTTTATGTCCTTCTATTACTAAATGGCCATTCTGTGCGGGTTTTTGGACTGTGCAGCTTCATACCTGCTTATGTGCTTGAACTTTTTTCTGACTCACGATGTTTTTTGCAGTGATTTTTCCTATTTACTGTTTCTTTTTCTCCTGCAGCCTCAGCTCTGGTCCTTTCCTGGTGCCACTCTCCCGTTCTTGTCCGCCAGCTCCACTCTTCTTTTAACCTGCTTCTCCTAGCAACCTCACCGGTGCTTTTTCAGGGGAAGGGGTCTCTTTCTTCTTGGGACTTTTTGTTTTTTGACTGTAGCCAACTGTTTTTACATTGTCACATCACCCAGGTTATAGATCAACTTGTCTCTAAAACCTCTAAAATTAATATTTACACTTTCATACTATGCCTTAATTTTCTTTTCCTGAAGTGTACTAACTCGATTATCTCTCAGTGCCAGAGTTCACATATTCCTTGTGTAGTTTATCCGTCTAATGTCCTGAATAATTGAGAGTTAACAAGCATTTTAGGATAATCTTTTTTTTATTTTTTTACTTTTTTGGTTGTGTTGCACTGTGAATAAATTTACATGTGACTATGTAAATACTTCGTAATATCACACAAAGCAGGTTACCTACTTGAAGTCAGTAACACTAGGACTAGAGCCGAGCTGGAGCTCTTTGAAGACTATTCTCTAAGGGAAGCATTTGGAAAAGTGCTGAACGCTCACTGAATATTCAGCTAGCCTGGCATGCTTTTGAAAACGGTACTGTAAAGGGGAATGTGTCTGAAGACAATTATTAAGAAAAGCTACAGCATTAATTTTGTAAAGGCTGAACTGTACGTGCATCAGGGAGCTGGAAGTTTAATGTAGCTTGCAGGCGGTGGATTCATCCCGTCTCACTGGCGGTGGCGCCGAAGTCAGCAGCCCGGCTGCCCTAGATTTTGTCTGCAATCGCTGGGGATAGAGGAGAGAGAATTGGTGTCAGAGGCTAATTCAGATCCTAGGTGAGCCAGGAAGCTACTTTTCTCCCCATTTCACTTACTGCTAATATCAGGCAGGCTGAATGCAGCCCGAAATGTCTGTCTCCTTTTTAATAGATCTGCCTAGGTGGTTGTGCAGTGCTGAATTACCACCGCTGACTTTGTTCTAACTATTAAGATAAAGGTGTTCCACGCACTAAAAGGGAGCAGCTACAGGAGAAACACACCGATTGACCTGGGGAAGGAGTCCGGCAACGCTTTTTGTCCTTAACAACTAGGGATTTTAGGATATAGTCTTATGGCATGCAGACCTGCAGTTATGTGCAAAGAAGAACAAAAGGAAAAACCCATACAGACCAAAATCTAGTCCTTTTTTTTTTTTTCTCTCATGCATTGATCTGCACATAAATAAAGATGGCTTTTTATGAAAATGGCGTTAGGAATGTTTTTAAGTGCTGTCTTTATACTCAAGTGCAGACTGTGCTGTGCAGTCTTGTTCTTTGCACAGACAGAATTGCAAGCTTAGGAAACTTCAGAAACTGGCTCCATAGGATTTCGGCCTCAAGGCAAAGCATTAGAGTTATGAGAAGTAAGTTTTCTACAAAAGAATTGGCTTTGGTTATTATTTTCTAATCCTGTTAGTTCAACGAAGTTAGGAAGAGAAATGTTTACTTAAAACAATTAGTGCTGTCAGTCAGTTTTAATTAATTGCTAATTAAAATGGCGAAAGTTTGTAAAGCAGCAGACATGTAATTGCGATAAGTGATAATCAGACATGGCGAGCTGTATGAAAATATGGAAGGACAAGGATGTTGATGGAATGGGTGATGGAAAATTAGGTTCAGGGCCAGGCAAATGCAGTCACTAATTTTTTTTCCCCTGATATCACTGCACTTCTTTGTCCACCCACTTTTATCTTATCTGCATATGTTTGTTATTGTAAGTGCTGCTGGGAAGTTCATGTCTCTTACGTAGCGTATTCAAAACTGTAAATAATTAGTTTCATTTAGAATTTGAGGGGGGAAAAATTAACATTCAGAACTTCTTGTTTGCTTTCCAGTCACCTTTCTTATTAAACTTTGCCTTTTTTGTTTGGTTGTTTGCTGCCAGCTGAAATGTTCTTGTTGAATACAGAGAGAATTCAAATTTAATTATTTTATATACCTAGTGGATCTGTGAGGAGCTTTTGTTAGAAGCAGAAAGCATTTTAGCTTCAAACAAAGAAGGTGGAGCTTCATCAGTGGACAGCACAGGATTTAGGGACGTCACATTTCTGCTGAGTAGCTTGCAGTCAGGATTCCTTGGCATTAAACTTTCTGGGGTGTGACAAATTTTGTAGTACACTTGTAAAAAAAAAAAAAAAAAAAAAAAAAAAGTTTAGAGGGTAACTTAAGAAAACTTTAAAAATAAAATAAACACCATGACCCCCAGATAAACCCCAAAAGAGAATACAAAACACAAAGTCCCACCAACCAAACCCAGACTCTGCCTTCTCCATGCTGTACATACGTGCCTGTATCTCCCAAGCATGACAGGGCAAGTAGTGCAAGATCCTTGACACACTAAAATTGACACAGTAAAACCCCACAAAATTGTTTGAGGGTTTCCTGATTACTGTAGACTTTGTCAAACATTAAAACCAAGACATTTTTAGGAGGGGCACGGTTATTCTTGCATTTCTGTACATGACTTTGTCAAATGGCAGTTTTGCCTCCTGCTTAATGATACCCAAAACCTAGGGGATTTTTCTCCATATAAGTACTTCAGAATTGCTGGAATACATAAAATGTGGGCCTGTCTAAAGGACAAATGCATTCTTGTTTTGGTATTTGGGGTTTTAGGTTTCCGGTAGTATTCATTTCATCATGAACTTTTGTTTCCTCTGGTGCTGAGAATGAGATCATTATTGCTGTGATTCATTGTGCTCTCACATTATCCCCAGATTACCAGATTATAAAGGCAGAAAGGGAGTGCTGTGACCACTCAGACTGACCTCTTGCATCATGTTGGTCAAAGGATTCCCTTGAATTAAATCTTTTGAAGTTAAGCCTTTAGACTCCTCTCATTTTGATTTTAAAGTTTCCAAGTGATGGACAATCAGTTGCATACCTTGGTGAAATTAGCTAAAAATAGCAAAAGAAAAGCAGCTGAAACCATTAAAACTTTTTAAAAATAAAATAAAATTGGGTGCATTTATAACCTTGACCCCCTTGTGTTTATATTCTGTCATTTTGCATGTGTGTATCTGCAATATCGGTAGCTTTCTGTCCCTTTGAGAACTTTCCTGTGTGCTAGCAGGCTCCATATGTAAAATTATCATTGTTTTCTTTTGGCTTCAAAGAAAACATTTATCTTAGGGTTGTATAATTTTTGAATACATATTAAGTATTATCTGCTGCTTTCAGCTGTTGTGTGTTCTCCTGAACTGTTCCAGCTCTGAAAAGGAGTTTAAAAACAACAGCCTGTTTTTACAACTACTTCCTGCTGATAATTGTGCTCACAATATTCATAGTAAAGGCCAACCCGTTGCTACTGCATGACTCAAGTTTCCCCTTCGCTTTTGCTTTGCCGTAGCAACTGCATACACATCGAATCATTGAGAGGGATTGCTGGAGGCTACCTTAAATGAAATCCAGAAATGCCACATTTTTATGGTGACCTTTGCTTTTACAATTTCAGTGGACACTTGAACTAACTTCTCTACGGAGCAAAGCAACTGCATGCTAGAGCATCTGTAGTGTAGCTCCAAATTGTCTCAGATTTGCCTGAACCCTGCAAGTGAATTTCCCAACTTCTTAGCTCTCGTCTGTTGTCCCTACAGCTGCATGCACGTTCTCTGTTTCTCCTTACTTAGACAAAAAGGGGGATTTGATTTTTCTTCCAGTAATAAATTCTGGGCACTTGTAGTGTGTTATTAAGTTTAGCTCTTCCACCAAAGTGTTTTTAGCAGTTTGAGGAGAATGAAGATGACTTTTACATTTCATAACTCTAATAGAAATGCCTAGGTTAGAAATGTAGCTTTCTCTTTCACCTGAGATCTGCATTAGCCTCTGGCAGTGATTCTCTATCTGCAGTGGCAGTAGGCAGCCTCAAGGGCAATGTCCGCCCACTTTGGTGTTTAAGGAACCCGTAAGCTGCTTTTTTTTCTGGTTTCTTTATGTATTTGTTTATTTTCCCCCCTAAATAGTGATGAAGTCTATCAAATAGAAGTAGTAACTTTCAGTTATCTCAGCGGTGAAAGTATCTCCAAGTGGGCATATTACAACCAGGCACTTCAAGTCAGTAACGAGCCAAGAATGTTTTTAGGTCTAGAGTATTTCTCAAGCATAAAATTGGTGATGTCTTTCTAGATCTGTTTGAGGAGCTGTCAAGAGCTGTGGTTGCTTGGCAGATTCATTACTAAACTCATTCGGTTTCTTTTTTCTCACCACTTTGACCAAAAAGCTGCACTGAATTCTGTATTGCCCTGCGTAGATTTCTAGGCTCCATTTCTTACAGATTGGTTTAGTTAGCAATTCCCATACTGTCTTAAATTTTAAGATTACTTTGATTTCTTGCATAATGTTATTTATAATAAATTTGGGATTTTTTCAGAGACTTGGTGAGGTCTTACCTAATAAATTATCCAAACAGACCTACTGTGTGTTTTTTAATGCTGAAAACTTTCACCAAATATTATTAACATAATGTATTGAATTTTGTAGCGAATTTGGAATGCTAAGTTCCTATAATTTTAAATGCAAACTAAGTATAGAAATGCTCAAGGATAAATATTTTTAGTGAGACAAATGTGTATGCATAAACTGACTCTATTAGCTGAATTAGTCTTCTTCCGTGGCTGATACTTAGTAGAAGTTTGTCCTCCAACAATACCTTAAAAACAACATACACTGATATTTGTATTGTAGTGGTGTACCAAACTAGACTGATGTCCCTCTATTTCTTAATACTCAATTTCTTCACACATTGCTACATACAAAAATTTGCATATACCTCTGCATACGTGTTTCCTTTGCCTTCCTCTGTCTCTCATGTGTTTTACTTTGACACTGCTTTTAATGGCAATACCGGAACTCCTTTCTGACTGGTAAAGGAGTGGCCGATGGATCGAGCCTGTGATTGTCGCTTTGCTATCAGCGACAGGGCTACCTTTGCACTTTAAGCTTAATGTTTGTTTGGGTTTGGTTTTAGGTGTTATTAGGACAATGCATTTCTAAATGTGCTTAATTGCAGTAAAATCCGGTGCAAACTTGTGGTTTTGGCTTGTTTTTAGTCTGTTGTAAGTCTCAAATGTGCTCATAAGGTATAGTAAATGGTGACCTGGTCTTTTAGTTGTAACAATATAGGATTACAGTGAACTCAGTGGTTGGACCAGATGATCTTGAAGTTGTTTTTTTCCAACCTTAATGATTCAAAGATAACAGCTGATTGCCCTGGTCAGAAGAATGAGTAGCCAAAGTGGCTTTCTGTTCCTAACTCTTTGGCAAGTCATGCTAGATGAAGGCAAAAAAAAAATGTATTGCCATTTTCCTAGTTTGCTCTTCCAACTGTTTTTCAGTGCAGTGGGATCCCTGACTCTTGAGCTAGCAAAGGAGATGGATGATCTTTATACTCCTGAAGTGGGAAAGTATTTATCTCATTGCTAATGTCATTGTTACTGTTTTCTTCCTAGGCTACGATATATGGTGAGTATTTGTAAGTCACACAAGGTATTGGCTTTTCTTTCAGACCATCACGTTACACAGGCAGCTTGTGGAAGAACTGCAGCAAGTGCAGGCAGGATTTTTTGGGCAGCTGACCTGTTAGCTGGGTGCTGGCTCTTAGCAGAAGCACTGCATCCACGCACCTCACCTGCATTTGGTTTATGCTGCAGTTTAACCTGGGTTTGTTTCTTCCTTGTTTGGGTTGCTCATGACACTTAGAAATGCTGTCACAGTCAACAAGAGTGTGTATTCCTTGACTTCTTCACAGACATGTTACTTGACCTCAGTGATCTTCTCCAGGTATTGTATCTATTTTTGTTTGAAACTTTTGCTGAATTGTTAAACTTTGATTAATTTCAAGTGAAGAGCTGTCAGCATGGGCTATTTGGGATGTTTTAATTTCTCTGTAAAAATTATAGTTTGGAAAATCACTGGGTTTGTAGTTCAGTAATTGTTCAATGGAATTATTTTTTTTTTCTTTTAACGTTGCAAAATATCAAGAGTTAGTATGATGCTTTCTTCAGGATTCAGTGGCACAAAGTAAGATGTTACACATTTTTAAAAAAAACAGTTGTTGAAGTTCTAACTTTTTTGTAGGTAATGTGGTGTAAATGGATTAGTGCATTAAAGTGACGTGTTTTATAAAATGTGTTTTCAAAGAAATTTGTATTTGCTCTTTATGTGGAAGTAGAAAGCTCTGCTGACATACGCTGTCTTACTCTCGTTTTCCATGTTAGGACTGTTTTACATACAATGTGAGTAGGTTAGTTACATCTATTTTTGTCCTCCCAGCTGTCCTGGTAAATGGCATCCCTCTGAAGGCTATTTATTGCTTACAGCAATCTGCTGGAATTGCAATAATCGAATGAATCTTTAATTCTTCAAATTACTAACTTTCTTCAATGTTTCCAAACTCTCATTGAATTATTTTGATTGCAAGCAAATACTGCATGTATAGAATGGGGGCAGGGGGTGAGATTTTCTTTTAAACACAGGTGATTGTTCATGGCAATTGTTATGAAATAGAATGACTGTAGTAAAATGGAGCATATTCTCTAAATGTGAAGAAGAGTGGGTATTGAATCTGTAAAAGAAAAAAAAAATGAGCAGACGAAGATTGAATGATTTGTTTTTTCCCCTCTGTACATTCCAGCCAGAAAAGGTGTCAAGATGGGGGCATATGGGAACCAAAAGGTTAAAGAGGGGTAACTGAAGAGATGGGAGAGCCAGAAATAGACTAGTGGTATGGAAATAATCAACACTGGAAGGAAGAAAATGCAACATTTTACTATTGTAATCTGTATTTAAATATGTGAGACTTCTGGTACGCTCCAAATTCTAGTTTCTGAAAGATGAATCTGAGCAAACAGAGGTGTTAAACATTATTATTAACTCTAGCTAGCCAGAAAGCCCTGTTTAAGAATGCATAAATGAGCTTTTCAGGTCTTCTCTAGATCTCCTCCCCAGCCTGAGTTTGGTTAATAAAACAAAAACCAACCAAACAACAACAAAAAACCATCTCCAGTTTCCTGTTTTAGGTCAACTGTATACATGTTTAAAATAAAATGAATCTATCTGCCAACAAAAGCTTCCTAGATGGTTCTTAGCTTTTGCTACTTTATTTCTCTGTAAACTTGGTGGCAAAACATTTACTGCCCAGGCAGAAAACTTCAGTGCGTTCTCCTTTAGATCAGTCTTTGCTTACAGACTGTATGCTTAAAAAAAAGAAAAGCAATTGATTTATTGAATGGTACTATTACCTTGAAGAGGCTTTTTCTTTCAAGGTCAGCTCTCTTATTGTAAAGTTGAGGTGTAAATGTCATTAATGAATAAAGAAGGGTTGCAGTAGCAGTGCTGTTTCTACTTGATGCAGCTCTGTTGCTGCAGGAGGACAGACCTCTGCATCAGTGACCTTGAAGCAGTGTCCTGCAGGCACTGGGGAGCTAAGGCCCTCTGGGAGCTCAGTGTAAGAGAGTTGGGTAGCTGAAAGTGAGAGGAAGATGAAGAAGGTGCGAATCTGCTGTTACCTGCAACTCGTTATCTGTCTCGTAACCTGCCATATACATATTCTTTCTCTCTCATAGCTTTTCAAAATAAATTGAAATAAATTAAAAAAAAAAAAAAAAGTGAGTGTGTGTAGGTGTGGAAGGGGAGTAGACAAATCTAGGAGAGAAAATCTGAAGTTTGTCCTCTGAGGTTCTGCTCTGCACCTCTTGTGCGTTCACTCTTCCTGTACTTAGTACGTTGCTTTGGGATTTGGTTCCCAGTTCTCAATAGAAAAGAAAAAAGAAGAAAAACAAAACAAAACCAACAAACAAACCTATCCCTTATAATGCTATGCTAAAAGCATATAATGTTATGCTGCTAAAATTGAGCAATAGAAGAGGCTAACTTTCACTGTTAATGGCAGCCTGTTTCTGAAGCCCTATCAGTTTTCCTCCTGTACTGATGACCGAGATGGGAGAGTTTGGCTTGTTCCACTGGGGAACTACACATTGCATAGCAACTTTTGGAACTCAAATTGCCATCAGAATAAAATATCCCCCTTTATTATTATTTTTTTTTATCAGACAGGCCAACTTTTTGTATTTTGTCTTCCATTTTATCTCTTCGTGAAATGTGTCCCATGTCTCGGAAACCTGTTGAAAGTGTTGTCAGATCCCGTATGCCTCTGGTGCATTTAGACTTGGAAGCGTTATCTGAAATGACTGAAAATGCACAGAGCACTGCTACAAATCAGGCTCCTTCCTCGTGCAGAGCGGAGTCATGCTTCGTGTTGATTGAGTTGGAAGGATGATCAGTCATCAGGCTCTGACAGGGAAAGTACTTGTTTATATTTCCAGATATTGCATTTTACTTGCAAATACATTCTTTAGAGAGGTCTATAATCAGGCCCTTTGTTTGCTTTTTTGTTCTTCCAATCTAAGTGACAGGACTTGCTTGTTTAGGAGAGTAGGGAAGCTTGTCTAGCCTTGGCCCAACTTTTGAACAGTTTGGGTTTGCCAGTCTCTTTCAGAGCACTCTCATTCCTTTCACCTGGAGAACTATTTGGCTCGAGTTTTGATTGCTGCCTTTCTAATCCTGGGAGATGCCCATCTCTTTTTTAGCCTCTTCTAATCTCCAGTGTCATGGTCTTCGCGACGTAGTCATAAAAGACTTCAGGAAGATGTTGGCAGTGCTTTGATCTCCCATTTCAGCCCAGTAGAATATCATTTCAGTGTGCCTTGTGGTGTGTCCTGCTGTTAAATAAGGCTAATGCTTCCTGAAAAGATGTAAGACACAGCCAGGCTCTTCAGAGCAGCGCGCAGCAGGAGGCTTAGCAGCAATGGATGTAATAAATGAAAACGAGATGTTTGGACTTGGTATCAAGAAAAGGTTTTTCCACCAAGAGAACAGTCCAGTGTGGGAACAGGTTGCTCAGAAGAATTTCCAAGTCCCTGTCCTTGCTCAGAGCAAAACCCTGAGCAACCTGGTTGGTAGCTGACCCTGCTTGGAGCAGGATGTTGGACTGAGAGCTCCCGAGATCCCTTCCCACCTGAACTACCCTACAATCCTAGATAAGAGGAGAGGGTGTACCAGAAGTGAAAGCCAGTAACTGGTACTTGCTGGTTCTAGTTCTTCAGCCTCTCTTCCACTTCAAAACATAACTCTTAGCTTCTTATGTCTCTTCTTCTTGAATTTGTTCAGTCAAGTAACAATACTATCTTGTCCGGAAGGATCATTATTTTGACTTATTTCTGTAAACCTGATTTATTTTATTTTTAAGGCAGCATTAGCCTTCCTGATTCCTCTACACTTGTCACAAATTACTCTCGTACTTTGTTGCATAGGTGGTATGATTCTAGTTTATTGTACAGCTGTGGTGTGGGAGGACTGCAGCATATGCCATTAGAGAAAGCAGACTCTCTGTGGGGTCCCTACACTGGAGGCAGTGCTTTAAAGCATAGCAGAGGAGCTGCTTAATTTTGATTTGTGGCTCTTCTTCAACTGCAGTCTGACAAGCTGGGGTTGGTACATGTTTGTAGTTTCACATTTTGTTTGTCTTTTGAGGTTAAATGTAATGTTCTGGTTGCAATATGGACCCAAAAAATAAGACACTTCAGTAGAAGGAGGAAGAGGAGGGTAAAACAGTATTTTTTTAAGACAGTACTAATTTGCCTCAGTTTTTGATACTCTTTATTCATTTAAAGATATTAACATGTTGATGGCATTTGCCTTTATTGCCCCTATGCAAATTGCTATTTTGATTGAGTTAATTTAAACAACCTGGCTGGGACCCTCAGGCATTACTATACTAGAAATGTTAATAATGAATCAAATAACCACAGGTGCCTCTTTCCCCAGCAACAGACACTCTCCTTAAAAACTCATTTGCTTTTCATGCTTGCTTAATTATTTAGGCAAGCAGCCACGGATATTTCACAGTGTGAGTTCTCATTGAGTTCCAACTGCCCGGTCTTCGTCTCTCTGAACGATAGAAGACCTTAAGCACCGTCACCACTTAGAGTGTTTTCCACAGTGCTGCACCACGGTCTTGGAAAGCCTTTTTGGAAATTGCTCGTAGTGAAAGGGTTTTGATTCATAAACTTACGGAACTCGTTAAATGAAAATTTTTGCTTGCCCATGATCACAGCTTTATTGATTGCTACTGTCGAAATTACCATAATCTGGTATCAATGGGAGATTCCCTGTTTCCCAAAGAGAGTTTAAAATCCTGGAACGCGTTAGGCTGATGAACAGATGAATTCCCGTGGTACTGGGAAGGAAGGATTTGTTATTATTTGTAGAAGTGGAAGTATATTGGTGTTTGTGAACACATCGGGCATGATGTGAAATCGAGAGGAAATTATGAAAGGATAAGAGTCCCTATGGAAGTGTCCCTTTGAAATCAGCATCTGATGACTGACAGATGTGAAATGAAAAGGCTGTGTCTCCGAAAAATAGCGTGAAGGGCAAAGAGTATAACAAGTAGGAGGATCTTTCTATAAAGATGTAAGTGAATAATTGGAAGCCGTTCCTTCTCCAAGTGCCACTCTTAACTGATACAAACTGTGCTATAACAAGAGCAGAAATTATTGGTACAGGGCAGCATCTTGTACAATCTGAATTTCTCCTGCAAAAGCTTAGGGATAAAAATGGGTTGCATGCAATGCCTTGGAGAGTGTATACTTTTTGTCTGAAAAACGTCTTCCTGCTGAAGTACCTAGTTCAAAACCAGGACAAAACAAAATGCGTAGTGACAGGTCCATGTGCTTGCAAATGCATTCTGTTAAATGCGAGATGAATGTAAAACTATGCGGTAAAACATATTGGGGCATGCAGATATGTAACAATACTCCCTCTGGAAGGGATCCGTGCTGCTCTCTGTTGTTTCACGTGTTGATGCTTAAACCTAGTGACTGCATGGAGTTTAGAAGATTTTAGTATTTGACCAAACTATGAAAAACAGCACAGAGAACACAGGTCTTAGGGAAGTCTATAAAACAATTGCTATGCTTTCAAACTATCGACTGGAGGCAGTTGGGGAAAATACAGTCTTTCTCTATGATCCTTATAAATCAAGAAGTGGGGAAAAGAGACTGAAGTTAATGTGGTAAGCTTGAAAGCTACAGCAATTGAAGTCTAAGCCAGACCCAGCTTTCTAGAAGGGCATTTTTGTTTATTCACCGTTCAAAGGACTCATAAAATTAGATTTTATGAATGCAAATGTCATATGGTTCTAAATTTGGAGCATTAAGCTTTTGATGGATTGGAGTATATGAATTTTTATAAGAAGTTCTTAATGAAGAAAGAACTAGAAATTAAAGTAGGCCTCTAAATTAATTCTCTTAATTTTTGAAGCTTAATAGAGTGCAAAAAAAAAAAAAAAACATAGAAAAGATGAGTAAAGAAAGATAGACTCTTTCTATATGCCTAATATAGCTATCATCTCATCCATCACAGGAGGGGTGTGTGTATGGAATAGTTCAAATTAGTGACAGCAGCATTGAAATTTAGCAGAAGGGCCTTCTTCCACTAAAACCAGAAGTTAAGTGCCTCATTTAAGCAGTTCAGCACCATCACTGATTTCTGAGTGAGCTTTATGCCATCTTTAGTTCTCTGCCTGTAGGAAATGCCCCAGAACTTCTGAATATTTGGTAACTTTCAAAGATGTGAAGCGTTTTGCTTTAGAGGGCCTGAAGTGTCTCTTCCTACTGATTTGCCAGGAGAACTGGAACCAGTTAAGTGCTCCCGATCCTTTTTGTGACTTTACCTTGACATTAAAAGAGCGTCAGCTTCATGAGGAAAACAATACAGAGTACGTAATGCACTGTGTATCCTACTTCTTTCTAAATTGGTAGTGATGAGAAACTGCAGAGAGCACTTGTGATCAAAAGAATGAAATTTCCCTGATGTACCATTTCTATTTGAATTTACTAGTTTGTGTAAATACAGTGTCTACGCCTTGAAGTCAGCCATAAAATACCGATGATGTGCATAAAGTGGAAAGGCAGGTTAGTTTTAAAGTACCTTACTTCTCGAAAGACCATGGACCTGGAGACTTTTAGGCAGGTAAGGATAGGAGGATGAAAAGCAATCATTAGGCAATTTTATAATGCGTTTGTCTTTGCTTTGTATTTAATCCAACGTCTGTTTTTGTTGCTAGAGTGTAGCTTAAAAAAAAAAAGTATCTTTGTCTCTTCATATCTGTTTGTTCTTTGATGATTGCATTTATAGGAAGTTTGCTTAGGAGGAGTTTCTTCCAGTGACACGGCTGGATATGGATATGCACAAAGTATTTGGATGTCCTGACAAAAAAAAAAGCCAGAGGGAGAAATGCTTGTCTGAATTAGAGGTTCTCTCTAGACTAAAATGAAGGAACTAGATTAGTTTGTGAAGCCTCTGATGGAAATATCATATGGACTTGGCTCCTCTGAAGTAACTTTATTGATTTGTGCAGTGAAATCATCCTTGCAGAACAAGATCTAAGTGATGAGCTTTAAGATTTATAGTAACTCGGTCAGCCAACTTAAAGGCTGAAATTACAGCCAAAACCCCACTCTTTATGCTGATATTTTTTAGACAAAAGGTCAAAAAAAGCCATCCCAGACTTGCAGTGAATGTAGAGCATCGAAAGCCAACTGAAACACTGCAGATATTTTAAGTAATGTCTCTGTGGCTCATGGAAAGTCGCGTGCTCCCAAACGCCTATATGAACTGCCAGGTTCAGCGGATGCTTGGTTTTCTGTGTAAAATTCTGTGACTTATTTCCTATTTACACTTACTTCTATTTACACTTGTTCAAAAAGTATATTTTGTTTTTCTTCCTTGCCCTAGAATAGTATTTCTATGTTGCCTGGCATCTGGGAGAAAAAAGGAGTGGTAAAATTTCAGACTATCCTATGGAGCCTTCTAGGGCAGAGAAACCACTGGTCAGACAGACAAAGCATGGGAGGTATTCAACATTTTCCACTAAATATGGCCTAAATTAACATCACATCATACGCACTTACTTGTTTGAACAGTCATTTTCAGCATACATGCGAATTCTGAGGATTTATTTGAAGTTTTCCTTTTTTTTAAATTTGAGTTCAGAGGGAAAAAAAAAATCACATTAGGAAAACTTTCACATAAAGCAAAAAGTTGTTTTGCAAGTGGATGGCTAGGTGAAGATGTGTCAGAATTTGTTTTTTTACTAGCTTGGCAGCAGCATCTCTACACTTGGGAGGCCGGCTGCTTTTAAACCAGTGTTGGTAAAGCTCCGTGAAACTGGAAGACAGTACTTAGTAACAGATTATTAATTTCCACGGGCTTGTACCTTAATGGACAACTCCGTTGTGTAATTGCTTAGTGAACACCTTCATTATGCTGGCATAGGAAAGAGAGGGGCAGTTCTATTACATGAAAGCAACAAAGGGCATGCTATTTACCCCTAAAAATAAAAATGAAAAGTTTGCATTGTAGGAGGTTGGATTTATTTTTTAAACTAACCTTTATATGCCCCTTAGGGGGAGCAAGGTGTGCCTAGAGCTTCATGGGAACGTTTGGGGATAATTGGGATTTGAAATACATGCTGCCTTTCTTGCTCACCACAAAAACACGTCTTCAGATAGTGAAATAAAACATCCTCCGACTTTTCAAACGCTGTACTTACGCCATAAATTGCAAATCGGAGTATGAGGAACAGCTCCTTCCATTTACATCCTCCTGGTCAAGAGTGGGACTATGCCTTAGCAAGCCTGCTGTGGTTCAGGGTGGTTTGGTGTTTGTTTGTTTGTTTATCTTTTTCATGTGGGGCAATGTCCAAACAATCAGAAGTGACGAATACCCTTGGGGCATGTAGCATTGCTCCTTTCTTTGGCAGAGAAGCTTGGTTTGTGCTTGTGCAATACTGAAGTGTCCCACTTCACATGATTTTACAGATGTAAAAGATGATGTAAAAGCAGAGATGCTTGTGATTATTTGCTGAAGTTTGGTTACGTTACAAGACAAATGACACTATAAAGTCTACTTAATACTTTAACATGTTAGGTGACAACTGGAAATTTGCCGAACTAGTACAGAGCAACACTGAGTCCACTGAAGAGCATAACGAACAGCATTTTGTATTTTTTTTCAGTATAAACTTAGGCTTTGATTTACAATGCTAACTTATGCAGCTTTTGACAAGCACCAGGTATTATTCTGTATCTGTGAATATTTCTTGTATTACTTGCATTGAATTTCCTAAAGCAGGTTCTTTACAATTTCAAAAATGTTTTTTTTTTTCTTTTCTACGTAAATGGTCTGTTTAAAAGCATTTGTGGTTTAAGATTCAAATAACAATTTTTGTCTTTTAATAGGTGAATGTCTATGTGCTGGGAAAAACTTTCCTTCTGCTGGCCAGAGAACTCTGCATAAATGCTCCAGCCATAGGTATTTTTTATTATTTAACTTTTGGTTTATTTGCTGCATGGTTGCTTAAGACAATTGTGTGTGTGTGTGAGCAAGATGCCGTTTTCTTTTCCAGCTTTGTTGTTTTTCTCAGAGCAGTTTAGGCTATACCAAGACAATGGACTGACGTGTGGCATCTGTGTTCGTCTACAAGTTTGCACAGGCCTGTCAAATTCAGTTCCATGAAGATGCTCCATCTCATAAACATTTGCCAAACTTACTGTCAGTCCATCACCTGTAGCTGAGCAGTTCAGCACTTGTAATACAAGTGACTTGATGGGAAATGAGGTGCAGCGTTTTCCAAGTAGGCAACTTTTTCCCAAGCATTTTAATAACTTTTTAATTAGTAAGTTATTGTTGAAATTATAGCACATGGTGATAGGGAGGGGGGTTTTCACCTTGTTAACAGGGTTAAAAAAATATTTTTGCCTCAGTTGCAACTTTGGAGCCAATTTGGAATTGATACCAATTCCAGCTATAAAAGGAGGAGTTTACAGAGAGGTCTTGTGACTGTTACCACCTCTGTGCACCATTTTTTCCTGTATTTTAATCCACCCCTACTCCCACTCTCCTTAATCTGCAGTGAGAATCAGATGCCTTTGAGTTCAAGAACACATGCATACTCCTTCAGTACTCCTTCAGATGTACTCAGCTGGTCATATAATTGTGTTCTTGCTCGTTTAGTTTGCAGCAAGAGAACCAGCAGCTCCTGTACTGAGCTTTGTTTTAATGGCACCCAGACAGCATATGGCAGGACATGGCTATCGACCATTATGGCAGCAAACTGCCTCAGTTAAAAGAGGTTGATGTCTGGTAGAAACTACTTTTTTTTCAAGACTTAGTACCCCTTTTGAGAGGGAAAACAGGCACTGTATTGCAACTTAGTTTCAAGGTGCAAAAATAACGCAGCTTAGGTAAAGACAAACAGAAAACCCTTCTAAAGTAAATCTAGAGGTACCTGTTGTACAGGGGGAAAAACAATGGTTTAGCTTGCTGTTTGAATAGTCTTTCCAAGGTCATTATGAGATTTATAAAGAAAAGTACTTCTAAGCGGTTCATCTCTAATCATAGTCAGAACTTTGAGGAACACACCTACTTTTGTCAGTCTTGGAGACAATTGAAGGATGGTAGCTATTAAATGTCTACTGATAGTGGATGGAAGGAACTTACAGTTCTCAACAAAAATACAGAGGGAGAAAGAAGATGCAGCATCATTTGCTTAAGGCAGCTTCCACCAATTAGTAACTTTGAGTGAACTTAAAGACCATATTGTAAATATTTCTCTAATGTATGCTCCTGTGATGTGTATTTAGATAGTGGCTGTCAGTATTATAGCTCTTGGCTTCATCACTTCTTGTGATGAAGCCTGTTGCTGTATTAAGCTTCATCAGTATGTCCTGACTGGCTCTTTGAATCTGGTGCAGTTTGACAGGCATCAGCGCTGCTGTTTGCTGGGCAGGCTGGAGGTTAATGCAGATGATGCCAAGAGCGTGTTGTGAACAGATGCTATAAGCTTTCAAGTATAACTACAGGGTGATATTAATTGGCATTAGATACACTCAAGTTTTGTCCGTGTTAACTTAGGCAACACACAAAACACCTCTAAGCTTCTATATCAGCTTCCCTGTGAAAGAAAATAAAAGCAAGTAAAAGCTGCCTGCTGGATAGTCTCAGCAGGCAAGGGAGCCTTCATAGGGGCAGGGATACACCCCCACATGTAAGGGGCAATGGCATTATCAACTGTAGTTGAATTAACAGACACAAGCCATAGGATCAGTAACAATCAAGTACACAGGAGTTAGGGCAAGTAAAAAGGTTTTATATTTCACAGATTCATAAACTGCTCTAGTTTAGAACATTCTGTTTAAGTCAGCTGCAGTCTGCAAGTTAGTTATCTATATACAAAATAAATGCACAGTACGTGCGAAATTTAACATTTTTCTGCTTGTTGCAGTCTTAATTAAGTCAAATAGCTTATGAATAAATAAAATAAGATTAAATTCGAGAGCATTCCTTCACTTATTTGTATAGGCTGATGTAGCAGATAGGTAAGTAGCATAACATTCCATACTGCTGTACAGTTTTGTAGTAAAATTGGAAAATCCCTTAATGTGCATTGTTGCAGTATCGGAATACAATCAAGGTGAAATGCATCATGCATAGAAAATGAGCTCAGGTATCTGTCCTCCTTGTACTCCAGTTCCATTGGTACTGTCCGAGGAGCACTGGAACTGGAATGTCACTTTTCCACACTGCACTTCAGTCATTCCCTCTTGCCCGAAGTAACTGAGTTCGTTGCCATCGAGAATAGCACTTACATTGTAAAACGTGTCCTGCTCAACCTGCACAGGGTGTTCAAACCACACAGAGAAAGTATTACTGGACCCGTCGGAGGTAAACTTTGTCAGATTTTGAGCAAGGACAACTCCTAAGCGCTTCAGTTCGATTTTGACGCTGTATTCAGCTTTGCCGCAACTTGACCCATACAATCCCAGTCCTGCTATAAATATCCGTTTGTCTACGGCAAACTGAATACTGTCACACCGCCCTCTGTACCTCCACTGGTTACTGCGGTACGCGGACGACTGAAATCGATGGCATCGCTGAGGTACGAGTCCTTTCCTTTTCGTCAGGGGAAACTCAAGTTTGGGTTTGTTGGCAGCCGTGTACCATAGGAATATGTTGTGAGTTTCCTCAAGGGTGAGGATGTCGGACTGGGCAGCTCCGTTGGCAAACTCTTCCAGAGTCATAGTGGGAATCCGCACCAAGTACAGCGCTTTTCCTAATACATTCCTCTTGTTGCGTGGCGTAACCGGCAGCCCTTGCCTTTTGCATTCAGCCTCTGCCCAGTTGAGAACGGCCTCGAAAACTACCACTTCCTTGGTGTTGAGCGCCTCCCGGGTTACAATGATCTCTAGCGTCTGTTGATCTATCTCACAGAAGCCTTCTGACTTCAGTGCCATTTCTGCTTGAGCATCAATCACCTCCCAGCAGCGCTGTGTCAGCTCTGGCTCCTCAAAGAGCCTGCTCTGAGACAGCAGAACGCAAGCGTTCTTCGCCTCTAAACTAGTCTCCAGAAAATTGACGCAAGCCTTTGCTAGGGCTGGCACGATGTACTTCTTGGCAGCATACAGCGTAGCCAGAACTGTGTCAGCTTCCAGGTCTATTTCATCACTATACATGTATCTAGAGGGGGGAAAAAAAGAAGTTTCTTAAGGGAAAAATAGATGTATGTATAGCCCATAAAAAAAAAAAAGAAAAACTCATCTGTAGTCATCTTTGCTGGCAGCGAGTCTGACACTCGGTATTTGTCAGCACATGAAGTAAACAGTAATATGTGCATATTGCACAATGCCAATTAGGAGGTAGATGTATAGTTTAAGCTACTTTGATTCCGTCCACGTAATTAGTAACTTGTAGTGGCCACTTACTTTAATAGGATTAGAAAGGCTGCAGGTTCCACATCTGGTATATGGATTTCAGATTTGACCTCTGCGAGATCACCATAAAACATAGCGTAGAAGACAGAGCTACCGACTGCCAAAACGTACTGGAAAATAGAGAGGGAGGGAGAGAAGCCTCAGTACCGTGCGTCTGTGATGACTGAGCGTGCTGGCTCTTGATAAGAGCTACACTTAGGGAAAGTTAAAAGCTGCAGCTGAGGCAGGCGCCCGCCTTAGACGGTTCCCTTTAACTGCCATATATGCCAATTACTTCTGGGATTAGGCAGGAGGGATAATTAAGAGAAAAAAATTGAATTGAGTTGTTGGGGTGGGGGTAAGAAGGGGGAATGATGCTCAGTACTATCACAAAAAGCAGGGGGGGGAAAAACAAAAATAATGCTCTGCACAAACCTTATGGGCAGGAACTTTCTTGGATGCCCCTGGCGGGCCCACGATGAAGTGGACGTCAGCCATGAGTTCGTTATTGAACATCAGCGCGTTCCTGCAAGCGAGGGGAAGGGAGGGAGGTGTGGAGAGGCCGCTCAGTGCCCCCATCTCCCCCCGAAACCCCCAGCCAGCCCGGTGGCGGGGTCGCTCGTCCCTTGTCGCTCGTCCCTTACCTCTCGCGCAGCGTGGGGTGGAAGGACTGCCAGTTGGCGCTCTCCAAGTTGTTGTTGTTGAGGTTCTGGAGCTGTGGCGGCGGGGGCGGCTGGGCGCTCTGCTGGAGCTGCAGCGCGTTCTTCTTGCTGTTGGCAGCGGTGGCGGCGGCGTTGCTGTTGGCGATGTTGGTGTTGGCGCTGGCAGGGTAAAGTTCTGCAGCCATCTTCCTCTTCAGGGCCAGGGGCACTATCTCATAGCATCCTGGCACCTTGCCGTTTGGCCTCGCGCTCTTTTTGGACTTCTTTAAGGTCTCTGGAAGCAGAAGAAAAAAAGTCAAACACTTCATGATCCTGCCATTGAGGCACCCATGGGGCAGTGGCATGAGCAAGAGAACTAACAGATCCCAACGCAGGTCCCGCGGTTCGCTTCTAGGTGCGGGGCGGCCTCTCTCTCCTCTCTTTTTTTTTAATTTTTATTTTTTTCCTTTTTTTCCTCCTTGGCTCCGAGGGGGGCTGCCCAGCCTCGGCACCGCCACGACTGCAGCGAGCGGGGCTGGCCGGCAGCTCCTTCCCCCGAGGAAAAAAAAAAAATAAAAAAAAATATATATTTAAAAAAAAATAGTAAAAATAGGGAAAAAAACCCAAGCACACACCACCAAAAAAGCCACAGATCCAGCAGAGCAGGCGCAGCGTTGAGGGGCGAGCCTCAGTCCCCGGGTCCTCCAGCCGCTACAGCCCCCCGCCGGCTCCCCAGCGCCCGGCTCCGTCCTTCCCCGCCCGGCGGCGGCTGCTGCTCGTGGGGCACATCCGCGGCGCTGGGGCTGGCTCCGGGGGCTGGCTCCGGGCTGCCCCGCACCAAGTTTCCTCCTCCTCCTCCTCCTCCTGGCCCCAGCCGCGGGGGCGTCGCTGCCCCCCGGGCGCTCCCCTCACGGCGCTGTCGGGACGCGGCTCGGCCGCGCTCGGCTCCCTTCGGCTCCGCTCGGCTCTGCCGGGCCCTGCCTCCGCCTCCCGCCCTAAGAGGCAGCGCCGCGCCGCGCGTCACCGCCAAGCAGCCAATCAGGAGAGGCGGGGGGAGCCGCCCCCCCCTCCCCTCCTCCTCCTCCTCCTCCTCCTCCTCCCGCCCGCCCCTCCTCGATCTCCGACGCCCGCCTGGGGGCGCAGAGCGGCCGGGGCCGTGCGCAGCGCCGAGTGGAGCCGAGCGGAGCCGAACGGAGCCGAGCGGAGCCGAACCGCCCCCGCCCCTCCCCGCCGCCCTTCCCGGCAGCACCGGGCGGGGGCGCCGCTGCCCCGCGCTGGGGAGGGGGGGCGGGAGGGGAGGGGATGGGATGGGGATATGGGATGGGGATGGGGATGGGATATGGGATGGGGATATGGGATGGGATACGGGATATGGGATGGGATATGGGATAACTGGGGGGAGCCCAGGGCCTCCTCACAGACCCTATCTGACGGGTGCTGCCCCCACACCCCGGTTTCCCACTTTAATTTTTATTTTAATTTTCTCCCCTTTATTTTTTTCCCATTTAACTTTTTTCCCTCCACTTTTTCCCCTTTATCCTTTCTCCCCCTTTTTGCCACCTTTACTTTCCCCCCTTAACTTCCCCTTCTTTACTTTCCCCCTTTATTTCCCCCTTCTTTTTCTCCCTTTATCTATTTCCCCTTTATATTTACCCCTTTTATTCCCCCCCTTTATCCCCACCCTTTATTTCCCCCTTTATTTCTCTCCCTGTTTTTCCCCCTTTATTCCCCCTCTTTATTTTCCCTTCTTTATTCCCCTCCTACTCCCCCCCCCCCTTTATTTCTTTCCCTGTTATTTCTTTCCCCTTTATTTCTTTCCCCCTTTATTTTTCCCACATTGATTATTTCATCACCCCAAGGCCCTCACAGTGCCCCCTCCTCTCTCCCTCCTGCCCTGCAGCCCCGTTACTGCTGTCTTATATCCTTCACTGGGGGTTTTCACTCTCCCTGCTACTTCTGTGCATCCAAGTTGCAGCTGGGATAGGGAGCAGCACCTCCCCTTAAAAACAAAACAAAACAGAATAAAATAAAATAAAATAAAATAAAATAAAATAAAATAAAATAAAATAAAATAAAATAAAATAAAATAAAATAAAATAAAATAAAATAAAATAAAATAAAACGTTTGTATCACAGCCCCCATCGTAGAAAGCCAGCTCTGCCCCAGGTGAAGCAGCAGTCCCTGGGCAAGGAGCAGACCCCTGGGGACGGGGGGCTCCTCCTGGGGGCACAGCGCGGTGCTGGGCGGCTGCCACTGGGGTCGAACCCCAAAAGGGTTTGTTTGCCCTCCTTGGGTTTAGCAGCATCTTAAAAAGCGTTTGTTCAGTCTTATTTGTCATTCCGTGCAGGAGATGGTCCTGTTAACTTTGGCCCCGTGTTTGATTTATGTATTGGTAGCTTTGCATCCTGGCCATTTACGGCCTCTTTATGGCTGTTCACTTAAAAACCATCCCTGTGCTCATTTTCTGACTGGGAGCTTTCAGAACTGGAATTAACGACGTGTAATGTTTGGTCAAATGACCCGTGGGCACGAACGCTGGCGGAGACCTCAGAGCAGCCACCACGCGGATGGGCCTCGCTGCTCCCTGATCCCAGAGGGGGTCGAGGAGCCCCCACTGCAATCCTTGTCCTCAGCAGGAGCCCGGTCCCTGCCCCAAAACAGGCAGCCGGGGGTCTTTGGGTGCCAGGCACCCATTGCTCCTGGGAGTGCTTCTTCTCCTGTTTTGGGATTGATGGTTTCTGTTAGTTTTAGAAGCCGTACTTTTGTAACAATCTGTAGTTGTGCCAATAGGCATTTATGCAAGAAAGTGCTTAAAATTGGGTTTTCCTCAGCTGTTCTCCCAGGCAATCTACTTGCAACGAGCACCTAAACGTGGTAGGGATCTACTAGCACACCGCATGGATAGCTGGAAGTACGGAGCCCTAAAAAAAATCGCAGGGATCGGTCAATCCCTTGGTTTTTGTCATCACGTTTAGGAGCTGGCTGCACTTGGGTGTTTCTGAAGTTTTGAGGGAGATGCGGTTGGAAGCTTTTGCTCGCTGAGTGCAACGCGTTCCTTCACGTGCCTCTGTAGGACTGACAGGCGTAATCACGTTCGTTGTGATCGTGGTAATTACGGAGAGCAACAGGGCATCATTGTCAGAACTCGGTGCTAAATGAAACCGCTTTGATTAATTGTAAATCTCGAAGCCTGGCGCAGCGATCTGAGCTGGGTTTTCATCTTTATCAGTTTAAGTGCCCACATAGGGGATCAGCTAAGGAAATTGAGTTGAGGCTAATAGTTAACAATTTACCGTACATCATGGATTTTCGGTCAAGTGATAAAAGGCTGGCAGGAAATGAGAAATTGATACCTCAAATAAGAGTAAACATGTGTTAAGCGTAGCATTTACAAGATCGTTTGATAAATTATAAATTGGTTTAGGCAAAGCACAATCCGAACTGACAGATTTCGGTTAGTTTGAAGCTGATAACACCAGCACTTGAAATAAGTTTATACATCACGAGGCAGATCCACAGCTGATGTAAATTGTCATAGTGCTGCTGACGTTAATTGGGTTCCAGCAATTTGTGCCGACGGAGGGTACGCCTGAATACATGCAGCATGTGGAGCTTTGAACCCTGAAAAGCATGTAAGGAAAACATGGTGTGGTGCTTTAAAAGCCTCTTGTCTGCAAAGCAAGAAAGGATTTTGTTTTAGCTGTACCCATAGTGAAAAGGTGTTTCAAAAGCTTAGTGTGTGCTGCTCTCCGGTTGTTTTCTGAGATGTGAAACAAGCTGACCATGACAGCCCCACGGTGCTGCCGTTCAAGTTTTGTGGTTCATAAATCAAGGTTCAGGACTAGTAATAATCGTGTTACCTTCTATTTCAGATCCGTGTTTATACATTCCTCGTTTTGCACATATGCTTGAGTTCGGGGATAAGAACCACGAGGTGTCCATGACGGCTCTCAGGCTGCTGCAGAGGATGAAGCGAGACTGGATGCACACCGGCCGCAGGCCGTCCGGGCTCTGCGGAGCAGGTAGGTGAAATGCTGGGCACGCTGCTTTGACCCCAGCAGGATGCACAGGAGGGTCTGCCAGCTGGGAATGCATGCAGGCTTCTTCATTTTCTAGGTGATCCCATATTCCCTGGGTTTTGCCCTGTCAGGCACATACAGCGTAGACAGCATTTCATCATTTTTGCCCCTACATTACTTGCTCAGATCCTTCGCCTCTTGCATTTTGCATTTTTAAACCTTCTTTCTGGTGCTCCTCTCTCCCCCACTCTCTGCAAGCTCTAGGTTTTTGTCAGCTAAAACTGCATCACGAGTGCAAGCACTTTGTTTTGTGTCTTCACACTGATTCTTATGCAAGAAATGCCCTCTCTGACCTAATCTGTGAAATTGTTTTCCTCTCCTTCTTCAGCTTTTTCTGAGATTCATTGCTAGCATGATGCTTACAAAAAATCTGCTGGCTTGGGAGGGCTAAGCTAAAAGGCAGTCAGTACCAGCCAGTGAGGTCAGACTGATGAAGAGTGCATATAGTCACACACACAGTTCATGTATGCCCTCGCTTTTCTTTGAAAGATCTTAAACGTGCATGCTTGAATGAGAAATAGTGCACAAACCACAGGGAACCCAGGATTATGAGATGATACTGAAATTTCTAGCCTTTTCTTGTTAATAGTACTTGCTTACTGCACATCACCAAAAAATCCGAGTACAGGCTCTGTAGGAAACCAGCCTTATCTTCGATTCACTACATAAGCTACGTCTATGTGAGCAAGTGATTTGATTCAGTAGACATGGATCCAATAGATGGAAGCAGGAGGTGCTGAGTCCCCTGTATCCATCCATGTCATAAGCCTTTTTTGTGGTCTGGGATGAAAACAGTTCCCTGGCCTAAATGGGCCACACGTTTGGGGCTATGTAAAGGACCAGTCCTTAGTTCAGCCCCTGATGTTCCATCAAGAACTGGAGCACTTCCCACACATACCTGAAGTAGAGCTCCGCTTTCCTTTCCTCCAAAAGAAAGCACTTTTGCCCGCTTAAACCTCTTCTGCCCACTGAACCGCTGCGTGATGAGTGGGGTTGGTGCTGCAACACTGAGCTATTGCTCTGACTCAAAACAGGAACGCAAATGCAGCCTGTGCTGGTTATCTGGCTATATAGAGGGTCTTGCATGAGAGCTCTTGGGCACCAGCAAGCCAGTGATCATGGTGACAGCAGTGAGGATAACGGCTTAAGCAGATTCAGTGTTTCGCTTCTGGAGGAGTTAACTGGAGATCTTTTTATTCAAGACTACTAATTCTGCTAAAAAGATGATAGCATTGAAAATGTGTGATCATGTTCTTCTGCTGTATGTAAGTAGCTAACCACAGTTTCCAAAATGAGCTAAAGCTTAGAGTTTTTTAGGGTGCAATTTGCAATCAGCTTAATTTTATTGGGTAGGAAGCAACATTTGTAACGTCAAATCAATCACCTGTATTCAAGGATGCAGCTGAACGCAAGCATTTACTGCTCTTTAGCTGAAAGCAGGGACAAAGGGAGGTCATCGTTACCTGACAGTTTTCTGCTTTTCTTGAGGAAATTTTCTTCTTTTTGACATTGACTTTCTCTGCTTATTCCTTAGCCCTGCTAGTGGCAGCAAGAATGCATGATTTCCGACGCACTGTTAAAGAGGTCATCAGGGTGGTCAAGGTTTGTGAGTCTACATTAAGGAAAAGGTCAGTGCAGTTTTATTACTTTTATCTTCCGTTTACAGTACTGAAAAGTGGTGTAGTCTAAAATGGACGTGTATCAGAGAAAAACATATTCTTTTCCTTTTCACAAGTGCCAAGGATAAAATAAGTACAACATGTTTAGCTGGTCATTTTAAAGTGCTAACACCTGCCTCTTATGTAAGGCCTCAAATGCTTGGCAAAGATGGTGAGAAGCATTGTGCCTATTTAACGGGTGAAGAGTTTAAGGCGAAAAAATGTTGGGTCAGAAATTTTAACAGGATGGTCATGAGTTCTCGGAAGCAATAACTGATTAATTCTCAAAGCTGAGGATGTAACGTGGGAATTTTTTTTGCAGTAATCCAGAATAGAATGCTGACAGGTCTTGTCTTTTAGCTGGTACCGAACAGAACTTTTCCAAATATTTTCAAAAAATGGTCATTTTCCATAGCGTTAAACTGCTAACAAATGGAAGACAGCACAATAAGTGTAGCGACGATACCTTCTCTGAGGGGGGTCAGAAGTAGGATTATCAGTAGATGTGAGCCTGAAAATAAGAATTTCACATGAACTTTGTCTTCTTTTTTCTTTTTTTTTTCCTAAAAAAGGTCCAGTAACATTTTCCGCATTTTCCGCATTTTGATGAAGTAAATATTAATAGCAATCACCCAGTCTCCCTTGTTTTAGTTTTGGAAAGTTGTAACCTTTTATTTTCCCATAGTTTAGTAAAAAAGTGACTTAACTGTGAAATGTTATGCTTTCTGTTGCCCCTAGTACAAAGTTTTTCTACCACCTGTGTATTTGGAAGTTTGTTGAACTGAAGTTTATCTTTAGAAAGCTTCTGGATGTTTCTCTTTCTCTCAATTGCATTGAGAACAGCTCAGGAACATCCTGCTGAATCTAATATTTGTCAATAAATAACATTAATTTCTTAACCTTGAAAAATGTTTTTACCCTAGATCTTTTCCTTTTTGCTCTGCCTTTCACTGGTGGTAAAGGGATAAGTCTAAATTGTTTAAATAGCTGTAGGCACTATAAGACCAAGGATGTATGAGTACAAATGACACTTTTTTTTTTTCTCTGGTCAACAGGTCATATGTTTTAATGTGGATTTTGTATAATTAATGATATATGCACCCAGAACTGACTTCAAGATGCCTTGGTTAAATAGTTAAAGAGTTCATTCTTACTATGAAAATAAGCATAATAAATTAGAGTTGGAAGGAAAATTAATCTGAGCAATTGTTTCAAGCGAAGAAATCTAGCTTCAAAATTCATGCTTTGAAATGTTTACTCAAGTCACACACGTCAACTAAAATGACAGCGTTATTTACTTTGACAGGGTAAACGTGACAGCTGAATTATTTTCAGGCAGCTATAATTACAACTGTATTTATCACGAATCTATAAATTTGATTGATGTTTTTCAAATAAGAGCACGTTATATAGTATTTAACGAGGGCAAATAAAAAATACCCTTGAATAACCATTCTTTGCACCCCATTTTTTTCCTCTTCTTTCAAGAATTGCTCTCAAAATGCCATTGAGTAGAAGTAGAAATTAATAAGCACTTGTTTCGTGTTCTTAAAAATTTCTTTGCTTCTCAGCTTTATGTAGTTTTATTTCCTTTTAATTATTGCTGTAGTTGCTCAGATCTGCAGAGAGCTGCTGCTGCTTTGTGCATTGTGAAGGTGTGGAGTGTAGCTGGGTGAAAGTGCAGCCTCGGGTGCTGCACTCATTGCTGATGGCTTTCGTCTGAAAGCTTTGGAAGGAAAAACAAACATGAGTCCAGAAAACGCTGATGCTTCCAGCCCAGGCTGGGGTGGGGCTGTGCTGAGCGGTGGCTGAGCAGGTAGGAGTGATGGATTTTAAGAAAGCCATGCTTGGTTTTCTTCCTATTTTGGGAAGACCTTCAGCAAGGGGTAGCAACCCTTAGCTAAGAAGTTGTTTCTAATCCTGTGCACTACGAGTCGTGCAGCTGTGTACAGGAGGATTTGTCACCCTGTTGTCCAGCAGCTGGAGAGCACCAAGCCCTTCGAGCCTGTGGTCTGTCACCACTTCCATGTCTGTGCATGGCAGAATGGCTTTTAGGAGGAGGTTCACAAAAATGTGACGTACATTCAGGTCATAAAAACGAATGACCCGATCATAAATTCAGTCTATTTTGGAAGGAAAAAGCAACAAAGCATGGAATTGGCCCACCGGCCTCATCACCCATCTTCAAATCAGGACTTCTTAATTTAACTGCATGGCTAAAAATATGCGTCTTTGTTTTTAATATGCATGGTTTTGGTACGATCTTAGTAAGAAAACTTTGTAGTTACTTCAGAGGTCCTTTTAGCTGTATGTTTTGAAGCACGCAATTAAAATGTAAAGCTTGTTGCTGTTGTTGAAAGAGAGCATATTAAATATTAATAAACGTACTGATAATTCTATCTGTCTCATTTCCAGGCTAATTGAAATGATATTAACTTATATATCACTTTATATATTCAAAGTACTGTACAAATATTAACTAATTAGTCAAATTGTTATTTTTTGTGTAATCATCTGTGGAGATAACGGAAATTAACTTTTAATAAATTTAACTCTTTTATTTAGTTTAATTCTCGCATTTCTGCCTCTTTCATGCACCTGTTTTTGCTTCTGCCTCTTTAGACTTTACATACTCTGACCCTTCTTCTGTTTATTCACCTCTTGCATACTTTTTCTGCATACTGAATTATAGTTTATCTGCAGTAAGAATAATTTTTTGTGATATTTGTCCATTGTGCATTATCTAATACTGTGCGGCCCTTATTCCTGTTTGAAGATCTTAGGCATTTCTTCAATAGAAATAAAAAAAAATAAATCAGCTTATCTTTGTTAACACTTGCATTTTGCTTCTTTGGCTTACTCACTCTCTTTATCTATAAATTGAGCTGCTTTTTGCATTAAGAAAAAAAAAATGTTTCTTCTCAGTTCCATACTATCTGTAAAAAAAACTATCTGGGGTGAACTTCAGAAAGGGTAACATTTCAGTGGAAATGATGTAGAAGAATCTGAAATGAAAGGCCAGAATGGGTTTAAAGTGTTCATTTTTGAGGTGAGTGTTTCTTTGCACAACCAAACAGTATTTTCAGTGAAGGAGAACCAGACTTCTTGACAAAGGAACTCCCTTTACCTGGCTGGGTGGAGATACTGCGGGTATTGTCATAATTGGAGTCCTTTGCTCATGGTCCAGGGACCCAGCTGTAGCTCTTGCAATGATTGCATTGGTAATTTTCTGGAAAAAAATACAGATTCATGCTCAGAGATGAATGTATTGCCTGCAGCTTTTCTTATTTTCATTGCAGCAGTGCATAGTTCGTATGAACTTCATGTCCAGACTCCTGCTGCAGTCTCCAGCTGGGTAGACTTCTGCGAGCACAAGCAAAGAGAGGAGCAGGTTGATCCGTGAGTTCAGAGTCAGGGTGGGCAGAGATGATAACAGGGGCATGCATGGCTGAGCGGTAGCTGCAAGGCTGGGTTTTCCAAAATACCAAAGCCATATCAAGGTCAGCACTGAAGGGAAAGGCGTGATGTAGTCAGTGGTGTGCTGTGATACAAGCAAAGCCATATCAAAATCCTGTGAAAGGAACGTGATGGATTAAGTGAGAGCCATTTGCTTAAGGTATTTGAGCATGGAGGGGGGCTGAGGGTGTCCGGGAAGTCTGAGTTGTTGAAGTTTGTTTGCTTAAAGTGTGGTATGGAGAGAAAAACTCTCAGAAACCTGGACAGGTTGCTGTGTGAGGAGCCTGGAGTGGTGTCTACTCTGATCTCAGATCAGCAGCCGTGGAGCTTCTTCACTGACCTCTAAACTAAGTGAGCTACACTAAGAGAGCAAATGGAGAACTATTTGATGTCTTAAGTAAAATAGCTTCAAGTGGTTTATAGGTGATTTCTAGAAATCTTTCTGGTATAATGAGTAAAACTGAACTGGATCCAAGCAAGTTGGTATTACACACCTTTGCAAACTTGATAATCTGTTTTAATGAAAACAGGTTTTATTTTTGATGAACCCAATTTTACAGGCAATGCTAGAAAGCTAATACATTAATTAGATTCCTGATATATTTCAGCACTTCATACTTACTTTAAAAATTGTCATTTCAAAGTTACTTGGTGGCTGTTACTTTTGATACAATAATTAACTTCTTAGCACTAAGTTGGTCTTAGCTCTTGTAAACAGTTTGCTCTTGTTTGACTTAGCTCGTCCGAGTGGCTCTGTTACAAAGTGAAGCAGTGGCTCTGTTACAAAGTGAAGCAGTGTGCTATTTTTCTTTTCCAAGAGATCATAGAATGTTTTGACATATTGCAGTAGAGGAACCATGCAAATGAACCAAAGTTTTAAATAATGCTAAAGCATTTTGTTTCATTACCGTGATGTGAACGCTGGAATCAGGAAAAAAGAACAAGAACAAAAAATTCCAAAGGGTTCAGACTGACAGATTTCAGGGACGCCCAGGAAGACCTGTTTATGGGATTATCAGTGGGCAAACCACGTGCGCAAGTGTTAACCTGAGTTAACTCTGTGTAAGCATTTGTAGAATCAGAACTTCAAAATTTATGCTAACAGAGCTGTGATAATTTCAAATCTCTGTTTTTGTGTAAGCAAGTTAAAGTCAGCGAGTAAAAGCAACTAATTGTTGAGGGCACTTCTCATTATTAAAGGAATAAATCTTTCTTGGTACCCATTCTTATTAAATATTTCTCTTTACAGTTGCATTGGGCTAGGAACACAGGGAGAGTAATGTAGCCCAGCTCAGGTGTTTAGTTGTACTTTGTAAAACCACAATAACGGTAACTAGATCACCTCAGGTTTTGTCCTTACTTTTTAGTAATGAGATACGTGCTCATATAGGCTTTAAAAATACCTCATTTATGTTGCTGCAAGTAAGCATCAAGTTATATAAAGTTACAATGACTGCACTTCTATTTGTTTACATACTGGTGACTACTGGAAAACTTGCATATCATGTAGGAAGCATGTCATCACTATTTCTGATATATATTCTATATTAACTACCACAGTTAGGGTATGTGTTTACATACTTCTGTAAATAGTTCATGCATGAATATTGCATAGCTTGGAAAAAAACGGAGAGGAGGAGGATGTAATAGACATTTGTAGTGTAATAAGCAGTGATGGTTTGCCACAGCAATGCAAATTCTGAACTTTTCTTATATTAGTGAGTGTGCGTGTTTGAAGTGGTAGACAGCACAAATGAACACTCTGTTACAATGGAGAATATAGTTAAATATAGGAGGAGTGGCTGAGGTCCCTTGGTTTGTTCAGCCCAGAGCAGAGCAGGCTGAGGGGAGGCCTCATGGCGGCCTGCAGCTCCCTCACAAGGGGAGCGGAGGGGCAGGCGCTGAGCTCTGCTCTCTGGGGACAGCGACAGGACCCGAGGGGACGGCGTGGAGCTGGGACAGGGGAGGGTCAGGCTGGGGGTTAGGGAAAGGTTCTGCACCCAGAGGTGTTCTGGCACTGGCTCCCGAGGGTGGTGGTCACGGCACTGAGCTGCTAGAGTTCAAGAAGCACTTGGACGATGCTCTCAGACATACAGTCTGATTTTTGGGTGTCCTTTCGGGACCTCAGAGTTGGACTCAATCCTTGTGGGTCTCTTCCAACTTGGGATATTCTATGATTCTAAATATTTTTGTACTTAAGTAAGATAGAAAAGTACGTCCTTTACTTTTCCTGAGCTTGCAGATGTTGGAGTTGCCAAATCAGCTGATCTATTCACCAATATATATACATTTTTTAAATTGTCTCTGAGGTTATAATCTGCTTGCCATTCTGTGCCGAGGTCCAGCCCGGGATACCTGTGTGCTGTGCTGCCTGCTCTCCAGATCTCGGGGTTGGCCGTGTATGTAGGAGGGCAGTCGGACGATGTGCGGCTCACCAGACTTCTCCGGTCCCGGCTGAGCTTGGCCGGCAGTTTCAGCTGCTTTTCCTCTTCTTTGAACAGGGAGTGGAGGCCAGTGTGGCTTTTTCTAAACTGTCCCTGCTTAGAAGTCCCTCTTGGACTTTGAACTTGGACTCCTGAAGCGATCGTGAATTGGACTTCAGAAGACCTCGCGCTTTTAAATGCTTCATTGCACCCCACTACCACAGAATTTCACATAAACACTAAAACTGAGCATTCAGCTGCACATGGGAGTCCTTTTTTTTTTGTCCTTAGCTGTAGACTGGATTCATAAGTCTCCACTGGACAGTGTCCCTGAAACAAAACAAAGTGAAAAAAACATTGCTCAACTTCAAAGTAACTGACCCATTTTCCCTTATTGGGAGCTAAATTAAGTGTGAACAGAATCGGTTTACTGTTTTGTGCACAAAAGTGCTTTATCGGAGCACGAGGTGTGTTTTTGTCTGTAAACTGACTGAACAAAAGCCGTGGAAATTTTTCTTTGAAAAAAAACGTCTGGGGTTAGGGGCAAATGACACCAAGCTCTGGAAAAGCTTTTCTCCCAAAGGAATTTGCTTGAAAGAGTCTGTGAGAAACTGTAAGACAAGGGTTTGGACTGGAAGTTGAATCTCAGCCTGAACTGTAGCGATTGCCTCTCCTTCAACTATAAATAGAAAATACTTATCTGCCAAATTTCAGTTTTTAGAGCCCTTTTGAATTCCTGCCAAGGAAATAATCTTAATTTGTATATCTGTTTGTTTTCCTCCTCCTGTGGATGACTTAAAATGGCTACACTTACCAGATTTTTTTTAGAGATTATCGAAAGTACAAAACGAACTTGGGTATCAGTTTTATGCAGAACTTAAAAAATAGCCTGCAGCTATTTTTTTTCAAGAGGGCACTCCCTCGCCCCTGAAACTATCGTGCCTATAATTAAGTCTGCATCAGCTTTTCTTAGCCGCCAAACTGATGTTACCTTGTTCCACGCAGCGCAGACTGCCGCGTGCATCAGTTTGTTGCCTTGGTGGCATGTGTCCAAACACTGGATAACATCAGAGAAATGTTTAAAAATATGCAGACAGGATATCAGCCGATGTAAGACGTTGAGGCAAGCGAGCGGTTGGCAATCACGGGTATTTATTTATATCGAGTTAAAGGAGAAAGCACTGAGCGAACGGCTCGCGCTCCCGCAGCATGGTGCGTAGTACTGGCTCGGAGCAGGACTGAGATCAGACCATGTTGGCTCACCCTGGGCTGACACCCAGCAAGTGACCTGAGTCACACAAGGTGGACAAGGAGAGGGACAGACGGAGCCTCAGGTGTCCACAAGGACATGCGAATGATGTTAGGTGCTGAAATCCAAGTGTGGTCGTCTCGTCCTCGACCCGGCTTGTCAATCCCTGGTTTTGCCACTGATGTTCTCCACGTTGCTCTGAACGCCCAGAAGGAGTTGCTGTTTTGGCTGAGCCTGGGTGCTCATCTCAAACTCTGAGCAAGCATGGGATAAACAGCAGTGTCTTTGCCAAAGCACGTGCTGGTTTGGTATGGTGGGAGGAGGATAACAATTTGCCTCGGCGAGGCTGGCTGGGAGGAGAGCCCTGCCAGGGTGGGACTACCTCTACGTGTGTGATTTGTCATGAAGAGGTGGTGGCTGCAGCTGAATGAGGACGGCTGGGAAACTCCCTGCTTCTAAAGGGATGCCTGGGTTTGGCATTAAATGAATCCTGAATTAAAAAAGCATCAACAGTGCCCTAGCCAGGTCTTTCCTTCGGCCTGATAGATGAGGCCCCCTCCTGTAAGGCAGGTAGTGCACACAGGAAGCTTATTAATGCTGCGAGATTACACGTCTGTTAATTAAAAGCTGGGTGCTGCTGCCACCAATATCATCCTCTGCTTTCCAATTTAAAAGAGGGGAGACAAGAGCTGGTCAGTGGTACTCCGAGGGAAAGTTCTGGGCTGTCAGTTGTGCTTAAGTACACAGCTCGTTTGGAGCTTCATGGAGATGCCTTAACCCCAGACAGGACTGGGCTGCAGAGCTTTCTTCTCCTTGGCAGCAGTAGGGCTGGTGGGCAAAGCTGTGCGTGGGCTCGGCAAGCTGCTTGCTGTCGGCTTTGCTTGGAGTCGGCTCTCCCTGGGAGCGGGGGGCACAAGGCAAAGTCTGCTGAAGTTACAGCAGGCCTGGGTCCTTTTGTCTGAGCTGGCTTGTCTTGCTCCTCCTTTTATAAAAAAAGATAATGTAGGTAGTGATAAGGGTATGGGGAAAGAGAGTGGCCAGGTACACTTGACCTTGGCCCTGGAGTTGGAAACTGAATTTCTGCCCTATTGAGAATTTCTTCTTTGAAGGAGTTTTCTTGCAATCAGAAGCAAAAGAGAAAACCATGATTGCTTTTTAGGAGAGAGAAATTCTGAAATGTCCTGGGCTGGGAGGACTGAATCACAGGTTTTTAGTTTCCTAGCTTTGCCGATGGAAGCTGCTGTCAGCTTTGCTTCCTCTGGAAGATGGGAATATTCCAGTGAAGCAGCTGCAGATGCGTCGTTGTGGTTTTCCCATGGAAAATGTTGATATTATTAAAAGGGCACTTTCTGTCAGAAAAGCATTCTGCCAGACATTTCCTGACCTGGCTTTGTACTTAACCTTTTGTCTTGCCTTCTCCATCTGTAAAATTGATGTGATCATTCTCAACCACCTGTGCAAAACGCTGAAATCTGGGGATGAAGTTATGACGACATGGTGTCATTTAAGAGTCGATTTCTTTGAAAGATTCAGCCGCTTTCATGGCAATTCCCCACGGAGCTAGTCACATCTCTCACTTAGGCAGGAGCTTCTCAAATGTGAACGCTGAACAAATACAAAATATGTTATTGTAAAATTACATGCGTTCATCTGTTCTACGTGCGGATGAGCCCTTTATTTTACTGCTGCTTCTTTGTGTCCTGGGAAGATTGCTTGTCCCTCTTCCCGTCAGTATTTCTGAGCATACTCTTAAACTATGATGGCAGATATTTTAGGTTGGGAATCCGTTTTGGTTTTGTTGTTGATCCCAAAAGCAGCAAGACAGGAGGAATGAACCGCAGTTCTCGTCTCAATTTTGACTGCACATAATTGACTGTAGTGGCTGCGGTAATTCTCTTCCGTCTTTGTTCATCAAAAAAGTGTGTGTTACATACTCTAATAAATCAAAAGCTAATTTGCGATATGAAAAGATACTTTGCAGCAAATGAAACAATTAGTATCACTTCAGTTTTAATGTATTCTGTATTTGAGCCAAAGTTTCTAAGGATGACATGTTTATTCTGAAAGTCAGCAGTTTGATGCGTTTTGTGACTTTTAAAGAAGTTCTTAACGATGCTGTGGTAATATGCTGTATGTGTTGGTAGGTTGACAGAGTTCGAAGATACACCAACAAGCCAGCTAACCATAGATGAGTTTATGAAGATTGACTTGGAAGAAGAATGCGATCCTCCTTCGTTTACAGCCGGTCAAAAAAAGTTGAAGATACAGCAGGTGAATTCTAAGCTGGATGCTCTGTGTATTTCTCCCCTTTCTTCCCTCTCTCTATTGCTTCTGAATTAAATAGCACTGAAGCCTAACTGGCCAGCATCTGATCAGGTAACATCTGTTTTGAGCTTCTTAAGAAAAGGGTGAGCACTGGTGCATATAACGCCCATTAACTTAATTTTTATTATTTTTTTTAAAGAGTATTGTTTTATGAGCAAGGGGACAGCTTTCCATTAAAAAAAATGCTTAGAAATTCTTCTCCCCTATAATTTTTGCTGGTTACTCCAGAGAGGTGTGCTCTTTCAGATACATAGCTTCAAATCTAGCTTTAAATATCCCCCAATGAGGGATTGAAGTCTCTCTCCAATCCCAGTTAACCACTGCAGGAAGCACAAAGTCACTGCTTTTGCTAGTGCAGATCAGGACGTTTGGGTGTTTGAGCAAACAAGCACCCGTGGAGCTCCCATGTTTCTCAGGATACCGGTGTTTGGTGCTCAGCACACGACTGCTGTGCTGTAGAGGAGGGCTCAGTACACACGGCCCAGGTGTGTCCCTGTTTGCAAGGTGATGCAGTTACTCCCTTATGTACTATTTGCACTATTCTCTCCCTTATGCTTGCTTTCTGATGATGTGCGTGTTTCTCTTCTTGTGCTCTGACCTTTTAGCGAGGCATCAGATCTTTGTGTCCTTACAAAACTGGAGTCTCTCATGTGACAAATAAAGCTGAGCTTGTGGCTTGAGAAGCTGTCCTAATGTCTGCACTGCTCTTGCCTGTGCTGTGTGCGCTCTCTTGTCCTACTTATCCAGAGTTAAGACACCAGAGTTGAAAAGGTTCATGCCTTGTAATGGGATCAGAAACCGTGCACTTTTTTAAGGCAGTAATATTCAATACTCTAAATATACTATCATTTAAAGGGCTGTTGATGTGTTTATGGTGTTCTTAAGAGTCTGTCAGATGCTGCAGGTCAGTACTTCAGTCTGCCATAGCACACGTGCTGTGTGTGGCCTCTGCACAGCGACTCCAGCACTGTTTTGCACTCACCCTCACCTACAGACACAGTCACGAAGTCTAACTGTTGAAGAATGAGGCCTTTTGTTTGCAGCTCGCCAGAGCTGAAAGTTCCTTTTGAAGTATAGAGATTTGTGACGTAATATTTGAAATGGGTCAGTATTCTGAAATTTGTTTGTCTTGCCTGGCAGACAATACAAAATAAAATAATTTGAATTGGGATTTGAAACTTGCTTATTACTTTTAAAATACCCTATGATTCTGTGTCAGCATATACAGTTCACAAGTAGGACAGAGGTATTTTTGTAGTAATTTCACGTTTATTTTGTTTGTTTTCATTTCAGCTTGAGAAGGCGTTATCAAAAAAGCTGGAAGATTTTGAAGGTATAAGTTGTGTTTAGTGTAACAGATCGCTCATTTCCTCAAAATTACATTGATGATTGCTGAGTTTTATTTTTATTTCATCACCACAGGTGAAATATCAAGTTATCAAGATGAAATAGAGATTGAATTAGAAAATAGTAGACCAAAAGCAAAAGGCGTATTTGCAAATTTCACTAAAGATGGTAAGTCTATAAAATGTTGTGACTACTTAAATAATAATGGGTTCATATCCTGCAGACAGTCATAAGTGTATGAACTTGATTATGATAAATGTGATCACGTATATGCCTGTGCAGTAAAAAATCTCTACTTATTGCATCGGGGCTCTCTTTGCTTTTCAGCACATCATGCCAAGTAGTTGGTTCAAATGTCAGCCTCCAAAATAACTTAATGCAAAATAATAATACAAAATAGCAATAACAAAATAAAACCTGTTCAATTCAATTACAGTACATTAATGACTTTGGTTGTTTTTCATTCCTGGTACAGTGTAAGTTTGGCACTGATGTCTGAGTTGCAGAGGACCTTTGTGCAGATCCCTTGGTCACTGAATGCCCTAGTTGACAAATTGGCATGATGGGTCTCTGTGCAGGTTTAATTGGCTATTTTTTATTTGTAATTAGCCCAACAAGTAGTTGGCTTCTTTCAAAAAACCCTTTTATCTGGCATAATTCAATAACACAATACTTCTATTTTAAGTGATGACTGTATTCACAAAAACACATTTTAATAGCCAGGCTAATGAATTTGAAGAGCATGTGGAAACTTCATATATTCATACCTAGTACTAAAATACTGTGTATATGTTCTACAGCTTTTCTCTGCAGATTTTAAATCCTTTTAGTGAGTCCCTCTCTATTTACTTAGTTTCTCTAACAGATGGTATGCAATGATGTGTTGGTTTGTTGTATTTTTTTCCCCCTTACAGAATCTATAGAAGATAATGCGTCTAGCATATTTGGAGAGGAAGAGGCAGAAGATGAGGAACTGGAAGCAGCTGCTAATCACTTAAACAAGGACTTTTATAATGAATTTCTTGAGAAGGATAGACTAAAAACAAGTGAAGACGGAGAATGCAAAAATGGAAATGAAGCTTCTGTAAGACCACCCGCGCTAGAATCCTTACTTGGTCCACTCCCCACTGCAGCTAGTCTTGGCATAACGGAGTCCATAAAAGAGTGTATATCCACTAAGGACCGAGAACTTGGTGAGTAAGAGATCAGTTCCAGAAAAAGCTGAGAGAGGATATGTTGTGTAATTTCCATGTATCTTGATGGTTACTGTTGTAGCAATTCAGTGAATTGCTGTAGCACTGAGCTGCAGGAGTCGTGAGGCTGGATGAGACCCGTGGTCTAAGTTGCTGATATCGGTCATTGACGTCTGTTCCTCAGGAGGCTGAAGGAAAATTTGGAGTGCCTAATTATTTTCTGAAGCCTGAAAACGTGTATTTCTTAGTCAAGTAGATCTGCAGTTATGCGATAGCTGATGGGCATATTTTAAGCTGTGCGGTCTCAATTAGGAAATTGGAGGAAGCGGATTCGTGTAAGGATGGCTTGAAATTAAACCCAAGTACAAGAATTTTAGATGAAGGGAGGCTTTCATAAGAGACATTTAGTGGAGTCAAACATGATGCAGTCTGTCTCTGATTGAGCATCTTCTGTCATTTGTGAATGACAAATGTTTAAAATGTTTGAAAGAGAGAATAATTGGTTGTATATTTTGTTGTTTTTTTTTTTTCATTGATATGGACTTTGTTGTGTATTTTGGTGGTTTTACTTTTTATCTGAAGTCTGGCTGTAATGTATTGCTCTGTACAAAACAGTAAGACCAGGGCTGATGAAAGAATCCAATTTTGCCAGAGCCATAGGGCAGCCAGTAGTGCAAACAGGCAGTCATTCAGGCAGCTTTGTTTGCTTTCTCTTACGTGTGCTTGAGCTTTATGGAGATGGCATTTTTTAAAATTCCTTTTGCATCTTAATGACACCGAGAACTGAACATGTCTAAAGGGCACTTTATTCTTTTCTTTATCAGAGTTAATTTTTCCATCACAAGACACACCTGCCCAAATCTGTTCTGTCAGCTTACTTGGAGGCTGACACACCAGAACATTTTGTTATCCAAACAGTTCTGATGCTAATTTCTGTTCAGCGGCACCTCCTTATAATAGGGTACTCCCTGCCTCAATGGATGAAATGAATGCATGCAGATTCTTATTATGTTAGTGCTCACATCCCAGAAACATAGCAGGATGATTGCACGTTTATATTTGGTATCAACTAAAGCATACAGAAACAGTTGAGTGGTTTTGTGTTTATTTTAATTATGATTAAGAAAATGGATGGCTCATGGCTCGTCTTTCTCCTGGAAATCAGTGGTTCGTGTCGAAGCGAGGTCAGTAATGGCTAGAAGCTGTTGTTGCCTGGCTGGCCGCTGACCTGTAAAGATGAGCTCCCGGTGATGGACATTTCTCAGCTGGCATCGCTATTGACCATTTTAATGGATGGAATGAGGTCTAAGTGAGTCTAAGCTGATGAGCTAAGCTGATATAACCCCGTGTGTTCCTCTGAGCTGGGCTTCAGGCAGGTGGGCAGGAGAATGCATGGCTGCTCATGCTAGGGCTCGTCTGTGTTTTACTGTGGTTTTCTGGTTTTGTTTTTTTCCAAAAGCGGAGGATGTGCCAAATTAACTGAATGTTCAGAACCAGATAGGTTTCAATATCTTCATTATTTTTTAATGCATCTGGGAAATCACTGTGGGCATTTGAACAGGTGCTTGTATTCTTGATATGCTGTGAAGCTGGTTTGCTAAATTACTGTTTCGGTTGTGTTTTGATTGTAGGTCGTGTCCCAAACTTTTTTTCTTTTTAGTGGCTCTGAGGATTTATTTTAATTTTTTAAAATTTCCATGTTGGATCAGATTCACTTGTCTGTATTGCAGGGTAAACATGTTGTGGTCCCAGTCTCTGAGCCCTTGCTACCTTTTTGCTGGGTGGTGTGGCTGCGTTGTCTCTGAGGTCCTGGTTATCTTTGGGAAGCTGTCTGGGTGCAGGAACAGTACCAAAGCCTTGGTTTATTCTGGGTGATTGGGAACCAGGCTTGCAGTTTGCATATTATCATGTAGAATAAAGAAAACTCCTTGTAAAGATGTGTGCTTCTGGTCACCTGTGCATCTTAGCACTGAGCCTCATCAAAAAACAGCAAAGACGTCTCTGCCATCTCAGGCACTGACTCCTGGAGTTCTGCCTCACTGTGCTGGGAAATCTGGGAGGGGTTTGTACGCAGAGGTGGTGTCTTCCATCAGGCCAGCTGGTGTGGCTGTAAAAATCAGACAGCTTCCAGCCCCCCCAGCAAGGCTGAAAAAGAAGCAGCATTTTTCAGAACTAAACACAGGATGAAGGCGGTTGCTGCAAGTTTCACTTGAGATGGCACAGATCGTCTCTGGAAACAAAAATAGTTGATACCTGTGGAGAGAGGAGGAAAGATAATACAATTTCCGCTTTCATCCTGTGTGTCTGAATTGAGTTCAGTGCAGTTTATATTGTGAATCTTGGCTGGCAACGGGTTTGCTGTGGTATTTCATGTTCCAACACCTCAGTTGGCAAAGGGAGAGCAATCATAACACTGAACCCTTAGGGTGACATTTTGGGCCCTCTCCACAGCTGTATAAATCATAAAACAGGAGCCTTGCCTGTGCCTCATCTCCTTCCAACCCAAAGTCACCTCCTGCAGCGCAGTGAGGCTGGGTGAGGCTGAGCTGCAGACCTTGGTGGCATGGTGCTGCAGCTCCTGCTGGGCTCCACGTGCCGATGGGCACAGCACAGCGGCTGGAAACAGCGTGCATGCTGCTACGTGGTGAAGATTCATGGAAAACCCTCGTGGTGATACACGGCGTGGCTGGGCAGGTGGCTATGAAGCAGAAGCTTGGCGAGCAGGTGCACTGTGTGCCACGTTTAACCTCCTTAAATGCATGGTATCCTCTCTCCTCTCTGCATTAATCTCTCTTCCACAAAAGAAAAAAAAAAACTCTGCTGTAGGTACCTTCTACAAAGTCTTCTTATTTGGCTCATGCATGTGGTATTTCAGTTTATAATTGCCCACATCATCTGCTTTGGGAAATCTTCCACCTTTGTGGCTGCAGCAGCAGCAGCAGGTTTCTCACAAACTGCATGTGCAGATAAGACTTAGGTGCAGAGCCTAGGTATTAAGAAAAATTCGGTGTATTTTTGCTTCGCTTACAATTGGTGTTTGAGCAGTGTGAGACTGTCTCTGTGAATGTTTTATGGAAAGCGCAGTAGTTTAGCAAATTTGCATTACAAAGAGGGCATGTAAGGTACTGGGTTAATGAGACAGGCAGTAAAATGCTTAGAATAAACACTACATTTGACTTTTTTTCCTACAAAGTATATTAATTTGCAGAGACATTTGAGCTGAAATCTCTTTGAGTCGTTGCAAACTGCTTCTTATTCTTCACGATAAAAGAGCTTTTTGTGAAATCACAGTTTCGGAGGTGGAGATGTGGTAGATCTGTCTCTTGGTTTTCCTGGCGGTGCAGCATCCCAGCGTCCTCTCCACGGTGTGCGTGTGCTTTCCGGATCTGAAGTTCCTCCAAACAGGAGGAACTGCCATCTACAAATACCACGGACTCTTGTTCTCAAGAAATATATTCTTAGGTGTAAGATTTCCCCTTGCGATTTATTTTTATGTCCCTTTTATATCACTCCAAGTAATTTATCATCTTTCTTGGTGTTTCTGGCCTTCTGGTGTTTGCTGACTGTCACCTTGTCCTTCCCGTGTCACTTCTAGGCTACACACAGCCAGTTCATCGCTTTGTGCCTCATCAATCAAAAGTCATAAACTTGATTCTGGCCATGATTAAAACTGAAGAAGGTCTGATAACAACAGAGATAAAGACAAACTACAGGGGGTTGGTTACCAACTAACTTCTTGTAACTTCCCCTTTGTAATCCAGGTAGCGTTTCAGACCTGATTTAGTTTTTGTTTTGTATCAAAATTCGCATGCAGTCATTCTGGGCAATAGTTTCAAGTGATGGATGTGAAGTGGGTGGTAACACGCTCCTGCATGTCCTCATGAAAGTAAGTGGCTCTTGCAGTGAAAAATCGCTATGCATGTGCTGTCTTGCGCTTCGTTAGGCATCCAGCTAGCTGCATTCAGTGCTAATTTCACCAAGTATACATGAAAAAGGTTTTGTGCGTGTCCGTAATTAATAGTTTGCTCATTTATTACTCCGTGTGTTTATGCCTCCATTTCTGCCGCAGGCATAATCTGACACACGGGCCGAGGTCGAAAGATGTTTCCATTGATTTCTGGGGGTGTTAAAGACCCCATGCAGACAGCGCTCATCGATCCCATAGTTGTCAACATCCCTGGGTACCAGCACTGTCCAACTTCTTATCCAAGAGGACGTGGAAAGTGGCCGAAGATGGGGTTACAGAGGCAGGGGTGGGCTGATCTGCCAGGGTTTTATACTCTTTTCCTCCAGCTTTCACCCCCCTCACCCTCCCAGCTGCCTGCTCCCACTTCTTTTTTGTCCTGGCACTGGTGGAAGCAGGTCGAGGAACAGCTCCTGGCAGCAGCGTGTGTGACTCTGAGACAAGCTTATTTGCTCCCCATCAGGGAGCCCAGACCTGGCTTCCTGCGTGATGGGCAGGAGGCTCATTGAAACGTTACTCACCATCACTTTGTAATAGCTGGAGGAGTGTTGACTCCCTCTGTCTGTTGATTTCTTCTGTGATCTTCCTTTCTTCCTCAGATTTTCTGAGTACATCAGTGCCAGCCGTTTGAGAATACATAAATGTATATGCACGTATGAAAGTATACAAGAAGATATAATCACTAATTAGAGGGAACATTATGAAGCCCTATTAAATCATAATTACCACACAGATGAGAAATAAAGCTGCTGAGTTTAGCGCTAATTGTGTTATATATGCAAAGTGCACTTGGTCATCAGTGTAAGTACGCGTGTCCCCATCCTGGTGGCTCTTCTTCTTGGCTCTGACTGTAATGGTGCTCTTGATTTTGTGGCTTTAAGCACCACCTGTGGAAAGGAGCAGCGTGTGACCTGCTCGGTGCCACCATCCTCCTGTGATAGCTCGGAGGGTTTGCTCTTCCTCTCGGTGTGCCGTTGGATCACCGGGGAATATTTTCTGTGGCAGGGCTACCTCTTCACCAGTTTTGAGAGAACTAAGCACTAAAAGCCTTGATACTAGCTCATCTTTCTAAGCCAGCGTCCATATTCCTACGTTTGGCAGTCCTGATAGACCGTATCCTTGATTGAGCCTTCATTATGCTGTTAATGAGATGTGAAGAGCTTGCTGCAGCCAGCATGGTAATAGGAGACCTCCAGCTGGTTTGAATACAGTTTTCTGATACCTGAAGTCTTTGCCTGGGATTACAGATGACACAATTTTCTTTCTTGACTCTGTACGGCCCTCCCACATGAGTGCTGTATGTGCATGTGGTACTCCAAAATTCATGGACACGCTTTTTGCACGCAAGATCTTTGCATATCATTACAGGATAGGAATGCTATAAATTTGTTCCTATTCATATCGTGAGTAACTAGGAAGGTTAAGGGATGGAAACTAGTCATATAGTTTGGCTGAAAGACTTCCAAAGGAATCAGGAAGGGAGTTTTTTAGAGAAACGTGCATTTTTTTTTATAGGCATCAGGGAGATAAACTGAAGTGGCGGCTTAAGCTGAATCATGTATTTTACACATTCGTGGATAGATCTTTTAGGAGTTTTCCAGAGGCTTATCAATGCAGACACTCCTTGTAGGAAAGTGCGTGCCACTTTTGGCAGGATCGCTGGTCAATAAAAGCTGCTGCAGTCAGCAGAAAGTGTTGGCGAGGGGGAATCGGGCTCCTGAGGGGAACCACACAGACCCGAGGCTGCCCTGAGCCTCCAGCTGGCCTGGCCTTGCTGCTGCCTTACCCTGACTGTTCCAGAGGGAATCTCTTTACCCCCTTCTCTCCCTTTCCTTGGTTTTCATTCTGAACAATTCTGGACATGGTTTTGAATCTTGAAAGCTTTTCCAGGCTTGGATATTTTCCCTGACCCCTGCATTATCCCAGCTGCAGGGTGGGCAATAGGCAACGTGTCTCTTCTGCCTTGAATTTTTCCAGTAACAGCCTGACAGAAAATCAGCTTTATTTTTCAAGCTGAGTAACCAGAAAGCCTCACGTTGTGCTTGGTGAGAAGGCTCAGCCGCCATTCAAGGCCTCACCCTCCCTTGTATGAGGAAAAAAGGGAAAAAGCTGCCTCATCCTCTCTGCTTTCTTCAGCCGGCTGCTGGCTGGAGGCTCTGTGGGGAAGGAGCCACCACAGGGCCGCTTCCCCAGCCAGGACGAGCTTGGCTGGGACAGGAGGCTGAACGTGCCCATTGTGGCCCGAACATGTCACCCTGCCACGTCTCGTGATCCTTGATGTGTGTGTGCTGCTGCACCAGGGCTGCTTTTTAATGGAGCAAGGAGAAGCAATTGGCAAGGGCAGGTTTGTAACGCGTTGTTTTCCTTCACTTAGAGGGGAAGGCAGGTCTGCCGTCATCTGCTCTGTCTGCTCTCCTGGCTAGATTTAGGGAAGTGGAAATGTTAGAAATGTCCAGGAGCACAGCACAGAGCAAGCAGGGAGAAGGGGAGAAACTCAGCTGGGTCCTTAGACATGGTTCCTTCCCCACACCTAAACAGCAGGGCTGTGAAAACACTCATTCCCTGAATACTAAAGGGAACTTGTGTTGTGGGTTGGCTTTGGTACGTCAGAGTTTGTATGTGCCAGTCTAAAATTTTCCTTCCTTTGTGGCTTCTTTTTAAGGTTTTCTCCTGTCTGCACATCCTAGTGCCTGAAAAGATGCTCCTTCTCTGTGTGGGAGATACTTTTAGGGGCATTTATAATTGCTCCCATCCTTACACAGGCCTGTTTCAGGGAACCTGTGGAAACGTCTCCATCTCAGGAGTAGCTCCCCTGCTCTTACATCGTTGTCGAAGTAGGCTGCGGATGGAAAGAGAGCTGGGGGAGGTGGTTTTGGAGGCTGACGACACAGACACACAGGAAACCTGGCTAAAAAACCTGAGTAACTCCCTGCCAGTATGCGAATTATATGACATTTCCTTTTCCACACCTGCCAAAATGTGAGCCTATTAATGCTCCCAGCTATTTGGTTAGGTGGCCTGTTTTCTGAAGAAGCGGACATTCCTGCCCTACCCTGCTGCCAAAAAGGAAGAAAAATCTTTCACCAAAAAACTTGGTGAAAACTGTAATTGTTCATTAGAGAGCTGTGGAAAGTGAAATGTGTGGAGCCTACACGGAGAACATTAAATTCGGATGGAAAGCTAACTGCTTAGAGGAATGTTATTTGAGCAATTCATCATGATATCTGCAGTGTCAGGAGTGGAGACCTGGGTTCAGTTCAGGGAGGCTTCATGGTCCCAGTTGTTATTGAGAATAAAGACTTATTAACCTAGGTCAAGAAGCCACAAAACATGCCCTTGGAAGAAGGAAATACAGCGCAGACAGATTTGCACAGCTTAGCTACTTTGAGTTTAATATGATAGACGATAAATCCATGCGCAGTGCTGTGGTGGATCCTGACCACTCTGCGTTTGTCTTGCATCTTGTGAAAAAGCTAAAATAATCCTCCATTTAGTGCTTTATTTTCTTGTGGTACAGGCGCAGCTGTTGCAGGCAATACCTGCAAACTGAAAATGCACTGAAGTAAAGCCTTCAAACGATTTGCCATTTCCCTAAGGTTTGATTTTTTTTTTTTTAGCAGTTTTCATTTTCCTTTTGTTTGGTAGCTTTGAATTTAGTTTGAAAAATTAATTCCTATATCCTCTTAAGGATTAACTTCATCACACCCCTAAATACTTCATCTGTTTTGTTTGTTAGTCTGAAATCCCAGCACTGTCGTAATGGTCAAGAAAAACATGTATATCTATGGGTTGGACCGCAGACTTGCGTAGATGACCTTTGTAATTAGGGATTTTCAGATACGATGCTACAGACTGTTGGAGGAAACTGTCACGAGTTTCACTTTGTATGATAGCAGTTTGCCATTTTTGGTTTTCTAAATGCTTTCATTGAGTAAAATGGATTTATTATCCAGTAGGCTAATAACATTAATGTTGACAGTGCTGGCAATTAAAAATAATTTTGGAAACCAAATTTTATTACTCCCGTTTGCATCTGAAACAATTTGTTTTTCAATGTTACTTTAGGATCGGTTCATTTATTAGGTCTTTTTTCTTGTGTGACAATGAGATAATTGCTATTTATTTTTTATTGGGTAAGCAATTATAATCAAAACAGCCAAAAATAGATGCTGTTTTGACCTGGAATCAGAGTGACCTGTCAACGTGAGGCTACTGTAGTCTTCAGCTTCTCAATTTAATCTTTTTTTTTTCATATGTACTCACCAGAAAGCATTCAGTAGGGCTGAAAAAATTGCTTTTAGAGTTTTCAGTGTTCATTAATTACAGTGGTGCAAAGCAGTAGAAACTGGCCGATAAGAACCTGCATCAGGTTGGTTATTTATAACAAAAAAGTGATTTTTTGTTGAGGATTGTGTGGACTGTAGAAAGTTGACTCTACAGATTTTTTGCAGCTACGTTTTGCAAGAAGGAAGCAGAAAATCCTTTATTTTTAAGTTAGCAGATTGAAGATAAGGCTCATCTTTCAAATCAAGATGTCTGTTTATATTGAAGATCATGGAAGTTGTTTTCTGTGATGAAAGACCTACACATATACAACTGGGTAGTAGAAATAAGGGAATGAATATGAAATGAGAGAGTAAATAATACTGCTAAGCAGTACCAGGAAAGAAATTCAGAGCAAGAAACAATGCTCCGGAGATAGGTGTAAACACATGAGCCAGAAGTAAACAGCTGTACAGGGGGGTGGAAGGACATGCCATTTCCCAGAAAATTCACTACTATAATGCTGTATTTAATGCAGTTATGGTGGGGAATCCACCATGTCTTCACAGATGGTGAGGAAGTAAAACAGTTCTCTGTGACCAAATTGTTAACAATTATACAGGAAGAAGATGATAGGAGCAAGACGATAGGAGGATGAATTGTGAAATTATGTTCCTAACTGATTTTCTGTTAAAGGTAAAAAATGCATATCCATGGTATTACAGAGGTCAATGTCTGAAATGCAGCAATATTTTGGATGTGGAGCTTAGGGACGTGGTTTAGTGGGTGATATTGGTGGTAGGGGGATGGTTGGACCAGATCATCTTGGACGTCTTTTCTAACTTTTCTGGTTCTGTTCTGTTCTGTTCTAGTCTAGTCTAGTCTAAATATCCTTATCAACTTGAAGTTGCATCACCAGTAGTGCTGCTGTATTCTGTCCATGTTTTTCATTAAATAAAACATAAATAGGAAATTGCTTTTCCATAAAGCCTCTCGCCCCTTATCTTCATTACAGTTTCTGTCACTTGGTGGAAGTGCTGCTCTCCGTGCCTCCACAGCATCTCCAGCTCTGTAGTTGCAGCAAAGCCAGTGCTGAGAATTTAGCTCTTCCCCAAGCCCAAAGATGAAACCCCTGCACTGTTTGAGTTTGGTCTCCAGCTGTATCGCAGAGTAGATGTGACCAGGCTGAGAAGTGTTGTTCCACCAGCTCAGCCCCCTCGGATATGCTGCACTAAGTGCACGTGTAGTCACCTCCCTCACCTGCTTGTGTCACAAATACCACAGGCTCATGCAAGCATTTTAATAACAGGGTCATTCGGATGATGTGGGCAAGGGAATGACAACTTGTCTGGTATAACAGCAGGTCTGAGGGAGGTGGCACCCGCTGTGGGAAGGAAGGGGCATGGGTTCTGGGGCTGGAGGAGTGCTTTGGACCACATCCATGTGGAGGAGAAGCGCAGCTCTGCCTGTAGCACCTGGGTCAGAAGGCCTGGTGCTCAGGAGGTGTTTCTGAGCGCTCCCTTCCAATGCTTGAAATGAATCCCTTCCATCTCCCCACTTTCTGCTGGAAGCTCCAGCTTGCCAGCTTTTTGTCCCATGCCTATGTGAGCAGACCTGTTCTGATAAATTCCCAGGTCTAGGCTCTCCCGTGTAGTCTGACAATTAAATCCACCGAAAGTTACACCCTCTGCCTTCGTAACAGCAGTTTCAAGTCACGCAAGGACTAGTTGTGGCTTCAGGTCCACCTCCTGCTTCTAGGTCTCATGTGGCCCCTGTGGTGTGTGGTGACCCTGCCGGTAGCTTTGTGCTGGTGTGGGGGGATGTCCCCTTGTGGGCTTACTGAGTGTGGGGTGTGCGAGGGCTGCGAAATGACTAAGGGCTGTTGGCTCTCTGGTGAGGCTCTTGAAGGCTGTTTTTTTCTTGTAGATGTGTTCCCAACATTTCCACCACACCCTCGGTTGCCCATCTTGGCAGCATCTTAAGCGGGAACGCAAATTTTAGAGGTTGAGTGTCAGTCATGCCTGCACTGAGGTACGAGTGCTGGAAAGATTTTAAGGCCCTCCGGTGAACTGGAATGGGCAATTTCAGATGTGCTGTTGTTCAAGATTGTTTTGCATGTGTGGTCTTTCCACAGGGAGTAAGGTTCATACTTGCCGTTCGGCTCCAGCAATGCAGCCCTTAGAAAAATGTGAGCAATGGGGAGTTTGGCTTAACAAGGTGGGGAGGGGATTCTAGAGGTATGCTGAATTCTTTCCTGAGAAAGCCTTCTTCTAAATTTAAAGTTTGTTGCTTTATTGAGACTTTCAGAAAGCTTGCACAAAACCTTCTTGCCTTTGAAAACTTGATAAAAACTCTTGAAGTACTTTGACTGAAACAGAAAATTTAATATTGAGGCATTTTGAACACGGAACGATATTTGTGGGCAAGCAATTTAAAGAGGTACTAATACGAAGCGGTGTTGTACTTGAAAGGATACAATCCGTGTACACAAACTGGGTAGCAATAAAATCTAGGAATTCTTCATACTACTTTCATTGCAAACAATTTTTATGGTATGGCCTGTGAAGCAATTGAAATGCAGAGAGCTGGCACATCACTAGATTGATAATTCCTCCTGCTAGTTACAACGTATTCTCGGTACAGATGTCCCCAATTCTTTCTTTCTATCACATTAAAGCTTCTTGTCTGTTTCAATTTCATGCCTGCCTCAAACGTAGCTTTTTTTTTTTTTCTTTTCTTTTTTTTTTTTTTTTTGGAAATTGTCCCTCTACTTTTCTTTTTTCTCTTTAAAAGTTTATATCAGATGAAATCTAGCCACTGTTTTTTATCCTAAGGTTTGCACTTAAACTTTTAACAAGCTCATTTTTAAGAACAGTCTTTCCTTGAGAGAGCACTTGGCTCATGCATCAATAATTATGTAGTAATAAAGCAACTGTGTAAAAATGGCACCTACTTGCTGAACAGATCGGTTTGCAGAACCAATGACAAAGATAAATGTTTATTGCGTTTTACTGCTTTTGGTTCTGCAGATGCAATACAGCTATTTTCTTTTTGGCTTAAGCGTCACGAAAAGTAATTTCCAATTGTGGAATGTTTATGGTAATAAGGATGCATAACTAGAGAGAGCCCACATTGACTTTCAAATACCAGCATGAGTTTGCAATGCTGGTGATTTAGAAATAAATAAACAAAGAAAATTTTTTATTTTTTTTTCTTTGCTTAACAGATTTTTCAATCACTGGGACAGAAAACAGACGGAACCATACAGTGTCACGTAGTTACTCTTTTGAATTAAATGGTATGATATTAATTGTCGGTTCCCCAAAATTTGGCAAGCTTCCTCATTCTTCTTGTGTCCAAAGTTTTCTTCTTTTAATTTACTACAATACAGAGAAAAATACAGGGTCTAAAAATAGCACAAAAGCTTGAAATTGTTATTCTTGCTTCCTTCCTTTTTTTTTCTAAGTGCCAGTACAATTAAGGCTGTGATTTAGATGACTTTGTGTTGTTCAAGTCTATCCTCTCCTTTTGGGCAAAGCAGGGGATATCAGAGCCTGTTGCCTTTCATGGCCTGTAGATGCGCAGCCCGTCACGATGACCGCCTGCAGTGTCACCGCAGCGCAGAAATCGTCTCTGAAAAGCACTTGAGCACCTTGAGAATCAAATTTCTGCAAATATAGACACCTGGATCCCTGCCGTCACAACCCATGATGGTGCCCACTAGTGTCACTTGCTGAGGGGACGCCTGAGGTAGAGGTGCCACGGGCCTGGTCATGGCTGCCTGTTGGCTGCGGCCTGGCTGCACGCTGCTTCCCTCGACTTGCAGACCTCTCCTGAGGGCAGGCCGAAAGTCGTTGACTCCCTGCCATCGCTGCCAGAAGCAGTGATTTGGCTCTGGGTCTGTTACGCCCTGTGTAGGGTGAGCGATACAGCTGGTCCTGCTTCCCCAAAGCCCCCGAGTGGCATGGCTCCAGCGCCATGCCCACGTTCCCTGGGGGCGATGGCACAGCTGAGGTCCGTGTGCCTGGTTCATCTCAGCGGGAGGTGAGGAGCTGATCCATGGACCGTGTGCTGCCAGAGCCCTTCAAGTCTTTGTGGCAGCTTCTGGCCTTGCCAGCAAATGCTTTCAACCTAGATCCTTCAATTTAGTTGGCAGTCACTGGCAGTAATGTTTCTTTGCTAGGCTTTGTTTCAGCATTTGAAGACTTCTATGTTGATTTTGATGGCATAAGGGAAATTTTTTGTGTGGCCTTTAGTATCCTCTGCTTTATCTGGCGAGTAGGACTCAAAATCCTTCTCTTTCAGGAGGTAGGGTTTCTATCTATGCAGTTAGCTAACTCTTCCCTCATCTCTCCCATCTGTTATCCCATTTTCCCAGGCTGATTTCATGGCACAGTTGATGATGCTTAAGTCTCCTGTGGAAAGAGTTTGCCTAGTTAAAGCAAATGTAGAGAACAGTCCATCCTTGTCTTATCTAAAGAAATAAAATATAAATAGCTATTCCATAGAAAAGAACAGTAAGTCTGGGGTTGAAAAGAGGATCTCGTGGTTTTAGTTTCATTTTCTAGAGAAAAAGGAAACCAAAAGTTATCTAAATCTTATTTTGTAAAGGTAACTTTGACTTAGTTAATTGGAAGTAAACTTGAATGATTTCGAAGAAATCAATATAGCATTTAATGCTGAATGTGTGTGAGTGGCTTGGTACATGAAATGCACATCCCTCTCTCCAAATGGGCTGCAGACACGTAGTCGTGTTTCTGAGAATTGTTGCCATAATACAGTGTGTTATGGTGAACTTAGATTTAGCCTCATGGGAAAGCATCGTTATTCAGTTAATTAAAGAAGAACGACTTTGATACTGTGCCATATGCTGTAAAATAAAATGGGTGCATGGTGGAAAGAGCCATGAATCCTCTTAGTGTATGTAAGACAGCCATGATTTGTGATTTTCTTCCTGCCTCTGCAATACCATGTTAAGTAAAGGCCTAAGATATTTAAATAAAGAATAAATTACATTTAACAGGGCATGGGACCTTCTCGTTTCCAGTGCTCTCTTTCAAATATGTTAGCGCTCTACCAGGTTTTTTAGGCTTCCTCAAATCTTCTAAACTCATCTCTTCTTTCTGTATCTGATCCACGTTCAGACTGGGTCTTCCATGCACCCGCAACCCAGAGAAGAATGGCAGCTGGGTGGAAACCTGTAAAATCAGCAGTACCTAACCTAGCTAAAACGACACATGAAATACAGTCTCGGTACTATATAAACTTCATCTACAACAGTCTGATGTTAAGATTAATCAGAGTGACAGGTTGTACAAGCATATGGCTGCCCTTCCTGGTAGCCATTAGCTTGAAAGGCTGGCTTTGAAGCCGGCTCCGTTATTAATAGGTGAGTCACGCTGCTGGGCTTTGTCGGGGAAAGGTTATTTCTTGAGAAACCTTCTGTGCATGGGAGCGCCTTTTTCCACAATTCCTGGAGAATGAGACAAATTATTCTCTAGGAACTCCTCCACAACTTTCTTCTGTTGGAAAGTTGTGGTATCAGAGGGCATTCCAGTGCTCTAACGATGTATCCCAAGCATATGGAGTACACATGCTAATTATACTCTGCTCGGCTCGGTCTAATCAAATGCCAAGGCATTGGGGCCTCGGAGCTGCTGCAGGCAAAATGTTACAATCCTTCACCACGGCCTACGTGCATCTGGGAAGATGTTCACTCGAGTCCCTGAAACGGCTGGGGAGAGGCAGAGGGAGTGGATGCCCATCCTCCCGAGGAGCCTGGTAAAGCACGGCCACTGCCTGCAATGGGAATGAGCTGCAGCCGTGCCCTGCTGTCACCTGGAGCCACCCGAGCAAGGCCCATGCTTGGGGCTGCAGAGATCCATCTGTACATGCTCCACAGGGCTGCAAAATGACACAGAAATAAATGCCTGGGGCCCTGGGGCAGGGCTTCTGTCTGAGCCTGGTTCCCACCCGCCTGCTGCCTTTTAAAAGCTTTTGCTTTTTGTAGAGGAGCTTCCACTCTTGCCTGTTATTCTACTTTAGTAATAATAAATAATAATAATAATAATAAACTTTTACCTTCTCTTTCCTCTCCCCATCTCTGTAATTCCCTGCTTGCTATTTCTCATTAGCAGTGAAGGAAGGAAGAAGCTGGGTAGCAAAATGAGAAATTTCTTACCTGATAATTTTCTTTCAGTTAACAGCTTCTCGCCATTCAGCCCGCCTGGACAGCGTGGTAAATAGCCAGCATACAAATTGATTTTTTTTTTTCTCTGAACGAAGACTCAGATATATAATTTCATACACTATATTGCGTTGTTGTCTTAGTGCTAATAATTGCCAGCTGAAGCATTTCTGTGGTCTGGGTAGCTTCTGGTGGCCGGCGCTGAGCTTGTCATCTATCTACCGTAGACCAGCTCTGAACCTCAAAAGGAGGGGGTAGACGTTAGGCTGCTTTGCTGAGAAGAGGTAAGGATGATTAAAAGAAAATTCTAAGTGGAAAGCTCATCTTGTTCCTCTTTCCCAGGTCTGCGTGAGTTATTTTGCTGGGTTTATCTTAACCTGGAGCCGCTCTTTGGTCCACATGGCTGTACCTGGCTGCACAGAGGCTGTACCCTGCAGAGGAGAGGAAGCTGCTTCGTTAATGGCAGAGCTGGCGTGCGCCAGGTTAAAGTGTGCAGGAGTCTGTGGCCTCGAGATACCTAACACTGGCCTGGGGCATGGAGCTGTTGGGTAAGGGTGCAGGGACAGGTACAGGATCTCTGACATGGCAAGCGATGTGTTGGAGCTAGGCTGGGCTGTGTTTTGCACTTTGTCGTGAAAAGTCAAGCACGCGTACTTCTGCTAAAGGCAATTTCCTCCGATTTCTTGGGCTATCATCTGAGCCAACCTTGAATTTCCAGGATATCCTAGGAAAATCAGTTAGCTTTCCTTTACAGTTCCAATCAGTCAAAGTCAGCCTCTAAAATACTGTGTTTTGAGCCTCTGGATTTCTTCTTTCTTTCTGCCTTACAAGCTGTGTGTATATATGGCTGTAAATATTTAAGAAATTCCCTGCTGGAACAGAATTTAATTCATAATTAAAAATACACAGAGAAGAATAATCCAAGCAGAATTCTCGGATTTGCTTTTCAGATCTCATTTCATTTAGGGTGCAGAAAGTCGTACATTGCAGGAGTCGATTTAAGAGAGACATCACAGGGGTAGGTTTAATTCTCACTAAAACATATGTCCTTCTGCTCAGGCGGCTGAGTGCTGGCCAGGCAAGGATCCTGGGCTCGTGGGGACGGCCAGCGGAGCATTTAGCGCCCGCAGCAAGACCTGGCTGCGTAACCAGCTAGCTGCAGTTGCAGAAATGGTGCCCAGCACTTAAATGTAAAACCAGCTGTTCCTTCACGGCTGGCTCCTGTGCGAAGTGCTCTCGCTGTTTTACACAGTGCTCTGGCAGCACGGAGAAAGGGAGCCGGAGGCTGTGATCTCAGCCTGCTTCCCTTTGCCGTCGGCTCTCCGGGGCGTAACGCAGCCGGCGCCTGCCGCAGGAGGTACAGCGGCACTTTGTGCTGGCGGGGTGTGAAGAGGGGAGCTGATTAAGATGCCGGTCAGTTCTTCTCCTTGGCCTTTCCCTTTATACGAACTGTTACTGTTGGATACCCCTGCAGAGATGGAAAAAAAAAAACGCAGAAAATAGAGGCCAGAAGGCACCAAAAAGAAGGAGGGCCGGGGGAAGGGAAAGGAGAGAGAAGGTGCCAAGAACAGCAAAAAAGGGAATGGAGGGAAATACAGCAGGGGACTGGTGACTTTTCCAAATCAGATGGAAAAGAGCAGTAGGTAGGGGAGAGCCTCTGTCTACGTAGTCTTCATTTTAAAAATCTTTTAAGTTCATGGCCGCTCAGGCCAGGGAGCTGAATGTATGGACAAAGGCTGAGATGTGAGCGTGTGTCAGGAGCCGCACTGCATCTTCCACAGACGCACCATGATCAGGGCTGGCATCGTTAGACACACAAATCACGAGCTGGAGGAGGCTTGTGTCTTTGCATGGGAGCTTGTGCCATTGCTTTAGAGCTGAAAAATGTCACTTATGCTAGGTAATTAGTATGTTTCTGGGCGTTTGTCAAGGTGGTCATCGCTGGTTACCGGCTTCGTCAGCAAGAAATAGCTTTTGGCATGTTGTGGAGAGCAGCTGTCATCTGAGCACTTGGTCATGACAGCGGAGTTGTGATCTTATAGAAGAAGGAAGGGTTGGATCAAGTAGGTTGCATAAAGGATGCTCTTTTGCACCATTTTCAAAAGGTGCTGGGGGCACACGAACGTTATTAAAAAAGAGGAGCATCTGCTGCAGGTGCTGAGGACAGTTCTCAAGGTGTTCTCCAGTTCAAAAGCTTAACTTTCAGCTGTATTTATTTTGGGAGGTTGAAAGGATTTTTTTCTTAAGGGCTTTTCATGTTGCTGTGTAGCTCAATAAGCGTGAGCTCACCTTCTCAAAAAAAAACCTCAGGCATCAGAGTGGCATTGTTTATTGCTGGACTATTTTCTTACTACCTGCTTTAAAAATACACGCTGCATAGGGGATCTCTGAAAAGGACAGAACGGCTAACTGTTTTTCTGATGAATTAGTGCTTAAGTTAGCAACTTTCCATGTCTGGTAGGCTAGTGGCATAACCTTTAAATGGATATAAATGTCTGGATGTGGTTTGGTGAGATCCTCCACGCGCTGGGAGGTGAAACAATTTTTTCAGTGTGGGCATGCTACCAAAAAGGGGCAGCATTTTTTTTTCTTTTTATCCCAAATTGAAATTTAATTTATAAAACACGTGAGATCCCGTCCTCACGACGGGATAACTGTTCTGTGACCGCTGTATGAAAGCGGCGGCTGCAGGAGGGCCGGGAGACGTCGTTCAGCTGCACGGGAGAAACCTAACACCTGGAGCCTGACTCTCAGCACGAGGAAATAGAGATGCAGACGCTTAATAGAGACGGGTTTGTAGCCGTGCACCGTGTTCAGACCAAGTCTCGAAGGAAAACCATCGGCGTACAGCGAGGCGGCTGAGCCTGGTGCAGCAACTGCAGAGCAGGCGGGCTGATCCCAGCTCTTGTTCCTGTTTGCTCTCTGGCAAACATTTACAGTAGACGGGAGCGGCGACAAAACTAATGAGCCCGCACATCCCTTTTTTTTGGAAAAGCTTACCTTGCAAGCAATAATAATGCTTCCACGTTGCTCCTGCAAGCTGTTATCTCCTGCTTGCACTGGCACGGTGCGTAGCAGCTAGGTGACATGTCTTTGTTTTTATTAGCTCAGGCTTCTTCCCTCTTTGCCCTTCATTTGTCCCTTCTAGGGCTTTGCCTTCACACTCCTTAGAGCCCAAATGTGGGTGTTTGGCTGTGCCAGTGCTTTTGGCTGTGTGCTGCCGGGCAGCGCGGCGCCAGGCAGAGCCGGCAGCGATGGGCATTGCTGGGCAGAAGGGGCCTCGCTGCCCCTGGCCTGCCCCGGGCTTTCTTTTAAGAAGCGAGGAGGCTGGAAACTTGGCTTCGGCTGGAGAGGACCCCGTAACCTTGCCTTGGCAGAGGGAAATAATAATGTGACAGGCTTCATCTATCTTTGTGCTGTATGCGTGGCCTCGCATGCTCTGTAGTCCTTCGGAGCTAAATCCTGGTGTGAAATTGGCACTCTGAAGGGGGAGACTGTAATTTTCAAGGTGGCTTCGGGTACAATAAAAAACACCGCGTTTTCACTTAAACATGAAAATACAGGACATGTATTTTTGTGACACTTACATTGTCAGTGAGAGCAATGCATTTTGCTCTGTCCTTACGTTTTGGTTTTCATGGCTGGCGCACTTTTGCTGTGACAGCACATCGGATGTTGTCAAAAGTGGCTGGGGGAAATCGGAGCCCTCGGCAGCGACTGCTCCGCCTTTGGGGCATGGCAGGGCAGGCTGGAATTGCACGGAGAGGTGCCTTATCTGGGTGTAATACGCAACCAGCAGCTTAAAACAGCTTAAGCCGCTGAGATGACCTCCCAGCCTGCTCAGTCAATGTTAATGACACTGGCAGCAGCCCCTGCTCCTGCAGGCACATGGGCAGCGCACACCTGGACCCGGCGTGGGTTTGTTCTCCCACAGACATGATGTCTGTCAATGCACACCGTGCTTTGTGCCGTGCTGCTGCTGCAGCACCTCCCATCCATTTCTGCTGGTGCCCTGCTCTCTTCTGTCCTTTGCCCCGTGCTGCACCCGCTCCCCTCCGGTTACTCCAGCCTAATGAGGGCCCTCCTAGCGCACCTCGGTCCATCAGCACCAGCCCCTGCAGATGGGCTCTTGTCCTCTCTGACCAACTGATTGATTATATTCTGGTGCAGGCGGTGGAGCTCCTTCTTCACCTGAAGCTACAGCCTCCTGCCAAGGTTGTCACACCTCCCTGGGTGGCACCAGCACCGCCAGACCTGGCTGCAGAAACCCTCCTGCCCCGGGGGCTCCCGCTGCTTCTCATCCCTCCCCGGGCAGCAGCAATCAATCCGGCAACTCCCGATGCCCGTGCTCAGGGCTCGGGTTATCCGGCTCCTTGCTGAAGTGTTTTTCTCAGTGAAAACACCGTTCCCGGCTGTTTTCGCACGTTGCCTTGCCCTGGCACCAGAGCGTTTCTGAAATGCTCCGGGTGTTTGGCGCTGTGCTGGAGAGGGGCCAGGCTGCTTTGTTGAAGCTCCTCCAGCTCTGCGGCTGCGATGCGGTCGTGTGGCCGAGGACGTGTTCGCTGCGTGGGACAGGAGGACCCGGTGCCTGCCATTATATAAGCTTCAGAGGATTTCCTGAGAAGTGCTCAGCCTTCATTTCTGTCTGCGAGGAAATCCTCTTATCTGGGCAGCGCAATAAATAGTTCTGCCTCCCGCACGAGGAACAGAAAAACACATCCTTCAAACGTCGGGTTTCGAAACCGTGGGTTTTTAAAATATAGCGGCTAGAGTTAGTCTTCCGTAATAAATCCCCATAATAGCGGGCTATGTATACATTTAACTGGATCCACAGAGGTAGGAGAGGGGGAGACTGCGTTAAAAGAGGGCTTAGTATGCATTTGGTAATGACGAGAAGAGTAAATAATCCTGCAGGTTTACAAACCTAATCCTCAATGTCTGTTTGCAGCCCTCGTGTCTGTTGGAGTCGGCTGGCAGAGATGTTAAAAAGCTGGAAAGAAAGGGCTTTTTTTGCTTTTATTTTTAAATATGCAGGGGGCCAGCCAGTGACTGGCAGTGGTAAGTTCCACGAATGGTGTTGGGGGGACCTTGCTCGAAGGCTCTGGAAGCGCCATCTGCCCCTGCTTGTGGTAGAAAACCACGGCGAGGATGGAGCCGGCTGCTTCGCTTCTCCTCTGCCTCACTATCCACTCCTCCAACTGTAGTTTCCTTCAAATACAGGAGCTGGGGGGCTGCTGCTTTCAATGCAGGACTTATTTTTTGCCTATGCCCTGCAGAAAAGCATTTTTTTTCTTTTTTTTTAACAGAAGAAATCCGCGCTGCGAGCCGTGTCACATGGCACCATTGCTTTTAAATAAGCTTTTAAGAGGTTGGACCAGATGTTGGTCACATCTGTGTTTTCATTTCGTCGAAAATTTCATTTCAACCCTTTTATTAAAGGAGAAAATGATCATTTGGAAATTGTTTCGAGAAGTTTAGCAGCTGGGAAGATCTTTCTGGTGTATAAAAAGGGAAGGGGTATACTTGCCGTGCCCCGGAGTGAGCGCCGTAACGCGCAGCAGCTGAGTGTTTATGGCTGGTAGGGTTTGCTCGTGTTGGAAATGATTGCCATGGAAATTTTCAGATCAAAACGAATGTATTATTTTTCGCACTGGCACTCTGTGACAAAACACTTTTTTTTTTTTTTTTTTCCAGTGAAAGTGTTAAACTAGGGATTGGAAGGCACCTTCTCTTCTGAAAACCTCCTTGCACTTAATGAGTGCCTATCACACTGGCAGAAGAAAGGGGCTACTTGCAGGCGGAGTGGATATCCTGCAATTACTCCCTCTACTGCCGTTATGGGGTCTAAGAAATGCTTATTACGTACAACTTGCTTCTGGATTTTTCTCTGCAATTTACCAGTTGGAGAATGAGTTTTCTGTCCCTGTTGCTAATTGATCCAATGAGAAGAACTGGCACCTAATTCAGTAACAAGTTATATTTAAAATGACATGTGAAATTGTTCATGGTGCCTGAAATTACATCATTTTCAGTCTGGCATATTAGGGCTGTATAAGGAAACAGACATCTACTGTGCTGTGCCATATTAAATTTTAAACCTCTGATCCAAAAATACAGCAGACTATAGGCAAAGCGAGGTGTTTAATGATGAATAAAAGCAGCGGCAGTTGATTTTGGTGGGATATTTTGATTGTTCCCAAGGCACTGTGACAGTTTTTGCAGCAAATAATTTGGGAATGCACAGAATTTTATGTAAAGTTGGGCTGTGACTTGAGTCCAAAGTAGTTCTCAGACACGACTTCCAGATTTTGATTTTCTAGCCTTGTGATTTTCGGGACTTATTAGTGGTTGTTGAGGCTGGCTCCTTTCTAATTTTATCCCCAATGTGTAATGAATATGGGGGGGGAAAAAAACCTCTCTTGGTTCAGATAAACCAGCTAGAAAGTTTTATTTTTTCCCCAAAATCTTGACAAAGGGCTGGTAAAACAAAGACGGGAGGAGATCACCCCCCTTCTGCCCTACAGCTCAGTGCATACGGCATGTACCCAGGATTTGGGAGGCCAGGTTTGGGGCCCGGTTCTGCACAGCCTCCTTCAGACCCAGGGGATGGGTTGCCTTGCCCTGGGCACACTTGCACTCTGTCGAGCCATTTTATTTCGGGTAGGTCACGAAGCATTTCTTGGAGCCAGGTGTGCAGTCTCCTGGGAAGGCGTCTCAGACATGAGGCTGCAGTTCTCACTGCCTGCCCTGGTGAACAAGCCGAGCATTTAGCTCTCTGGAAATCCATCTTTCAGTTCCAGCAGGAGAGAGCGGCGGTGCTGCTCTGCAGGACAGCCCGGCCTCCCACTGGGGATGCAGCACACAACGACTCCTCTTTGCGCTTTGCCTGGTTACAGCTTGCTAAAAAATTCCAGTGGGTTACATCCAAGTTGTTTTAAAGAGGCCACGAACCACCTGGACGCGGCTTTTTTCACCTTGATTTTCCTCTGCAGCCTCCCGTAAGGGCACGTATTGCCATATCCTTGGGTGGCGTCCCTGTGTGCATGGTAGGGGGAGCTTGCACGAGGAGCTGGTGGCCCCAGTGCCAGAGCTTTTGCTCTTCCTACGCACTGTAGAGATAAGTACATGTGATGACTGATTATGTAGTTATTATGAAATCCTTACGTTCTCAAAGTGTTTTGGGGAAAATAAGTTGTAAAGCAAATCTTTCACACCCTGGGAGTGAAGTCCAGTTGATTTGCAAATATAACATTAGGGAGAAATGTTCCTTAAGGCCTTTTCCGTCCTGTTTGCCTCAGATTAACTGAACTGGTAAAGTTGTTACCGTGAGACAATCTCAGAAGATCAGAGCGCAGCGTTAGGTGATGCCTTGCCACAGAACATTTTCTTTGGGCAGAAACCCCTTCCGTGTTTGATTTGGCGTGGAAAGAATTTAAAACTTTCTGTTGATTGAAGTGGATTTTGAAAAGAAAATTGTAAGTGCTCAGTGTCTGATACCAGTAAGTGCCCGTAGAGCTGAGAGCCAGCTCCTTTACACCACCTCCAGAAGCTCACCCATTGCTCCTACACAAGTTGTGGCTGGGCTCCTGGCACTGTGATTTCACGTGTTTCAGGCAATTGCTTTAATGCCCAAGTTGTGCCCAGCGGAGGATCGCTTGTAGCTCTGGTGAGTGCTCCTCATTGCTGCCTTTGCTCCTTGGCCCCTGCTGATGCCCCTCAAGGCTCCACGTTGCCATTACCTGCCAAGGACCAAGGAGCCCCAGCTCCACCAGGAGCCACCAAGCTCTACGAGAAGCCACCAACACGGGCAGCCAAAGCCATTCAGCGGTCTTGGGAAGTTGGGAGGCACATGGCTGGGAACGGGGAGCTGTATCCCTACAGATGCCGAGCTGTCCTGCACCATTTCATTCTTCATTTGTTGTTTTGGGTTGCTGAAACTCTATTTCTTTTTCCTGCACGGCAGCTGGTTGGGTTATCAGTTGTCTGGTCTTGATTAGACGTAACGGAGATGACCAAGAAGCTTGCTTCATTCCCAAAAATAAGTCTTTGTTGAGTCATTTAGTTTCTTCTCTACCTGGACTACATTAATAGTGCATTACTACCGTACATTAATATGATGTGGAAAATCACTTTGCTGCTGTAAGTTATGCCGGTCCCAAATTTAGCCTCAGTTCTGTGCTGTTGTGCTTTTTAATAGATAAAATATAAAAAACTGTATTTTCAGAAGAAGTCTCAGTAACTATAAAAATGACAGTGAAATTGTAATTACAGAAACTCATTATCGATGAATGTTTATTTACACCCTTCTATAGCTTTCAAGTTATTTTAAAGTTTGGAAATGTTTTAATAATTCCCATTTACAGACAAAAAAAGACTAATGCACATCTTTTTAGAGAACTGCTATGAGTTAAGTGGTTCAACTGATGAGAGATCAGAATCAAGAATAAAGCCATGCTACGAGTGTCGGCATGATGTATTATTCACTGGCCCATGCTGCTTCTCTGTAAACAGAAAATATTTTCGAAGTCGTAATTTACAGATGAATCACCAGCCTATAGGCCCTGACAGAGAAATTCATGTGACGATGAAAGAAAAATGGTGTCATCTTCCTAAAATGGTTTCCTCAGCTTCATGGTGAAAACCTGTGGCTGGAAACCAAGAAGGAAGAAAAAAGGCAACTGGAAACGAACGGCAGATTTTTAGTACCAAAGAGAACTCTGCTGATTGCTGAATTTGAAATTAATTCAGCGTGGTGAATTCTGGTGCATATAGTACCCCCATATTGAGAACACTCAGCAACATGTTAAACCTCACTGGTGAACACAGAAGGGAAGCAATTATGAAGTGTTATTGTACCATAGAACTTGAATTGCGATTGATTTTGAAGAAATATCTAGCTAATTAAAATGTGTTCTTTTATGTAGGTGAAAATGCAGGAGATGGTGAATTAGATCTCAGTGGAATTGACGACAGTGAAATAGATAGGGTAAGATACCCTTTTATCCTGAGTCTCTTCTGCATTTGGATATCTGAGAAAGAAAAATGGTTCTTATCTGGTGTATCCTCTCCTTCCCTGCCTCTTCGCTCTGGCTGCGCCTGCTTCTGATCTATAGAGAGGTTCAAGTGATTGCAGTGATCTGCGGTCAAAACTAATGTTCATGCAAGGCTGTGAATTTAGTCTGTTCTTGCCCATTTTATAGATATACGGGACTGCTGCCGCTGCTGCTTTCTTTCTGTGCTGAAATAATTATGTTTTAGAACGTCTTTTATTCTTACAAAGAAGTTTTAAAAGTTCGTTGGATCTCTAAATTCATTATTTAATTACAATATATTCAGCTTGTGAAGCTGCCATGGAAACCAAACTGTAAAAGCAGCACATACGGCTCCTGTGTTCTCTCAAAGATTTCTGTAACATTTTCTTGATTTATTATTATTTGTGCGGCAATGCAAGATACCCTTTGCCATATAGCCTGACTATAAAAGACAGGCAGCTGTGGAAAATGGCTTGGTGGAGGCCACACGTGAACACACAACAGAGCCCAGATCTCCTTGATTTTCAGCCTGATGCCCTCTCCAGCCACCATGAGAGTTTAAAGTGAAAAGTGTAATTTGAACAGATGCTAAAAGCTCCTTCTAGGGTACAAAGTCACTGAAAACAGTGGGGTTGCATAGAGGTTGCTGAGAATTGAGCTTGATCTGCAGGATATTCTTGGTGATGGATGGAGGAGCAGGCAAGCGCTCAGCTTGAGGTCAGCAGTGGAGCAGAGTTTGCCAGGCTGGGTGGTAGGAAAAGCATCCTGGAAATGGAGGAGACACGGCATGGGGGCATGGGGACCTCACAGGCCTGATGCTGAAGGGATTCAGTATAGCAGATCCATCCTTTAAACAAAAGCGGGGAAAGCAAAAGCACGTTTTCTCCACCTTCTAGACTGTAGTGAGGTCATAACTCTGCTTTTATGACCTCATGTTCATTTCCATGGCAATAGACTGTAATATTGTAAGCCCAAGATTATGAACTCTCCAAAAGCATAAGAAGGATGAATAACTGAGCTATGAGGAAGTTTTACTGTTATGACCCACCTTTAATAGAAACAGATGAAACAGTGAAATATTGGTCTGATAAACCAGCACTTGTGCAGCTCTTTGCTCGCCCCGTTTGCCCTCCAAAGAAGGACTCCTCCCTGCATTAGTTTCATTTGAATGGAGCTATTTTGCCCATAAAATCCTTATGTGTGCATTGTACTTTGGAGAAAATCTGGAATAGTAAAACCCGTAAGACGGAGAAATCTCAAATTGTTTTTCTAGCACTTAAACATTGTTTTATTATTCCTGGGTCCATTGCTTAAAAATAAAGCATCACGCTCATGAAGGATGATCTGGTTTGTCTCCTCCATTCTGCAGCAGTTCTTCACTGTCAAATAGCATCAGCCATAGGGAACCTTCTCTTTGTAGACAGTTGTGCTAAATACTGGGCTTACTTTTATAGCTGAGGAGTTGAAGGGGAGATCTATCCAGCAACCTGCAAGCCTGCTTGCTACCTACCTACCTATTTATTTATGTAACTTACATGAATAGTTCTAGGTGTGTTTTACAGCTCCACGCTTACTAATAATATTACTGTGATTAATTAGGTTTAACTGAAGGAAGTTTAGATGTGGGTTCTAAATCAAGCTCTCTAAAATCTAGAGGACTAAGCTCCATTAATCTTAGCTGGTTTCCTTCATGTAGAGGGGCCACTGAACTAATAATAATCCTAGTAACTGTGCCTAAACCTTCCCAGGAACCTACCAAGAAGACACGTCTTTCTCTTTTGGTAGCAGGGGGCAATGGCTCCCTTACTGTTTCAAATTTAAGACCGCCATCACCTTACAGAATTACTTGCAGACTGCCATTTATCATGGTACTCTCTCCTATCACCTGAAAAAGATCATAAAAGTGATAATTTTAGGTTTATCACGGATCACATACAATGAGTCCTGTGTGGTTGTTGGTCACCCCACCATAGTTTGGAAATCCAGCACTGTATTTTGAAAAGGGGTCATAGCTTTTGCTAGCTTTAGAAGTTTCTAGAAATGCTCTCTTCTAATTGTTGCATCTTGCTCATATTTTCTTTTATTAATTTGTTTTAAAACAAAACATGAATTGACCTTGTTAGTGGTTTTTCAATTCAGTTTTGGTCTGTGGTTTTCACGTTGATTTCTGAAAGCAGCTGAACTTGTTTTGTCTTTTAGTATATACTTAACGAAACAGAAGCTCAGATAAAAGCAGAGCTGTGGATGAAAGAAAATGCAGATTATTTGAAGGAACAAAAAGGTAAGTGTATAGGACTGAAATTCTCCTTTTGGCTAGTGTTGCTGAAATACACAGTCTGTATAATCTTCATGCCGGTTATCTTTTTGTCATCTTTCAGAAAAGGAAGCAAGAATAGCAAAAGAGAAAGAACTTGGGATTTATAAGGAACACAAGGTATTAAACTGTGTGCTACTTGTGTCTGTTCAAAAATGTCTTGTAAATTCATTACATCTGTCGATCAGCTCTCTGTAGGATGTATGGGAATAATGGTACGGGTCACCACTAAAGAGGCAAAACCTAGCATATATTTACATGCTATAGAAACACAAAACTAATTTTTTCAGGTGGTGAATAAAACACTTTCTTGCCCAAACTTTTATTTTGAATTGCTATTATGAGAAAATTCTGTGCATGGCAAAGTCAGAGCTAGTCCTTTGCATTTATGATTGCTGTCCTAATTGCTTGCTTATTTAAATGCAATTCTTAAGGCACGCCTGACTTTTTTAACGTGTGCATGGAGAATTTGTTTGTACTTGCTGTACCTTCAGTAGCTTTATTTGCTCTTTCAATTATGATTTCTTTATGGAGAACTGACCAGGTCTTTGTTAGTCACTTGAAGGAGGATTTCACTGTACCTTTCATAAAGAATGTGACAGCTATGTTAACAAATGGCATGTCCTGTCTCCATGTTTAGCAGTTTAAAAAGCCTAATTGGCCATATATTCACAATTTACAGCATTAGTGTTTTGTGTAATTGAGCAAGTGACAAGTCAAATCTTCCACATGCAACTAAAATCCACGTTAGTTTTTTATGTGTATATCCTGTATCTTTTTTTTTTCTGGCTAATGTGAAAGACAGAGTTTCCTACTTCCCCTAGGTATTTCAACAATAAAAACAAAACCAGACAATGAAATACTGTTTTAGGCCTCAAAGTTTCTCATTCATCCCACCCTTACAGAGACGTGGCATTCTACCAGCAATTTTCAAAATTGTATAACTCTCTGGCACCGAAAAGTAGCCCAAACAACCCACCTTTTTGTTCTGACAACACAGGAGTTTTTCTCTAACTCTGTATTGTTTCCGACAGCCAGAGTAGAACTTGATTAATATAGTGCTTTCCAATTTCAAGGTAGCACTTGACCCATGTAGGTAAACAGAGGGGCTATTATACACTAAAAAATAAATCTCCTGCAGAGCTCAGTGTTAAAACCTTCCTTTGAAAAGGAAAACGCTGAATGAGAAACAGAGGATCTTTATTTTCTACCTACCCAGGCATTAGACCTGGATAGAAATGTTCTCCGGTGTCATTTCTCTGTCTGGGTCTGTGCAGCATCAGGCGCTGCGGGTTAAGGTCGGGCTCGGACCTGCAGCCTTTGGCTGAGAGGGGAGGTTGCCTCTCTGCAGCGTCCTGCTTCCTATCCATCAGCATTAATGCCAGTCCACGCTTAGAAAATTGCTTCTCATTTTCTTGGCTTTTCTTTTTTTCAGTTTTGAGGAAGAGTTGGGTGGTTATTTTTGTATTTGGCTTTTGAGCTTCATATAAAATGCTGTTACCGTTTTGATACAGATTTGTCGGTGCCTAGGGAAGCAGTGACCCAGCTTGACTCTAACTTTGAAGGCGATTTTAACAGGGGCGGTTCTTTATTTACATGCTGGGTGATGTTATCAGGGTCCCTGCTCCTGCAACAGGAGTCTGCTCCATCTTTTTCACATGTGAGAAATGGCCCACATTTCTTTTCTGGCAGCGTTACAGATACGCAGCGAAGAATTTGTAATAAACTGTGTGGGCATTTGGCAAAAATATGAAAGCCAACACTTATCTCTCGGAAAAAAAGAGAAGCCCTTTAGCCCTTAGTCCTGCTCGGTCGCAGGCCAGCGAGCACTGCCCCAGCTCAGCCCATCCTGTCCCCGAGTCCGCGGCACCTGTGCTGGGGCTGCCGAGCTGCAGGTCGCCCTTCTGCTGCACAACAATTTTGTTTGTGTCTACATCACTAATTTTATATTTTAATTAAGCCAAAGAAATCTGCAAAGAAGCGGGAGCCAATTCAAGCCAGCACAGCAGGAGAGGCAATTGAAAAGATGTTAGAACAGAAGAAAATCTCAAGTAAAATTAATTATAATGTGCTAAGGGACCTGAACAGCAAAGGAAGTAACACACCAAAGAAAGAGGATGACAGCACTGATGACAGCACCAACACCAAGAAGCTGTCAAGAAGAAAATCTAATGCCAGTAGGAATATAGCCAACCCTGTAAACAGTGTGGGAAAAAGGTACTGCAATTGTTCATTTCTATCTCTGTCTGTGAGCCTGTCTATGTATCTTTCTAAGCCAGACAATGTAGGTACTGAAACATTTGTTTGAGGCTAAAATAATGCTGGGGCTCTGTTTTTATTTATTTTGCCTGCAGTGTCACAGTGGAAACTTATTTATAGTTCCCGTATCAGAGGTCTGTTTTGGTGTGAGTTAATCATTCTGGAGAAGAGAAAAAAAAAATCAATGGGAATTCATAAACACAAATCTTTTGGCCGTGGACACCTTTTCTTCACATATCCGTGACATTTGCTGTCCTCCCTTTCGGAGTTGTCTGTATCTGCTGACATGACACTAAATGTTTGAAAGCTTTGGCTTTTTGCTTGAGTTGAAAAATACAGTTCCCATCTGTTTTGACAGCTAGCTGTTTTGATTAGCTTTTATTTTAGTTTTATTCCAAACTTTCATTGTTAATTGATGACACAAATATAAAGCTTTACAGTAAATACGCTTGTCGGTTTTCTGGTCTGCATTTGCAAATGTTTTATAGTGTGATGAAAGCTACTATTTTAATGAGTAAAATATTCAGACTTGCTGGGCAGATTTGTAGTGTGCTGTAAAGTGTATAAGGAGATTGATGTGTCCTATCTGCAATATTCGACTGTTTTATTAGCCTGCAGTTCATGAAATCATGTTGGATGATCATTTGAATGGTCTCTATATATAGTCATTTCTTATTTAGTTGTTAGATATTTATTTACTCCTTAAAAGACACCATTTTTTTGCTTCCAGGCACTACACCACAAGGAAATTCAAGCATTTAGTTTGGAAATGCTGGACTGTTTCTTCATGCCATAGTTTAGAGGATAAAGTAGAGGGGAGGGATGGAGGGAGTGGAGGAAAGCTGGGGTTAGGCCATGGCAGGGGAGCATGGGAGGGACGTGGGGGTGTCTGAAGTGAAAATCAGGGAAGAGCTGTTCTGGTGGTGCCTCAGCAGTGTTTTCCCATCCTAATGAAGCAGCTTTTGGGAGAGCGGGACAACCTCGAGGTGTGAGAATCCCTCTCTTCATGCAGGAGCGGGAGACGCAGGATACTTGCAGATGGGAAGGTGGGAGGGGTGGTGAGGAGACTTCCCTCAGAAGCTGAGCAAACGCAGATGACGAGACACAAGCTCCTTATTTTGTCCTGATTTGAATTAGCTTTGGCCAATGCATTGGCTTTGGCTTTAGCATTAGGCTTCTCAGCCAAAACCATGTCTAGCCTCACTGTCACCGGCACACAGATTTTTTGCAACGTAACAGACATCTTTTCTTTTTCTGCTGCTCCTTCTTCATTCTGTATTTTACCAAGATGGCTCCGTTCTCGTTCAGCTTCTCACCCTTAATATCAACAGCTTTGCTTTCCAGTTCTTTACTCACTCAGGGTTTTAGTCTGCCATGGATGTTGCTACCTCATGTCCTGCCTAATGACCCAAGCACGCACATTTTCCTCTGGTGACAGAAAGCAAAGATGCATTGAGGATTAACTAACAGCACTGCGCATATGTTTTATTTGGATTTAACAGGTATTAGTGAGTCATGTTTCTGGCATCTCTAGTAAAACATGGCTCTGATTCAGTTGTCAGAAATGAAATGCTGCGTTGGGAGGTAGGGGGAACCAGGGGCTTGTGAGGTCCCCATTGCTTTTCAGGATGTAGCAGTAGTATTGATGCTCGAGCTTCTGTGCCACATCTGTGCCTTGTCCATACAAGGCCCAATTTTCAGAAATGTTGGGCACTTGGAGCTCTAGTTGAAGCCAGCACGTTACACTCTTCACAGGTGTTAAACTCTTTGGAAAATCATGCCATAAATATTTAATTTAACAGTGGTGCAACTTGAAAAGGTTTCTAAATAAATACACAAATCAGTATTTTCCAAAAGCATCTAATAAAATATGTTTATTTTTCCTCTTGAGAGTCTAAAGTACGTCCTTAAGATGCATAACAGAGTTTCCTGATGATGATTAGCAGATCTTAGATACAATGAATTTTGCAGCAGAGCACTTCAGAGAAGGTTGGGGATACATGCAGATATGTGAGTTAAGATTTTGCACTCCAGAAGTAGGCAGCGTTCTTGCTTAAATAATATCGAGGACTTGGCAAACCATTAGTTCTTTATTTCTTACAATTAAAGATTTATGACATATTTCTGATTTTTTTTGCTAGTAGTCTAAATGCCATGCCTTTTAAGTGGCATGCATAAATTTCTGTGTTCTGCATTGTTCTTAGATGCCACGCATCCATTTCCTTTGTTCAGCATTGTTCCTCTGAGAGGTGAATGGCTAACTGCTTTCCTAGTGATACAAAAATCGTGGTGATTTATATGCAATTAATAATAATAAAAACCCTGAACGTTGCTCATTAGAAAATGAATGAGGCACGTAATGTAGCTTTATCCAGGAGGCATTTGCAGAAATCTTGCTAACTGTTTTGGTTTGGAGTGATTTACAGTCCTACATGTTTATCTTTCTGGGTCTGAAATACTTAGTAAGCTGTATTTGACTGCAGCAGCACCTTGCATAGCCATGCTTTGATCCAGTCCTTTCAATCATTTCAGATACAGTCAGTTTTTAAAGAGCTCCTGATTTAGTCCCAATCCCAATTAAAAGGCCCCGGTACCAAGCTACTGGGAGCTTCGTGGGCTAGGAGAGGAATGCTGGATCTTGGTGACTGAGGCAGTACTCTTGTAAAGGTATAAAATTAGGCATGTAGATTTTATTGCTTTCCACTTGCAAGCCAAGGTTTTACATCCCTCACTAGGTCTGGACAGATGATGCGGCTTAGTTTGGCAGGTGTCTCAGAAATCATCTTCATATACAGCATGTAGCACTCTGGAAGCTGATCTCCTCCATTTTCCTAATTGCCTCTCACAGTAAAATGCGCTACCCTTGTATTTCTGGGAGAGGACTTCAGATTATCTCTTAAAAAATGGTTGCCCCAGCCAGACGTGGTGCAATTTCTGTTGATTTGTTGTTGTTGTTTTGCAATATGGCATAAAACAGCAGTTACAGAATTGTTTGGTGGTTTCTGAAATTTTCTTGGGAAGGTGATTTCAAAGAATTATTCCAAGGATCACGCAGCGTTCCCCCTTTTTAGATGAGTAGACACTACACACATCACTATTTTCAAAGGCAAACTGGATTTTTGAACAGTTTTCTTCCCCATGAATGCTGTGCGACTTTCTGACTTTTAGAAAAAGCTAGGCTTTGTTTTTCAGATGCATTTCCCAGAATTATTCTGGGGTTGTACTTACTGTATGTGTCAACACAGTAGAAAAACGATAAAGCCAACACAAGCAATTTTAAGAAACTTTACTTTGTGTAAATGTGCTTCATTACATTTCTTAATGCGTTGGGGTTTGGGTTTTGTTTTAGTGGGCATCACAACTGGTGCTGTGGAAGGAAAAGCCATTTCACTGTGTTATAGAGACGTGGCACGGTGGATGTTACCATAATAGATATTGCAACTTTAATTTCAATTACCAGTTGCTCAGTTTATCTTCACTAATGTCTTCTGTGCATATGAAACAGGTGTCACAGAAGACTAATATGTTGAACTCCTGGGAAAGAGCGATTGCCACTTTGAGCTACTTAAAACCAGTTCGAGCTGTGTTATGCACCGGAGCTCTTCAAGTCCACTAAAGAAGGGGTTTAGGTCTGCAAGCTTTTGGTTAAAAGCTTAATAATTTACCTTATATTTACTTGAGCTGAATCTAACAACAATATTTGCAAAGTGAAATGTGTTGTACCAAGAAAAAGTGGGACCAGAAAAGCTTTCAAGTCACTCCTTTTTAAAAATGTTCAGCCTATTTATTGCTATGTACTTGAAATTGGTAATGATATCAGAGAGGACAGGATATATTATCGGGGGAATAAATGTGTCAGGTTAATCTCCTGAAGAATTTGCCGTGGAAGAAGTGAAGCAGGACTGCAAAGCACAGCTGAATCCACTGTAATGAAACAAGGTTGTTCTGAATGGAAGCATATGAATATATAATAGAAAACCAAATCAGGCTTGATGCAAATATGACTGAAGCCCTTGGTAGAGAATTCAGATTTGATTAGATTTTGAATTTCACTTCTGAATTCTCTCCATGGCCTCCCTGTTTATTGGCCATCATTGGCCAGGGGCAACGTCCGCCCCTGGCAGCAGGGACCCACGGGTGCTCCTGAGCCCCGAGGTCTGGACGGAGCAAGTGTTATGTGGGAAGGGCTGGGTGCTTGTCGTGGCCCTCGAGGACACTTTGCATTGGCATCTGCTCCAGATACATTTCTGTTGGCTTCACGACCCCAGAAATGCCCCTACATGATGAGGGAGGATGCGCATCATGCCGTCTACCAGCCTTGTGTTGGGCTTCCTACTTGAGCACATACATTGCCTGGTACTTTCTTGGCTCTGATTGAAATCAGATTCCCCAAGAGGGTAAAATATGAGCAGAACCCTGATTTACTAGTTTTTGGTAAAGTTATATCAGAGAAATAGCGTTAGCAGCCACAGGACTTGTCACTGCACTGGGTATTTCACCATGTGCCAGCAGCAGCATGGCTGGGTGAGGGCAGCGAGCACAATTCCCCACCCCACTCACCTCCTCCTGCTGCGGGTGCCCAGCAGGACCTGGACGGCTTCTTCCTGGGGAGTAAGAAGGGAGGAAGCCCTCACATCCAGGATTACTGACGACAAGCCCTGTATTTTGGGTTTTGTGGTCCAGGCATGTGGCGGTGCGGGGCTAGGTGCCGTGCCGTTGCGCTGCTCCCAGCCCAGCTGCAAGTCTCCATCTCCGTGATGCTTGTCGGCATTTGCCATGGCTTATGATTTGTTTTTATAAACTCAAAGCAGACTTCTTTTTTTTTTTTTTTTTAAATGTACACTTCTTGTAGTTTATTTTACATTACGGGACTGGTATTTGTGGAGGGGAAGGGGGTGAGCTCAGTTTTTCCAGATTGCTTAGATCACTCCAAAACTGCATGAGACAAAGCCCAGCCTGACTAATCGAAGGGATGCCTGAGTGTCTGAAAAACCTCCAAAGTGGTATTTCTGTTGGGGTTCTGCCTGACCTTTACACCAGTTAGACCCAAGTGACCATGATGGTTACAAAGCACTCTTGATTCCTTGCATCTAGAAGAGAGCTGTTGTTTCAGAACCCCTTTATTAGGAAAAATAACCTTGCAACCAGGGTTTAAGAGATTTGGAAATGGTATCTTTGAGGTTCCTGGATTGCAGCAGACACAAGGGGGTCTGGCAGGCTGATGGTGTCTGCAGGGGTGCCCCCGGGCGAGCTCTGCGTGATGGAGCTGAGCTGCTGAAGAGGGAAAGGTCCCCGTGGTTGGCAGACGTGAAGCTTTTGAGTCTTTTCTGTGCTGACTTCAGTGTGTATTCCCCTTACAAATTGGTCCTTTGAGATGGGATCTTAAGAGTGTTTTTATATGCCTTAATTTTTCCACCGTTTATTTTTATTTTTTTTCAGCATTGCCTTCAGCTCTCTGTCTAATTTACCTTTGATAGGCTGTTTTTCCCTCTCTGCTTTGAAGTCTATTACATGGCTCGGAATTCGTGTGTATTACTCAAAGTGAGATATTAAACTTTATTTCTTGTCTTGTGCAGCGCTTCAGGCCTTCTTTCCATATGTGACTAATGCGCTAGCACAAATGTGCTCCCTGAGACAAAATTCCTTACAGCAGATACTGGGAGTGCTTGCTGAGCTGCTAGCTGCGAGTTTCTTCTCTAAGCTTAATTATTTTTCGGTCGGCGTTTTGGCGTTTCCTCCCGAAGCAGTCCCGTGTTGGCTGGGGGATGAACTAGCTCTGGTTCCTGGCTATGAATGGACATGTGGGAGCCTTCAGCTTTCGGTTTGAGTCTTCTGTGCTTGGTAAATAAATCCTCCAACCGCTCCACGATAACTGTTTTCTTATGTGAGCTCTGCTTGGAGAATTTCTGTGGAGTGTAATTTGATGTATGTTTGTGCTTTGCTGTGGTATATAATCATTTAAATCAAAGGTTAATCAAAATGATTAGTCATTTTAAACAGGAAAATGGTGACATTTGATAAGTACCTCCACTTAAAATAAATCCTGCCAGTATTTTTCAGTCTTGTAACTTCAGAGGGACAACTTCATACAAATTACGGCTAGCATTTTATTTACCAAAAACAAAGCCAAGAAAAAAAAGAATGCAACACTTCCAGGCTTCTGCTTTTCGAGTCATGCATCTGCCTTATTAAGGGTGCCTGTCTGGGGACACAGAGCTTCACCAGTGACCTTGGAGGGAGCTGACATCCATTTATTTGCTTGCTCACGGTAGGTCTGGGGAGTTGGTCTCTTAAAGCCTGCTGTGTGTGCTAAAATTTGTGAGCGTGTGCACTAAAATTTGTGAGTGCTAAAATCAGATAGCCAGCACTCCTACCCTCTTTCCCCCTTTCCTCCCATTAACATGGGAGGAAAAATGCATTTCTTTTGTGCATGCACCACAGTCGGGATCAGTGGAGTGGGTTGGTTCTCTGCCCTCCACTTCGTTCCTCCTCATGCTGAGGTGGGACAGAAGGATGGGGAAAGATTTTTTATAAAAGAAATCCCAAACCCATCCTTCCAGGAGCTGGAAGTATTTGTCAGGATGTGGTGTTTATTCTGATTACTCAGGATATTTTGAAGATCGATTCCCCGAAAAGTTTTGGAGTCATTTCTTTTTGAGTACTGGGATTTAAAGTACCAGAATTTCGGTACTGCAGCAAACCCGCCTGTGTTTTCACTCTGTAAGATATAATTGGAGACAAAAGCCCCTGGAATGACTTAACGATAGGAGAAATAACATAAAAAGGCTTTCTCGTGGTGAACCAGTTAATGTCAGCTCAGTGATGCTACAAAGCATCTTTAGTTGTACATCTTTCATTAATGGCATTCAACTTTTATAGTGCAGCCGTTTAATGTTGTCAGGAGTTAGCTTAGTGTAAGCGTAAGGGAACATGGTCTGCTGCCACTGCAGAGGGGAGTTCCTGAGCTGTCAGTTATTTAGTCGTACGAGAATCTTGGAAAAATATATAAAAATAAACCCTTCAAGACTGGGTGAAGACACTTCTAGGCTTTGTGTGAGCGTTTCAGTGGTAACAAGCTTCTGCCAAATTCAGCGCTCGGTTCCCTTTACCCAAAATGATTAGAGTGCCTTCAATTTAAAACTCAAAAGGCATTGATCTGGCTGACCTTGTGGCCCAGACCCAGGTCAAGTCTCCGTATTTTTACAGCAGCCTCCGTGTTTGTTTAATATAAATTGGATATTGCTTTTCCGCCTCCCACTCAAGAAAATCGTCTCCCCGTCGGATTCCAGGGGAGGTCAGCTGGGCAGCACGAAAATGCAGAGCAGACTTTAGTGACCCTCTGAAACCATCTCATCTCGCATTTAAGGCCAAATAGGAGCGATTTTAGCCCAGAAGATAATTTTGTGTGACACTTACGCTGTGAGCTCCTTGTTATCTCTATTCTCGTTTTCAGGTTTATTAGAAGAAAATGCTCGGTGGTCTTTTACTTCCAAATTAGCTGTGGTACATGTAGTGGGAGACTTAATACGTATGCACACATTAACAGTGTGTTAGCAAAAACAGTTGTGAATGTCTTGTGTGTAGAGGGGAGTGGGAAGAAGCAAAGAAATAGAAAGTGCACGTTGCTGTCAGAACCTAAAGGTGCGCATCCGGCTCTAACAGCCGAGAGTCTTGGGCACTGGGAGATGCTCAAGTTGTTCGTCTGCAGATTTTTCTGATTTTCTTGTTTGTTTGTTTGTTTTTATGGCTTTAAAGTGGCTGGTTTCAGAACTGATTTTTCTCTTGACCCTACCCCAGCAGCGTCTGCTTGTTGATCTGCTCTTTTTTTTTAATGTAAGGCGAGGGAACCGTGTGGCTGGTGTGCTTTACATTTGCAAATGAAGTTGAATTTTCCATGGATATTTATTAAATGTTGAAGGAAATGGGACAAAACCAAGAAGTTACCTTGTTCTCAGTAGGATAGGACATATGTTACCGTACCGAGGCTAATACCCAAGCCAGGAGAGCAGTCACAGAAGCGTTTTGTTTCTCGATGTTTGCATACATTGCCAGACTGGGTAAGTGGCAGTCTGTGCGGCTGTGATTGCTGTTCCTTCACTGTAGCTGGGTAAAGTATTGGAAAGTTATGGCAGTTTGTTGCAAAACTTGAGGTACTGTGTTGTTCACAGAATATTTAACAGAATCTACATAATTAGTTTTAAATTGGCCAGTGTACTGTAACTTAGTCATTTGTGTAAGTGCTGTTCCATTACCCGGTGATGTTTCTGGTGTGCTGACTGATTTCAGCTTTACCTTGCTGCATTTGCTACTAAATATAGGCTGAAACATATTGAGATGACTTCTAAATGCGTTCTTGGAAGAGACGTGCAGCAAATTTAACTTCTTCTGTTGTTTAATTTCCAATTCCTTCTTAACTCAGAAATTCCTGCCCAGCATTTCCCCCTCCCTCCCATCCAGCACGGGGAGAGCCTGAACGAACCGATCGCCGTCTTTAGCACTTGCAGCAACCGAGGTAACTTCCCCACTTGATTCAGAACAGCACAACTTCTCTCACACAGACCCCTTCCCTATGACCCAGAAAGGTGTAAGGGAGCAAACCACTGACTTCTGCAAACATTTTGCTCTCCCCCCATGTTTTTACACTGGAAAAGAAACCCGTGCAGCTACAGAGGTCGGATGGGAAGGCACAGAGGGCAGTCAGTGTACGTGGATGTAAGGACCCGCAGCCCGTCTCCCAAGTGCACATTCAAGATCCTCTCATCCTGAGTGCTTTTTCAAGGCATGCTTGGCTCAGCAGCTGTCAAAAACTGTAAATGATTTGAGATCTTTCTTTTCAAACAGGGCCCTGATAGCTGGCAGTGAAAGGATACAATGAGCCCATTATAGCCCGCAGCGTGACATGGTGTGACAGATCTGAAATCTGTATTGATATTCAAAGTTGAGTGTAACCTTGCTGAATTGGAGCACTGGAACCTTGGACACTGAGAGCACTCTGAGGTCCCATTCAGGATGGAAGGGTTGGGCGTATATTAACAGGCTGTTGTCTCTTTATTCGGAGATGTTTTAGATGCAGCATTTCATGTGAAAGAAACCTATGCTGCTTTACAGTGCAGTGTTCTCTTAAAAAGATATCAATATATTTAATCTGGGTGTTTGGGGATCTGAAGTATGAAGGAAACGCATACAAATTAGGAAGCAGAATAAAGACGCTGGCATATTTATTTTGTAAGGTTATCTTTGCCTGCCTAGGCTGGTGGCATGGTAGCTTTACTAGAAAAATGGCGTGTGCCTCGGTGTGGGTTTTATCAATGCAGCAGTAAAGAGACGGCATGATTTGGAATCCAAACTAACACTGCTGCTGCTGAAGTTGAGCAACACAATCATCAGATTAAAGCTGTAGTTCAATTAATCAATCAATCAGCTGATGAATTAATAGCAGAGATTAAAATCAGCAGTGAATCAAATGATTAGGTGTAGAGAAGCACGACAGAAATCAGGAAGTTTTATGAAACAGGACTGCTTATTGCAAGGTAGAAAGGCAGGATACCCAGCGAGCATCGCCTGCTGCCTGCCCCTTGGAAGCAGCCCATGGACCCTTCCCATTTGTGCATTAGTAAGTCACGTTAGGGGTTAATTCTGTGCCTAAGCATGCTACTTAGATGACGGTGAGTTAGACACTTGCTCTTTTTCCATTTTCTGCTAAATGAGCTGTGTGCAAACACTCTTTATTAAGCAATATTGGCTTAAAAATATGATAGGCAAATATAGCACGTATTTAACATGTTTGCACTTTATTCATACCTTCTAAAATATTACAGGGAAAAAAAAGTGATTGGAGCAGAGTAGAAGAAAGGTGAACTCCTTTGTGCAGGCTGTTGGTGGAACATCACAGGTAGGCGAGACTGATGGATGCCTCCTGCGGGCTTCTCTGGGCATTCCTGCATCAGGCTGTGCCCTCCAGAGTCCCTCCTCTTCTTCCTCCACCTCCTCCTCCTCCAGACAATGTTCAGGAGATTAGGACCATGAACGTCTCCCAGTAATGTGGCAGCATAAAAAAGCCCTACCTTATCACTGATGTGTTTACTTGTGGTACTGACTCTGCTGCACCTCTTCAAGTCTCCAGAATGCTTTGGGGAAGTATGAGCCTTCTTTTCCTACAGCCTGGTTCAGTCTAAATGTGATTTTGACCTTTGGACAATCTGGAACATAAAATCTGACAGTAAAGTCCAATCATTTCTTATATAACTTATTTTAAAAGTCAGCACATAATGTGCTCCTAAAGCGTAAGAGGACTTGCTGGAAAAGCTTCAGTCTCATCATGGGAAAAGTTCAGAGTACATATGACTTAAATTTCCTTAAATTCCTGTAGTAACAGGAGCTACTTTTAATCTGTGGAACCATTTTTTTTTTCATTTTCCTGTTATTCCTTAAAGTATTCCCATTCCTTTTCACCAGGAAGGAATTGGAGGAATGAAGGAATTTGGTTTAACTAGGTTAGAAAAGTGTCCTAAAGAAAAATAGTTGGTTGGAGTAGTACACAACTAATTTCAGTTAATATACTAGCACCTCAAGAAAATTTGAGGTCCGTATATATATCAAGTGTAAGCAAATGAGCCTTCTCACAAGAATAGTGCTGGGCCTATTTGTTGCCTTACAGAATCCATTTAGGGCTTTTTTGATATCTCTCTTTTGGTCAGTGTAGTATGGTGTAGAGCTGCTTTGCGTGCATTGTTGATTTTACTGCATAACGTATAACAAGAATTACAAAAATATTTCATACAGGGAAAACGTAGTTATCGATTTTGATTTGTATATGACATTTCCTTGCAGTTCTCTTCCTTCTGAATGCTTTTGATGAGCTACTGCTCAGCGTACACTGATGTTTTATGGCTCAGATAGACTGTGCCGTACATTTCATGAAAATAAACCTGAATACTGATTCATCAGCTCTAAAGGCAAGAAATGACCATGTTCAATTCTGTTCTATTAAAAAAACACCACCAACAACAACAAAAAAATAAACAGAGGGAAGGGAAGAAAAGAAAATGAAAGGGATAATTAAGGACTTAAAACCACTGCATTTGTGTTGTTTTATTCCTGCAACGAGTGAAGCGAGTCCCATGTAAAGTGCGGTGTGTGTAAGCCACAAGAAAGCGTGAATTTTGTATCATGCAAAGTACCTTACTGGCGAGTGACCTACTCGCTGGAGAGGTCTGGGCTGGGAGGTGCCCGCTTTGTAAAAATAAACCTCATCTTGCTGACCTCTGCAGCCCCTGGCTGCCTCTCTCCATCCAACCCGAAGAGATTAGGAAACCCCTTCTCATCAGAAAGCACTGTGGATGCCGTTGTCTCCAAGGGTCCCGTTGTGTCTGGGTGTGATTTATCGGGGCAGCAGCCTGCCTGCTCCGGAGCCTTCACCCGCTGGCACCAGCAGCTCAGCAGCAGCCCTGCTGCTGTTGGGCAGGCGTTCAGGCTCAAACCTCTGCCTGCTAAAAGCAATGCACATCTCCAATCCCAAAGTGATGGATGGGAAACCTGACCCCCTGAGGCATTCGCCCAAACTTGTTCCGAAGGCTGGCTGCTTTTGGTGAATCGACGTTTTCAGGTGCTTCCTGTATTTTCTCCAGGAGTGGATAACTCGTGTTTTTTTTCAACACAGAAAATAGGAACATGATTAAATCTCACAGAAAGTTTGTCTCTCAGCACATGGTAATCTTCAGCTTCTGGATTTTATATGGATACACATGCGTTATATATATACACGTGTGAATATATAGAAAAAGAAAAGTCTTAAAATGCAGTTTTTATACGCTTATGTCTATCTCATTGGGAGAATTGGCAGAGAAACATTTGTAAGATCCAGTGATTACTAGGCTGTAGTTTTTCTATTAGCTTTGGGTTGCAATTTGAAATTGCTCCTTAAAACATAAGCAGATCTTAAATCACAGAGCAGTAGGAAATGCTGGGACCCAGGCCTGGAGTGAGCTTGCAGTATTATTTTGTTGCAGCGTCAGTAGCTAACAAACATTAAGCACAGCATTATATTAACTTTTCTGTGAAGATTGGAGACTAGAAAACTCAAGTTTATGGCTCAAGCATTTGCAGATAGGATTTGCAACTCAGGGAAGTCCAAATGCAAAAATGCTTTTTGCAGAGTGCAGCGAGAGGCCAGCCTCAGTAACAGATAGTGGTTTTGTCTAAATGACTTTCCCTCTCTTTTTCAATCTCAATATCTGTTGATTTCATTTTAGGACCCATTTTAAAGCAAATGAAACAGCTAAGGCTTTTTCTATCATGGCCTTGAATATCCCACCTCTCTACAGCCCATAGTTTTAGGAGCTGTGGGAGGCACAGTGGAGCTGAGAGGTACCTGTACTGGGCTCTGGTTTCAAGCATTTTACACATTGGTGAAGATTTCAGGCTTTTAATGGCAGGACTTATCTTTCCTCAAGCAGGCTCAAGAGACCAGTGGAGCTCCTCTTTCCTGTACACCATGCGCCACATCACAGCTTCAGAGGGATCTGGCTAGCTCCCAATTTAAACTGTCCTAATAGGGTGAATCTGAACTGATTTAAATACTCTTAATTTACCACCGTAACTAGAGGGTCAAAGGCAAGAGGCACTAATATTTAAGAGAAGTTTTAAAGAGGAATTTGAACCTAGCTGCTTTAGAAGGGTCTCTAAGTTGGGGTAGGGAAGGTTATAGATAAAGATTTGAATCACCCAGGTTTTTTATTAATGGATTACCCTAAGGTTTTCTGTACTGTACACGTCTAGGGCTGGATTTTGTCCCACTGACCTCAGCGGATGGTTCTACACCGTGGAAGGGTGGAGCAGTGTGTGCTTTGGGATGTGTGCAGGCACCGCAAAGAGTTGTGAGAGCCGGTCCCTGACGAGGCAGACAGTTAAACAAGTGTACGTTCTCAGGCTTTGTGCATGCTTTTGGAAGGAAATGGTAAAACAATCTACTTAAGAGCATCTGAATTTTTGCCAGCGTGTGTTATAGCTTTCCCTGATAAATTACTAAACATGCTTTCCATAGCTATTGCTATAAATACTTTCCAGTCTTTTTTCTTTTTTCTTTTCTTTATTCTTTTCTTTTTCTTTTCTTTTCTTTTCTTTTCTTTTCTTTTCTTTTCTTTTCTTTTCTTTTCTTTTCTTTTCTTTTTCTTTTCTTTTCTTTTCTTTTCTTTTCTTTTCTGTCTTTCCTTTCCTTTTCCTTTCCTTTCCTTCCTTTCCTTTCCTTTCCTTTTCCTTTCCTTTCCTTTCCTTTCCTTTCCTTTCCTTTCCTTCCTTTCCTTTCTTTCCTTTCCTTTCCTTTCCTTTCCTTTCCTTTCCTTTCCTTTCCTTTCCTTTCCTTTCCTTTCCTTTCCTTTCCTTTTCCTTTCCTTTCCTTTCCTTTCCTTTCCTTTCCTTTCCTTTCCTTTCCTTTCCTTTCCTTTCCTTTCCTTTTCCTTTCCTTTCCTTTCCTTTCCTTTCCTTTCCTTTCCTTTTTCCTTTCCTTTCCTTTCCTTTCCTTTTCCTTCCTTTCCTTCCTTTCCTTTCCTTTTCCTTTCCTTTCCTTTCCTTTCCTTTCCTTTCTTCCTTTCCTTTCCTTTCCTTTCCTTTCCTTTCCTTTCCTTTCCTTTCCTTTCCTTTCCTTTCCTTTCCCCTTTCCTTTCCTTTCCTTTCCTTTCCTTTCCTTTCCTTTCCTTTCCTTTCCTTTCCTTTCCTTTCCTTTCCTTTCCTTCCTTTCCTTTCCTTTCCTTTCCTTTCCTTTTTGCTCTGCTCTGCTCTGCTCTCTTCTTCTCTTTCTCTGCTCTTCTCTTTTCTCCCTCTCCTGTGCAGTATTTTTAGGATGGTCATCAATCTTGTGTTTAGTGATCCTGCTTGCCTTCAGCTCTTATCAAGTGTATCTCAGTGTTATTTATTCTCTTTCTGTTTCACTTAGGCTCATAGGTGCCATTTGGACTTCAGTCTTTCTCAAAATCTAGAAGAAGAACCTTTCATTTGGCATGAAAAGGGAAAAGTAGCTTTGTTTTTCTTTTTCTTAGGACTTCAGAAGCACAAAATAAAGATTAAATAGGAAAATGGAGAAACAAAACTCAGAAACACTGAAAGGTGCACACTGATTAAACTGTAGGGAACATTCACATATCTGCCATTTGGTCTCCTGAAGATCAATACTATGAGACTAATCTATGATGCTGCAGCAGTCTGTAATAACTCTAACATATTATCTTTCAGTGTATTATTACTGGACTAAAAATTGCTGTTTTTACATTTTGAAGATACTGGGATACTCATCCTGGCGTTCATTATTTCATAAAATAGATCAACACTGTTCTCTGTGAGCACACAGTTCAATATTCTTTCAAAATGATATTGAAGGGTGATCCTGCTGTTCCAGTGATCCTGGCCAGCACAGTTACGCCTGAATGGACGCCAAAAAAGCAGAGCTCAGAGCAAGCAAAATATGTCTGGTTGTGTCTGATGCTCGGTTGTTTCAAAGGTGTCATCCCTCTTAGCTGGGTGATAAATAGAAGGAAGAGCAGCATCTGTGTTGTCGTGATTTCGCCCAGCGAGAGCCACAAAACCAACCTGAAGTTTTTTGTTATGACTTCTGGTCTTCGTAAGCTAGATTCTGGGAGTTTGTAATTTGGCAAGGAGGGAAAAACATCTTTAGTAATATACTTACTGCTGTACTGATAGGCAAGTTATGAAGTTTGGGCTAATTATAACTTCCTGAGTCTTCATAAGTGGATTCAAAATGACTCGTTTGCTCTCGTGCTGTAGTAACTTTTTTTCATTTATTCTTTTCCCTTTCAAGCAACTGAATACCATATTGCCTCTAAATTGGCAAAATATTAGATTTCCTTAGCCTAATCTTAGAGTCTTGTTTTTCCAATTATATTTCGCAACACTGATGGACAATAGTCAGTAAAAGTAAAAAGACAGAATTCTTAACAGAGGCTGGATTTGGAAGCCTGTCAAAAATGTGGTTATAAAACAACCTGTCCCATGAGCAGAGTAACCAGCAAAGGCTAGTCCTCTACCAATTGCTGCCTTTTTTCCCTTGGTCTTTCCCTTCCTCCTCTTGAGCAACAGCTCCAGCTCAGCTCTGTGAACCTCTGTGAGCTAGGTTTTGTTTCTCTCTTTTTTTTTTGTTCTTTTTTTTTTTTTTTTTTTTTTTGGAGTGAGCCATGTACCTGTGTGATACCGGTGTGGGACATAGTCAACTCTTTCTTCTCTGGTGGTGGAGCAATTTTTGTCTCCTCTTCCTACTTCAGATTTTCACAAAGGGCATAGGGACTTGGTTAGTTTTGTGACTCCTACCTCTGTTAGATTTTGTGGTCCCTGGATGTGTGGAAAGGTTGGAATGGAGTGAAAGAGAAATGCCAGCATGTCCTATAGCTGTCCTTTTATAATTATCTTTTATTTACAATGGAGAGTGCACCTTGTGCGTATGGGAGGAGATTTCAAAATGTGTGGATTACTATTACACTGATTTAAAAGGATTTTTAAAGTTTTTGTGTGTTTTAACTGAGCTATCTAAATGGCTTCTAATGTTTAAAAACTGTTGCTCTAGTGAGCAACTTTCAGGCTGAATCCAAAATCACAGCATTCCTAGGGAAAAAATAATCTTTAACACTCAAAAATACCGATGTTTAAGTTGCCCAGTGTTGGCAATGAGTACGTAGGCGTGATGCATTTTATCAGCTTTGCTTGGAGCTAACCAAAGAGAGTTTGTCATAGCACGAGCCGCTTATTGATGACACAGTTGTCCGTGATTGATTAAAAGTGGCAGATTTATTTCAGCTTCAACTCTTTCCATTAGCATTCCTATCGACCATCTGGCAGTGGAAAACCTTACTTGTGAGATAGACTTAGATCTTGTTAAAAAAATTACAAGATTTCTTGGGGCTTTTTTTGCCAATGTCCTGGTGAGCTGGAAAGTTGTCAGCTTTAGTTTCTAGACAGTTTTGTTATCTGAAAGGGTTGAGACATGTAGGGTCAGGCTGTGATTTGTTTTCAATGGTTTTAATGTATTTTAATTATTGCTTTGATTGCAGCAAATATTTAATTAGTGGTTGTGCAGGTACCTTTTTTGGGGGCTTTTTTAGCTCTTCTGTAGCATTCACTTGCTGGTTAGGGTGAGAAGGGCCGTGTTTCTGTTTAAATGGGAGCAAGAGGACAAACAACCTTTTTTCACAATGGTACCTACAGAAAACCAGAACTTCCCCTGAATTACTTAATTATGAAAACGTCATGTAATAATCAAAATCATTTGACCATGCTTAGGTCACCACAGTCAAAATCACTTACAGATTACGTACCAAAGAGGGATGCCTGAGGGGCACAAAATGAATGCTAAATGAATTGTGATCTTCCAAAATGTGCGGTTGTCTCTGTGCCCATTACATGCTAGAGATATGTACTGATATGAGAGATGTATAGACCTGTCGTACATTGGACGATGAAGCCTCAGGACATGCAGAGGAGCTCCTGCAGTGGCACTGTGAATTACATCACGCTCTGAAGCCGAGCAGCTGCCCTGGCCCTACCGTCCCCTGATGAGTAATGCTGTATCGGGGCTATCGCTGGTAAACAGCTTGATGTGGCTTTGCTGCAGCATTTGGCACCTGGAACCGTAATGCTGCCTGTGCCTTCCCACCTGCAGCATGCCCTGCTTCCCACAGACGTAGTAAAGCCCTGACATCTCGTTGGTAGGGCCCCTCACATCTAAATTTTATAGGGGACGCTGTAAAGATTAATTTTATCTATGTGCTGCAGAGAGGTGAGTAATGGATAGGGAAAACGCATTCTGCATGATTTTCCCTGTGTTTGCAGGGTTTGGTTGTTACACTGCTTTGAAATCTTCATTGAACACATTTTTTAGGGGGGTGTGGGAGTTGAAAGAAATCCTTCCATTTTTCAGAGCGTGATAGATTTCTGTCCAGGATCTCCAGAGCTTGACCTTGTTGGCTGTAAATATTTTAAACGGTTCCATGGCTATTTCAGGCTTGTGGTTTGCTGAGGCGTAATGCGCAAGGGACTGCTCCTAAATGGGCTCCTCGTGGCTCTTAGGCTCACACAAACACTGCAGCAAGCGGAGGTGTTAAAATACATGGCTGAAGGTCAAAGTGCCAGGTCTTATTAGGAGATCACTGGTGATAGTTCTCTTCAATAATCTCCTAACAATTTATTTTCAGTTTTGTCTGCGATTTTGCAAATTGTGTTGAGGCAGTGTTAAAGTTACGTAGATGCTAGTTACTCGTGTGATATTTAGCATTAAAAAGGGAACGGATCCCTTCTGGTTTTATTTTCCGTCATTAGTAATGTTTATGCTGGAAGAGTATGCAATTGCTGCAAATCAAGTGTTTTTGGACAGTTAGCGGGGATTATCTGAAACACATAAATAATGTATGGTGGAATTCATTTGAAGGCCTGCGTTAGCCTTTTTTGGTCTTAAAGAGGATAATATTGGAGGAAAAAATTGGAGGAAATTTATTCAGCCACTTGAAGGCGTTTTATGGAGGATCAAGATTTGTTTGGTTTGAGTATTTCTCAAAAAGTGCCTCTCAGGTCCTCTGTTTTAACTGTGCCATCACGTCTGTGAAAGATCATTATCCTTTTCTTTTCTAAGGGCACACATCAAGGCGTTGCTTACTTCCAACCGTCCGCAGACTATCTGGTACAAACAATTCACAAACAGAACTGCTAATAGGCAGGGCACCATCCTCCTATCAGAAAGTTTCTTAAAACGTCTCACCTGTGGGTTTATTTTGTCCTACTTACTCTATTTTCTTTCAGAAACGGTATCTTTTGGCAGCGCCTGTTGTATTCATGCCGCTTTTTGGATAACTGACCAGACTCACACACGGCACCATCTCGCTGCACTCTTGTAGATCACTTGCCAGTTGTCTGCTCGAACACCATCTGTTCCTGGCAGAAGTTACCTTCAAATACCTAACAAAACAGGTCATGGGAAACAACAAAACCTTCCAGGAGCTTAATGGTGTTAGCAAACCCTGCGTCTCCACCTCCACGAGCCCTTTCCTCGGAGCACTTCAGGAAACTTGCACTATTTAGGCAGATTCTCTTACCCTGAGATCTTTCCTTTTGAGGAGTACCAATATCTGCCCGAGCTAACAGTGAGAGTGCTGCTAACTTGCAGGAAGATGCTTAGTGGAAAGCTCGAACAATGTGTGAAACCCAGTCCTACTTCATAATGACATGGAAAACTGTGCTAATGAAATCTGCAGGAGACAATAAAGTGACTCATACAGCAAAGAACACTGAAAACAGCCGTGCAAAACAGGGCCACTAAGAAAAAAAAATACAACTGAGAGCAGGAAACAAAAAGAGCATCTTGGAAGAAATCCAGACTAATGCATCCAAAGAAATATAATCTGAAATGCAGACGTACATGGGATCACAAGCTGTAAAAGCCATAAGGCTGAAAGAGATAGAGAGATAGTGGGCTGCAAATTAGATATGAGGCTCTACAAAAGGACCAATTTGGGCCACGTGTTGGAGCAGCACCACGTGACGGATTAGGGAGGCATTAGGCCTTTCTTGGAGAATCATTCACGTCCCTGGATGGGAGAATTGGAGTCATTAGGGTGATTTCAGCGAGAAACAACGTGGCGCTGATGTGGAGGAAATACTGAAATACAGATACGTAGTTTGATGGTAGGAGCCGACGTATACGTGAACATGCAAGCATTTAAAGCATAGCTGAGTGAAAGAGCAGCATATGGCATGGCAGAACTAGAATGAAACTGAGGAAAAGGCGGGTTTCAGTGGGACAGCAGAAGGTGGCGGTCAGGTTGAGTGCCATGTTGAAGACAGCGCAGTCAAAATACAGGTTGAGGGCCAAATACAAAAGAGGTATGAGGAGATTCGTGCCTTTTTTGAGCTATACGTGGTTAAACCAAGCCTGAATTTGTTCCTTAAGACATTCATAGGCTTGAAGAAACAGAGAAATGTTCCTGGGCAACCTGCTCTAGGTGGCCCTGCTTGAGCAGAGGGGTTGGACCAGATGATCTCCAGAGCTCCCTTCCAACCATAACCATTCTGTGATGGTAAAGCATTTTTGTATATGCATCCTCTGCAGCTGGAAGTGAACTTAAATACACCGTGGCAATCCAGAGGGTGCTGCACGTCCTGGTCACTTGAAGGAGTTTGTCAATTCAGGTCCCGGGAGAGGAGGACACTGGACTGCTGCGTGCAACTGCAGCTCTGGCCCCGTTTCATCTTCCTGTGTGGGAGTCAGCAACCTCAGACTTCTTTTTTTTTTTTTTCCTTTTTTCTTCAGCTAATAACACAAGTAGGAGTGTTGAAAGGATTTGAAAGCATCTTAAAAGAAGATTGTAAGTGACAGGAGCTGGTTTGTGTCTTCTGCAGGCTCTTAGTGCTTGCCTGCTCCTCCAGGTGAGGAGGCAGCGGCAGCCTCCTGCTTGTTTGCAAGAAAGGCAGCAGCTGCCCCCATCCCCACGTGAAAGGGAGTTGTCCTGGCCTTCATCCACCATCGCTTCTGCTGACCCTGTTGACGTGGGTTTAGTCTTAAAGAAACAAATCTTCAGGTAATTATTTTCCCGCCCCAGTTGCCACTCTCAGAGACATTTTTTCCATTTTAAGTTGGAACAGTTACTTTGCAACAAACAGTTACAAGCTTTTTTCCCGATGCAGCAAATCGAAGTTAAAAACTAAAATCTGATTTACTGTGATCCTGGACACAGTTCAGTTGCTCATATGGAAAAAGCTATATGAAAACAGGTTGTTTACTTGCTAATGCTTAGAAGTGGTCCATCTTGCTGCTCGGTAAAACTGCATTTCCCAGAGCCTGATTATTCAAACTCCTTTTTCTAATATTAACATTGATTCCCTTACAGCAGTATGATAAAGTTGCTTATTTCTCAGCCCTTTTAAATGTGCAAGCCTGTCTGTAAGTGTGGTAGGCAGCTTATCAGTTCAGCAGTGCTGCTTGCCAATGCCATGAGTTTGGTAAATGCTTGCAGTCAACCTTGAGAGTTTATGGGCACTGGCTTGCATTTCCTTCTCTCTTTATTTTACTGCACCGTTTAAATCAGGAGTGTTACAAAGCCTGTTAAATTTGGAAAGAAGAGGGGATCAGCAAATACTGCACCTCTCCCACAAAACTGCCTGTCCCTGGCCAGCCAAGAGGTGAAGGTCTCAGGACCTACCCTTAGCAGAGTTTTTGGGGGTGAGAAGCAGCCCTGGAGTGTAATTTATGACTTTTTCACAGAAATGGAGAGGAAGGGACTCCAAAATAACACTTTTAATAGCTCAGGGTTGTGTTTTGTTTTGTTTTTTCCTTTCAAATGTTTTTGTTTATTATAGCTGACACCAGTCAAGGAGAGACGAAGCTCTTTAACCTTAATGCAAATAGAACAGTGGTGCCGTAACAACAAAATCTGTTCGCTTTATACCTCTGGGCTGATGACCCTGACAGACTGGAGATTTTAAAAATAAAATTTCTCACTAGTTGTTTTTTGTTCTTAATCTGTTTAGCTCTATCAACCCATTTGAAGCCTGATTTTTGCTTAGGAGGAGTAAAAAATTACCTATAGCAATAAATCCATCTGTCTGTTATGCTGTTTATCTGTCTATCTATATATCCCCTGAAGACTTTAAAATGCTGTTTTTTATTTTCATACTGTTGCTGAAAATCAATTGTGACATTTTCTGTTTAGGCTGCTAAAGGTTTTGGCAGATAGAACATGGATTTTGTCTTTTGATGGTGAATTCAATTCAGCATTTATTGCAAAGTCCTCAAGTGTTTAAACGCGTAGTGATAGACAACTAAAACTCCTGCTGTGCTAAACTCCACCAAGCCTCTTCAGTAGTTCTGCTATTCAAAAAGAATTGGGACTTGTTTCATCTGTTTTTAATAACTGTGAGGCTTGCACGCTCTTGATGTCAGAACTAAAGCCAACTTTGCATTTCAGTTTGACATCTAGGATCTAAGTTTTTAGCTGTTACTCCTGAAGACACCTACTCGACTTCTGATGTTGTTATCTGTTAAAAAAAGGTGAGGGCATCATCTTGAACATCATCTTATCTAAGCTGTGCTGCTGAGATCTGTGTAATGAAGGAAAAGCAAAGGCTGGTCTGAAAAATACTGGTCATGTGAGAGAATACACACACTGGCCAAGGTGAATGCCAGCATTTGGGAGCAGTCCGCTTTGGTTATGTCCATCATGCTTTTGCTAAATTTAGCTCTTCCCATGGGTGAGAGTCTGATGGAGTTGTCTTTTGAATATCAGGACATAAGGGGAGGGCAGAGCCTGGCTCTGTGGGTCAAGCACCAGCCTGGCACCTCTTGGACGAATCATTTAGGTGATGTCTGCAGGAAAAGGGTTGGTGATCCCAACCTTCCCAGACCATGCCCTGAGCTCCCTGAAAGCTGTAGCACACCATAGGTGTAATTTTGTCTCTGAGCTGAAGTGCATTACGTGCTGTTAGCGGGGGCCATGGGGTATTGCAAAGATCAGCATAAGGCAGATGAGCGAGGCCTGTTCCAATGGGGTTTTGCCAAATGCGCTTTCATGTCGCCAGGAGCGCTGACGGGCCAGGACCCCGGGGTTCGACTGCTGGGGCAGCACTCGCTCAATGGCATCCACCTATTTCTTTTGTAGGGAGATGAGAGAAATCTGCTCCGGGCTTCTCTGCGTGGTGCTGCCATTTGGTAAAAACATCACATTGCTCATATGCCGCTCTGAAGTGTGCGTTTTCCACTTGTATTGGGCAAGATGAATGAACGGGGAATTTGAATGCTCAGACTCCTTGCATGGATGTCGTAACTCAGTGGGAAGTTGTAGAGGCAGTAAATAAATTTGGTATTGGTTGGATCAACTTTTTTTTGCCATTGTTGGTAATTAACACCTTTGTGTGAGACAGGTTCGTGCTAGAAGGATGTATTTTGGTCATGAAGAAACTGGAGGTTTATGCCTCTTTCTTGTTCATCTATTAAGATTTTAAAATAAGGTATTAACATTCAGAAGCCTAGAGGTAACAAGAGCCTTTGAGGAGCTTCAGCTGTAATTTTCCCATTGAGGGCGGCCAAAGCATTTCACTTCTGAACTAATGCATTCTTGCTCTAAGAACGACTGTGAAAGTTCACGTCAAAGGGTCGTAAATTGCTACCAAACTAATTTCCAAATGTAAGTCTATCGTGCAAGTGTTTAAATTTGATTCAGTTCCTTTAAAACAGTTTACTCTAAAAGGCTTTTTCCATAAAAAAGGCGCATTGAAAAGTGTTTACATTACAATATGGCACTTACATTACATTGCACTAAAAAAAAAAATACTTTATGCAACTATTTATTTGTTGTAACATTTTGCTAACCGACCAAGCAAAGTAACAGCGAGCTCTGTAGCGTCATGCTAAAAAACCCGAGTGTGAGGTTGCCAAGGAGTGATGTTCCCACGATACTTTGTAGACACAAAAAACTCGGGCAAACTGGAATGATGCTGTAGTGCTGATAAAGGAAACGCAGTGTATGGAGATTAAACAACCGAAAGGCAGACATGTATTACAAGTGAGGCTGTACAGACTGTTGTCACACTGGGGTCAAGCACTTCTTAGGCATTTGTTGCATATTTTGACCAAGTACAGTATGTAGGAAATCTAAACGCGACACTTTCAAGACTTACATTAAAAAAAAAAGAGAGGGCAGGGGCTCTCTTTTTGTTATTAAACTAGAGTTTCTTAACTGATGCTTCAGAAATGCCTTTTCAAGCTCCCAGAACAAAACGAGTGTGGTGATGGAAAAGAACAAAGGCAAAGTTGCTCGTTAGACTTAGTTAAAGCTACGTTGATCATCGATACAAATTTGCATTATTTTCCCAGCGTGGCATTCTGTAACAACTTTCCTGGGTGTGCTTTTGTTCCAGCTGACATTTGCTTGAATGGCAAAGCAAGTTGGCAAATTTTGTGCTGCTGGTCTTTGAAGTTGTGACTTCAGCCCAAACAGCCTCCTCTTTGTGTGCAGCGGGGAGCCCTTTGGCTTTGGAGAGGGATGCGAGCAGCACAAAGGCTAGAAAGGGTCTGTGCATGCGAAGGCTCACAATCCGTCCTAGCACTTAACTTGAAGTAGCTCAGGTCTTGGAGGAATATTGGGTTGTTTTCTGTGAAATTTTCCTTTGCCATGCGAGACGTTAAGGTTCAAAGTGCAGCAGATTAACCTGAAAGTACATTTTTTATTGATCTTCAAACAGAGCTTAGTATGCAGAAGGATTTAAACTACAGTGGGAATTCACTGTCTTCTCTGTTCAGTACAATTGTTTTTTCAGGCTGCAAGCTCTCCGAGGTACAAAGGAAGGAGCGGGGATTTAGTTGAGATGGATAAAGTTTACTCCATGTTTTACTCGTTCTTACTAGAGCTGTACGAAAATCTGCTGTATGTCAACACTTGTCTGAAAAGCTTGTCAGAATACAGGGACAAAATATGAATGATAGGATGGGAAGGAGGGACTTTATATGAATAAGACAGCGTGTAAGTATCTATTTATTGTAGTATTGGCACATTTCACGGTCAGTTAAACTCCTTTTACTGTTCGCAGTCGCTATCTTAGTAATTGTGATAGGAAGGTAGCTTGCACAGCATCCATGTTCCTCCTCAGGTGACCTGATTTGGTCTTTAGTTGTACATTTCCGAGGGAGCACTCTGCTGAAAGATAACCACAACTGTTAGATCTTTCACTATTTCCATGTATACAGAGTTAAGGATGTGCATGAGCAACCCTAGGATGGAGCCAGAAAGCTGCAGCTATTTTCTTTGTAATGAATCCTCTAGCCATGGTTAAGTGGACTTGGGTCGGCGACACGCACCGCTCGCCTTGCTTTTACACTGTCCCTTCTCAGCTGCTCAATTTTTGGTGACTGAAGGACTAAGCACCAGGGCCACAGCTTCTTTAAAAGGGAAGGGTAAAAAATGAGGTGGGGTAAGGATTTTTGGACAGATGCTCACAAGTGAATTTTGCCATGCTTTGCTTTGCTAAGGAATTAACTTTAGGGACCAGTTCTCAGCTACAGAAGGCTTGGCCTCCCAAATGCTTGCGATTGAGGTCAGCCTTCCTCCCGTTCAGGTGTGGGTTTGGGGGGAGAGGAGGTGTCGGGAGCCATCTGGATGCTCTGTAAGGCAGCGTGCTCTGCCCACCCATCTCAGCCCCTTCCCACTGGCCCTCAGATCTGCAGGCTGACCTGCTTTTGTAAGCCCCCTTTAACCGATTTCAAAGGGTAATAGGTAGCAAAAATCTATTTAGGCTGACTCAGCTGGTTTTATCTGAGCCAAATGAGGGGCTGGTGGCCCAAGCAGACCAGCAGAGTGGCAGCAGAGCAGCTCTGTGCACCTGACTGTGGCCAGCACAGGCTTAACCTGGGAGGTTTTCCAACTGATCCAGTTAAACCAGAGCAAGAGGCTGCGAGAGGCATCTCCCCTGCAGTTTGAATGAGGTTTCTGTTGGTTAATTCGTATCTGTTAGCATTAGTATTAAGCTGCATTAAAGCAAACCACTACTAAATGAAAATAAATCTGCTTTTCATGTAGGATTCCCTTTCAACAGGTAAGCAAACTTCATTTGAGCTGTGTGGCATGGGGCTTCTCCAAGCCAATGGAGAAGACATTACTGCCTGCTCCCTCCATTAGAAACGGTGTCCTCCTCTCTTGAAGGGAATTGCACATATTGTACACAGATTTTAAACCAGCAATTAGTTTTGTTTTCCTTATTAACGCTTCCATTTAGAATTTTTCTTTCCGTAGGAAAATGTGGCTACATTTTTACCCTGCTCTGTTTGTCTGTACCAAATGCATTGCTAAGGGGACAGGCTTTTTATAACGTGAAGAGCTTCTGGGACCCAGTTCAGTGATTCATTAGTACATAATAGGATGTGTAAGCAAGGGCTTACAGTGTGTGGCAACTCCTTTTTTACACTTGTATCATGTTCATTGGTAAATGGCCGTTTTCCCGGTGATTCATACCATATTTATAATTTATTAAACATGTATGCTTAGATCCAAGTAGAGATTGCCATGCAAGTAGCTTCCAAGGTTGTAATAAAAGGGTACGGTTTAGTCTCTGGACCATTATTGTTTCAGTAGACATTGGATCCAACGTTGTGAGAGACCTGCATGAACCTGTAGATTTACAGAGACTTTGACTTGGAGTGATGCTCTCGCAGCAGAACGTCTTGTTGGGCTTTTGTTTGGTTTTTAGAGATTTTGGCTTTGAGGTAAGACGTGAGATCAGCTTCATTTTAACTTTGAAATAGGCTGTAAAGACTAATCTACGACGCATGCTCGCAGTGTATGCTGGTATCTGAGGGAAGGATGTGCTGGGCACAGGCTGTGGCTGAAATGGCTCAAGAATGGCCACATTGATCGGGTTCCTGGGTCCTTCTGGTATCAGCATGTCCTGGTGAAGTGAGAACAGGTATCCCACAGCACACCGTGCGGAGCAGGGACGCAGGCACACAGAAGATCACATCACCAATGGCAGCCAAGCCTGGATTATCCAGCTGGGAGGAAGACCTGGCAGACCAGTCCTTCAGGCTTCCTTAGGGATCCCGGTTTGCACAAGACAGAAAGTACTCCAGTGGTTACAAGGCAGTCACATGCCAGCCTGACGAGCCATCAGCAGAGCATCGCTAGGATTATTAGCTAGGTATTTCCATAATGTGTGTCTCTACAAGTTATAATTAGAGCCAAGCCTGTCCCTAGCTAATTACAAGCTTACTTAGAAGTATAGTTTATATAAAGCCTTTAAAACTTTGTATGGGGAAGATATACATCCACAGGCAGAATAGGAATGATGTCTTATTTTCAAACTGAAATGTATGAGCTTTGGTCTCTGTTTCTCCCGCCCTTTACACTTTTGCATAGGCTTTTTTGTTGCATCCTCATCCAAAGTTTTTGCCAGAAGTCCTGTCCAAGTTTCGCCAACATCAAACCAGTGATTTTTGAGCTTTCTTCCAAGTGCTTCATTCTCACTACTGAGAGAGTAAACCAGATGCTAAGATGTCTTTGAGCTTTGTGTTTGGAGAAGATTAATAAATAATACTTAGATCTCTTTTATAAAGAAGATAAGGAGTCTTGAAAGTCACGAAAGTATTTGTTGAACACTCGGTACAAGGTGTACATAAATAATGATCTGTCTATGGGGACTTGCTGTGTGTTTGCCTAGACGGTGCTGCACCTGCATGCCTTCAGCTCCGGCTCTTAGGAATAAAGTGAAGTTGGCAGCATAACCACATAGACTGTGTGTCATGGTAGTGCTGTGGCATCGCGTCCTTCGGGGTCTGAAAAGGAAAGCAAATGTTACAAGGAGATGCTAGTGTAGCCTCTAACATCATGGCTTTTTGGGAAGAAAAGCAGAGTGGGGTGCATAACCCTCGTGTGGGGGTAAGGAAAGGAAACTCTTGAAAGAACTCCAGCCGCTAATGAATTATCTCTCCTTGCTTCTGTCTAGCCATATTTGAATTTTGTATTAGTTTGATTATTCAGGTCAGATCAGATTTAGGTCAGTTGCGATGGATTTTTTCCAAATCCAGTTCCCTCGATTCCTACTGTAAACGCTTACCAGATGACACGATGCGAAGCTGGAACAGACTTGAGCTGCGTGATGACCAAATAAAATCTCAGTGGGAACCACTTCCACGTTCCTGAGATCAGTTTCTCATGTAATAAATTCTGCATCCAAAATTATATCAAATACTTTTCTGACAAGAGTTCTTTCTTTTTTTTTTTTCCTAGCAGACAAATCCCAGCAGAGCTATTTATAAGATGCCTCTCTCTTGTGTTTGCTCTCACATGCCTGTTATTCAGACCTACAGTGAAGAACAAATACATTTAAAAATGTCTCAGTGTCCTTGCCAGTGCTCTTGGACCCACCTTGTTTTGTCTCGTCTGAAATCCTCCAGTACATTTCTTTGATAATTCTTCTGTCAGTAAGAGTTGTCGTAGGAAATCACCATTAAAGACTTCTCCCCAAAGGAACAATCCGGATTTATTTGGTGACGCCTTCTCTTTGCAGACCGTTTCATGGCCTTGTTCTGCCTGATCCCCTGCTGGCTGTGAGGGATGGAGAGGAGTCATTCAAGTGAATGCTGTGCTCGTGCCAAGTGCCACACTATAGGATAAAATGTGCAAAATCTTGTTCAACAGAGATAACTGAGGGGGTGAGCACCTGGGTGTGCGTGGTGGTGTCCTTGGGCTTGCAAGGAGGAGGCCAGGCTGCTTGTGAGAGCTCAAACAAATGCTCTCATGGGAAAAGTTGCTTTACTTGTGTTTTCTGTTTTTTTGTGTGTGTTTTTTTTTTATTTTATTTTATTTTTAGTATTAAATTTACAGCTGTGTACTTTTACCTTTGTAAAAAACAAACTAAAAACCATCCAGAACTTACCCCTAGACCAACCTACAGCTTCTTCTCCTGTTACAGCCTTTTCATTCAGTTCCTGGTATGTTCAAGGGAAGTCTTCACACCAGACTTCCCTGAGGTGCCTACTGGCTCACGTTTCACAACGTGTCAATCTCTTCTGCATTAAATCAGGCGGATAAGACCCGTGCCTTCGGTTCTGGCAAGGCCTGGCATACTTAGGTCACACGAGTAGGGCAGGTTCCTCCCTCTGTGACTCCTCCCTGGCTGCAAAAGCCAAGTCAAATCGTCATCTACCACTCGTCTGCTTGATTAGATGTGTGCCGTGCGTACCTCAGAATGCGTGATGCTTTAAAGCTAGATTTGCTATTTAAATAAGAGGTTTGCCTTAATTGGCTGTTATAAATTACAAGCAAGAGGGAATGATTTATTGCTTATAATTAGAAATGAGTTACGAAGGGGAATGTTGGTAATCATAAAATAAAGCTTGGAATACATTGATTTCCAGATGGCTGGCAGTGAAACTGCTCTTTAATGTAGAATAGACCAGACACAAGGAAAAAAAAATCTGTCATCCATCTTTATTCCTTGATGGATTACTTGGATGAATCTATAGTTACCTGAATTTTGAAATATTAGTTTTGGCTGCGTAATCTGATGAGAGAAACTTAATTTGCACAGTGGTATATGCTGTCAGAGGCACTGGAAGTGGTGAGTTAGTGTTATGCCTAGCATGATTTTTGTCCTTGTAATGTCACCAAGGAAGATCTAATGATAAATCTGGCAGCACCTTTGGGTATAACAGTCTCAGCGGATTGTTCACAGAGGCTGCAGGTTACTAAGATGTTTTTCTTTTCATCTTTTGCCTCATTAGCAGTTTTTATGAGGTTGAGATTGATCAAAACACCTGTCCAAAAGCAAATATTTGTAATCCTCCCTTTGTGAGTCTAGCAAATACATTTGTATCAGAAATAAAGACGGCGGTGCTACTGCTGAGATCTTTTCAGTAATACGTTTCTGTTGAGATGATGGGTTTGTTTGACTTTCTGAATTTCATTTCTGCTACTGTAGTCCCAAGCATGATTTAAAAATGATTTATGTTTGCCTTATCTGCTAATAATAGTGCTTTCTGCTATAATAGATGCATTCGGCACTGTTACCATTTGAAAGACCATGCTACGAGATAGTTGGACGTATTTGGATTGTCACCACATGAGTTGTCTCACGCTTGTGTCTTAAAAGTGACATTGTCATTAGACTTGCTTAACTGAAACCATCATGATTAATCATTTACCTTCATTAAAATGCTTCACAGCTTCCTTATTTTAAATAGTTTTTCCCAGCAAGGTGCAAATATGCCTCGCTGCCATCATTTCGTCTGGAAAAATTTGCCTGGTGAAAGGAATAGCATATTTTCAACTAATATTTTCCTGACCTGTGGAGAGATGAGCTCATCAGGATCTTTATTGACAAGCCCAGGAAGAAGGTGTGTCAACCAGAAATATTAGATCAGTCAGCCTTTCTTGTCCTGGAGCAATTGTAATTTCCCATGGTCTGCAGCAATTTCCTTTAGAATCTGATATGTGCAGAGATTGTTTTGGATCTGCTGCTGTAGTATAATTTCATTTGGTCCCAATAAGGTGGCTTTAGATTTCATTCTTTTCATTTTTGCTGTTGAAAATCTTTTGTTTTAGTGGAAAGAATAACAAGGTGCCATTTTACAGCACCTAAATGAGGAATGATTGCTACAGCTATGCAGAAGAATATTGCCCACTCCGAGGTGGGTTAGTAACAGCAGGTGTTGGTAACCTCCACCCCCCTCAGAAAAGTCTGAAATGGGTGTTTAGTTCACTATACTTGTGAACAAAGTACATTTTTTTTTCTTGAAAGCAAAGTTCTTGTTTTCCAAGAGAGATGCAGGAGTGTATTGGTGAATGGTGTAGGTGCTTATTTCTTTGCTGATAGCTGTTTCCTGTAGCCAGTGATAGGGGTTCTTATTTTTTTGCCCGTTTACTCCTATGAGTTGTTGGTCCCTAGGTACTTAAGCCTGGGTATTTGCTAGAAGAGGCCGATCTCATTAGCGCTGAGGATGTTCTCGGTGCCGCCTTGTCTGATGCTGTGCTGATGAAAGTGCCGCTCCTCTGATCCAGCATTAAAGAGGACTGAGTAGGAATCAAAAGTGGGAACAATTTCTCATTTTGCTCCAGTTTCTGTTGTCACTTTAGCTTTGCTTTTTCCCTCCTTAAAATGGCTCTTTGTGTGGTGTCGCATGCTCAGAAATAGCAGGAACATGTTGGCTACCTTGGTGTAGGTGACGGAGTTCTTGCAGGCGTTAGGCTCAGGCGGTGCTCAGCGCACCCTGATCTTGCTGCCAGGTGCCTGGTTGTGTCTGGTAGGGTTCTTACCCTGCCTCATGCCCTGTCAGCCTCTTGGTATGGCTGGCAGTGCTGGGTTAGCCAGCTCCAAAGGAGCTTAGTGTGCGTGAGCTGAGGTCACTGCAGTGAGGACGTGCCCTTGGTTGGCGTCTCGGTCATTAGCTGAGGTGTCCGTGGCCCTATCACTAGAAAGAGTGATTCAGAGAAGCTCCCTGAGGCCTTCGTGCTGCTGTTGAGCTGGGTTGGGCTAAGGGCTGGTCAGTCTGGCTTCCAGAAAGCCAAAAATAACTTTCTGCCTCACGTTCAGGCACACATGGTGTCAAGGTGTGAGCATCAGAGCTGTTTTGTCTTTCTGTAGAGCTGACATTCCTGTGGCTGTATCTGAACTTCTGGTGTGTCACAGTGTGCCTTTACACCCTAGTCCCTGTTCAGAAGCCATCAGGCAGACGTTTGTCAGTGCCACAACCAGCCATGGCCTTGGTTTCCCTCCCAGGGGAAGGGAATGGCTCCTGTCAGGGCCCAGCTCACAGCCATGACAGGATGCAGAGGACGGTGGGCCTGCAGCTCGATACATGTATGCAAACCCTGAAGTGCTGTGGGATTGGGGTCATGATTCCAGTCTGTGTTTTGTCTTCTGGAAAAGAGCCATGGACCCTGCCCAGGTGGGTCTCTCTTCCCTCTGGTGCTGACGGTAGAAGGATGGGTCCGTATCTCCTGCTGCTGCTGTGTTTCCAATAAGAGCATTAAAGCCTTGCAGGGAGGTAATTCCCAGCTTTCCGGTAAGGATAACATTGACAGTACCTAATTAAAGGGCACTTTTAGCCGGGATAAACATTTATATTAATTTCCTTCTCACACAGATGTCTGGTAAACTGACTTCCTGAGGCAAAACCATCTGGCCTCAGGTGGGAGGAGTATCTCAACCAGCACGAAGAACCTGACCGGTCTCCCAATGAATCGTTTCTAAATAGCTTTTTCTGTCACTGAAGTGGCATACATACAAAATGCCTGTGGTATGGTTATATAGGTTTTATACGCATTTGTCTTAGATGACCTGCATAATTATACCACAGGCTTGTGGCTCTGGGCCCCATTGTATCTCTGCTTGCCATCCTGTATCCTGGGTTTGTCTGCATATAAAATTAGTATGTGCGGTAAGCAGCAATAAGATGTTCCCTACTTGGATGGACTAAATTAAAATTCAGTAAGAAACAGAGCTTTGGGTGAGTTTCCAAATTACTTTCAGGATTTCACTGAGGAGATTGTTACAGTATCATAAACCTTTTCAGTGGGCACACAGCCTGATGCGAGTTAGCTGCTTTTATTGCCTCGTAGTATGCCTTCTGCGTTATGTTCTGTGCAGTGTAATCCTTTGTTATTAAATAATAAGCAAAATAAAAACAGTTGTTTGTCACAGCCAGCTTGTTTTTCAGAGAATTTGTTCTCTTTGAAAGTTCAGTCTGTGTGATCTTCAGCCCTGTCAGAAGCTATTATACCGAATCTTCTTTTAAATTGTTAAGCTGGAGGACAAACCGAGATGTTATCGTGCACATCTCAACTGCGAGCGAAGCGCAAGCGGAGCAGATTCGGCGGGGAGCAGCCTCTGATGCCATGTACCGTGCCACTAGTTTTTGTCGGGAACATGTCAAGATTATATGCTTCCAGTGTTAAGTGTGTTGGCTGACATGAGCATTTGTAGATCTGCATAATTTTCGAAGCAGTTTGAAATGTGGATATAACACTTAGGGCTGTGTGAAATCTTTTTTTTCCCCTCTTTTTACAGATTGTATTGCTGTTCTGAAAGTTGCTTGTTTTGTTACTCCCTCCCACAGTGTACTGTATTAAATTGCAGAGTTCATAATGAGAGTGCCCCAAACTAGAAATTGGCATCACTAGTGAGCAATAACTGAAATGTTTGGGAAGGCCAGGGGCACCACTGCTCTCTAGTCACAACATTACATTTTAAATCATGGCATCGTAGAATCTTTTAGGTTGGAAAAGACCTCTAAGATCATCAAGTCCAACCGTTAACCTGGCACTGCCAAGTCTACTGCTATTAAACCATGTCCCTGAGAAAACAGAGGCTGTGGTTGCTTTAGCGTATATGGGGTTGTATCTCCATGCAGGATAGGATGCTTATTTATGGGACTTGGCAACCTTGAATTCGAAGTGGACTTAAATAGACAAAATTTTTCACAGATAAGGTCTGTGTGCACATGTGTACCTTGAAAGCATTTTATAGATGAGATTGAGTAATGCCCGTTAAAAGTTGGGTAAGATGCTTCAGTTACCTGTTTTTTCAAGCTGCTTTTTTGATCCTTAATACTCAGACCTGTCTCAACCTCGAAAGCAGTTGCGATTCTCCGTGTGAGGACATCCTGCACTTCTTTCCACCCTGTGTGGTGCAGCCAGACAGCAGAAGGATCCTGTATCTGTAGCCATGGCAGCCAGTAATTTATTGCTCCATATGGCTGGTGTGGCAGCAGCTGCTCTGGTTTAAGGAGGTCAAGGCATCGGGGCATTTGAGAAACAAAACAAAACCCAACTGCCCCTATAAAACCCTCCTGAATGGTTTTGTACAGTAATAGGCTTCTCCATAGACCTGAGGGAGCCAAGGGAGAGAAATCAACATTTTATTTTAATCTAATTGCATTGAAAGGTATTATTTTAGATGGAAAACAAGTTTTTCTCTCTCTGTGATGGTTTTAGCTTTTTTCAGGGCTCAGCCCATGTGGCGAGCTGCCACAGCTCACCGAGGGGGGAGACCAGCCCCATGCTTTTGGGTGCATTAAATACTATGCTGAGGGAGAAACTGAATTACCCAAATTGGATGACAACGCTATATTTCTAGTAATGGAGTGAAGAAGTACGCTTTGTGAGCAATTATCACGGAGCAGAAATACACCTTTAATTTCAGAATGGGTGTGAGAGTCACTCGCTGCTGAAAAATGGTGTGGAAGGGCTCCTAGATTTAGCATTAGTTTGCAAATAGGCCTTTCATAAGCATGAATCTTTTTATTTTCATTCGGTGACCGTTTTAATTAAAATTAAACTGGAATGTTTACTTTCTGCTTCCTATAGCTGTGATGGTTTTCTTCACTGTGTGAGCACATGCATAATTTGCTCTAAAAGAAGTGTCAGCAGTTTCTGATTACCTTGTGAGTCTTACTCAACAGCTTGATTTTAATTGGGGGGAAGGAAAGATTTCAGAGTGCTCTAGGGAGGTCTGAAGTCTTCTGGTAGCATGAAGCAATAGTTGCTATCTTTGGTACAATGTTAATTACAATAATCACTACTAGTGGTTTAAAATAAAGGTCCTTCGTTGCTTCCCCCTGTTGTTTTTTTTCCAGTTATGTCAATGAAATACAACCTGGTTGATAATTAGCATCCTTCAGCTACTTAACCTTTTGACACCGCTGCATTTGTATGTTTGTAAGCATCTAAACAGGGTGACTTTTGGAAAGCAGTGATTGACAGGTAGTCTCAAATTTTGGGAAAACTGTACGGTTCACGTTAGAAAAAGAAAAGAGGAGGCCAGGCATGTAGGGAGATGTTTGTGTGTACCTTGAAATGCATTCTTTCTAAGCCCAGAAGTCTGCCAGGAATTGTATGTAATAGATAATTTATGTGGGTCAAGAATATCTCTTTCTTGAAGTTTTTGATAATCATGAAATATGACAAGAAGTATCTGTAGCAGAATAATTTGTTCTGGACCGTGCAGTAGTACAGCTCCTGAAGCGTTCCTGTGCCACCTTTTCATTTAGATCTATTGTAAAGAGTCACCTTGGGCTGCTTTGGTTGCTGAAATGCCCTTCGGGTATTGTGAAGCATTCCAGAGATGACTGTTTTCTGACCATCTTTGGAGCTTAGCCAGGGTCTTGTATTTTAATATTGCCTTCTCTATCAGAGATAATGATCTAAAGTCTGCCCTGCTCATTCTCCAGGGTTTTGTTTCCTCCTGCTGATCATTTGAAATATATAAGTAGGAAAACAACCAGTATCTGCGTGTTAACAGGAAGGAATGACTAATAGAAAAATGAGAAGAAAGATACTGCTTATCATAAAAGACTGTATCTCTAGAGACATAAATTGGTATTCATTAAGTTGTTTGCGGAGACTTAGTTAAAAGACAAAGTTGAGGAGCTGTCTGAGCAGCGTTTCTGTAGAAAACAAGTCATCCTTTTCATGACTGGGTATGTCTCGATGAGGAGGAGAGACCAGAAAGCAACAGTAAATGATGGATTGAGAACAGCCTTCATGGCACTAAGGAGACAACCGGCTGTGAAATGCTTTTCAGAAAAGAACAATATTTAACACTTAGCTGTAGAGTAATGCTGATCCATCTTTTCTCCCCAAATATGCAGGTCTTTTTGTATCCGCTGCAGGGTATTTTTAATGTTTATGTTCGATTTCTGTCACTTCTCATTCAAGGTATGCAGAGTCCCCTTGTTCTTGATAATGGTTTCTGTAGCTGGAGGTTAAAATTCAGTTTGTGATAATTACGGTATCCTTTTGTATGAAATCTTACTGATATCCTGCATATGTCATCAACTAAAGGGAAGTAGAGTAATGCTGGGCAATTCAGAAAGTGGCTTATTTTTGTCATGTCTGCATTGTTCCAAAAAATCTGTTGTTGTGCCCAAAAGCATGACCTGCCCCCCTGGGTCCATCCCCGGTGCTTTCTGGCAGGCAGCCTGCAGGTGCAGGTTTTGCTCTGCTCCAAAGTGCTGCGGCCACACATTCAGACAGCAGCAGAGGGATGAAGCATTGCTGTTGTTGGTCTTCTCTTCCTCACCGCTTCCTTGAGACTGTTGACTTTTGTAATATGTGATAAAGCCATCTCTTTTACAGACCTTCGGGATGAGCTGGAGCTGCAGTCTGAGATGAAGTTTTGCTACTGAGCTTGTTGATTGGCATTTTTTCTTATTATCCTGAATTGGGGCAGATGCTTACAAGGGAATGTGTGTATTAATTATTGTGAAGTATGGGGCTATCCACTGTGAACTTTGTTTTGTATCTTAAAAGAAGTAATTGCACAGTGTAACTCTAGCGAAGTGTTTTCATTGTTTGGATAGTGAATAATGTGTGTGTCAAACTCTTGTGTGTGGTGTATCTTTTCTGATGTTCACCGTTTCTTCTTTCCTTTTTTTCCAGATTAAGACCTTTAATTTCTACACAGCTAGCTAAAAAGGCTGCCACCGAAGAGGTATGTAAAGCCCAGCACTTCTCACAGTGCCACGGTTAGAGTCTGGAAATTGTGACAAGCATTTCTCAGCCTGGCTCAGGTTATGCGGTAGATATGGGCAAAATAAAGGAGAATCTTGTCTCGGTGATCAGAGCAGGAGCTGGTTAATGCAAACACTGCATTAACATGCACAGGTTACCTGCCTTCTAACCAGGATTTGCCCTTACTTACCCACCAGTAACCTTAACCTCATAATCCCTGGTTAGACAGGAAAAAGAGAAAACTCCCTGCAAGCCCTGAAAGGGCACATTTGAACAAGTGGGTAGGAGCAGTAGGAGAGGGCAGAGCTTGTGCCTCTTTCATCACTTGGAGCGTACCCCCAGAGAAAGGGGACAACGCAGAGCTGCTTCTGTGGAGCTGGTGGGGACTCAAGGAAAGGGCTGGGGTCCTGGGGTCTGCCTCAGGAGACCGGTGAGGAAACATGAACCAACAAGGTACCCAACAGAGCATGGCTTACTCTGTTTGTTTTGTTTACATTGGAAATAATGATATTTCCATAGAAAAGTTAGTGCTAGTATCTGGCCACCATCAGAAATCTTCCCTGGGTGGCTTTGTGAATGTGTATGTTGGGACGAAGGGGTTGTGATTGTTACCAGTCGCAGCAATCACAGCTTTCCTCTGCTATTGTACTTCCACTGTACAAAACAAACACCTGTGTTTTGCAGGTGATAAAAGAACTGCCTACCATGTATCTAACAATCCTGTTCCTAATATACCAAAGGAAAGCATTCTTGCTTTTCCCACGTGTGTGTGACACTGGTGCCCTTTTGAAAGTATGCTAGTATTCTTTGATAGTCTACTGGGCTTTCACAATGCCGATGTGAAAGCTGTATGCCCATGGAAAGGTACAAGCCAAACAGACGTCCAGGTTGTCTGGAAGAATCCAGGAAGTTCTATTTAAAGGTGTTGTTGGACTGCCTTATTCTTAAAATTACTAAAACCCATTGATTTTCAGAAACAGTTTGATATCCTGCCTAGGGAAATACATTTTCACTTACGCTATGCTCATTAGAAAACCCTGCACATTTTTAGAACTATAGCAGTCTGGAAGTGGACATGATAATTAGAAGAAGGTCACATTTTAATTAGCATGGTGCAATTTAAAAAAATAATGACTCAATTGTAGCTCTTTTATATTCAGCCACTTTTTCAGAGCAGATGGATACTTTAAGCAAAAAAAATGATATACATTATGATACTGATTCGTCTCAAACTGTTGTGTCTATTTCTGCTTATACCAAAAGTGTAGATGGACCCAGTGTGATCACTCTACGGCCAAAAACAGTGGTAGGAAATATAAAATAAACTGGAGGGAAGTTCCTCTAAATAAGATGATTAATTTGAGCATTAAAAGATCATGAAAACCTGTCTCTGAGTGATCTGAATGCCTAAATACTTGATTTTCTGTTAAAATTAATGGGTGTCTTGTGCCCTATTAATGAGCTATTGGAGCAGACCCTTAGGTGACTTTGAAAATCTCTGGCAGATTCCTTAGGTTGACTGGCATGGTATGTGACAAGCTTAGGAGCAGCTTTGATGTTTGAGTAATTAGCCCATGAGCTTTCTGGTACCGGGGCTTTCTGTTACGGTGTATCTCTAACGCGCCTGGAACTGGAGGGATTCTGGGGGTCACTTCATCACAAGTAAATACATTTATAAATAAATGCTTCATGCAAGTCAGACCTTAATGCCAACAGAATCGCAGCAGCACATTGTTGTGTGCTGTGATTTAACCCTAGAGCCCTGTAGGACGTTTTGTGTACAGACCCCAAATATTCCAAGTACAGAACGGAGTGGAGAAGTGCCCCGTTACGAAGCTGGTGGAGCTGAAGCTCCTGTGATGTTCCTTCCCTGGATGAGACGGGGAGGCAGTGCCTCACACTGAGCATAGCAGAGCACACCCCCACGCTGCAGGGGCTGCCCCGTTCCCAAATCAGTCTGTAGTGAACAGGACACACCATTACCTTCAGCTCCAAATTCACCTCTGCCTCCTTGCTCTGTTACTCTTTCTTGTCCTCCCTGCTTTGTCCTGCCTCACCTTAGAGCATCTGGGCAGGTGCAGCTGCTGGAATGGGCCCATCAGCGTCCAATTCCTCAATTAGAGCTTGGAGCTCATTACTCTGATGAATCCCATAGGTAATGTTACAGGTGCTGATATGTATTATCAACCTAGTGCTCTACCATAGCATTAAGTGCTGTCTAAAGAGTGCTATTTATTCATCACCATTTTCATCATTATTCATCATTTATTCATTGTACCTCCAAATAAATCCAACCAGAGTTGTCAAAGCTAATAGTCTTTTTTTTTTTTCTGATTTGAAGGGTACATTTCTGCTGTCATTAAAGTGTCAATAATGTTTTTACTGTGTAATAGGCCTGATATGAGTCAAACACAATGAGAAGGTTGTAAGTTTTCCTGCAGAGCTCTGCTGATGAGCCTTCACTCCCAAATTTCTCCTTACCTTGTGCTCTCAAGAGGCTCCTGTTCTGCTGTTGCTGTCTCTGGATACTTCAATTGCCTGGCTCTGGAATATGTGAAAGCTGTGAATGTTTATTCCTGATTTGGATTCAGGCAACATTTCACTGAGCAACTCGGATGTTCCCTGGAATAGTTTAGCCTGTAGCACTAGATGTGGGCTTCCAACTTTCCTGCCCCACTTGGAAGCTGCTAACATTACATACAAATACTGAATAAAGGAAGGGCTGCAATGCTGTCCTGTCTTCTTTTTTTGCAGGTGACCTTACCAACTGCACAAGCAGAAGCCCCTGACTTATCAAAACCAGCAGCTGTGCTAGTGGAGAGTGGCCCAGTAGCTTACAACCCTGATGAAGAGGTGGAAGAGGAGGAAGCAGAAGAAGATGACGATCATTGCATGAGTGCGTTGCAGTTAATGGGAGGAAACGGTGAGTTGGGATGTTGCCTAAAGCACAGCCTGTTATTTCTCTATCTGTGCTGTGGAGTTTGTTGTTGCAGGGCTTGGGACAGACAGGGTTCCCCTGCTTGTCCCAGCTCGTCCCAAGCAGAGCACATTCCTGCAGAAAAGCCCAGAGTCACCCCCGTCAGAAACATGACCTTCCTGGAGACTTCCAGAGAAAGCTCTGCATCTCAAGCTTTAGGCTAAGAAGGCTTCTCAAGAACGGACCAATGTTATGCCTTCTTCAGAATTCTATTTATTAAAGGAAATCTGAGGAATTAAGGGGTCAGCAACCCCTCAGTTAGCAATGCTTGGGGCTCCTTGCCTCATGATTGTGCATGAACCCTGCAGACTTGGCTGTCCAGCTCAAAGCAAAGAGAATCGTCTCGCTCCGTTTCTGGGATAAGTGTTAGGAAGAAGGAGTTCTCCAAATACAAAAATGACATTGATAGTGTGTGGCATGCTGTAAGGCACACAGATGTGTGCTAATTTCTTTGGGTTACCCAGCAAAGCCACTCATTTAATTAGGTTTCTCTACTGGCAGGAAAAGTCAGTATCCTCCCATTGTGGTTTTTCGCAGCTGGACACATCCACATTTATCCTTTATTAAAAACTTCCCCTTGGAATTGAGGTTTGAAAATACACTAAAATATATATTTTTTAAATAAGGGCGGCTAATTATGGATTTTGGAAAAGCAAGATGAGAGTAAGTAAGGTTTCCGCTGAAATTTTATTTACTGCAAAAATCTTTCCAGAACTATTAATTTAGCTTTCATAGACAGTATGTATACATTTCATAAGAGTCTGTGATACTTTTAAATTGATTTCTCCACTGGAAAATAATTGCTGAATGTCAGGAAAAACAGTTTGTTGCCTGAATTTATTATTAGAATAACGTTCCCAAGAAAAGGCACCCATGTGGGGGAGGGTGGGTCCATGTTTATTAATAAATCCCCCACAAAAATAGAATAAAGGTCACTGAGCTTTTTTTCTTTGTAAATGTTACTATTTTTAAACCATTCTGAGAACATTCCACTACTCCCTGTCTGGTCTGGACAACAGCTGAAAAATCAGAGTTTAAAAAAAAATAAAAAGGAAAGGAGTATTCCCAGAATTCAAATGCAGGTGTGCAGAGCTGTTCAGCAGAACAAATAACTCCTTTCTAACTGCTTTCTTCATGGCTTTTAGACCTGTCTGCCTGGAATAAGTGCAGGAATTACAAATGGTGAACTTCACCCATTCTACGCAAATTATTATAGATTACACTTAATTCTGCTTCGGAGCATTTGCTTGACTTTGGATGAAATGTTGCACTGTATTAAATTTGGAGTATAAAGGTTAACTTTACTGAATGCTCATATGTAATAGTTATCCTTTGGTTTGACTTTGCAACAGAAAATGTTCACTGTTTTACTTTTTTCAGGAAGCACGTAGGAGAGAAATCAGTGCATTAGAAACACAAACATGCCTTCTGACACACAAAACACGCAGTCTTCGCAATCAGCATTGTTTTAGAAAACAGAACTGGATTGAAAAAATGGGCAAAAATTTAAGTTGTTCCTGTAGGAGTAAGTAAATGTGGGAGATCTGAGTCAGATCTATCGGTCACGATTCATTGCAAGACTCGTTTTGTTGTTGATGGGAACTCTGAGCTATCTCTGAACCCTTGCAGTTTCAGCTTATAAATCTATGAATAATATAAACAAGCCAGCTCTTTAACTGGTGTCTATGTCTAGTGAGAATCATGCCTACTTGTAAATGTATGCTGCTGCTTCTCAGCTGCTGTGTTTTAAATTACTTCTGACAATCAGGCTTGATCACCTTAACCTCTAAATTAAACCAGGTATTTCACATATCCATGTGCCAAATATCCCTAAGTGAGGGCCCAGTGACAAGTGAGAAGAAATATTTACACATACATGTTTACAAATAATTTTATTTAGTGGAGGAAGAATTGGAAGAACTTCTTTAGCCCTAAGAAAATACATGTTTTTTTTAAATGCCTGCTTAGGGCAAAACTTACCATCTAGCTACACAGCAGGAAAACAACCTGAAAGTAACAGTACTTTTGTTGGATACTCCATCTACCTGGAATATTTGCATTTTTATATGCCTTTGTCTTATGTGTTTCAGATTATGGCTGTGATATGGACGACGATGATGGCTATTAGTTCGATTTGCTTCTAAAGGACATGGACTGTTTCTTGTTCCCAGCAAGCCTGCAATCTTCAAAATGTGTGAATGGTGAAAGAAGCTGTCTGTGGTCAGCGAACGGCATCAAACAATCCTTACTTCAGTACAGTGAACTCCAGGTTGGCAGTGACTCGGGCCAGTTTACACTGACCCACAACCCAGCACTAAGTTTGGGTTTGTACTTGAATTTTTTTTTATTTTGGTAGATCATGGTTTGAGAATGAAATTCCTGGGAGTTGTGTTTCCAGAGAGCACAAGAAAAGAGACAAAATAGACTGCGTATAAAGCATGTGTGGCAGGAAGCAACACATCTCGTATTTATGTGACTTTGCTTTTACACACACTGTTGAAAGGGAGCGCATAGAAGGGCAGAAAGAAGGACAAGTGAAAACCAGAAGCCCACCCACTGATTATTTGAGTACACTTGGATTAATTGTCTTACAATACTACAACCGAAAGAAAACATTTTCAATCTTTATTGTAAACTTGACCCTGTCATTGTATGCAAGCTGCCATACCCAAGCCTATCAAAAATTGATGACAAGTTTTATATCATAGGGCAGTATCTGTTTCTCTGAAATGAAGTAAATACTTCTTTATTTTAATCAATTCATAGATGTTCTATAAGTTATGACAATAGAAGGTAATGGTGGCAGTGAATAGTTGTCTTATGCTGTGAGATGTTTATGTGGAAGGAGGAAAAAATCCTGGGTGAGGCAAGGATTGTATAGGGAAAGCAGAAGACAATGCTGGTGTCACGTACCTTTGCTTGGAGTCCTGAGGGACAGCCAGGTCTCGTTGTGGCTGATGTTGCTGCAGGAGAGTAACTCTTGCCACCTCTGTAGAGCTGCTCCTGTCCAACTGAGTTGAGTGCAGGTCTGCTCCCCAGAGCTGCCTGGCTCTAAAACCACTTGAAAGCAAGAGAAAGCTGAGCTTTTTAATAAATAAGCTAGCATCTGCTTTGGCTGAATTTAATTTAATGTAATTTATTTAACTTTCTATGGGTAAATTAAAGGTCACCATGCAGCAGTCTGACTCTCATGGCTCAAATCCCACCCTTGAATAATCGCTGCTCCATGGAGCTCCAGCTGCATGTGCCCCAAAATGTCAGCAGGTCCTTCTCATCCAGATAAAGCAGCCATTGCAACACGGTGGGACAGGGGGTCGGATGGAGCCAGATCCTACCCTGTCGCCTCTGACCCGACACTGCCATGGCCTGAGGCTCTCAGCTCAGTGTGAGAGGCATGGCACTCTGCGTCTTGGTCTTGATGACTGCAGCTGCAGGAGCAAAGATGTTTTTATCTCTCTCCCTTGTCTTGAGACAATCACGAATGTAGATTTCTCTTCTACCGGGGAAAGATGAATGTTCATCCTACCAATGTGGTTTCTGTTAAGCTGTCTTTCCTGGCCGGCTCATCCTTCCTATTTTTGAGGAGCACTGATCATTAAAGCGCCTCTCCTTCTCCTGCCATGTTGGGTGGCTAGTGGCAGGAGAAGAACCTGCCTTGGGAAGCTGTGTAGCTCCTCCAAATCAGAGTGACAGAGGAAAGGACCGATGGTGCTTGTACCTGTGGTCATCACCAACAAGGGGAAGGACCATATGGCCTTCCATACCTCTTCTGTCCCTTTCAGTAACATGCATAAGAGAGATTGTGTAAATAGAGCAAGAGCAAGTGCTTGTGTTAGGAGCAGACTTGATTTTCTTTGGCTGGTAAATGTTGTTTGTTGAGTAGGTTGTATCTGCTAGATATTTCTGAGTAGTGAGTAGCAGTGTTTCTGCAATGATTTCTCTTAACAGCAGAACTTGGTAACAAAAATGATGTAGTGAGGCTAATGGGAAGAAAAGCTCTTCTGAACCAGAGATCAGTTACTTGGTTCGCAGCACTTCAGTGGGAAAGAAGAGATTCCGTGTAATTCTTAGGGGAACAGCTGGTGTTTTCACCAAAAAGCGATAGATTTTTTTTTCTGATACTTTATAAATACTGCACAAAAAAAGTACATTGAGGAGATAAACCTTTCTACCTCTCTTTTATCTATACCATAATTCAAAATCATGCTGTAAGCAGACAATAAAAAGAAAAGTAGTTTGTTTTATCAAAGTTCGTGGTCTGCAAGTCTTTGAGACAGCTGAGTTTGAGCATTTGGGTTTGAATTAATCTGCCAATAGCACTATTACAAATACCCGTGCTCTCAGTATATTCTCAAAGCTGGGTTTTATTCCAAGGTACACATTATTCTCTATGCAGGAAATAAACATGCATAAATAAACATGCGTATGACTCATGTAGGTCGAGTGCTTTTCTCAAATGCATAATGTTGGTTCTTAAAGAAACCGCTAAGATGAGTTCTTTATTGCTAAGGGTCTTTCCTGCAGTTTTCTGTGTAGATTTTCATTGGTTTGTTCCCCCGAAAGAATACTAAACCTGCTGCCAATGTAGTGACATTATGTGCGAGAGCTGAGAGTCCACTCAAATAACTCCTGCTAGTAAATTTGAATTTCAGTAGCACATTGCATTGCTGAGAACATTGCTTCCTGCACTGGGAGTAGAGGATGCTTCTCTATATAGGAGAGGAAAAAAAATTGCTGTTTTTGAATGCTCTCATGTGATTTGATTAGAGAAGGCTATCACATAGCCTGCCAGAAGGGCACTTGGAGAGCAAAAAAAGGACCTGCAAATCCATAGCATCTCAATATTGCTGGTGAAGTTAATGGCACAGTTTCTGTACAGGAGTCCTAAAGGAAAAGCCATGGTATTGGGTAGGGAGACTTCACCTTGAGCATTTTAAGGCTTCTTAAACTATAGTGGTTATGTATATTTTTAATTTATTGGTGACTTACCGGGAATTTTATAATGTTCATTCCTTCTTGATTTAACTAAGCTCAGGAAATGTAAACAGATTAGAACATGCTAGTTTCTGTTTTTATAGCTAGTCATTAAAATGTAAAAAGATTAACACTGCATTAACTCTGTTTACTACTGTTGATGTATCTGGACAATTTTGTTGTATGTAAGTGAGCCTGTATTCTCTTGGAGTAATTTGGACCCTGCTTTTTTCAGGATTCTGATTATAATGAAGAGAGATTATAAGGCTTCAATATTTGTCGTTCCTCGTTCTTTTTTCCTTGAACCCATACAAGCTGTATATCATAGGTTTTATTCCATGAAGCATGTCTCGTTGCAAGTCACTTTGCTTGACAAGCAAAACCCTCCAGCTGTTGCATCCAGCTTGTCTGCCGTGCAGCCTTTTAACAGTCTTTTATTGTGGGGATAAAAAAGAAAAGAAATAAAGAAAATAAGGGGATTCTTCACTGTGGTGAGTGCATTTTCAGTGTCTTAATCATCCATGACATTTCTTTAAAATCACTGTGTTCAGTACAGCAACTTTTAAATGGTGCCAGACAACCTTGTCGTGAGGGTTAAATGTGTTCGTCTACAAAGTTCTTGCCATCCTGATGGCTTGTTTGTATTCTTTGGATTGCGTTGAAGCTCTAGTCGCAGATGTGTACAGTTAATGCAGAGTTTTGCCTAATAAATGTTCTGTTTCTTATTTTTGTGTTGAAACCTTGCATTTGGTTCAGTTAGTGCCAAGGAAATTAAACCTGTTTGATGTAAGCATATGTATCTTCCTTACACACCACACTATGAGCCATGTCAAGCTTTTTTTACTGTAATATATTTGCTGTAAATAAAAAGTAAAACCCTTGCAAATCCCATCGTTGATGATACTTTCCTTCTGATTTCTGATTCTTGTCTTCATTCTTATGAATGCTCATTTTTGATTGCTGCGTGATTGGTTGATAGTGGACAAAATGCTTGCAATTCAGAGCTGTCTTTTGTCTCTAAAAGCAGAGACAAGTCTAATCAGGTAAGTGTTTTTTGCAAGATACGGTTCTGCTGATAAATGTAGATACTTTCTGTAAACTGCATAACACTGACGAGGTTTTACACCGAGCTATATAATTAACTGACTGTGGGAAAAATATACAGTGTATGTGTTTAATGGAACTGTTCCAGTGCTTGTTTCTGAAAGCAGTATCTTGATAAATAAGGTGTACGCTGACTTAAATATCTAGTTATTTTATCAGCATCTGGTCACCACAATTTGGAGGCCAAAATCCGCATCTACCCTTTATGCACTTGGGTATTTGCTTCTTTTATGTTTCCTGGTAGTGGAGCTTCCTGGACCCTCAGGAGTGTTTACTGCAAAATTTCAGCATATAGTAGGGCAATAACCAGTAGTTTCAGTACAACATTAAGCATGTCTCATGCCAGCATTTTACTGGGTTCTCATCTAGGTACAGCCTTGCTCTCATTGACTTCAGGGTGATTTTATCTGTAGTTTCTTTTCAGCTGTTCCAACCCTTTCCACTGGTGGTTGGGTATTTCTCCAGTGATATCCATCATTGATGTTCTCTCAGTCCTAACATCTAAGCTGTTAAAAAGTATTGGCCACCCCAGCCTCGTATTTTCTGTTCTTCCCAAGCAACACAGTTTATTAGCTTTGTCCTGTATTTTTTGTCTTCCCTACAACGCTGGGCTTTCCTAACCAAAACCATGCTGTCTTCCCAACTGCCTTCATTGAATATGCCTCCTTTAAGGGTCTGGAAGTAAAATAATATTAATAAAGCTGAAATCTTGCAAAGCTTCACATTAGCTTCATTTGTCACCAGTAAATCATAGCACACTCATTCTTAGGTTCACATATTGTAACACAGAAGAGGCTGTTGTAATTTTCTACTCCAGTCACATGTATAAGAAGAGTTATAGCATATTATTTGGTAATTTTTTTTTGCTAGCCCTGATCCCTGGCTGTGGTCTTGGTGAGTGGTTGTTTGTTTAGTGAGAAGGATGAAGTGCTTGAGAAACGAAGCTGGAGGAAAACTCATGGCTTACAGCCTAACAAATTTACTCGATGAGTTTCCTCATCCTAATTGTTTTACTCTTTTGGGACTGTTGTGCATTTTCATGGAAATGAGGGAGGCATATACATTTCATAAAAATGCAAACTGAGATTCCCGTCCTGCCATGTGACTCTAGGAGCAAAGGATTTAATGACTTCTAGTCTGAATCTAATGTTTGTTATTGTATGAGTTGGCAGTAAGTGGCATTGTACTAGACACCAGGACGGCAGTCATTTTATTATCTGTCTCTATTGCAGCAAGGATGCTTTCTTATTGCTCTTAGTACTCCTAGTAAGGTTTCTCAATTCTTCAAACCCGAAAAATACAGCAAATTAGAGGAATTTGAACAAAGCAATGAGAAAAACCAGCACCAACACTGCTCTTACCAGGTAATTTTTCTTCAATGCTCTTCTGTGGGAATGGTAAAATGTATTTATACAGAGAGACTAAGAGGTGCTAAAGCTGCATCTTGGCAACAGCAGAGGTGAGATAGCATTGTCCATTTTCCACACATGAAATGTTGTCCATTTTCCTGACTCCTTTTTCATGCTATATCCTGCTCCATTTCAATAATGTGCAGACCAGTGGGTCAGACTGCTGGGGGATATTAAAAGTAGTAGGACACCTGGCCAAGTAAGGAAGAGGAGATGGCGGGGTGTCACTAAGGTACAAAACTGAACATAAAAATATGAGAAAAAATAGTTAAGATTTCTTTGCAGTGAGGTGTTAGAGTGTGCAACAGGCAGTAAGCATAGGAACAGACCAAGGGCAATTTTCACATCTTTGGAAACTGAACAGGTCTCACAGCTACATTAAAAACTGAAATCTTGGGCCATACAAACAGTTTCTGTGATACCTCTGCTTTTTCAGGTCGTGGTGTGATTTCTAACCCAACCCTGAGATGTCAGCTGCCCTGCTGTGGGTCGTGGGTGGTGGAGTTCCCCAGCCATGGGCTCATGGACACGTTTCCAGCTCGGTGAGGATGTTTCCTGCTCTCCTACCAATAGCCAGTCATTCCCAAAGAAAAATCTGTGAGGTTTTCAGAAAAAAAAAAAAAAAAGGCAATATGCTCATTTGTTAACTCTGCCTTTTTATAACCAGGGCAAGACACAGGCCAAACTGCTGATCGCACAGCCCAGTGTTGGAGGATAACACCCAGGGCTGGTGCAGCCGTCCATCCTCGAGTAGCCTGGAAGGAAGTGGAGCTGGCAAGTCTTCAACTCCAGTTCTTTCCTGAGCCTGCCTTTATTGCAGAGGTGCTGCTCCTGGTCTTGGCTAAATGCCCTTGTGCACATGAGGAGTTTGGAGCAAACATTTTGAGTAGAAGTCCTGTGAGAAGAGCATGATCCATGCCCTAAGCAGATGTCTGTTGGTAGCGAGGCGTCTGAGGTTCCTAAAAATGCAAAGGATTAATAAAAGTAGAGGGGCACATGAAAATACCCATGATAGATAGTCACAGCATCAGGCCTTACATCAGCTTCATGCTTTACATCAGCTGAGGATCTGCGCCATTAACGACAGTCCCGAGGGCTGGTAACAGTCGGAGAGGAAGGCAGGAAAGTGCTCTGGGGTAAACACGGGTTTGTGATGCTGAGGAACGTTGCCCAAAGCCAATTCACACTCTGTTTGTCAAGCACATCAGACTGCCTTTCCTCATTAACCGGCAGAGCAGAGTTACCTATTCTGCTGGTGTTAAAATAAATGAGGAAAGGGAACTTCAGTGGCGATCCCGCCGCAGCGCGCAGCACATAATGCATTCCTCTTCAGCTCTGCATGGGAACGGCTGCGGCTGTCAAAACTTTCTCTCTCGAGGTGGTAATAGACTACTCCAACGCGGATCTGTAATTGAATAATGATTCTTCAGAGCAGCACTGTGTCTGGGAAACAGTGTAGATCCTTGTATCTGCTTTGATTCCTCCCTGTTCACCGAGAGCCCACCAAAGGAGGCTCTACACACACACACCAGCACAATTCAGCTAAGATGCTTTGGCTGACGCAGGGTGAAATACAGCTAAAGCAAATGGTTTCAAAACTCCAGTCAATGTTTTCAAGCAAACTCTTACACAAGGCCACGGGGAAAGTGTCTGATACTGCTGCATGCTGCATTAAATCAGCAGGACCCACTGTAGGCTCTGAGGTCTCTCAGTGCCATGTGAATCATCGCAGTTTCATTCTGGACTACCTGGCACCAAGAGAAAGGGCCTGAGTGGATTTTGCTGCCTGAGGTAAGATGAAGGATCTTTCATCTTTTTGATCTTTCCTGTGTATTTTAGATAGGTTCAGAGGAGCTGGCTGCACTGCATTAATGAAGTGCCATCTAAAACACCATTAGCTGGTGTGCTCGGCACAGCCACAAGTATAAATTTTCTGATCTCCCCTTTCGTCCTGGGAATCGTGGAGTCTCTATCCAGAGGAGCATTGACAGACCTTGTAAAGCAGCCCAGGAGAGACCCCAAGCATTTTTGGTGCCTGCAGGTATAATTCTGGTGTGAAGCCACATCTCAGATGTCTGTGCTTGGTGGGGTATGTCTATTAGGAGATTATATTGGTCCCAGTCTGCTGCTGACGTGAGTGGGGGAAAGAAGGGTTGGGGCTCCAAGGGCTGTGTTCAGCCCGTGGATTAGTCCCGTCTGTTTATCCACCTTTACTATCACAGCACATGTGCTCGGAAGGAGATAAGCAGTTGAGACCATCCGTAGCACCTCAAGTGATGATCAGAAGTGGGCAGAATGAATACAGAGCAGGAGTGCTGATGATTACAGGATGTAGGTAAGGTTTGGAAGGAAGGCTCTGGCTCTTCCAGCATCATTTCAAACCTGCTTTCCCAGTTAAGCCTAGCTTTCATTAAATTTTTGTGTAGATCTTGGGTTGATTGGAGCCACAGATAGCTTGCCATCCAAGAAAATGTTGTTTTTTAAAAATATTTTTGAATTTACTCTGTCCATTTCTGTAAATTGCCATCACCTTGCTGGGAATTGCAGCTTTCTTTCTAAGCAGAGTCCTCAGTGCCCAGCAGGAGCGAGCCGTCACTACTGAAGAGCGGTGGTGTCAGATGGTACAGGAAAGAAGGGCAAAAAGAAGCATGGGTGGAGGACTGTGGTGAGACTTGGAGCATGAAGACATCAGTTGCTCCATGAGCAGCACGCGAAAATGGGCTGAGCTGGGAGCATGGCATAGCAGGGGATGCCATCAGGCTTTCCCGGGTGACAGCTGCTCCCCAGCCAGCTCCAGAGGAGAGCGTTAGGGACAGAAGTGGGTTTTGCTTCTGGATAGCAGCTCATCAAGACCTCGAGCTTTATCCTCAGCTGGTGCAGCCATCGGTGCTTGGTGAGTCCAAACCTGGTGCCACAGTCGCCCTTATGGGCGGGTGGAAGTCCTCCCGTGTGCTCACCCCATCTGCCAGCAAGGAATCTCTCTAGAGGAAGCAAAATTACCCGCTGGTGTCCCTGGGATCTGTAACAAGTATTGGAGGTGTAAAATGCTAACAAAATGGAACCAAGTCAGACATGAAAGTGAAATCTGCCTTTTTTAACTTGAAACCAGTGTGATATCAGCAATGCTGCAGTGTCTGGGAGCAGTCTGAATAAAAATGTGGATGCATTTCGGAATTATGGTATTTGTACAAGAAATCGTCAAAGGGCTGAAGTCTTCAGTCTCTTTAATTTGTCATGGGAGTGAATGCCATTGGCTTTCTGTGAGAGAACAGCAGATTGTTGCTGTTCTGCCTTTCTAAGTACATGTCCTGTTTTCCCTTAGTATATTTCATTATAAAATACAAGGCTTAAGCTTTAAAAAGTCTTTATTAGCTAGCAGATGGTTTTTCAAGTTGTTTTAATGAGATGAAGAAAACTTTAACAGCAGACGTTTAGAGTTATGCTTAGGCGGGCTATTGCCTTTAGGAAAAATCCCGGGAATGTTTTCTCCTTGTTTTGGCAGAGCTTGGCACCAGATTATGTACAAGGAAATAGAAGGGGATGATTTATGGTGACTGGCTCCCTCCTGAGAGCGATTTTACATCAGCGTAACATCACCGAGTTCCTCACTCGCTCTGATTTACAGAGGTGCAAAGGGAGAGTGAAATGTCATTAGGATGACGCAGTTCAGGAGAAATATTGCATTGCTCGGATACTTGCCTCATTCCATTGCCGTGGCCAAGAGATTTGGGGGAGAAGTTTATAGGCAGCCCTCTCGCAGGCTGGGCAGCAACGTGCCAACCCCTTCTGGTCATCGCTCCTCCTGCAAGTTGGCACATGGAAGATAAGAAAAATGGGATAGTAGGGCCCTGAGGCCCTGTCCACACAGGACAGCCTGGCAAGTTTTGGCTTTCTTCTTCCACCATTGCTCAAATTCCTGAAGGTGGTCGTGGTGAAAGCAGGTAGGAATATGGCCGTTGTCAACAAAACCCCAAAACCTCAAGGCCTGCGTGGTTCTTCCAGGCCTGTGTTTCTTCCTTGAGTAACCAACACCACGTTCTTCGGGGCCATGAGCTGTCCCTTGACTCCCAGGCCATGACGAGGAGGGTTTATGTCCTTTTGAGTCTGTGAGCTCTTGGTTGTGATGTCCCATGGGTTGTTGGCACTCAGACCGGCCTCCTGCGAGGGTTCGTGGTGGCCATGTGGGGCCTTGGCCTCACAGGAGCATGTGGTGATTTGTTTGCACAGGCAGAGGACTGGCTGTCCTCAGGCATATTAGGAGATGAATCAGGCTTGACAAAACCAGTAAAATAAGCCTACTAAGCGAGTAAGTGCCTGGCTCCCTTCTTAGTCTTCCCAGCCCTTTGTTCCTCCCCTGGACTGCTGGCCCTGTTACACCTGGCCAAGCGTCAGTGTCAGCTCTTTGCACTGCTGCAGACCTCCGTCCTGCTGGTTTTTCTAGGTCTAGCTGATCTTATCTCAACAGCTGCTTTACAGATTTGGGACAGCCCTGCAGCTATAGGCACTACACAGGCCGTTAAGGAAAGCTTTCTCCTTTCTCTGCAGATAAAGTGTCACCTACACTTACACTATCTGCAGATAAAGATCACCTACACACTTATTTATCCCGCTGACTGCCAGACTGGCGACTCCATGCTCCAAGATGTAGCAGTGCCAGCCATGCCCATACACGTGGACACCCACACTGCAGAGCTCTAGACTCTTGAAGAACCCACTGCTTCATTTCAAGCTGTCTCCTTTGCTTGGTGACTGCCCAGGTAGCCTCTTTCTCTCCAGTGAACATAACGGACTGGGTGCACTGGGACGGAGCTGTCAGCCTTGCAGGCACCGTGAGGAAATCCCATTGCCCTGTGCCTCAGCCTTTTGGCCCTCATTGTCCGGAAGAGCTGGAGAGCCTCCCTCCTGCTATTAACTGGCCATCACGTGCCATGAAACAAAAGAGCTTTTCATACAGAGCCAGGCTGACGAGGCATTGTAAAACTTTGCGCCACAAATAGATTAATAATTTGTTTATTTGCCACTTCGCGGAAGGCAGAGCGAGCATTTGGGAGGCTGTTAAGCAATGCTCACTGCAGCTAAATTCGGTGCCTTAAATGTGCCCGTGCGACAGGCATCACAAAAACTTCGTGAGGAATGGAGACAATCTGAAATGTCTGAAGCACGTGCAGAATAAATTGCAGCTGGCCTACTTGCCCTGCACGTTAATTGCTGCTGCTAGCTTCTTTCCCCGGCATTTCCCACACTGCAGTTTTATTACTGAAGTTGTCTCATGTCCTGCTACACATGCGTGTTTAATCAGGGAGACCTGAAGTTCGTGTGAGCCAAGCTAAGCCAGTGCTGGAGCCAACAACCCATGAGGAAGGTGGGGAAATCTGAAGCTGTCCCTGAACGCTGCCTCTGCTGCACAGCACTGATGTCCCCAGCAGTGCAGGTGCCTGGTGGCTTCACTGGGTCCCGTGCCGCCCTAAGGATGCTCATGAATATATTTTTATTTCATTTCTCCATGACTTTTACAAACACTTATGACCATGGTGCCTGTTTTATAGGCTCTGAGTAAATCAGTGCTGCTAATGGCATTTTACCTTCACTTTGGGCGAGCCAAACATGATTTAAGGTACTTTTGTAGCCCCATGGCTGGGCAAACCTGTGAGCATGGCTGCAGGGCACACATCCCCGGGCAGCACCTCCCGCCCCCAAGGGATGAGGTAACAGAGTGGACCCTTGGGGTCAGTCTTGGGAGATGCCACCAGCAACGCTGAGAAAAATGGACAAAAATGTTCAGCCCCCACCAATCATCTTGTGCTTTGTTTTTATATGGCTGCTGGGGTTTGAGCTATTTCCCTGATGTTTGTGACTGCTCAATAATTGCTCATTGTTGCAGAGGGAAAACGGGCCTGCCTGTTCTCTCAGGAAGGACAAACGGCCCCATCCAAGTCGTCCAGCGTGTTAACATTTCATTGAAAATTCATGCATGCGTTCATTGATAGAGCCTTGTCAAGACCATCCCGCTGCATCCCCCTGGATGCTCAGCCCCTGCTTTACCCCCGCAGCCAACATCCCCTCCCCACATGAGGAACATTCCTTGTTTTGCTTCCCTCTGGTTGCCCAAAACCCAGCAGCAATGCCGAGGGTTTCTGTGCTGCTCCCAGCCAGATGGGCTCGGGCTGCATTTCCCTTCTACCCGCTTCTAAACCTGGGTCCAGGGTGAAGCCGCCTTGGAAATTCCCCTGGGAATTGGTGCCGAGCTGAAACGGGAGGGTCGTAAAGCGCCTGGCGCTGCTTTTGGAGCAGCATGGGAAGAGGAAGGTATGTCAGCCTTAAACTGGAATTTCCTGTAATTTGTCAGTTTTCACAATTCTACAATTATCACAATGAGAATTTTCTCCTTTTCCTCTGCGTTTGCTGGACGCCATGAATCAGAAAGTGTCTGGAACAGTTATCTTGCTCCAATGTAATTTGATTCTCACCTCCCCCCCTTAGTATTTGATGAGAAACCTTTGTATTTTCATGCTTTAATACAATCTGGCACATAATTACAAATGACTCATAGATAATCTCGGTCATGGAGCTCTCTGAAATTAGATGATAATTTAGCCTGGAATTTCTGTAGAAAGAACGAAGGAAAAGACAATTATAATTATTCTAATCAAGATATCTTTTTCTTTGCCTGGGGTATTGCTCTATGAACTGCCAGAGGCCTGAAAGTATTTAGACCATTCCTGCTGCTCGCTGTTTCCCAGACAAACACGGCTGATCACTGCGGATTTTCATCACCGTGAAATTTCCGTAAGCGCTCCTGACAGAGAGGAAAGATGAAACACGCAGGGGCAGAGCTGGTGGGGTGTGAGCAGAGCAGTGATGGGAAAGAGACGATCGGGGAGCTTTGTGCCAACCCCTGGGGCTTCTTCTGGGGAGGAACCCAACTGTGCTCGCAGGGAAGGAAGCTGCCTGGCCCCTGGGATGCTAAGCAAGGGGTCACCACGAGGTATGGCCCTAAAGGGGGATGAGTTGGTTGCGTGAGGCCATCCCTTGCATGGCGCGTGGGGCTTGGCAGCCCAGTGGCCTTGCAAAGTGGCCTCAGGGCATCACCTGCCCTTGCTGCTGGGCCAAAGTCTTCCCAAGACTGCAGGCGACTACATCCAGATCTCACGTCCTGGTGACTGCAATAACGTGGATGGAAACGCCAGCAGATCGGTAGGAAAATAAAGCATTTATGAGCAACTCGTAGGAGCATGGCTTGTCTCACCCAGCAAAGGCAAAGAGGGGATCTGAGTTCAATCTATAAATACTTCAAAGGGGCAAGCACCAGCAAAGGGAAAAGCAATGAAAACAAGGTTGCATAAGAATAAATAAGAATAAATTAACCGTGAAGTAATCTAGGCTGAAAACTGGAAGGTTTGTCGGCGTTCTGTGAAGTCTCTCCTGGTTTTATGTTCTGTTTGTTTGGAGAGGGAGATAAAGGCTGCTCCCTTCATCCCAAGGATGAGTCTGAAATGTAATGACCGGCGCTGGGTGTTTGCCAGCATCGCTGACCATCCTGCTGCTGATTGCTCCTGGCAGCAGCATAAAATTAATGTGCTTAGGGCTGACGCCGAGCCCTGCCTGCGCCCCGTGACGGCCAGCACCTTCCTCCCATCCCACCGCCGGGCTGCTCTTGGCAGCATCTCCAGGAGGGTCAAGCACTGGTGATACGGCACCTGGCCTGGCCAGGAACCAGGAGGTGGGAGACCAGTGGGGAAGTCAATGAAAGCGAACAGAAAAATGTCACAGGAAGATGGGGCTGGAGAGGGGAGGGATGGGATCGTGCTGATTTGCACGCCCTTGGCTTTCTGTCGAGTAAAATAAAGCTTCCCATTGAAACGAAGGGTGCTGGTTTCCCAGCCTGCTGCCCTCGCTCTGCAGGACCGGGCACAACAGTGCCAAAGGGGTCCCAGGGAAGTGGTGGAGTTCCCATCCATGGAGCTGTGTAAGGGAAGTTTGGGCGCTGCACTGAGGGTCATGGTGTCGTGACAGGACTCAGTAGGTCAGGCTGGTGGACAGTCTTGATGATATTGAAGGTATTTTCCAACCTATCTGGCTCTGCAAATCCATGACCTGAGCCACAGGAGAAGGGTCGTGGCGTGGCCCCTGGGGGCAGCACCCCATGGGCTGTGTGGGGACACAGCTCCCCTCCTCTCTGGCTCACTGCCCAGAGCTTTTCATGCTGAAGCTGTGTGTCAACCACCCAAATCTCACCTTGTTTTTTTGGTTTTTTTTTTTTTTTTTTTTTTTGCTTTGCATGTTTATAGCTCCTGTCTTTTCTCCTGCCAGCTGTTTTTCCACTTCCTCACGCACGTCATGCTGCAGGGTCATGCTGATCACCTGGTGAATGGGCTCACTGATGGAGGAATTGAGCAGAAGTTTCCTTAAAAATAGCCTGGCCAATTTTCTTTCTTTCTACTTTCTTTTTTTTATTATTTTATTTTATTTTTTTTCTCTCCTTAAAGTAAGAACTTTCCTTTCCTGGGCACGGCCGCACTGCCAGCACGCTGCATGCAGGATGCCATTTCAGCAGAGCTGGCAGACAAAGGCAGGGTGAGATGTTGTGACAGGGTGAGGAGAAGAGGCAGGAGTGCTAATGTGCTGCGAAAACCACTCTGAGACCAGGGAAGGTGCGAAGGTGTTCGTTCTGCCTGCCAGGCCACTGTCCGCTCCTGCAGACATGTCCCCAGCATCCCAGCAGTGCCTGCTCTCACTGCGAGGCACAGGGCAAGGGGCTCTGCTTCAGTGAGTGGAAACAGAGTCTCCCAACCTGCATTTTTCATCCCAAATTGGGGTTAGCTGTAAAATGGGGGGTTGTTCATGAACACCGGGTTCAGTGCTTTTGGGGAAATTGTGTGCTTTTTGTGTGTGCGTGCCTGTAAATCCTTATCTCAGCAACAGCACGAACAAGCGGCTGTGCTGGGAAGCAGCGTGGGAGAGGAGGGCCTGCCCTGCCTTCCACAGCCTCTTCTGGGATGCTGGAGTGGCAGGAGACAGAAATCTCTGACAGATGCAAAAATAGCAAGATCACAGAGAGATGAGGCGGGATTCGGAGCAGCTGCTGGGAAACGAGCTCCTTGCAATGAAGTGACATGCTCCGAGCGCTCGGTGCGTGTGTTACAGGGAAAGCCTTGCCGGTACGGAGGGTTTGTTTTAGCTGCGTGGGACAGAGCCTGTCAGATGAATGAACAGCCCCTGGCGTGACTGGGTTCGCTTTCACGTGTGTGATTTTTCAGCCCCTCAGCAGCTCTTGCAGGGCTCATTGGTGCTGATTCCCTCACGCTTTGGAAGGTGGCTTTGTGGGAAGCCCCTGTAGAGATGGGAGGCTTGGAGCTGCCCCGTGGGCTCGGGAGGGCAGTGGTGGGTGCTCGGGTCTGCCAGCTGAGCTAAGGGGCTGCAGGGAAGGAAACACAGTTCTAAGTATTTCACTTGATCTAAATCCAGATATCTTATTACACTTCAGATAAACTGTGTATTTCTATTTACTTCCACCCCCATCAAAGTTACGCTTACCCTAACATTTACAGTAAGGGGCTGTATGGAAACTCTGGAAATGCTGCTTCAAGAAGAAAAGCCTTTTGATTTCTTATATAGAGAGATTTTAAGAAGTACTGTACAGACTTTCCCCTGCCAGCAATCCTTTGGGTTCTCTTTTGCCTTAACGACTTCAGCACAGATTTGTGAATTCCTTGGGCCCACCCAAACCTTCATTTTTGATTGAACAAGCCCTGAATGAAGAAGTTTCCTGGTGACGCTGGGCAAAGCCACTATGGGGCCTCTGCCCCCAGCACCAGCACCTTCCCCTGCTCCTGACACCTCTGTTCCCAGCATCGCTCCTTTGCCCTGGTGGTGATTTCAGCGGGTAAAGCAAAGCTGTGCTGTCCTGCACTGACACACTCGATGTTTTCGGGGGTGCAGCCGGGGCTGTGCGTGGCTCCCCACTCCTTGGCTGTGCTCTGTCTCCGGGGGTAGCGCCTGCCTGTCCTCCTGCTGGTTTCTGCAGGAGAAAATGAATAGGCACGGAGCCAGCAGCTGTACAAAGGTGGGACATCGTGACAGAAAGGGACTTCGGCGGCGCTGTGAAAAGAGAATTATTTCTATACAATTTAACATGAATGAACGTCTCCTGAAGATTTAAAAAAAAAAAAAAAAAAAAAACAGGGAACAAAAAGGAAAATGTTTTTGCCTTTAGCACAGCGGTGGTTGCGCTGCTCAGCAGTGGACACAGGAGGCTGATGCCTTCTTCCCCCAGGCACCAAGCAGGAACACATCTAGCAGGGCTTCTGTAGACACAGCCGAGGTGGCTGTAAGGCCTGTTCGCATCCAGAGTGGCTGCCCTGGGCTTGTGTGGTTTTGGGGGAGAACACCAAAAGCTTGTGGGCAGTGGAAAAGTTCTTCAACATTGTGGTGGACCCAAGTGTGTAACGTGAAGCAGGCAAAGCCACCAGGTGCTCTCCATCTTGCTCAGCCCTCCTGACGTTATCCTCCGATTCCTGTAATTAATCAACATTTCCAACGAAGAGCCAACCCGGAACCTTGTAAGCCAGGAATGAGAAAGCGATTGCTCAGAGATATGTATCTAAATTGCTGAACTGGTACCAACCAAATAACAGATGTGATTTTGACAAATGCTCCTACCGCATGCAGATGCTACGCCGCTTTGAGGAGCGGAATAACTCAGCCAGCCGGTACCTGGCTGCAAAATTAATGTTTGACTCTCGGTTCCATATTTATTTTGAGGTGTTGCCTCCACTGTAGTTTCCCCTTCTTGGGAATTATAGGATAGAAAGCATAAAGTCATGATGGGCTCGTGCAGCATCAGTCCTGCACATGGGCAGGGGAAGAGTTCCTCCAAATGTGATTTATGATAAGTGGAGAAAGGGCGGGCCTTCCCAAAGCAGCTAAGGGAATTAGGTGCCTGATTCCCATTGATTTCCCTCTGACAGAGATTAATGTACTGTTTTCCACTTTGTGATGCGCCCAGATGCATTGGCAGGGGAGGATAATATATCAATCAGTGAGCAACGCGTCGGCTTGCTACCTTCGATGAATGGTAGAGGGATATTTTACATGAGGCTCTGAATCAGGTTGGCTGCTTATCATATTTTACTTTCGTTGTGCGTGTCCTGTGGTGTTTTTTTGTTTGCTTGGTTGGTTTGGGTAGTGATTGCAAGACATGTTTGCTGGGGGTTATGGGATGCTGCACCAATAGCGGGTAGGGCTGAAACGTGGGCTGCTTTTTGCAAGGGGGACAGCAGAAGGTTTTAGAGAGGCGAAACCAGGTTCAATTCCATTTCCCCAAATCTACAGGCGAACGCAGGAAGAATAATTTGACTGAACGGTATTTTCCGACCACCTTGGGCGTTTTGCTGAGGCTGCATTTGCATGACAGAGCTTTTTATTTTCCACTTTCTGATACTCAGCAGGAGAGGGACATTATTGTCACTAGAATATTCCCGATTCAGTGAAATTTGAGTGGGCTAATTAAATAATGTAAAAACCTTGCCAAAGCCCAACAGTTTTGTGTGAAAGGAAACGGCATGGCATCTCCTCTCTTTATTTAAATGGGAGGAGAGGAAATATGTGAGTCTAATGAACTCTATAAGTTCCTGTGGCTTATTCTGAGCAAAGCAACCTTTAACACTATTTGCATTATTAATATCCCAGATGGGCAAACTGGCTGACATTTGACACCAGATAAAAATCGCACGAAAAACTTTATTAACGTCTTCCTGCTGTCTTCTTTGGATCCCTCCTCAGGCTCGGGGAGTGAAAACCGCTCCTCGGAAATGTGCTGGAAATGGTGAGCGCTGTCTGCCTGCTCTCCGTATTAATTTCATATTCTGTTTGTTTAAGGACTGCGAGTTTCAGACTTGGACGTCGACACCAGGCTCCCATTTGGGATGGCTGATTTTGGACAGGGCATGTGTTGCTCCAGGTCTTTCTATAGAAGGCAGTGATCTTCCATCTAAGGAGAGAGGGAAATGGAAATGCTTACTGGTGGTTTCTTCATCCCTCGGCGATAACTCTTTCTTCAGCTGCTCTTGGCAGAAGGAAGCAGCCAGGCCCCCTTTGCCACCAGAGAGCCATGCCTTTTGGCTTGGTTTGGTTATAGGGAAAATCGAAGTAGTTTCATGCCCCTCGGTATGTCTAATGTTTCTGCAAACCCTTCTTGCTTATGTAGTGCCACTGGAAAACCATCCCTAGCCCTCGAGCACTGTATGGATGCACCTTGTCCAGAGTGCCTGGCTTGGAGCCTGAGGATATTGCTGTTCCTGTTGCCCATCTTTTGTCTGTCCATGCGACACAGAATGAAAAACCAAGGGTCAGGCAACATTTCTTGTGTGCAGAACCATACAAGTGCCTACAAACTCACAGGGAGCCTCCTGGTACTCTGTGCTATGCCCAGGCAGGAACCATAAGGGAAACCCCAAGCAAGACCTTGCAAATTGCTAGCACAGATCCCAGGCTTTCCCAGAGGGGAGCAGTGGGATGGTCCCACCTCCTGATGTGCCAGATAACCCTATGGAGAAATGGTATTTTGCTCTGCAGAGTTTGGGGTTAGGAGCACATCAGATTAGATTTGTATGAGGTCTCGTGCAATTTTCTTTCCTGTGTGACATCTGAGATGTGGTGAGAAGAAATGCCTGGATTGTTTTGTGCCTGAGTTGCTGTTGCCAGTGAGCGCCTAAGGCTGGATGTTTCTGGATGGTTTCACTGTCCGGTCAGGGCTGCTGATCCTGCTCCATCAGCTGCTGGCAGCTTGCTGCCTGTGTTAAGAAGTGCCGGGCTTCTAAATGGCCTTAAACATATAGCCTGCCTTTGCCAGTGCTGTGATAAATATTTTAAGGTCCCTCAAAGGCGAAGAGGACCTTGGAAACGTCCCAGATGTTTGCAGGGATAAAAGCTGCTCCCCTGGTTTCTCTGTCCCATGCAAGGATGCTCTGCTGCAGCCTGCCAGCCCCTCTGAGGTCCTCAAGCCCCGCAGATGCTGCAGTCTGCAGGAAGGATTTATTGCACAGTCCCGGGACACTGTCCATGTTCCTGCACAAGAGAGGGCAAGGAAGACCTTGGGGTCTCTGCCAGCTTGCCTGGTGACAGGTTTAACTCCAAGGCCCTTGGAGGCTGAAGGAAAACTGTGATAAAGCTGCTTTCCGTGCTGGGCTGGTTCTCAGCCTCCTACTTTACGTGCTTTCTATTTTTATCTGGAGTGCAGGTTTGCTGAGCAAGGCTGCCCTCCACCTCTCCTAATCAGCTGCCTCCCTGGGCCTGTCTGGATAAGTAGAAGTGTAACATGCTCCAAACGGCAGAAGAACTGCAGAACTTCAGCAACTAATCACAGAGAAAGGGTGCATCACAGCCACCAGAGTGATTTCTGCTAAGCTCAGGCTAAAAATCCCAGGGCAGATGCTATTTATGTTGCACAGCACTTCAGAGGCAGTGCTGCAAGGAAGCAGATAGACAGAAATGAAGGTCAGCCCAGGCCTTTTAAACACTACATTACTTAAATGGCTTTTCCTGCCTCAGCTGTCTTGCTCTGAGATTAGCCCAACTCCAAATGAGAAGTGTTTTTTTTTCCACTTTTTTTTTCTTTCTTTCTTTTTTTTTTCTTTTTTTTTTTTTTTTTTTTTCCCTGCTGCAGTAAATTGCATGCATATTTCCATGCTAGTTCTGAGGCTGGGGGATTTGGAGCAGTCCTAAGCATTTTTGGACAATTGCTCAAACTAAGAGCCTGGCTGGGCGATCCCTTCCAAAGCAGTTAACAATTGCAACATATCCCCAAATTGCCTCAAACCTTTGATCTGCTTTGTGTTTAAAGCAAAACAACAAAACAAAACAAAAATCCAGCAACTCATTTTCTAAATTATTGTCAAGTCTTTAATTTTTTTAGATACATAAAGCTGATGTGAACACACCCATGTCTGCAGCATAACCTTGGCTTCTCTGAATTTATGAGAAGCCTTGCAAAATTTGAATGTTTGAGTTACGAAAATAACTTTCGATGTAATTAACATGCATTGCCTTTCCAGGTACCGGGGAAATTGGATAATTGAGGTTCAGGTGATGGAGGTTGCAGGGCTCTTTGTAAAAGCACAGAGTGTCCGCTGTACCTCTTTGAAGCATCCTCATTAAAATCAATAGAGCGGCATAATAAAGCACTGTGTAGTTTATGTTCAGGGAATAGCTTCTGCTCTTCTGTTGTCTTTTTTTTTTTTTTTTTTTTCTTTTTCCTGATAGACCAGCTGGGAACCTGGTCTGATGCTCGTGGATTTTGGAAGCTGCTGCATTCAGCGAGCTCCGTGGATGCTGCAGTCACTGTCTGCAGTGGCTGTGCTTTCCAGCACCTTGCAGGGGCACAGGGCCAGACTCCACGTTTTGAAAGCAAGTGCAAATCCAGATTTAGCATCCTACGGGTTCCAGATTTAATCCAGTGTAACAGAGAGCAGCATGTGGCCCATGCCTCTGAGCCATCAGTGGTTATCGAGTGCTAAGGCAATGGCTCAACCCCGAATGCCTCAGAAACCTGGGTACAACCTCGCCCTGACAACTGCGTGCTGCGGGAGCGCTTGTGCCATGGATTAACATTGCATTTACCAACACAGACGTGAACACGGCGCTTTTGGAGCATTTGTAATTTGAGTGGTGCTTGCCATGTGCTTGCAAAGGTCTCTGTGCACCGAAATGAGTGTGTCCTTGACCTCTTGATATTTAGGCAGATTGCCAGGTTATAAAATGGGTTATTTGTTCCTACGTTGCCTTGAAGATGTGTAAAAGCGAGACTGCCCTGTGAGCTCAGCTGGCCGAGCCAGGCACCCCAGAGACCTTTGTCCCAGGCTCTCAGCAAACTCAAGAATGCATCAGCTGCATTTGTTTCACACTTTGTAGTTTTCCCTTGGAAATAGAGTATCTGGGGCTTTTTGAGACCTCTGGGACACTTGCCTGTGCCCAGCTTCCATACGCAGGCAGCAGAGGCTGGGTAGGGCAGGGGGTGCTGGGGCTCCCTTTCACCAGGTACCAGGGGAGTGAAAGATCAGTTTTGGTTCATAACAACACAGGACATCTGCCTGAACAGAACTGTGTAAATGTCTGGGTTTTGTTTGTTTGGTTTGTTTTGTTTTGTTCATTGACTCAACTGAAAACTGAAGAGGAAGCTCAAGCTAGATCAATCCAAACAAGATTTTTCAAAACTATTTTTGCAAGGTGAAATATTAAACAAAATGCTTCGGTTTACTAAGAATGCAATGACTGACTGCTTGGATACTTAACTTTTCCTTTTTTTTTTTCCTTTTTCTTTCTTTTTTTTTTTTCTTGTTATGTAGTTTGAAACAAAGCCATGTATTTCAAGAGCAAGCCGGAATTTCCACGAAATCCACTCCCTGCCCCCACTCCTTTTTTTTTTTTTTTTTTTTTTATATTTGGGACAAAACCAAGGAATTTGGTCCAAGCTAATAAACTTTGGCCGTCTTGAAAGCTTACTTTTGTAGTAAATCTTTGTTTCACCTTAACATTTCTGGATGTTTTTTCCTACAAGGAGCACCCAGCCTGATACCCCCAGGTCTTGCCTCTTGCGCCCTGCCCCATGCGGAAGCTCTGGGTGAAGTGACATTTGTGGGGTTTGTGTTTTCAAGCATGACTTCAGCTTGAAGAGCAGTGGGTCCGTCAGCATGGTCTCCAGTGACAGCTCAGGGCAGGATTCAGAAATCTGGAGATTTCTGAGGAACCGAAGGACTAAAAATGTTAGGAGGGCCAAAATTCTAGGGTCTGATCTACATCACTGTCATAGCGAAAAGTCAGTGTGTTGCATGCATCCAAGATGTATCAGGGCATCTTATTTTGTTATCTGAGTGTGATATCAAATCCAATTAAAAAATGAAACAAAACAAAAGTCTTTAGCCCTGACTGGGAAAAGAGTTATGAAGTTGATTCAACGCAGCCCTAGCTAGGACAGAACTTAAATGTGCTCCCAGCCTTCATTTTGTACTTAATTTTTATGTGTTTTTCAGGGCCCAGTTCACTTCTGCTCAGAAGATCCCTGCAGAAGCTCTTGCCTCCATGGGTACCTTGTATGAAGAGAGTGAGCCTAGTACAGTTTCCAGAAATGTAAAAACTATAATTAAACAAAATCGCAATAATTTGATTTATCTCATCTAAATAGTCTTTGATGTGAAATCTCCTGTCTGTATGTGGGTGAAAGAATTTCTTTTTGCATAAAAACCATGAAGTTAGGGAAGTGAGAACGTATAAACATATCCCTCAGCTGTGAGAGTTGTATTGAACTGGCAATCCTTCAGCAGATGTTGACTATTACTACCTCGTAGTGTACACATTAGTAGAGTATTACATAAAATCTTACTGTGTTCACTGTTCTCCATTAAGCAGAGGTATATATGCATTTAAATAGACACATCATGACTTGGGTTTATTGCACCAATATTTTATTTATTTATTGCAAGCTTATTTTTATTGCTGACAAATATTTTCTCTGTAGTTTGAAATTCAAAAGAAATAGTCACAAACAGTCATTAATGTTTAAAGTCACAGGTTATTATTTAGTGTAGTGCTAGTTATATTATACATTATGCATTAAATACTTTTTGGTGGTACACTTATTAAATACAAATTGAGGCAAAGCAGTCCCTCAGTGGGAACAGAGCTGCCAAACGACTATTTTCTTTTTACTTTCAGCCTGACATACAAATGAAGATCTTTTGGATTTCAAAGCTGGTGCTGTTTTCCCCCTAACCCCCCCGCTCTGTTTTCAGGGCAGATTTCCAGGGCTACGGGGACTTGTTAGGGAAAGATCAAACATAATATATATGTATTAATGCATGAAACAGATATATTTACCTCACAGGGGCATTGAGAATTAATTAGTCGCTGATTAGAAAGCAGTGGAAAATGAAAACCACTATCTAAGCACTTGATAGTGTTTTTCCTTTGAATGCACAGCTGAACATGGAGCTAGTGAGGGGCTGTGTGGGGAGAAGCGTGGGGTGCTCTCAGGCAGGGCGCAGCTCGGCCTCGCAGCATCGGGCCTGCCTGCTTGGCTGGGCCCAACAAAGTTTACCCGATCCCATTTTTCAAGTCATTTTCTTAGGCTGCTTAAGCACAGGCACGTTTAATGAACTCAGTCCCTGCCTCGAGCACCTGGCTATGTTACTGGTGTCCCAGTGGAGCCGTTCCTCCACTTCTGACCACGAAATCACCTGGTTTGGATCAGCACAGGAGTGGTCACCCCGAGCCAGGCCTCAGAGCAGAGCAGACCCGGGACAGTGGTTCTCCTTCCCAGTCCCACAGCCCATACCAGTTTTCAGCTCAGGGACTTCCCTGGCCAGATGCGTAACCATCCCCAGAGGATTTATTTTGTGAGGATGTGCTCGTTTTTCCTTCAAGGCCGGGTAAACATCCAGCACCCTCAGGGCAATTCTGTGAGGAGCTTCTATAAGTCCCCTATGTCGTCTGGAGAAAACCTTCTTTTTTGTTTGGTTTTCACCTGCCATCCACCCATTTGATGCCAGCTCGTTCCTGTGCTATGGAAGCAGCGAGCCATTGCTCCCTGAACACCTTCTCCATACTGCTCTCACGTTTCTAGGCCTTTTATAGACCTTTATCATAGCTCCCCTCGGTCATTCCTCTCCCAGCCTGGGCAGAAAGTCAGAGCCTATTTAGCTGTTTCTTCTGTGTGTTAATTTTCCTGAACTATCCTCCAGGGACAAGGCCCATTGAGCCAGTGCCAGAGGAAGGAAAAGCTGCTTCCCTCCCACATCTGAGACTGAGTTCAGCAAACAAAATCTGGGTTTCTGTGTGAGCTGTGATGGGTGGGAAGCGGTGGGTATCCAGTGCATCCCTGTGCTCACTGGCAGAATTTCTTGAACCATGGTTCTTCATCTCCTCTGGAGAGCACAGAACACCACAAAATCTGTAAAAATAAATAAATAAATAAATAATTCCAAAGAAACAAAGTAAAGCACTTCAGAAATGAAAAAGAACAGACTGTGATGGTTCTATGGAATAAGAATTGTGCTTTCTACACAGACTTTAACCCTTTAATTCACTGCCAGTGCCCCCAGACATCTCACCTGGAAATGAGCTGGAAGTGGGTCTGACTTTTAGAAACAGAGCATGGAGGGGGGCTCGCAGTCCCTTCCCATCCACCTCAAATCCACAGACACTGCCCTGCCCATCAGCCCTCAGAGATGCTGTATCTGAGCAGGTTTTTCATCCCCTGGGAAGCAGCTGCACACCATGCACTGGCAGTAGCCAGCCCCTGACACAGCCTGGCTTCCTTCTGTCCATGTGCTGAAAATGCATCGCACTCTAAACAGAAATTTTAGAAAGCTATGTTGAGGCTTGCTCTGAACTTCACGTTGAGTTCCTCAACATGACATCTTCCCTTCCCTTGGGGACACCATATAAAAGCATCCAAATAATAGCATCCATCCGCTGGCGCCCTGGGAGAGCGCGTCCATGTGTGTGTGGCTCCAGGCGCGGGCTCTCAGGGTGCTCATGTGCTGTCACTCACATGGGACTCCATCAGTTTTACACAGGAGCCTTCGGACACAGTGGGGACAAGTCTCTCAGCACACAAGAAACATCTCCCAACATTGGTCTTTCTGCTTCAGCAGTAGGTGGATTGAGCAGCGACTAATTCTTTTTTCTCTAGAACAGGCCGAACCCCAGCACATGAATCCCTCATTAAACAAGCAGAATCACTGCCGTCTCCTCTCCTATAGATTTCTTTTCAGCCTCTTCTCAGCTGTGCCTCCAGCCCTGTCAGCTCCCCGTCGGATGGCAAGTAGAAGCAGATGCTGTGATGTACTTGGGGCGATTCTGGCTGTGCGGTGGGCCAGTGCACGCATGCTGCTTGCCAGCTGATCACTGCCTTTAACCATCAGTAAGGTGTGAGTCTTAGTGACCTTTCTCACTGTAAAGACATACATTTAGGTCTCAGGCTGCTTTTAACCAACTCTTTTAGGAACTTGATGTCTTTGGCTAAAAAGTCAGGAAAGAGGAGAGGCTGGGAAGTGGGCAGGCAGCAGTAAGCAGGCTGCTGAGACCACCAAAATAAAAATAGGCAGAATAGGAAACAATGATAAAAATAACTCCAATTTTTGGGGGCCAGCAGTTCCTCTGCAGGATTTGTGGGAGCTGAAGGACTTTCTACCCCTGCAGGGAGGAGTGTTAGGAAAGTGGCTGGCAGGTGAACAGTGTCTGCCAGGAGGTGGAATGGAGCTCTGGGAAGAAGCCCAGCCGAGGTGGCTTTGCTGGGCTGGCTCCCAGTTAAAACATTGGCGTTGATCACTCCAGCATCAGCTGGAGCAGCAGCACACCTGGGCTGGATGGTGGGCCAGAGACAGCAGCATGGGTTGGCACCAGCTCTTTTCCAGGAGAGGTGTGGGCATGGAGGAGGCAGTGGTTCCTATCCCATGTCACTGCCCACCCAACCACCCGGTCCCACCCCGCTGCTGACTGGGACCCGGAGGGCTGAGATCCATCTGCTGGTTGTCTGTCTGGAAGAAGCCATGAGAAAACAGCAAGGCCATGAGTCAGAAAAGAGCCTGTTTACATCTTTGGTAGAGCAGATGAAAGCGCCCAACCAGCCCTGTTTATTTTAGATAATGTTTTGTAATTCAGCAGGAATTTTCAGTAAAGGGTTATTTCTAATTTTGCTTTTAATTCTTCTGATTCAGGGAAAAGTGCAAAGCCAAGGAGACCCTCTTGAGTCCTGACAGGGTGATTAATCCACCTTCTCTACAAACTCTCCTTCAAGCCTCACAACTTCAAAGAACGCCCCCCGGCACCTTTGGCTGCAGGGTGTCCGTGCCTCACTGCCTGACATTTGATGCGAAGGGGATTCATTCTCCCACATCCAAGCTGAAATTCCCCAGGTGCTAATCAGTGATTTCACATTTTCAGCTTGAAATGATTCGTCTGAAAGCCATTAGATGCTAGGAAGCAGTGTGTGTGAGAGACATGCTCGCTTGGTCTTTCCAAAGAGGAAGTAATTTTTTATTTGCCTTCCTTGGCTGGTGACATTTAAGATGTTTGCCCCCAAATTTTAAGCTGTAGAAGGAACTTGACCACCCTGTGCTTCAGCATTGATGGGAACAAAATCTGGCTGCTGAGTATTTGTGTGTTGTCTTAAACCTGAGCTTCCTTGCTGAGATATCTTCTTTAGTGGAAATTAAATAACATACAGTTGCCCCTGTCTACAAGGCTCATTACTGTCTGTCAGTTCTGACCATTATATCCACTTAAAATACCACAGGGAGAGCTTATTGGGATTCTTCTGATATACTATTCCTCCAAAAGTCAATCAAAAACCAATCTAGTGCACTTAGGGCTTTTACTGCTTTGCTGAAGACAATCTCCCAGTATCGGCTAATCTGCACAGTCTGCTCCGATAGCGCAATGATTTTTAAGGGCATGTGAGAAGAGATTACCTACCTGTTTGTAAATGAGAATAATGGCTCGCTTTCAGTGGCTTGTGGGTGTAGGAACAGAGGTGACAAATGCAATTACTCCTCCTTCTCCAACCGGAGGGGGAAAAACCCAAGCGCAAGACGCTTGTTTGGGCTGTGCCATAAAATCAGGGGAGAGTTGCTTGGTGGGAGGGAACCGTCGGTGGGATCGCTGATCAGAGAGATAAACGGCAGGCAGAGGGGCTGAGTTATTTCCCTGAGGTGCTGCTATGTGTTGCAGAGGCCAGTGTAGGAGGGGAAAGGTTTGCTTTCAGAGCAACTAATAGTCCCACGGGGTCCTGCACATCGCTCTCTGAACTACGGACAGGGCAATGGGGAGATAGAGGCAAAACGGCACTGCAGGGGAGGTACAGCCTGCAAGAGCAGGGGGCTGGGACAAGATCCCTCAGCAGATTGCATGCTCCTGCAGATGGAGGGATGGATGGACAGATGCATGGACAGGTGCAGCGCTGCCCAGTGCCACAAAACATACTGTCCATACAGCGGTTCTGAGTACTCCTTGAATGCTTCTCAGGAGGGAAGTAACATCCTCCCCATAATGAAGATGGTGAACCTGAGGCACAGAAAGCCTCAGCAATTAGCACAGATAATTTACAGTAAACCAAGGAACAGAGCAGAGGTGTCCTTGCTCACTCTCCTGCTTCAATGGAAAAGGTATCTCTGCTCCCTCAAAGCTGAGCATCCTTCGAATGGCTTGGAGGTTGTGTGTTAGGGAGATGGATACTTGCTATGTCTCAGGACCCCTTTTTAATATTTGTGGTTTAATAACCCAGTTTCTATTTCTTTTTCCCTTAGGTGAATCTGGAATCACCCTCTGTTATCTCAGGCTGGAGTTTCCTTGCCTTGTTTGTTTACCATAGGGGAGGTGAAGGCGCAGGGACAACGCAATGCCATCTGAAGTTAAAATGCTCTGGACTTGCCTGTGCCATCCCTCAAAGTCCTGACTCGTTTGCTTGCAGGGGTGGGATGCAGGAGACCACTCAATACTCATCAGAGAGGGATGGATTCACCTTGCCTGCTCCTCCCTCTCACCGGGGAATCGTTGAGTGTTCATTCTTTTCTATGCTTTAACTAGCGGTCCAAACATTAGGCTACTTGTTTCTCTAATTCCATTATGGAGGTAGTCTGGTAAAAGCTCTTACATCATATTATGAAGATATTAAATGCACAGTCTTTTATGATACTTCTATGCAACAAACACTATTCGGAAAGCACAAGAAAGGGTTCCTTGTACCACAGAGTGCTAAATGTGGAGTGTGTTTCCTAATCTGAGCAACACCGTTCAGTCCTTGTGGAGATTTGCACTCACAGGCGTGTGCTCTGGGGTGCAGCAGTCCCCACAGCAACTACAGGTGACCAGATGCAGCCGGGGCTGCACTTGCAGTTAGTTCATTACTAAATAAATCTACAGCAGAAAAGGGAGCTGGATCCACAGCCACGCTCACAAGTTGCGTGCCCAGAGCTTGTGTCCCCATTTTCTCCCCTCCTGGTCCCTCCATCTGGGACGACCTCGCTACCTCCTTTCCACCACCTTTAGCACACGCTGCAGGGGAAGGCAATCCACCACTCTGCGTGTGATGTAGCGAAGTCTGGATGCTGTAAATGCTTAGCCAGGCTTAACTGGGTGGTTACATGTTGTTTTCTGAGCTGCTAAAAGCTGCATTTGCAGTTGAAAACTCAAACAGTGTAAAAATTGTAAAGTGACTCATAAAATGACTAACATGACATCTATATAGTCTTCGGGAGACATTTTCTACCCTTTTCATACCCAATCGCAGATTAATTCATCAGTTTGATAAAATAAAAAATAATTAATATATTTCTGTCATGTATCTCCTTGCAGTCAGAATGATAAAATATTCACAAGAGAGGTGGCTTGGAAACATGAATTTGATGAAGATGATTTAAAAAGAAAGAAACTTTAATTAAAGTCTAGAAAGGTCATTGAGTCCTACCATCAGATAATGGTGAAATTATAAAACAGATGGCAAATGTCCCCAAGAAGAAGAGAAGCAGTGGTCTGGAAAAAAAGAAAGAGATATTGTTAACAAAGTAAAACTCCACTTAGCAAAGGCATTGCTGCCAGTCTAACAGCCCGTAGAGCAGGGAGAAGCTGTCAGACACTGTGGACATGCAGAACTAGACATTTTACTCCTGTTACAAAACAAATTGCACTTTTGGAGAAGAACACTGTATTTAGATTTGTCTCAATTATTTTACTGATTTTTTTTTTTTTTTAGATGCACTGTGGTAGAGGAAGGACCCCTGGTGTCCCCACAGATAGTAAGCTTGAGTCATGATGTGAAGCCTCATTTTTCAGCCAAGCTAAAGGTGAGGACCAGCTGCCCCTGCTGCACCTGGGTGACTGTTCAGAGCAGAAACAGAGTGAAAAGGTCCTGTTGGCAACGGGCATCTGCATGTCTTAACCCACTGACTGAAAGGGCTGTGTGTGCTTGGGATGTGCCGAAGGCTGGGCTGTGGTACGGTCATCCCGGGGTTAGATCCCCATTGTAATAGAAGTTGTAAACACACAGAGCACTTCTGTGCTCTTGCTAGGACCATTTAATCCAGCTACAGCTGGCAATGAGAACAGTAAAGATGCAGTGGCAGCAGTTTTAAATCATGCTGGCAGTCTGGCTGCATGCTTTGGTTGACCTGTGCTGTTTCCTGGCCCACCCTGCCATGTCACTGCAGATAAGGAAGAGAATAAAAACCACCAGCATTATTCTGCCATGGTATCGAAGCAAGGTCCCCCCCTGCACTGAGTGCTCTGCGCAGCCCTGAGTGTACACACCTCAAATTAGATAGGCAGATCCAGAAGTGCTGCAGAGATGAGGGGAGGTTTGGAGTGGCTTCCTCGTGATGTGCTCCTGGCAAAGGGCTGTCTTCGGGTTGGGTGAGGGTCTGGAAGACAGAGGCCATCAGCTGTCCTCTGAGAGCAGGATACAGTTCTTACAGCATCAGGAGCAGACAAATAAAGAATAATTTGGCATTTGGACTCTTTTCTTTCTCTCAAATTCTTTAGGAAAACTAGGAATTCCCCATAGGGATGCAGGTTCAAAGCAAACTGCAGGAGGCCGTTTGTCACACGGCTCACAACTTCACTGGAACTCATCAATGGGAATTTTAAAAGGGATGGAGAAACACTTGGAAGAGAGCCCACTAGAGTTAGTTTACAGCAAAGATGATGGTTTGGGCTCAAGAAATTTTCAAGTTGAAAAACTTGGGATCTAGGAGAGCTTTCTGAGGAGGTATTGCTATACACTTGTCACATCCTCCTACCTTTCCCTAGGCGTCTAGGGAAAACCTGACTGACTGATGTTAGAGCAGGACATCAGGTGAGACAGACCCATGGTGAACCCAGTGTGGCCATTCCTGTAACCTTACTGCTGTGTTTTCAGCCAGGTTAATGTTATACACGTTCCCATTTCTGTGAGTCCTGTCTTACACCAAGGCCTTACTGGTGGCCACAAATAATGGGAGCAAAGGCAAGAAGGAAGTTCAGGAGCTTCTCTGTCCATGCTCCTGGTCTTTGACAGGATCAGCTCGACCTAACCTGTACCTGGCAGATGCCTTTTTCTGGGCTGAGGAACTTCTGCCCTCTGTCTGAGAACTCTCACTAGTGCTTTGCTATTCTGAGCATCAGAAAGTGTTTCACAGGCCTCAACCTCTTGTTCTACAGCCTTGATCTGTTCTCTTTACTCTGTCCTCGGGGAGCATGAAGAGGAGAGAATGACACTTTCAACTAACCTTCAACTATAACCAGAAATGTTTACCATTTTGGAAGATCCTGGACAGAGACAAGAATAGAGGAGAAAAAAAAAAAATCTTCCATGTTGTAGGATATGTGAACTGCTGTAATACAATATTTGGGGAAGAATTGTGTGGCTTTTGTGGGAACTTGGTGCTGAGAAGGTCTTATATCCTTTCTGTCTGCTCTTGAGGGAAGTAAGAGGAGGAGGGTTTTTTTGTTTGTTTGCTTGCTTTTCTTTCATTTTTTCTTTTTTTTCTTTCTTTTTTTTTTTTTTTGTTTCTTTTAAAAAAAGAAAACAACTGAAAACCTGGAGAATTTTTAGTTGCCCTATCCATATCGCTGTGATTACTGTCCTGCTCAGTGTGAGCTGTTACACGCTGCTTCCCCACAGACCCCACTGCTGCTCAGTGTTGTGGAGGTCTTAGCGTTAAGGCCAGCCAGACTCAGGATTGCTCATGCAACCTTAATTCACCATGATCTCATCTTCCCTTAACCTGTCACAAACTATTTTTTTTTCTACTAAACCCTGTCTCAGCTAAAGCAGAGAACGATGGCTCTCTGTTACGGAGCAGCTATTTGAGACACTTGGCTCCTTATTGTTGGATGCACAGCCCCAGGCCTGAGCTATTGTGCTCTCTTCAAACCCTCCAGGGTTCTTGTGCCCATTGCTGCCCGGTGAGTGAATGGATGGCTGAAGGGAAGTTAAGAGCCTGGAGGCTGAGTTCCTGCCTGAAGTGCGCCTCCTTTGTCCAAGCACCTTACCTTTACACCACTACGTGTCCTGCAGCACCCAAGAGGGCCCAGCCCTTGCCACCAGCAGGCCCCCGGGGACCGAGCCGTGCTGAGCACACCACGAGTGATGGGTGAGGGAAGTGACAGGGATCACACTGTCATTCCCAGCTAAAACAAACAGCTTTCTCTTCCCTCCCCAGCCTTCACGCTTTCTCTCCTTGCAGACAAAGAAGGCAGTAAATGCTCTCCTTTGCTGCCCAGCATTGACTCATACCTCGAGCACATTCATTATGGTGAGGCAGCGCTGTTGTGGAAGAAATGTCAAGTGGCTATGTAATTAAATACTGCCAGCAAAAATATATATACCAAATGACTTCCCAGGCCCTCATGCTTCACAAACCAAACAGTATGGCACTTCGCAAAGGAATCTCATTGATTTCAGCAGAGGACGAGTTTCTCTCATAATCTGAGTCAGCCTTGATGTTACTGACTATAAAACAGCATTCTTGGCATCTGTCTCAGGCTCTCAGCGGGGATATGTGCAATTTGAAGTGACGGTCTCAGACATTTAAATCACAGATCCTTGTCCCACACAGTAGATAAAAGAAAGTGAAGACGGGCGAAACTAAGCTGTGACACATGCTGGCTGGCAGGGTGGGCTGAGGGAGACGGGCCAGGTTCTGCCCCCACTTACCTGCAGCGCTCCTCTCTGCCTGGTGTGACCCTCCTGGCGCTGGGCTGGCTGAATGGGATGTTTGTCCTTGAGCAGCCACTCTTCTCAGGGAGTTATTTAATACTAAAACCCATTAATTAACAGAGATAAATGGAAGTTTTCAGAGATATCATGTACTATAAAGAGGCAGATGAGATCCACACCCTACGCAGTAGCCCTGCTAACTGCAGCTGGCCGGGTAGCCTGAGTGGGGTACTCAGCTCCATCCACTGCAGTGAAACTGGTCTGAGACCCTCAGCTGGGGTCTGGTTTGTAAAATGGCCTTCAAATATCACCAGTTGTGCTCTCCATCCTCTGACCCAGCACCCACTTTGCTTTCCAGTCATCTCTGTGCTTCAACATTGGCTCTTTGTCCTAGTAAACTCAAGGACCAAGCCAATTTTCATGTGCAGTGTTTTGTTTGTATATCTCGTGTATGAAAGATCAAAGGTGGGCTGACAAGGCTGCTCTTTTCCCTACTATCTTCAGCATCCTTTGGCTCACTGAGATATTAAACAAGTATGACAGTACAGACCAAACACTCTTGGTTACCTTTTGGGCACATACTGGATGGACTAAGGCAGACAGAAACCAGATCGACATGCCTCTTTCTTTTTCCTTTTTCAAGGAAAATCCTGCAACCGGGGACCAAGGATCTAACACACCAGAGTTTGACCTTTGTTGTTGTTGTTGTTGTTTCTATAGCAATTAGCTGATTTCCTTTTGGTTTGTCTTTTATCTGGTTTTGCATGTCTGTTCCGTTTTCCAGAAAGTGTCTTTGATTTACAGTGTGCTAAAGATTCTAAAGGAAATTACTCCCCTTTCTTTTGCCTATTTAAACTGGTTAATGTGTTTAAACATTTTCTCCTCCTGCCAAAGGCAGTGTAAAATGAAGGTTTTGCAGTGGCGTCCATGGAACGACTCACTGCTTTCATGTGCATACCCAAGTTTACATAATTTCCCTCCATCAGTTATAACCTTCCATCATCAGGAATGGGGTGATTTAGGCATGTTTCTTTGCCAAAAGAAAATTTGAAGGCTGTTGCTCAAAGGATCTTTTTTTGTCATTTTACCCCATGGCCAATGCTTAAAAACAAAACAAAACCTACTGCTACGCTACTGAAATCTAAAACATCTCTGATGTCAGTTAGAGCTAGGGAGGATGTGTCAGAAGTTTAGAGAATTTGAGGAAGAAAAGGGGAAAATGAGCATATTTTTGCAAATCCCTTTGTCTGACCAGGGGGGCTGGAAAAATACTGTGACTATTTCAGCGTGCTCCAAATGAACTTTAACTGCTTACAAGGTTTTTTTTTTTTTTTTTTTTTTTTTTTTTTTTTTTTTTAACGTAAATTAAGTACAAGTGCTCTTTGTGATAAGTACAAATTGGAAATATATGGGGGCACTCCCTTGCTGCTGCTCACACCTGCAGCAAGTTTCTAGGAGGTATTAAAGCCATTCATCTCCGGTAGAGTAGGAGGGTATCACGGTATTTCTACTGGAGGGGATGTGGGGGTCATTCCCCCCAGAGGGCATTTGCATCCTAAAGCGACTGATTCTGCTTGGGTCTGGTCTCAACCAAGAGGCATTTGAGAGCACCCCGCATTAACATATGTGCATGTTCAGTCAGATTTGAGCCGGCAATTTGCACTTTCCTGCGATAAAGGATGGAGAAAGGCTGCACGCTGAGGGCTGCCGAGCACCTGCCCAGGTAGGAAAGATCAGATTGTTCTTCAGGAGCTGAATGATTTGCTAATGGGTTTCAAGCACAGGAGATGGCTGCACCTGGCCACCCAACTGCATATTTGCATTTCCAAGAAAAGAAGAGCTCTCCCTAGCCCAGAGGGAAGATTGGTGAAATTACCTCCAGTTGGAGGGGGATCAATGCATCCTCGATGTGATGACTTAGTTTGAATTTGAGAAGGTGAGGCAACGTGCTGTGTTCATCCAGGACTTTTTTTTCCATGAATGCAAACTGAGAATGCAGAACGGGCATCCTGTGACCAAGCCTGGTGAGGTAAGAGTCTCCAGGCTCTCAATTAACCCCTGTGGAGTTGGTTTTTCTACCGGTTTTGAGCTTAAAGCAACGACATGAAATGTCCTTTTCTTTCTGTTGTCTAATAGACGTCTTTACAAACCTTTGAAATATCGTGGTTCACTTTAGATTTTATTTTGCTAGGTTTTGGCTTAACCTGGCTTGTGTCAAGTGTGATTTCAAAGTGATGGGGTAAAAACCAGGGTGCTCATCGTTATGGACAGAGGGTTCTTCAGGATGGGCACCCTCCCAGTCTTGCAGTGCTCTGAACCCAACATCTTGTTCCCTACAGAAATGTGCAGGTGAGCTCTTGGGCAGTAGGAGATAAGCGTGCTTAAAATCCTAAGAGATTTTAAGGTGTCTGTAGCAGGGTTGCAAGCACAAGCATACATACACACACTCAAGTGTGTAAAATGTAATCCCAGTCACACAGTATACACCAAATAAATGCCAAATAGATACATTTATGTCCACAAACACTATAATAAATTGCTAAAAGAAGCAAGGCATATCAGGATATATAGGATGTAGGGTTATGTCATTACAATGTACTTATCACCAGCTGGATGTGATAGATAGCCATATAAGTAGATCTTGTTTATTAACTCATACTCATGGTATAAGGCCACATGAACACAACATATTCACAGCCACATAAAATCTCTCCCTCTTATCAGCTCATCAGCTCACTTCCCATCTCAGCAGAAAATGTCTTGTCTCTTACTGAATCCTTCTGGCTCACTCTTCTTATTTAGGGGAATGTTTCTGTCCTTTGGTTTCCCGGAGGTAATGTGGGGATAGTTTACATGAAGCCACTCAGTATACAACCAGACCATGGGGAAAAAAGGCTGACAGTTGTTTTTTTTTTTTTGTCAAGTTATGTTGTCAATTCCCTGGCTATCAGCAAGGAACGGCAATGCTTAAGTTATACTTGTGGAAATCTTGTGACTAGCCTGATGTTTGCCCTGTAAGAGAAGGGGAGCAAAGCACTGCGGGGGGACTGCCAGCCTGGGCCTGTCCCAGTCCCCCAGGGAGGGCCCAGGGCAGGCTGAGGGGGGTACAAGCCCCTAGAGGTAGGGATCTGTGCTTGTAGCCTCAATACAGTGGCTGCTAAAAGGTGGATGACAGTCCACTTTCGCACTTGATTTTATTCTCTCCTGACTTCTGGTGGTGCCTAAAGGACAGCTTGTCTACACCTGTACAAGTGTTATTAGTTTTTTATTGCTGTAACAAGTCAAAAAAGTGCAAACATTGAAGGCTATGTGACAGCAGGAGGTTTTATGTAGTTCACGGTAACCTTTTAATATCAGTTTCTGTTTCTAAGCCCTTTCTGAAGCTGGTTTGTTGCTAATATCCCCATTATGTTGTGGGAAACCTGAGGCACAGGAGCCTGTGAAGGTCTCAGACCAGGCCTGATAACAGAACTGGAATTAAGACTTCAGAGCCACTGCACTACCAAATAGCTTACAGAATAGCTGATTCAGATGAAAGATGCTTGTCTAGTTCATTGATTTACACAATCATCTGTGACCCTGACGCTGTAGGACAGATGATGCTATTACTACCTCATAGTAAGGAGATATTACAGAGGCTTTGTCAGGCTCATTTTGGCCTGATCCTTTAGTCAGGAGCATCCAAGACAAAAGTAATTTGTGATTTGTTCCTCCTAGGCAAATTACCATTAAAATCTTTACATCTTGTTCTTCCCTGTGAGGAGTGGTGGATATGCAGTATATTTCCCAGCAAAGCTGTCCCTGAAGCATTTTAAGAGAATTTAATCCCTTCAGTCCCATCTTTAACTTGTTTTTCTAAAGGAACAAGACAGATGCAATTGCAGGAGCCATACACCTGCAGTCTCTTATCTTCCCCTTGACCTTTAATAAGGAGGAGCCCCTCTGTTGATGCCAACTGGAGCTGACAGAGAGGGAGAGATCTCAGAGGTACTTCAGTCTTGTTTTTTTTGTGGAAGTGGCAGCAGAAAGAAACCCTATGGGGACCACCACCAGAGATTCCAGCATGACCTTCCCAAATTCAGGTAGGGTAGAGGGTGGTAGAAAGGGGAGGATCTGAAGTATCATGAGCTTGGGAGAAAACATGGACTGTTACAAAGGGGTGTAGTGAATGCCATTCAAGAAAACCACACAGCTGTAGTTCTGTTCTCATGGACTACCTTATTCCCTCTTCCAGCTCTCCTGTGATACCCATCTGGGAATTGTGAAATCCAAGAGAGGGGTAGGGAATGCCAAGCAAACCAGAAACCTGCTCTGAATTCCTCTAAATCTTACTAAGATTTTGCTGTGCTGCAGTGGAGAGATGTGGAACAAAACCTGCATGCTCGGGGAGCTCAGGATTTTCCTTCCCAGAAGTGTGATGCATCTTCCATGATGCATATCACTGGGACATTGCTGCCTTTAAGACCTGGCCTTTCACCTTTAGCCCTGAGATCTCCTGTGATGGTGACTGTCAGCTCCCTTGGTGGTCTGTCCAGGACTGATTGCAGCTCCTGCAAAGGGGCTGGCTGGAGGAAGGAGATAACATGACCCACAGAGCAACTACATGGAGCCATGGTCCCAGACAAGATGCACTAGTGTGCCAACACCCAGCTTGTCCCACCTTATGTTCATCACTGTGCTCTCCAGTGAGAGCCTGAAGTGCAGCTAACCCTTGATAGTTGCATGGGTAGAGGCAGATAATTGCTTCTGTTTGGTTTTTAAAATAGGAGTAATAGAGAAAGTCTCTTGGCCAGACTGTCTTGGGCTGTTCCTTGAGTGCTGTGAGGAGGTGGTTGTCTTTTACTAATGGAAGCCCTAATGAAAACCTGGGCTAATAAGGAAATGAGGGGATCTTGTTGTTTCCCAGTTCATTGCATGGTCCCCACAGCTCGTGTCTAGTGCACGACTCAGTGTGGAGAAGCTCATGCTCCTGGAGAGAAACTGATCCGTCTGCTGAGCAGAGTTGCAGCCCTCTTAACTGACTGGTAAAGCTTGAATTACACTGACACAGCCTCCTGGTTTTGCCCTCTTTTCTCTTTTTCACCCAGTGCATTTCCATGAGATGAAAGCCCAGTAAGTGACACTCAGCTGCTATCAACTCTGTTTTAATGTGGACTTTTCTGAGAGGCAAAAAAAAAAAGCGTCTCCCAAGGTCATTAGCTGACAATTGCAGCCTGTTTGAAAATTGCTTGCACTCTCTGCTAATTGGTCTACCAGACCTGTTCATTTGTTAATTTGATGCCATTAGGTAACCGGCACATCTCTGCTGCAGATGGAGGGAGGCAGGGACGGAGGCGGCTGTTTTGGTCTCTCTCTTTGGGTGGACCTGCCACCCTGGGCTAGGTGGTATAAAACCTGGCCGGTGGGGCGAAGGGCACAGGCTGAATGAATAAATTGATTTAGGCTGAGTCAATAGCTCAACCTTAAAGTAATTATTGCAATTACTTAGGTTGGCCTCCAATTGACTGTTTTTTGAATTTGCAAAGTAAAAGGAAAAAAAGATGTTTCAGGGTTAAATGAGTGCTTTATTCGACCAAAAATGCATTATTCATGAGTCCTATAAATAAGACTGAAGGGCTGGACTCACAGAATAGGAACAGATACCTGGCCTGACTCTCTCCTCTTTTCACTACATGGCTCCTTGTTTATGAGACAATAACCTGGGGTGAGGAGGTGGATCCTCAAGCAGGGTGCCTATGCTGTGGGCTGCTTTCCACCTCTGCTGCTGCCTGTATGAAACATGAGGAGATGGGGGGGGGGAAAGAGGAACTGGCTCTGCCCTTGGTCTGCTGGGGCTGAGCCCCGGAGGGGAGCACAGATCCTGGTGTATGGAGAGACCATGTTGTGCCCACCTCTGGATGGTCAGGCTATTTTTGGAGGAAAAAGACCTTGAATTCAACAGGGAGGGGATTTGAACTGAGATTAATGCCTGAAATGCTGCAATAAGAGACATCATCCGTGTCTGTCTGTGAAGGGTGCCAAATGCCCTGAAACTGTTTATACACTTAAGAGTATTTGTTGAGCACAACCCAAATTGTTCTAGGTTGGTCGAAAGAGGATCTTTTAACAGCTTCGCTCTGATTTGTTTTTAGATAATTCTTCCCCTATGTCAGGTCAGCCTCCTACAGTTTGTACTGCTGCACTAAGCAGAAACACAGCCCATCAGTAAACTGGTGTTACTGGTTGATGATATCTTGGTGTTAAGAACCTGTAGCAACTGTAATTTCTTTAGTGTGGAGAAGAAAGATTAACTGAAGATTAACTAGCTTGGCTGGTGGGTCCCACCTGGGAAGGGCTCAGTTTCAGCCCTCTGGTGTTCTCTGGTGGGGGAAGACTTGTGCCATGGTCAGAGCCAGGGGTCAGCCAGAACTCTTTTGTTCCTCCGCTGTCTGGCAGCTCTGCCTCACTTCAAACAACAGCCCTAGGACCAAGTACCACATTGCCCATCCCAGCAGGGTCTCCCTCCATCTTCCTGGTAGCCTCCATCCCCAAAAGACTGGGAACACTTCACTCCCCAAAATAATTACCTTAAAAGCACCCGTTGCTTTCCATAGTGTGTTTAAAGACTGTGGTTTACTGGTATACACAAGTCTTTGCTGCCTGTGCCCCATTGCATCAGCAGCAGTGGATGAGATGGAAGAGAGGAGTTGTATCCAGGTGTGGGGGTGCAAACCTACTCTCCTCTTCCATCTGAGGGGCCTTGCTGTTGGCAGTAAGTGCAATGACTTAAGAAGCTGAACTGAGAACAGTTTTGCTTCTTTTAAGTCAGGTGGAAAAATTACTCTCATTGTTACAGGTCACTTGCAGTTCCTTGATTTTGCTGGCTGAACTTCACTACCAAGCATTGGTGCCTTTTTCTTTCCTCCTTGTACATGCACCTCAGAAAATACCACTTTTTGTGTGGGGTCCTGTGATTAAAGCAGATTCCAGGAGCATCACCCTAGGGTGGGATGTGTAGGAGACAGCGGGTTTTACCTTAGGCCAAGTCAGGTCTGAGCCAGGTCCGTGCTCAGAGATCTGGGGGTGGGAAACCAGCTGAGCACCCTGGGGAGGGCCTGGCTGTGAGTGGGCAACCTGTGCTTTGGTGATGGAGAAGGAAAACAAGCAAAAACCCATGTAATTCTCACCAGACTGGGGCTTTTGCCAGCACAGCTATGTTAGTTGCAAATCACGCCTCATCACACCTGATGGTCACAGCTAGTCTGGAAAAATCTTGTTGTCTTGACCCAACACAAGGAGTTGGAGGATTTAGCGGCCTCTTTCTTGTTGTGTTTTGAGAATTTTTTAAGAAAACACTTTCCTTCCATGGGTGATTTCACAGGTTGGGAGAAAAGCAGCTGTTGGTGGTTCACAGCTCAGATTTCCCTGAGAAGTGTAAAGTCTCAGCTGGACACTGTGATGATGGATTTTATAGATTTCCCCTCGTTCCCTCCACGAGCACCAGGCAGCTAAACCCAACAGTGAGCTACAGTGCGTTTCTCTGTGTTTGACTTCTCCTTGAGATAATCCATTTGCCTCTGTTCTTTGAAAACTTACTGAATAAGCCACTTGTTTCACACTAGTGAGGAAATAACACTTTGGGGGCCCCTTTTGTGCCTGTCTTATGTATAACAGAAGCATGGAGTTTTATAAAGTCTAATAAATACCCAGCTCTGCCAGATGTTAGCTTTCCTTTTTTTCCCCCTCCTAGAAAGGAGGTCAGAAATTGAGTTCCAGACTTCAGCTGACTGCAAATAAAATGGGACTGTTTCTAAGAGACATGTTGTGACAGTGTAAATTATCACATTTTAGCTGGTGTTAAATATAGAAATGCCACTTAAGAGGGGATGCATTTTGTTCGGTGTCTGATATTTGTCTCATCAAGACATCCTTGTGAGATGGTGTCTGTTTATTATCTCTCCCCCCCCCCTTGCTTTATTACTGTGCTCTGTCTGGGGACAATGGTTGATGAAGTCTTTTCCATGTTTTTCAGTGCTTGAGAGATGGGGGGCAGATCACTGCAATAGCCTGTGGGGGCTGACTAAAAAGCCCACTAAAATTTCCCAAGTGAAGAAATTCCCACTTGCAACATCTGCCCCTTCCTCTTCATGGGGAAATCCCTGGGTTAAGTGCAGGGAGCTGAGGCAGGTAAAAGATGCCAAAAAGGCTGTGCAAGTTCCTGGCCTTGTGGTTACAGCTGGGGTTGAGGAACTGGAAGGCGCACAGGAGGCGGGGGGAGAGACAGACCCAGGGAGGAGAAGTGATACGGACCAAGTCAACAGAGCCAGGATAAGGAAGGAAAATATTTCCCTTAGGTTGGAACAGGCAAAACTCACTGGAGTGAACGGTTTTGAAGTTTGTTCAGTTATTTTGGCTAAACCTAGCTCATTGATGGATCTATTTCCTTCTCCCATTGGAAAAGCATGTGTTTAGTCTCATTTATAAAATTAGAAAGTGCCATTTTCTTTATGGTGTGTGCTCTCCTCTGCTTCTCAAGAGTGGTAATTGCATGGAAACTTGCATGGTTTATACCTAAAGGAATCTTAATTTTAATACATACAAAATTACGCCTATTTAAACCTCATTTAGTTAGAAGCAGTGCAGTTTTCCATCAAACACCTTTCCAAACAGAAGCTGGTTTTGCACTTAGAGTGGATTCTCAGTTGTAACTTTATCTTCTCCACCTTGGACTCTGCTCCATTAAACTTAATCACCATCATATCCTATTACCCGTTCAGTTAATGAAAAATAGTTTTCTCCAAAGGTAAAGTGTTATAATTAAGGGCTCTGTACAGCCACAATAGCTTTTGTGCCTTCAACCTTTTTTCACTTTTAAAATTGGTTCATTCTGCGCAGACCAAAAGGCCAGAAATGCTTATGATACAAGCTACTTCTGCTCAGACAATGAGCAAAGTAATCAGGTAAGATTACACAGCCACAGATAACACTTCTTGCAACAGGTTCTTGTCCCTGCTGTGGATCATCAGTCAAATCTGATAAAACTCGCCACTTCTTGTGCAATGCTGGCCTACTTACAGCAGTGTTGGTTTTATTCAGAATGATACCAGGCTGCTTTTAGAGCAGCAGTGAGACTGATGCAAGAGGGGGGCACACAGTTTGGCCAGAGAGAGTCTAGCCCTGGGAGATGAACTTGTCTTTCCCTCAGTCCTCAGTACCTCAGACATGCTGGCAGTGCACAGAGGTGATGGTTCAGCCCCAGCTCAGCTCAAGTGAAATAATTTGACTATTCACTATATCAACTTTTCTGTCAAAATCTGTTTTTGGCCTATGGACTAAACTCAATTTGTATTTTCTCCCTCAGCCCCTAAATTAAAAAAAAAATCCTGCATGGAAAATTCCTGTGCTAATAAAAATGTTCTTGTGTATGTTCTTATGATGCACATCCAGCTATATAAATATAGATGATTTGTAGCTCTACACAAATAAAGCGGGATTTTCAAAAGCAGTCTAACTGCTCCCAGCCTAAACTACTCGGAGTAAAAACAGGGAGAGTTTATAATTAAATTCACTGGGAGCTGTGCTAGACCCCTGCTGAGTGCTTTTAAACATTCTTCTCCTCAGACTCTACTGGGAGAGAAATATACTGTATTTATAGCCATCTTGTTTCAATATAAACATGTCAAACTGTAAATCTGACGCAGAGATGGGCTCAAGCTGAAAAATTAAGATCCAGACTTCTGATGCTCTCTCTTTCAGATCAGCTCCTTTGTGGGCTTTGGGTTTGAGGATCTGGTGCTAGTTTCTAATTTAGGTCCAGCTTCCTTCCTCGTGCTGGGAGATGCTTGCTCAGGCCCTGTCCCACTGAGCCCCAGTTATACTGCCTGTACTGGATAAGTGCCCGATTTCTCAGCTCCAAGGTGCTCTCCCAGCATGAAATACCCTTTTTCAGCATGCACGTCCCTTATAACCTTTCTCCTGTTCAGAGTATGGTTACTCATTTCCTTTATAATGGGAGCAGCGTGTACCTGCCTTTGGTTTCACACTTCTGTTCTGCCTGTCCCTGTGTCTTTCCTTCTATGCCCTGTACAGAAAAGAGCCTAATAATATAACAGCAACAACAAAAATAGTATAATGGTTATTATTAGCACCAGGCAGGTTTTGTGCTGGGAACAGATCAGTCTGTGAAATGGGCTGTATGCCATAGCAGAGGGCGGTCCTCCTGCATCCGTGTGCTTGCAATAGGAGATGGAGGCTGGAGAAATATGAACCCAAACCAAACGAACTTTGGCTAATTTGGAAGGCAACAGCAGCAATTGGTGCGTTGACAATCCCAAGCTTGTTTAAGCATTAGATCTGAGGAAGAAGGGGTGGGGGAAATAAAAATGTTACCATAACGACTGAGACGTGAATGCTGTTAGCATCCCCACAAGGTGCAGGCATGTGTTCATGACACATGCATCTCCTAAAAAAAGGTGTGTATACTTTGCAGATGTTTTCTCAGAGCAGGAGATGTCCTAATAAGCAGGTACGTTGTTCCACATGTTTAATCATGAATGGCAATGAATGCCTGCTTCAATTCTTCTGACCCCTTTTTCTTCACTCCTGACCTTTTCCTTTCCTAGCCTGTCACACATAAAGAATGATTATTAAAAAAATAAAAAATAATGTAAAAAAGAAAATAAGATGATTGCATTTGAGAGAGAAGGGGGAGTTGGGAACATAAAGGAGTGGGGAAGCGTGTTATGTAGCATTTGTTTTCTCTGCTGCCATTTTATTGCTTTTCTGGGCGCCCTGCCAGAGAAATGGCGAGTCGCACTTTAATTAAAGAAGGCTCTGTGTGCACTCCAGCTGTTCCTCATGTGACTGCCTGTCTACGGGCAAAGCGAAGGATGCTCCCGCCAGCTCGCCCCAATCAATGCTAACCTAATTCCCGACCACACACTGTCAGGCGTTCGTGCGAACCTGCAGCCTTTTGGGCACTGCCTGCGAGCCAGGAGCTCAGCACCACGTCCTGGTCCCCGTCTACTCACAGATCTGCTGGCAGAATCTGGCCGTGGCATTGCCAGGGGCGCGGGAGTGTCTGGGGCAAGGTGTGGCTTTGCTTAAAAATATTTTTCTCTGCCTGCAGCGATGTTTGTAACCCATAAACAGATCGTGCTGCCTGGAAGGAAGGGCATTTGGGGCTTGGTGGTGGAAGATCGGGCCCCCGCTGAAGTTTCTGGGAAAGCAGAACTTGGCTGTGGATGAATGACTAATTTTTCAGCAGTAACCTAGATCTGAGATGCCCGAGGCTCAGGGAAGACCTGTGTTTTTCTTTTCTTTTTTCCCTTCCTGACTTTGGAGAAAAATAAATTCAGCTTGAAAAGAAGAGACCAGCTATATCAATGCACCTTAGCTGAAAATCCAGCTGTGCTTCTGAAAGGTGCTATATGGACTCAACATCTATGTTGAGAAAATACTAACAGACCAAATCTGCATAACAAGAGGGAAATTGTTGTGATGACCCTGTAAGAAAACTACCATGTCATCCTATAGCTTATATGCTTTTAAATTAATTTTTTTGTCCTCTGAACCTAGTTTCTTGTGGAAGAAAAAAGTTTACTGTGCTAATGCAGGCAGTATGGTCCCTTAAGAGAATAGGTTGGATGGGGCTCTAATTTGTGCTATGGGGCCATGTTCAGCCCCCTGCCAGAGTGAAGGGTGCTACGATGAAGATGTTTGTGACCACTGTGAGACTGTTCTGCTTCCCCAGGCAGATGACAAGGTGCCTTTCTGTGGGTGCAAGTGGAGGCTGTGACTTCCAGGGAGGACTAATGCAATGAAACCCTATGCTTCTGCTGCAGCCTCTCAGTGGCATTACAGCCATTGTGAATGTCACTTCCTTGTGCTAATTCAGGTGTGAGGTGAAACATCCGAGCGTAACCTAAAGCATCCCCCAGACGAGGTGTTTATTGTACTTTCAGGCACCTCACCTACTGGTAACATGAAGCTGCTTCCTCCCACACTGCTACGGAGCTGAGCCTCCTGCACTGACCTGTGTGAGACCTTTTTTTGGGAGCTTTCCAACCCTTTTTCCTTTCATAGCCTGTGAATTGTTCCTTCTATGTTGGCCCGTCTCCCTGCACACCTAGCTCTATTCACATGGTTTATGGCAGTGGAGATGAATTGGCATAACACACCGGGGAGGGAGATTCAAGACAGAGCTATTATGTTGCTGGAAGCCAACTTCGAAGCAGAGGAGATGAGCTGGATTTCCTCCCCCTTCCTGCAAAAAGGAGAAGTGGAGGCAATCATGACAAAGGGGAAGATGTTATCTGAATAGAAACACAGATGTATGGGTGAAGGCTTGATGTGCAGGTTGGGATATTAGAAGTCCACCTTGCATGCATTGTCCAGCCAATACGAGCTTGCAGAAGGCCTCGAGGTGGCTGAAAAACTGTTGATGTATGTCAGTGTCCCTTAAAAAAAAATAAAAATAAAAATAAAGGGGGAGTTAGCTTGGTTCTTGCTGGCAGAAAAGACATGCTGCCAGCTGTGGATAGCTTCTGACCAGTAGCTGCAGGCTCTGGAGGCCTTTGTGCAGTGTTTTGTCTGTGTTCACTGTGGAGCCCAAGTGAGGTTTCAGGCTCTCTGCACACTCAGCAAGTTGTCATTGTTGGATTTGGGGTTCCTTCAAATAAAGCAGTGTTTTCCTCAGGTAGGGAGGTAAGTGCAGGTCCTGGTGTTAGTGGCCCAGAGTTTGGCCATGGTCACCTCCTTGGCCTGTGAGCTGGCTTCATGCTCCTGCTCCCTGGGAATCCAGGGAGCGCGGGGCCTTTTTCCTTTGCACTCAAATGCTGATCTCCTCTCAGTGACACCATCTGTTTGCTTCCTTCTCAGCTCTTCTGTGAAATGACTGATCTGCTTTCTGCAGTCCAGAAACACCATCTCTTTGGGCGATGATGTTATAGGAGTCTTTAATTTCTCTGGTGCTGCCTTTCAGCTCATTACCAGATCATTTCCTTCATCCGTGCAAGTTTATTTTACAAGAAAACTTATAAATTTTCCCTTTTCTAGACTATTTTTTGGCTTGCTAGGCACTTTACCTTTTCTTTACTTACATCTGAGTGAAGTTTGTTTGGCCTGGCTGCTTTGAAGTACAGGCTTGGAAGCAGCAACAGATTTATGAGCTAAAAATGATCTGGGTAGAGTTGGTGTTTATATAGGAGGCCCTTTGTTCTGTGCATCAGGTGCTGGGGAATACGAGACATTTGCTTCTTGTGCAATGACATAGGTTCCTTATTAGCAGAATTATCTCCAAAATGTGTCTGGAGATGGCATTCATAGCATCCTGGTTTACTTCTGATGCTTCTCATAAGTTTTTTCCTTCTGCAGCTTGGATACCTCTTCTCCTGGTTACAGGCAAGATACTGCATCTTTTGGCAACCTTTATTACTTTGGGTATGGCATTTTGTTGACTTCCTGGAGCCAGTGGTTGCCAGTATGTAGGCCACCCTAAGGACATAGCTTTTACTGTCGTTCTGTTGTGGTCTAGCAGGCTCCCACATCCTATGGGCATGCTGGGCTTTGAACTAGGGCCGTTTCATCTTGGCATAATTGTTATTTGCAGGGGATCTGCTCCTGGTGTCTGACTGTCTCCACTGGGTAAGGTTGTCTCTGGATGGTCTTCCTCTGCTTCCTCTGACTTTCTGGCATCTTAAACAGTTGTAGCTGAGGGATTTTCTTGATCTAAGCCCTGCTCCTGCAGCCATCCTTTTGAGCTTTGTCTGCCTCTGTGCAGTTATCAGAAACTATCTCCCTTATGTCCTGAGTTGTACCTAATTTCACATGTTGTGTGGTTCCCACCACAGCTTGGGTTTCTGCTTCTTGCTGTGTTTTTTTCATATGGCATTTGATGACCAGATGCAGGCTTGCCCATCTAAGCACAGCAGTCTCTAGCCTGTGGCATTTATTGTAGCTGGCTGCTTGGCTTGGCACTTTCTTAATTCTGTTTCTTTGATCCTCTGTTGAGCTAAGGCAAATTACCTTGCATGGGAAACACACACATGGTTTTCAGACTTAAAAGTCCAGGCTTGGAAAATTTTCCCAGTGGAAACATGGGTGTTATAGGAAGGTGGGTGTATGGGTTTCATTCCAACACAAAGTTAGGATGTGGCCAAGCTATGTACCCAGCTGGCAGCTTCAGCACTCCCTTTCTGCTCAAAGGTGTCTGTTTTCTCTGCTTTGTGTCTGTTTGACACAGAGGAGAGCTCACGAGGGTAAGTACAACATAGGTAGTTACACATTACAGGGAGAGGGGACAATCTTTGGTACTGAGGGGTGGCGGGGGGAGGAAGAAGGGCACTTAAGGGAACAAAAAGTAGGCAGAGGTGACTCCGGATCAACTCCATTTATCTGGCTAATGCAACTTAAAGGCCTTCCAGGTGGGGTCATAGCCATAGCTAGCTGAGGGCACATCTCCATCAGAACAGAGCTCACCAAGGTGCCTCTGAGCAGGCTGGCCTGTCTGTTCAGCACAGGGTGATGTGTGGGATGGCTGGGTCATCCTGAGTGTCAGGACCTGTTTAGCAGGGACAGTGTTCTGCTTGGTGCAGCTCCAGGCTGACCAGTTTTCTCCCATGGGGAGCAGGAATCTCAGGATGGAGGCATGTCCCATCACTCAGCATAGCCCTAACACCTGTTCTTCTGATCCTCCAGATCATTGCCTACGGCTGTGTCCTATAGAGACCAGCAATATCTGAGGGTGAGCATATGGAACTGGAACCAGCTGGGATGACCATACCAAACAGAGTGAGCAGCCACCTCTGGACTTCCTAGGGCCAAAATGAGAGCCACTGGCTAACATGGGATTTGAACAGTTAGTTGAAATTAAAATCAGACCCATTAAACAGACCTTGTTTAGTGTCTGCAGAGCTTGGTCTCTTCTCAGTGAGCATTATCTCAGAGTTGAAACATGCCTGACTATGGCTGTAACGTACTGTGCCTCTTAAAGATTAGTGGCACTGTTTAGCACACAGCCTAAAGAAACTGCTGGATGGCTGGATTCCTGCACAGGAATGATGATGCTGCAGGTATGGTGAGGTGGCTCATAAAAATCCACATGTGGCACAGTCCATCAAAGCTCATAAAAACACTGTGTAGGACAATAACACTTTTCTCAAGCAGGGCAAGGCAGCTCACTGGATTCCCATCCAGAAGATGACTTGGATACTGATCTGTCCGTGCTTTGAGCATGGTGCTTCTGGGGTTGGCCATAGTTTGTGCTGTGATACCAGCCTGATGCTGGTGGACTTGAGGAAGCTGCACTGGGAGGAGAGTGATGGGGAGCAGTGATGTGCTTAGGGAGTGAATGGAGCTGATAAATATGAGCTGCCTTAAATCTCTTCCAAAAATTGTTAAGCACACTAGTCCCTAAAATACTGATAATAGTAGTAATCATAACTTTTAAATCTGAATACTGCCAGAACTTGGTGGTGCCAGGCGCTGTACTAACAAAGAAAAACTCAGGCTCTCCTCACAGGCTGCATCCTGTACATAGGATTAGAAGCAGCAGGCAGGTACTGGACAGATAGGGACTCACAAGGAGGCAGTAATGTGATGACAGCCAGCAGAGTGGGCTGTGGTGGCACCTTAGCAGTTTAGGAAGGATACAGATTTTTGGAGGTGTTGAAGCAAAGAGAAATCTGAAGGATCTGCTGAGAGCAGGATGTGGAAAGCAGTGTGGCTGAAAGTGACTATAGAAAACTGCATGGCAGGCTGAGCCCTTAAAGGTGGCCTCTTGGCCTAGGGATAAGTTGTGGGGAAAGGAGATGGGAAAGAAAAGTGGCCTGTGTTGTTGATGGGGTGGGGGGACAAAATACATAGGTATGAAGTGTGAGTATTGTTTCTCTGCAGCGCCATCCCTGGAAGTCTTTAAAAGACGTTTAGATGTAGAGCTTAGGGATATGGTTTAGTGGGGACTGTTAGTGTTAGGTTAGAGGTTGGACTCGATGATCTTGAGGTCTCTTCCAACCTAGAAATTCTGTGATTCTGTAACATTCAGAGTGGTTCTGAAAAAGGTGAGGGTTGTATTGATGAGTAGCAGAAGAGATGATGCTGTAGTAACTGAGATGCTAAAAGTTGGGCTGCTCTTATGGCCTTTTCCATTAATCTGTACAACCAAACCTGAATGGTATCACATGGACTTAACCTGGAAGGTTTGGCTTGGTGGTGCTGACCCTGGAAAGGTTATAGATGGAAATGCCTCCTGGAAAGGTGATCTTGAACTTTGGTGTGGAAAGAAGAGAGAGGCTGTAGTCTGTCCGAGGGCCTTGAGCTAGGTTCATACTGGAGGGACAGTGCAAGGTTTTGTTTGAGCAGGTCTGGAGTCAGGATTGAGCCAGGATTCATCCACACGGAGATGATGGTTGAATTCATGTCCAGGGTGGAGGTGGCATCAGAGGCAAACTTCAGTGAGACAACACAGCATTGAGGGCAGAATCCAGTGGGGTCTACTCAGAAGGTGATGGGAGATGAAGAGAGCCTTCAGAGAGGTGGAGGGAAGTGTGAGTAGACATAGGACAGAAAAGTATAATGGAAGCCGAAAGAAAATAATCATCTTGCCTTCCTGAGGATTTGAATGAGGATGGGGGAGTGTAAGGAGAATGGAGGTGGAGAGCTGGATCTGGGACTGTGAAGACAGTTATCTGGAAGCCAGGCAGTCTGTTTGGCCAGAAGTTTTGGTTTCTGTATGTCTGCTTTTGATCTCACTATGAATATAACTAAAATATTTCCAGTTTTTTGGCAAAGTGGATGTCCCCAGACCATACAGCTGCTCAGTGAAGGCAGTTTTGTTATCAGGATGGTGGCCAACACTGCAATGACAGTATACAGCTGTTTGGGGCCCTGCAGTCTTGACTGTATCCATCACCTGCCTTAGAACTGGTCCCAGCTTGTGTTGCTGACCTACTGGAAGCCTCTGCCTTATGCTGAGCTAATGTTTATCAGCCTGGAGGCTTTGAATAAAATAGTTCTCATTCCAGTGAACTTGGATGTTTTGACAAACTTTGGTTTCATCCCTAAATTTCTGAGCAGCTCAAGCCACTGATGGCTTTGGCATCTGTGAGCTGAGCATGAGGGGATGATACAGTATTTCTTCAGTTGGTGCCAGGCTATTGTGGTGGCTGATGCAATGTTTTGGCATCTGAGATACAGAAATGAAGGTTTGTGTTGCAGGACTTGGTTCTAATAGGAATTTTAAAGCCTTAATCTTTTTTTTTTTTTAAATCCTCACTGAACTGGCAAAAAGCCACAGCATAGTACATAACCTCTGAGCACTCCAGGAGTTTTTTCACAGCTGGATAAGAGATGAGTTGATGGAGACAGAGCTGGAGGAGTTCAAAGTGCAGCACTTGTGGTGATTTTTCACCACGCTGGATTGCCTCTCTGCTCCCTTGGCAAGAAACCCAAACTGTGCTGCGCTGCCCCCACGGCGGAGCTGCAGGTCCCTCCACGTGCTGGGTGTGAGGGAGAAGTGTTCACACTTCCCATCCAGTGGGGAACAGCAGGGAAGGTGAGCACAGATGCTCCAGAGTTTAATGGGATAATGGATTTGCCCCCATTGCTCACTTACAGTGCTAGTAATGAAGGAAGGGAAGGAAATTCCTTGGGCATGTGGGATCTTTGAGCTGTGGAAGAAACCGCAGTCCCGGTCCTTCCTGCTTCTTTGTCAAAGTCAGCAGGTGAACCATTGTTTATAATACAAGTCAAGGTTGTGAAGCTAACATAAATGGAGAGGTCAACACTAAATACATCAGTGGCAGGTCTGTCAGGGAGGCTAAGAGCAGAGGGCTGCGAAGTCTCTTTCTTGGGAGACAGGCCTGGGACAGGAGAGCAAATGAATACAAAATCCCTAGCAGAGCTGCATCGCTCTGATGGCAGGGGAATAACCTTTTAAAAGCATGTCAAGATGCACAGGTCATGGTGGGTGAGATTATGGGCCTCCTACTTTTCTGATGGTCAGGAAGCTTTTTCTTTTTGTAGCTCTCAGATGCTGCTACATCTGTCCTCCCAAAGCTACAGTGGCCTGTCACAGTGGATGCTGCATGCTGGATTTGGATGGCATGACTGTATGATGCCTTACTTCTCACTAAATCCACCAGCAGATGAGTTTCCTGAACCAGTAAATTAATGAGTGCCTGTTCTTATAGGTGCTACAACCACGTCTGGTTTCAGTGAGGCTTGAAGGCCCAGCTGAGGTCAGGCCCTGTTTCCAGCAAGGTGCTGAACACACACAGCCCTGTGACAGCAGGCTGGGGCTTCAGAAAAGAGGGAGTTATCACAAGTTGTTCAGTACATCAGTGCTGGGGCCATGAAAGGCAGAATGCAGTTGTCCCCAGATGCCTCAGTGTCCTCTGCACACCCACATTGCCTCCTCTGCCCAACTTGAACAGATACAGATGTTCCAGTTTTTCTAAAACCTTCAAGATTTTCTTATGTATTTAAGGTCAGCATATACTGACAGCAGTTGAAGGCAATCCTTTGGCCATTTGGGCTACACAAAGTTATCTGGGGGGTGTTGTTCCTTCCTGTGAAAGCACCCTCACAATCTCTTTGTCCTTTGCAAGATGTCTGGTCTGGTTGACACACTCAAAGGAAAACTTTGGGTTGGGGAGATGTTCCTGTGCTGGGGAGGTGAAGTAGAAGATGTCATCTGACAAGAGGAGAGAGCTAATTTTGGAGAGCCATGGTCTCCCCATGTGCTCAGGGGCCTGTGGAGCTCCCCCAGACCAGCCCGTTGGGGTGTGGGGACAGGCTGTGGTGTGGAGACACCCAGTCACTGGGACTTCTGGCTGCAGAGCCCCCAGGAGCAGAACTGAACAACTGTGCATGTCTGCATGTGCATCCATTTTAGTCTTACATGTGTTTCCCAGCTTCAGAGTGTTCCTGCCCTTTTCTCAGCACAATATTTAAAGGCAGTAAAGGGGAGCTCCCAATTCTCCATCTCTACAGGCTCCTCCCTCCAAAACCTGCTCATACCCTCTCTTGCTCCTGAGAAATTGCTGCAGAGGAGACTTTCCTTCTCTCTATATATATTTTCCTTTTGCAATAGGAACAGTCCCTCATTGTTGGGTTTTAAAATAACCCTCTTCTGATGAAGTCAGCCTCCTGCATGCAGCACTGGTCGGTCTCTGCACCAGTGATCTGTGCTAAGGAAGCGATGCGTGTCCCACCGCCTGTTGCTTTTCCTCTGTTTCCCAGGAGCTGTGGTCCATAGGGCAATGGATTGGAAAGGTCTGGCTCAGAGGCCATTGAATGGTGTGCAGTCCACAAACAGGAGGATTTTGGACCAAGTCTTAAGGGAAAAGGCTCGGGAGGGCTTTGGAGGAAGAGCCTCCTGCCAAGGAGAGCAGCAGTAGCCCGAAGCCGGGGCTGTCCCTGAGCTCTTTGTTCCTCTGGGTGGTCGGCACAAAGAGGCTTCAGCATTGAGGAGCTGGCACAAAACCAAGGAGTGGCAAAATGCAGTTAGTTCCCCTGCTTTTGTCCAAGGAATGTCTGGCTGCCAAGGGAAGTTTCCGCATCCTGCTGCCTGGGTTAGATGGGGCTTAGCTAGTGTTTGCGAGTCCTCCGGCTGCAGGCTGGGAGGTTTGCTCCTTCCTTTGTACCCAGATGGAGAAGGCAACAGTCAAGTGTTTTCAGTTTTCTGGCTGATTCATGCTTAATACAAAGCTGGCTGCATGGGCCAGTGTCTTAATATGGGTGTTCTGGGCATTTGCTTTGCTTCTTCAGGGGCTCAACTTGCTCTGGAAACCGGGTGCTGTGGGTGGGAGGGTGTCCTCCAGGAAATGCCTTGCCCTTGGGGCTGGGGCTGTGTGAGCTGCCTTGCTTGGGAAACAAATGTAGTGTGGGGAAACAACCAAGGACTGATGTTGCTGAAGACACAAAAGACAACCTTCTCCCTTGTTGTGCTTTGGCTTGAAAGATTTGTGAAGGTGATCTGTAAATAACCTTTATATTAGGTGAGAGGAGGTCTTTAGCCCAGATCCTTTTCTTGTGGTGAAAAGGCAGTTTTGCCCATGTGCATGGTGCAGTATTGGGACAAACCATAGCACAGGCTTTGTAAAAGGGAGCTATGGAAAAATCTGGAGACACATGAGATCTAATGGCAGTGTTAGTGGGGAATTACTGTCATGTGGAGAAACTTCACGCTGATTGGTGCAATTAGCTGTTACCAAGATGGTGTTTAAGCTGTAAAAAGCATCCATGATAGTGCAATGGGCAGAGGATTGTGAGGATGGAAGCAGGCTGTCATTAAAATGAAGATGAAATTATAGGATGTGCTTTAATTCAAGTTCATACAGTGACAGTGTGAAGAGAAAGTTTCCTACTTGGGGAAAGTTTGGGGCTTTTCGTCTTTGTTTATTTTTCCAGTAAGCCAGAGTTTCTGGTGTGAATCTGTGTGTTGAAGACTATAGCCTGAGGGCTGTCTTCTACAAATACCTTTCTGGCAGTGCAGACAGGGCTTGGGTCCATTAGAACAGAAGTTGCAGGCAGCAATCGTACTGGATCAGCCCAACATAGGACAAGCATACTTAATCTTAGATGTGTGCGTAATATGGAATTAAGTGAAAACCTGCCATTTGTTTGTCAAGAGCATCTTCTAGTCCGGGGAACGCTCTGCTCAGTGGCCATGTTTCATGTGGAAGAGGAACCAGACAAGCCACAGCACATGCAGAGAAACTCTGAAACGTGTTGTTTGGTATAAAAAGCATGCAAGACTTTTTTTTCCATTTTCTAGAGAGAATTAACATAATAGAGCTGTCACCTTTCATCAGTCAAATTTGGTGGCAGCTAAGCTCAGGGATAGTAGCAGAGAGATGGGCATAGGAAAGGTGTGAAGAATGCTGGAATTTGCTTTGCAGGGAGGAAGGGATTTTTTCTGTGCATCTGGAGGAGTGAAGGGCTGTTCTTCTGGGCTTACTTCTGCCAGAGATCCTGACAGATTTTGGGCTGGACTGAGGCGCTGGGGTGGGCACAGGGAGTAGCTGGGTGTGCAGCAGAAGTTGCTGCCAAAGGAAATGGAACTTTTTTTTTTTTTGGAAAGATTTTCAGGGTTATTTAGAGGTAGGTTTAAAATGTTTTCCCTGCACTGAGGGATGCCTCTTCCCAGAGGATATGCTCAGCTACCGAGTAGGAGGGACACATCCCTGCTGGAGCTGGCACTGCAGTACATCCCAACCCTGCCAGAGCTGCCACTACTCAGCAATCCAAGGGGCACTGCAAGACAGAATTTGATACCTTATGTATTTAATATCCTATATAAAATATTACATTCTCTATAGTGGGAATTCTGTGCAAGTATGTATAGGTACAGTGTCTATTGCACTTAGCTTTGCTCTTACTTGTTGCAGACTCATAATTTTGCAGGGTACTGTATGTTCTGCTCCTGCTAACTTAAGTCTTGGCCTTACCTGCAATTTGTCACCTCCTGGGCACAGCCAGCTGCTGTGAGGTCTCACAAGGAACCATACAAGCAAGAGATGCTCAGCAGCTCACCAGGGAGACCTTGTCCCCAGGGCCTGGCCATGGTAAGTCCTGGCAGCCCCAGCAGAGCATTTGGAGGGGTCATGCAGGGATTTTTGGACACCAGCCCTGCCCTACTTGCCCCTGCGGAGCTGGTGGCACCAGAGCTGCTTCTCTGAGATATGCTTCTCTGGGGCAGGTTTTGTTATCTGTGCCTTGGCATCAGAGCTTGCCACAGGCACAAACCTGCGGCCCTCCAAATTGTTGCCCCCAAGGTTTTCAGCTGCGCTTGGCAGTGTGGAAGCTGCCTGCAGTTCTCAGGATGTGTCAAGCGTCTTTTTGTCTCGTTACAAGAGCCTCTCTTACCCAGACAGCAGAGCTGGGCAACATCAGAAGAGCACGAGGCTGACTAGAATTAACAAGAAGGTGAGGAGAGCAAAGCTCTGTTTTCTTCCTTAATTTTTTTTTGGAGAGATGTCTGAAATGTTGTCCCAGTGCTGCAATGAAGGATGTAATTAACAAGGGGTGAGCTCAGCTTGGCATCTGTCAATGCCTTGAGAAGAAGGAGCTGTGAACAATCCTGTTAAAGCTGCACATCTGTGAATAGGAGCTAATGCAGAGTGCTGGATCTGCCCACTTGTGGATGCCAGAGGTTTCTGTCATCCCTGGGCCACATTCTGATATTGCCCCTGCCCTGACTGCCTCCCCCCCCCCCCAAAAAAAAAAAAAAATTAGGCTGAGTCTTGGCATTTTCCAAAGGAGGTTGGATTAGAATGATTGAATTAGAATAAGACCTGGGGCTCTGAGCATGTTTTATTTCCTTTCCCAGGCTTAAAAAAGAAGAGAGGCAGGAGATAAGGTTTTGGTATGGGGGTGGCTGGATGGGGTAGTCTCCTCAGTGCAGATGTGACAGTACCTATCTCTGCCTCTACCCTTTTTTCCTCTTGAATCATGCATAGCATCTTAAAATCTCTGCAGGTTGCTTGGGTCAGGGTCTGGCTTCATGCAGCTGATGTCCATGCACAATTGCATAGTGCCTAGCAGATTTGGGCTGGTGCTCTTGGGCCCCCACGGTGGATGTCTGAGGTGTCCTTCTTCGGTGTATGGACTGTCACTTACCCAGTGCTTGGGTAAAACAGGTGGCCCTGACTTTTTTCCTGTTCTCTGATCAGTCCCTCATCCAGGATAAAAACAAGCAGGTGCATCCATCTCTCTTCCCGCAGTAGGCTTCTGTCAGCAAAGCAGGGAGCAGTGTAATAACCAAACTTCCCAGCTCAAAACCAGCCAGTTTTGACCAAGTTCTAGCTTGGCACTCCCTTTCTGAGCAAGAAAATGTCATGGCTGGGAAACTGTTCAAGCCAACCACCTCTTAAACAGGGGGCAGCTCCCGAATCTGAAATTGCAGCTGGGAATTTCCTTAGTGGAAAATCTTGCTTTAGTGATGAATGTAAAACACGGAGATCTGCTTATCTGAAGTATGTCACCATCCTGTCCTTCTACCCCCTGCATCTCCAGTTGTGATAACCGGTCTCTGGAGCATGTTGTGCTCAGGGTGACCTTGGGAAAAGCAGCATTGTGACCTTAGTGCCATGCCCAGAACAGCTCTGTGCCTGCCAACATAACCCAGGCTCTGCCACGCAGACCAGGTGTTGCTTCTTGGTAGACCTGGCAATTGGCTTGAAACCTCCTGTTCTGTTTGAGTTTCAATCTGGCACAGAATGTTCTTTTTTAATATTATTTCTCTTCCTGATTTCTAAATGGATAGTGTGTTTCAGTTATGTTTTGACAGGTAGGTGTTTTTATATGCTGTATATTTGCAAGGACTGGCTTTCTTACTGATTGGGCTTATCCTGCTGTCGTCTTACCAGAGTTACTACAGGCCTGCTGTATTTTTTTTCTTGGTGGTTGCATAAGAAAAATGTTATTCAGGACAGGACACTGGCAGAACATGTGACATGATTTATGAGGTTAAGGTGAAGCGTTTGATGATCTCTTAGCTATTTAACCTGAAAAAGATGTCAAGCCTGTCCTCCTACCACTGCACATGACATGTATGAGAAACTGGGGAAAAATGGCTGTAGATCCGCTCTTCTACAGACAGCTAATGTACATAAAAAGGATTTTTTTATTATGTATTTGCATAAATAAAGGAGAGAGAGCATTGCTGGTAGGTAGTACCTGGCTGGCATTTACATCTGTCAAGCCTAAATGAGAGCTGGGTGTTTATGAAGTGGAATGATTTAACATGCCAGTCTTCTCTCAGCTGTCATCTATTTCAGGAATTTCAAATCTTTCTAAATTAAGCTTATTTCTCTTTCTTGCCTGGCTCCAGAGTGGGGGAAAACTTTACTGGAATAAACAAATAATTAATTTTACTAAAATCACCCTGGCTGGGGGGGGGGGGGGAGGGGGGGAAGGCCAGGGCAGAGCAGAACGACTACTCTAACTCAATAAAATATCCACATGGACAAGTGGAAGAAGGAATAAGAGGGAGGCTGAACACAGTTACCCAGCACCCCAGATGTGCAGCGCAAACACAACTTTCACAGTGAGGGATGGCTGGCGGTCAGCTCCGCATATCAGGGTGAGAGCAATTGCTCAGCCTGCTGGGAAGCCTCATTGCTCAGGTGATGGAGCAAGTGCCCTGTGTTCATTCTGCAGCCTTGCTGTGAGTTGGGAAACCAGGTCCTGGTGTCAGGCTTGGACAGGGAGGCTGGCAATCCCTCTTTCCTAAGCCTGAAAATTTTCTTGTAGTGTCTGCTGCTGTGTGGTAGAAGCCAGGGTGAGTGCTGCCCTTACATGTGGTTGCTCCTTCCTCAGGAGGGAACTGAAACTCCCAGCTGGAAGCATCTCATGGTTAGTCCAGATTTTGTTCTCCTGACATCTAGCTCTTTCCAGTTCCCACTGCTCCTCACTTGTTCTCTCCTTGCCTCCCTTGTTCTGGGTCAGATCTTCCCCCAAGCCACACCTGACCACTGCTGGTGCAGGCTTTTCCTCCAGGGAAGCTGGATGCACCTGGTAAAATAAATCCTGCTGTAAAATAAATCCTGCTGTGCACAGTGATCATTAAGCAGCAATTAGCATGCCCAGATCTTTGTGCTGGTGCAATACTAGGAAACCCGAGAGCGTGCAATTCCCCTCGGTGGATTTACAGCAGCCACTTGGTGTGGGTGAGCCCAGGATGAGAGCGCTGCTGTTGGCTAACTGCACCTCCTCAGGGACCTTGACTTCTCCTGGAGGTCTTTCTCAATGCTAGACCTCTCCAATAAACTCTTAGTTTCTTGCCAGCTCACCTGTCTGGCTTCTTGCCAGCTGCTGAGCCATGAATCCCAGATGGGCGGTGAAGGACCCGGGCACCCAGTAAGGCTGGGGGGCTGCTCCGAAAGACCTTGATTCACACTTGCAGACTGTGATGTGCTTTTCAAAGGTTCAGGCCTTTGAAACAGCAGCAACAACGGATTTTAAACCTAGTTCAAGGGGTAGGTGAGAATGAAACAGTGCCAATTTTAATATGAAGCAGCTATGGTTTCATTGCTGCATGCCAGACGAGCAGCTGGAGAGTGCTGGGGAGCATGTTGGGCTTTGAAGTTTCCAAAATGCAGTCCTGGGGGATTCCAGTGTAACCAAAAATGTTTGAAGTGCTGGCCTGTGGCCAGAGCTTGGGATGAATGTTTCCGAGAACTGTTGTGTGGAGCTGGAGTGTATTTTTCCCATGTGGCCCACGGCAGGAGTAAGGTGGAGGTGCCATGGGCTTGTCTCACAGCACCTCCAATTTATAACCCTAGGGCAACAACAAAATGCAAGGGAGCAGATTTCAGGGCTTCACTCTAACTGAAGAGCTCATTTTTCCTGGAGAAGAGGTGTATCCGATAGTTCACATTCCTCGAGTGTAATGGGCTTGTTGATCCCTGGGTTTTATAAACTAGGAGAATGAGTGAGGTTTGAGTATTGTCTCCACTCTGCACATGTAAAAAGCCTTGCATAAAGCAATGATCTTAAGTGTCTGGAAAAGATAAAATATGGAATGTAATCCACTAGATTAATTGTATTTAACGTGTTTCTAATTCTGGTCTGAAAGGAGTTCAGTGTCACAGCAGAAGGAAAATAACTGCTGTTTTGTCATTCTTAATATAAATTACTCACCTACTCATTAGATAAAATGAATTCTGGAGCTCAAAATATTAGCAGTGAAGAGACTGTCATCGATTGGTATTAGTGTGGCTTTAGTCAGCAGAGTTTGGCTGGACTTTGTCCGTGTGATTTATAGAGAAATCTTACAGCCTGTTGCTGCTCCATTCCTCCTTACCTGCCTTTGACTCTGTGTGCACATTGCTTGCTGAGCGCTCACTAGTCACTTAGAGGTCAAGAAAGGGGTTAAATAGCCTCATGGTAGAAAATAAGTCTCTCTGGCAATATCCTAATTAATCCCGTTATGAGGCTTTGATACTTAATTGCTGTAGGTGGGGCCTGACCTAAATGAAAGCCACCCCTTTGGCACGGTGCCTCCACTGTGCCACAACCCGGGTGACAGCACAGCAGATGCTCGGGATGGAGTTATGGGGTTTTGCCTTTGCACCATGCCACCAGCCACCACTACAGGTGGCAGCCTGCAAGAAGCAGCGTAGTGTGAAGCCTCCTTCCTGGATTTGTGGGCAATTTGAGTCCAGTGCTGCTGCTGTGCTGTGTTTGCTCACTGGAGCATCCCAGGCTTCAGGTGCGTGGCGTGCTGCTACAGCCTGCTGCTGATAAAAGGCTTTAGATTAAAAGCCTTCATCACCTCCTGTTAATGCTTCACACCAACGGTGTTCTTAGAAGATTGTCTAGATGATAAAAATGAGTGACCTTCACATCCTAGAGTTTCAGAAGTGCCAGCTATGCCCTCCCATTAGATTGTTATTACTGGTTATAATGTCATGCGATAAATTAAGGTTAGGTGTAACACCGTGACAGAGCTATCCGTTCTCCCTGTATCACCAGGAGCATGTTTCTCTTTGTGCTGGCCGAGTGACAGTTCACACCTTCACAGTTTCCTGCACTTCACCCTGAATTTTGCTCTTCAGCACTTTTTTCAGCTGGGTAGAGTGCTTCATCCTCCAAAACAGCTTCAATTTTCCTGATAAAAGCAGCTCCTAGCCTCATGCAGAGGGTGCTTCTGGCCCATCAGCCAGCTGTAGAGCCTTTTCCCTTAATCCCCCAAAATAGGGGAGAAGTCTCTAGACATGTCTGGGGGGAGGGAATGAGACAAACCCAAAGGAACTAGAGTAGTGCTTTTGTGTTTCAAAGGGCCCTTGCATGCTGAACAGGAACCTCTTGATTTTTCAAGGCTCTGCATGCACTTGAATTGGCTGCTGCTGATGCCTCTGGCTGAGGATTTAGCACTGGAACATGCGACCTCATCTCACTGTGCACAACACAGCAGGGAGGGACGGTGCTGGGTTCAAGAGCTGCTCTGAAGCATTAATGAAACACCTCAGCACTGAGCAGGGCTTGTGCGCCAGGAAAGTTTTGCAAAGCCCATTTTGCTGCTCACAGTATGGGCATGGTTTGAAAGAGCCACCTGTGTTTCTGTCCTGGGCAATCATTAACTTTTCCTTCCCTGGCTGTGCCTTACAGGGTTGAGTACTTCTCTTGCAATTTGCTCCTCTGGGAGAGGCTGCTTCTGTCCTCCCTGCCTTGGCTGGGTGCTGCAGCGAGTGATGGTGACTGCTGGTAATGGTTGTGCCCAGGTGGCTCACCTGGACTGCTGCATCTGAAGCCCTTCAGGCTTTTCCAGGCACACATCAGATTCTGCTTTGAGTGGCTTCAAAGCAGCCATGAGCTGTATGTTTTTGGTCAGCTCAGGGTGTGCTCAGTATTGCTGTGAAAGCTCTTAGCACTAAGGGCAGTCTCGGTTTTCTTCTTTTGACATCAATTTTAGGTTGAAATCAGTAAGGCTTCTCCCCTAGCTCCAAGAATAACTTCCTACATGGCAGTAGCAGGAATAAATCCCTGTGCTAGGTCCAGCTGGCAATTCACAGCCCAAGATTTGCTTTGGACACCTTCAGCAGAGGGTTAATTCTGTAATTCTTACTCCAAGCCATCTGAACCCTTGGACACAATGAAAAATGAGACAACTACATAGCATCTTCTTACCTCTCCAGGTACAAGATGGTTTAGACACAAGAAAGATGCATGTGTGGACACTTGGAGAAGTAATACTCACATGGTGAAAATCCTCCCAGAAGTGGGTTTTCAGTCAAAAGGTTTGATTCTTCCACTCCTACTCAATAGATTAACACTGCATTAGTGCAGACCCTACAGACCAGGGGAGAGGAAACTGCTGTGGGATCTCTCATGAGGTAAGGCAGACAGGGTTTGGTCCATCTTCTGGATCCCGTCTCTCCTCTGGGCTTTGTGGGCTCATATTTCTGTCCACATTTATGACCAACTTCTTATGGGTTTTCTCAATGATTTCTGGAGCTCTTTCTAATCAATACATGGCAGCAGGTCCCTCACTGGAGGGCATGTTCTGCTGTGATATTATCCTGCTATTCATTCTGCTCTCAGTTTATAACTCTCCTTAATACTTAAATGGGCTTCATGAGGTTCTTGCCACAGTTCTTGCACCCTATTTAGCCAGATAATCTATAACTCAATGACTTCTAAATCCACTTCACAAGTTGTTTTACTCATTATGGATGAGTTGTAGTGCGACCTGCATCACAAGTAGGTATTCTCATCTGGAGGGCTGTGCTGAGACCCAACGTGAGAAGCAAATGTATTAAAACCCCAAAATGCCCTGTACCATACAAAATGAGCTCTGACTAGTGTTGTATTTCTTCTTATTGTTTATATTCACCAGTCTTTCAATGGAAACGTGCTGCACACCCCATCAGTGGTTATTTGCTCAGCCACAACGCCTTGTACAGCTCCTACTGGTGTTCTGCTGGCACTTTTAGCAGGGTTGATAACATGTCTCTGCCATCAGCCCTGTGAGCCTGACTCACAGGAGTGGCTCAATTTTGGTTAGGCATTAGAATGGGTCCTCCAGGGAGGTGGAGGAGTCACTGTCCCTGGGGGTGTTCAAGGAAAGGTTGGATGTGGTGCTTAAGGACATGGTTTAGTGGGTGGCATTGGTGGTAGGGTGGTGGTTGGACCAGATGATCCTGGAGGCCTTTTCTAACCTCAGTGGTTCTGTGTTCCTATGAATCCAGCTGCATCCAGGGTCCTGAAGCCCCAGAAGAGCCAACAGCCTGTGCTCAGTGCCAGGTCCATGTCTGGTCTCACTGACTGCAGCAGCACAAGGCTTGCAGGCTGCTTTGTCAAAGTTGGAGGCATAGCTCAGTGTTGTATGGCTGAAGGATTCGAGGAACAAGGATTCAGACAAGTCTCTGCATCTTTAGGGGCTTAATTATTCCTGCAATCAGCTTCATCTGTCCAAGAGCTTTGTCTGGTAGGATTTTAGCAACTTTTTAATCTCAAATCCTGGCTGATTGAGTTAAAGCCAGCTTCATGACTGCTTCACTCCAAAAACATTGTGTGTCTGACAACCCTGCATAGATGTCGCTCTTGAGATTTTATTTTTTAACTCTTATTTTTTTTTCCTTCCCCACCATGGAGTAGTAGCTTAAGAAGGGATTTGAAAAAAGGAAATATGGAGCTTGGATGAGAGTCCCTACCCTGTTCTGACAGTGAATGCAGAAGAAATATTAGAACTTGGCAATATTCCTTTGCTTGTAAAATTTGATAGATTTAGATTTGACTGGTTTGCCTTGGATTGAGTGGGAATGTTATTAGTGCATGAAATTCAATGAGCTCTAATGCTATTTAAAAAGCCCTAATGAGAAGGGTGCTTTTGTGTCAAATTCTATTGTTTTTTTTTTTTTTCTTCCTTTTCTGCTTTCTCTATCTGAAGAGCTCTAAAAATATTTTTTACAGCTACGAAGGGAAATAGACTTTTGTCTGAAGGACCTGGAGGAGGGGGAGAGTCTGGGGGAAGAAGAGTGAATTGATCTGGTTGGTAGCTTTACTGTATTCATGTGTTCTCCTGTGAACCATTAAATTGGGGAGTTCACTTGGGTTACAGCTGGTGCTAATTGTGATCGGAGTTTACTGACTGTCCTCCTTGTCTTTCCAATCAAGATTCATTGTCTTTCCTGTCTGTAGATGTTTTTGTGTGACTTACAGGAAAGTATCAGCTTAACGGACAAAGAATTGAGATATCAGGTTTTACAGTCCTAAACTTTTTTTTTTGAGGGGGGAAAAATGATCTTATTTTTAATACTCCTATCCATAAGATTTAAGAAAGAATAGTACACTTTTTTGGGTGCTACACAGTTTTTTACAAAACTATCATTTAGTGTAAGAAAAGCATTATATTAAAAAAAACATGAGGTAGGAAAAAGATGAATGCAATGTTTTTTCTCTGAATAAAAATAGTTGTTGAACCAAACAGAAGCATCCAGTTTTGAATCGGCTTGCTGTTAAATCAGGTCTGTCTATGCCTTACAAGTGCTGTCTGCTGCACAAACCTGGCCCACTGACTGCTATTTCTGTTTTGACTGGGCTTTGTGGTGTGTCATGAAGGTCCTCCCTACAGAGGCATCATAAGACATGTATTCCAGGTATGAAGCCCAGCCCACCACAAAAAGGGTAAGAGTAATGCGCTCACAAACACCCCCTTGCAGTAGACACTGACGACTGTCACTTGAGTCATTTGCTGCCAAATAGCCTTCGAGCAAGCTGTTCCTAACGACACATTAAAATAAGATCTTCCATGGTTTAAATAATCTTTGAACTCAAATTCTGAGAAGGTCTTTATCTTAGCTTTTTCTCCAGATTGGAGAGAAAAACAGTGAAAGTTCAGAATTTACTGTGGAATATAAAGTCTGATTTCTTTGTTTTGATACTATGCATACAACCAAAATTGATCAAAAACTGCTGCTTCACATTTGTATTTTATGCCTTGAAATATTTCAGCTCCAAAAGCTTGACAGATCTCTACACAGCCTCAGGACAAGGAACCCCAAATATACCATTTCCTTCTTCCTCACCAACATCTTAAAACAAAGTCCGTATTTTATGTCAACAGACAGACCAGCCTTTCTCTAGCTGCAATAAATCTGATGACAATTTACGTTATATGAAGTCTTATGTAATGCACACTTTGTCTCCTGGGTAGAATTTCCTTTGACTTTTGACTTAGCTGGAAATACAAACAACTACTCCTGCAGGAGGGTGTAAGCTGCCCCCTTTTGCAAGTATTTTCATTTTGTGTTTACCCATCTTGCTTCTGCTGCACTGCATGGATGGGAGATGACACTTGTTTTCAAAATTCCTATATCAGCCAAAAGCTGGGTTTTAAGGTGGATTTTGCTAGACAGATCTGTTGTTCAGATCAGGCTTCTGGGCAATTCAGATAGGAAGTAGTGGAATAATTGTTCGTGCCTTCACAAAAGTCAGCTCTGGGCTGAGTCCCAGAACAAGGAGATGAACTACACTTACTAGGTACTGAAAACTGGCTGCCCATCATGGCCACCTTGGCCCTGAAGATGTTTGCTCAGCTGAACCTTTCCTAGAAGGAAAAAACAAAACAAAAACCTCACTCATGAAGTCATAAGGTCTGCCTTGTACAGAACCCAGTCATGTCACTGATGGGGCCAGCCTGGCAAAATGCTGGCAATTGTCCTCTCCTGTTGTCTCCAGAAGAAATGCTGCAAGCTCAACATCTTGCAGGATGCCACTGTTTTAAGATCTCCACTGACATTGCTCATGGCATCGTGTAGAACGTCAGAAATCAGCAAATAATTATTACTACTTATGTTCAATAGTGGTTTCAAATCTGTTGCTTATTTTCCATTTTCCATTCTACTCTGGTTGTCCAAAGCAAAAGTCCTAAAACACTTTGCATGGGCTAGGAAGCTCTTGCAGTATAGCGTCTTCTCTCTGGAAAGGATAAAGTCCCATAGATCGTGTACAAGAACCTCATGTTTGCAATCAGTTAGTCCAGGCTACAGACCTAAGAGTGAAAAAAAATCAGTGCAGTCTATGGATGCCTCATCCCCAGAATTAATTGTTCAGATTTTCATCATTATCTCTTGGCTCTTTTGCAGATATTTTTTTCCAAGTTCATTTAAGAGAAAGCTAAAAAAAAAAAGCTTTCATCACAGTATCAAACATATTTCTGTATACATTAGAAACAAAACAACCCCCGAACCCCCTCTATACAATTCAATGATCTATTATTGTTCTATGAACTGTGATATCTGCATATTCACACAAGGTTTCATGCCCTGGTTGTTCTCCGGGGACTTTACCACTGTTATGTTGCTGGCACAGTCATTTTTCTGGGGTAACTGGTACACAAGGGCAGTGCTATATTAAGTGCAACATATGCTAGAAATCAGAAATGGAAATGCCTCATCATTGCAGTAAGAGCACTAAGCCAAGGCTTAGTTAGCAGCTGGGACACAATATAAAAATAGTAAACCTGGGTGAGAAGGGCTCGGTGGAGAAAAACACAATAAAAGAAGCAGGAACTTCTAATTTTCATTTACAGAACTGACTGGGGAAAACATTCTCACACAGTTTTTCCTTCAGCATACAAACAATGGACCCCAAAACAAGTCTGTTGAAATTGTCAGAGAAAAATCTCAAGGGTTTTGACTGAATGCTCTCGTTCTCATCTGAAGTGGTTGTTCTTTTTTTTTTTTTCAGTTAAAAATGGAAACTTTCAAAGAAAGAAGATGCTTCTTTTTAATATCTTCCTTTCATCAAAAAACTCAAGTACAAGCAGAAAGGAGAAAACTTCTGTGATAAAACTTCTGCACATTTTCAAATGTCATTTATTTACACAGTTATTTGTACAGCATATTACTGTTTTTTATTTTTATTTTTGGCTGGGAGAAAAGGGTAAATATATTCCAGAAGTGCATCTTGTTATAAATCTTCCTGTCACATCACAGGAAAAGATCTTCAATGGCTCTGAAATAACTGTAGACAGTCAGGGAACCTTGAGATGAGATAAAACCGCATTGCCATCAGAGTGGATGTAGAGCAGGGTAGCGATGGTTCATGCCTCAGAAAGGCTCTGGGGTGGTGCAGACATGGCTTTAGGCTCCTTTTTGTCCCTCAGCAGAATGCTATGGGCTGTGTTGCTCTGTGCCTGGGCCTGTTGATGGTTGGGATGGTTGCTCTGATGCTTGTGGTCAGTCAGAAAGAAGCTAGCTCAAAAAGCAGTTGTAGGCCAAACCTGGCCAGTGGTGGTGACTCTTTGGTTTGTGGTAGCCAGTGTAGCAATCTTTCTGAGCTTCTGACCTTAAATCCTTGAAAGAGCAAAGATTAGCCCTTTGGGACTGCATGGAGTAGGCTGCACATTGGCAAAGCTGAAGGTATCTAGGAGGGAGCAGCCGGAGGGACTCGTTGATCACAGAGCCTGGGAAAATGAAGTCTTTGGGTTGGGAAGAAATTTTTCTGTTCAAGGGAGGGGTTTGTGGTCAGAGGGAGCAGAATGGCCATCTGTGAACAGCTGAGCTGTCTGCTGGTTGTAGGACTGGCCCTAACTGAACTTTGTGTCCCCATATGCAGCCGGTTGGCAATGCCTGGGGTTTGGCACCCTGAGCACTGCTATAGGGTCTCAGGCTGCCTCTGTTCAGCTAGTCAGGAGTTCAACAGTGAACTCTTCTGTTCAGTTTAATGTTATGACATGCAACTCTTCAGGATAAGGTGCTACAAAAAGCTGGCAAGCCATGGAACTGTGGGCTAACCAGAAATAGGGTCAATATGGGCAATTTCTCTTAAGACTACTCGGCATCTTTCTTGGAAAGCTGGCTTTAAGAATGGCTTAACAAAAAATGTTATTGAAACTGTTGGTAATAGTAATTGTTATACCTTTAATAAACCTTTAAATAATAATTAAAAGGTGTTTTTTTGATTGACTTTTAAGTGGCCCTTGTGCCCCTATTCTGTGCTCCTCAGATGTGCCTCCTCCTTTTTGATCATATTTCAGTTCTCTCACTTACCTTTTCCTGGATACGTTATGGGAAAATAGACATGTGAGGACTGGGCACCATAGAAAAGAGAATCCAAGAAAGGAACTACAGTTCCTTTAACTATGGTATGCCAAAATATTTTTTTTCTTTAAAGTTTTAGGGTAAAGAAAAAAAATATTTCCAGTAAAGATTTAATGAATGTTGGGGTGGTAGCTGCTGCTAACATTTTGCACTTGAATTGTTGTATTTTCTCCCACTTTAGCAGTTCTCTGTGGCATTGCTGTGTAGGAGAATATATCATGATTAGTAAACAAACACTGAAATCTGAATTTAGAGTTGTGTCAGGAGATGCCGGTGTTTTGTTATCGGCATATTTGGCTGTTTGTTCATTCTGAATACTGTCTGATCAACAGGTGCAACGTTTCTGACAGATATGGAAGTGCTGTTTCATTCAGGCATCACTCTGTAGACTGAGACTTGGTTGTTATGGCTGTTTTTGTTGTGCAAGCTGAAGATCTTTAGGCTCATGATATCATTCAGTTTCCTTTCTATCCTTGTGTCTTCAGCATTCACCCTGTCTTCACAGCAGTACTGGTTCTTCCACTACGTATTTCACAAAAAAATCTGTACACTTGCTGGATTTGACCACAGTCACGCATGGACAGTGTTGGCCAGGCCCCCACCAGCCCTATCAATGTTGCTGTAAGAAACCTGGCTTTCACCAGATGTACAGTAGGAGTTTTTTCTTTATGCAAACTGGAAAAGCTGCCTTGACAGATTGCTTGTCACAACTGACTTCACCTTCTAGGTGGCACCTGCAGTCCAGATGCCTGACCTGAAACCAGGTCTGCCCCAGGTGTCACACAGGGCCAGTAATGTTAGAAAGGCTGGAAGAACAGGAGATTCCTCATGCTACCCACATGTTCTCTCAGCCTCCTCCCACTCCCTGGAAGCTGGGGACTGGTGCAGCACAGGCTTCTGTTCATGGAGTGTCTGTCATAGGTGTGCACTGGTCACAACAGCTTGGCGTTTTTAATATGTCGTATTGCTGTAGGTATCATATAAAGTGTGTCTTGAGAAAGCACTTGAGGGAGCAGGGAATAATAGCTTTGTGAATTAGTTCAAGGACACACTAAGAAAACTTCCCTCCCTGGCATCATCCTGCAGTGTGGTACCAGCACAAAGACCAGGCAGTTCTGTGTCTTGCTCCATGCTGAATTTGCAGGCAGAAATGTTTCATCAGGCCAGCTCTGCTGGTCCTTTGAAAACACCAATGTGCAAGGGAGGAAACGAGGCACATGAAGACAGAACTATTGTAGTGAAGCTGTGACCTTACTAACCTCTGGCCCCCTATTCAGGCAAACAATAGTGTGACCAAATAAAACTACAGCCTTCTACAGTAGGAGAGTCAATACAATGTTGCTGAAGGATAACATATTAATTTCATTTACACAGCTAAGAAAATCCAGAATACAGCGGTTATAGTGAAAATGTCCTGCCCTCTAAGCTGACCTTTTAGGAAATTTCAACAGAGCTATATAACAAGCAAGAGAGACATAGTAGGCGCTCATCAAATTAGAAGAAGAAATTGCATGAAAATGGCATTTGGGAGAGCAAGCTAGAAAATTCTTAAATAATAGAGGTGGAAACACAATGAAAATAGCCCTATCAGAATATGTGACAGAATTTTTATAAAGCTTCACAAGGCTTCTGTGAATATAATATGCAAGCTGGGAATATTGGATTCAAATAATAAGAAGCTCCCAGTCAAGCCCCATCTCATTGCAAAGAGCTGTAGTGGCTTTAGGCAGATGCTAAGAGGTTGCAAGCAAGCGCTTAAGCAGTCTTATACAAGAGATAAACATGATGGATCCACATGCGGTAGAAGCACTTCTTAGGATAAAGAGAATCTCCCCAAAACCACAGTAGAGGCAAAGCTGAATGCTGTGATGGATTCATCTGAGGCTACTGTATGAACTGCAGCGTAAGGGGCCAATTAATTCAGAGGCTATATGGTGAGTAGATTATAGGATCAAGGGCTTCTTGCATTTGGAAATCAAATGCAAGGAGGTTACAGCGGAAGAGATGAGGAAACAGGGAAGATCCTTGGAGAGGTTAACCCGTGGGTGCTGGGTCCAGCTGCTCCCATGGCTGTACCCATGAATTTTCTGTGTGCTGAAGTGCTGCAGGTGCAGAAGTACCAAAAAGGTTCGGCAGAGCAGGGCCGATTCTCATCTTAGTTCTGCAGGTATGAGTTCACCCTGGCACTGTATGGCTGTACATCCAAAGTTAGGTCTGGATTGCTATGCTGGGCACAGCTCGCAGCGAGGAGGAGCTCACACTGCGTGCGGCTCTAAAAATATCTGTGTAGAGGCCCTGCCCGGTGTGTGTGCCTGCATACGCACTCCCTCATGCACTCCTGTGATGAATGAAGAGAAATGTATGCAGGCTGCCTCTCCCAGCCCCGTGTCTGATGTTTAGTTACACTTTTAGAGACCGACACCGTAAGTGATGCATTCTACTTTTTTCATAGAATATTTCCCCAAAATAAGATGGAAAGTTTAACCCCCCCCCTATTTTTTCCCCAGCCTTCTCAAATGATGTTTCTTTGTGCTGTAATTTAGGATCTGTATAAATATATTCTGCTGCAGAGGGTGATAATTACCACACCCACACAATTTTATAATACACACATCTAATTGTAGTTCAGTTATTTGTGGCAGGCAAGCACTGAAAATATACTTTTATTGTATGCCTCTAAGCAATGATAAAAAGTCTTTTTATTGCTACCTGAACGTATACTTTCAGGACTTTTTTATTTCATCTTAACTAATCTGCTTTTAGATTTTTCTTTGTGTGGCTTTCAAAATTCCCTTCCTGCAATTAAAAATATAGGTAATTAGTAGGGACACAAAAAGCCTCCCTGAGAACGTCTTGTCAGTGCGTCATGCTGTCCTGCAGAGATGCCCAAGCTGGATCCAAAAAAAGGTGAAAGACCTTCCCTTTGGTACAGAAGAAGGAAATTCAGATTTGTTATTTCTTGTTGGGTACCTTGAGGCCAGCCTGGTCAAGGCAGGACCTTTCTGTATGTCTTGAAGGCAATGTCCTCCACTTCTTTCTCTCCCAATAAGGCACCTGCCTTCTCCACAACTAACCCGTACTTTTGGGGGTGTTACCTGCACTGTCAAATAAACCAGTGTCCTGGTTTGCTCCCACCTTCATGTTCCTTTATTGCCAGTGCTCTACAAATGTTGCTCTGGTCTGGAAAAGTCCTTGGAGGAAATCAGCTATTTTCCTTTGGGTCTAAATCCAGGTATTGTTCTGGAGATATTTCACCCTTGGAGCTGTCCCCTCCAAGCAGTCTCTATGGTGTCCCTACAGGCTGTTTGCTCGTCTCCTCTGAGCTCCAGACCTGCAGTACCACCCTTTCCTTGACTGTTTCCTTTCCTGACTCCTTTGACTGGTACAGTTTGCTCTTGCATTGCTCCCCCAAGCCTGTATTTATCAGCTCTTGTTTCGGGATTTGCTGGATGGTGAAGTCTGAGCCTGAAACCCTCGCTTTCTCATGTAGCCTTAGCTCCCAGGATTTAGGATGTCTCAGAGGATTATGTGCAATACTATAGGCCTTTGCCATCTGAACCGACTGCAATTCCCTTGCTGCTGGCCTTCTGCAAGGCAGAAGAGTGCACCCAGCACAGCTGGAGTGAGCTCTGGGTCAGGTCACCAAGACTTCTGACTGTGTGGCTGTGGCCATTTTTAACCTGGGGGGGGGGGTGAAAAAAAAAAAAAAAAGAAAAAAAAAATCCTCTTGGGCGGAAAGCATAATTTAGCAATGTACTGCCTGAGTGAAGGAGAGACCCTGCCTGGCGGGGAGGAGACAGGAGCAAAGGGCTGTGACATGACAGAGCGAGATGTCCCAGGGGTGAGTTCCCCTGCGTAGTGTCCCCTGTGATGCTGCACTGAGGTTAAGCTGTTACAGTTTTGACTGTGGAAGGAAAAAGGAAAAAAAAAAAAGTTCAAAGGAAGAGTTTCAAAGTCGGGCTCATAGATGGGATTATGGCAGAAGGATTGGGGCCAGAGGGAGAAACGAAGTGCTGTGTGACAACCCATTCGGCTGCAGGAGAGCTGGGCAAGACCCCATGCGGACCTCTCCTTAGAAAGGATGCACTTGCAAAAAACCTCACCAGCAGGGTTTGAATGCACTCTGCTTCCTTTGAGAGGAAACAAAAGCATGTTCTTAAAGCCTCTGGCTGTGCAGAAATCCCCCACCATGGTACACAGAGGTCTCCACACAGAGGCATGGTGGTGGTGTGAGGATCCCGCTGTCCCCTGCACAGCACCTCTCCTGTGGCTGCAGCAGGGCCAGCACCAGCCTGCCAAGCCTCTAAGGGCACAGCTGCAGCCCAGATGCCTCCTGTCATGGCTCGCTGCCAGGAGGCAATTCAATTAATTTAATTGCCTAATTTGAGGGACTGGGTGAAGAAGCCCCTCAGACCCTGCCCCCCTCCAGCAGGCCCTCTCTGCCATCCTTGCTGGGCACCCAGGTGGACCAAAGTTCTCAGGCACCAAATGTGAATGTCTGAAGGTGGGCAACATGAGTACGCCACGATGGTCTAGGTTTCACCCTGGATTGCCCGTGTCTCCTGTCCCCCCTTTCTCCTCTTGCCCCTTTCTGCTCCCTCCCTGGGCCTCCAGCACAAATCTCAGTGTCAGCCCCTCCTGTCCCTTCACCTCCTTGGTCTTCCAACGCTTCCTGAAACCAACCTCCAAACCATCTCTACCTGTAGATCTGTTCTTCTGAGCCTGCTGCCTCCCAAGTCTTTCCACAATTACTCTCCTTATGAGTTTATAGTGGTGTTACTGAGGCCCAGCCCCAAGGACTTCCATCACAGAGTCTCAGAGCAAACTCCCAGAACATCAGCCTGACCCAGCAGCCCCCTCCATCTTTCCAATATGATGACAGTAATAACTTTGTTGATGGTCTAGCTGTCTTCATTGATTCATTTAGATTATTTTTAAATAATCTTGCTCAGCACCTTCTTAATGCCCTGTGTGATATCGATTAGAAAGTCTTGAAAACATTACTTCATTGTAGGTAAACAAATATGATAGAAGCACTGAAGAGAGATATGTCAGGTGTGCCACCAAAAGATAGGTCAAGTATTGATTTTTTGTCTGTCTCTGAGCCAAGGTGAGCCAGCCCACACTGAATGAACAGTTGGAGGTAAGAGGAGACAGCAGAAAGTTATTGCTTTAGGAGTTGGAAGCAGTGCTGTAACACCTAGATCAGTAGCGTGGTGCCAAGTCCAGGCCACCATGGTCACTGCTCAGCCAGAAAGGTGGCACAGCCTGGCCACCTACTAGCAGATGTGCCACAAGCGACACAGTAAGTGACGTGGCTCTTCAGTGCCTGTGCAGGGTGCTGAAGCTGTGCATTCCCCAAGAGAAACTCATCTGAAGAACACATTTTTTTGTTAAATGTGGGTCATGGAAGTCCTGGATGATACAGTGAGTGGACTGAGTGCAAATGTAGGATGAAGATGATCCTTCATGAGGAGGAAGTGCTGGAAAAGAGTTATTAAAACAAACCAACAAAAAACACAAATTGGTTGTATCCTGTAAGGTCTGTAAGCTGTGAAGGGATGTAAATGTCTCAGCACTGAGCATGACATGGACCATGCAGGCATTTTGGCAGTTAGTAGGGCCTATGCCCCAGTTTGGATGTCTGGGGTCCTTATTCTGGGAAGACTCAGGTGCCTAAGCTAAGCGCAAGACCGTCTGCAGGACAGCACACACCAAGACAGCTTAGTGTGGAAATCCTCCTCATGGCTGGGTTACAGGCATCATGCTACATCCCCTGGGAGACAGAGGTAGATGTCTACCAGAGCCTTTTTCCACAAAGTTTGAGGGTTTTCTGTTTCAGAAGATGATGCTGTTGCTCCTTCTCTGGTCTGACGCAGGCTGGGAAGTCTTCCCAGGAAGATATGCAGTACATTCACTCAGGGCTGTGTTGCTCTGTTTGTTCTCCAAGACGCAGGACCCAGGTGTCCTGGGTTTTGTGTCTGCTCTGCATTCCTTATAAGTTATTGAGTGATTGGGAATTGAGAATATCCCTGTGAATATTCTGATTTGACAAGTACATGCACAGATAATAACAGAAAGCTTTTATTATGGAAATAGAGATCAAGTTAAAAAAAAAAAAAAAAAAACACCACAAGAGCCCTGTTTATTAGAGCTTCAGTTGCACTGTAATATGTTACATTTGGTGACTCACCCGGAGAGTCACTGGGACATGCATGCTAATGCTGCGATGCAGTAAGCTGGGTAATGAAGAGCGAAAGATCATTCCTGTTAGGAAGACAACTGAAACAGCTCTGCTCATTCACTACCTGCTTCTCTGTCACGGCTAATGCGCAGAGCACCTTATCTGTAGCCCTAATCTGCTTAAATGCATGACTCACACAGCAGGCCCATGCCAGAGGGATGATGGCGAGAGATCTGCTTACCAGCAGACCGAGCCCTGTCCTGCTGCCCCGAGGCTGAAGCTGGGAGCCAGCGATGGGGTGGCAGTCCAAGTGCTCTGGGCATCTCTGCTAGCACATCCACTGAAATGCCGGGGCAGCATGGTGTTTGGGATCACCGCCTCATGCCTGCACTGTGGTCCTGGCTCACGGCATGTGTCTGGGAGGCTCGGGGTGGGGAGGGATTGCTGCAGCTGACAGCTGAAGCGTGTTTGAAAATGCAGCTATTTTAAGAGCCTGTAATGGGCTGGTAGATCCCCTCCCTTCTCAAGGCAAAGCTTTATTTGGAGGAGCCAGTCCTGCCATCTGACAGGCATCCTGTAAATGCAGTCCGTGGGGGTGCTGGACATGTGCGTGCAGCTTGAAGTGGCTCGTGCCTGTCCATAGCAAAGTGTGGGGAGGTGCTCCTCATCAAATCCAGGAGCAGGGCATTGCAGGAAGTCACCCTGACTCCTCCTGCAAACTTACATGGGCCCTAATTGGGCCCAGAACTGACAACCTCCTTTAGGAAATAAAATGAACACATGCTCCCAAAATGCCAAACAGCTAAAGACAATGCTAGCAGGGATTTGCAGGGATCCTTCACAGCTGCACTGGGAGGATGGAGTGACAGAGGTGACAGGAATCAGGGAGGTGAGTGGATTCACAGAGCAGTGCCTGCTGCTGAACTGCTGCGTGGTCATGGGAATATATCTACAGCAATCCTCAGCTGGTCCAGGCTCACTGTGGAATAGCCTGGTGTCCTCCCTTGCTGCTGCTGCTGATTTTAACTCTGAAGTTTTCCGGGCTGAGGGATGTCTGCGTGGATCAGGGCTGGGTGATGCTGATGGAGTGTTGCAATATATTTCCCTCACTGAGTGACAGGGAGCACATGAATCATCAGCTGGCACTGAAGGGGGGGGGATGCTGTCTCCTGCAGCCTCACTTCCCCTTTGACAGGGCTCCCCAGGGCTTGTCACATGTGGGGCTTGTAAAGTCAAGGACTTACTCTGGGTGTTACCCTGGGAACAGTAATTGAGTAATTGTCTGGATGGGATGGGGAGATAAACATCATGATGGCCTTTAGGAAAAGATCCAAGGAAAATGAGATCCTAAAAGCCAGGTATCACAATACCTAAGTACGAGGTGCCTGACATCTGTGCTGCAATTCAGTATTTAGTGTGAGCATTCTGTGGGGCTGAGATGTTAGCCCTGAAGGAACCCCAAAGGGCTGTGCAGGGAGCTGTCCCAGCATGCCATCAGAATCCCAAGAGCCATCAAATCCCCCCTTACCATGAGAGCAAACAGCTCCACTCTGCTCCTGCCTGACAGAAGTGGCAAATAACCAGCCCTTCACATTTCTCTTGAGCATCCTGATCGTCTCCCCCAGCTCTGAGAGGGGTGCGCAGTGCAGGGTGGAAAGTGCTGCTGCCGAAAGCCTTGTCCCTCATTTATTCCTCAAATAAACCCTTCCGTTTATTAGCTGACATTTCGGCCAAGCTCTCTTTCCTTGGGGCTTGGCAGGGACTGAGAGAGAAACTTGTTTAACCTGGTGGAAGGGCTCTGCAGTAGTAACGGGAGCCCAGGGATGCTGAAGGGTGCTGGGGGTGTCAGCTCCCTTTCACAGGCACCGAAGGCCTCACAACACAGCAGTCTGCTCCTAACAGTTTGTTACCTCCCGATGTTCATCTACTTAGACTTCAGCCTCTTCACTGGGCAAATGGGAGTAATTTAGTCATTATTTCCAGCAGCAAATTGACTCCATTAGAGTTCAGCTGCCCGATGCTCCAGCTGCTAAAGGGGTGGGAGTGGTGCTGTCTGGCTGCTACAAATTAGGCATCTTCTTGGTTCCTGGTTTGCCTTTACCACTCCACTTTTCCCTCTATGCATCCCTTCCAACTCCATGCTTGGTCTGATGCTTTTTTAACCCTTTCTCAAAGCCCTGCTCTCCCCTTCATTCTCATAGTGCAACACTGGCAGGTTTGTTGGCTTTGCCACCTTGTTCCGTGTCCTGAGTCACTCCCTTTTGGGCAGTGTGTGACATGGTCGCTGCAGACATCTGCCATTAGCCAGGCCCCCTTGGACTTGTACCGTGTGCCTCCTTGCCCACCCTCTGCCTTTTTTCCCAGCAAAAGGCAGGCTTGAGGGAGGGGGAAAAGCCTCCCCTCCCCTTATGGCAAACTCACCATGGGCACAGCTACCACTAGGGCTTTGTATTCAGGAACAGAAACACCGGTGGCTTTTTTTGTGCTGTATTGACCATTTGTTAAATCTTTAAAGTCCATCTGCTTGGGCTGAAATCATTTTAATGACCAGACATGAACAATTTCGTGATGATTTTTCAGGAAAAAATTGGCTGGATTGGAATTTTGGTGCCTGTTTGCTCCAGCTGGTAAACTGCGGACTCTGGTTCAGGGACATAAACGTGGCTGTGCTAGGGATCATTAAGGGCCGGGGGCCAGCCCCACCAGCAGAGCACAGCAGATGTGATTTTCTTATCTCTGGCACTCTAAGGGTCTCCCTCCCTGCATCTCCTCTCTGTGTGCTGGGGAGATGCTATTTGTTTTGCTGATTGTTTTGTTAGCAGATTACAATTCTGTTGTTAAATGCTGGTATTTTTCCATCCTCCCCCTCCACCCTCTTCCTAACTGATGCTCATACTTGGTGTACTGCTATGGCTCTGACAAGTTTTTTCCAGCCATTTGTATTTAAATCGCTGCCCTTCCTTAGCATATGTCGATGCCCCAAAGGGTCAGTCACAAGGAACTGCATCTTGGAGATGAAATATTTCAAATCAAGCCACTCTCCAGTGCTTTGGCTTTAAGTGATTTCTGAACAACTTGGGGGTCCAGAAGATTTAAAAACAACAACAACAAAAACATGAAATTATGCTGAGTGGAAAAACTTAGCAAGTAACAGTTCTGATAGAGTCAAGCATTTTTAAAAATACAAGCTATCTGGGGGGTGGGGAGATGTATCCCCAATATTTTACACTGTGTCTGCAAGGTACAAGTGCCCTCAAACTGGAATGTGGCAGAAGGCAGCCTGATTTCAATTATACCTTTTTTTTTTTTTTTTTTCCTCCCTGATGTTTTTACTAGTTTTTCTGTAGCTCAGGAGCACAAACATGAAATACTGAAATTTAAGGAGAACTGGAGTTTATGGTGGATTGGGTGCTAGTCTGGGACTGAACTGGTTTAGCAACAGGATTTAGGTTGCTGAGATCCTCACTGTATTCATAACTGTTGCATGGGGCAAGGATAACTGAAAAAGAATGAAACTGCACAAAGTATTGTTTGCCAGGACAATGAAGTTATCAAGCCTAAACTGAAATATATAGAAAGCATACAGTAATCCAAAAAACTATAAGGAAGGTTAACCTAGAAAAGAGAGGGATGTACCAAAGAAAGAGACCTACTAGGCTGGACACGCAGTGGGACCACACCGGATTGATAGCACAGCACTGCTGTCCTCCTACATCAGCAAACTCTGGGATGAGACCTGTCACATCTATTTTGAGTAGACTTATTAACTCTGACAGTGATCCAGAATTTCATGGCGTAAATTTAAGCGTTTTGCAGTGAGCGCATATTGCTGCTAATTCCAATTATCTGTAATTCTGTGGGCTGAAGGGAAGCAATGCCAGTCCTGTAAGTTATCTGCTAAACAGGTCTCCGGGCTGAGGCTCTGGCCTGGCTGTGGTTTGGTGAAGCATCACTGGCACGGCATGAGTTGTGGCCTGCTGAAAAGTGGCAACTTGCTTGTGTATAAAGTGCTGGGTAGAGTACAGGCAGCTGAAGCCATGCGTGCTGCCAGGACTTTGTGAGGATGCTGCTGCGAGTGTCTGAAATTGGAAACAATAGCTGCAAACAGCAGCACTGCTATGAAAGGTGTCCCAGCAGCTGGGAGGTGCTGTTATTTAGGAAAACACTTGCTCAGGGTAATGGGAAACATCTACAAGTCCCAGGAAGAATGGTGAAATGGGGCACTGAGTCGTATGGCCTGAGAAAGCGTCAAGTACAACAGCCATAGCAGGCTGAAACGTCTGCAGCTCAGGCATGATATGTGCAGAACTGATGGATTTACTACTGCTGGGAAACACTTGTGTTGATATTTCAGGGTGATCCATGGCTACATGCTAGAGATGCCAGAGAGACTGATTTAACGCTGGCTGAGTAAGGCAGTGTTTGAGATGTGTTTTTGAGAGTCTCTCTGCCCTCCAAAGCAATTTACAAGCCTTTGTGCTGAGGGTTTTGCTGCATAGAGCTGGCGGTACAAAGGGGTGACACGGAGGACGCCACGGCCAGCTGATGGCACAGCTTTTGGTGACGCTGCCTCCTGTTCCTGTGCTGGGTCACTTCCTACTGGTGGTACAGACATCACGATCTCAGAAACAGCACTCTGGAGAAGTGTTTGGGCTGCAGATGATGGCAGATCTCCCACATCTCTTGTAGGTCAGTTAGTTCTGTAACAAAAAGCAGCAGCAAAGGGCCGATCAGTGCCGATGTTCCAGCAGAATCTGTCTTTCTCCAGCTCTCCTCCACTGGATCGTGTTGCAGGCTCGTCAGCTAGATGCCATGAAATACAGGTCCCCACTGGCTCTTCTGAGCTGAGCATCCCCGGCTCCTCTCTGCTGCACGTCCTCAGCTTTCATCAAGCTTCATTAAGGAAAGCAAACATCCGGTGTTTACACGAACTGGCACCTCTTCATTATTGTTCGAGAGGATGAAATGCAATCACTTGCTGCAGTTCGTGCTAGTATTATAACAAAAATGTAAAAATAAATGCTCAAAATATTTGTATTTCCTTGTCCCATTCTGTTTAGCAGCCCTAGTGCTCCCATGCTAACGGGGAAACACCTTATTGGCACCTTCTTGTCCTTTGGTCCCCATCCTTCTGTCTGTGTGTGCACTTAAGCACGTGCACTCATATGGTCCCTGCAGCCCAAATGTTTAAGAGGTGGCTGACAAGCAATTTGGACATGCACATGGAGAAAGCCCTCTACTTTGGAAGCCTTTGTATGCTTGTTACTTAGGAGAGGATATATCAGAGCAGCTTGTTTGTTCAGCTCTCTTCTGTGTCAGCCCTGAGAACGTACTATGTAATGGACAAACCATCACAACAGCTAATCCTCAGCTTTGGGTTGCTCAGACCTCAAGCTTCAGTGCCTGTGCACGTTCACTTAACCAGTCACTAAATTTTGGCCATGTGGCTGAAGGGAGAACAGCAGGAAATGAACGGTGGGTGGGCTGCTGGGTCTGGGGAACGACTGGAGGTATGGGGTAAGGGTTAAGGTGGGCCAGTGATCTTATTTTTAAAGTGGGACCTTATTAATAAGGATTAGGTCAAGGAATGCTAACAGCTCTTTCTTTTTTTTTTGTTTTTATGTTTTTATTTCTATTTTTATTTATTTTTATTTATTTTTCAGCTCCTAAGCAACATTAAATACGTGTCTTAGCTAATAAACAGTGATGATGTCTGACCTATGTCAGTAGCTGCCTACTTTTTGATTTTTTAAATCTTTTGAATTATGTATGATGATACATACTCAAGCCTTACACTGAATGAAAAAGTAAGAAGGGCACTGTGAGAGAGTACTCCTCTCCTTCCTCCCCACACATCCCATGCATCTCAGCATCCTCTGTTCAGCCACAACCTCCTTCAAGCTGTGCTCCCCTCTTCCCTGCTGCTAACACCACTTGAAGTTGCTCCTCCAGAGTCCAGCAGGAGTTTACCCATGACTTCTCTCTGCTTCTGGCCTTTGGCTGCTTTTCCTCACTTTGCTTACAGGATTCGCTCGTGCGTTTCAAGTGAGAGACCTCTGCTTTTGCAGAAGGCGCTGGCAAAGCTATGCGCATCAATCCTGTGAATATTTCCAGGTCAGGTACCGGCCAGGCAATGGCGATGTGAGATTTGCCATGCTGCTTCACACAGCACTGACCTCTGCAGTGACCTGGACTTTTTACGGAGGGTGAGAGGTAGTTCAGCCTCTGTGTTTGCTCAGCCCACAGAGCACCATGCGGGATGGCTCAGATATGCCAAACTGCATGTTGTGATTAAGTGGAACGGTCCATGATCTATTAAGATCAGAGCAAATTACAGCCACATTAATTAAACATAGGCTCTCTGGTTGAACCTAAGCCACAGATGGCATCCCACAGATGGAATGCCACTCTTGATATTCACAGAACCACTCAGCCCTTTAACTTCAGCTTTTGCTGATTAGCAGAGCAATTTATTTTAGGTGAAGCTATTGGCCTCTGCTGAGGAGAGTGCTCTTAAATGGATATCACTGACAAGGGCCCAGCGTACAGAGAGAAGCGCGATGGGGAGCAGGGATAATGGAAGCTCCAAAAGTTATCAACTGTTCTTCCATCCCGGCCTTTCAAAACAGCAGGAAGGGAATTGGGCACCGAGATCCCACTGATGTTCACTAGCATTTGGCTGTTCTGCTGCTTTAGGTGCTATTTTTTGACTGATTGTAGCTGTGATGTGTTGTAGGATGTCCTGATTTGATCTTGTAATACTGAATATGGAGCTCTTTTACAATGGAAACATTTATCCTTTGAAGCTGAGTCCTAAAATCATCCTTGTCTCTCCCACCAGAAGGCTCAGGTTATGCCTCATTGGTTTTTGTGTTGTGTTTTTGGCAGTGCTTGTGGGAAAGATGCACAGCAGCATAGCAGGATTTATTTAGCAGTAATGCCTACTGGTGATAACCTAAAACGGGACCATATTCTGTTAAGCACTATGCATCCCGTGAGCCAAAGAGGAGAAGGAGGTTATAAAGTAAAATTTTCTTCATCCGGCCACATGGAAACTAAAGAATGGGTATGAAATGACTTTTCCAAGGTCATACAAGAATGCTGCGGCAGAGCTAAGACCTAGCACAAGACAGTCTGAGTTCTAGGCCAGAGCAATAATGTCAATTATAATTATTAATGTCAAAGGAGGAGGAGGGAGCAATAGAGGAATGACATTTCTGCAAAGAGGAGGATGGCAGGGAATTATTTAACACTTTAAGGCATCCTGACACTGTGTGTAAAGATAAGTGTGGGATTCTAAAATCAAAATAGGTTTCTTTTAAAATACGCCATCTCATTTATAATCTTAATTTTTAGTTAAAGAGGTGGGAGGGAATTCGCCATTACTGTCTTTGAAAGAAGGCAGCCTGTTACAGCACTAATTAAAAGCATTTCTGGAAAGGGCTTGCATGCTTTTCCTTTGTCTCCTTCAGGGCCTCTTTTTTAACTGTGAGCGGCCAGGCTTGCCTGAAGATGCTGTGCTTGCCCTGATAAAGGGTCATCTTCAGAAATAAGGAGAAAGCAGTTTGGAAGTTTAGTGCGTGTTTTGGCTAGCCACCTCCTCAATCGGAGCTGGCTTGTATCTTCCAGTCTCTTCCTAAAGGCAGCCTGGCCAACAACCATCGTGCATATTGCAGCTTCTGGAAGAACGAGGAGCATGGTAGTGTGAAGTCCAGGAAATTTGGAAGCTCACAGCTATCCTCTTTCTGTAAACAAGGAGAAGAGCAACCCAGCGTTTGGGCAACTGTGAGGTAGATGCATATGTCTCTCTGTAGAAAGCAGTGAGGCATGACACACTTTGAGGCAGCTCACCTACTTCTCATGAAGAGGTATGAACTTAGTATTTGGGGCAAGGCATGGACTACAAAGACTGGAGGGAATACAAGACTCTGTAGAGACAACGCTTCCCACTGGTTCCTTCACTCCTCTGACATTTCTAGGGTGCCATCCTTATCCTCTAACAGAAAGTTAAGACCCACTAGTTTAGAGCTGTGATGAGCCAAGGGCAATTGTTTTTGGACCTTCGTTCTCTTCACCTGAGGCTAAGTTAAAGTCTTTCATGTGGGCTGTGGTTGTTCAGGGAGTGTTTTCTTCTGTAAACAGCTGCTGTGAACACTGAGTTTCTTTAGGGCAGCACCTACAGTTGCTCCTAACTTGTCCAGTAATAGAAGGCTGTGAATGCGCTGTGGGTGTTCGTCATCGTGTCTCCTGGCTGCAAGCCTAGACCTTTGGGCAGGACTGCTCACACTTTGCTCCTTGCCAGTAAAGTTTGTATATTTGAATCCTTGCATTGAATGCCTCGTATTTAAATAATCGCTTGTAGGTAGGGAAGACTGGGCTTTGAAGGAACATCCCAGTATGGTAATCTAGTTTTCTAAGATTGTTGGAAGAGAAAGGTGCTGGAGTAACATTATTTTCATTACTTTTGGGGTGTTTTATCTCTCTCTCTCTCTCTCTGTCATGAGAAATTTAGGGTCTAGGGAAAACTCCAGTTGTCCTGAGAAGCCTATTGACTATTTCTTATTTCAGTGGACTTCACTGAAACATAGATGAAGTTGTCTTGGGCAGGAACTCCAGATGTAGCCTGGTGGGAGGTTTCTTTACAGCACTAAGGTTAATAGCAGCAGTACCAATGCGCAGAGCTGCCTTCATACCACCAGCTGGAGACCTAGGGGTTGAGCTGTGACAAAGAGTCTTCTGTTTCACAGTGGGAGCTCTTTTGATTCCAGGAGGCAATTTAGTTTTCCCTCAAATTTGTGGCTGCTTGGAGGATTTCTTGGAGCCAGGACTACCAATTTCTGCAGCTCATTTGGAGAAAAAAAATGGAAAAAATTATTTCAGAAAAAAATAATTAAAATCTTTTGCTTCCTACAAGAACCTGAGGTTTTAAAGTTTTCATACATGTTTGAATGTTTGAATTCTCAGCAGCAGAGAAATACTAAGTTATGACCATTTCTGAATAGAATTGTGTCTTTCTTTTCCACTTTGGCCTGGTCGTGCTAGTTTGTTTCACATTTTCATCTGGAATTTTTTAGGCTCGTGCTAGCTGAGTGGGACCAGGTGATTTTTCCTGTTCTACTAGAAGCCTGCAGACTTGCAGGGAACTATTAATTCCATGTCTTTTGAAAGATCAGTATATTTCAGTATATATCAATATATTTCACTGCCTTACTAAGCTGCTGGGTGCCCTGCTGGGTTTAATGTTCTCAGATGATGTGTCCTTGCTCTTGGTCACCCTGAAGTTGTACCAGAAAAGTCAGGTCATTCAGTATCTGTTAGCTGCTGAAGTTTTGCTCTGAGATGTACTAAAGTGCTTGGAAAGGCTTCTTCCTGTTTTATTGATTATGGAATCAGTACCAACATTATTATTTTTAGAATACGGAGCAACCCTGATTTTTTGCCCTGAATATATAAGCAATATATATTTTGCCTTCTGAATATGTAGCTTTCAATACAAGCATGAGCAAAATTTACTTGTATTAATTTTACAATAAGGAGTATTTAATATAAACTCTCATAAAACAGATTTTAGTATAAGACTAATAGTCATCTTTTCCTTTGAAAAGCTTTTTTTTTTTTTTTTTTTCCCCCTATGCTTTCCTTCCCTGGCTTAATAATGTTGGGCTATCTGTTCTTTCCCTGAAGCGTAGTATTGGTATAGCTGGCTGTTACTGGTAATTACAGTCTTTCACAGATTATTAGTCTCTTTCAGATTGTACTCTGGTACAATCCACTGGTTCTGTGGATAGGGAGCAGTGAAACTGAGAAAGATGCAAATTTTATTTCTGAAATGTTATTGTGTCTGAAAGTTTTTGTCATCTGCTTGCCTTCGTATGATGAGGACCAATGGAAGTACAATGGATAAACCTAAGTTTACTTGGAAGGAGATAATGATATGAAAGGAAGAATTTGTCATCATAAGATAGCATCTTAACAGAAAACTGAAAACTGGGGCAAACCAAAGCCTACCAAAATATTTCATTTTGAGGTTATCATTCTGATAAAAAAAAATAAATAAAAAAATCCAGTCTTGTCCCAGCTCTGTTGATAGCAAAGCTTATTGATTAATTCTCTGTATTCATGGTGCCCTTCCTGACTCTATTTAATTTGGATCCTGTGTGGGCACTTGTATTTATCTTTGTGGTCACTGTGGTTTAATGTTTGTGACTGAAAAATGATACACAACTCCTACAGCTTGCCTTGCAGCCTCAGAAGCCATTAAGCCGTATCACCTTTGGTCTCTCTCTCCTGTCGTACCCCAGGAATGATAAGCTTCCTCTTGGTATAATGATATCCAACGGCATTTTCACTTTCGTCTTTGGAAAGAGACTTTCCATCATTTCTTATTCGGGTGTTTAGATTGTTAACCCCATGTGTATGATGAAACACAGGGAGCCTTCAGAGTTGGCGTCCCCTTACTATCAAAGCCAATTTTCAGCGTGTCGTTGAGGTGACCCTGGTTGCTTTGTAGGTCTGCAGTGAGTAAGCTCACTGTGCTCAAAAGTCCCTCGCATCCAGCTCTTGGCTGGAGCTGGATAAAGCCCCGAATTGTGCTATTCATGCTCAAAGCACTGGAGCTGCGCTGGGCATCCAGGAGAGCTCAGGATTCATGTTTAATGGCTGTGAATTTGGCCAACGCGCTGGCAGGAAGCGAGCCCGGGCTGCGGGCTCCCTGTGCGAGGTGCTACGTGGAAAGGTTCTCCTGGAGGAGAACAAGGAGCCTGTTGTTACAGCAGGGCCCAGCTAGGCCAAGGTAGTGCTGGGAGGCTTCAGAGAGGAGGTTGTTCTACCAGCCTGTAAGACAGCCCAAGGCAATGAGCCCTGGGAGCCTGGGTATACAATCAGAGAAGGAGGAATGAAGAAAGCTGCTGAATGAAGACTTTGAGGCCGAGCTGTTATTGGTTTGGAAGTATCCCCTACAATGCAGGTCTCCTGAGGGGTGTGTGTGTGTGTGTGTGTGGAGGGCTGCACAGCCCTCAGCAATACGTTAGCTGGATGCTGTTAAATAAGGTTTTAAGACTCAGAAGACAAAGCGTTACAGACTGAAGGGGCTGGGAATGCAAGCCCTCTGCGGCAAAAGACTCTTTCTTCCTGTGTCTGCAGCCTACCTAGCACAGCGGGGTCCCTGGGCTGTCGTAAAGCTTACTCAGCACTACCTCAGTCTAAATCACCAGTGTGATGGTTGACTGGCAGGAGCTTTGGAGGGGGAAAATGGCAATTACGAATTAAGTGGAAGGGGGGGAAATAATGGAAAAATAGAAGTTATACAACAGAACTGACCGCAGAATGGAAAGAGACTCTCTGGAAATCTAATAAAGCATCATTACCTTTTCTAGAAGTACACAGAGAACTGCAGTGGTAGAATATGAAACAGGAATAGTGATTCCTTCCCAGTGTCAATCATAGCTTTGGATCAGGTGCTACTGGCCTTCTCCATCAGTCTTTTCTCTGTTTTCACAATGAAATAGTGGCAATGAGGGGAAGGTGCTGCTGCTCCTCTTATATTCAGCTACTTTCCCCTCTTCCATTTGGCAGCAGCAGCATATGGGAATACAAGAAATTGTCTTTTTCTATCATTTTCTGAAGAACGCTAGTCTTCACCAGCTCTGTATTCCCTGGGGTGCCAAAGGGGGCTAGGGAGAGGTGACAAAATTAATGCATTTTCAGTTCTCTCTAGATAGCTGTTTCGTTTTACTTCAGAGTATGTATTTGGTGCCTTTTTTTGCTTTACCACCAGAGATCTGATTACCTTGCAGCAGTTCAGCATAGTTTTCTATTAGTATTTACAAAGCCATAAGAACTAGAAATGGAAATAAATCTAGCTTAAACTATTTCAGCTGTATAGAAAACCTTATTTACTGTGAAATTAAACAAGGATAGATACCTATTTACAATCTCTGGAGTGAAGTCAACAAATGTGTTTCATTACAATAGCTAGAAAGAAAAACATCCTCTATAGAAATTTATTTGACCAAAGTAAAAGAATTCAAAGGACTGCAACGACTTTACTCCTTGTATTAGATTAACAACTGAAAAGCTGGCAAAATAGGATCATTCTGTTAAAAAATTATCTTGGCTAATGTTTACAAAACAAACAAGCAAAGCCAACAAGCCACTAACTTGTCCATTATACCAGAATTTTTACTGAATAATTGAGAAAAGAAAAGAAAAGAAAAAAAAAAAAAAAAAAAGGAAAGAAATGCCAACAATGATTCCTTAAAAAAAAAAAAAAAAGAAAAAAAGAAGCCCTTAGCTATGTGCTGTGCGTCAGCTGTTGTGTTTGATCAGCAGTGCATTTTGTAGGGTTATGCACTGTCATTATAACAGCTGATTGTCACTCAGAAGTAAAATATTAGCATGCATTTGATTGCAGACGTTCAGTAATAATAGCAGGCAGTGGTAGTACACTGGAACCAGGGACAAGGAGGGAGCAGACAGCAACAGTAGCACGGTGGTATCTAATTGTCTATTTGAGGCCCCTTTTGTCTCTTAATTTAGCAATCTGACAAAAATTGCTTTTATATCTTACTCCAGGTTTCTGGGTTTGGATCAGTTCTCAACACTGCCCGTGTCTTTCTTAGCACTGATTGCTGTGACTTTGAACTCTACCCAAGGAAGTCTCGCCCATTTTACAAGCTCCACATATTCGTAAGCAACTGGAAAGCCAAAAGTACTGCTTTTCAGATGGGCACGGGCCAAACAAGCTGAAAAAATCACACTTCTGTTCAAAGGTACTGCTGCTGGGCGAACCCCTTCCACAGCGTCTGGTGCACAGCTGTGCTGTGAACCCAGGGCAGAGCCTGTTTTTCGGTGTGCGTTGGTGTGGGCTGGGAGGTAGGATGAATGTACAGGAGGAAAACCAGATCAACGTTGATACCGCAGGGTGTGCCAGTACATGATTATCATCCTGAAACCCTTCAGCCCTGCCTTTCTGCTTGGCATCCTGCTCTCCCTTCTTTCTATCTGCTCCTACCCCAGCCCCCTTGCCCCCTGGCCCTACAGCTCTCTGTTTCGGTCTCTTGGGTGTTGGCAGCACGGTTGGGTGCTGGTGTGTGGGTTACTTCTGCACCTCAGAGCCAGACAGGCATCAGCTCACTCCTGTTCAAAAACCCTGCATGGGGGTGAGCCCTGCTGAGAGACAGGAGTCATTAGCACAGGCTCAGTGTGCACTAATGAGTCTAAATAGGTTCTGGAGGAAGCTCATGGCTTGCCAGCACAGAGTGTGGGTGGAGAGCTGCACCTCATGGTATCAGCGTCTCCTTCCCTGGGTCTGCTTTACTGAAGTGCACGTTTCAGTGGGAAGGGCAAGAAAAATGGATAGTTTTCTAATTTCTTGCCCGCTCCTTCCACAAACAACCCTTCCCTGGAGCCTGTAGATTTATCACAGCTGAGAGGGAATTTTGTGGCAGCTTCTTATTAAAATATTGGCAGCCTATTACTGTTCCTTACGAATGATGCAGATGGATCACCGTCTGAAACAGTGCTGAAAGGCAGCTCTGTCTGAGGTGAAACGCTCTTTGTCCATCACTGCTACCTGCACTTTCCCTCACCGGAAAGCTTTTTTTTTTTTTTTTTTTTTTTAAATTTTGTCTACCTCAGCAAATCAAGATCCTGAAAGTTATTTCAGAGGCTGCCTTATCTTTTAACAAATATCTATGGTCTGTATCTGTCCTGACCTTGAATTGGTTACCCGTGCATTTCTCACATCAAGATTAGATTATTGTGACTCCCTCCTGACAGCCTGGCCCGATAAGGCCCCGTACAATTTCCAGCTGGTGCTGAATGCTGCTGCCAGGCTCTCGTAATAGAGAGATGATCTCCACATTTCACCTCTGTCCAAAGCGCTGTGTTATTTGCCAGTTAAGCAATATATTGACTTGAAGAGCTCCCTGTTAAAGATGAACTGCACTTTTTTATTCACAAACACACGCGCGTGCTTTGAGAAGTGAGATGAAAGCCTAGCTAGGTGCTGACTGCCCTGTGTAATGATGATAGGAAGGTTACTTGGCACCTCACTGCACATCACCCACGTTACTAACAGACTGTCTGCAGCTCACCTCTAAACAGGATGGCACGAGCCCAGCCTATTTTTTTCCTGTATCTTTTTAATTTCCTACCCTAATAGTAAAAACCTGACTTGATGTTGGCTATGTCTGCCAGGTCCTGCCTGCTCTGCTGGCTGATAAGCCCTGTGTTTCACAAAACTGGATGCAGGAGATCCTCTGTGGCTAAATGCAGCAGTTTCTGTACCCTGCGCTGTGGAGCTAAGCCTGCACACAGCCTGCATCAGCAGACACGTAGATGAGAAATCATCTCACACCATGCACCACGTTGTGGTACCAGAAACACTGGGAGACTGCAGGAAACTGCCAAGTGCCAACCAAAAAATGAGTACCAGGGGTCCTTGCAGGCAGAAGAGGTGCAAGAGACAGTTGAAATGGGGTATTGTGCACAATCTAACTAAAAACAAGGTGGTTGGACTGCTTTACTTCTAGCATTATTTTTTTTCTTCCCCCTGTATTTAAAATATTTTCAATTTCTGTGATTGGCTGAAAAAGGGAGACTATGTTTTGGGAAGGAAGTTTTTGATGGTTTTGCCCAATTCCGTTTTCTTTACAGCTATAACATTTTACAGCCTTGATATTTGGGGCATAGAGGAAGCAGAGGAGCATGTTATTCCCTGTATGTTCCAGGAGTTTGCAAAAAATTCTCCTTGCCACCTTTCCTAGGCTGACCTGTTTCCTCCCTGAACCAGATAGGCTTATTTAACATATCTACTCCAGATGGAGGGATTAACCCCTTTCTCAAAGGGTTGGTTCATTTTCCATCACCAGAAACTTTCAAATCTTCTCTTTAAAGATATACTCTAGTTTAAGTAAATATATATATATTTTCAAACAGTGGTCAGACTTAGAGGCAGAAGTGGGCCCTCCAGGCTTCTTATTCTTTGATAACACTGTAAACCACTGGTGATTGAGACCAGGTGGATCCTTCTCTCCTTTTTCTGGAGGACACTCAGTCTTGACAGAATGGAGTTGTGTTAGATTCATTATAGCTGCTTTGTAGTTGTACAGATCCTGGCAGAATTAAGTGTCACTGAAAATGGATTTTGCTGTCATATCCAGGAGGGGTTTTATGCTGTTACCTGACCTGATTATCAAACAGAAAATTTTAGTTGCCATTAGCTGCAAAGGTAAAGTGAAATGCCATACGGATTCATGGAGTCACCTCTCCCTCTTCAAGGTTGTAATTCTGCAAGGGAGAAGGGATTTTGTATTGCTTTTGTTGTTTGAACTTTAAGAGTGGAGAAGGATGTCAGTGCAGTAGGTATTTGTCATTGGTGTGACTCTCCATCCCTTGGGATTACACCTCAGAGCAGCAATGTGGTAGGAAGAAGTTAGTAAAAATTATGTGGAGGTGCTTTGCATTAACTTCCTTAGCCAATCTTTTGCCATAGTTTTTGTTGTTTCACAATCCAAAGGTTTGTCTTAAATATTAAAAAAGCAAAAAAAAAAAAAAAAAGAAATGCTTCTAAGCAGATGAGCTCAATCTGTTTCAAGAAATATCATGTTCACAAAGCATATGCACAGTACTCAAAATTTCTTTTTAGCTAATTTATTTTTAGCTATGATATCTCTAGAATGCCCTTGACCTTCCAAAGAGGAGAGAGTTATACTACTGCAGTATATAGGGTTTTAATATTAAAAGAGGTTAAATAGTAGAAAGTGAAAAGCTCTTTGCTTCTTCTTTGGTAAGAAGTCAGCTAACGCCAGCAATTTCCATGGCAACTGCAAACAGACCATCCTGTTCACTTCCATGTTATAAATAAAACAAAAATATTCTCTAAATTACATGCTGTGCCTACATGTATTTGCTATCACGATGTTCAACAGACACTGGGAAATATTTCTGTACGTGATTTGTTAGAAAAGATTACAAGGTTTATGCAAACTAAACAGTCTTAGTGGGCTATGTTCCTTTGAGGAAATAATAAAGATAACCTCAAAACAATGCCATCCTTCTCACTGCTGATATTCTTTGAGTTTTGCAAATAATTACAAGTCCAAAAATGGTAATTTATCAGCAGCTGGTGTAAACAATAAAAAAGTTGCAGTAGCATCACATTGAATAGGGACAAAAGTAATTTAAAAAAGGGCAGGCAATGGCTGGAACTTTTGCCTTTAAATTTCTGATGGGACACAATCACTAGACAGACAGTTGTTTTATGCCTTATTTTTTCACTTATTGCAGTAGACCAGAGCTACCCTGTGTACTCTTACTGGATCCCATAATTTGGTCTGTTTTCTAAATCCAAAATGTAAGCTATTCCACTTCATGGTGAGTCTTGATGCATGGCTAAGTTTTCATCCTGCCCTCCTGTACACCTATGAAGTGGACTTTCCCATGTGTACCGCTGAGGGCTCAGCCCAGAGAAGGGGTAAAGCAAGAAGAAATCCTTGTGCAAAAGCAGCTCAAGAACTTTCCTCCGAATTCCTCAGCCCCAGCTCGCATTCAGTCAGAGGACAGGCCCTGCAAAGGCATCTGGGGTGCTGCTCACTCCCAGCAGTACTCCAAAATTGCAGAACTATTTTTTGGGCGTGGGGTGATGGTCCTATGTACTGCTTCCCAGCTGTAAGACAAGGGTTGGGACATGTGAGAAGAGCTTTCTGAGACAGCTGCTTCCATTAACTGCTCCTTGAGGTCCGAGGTGACCTTGTGGGAACAGCCCTTGCTGCTAAAAGCAGAGAGATGCATTAGGCTGAACTTGTGTCTCTCTGTAGGGTTCTTGTTGCTGGGACTGCCCTGTCCATTTGCAGCTTGTTCAGAATTCAGCAACTTCATCGCTTGCTGGTCTGAACTGTTATAATCCCATCATAATTACTTGGTGTCCTGCCTGCTGGCTAAGTATTGCTGACCAGATCACTCGACATGAGTGGGTTTTTAAGCACTTAGTACTGGCCTTACCTCTTCTCACACCCACATTCTCAGGGATATTCCATCAGCAAATATGCTCGCATCTGTGTGACGAGTTAGCAGGAGATGTAGATGTTGCAAAGGAGACTCTTGTTTCCACAAAATTATCTATCATCTCCTAACTTAATATAAGAAATTGTAATGATCAGCCCATTGCTTTCAGACAGGTGTCTCTAGAAATGTAATATCCTTCTTGGGTTTTTGCTCTCTTTATTACAGGGAGATGTTAATTCAGGTTTGGTTTCTTAGGTTAGTTGCATTTTACTGTGCTTGTGTGTGTGTAAAGAAAGGCATAGGTAGATATAGATTTATTTTTGTATCGTGTATTTTCATTCCTGTTAAACCTTCCAAAGGTTGAACGGAAACTTGTAAATATGGTATAATAAACACCTCAGAGAAGCGGTGAGTATTTAATAGATTCTGTTTATTGGAGATATTTTTTTCAATTAAAATTGCAGGCAAGGTTTCTAATTACAGCACAAATTATTTCAAGTGTATTTTGCTCTGTTAAAAATCTATGTAGCGGACAGTATTGCATTTGGATTAGAGCTGGGAATCCAGCCAGAAATGTGGCCCCTTTGATCCCTGCTTTCTGAGATGCCTAAAAGCACAACTGAGGGTGAGGTAGAAGAGGCAATGTCTCCATTTTCTGTTACTGAGTGTTGAATCCTGCCTCATCCCAAACTTGTCTCAATCCCCTCAGGTTCCATCGCCCCACTATTTACACTGGAGATCCCTGCTATTTACACTGAAGATCTCTGCAATGCTCTTGAAATTACGCTGACAAATGTAATTGCTTTTGTAGTGTCTGATGTACTGTATGTTAGTCTATGGGTTTATCATAGAATTATTAAGGTTGGAAAAGACCTCCAAGATCATCTGGTCCAACCGTCCATCTGCCACCAATGTCGCCCACTAAACCATGTCCCTAAGCACCAGATCCAACCTTCATTTGAACACCCCCAGGAATGGTGACACCACCACCTCCCTGGGCAACCTGTCCCAATGCCTGACCACTCTTTCTGACAAGAAATGTCTCCTCATTTCCAACCTGAACCTCCCCTGGCGATCACCTCCCTGGTTCTGCTGGCTATGCTACTCCTGATACAAGCCAGGATGCTGTTGGCCTTCTTGGCCACCTGGGCACACAGCTGGCCATGTTCAGGCAAGCACTGACCAGCATCCCCAGATCCTTTTCCTCTGCACAGCTTTCCAGCTGCTCTGCCCCAAGCCTGTAGCACTGCATGGGGTTGTTGTGGCCAAAGTGCAGGACCTGGTACTTAGCCATGTTGGACCTCATCCCATCAACCCGTCCTGTCTGGGTCCCTAAAGATGACTTTATTATTTATTTTAAGATGATGGGCCCCAACACCAACCCCTGGGGAACACCACTGGTGACAAGTTGCCAGCTGAATGTCATTCCATTCACCACCACTCTCCGGGCCTGGCCATCCAGCCAGTTTTTAACCCAGCAAAGTGTGTACCTGTGCAATCCATGGCCTGCCAGCTCCTCCAGGAGAATACTGTGCGAGACCATGTCAAAGGCCTTGCTGAAGGCTAGGTTAACTACATCAACAGCCTTTCCCTAATCTACCAGGTAGGTTACCTGGTTGTAGAAAATGAGGTTGGTCAGGCAGGACTTGTCTTTTATGAACCCACGCTGTCTAGGCTGGATCCCCTTGTTGTCTTGCACATGCTGTGTGATTGTACTCAAGCTGATCTGTTCCATAACCTTCCCCAGCACCAAGGTCAGGCTGACAGGCCTGTGGTTCCTGCCTTCCCTCCTGGCATTGTCGCCTCTATTACAAGACCAAGCATCTACACGTAACTCTTGCCCCGGAGTCAATGGACAGAAGGATGCAACAGCCTGTCTGCCCCGTTCGTCCTTTGCCAAGTAACTGATTTTTTTACCCCCTATGTGGAGTGCATTCCTTCTGCACTATGTGGCTGGGGTGAGGGCAGAAGGGGAGAGGACATCTGGTCCTGTATCTTTATCTGGAGAGATTGACATGTCTCAGTGGGTACCAGGGGAAAAAGAAAAGGTTCCTTCAAGCTGCTCCAGTTGCTAAGAGACGGATGCTTCAACTTTGAAAGCCTCCATGCACGCAGGGGATATTATCCTGGCAAATTGGACTTTCAAATCTGGCAGCAAGGGAAAAAAGGTGATGCCCAAAAATAGAGAGCATTTAGGTGATATGATTTCAGAGACATCTGTTCTGCTTTGCTAGGAGGGCAGGGGACTGGTCCAGTTAGTGAACATATGTGACCACATTATGTGTAATAAGTTTACTTGGAGTGTTTTGCTCATAAGCTCACGGCTTGGCCAGGTGACCCCCTTTCTTTCCTCCTTTCCCAAGTTAATTTTTAACTTGGCTTTTGTGTACAGAGCTTGCTTGTGTGGCGAGGCCATGTGTAACTCTTGCTTTGAAGCCTGGAACAGGTTTGCATGCAGATGGAGTGAGTGATCAAATAGTGGTTTAAAGTTTTATACCCATGGGACCTGCAAGCCTCTCCTGCAAGAGCTGTCTGTGGGCTGTCGCAGGGCTCTGAGCACAGAGCCTGCTCTGCTGCAGCATTCGTGTCTGGAATCACAGCTGCCTCCCTCGGTTGCTTTGCTGTAGCTTCTTTGACTGTGTAAGCACCATCGTATATTGCCAACCAGGTGGAGCTTTAGGGAGGATGCTATAAAAGCTGTGAAATCTTTTCTATGTTTAGACCCTCTGCCTCACACGATGGCAGGAGGGTAAAAGCTAACATCATTGCATTGCTCCTGGGACATGCATGGCTCAGAGTGTGCTCCAGACTGACAGGGAAAAGGCACAGAGAGCTCTTGGCCATTTCTGTGCTGCAGAAGGTCCTAACTTGCACGCTGCTCTACTGGCATGCCCCGGGCCACAGCTGTGTTTGCAGAGCAGAGGGACCTGGGGCTGCTCAGCCCAACACTGCCCTGGAGACACAGATTTCATGTGCCCTGGAAAACAAAGCTCTTCCAGAAACTCCTAGAGCTGTGCCTGCCAGTGGTTGGACACAAAGTGTTGGCAGTACCAGCTGTGCAGTGGGTTTCTGTATCAGCCATGGTTCACTGGGGGTGCACCGGAGTGTGCTGTGATTAATTTGAAAGTACTGAAAGGACCTGGAGTCTCAAAGGCGTCAATGTGAATTCTGTGACTTGTGCAATATTAAACAGCTACATCGGGTACAGGCTTTGAGGGTGAAGTCTTCATATTGCTGAATTCTAGCACAAACAATTGCACTATTAAAACCTCTTAATCTTTTTCTTAAAGGTACAGGAAACAGAAAAAAAAAATCCCACAAATGTTTGCTATATAAAATATAAAGAATATCAGAATATGATATTCTAACAGTACCTGTGGTATCCTTTTGGTAGCAGAGGATCGTTTAGGAAGACCCACCTCCTCATCTGCTTGTCTTTTTGATGTCATGAAAGAGGATAACAACCTCCTTCTGGGGGAGGAGGTAAGCTGAGCTGGACTAGACCTTCTCTTGTTCTAGGAGCCTGACCGTGATCCCTTCGAGACTAGCATGTTCAAAAAGCAAAGGGGAAAAAAGCACCCACGGGGAGACTGCTGTTTCCATTTCTGTTGCCAAGTGCTATGGACTCTCAGTTGTAGGTCTGCCTGACATTGGTAGACAAGCTTGTATGTGCCAACCTTCTGCTTCGGTTTTCTGCAAGCACAGATCAGGTCTGAGCTGGGCACCACACCTTGAGGCCAAGAGCTTATCACCTGGCACATGAGCAAATTCCCTTCATGAGTGGATGAGTTGACCCACAGGTAACCTAAGCTTGGCTCGGTGTCCATGGCTTGGAGTCTGAGCCCAGGAAGTCAGGCAGATGGGAAATGAAGCTATGGGCTTCTCTCAGGCTGGTGTTTCCACCAGCAGTAGAGCAATTGCTGATTTTACAAATGATGTTCTTATCCATCTCTCTGGTCACAGTAGCTTTGGAGAAAGATCAGTGCTGGCCACCTAAACTAAAGGCTTTTTATTTTTCTTTGCTGAAAAGAATATAGAAAAAGAAAAAAAAAAAAAAGGACAGAAAATACATCAAAAGTGGGAAAGAAGATGAACAAATAAGGAATAAGAAGGGGGACTACTGATCTTTAGCCAATGTTTGTGATTAAAGTCAAAGCTGAGAACTAATGTCAAAGGCCAACTTCTCTAGCCAGTTTCCTTTCAAGTTCAGGAGAAAGGGTCAGCCTTCTCATGGTGGACCAGAGACTAAGGGAGGTGACAAATATCACAGGCTGTGTGGTAGAGTTCATGCTTTTCAAGTCACCTGTCCTCCTGGGACTAGCATTGGGTAATGTAGTCTACAAAGTGGTGACAGACCCATCCTGTGGCTGTTTTGCTTACCAACTTTCAGCACACCCATTTGGGTATTGTCCCTCTGGTCCCTGCCCTTCCTGTTTACCAGGCGTGGTCTAAACTCCTCTTTCTCCCAACAGAGTCCCTGACCTTCCTCTTCAGCTGAATTAAACTAGTCAATACATTTCATTGACTCTTCTGTGCAAAATCATGCACAAGGCTGATTTGCATTTCTTACATTGAACAATAGACGATGCGTGGCCAGTCTTGATGCTGTCCTCATTGTGCTATGAGCTCTGCATATTTACCTGGAGAAGAACTAGCCCAAAACACCATAGTCTTCCAGGAAATTCAGACTCTGTGCCAAACTTTTTAATGCAATCTCTCCTTTTTTTTTTTTTTTTCTTTCTTTCTTTTTTGCTTTCCTCTGCTGCCTAATTGGAATTGCCTGTCAGTGTGCATTCCTAATAGACTTTTCTGAACACAGCTCCTGAACCCTACATGGTAATGTAAAACCATTGCTCTGTGCTGTCTGTAACAGATGGGAAATGTAATCTTCTGGGTCCTGTGACAGGGTTTGCTCATTATTATATGAACAATGAGAGAAGAAATGTAAAAGGTGCAATATACATTTATTTCCTGACACTTTGTTTAAAAGACAATGGGCCAGATCCGTATTCACTGTAAGAGCTGCTGGGGGCATTTTGATGTAAGAGACCTCCAATAAAAGGAGAATAGTCTAGTATCTTTCTTTTAATACTCTAAATTTTTCTCACCTTAGGCCTTTTAATTTAGCTTGTCATTCAGGCAGCAATGAGTACTGGCATGCATTTATCAGAGAGTGGGTGACAAGGTGATTCCCACAATTAAGTGAATCTCAGAACATTTGTTCTCAGAATCTCTTTAGCTTGAAGATTTTGCTTCTGTCTCTGACCTAAAGAAGAGCTGCCTTTGCTCTTTCTGTGGAGTGTTTTCCAGCTACATCTGTGTGTATCTGTATCCTTCCCTCCCTCCTTCCTTCTCCATCTCTTCCTCCAAACTTGCCTCATTCTCAGACCTCAGAGTTCACCAAGAGAAGCTCTATTTGGGATACTTTTACTGGTGGGAATGCCTCCATCTGCATCTTTTGGCTAAGAGTCTGGAGGGAGGCAAATGATCTTCTAGCAAAAGTGGATGGTATAGATCTTCTTTGAGAGAGTTTGTGTGTAGCTATCGTGTCTATGATAAAAGCACTGGTGATTCAGACCAGCAAGACTTACTAAATAGCAAGCAATGAAACCTTAACTAAAGCTAAACAGGCAGGATAACTAAAATCACCGGTAACGCGTGTTTTTGTACTCTGCAGATATTAAAGTAGCTTGAATGACATCCTTCAGAGCACTGAAACGACCTGAGTAATGCGTTTTCCTGCTGCAAAATGCTTTCCCTCTCCTTCACTGCGCCCTTCTCTGCCTCTGACCCTTCTGCTGGCAGCAAGCCAGGTATGAATTCCCTGGTATCGGATCTTCTGCTCTCCTTTTACCTTCCCAGCCCCTGGCATGCAGATCAGTGTGCTACCTGACCCTGTTTGAAGTTCAAGTGTGATGGACTCCATTTCCCTATCAGGCCTGCCAGTCTAGCTGGTTTCAGCATTTCAGCAGTCTCTGTGTAGGTTGCTGCGTTACCTGCAAGGAGTGGAGTTTCACGCTGGAGCTATTGTGCCCTACTTATTTTTAATCCCTCTTCACCATCAGCACCTTTGCCAAGAACTGAAGTCGAACTTTGCAAGCACCACTTTGATCTTGCTTGCACCTTAGGTAACATCTGTATTGCCATTTGCATATTGATTCCTGGTGGAGGGGTTCACAAGCCAGACTTCATTTAAAAAGCAAGAGCTGTTTTCCACTAATAATTCTCTTGTCTACACATATACACACAGATGCACACATGAACACGCTCTAGGGTTTTGGACAAACTTATACCTGTTCCCTCCGGTCCGGCAGAGTGTCCTTGTTTTAAGGGACAATTTATGACATTGGATTCTCATCAGCAGAAGGGAATTCATCCTGATTTCTTTGAAGACCTTTTAAAAACAAACATGGCTAACTTGAAATCCCAAGCATTTCAGTTATCAGAAGTGTCTTAGGCTCACCCAGAGCCCCCAAAACAAAGTTACTGTGTTGGTATTAGCCTCCCCCTTTGCACCTCTCTGTCCTGCCCAGGACAAAGACACAACCATTGTTCCTTTGGTTCCTGTTTTCAGAGGGAGGTAACGTATACTGTGAAAACTGCTCTTTTAAGGTGGTGTTTTCTGGAGCCAGATGTGCATTGCAGTGCTGTGACATGTCACATCAAGTACGGGTAATTAAAGAGTAGACTGTCAGGTCACCTTGGTACACTGAACCACTTAGTAAGTTTTCCCTAAGAAGGTTTTGTGGCTATCAGCCATTTTTTAAGCCTTCCCTTCCCCCATTGCCTCATGTTGCTCTTTCTAGTTACTAATATAGGAGCACTGGGGAGGAGGGGAGGGAGAATGGTGTAAAAATGTGAGCTGTTTGTATTTTATAGATCTAATTACTGTATCTTGACATGGAAATGTATACAGGCACGTGAACCCATATTGGAATTAAGCAAACACCACACCAATATATTTGTGTATGTCTTTCCAAATGAGCTAAAACAACTGAAGTTTCAATGATTGATTTTCTAGTGTATGCAATTGCAGCCCGGCTTATTGGTTTATTTGTGAACAGCTGAGCAAGAGAGGTTTTATCCCTCCATAATTTTTGCAGAAAGCAGGAATTGTAGCAAATATGCAGTAAATAATTATACATGAGAATGTTTGTACTACAAATGATGCTGTAGCCTTTTTTGAAATTTCCTTGTAATGCAGAATGTAGAAAGAAACAGAATAAAGAGCTGGCCGTTGTATTTGACCGTTGTTTGATAATGTATTATTTCTTCTTCTCTAGTGGAAAAAGAATATTGATATACATTCAAGAGCCTTAGATATTTACTAAAACTGTTTTATCAGTTCTTATCCCCTTTGGGTTGGAAGGTGTAAAGCAAGTCAATGTTTTTTCATGTAACATGAAACGAAGCTGTGGAATTCCTTGTTGCAGGGTGATGTAGAAGCTGAAAGTTTGTATGAACTTAAAGGGAGACTAGATGAGTTCTTGGAAAAGATTTCCATGTGGAGTCATTAACCACCAGTGAGGCACCTCTGTTTCTCAAAGTCTGGGGCTCTTACTGACGCCAGTTAGTGGGCAAAGAAATATTAAAAATGTTGTGCAGCTCCTTCTGTGGATGCATTTAAGTTCTTTCTTGAATCAAGGCAGACATGAAGAGACTATTTGTGAGCAAGTTGCAAAATACAGCTTGCATTCCTAAATGGATCCATTGCATGCTTAAAGAAAATAGAATAAAAGTGATGAAAATCACTGCCTTGGCTTGTAATTTGTGATCAGACAAAAGGGTTAAGATTTTGGAATGATGACTTGTACATCCAGCTGCAGTGCATATGCAGACACACATAAAACATGTCAATGAATATTTTATTCATATTAAGATATCAACAACCTCCATGTGTTGCACAGATAACAGGAGGGACCAACGTGCTGAACAGAGATGCCTTGTTGTCGCTCTCTAGGTTTAATTCTACCTTATTTAAATCAGTAAGAATTTTGCTACTGACAATGGTGGATCACAGATTTTCATCTCGAAGTATCCATCTGTGCAGGAATTCAAGCACCTATCTCTACACGGACAAGAATGGAAGCAAAATGTTTCCTTCTGTGATGTACAGAGGTGATGCATTTCTAATATCTCATCAACTTAAATTTCCTCTCACGTATTCCAACAGCAGGAGGAAAAAAAGAACAATGGAGCAAAAGTAGTATGTTGAATTAATAATACAATTTAAACACTTAAAGGAATTTAAAAACTATCTTTCCATAGAAATCACTTCAGAAATACATCAGAGGCACAAATTAGGCCCTCTGAGGTATAAGTAAATGCAAGGATGTAACACATGGTAATCGAATCATGTCATTTCATAGACATGGAGGTGATCAAAGCATTAATAAAAATTCCAAGGTCACCTTGAATTAAGGATTCAGGTTAGAGTGTTAAATGTTTCTTTCAAACACTTATCTTCGGCTTGTGAGACTTGCAATGACTTGGGAGAATTCTATCCATGTGCACGAGCCACCTCAGTTCAGAGAAGCATAAGGCTGTACGTGCCCATACTTCCCACTTGCTGGAGCTGATGAGGCCTATGCAGGGCTCTGAGCAGCCTCGGCTGAAAGGATAATAAGCAAAATTGAATGGACGGGTCAGGTTGGTCCTGGGGGATTCTTGGCCTGACTCTTTTCCTACCTCAGACATAGACTATTGCAAACAGAGACAGCTAAAACCCCAGCGTTTCCAGGTGGTGGAAAACTTTTTTTTTTTTTTTTTCCAGACGAAAGCAAGCCTTCCTCAATACTTCACATGAACGAGCAATCCTAAGAAAAGTCTGTTTCAGACACATCAATGCGCAGTGTTTCTGAAATGAAATATGTTCCCCAGATGCTGCAGCTTCTCAGAGAAATAGATGATCTTGTCAGTCCTGCTGCTGGTAGCAGCTGCTTGTGTCTCAGGATTTGTGGCTGGGCTAGAGCCAGCTCTGCTCCTGCTTTTGCTGTCCCAGCTCTACAACAGAGATAGGTCCACTTGGGCCCCAACTCCCATCCCACGCCCATGACATGGAGATCAAGGCTCCTCTGTCCTTCAGTGATGTGCGTGATGGCATGCCCAGGGCTGGAGACTCAAGAAACCCCATCTCCTTAAGCCTGACACAGCCAAATTCAGGAGTCATTCCCAAATCTTGTGTGGATTTCCCCAGCTCTGGGTCAATGGGGTTTCCACAGCATCAGGTTTCTTGGTTTCTGTGATGGATTATTTATGTAAACCATTATTATTTTTTAAATGTAGAGGGCTCCATCAGATATCAGCATGGCCTCTTGGCTATGATGTGGTTCCTGATATACCTGAGGAAGGGTGAGAGACAAAGCAGGACTTGTGGTGACTGAATGTTTGTCTAGAACTTATCAGAAAATGCTTTGTTTTCTTGTGGCAAAATCTGAGGAAATAGTATATATCTTTAATTTTCATAGGCATAACTTAGTGGAGAAATTTTTCTTAGGAGAGGATCAGGACTTTCTTATTTTTGAAGCTTTGTTGGTTTTGAATCCCCTCCCCCCAGCCCTCCCAAAATGCCTGAAAATGTTGAATCAAAATCTGCTTTGGGAAAACTGATTTTAAATTAGAAGACTTTCTGAAATAATCTATTTTCCTTGAAGAGATTTTAAGCTAAGTAGAAAATCTGATTTTCTGTGAAGAGAAAAAAAAAAAAGCCACTTGTTCTGGATTTTGGGGAAGCCCTTCAGTTCCCCCGGGGGAGAATAGTACAAAGTAATCTTAATGGTTATCTGAAAAATAAAGTGAGAATTACCCCTCGAAGCAGGAGGTCACCTGGCCAAGAAACCAAGGGCAGGAGTGGAGGCTGGAGTGGGAATCTCTGCTGATTCCTGCCCGGGAAGGTGGTGTCTTCGAGAGTGTTTTTGTAGCTTGCTGTTACGCTCTGTGTGGCAAAACTCCACGCTGATGAATAGCAACTTAAATATGCCCCCAGTGGATGATTAGTAAGTGTGGAAACATTATTTATGTTTTCCAAATAATTTCAAACAAAACAACCCCTGGCTAATGAAAAAGAGAAAAATTCATCACCAAATCCCTTCAGTCCTGTTAAGTGTTCCTGCTCGAGGAATATCATGATCTGTACAAGGATGTGGTCCTTGCAAGTAACAGAATAAAGTGCCTGCATGCTGCTAGTGACCTCAGTGGGAATTCCTGGTTGCTGGAGAAATATTGGTCTGTGCCTATGGGGGAGGCTGTAATGTGCCCAGCCTGCACTTTCAACACCACACTAAGAGTTGTTTGTAAACACTTCCAGCCTTGGTGGCATAGAGGATGCACAATCATGACAGATATTAATTGTGCTGTGAATAAATACAGGGATAGAAAGTCTATTTTTATCACTAGCTAGGTAGCGGATATTTACTTTTCTCAGTACCACTTTTCATCTTGGTTTCATTGCATCAAGAAGTGCATTCATTAAGAGATTTTGCAGATTCAGTGCAATCTCAGTTATCTTCTAAGATGTAGCTGCTAATGTACTTTATAGACAGCATATAAAGTAGATTGCTCTCCACAAAAGAACAGTTTGGACACTCCTACAGGAAAGTCCTAAGACTTTCCAGAAATGTTCTTTACCCTCACTTGGATTATGCGTGTGGATGAAATGAAATGTGATTATATACCGTTGCATATACGGAATGCATATTCACACCTTCTTTATGCTGTAGATTTTTATAGCTGTTAAATTTCCTTTTCATTATATTTGATTTGCGAAGATGAAAGCTTGTTTTATCAAAACTAATTACATGGTATGTATTTAATGTTCTGTCCCTAAGGTTTTCATAGTAATAAAATTGATTGTTACTGATTAAAATGGTTCTATTACATCAGCTTAATGTCACTTGAGGTGAATGTGGTATTAGAAAAATGGCCATTAAAACGTTGAATAAGAAACAGAGGCAAAGATTAAATAAAGGGGAAAGATTTTTGAATGAACTTTTTTTTTTTTTCCCCACAAATGTTGATTATGATCAAGATTTTTAAAACATTGACTTGACAGAGATATGTCTAAAATGCTTACAAAATCATATAGTTGTTACTGCTTTTATGCAACTCATTGGATTGCCATTCTCCAGCTCCTAGGTAAATGTTCAATATGTGACCTTAGAAAACAGACTTTGTCTTAATTTCTTGTGTCATTGTATACGGAAAAACACAGAACAACATGAACTGTCATGTAAAGGTAAAACTCTCTTTAAGGCAGTAAAAATGCAGCTAATATTTGAAAAAAACAAAACTGCCTAATGATAGAGATTCTTTATTTCTCTGACAAAGCACAGCAGGTAATTAAGGTTTATTGCAAGGGGTGGAAGGATAAGGGTACAGCTGTGGGGCTGTGAGGCTGTTGTTGGAAAACTCTGGTAATGACAGGAGGAGATGTCCTCAGCACCTCTGGCTGGGACAGAGTGCAATGGGAGCAAAGAGGGTTGGTGCAGGGAGAGCACCACGTTTGAATCTGGAGAGAGACCACTGAGAAAGAGGAAGAAACAAAGAAGTTAAGAAAGGAGGAGACAACAGAGGGGAGATAAGATCCAGAAAAAAAAATATGGGATTTTAATAATAGCATAATAAAAGCATAATCTAGGCCTTTTTAAGTGAGAAATCAAGCTGGAAATGTGATTTGTATTCAGTTGCTCAAAAGACAGGAAAGAGGAACTAGAAGGGTGTTACTTCATACAATCTGCATGGCTTTCAAGCTGCTCTTGTAGGTTTAAGTCTCATTTCAGAGCAGCTAACCAGAACTTCCCCATCCTCTCCTGTCAGTCTTTTTCCTTTGGGATTTTCAATAAAGTGAGAATTATCTGACCATCATCCATGCCTCCTCTCGCCCTGGTTTCTGACAAAGTTATCAATAATTTCACAGTCTTTTTTTCCTGAGCTACCTGCTGACTGTTAGTACTTGATGTGCTTTGCAGCTGACTGGCTTTTTGAAAGAAGACCAAAGCGTCCCATCTCATTTCAGTATACAATAAACACCTTCAGAAGAGATGAATTTGATCGTATGCCTAAAGCTGAACTTTGCAGAAGTGGCAGCAATTTTTCCTTTATCTTGAGGCTTAGAAACACAGCGGAGTTGAAGTTTGTTCTGAAAACCATGACTAGGAAGTGGAATGATGCAACACCAGAGGGAATGGCTGGGGAGGCTGTTGGAGGAAGGTGGGAGAAGGAAAAGTCCTGAAAACTGGAGGCTTGCAGAGGAAATCCATAAATATATAGTAACAATGAAACAATAAAAACCAAAGTGGGCAGTGTGTCTTTGAGATTTTGGTGACGTTTTACTAGTAATAGTGAATTCAGCTATCTATAAAAAACTTTTGTTAGAGTGTTTTCTGAGTAATTCATGACATAAAAAGGCATTTTCTTGGGCTTAGTAACTGTATAGGAGATGATGACCAAATGTGGGGAAGCAAGAATCTTAACCCCCATACTGTGAAATGAAACTGCTGTACAATACACACAAGGAAAGAATAAACTTCTTCCAAGGGAATATGACTTTTTTTCCTATAGATGACTACTTTTCAAAGCTTTTATATGGTGTGTGCACTTTGATTTCCTTCCCCAGTCAGTCTGAATCCGTCCTTGACATTCCATTAAGTTGACAATATTGTTTAATTACCAGAAAGGAGAGCTTTGTCTCCATGGAGAGAATGATTCTTGTTGTTTGCCAAGAAAGCACGGCTGGGTATTAGGCCCTTGAGGGTAGGAAGATAGAAGAGGAAACAAGGAAACAGGAGAATGTGAGGTATCCTAGCTTGTAAAGTGTGTGTGCAAGGAGAAAATATTGCATCTTTCCTGTAGCCGAGTTACAGTCCCAGTAAAACAGGTGTTTTTATTCTAGAGCTTATATGTGACTTTCTTTTCTGTTCTTAGATCACTGAAGAATATAAAAAGGCTGCAAAATAGTGATGAAATAGGATTTTTGACATTCTGTGCATCAAACCAATCTTTCTTCTGAAGAGTGTCTGGGTCATAGAGGAACTTTGTTCTTCAAAGTAGTCCTGAAAGGGCTGGGAACCTGCCGTGTTTGTCCACTGCTTAAGGACAGTGCTTCAGTACTGCTATGTGTGTGTTTTTACCTGAGTCCCAAACCAGAACTGGATGTTTTTTCATTTAAACTGTGTATTTACTGAAGAGGAGATTTTGAGGAAACTGGAAGGGCTTGTCCATCAACACTGGGTTTGGTCTCTTACACTTTCAGATCAAAAAGAAATCGGAAGAGAACATTGCTTAATTAAATGTTAAGACTTTTGATTTTTTAAGTTGAATATTTAAACATTCTGATTTGCAGTGAATGGTAGCAAAATTTAAATTTAAAATGACTTTGGAAAGAAATACTTCATTTCAGGCTGAAAGAATTGTGTTGAACATAGTGGTATTTTGTATAACTCATTTCACTGAGACATTCAAATGCTTACATTTAAAGTCATCCTGGAGCTGCTGCAATTTGACCAGGAAATGCATTGTCAGTCATTTACATAATTCCACCCAAAACGCAGTTTTGGTACTAAGCAGAGGGACCTGATGTTCCACAACCGCATAAATCTCAAGGTCTTAACATTTTAAGAGAACCCCAGACCAGATAAACTTTCTTTCTTTCTCTGATTCATATGATTAAAGGGTTCAGGAGGGAAATGTGACATATAGGTATTTTGAGAATATTCATGACCTCTTTAGGCATCTAATAAAGGTACCTTGTTTAGAAGCCTAGACAGGTTATATACTCCATGGAGAGAGGTAAACTCCTAGTTTAGGTCTTAAATAATCTCTGACATCTCATTGACTACAAAGCAGCCTAAGCAAGGCACTCAGACTGGGCAGTCAGAGGTAGGAGATATGGATGCTTTGCTTGGATTCCTCAAAGGATCACATTTGGGAGTTTGAGATGATATTTTCAGTGTTTAACAGGCACAGGGTGGCAGCTCCGCTAGAATCCAGGAGGTACCAGCACTTTTATTTTCCAGCAACATCTGGCAATGCAACCTGTGAGAGGACCACGGTGCCTTGTTGCATGCTTCACAGTTTACTGAACTTAAACATCTTAGAGTACTCAGACCTGGGATACACGTGTAACATCCAGTGAAACGAGAGTTACCCTTCTGTTTACAGAGTTAGGGAAAACAGACAGGAAGAGAGAGCTAGGAAGTGGGAAGGCTGACTGCTAGCAGTAATTGCCAGCTGTGCATGTGCAGGAAAGGGCAAGAACCTGGCTCCTTTATGAAAACCTGCATTTAGAGCTGTTAAATAAGGGGGAGAGGCAGGAAGTGGAAGGAATAGCTCCAGCAATTCTTAGCTGGATGTTTATAGCAAAGAAAGGGTAATTGTAACCACAGATTGAACTGCAGGAAAGTGGAGCTAATTATATTTGGCTACTAGTCTATCTCTTGCATTTATGAGATACCCATTACAGTAGGTAACTGGGGCCTTAAGAAAAGAGTATATCTGCTTTTCTTTTCTTTATATAGAATTTCCGCTAATGAAGATGCTACAGAAGAGTCTGCCTAAAAGTGAAATGTTAGCTCCTCAGCTGATGTAAATCACTGTAATCCCATTGAAGTCAATGCTGAAGATTTAACATCATGCTAATTGAAGTCAATGGAGCTAGGCTGATATATACCAGCTGAGGTAAATTCCCCAGTGCATTCTTCCTAGCTCTCACGAGTGTTTGGAGCCTGAGCTCTGGTTTGAGTCACTGAGAGAACCCAGCTGTGCAGTTCAAACCAGGCTCTCTATTTAGAGCTGACCTTTCCTAAATTTCAATTATGGTGTTTAGATGGGTGATTTCAAGCCAGGTTCATCCCTACTCTTAATTTGCAGGTTCCCCCCCTTCTCTCCCCCTTCTGTCTTCCTGGTCCTTGTGGTAGCATTCCCTCGTGTTTGCTGATTTTTGATTTTTGGCCTGTGTTATCTAATTAGGTCTGATATATTTAGCTGTCACAGAGTGTAACAATCTGTAGCTAGGCTTCTGTTATTATTGATGGTAATATTGTATGGAAGGATCCCCAGATGGTGTTAAACATAGTCTTAGGAGTTCCTTTTCTGGTTTGTAAGCAAATGTTCAGTCTATGGAAGACCTGCTGTTTGATTTGGCCTCTCTTTTCATTATGCAGTGATCTTTGAGCAGAGTTATAGCAAATAGTGAATGCTCTCTTCTTGTTCTCTGTCTGATGACAATTCATACAACATAGCCTCTTTTGGGATGACACAATTTGAGTTTAGGGTGGTATTTCGGGAGGAGAAACATTGCTTGAGGATTCTTGCGATGGTCTCTCTACTGAGTGTGTTATAGTCTGAATAATTCAAAGTATTTAGCCTTCTGATCTTTCTACCAATGAGATGCCAATATCAGAGACCCTTCCTGTGTACCAGGGAATATGTTGTTATTAGTAGGTGAAGAAAAAAACTTTTAACATGCATTTTCTTCAACAGAGCCATAAGAGTGTGGAGTTATACAGCTGAATCGTTTTAAAACAACAACAAAGCCAGCTCCTACTGATACAGAGGTATAATCTGAGCATCAGATGGCCTTTTTGCAGATGGTGTGAATGATGTCAAGGCCTCTTTTTGACAGCTCTTTGTGCCAGCTGACTGTGGATTGGTCCTGCCTATTACTCTCATGAGCTCTGGCAAAATGGTTAAGACACAGATGGCTCCAGCAGGATAAGACGCAAGCCTACTGAAAACGAGACTCATATGAGGTAAAGTGAGGAACTGAATGCGTACTCTCAGGCTGTAGAGAATCTGAAACCAAGATGCCCTTTTCTATAGTGAATATTGTAATCAGTAGCTTTTACTTGAAAAACATGAGAATTTCAATGATTATGTCCATATTTGACCCTCTTGTGGAAAGGACATCCAAATCACAGCTTTAGAAACACACAGGATTTAGCCATTTTAGTTTCAATTTAGACACTTGAGGCCTCTCTCACTTTTAGCTTTTTGTCTTTGCATGGCGTAGAAATAACTGCACTTCCTATACAGTGGTGCATGCATTATGAACAGTCTTAAGAGTTGCACAGCATTAATTTAGGTTTCAGCCTTTTTGTGTAATAAATGAAAACACTGCCTTGGACTTCAGAATCACATACAGAAGTGTTCTGTGTCACCATTGCCTGTATTTTTAGTCTTTCCTTCAGGAAATAAATACTCAGGACATCACAGCAGCTGGTTCAGAGAGCCCCTGCTGTGGAGTGCCTTGCACTGCTAATTAGGTCCTACATGATTGTTTAGCGCTGGAGGGGCTTCCCATGTCCACTGGGAAGGGGCTGAGAGAGCTGGTGAGGAACGTAAGGCTTGTGAGAAGCAGTTTGCTGAGAATGGTAGTTCTGCAAGAAACTTTGGGTTTAGCACACACTGTTTTCCAGATGGACAGCACCACTGTGAGCAGCTGCAGGTGACACCTTCAGAGCAAATATGGGAGGCAGAGATGAGAAGTAGGGAGGAGAAAACTCTGTGAGCTGCTAAGACCCTGAGAGAAGCCAGTCATTAAAGTCATTTGAAGGCTGAAAGAATGGCAAGAGTGCTCCTCCCCTAAAACGCAACAAACATTTTCTGTCTTGCTGCTTGGGGGAACTCCTGCTCTACTGCATTCTGACATTTCTTCTCTCCTCAGGGGAATATAGGCATCTTACAGAAACTGCCTGTTCTTACTGCTGCTTTTGGTGGTACCAGAGGTCCTGTCTCTGTGACTGCTAGGATCTGTGGTAAAGCTCCTTTGCCCTCCTATCAATGTGGGATTGAGCATTGGAAATGGTGTTCTGCAACAGAAACCTGATTGGCATCTTCCTAACAAAACTCAGCTGGTTAGATTGAAGACAAGTTATCTGAAAGCCAAAAGATTTACTTGGGTTAGTTTTCCAGATTTTTAGCTATTTTTTACATATTTCATTTTACATGGAAGAATTTTACTAGCAGCAAAGGCTGCCTCTGTTATCTTGAGCTCCTAATCCCAAAGAGGACAGCCAGCCATGGGTGTGTAGAAGAGGACTGCACTGCATAAAACTCTCTTTGAGACTGCAGGGGAGACTATTTTCCCTTTGAGAACTGCAGACAATTTTGCCTCTAACAAATTAAAGTGCAGAAACAATAAGCAGATGGCTGTTCTGCAGAGTCCAGGGATTTAGAAGCTGTTGGGGTCTTTGTGGGAGGACCCTGTAATGTGCAGACACCAGCCCTGTCCGTAAGTGAGAGGAGACCACAGCTCAGGGATGCTGTCATGTCTGTGAAGGACCTCTTCAGTGCCAATAGGTGTTGATAAATAACTGGCAGCAGGTGTTTTTATGAGCAAATCTGCAGGTAGCTCAGTGCCTTTGAAGTGAGTTGGTACCAGCTGGAGAAGGGTCTGGGCCTCTGTTGCTTGGGCTGGCAGATAACACCTTCCAAAAAGGGGGTCTGCCTGCGTGTTACATGCTCTTACCTTTGACTGAATAAAGCTGCTCTCAGGGGTTATACAGCCCTTAGAGTCTAGAGGTAGAGAGACAGCCAGTCCCAAGGAGCAGGGGAGGCTGATGCTGCTGGAAAGAGACTTTGTCTCACTGGCACAGCTGGTGTCTGACAAAACCCTGGGCTATCAGAACTGGCATGTGAAAATCTGAAAGTTCTGCCTGTGTTGACCTATTTGGAGATGTTCTGGTAAGGGACGTCATTAAGCCTCTCTTCCTTTGTAACTGTGTATACTGTGGACAAAAGAGACTGCCTGCAAAGTCTGTTCTGTCTCATTTGCTATGGCTTTGTCCTCCTGCTGTGTTGTGACAGGCAGACTTGGAAATGGATTCTGGCTGTATTACGAAGAGTCTGAAGTTTTCCTTGAGAGGCTCGAGTATGGTTCTGTATTGAAGCAATTCAGAGCTTCCAGCTGGAAAAAATATGTCCAAGGCTGTGCTTTGCTATAACCCTTTCTCCCCCCATCTCTATTCTCGCAGTCCACGAGTACAGAAATGTAAGCAATTTTTGTCTGTGGTCTAACTGGGGGAGTTGTCTCAAATGGCTAGCTTTGTTCCCTTCAGCAGAAACAAAATGGAACGTATGATTTGGAATTAAAATGTCTGTTGCTCTGCTGTAAAAATTTCCCATCAACCGTAAATTTGCTCTGAGCTGTCTCTGATCCATTCTGTGCTAAGAATAGTAGCTAATTACAAAACACCTGAATGAATGGACGTCAAGTGCCCATTACCCACCAAACCTGAATACTTCTCTCCATTTCTTCTTTAGTTGATTTGAAAATAAAGGGAATTATTTGCTGTTAGCCTGTCTGATTTCTACAGCAGCTATTAGCAAAAATGTAGGTTGAAAAGCCCAGCTTTCTGGTGTGGAGCTGGCCTCATCCTGCCTCCTGTAGAAAGACACTGAGCCACTCAGACAAGCAGAGAAAGGCAGGGCAGTATTTAACCTATCTCAGGCTTGGTTTTCATGAGAGATATTTTGTTGATTGGTCTCTACCAACTTGCATCAGACTTGCATAGAGAAATCCCAAACATCTCAGGCCATTCATGTTTGCTGAATCTTCTTGCTACTCTGCTCTTGTTCAGACTCTGACAGAACAAGAGCAAAGACAAAGGCTGTCTGTGGCTCCATCAGTGGTGGACTGTGAGTAACATATCTTCAGCAGAGCCAGAAGGTGACTAGGAACACATGGCTGCTTTTGCTGGGGCTCTCCACCACCCAGGTGAATACAGTCATACTTTGAAAACAAACCAAAGAAGAGATAGTGATGACTCCTGCCTCCAGCTTGGCCAGTCCAGGGAGTCACTGTTTTCCTAGAGATGAAACCACCACAAAGTCCTGCTCCAGTTTTCCATGCTTACTGGATATGGTGGAGCAGGTACAGATGAAAAACTCCCTCAGTTTCCTCCTCTTGTGCATTCAGTGCCATGCTCAGGCACAACTGAAATCTGTGCCAAGAGACAATTCAGGTTAGGAAAGGGAGATGCCATTTCTCTCTACCTCTGCTTCTTGTCACATTTTGTTAAACGCGGTCATGTAGCATGTAATGAAGACATCTGTTCGTTTTGTAGGAAACTGTGAAAAAGTGTGTGCGTTTGCCTTGTGCCATCTGTTGCCATTCTGATAAACAGTTGAAAGCTCTGGCAAACATAAACAAAAACAGTGCGCTTTGGTGCTAACTGCACCATTTTCCTTCTTGGTGCTCTGTATTCGAGCCTGTCCTCACAATTCATGAAATATTTGGGTCTCTGCTCTGCTGTAAGGAGATCTGATGCTTGGCAAACACTGCAGTTCTTTCTTCTGCTTCTGTCTGTGTCCCTCCCCTGAACTCTCCCCATCAGAGACAACGGTGGGACTGTAAGGAGAGGCTGGAGCTCCTGAGCTGCTGGAATGGTATGAAATCCTGTCTGTGCCACCTGGACGGCTCAGCTTTCCCCCTCCAAATTTTTGTGCCTCTGAATGGAAACTTGGCTGAATCGAGAAAATGATTTGGGAATATACCACTGATCAGGAGGGATTTAGATGTATTATACAGGATTATTATTTTTCCAGAAGTCTGTCTTGGGAGCGGAGGCTCTGTTACAGAATGTGTTGAAAATAAGTAGCTTATAATGGATTTCTGGAGACTCTGTGAAGATGAAGAACTATTATTTTAAGGAAAGACCAAGAAAAAAAAAGGCAATTTTGTGATGCTCATGCTTTCAAAAAAAACATATAAGACAAAAAACTATGCTGAAGAAGAGAGTATGGTGGTCAGTTAGAAGCAGACAGTAGGGAAAAAGCAAGTGCAAACTTTCGAGTGTGATTTTAAAGGCAAAAGCATACAGCAGACCCAGCAGGTCTCAAATACTGCCATACAAACCTTTTTTTTTTTTTAAGAGCAGAGGTATACTTGTGCAGAAGCCTTCAGCATGTGTTACTTTGCATGCACCAGACTGAATCTACAGAAATAGTTTCTGTGAAGAGGAAAAAAAGACCTCTGTTAACTCCTTATGCTATATTCTTACTAAATATAGTGGTTTTGAGTGACGGTGCATTTTTGCTGGCATATATAGATTGTCAGTTAACAGCTAAATTACTTTTTGTAGCTTTCTGCATGACTTGCATATAAAGTGGGCTATGCTGCAGGTTGAAAACAAAATGTACTGCTCTAACAACTATGAAAATTCACATCTTATAAAATACTTATTGCAAAGGAGTTTCACACAGAATGTCTATGCCTATAGAAGACAGGCAGTCTTCCTGGGGCTGTTCTGACAAGAAAACAGTATCAACACGGTGGTAAAAATATCAAGAAGCTAGGAGAAGATCATAGGAGAAATAACAGATCATCTTTTGAGACAGGCCGTGGAAATATGTAATTAAAAACTTCTCTAATGCATACTGACAAGGAGCAGGGACGAGACTTATATTAAAACTGTAGCTGTTCATAACCCAAACACAGTTATTTTTAGGCTGGTTTCCTTAGGAAACCAGGCTTGTGAGCAAATGGGGTATATTTGTGTGTGTGTATACATGTATACCTGTCTGCCTGTTCACCATCCTCACAACTTCTAAATCTACAGGTCTGTTCTAGCCAGGTTTGACAGAGAGATGATAGTTTGCATCATAATGTGAAGAGTGGATGGGGAGGGACAGGCAGTTTGAGTCCCTCTCTTGTTAGATGTGAAGGAATCCACATGGGCACAGACTAGAATAAGATTAGAATAACGCTGTAGCTACAGGAAGACCTTGGAAGGGAAGGTCTAGCACCTTGTTAGACACAGGAGAATCTGTCTGCAAGACATTTAAAAAAAAAAAAGTTTCAACAGTTCCATTGCTTATGGAACAACTTTCGAGGATGTGGGACTTCTGGCAAAAGCTCGGTTTTGGCAACTTTAGCAGACTCTGCTCCTCCAGGGACTGGGTGGGGAAGAAAACACGGAACCTAGGGGCAACTGTGGGAGCTCCTGGGAGCAGAGCTGTCAGGGGACAGATTACAATTTCTGTGAAGATGTTGTAAATTTGAGAGCGGAGGGGTGGCAAACAGGATAAGCAAGAATTATGCCCTTCTTGCATACTTATATCAGACTATTTTAATTTTTATTTTAACTTCACAGTGGTTTCTAAGTAAAAGAAAAAATGTGAAACTTTCATTCTGACATGTTTTGACAGTCAAAATGCCATTGAAATAGCTTTCCTCAGAAAAATAAATTTGGTAGAATTTTGTCCTCCTGCACAAAGCTTGATTTTTGTGGAACATTTTTTGATCAAAAAAAAAAAAAGAAAAAGAAAATTGTCAGAAAGAGTTTATTGCTTGGAGAGTAACCAATTTCAGTATCAAAAGATAAATCAATGTATACAATTACAGCTCTAATGGGGATTAGGTCACAGTAAAGCTTATGGGTACTCAGAACTTAATTAGCTCACTGGAATCTGTGTGACTCCGTATTGACCTGATGAGTCTTGAATCAAGCTCTGAAGGTTTGATGAGCGGAAGGACTCTGTGTGGTGGTTCCTAAATTTCAGTGACGCTTCCCCAGCTAGGGCTTGCTGTCATGAACTCTATCCTGGAATTGGGGAAGGGTTCTGCCCTCACAAAGCAGCCATCAGAAGAAATGCCATTCCCTTCTGCCCCCCACCCAGCTCCCTGTTTAGGTAACTGTCTTAGGGCCTGGGACTGAGATGTGATTCAAATCATCCCTCTGCCTGAGGGACAGGGAAACAGAATTAGCTAGGTTGGGGGTTCTTCTAAGACAGGGGATACTTGGCACTTGCTCTTAGCGCTCTTCTCTTTTACATGGGAATAATTACATTGTCTTAGTGAGCCCTTCTGAAGATTTTGGTTAGGACACTCACAGGCCTATAACCACTTTAGTAGACAAGACTGCTTGATAAACTGAGTAGCAGTTTCTTTATGTGAGGCTTTGGCTGAATTCCAGCATTGCCCCCTCTCTTCTGTCATGGCCCTGAGGACAAGCAAGAGTATGTGAGGTTTGTCTGCTTCCAGCTGGGCCAACGAACTATTCTTTCTTGTGGTCTGACCTGTTCCATGGACAGATGGCCCTGCTGCATGTCTGCACATTTAGATTAAGACAATATGAGTTGCAAGCTGTGTTTCTGTATTTCTGTATCTGATATGGAACAGCTTTGAATAAGCTTCAATAAGTGACTCGAGAAGAAGCTCAGCCTCTGGGAAAGGAGGGTTAATTTGAACCCTGACTTCCCATATTCCAGCCAAACACACTTATCACTAGGTCAGAAGTTAAAACTGGACAGCCTTACATGTTTTGCTCAGGGGCTGGTGCAGGTCTGTCCTTTGCTTCACTTCTCATATGTATTCTTAATTGAATGATTCCTTTGTAGAATTAAAAAAATAAAAATAATAAAAAAAGGCTGGTAAAGCCTCAAGGTTTTTGGGTGTTTTGTAACTTAATGAGGTATGTTTATTGATTGTAGAAAAGATATTTCTTGTACATTCTGTGCATATATACATTATGCTCTACACATGGGAAAACAAATAGGCCATTTCCTTGTCTCCTGATTCTGGCTAAGGATGCCACACCTCAGGTTAGGAAAACAAAACTGGACAGAAGGATTGTCTGGTTTATAGGCCTTGTTTCCTCTCCAGGGGCTGGATAGAGTTCTGCTGGGTGTTACCCACTAATTTAGCACTTCCCTTAAGAGCGTAGTGGATACTGCAGCCAGGCTAACCCCTGAGGGACCTCTTCCGAGTTCCAGCTGAAGTTTATTTTGTGGCACTCCCCTGCCTTCCAGAGTCATTCCCTATTCGTCCACTGCCATTATCTTCCCTGCTTTTGTTCTGTGAAATCTTTAGTGGAGAATGAGAGCAGGAGCAGTGGCCTGTACCTCCAGCTACTTACTTTAAAAAAAAAAAAACAAGGAAGAAGCTGCTGAGCAAAACCTTAAATAAACTTCATGAATATGTAAAATTTTGAGTATACAATTAAGAAGCATTTCTTGCGTAGAAAATTAATGTTGGCAGTATTAATGGCAGCAAAACTCAAATGCAGGCTGTGCTGAAATGCAAAAGGGGATATTGGGCATAGTCCTTACTACATCTGAAAGTGAAAATCTTTTGCTGTGGTGTGGTAGAGGGCAGGAGAGTGAGTGGGCTACCTTAACTCAGCTGGTATAATGACCAGTTTCACACACTTGTAATGATGGGAATTTGAGGCTCTAACAGTGAGAAGAAAGGCCTTTTGTACAGCCCCTTCAGATCCTGCTGAGAAGCTCCAGCCATGGTCCTCTCTAGCAGTGTCCTCATATTAATGAGAATTTGTTCTTAGATTTAATTTTCACTTGCATCCCTGTGAGTGAGTCTGTCTCCCAGAAGTACAGGATGGTTGACATTGGAAGAAACCAAGATTGTCTAGTTTGGCTCCCTTGCTCAAAACAGGGTCTGCTCAGGACTGTGCTGGGTTTTGACTGCCTCTAAGGATTGAGACTTCACAGCCTCTCTTGGCAACCTGTTCCAGTGCTTGACAACCCTCACAGTTAAAAAAAAAAAAAAAAATTATATGGAATTTTCTGTATTTCAGTCTGTTCCCACTGGGTCTTCACTTTTCTCAGCACCACTGAGAAAGAATCACCTCCTTTGACCTGCTGGGAATGTTCCTCCTAATTCTATGCATTATGCTGTTGACCTTGTTGCATGGGCATATTGTTAACTCATGATCAATTTATTTTCCATCAGAACCCTATGCCCTTCCAAATGGTAGGTCCTCCTCAGCCTGTACTGGCAAATGAACTTTTCCTTCCCTGCATATAGGACTTTGCATTTCCATTTGTTGACCTTCATGAGATCCCTGTTTGTCCCTTCCTCCAGCCTACCAATGTGCCTCCTAATGACAAAACTATTTGGTGTATCAAACACTCTTCCCAGTTTTCTATCACTGTAAACTTGTACTCTATGTCAGTGCCCAGGTCATTACTGAAGATTACCTATCGGCACCAGTACCAAGCCCTGGGGCACACCACTAGTGGCCTTCATCTGGACTTTGTGCCAGTGATCACAACCCTTTGAGAACAACAGCTCAGGCAGTTTTCCGTCCACCTCACAGTCCATTTTTCCAGTCTATGAAGACTGGAAAATGTCAATTATCAGTTTGTCTATGAAGACGTCATGAGAGACAGTGTCAAAAGCCTTTCCAGGGTCAAAAGAAGCAAGATCCTCTGCCTTTGCCCTATCTACAAAGTGAGCCATCTCATTGTAAAGGGCTAACAGGTTGGATAGGAATGCTTTGCCCTTTTTAAATCCATGCTGCTTACTTGCAGTCATCTTCTTGTCCTTCACGTATTTAGAAATGGTTTTTAGGATGATTTGTTCCATCAGCTTCCTAGGGATCAGGGTGAAGCTGATGTGCCTGTGGTTCTCTGGATCCTCCTTCTTGTCGTTTTTGAAGATAAGAGCAGCACTTGCTTTTGTCCAAACCAGAGGAACCTTCCCCATCCCCTTGCAGTGACATTGGTCACCTGCCCCTAGCATTCTTGGATGAATCCCTTCATATCCCATGGACTTTTTTTGTCCAGTTTGTTAAACATCCCCTAAAATGGTCCTTCTCTACAGAGGCTAAATCTTCTTTGTGCCAGACTCTTCTGCTGGGCTCATGGACTTGGGGTTCATCAAGACCAGTCTTATTCAAGACCCAAGCGAAGGGAGCATCAAGTTTCCCAGGCTCAGGTCCCGTGTTCCCACTTGCATGAGCTGCTGACAGGAAGTAGAACAGAGGTTAGTTCTGCATCTGAAGGTGTTTAACTGAAGGAAAATAGGTCATGATCTTTTGATCATTTTCTTGATAAATGAGAACTCTTTTATGTTGTATTGCTGACACTTGTGAATGTGACAGAAGACCAAAATGTCTGTTAGCCTAGTTATGTCTTACATGCAGCAAAGCAGCTATTAACACAAAAGAGAAACGGGACCCCCTGCGGTCTGTCTTTTGCATTTTGTTATTCATTCCAGTAAACAATTTAGGAAATTTTTATCAGGTAACTTTGCTTCTGAAGCAAAAAATCACAGCAAGCAGATTGATCATGAGTTAGCTACCAAGGAGAGAGAAGGAGGAAAAACAACACCCTTCAGCTATAAGGTTTCCTAAAGTTAACATGTCGCATTGGAGGTGTAAATGATATGAGGTCTGAGGGCTGATGAATTTCAAAATACTTTCCTGCAATATCTTGGGCTGGCAATTAATCAATTTTCAGTGCCTTTCAGAGTTTTCCACTGAACAGTGTTCTTCCTCTGAAGCTCATTAGCCATCAAAACCTGTCATGTCTACACATGTTTTTCTTGCACCTCATTAAGAGATTATTGATTGTTGGCTTCTACCCCTTTCCGAGTTTACTTCAGAAAATTAATTTCAACCACGAGTGCAATTTAACTGAATGCTTTTGCCAATGCTTGATAATGACTTGCTTTGTTAAAACCATTTAAGTTTTCATCATATTTATTTCATTCTGTCCCCCTGCAAAATGTGAATCTTTGTCAGTTGAAGAAAGAAAAAAAAAAAAAAAAAAGAAACAGTAACCCCACCTTAATAAAACTGTATAATATTACCTTAAGGCAGATTGAATCCTGAAGCTGTTTCAGAAATGCAACAAAACCTCATAATTGCCATTGATCAATTTGTAACAAGTGTATTTCATGGTCACCGGATTTCTCTTGCTATATGTGGTTTGTCAATATAGCTACCCATTGAGGGAAGAACATAGGCCAAGCAATTAACATTTTTTTTTTTTTTAGGATTGCTTTGGTAATTAGGGCCAATTTTTCACTGGTAAGGTTATTAATTATTCAGGTCTCATGGGTTTCTTTTAATATGAAACATTGGCAAGTTTTTTCTGCAGTCACGAATAAACCTATCCTGAGTCATCAGCCATTGAAGTCAGTCAGTTTGTTTGCTCAGGAAGGAGGAAAAAAAAGTTTTTGCTTTCAGCAGTTCCTTGACATTATGTCCATTCTGGTTAGTTTGTATATTAAGGGGTAGGCTTGTCTTCAAAAGCTGCTGTGGTAGATAGTGCTTTGGTATCCATTCTACAGAGAAACAGTTGAAGTAGAGAGAGATGAAGGACCATGTCCAAATTTTCTAACTACTTTTAGAGGCTGATAATTACCTAATTAGAGTCTCAGAAGTGTCTTAATAATGCGAGGCATCAAGATACTGTCGTTTCTACACTGAAATCAAGTAGGAGTGGAGTATCAAACCTGTTTGTGTACTTTTGACATTACAGTGAGATGATTACAGCACCTCAATGCCTTGGAAGATGTAGAAATAAGAATAATCTTCTCATGAGGCCTTTTTCAGTCTGACAAAGCTGTGTGAAGAGGCTCTCCTCACTTACCCAGCCTCATTACTGGCTTATTGTTCCTGCCTTCTGCTTTTGTCACACAGGTTTTATAAACCCCCTTCAGTAGTGTTGAAGGTACTGTCTTTTTTGAAAACAGTAGAAAATAGACGGATGACCTAGTATGAGTCAAAAAGCATAGAATCATAGAATGGTCATGTCCAGTCATGTTTGAATACCTCCAGGAATGGAGAGTCCACAACCTCACTGAGCAATGAGTTCTAGCATTTGACTACCCTTGCAATTAATTTTTTTTCATTATGTTTATGTATAGTTTCCTGTATATAATGTTTTGCCCATTACTTGTTATCCTTTCACTGGGCAACACTGAGATTTATCTGTCTGCATTATCTTTACTTATCCCTGTAAGATATTTCTACACATTGATAAGATCCTCCTCAACCTTCTCTTGTCTGGGCTAAACAATCCTGGCTTTCTTAACTTCACCTCCTACACAGGTGAGGGACAGTGACATTTGGATCTGGTTTCACTGTCAAGAGTAAGCGTGTAAAAAGTCAACCTAAGGATTTCTGATAAGTGAAGCTTAGGCTTCTGGCTTCTTAGAGCTCTCTAATCAAGACTCATTGGTGTTTCTTTTCTGGTAGAAAGAAAGGGGGTCTGACTACACAGGCCCTTCTGATATTCAAGGCCTCATGACGTTGGTTGAGGTACGCTCCATGCTTATGTGGCTTCCTCCTCCCAGGCTATCAGAGTTAATGATATCCCTCCATTCTCTTGGCAGGGAAGGCTGGGTTGACCCATCTGTCTTGCTTAACTAATTAGGGATTGATTGGGTGAAATTCAGACTTTCAATTTATTTTAAACAAGACAGGTTAACCTGCAATCTGTGGTCTCCCATAGTATACTGAAAAACAGCATTTTAAATTCCAAGTAAACAATACAAATCCACTCAACCACTGATAATAAGAAAACAAAATCTACAGATGCATTTGCTGTGGTAATTGTTCCGCATATCACTGGAGGAGAGACATTTAAATGGTTTTCAATTAGGAAATATATTATCTGTATAGCTGTGAAGCCATTTAAAATTGAAAGAAACTTTTTAAAAAAACATGTAGGCAAACATTTTGTTTCATGGAATGAACAGGCCAGTGAGAGCCACGTGATTTTATATTCTGACTGTTTGCACGATGAGCTTCTCTCACTAATTCCTGCACAGTCTCCTGCCTTGTGGCTAGGTACTCAGGGATTTACAGCCTGTTGCTTAATCCTGGGTACATCTGCTGGAGGATAAGTAATCATCCGTCCTGGTCCTAGGATGGTCTTTGACTCGACAGAGTACTCTTCAAGCAGGAGCAGTAGCCACCAGCTGCTCCTTCCTATTAGTTCTGTTCTGGTTATGCTGGCTTCTGTTCAGCTCATACCAGTGTGTTTAATCAAATTACCACCTGTCACTTCTCTGTTCCTGGGCTGTACAACTCAGCATGAGACAGCCACGCTCAGTCCCAGTCTTACTGCAGTCAGTGGCAAAGCTACCATCAACCTGGGGGAGAAAAGAGTTTCTCCCCGTATTCAGTGAGGTACTATGCAATTATGGAGATACTTGTCTATAACCCTTTGTTTTTCTGATGCTAGAAGCTGGGAACTACCAGATAGGCAGTACACACTATCATGTAGAAAATCGGTCTGGTCTCTCTCTGGCCCTTGGCAGTTTTGCATGCTCCAGTGAGAAGCTCAGAGGCCCTGATGGGTGATAATGACTGCGCTTGTAATGGTACTGCATTACGTGAGACAAATGGATAAGGATAGTGCAGTTAGTGGGAATCTGGTATCTTAAATGCCTTTATGGATCAAAGTCCCCACCAGGGACTTTGAGTCCCTGGGACTCATCCCTGGAGTCCCACCAGGGACTCATTTTCTGGAGGAAATTCTAAAGGAATAACTCAGGGTCTGTGGGCAGGTTGGATGTGAAGGACCTACTGTTAAGACTGTGAAAAACCATAGACCAATGTGTGCTGCTTTGAGAAGTGACTTTGTGGAGAAGTCCATGGAATTAATGTTCCCAACTCCCAGGCTGTTAGAGGCACCACACTCTATGCTCTTCATAAAGGTAGTGAGTGAGTCTGAGTTCAACAGCAGTTGGATTTATTTTATTCTGGTGTTCCCACTGGTGGGCTCTTTCAAACCCTAATTGCTGTGGTGGTTAGAAACCCTCTTTTAATTTCCAACCTAAATGTATTCATGGCCAATTTATATTCATTTGTTCTTGTGCCAGCGTTGGCCATTAACTTAAGTAGTTCTTTTGTCTTCTGGTGTTTATCCTCAGGATAGATTTGTAGAGAAGAGTCTTCCCCCTTTCACCAGCTATTTTGCTAGTCTAAGCAAGCCGAGTCTCGTTTGTCTTCTCTTGTGAAACTGGTTCTTCATCCTGACCGATCTTCATCTCTTAACCAGTTCTGAAGTCAGCTGTTCTAATGCAGACACAAAACAAGAACTCTTTCCCATCTCTAGTGGCTTTATCTTCTTGGTTTAACCAAGTGCTTTTGCTATATGGAGCCTTTGGGCCAGCATTACCGTTCTCCTCATGTGTACCGTGTATCCCTATTCTTCCTACTTCTATATGCAGAAGTTAGCTGAATAATTTAGTCCTGTTGTTAGAAAGATTGGTGAAGGACACCAGCTATATGTCCTGCTGTAGCAAAACCTTCTGTATTTCATTTGTGTTGGAGTATGGTTAATGCAGAGACTTTGCTTTAGGCTTGTTTCTCTCATGTGGTGCTCTTGATCTCTCCCTCCTGTCTCCTCTCCTATTTTTTTTGGCAGGGGGAAGCCCTTAAGAGGGTAGTTGATGGGATGGTGTGTAAGAGCAAGCCCTGCTTTCTTCCTGCCTTTTCTTCTTGCCTGCCAGCACAGTTGTATTCAGCTGGAGGATCATACTGAATATTTCCAGCTGCTCTGACATCTCTTAGCTTTTCAGAAGTCTGAATTTCCCCTTCACTGGCACAGATTTAAATGCCTTTCATTAGGCCTTGGTCTTCATCACACAAAATATCAATGTTACATTCAGCTTTCATGATGAAGAGTGATCCTACTGGGAGAACATCAGTGAACTTCTGAGCTAAAACTGGTAAGTTTTGAGGGTTTTGTTCACTGGTGTTGGCAAGACTCTGGAACAGTTCCCTGCAGGTCTAATTATTTTTACTAGAAAATCTCCCATTGCAATGAATAGGAAGTTTGGACTATGCCATGATTTCAATGGACTTTGCATTGTAAGACTATCATGTTGGAATAATTCATAATGTACCATGAGACAGGACTACACTGTGAGAGGAACGTGCCTGCTGGAGTGTCTTGTATGAGCAGGGCTGTGCTCTAGCAATAGTTCAATATCACATTTTGACTGTGGATATTGTTTTAATTTGCAGCGTCTTGGCACTGCAAGCAGTCACATTTGTTAGTGTTTGAAAAGAACAAGGGAAATTAAATATGCAAGAGCATTTAGAGTACGATTCAGCATTTGACATAAAACCACAAAATTAAGGCAATCCAGACACACGCCTACTTCTCAGCCTTTTGTTTGCATCAACATGCCCCTCAGCTTCGGCTTTATGATATCTAACACCGAAGGGACAATTCCATGAGTTTGGGATATGTAAAAGTTATTTAAAGGTAATTTAAGGATAGGCAGTGTATAGTAGCAGGGTTATGCTTCAAACTTTCTTTTTCCTTGTTTCAAAATCCTCAAAATCAGAGCCATGGGTAGGATTAACTATAGTCACTGAGCCTGACTTGCAGCAAATTCACGTCTGTGGTTGTCACTGTAGAGACTGGGAGAGACTTTACTCCTGGCTCTGACAGTGCTTTTCTGGGTTAGCTGTGAGAAAGATACTGCTATTCCTTATGCCCCTCTCTCTCACCCCCTCTTTCAGTGTGCTGCTGTTTTGAGACCTGCTAGGTGTATGCAGGAGTTGGATGTCCCCAAAATATTGTCTGCTATTTGTTAACCCATGCAACGGTTGGTGTGTTTGCGTCACAAATACTACAAGTAGTTCTGTTTTTGTATGTATTTCTGGGTCTGATCTTTGGAAAAGTCTTTTTTTTTTTTTTCTTTTTTTTTTTTTTTTTTCCCTCATCCTACCAAAATGTAGTATGCAAAGGGAGAATACAAAGATATAAAGCTTGTGGTCCAAGCACTGCATATCCTAGCTCTGCTGGTTGTTGAAAGCTTTGCAAACAATATAACTGAACATGAAACCCCAAAAGTTTTATCAGAGGAGTACTTTAGAGGAGTAAAGAGATACTGTCTGCTTTTGTTTCCATGGGCACGATCCAGTCACTATTATGAAACAGGGCTTATTGGCTCAATAATTAATTCGTTGACTTACAAATAAAGGGTATAACACACCAGGGTGCATGTTTTAAATGAGAAAATGCTACATTATAGCTTCCAGATCATTAATGTGTTAAATGTATGGAGTTAAAATAGTTTCAGTTTGGTGTGTCAGTAAAAAACTTCAATGAGTGGAAGATGTGGGGAGAAAAGGAGAAAAAAAATATATCTTCCCACTGCCTGATCCTCTGCAGATGAGTTGCACTTGCAAAAGCTGGGGGAGAATAGTCTGCTCACAGAAAGAGCATCTAACAGGGCTGCTGACAGTCAGGATCGTGAGAAAATAGCGTCAGGTAGTTTAAATCAATATAGAAGGAGGGGTAATTGATTTTAGGGCTAGCAAGGGGTTACTCATCCAATAATTAGCTACCTTATCAAAGTTATCTGGTAAAACCATGGATTATGCTGGACTCAGAGTCCTGGCTCTTTGAGGGGAGTTCAGACCTGGATTTTCCTCTTCCCCAGTGCTTGTTGTTACTGAGGTGCTGGTGCAGTTCGTGCTCTTTGTCCTTCTTCACAGGCAAAGGGATTTTCCTCTGCTACAGCATCAGCACAGAGGCTCTGGGAAGAAGCACCACGTCAGCGTGTGATGGGGACAGAGACAGAGCCGGTCGGGACATCTTTGTGCTAAGTTTATTTTATGCTCAGTTTTCCTGTGTTAAAGAGGAATGGGGAGGACTAAAAGATAAAAGTAGGGAAATTATCAAACAGTTTTACATTTTCTTATCCTCCCCATCTTCACCTGTTCCCAAAGTCCCCAGTCTTTACAGAATGCGTGTTGTTAAAGGTGGTGCTACTCCCTTCTCTGGGCAAAAACATTCAGGGGTGCAGTCATTGTTAAGGTGTTTGGTGAAATAAAGCAGGTAGAAATCCTATTGCCATAGTTGGAGGATTTCCATAGCCCTGTCCTTATTTCTGAGCCCACCTTGAGCCTTTTATTTAATGTCTTGGCCACATTGCTCAGAGACCAAATAGTTTGTGGGATGTGCTTTCTTCTGAAATTCTGGCTGCAGCTGTTTCTAACTTATTACTGTGTCTAAGCATGAGATTGTGTTCAGAAGTAATGCTTTGTGTCTTAAGGTAATGAGCCTATTCTGCAGATGCTCTGAATGAGATTATTCTGTACTGTACCAGGATTACAATTTGTTTGTGCTACAGTATTGTGCACATGCCTCAGAAAAGACCAAGACCTTTCCACACTTTGATAAAATTACATAATGAAAAAGTTCCTGTCCTGTTTAAAGCAGGCAGAATATATATTTTTTTTTGAGCAGTATCTTTTAAGCAAAAAGGATTTTTGCCAAACTGAATACATATGTGGAAAAATCTACTGAGGAGACAGAAAGATGCTCTGCATTTGCAAGAAATAAAACGTATTTAATCTCGTTTTACAGCTGGTGACCTCCAATATGATAGGACTAAATGAACCATTCAGTATCTTTCAGTGAGCCTGTAGCAGAGCTAAAATCTCAATTTTGCTGCTCTAAGCCCTAATTCTGGAGATTTAAACACAGAATCCTCTTGTTCCTCCTGTATGCCTTCAAACTTGGCTGGGAGCTATTGTTTTTGTGAACCCTCTGATAAAGTAATGGGCAAGAGAGGGGATGAACAGTCACAAGAATAGTAATTGTATCCCTCGCTTTCCCGTTAATGATGAAGATCACTCCAAATTTGTGCCTTGATTTCTTTAACTGTGAGGTAAAGATAATGTTTTATTAACCTCAGGTTTTGCGTCGTTCCAAAAGTGCTATGTGCTGTTATTTCGCTTGCTGAACACTCAGCTCCAAGACCTGTGCTTGTTACTTGACACCATTAAAATCAGTGAATGGTTTGCATGTTAATACGTTACATTTGTGGGGTTCAAGGCAGTGCCATCTGTGAAAGACTACAGGAGCTGTGGTCAGGTCCTGCCCTATCACAGTTCTTACACGTTCTTCCTTGTCACCTTCAGAGAAACTCCTCTTTTGCATATTATTTGGCACGTGCTGAAGTATCTAGACGAATTGGAAGGTAAGAACAGGGGCTTTGATGCCAGTTCTTTGTTGCGTGCCTCGCAATGCTCTGCTTGTAGGTTGCTGAAGAAATCATGGGCAATTGCATGAAGATACAGGGGAGATCTGTTTGGAATTCTAATTTTGCTGTTTATGCTCAGACAAGTCAAACTGTTCTCAAGGTATTTCAGTATAAAGCATAAAAGTTGCTAATTAAACTTATAAATCAACAATGCGTGTACTGAAGTATTTCCCACTGCTGGATGCAAAGAGTATTTATGTGATGTATCAAAGAGCAAAAGGTGTTGCAGAAGTCACAAACAGTTGCTGCAGATCACACATTGAAATGCTGAAGGTGTACAGGGCAGTTGATAAAAATAACCTTGTCTGTATTGATGATCCTGGTCACAGATGCATATTTACATATAACTTTAATGCATGCATATGCAAGTGTGTCTTTGCATAATTTAAGGAAAAGCACTGTTTCTATCAAGTATCTCTCCTAAATTTTTAGGTATTTTTTTCCTCTTTTGGAGGAAAAAAAAAAAAGCCACCAAGCTGATATCCAAAAGCCACCATTGTCAGCCAAAAAAAAAGAGGAAAAATCTGACTAACTTGGCTCAAGATGTATGTAATCCCCAACTGTCTTCCTTGACTCAGCTTGAAATATAGGCTGTCAGGTTTTGTTATACTGTATTAAAACATTTTCTCGGAGATCAGACTAGAATCAGAGTGGGGGCTAAGCAGTACGATGGGGATGAAGCATAAGCCTGTTACTGTCAGTAGCTGGTTTGCATTTGAAAGAGAGATGGTGCTGCAGTCAGGTCTGGCTGAATATCCCCAAGTGTTTCCTTATAGCACTAATTAATGTCCCTGGAGCCAGTGTCCAGCATGCCCAGAAGGATCAGACTGGTATTGTATGTTCATTTAAGATTTTTTTTTTTTAATCCAAAGCATGGCATTTGACCTGCTGGTTTGTGGACCCTGTTGCTAGGAGTAAATCTGACCTTCGGTAATTAAAGCTGGAGAGCTTCTTTTGGCCTCCAGCTCTGGGATGAAAGGTTAAAGTGCTGTGGTGCTGTTCAAAATCCATTAACCAAAAAGAGACTTAAGGAGCCTTTGGACTTCCTGACCTTATCCAATCTCTAACAAACAAATTCTTTAAGCTAATCAATGAAACAGAGTAACTTTGAGGTCTTTATATCTTCCTACTCTTTAGTGGTTTTAATCCAGTGCTATAAGGGGAATGATTTTCTACTGTTCTTAACACAAAGGCTGATAACCCCCTGAGCTGTGTTTCGCGCATCTTGCTCAGAGGCCACTCTCCTACAACATTATTTTTAAGACTGCAGCGATACACAATTCTGCTAGCAGGCACCTCTACACCTGACAAGCACATTCAGTGGTTTAAAGCCTAAAGATACTTGACTTGCCCTGTGCAGTAGGTGAGATTTTCACATCCACAGCTGTAGCAGTACGAAAACTCTTTGTGAGCAGCATGCGCCATCTTCCTGCGAACGCATAAGCAAAAGGGACATGAATTATGTGTAAACAGTGGTAGACTCGAAGCCCAAGAGAAGAGATAACTAAGTCGTATCTGCTATAGATGCAGACATAATGAAAAATCTCAGGTTTCTTGGGGACACGCAGAAGATCCCAGTGGTCTCGGCATTACGAGGGGGCCCATCAAGCAGCATTAGCAGACTAATTAAGTGTGCAGCTTAAACTTAATTTTCCTGGCAGCATTAAGGCGGATTAAACATTATTCATTTTTGTGATGTCCTTGATTCTTAGTATTTTTCACTCCTCTTCCCACCTTGTAATTTTGTCTCAATCAGTGATATTACTGTTTTTAGTCTAGAAAATGCACCTGAGCAGTATTTAAAAATAGGATTTTCCAAGGAAAGCTTTGTAATGCACAACACCTGGGTTCCTATCTCTCATAAGAAAAGCACTCCTTCTTTTAATGAAATAGGTTAATTATGCAAAGTGTGAACATGGCGGGTAAGTGGTGAAAATTTGCTAATCTCTAAATGAGGAGGAGGATCTGTTTTATGAGCAGAACGTTCTGTATCGCTCTGCTACTTTTTCTGCTGTGCAAACCAGGTGAGGCTGTGTACCAGCACCAGTATGAAACTGTAGGAATACAAGGATGTTAATTCCTGTTTCTGCTTTGTTTCCTGATACGTATGTCCATTTGCAGTGCAGTTATACATTATAGTCTTATTAATAATGGGAGCTACAACCTGATACCCTAGATCTTAGTACTTTTTTTTTTTTTTTTTTTTTTTTTGTGTCTTTTTACAGAAATCTGGAAATAAGTGAAAGATTCAGATTCATGAGTGTAAGGGGTTAACATTTCTTGCCTTTTTTTTTTTTCTTTTCCCTGGGAAGATATCTTTGATTTTGTAATTATTTAAGTAGTCTTGAAGTGCTAAATCTTGCTCTGCAGGTAAACCTATATCCTGAAAATGCCCAGACGTTGATTGCATGTGCAACAGGATTTTGACTGGCGTGTTTATTAATTGGCTATATGGGATCTGTGTTTTTTTGGGGGGGAGGTGGGTAGTGTTTGAATTCTGCTGTTCTGTCCAAAGGATTTGGGTTATCTCTCCAGTCTTGTAGGAGGTGAAACTCCTGGAAATCTGTAACTGGGCTGCATGAACCTAGACATGGCCAGCATAAAGTGATTGTTCCCCTCTGCTCTGCCCCACTTGAGTACTGTGTCTGTCCCTTCTGAGATCTCACCTGGAGTCCTGCATCCACGCCTGGGGCCCCCAGTACAAGGAGGATGTGGATCTGTTAGTGTGGGTCTAGAGGAGGGCCATGAGCACCTGTCCTATGGAGACTGGCTGAGAGAGCTGGGGAAGTGCAATGTGGAAAGCAGAAGGCTGTGGGGAGACCTCATTGTGGCTTTCCAGTACTTAACAAGAGCTTATAAAAAAGACGGAGAAAGCTCTGCTTGGGCAGATAGTGAGAGGATAAGGGGCAATTGTTTTAAAGTAAAAGAGAGAAGATTTAAATTAGAGGTTAGGAAGAAATTATTCGTTTTGGGAGTGGTGAGGCACTGGCACAGGCTGTCCAGAAAGGCTGTGGATGCCCCATCCCTGGAGGTGCTCAACATCAGGCTGGATGGGGCCCTGGGCATCCTGGTCTAGTGGTTGACATCCTTGCCTGTGGCAGGGGGTTGGAACTACATGATCTTAAAGGTCTCCTCCAACCCAAGCCACTTTATGAAATCATACTAAAACTTGTGTGTTCAGTGACAGAAATAGTGGCCTGTTCAGGCTTAATTTGACTTTCAGGCATCTGCTTGCAGATATGATCTTTAATTATGTGATCGCATACTGCCTTTCTGTCTGAGTCTCTAGGTAGATTAGCAGCTAGAAAATATCCGAAAGAGAAGAAACTACAAGATGACCTCAAAGAGAGTTGCAATTTATTTCATTTTGTGGAATGAGTGCTCTGATAGAGAGAAAGCTAGTGGGACCCTTCTAACATAAGCAAATAAACTACCTTTTAATTCCTTTTATGCGTCCTTGAAATCTGCAATTAGTTCTTACTGTAGTAGGAATCTCCAAATACGTCATTCTCTGACATTATGAATACAATTGGCAAAATCTGCTGAAGCATGATGCCATAATAGGATATGCAGGAGGATTTTTTTTCATTGGTTGTTTTTTTTTTTTTGTATGTTTGTTTTTAAATTATTATTTCCAAGTGGATGCTTATATTATTTTGTTTGCAATATTCACCTGGCTTACTGTGTCTGGAAGTTTGCTCTCCTGTTTCTGCAGCTTATTCATTGCTGTAATCTCACTGTAATACAGAGGGAATTGGTCAAGAAAAGCATCGGAATTTCTGTGATGAATGCCTTTCCGTTATGCATTGAATTATTATTTCTTAGTGGGAGTACTCAGTAATGCTTTGTTATTTCTAGTTATGGAATAAGGGACAATTCCTGCTTGAAGAAGCACATATCCTGTTAGCTGAGCCAGGAAAAAAAGGAACAACCAGAAGGATTCATAAAAGCCATCAGAACAAGTGGGGTTTATTAAGAGATGTTTCAGCATGGAGAAGGTGCGGTCTCAATGGCTGAGGTCACACAAGAAGGATGGAGTGAATTAGAGGTGGTTATTTAAGGCCTGATCCTCTGGGTTTGGTTACAGCAGCCTCTCTCCGGTCACTCTATACAGGGCATTCATTTAATACTTTACTTTGTAACTTGAGGGACCATTAACTGGATGAATGTTTGCAAAGAGGTGGTGACTGATGCTAGGGTGGGACTGGACTTGCACCAGTCACCTGAAGCCCATGGACTGTTATTACCTTTAAAACATTGTTCCTGTAATGACAGTGTGAAAAATGAAAGCTGTCCTAGTACCCCTGCTTTTTAATGTTCACAGCTGCTATTCACAAGCCTGAAAGTAGTTAGGTAATATATCTGATTTCAAAGAGACAGACAACTTAATTGGTGTATAAATTTAGAGCTAATAACACATACTTTTTTTTTTTTTTTTGGTAGTATACTTTGTGTGTTAGCTAGGTAATTTGTTTTTGCCTGCTACCTTAGGAAGCAGTGGGATGGTGCTATTTATCTTATTTCTTGTGGGAGACTTTTGCAAAGCGTATACTGGGTAGCTGAGAGAGAGCATAATAAAACAGCCATTGCAATTTTTACTAATCTGAAACCATTTTCTTTAAGAAGCATGGAGTACAGAAAATGTCTTGAACAGAGAACGTGCATTTAGTCTGGGACTGGTGCATGAATTTTCCATACGGAATAGCTAATCAGAGTGTGAAGTTTATGTAATAACAGTGTGGTTGGAACTGGCTGCTTTATTTACTGATATAAATCACGTTGAAAACAGAATTTTGAGAACCAACTTGTCAGTGGGTGAATTTGTCTCTCAGTAGTGCTGGAATATTAACTTGTGTGCTGGGTAGTCCCTGTTGTAATGACTCTGGACAGATTTAACAGGTGAAAAAACCTACTGGGTGGCCCTTGAGATGGAGGAGATTGTGTGCTCCCTTCCATGCTCCTATCTACATTGGGAGGGAGTAGAGAACAGAGAAGATGTGGGGGATGCTGTGAGGTTGTGGTTTGAGTCCCTCTCTTTTTCCCCCCAAACAAAGGCACCACTGTGAAGCTCTCCAAGTGCCAAGCACGTTTCTTTGGTTTTGCCTCCTCAAGCATACACATGTACTTGCATATGTTTGTGTAAATAAAAACAAAATGTCTATCACTTAAAGACTCCCTGCTCTGCCTGCTGAGAGAACAGATTACGTGCATGACAATTGCGCATCATGTCATTTGAAGTACTGCTGGAACATGCTTGTTTCCTTCAACGGAGCAAGGTTCAAAAGATTTTTCTTTATTTTTTATTAAAAAAATAATAATAAAAAAAAATTGAAAGAAACGAATGAAATGTCGACGTAATGCTTTCCCACGAGGATGACTTTTACCTTTATATTGTTTGCTGCATTAAGGAGTAAGAGGAACCTGCCTCTAATATCGTCAGTTCAGTACAGGACCATGGACTTGTGATGGAGGACAGGATTTTTTGACCCAGCTCTTATTTGCTGCTTCTAAAAAGATTTTTTTTTTTTTCCCTTAAACAAAAGAAATTGAGGGAAGTGATTAAACAGTCTCCTTCTTAGAAACTGCTTTTCTTGGGCCCTGGTCCTGTGAAGAAAACTCATGGTCCAAACAAGTGAACAAAAAACGAGCAAGCAAAACAGTCATCACTTTTTCATGCAGAACATCAGTGTGACACACAGTTCAGTTCTCTCTTGTGCTCCATGGGACTTTGGTGACTCTGGTGATGGTGACCATCACAGTAAGGGTGGGACTGTGAATCTAACTTCAGCCCTTTTGGTGAGCACTCTGGTCTTGGAGGCCTGATTCAGACCTTGATGCTGAGTTTTGCACTGAAGCACAGCATTTTCTGCCAACAGTTACTGACCCTGTCTGGCACGAGCACCTGGCTACAGAGAGATTTGCGTTAAGTCTTTCAAAGCTCACTACACAGAAGGGACAGTTTCTTCTGATGGTGGTCTGGGTCCTGCTTTTTAACATTCATTTCTAGTGCATGTTCCATTTCTCTGCCCCAGCTGTGAAGGGGGTCCAGCTTTAGAGGAGGCCTGTTTTGGGTGACATAAATCCTTTCAGTAATGCAAAGTATGGCTTGGGACTTCTGTTACATAACTTGTTCTCTGGGCAGCGTTTACCCATGGTTGGCTTTCTATTAAATACTGTTGATGTGACCAGCTTCAGAAACTGGGGGTCAGTGAAGTGTGGAACGGGAGACATGAGGAAACTGTCTGTACAGCCTTAGGCACTAAAGCAATTCCTGTACCAGGAGCTCAGACAAAGCTTTAGAGACTGCAACGTCTCCCACTTGAAATAATACAGTTTTAGGAAAGTAAACAGCATGGATAAAACCCTATCCTCCTATTCAACCTGTGGCTGACACCTTGGCAGAGCTGGAACCTCCTCTTATTTTGGAGAACTTGCAAAGTTTGTTCCAAGTTAAATAGCAAGAGCTGGATGCAGCTGCATATCCAGTCAGTGCTCATATACAAAGTATACGTGTTCTAGCTTGTTGAACAATGAAAAAGTTTTGATAATACTATTGTTATTATTACTTTTTATTTCATTTAATGGTTTCCTGGTGCTGTCTTCTGTGCAACGTAGCCTATCTGTGTCAGCACTTTAAATTATTACTGTTGTTTATTAGTTATTATGCACTAAATGCTGACAATGTGACACGCAAAAGATATAGGCTGAAAGAGAGGCATTTATGCAGATGTGATTTATGCTTCGTGCAAGCTGCCTTTGTAAGAATTCTTAGCTTTCATGTTTGCAAATCTCAGGTTGGGGGGGTTTACAGGCTATTCAGCTAATTCAGTCCCATCTTTCAAACATCTGTCGCCTCTGAAAAGTTCTCAGTGTAAAGAGGAAACTGTTATTTATAAGAAGAAACTGTCAAAGATCAGCTCCGCTCAACAATCTAAAGCATCTCTTACGTACATCAGCACTAAACTATGCTCATTTGGATAGCATGAATGGCTAATTTTAGCTTAAAATTGGAAGCAATTATAGGTTCAGGAAGAAAAGTAGGGCTGTGTGTCATTAGTAATTGATTTCTTTTGTGGAAGAGCTTGAAATGAGCAGTTAAGAAGAAAAACATTGTTAAGTGATGCAACCTGTCGCATGCAATATGCAGATGTTTCCCAGATTTGTATGTATGTGTCTCAGGTGGACAGATACTTTGCTGTCATTTCCCCTCCTCCTTCTGGTTCCCTGAAGACTTCATTTTTTTTTCTCCCACATCATTTAGCCTTTTCTGTAAAATTCTTGAGCCGTTGATGGCTCACACTGGGAACATTGTGCAATTCCTGTACAAAGTGGAGGATGGTATGTCATGGCGCAGAAAGGCATGAGTCACTTAGTAAGACATTGTTGCCAGCTTTAAACATCACAAAGTCTTATAAATAAGTAATTGTCCCACCTGTGCATCTTATGGTGAACTATGGTAGGCCAACCCAACAAAACAGAGATGTCCTACATAGCGATAAGGAAAGCTTAGAAGCTTGTGTACTGCGTCAGTAGGAATAGAAGTAACTGTGGGAATGTGCTCCTGTTTCTTCTTTCTGCTTCTTGGAAGAAGTTTCTTTCTGGGAAGGGTTATGTTTACATGGTCTTTTGCAAGCAGAGATGAACTGTGAGTCTGGGTTGATTAGTGTAAGCTCAGTGTTGTGTTGATATGATGATGTGGCTTTTGGATTAGAGCTAGGTTGTGTCTAGTTATTTCGGTGTGTGGGCAAGATGAATGAACGTCTGTTTGCACAAGATCCCTTTGACCTGCTGGGTGAGATCCAGTTCCTCAGGCATTATGTAAGGCCATGTGAGATGTGCAAGAGTGTCTGAGACATCTTGTAAGGGGCTGAAGAGATAACATAGGACCTACATCGGACCCATGCTTCTCTGGAGAGGTAGTTAGCAGCCAAACAGGATTCCCAGCAGCATCTAAAATGGGCTGAACACCTGTGTGTGAACCACATGTGTGTTTTGCTGTCCAGAGGGTTGAGGAGCAGACCTATGACAAATGTCCCATTTTTTATATGTCTGTCTGGCAGAGGTGACTTCCCCTCCAAGGGGCTAGGCTGAAGTGGGATTTGATGTTCCTTTTACTAAGAACAGCACATTTAGAAAATGGCAGTTCTACAAAGACAAATATATTCAGGAAAGTTGGCTGCAAAAGAAAGATTTCCAGTTTGCTGAAGATTCTTTTTAAAATTTGATTTGGGTTTAAAGGTGGAAGGATTGCTAAATTCGTGAGTAGCTGAGGGGTTAAAAGCTCCTGACTTCAGATCGTGGAGAATATCTGCCAAGTCTGTCTGCTCTGGGACTAGTACACCTTGCTAGCCAAGACAGCAGAGCTATAAGGAATCTTAAGGTTCGCTCAAGAGCCTGTAGTGGATTAGGTCAACATTTGTCAAGATTTTTTTTTTAATAATTTTTTCAACTCAGCAAATCATTTTGATGACCCTTCTTTCAGCCAAAAATTTTCAAGAATCTCTGCTAGCAGTGTCTGAACCGCACACAGGAAACATTTGGCATGATTACTTTCTTTCCGTTAGACTCTTTATGGCGAGAAATATTGCACAAAGATTTCATTTATTTCATTTTTGAAATTCATGTGTAAGGTTTATGTATCTCTCTGACAGATTGTAGGCTGATCTCCAATCACTAATCCTCATTTTCCTAAAGACAGAAACGATCTGTGCAAAACTCTTACACAGGAACAAAATACACGTTTGTATTTATGCAGTCAATAGCTTTCTCTGACTATGTTAAAACTGAGTCTTAACGTTCAGTTATGTCAAACTTTATCCAGGTTGGCGACTCAGTTTCTCATGACTTTCTGGCTAACTGCATGCTATTTGGTCTGTTTCTGTAGTAAACTTCTGACCATATTTAATTAGGCCAAAATTGTAGGCTTAGTTTAAAAAATATTTTAATATGCTAAAAAATATCATTGCAAAAATCTGAATGTGCTGTAAAATTAAGATAAATAAAATTGCTATAGTTCCCCCCCCACCCCCCCGGAACCTCATGATTGTCGTGACCCTACACTTGAATAATAGATGTTTCTTGAGTTCATTGTGGCTGGATTAAAGAAAAAAAAATCTAGTCCCTTCTGTTCTGGTTTCCTAAGGGAATGAGACTTATGTTCTTATTCCTGCCAATCAATTTCTTAATAACTTTTGAATCCACTGGCTGGCTTCAGCCACCTTTGACATGGGATAGCCACCTCTCAGATATTGCATTCCTACCCACTTTGTGCAAATCAACAGCTAGGTCAAGGAGAAAGACTACTAGAAACCCCCCCAAGGGAACGACTGGGATGCCTGCAGGCAGCAGCAGCAGCCCCATGACCAGCCTGCGGGTTGGTGTGGGGCTACTTCCAGGTCAGCCACTGCATGGGGCTTGGACATGAGGGCACCTGGACATGGATGTGGGTAAGTCTGGAGGTGTGGGGAGGAGAAAAGTAGGATACATGAAGGTTAGGAAACATGGGGAGGGCTAGGATTTGTGGTGCGTGTGGTGAAGGGGACACAGTGGGGAAGGACTGTAGGACTTGTAGGACTGTGCGTGAAAAGTGGGATGTTAAAGACAAATCAGTAAGGAACGAGGCTAGTCCCACTGCCTAGGGAATAAATTTTTAAGCTTGTTTTCACTAGATACACTGTATTTCAACATTTCTCAGTTTGAACTCCAGTCTTATGTAGTCCTTAAGGCACAGAGAAAAGGTGAGATGTATTTGCAATTCTGTTTGTTCATTTTGTATCCCAGCTACTCAGTGGGTGACAACAAGTAGTTAGACAACTGATTATTGAGTGTTTGATGATGGTCTGTCTAATCTTAGTCCAGAACAATTGTATTTAGCATCTTGATTTCCCTATTGAATAATATTGTGGCATTGGTTGCACACAGTACTTTCTAACATCTTATTAACTAAACAAAATCACAGAGTACTTTTAACAATAAGTGGTTTGTTTGGCTGCATTAATATGAATTCAAACAATTTTTACTGTCGCTGCATACATATGAACTGTCTCTTTCTGAAAATTAGATTTATTCTTTGTGAGAAAATTCTTAAGAGAAGCTCCCATTACCCAGTGTGCTCCTCTAGAGAAGAAATTTTGAAAATTTCACCGTTTTGCAGTAAACAAATGCAGCTCTTGGAACATTTTGTAGCCTGCTGTGGAACTAACTTGCCAGCATTTTGAACTCTCTGCAACGATTCAAAGCAATGATTCAGTGTTTTGTTTATATTCTTGGTGCTTCAGGAAAGGAATATTTGCAAAATTGTACTGTAAGAGAGCACCAAACTGGGTGTCATTTTAGTTTGGAAAAAGCTATCATTATGCTATGCTCTGTTTATTTATTTATTTTGTAGCATGATGTGGTTTGATCAAGAGAATTATGCAGGCAAAGTGAAATGCACAGTTTGAGACCAGCAACTGCTCTTTGGCATGATCCGTCCACTGGCAGAGTTCACTAAAACTGGAGTGAACGAACTTCAGCACTAGTGATGAATATGTCTCAGTTTTCCATAAAATGAGCTCCTGGGTTTTGCTAGTAGTAGCTGCTGTTTTTCATATGAAATTGGTAGAATATCTCATTAAACAAAAGGCAATTATATGTATTAGCAATAACAATAGTCATATGAGGGGGGAAAAAAAAGCACAAAAAACACCCCCTATGGATGTAATTTTAGAAACACATTATGCAAGGGGTTAATTTGAGAGCTGTTTTTTTTTTTTTTTCTTCACATTTTGAAAGCTTTGCTGTAATTTTGTATGAAATTTGAGATCAGTGAGACTATAATATCTTATGAATAATTTACAACGCCAACAGTCTTTCTGTGGAAGAATACTAAATTAATTAAGGCCTGGAGGAATTTCCATGTGTTTAAACCACATTATATCTTTAAGGTTTTACTGCTTCAAAGTGACTGAGATGAACTCCTGACTTTTCAGGTGTTAACAGTCCCAGGAAAACAAGATTAGTGCCCTTGCTTTAGCCTGGAACAACTAAAGGGCTTGAGAGTGTGTTTTGTGTGAATCTATTCAAATGATAATACCTTGCACTAAGTTTATTCCCTCACTTGGCTGGGATGTTGTATTTAAAGACACTGCCTTGCCATCTCTCACACCCAGAGATGTTTTGTTGGACACTGCAGTCCCTGACTCAGCCTGGCCACTCTTTAGGGTGGCTCATCTCTTAGGATTGAAGGAGGTGGGGGCCATCTCTTGATGGCTGGGACAACCCATAACTTAGCTAACCCTGCTCTGAAAAGCACAAAGCATGCGTTTAACTGCATGAGCCTGTGCAGAAAGGGGTTTCTTTGGACCTGTTGGTGAGCCTTCAGAGAAACAGTCAGAAAGCTCTTACGTGCTCCTAGGATTTTGCAAGTCTCAAACCATAAGCATCTCCCACAGCTGATATTACAGCAAAGGCTGGATATGGTGAGAACACTAACCCGCCACACACACATTATTTATTTAAACAGGACAAAATAGCTGCTCTCCAGCTGCTCTCGATGCCCTTGAGTTGAAATGCAAATACAGAAAAAGCATGTGCCACTGTAACCAACTGACAGCTGTTCCCTTTCCTGAAAGCCATTCAAGCAAAGCAAAGAGGAAATAAGCCCCCCTCTCTCATAGCTAACCAGCCTCAGCATCCCTCTCCTTTCCACTGCTGACCAACTACCTCAAGCAGAGTAATTTTTGTTCTCTAGGAGAACCCCTTCAGTAGTACCTGGTTTAGGCCCCTGAGGTCCTTTATGGTATAGAGCAGCCAACGCTACTCCTATCAGCCAGCCATAGTTGTTGCTTTGGTCGGTTTCTCTGCACTTTATTTCAGTATATTTGGGGAGTGAGGTGAGAGCTGGGCTACACCTTGTTTATTTTATAAGGTACAGATGGCTCAGGGGTAGTTCTCTGTTTTCTGGCATAGTAAGAGAGGAAGTGAATGGAAAGGAGAGACTGGGACATGATATACTGGGCCTTCACAGAGATACAGCTTTTATGCAGTGTATACATGTATGTGTAGAGGAGTTGGAGATGGCTGGAAGGACCTGTGCCATCAGGCCTTAAAACACAGATCTCATGTTATAGGATCTTCTTATTCGGGTACTGTCACACAGTGTGTCTGTCCCAAGAGTTACAGCACAAGGCTGTTGTGGGAACCATCCCTACCAAGGCAGTAGAAGCTCAGCTAAGGTGAGCATAGATTTGAAGACCAGGTTTGTCCATTACTCTTCTTGAAAACACCTTTTCTTGTGCTGAGGAAGGCAACCTCTGCTTTGGGTTGGTATCACTGTGAGGGCCCAGCTCCTGCCTGTGTGGTTTGGCTGGGTTAGGCCTGGTCTGCCTGCGTGGGCTATGGACTCACTCACATCTTGAACCTGGCTCATTCCAGACACTGGGTGGTGGACAGTATGAACCTGCAGGACTGCTGCACCACCAGGGGTCACGAAATATATTGTGTCTCAGCCTTCTCTTAACTTTGAAAAGTAGCTGGGGAGTTCGGTCCCTCCGAAGCATAAAGCTCTGCTCTTTCCAGCTGCACATATACTGAAACTCTTTGCTGGATGAGGACCTCTGGCACCACAGCCAGGCTGCACATGCATTAACTCAGAAACGAACCAGGGTACAGAAAGCTGCAGTGTCCTATTATACACAGTCAAATTACTGACCATATATGCTCAGGCTACTTGAACAAATTAAAAGTGGGAGGTGGAGGAAAGACGGTCAATGAGGCCTGTATGATTGTAGAAGGTGGGGGGGAAGTCAGGCTGGGGGCCCTCAGCAATACCCAAATTGTCCTGTTTGCCAACATCCATGGATAATTTACACATCAAAAGGAGGGAGCGGAAATGGACATGAAAAGTGACAGCAGTTGCCAAGTTAAATAAAAGCCCCTCAGTGAACATGAAGAGCAATAAGAGCCGTTTGGAAAGTTGGCTGCAGAAGAAGAGGTTATGTGAGAGCTTATACCCGACCGCCTTCTTGGCCCCTTGGGAACCAATACAGACGTGGAATTCACTTGACCCGCAGGGCTGAACAAAATATGGCCACACATCAGTAAAGCCTGATGCTGAAGTCATAGGAAACAAAAGCAGGACTGTGCCAGATGCCAGACGAGTGGGATCAGGTAGCAGGAACCACAGCCTGACTTCAAAACGCTCGAGTAATTCTGGGCTGCTGCATTTCCACTGGACTGAATCTGAAGAAAATAAAGTGGGAGAAATGGCAGATTTTTTTTTCTTTTTTAACGGTTATATATAGGTTAAGTTTGAATAAGCAAAAGGCAATATTTCTAAGAAAGGCTGCTTTTTAAAATATGAGATTTTATGGTTTTAAAGCAGTTTCTTGTCGTGAATGACTGAAGGACAGACAGTGTGCTTAGGTGGGTTAGGAACACCCAAATCTTTCCTTGCCTCTCTGCCCTCAGTTGTAATTTTTTTCCTCCTTTGCTTGGAGCAAATTTAGAAATAGTCTTGGTTTTCCCCATCCCAACCCAGTCTCCTTTCTACTGCTGAATTAGCTGCTTAATATACATTGTCAAACAACATCGTTCCAGCTTGACTGTGTAAGAGATGGTGTAAGTGTGATCCAGGTTTTCTAATGCAATCACTAAGAACAAAACTAAATGTTGCCCTGAGCAAGAACTTTTCAATGAGGATCTGATCTCTTTTTACACAAGCCCAAACCTGAAACCACCCCACAAACACCAGTGCAATCACTCTGGATGCGCAGGAGAGGTGAATCCACCCCCAAGTTTTGCCTCTCGCATCCTGGGGCGAGCAGCCTGGCTCAGAAGGGGAATGAGTGGAGGGCCTGCAAGGATTGCTGCCTTTTTATACAATTTGCATCAGTTTCGTGATCAAAGGCTGCAAGTGACCGGAATGGACAGCGTCCTGGGCTTTCCCATTCACCGGGCGCAGCAGGATTAACCCAACGCCACGACTGGGGGCTTTGATGCCCATCACGTGCATCTCTGCTGCTGTGCCCCTTTGTTCTAGCCCCAGGAGGCAGGCGGTGGTGTGCATGTGTGGCTGGGTGGTGCTGCTGGGAGCAGAGAGTGTTTAAAGCCCCTTCGGATCCATCAGGGCTCGAGTCAGCGAGAGACGAGCCAAATGCCTCACGGGGTGGCTCTATCTTTGGCTGCCGTACGGTGGGGATGGGATTACAAGCAGCCTCCTGCTGACAAGGCTTTGGAGGAATAATAATATCTGGAATATTATAGAATTTGGGGAATAATAATATTGGGGGGATAATAACACCCTCTAGGGAATAAGGTTGTCTCTCTATTTCATATGACCATGACACAGAGCGGCTGTAGCTGCTTATATGCAGTGGGAATTAGCAGCTTCTTCAAGGTCTATGTGCCAGTTCCAGTTAAAATGTTCCCAGCATGTGTTCTGGCACCGCAGATGGGATGGGGATCTCCCTGCAAAATAAAACAAGTGGGACTTCCAGATCTGCTGGAAATTGCTCTGCTTCCTGTGCCTGGGAGTCAATAGCACTCAGAGATTCCCCTTGGCATCTGCTCTTCCTTCCTCCTCCCAATCAGTTAAGGGCCAGGTAGGGTTTTGCTGTATTATTTTCTCTTTAAGATCCAGACGCCCATTTGCTGTGCATGTGCATAGCTCTATCAATTCAAAGGAGTATAATTAAGCTGAGCTTGTAATACCCCAAAAAGGTGGCTTGGGGTACTGAACCCTGAATTCAGGGTACTGATGCTAGAAATAAATAACTTGATTTGCATTTCTGTGCTAGCATATAACCCAGTTCTGATGTAATTGATTTGCAGTGCCTTCACAAAACCTCCTTGCTAGCAATAGATGTAATACCTGAGGCTAAAGGAGAAAAGGATAGTTTTAATAGTAAGAGGACATTGCAGCAACATGCCTGAGGGGGTGTCGGTTTCTAAGGCTGTCTCACAAGATAAGGAAAGTCCCCTAGATGAAAATCCTGCCTCATACAGGAAAAGTACATCTGTGTTTCCACGTCGAGTCCTGGCTGGCACGCCCCCCAGGATGGGGAGGGTGACCCGTGTGCCAGTCCTAAGGCGGCATGAGGAGAGCGATTGCATGCACATTGTGTGGCAAAGAGCCATGTCCCCTGAGGAGCTGAGCCCTGGGACATGCTGCTGCTGTTACTGATCTGCTGCTGCCCGTCCGCAGGCTGTTCCCCTTGCCCGCCAGCTCCAGGCGGGGAGATGCCACCAATTCAAAAGGGACAAAATCCGGGTGAAGCATAACACAGCTCTTTCTTGGCTGGCCCTGCACATCAGCAGGGGGATTTTCTGCTTAATCTAAAGGGATCAATGGGCTCAGAGAGTGCCCAAGCCCAGGACTAGTCGAAGAGAAGAGCAGTACAGACTGGCAGAGACACGTATGAGCTCTCAGCAGCAGCGTGCAGGCTGCACAGTAGCTTCAGCACTGCCTGCTGGCATCTCCTCCATCGGAGCCAGCGGCGCCTCCGAAGCAGCTGCTTGCCTGCCTCCTCCGACACCCAGCAAGGTGCCGCGATGGCAGCTGCGCCCATAAGCAGAGCTGCTGCAGACGGGTGGCCGGATCCAGAGGGATTTGCTGCAGGAAGGGCTGGCCTTGGGCTGTGCACGTGCTGGTCCGCACAGGCAAAGCACCATCTGGCGAGAGGTGACTGCTGCAGGAGGCAGCAAGGGCAGGGACTACTTCTCAGAGCCAGCCATGCAGAGACACTCACGTGTGTGTTTGTGTGTATACATATATTTCACCAGGACTGCTAGGAAAAAAAGAAAGGCTGGTGTGAAATCACGTCTCTATCAACCACAGATGTGCACATCTAATGCATAAAGCAAAAGGGGAATGGTGGCTGTAGCCATTAGAAAACCCTCTGAGCTGTAGAAAAACAAACATTCCCTAAAGTGAGAAAACAAGCTGCACTGTCTGCATCTGTTTGCTGTGGGGCTCACAAAAGGGGAGAGAAATCAAGTCAAACTCTGTGGGCTTTTAGCTGCCTTTGGAGGAAGGGTCTGCCTCATGTGAAAGCCACAGCCATGGCAAGTGCTGGGAGCTGCCCTTCGGGAAATGCATTGGCTGTAGCACCAGGTGTGCAAGGGAGACAGCCGACAATTACACCTTTCGTTTCTTTCCCATGTTTGACAGCCAGGTGCCTTTTTGATCTGCAGTGTGCACGAGTGCATACATGTATATTTATACACAATCTCAGCTCTATCATTTCGGCTCAGTCATGAATGGCTTATCTGAACATTTAAACAAATATAGGGCTGATGTACATACTCCAGTATCAAGTGCAGAGGTTCCTTTTTGGTATTTGTAGTCCCCTGCAGTTGTATAAAACATTTTCTTTCATGTGGCACTGTGAAATTATAAGGCTGTCGTGCAGATTTTGCTGAAGAAAAGCCAGTCCTGTGGTTTGTTTCCCAAAGATTGATGGGTTATATGGCAAAACTTTTCAGCTGGGCTGTAGGATTCAGCACTTTGCAAGGCCTAGGGTGGTTGGATGCATGTTGTGCGTGATGCCTGTCCAGAAATGAGACCTGGTTTGGGAGCCAAGCGATGGAAAAACAAAAGACTTAACAAAGTCATTCATAGAGGTGTAGATTTTTCTGTAACTGCAGAGGTTGGACAAACCAAGGAATTCCTATTGACTGCATGTTATACATCTTGAGCCAGAATTGTAAATAAAATATTTGCACTAGTTCAGATATTAAGAATGATTTTTTTTTTTTCTTCTGCCAATGAAGAGTTAAAACTCAGAAAGCCCAAGCCCTCTCTCTTCCCTGTGTGTTTACTACTGGTCACTGCGGGAGACAGAGTATTGGCCTGGAAGGCCTCTTATTGACCTTATTACATTCTTATAAAAAGCAAGTTGTTTTCTGGTTTAGAGCAGAGATTTTCTGCTCAGAGAAAAATCTTTGCTGGTTATTTCTGGCGCTGGAGCCAACCCCGCTGCAGGAGCTCTGAGGCCTCCCAGGTAATGGCACGGTCTGCGGGAGACCATTAAGTGGTATTCTGCGAGATGAAGAGGGCACTTCCAGGCTTGAGTTACGTTAGAGTAGTTTAAAACCATGGTGCTCACCGTGGTATTCACCGCCTGCCATCAGAACTGCTTGAGAATAAGGCAGCAAAAACATTTGAGCAACCAGTTGTTGCGAACAAGACAAACTCTGACCCAAGAGGGGGATTGGGCTAATTACTGTGTGACCTTATGGCTCAAGCCAAGACCAAGACTTGCACAGACTGCGGGATTGTGGGCTGTCATTATATGAAAGAAGACTTGTTCCAGCAATTCCTTCTCTTTCCAGAGGTTCCTGGCTGCGAAATGAAAAGCCTGAGGAGAAAAATACATTTTCTTCTTGGACTGATATGGTGTGGAGGAGGCATGCAAAAAAGGATCATTATTACTACTATTATTATTTTTGCTACTGTAGAATTGGTGTGTTGGAGGGAAAAGAAATATGATGTGATGTCCCTGACAATGATTTTTTAAGTCCTAGATGCCTTTGCGAGTGAGGTAGTACTGATCTCTTCTGGTGAGAAAACATCTGAGGAGATCTGGTTCTATTGAGGAGCCAAAGAGAAAGGCAGGAGGGTTGTATTTCATGATGCTCTAGGAACTGAACTACACAGAGAGGAAGGTAAGGTTGACAGTGATATGTCAGCACTCTCAAAGGATGGCCCAGGGTGCGACACATCCCTGTTCACATTCATGAGTCTGCTTCTGCAGGTCTTTTAATATGTGATCTGAGTAACGTGGGAGAGATTTTCAAGTACGGGGCATGTACTGTCTGAGGAAGAGTCATCTAATGCTCCCGCCTCGCTGTGCTGTGATTGAAGGAAGTCCCTCGTGTAATATTTATTACATTCAGAATTCATACCAAATCACTCTAAGTTGTAGTTTTGATGGAAATTGACCCTGTAAACCAACTGATCAAATCTTGGGTCAAGATGACATGGCATATGCAAATCATATGCAAAGCTCACGTATAGCTGCATGTACAAAGTTTGCACTCTACCGCAAGCAAGTCTCCTCTGACTTCAATTAAAATTTTGCCCAAGTCAACTTGAGCTTTGCACATATAGCTCTATGTGGGCTTTGTGCATAATTTGCATATGTCATGTAATGGACAACATGGTATTGTGTTTGAGCTGTCTCCTCCTAATTAATACATGATAAAAACTCGTAGAGAATAATGATTAAGAAAAATTTGCGCACAATGAAATTGCTTGCAAATGACCACACTGGCAAAATTATAACCCACTACTATTGCAGTCCCATTTATTTTCTGTTAGGTTTAATCACCACTAATAATTCAGTTGAGGGTAATTAATCTTTGCTGATCAAAGTACAGGAAAGCGCTGAAGTACTGTAGCTGCATCATAATGACATGAAATGCTGATGGTGCACAATTGCCTGTTTGCAGAGAGATGTGAATATGTCCTCATTGGCATACAGTCAATGAGTGTTAGTTCATTATCACTCAGTAGAGGATAGAAGCTCAAATAATAAGGTAAAAGAGCCCCAAAATACATACATGGGCAGATGTTTGCAACTAGTGCTCAGTTCATTCCCCGAGTTGCAGTGAAACTGTGGTAGAGACTACTGATGAAAAGGACATTTGATATTATTACGATTTTTTTTTTCCTTTCTGAACTGCTCAGTCAAGATGTAGTCCAGTGTATGCTGCACTAAGGAAGCAGAAAGTTTAATTCCCAGACCCCTGGGATTCTATAGCAGAAAGTCATATTCCCATGTCCCTTGTATTCCTTGGGTCAGCATCAGGTTGGAAGCTTGTGGGCTCCATGGGGGGCCAATGAATACTTTATTGAAAAGGATGTCTTCTCTGGGTGGCTTGATGCCTTAAAGCTGGTGCATTGGCCATCTTCTCTTGGGGTAGGTGGTTGGTGCACAGAGGGAGATGGACTGCGGGCAAGAGATTCTGCAGTGAACCTGGAGTGCGGCTGAGAGCTTAAGGTGATAGGCCCTGTGTCCATCTTAGTTCTTCCTCTACCATTTTTTAAGGGTTTCAGATCCTGACTGTGCTGTTGTCTTGGACTAGGTACAAATCCAGAAGGACCATTTCCATCCCTATAGCCAGAGAAAAGAACAGGGACAAGTTTCCTCCTGCTTTACTTCAGCTAAATATTAGATATGTAACATGCTTGAACTTACAAGGCTCGAAGTCAATGTTGTGCTGCACTGTTTTGCAGATGACATTTAAAAAATCCCAACACCTAATTTATTTAGTTAGGGTTCATTTATTTTAATCTTTCAGCTAAGCCCTTGTTTGGGAACTTTGATCTGAAAGTGGTGTTTGTTTTCAAAGTACCAAAAAACATTCTTTCCATGTCTGAATATTCTATTTAAAATTCCTTTGATATTCCCTTCTATTGATTCTGCCATCAAACATCAGTGGTGTTAAAAAAAAAATGACAACACCTATTACTAAGAGACAGACAGTATTTAGAGCTACAGTGGTCCTGGAGTAGAGTGAATCAAAACTGGAAATCCATCAGTTCTTTGGCTGCTAAATCATTTCCATGCTGGGTTGGCATTTATCTTCCAGAATAGAGAAGCCTTTCAGAGAACAGCAAATATCTGGCCGGGAGCCAGAAGCCTTGGATATAAGACAATTAGCACAACAGGGGGAAAGAAGGGCTTCCGGAATTAGAGATGAATAAGAAATATTTGTAATGTGCACTTTAAGTTATTGGTTTGATCACAGTAAATGTTTGTCACATTTCTCTTGATTGGAAGCGTAGTGCTGTATTGCTTGTCTGGTTTTGCTTTCTTCTGTAATTAGTTTCACCACTGAGTGGTAGGACTGGTACATATTGCACTTGTTGTCCTGTTCTTCATCTTTAAAAGGCTACTGTGTTTGGTTCAAAATAGATAAAACGGCAACTTGCTAGTTGCTGCAAAGACAGACTGCTCCCTCCTAATCCGCTGGCTCTCTCTCCATACGTATCTTTAATTAGACATGAGGATTTAAGCCTTTACATTCTGAGGCACGTTACAGTCAAACTAATAATTAAGAGGATATATTTAGATAGTTTAAAAAACCCACTGCTCTTCTAAGTAAATCTTGATGTTTAAAAGTGCCAAAGGGTTTCCAGGCTCTTCGCAGTATCACAAGCTGCAAATTTGCTCTTCTTGCTGTCAAAGGAAAATATCCCAATCCTAGAACATAAACAGGCTGTCAAGTCTTGAATATTAAAAGGCTTCAACCATTTTGTGGCACTCTGTTAGAAAGACAAGGCACAGTTTCATTGATTAGGGTCACACCAGCTGAAACTGTGGAATTTCTTTAAGATTTATCTCATGAAGACGAAGAATTAATGAGGCCTTGCCTAACTTTAGGGACTGAAACAAGAATTTACTTGAAAACTAACAGAGACGAGACGTGTGAAAGCATCCTTCTGCTTTACATAGCTGTGTTTAAACCCCAGCTGGGATATCGTGTCTGCTTTTGGACACTGCGCTCCTTGAAAAATGTAGGTAAACAGAAAGACGGTAGTTCAGAGGAGAACAGAAAACATGGCTCTGAAAAAAGCTGGGGATGTTTAGTCTAGAAAAGAGCAGACTGGTGTGTCATTTGGTGATCTTCAGAGGTGCAACAGGCTGTTGCAGAGCAGAACGGGCAATCTGGTCTCCACAATGGACAGAAGAAGAAGTAATGGGCTTAAAGTTCAGAAAGGGAAACTTCATTAAAGCATTAGGGAAAACTTCCTGCTGTAAAGGTAGTTAAGGACTGGGTGATATTGTCTGGGTTAGGTGTGGAGGCTCATTGAAGGTTTTCCACAACAGGCTAAATCAGTATCTGTTAAAGGTGGTTTAGATTGGTGTCATCATTGGCAAGAATGGTCTCTAGAAGTTGCTTTCAGCCCTATTTTCTATCATTTCCACTAATCATATTCTCCTCTCACAGATGATCATGCTTTGTGACTTGGACTTCGGGCAAACAGTATTACTGCTCTTACATGTCTTTTGGAGTTCAGCATGGATTATGTAGTTATACATCACAGGGCTCGTAAGATTATATATATTTATCTATATATCCATTTGTCTATCATGATGAAAATGTAAATGAAAAGACATTTTTCTTTAAATTTTGCCATGGAAGAATACTGTCTATTGAAAACCTTAGGCTTTTTTTTTTTTTTTTTTTTTTTCTCAATGAAAATCAAAGTGCCCCATGGGAAAACAAAATCCAAACAGCACATTTGGGGATGAGCCAATCCAAGCCAAAATGATGTACTTTGGCATCTCACTGGAGAGTTCCTGCTTGCACAGTGGCTAATGGGAGTTACAGCATTGTCTCCCAGGTCCCTGATCTCTGTTCTTTTGCCTTCTAAGTAAGTGTCTCATTGCATTGCCTCACTTGGAGGCAACAAGGCCTCTAGGAGGATACAGTACAGTCAGGCTTATGGGCAGCTCTGAGGAACTATAGTTCCCAACGGGGCATGACGATGGCTTGAGATGGACTATTCACATTTCTGAACTATGAAATATCTCTCCTTGAAATGCCAGAATATATTCAAAGTTACTCTTTTCAGGCAAAATCTTCCTCTCTTTACTAGTTCCTAGGTGATTGGTTTGGATTGTTTTTGTTTGTTTGTTTCTGACAAAAAGTAATGATTTTCGTTGGGAAGTGTCATTTTTCACTCATTCTAGAAAATGCATGAAAAGACAACGTTCCACAGATGATTAAACTTTCAGTGAAAACAAGCAAGCTAACAACCCTTCCTTGCCTAACAACCCTTCCTTGCCCCTTTGTTCACTCTCATTCCTCCTATACACGGGGAATTCCTAGAACTGAAAATATTTTTATGGAATCTGCTGCAGAATTAAGCTAGGAGCTGCAACAGCATTCACCCTTGCTACAGAATCACCCTAGGGAGACATGTTCCAAACTGATAAGTGAATGGTGGTAGCAAGAATAGCCTCTGGTTTATGGTCCTGTAACTTCTGGTTATGATCATTTCACCTTTGGTTATGTGGGCGAGGACAAAGCAAAGACAAAGGGATTTCCTGAAAATGACTGTTCCCTGGCAAACCTGCGTAAGAGGGAGGTCTCTGTCAAGTTCCTTGTCAGGATATTATCAGATATTCCTGAATTGTTCTGTCATGTGAGTCAGGTTCTGCTCCACCAGGGGCCACCTTCTCCATGGTAATTCTGTCCCTTATTTCTTGCAGCTCCTCCATTCTGTCAAGAGCCCAAGTGCAAAGTTCCCAGAGGAGGCTTGCTCATGGCCTTCATTCCTAGCTGCACTTCTTTTGCACTATTTAACTTTAGCCCCATCTCTTTTACTCCCTCTGAGACTTCAGTCTACGCTGTTTCTATCCAAATGACGAGCAAGGGGCTTTGAAACACTGGCTTAAAGGGCTTCCTTCCCTGAACAGCTAGGAGTCAAGAATACCTGCAGTATAGGACATCCTGATCCCCCATCTCCCCATCTTCCATGTCAAGAAAAATAAAATGGCTCAAAGCTGTGCAAGAAACATATTTCCCCTTTTACTATGTTAGTATTTCTCTTGGATATTTGCAAGTACTTTACAGTTGCCATATGGGAATTGCCTGCAGTGCCAGAATGCCAGTCCTGGGAACTGCACTGCAATAAAACATTGTAAACTTTAGCATAGCAGCTTGAACATAACTGTAGCCTTTAAACTTTGTTTGTATGAGGTCAAGTAATCAGCTGGGTCTGATATTTGATTACTAGTAAATGTAAAGCTGTGTGGAAACCAGCTATCTGTGCCCAGAGTAACTTAATGGGAAAAACAAGGTGGCTTTGGAGTTATCTTCCCTCTGAGCAGACACCCTGTCCCTGAGCCCTGGGGAGACCTGGAGACCATGGTAATGAGTCATAGTTCTGCATCTCTCAGAGACCCATTCAGACCTCCCAAGACTTTCTTCTTTTCTCTTTGTAATGTTAGCTTTTTGTCTATTTCCCCTGAAAGCTGCTCGAGGCAACAGGTAAATCTATGGGTAACTGAAGTGAGCCAAATCCTCACATCCTGCAAACAAGTTAAAGCTTAGCAATGAATGCCAGCTCCAGGCTGGGCCCTTGTGTTCTGAATGGAGTTGAACCATCCCTGTGTTTTACTGCATACATGGACTGTGCCTGGCTCCACAAGAGCTACTTGATTAATTATCGCACATCAGGCTGCTCTTTAGCAATGTCAGGCTCAGGAGGTGAGACCAGCCAGCCCAGCCTGCTGGGAAATTTCCGTGGGTAGCACTCTCAGGCATGACTCAGTCTGTTGTTCTGTGTTGCAGTTCTGGGGAAGATCTGTCATGTCAGAACCTGCAGGGTGGTGACATCCTTGTAATTCCTCTGGAAAAACAAAAAGTGCAAGTCAGAGGCTTTATCTTAGCTTCATACTGGTTGTGCTGTGTGTATAAGCACAACTTCAAGTTAAGCAGTTGAGTAAAAAATGATTTGAACCCTATAAATGACAAAATAAACATAATTGCATGTTAGGCACAAAGAGGAATATTGTCCTAGCTGTAAGCCTTCACCAACCAGCTGTTGAGTCCAGTTGCACCCGAGTGTCCTCCTGTCTCTCTAGTCCCTCCACCTCCTCCCTCTACTCCTTAGCTCTGGTATTAGTGTTACAGTCTGACTCCACAACTCAGAAAGGGATGGTAAAATGGATATGAGAGATTGTCTTCTTCCCTTTGCTCCTGGGCATGCTACAAGCAGTGCATGCCTGTTCTGGCTCCCAGCATTTCCAGGAACAGGTTCTTTGCAGAAAGGGGACTCAGGAGTCTGCAGTGCCCCTTGCATTGGCCTGGGCTCTGCATCCCACTGTTCATGTACAACACAGACGGATTTCCAAACCAGGAACAGGTATCTGCTTGGGTGAGGAGTTTCTCGGTGACAGTGGTCTGTCTTAGTAATATACAGTCCTGCCAGTCTGGTGCGTCCTGTCACTCAGACCAGGTGCCTTTGCCACCACTAGTGAAATTCTTCACTTGCTGCAGCTGATCAGAACTGCTGCTGAGATCAGACTTCAGTGACTGTAAATCAGCTGCTCTCCATCCTTCTCAACAGCATTTTAACTGTGTGTGTAGGATATTAATTATAGGTTATCTTTTTTCAGACCTATACTTCTGAATTACTTGTTGCTTTAGGAGCTGAAAAAATGGCCACAAGAGACAATGGCTCTGCAGTGGCTTTTAGCCTCCCAGGACAAATCCCTGAGCTGACATCATCTGCAATTATGGTGCACAGATCCAACCACTTTGACATAAGGTGGTAAATTATTCAGGATTTGGCAGCCACCATAAATGAAGATTGTGCTTTAAGAAACCTCAGAACTGCAAGACTGGTTTGTCACCACAGTCCTATTCAGCCAGTGGCCTATCTCTGAAAACAATACTTTGGATGATGGTGATAGTGCCCTAGGGTAGCTGTATGTGGAATAAATTATTTCCCTTTGATTTCATGGGATTTTCTTGGCTAATATCTATAGGCACAAGGATTAAAATCCTTCTCAGCCGGGACTATGTGGTTTCTGCCCCAAACTACTTGTATTTTAAAGTGAATCAGAGCTAAATACAGGGTGACACAACTGCAGCAGATTTAGTGGGTCAGTGTAGGGTGGAAGAAGGGTGAACTAATAACCATGGGCAGACAAATTTCCTGTCTTGTTCTAAAAAACTAGTTCTGAGTCACTCAGACCCAGGCATGTTGGAGTGAAAGGAACAATAACCATGATAGACACAGGTCAGGATTGCAATCGAGACTTGCAAGCTATTGAGTCCTGAGGAGCTCAGGTGAACAAAGCAAATATACATCATTCCTGCTAAGGATATACTTAGGGTCAGGAGTAAAGGTATAATCATTTTGCCATGTGTTGATCAGTTACATGAGAGGCCCAGCATGATTAGGAAAGTTAAAGTTTCTGTCAGGAACTGGTGTGACTCACATTGGTGTTTCTGGATCATTTCACAGATTAAAAGGCTTCAGATTAGACTGAGAATTTCATGGGAGTCAGAAAGGGAGGAAATATTCTTCGTCTTCACTGTTTTGCCCTTACAAGTATGAGGAGCCAGCCAAGGCTCAGCCAAGGAAGACAGAGCCATCGTCCTGACAGGTTGATGGGATGTGAGAAGGGTGGAAAGGAAAGTCAGCACTGCCGCCTTCTGTAGCTCCTATAGGTCTTGCTTTCTTTTAGGAGACACCAGTTTGTGCTTCTCTAATGCACATTCTTAGTGCAGGCCAGAAATGACTGCTTGATCCTAAAAGGCAATACCTGATGTATGGTAAAATGCATTTCCTTCTTGCTGCTTGTCTTGTTTCTTATACAACTTTACCACATACCATCATCATCACCATAATGAAAACATATTTATTAATTGAGAAACCCTGGGGAAAACTAGGCAGGCTATTGTCTCCTTTGTGAGAGGTGTATCTTGGTACTCAGAGAAAATCCTTTTGCATCCCTATTGATTTACTCTGTTCATTTAAAGCCTTTTTTTTACTCATTATCAGCCGTGTTATCTGGATATAAAGTAGAGGCTGGAATACATTTTTCAGAAAATGTGAAACTGCAAGTGAATATTCACTCATGGACTTTCACAGCCAGTAGGGACCATTACGAGCCTCAAGCCTGACCTCTGGCATAGCTGAGGCCAAGCAATATGACCAAGTAACTTGACTATATGGTATTTAAGGAAACGTGTTCTTTGGAAACTGCATTTTAACTAGTTATTATTCAAGGAACGTGTATTTCTTAGATTGCTTTTACGTGTGCTGAAAATTTATTTTCTCTCTCTTCTCTTTTCCAGTTTCAGTCTTTGAATTTCCCCCAGGTCCACCCACCTGGCTGTGCTGGGAGCTCTGGCTAATGCCAGAATCCCCAGCAGTCCTCTCCAGAACCAATGCAATGGTGTGTGCTCAGGCATCTGGCTGGAGTGAAATGAACATCTCTTCATGAAGAAGTAAGCAGACAGAAGGAGGAATTGCACAGTAAGGAATTAAATGTCCCTTGCTGAACTGAGCACTGGCAAAGGGATATGTTGCTTCTTCCTGCTAGGGGTGGTTGTCCAGGAGAAAAAATCATTTGATTTTGCAGAGGCATTGTGGAGTCCTGTTCCTAATCCAAAGGGGGATAATAGAGGATTTGTTAGTGTCTGCAAGATATCATCCAGGCAGAGATGAGTGTGGTCTGCCCGTGTTCCTTGTCACTGAAGCCATGTGAACATGGTGCTGAGCTGGAACTAATAACCTTACTGGGAGACAGGATGCAACAGCGCCAGCCAAACTTGCCAGTGCTGTCCACATAGCTTCCCTTGGCTCCAAGCACAGCTTCAGCCTGCTTGCAAACTACTTGAGCATTGTGTTGCCAAAAATTCCTCTTGAAACTGGAATGTTCTTTTTCTATCTGTGACCTGCTTAGCTAATTGCATATTTTAGGATTTTGCATGAGGACTGGGGACAATGGGAAAACTCTTTGAGAAGGAGGACAGTACTTCTTAAGCAGAGGGTTGGGAAAGAGGCCTTGACAGAGATCAACAAAGCCATTTTAATTAACGCATACATACTGGCACTTTTCTGGAAATTCTTTCCTATAGAAAATAAGCCTAAAGAGCCTTAAGGTAAAAACAACTGTTTGTTTTTTTTTTGTTTTTTTTTGTTTTTTTTTTTTTTTTAATCAGAATAAAATCTGTTGAGGTAAGGTTTAACTTTTCTGTTTGTCACCTTAAAATGGCTGTTGCAGCAATATATAGGCTTACTTCAGAGGTGAAAGGTGTTATAATCAATATCTTCTGAAATGCTAAGAGGAGTGTTCATCAAAGAATAGATATTGGCTTGAGAGAATGAGATTTATGTATATTAAAATATATCTGGGTGATAATTTTAATGTATTAATAGCTAGTAAATAAAGGCCAAATACCAATAGCCCTTCCTATTAAACAGTGAACCCATGTAAGTAAGACGCATCAGCAACAGCTGAAAATGAAGCTCTTCTTAGACATCTCCTTCGAATCTCTTCACCTTCACAAAATGGTCATGCAAAGAGCGATAAGAGCATTGCCACCTAGCAGCTGTCCAGGCAAACCAAAACATAAAAGCACTACTAACTAAAACCTGGCAATTCCAAGGTTCCCTTACAAACAAATTCCCGATAAAACACTAAATTGCAGGAAGTCAATAATTTTATCCAATTAGTCAGGATAAGTGGGCTGGTGCCAATCTGATATCTCACACTTGAGTGGGATAGACACAGCTGCAGTGGGATGCCAGTGACATTTTTTCCTCTAGCAATCTGGGATGAACATAAATCTGCTCATAAGTATGGCTGGGAAATTGGTAATCCCTTACCCTGCAATTCAAAGGAAATGGTTTTGAATTTTTTTGGCAGCAGCTCACATCTGAGTTGGAGTGATTGCTCAAAAGTGGAGAACATGGAGACGAAGCAGACAGATTCCTCTCTACCTTCTGGAGCTATCAATCAGCTTAAACGTTGCTGTCTTAGCCCTGTGGCCTAGAGTCTGCACTTTGCCCCCATCTTCTTCATCAGTGGATGTGGGAGGAAGGCCTGCAGCCCTGCATGGAGCACCTGTGCCAAAGCCGACCTTCTCCAGGACCTTGTCACCCCTTTGTCTTTCTAGGCCATTGAAGGAGCTTCACTGTCTGCAATTTACAGCCTGTATTGGAGAGCAGGAATGTGCTCAGTCCTGAACACTGCAGAAAGGGAGAACGCTTTCTGAACATGCTGGTGAGCTGATGGAAAAACAAGCTTAATCTAAGCTAAGATTGGAGAGAGTCACCCCTGCATGCCTAGGGATCATAGATGCATACATTTGTATGGGTTATTTTGCATTAAAACAAAAAAAAATCCCCCAGAATTCTAAAAAGAGAAGACCCAATCAGATGTTTAATTCCATAGATATTACAGCTAGATTTATAGCTACCCAGTGCCGTGGACTGCCAGGTGCGGAGGAAGAATTTGTGCCTGTAGCAAAAATTTGTTATGAGGAAGTTGTAATGATACCCATCACTGTTAAAAGGTCACATTTAAAGGAGAGGGCTACAAGTTTTTCTGGAGGGAATTGTGTGATAGGGCAAACAGCACTACACACTAGCACACACTAGCAAACAGAGAAGATGTGGGGGATCTAGCAATGCTTAGCAGTGCATCTTGGAAGATGAAAATTACCAAAAGGTATCTGTAATTGTGAAACAATTTGTAAGGCCCCCTCACTTTTTTTCCCCTTGCCCCTTCATACCTGTGGTGTGTCTGCAAACCAGCACACCCTCCTCTGTCTTTTGTGAGGAACACTTGAACAGGCTTTAATGAGCACTGAGGTTGTGATAATGGCAGAAACATGCTGCTGAAATGACATTCACTCCTGGGCCTTGCTTACAGTAAGAGGATGCCTGCATCGGCTTCTAACCCAGAATATTTTAAGCCTGACATTTACATCCTCTGTCTTACTATCTGCAGAAGGTTTGGCATCCTGAACGTGGTTTGAAAAGGATGCACCACTGCACTGTAATCTCCGTAGCAGTTGTTGTGTATTAAGCATGTATATAAGAGAAAAATGTGGATGCAGCTAGTACCATCATTGCATAGATGTATGTGCCAGACACAACTTTAAAGCATTTAGCATTCATTTTCATATCTTAAAATTCAGCGATGTTTGTGCTTCAAAACTTGGAAGGATAACATAGATACAAGGTGGCTTGGGGCATTGAAATTTAGCTCTTGGAGGTACTTGTGACACATGGTCTAAAATAAGATGATTCATTTTTGTTACTCCAGATAGTTTCTGTTGGCCATGGATAGAGTAAGTCCATTTCTAGTATAGCAACTGCTTCTCCTTCACTTCCCCAAAATACATTTTTTTAAAAATGTACATCAAATTAAAGGACATGTAATTCAGCAGAAAGTCTTTTAAATGCATAACTGATTATCTACTTCCTGTAATTGCTGGTTTGTATATTGAAACTTAGATTGAGTTGGCAGACAATAAAAGATTACTTTTTAATTAGATATACTCATCCCTATCATTTGGGAATAGGGGATATTTTCCACCACTGCTATTCTTCGTATCCAGCAACACACACTAATCTCTTGCTTGCTATCAGTGTCATTTTTTTCCAAATGAGAAATAAACAGAAGCCTGCATCTCTTGCAGAAACAGCATGGCTAGGCAGTATTTGTCATTTTTGATAAGACATTGGTAGTGGGATGTATATTATGCATTTGATGGTGCACTGCAAGACTATGTACGAGGGCCAGTTTAAAGTATGGAGATTCACTTACAATCCCCAAGGATTTTTCATATTCATTCTTCATTAGAAATTCTGTTTTTACATCAGAAGTGCATAAACACAAAATTATGACCCCTAAACTATTCTTTTATGGAGTCTCAAACTCATTTTTCTTTCCTTGTGATGAATGAAGCAACTATTATCTGTCTTAAAAGGTATCTCATGTAACCTCTTGCCCTGCAAACTCCATCTAAAATGACAACATCTCTGGAGAGATTTCTCTGCATGATAAACTGCGTTGCAGCCTACCTCTGGTTTAACACACGCTGTAGCAGGCACCAGAATGTTTGGAGCTCTCTGGTAAGTGTGTGGCTGCAAAATAGGGTGTCTAGCTGGTGACTTGGGAGCAAGTCACATTCAAAGTAAGGTCTCACAATGTGTAATTCCTTACTCATGTGAGGACCATGTTTCAAAAGCACAGATAGGGTCCCCACACCCTTCCGACTCAGCTTGCCCTCCGCCATCCGCAGCTGCACAGCTGTCATGTGGGAGCCAGAACAACCGATTTCATGGCAAAGTAATGGCTGGTTCCGTGTATATTTTTAGCAGACTTTTTCAAGTAGTTCAGCCTCTAGAAAAGGAGGTGGCGGAAGCACTGGCCTCCCTTATCAAGTCCTCTGAAGAGATTAGCGTGGATCCATGTGTGCTAGCACCATCATTCCTTGCTTCACATCTGTAGTTAGAAAAGGAAGCCTTGTTATGGGGCATGTGGCAAAGCTATATCTCTAACTGAAACTATACTGAATTTTACTTGCCCTTAATTTTGCTTAGCCTCCAGCACCTGCAGTCTCCTTTGCTTCCTCCTCCAGACCTTACACAGTCACAGCTCTGCTGATTCAATGCCTATTCATGTCATCCATCATGGTTTTCCTCTTGACTGCTGTAAATCTCCTATTGCATTTTTTTTTTGTGGGTCCCTTCTAAACAAAAGGGATGTGATTCTTCTCTCCCTCCCACCGGATTTAACCTGTTGTAGTTTGCCATGTCATTATTCATGATTTAAACGAGGCTAAGCGAGAGAAGAATAGTGCACTGAGATTTTCATTATGCCGAAGCCATGCTATTCTCTTCACGCAGGCTGTGGTATTATATCACCCTGTCCCTTCACCACTTTCAAAGGCTTCCTTTCCTCACCATCGAGCTCAGTAGCATGCAAAGGACTTCCAGAGCTTGTTTTTGAACTCGCCTGACCCTGCTTCTCTGATCTCATATCCACTCCCACACACATTTATTTGCCTTTTCTAATCTGGCTATCTCCTGTGGCCGCCCGGCTCTAAGCATCTGGGTGTCTGTTCTTATTTATGCCTCCCATTTGCCTGACGCTGCGAGCCCTGAGTCATTTCCCCTCTCCCAGGCTCACCTTCATGGCTCTCCTGTTGCTCCCAGATGGCAAGCAGGCTGTCCGGCTACGCTGCCTTCCTCTTCCTCAGACAGTGGTGGCGGGTCCCCACCTTGCTTGTTCTTCATTCAGTTGAGCTGTTCAGTTTTGTTCAGTTGAGTTGATTCTTTTTCTTATGGCTTCACAAGATCTGGTGGTTTTCTGAGTGTGCTCTGTGGGTGTGGGTGAGCCCAGCCATCAGGACATGAGTCCCTTCCATCAGTCTTCCCCCAGGACATGGGCTGTGCTGTCACAGACTCTGTAACAGGCCTCCCACTCTAGCATCCTCCATCCAGGGCTGCTTTCCACCTCCTTGCTGCCCCAAGGGACACATGCTGAGCAGGGCGTTCAAGGAGGGTGAGGGGGTGTTTGCTGAAAGCACATGAGGCTGTCTCCTGCTGGGCACATTGTTATTGCAGGGGTGTCCCTGTCTGCAGCTCCTGCTCTGCCTGGCAGGTCCCCATGGTGTCATTTAGCTAGTGGTGGCAGCACATAGGTATTCTCGGTCTGGTCAGCACCCAGGGACCTTTCTGTGATTAAACAGTGCTAGCAGAGCTTTGTCAAAGCCGGTGTTTTTCAGGCTGCATTTTAATGCCATCGACTCAGGATTTATGCTTGTGTGATGGGATCCTCACGTGTGCAGGCGTAGGTGGCTCATTCCTTTCCTTCAGTAATTGCTCGGCTGCCCTTTATGTGGAGAACAGAAAGCGAGAGGTGGCGAGCAGCTGAGTAACCTCTAGCTGCTACTGCATCTTCAGGAGGCCTTTCCGTCTGGCAGGTGTAACCTTTGGAGAAGTCATACGCTATCATCACTCTTCCTCTCCACCCACCGAGCTACAGCTGAGGTGACATGGGATCGGACGATTCGGAGAAGAACCTCAGGGCAGGGCTGCCTGAAATATCCAGGTATCAAATATACCGATCAGCTCTATATAACTTGCTTTCTATTAGGGGGTATATTATAATCACATGTGGGTGTGCTGCTTCCCACCAGGAGCAGCAATTTGCACATGTATGTGCGACTCCTGAGAGGTGGGTGTATCTCCCTGGTGCTGGAGAAGATCCTGTGCAACTCTTTGCCTTTACAGGAGGTCCAAGAAATGCCTTGCAGCTCAGTGTGGTATTCATGCATTTGTGATTGCCTAGACAATAAAGAAAAAAAAACATTTCTGAACAAATGACAGCATCACAGCTTGAAAGTTGTGTAGGGACCTGCCACCCTCCCAAAAGGTTGGATGGCACTGACTGAGAATGACCCCAGAGAAGCTGTGCCTTCTGAGATTTACCGGCTTCATGCTCCTTGCAACACCTTTCTGAAAGAGCTGTGGGAAGAGGTGGCTGGGGAACTTGACCATAGGGGAAACTGTGTTAGATCTTTATGTTCCTTTATTCCAGGAGCATTGACCCTGGGATACATGTGGCAGCAGCTCCAGTTGTCCCCTGTGGCAGTGAGTGTGGTAATTGTACACTGTGAACATGCACCCTCTTCCCCAAGGAATTTGAAGTTATGCAATTTTTTACCTCTGACTGGGATTTCAGAGGCTCTGAGTGCTCAGGCAGAGTAAAAACTTCAGCTACGTTCCCTGCATGCACAAAGATAAGTTATAGAGCACATGAGGTGTGTCCAGAACTTCCAGGAGCCGTGGGCCTTTGGTCTCTACACTGGACAGATGGTCTATATATGCACAATAAATGCCATGTGTTTCCATGCACAGACCATCTGTGAAACGTAGGCATAGGATGTCGGATGCTTCCTGAAAACCTGGCAACCCTATGGCTGATGCTCTGCAATGTGACTGAGACCATAATTTTCAAAGGACTTCGGACTTCCAGCTGCTGCTGATTTCAGCGTATTTTCCAGAGCAGACGCTGAGCACGGCTTGGACTCCATGATGGGGTATTTGGTAGGACAGATGCTGCATGTGAAAGTCCTGAGTACAGCAAGAAAAGGTGACGAAGCTCTTCATTGTGAGGCTCCTTGAAGAATATGGTGCAAGATGGAAGGCTGCACAGTGCATCTGGGGTCAGGGAGATATTTCAGTCTGACTTCAATGTGATGGAAGTGCTGTGTGACTCTTTTAATGGAACTCTCTAGAGAAAAAAAAAAAATGCACCTACTGGTACTGATGGCTGGCTGTTTTATTTATTCACTTATTAACCACCCTTGAAATTACAGTCTATTGTAAAAGTATCACTATTTTCTTCTCCAATGGATACCTGATTAATGTCTTGTGAGTTGTGCATGCCCTGCCAAATGAGAGTGATGTGTTTCTCAGCTGATAGCTAAATAATTTTTTAAGTGAGTTATTGTCTCACTTAGTAGCTCAGGTAGACTAGATCCCCACCTGATTAGCCCTCCCCATGCAGAACAAAATTTACTTAATTTTGCTCTAATTTAGAATGGTATTAACACAGAAATTGAGCAGTGAGAAATTGCCTAGAGGCTTTTCTCTTGCATTTTCCCTGCAGGGAGATTCACATTTTAAGCTCTCCCAAACAAAAAGGTCATCCCATTTGTTCCAAGGATTTTTGGAGACTAACCAATAGCCAATATTTATATAGGAGAACACTCTCATTAGCCCACTCCAGCTCTTCTCAAGATTGTTTGGAAGATTTTTCAAATTTGCATCTCTCCCATAAGAAGGAATGAAGTGAAAGGAGCTTTTGGAGCTAATCATCTGCTCTTAAAGAAGGCGAGCACAGGTATAGGGGGTGAAAATGCTTCTTGTCCTGCTGGGGTCTTCACTGCCTCTGGAGTTACAAGGACAAGTGCCTGGGGACAATTCAACAGTACTTCACACAGTTCATCTTACACTCCTTTCTTAGCTTGCGTAATTCCCCTCATCTCCCATTCCCTTTCCTTTTCTCTCCCCTTTCTTTGCACTCTCCCATCTACCAACTCTCTGATTCAGTATGCTGGCTCACGCTGGTAGCTGCAACCCTGAGAAGACAGAGATGCTACTGATGACATTGAGCTGTCTGAGCTCAGCTTCTCTCTCAGATTTGGTCCTTGTCATCCTTTTGTTATCATCATCATCAGCTACCATTCTTTATCACTGTTATCTTTGCTGAAATATCAGTGTAAGTTATCCATTTAATTTTGGGGCAGGGACCTTCAAGTTTTTAAGTTCTGCCTAGCTACCCCACTCCTTTCCCCACTGTTTATTTTATTCATAGGGCTGAAAGGTACGTTTCTGTTTAAATCTACCCCTTGCAAGGCCTCATTCTGCTTAACTTCTGGCATTTCTCATTTTATTCTCAAGCTTCTTGACCTCTAAAGTACCTTCACTTTGCTGAGCTGTCTTTTTTTTCCATTCTTTGCTGGCTCTTGGTTGATTGCTATTATCCTTTGTTGAGGTGGCTTACTCATTCACTTAAATTTAGAGTAATTTTACAGGCTTTGTTTTTCCCTGGCTTGGGAGATGTGCTGGAGGTAGTTTCTATACTTTTGGCTGAAAGGAATCTCAGGCCTTTCCCACATTCAGGACTTTCAGTTCTTTAGTCCAGTTGAGTTCACTAATTAGTTCCCTTAATTTCTCAGATTCTGCCCATTTGAAATGTAGAACCTTAATTACAGACCTATTTTTGTTTACTCTTCCATTTAATTTAAACTGAATCAACTTGTGATTGCTCAGTCAAAGGTTATTTTCTTTGATCGCTTCTCCTGTAATGTGCTTGCTATTTACCAAAACGAAGCCTAAAATAGCATCAGTGGTTCAGCACTCTTTGGTGAATTAATTTGTTGGCAATTACATATAAGTCTGTTTGGCCATGCTGCAAGTAGTAGCTTCTGTATCTATGAAACTGTATTTATTTCTCTCAAATTTCCTTCTTTAATGACGTGGTACATCATCTGTGATATTGATAAAGAAGTAAATCAAATGTTAAAAAATCTAGAGAGGAAGAGAGAACACAATACAGAGCAATTTTATGTCACTTTGTAACTCTTTATTGCTGTATGCATTTCTGGTACATCCCATCTCATAAAGGATACAGCACAAATGGAATAGGTTCAGAGATGGGCAGCAAGAGTAAAACGTGGAAGAGCTTCTGTCTAAGGAAAAACTGACCCGAATAAAAGTATTTAAGCTGGAGAAAGGATAAGCTGGAGAAGGTATCTATATTGATGGATAGGATATCATAAAGATGGTAAATAAGGAAGAATTGTTCATTATCCTCTCCCATTTAAGGGAATAGAAGAGGTTATCAGGAGAAACGGGCAGATATTTTGTTCAAAGCAGGCAGAAAGAAATGCTTTATTTCACATAGCACGTAGCTGTGTGAAATTTCTTCTTGCCACACGTTGCTATGCTTGTTTATATAGATTAAAAACAAATACAAAACCAAAAGAAAAACAGATACACAAAATCTCACAACAACAAAACGACCCCAAAAAACTAGAGAGATTAATGGAAGAAAACAGCTAGTGAAAACTACTGACAGCACCTCTGACTCAGAAAGCTGTTGAAACCAAAGTGTTTATTCTAAGGAAATGATCTTTCTCTGATGTCCTGCGTGGGACATCTGCCTTTGGCCATTGTTTGGGGCAAGATGGACTTCTAGTCTGTAGGGCTGCTTCTATGACCCCGTGTCCAGTGACAAACCAAGGACCTTAGTGTACTACAGCTTACAGTGCCTCCAAAATGATTCCAAGGTCATGGGCAGAGCTAACACAGGAAGATAACAGTAATTTATATTTGGTTTTCCTTCCTTTGAATTCTTATAAAGGCCAGGGTAACACTCAGCTCTGCACAGTATGTGCTTGCCATTTCTGTTTAATTTCCAGGCACCTTTTCATTTGGAAGTAGAGTCAGTTTTTTCTCTGGGCTCTGGTAGGCAGCAGGTCACAGAGAGAAATGCCAGGGAAGCACAGACCAGCGCTCAGTGTTGTCTAAGGAATAAAGGTAGGTGAGGTCAAATGGTTAAGAAAATGTGACTGGTTAATAAATATGGCCAAAAAAATGGTCTCATGTATGGCGTAGCTATGCAACAGCATTCTTAGGGGCAGAAATCCTGTGAATCCACCAAGATCGCTGGACTCCGCTACCAAATTTTATCCACTTCTGTCTACCTCTCTGTTCACAGAAGATGCTGCCAAAGCTGAGTTCATAACTTGCAAACCTCTAACAGCTGCCTGATGTTCTTTTAATCTTTCACATATGCTGCAGTCAGCCTCCTCACAGCTACAAAAAGTACAAGCTACATTTTTTTGTCCTGCAGCTTCCTAGGAGGTCTAAGTTTTGACTTATGCCCCTCTGCCCCCAAATCAAAGGTAAATGGCAATGTGCCATTGACAAACGTGCTCAGCAATGGTTGTATGTTCAAAGGACTGGGGTCTTCTACCCCACTCTTGGAAGTTGGCCCTAGCTGATACAAGGATGTAGACCTGTCTTGGCACATGTGGGGAGAGTAGTCCATTTTCCCTGGATTTTTTCATTCCCCAACCTTTTGTCTTGCCTATTAAGGTCATTAGTTCCTCCAACAAACTCTCTCTGCAATGTTTGTTCAGAGCCTAGAACAAAGAGATCATAGCCTGGCCCCTAGACACCGCTGTAATACTGCGATGAATGATCCTTTTTTTGACTGCACACAGATCAGACTGGTGAACTCCTACTTTGACGCTTCCAGACTGGTCATATGCACATCACTCTGATGATCAATTTTTTGTGGTTGCTTTGAAAAACATCGGCTTACTAGCAGTTTAATGTGAAGAGGAATATAAAGAAGCAGTGTTCCTGCTTTGTCTCTTATGTGATAATCCCTTTTGGATATTTTCCAAGCTTCCCTCTTCCTTAGGATTTGTTTTTGGAGTTTTTGTCCCTAAAAATCTTTTATCGATACCCCTACATCAGTCTGTGCTTGGAGCATCTTCAATTAAAGCTCATAAAAAGTTTTTTTTTTTTTTTTATTTTATTTTTTAACTCACAGATTCATTTAATTTAACAAATACTTTTAAATTCCTTCCTGTTTATTCACTACTCAGACTTCCTATTCTTTCTATTAACACATTCTATTTTAAATCCTTTTAATCTTCTTCACTTTCACTCTATGCCATTCTGTGACTGATTGGCTCAGAGTCTCCTCAAAGCCATGACTGGAATTCTTCATGTCTACTTCAGTATTTCAAGCTACCTTTCTCGGGCTGTCACTCTTGTTCTGACTCTTTGTCGTAGTTGTTTTGTCCTTTCATTTGTCCTTGCAATTTCAGGAAATACTCCCTCATTTTTTTATTTTTTTTTTCCTGTGAGAGGGTCACCAGGAGCCTGTTGTCTTCTTCTAGCCTACCAATTCCTGACTCATTTAATGGCTCTTGAGCCTGGTTAATAGAGTGACTCACCAAAATATTTCGTATCTCTTTGTATCTGTTGAAAGCGCCCTTTTACATCAGCATGCATTTATATATAAATATGTATGTGCCATCCTGCTAACTTAGGGTTCTATTTACCTGCTCATGTGTCTGTCTATCAAGCACTGTTCTCGATGGAAATTACTTCAATGTCTCTCCTTTACTTTGAAGTGATTTCTAGACAGCTACTTATCAAAGAACATTAACATTGATGGCAGATCTATTTCCCCATTCCTGCAATTAACAATTCTATCAATTGAAGCTGTTTTTATGGGCCAATGACTGAGGCAACAAAAAGAGAAAATTTTATCTGGGAATGCAGTAATGTTTCATGTAGCAGAGGGCAGTAGGACCAAGTATAAGGGACTAAACAAGTGCGGTATTCCACTGAGCACACAGGGAGAGAGGAATTTTACTCCATTGAATTCAGTTAGCTATTAACTTCAGCAAGGCAAAGAACCTTCCCTGGCAAGATTCTTCCATTAGCAGACATCCTGAGAGCTGATCCTGACAAAAGGTGCTGTGTAAGCCATGGTAGTCTTAAATACAGTTTTTTTTTTTTTTTTTTTTTTTTTTTTTTTTTTTTTTTTTAAATTCTATTCTCCTCTTTGGCATGTTTTTGCTTTATATATTCTGAAGTTTAGTATCTGTCAGGATGTTTGGATGATCAGGATTATTACTGTATACTGCACATTAAGGTGATTTCAGCACTACAATTATTTCACAAGTGCTATTTACACTGTCTGGTTTTGGGCAGCTAACATAGATGGCAACAATAAGCATCAAAGCTTCTTATTCCTTCACAGAAATTAATCTGGCCTGTTTCCTGTGAAAGCTCATCCAAATATTATTCTTTGAATATTGTAGGAAGTCTATTGGGTGCACCTCCTGGAAAAATTACACTGGGACTGAGTTTGCATGGGGGGAATAATACTGTATTTTTGCCTTTTCTCATGATTCCCGGAACAGGCAGGCACTAAATCGAGCTCAGCAGCAGATCTGCTCTGCACACCACTGCTCACTGCTGCAGCTGGTATCAGTACGACTGTCACTGCGCTCTCACTACGACAGCCCTTTCGTATGATACATGAGATGTTCCTGGCCTGGTTTCAAAGGGCAAAGGGGAGAAGGATAACAGAGCCGACTCCAGCTTTTGAGCATTTTGTTTACTGGAACATCCTTTTAACCATTCAACAGAGTACACTGCTGGGTTGAGGGAAAGTCATTAATGTTGCCCTTGGTAAGTGGATCAAGTAATAGTGCCATATGCTCTGATGCAGTAAAATGCAATCACTGCCTAGAAGCCTTTGCATTTGGAAAACAAAACCACCACCAACAAAAAACTAGAGTAATTTTTTGCTTGCTTTGCATTACTCTGCGGATATACACCATTGCTTCTTCACCAGTATTACTAAAGTACCTACGTGTACTGCTTGCACCTGTGCAAATCAGAGATCTATGAGATCACAGGAAACACTTGCCTCCTTAAGTAAGTTTCTCCACTGCCTGAGTTTGTTTCGTAGCAAAGTCTGCTTGTTCTCTGCTTTGTGGAATCAGAGCCCTGTGCCACCACTCCTTTTTCTGGGGGTTTGCTTATTATAATTCCACCTCTGCAGACTCAGATGTTCTCTGAAGACCACCACCAGGCGGGGTCCCCACACCCAGTCACTGAGGCACAGAGCTCACTAGAGGTATGAAGCCATGCCAGTTCCATGAAACCATCATAAAGACAGAAAAAAACTAAGCAAATGGCAAATTAGTAGCATTGGACCTGGTGTGCTCTTTGTGAGAGGCTCAATTCTGTGTTGGCTCACATCTTAATCCACCCCAGCTGACACACACCAAGCATAAATCAGCACAGGGTCTGGCCTCTGTACTGTGCAAACATTAACTAATTAATCCTCCTTATAGCCACTGGAGGCTGCAAAGGAGTTATTATTATACTTCTCTTCAAGAGTGTGCAACTGAAGCAGAGGGGATAAATGATTAAAGAAAGCAGATATAATGATTGTCTGAACTTGGGTGCAGAAGGGCTTTTGGACATTTCTGGAGCACCCTTTGCCTGTTTTTTTTTTTTTTTTTTTTTTTTTTTTTTTTTTTTTAGCAGTCTCAGCTGAGGAATAAGCAGGAGGAGTTTTGTGAGCTACTTTTAGAAAAGCTTCAGGACCTTATTCTCATCTTTGTTACACTTATAAATCTGGAGAAATTCTATTTGCTCCTTGAGGACACACAAGGGGTTTACAGGAATGCTGAAAGTAAGAATCTGGCCCATCACATTAACATAAAATGTCACAAAAAAGTACCCAACAACAAGCAAAGGGCATTACAGACAATAGGTTTCTTATGAGCAAATTGGCTATGTTTGTTTGCCTTTTTTTTTTCCCTACATTAATGCTGTCCAGGCCTCCCCTGTGTATTCTCAAGGAAATGACTTTGTTATATCAGTGAAGTATATTGAAAATGAAATCAGTGGTAGCACCAAATGTGCCCAGACATGACAAGACTTTTAAATAACAACAGAAGAATTCTATCTCCTTTCCTGTTTGTTCCATGTTAACTTATGGAGATTGGTGCTGACTTTCTGGAATGGCTGCAGCAAGCTGTAAATGATGTATGAAAATGAAATGAAAAATCTCTGCCCAGGCCACTGTGCTCAGCAATCGCTGCTGAGCCAAATTAATAGCTGTTTGCTCCTGTACACTCTGACATGAGATGGAGACAGAGAAGCCAGCCGCACAGAAATTGGCACAACCACCCACAAATATCCTGGACAGGATGTCTGTTGATTCTTCACCCAGTGCTGTTCTCAGCGGTAGAGTCCTTTAGAGATATGAAAGGGAAAAGACCCACATTTTTAAAGTCCTTCCTGGAAAAAAAGAAGGATTTATGCAGAGAGGGTAACAAGTTAGGTAGTGATGACACCTTCTTGGGACCTCCTTGCTCCTGCCTCTGTTTCCTGACTTTGTTTACTGTCTTCTTCCCCATTTTTATCAAACTGTATCTCTGTTGCAACATCAACACCCCTGGGCATTGGGGCTGTGCAGGTGAAAGAGGCTTGCATCAAATGGGCGTAATTAAGTGAGCACATCTGTGTGGGTACAATTAACACCTGGTGATTATGTCAGTAACATGGTGGGCATGGTGACAAAGGGCATTTCTGTTGACCCAGTTACTGAAAGGCTCTCTGGTAGTCACGCTGCAGTGCAAAACTGCAAACAGTGATTATTAATACCATTAAAAATTCATGCAAGCTCAGGTTCTGCAAATGCTCTGCCATGTGAACAGTCTCTGCGGAGATAAAGAGGGCACGACAGCAAGTGTAGAAAGCTGATGTCCGGGCTAATGATGTGCTGGCTACAAGTTGCCCCTCAGAGCTTTGGGCTCAATGTACCCCTGTGCCCTCAACTGCTGGGCCCACCAGGGGTTTTAGTGAGCAGCCCCCATCTGGCATGTCCCCTTGGACATTCACCGTGTAGCTCTCTGCTCCCCCCCTTGCTCCTTTTTGCATGGGTAAGTTATGCAAATGCCAAGTAAAAACAAGAGAAATTAAAAAATAATACAAATTAAGCAAAATGCCCTTTGTGTGATACTCCTTCACAGCCTAGAAGCAAAGGGAGATGGGATTTAATTTAGGCCAGTCCTCTGCTGCATTTCAGATAAAGGATTTTTAATCTAGTCGTAGGTTGATAAAAATACCCCTCTCTGATCCTGCAGGCAACTTTTTCTGCCAATTTTCTTTCCAGAGAGGAAGAGAGGGGAAAAAATAATTGAAAGAACACTGCCGCATAGAAAATGACACTGACGGAGTAATGCACTTTGGAACTCTGTGCTCTGCCAGCTCCGTGTTTACTATTTTTTCCTCCTTTTACTTCAGAAATTTCAAGCTATTGGTAGTCATCAGCATGATTAGGTGGTGGCTTTATTATTTATTTTTTTTCTGAGCTTTAGTTCAGGTACCAGTCTTTTAAATACAAAATGATTTCTCCATTCTGGAGTGTTATTTCAACTTTCACAGTACTGCTTGTTCTATTCCACCCCAAGCAGAAAATTTTCAGGGTTAATTTATTCATCTAATTGCTGGATGCACATGTGGTATTGCAGTCCACAGTGATTTTATGGACTTAAGGCTATGGTAATGACTTAATAAACATGCATGTGTACATGATTTGAAGGGAATATATTCTCTTGAATGTAATGTTTCAGAAAACACAGCATGAAAAATAAAAGGGTGGCCAGAGGCATATCTCAGTGGAGTGAAATGCTGAGTTTTTAGTATTTTTTACAATTAAGGACTCTGTTTAGAACAGGTATTACCTGTCCAGTTTCCTGACAACTCGTGAACATTTGAATAATCAAACCAAAAAAAAAAATAAATATATATATATATATATATATATATATACATCATTTTTTTGGCTTCCTTTGCCTGCATGTTATTTCTTTCAGCCCTTTTCTAGTTTCTTAAAAGTAGCTTGTGCACATTCACAGGAAAGCAGAGCTGAGCCAAATGAAGAAAAAGAGGGGGGCAACTTTGATAGAAAGCATTCAGAAAATGCATGTTGAAAAACCTCTGGTGTTGTCTCTGAAAGGGTGAAGCAGGTCAGGAGGAAAGGACAAGTTTTAAAGGCAGTTGTTTGAGGGGCTGGTGAATTAAGCCACACAAGCTTAAACAAAACCCAGCACAAAAGCAGCTCTATTAACGTATATGAAGCTGCACTGGTTTAACATTAAGAAAAGGGTAGATTGGACTCTATGGCTGTTGGACAATCCATTGCTCTTGAAATTTAATATGATCTTTGATCGTCCCATTGGCAGTTTTTAATTCTTTCCCCTTGGGAAGTGCCTGAACCACACCACTCCAAGAAGAAGGGGTCTTTTCCTGCAGCTGGCAGGTGACAAAGCTTTTGAACTGAGACATTTAGAATGAAATCTTTATCTCAGTTTTGAATAAAATTTGACTCAGATTTTAAGCAGAGCCCTGGTCTGGATACTGGGAGCTGACCTGCACTTAGTGTCTCTGCTTCCTTTAAGCTGTTTTTATTGAGTGCTTATTGTCTGTTTTGGCTATCACTTGAGATGGAAAAATCCTGTGATCAGTCACCGTGAAGCAAGCTCCTGCCACAGTGGTAGATTTTGGCTTTGACCACATATGTACCCTAGGAGTATTCCTGTGAATCCCTCATTGTGCTGGAGATTTGGTATTGATGCCACTTCATCTGGCTCTAGCTCAGGAGGCTGCTCTGGGTAACAGGCCAGTTGGGTCTGTGGATCCAGGATCCTCAAACAAACTTCAGCTGATGGGAAGGACCATCCCAGGGACCCACCGTCCTCGACTTTGGTATATGCATTTCCCCAACCAACCCTGCCTCTGGAATTTGACTCTGCTGAAGAAGTGAATTTCATACTTTTGGATGTTAAAGGTGATTTCTTTCATCTGAGCTATGATATTTTATCTACAAAGCAACAATACATTTTGGAGGGAGAGCTGGGGAAGGACAGCTCAAGACTTTTTCTGTTGTCCTGCCATGACTCTGAAACACAGCAGAGATTTTCCTCACTGTCCTTCTACCTCCATGTATTGTCAGAGAAACAAGCCAAATTTAGCTAAACTTTCCATTAAAATAAGGAGCTAAGGTTGAAAGCCCAGACACTGACGTGCAACTCCTCTGACACCTGCAGTGGTTATGGCTGTAGGCGGCCCCGCTGAGGGCTGCACCATTCTCCCACACGCCCTATCCAAAGACAATGGTAGTATTATTATGGATTTCAGTTGGTTTTCTTTGACCTGGAAGAGGGTGTGATGAAGTGGCATCCCACTTCTGCATCTGCTGTCCTGCGTACTTCTCAGCAGGAGCAGAGTGTGTGCCATCCCTCCGGACCTGCTGTAAGCCTTGCTTACTGGCTGCTCAGCAATGCAGCTTAGGGGTGATATCAGAAAGGCATTGCCCTTGGCGTGCAGCACCATGCCTTTATTCAGACACTAGTTCCTATGCTTCTCGCTGCTTCCTAGCCTCATTATTTTTCATTTTGCTACTGCTAGTTTTGCTAGTAAGATCCCATTTGTCAAAACTGCTTTATCGAAACAGGGAAAAGATTGGGCTGGGAGAGTGCAGTGCACAGCTTCACAAGGGATGCAGTTACTTCCACAGCACAGGATCACATCAGCAAAGAGCTGAAGGTGACTGCAGACCCATTCAGGTGAATGTCATTCATTATTTGTACGTACAACCAAGATGAAGCTATTCCTCTTTGCCCTCTTGGGAGGTGTTATTTAAATGAGGAAAAGGCAGGTCTTTCTTCAAAGAGCATATGAGCTAACCAAACAAGGCAAAGACAGGGGAAAATAAATATTACCTTGACTACTGAGATCAAATCAAGGCTTGGAGATGCTAAATGGTTTGCCTGAGGTGATATAAACAAGCCATAGAAGAACAGAGGTAGAAACTGAACCCAGAGCCTCTGACCTGGTGAGCAGTGTCTTAGTGTCCTCTCAGATACTATGTGGCTATATGGTCAAGAAAATGGCAACATCATAAAAATCCAGTTTTTGCCTGTGAACTCCTGAGTAAAAAGTGACAGCATCAAAAAACAAACAAACAACAACAACAACAAAATTTACTTTTCTGATAGTATTTCCCTCATGTCAGAACTATTTTTTTTTAAACAATTTTCAATATTTGTTATTGCTACTGAATTTAACAGCTAATTTAATGATTATATTTGATAACAAAATATTTCAAAATACAACTTCCTCTCTCTACAACTTCCTGAGCAAAGGAAGTTGAGAGGGAGGGACCCATCTCTTCTCCCAGGTAACTGATGACAGGACACACAGGAATGGCATAAAGCTGTGCCAGGGGAGGTTCAGGGTAGATATAAGGAAAAAATTCTTTACCACAAAGGTAGTCAAACACTGGAACAGTCTTCCTAGAAAGGTAGTCAATGCCCCTTGCCTGTCAGTGTTGAAGAGATGTTTGGATAATGACCTCAATACCATGCTCTAACTTTTCATTAGCCCTGAAGAGCCCAGGCAGTTGGACTAGATGATCTTGAAGGTCCCTTCCAACTGTTCTATCCTATCCTATCCTATCCTATCCTATCCTATCCTATCCTATCCTATCCTATCCTATCCTATCCTATCCTATCCTATCCTATTAAAATTCCTGAGCCTAAGTGTTCCAGAATTCATGAATATGTTGGCATTTCTCACAGGACGAGCTGCCTTCTGGTGAAGAATGAAGAGCAATGTATTTTGTACAGTATTTTTAAGATTGTTCCTTCCTTCATCATCATATTTTACATAGTTAAAAATAGGAGCTATATTAATTGCATTGGAATATAAGCTTGCAGTACACTTGTGTGGTTATCAGAAAGACTCAGTTCTTAATTACCTGCAAAAAACATTTATTGCCTGATATACTCCGACACCGTGAATATTATCCCTTAATTAACTTCTTTATTTCAGCTAAATTAAAGAAAGATCATTTAAAATATTACCATGAACACATTTTTTTTTTTTTTTAAATTAATGCCAACTGTATCCTCAGCATTAATAAATAAATAAATAAATAAAAACACTTTATTATTTCACTGAGCTGAGGACTAAGGTTTCATTTTCTTGGATGAGTGAGGAGAGTTTTGTTCTTAAAACTGAGCATTTCTAAGAGCTACTTAAAGTGGAGCACACACTGGATTTTTTTTTTCCCTGTTGTCACAGGCTACCTTGTCCTGAAGGCCGTTCCATTTTGAAGAATGGAGTTCAGTAATTGCCCCCTGACAGACCTCCCTGTCAACTCTTCAGGATATCGGTGCTGGATTGTTTGCTGGGAAAACACCTAAAGTCAACACAAGGAGGTACTGAAAATAGCATTCAGATGGTTGGGGGATATCCAGGGGGCTGGATGGAAGCACATGAAAGAGATGTGCCAAAGCAGGGTAAGGAACCATTTAATGACCGTGTAACCGTGTCTCTCTTTTGGCTACCAGATTTTCCCTGGAGCTTTGACCTGCTAGCCAGTGGTGAGAATGCCTGCTGCTCATAGATGCGAAGGTTTTTCTGTTGACTTATGCTTGGCTTAGGCGTGAAAACCCTGCCTTGAGGTTGAGGGTAATTACTACTGCATAGCAAAGACATGTGGGGCTGATTAGTTCCAGGCTAGATAGGGAGAGGGGGTGGATGGTTCCCAGGTAGAAATGAAAATAGGAGCGATGCTTTGCTCCAGGGAAGTGGGTGTTTAGTCTGAGGCTTGTTCCAGATGAGGATTTAAGTACCCAGAGCAGGAGAGAGGTAAAATTAGGTCCTGCAGGCCAAAACTGTAACATCAGCCAGCTGAGAGAGTGTGTCAGGGTTCAGTATCTGTCTGTCTTTGACATCAGAGGTCTCTACATTTCTAGTTCACTGCTTCTGTGTGCCCCGGGCTGCCCTACCTTGGTACTGCGTGATAAGAAGGATGCAGTTTAGGTTCCCTGGCAATACTTAGTACAAGACTGCAGATCTACCTTTGCATGAATGAAACACTAACAAAGTTGAAAATGAGCCTCACCCCAGAAGAACTGGCTAAATATTTTTGTGTGTCATTGCCCTCTTTTTTCTTTTTCATTTTGGTTTAGAGAGCTTTGCTTTTGTACTTTCCCATTACACAATTTTGTGCAATTACTGTGAATGAATTAATCCTATGAGACTATGTTCATGGCTGTCCTTTACTAGTGGGGGAGGAGGGCAGGAGGAATGACTTCAGTGCGCCTTTAATTGCCATCTCACTAATTACCCTCCAAACCAAGCAGGTTTTTGCTCAGAGCTGTTTCCACAAGCCAGAATGTCCTTCTGGAACTGGTTTACACCTGAAAGGGTAATTGCTTCCTGACTCTGAGCTTATGTATTTCCAAAACCCAACAGCATCTCATCCAGCTTGATAATACACCTCCTCCCTCTACAAAACCGGGCTTGCCCCTGTTAGGGGAGTTCCTTATTTGCCCCCATCTTAGGACACCTGCCTGATAACAACCCAGGAAGAGTCTGTAGCTGGAATTGCTTGCCCTCCTGATGTGGTCAGAACCAGAATTTCCATCATTTGGTTTATTTCTTGAAATAACTGGCAAAATCCATGCAGTCACTGAACTTGCCAAGTGCTGAGTCTTGGCCCACAAGATACACTGGTGTGGTGCCAAAGGAGCAACCAAAAAAGAAAACAAACAAACAAACAAACAAATACCAGAGCAGCCCAAAAACACTTTCTTCTGGTGTTCACCAAGCAAACGTGGTTCTGGCAGTAACCGAAGATAAAAATGATCCTCCGTTTGTGGGTGCACTGCCCTGGCTCGGTGCTGCTGCTGCAGTGCTGCTGCTCTATAGGCACTTTATGAGTGATGTGACAGTTTCCCTGACTGAAGTAATTCCAAGTACTGTAACATGAGGTGTCAAGGCAGACAGTAGAAAACATTTCAATCCTTTTCATTAGAACAAAGCACTATTCTCTTGACGGCTTTCAAATGCATATTGTTTAGCTATTATGCTCTAACCTTGACTATTATATTCCAAGCACAATAGCAGTGGGAGCTTTCTGCTTTTTTGTTCGTTAGTGATCATGGTAAGAGAATTTCTCTTTTCCAGGGTCAGTAAAATATTCTGTTACAAAGAAAAAAAAAAAAAAGAGGAAAGATATATTTATGTTACAGTAGCAGTGAGAAGGAAGTCTGAGGTCTCCCCTTGTGTCTCAAATTTCAGGTGGAATGGTTCCCAGTATGGATTTTTACCCTAGTGGAGCTTGTACTTCTCTTGACAGAAATCAAAGACTGCAAGTGCATCCTGCCTAGACTGCTCATATGACTAGTGACAAGCTGATGCTAAAGTGACTGCAGTGTTAGCTACTGAAAGCCTCAGGCAACGTACAGCAGGTAAATGGTTAATTAAAATGATTCTTCAAGGATACCTTTAAGGGAACAGGGAGCCATTCCAAACCTCCGTGGGGAGTTATTGATGGAAACTGCTGCTCCATGTTTTCTCTCAGGGCTACACACAGGCTGGTTACCTTAACTGTTTCTGACATTTCTTCTGTCTGACCATGAGGCTGCCGAGATGGGAGGATTAAGTTACTCCTGTAAGAATGAGATCAGACACAGGTGAAAGCCAAAGATAGAGATTCAGAAATGTGTGTGCAATGCACAAAATATGATGAAGCCTGGGCTCTCTTCTAGAACCAGCCATACATTCTGGAGTACAGAAGTTCTCACTGTTCTCAGCCTCTGCTTGGTCCAGATTGACTTTTTTCCCCATCCTTCTGAGCCATCAGTTTCCACCATCTCATTTTTCCCTCATCTTTTTCTTCTTTTTCTTTTTTCCCCTAATCTCGTTCTCCATTTTTGACCAGAAACCTCATTTTATTCCACTTAATAAACAGCAATTCCCATCACCTACCAAGTCCTTCTTCACCACCTCTTATCTCTCTTCCCATCCATTCCTACCTTCTCCCTTGCACCAGCTCCCACTCCCATCTTCTACCCCAAACTCCAGCTCTCAGTTTACCCTCTCCCTCCGCCATCCCTCCCCCTCCAGTGCCTTCAGCTTTTCCGTCTACACAGTTTGATTTTTCTCTTTCCTCGGTGCCAACGCCTGACAGAGAAGGAGTTGCTGATTATATGTCTTCATTGTAATTAAACTGGGCCAGAGCCCATTCTCTGGCACTAAAAGCAAGTGGCACAGTCTGGCTCACGTCCATACATCTAAACTCTCTTCCTCCCATAACAGTATGGCTTTATCCTTTTTGCCTACTGGGAACAGCCCTTGGCAAGTGCTGCTCTCTGAACCCTGCCCAGACATGGTATCTGAGAGTACTCCCTAGGACAAGCCAAAACCGTGCCAGGGAGCATGCTAATAATTAAACACTATAGACTGTGCTACGGGCCTCGGTGCTGCTTAATTTACTCATAAAAATGCAGATGAGAGAATGAGGGGGACAAATAATGTCCTTGCTTTCAGCACAGGTATAGACCCAGGCAGCAGCTACAGGGTTTGGGTAAAGCTGCTTCACACCCTGTTTGCCTGGGCAAGGAGGGCAGGCTCTGAGAAGTGAGCGTGAGCCTCTGGAACTGGTTATCTTTCAAGTATAAACTTGGCTAAATATGGGCAAAATTTTTTAATCTAGTGGGGGTGTGGGAAGCATGTCCTTGATTAAACTCCTGCCCTCCAGCTACCACTGCCAAGCTCCTACCCCCAAATGTAAGCTCCAAACAAGGATTTCCTCAGGATTTTGAAATATAGGTATTTTTTTTTTTTTTCCTGCTTTTTCCCCCCTAGGTAAGGATTGCAAAATTCGACTGAAAGAGAACACCCACATAGGAAACTTTATCTCCTTTAGTTAGTATTTAGCAAAATTTGCAGCAGTTGAGAGCAGGGTTGTATTGCGTGTAGGCAGTGTAAAGTAGTAAGTGGTAACACCTCTTTCTGCCACATGTAGGTGTGGGTAGACATGCAGACTAGGGGGCTGATGCTTGGCATAGCTCCTTTGACAAATCGTATTTACCTGAGGCCAAACCTGTATCAAAAGGAAGATCTCCAGCTTCTGGGACACATTTGGGAAGGATGCTTTAAGGTTTAAGGGGACATTGTGTGAAGGGAGAGATAATGCTGGTACAGTGACTGGGTAAACACAATATGGAAATCCTTTATAACCAGTGACTCTGATATATGCCCCTCATCTTTTTATTTTATTTTATTTTATTTTATTTTATTTTATTTTATTTTATTTTATTTTATTTTATTTTATTTTATTTTTTATTTTATTTTATTTTATTTTATTTTATTTTATTTTATTTTATTTTATTTTATTTTATTTTATTTTATCCCAAAGAGATCTGGGATAAATAGTACATATGCATCCAGGTGTGCAACACACCCAGTGCCTGTATCTATGTGTGTATCCATAGATTACCAAAGCTGAACACCAGTACATATTGAAATCATTAAAGCAGTAAGGTAGGCTATTCCTGTTTCCACAGCTTTGGACACGCTATATATAGCCAACAGTAAAACCAATAAAGATTGTGTTACTTAATTCTAATTTTATTTCTGAAATAGCCATGCATATTTTCTGAAGATTTTGCTTGTCTTTTAAGCGTGAAATAATAGGCAACCAATGTCTGTAATCCATCTGTTTGCTTTTTCTCAAATATATGTATATTTGTAGATTGGCTTATTGGTTCTCTGCACTAATAATGAAGAAAAGTCTTGAGAATAACTTTTTGGTCACTGAGTGTTACCTGGGATTTGGCTTGGACTAAGTTTCAGAGTTGACCCTGCAAGCAGTAATGTGTTCATCATCTCATGCACCATGGAACAACCTCCTCATATATAGCGTGAATGAGGATTATTGAAATACGGGGATGGTCAAAATCCTCCGCATGCCATCTTGTCCCCAGTTCCCCCTGTTTCCTTCTCCCAGGCTGACATCCTGGGAGGTTGTTCTCTCCCCATGCAGTGATAAATGTGTAGGAAGTTGGAGCTGGGTTCCTCAGCCCCATGTCTGGTTGTGTGGTCCAAGGCAGAAGAGACATCTTCTGCAATACAGCTGCACACCTTAGCCTGGGGTGAAGGCTGTCCTGGGTCATCCTATTTAGTGCAAGGATGCTTGCTTCTACTGTTTCCTTATTTTTTTTTCCTCCATTCAAAAAGCTATTGTCTTTTTGCGAAACCAAAGCAGATGTTCAAATTACATGTGTATTAGCACACAGTAACTCTATCCAAGGCAACGAGAAAAATGTCTAATGGGCCTATCTTGTGTTAGAGACATAAGTAATAGTGCCTTTGTGCACTGTGTCGGGACTGACAAGACTGTCTCGCTGGGGAGATTGGCAGCAGAAGACCATTAATGTGCAGATAAAGGAAGAGCGTTATCTCCTGGTGTTGTTCAAGTCATTGGCAAATTTCCCTTCGGCTCCAGCAGAGATGGGAGTTAAGCTGAGAAGCTTGCCTTTTTATGGACAATTTTTCCTTTGCAGCTCCGAGATAAAGATTTTTTGGAGCAAGAAGGCAGTGACAAGACAGAAAATGGCTGTGAGACCAGCTATTGCACTGGCAGATCTGAGTGCGGGGGACCTGTACATAAAAGCTGGAGCAAGCAAGAGATTTTCAAGTGGGGATCCTATCTGGGAACAAATAGGGCAGAGCAACCAAAAGGAAAGCCAGGCCACCTGGGCAGAGGTGATTGGTGTTATGAGTGGTCCACAGGGCTCAGCACAGTGCAGAAAGCACCCAGATCTTGACATTTGAGCTCTTTTTGATGTGTCACTTAGGTGGCTCAGCAGGCTTCTGGAAGAAAGGTTATCAAAACAGTGTCAGCCTCTCAGAAAGAGCGAGAAAATGGCAGCTAAAACACAGAGTCTATAATCAAATACAGACTTAACCTGCCATCTAAAACTTGTTCAAATAAATCTACTGCCTGCCATTGGTTTGCTGCCCTTCACACCTTTCCAAATCCCCCATGGAAATTCTGCAGTGCTGCAATTTGCATCCAAGAGACTGCGTTTTCTTCAGCCTGTGAACTGCTCCGTGCTTTGCAACTCTGCAGTTTTCAGCAGAAACCCTCCTGCTTTCTTTCTCCTCCTGCCCTGCGTGGGTGGAAACCCCATGGAGAGGACAGCAAGGTAAACAGAGCTGAGCAGAGGAGGTTTGGGGCAGCTGCCCACTGGGGAACTCGTGGCCTTGTGCTGAAAGCCATGTCCTCGGCTGGACCCCATTTCAACTCACTCTCCCCTCTTCCGCACTCAGGAAGGATTTAAACCTTTCCAACACAAGCCTGGGGTAATAGTGGAAAGAGATTCTATATTTTTACAGATTTTGGCTCAGACCAGCCTTCTTCTTTCCTCTCCATAGGGGAAGTGCACTGATCGCCTGATTTATGCACCCTCATTATATTGCTAGGGCTTTATGAACACTTTCATGAGACAGTGAATTCCAGCAGTATATTCTCATGCTGCCCTCCCATCTGGCAGCTGTGTATGGCCATGGGCCAACAGCTGATGACAAAAGGTGTGGTGACAGGAGTGACTCCGTGTTTCTCTCCCTCTTTCTCCTCTTCCCAGTTTCTCCCAGCTTGACAGTGCTGCTGGTGCTGATCTGGGAGCTCGTGTGGATCTGTGAGTTAGAGCTTTTTCTGACTGTCTTCTTCCATTTTAGTGAGGCAAGTCAGCTCACGAGGGGATCTGATGGGCATTGGAGTTAGCACAAAGTTAGGACTGTGATGGGTGAAGGTGTGCATGGGGATGTCTCGTTTTGGTTGTTAGATCAGTTCACCTTGTCTCGTGTGACTACGGTGTACCCAACATCTCTATCCAACACACAACAGAGCAAGAGAGAAAACTAAAGTCAGCACTTTCTGGCCTTGTTCCAATTCCTAAGTACTTTTCTCTTCTCAAGCACTCTTCTCAAGTGTTTCCCTGGAGCTGGGTTCTACATTTAGTTAAATAACCGTGGTATAGCACCACCGTTGGAAAGCCATTCATGGCAGCAGCCTAATATTGTACTTAATCTTGCTAGCTTCCTTGTGTGAGATTTGCTTGTGTTAGTGCTGAGAAACCTGCTTTCTGCTGTGCTCTGCTGGAAGGCTTCAAGACATATTTATTGCCCATGTGAGTACTTCTACCTGAGACAGGTGCTTTTCCTGCAGGAGCACCAGGGAAGCCTGGCGCTCTGGGCACTCAGTGGCTGGCATTGCTGATCTTCTTGGTATAATGGGGACCTGAGGCCCTTCTCCATGCAAAGGATTGTTAGACCAGGGTTTATCAGGTCTCAGAAGTAATTTGGTCTAATTAAGTGATGGGATAGCTGTATAGGAAAGGCCTTTGATCTGCTGGAGAACACTTTACCTTGGATACCCTCATCCAACCAGTCCCAGCTAATCAAGTGGTAATCCCCTTTCGTTTTTAATTAAATGTCTTTCAAATTCGGCGTTTTCCTTTTTTAGAAGACAAGAAGAAAGCACAAAACTAAAGATTTTTCTGAAAAGTTATTTCTCTGCCAGACAAGGATGATCTGAACCTGGGCAATGATGGGGTGCAGTCCTCCAGCTACAGGTCCTGCACCTGGGTCAGGCCAATCCTAAGCATGAATACAGGGTGATAAGTGGATTGAGAACAGCTCAGAGGCATACTGGTGGACCAAATACCAAATGAATATGAGCCAGCAATGTGTGCTCGCAGCCCAGAAAACCAACCATATACTGGTTTGTATCAAAAGCAGCGTGGCCAGCAGGTTGAGGGAGGGGATTCTCCCTCTGTACTCTGCTCTCATGAAACCCCACCAGGCGCTCTGCATTCAGCTCTGGGCCCCCAGCACAAGGCCTGTTAGAGAGGGACCAAAGCCAGCCCATATTAATTGTTCAGCATGACACCACATGGTATGGGATATCCCTTTGTCCACTTTGGGTCAGCTGCCCTGGTTGTGCCCCCCCTCCCCCCCAGCTCCGTGTGCACCTCCAGCCTCCTTGCTGCCAGGGCAGCACAAGAAGCTGAGAAGTCCTTGACTTAGTGTAGTCACTGGTCTACAACAACTAACATCGGTATGTTATCAGCATTATTCACATCCTAAATCCCAGACACAGTACAATACCGGCTACTAGGGGAGGAAAATTAACTCTATCCCAGCTAAGAATTTGCACTTGCTTCTTTACTACTCCAGATGTGCAAGTTTGATACTTCCAAGATACTTCCTGAGTCTCTGCTTTATATTCAGAAAGTTTTGGATTCTAGATGTCAGAAAAACAATGTGAAATGAGGAGAAAAGTACTGTATGTTCCCTAAAATTCACTTATGATAAAAATGCATATTACTTGCAGTGAAATGTTTTCTGGATTGTCTTATTTCTAAATGGGATTTCACAGGCTCTTTGAATCTGTCTGACCTAATTTAAAATAACCAATAAGTAATCAGAAGTAATGTTTTTTTTTGTTTGTTTGTTTGTTTTTGGTGGGGGGGGAGTTAATCCTATGAAGTACCTGGGTCTTTGGGATGGAAGGTTTTATGATCTTTCTTTGATGAATGGTATGATTAGGACAAATTTACTATCCAGGCAAAGATGAGATGTTTCAAGCATCATCCAACTTTTTTGAGATAAAAGTTGATATTTTTGTTGCTACATGTATTTCCCTAAAAATTCAGATTTATGCAGTGTAGGAGATCAGCATGCATTAAATTGTCTCAAGGACTGAGGCATGTACATTTTATGTTTATAGTGTCATCCTTATGATCTGTTTTTGTATGGTACTTGTCTGGTGTTCAGAGAAACAGCATATGCCATGTAGAATTTGAAGATGCTACTGGATACAGCAAGATCAGAAGCAAAAGTCAGCTATTCACAAAACTCAGCACATTACCATTATCACAGGTAGCTTTCCTCCTTTCGCATTTAGAAGGCTGGCTACATGAGAGCATGGCATAGTTATTAGCATTTATTCCTGTGTTATTATCTCTGTTCCACACCACTGATCATGTTTTATTTATCAGTCAAATTTTGCATTATTAATGGAGAATAAAATTCAAGGCTTAATTTCAGAAGAACAAACCCTCTGCTCGTAGCTCAGACGTTAGATTGTCCCACTAATTGCCTTGTTCACCTTTCCCCTTTGCCTGATACATCATCTCTACTAGTGTGGCATGGCTGGCGTTTTCCTCAGAAATGATTTATTTATTTATTTATTTGAAGGCACAAAGTTACCTCAAAAAGGACTCAGTGTCGTATTTCTACCATGTGTGAAAGCAAGGAGAGTGGCTGGCTCCTGAAGTCAGCACCAGGGAGGGATGGAGCCCTCTTGGTGGAAAGCACGTAACGAAATTGCTCTGCAAAGTCAAAAGCACCTGAGAGAGGAAAGTAGGGCAGTTCTGTGAATGCAAAGTTGGGAGCCTCCAGGGAGAGCCTGTGAGTTAATTATTATGAAGCTTTGGGCTTTGCCTTCTGCCTTTGGGGCCTCTTAACATCATTTCCTTGCCTTCTTTCTTGGCTTGCTTTCTTGGCTTACCTTCCTGCATGGGTTTCCTTGTCCTGCACCTCCCTCAGCTTTCACCTACAGCTTTTCAGCTACATCTCTTCAGCTTCACAGGGGGTTAATTAGGCTAGTGGTGTGGCTTACACTGAATTAACTTGTGTGCTGCCCCCTTTCTTTACTTTTTGCATAGACTTCCCATGGAGATGAAGCACGGAGCTCTGGAAGACATCCTTGGAAATGTCAGCCTGAAAAAACAGACTGGGTTTTGAGAGAAAGAGTGAAAAAAGAGAAAAGTTTAAGTGGTTAGGTCCTCTCCAGTTTTATGAAGGTTTTCTGGCTACTTTGGGAGTTTTAGGTTTGTGATATCAGGACATTTAACCAGATGTCAAGGACAGACCAGAGACTTCACTTCTCTTAATACTGCAGTACATAAAATTGCTGAAAATGGAATATGAAAGATTAGATATAGCAGTGTAGGGAAATTAAGTAGCTTTGACATGTCTTTAGGCACCTGATATGGGAGCAGCCAAAACCTCTAATTACCTGATAGTTTGGCTCCACAAGTACATTGGGAGGCTGAGCACCAGGCTTTCCTTCTAGAAGAAACGAGTGTTAAATATGCAGTGATTCAACTCTATTTATATAAAAAAAGAGAGAGAAAAAATCCATCTGCTTTTTGTTTTGCATACATAGAAACTTCAAAGACGTCCTCGTTGTTTATTTTTATAAATGAATGTATAAAAACATGTATACCACTGTACAAATACACAATATTGAACAGCAGAGAGGTGTGTGTGTGTACATATACACTCACACATACATTAAATTATAGTTTGATGATGGGTCCAACACTTATTTATGTAGTAAACAAGCCCTGAGCACAGGGCACGATTCCTCAGAAAGTACCACCCTGATAAGAAATTGTATTTTTGAACAATTTGAACAAGCAGGTTGGGGAACTTGTTGTGGGAAGGACAGGAAAGGTCCCCTCCTGCTGGATGCACGGTGGTGAAACATCTCTAGTCCTGCTGGGGCTGCAGCTATCGTCCTGCAAACCTCACTGCAGAAGCTGCAAGCTGCCTATTTGGATGCAATGGCAGCAGTTTTCCTCTTCCAAGTACCATATCGCTCCCTGGCACATGTATTTGCCTTGGCTGAATCCCTCAGTGCCTTAGTGGCTGCGTGCAAAAGCTGTGCAAAGCCTGGTTGAACACAACAACTTCTGTACCTTGTACCTCTTGTGTGCAGGATGAACCAAAGCAAATCCTAACTCATCTCCTTGCAGCTGGAGTAGTGACAACTCTTCAGCACATGGAAAGGGGCCAGCTTCCAGACCAGCTCAGTTTTCCTTGTTTAATCTCTTAAGCACATTTTCAGGCTTAACCGCTTGAGTGGCAGAACCCCCATCAGCAATTTCAAAAAGCAATTATTTTGAATCTGTTCAGAAAATATTTTTATCTGCAAGATCCTGCCCCGCTACTGCATATTAGAAATGGTATGAATCACCCTGAAATATTAATTGATAAGATTTATGACCTTAGAAACATTATTAAGAGCAGGGTATAAGGCATGCACAGCTTTGCTCTGGCCAGGGGGGACCCAGCATTTTAATGAAGGAGTGTTAATCATCACAAAAATGGTGGAAAAATTCTTAGCAGGAAAGAAAAGTTCCATGTCTGATCAGTCATGCATTATGCCCTTCATGTAACACAAAAGAAAATAAGAAAATACAGAAGGTAGGTTATAACTCTGTAAATCCCTCCTGGAAAAGTTGCACTTCCAGAGAGTATTTTTCATAGCACTCTGCTCTTCTGAGCCACTGTAGCAAAGGCGTGCGTGGCAGCTCTGCCTCCTCTCATCTTCCTGCTACTAACAGTTCAGTTTTCATGAGAACGAGCTATTGTCTGTAGTTACTGAATGACATTTAGGAAAATTTCCTTCTGTATTTTATTGTGCATGCCACGAAACTTCCACCATCCTCCACTGGTTATTGTGGTGTCAGAGATTAAAGAAACCCACTGGCTCGCCTAATTCACTCTGCCTGCCTTTCTCCTGCTCAAGCTTGTCCTATTTTCAGGAGTGTTTACCTGATTAGCACACGCAATTACTGATGTGTGCGTAAGGCTCAGCTTGGGCTGTGAATGTTCCCTGAACCTTTCCTACTAGATCAAAGCTCCCACGTCCTCCCGCGCCACATCAGTCTCCTGCTGAAGTCAGTGCAACTTTGGCTGTTAACTTTGGCCCGTGAGCACATTCCTGCAGCGCAGGATTAGGTGTGGGCTCCAGCGCTGTGCTGCATCAGGACGCAGAATCGGAGCCACCGTGTTTTTATATTATCAGTCATTTGTGAATTCCTTATAATTTTTTTAATGACTTTTGCAGAGAGCAGTCAGATGCTATTAAAGTTTTACTGAATTAAATTGGAGAAACTAATTTTGCTCTTAGTATTTTATTTCGGTGTGTAACTTGATTTTTAAGAAGCACTTTGTATTGCGTGGCCGTTTGCATTTGCTTTATAAGCATAACAGAAAGGTTTCCCTGGAGTCATGGAAAAATTGCCTTCTACGTCCCCTATCTAATTAGCACCATGTATGTTGCCTAACTCCTTATAATTCACTCCTGTGCACAGTATATAGAACATGATTGGAAAAATAATTTGAGGCAATGAGGAAAAAAAAAAACGCCTTTTGTCATGTATATGATACGGCCAAACACACTCCCAATCAAATTAGATTAAAAAAGAAAGGACAGCAGCACTAAGATATCTGGTGTTGAAAATAGACACCGAAGGCTTAATTAAAAACTGTGCCTGTGTTTTTAAAGGGGATTGCGGTTAAGGAGTAGCACTGAAACCCTTCTGGCTGAACAGCTCGGGGGCCTGGCCATGTCCCTGGCACCTGGATGGAGCTGCTCTGATCCCTGGGGACAGCCCTGACCCTGTGCTGGCGGATGAGCTGCTGAGCCCTGGTGTGTTCTGGTGGGTCGCAGTTTTCCAGGAGGGAGCACAGCCAGGCACAGCACTGCTAATTGCAGGGACGGGTCTGTCATCAGGACACAGTCCGATGAGCTGCTGCAGTCGAGTAAATCTGTGTATCGCCTCGCAGCGGAGGGGCGGTGAGTCTCTAAACCCTTCTAACCAGATTGTAAGCACTGTCTGATCAGGCTCTGGGGGTTTCTCATTCGTTTTCTTCTCCCTTTTTTTTTTTTTTTTTTTTTTTTTTTATCTCCTTCCCTGTGGAACCCGGAGGACTAATGTGATTTGGAGAGAGAGCAAGTGTCGGTGGATTCAATTCTCATGAGTGCAGTGGAACCGAACTCCAAATGAACAGGTTAACCCCTTACCCTCTGCACGTTCACTCGAGTTAATCAGATCATGTGTGCGCGAGCCAGGGCATGGCTACAGGCGAGAGGCTGGATTTTGTGCCCTGCATAAATTACACATGGGGACAGGCAAGGAGCTGAAGCCACCCACAGCCATCCAGTAGCTGCCCTTGTCACATCAGCCAACGGCAGCCGTTGCCTGTGCTGCAGAGCTGTCACATTTTCCTGGACCTGCCACCCCTTTGCTCCTTTCGAGTGACATGGACACCCCCTTCTCCATCTTCCCTATGGGGGGGTCAGCACATGTGGGACACCCAAGCCTCTTGCCTTCAGATATTGCTTGCTGCTGGGCTCTCCTCTGCAGGGCTTGTCATACGGGTGTTTTAAGGTCACATTGCACTTCCTTACCAGAGGAAGAGAAGGGAAAAAATATAAATATATAGTCATCACTGCTATACTTGCACTGAAAAAATAAACATTCCTTTTTTGTGATTCTGAGAAGATACGGTGTCATTTCCTCAAGGAGAAGGAGGGGGCAAGGGGACTGAGTACTTTTTATTGGGGGAAAAAAAAAAAAAAAAGAAAAAAAAAAAGAGTATATGTTCATATTGTCCAGAAATAAGGAAACTGTCCACCTTTTTCAGAAACCACTAATTTTTCATTGGAAAAGAAAGAAGAAAAAGAGAAATATACTTTTTTTTTTTTTTCTTTTTATAATTATTTTGGAGAAAGTAAGTAAATGCAGTACAACTTTTCCTCCCTGCATTGCTTGGTACCAGCCATCTCTGTTCTTGTGTAGATGCTCGGGGACCAGAGCCCACCCTCCCATCTCCTCCACCCCATTTGCCCTAGGTGAGAGCTGAGAGCTCTGGGAATAATACCCCAACACGTGCCTTACACATGCCTTCACACTCCCCTTCCACTGACACAGAAGCTGTGGTTTGCAAGGTCTGCTTCTGCAAGTCCACATCTTGGTGAATTCAGCCCAGTTGATCTCTCTTGCATCAAAATTAAAGTAGTTCTGTCCTCCCGTGACTTTTCTTTTTTCTTTTTTTTTTTCTTCTTTTCTTCTTTTCTTCTTTTCTTCTTTTCTTTTTTTCCTTTTTTATTTTTTTTATTTTTTTTTTTATTTTTTATTTTCCCTTCAGGAGGAAGAAAATCTGTCCTGAAGATATATTTCCTTTTCTTTTGTCTTTCCAAAATGCCCTGCCTCTCTGTTTGTTTTCTTAGTTGCAGATGCATAGGATTTAAGAGCTCTCACCTCCCGCCCTGACACTGGTCCTGCATAGTTCCTGCGCGGATGATGAAGCGTCCACCTCGGGTGCTCAGGTCACTCCGCCGCTCACTGGTGAGGTGCTGGAAGGCTGCTCTGTATTTGGAAATGCTGCAGGTACTTGACACACCAAAGAAGTCAAGTATGAGATGTTTATTAATTGGGAAATGCATATCTCATGTGCTGAAATGGAGCATAGAGAGGAATTAATTCAGGGTGCTGAAACACAGGCACTGCTGGCTGAACTTATTCACCTTTTATGATGGGAATGGATAAGTTGCACACCAAATTCCTTCCCGTGTTAACCAAATTGCCAACTGCTAGATGCACCTCTTGTTAAATCAAATCTTTCCTGCTCTACACTGTAGCTGTCAGTTCTTGAATCGAATATATCGAGTATTAAACCTGTCACCTGGGAAATCACATCAGTATTCTATTCCAAACATACCGTGGTTGTTTACCAATCTCCGAACTCATAAATAAGGAACACAAAATACTACAATTTGGGATTACATAAAATGCACCAAACACTTCTATAGTGAATTGAGGTCTGTTTTCCTGGTCACTCAAAATGGAGTTTTGTGCCTTCAGAGGACTTCTTCCTTTAAACTTCTCTTTAAAAGACACCGATAAAAGATCAGGTAGTGTGAGAGCAGCACTGCTTAAATAACGTTTGCTTATTAACATAGTACTAATGGGCTGATGAGCAGAGCTCACTAGAAATTTTAATTTTGGAAGGAAAAATATGTATTATTATGAAATGCAACAAAATTACGTTTCAAGATTTCCCACAGATTGGGAGTAGGAGGTAAATGAGTGGGACAGGTCAGTGTGAAAATCAAGACAACTTTGGATTTTTATCTTTGGAAAATATAAATATATTTTAGACTTGTGCAGGCTGTGACTGCACTTATTATACACTGGGCTAAGAGTATCCTGCAGCCCTGCTTTCCTAATTTTCTAGATCAAGTATGCATCTTGGCTGCAAGTCTGGATTTTCCTTCCATGGAAACAAGCATCTGGTAAGGATGGCTGTGTGTGCCATCAGGTTTCTCTTTGGGACAGGTTAGAGATGGGCGTTTGCACAGAGAAGTGTTCGCATATTACTCACCCTGTAAATATCTGAAATTCTTTGGATTACCCCAGAGCTTTGGAGGTAGTTCAGGGACTTTCAGGCTCCCAGTGGACCAAAGAGGAGGCTGGAAAAGCTCTGAAGGCAGTTTGTCAAGCAGGAAAATGGGCAGGGTGCTGTAAGTGATGCTTCAGGGCTGGCTGCTGCCTGCAGTCATCCTCAGCAGCATGATGAGATGATGTCCCTTGGGAGCAGCATCCACTCTTTTGCAAGGGTGTGGTTATCCTGACGAGGACTTTGGTGATTTAAGGCTTATATTTTATAATATTTTTTTCCTTGAAAAATTCAATGAAGAATTTAGAAAAAAAGTAATCATTCTTTTTTAATATGCTGAGGCACTCTGGCAACGCAGGGCAGAGGAGTATGAAGTACCCCTATGGAGCTGCTGTATTCAGAGACAGTGGAGGGCAAGGAGATCCCCGTGAACAGTATAAAAATTGGAAACAAGTCAAGGACTGGAGCCATCCACCCTTATTTCTAGCACCCTGACCCTCAGTGGGAAAACTGATCTCTGAAAATAACTCATTCTTTTTGAAAGTCCTCTCTTTTTCAGTGGAAGGGTTAAAAACCAAATGTCTAAACCCAGGTAACCAGGAGTGTGGTTCCAAATACTTTGCCTCCAGCCCCTTTCTGGTAGAGCTCCACGGGCAGCTTTTGAGCCCTGCACACTCAGCATGAACCACTGTTGCGGTCACAGGCAGGAGCTGGGCTCAAGTGCACGGTCGGGCTGGGGCTCAGCAGAGTGGGGTTTAATTCCTGGAGCTGACATGGCTTTCCTGTGTGATTCTTGGCTGGTCACCAAATCTCCCTGGGCCTCATTCCCTGTCTGCAAAATCACACCTCTCCAACCTGCTGCCCCGCGGGGGAGCCGAGGAGAGGCCGCCCAATAGTACGTGTTTATAAACGGGGGGGCTTGCCTTTTGGACAGGGCCCCCCAGACAATCTCGCAGCACCATTCGCAAGATAAAGCAGGCAGATTATCTTAAACGGTCTGGTAGATGTTGGAGAGACTCCAGCCATGAAGTGGTCGGGAGGTGCAACGTAAGCTGCTTGTGCAGCACTGAAAAGACTCGCTGTCCCTTTTGCAGCTCACCCCTGGTGAACAATGCATGATTTATTTATTGAGGAGCTGTTTCTGAGTCACCTTCTTTGCCACGTTATGAAAACACTGAGAAAGTGAGTCATTTGGAGGAACACAGCCTACAGCATTCGCTTCTCACCCTGCTTCCTGGAGCAGGAGGGGGAGAGACCAGCAGGTGGGCTTGGAGGAGAGGGAGAGCAGGAGGCTCAGCTTATTTCTCTCCAAGGATTTTCATTTGACCTCAGGAAAGTCACGTAGCCTCATTAGGATTTAGGCCATAAACTGGGAATAGTGGCCTGGCCACGCACAAATGGGTGTTGTTTATGGGATGACAAAATTAGAGACGTGAGACTGTTGGCTTCTGTGCTAATGGGGTCCTTCCAGCAGCCTTGGACAGCGAGGGTGGTGAAAGTGCAGATGCAGCAACTGGCTCTAAATATGCAAAAGGTGGCTGCAAAGACAGAGAGAGAAATCCATTCCCCATTTTTCTGCAGGTGATAGGAAAAGAAGCAAGGTCCTGACATTAGAACAAGGAAAGACATGGATTAATTGTTAGGAAAAATCTTCTGGAAGTGAACTGTCGAATGCTAGAAGGGATTGTCTAGGGAGAGGGTGGACTCCCCAGCCCTGGGATTTTAACCCTGGTTAGATGCACATCTGTTTGGGGTGGTTCAGGTGGAGCTGTTTCAGGCTACTCTCTTCTGGCTGTGTGCAGAGAGGAGTGGGCTACGTTCCCTGAACAGGCTTAGCAGGTCCCAGAGTGAGTGATGGCCTCAGCATATCTGAGTGCAAAGAAGGCAAGTATTTAATTTGCCTAATTATTTGCTTCATTCAGTTCTGTCCTGATGTCCTTTGATATCTTTCCTTCTCCCAGTGGCACAGGTAAGAAAGCTCAGTGCTTTGCCTTGTCTGTGTAAAATTTACCTCTCTGTTCATCAAAACCCTTCTTTGATACTCCTGTTGTTCCTTGCTGCCTTCCAGTCCATTTCTAATCATGGGACTCTCTCCACCCTTCAGGCATCATCTAGCTGTTTCTGGCTGCACATATTTGCTAATCAAGGTATTTGGTAATGGTTGGCCTTTGGTCTTCCCCTCTAGCTGGTGGGCTGTCACTGAAGTGTTCTGTCTTTCTGGCTACTGCTGCCATGAGTTGGGCAGAGGCATTAGGAAGGCTGAGGCCCTGGAGCCTTCCTGAAGCTTTAATCTTAGAAAGGGGAGCCTGCTGCTAGTGAAGAGCAAGAAACACAGCACTGAGATGAAAGTCCGCCTCTGTTGGCTGGTTTTCACTTCTCTCATGGTGTGAGCTGAAGCAAATGTCCCCTCTCTGTCCCCTCTGGCAGAGCTGTCCGTGCCCATTCCTACCTCTGCCCTTCCCAACAGAGCATCTGTGTAGGCAGCTCCTCTTCTCCCATCTCTTACCTCTCCTCTGGGTGGCATCAGCTGTGGTTTTGCCCTGGCCAGACACTGCCCTCACGCAGCCACCTCCTGCCACCTCCTGATGCTCCCCATCCTGCTCTGCCTGTGGCAGACCCGTCCCTCCCATGCTCATCAGCCCACACCACGAAGGGCTGCAGCTCCAGCAGGACCTGGGAGATGCCAAGGGAGCAGCGTAGGTAACCCTGGGCACATCAGCTCTCCCATCCTTGCCTCAGACTGTGAGGAAATATCTCCAGTCAGTCTTTTGCCTAATGAAGGTCTCTAAATCTCTAACCTCCCCTGCAGGGAGCACAAGGGCTGTCCACCCCTCTCTCCCTCCTGCTGTCTGACCTAGCAAGATGGCTCCTTGGGTCCTAGAAATTGGGTTATCAGTGAGTGGATGCTACTCTGAATCAGTCTTTCAAGAGGAAAAGAGGTGAGGCACCACTTCACATGCTGGAAAAGTCTCGTCCATGGTGCCCTCGTGCTCTTAGGAACAATCAGCTCCCCAGCCAGGTTCTGGCCAGCACCAGCACCATCTGTTCCCAGAACCCGAAGGAGGTGAGGGTACCATCTGCAGAGCATCCCTGCCACTGATACAAGTTGAGACATCAATCCTGCTCTGCCTCTCCGTGTTGGATCTGGGTGTGAAGACAGCTGGTAGGTTTGGGTACGTCTCTGCTGGGTGCATGGGCAGCTGTCACTGCCCAGGAACAGGCCTGTGGAAGGCTGTGATATTCCTTGCACGCTGGGCAGGGTCAGTTAGGAGAGCAAATAAAACTCAAGGATGTATAAAAATGGGAAAGAAAGCCCTTAGCACACAACATTGAGAAGGTTTCACCATTTCACAGATCAGCAGTACTGACATTTCCATCTGAGCAAGGGGATAGAGGAAGGTATCTTTGGGGAAAAGAGAAGAAAAGCATCTCCTTTTCAGTTAAGTTTACAATGTGAGGGGTGATGGATGCCCTCTACATCAGCCACACACAGAGCTGGTGGGTGGAAAACCTCCTGGACGGTCACAAGGACAAAAAAAGTGTAAGCTGGGCCACAGCAAACAGTCTCCACATTAGCATGTGGGGGTTTGCAGCCATCAGAGCCGTGAGCTCCTACAGGAGTAAGAGGGAGAGTGTTACAGACTAGTTTTAAGAAGGAGCTTGATGGATTTGGAGTAGTCTCCTGAGTCTTTCCAGTCCTACGTTTCTAAGAAGATACTGGGGGGGAGGGGGAGGGAAAAAGAGCTATAGGTGGGATAACAGAAATGCTAAGACACAGCGAGCTCTTTGAAAAGAGGCAGTGAAAAATTAGAAGTGTGGGAAGGGAGAAATGGAAGGCAATGGGATAAAATGAAAAAAAGAAAAAAGACTCCCAAAAGTACACCCGCCCTCTATCAAATAGTGCAGGGAATGCAAATCAGGCTTCGCTACTCCCCCTCCTCATTAGACAGGGACTTCCAGTAACACTGAGAGGCATATTTATCCCTTGGCAATGCAGCACACGAGTAACCTGTGGGAAATCACTGCCATTAGGCATCACCGAGCCAGGGCGTCTAGCAGGAAGGATTAGAGCTGGAGAGGGCTAGCGAGAGCATCTGTGGTTATGTATGGATGGATAAAAATAAGCATTATAAACTCACAAGCTTCCAGGCACAGACAACCTCAAAGTCCTCAGGGCTAAGAAACTTCCCTTATAAATAGGTTAGTCCATAACTCTCCGTGGCATTAGCTACTGTCAGAGACAGGATACTGGACTAGATGGGCCCCTGGCAATTCCTCTGGAGAAAATATGTTTCCAAAATAAAGACCCTAAAAAAATCCCTGTAACAAAGAAGAAATTATTAAGTTGTTTATTAAATAAATTAATTTGAATAGGGAGAACAGCTTGTGCTTTGTTCCCCCTTCAGTTTGAACCGTGGGTCTCGGAAGGGAAAATGAAACCACTGCTCCGGGAAGCAGAGTAGTGTCCTCAGCGCCTGCTTCTTGCAGAATAAAAGGCCTATATTTAGAGGATTCCAAGTATTAGAGATATACTGAGTTGGCAACTGTTTTGGGCAAATTTCCAGACCCATCTGATTTTCCACAGCAGCTAGACATTTTGGTAACCTAAGAAGTTGCAAAGAAAGCTGAAAATAGTGGTTTGCTATCTTTACAGCCCAACCTGCCACATTTAATACGGTTTTGAGAGGAAATCTATGATAGGATTTGATGCAATTGATATTAAACTGCATCTGATTTTAGAAAGGGTGTGTTTTCTTGCATATATCCACATACACGTAGGCACATCCACACTCTGAATGCGCATACCCTGCGTGTGCAGGGTAGGGCATCCAAGCTTTTCTACTAGGTTCATTGCTTGTCTAATTATGCATTCACATTGTCTTTTGACATCTGTCTGTCTGTCTATCTAGCTATCTGTCTAACTATCTATCATGGGACTGCATGGGTGTATTATAGCAGAAGTTAGGCTCTAAATTTGTTCAGGATGTAGCGCCTTTGGTTTAATAACTCTAATAACTATGTTTTAAAGGAGAAATACAGATGCGTGAGGCTATGATAAAGGATAGCAAATGTTAAACCTCAGTGAATCACTGTAACAAATACAGAGTCCTCTAGTCAATAGTTTGCAGATACCTCAGGCTGATACGACAACCATGCTAGGTACAAATTGCATCGTACTTTAAGAGAAGTAAGTGGCTTTTATAGCTACCTTCCAGAGTATCACACTGGAAATAACAGCAATTTCTGTTTTGAGCCTTCCATCACCCCATGTAGTCTCCCTTCCTTCCCTCCTTTTTTGATTGATCATACATTTTGCATAGACCATTTGGGTTTGTGATTCCTATGCTTATAGTCTATCTAAGATGAAATCTTTGCACAGAGGGAAATTACAGTGTAAGTTTTTTTATTTCTGCATCAGTCCAAAGGCACTTGTCCTATCTCTTCAGCTCTTTTTAGTGCTAACTTTATTATGAAGGGAGAACTGAGGTGAAAACTGAAGCTAGATTGTTACTTTAGCATTTGTCTCTATGCCTTGAGTTTCATACATAATAGCTGGCCACAACTAAAGGCTTCAGACCAGCAATGGAAAACTTTAAGCACAGCAACTTCAGTGCAGTTTAGGTGGCATGAACCTGGGCTGCAGTACTTTCAAACTGCAATAAAGTACCTCAGATACTGCCTCATATTAATAAGGGTGTATGGATTTAAAATTAGAAAAAAAGGGAATACAAAAAGACCCAAAGTCAGAAACACAAGTGCAACTCAAAATGCACCAAAGTGTTTCATGTAAAAAAATCATTGCTTTGCTTGGTGATATCTCTTTTTGGTCATGCTGGAGTTTTCCAGGAGTTGCACGCTTCTGTCCTGGTCTGTATCATCCACCTCACCTGAGCGTTGGTGCACACATGGGCTGTTGTTATTGCAGACTGGCTGTTAGAAGTGGGCAGAGAAACGTAAGGATAAGTCAGACAGACTGTCAACAGATACGATATCACAAGCACCTGAGAGTTACTCATTCCTGAGTGGCAGGGCTTGCTGTCGGAGTCCCTGCTGGATCTGACAGCTCGCGGTGCCTGCACGCACAGTGTGTTTTGGCAGAGGTGCCTCTAACAGCCAGCAGCTCTAGGAGCTGCTTGTCAGGCTCTGAGAAACTCAGAAAATTCAGCAATGCTCACAAGTCTAGGGTGCCACGAAGTCAAAAGAGAGAGTGGTGATGCATTTGAGAGAGGTGTTGTTTTTTCTGTTTGGCCCATGAACAGCAGGACTTGTAGGGCTTACCTCCAATGAGTTTGAAAAACAAATGCCCAGAAAAGTCTATTACCAATGGCACATATATAACAAAGGTGTTACTGGTAATAGAAATCTGATAAAGATTTTACCCTCTCATTACCTAGGAACTATTGTGGGGCCATCACTATCTAAATATTATCCTCATTCTATCATCCTCTAGGATATACAGGTTGAGATTTCCAAACTATTCATTAGTTTTAGTGCAGTACGTGAACATAGCATGGGAAATGAAGAAATGTTTTTTCTTTTCTTCAAATATTGCTAAAAAGTTTTCTTTCATCCTATTTTTAAACATTTTGGTAGTGCTTTCTAAATATCATATGAAAAGAAAACCTGGCAAATTGCAAGAAACAGCATCTTAGATCAGACCCGTATTGCTGAGTGATTTGAGCAAATGTATAAGTGGAAGCTTCTCTTTTAGACAGGTTGGAGATTAAGACCTGACCTTCAACATTGCTCAGCGGCAACCAGTTCAACAGACTCAGACTGTTTAAGCTAAGCAATTACCTGGACATTAACTCCTATCTAAAGGGGATAGTTGGAAGCAAGGATTACTCCACCTCCTAGAAATCACTTCATTGTGAGTTCCTTGCCCTATTCATCCCTGTTAAGATTTGTTTCTTTGCATGTGCTCTTCTGGAGCCTGATCTTCTAGACTCAGGAGAGGACCCCCCTAATGCATCCATCTGCACCGTGTAACTGCTTTTAGTGCCTTTCATGCTGCTACATTTTCCTAATGCCTCCTTCATTATCTTCTATTTTTGTCCTATTATTTTTCTTAGGGAGGAACACGTTCTGATTCTAATACTTTGCAACCTTTTAAATAACACGACCATTTATTTGAAGTCTGGCTCTGTCCTCTGAAGCCACTTTGTGAAAATGATGATCTTCCATGTCCCATTTGCTGATGAATCATATCTGAAACAAATCTTTCTGACCAGCAAATGAAGTACTTGGGGTTAATCTTTTCTACTGATTTTCTGATTTTTTCTTTGTGTGTTTAGCATAAAAGTGAGGGGACCCCAAAAGCTTTGTTTCTTTTGGGAACTCGACTTACTCATACTGGCTTGTGGCAGGCATGATTCTGAGGGAGGCAGGAACCCAAATTAAATAGCATACAGTAAAACACATTGCCCAGGCCTCTAAGCTGAAAGGGCTTTCTGTGCTCATACAGGGCTTAACACTGCTAAATTCCAAGGAAAATGCAGAGCAGCATGGAAAAAAGGGTCAGGAGTAGCAAGGATGCTGCCTGGGTTAATGTATATCTTCATGTGCTTGCCTCCCTGTTGAGAGTGCCTGTGCACAGGGACACTTTTGTGCATGGATGCAGACCCCTGTGCCTATGTTCCTCTTGAAGAGAAGTGCCAGGAGTAATTCTTCTCCTTCATTTTGCCTGCCTGTGCTCAGCTCCTCTCACACAGAGCCGCTGCTGAGGCTCGCTGCAGAGCTCAGCCCAGCCCGTGTGTGCACCTCCTCGCACCACTGCTGGCTCTGCGGTGTGCAGTGCTCCCCGCATTACGCTCAGGTGGCTGCAATTTGATCTCGATAGCCGTCTCAGCCCCAAAATGGCATCTGCAGCTTCCAGAAAGCACTCCCGGTGCCACAGAGCTCAGGGCCGGGAAGCTGCTTCACAGCAGAGTTTTCTCACAGGAAGGGAGGGAGGTGTCGGCACTGACCTTGCACTGATGAAATCCTTGGCTGATCCCGACAAGGTTCAGCTCCCGCTGTATTAGCGGTGAAGCTGACATCCTCCAGGTTCCATGGAGCATGACTGGGAACGGCATGAACTGTGGAGCCCAGGAGAAGGAAGCACAACTAAATAAATACCCCCTTTTCTGGTGCACAAAGGGGGAATTGATACCCCAGTCAAAAAGCCAAGTGCTGCTACAGCAGTTCTTGGTTGTAAGCATGTGTTTATTGGCTTTAATAAAGTGTCAGAGAGGATGCCTATGTAGATTTGTGGAACAGATACTAAAACAACCTTTGAAACGATTTGTTATGTATGGTCAATGTAGCATGAGGAGCCCTGTGTCTTAAATAACAAATGGGAGCAAAGATGCAAAATATCTTGCTTCGAGGTTTTATATCACAGCTGAAAACTTCTCTCCCTGTAAAGGAGAGTGCATTCACCAAGCAGATCTGACAGATCCTGATAAGGCACTGCACTGTGCATCCCAAAGGGAGGTAAAGCTATTCCACAGGGACACATTTAACCCTTTGATTTGATGAGGATGCAAACCTTCACCTGTGTACATCTCAGACCTCCAGAGGAAATTGTGGGATCTGCTCAGTGAATGTGCCTTCACTGCACATACCTAACCTGAACCTGAGCAGAGTATGTGAGCTTGGCATCCCTTTCAGAGCAGCTACACCAGGCTTTCTCCAAGCTGTCAATAGGAATAGTCTCCCTGTGACAAAATGAGAAGAACAAGCCCTTCTGACCGCAACACAAGACCGTGTGCTTGAGTTCACTCAGTGAAAAAGGGAAGGAGTGATAGAAAATATCACCTATGCTGCTGTTCTGACCTGGCTGCTCTTCTGGAAGTGTATTTGATGGAGCCATCAGTATGGTGCTGCTACAAAGATTAGTGGAAACAGCAAGTGTGGAAAATATTTTCTACTGACAGAACAGCTAAACTAACTTTACACTTGAAATCTTACCTCTCGCATTCCCTGACTGCTGGGATTTAGGTTGTAATCATTTCATTTCATTGTTTCTAATACTTTTTTAACTTGAGGTGCGTTAGATGAGTGAGATTGAATTGGGACCTTTGAGTAGGAGTCCTACCCATGCTGAACACTGCAGAAGTTGGTGAGGAAGAGCAAGGCTCTTGTGAAGATGGATACACTATAAGCTCCCAGGCCCCTCTGCCTGTTCCTGCCAGACACTGCACCAAGCTTGGGGATCCAGCATGGGTGAGATCTCTCCTGGCTGGTTAAAGTCAATATAAGTCTGCACAGCTGCTTGAAAGACAAATCCCAACCCCCATCCCTGCTTCATCCATGAGTTCATGCTGCCTGACTAACCCTACCAAACAGTAGCGTGGTTGCTTTGCAGCTGGCTCAGGCCTGTGAACCAGCTCACTGTCTGCTTTTTAATGTAAACAGTGAGCATCCTAAATGAACACTGTGAACTGGAGTCTAGTGAAGGCAGTTGGAATCTCTCAGCTCAAGTCCAGTGCTCTGCAGCATGGGACTAGGAGTTTCTGTTTGTTCTTGAGCCTACAGATGCTGACTAGCTTCACCTGCTGCTTAGAGCAGCATTTTGCTGCACAAGCCATCATGTCAGCTTTAGAGTCATGGTAATTTCCCCATGGCAGGCGGAGGAGCTAGCCCTCAGTGAGGGCTGCAGTCATGTCATGCTTCAAACATAAGCTGATTTTACTTTGGAAGTGAGAAACTGCATTTCCTGGCACCCACACACTGAGCATCCTCTCCTCTGCACATACATGCAGACAGTTTTCTGCTTTGGATTCTCTGTGTTGAGAATAGTGATAGTCTGGTCCTTTGTTCACCCAGATTTGTTCTCTGCAGGGGATCAGCCATTTCCAGCTCCTTCAGAAACAAAACATTTTTTTCCCTTAATCCTCGAGGGCTGCAGAAGTGACAAAGCAGTGGAAGATAGGAGTGAAAATTGCTGCCAGCACTCATGCAATTAATAAGCCCTAGTTCCAGAAGCTTTACCCTAAAATACACAGTCAAGGCACTACCATCATTTCACTACTGATCATCTAACCCACCTGGGTCAGGACAGGAGGTTGTGAAGCACAATGCCAGAAAGAGCATGGCTTGACTGTGAGCCAGGCTGGAGATTCAGAGCTGGTGGCTGAAGTCTCATTTCACCACAGGTGGGAGAATGTTACATGGAAAGAGAGGAGACCTGGTGCACACTGACCGTGGGTGTTCATCTCAGTCATGGGGAATTACAGCTTTCTTCTAAAATTCTAGAGAGATTATTTGTTTGCATTGCCTGAGCAGACAACATTTGCAGAATGGAGGCCTCTCTTACAGTGACAGACACAGGCTAACAAGGTGACTGTTTCAGGAAGCTGCTGTTGTGTGAAGCAAAGTGGCAGTAATTAACATTGTTTTGCTTTTAATTAGAGCAGTCACTATTGGCAAGCCCTCTGGTCTTATCTAAGGAATTTTCAGCCAGTCACTATATCCGGGTGAAAAGCAGATCTTCAATTACAGAAGCTTTCCTTTTGAGATATTTGGAGTGTAATTGCCTTGCTCTTGTTTGAGGGTTGGGAGGAAAGCCAGCCAAACCATTGCTCAAGCCACAGCTGCTTGGAAAGCATTTTGGTGAACAGTTTTCCTCTATGGTTTGTGTTGCTGGACTGTTTTGCAGTTATGGACTGATTTTGGATGGTATTTGAGAGAGAAGGCAGGAGAATGGTGAAAAGCAAAGGCACAGCCTTGGTGCTTATTCTGGTGGGGATTAAGGGATTTTATCCATCACAGTGGATGTACAATAGAGGTGGCCCTGCTAACTCAGCTCTATAGGAGCAGTTCTCTTCTGGCTAATTTACCAGCTCTGGGCTAGCCAGGAGCTTCTGGGACTTACATGAACAATGGTGCATAACACACATATTCCGTAGGACAGAAAAATAAAAATAAAAAATAAATTAAAAAAAATCTGCTTTGTCTCAAGCATAACTAGCGACTTGACCTTGTATTTTCCATATCATAGTGCTCTACAGTATCCGAACACAATTTTAAAAGTCAAAAAACAAACAAACAAACAAACAAAAAAACACAAACAAAACAGTTCTCTGCAAAAAGCTAACTGCTTGAAGGCACCCCATGGTCACCAATCATCCTTAATCAATGCTGGAAGACAGAAGTAATTCATTGAAACACCATTCATTAATTAGAGTTTGGCCTGGACCACAACAGTATGGACTCTGAACACATACATTTATTTCTATTTGGTTGCTGAAGGATACGTGAAGAGGCTAGTGACAATTTTTGAAGATGGTTCAAAAGGAAGGCAGCTTGCTGGTGTAAATGCATTAATTATTGAGACAAATTTAGCTGGCTGGAACGCTGCATAAATCAGCAAATGATCTGAAACTTTTATGGAATTAACTGCATGTGTCTTTGCAGATGTCAAATTTCTGAACAACAGAGCTCTGGAGCTAGGAAACATGAAGGCTTCCCGAGGAAGACCTGACTGCCAACAGGTTCCTGATAATGCAGCTTGCAATAAGACAGCTAATTTCTCCTTAAAAAAAAAAAAAAAAAAAAAAAAAAAAAAAAAAAAAAAAAAAGAGTAAATGTAACTGAGCGTCACTGTTGAAATTGCATACATTTCCCACTTGTTACTCTTACGTGAAGATGTATTGCAGATATTCATAGATCCAGAACAGACAAGTTTACACTAACCCAGACAACATGACCAGCTTGCCAAGAACTTGAAATCATTGTGGGATATCTAGTAACGCATTATTACCACTTTGTGGTGGCTGAATCTCCCAGGATCTTTCATCCCTCACTTTTGTCAGAATCTAAGTAGAGCGTTCCTGTTCTGGGAAGTTTTCTGAGGCTGCTTCGTGGTGTTATAGATGAAGCCTGCCATGATTTATTTATTTATTTATTTATTTATTAAACCTATAATTGTGTATTGCATTTGATGATAGACATCCTTATGAAATAATAGGCAATGGAAACAAATTGAGGGTTAATACATGGTCAGACTCTGAAATGGAAGAGGTAACTACATGCCTGATGTTAAAGGCCCATCTTTTTGTACTGGTGTGAAGATGGCATCAGACTCACTTGTGGTAGTGCTTTATTTGCACTTGCCCTCACACAGACGTAGGAAATCAAGCACAGGGATTAACTTTACTGTGACTGATTGCCAGCCAATTTAAGGTTTCTTGTGCTGTCCAAATTCTTTAATTAATACTGCTTTAGCTACTTAAGGAAGAGAAACGTGGATGTTTGGGCTCAATTCATCAAAGTACTTTAACATTCATCTAACATCAAGCACACAGGCAAGCTGAATTTCAAGGTTCATGTCTATAGAGCCTCATGAATAGGAGATGGATAGATCCATATTCATCTAAACCGCTCCCTCCTTCATAAATAGTTGTTAAATCGGGCCCTTACTGTCAAATTCTTTACTGTGAGGATTCCTGAGATTTCAGCTAAAGAGATGCCCACATAACCCACGGTGAACGTGCCCATCAGGCAGTGGATATGTGCAAGGCTGCCTCAGCCAGTGTATCTCATTAGTAGAAATAAGCAGCTAATGTTTTGGTTGTGGAAGTCTTCAGTGAAACTGAGATTGCTTAGGGAGGTCAGGGAATCTGCCGCTTGGGGTCCTTAAGAATGACCTCCTGGAGCAGTGCAGGTCAAGCTGATCCTGCGTGAGAGCAGGGTGATGGACCAGATGACTGCCAGAGGTCCCTTCCCAGGGATTTTGTAGTCCCAGAAGAGCTGTAATCCCATGAATAAAAGGTCAAACATTTTATACCTCATAGTGCATGCCCTGTAATGGAAGAGTAATAGGCAACTGTTAAATCAGTTTCTATTGATAAAACACCAATTATCACTTAATATTTTAATTTGTAGGTATGGATTTCACCATAAGGTGGAAACCACTAGAGATAAATCTCTTTCCTTTTTTCTTTTTTTCTTTTTTTTTTTTTCTTTCAAACATGCAGTGGACAGTTTTCGTCCTTATTTCTTCACGACCTGAATAATCTGATTGTAAAAAGCAGTTTCTTATAACCGTAAATTTTGTGAAAAACATGGATCTGATAGAAGAGCTTCTATTTCTTTGTTGGACTGACAGCGTGCTCCCTCACACTAGCTGGTATTTTCAGATTGATTGCTGGGAGCAAGTTATACATTAAAGGAAGAAGAAAAAAGGAGAAGAACCTGGAGAGACTGATACCGCACATCACATCACGGATACACAAAGTTGCATTGCCAGGAGAGGCTGACCCAGCAAATCAAGAATTTTGGGGTGAATTAAATGCACCAAGTTTTTTACAAGTATTGGGTATAGGACTCAAAAAATAATTTATTCCTTTTTTTCTGGAATAACTCACGAATGATGTGCTTGTGATACATGCTGACAGGATGTAGTCATACGTCTCAGGGACAGACAAATGACTGAAAAAACCTTCCCTGCTACACAGTAATTACTCAGCTTGCATTTACATGGGAGATAGGTATTAGCTGAGCGACTACAGCTTTGCTGCATGGAGGTAACTTGAAAGCCAGCCGCCAGTTGCAAAAGAAGGAAAACTCCCTCAAACATTCCTCACTCTGGCTTCTGACAACATTGCACAACCAGGATGAAATTTGTCTGATATGAGAAGCATTGAGCCTGCTCCCAACCTGGGGGTGAGGCAGTGCAGCCACAAAAGGTGGCTTCTCCTCTTCCATCACCCCGGGTGGATCTTGCACACTGTCCGGAGGTAGGCTGGGCTCAGGAGACCTCTTGGGTATGGGCTCACATCAGTTTGCTCGCGTCAGTGGGCTCACATCAAGGCTTTGAGCCAATTCTCACCCAGCATCCAAACTGATCAAACTGGACTCTCACACAAGTGAGACTTGGAAGCGAGCTCTGGTGTATAGCTGGAGATAAACCAGACCTTGCTTTGTCCATTAGTGCAAAGAGATGACCCTAGTCTGCCTCAGGCCCTGCCATAAAGCCATGGAAGTCACAGAAGGGCATGGAGGGCAGAAAATTTGTCTCTGAGGATGGAGAGGATGCTTTGACACAGCTTGCTCACAGAACTGCTGTGAGCATGGCATTAGGCACGTCTCACCAACAGACACATGGTGTTTATCTCAGTTGCATGTCTGTCATCTTCCTAGTGATTTAGGGACCCAACTTGAAGAAAGGATAGGTGAGGTAATTCGGTGAGTCAGGGAAAGGCTGTGATTGAGTGGATCTGGCGTGCGAGCAGAAAGCATCACCGTCTGTGACTGGTCAGCTTCTATCTTTCTTGGAATAGCATCTGAGAGCCGAAAGGAGCGACTTCCACCTCCTCTGACTTCTGGCGGGCTGACCTCAGAAGGGAGTGGTAGAGAAACCAGCTGGGAGTAACTGGCTATTCAAAACGCATCAAAATCCTAACCAGGAAACCTCCGGAAAGGGTTACTGGGGAGGGGACAGGGAAACACCCAGGACATTCAGAACCAGCTAGCCAGTGAACTTGGAAAAGAAACAGCAAAGCAAGGCGGTCTCTCCACCACTAATCAAGAGAAAAGAAAGAATTGAAAAACCCCCTGGAACTGATGGAAAATCAGGTCAGGAACAGAAATATTCATGCATTCGCTCTACTGGAGGGTAAAGAATTTCCAAACCCAATTTCTTTTGTGGAAACCTGGCTCCCTAAGGCTCTGAACGAGATGCAGAGAATGTCCCACTGCATGTGGTGTGCTGGTTCAGGATCCCTGCCAGGGCAATCACTCCCAATAACAAGCAAAGCAAAACCGAGCTGCCAAGTTTCAAACGTTCATGGGAAAGGCAGGCTTATGACTGTAGAGAGTGCAATGAGGAAGCATGGGTTCATTTACTTCCAAATCAATCTGACTGTCCTCGCTTGTTTTGCCTCAGATAACAGGTTCAAGACCAGTTTCAGGGAAAGTACATCTAGAGTTTAAGATAAGGGACAGCAGATTGATACACCATGGTAGGTGAAACCCATGGAAACAGGAAACCATCTAGGGGACTGTGGGATGTGATGCCTCAGTGCTTGTGGAGTCCAGAAGCAGATGCGAGACCCTTCTGTGGAAAACAGCCTTCAAGTCTGTGCCATACATGACCTTTCCTTGATCCTCAACGCTCGTTCTTTCTGACTCTTTACTTCCCAGGACCTCATTAACTCTGTCCCTTCTTATTCATGATTATAGTTTTCCTGCCAGTCTGCTGGCTGATGTCATCTTATGTGGGCGATCGTCTCGGTTCAGGCAGAGGTTGTGCTAGAGATTTCCAGTCACCACCAAGCAGCATCGCTGTGAATCTATGGGAGTGCCAGGCTCTGCTCAGCCCCAGAGCTGCCCTACAGAGGTGTGGTTTCACTATGGTTTCAGTGATTTTCTGCACTGACACCTCTTGGTGGCTTTCAGCTCCTCACTGTTGTTTACCAGCTCATTGCAATGTATGGGAATGGGCATCCAGACAGCCTGCCTCATCCCTAATCTGCCCTCTGACACTCCTTTTGAAATACATTTTTGGGTGATACTGTGTCTTCTTCACTACTTTAGCCTCACTGCTGTGTCAAGTATTGTGGAAAGAACAGAGGAGGAAACTTTCTTATTTTTCAGTGCCCTGTGTCAGCCTGACAGCTGAGTCTAGGAAGACTTAAAATGTTGAATAAAATACTCCAAAGTATTTTGGGTATACCATCTGTATTTTAATAATAATAAAGCTATTAAAATAATACACCGAAAAAAATAAAACAAAGAAAAAATATATGTCATTCTGTTATCTACAGGCTTTGTGCTAAAGATGCTCTGTGCTCTGAGGCTCTGTGCTCTGAGGCAGCTGAAGCGGTGTCTCTGTTTTGACAGCACAGAGGTACCCCAGCCTTTGTTAAACCTAATTGAACTTTTATTTATCAAACTTCTCTTGATTTTGCAGCACTAGCAACTGTTCGAGTTCCCTCTTGAATAAAAGACTCCCTTTGTCTCGATGTCTTCCTCCGATGTGATGAATCACGCCGTGGCGCTGCCAATCTCCCTCCGGTGAGTACAGGGTGCTCAGGCCACCCCGGGGGGTTGTCAGCTGGGAGGGGAGAATTTATGAGTGCATGTGCACATGGGCTTCTGCACCCTAGGAAATTAAAAAAAAAAAAAAAAAAAAAGGACTAGGAGCAAGCCCTGAGCAGTGATGCTATTGCCAGCACCTGGCAAACCACTTGTTTTCGGCTCGGGAGCTCACGTACCACATGTTCCAAGGTGGCAGGTCCAGGCAGGAGCAGGGAGAGGTCTCCCCAGCCCCATTGCACCCAAGGCAGACACCAAGCTGTGACTCAGTGGGCAAACACAGCTGAGCAGCGAAGCCTCCGCTGGCCTTGCTGCTAATCCCTGAAGCTTCTGTTTGCTTCCCGAGGGATTTAGCAGTGAGGGAATAACCAGGCAAGGCAGGAGAATGGCAGAAAATGTTTGTCTCTTTTTGATATAAATATAATTCCAGAACAGCTGACATTACCACAAGAAGGAAACAGCAAACAAACCGAGCTATCGTAAAACTGTCATTAAATAATAACAGTAATAATAAAAATATTAAGCTTTCCAACTTTTTTTTTTTTTTTTCAAACAAGACAGGAGCATGTACCAAGGAACGATGCTGTGCATTTTAGGAAATAGCAGTTCTTGTGTCTCCCTGGTTATCCTTTCTCTCTTGTGTCCCCTTGGGCTTTTGTGAGGCCAGCACCAGACACTTGAGAAGGAGGCTCTGAAGAAATCCCACTGATCTCATGGCCCAACTTTTTATTTTGCAAGTGAATCCAGCCCTTGGGAATTGAGAAAAACAATGTGAAAATCAATTTCTTCCTACTTTGTTTTTCAGGACATGCTTTATAAACTTAGAGTGCTTCTCTGGTAGAAACTGCTAAAGATGCATATCATGTTGGCAAAGGCACACAGAAATGACCCTGTAGTCCAGCTTCTGTCAGTGTTGCCACACAAAAGCAAAAACTCCCTCACCTCCAAAAAAAAAGGCACTGCTTGAAAAATGCAGTCCTTCAGGATGACATTACATTATCTAAGGTAGTATTACTGCCCTTTGTGCAATAATCGCTACACGATGTGGAAAGGGAAAACAGGAAAAACAGGAAAAAGAGGAAAATCTTTCACCATATCTTGTTTTAGACATTAGGCATAATTTCTTTATTACTTTGTGCAAAAGTTCTGCATAAAATTGCCTGGCCTGGAGACACTGTGCATTACAGGTTTTGTAAATGTTAAAGGGCCCACCTGAGAGCCCTGACTGTTTTCACAGGGATAAATATAGGCAGAAGAATTGTTTGTAATGAATATCATTCAACAAACTGCATCTTCCATTTGTGAATCGTCCACGAAGAGATTGTAATTTTCTTGAGCTGTTTGCTGAATCACTTCTGGAAATCATTCTTCTCTGGCAGCTTCTTGGAGAGCAATTTGCTGGGAGCATTTCACATTCAAAGTTTGCAACTTGAGCTATTTTTATTAGGTGTGTCTGTTCCCTGGTAGGATCTGTTCCCTGGTAGATGAGTGTGTCTCTTGAAGTTTGAATTTCTGTTCTGAGTAATACCATTCATACCATATATTTTCTGTTCTGAGTAATACCATATCTGAATTTTGATGCTCTGAAAAAGTGTCCTGAAATATTTAAAATTTGTTTGAAATAGATTTGCTTTTTGGCTAACATTGGGAAAACATGGAAAACAAAACCAGCAAGTCTGAGGCAAATTCTTTAAAGAATTCAAATGAATATCCTGGCTGCTTCGAGTTCCTGTGTGCAGGCCCTGTATTTTTGGTGTAATGACTGATCTGTGATCAGAAGCATCTCATTTTAGGCCCAACAGTCTTTGAGAAATGGTATTACTGAAAAGGTAGAGATAAAAGCAAACTTGCCAGAGGTCAGGCATAAGCAGAAAAAGCTAACTCTGGTGATGATCAGATGCTTCACATGTCTTATTCAGAGTTACTGAGTGCTTGACCCTGATCTTATTCAAACACAGACACTGCTGACTTGGGCAGAGCCTTTCCTGCTGTCCTTCATCTCTGCAAGCAGCAAACTCATTCCTAAATGTACCTCAGCCGAAACAGTTGACGGGCAAGAGATAGCTGGAAATAAGATCATCTGGGGAGAACATCCTGCCCCTACGTTTTCCAAGAAAGACTTCAAATCTGAGGCTGTAGTGCTGGATACAAACAGGAGAAGGATTAGAAGACAAGATTCATGTTTTTGTTGGCAGTATTGTATAAAATCATTCTGACATGGTTTATACTGCCAAGGATTGTTTTCATTTGGGCTGGGCTTGGTGTTTCCTCTTTGTGTCCTCACAGTGATGGTTGAAGGTGAAGGAGGGTGGGATGTGTGGGAAGGGGTTGGGGTTGTTTTGTCCTCACCGCTACTTGGTGCTTCTCCAGGCCATACAGTGCCTTGGAGGAGAGATGTCCCTGAAGAGCTGAGGTGAAGCCAAGGGCCAAGGAGGGTGTTCATACAGACAAAGCTCTCCTCTCCCACACATCACCCAATGCAAATGGCTGCCTACAACATCTGCTTTTTGTGGTGAGACAGCTGAAGGAAGGCAGCCGACAATGAGACCCACAGGCTTGTTGAACTGGAAAAGACAAAGCCTTTTAATACTTGCCTCTATGCCTTTTTAATCAAGGCCAGAGCAGGACTGATTTTTTGGTCACAAAAGAGTATTGACAAGGCCTCAAATAAGCCCAGCAAAATCTGTTCAAATAAAAGTAAGCATAGAAGAAATAAGTGAAAATTGAAGGGTTCACAGTGTCTCATTCAATCAGGAGCTAGCGTTCCCTGAGAGCCCAGAGCCTCTCCAAATTAACCTAACAAAGACAAGATGCCTCTGGCATCTCTCCTCCACCTGGAGAGGGACAGAAATGAGCCTGGCACCTTTCCAGAAGGAGCAAGCTCGGGGCATCAAGTGGTTAATGGAAAATCCTCATTTACAGGTGATCAGGGTTCAGCCCAGAGCTCCTACTAGTGGATACACGGTTGGTCTTCTTCGAACCAAAGGTCTGTAGTTAAAAAGGCAGACAAATGAACTGCTTTAGCCCAATAATGATTTCATAAATGCACGTGTCTGAGTAATGATTCCCTGTATTATGCCTTACTCCCACTTGTATTAAGCCATCACGCCTGGATAATCTAACACTTTGCATTAAGCCCTCCTGGTTCACCCACTCTGAGCTGAGAAATTCTGCTAGTGTTCAGCAAATCGCTGACCCCTATCAAGTCCTTACAAGTACAAAATCATTCACTTTATTTATATAAGTCATCCTCTAGGCCAGATTTATAGGGCAGACAAAGTAAATGCACCTGTGTTGGTGGAGCAGTAATTTTGTTGTGTTATGTCAGGGGGAGTCTGCTTAAAGGCAGCGACTTTCACGGACAGCTTGAATGGGGTTTGGCTGCAAAATGGTGCAGCTGGCCAGCAAGCAGGGGTGAACATGAACAAGGCTCAGTCTGAAACTGGCTTTTGCAGCTCTTCTATTTCTAATAACCTATATTTAAAAAGGAAAAAAAAATAATAATCCCATTTTGAAGAAGAGTGGGGAAAAAAGCACTCATTGGCTGCATGAGGATTAACAAGGTACTTCACCTTAATAGAGGGGAGGAAATCTTTTTATGGAAAGTACAGTGGGGAAGATGACTGTTTTCACTTGCAGTTGTTTTCTCTGCCTCCCTGTTGTTCTTTTTTTCATTTCTTTAGAACAGGCTCAGAAAGTGGTACAAATCGTATGATTTGCTAATATGCCAGCCTGGTGAGGGGAGAATTTTTAGTGGTCTGCAAAGAGAACAAGTACAAATCCTGTTATTTGTTAATCACTTCTGTATGCATAACTTTCAACAACTATTTTTAAAAAAATAATTTCCCTTTTTCTCCAAGGATTTGTGTTCTTTACATCAAATTCCTCCCTGAGCCTAAACCTGAGGGGCATATAAAAGATAACACTCACAAGGAATGATTTATGGTCTTCAACTTTCCATTTGGAATCTGGAAAAGCATCTTAAGTTTCCTATCATGGAGAAGGAAAAAAAAAATAGTTTTGTCTAAGTAAGCAGCTTCACACACGTTTACCTCTTAGCATTACTAAGAGGAGGCGTCACTCCATGGCAAGTTACAACAGCGCTATCTGCAAGGGAATGGATCAGTCACAGAATAAGCCCCGGCTTGTCACAAACTTTTGGTGAACCAATAAATGGCCAGTCTCAATGCACTGTGCTTCAGCTGTTATGCAAATCTATCAATAAATAGGCAACCTGGCATGATTCATTCTTAGTCACCTCATGTGTCAGCCCAGGAGATAGGAAACCACTTAATGAAATTAACTACAGTCATACTTTGACTTTATTTATTTTTTCTTCCTGATATAATATCAACTGCTTGTGATATTGTCAAGTTCCTTTCAGTTTTTACATGGTGTGAAGGACCATTAAATGAGGCACTTTGCATAGATAAGGGAAGCTTATGATCACACAGCTTGTGATCTGTGTCAGACCCAAGTGTGATTCTGGGTCCCACTGGACCCCAAGTAGGAATCCATGGATGGAGTGTGATGACATGGGGATGTTTCTGAATGGAGTGAATCAAAAAATAAAATAAAATAAAATACAACAGTGTATTTTGTTTTTAGTGAAAGTACTTCCTTTAGCTTGATGAAGTTGGGGTTGTAAATCGGTTGTTCTCTGTGCAAATAGCTTTGTTTATTTGTCATGATATTTGTATGTCACAAGTGTTATATGTAGGATAGAAGATTTCATTTATCTTTTGGGAAGACTTTATTTTGAAATGCATATCATCCAATCAGGGAGTATAAGCCTTGTGATTGAAGTCACCAATTATAAAATCTGGATACTGAATACCTAAAGGTTACAGGCTTGCAAACAGGCAGCTGATGAGAAAATATTGTGTGATACTAGTCACTAATCATAGCCTGCTTAAGAATGACATTTCCAGGAATCAGGATCAATTTGCCAATGATTCACTAACCATAGAAAGAGCAAAATTCATAACATGCATTATTTGAAATGAGTGTTTTGATCAGTTCAGTAAGTATCAAGAGCTGTTTCTCACTGGTTGCAGAGGAGGGAGGAAATCAAAGCCATCTATGTTTTTCATAGAACTCATTTTTTGCAGTTAGCTGCTGACATCAAAAGTTTGTCAGATTGAGATGGAGTCTTTCTCCTACAAAATTAAAAAAATGGTCTATATCATATCTAGCCATGTTGTGTACAGTGAAATGCTGGCCCCACTGAAACTGGTGACAAAATTCCCATTCATTTAACCTCATGTCAGAGGATTGATTTTTATTGACACTCTGGAGAGCAATTAATTATTTACCCATCAGCTTGAGAGAGCATTTTGAAAGGATTTATTTAAGGTGCTGTTCTTTAAGAATCAGTTATCTTGAGGCATCTGATACCTTATACATTTCTCTGTGCTTAAATACCTTCAACTCTATTAGCTCATGTTTTTATTCAAGAGAGGAGATAGATAGGTCTCTTCAGCTGGCAATGCTTTCAGAGTGTGTCAGGCCAAAGGGAACCTAATTAGAGGGAAGAGAGAAAAATGTGGAAATTACTGTTTGCAGAGGGCACTGTAGAGAAGAAACTTCATTGTGAGCAGCTCTCTCTCACATTAAACATGCTGAGGCTGTATTCTTCTGACCATAAGATTAATGATGCCAAGCCAAACATTATAGTCGTGTCTCAAGGGTCACAAGCAAACTTCTTCTTTTATCATCTGTTCCTCATTTTACCGGCCACTAAGGTATTTACTTAGGAATTAGAATATATCAGGGTTTAAGTAGATTAAACTAAAAACATGCCACTGTTTACTGGATACATCTGCTCTCATTAGGGTAACTTGTTGCTGTTGGCATGAAGTGGTTTAATTAAAACGGCAGCATAGCTTTCTGTGGAATCAGAGCCTGGTCCCGGTGGGGCTCTTCAGACAGATTTGAACAACCAGTGCCCATCATGGGGGTTGCAGAGAGACCCCAGGGCTGCCCACTCCCTGTCCCCCCTTCAGAAGGAAAGTGAAGCACTTGCACCTCTCTTCCCTTCCCCAGCTATATTCTAGCCCTACTTATACGATTAATGATGATGAATGTTGTGTATTTATTGGTGATTTAGGTGTGAGGTGCATCAGCTGGTGAGTTAGCCAAAGCTGGCAGAAGCCCTGGAATAATGATGCAGCAACCAACTCCATAAGCAATGAATTTGCACCTGCTTAATACTGAAGCAAAGTCCAGAGGCACCATCTCCCCTGTTGTCCGTGTGGTTATCACAGAGCAGCTTCACAGAACTGCCAATGCCTCAAAACTTAGATGGATTCCAGAAAATCCTGTGATTGCCTTGGAAGTCATGAAAAGTCAATTATCAGAGTCATTTGCCTTCTGTTCTCTGAGTTCTGAGATGATGCTTGGCAACTGTATTAATGGATTTTTTCCTTCAATGATACACATCAGAAATTGGGCATGAGGAAACCACACTGACTTGTGAAAGACACTGAAGTTTTCAAAGTACATGATCAATGCACACTTGTACTTAATAATACGTCAAAACCTGGTGGCCAGGGCATTTCTCTGGGATTTTGAGCAGGCAGTAAGATCTGGGACATGCCCATCCTAAACAGCTTTCCTACCCTCGGAGCTAGTGCTTTCTTATTTTCCAAGGACAATCCACTTCTACACCTAAATATTAGCAGCTGAATGCTTATGTTAGGTACAGATGTCCAAAGTTTCCTGACAGTCATTAGAGGGAGGAAAGGATTCATAAGGGAGTGGCTGGAAAAGAAGACCTTGGGAATCACCCCCACAGCACCTTTTCCTGTAATAATAAAACCAAATAATACAGATGTTCCACCTTAAAGAAAGGGTGACTCAGTTTTCTAGTGGCATGGGAGGTAGGGGATGATCTGAGTCCTGCCATCTCTGACTGACAGCGCAATTTCTGCACCTCTCTTTCAGCTCTATCTTGGTCTAGTCACTTGATGAAATGAGCTTCAAAGGGAAAGTTGTTGTCATTTTTTAACCATTTTTTTTGGTCTGAAAGAAGAAGAAAATCAGCCAACTATCCTCTAGACTAGCGTGGTTAAAGCATTTAATAACACAAGGCTTGTGGTGAAATCTGAGACCCCTGCTTTCCGCTCTTTCTGTGGTAATAAGCACGATTATGTGCCTGAGTGCTTTCTGAGTCACTTTCAGGGCAGTGACCATCCTGCCCGGGCTCACTGGGCGCAGGGGCAAGCAGGGACCAGTCCCTGGTGGGCAGGGACCGGAGACCTGTGCGTGCAAACACATGGGGAGGTGGCTCTTCTCCCACAGTACTGCAGCACACACCTGAGATGGGGAAACTTTCCATTTCATGGTGGCAAGCAGATTTTGAAGCCCTTTTGGCTAGTTGGACAACAAAATGCTATAAGGGTTGACCCAGAAAAATGTCACAGTGGTGATGGGCTATATGAAGCATTGGGCTGCAGGTACCTTTTCTCCCACCTAAACCACTAAGAACCAGTAAACAGAGATGGTGACAAACAGATCCCTGCATGGGGTATCAACATAGACCAGTGGCAGACCTGGAGGAATAAATGACAGCTACTGATGGCCTCACAGGTCCAGAGGCCAAGGGACAGAGCTGTCTCCCTCTTGCCTGTTTGAATCAATGCTGTGTTTTACCTAATCATTGTTTTTAAGAAGCTTCCTCAGTATCTTCTCCTTGGCTATCTGAAGGGATAATATGCAAAGGGGAGCCAGAGAGCAGAGCCTGCAATGAGGATGTGCCTGTTTGGATGAACACGCTTTCCACATATAAATGCAATAAAAGGAATACACTACATAAATTCACTTGCTGACTGTTTTGCTCCAGTGTCATGGCCCAAGAACAATCACCCAAACTCATCCACGTGTGAAAATTGTAATAGTGGAGAAGGCTGTGTTTGTTATCCGTGGTATTTCTTTAAAATGACTTTCCTCTGTAAGTGGATACAGAAATAACTCTTCAGATTATGGATTGGAGCAGGGAGTTGTATTTGTTCAGTGGTGTAGCTGCATTGATTGGCATCCTCCTGTTCAGAAGAAATGTTTTTAACCACCCAGAACAACAAATACCACTGCTAAACCTACATGGGTTACATTGAGAGCATTCAAATATAAAAGCAGCTAAGTGTTTCGGGAGCCAAAACATGATTATTTTTAAATGGTTGTGGTTAAGAATGGTTATTATTTATTGTTTGAACATAGCAGCACCTACTGGCTCAAGCCAGAAATCAGGACTTCACCATAATTGGTGTAAAATGTAGTAAAAAGAGGGTTTCTCCTCCCTGAGTGCTCTGACCTTGGGTAGGAGGCAACTGGCAGAGTGTTTGGACACCACAAGCAAAAAGGAGGAGCAGGAGGGAATGGGAAGACTGATCTAGCCATGGCATGCTGGCTGCTTCATATAAGACAGGAATAAAATATTATCTGGGGATAAAACATTGTGCATGTTTTGGGGAAACTTGGTGAGGGGGTGGTGAGTGCTGGGGGTGTGATGGGAGCCGGGGGTGTCAATGTCTCAGTGGCTTGACACTGCTTTTAAGAGAGGAAGGCAAGGAGAATGTGTGGGTTGCTGTGGAGCAAGAAAATCACCAGTCAGGTATACATAGGATAATAGGACAGACAGAGGATGGCTGAAGAGTGGCAATGACTTTTTATTTTATTTTATTATTTTTTTTTTTTTTTTGTAATCCAACTGTACAGGAACAGACAACAAAAAGCTTTTTTTTTTTTTTTTCATTTGTTTGTTTGTTTTTTAAATATAAAGGTCTTTCCAGAAAACCCTTCTCAGGAAAATCAAAAGCTAAGATGTTTGGCTTGGCAGGTAGCAAGCTGGTATGGCTGTGCCAATTTTACACCCTACCTACAAGATGCAGGGTACCTTGGCAGCATCCTTTCCCAGCCAACGCCACTGGAAAAGGTATGCAGCAAACTTCGGTCCCTTGTCTTCTTTTCTCGGAATTCCTTCCTGAGATCCAAGCCTCTACTTCTGCCTCCATGACACCAGGATTTGTGGAGAGATATGGGCTTAGAGGGAGGTGTAAAAAATCTGCATTTTCTCCTGAACCTTTTTTTTTTTTTTTTTCAAAAGCTGTTGGACATTCATCTTACCCCTCCCTAGAGAATAACATAAAACCTTGCACAATATCTTGATTTTTATCCCCAAACAAAAAATGGAATTATCTACCAAAACATTTTTTTTCTGCAGATTTCAGTTTTCTTCTATTATGTGTGTGTGTACATATATATATATATGTGTGTGTGTGTGTGTATATATATATGCACATAATATATTACTTTAAGCAATATTCTCATGGAAAAAAATAATGCCCTAGTGGTAGAAGTGTAACAAGAAAATCTTTTTTTTTTCTCTCTTTCCTTTTTCAGTAGTATTATAAACAGATAAGGTCAAGACAAGTTTTGTCTAGGCCAGGAATCAGGAAAACCAAAGAATAGTTAAAATCTGTATTCAATTCAGTTTTAAGATCTCTCTTTTAGAACCATCTCTGCATAATGGCTCAGAAATGTCCAGGGAGGTTCTGTCATTTCTGGTTTCTGTCTCAAAATGAAACTGAAACAAGCAAAAGTCTTACAAGAAACCTTGTTCTTATGACAAGTTTTCCAATTTCCTGTGTATTTGTCCTCACGAGGTTTACAAAAAACATCCAGATTTTTCCTTTTTTAAACTGAAGCCAGACTCAAAACCTGCTGAGGTTTCCCCATCAATAATTAGTACATGTATGTGAAATTATTTGCTGTGAAGGTGAAATGCAGGGTTAAATTAAAATCAAATGCATCGAGAACAGCCTTGGCAAGTATATGGAGCTGGTGCTCTGAAGGGTAGTTTTCATTTTGTAACACCACAACATTCCTAAATGATCCAGAAGGATGTGTTTGTTGTTGTTGTTTGTTTGTTTGTTTGTTTGTTTGTTTTTAAAGTGAATTCTAGGTTAGGGGAAGAAAAAAAAAGTGGTAATTTTCTGTTTTATCATTGAACTGTACAGTCTCTGAACATACAGGGGAAGACATGCAGCTTTTCCTCTGTCCTGCAAGGAGGGTGAGGGCAGTTCTTATTTTATCACTTTGCTAGTAGGATTCAGTGAGGTGTGGGACTTGACTGTTGTCCAGGGAGTGAGTGTGTGCGTGTGTGTGTGCTGGGCTCATTCCCTACTACCCTGGCCAACCCTCCATAGGCAGTAATAAGCACTTATTGGCTGCTGCAGGAGCTATGACATTTAGCCCAGTTGGACTTACCCTTCTTGCTTTAACCAAATGCATTTTGCTTGCAGCAACTGCAGCCAAAGGTTTGCATTGGAGAGAGATGGCAGAAATGCTCCAGAGATGAAACACCATGGTCCTCACTTGGCAGCTGTCCTTGTTTTATTAAAAAACACATTAAAACATTCATTTACTGCATGTGTAGCTCACCTGAGGGGCAGCCCAGCACCAAAGCAGAATGTCCACCTTGAAACCAGCCACTTACGCATCAAAGTAGGCACCTTACTCTTGATCACTTGCCTGCAAGCTGTCTGGGGAAAGCACAAGCTATATTGCTGAACTGAATAGCAGCTTTCCACTCTGTGAGTTGAGTTGGCTGATCCCCGGACTGTGATCCAACTAAGCTTTATTAATGTCAAACAGAATATCTTCAAAGTTATGGATGATGGTTTGCTCTGTCTTCATGATTATTTTAACACAACTTTGCAGAAAGTTTTTTTTTTTTTTTTTCTTCCCAATTGTTTACTTCTCAATGCCAGGAAAGCTTCTTAAGTAGCAATAGCCACTTGCTGTGAGTTGATGCTAAGCTACTTCAAATTAAAAATAAGTAAGAGTGTTTAAACACACACACACACACACACACACACACACACACACACATACACACACACAAAATCTTACAAAACCAGCACTGATTTTCCATCCCTCGCCCTTTTTAAATTGCTATGGAATGGGATCAGATTGGTTTCCTGAAGTGTTAGGCCTGGAATCAACAAAAGTGAAATTTTGTAGGGTTGAATGATTTGTACTTTTACAAATCTGTGAATATTGTATGTCTGTTTTTTTCTCTGTACTACCACCATCACAAGCCTCCAAAAATGATAAAAGAAAACAAGTTCCCAGAGTTCAGTCTAAAAACTTCATAAGAGAATTAGGCTCAAATCACTTTGTAATTACTATTTCCAATCTGCCAACTAAAATAAATTAATAAATAAATAAGGAAAAAAAGAAAGAAAGAAAGAAAACCAACAAAACAAAACATAACAAAACTAGTAACAATCTGTGAGCTAAATTCTCCTGAAACTGGAAAACATTTGATCCCAGTGTCACAAATTATTGTGAGCTTGGAATGATACCAATTACTCTCCATTACTACCCGAGGGCTTTCTGCTATGGTGGTTAATAAGCCAAATCCTAAGGTGCCCTTTGCATTTGTGGAGAAGGTCAGGTGCAATTAAGGAGCAGAGGATCTATGGTGAGAGTGGCACAAGCACAATATGGGAGGTGTGTAAATCAGGGTCATGTCATTCAAGCACTACTGAATTTGATCAGAAGGTGGGTCCTGCCCCATGCCATCTAGGCTGAGGGGTCCACAAAAGCAAGCCCTCCCTTGATGCCCTCTGCACTGCAGAACTGTAACTTGTGTTTGCTGCTCAGCAAGGTGTACAGAGTGCTAAGTGCATTTGGGGTCTATCTACAGCGAGTGGATGCAGATAGAAGCCAAATGACCTCATAGCGTTTTAAACATTTTAGACACTTTACTGCAGGACAGAAAAATTAGCAGATATCTGGACACACTGTTCTGATATATAATTGCCCATTATGTTTACAAGCACATCTCATTTTCCTACACCTATCTTTAGTTTCAGTTTAGCGCCGTCATCCAGGGCACGCTGTATACATCTGATTACAGAAATCTTCTTTTCAACAGGATGAGATCAAGTCATCTCTTACTTTTCATAGTTTTTCAAAATCCTTTTTGCAGCATCGATGTCAAACTGCACAGTGAAGACAGGACTAACCAGAGGTGGTACCTGATGTCAAATTTAAGAAGAGATTGGGCTGTGCACTTAGTCACATGGTCTGAACTTGGGTAGACCTGTGCGGTGTCAAGAGTTGGACTTGATGATCCTTAAGGGTCCCTTCCAACTCAGGATATTCTATGATTCTATGAACAAAGCTAACTTTCTCAAACATACCAGCTGATGTCCTGAAGAAGACAGAATGAACTTTCTTTGCGATCAGGCTTATTCTCCATAATTTCATCTTGATTGCATTAATTATGCTACTATCTGTTAATTATTTCCTGATTTTCTCCCATATCAGATTTTGCGTGCCATCAATTCCAGATGAAACAACCGATAGTTATGTAAGTTTTTATCAGTGGCCTCTTTCTAAACTGACACAATAGCAACTCCCAGGCTTCATGACTCCTCTAATTTTCCAAGAGCTGTTACAAATTGAGACTCAGAAAGATAGTCTACAAATTTTCTTAGAGAGCTGTGATCTTCATTGTCTTGGCCTGTGAGCAATCTCTTACTATACAAACTCCTCTGCAAGGGACTCCCTGCAACCAGTTCTGTCCATCTACAAGCCAACATATAGCCGAAGCTTCAGGCTTCCTCTCTCCAAAGTCAGTGGAGGGCAGGAAACACTGCCAGAGGTGATTCCTGCCGTCCACAGGGAGCACAGACCTCTGCAGATGCCTATCTGTCCCTAGTGATGAAACAAAAAGTCCTACTGACTCAGAACGTGGCTGGTCGTTGAGTTTTGTTGTGGGCTGGAGGTAAGACATGTCTTGACCTTGTGCTCCACATCCCGTAAGCTGTACCCAGAGGAACCCTCTGGGTTTGTGCTTCCCACTCAGTGACTGAGGCAGTCACCAGACCATGACCCTTTTCTTCAAGATTACTTTCCCAGATATGTTCCAATGTGAGTCACCATGTCTTGCCAGCTATCTCTAGCAGTAGTCACTGATACATTAATTCCTTCCAGGACTGATTTCAGTTCCTGCACAGCTACTTTGCTTCATTGCCATTTTTCTTTACTTCCTTTATAAACCCACTTTCCTTAAACCTAGGCCTTTCAGCCTGTAGAGGCTTCTGCGTACTTTTCTATTTGATAACACACACACAGGAACATAGATAGATGTGTGTCTGAAAGTTTATTTTAAGCATGTTTTCTATGAGCAGAGTATTGCTTCCCTGTAAATAAATAACACATTAAGCAAGCTGCTTTGTGGTCAGATGAGGTCTCCCTCACTCGTCCCAGCCTGTCTTTGCAGGTCCTGAAGGAAGTTCTCCAGAGAAAAAGGCCTTTTGTCTCCTCTGGACCGTGTCGTTTGCATAATCTTGTTAAATACAACGAATACACACATGCACAAAAGGGTTGTGGGGGAAAATGGTCCTATAAGTAAAGGCTGAGTGTTCTGCCTAATCTGACAACAATATAATAAATCGTTTATTTGTGTACACTGGAACAACTCCTTGGGACTGTGGCCTATTCCTGTTTCCCAACAACACTGTCATTAAAACAATGGGCACTGTAATTACTGTGATAAAAAGGCATTATTGCTCCAGTTCTTCATCTGGCCCATGTGCAGAAGGAAGAGGTTTTCTTTATAATCTCAGGGACCAGAAGGCTCCTTCTCCCGCCGGCTCCGCACGCACAAAAGATTTCTCCACACCGGAGGCCGCAGTGTGAGAGCCTTTGTCTTAACTGAAAGGGCACAGCCCAGGCCTTCTGCCAGCACTGGCCGTGCATGAAAGCAGAGCCTTTATGTCCCAGCAAGCTGCTGAATGGCACACAAGGCTGTAAAATCTGTACTCTCCCATCACCTCGGCTGCCTCTGCGCTGCTACGGGGCTACCGCGGCCTCCAAAGAGGCAGGCTCTGGGCCTTGCGGCTTCGCCAAGCCCGGGTCCGTCAGAGGGCTGAAAATCTGCTTGATGGCACAGCTAACCATTTAAAACAATTATGATTGTTTTAAACGATCATAAATTGTTTTGGTGCAAGCGAGGAGGGTGGGTAGGGGAGAAGTTGAAGTAATACCTCGCAAAGAGTTGCTCCAGCTATTTCTGCAGCTGGGCCGTCTCTTTCTAGCAAACCTCATTTTAGCTTTAATTCAGTTCAGTTTCTTTTATAATCTGCTAGTTTGGCAGTTTGCTTGTTCACTACAAGCTTGCTGCCTGACTCTTGTAATACCAGGTGCTGCAGGAGACATGCCAGAAGTGTGCAGTTTTGCACTGGTCTTTGTGGAAAACTGCTTTAAGTGAGACCAGTTGCTCGTAGAAAATATGAGGCTGCAGCCTGGAGAGCTCAAATCCCAGCCAGCCACGGTCCGTGTCTCTGCTTCCTTCAGCAGAACTGCGTTGACTGTCCCCCTCTAAGAAGTTGGGCTGACTCCACCAGGGATGGAGAAAACTGCAGTGGCCAAAGAGAAGAGTGCACGCTGGCAGCAAAATATTCCCCAGCTAGCTGATGTGAGTGACTGCTGGCTGGTGGGGGGGCACGCGCCTCCCCATCTGGTGAGAGTTGCAAAAGCATATCAATAAGTGCTGAGACAACCACTGCTGTTGCCAACACCCTCTTTTAGAAAAATGTTTACCCCGTTGCAAGCATAACTGATGTAAATTGAATGTGTCAGGCTGAGCAGAAACACCTACCCCCCTCCTCGGAGCTGCTCTCCCCTCGTTTGACAACGTACAAACAGCAAGCCCGCTTACATGTGAGCGGAGAGTACCAAACATTGCATCAAAAAGCAGAAGCCATCCTGTTACAATCTGCTGCTTGTCAGGATTTGACAGCGTTGTGAAATATAAATGATCTCTGAGATAGCAACGCCTGCCTCAGTCACCGGTAAACAGCTCCCCTCATTAAAGAGATGCTTTAGAAATGACAGCACCAAATTACGTTAATATTTTTATGAAGTGCTCTCCAGCCACAGATCCGAAAGCATGGTTTGCCATTCATTTGCCAAAAAGACACATTTCTTTGCAAGCAAAGGCAATGTGGCCTCTTACTTGAAAAAAAGTCACCATTAAGCAGGCTCTAATTGAGACAAAAAAGGACAGCTTTGGATGTAAGAGAAAGGACAGTGAAGGGGGAGATGGATTTCTTCTAATGCTCCTTTTTCCTTCAGAAGATCATCTGTAACCTTTTGTGACCTATAGATTGTCTTTGGTTCTGAGTTAGTTCAATGCCTAATTCAATACCCTTAGCCATGACACTAACTCATAGGTCCTATCCTGTGATACAATCTTGCTAATGATTATAAATGGCTAGATCTGAAACTTGCTTGATCTGAAAGTATATTCTACTCTTCAGTGGCCTCTGCAACCTCTTTAAGAGAGCAGATTCAGAAACAACCCTTGGGAAAGAGCTCTGAGTCATTCTGCCTCTCTCCTCAGCATTTGGATTTTTCTTGGCGACTTTTTGGTTGGCTTTTGCCTTGATTTTGCTTATCTTTGAGATCTGCTGAGATTAGAGTCCAAGACAGAATGACTGCAATGAAATTGTTAGAGATTCCACCTGCATCCTGCACTGAGTCAGAAGGAAATTAGCAGGATAATACAGGCTGTGTGTACTTCTCAAGTGAAGGATCACTGAGATCAGTCTGTGTCAGAAACACCACTCATAAGAACAGGCAGTGATAGAAAGCTTTTCAGAAGATTTCCAAACTTGTTTTCTGGAGGATGAAATACTTTTCTTGTCAGTGGACTTTGTCTGAGCTTCTTTTATGGTAACATTTGGCACTGGAGGTTCAGTTTTCAGCAGGCTGACTGCTCTTTCCCTTCAAAAAAAGATCTGGACTCCTCTTTAGCACAGCTCTGCTGTACATGCCATTGCACAGCAGTGAGACCCTCCACACATCATCGTCTGCAACAGGACCCCAGTGCAGGAAACTGTTCTGTGTCCTCAATGTGTCAGTGAAAGTCATTTCTGCTCTGGACAGGTCCCATCAGTCCTGGATGTCATACATTTCATTGCCTTGTTCAGTTGCTTGTTTAGGAGAGACCTTTTCATTTTCTGAAGAGTTTTAGCACATCTATTCACCAGTTGGTTAAGTTTTTCCAGCAGGTGACAATTACTCCCCTTCCTTTTCCTTTTCCTTTTCCTTTTCCTTTTCCTTTTCCTTTTCCTTTTCCTTTTCCTTTTCCTTTTCCTTTTCCTTTTCCTTTTCCTTTTCCTTTTCCTTTTCCTTTTCCTTTTCCTTTTCCTTTTCCTTTTCCCTTTCCTTTTCCTTTTTTCTTTTTTTTTTAATTTCTTTTTCTTTTTTCTTTTTTTTTCATTTCTTTTTTTTTCTTTTTCTTTTTCTTTTTCTTTTTCTTTTTCTTTTTCTTTTTCTTTTTCTTTTTCTTTTTCTTTTTCTTTTTCTTTTTCTTTTTCTTTTTCTTTTTCTTTTTCTTTGTCTTTTTCTTTGTCTTTTTCTTTGTCTTTTTCTTTTTCTTTTTTTTCTTTTTCTTTTTCTTTTTCTTTTTTAGAATCATAGAATCAGAGTGGTTTGAGTTAGAAGGGACCTTAAAGATCACCCAGTTCCAACCCCCTGCCGTGGGCAGGGACACCTTCCACAGACCACATTGCACAAAGCCCCATCCAGCCTGGCTTTGAACACTTCCAAGGACGGGGCATCCACAGGGGCTTCACCACTCATAATATCTCTTATGAGATCTCATAAAATCTCATATAATAGCCCGTATAGCCAGCTGCAAATATGTTGATATAGTTAAAAATGGCAATAACATATACTGATGCATTTGAAAACACGTGGACATCTGAAAACACATGTGGACACTCCTCTTTTTTGGCCCTTTTATGTTAGACATGTGAGTTCAAACAAGAATTTCAGATTAATCCTATCATCCAGTTTTGTGCACATCAAGGAAAATACCCTTCAGTATTCTTACAATAAAAAAATCCCAAATGACACAGTTACCTCCACACTAACCAAATATTTTACCTCCACAGCAACCAAATATTATGAAATATTTGGTTACCACCATGCCCAGGATTTTTGAAGAGACAATGATAAATTATGCCGGTTGTTTGTACAAACAATAGACATAATTTGTGTTAAGTAGGTCTCAATTTATAGAGTTTGGTTTCTTCCAACCTGATGGTGAGATGAGAGCATCTCCTTTGTGATGGCTTAGAGTTAAGCAAAACTCTCGCACCTAATAGCTACTCTTGCGTTGCTCCATCTAACATTCGTGTCCCTTCTGTCAGATGGAGACAACACATAGTCCTTGCTGTGTTATAGCTGGTATCTTCAGGAAGCACTGTGAATCATTTGGTTCACACTGGGGAAAGACTCAAGTATGCAGGAAATGTGTATTTAAGGACATGTCACTCCCAGATTGTGATTTTCAGGATTGGGTTTCCACCTACAGGAGTTATGCAAGTGCCCTTTCAGCTTTTTAGGTAATGAGACAAAGAAATGCCTCTTGGAGGAAATATCCCTAACTACAGACACTGTTTCTGCACGCCTGCAAAATTTGCACTATAACAACTACCTTTACTTGTACCTTGACATTTTGTTGGTACTGGGAGAGACTTGAGGGTAACCGTTGTGGGCATCCCCCATGAGGGAGCAGCAGCCTGTCGGCAGCCAAGGTACTGAGTTTTAAAAGGGTGCTCTGCAGCATGGCTCTGTGAGTCAGCTTCAGAGCCAGAAGTGCAAGTTTGAGAGAGATTTCATCGCCTGCCTATGCTGGCTGGGCTGTCCTTAGTTTGTCACAGGCTGGGGAGCAGGGTGCCCACATCTTCAGCATCCTCCCACAGGTTTGTAATGCATCCCCTTTGGGTTTGAATTTCTTGCAGAGCAAATGAACTCTGGGTGTTTGGGAAATGCTGAGATTGTATTAGACACCACCACAAATAAGTAACAACTGTTAGCTGTGTATGACATAAGAAGTCATTGTACTCCTAGTGAATAGGATTACTTGCCTTGGTCTGTGTTCATGATTCCCCACCTTTGCTCTCAGGATTAATGAAACGTAATTAGGACTGTACACTCAGTACAGCTATTCGGATCTTTTCGCAACTGGCATGTTTTTAATAATCTTTTATTTTACTTACTTGGCTTGGAATTAGATGCAGAGGCCTGATACATCTAATCTGACAAGGAAGCCACAGCTGTCAGGAGCTGTAGTAAGGTGTGAATGAAAAGCTTATGCTGACAGAGGAATCCGGACTCATAGCTCTGATTTCCTTGGGCAGGTTCAACTGTAGCCTGCTGACAACAGTTAGGCGTTACACAAGAGCACAGCTAAAGCAGCTCCTTGCCAGGTTGCTTTTCTTAACACTGTGTGGTTGTTCTTTTCTTTCCTCTACTTTTAAAAAGTGAGGGAAAGAGCCTGACATTGTTCATTGTGACACCCATTGAAACTTTCATTCCGCCAAAGCAAAAGGTATAATTTATAATGTCTTTCCTGCATTAGCTTCCTTAAATTAGTTCATGTTGATCAGTTCATACTAGCAATGGGGCTTTGACTCATTATGAAGTGGAAGATACGTACTCTGGTTAGAAAAAGACTACAGCAGAGCACCTGGCAAGTTCGAGGCTTGAACTTAATATAGCTTTAACTGTGGTGTAGTGGCTTCTTGAATCTAAGGAGTCAAGAAGGAAGGTGAAGTGCCATATGCCTGATGAAACCTTAAGTTTCAGGTTTACCCTCCAGTTCTTCATCACTGGTCTTTTTCTTATGGAGGCATGGAAATCAGTCTGTCCTCTTGGTTTGAAAGCCCTAGTGTTTTCCAAGCGTCTGTGGATGAAACCCCAGCCAGACTCTCAATGTCATTACTTGTAAGGGACAGAGACTGAAATTCCAGCTTGCTGCTTAGCAGAAGCACTTCAGAGTCCCCTGTTTTGGAAAGCACAGTAGCAGAATAGTGTTTTTCTGCCCAAAATCGCACAGCTCCCGCTTCCTAAATTTCGGACACATTAACCAGGGCAATGCAAACACGTAACACCTGTGGGTGTTAAAGTGTTGCTAAGGCTTCTTGCAGCTTGGAGGCCAGGAGGCTCAGAACTGGAAAAAACCTGTGAAAATGGGAATGTGGGACAATTAATCCCCTGGTTGAACTCCAGATTGCTGTGAAATGGTTAAAAACTCCCTCGCAGCTGCCCAGACTGTAATCTCCATCAAGAGAACAAATGCTGGTATTCTGGGTGGCGTGTTACAACTGTGTAATGGTAATACTTGTGTATATTTTTAAAATATCCAACTACTGTTTATACACATCACAAAAAATAATAAATATGTGTAAGGTTAACTCTACAACAGACTTTTACTACACCAGCAATTGAGTGCATAAAAATACACCCACACTCTATAGTTGCTCCTTTAAAATAACATTATTTTTTCTACAAAGCCCAATTAAACCAACAAGAATTCCACCAAGAATAGAAAGTTCTCTGTCCTCAGACAGCTAATATATTTCGCCTAGTCTTTTGAGAGCCCTAAAAGCAAAATTTAGTAGCTTGTTTTCTGCAACACTCTTCTACAAGGGGGAAAAAAGAATAATTTATTTTTGATTCACAGGGAAAGTGGCTATGCAGGGGATCACCAGCTGGTATTTTGATGACTATCTTTGTGGGATGTATTATGGGCCCTAATTAAGTAAACCCTCTTGTATGTCTATAAAGTACATGGTTCAGCAGTAGAACAACTTCTTGCCTGTGGATGGAGCTGGATCAAGCCTGTAGCAAAGACAATTACGTGTGTAATAATTCTATCCAGAGCTCTTACAGCAAATGCCAGATAAGGTTTCAAAGCACATAACATGTTTAAGGGAGGGATTTCAGAGGAATCCCTGTTTTTCTGCTTTTTTCCAGCCAGAGCAAAACATTGCAACAGGTAATACGCTCACAAGGGTGTCATGGGACTGGTCAGAATTGGGGAGGAAAAGTAGTTGTGGGGAGAAAAGGTTTAATTCCCCTGCAGAAAGTTACTGGTGAGTCAAGGAGCACAAGAGAGATGAGAAGCCCTGCTTGACATGGGTGTGATGGGGAGTAAGGAAACCCAGAGAAACATCTCAGGGAAGCTGCTCATAGTGGATCACACGTGAAGAACACAGGCGGTGCAGTGGCAGTCCAGTCCTCAGCTCTTTCCTTCCTTCCTTCCTTCCTTCCTTCCTTCCTTCCTTCCTTCCTTCCTTCCTTCCTTCCTTCCTTCCTTCCTTCCTTCCTTCCTTCCTTCCTTCCTTCCTTCCTTCCTTCCTTCCTCCCTTTCCTCCCTCTCTCTCCTTCCCCTCTTTTCCCTCCTTTTCTCACTCTGTCCCTCCCTTCCCCAGTGGACCATCTTCCATAGAAATACCCAAAACCAGCCAACCAAACAAAAACATCCAACAAACGAATTGCTTGTCCAAAGTGTCTGTGATTTTGATGCACAGTGAAACAAAGATCCTATGATCTTGCTTTACCTTGAAATAATGTTTAGTTGCCTTTTTAATGTACAATACATTTGGACTATCACCATAAATAAGATGCACTATACATGTCAAAACAAGTTCTTATGTAATACAGATCTCTGTGGTTTCATTTACTAGTAACACCCTTCATAAGTCATAACAAGGAATGAAGCAATCTCTGTGATATGGAAATTTCTTCTCAAGTGCATAAATTATGTCTTAATGCTTCAATTGCTTGAAAAGTGGGACAGTCCCACAGGTCACCATTTCCATTCCAGTGTTAAGATTTGCAAATATTAACAATGATTTCTGTTTTATGAGAAGGATTAACTTTACAGGCACGAGGAGTCCAGTTTAGTTGAAAACAGGGGACAAAATACGTAAACGTATTAAATTAGCAAAATCAGGTAACTCAGAAGTTTTTACTTGGTTTATAGTGATTTTATAGCAATTTTGAAAGGCTGAATGACAGCTCCCACGTCAGGCCTTTGTGCCCTCACATTCAGCCTGGCCCCTGCCATGGGGATGAACCAGATGGACTCACATGGGGAAAAAACTTTGCAAGCTGCTGCACTGAGACCTGTCCTCTCATCCATCTGCACCATGAGGTTTCCATGTGCTCTCCGGCCAGTTGCTTCTCCTAAAATTTATGGACATCTCGTCTGTGAGCTGCGCTGGTTTTTGGAACCCATTTCTTGTGCAGACCGTAAGTGCTTTCCCAATTGGTTTCCCATGGAATTATGGTGGTTCAGCATCTCTTGCTGCTTGAACGGGTGTAGTTTCTCAGGAAGGCTTCCAAACCTCCAGAAATACGTGCAGATTTGCTTTGCTGTGCTCATTTCTCCTTGTTTGAACACTAAAAATGCATTCAGGCAGCCTCTTAAAGTCATACAAATAACAGGCATTGAAATGGAAAACAGCAAAATGATGAATATTGTATAATGCTGTGTTAAATTACGAATAAATAAAACATCTGGGACCAGATGTTGCTGTTGGATTCTTGTGTGGAACCACCATTCCTTTCTGCAGTGTTGTGTGCGCACTTCTGAGAGCAGAGCTTGGCCCTTGATGTAATGAAGAACTTTTTATAATTTAATATTAATGGAAGATGATTTCTCCATTAAAAACAAGGTAACTTCATAGATGGAGAGATTAACATATTTTATAGAAACAGTTGAGGGTGTCTCTACACCAACCTTTCGTAACAGTGATACTTTTTAGAGGTTAAAAGGATAAAGAACAGTGAAAGAAACTGCAAGAAATTTCTGCAGAGTACATATGCTGAGAAAAGGGAGCAGGCAGTGCAAGAAATGTAGCTGGAGTCAGCCTGAGTACTCAAACATCACGCAAGAGTTTTGAAAGATTGAAGACTGGTGATAATTTCTGTATGAGGATAAAGTCATCCTGAAATGTCCAACCTCATGTGGACTTGCCAAGCACTGAACTCTCATTTTTCCTTGTCAGTCTGTTGAATCTTTTCACCTATGCAGAATTTAGCAATACCTCAGGGAAGTTATGAAACAGCCTCTGGCCACTTATTTAAGGAAAATATTCCCCTCCATAGAGGTATGCATTGCTTGTCTGTGGACAGGCTTGCAGTGTTTGACCTCTAGTAGGATCTAGAAGACACTTTTTCACCAGGGCTGATTTCTCAGTAGGGTGAAGGACAATGCATGCCCGTGTTTGTGGCTGCAGGCATTGCTTTGTGACCGTTTTGTCATGGAGCTGCCAGCTCCTGCTTCCCTCTGCCCTACCTGCCTGGGCTTGTTTGCCATGTGCTCTTTCTGAGTGGGAAGAAAGCCTTTGAGATGGTGGTTGTTTACTTTGAAATGTCCTGGAAGGGGTTAACTTTTCAAGATACAGATCTCATTTTCCAGAGGGGCCCTGGGGAGCAGCACCATGCAGTCTTGCTCCAGCAGAGTGCAGTGCATCCAGGCTCAGCGCGGGTGGCAGACTTTGTGGGTGACCTTTTATACAAAGCCTTTTAGCCAGACCAGGCACCCCAGCAAAAGAAATTAAAAAGCCAGGCAGTAATTCACTAATTTCTGTACATTTTTTTTGAACAACAGTGTCCTTTATCTCTGGAGATAGTTGCCCACTTGCTCTCATTGATTCCCTGATCTGCAAGCCAGGGTGATGGGTAAGTGCCATGGTGCCCTCCATGTTAAGCTTAGGGCAAGCATTATAAGGCATTTGTAAGCCAAGGGCTTTTGTAGGGCAGCCTTGGTGCAACATGCCTGCTGTGCATCCTTTGCAATCAGATGTCTGCTCTGGGAAAAGAGGGGTGCACCTTGCCCCAGCCAGCCCCTGGCCTGTGCCAGCAGCCTGGTACCCAGGGCTCCAGTCCAACCAGTGGGACTGGCAGCCCCAGTCATCCTGGGAGCTCCCAGATTTCAAAATAAAGACTCAAGTGTGCTAAATTGCATTGTGAAAGCAACAGTATGTATCTGCTCCTGGGCAGCTGTCAGCAGTCCGTGCCTTCAAAGAGGCAGTGAAGGAAAGATGAGTAAAAAGCATCTACCTTTACTATAAGCTATTTATTGAACCAGAACCCAAGCAATCCACGGCCAAGGGGAGACTACAAAGCATTTTATTTATTGGTGACACAGAGAAAGAAAAACTCACTTTTTGTCAGTGTCTTTAAAGTTTTATAGTCCTAACATCCTACTACTCCTTACTCTCCTCTCTTCCTTGACCCCCACCAGTCTGTGCAAATTCTGTCTTTTACCCAAAGTCATCTGTCTGCAAAGTGCTTTAAAGCTGAATGTCCTTGACCTTAACTCTTCTCTGAACCTACCTACGGATGGCAGTTTCCCCATGTGAAAGCCTTCCCTTCCAAACAAGAGACAGGTAAATCTGGAAACCCTCCTCCATAGCACAGCAGGCACAGCACAGGACAGGCATTTGCCGTGTGCTGATCTGCATTTCCTTGAAATGGTAGAAGAGCTACTATAAGAAAAAAACAAAAAACACAAAACAAAACAAAAAAACTGTTAAGAGTGTTTTGGTCAGCACTGTGTGAAATGACATCAGCACCAGCCCAGCCAGCTGGGGCTGAGCACAGTGTCTGTGAAAACGTTCATAGGAATAGCGAGCACCTTCAGACAGACGCTTTCCATTAGACTAAACACAGATACTCCGTTAAATGTGTGCAAGGAAATAGATTCAAGACTGAAGCCAACAGTTAAACACAGCTGTTCTTTCGCCTTGCTTTGGAAATTTTCTCCTCCCTGGAACCCCCCCGCTCCAATTATTTTTTCTTTTCCAGGCATGGGCTCAATCTGATGGAAGGAAAAAATGGCTGAGAAATCCTATGTATGTCTTCTTCTGCACCTTGGGTTTTATAGGGCAAGCCTGCAGTTTGCCTTCCAGTTTTGCTCATCCAATGTTACCTACAAAAGGTCCAAGTATTTAAACTACAGGAGAAAAATAGGGTATGCCACTCTTTGGGTGTAAAAAAAGTCATGCCTGAGCTTTTACAGGGCCTTTTAAAATGGTGTCTCTAAACAACACCTGCACTATACATTTTATATACCAGTGTTTCAATTTATGATGTTTCCTTTGGCTATTGCTGCATACTATCCTGGTTTTTATATCTGATAAGAGCCCTTCCACCATGTCTCTGGGGTTTTTGTACTTTGGGGTGTTAATAATGAAAATCTTGTGCTTGTTACAGTGCCCATGTCTGACAAGGATGGAGCTGGCTTTTAAAAACACTTTATCTGAGCTGAGTAGAAATTGATGTTCCTATGCCATGGGACTTTTCTGGGACTTCAGTATTTTCTGCTTGTATGCAGAAATAAAATGCACGCTAGGTTTGTGACAGATCAGTGTGCTGCAACATAATGTTGGTCTTCATCAGCCAGTTTGGGCTGTGTGCTCTGTCAGTCTTTACAGCTAGCAGTGATGTCTGCTCCTCCACACTGAATTAACTGTTCAAAATGAAGTGAAAAATGCCCTCTCAAATGGGGGATGTGGTAGCTGGTTGCTACAACCATGCAGATGCAGCAGCAGTGAGTACCTGTCCGTGTGCCCATCTCTTTTCGTGGGTCTCTGTGCGAGAGCAGGAGCTTTCCTGCAGCTCGGAGGCATTTTCCAGCATTTCCCAGCAGGTCTCTCCCAACCAATGGGTTTCTGCCAAAAAGGTTCATGTTCCTGAATCAGCATTTTCTGGCTGGAAGGAAGAAATCCCAATTATTTCTGCTTATTATAAATGGATTGACTGAGAGTACCTGGCAGAGAGACTTTACCCATCACATTTGGTTCAGTGTGGGTCTAAAAATGTGTAGTAACCAATTGGCCTAATGGAAGATCTTCCAACATTTCAGTGTGAAAAAAAAAGCTAATATTTTTTTAAACAATTGGATGTTTAAAAATACATATTTCAGTCATCTCCAGCAGCCTTATGCTAACAGCATAGAGTTGTTCCAGCATCATCAAAAAGAAGGTTACATTATCAAAGACTTCAGCTATTTCCCCTGGCTAATCTAGAATGAGAATCCCAAACTCACTGAAGTGCCCTGGGCAGACATTTTATAGCAGTACAGGCTATTTCTTTGCTGGAAGCAAGTCTATAATAGCCTTTTAAGCATCATTCAGCCTGAATTATCTGCCCAAGACGTGTACATAAATCATGTTCTATTACACAATATTCTTTCTTGCCCCCTTCTTGAATTTTACTCCTCCAGTGCAAGTTCTAGAAAAGAAGTAAATTATATTTCCTCTGGTTACTCATCACAGCTAGTGGGATGACTGAGTTATGCCAGGAATTTTTGGCCCAGTTTGTCATATTCAGAGGAGTGAATTTCTATCTAATGAAGTGGGAGAGGTGTTACAGAGAGAAGAGGCAGCAATTTATTTATTATTATTCATTTTTACCCTCCTGCTTGATTTTAAGTCATTTAACTAGCTGCATATGCTCTACACTGTTGTAGTATCTGAATGATCTATTAACTGAGGGAGGGTCATGTCCTAATGATGGGGCTATTGGCAAAACAGTTTTAACAACCTAAACTCATTCCAGCCCCAATTTCCTGATATTTCCTATGGGCACAATTCTGGAAAGGAGATTAAACCCCACTGTGCATGCTGGAGCACCTCCTGTATGTGTTGCAACCCCAGCATTTCTCTAGCAGACATGGGATAAAATATGCAGATATGGAAAACATGCCCAGAGAAGGGAACAAAAATGAGATTCACCTGTCTGGCTGAGTGCCGTATGCACCAGGCTGCAAAAGTGACCTTGCATGCCTGTCATCTCTTGCTTTGGGAGGTCTCTCATTCCTGCTTGCATGGGGACAGTGCTGCAGGAAAAAAAAAAAAAAAAAAAAAAAAAAAAAAAAAAAAGACATGTCCTCACCTGGTATTTCAAAGATAATTCAAATCTTAGAAACTGGGTGAAAACTGGAAAGTGGTACAAGGACAGCAAGGCAGAGCTGTCCAGTTTTGGTCAGGGAAAGTCTGGTAAATCTATTCCTAGGTGATTGTGAGGTAAGAAAGGTGATACATAGAGAAATATTGGTGATGGATAGCTATGATGCAGTATTGCTTACAGCCTCTTTCTCTCTGAAGCCAGTGCCTGGGTGCAGGACCACGCAGCCCTATCTGTTGCCGAACAAAGCTGCTTCTTTTTAGCAGAGGGATGGAGCAGAGAGGAATCTCAAATCTGTTGCTTGCCCATTGAGCTGTGTACCTGACCCTGAGCTAATTGGGACATAGCAAGATAAATGGGTCGAGGATCTACACGAGGGCCCGAGGGAGCATGAACATATCCATAATGGGTCTGCAACCGAGAGCTGCCCATTGCCTGTTAGTGTGTTAATTACTGAATTAATCTTCCCGCCTGGAGTCAGCATCCCTGAAGCATGTCCAGGTGACATCTCTGGAGTCTGAAGATCACTAAGGATGCCCTGCAGCATTAACACCAGCCGGACATGCTCTTCACTGATACACCAGCACCATTAGCACTTTGGGGACATGCTCTTTAGTAACTCACCCCTTTGCATTAGATCTGAGGAGAAGTGTCTCCTGCTAGGAATAAGATAAGTTTGTTGCCATAAATGCTCCGCTTGATTTTCTGAGGCTGCCAACTAAAATACCAGGCAGACTGTAGTCGTGTTTGTGTGATGCTGACACATGCCCACCGGGAGCATGACTGCCACCACCACCTCATTTCACAGAGGCCATTGACAGCTGTCAGATGATAACAGCTTTGGATAATTAGTGTCCTGAAGGGCTTGAACTGAGGGTTCAGAATGAAAGGCTGTATTAGAGAACAGATATTCCCTCCTCACCCCTCGAGACTAGTTGTGTATGTCGAGCTCAACAATAAAATTAAAAAGAGTAAGGCTAAGAAAAGCAATATAACAGGCTAAATTGCATTTGCTGCATCTTGAGCTTACATTTCATTACAAATACCTTCTTACTCAGACTACAGTTTTTTTTAAGTCATTAAGACAAATCCTGAAGTCCTTTCTCAGTTTTCACTCATACCTTGGATGCTTTCTCATTAACTTCAGTGGATGCCTCTTTGTCTGATTGAAAACTGAAAGGAGGCCTTGGGATTTGAACTACTGGGAATTTTGCTTGAGTAAGCAGCAAGAAATGTGGCCATGATAATAACCTTTTCTTTTTTTCTTTCCCTCTCTCTCTCTCTCTCTCTTTTTTTTTTTTTTTTTTTTCTGTTGGTTTTCTGACAGCTCTGAAAGAGTGGGAGGAAAGCAGTTAGGGCTCACCGCCTTTTTGGTTTGTTTTTGCTGATTTGTGAAGTGTTTTTCTTTTGAATTTATAAGCAAAAGGTCATTTCGACTGAAAAGCCATCATATTTCATTTAGAAAATGTCAATTAAAAATGTTAGTTGTTTTTTTTTTTTTTTCAACTAAAACAACATGAAGAAATCAAGATAACTTCCAAAATGTCTAGGTCAACAAAACTCTAGCCATTTTTTGGATTGAAAATGCCCCAGAAGTTTGAACTGAAATTTTTGCCCTTCTAATGGAAAAGTCTGGCTAAATCATTCCCGTGGAGACAGTGCAAACAGGGACATGTTGACAAATCTGTCTCTGATCATACAAGATAGCACTGGATTAGGGGCTATGATGGCCCCAGAGAATGGTGTGTTTGAAGGATCCCGCCTGTGACCAGAAACATGGGCTACTTAGATAACAACAGCTTCACTCTTTTCCTGATCTCAGTCAAAATCTCTTCTTTCCAAGGAGAAAATGAGACAAGGGGCAAAGCTGTATTTCAGCACTTTTCGACATTGCAAAGAAGTTGCCCCATGTTTATTAACTGAGTGATGAATTTTAGGGGGAAACATCATTCTCAGAAAAAGCTTACTTTAGTGTATTTTGAATTTGGCTTAGAAATTACCAACCCTAATAATAATAATAATAATAATAATAATAATAATAATAATAATAATAATAACAATAACAACAATAATAATAACAATAATAGTAATAGTAATAGTAATAGTAATAGTAATAGTAATAGTAATAATAATAATAATAATAATAATAATAAAAGTGTCTTGGTTCTGGACAACATCCTCTGGGTGTCCCTGCCTGAGCAGGGAGGTTGGACCAGATGACCTGCAGAGGTCCCTTCCATCCTCAACCATTCTGTCTTTCTGTGACTAAAACTGAGCAGAGGTCTCTAAAACCAAACCAGGAGTGCCCATCTATGTGTTATGGGGGTGCGGCAAAAGCAGTTGGAAATTGTGGGTGCCTGGGTCATGTATTGGGGGATGCAACTTCAAGCAAGAAGGTGACAAAAAGCAGCTCCAGGACAACAGCAGCTTAAACCAGTTTAGACACCTCTGCAATTAGCATCTGAATGTGCTTAATGTTGCCTCTCTTTACCTGTGGTTTTAACCTCAAACCTCTTTTGCCTTATTTTGTGCAGCTGTGCTGCTGCTCCACAGCCTCCCCACACTGCCAGGAGTGCAAAAGAAGCCATAGCAGGGATGACCAGGGATCCTGAGAGTATGCCCATGTCAATCTCCACAAAATGAGTCTTTTTTCATACACCACAATGTAATAATGGACACTGGCCCTTGCTCAGCCTCATTTAATGACCCATAACTGAGTGAATAATTCATTCAGTGCCTAGAGATCTTGTGTGGAGACTTGTTTTACCACAGGGCCCTAGGGAATGAAAACAGCAATAAAGTTCCAGCTCTTAACCCATCCATTTACAAAGCCCCGTGATATTATTGCTTCCATGATCAATTTAAATGAACATGTTGGAAGTTTACTAGCAAGCTTCCTGTATTTCATGCATCAGTACATACGTTTTTTTTTCAGAACATTTACAGCTTATACTTATTGTGGGTTTGAAAGAAATGGAGAATTCCCAACTGCAAAGTCACACTTTTATTTAAGGCTTTAATTGTCTTAAAGAAGAGCCTTTCTGAAATCTAGCCCTTTTGGAGTCACTGATGCCGTTTATTATCCAGTAAACTCTTTTAAGCCTTAGGACAGGTTAATACTGCTCAGCATTGGTATAATTTTTCTTAGGCTGTGTTACCGTGTTTATATGAGGATCTTCATTTTGCTTTGGCAGCAGAATTTCTTTTTTGCTTCTGCAAATTACCAAAAAAAAAAAAAAAAGAGAAAAAAAGGGGGGGAAAAATGCTCCTAAGCTGGATTGCTTTGCAGCTGTGAAAACCTATAATAACTTCAGTCGGATTACAACTACATCAAAGGTATTATATATCCCTGAGTAACATATTTACTGGGCTTTTCAACAGCTGTATAATTAGCTCTGGATGACTACTTTTTTTTTCCTCCACATCTTTAAATATCCATATTTCAAAATTCACAGAAATTCAAAAGGAGGATGGTTTTCCCTTTCACAGAAGGTGCAGCCTACCAGACTTTTTTCTGAGCTTTCATTTTTTTCCTTAAAAAAAAAAAAATAAAAAATAAAGGGAAAAAAAAAACACGACCTCATCTTCCCCCTCCGTGTCCCCTGGTAACCAGAGCCAAGATATCAGCCACCCCCCTAGCACGCCTTGCCTTGATTGATGAGGGTGATGGAGGGGATTCAGGCAGGGGACAAGGGGACGGGCCCTTTGTGGCATCCCCAAGGAGGCAGCTTTGTGGCAGCAGCTGTCCCTGGAGCCGGCCGCAGCCCCTTGCACAATGGGAGGATGGCAGAAGGTGAGGAAAGCGCTCGTGCCTCCACAAGGAGGAATAAAGACTCCATATGTCCCAAGCCTCAACAGATGCTCCTGGGGGGCACCCCACTTGGCTGCCTGCTCCCTCCTGCCCGGCACCTCCATCACTGGTGCTGACAGTCCCCATTGACAGGGGTGTCCCCCGCCAGCATCCCCGTCACGCACCACCAGTGTTTGGAGGAGAGGTGGTGCTCAGGGTCGGACTGGACAGTGCGTGAAGTCCAAACCCCTCTCCTGCTGTGATCCTGCACACGTCCGCTGAGTTTCTCTGCAGAGGCTGTTGTTATGCAATCACCTTTATTTTGGGAACAGGAAGGAAAGGAGGCTTTAAAATTCTCCTTTGCTCTTCGTTGGTTTTCTTTTCCTATGCTTTTTTTTTTTTTTTTTTTTTTTTTTTTTTTTTTTTATGACCCCTATGATGAGTAGCAAGCTTCAGTGCCTATATGGCTGCAATTTTTTTTTCCCCATGAGAATACATCTCTGCCTGCTGGCTTATATTGCACTAGTTCCTCCATCCCATGGCCAGGATGGCAAAGGAAGGTGTGGGAAATGCTTTTACAAAGCCACTGTGGAAACGCTGATTTCCCGTTTTAATTTGTTCTCAGCCCATGGGACCTTGAACTCCACTTTGTTTTTGAAAAGTCCTCCTAAGATGAACTCTGAGCCTGGATTTGTCTGCTCCACACGAGGTTTCATTATGGCCCCGTGATGTGCTGTCTGGCTGGCTCTGATGTGTAGTAAAGACCCAGCTGGCTGAGCACTTTCAGGACAAACAGAGAAGACAATTTACTATCTGATTTTATGAGAGCCATTTACACTTTGCAGAATTTTTTAAGCAGCAAGCCCTTAAGATGCACATTCTGAGCATGGTACCAAGGAGAATTGCACACACATTTCCTGTCAGCAGCCAGAGAATGGTGTCTCACACCTGCTATGAAGAGCTTGAAATATATTCTTAAATGACTTGATTGCTTTGCATTTCCCTGGAGAGGGGATGAGACGTTATGGCGCAGTTTCTTTTCCGCAAGGAGACCAACTGCAGAAGCGTCCTGAGTAGGCTGAGTCTGTGCCCGCTTGTGCCCTGTGTTCCCTGGGATTTCAGCCTGTGCTTAAGATTTTGCTTCTGCTCAGAGGGACCCTCTAGTCCTAGGGGCAGCAGACATGGACCATAGGTAGTTGTAGACAGGGTGCAGCCCTAACACCATTTAAAGGGTCAGTTGGGAGCAGGGATAAATGTCAGGAGGAAAAACTTCCCAAAGGGAGGCTTTGCTGCCAGCACACGCTCGTGGCTCTGCAGTGTCTGTTCTTCCTCTGCATCACCCTGTGCAGTGCTCCGAAAAACAGCAGCGAGAGAAGGGAAAACATCCGCCTTGATTTCCTGGCACCATCTGGTTTGTCAGAGCATCCTACCACTGCCATCAGGGTGCTGTGGTGGCATCAGGAGACCTTCCTTTGGCAGAAGGCACTCCAGCTTCTGCTGAAATTGGTGGGAGCCAGGAGCTTCCACCCCATGGGAAGGCAGTGCAGTGCAATATCAGATTGATAATGAAAAGGAAGCAGTGGTATTTTTCTGCCCCAGAATATTTCTGTTTTCAGACACCTGAATATAAACTCTGTAAAGGAAAGAGGGAAACTGTTAGGTATGCAAATATTAATATTTATGAAATAAATCCTGAAATTTCAGCTCTTCTTTGGCTGTGGATATCTTGAAGCTTATTCCATGGAGGATGATGTTTTTCTACTAACAGGTAAAATGGTGGAAAAATCAGGACAGGCAGGAACCTGTTTTGCATTCCAATTAATGGGGAAAAAGCCCTGGAATTTGAGTAGTGATTTTTTGTAACTTTCAATGAATATTTTCAAAGCTTTCTCAAATAACATAATTTTCTTTGAACTTCAGTTGCTGGAAGATGCCCAGGAATTTCACACAAAGATAACTAACCTTTCTCCTTCATGTGCATGATGGTTCAGCCATGATTTGTTTTCCTAATTTCAAGTTTCTCGTGCTTCTGTGTGGACCCTTCACTCCTTGTGGAGGTGCCTGGGTGCTGCAGTTAGGTTTTGGATGGGGAGGCTGGACAGGGTGCACGTGTGACTAACTCCAGCCTTAGTGAAGTATTTTGTTCTTGCCAAACAACAAGAACAACAAACCAGGTGTAAGGACATGTTCATGGGTCAGTTTCAGAAGTTTTCTAATTAGTTTTTGGAGTGCGGAGGAGTAAAGAATGATCCTTGAAAATGATTTTTGTAAAACAGAATTGAGCCAAAATGTCCTTTATTGTTTTATCTATTTATTTATTTATTTTTACTTAGGTCTCCCCCTGTCTAGTGACAACAGAAATTCCATCCCACGTCCTGTCAAAATCTTCGTGAGAAGGCTCTGTCAAACATATGTGATGAGGACAAAAGAGCACGCTTCAATTTTACCCACACTCCCCGGTCAAATCTAGTTCATTCTGTTGTCCCTGTGCTGCGTTTCCAACATTTGAGAAAGAAAATCCCACTCTGTTTAAAGTAAAATGGAAAAAGCCAGCCTAGGAACCAGCTCAGGCTGACGATGGAGAATCACCTGGGCTGGGCAGGGTCAGGGCTGAGAGTTAGCTGATGTGATTCAACGCCTCACAGTGTCTGATTTACAGCCGTAAACAGCTGGATACGTGTCCTTGGTGTCCCTAAGCTAACCCCTTAACGGGTGCAGACAGAGAAGTTTCCAGGGTGGCGTGAAGCCAGCTGTGTCCCAGCCGAGCACAGCACTCAGCCCCGTGAAACCAGCCCTCCCTCCTGGTGTTGGGAGCGCTGAGAACTTCAAAAGCTGCACAGCCCTGAGCTGACTGTAGCTAATTCAGAAAGTTTGGGAAGCCACAGCTGTTTGAAAGGAAGGGCCTGATTTTAAGTATTAAAGCTAATGGTCAGCTTCTCTGTTGTGGTTTGGCAGGCAGAGAGGGACAGGGCCGTCCCTTCCTGCACTTGAAATCCCACCCCCAGGAAGAGAGACCCTACATCAAAGGGGCCTTGCTCTCATGCTGAGTTGCTGGGATCCATTGCCCACATCTCAGCACCGTGGCAGATCCCTCCTCTCTGCTGTGCATGGAGCTTCTGCTGTGTGTCTCCCCCAGCAGATGTGCCATAGCCCATCTCCATCTGCTTTGCAGAGGTGCAGTAGGACACGCTGTGTCAGTGGCTCCCATGCCCACAGCCCATATTAGGGTCAGTGAGCCACCCTGATTTCCATCAACCAGTGTTCAGAATGAGAAGCTCTGAGTTTTACCTTCTGTGCCACAGTTGCACTGTGAGCTGCAAGCTTGTGTTGGGTGAGGCAATGTGGAGGTCCCCGCTTATTTGCAGACAACCTTCCTTTCAGTGGGATCAGATTGTGCCTCCCAGTAAGGGATTTGATTACCGGTGTGAAAATACAGATGCCCGTATTCAGAAGTAAGCAAATAGGGACAGACGTGCTAATTGCGTGTCTGCACGATGTTTGAGAGAAAAGGCATGGAGTTTTGGGTTGGTGTTGCTACGTAAAAATAAATTTTAATATCATGCAGCCAAATTAAAAAAAAAAAAAAAAAAAAAAAAAAGGAAAGAAAAGAAAAGAAAAAAAAGAAAGGAGGAAATGGAAACAAATAAAATACTCTACATGGTGGTTTGTAATGGATCTGACAATCTTGTGGCTACTTCAGTAGCATAAACTCACATTCCAGGATGCACTATGTTTTATATTGTACATGTTAAAATATTTAGTAACTACATTGCTATAAACATTGTTTTGATCTCAAAGTGCACTGTATTTTAAAGCCTGTTGTACTCCAGGAAGAATTATATTCTCCAGCCTCCTTAATAAAAGCCACAATCTATGATGCTGTTGATGTGCACAGGCCCAGACTACACAGTATGATGACATTCTTCAAGAGGCCTTTAATGAATTAATGCTTCTCCAAATGGTTTTAAGCTTACAAAAAGAAGATGTGTGCATGATCCTAAATCATTTGGAGCCATTTTATTCAGTGCCTATTGATTTTAGTGCCAGTAAACCTCACTGCTGCCTGCCTCTGATGAGTATTACATTATATCCTCCATAGCACACAGTGGGATTTAACGGCGCCAAAAATGTAATTTCAGCACAAAATCCAGAAGTCATTATGACATCAACTCTTCTTTTTCTTCCAAACTTAAGGTACCTGAGGATCAGCTTCTGAAGAAACTGGAACTGTTTCCCTGAAGTGAATTCAGAGAACTTGTTCCTCTATCTTCAGACTGATCATTGTGTCTGGAATGGGTTTTAAAGTAAGAAATGCCACAGCTGGCATTTTTTTCCCATGCTGTATGGACTTTTTGTACAGACTCATTATTTTAATATCAGTAATGGCAGACAAGGACGGCTGTCCCTGTCCCTCGGAGCTCCCAGCAGTAATGTTCCCAGCCCACACAGACATTTATTCTGGAGTCTCACCAATGTATGCCAGGAGAAGAAACTTATTTCCCTCCCCAGTTCTCAGGTAGTTGCTGCTGAATACATCTCATTTCCTCAATTAATGATGCGTTTTGTTTAGCTGTGCCCTTCAGCCTATACTCAGCCTTGTTTTGCAAGCCTGATACGGCTGGCTAAGCAGAAGGGTGCAGCCAGTGTCTGACCCACTGGGGAGTGCTGCTACAGGGCTTGGGGGCCTCGAGCTCTGAAGTATCACGGGTCTCCAGTTGTGGCAGTCCTCACGGAAACAGCTTTGATCATTTCCAGCAAGCAAGGAGGGAGAAAAAGAGGGATCTTGGGAAGGGAAGCCATGGGCAAAACAATTCTGCACCATGGGAATAGCTATGGATACGACACCATGAAGATAATGCGTCTGCTGCAGAATGGGAAGGAATATCAACAACACAACAAAAAATGGGAAGAGTCAACACAACTCAACACAATCTCCTAATGTACTGCCTGACCAGGGAGGAAAGCAGAGGTGTTTTCACCAGCAAAAAGGGCCTCTGAGTGGACAGATTGGTCTCCGTGGTGGGGTCTCATCCCCCCAGCATCTCAGGATGGAGGTGCGGGGGGGGATTTGCCCTCCTCCTGCCTGGCTGGGCTCCTGCCTTCCGGTTAAGTACTGCTGCAAAGCTGAGAGGAGTGTAAGAGCCTTTCAGCAGGCAATTAAAAGCAGAATGTTTTCTGTAATATATAAACAAGCCCATTAAGCCTGACTTTAATGGGCTTAGATTCTGTGATAAATAATTGAAAAGAAAGCTGAAAGTGAATTTCAAAGATTTTTTTTTCCCTTTTAAAATGTATTTACAATACTTCAGTACTTTATATAGCTTGAATGTTTAATCAATTGTCATTTAAAGAGAGTTCGGTTCCTGGAGCTTTGTGATATATATGTGCTAAACAAGCTACTTGACTGTCAAAGACATGCAGAACAGCAGCTCTTGGGTTGAGGCAGATTTGACACAGTTTGTAGTGGCTGAGAAAAGCTCGCTCTCAACGTCTGGCTGCTCTCTGTAGATTAGAGAGGTCTTGATCCAGCTCAAACGTCTCCTGCTATTGCATATATAGGGTGACGAGATTGTAGGGTGGGCACTGGATGGGACCTACTGGTTGCTCACCTGCTCCCTGGGTCCTGATGTTTCCTCCATCAGCTCTGAGGCCAAATCCCAGCCCTGCTTCAAACAGGTCAGAGGGGCAGGAGCACAAAACGAGCATTTGAAAGGAGCAGCAGATGTTTCCTGTGTGTTACAGGTACTGGTCAGGTGCCTTGTTGCAGGTGCTTTTTGCTGGGCTGTGTGTGATTAAGGACATCAGGGTGATGCTCCGTTCCCTTGTGGATGACCGAGCACTTACCCAGTTTCCATTAACACCAGGCCTGATGAGATGGGAATGTCCCTCGGTGCCTTTCAACACACATATTTAAAATATCTTGTAGATTGGCTGAGACTAACCTCGCTTTGGCTTTCCTATTGACTGTGCAGATTACCAAGCTGAGACTAAACTAGGGACATTGCTGGAGTCACACTCACCCCCAGACCCTCCTCTTGGTCCCTCTTGCTCCTCCTTGGCCTGTGCCCAGATCTGAGCTCAGAACAGAACATTTATCTGCAGAGGTAGAGCAGGAGCTCTCTAAACTTCACAAGTCAAGCTTTAACCTCCAACCTCCTGCTTTTTTAATAGGTGATGCTTTGTGAAAGCTCTCATCCATGTTTGAAGGTGCTGAAGTGCTCAGGGACTTAGGATATTCAGGGCCTGACTGATGACATCTCCCAGACTTCATATCCTACTGAAATGGGACTCAATGGGAACCTTTTTTTTTTTTTTCTTCTCCATGAATTTTGCTCTTGTATTCCTCTGTATGACTCAGTTTCTGTGCCTCAGTGCCTCCATGGACAGGGAGTCTGCTTGCTCCCTGCCTTCGCTGCGGGGTTAGCAGCAGTGACTGCACCACGGCTCAGTGGGGATCGAGCTGGCACCAAGAGGGTTAATCAGGAGGAAAGGCTCTCCAGTGAGCAGGCTGGCACAGCAATATCCCTGCTAAAGAACCCAGAAATAATTGCCCATATGGCTTTAAAAATGATAAGTGTATATATATATATATATATATTTAAAATGATAAAAACAAGCAAAGGAGTATGCAAATGATCAGAAACCCGCAGCACAGGGAACAAATCCTGCTCGCAGCAGCTGTGCTGGGAGCAGCGCGGTGTCATGCCGGCTTTGCACCGGCGTGCCTGAAATCACAGCTCATTCCCACAGAATCCCCTAATCACCGTTCCATTAACTCATATAACTGTGTGGGACTGGAGCAGATTTCTCAATAAAAATGATGGATAAGTAAATTGGGAGAAGCACTCTACCACTTAGCAGGTGTGAAAAGATTGACAGCCCCGGCGCTGCCGAGGGAGGATTGCGTGCACTGACTCCAGTGTCGCTGTGTGGAAACTCTGGAGTAACATTGCCATAGGTCTTTCTGAGTGTGCATGTAACGGGGATGCTGGAGCGGGATTAGGGCATGGTTTCTCCACTGTCCTCCAGGAGCTGGTAAAACGGAGGAATTTAGGAGGCTCCTGAGGTCGCGTGGCACGGAGGCACTTGGCTCTGCCCTGACTTGCTGCTCCTAGCTCCTGCTAAAAGCCTGGTTTGTAAGAAATATCCCTGTGGCCAGCTGGAGCCCCTCAGCCTGCTGTTGTACCCTGCAGCACCTTCTCAGTCTTCTCTTCTCCCGGAGCCAATGTTTGTGCTGAAATTCCCACCACAGCCCTCATGTCCAGACAAGAGGCATTTCCCAGCCACTACAACCCACTCAGCCGCTAATTAGCTGACCCATCAATGATGCCACTCGGAGATGAAAGCAGCCTTGCCATTGCCTGGCTGCACCCGGGGAGCCTGAAGCAGGACCATGGGGTCCTGGCTCTCTCCTAGGATGTGCTTCCCACTGATGACCCTGCTGCCGGAGTGCGAGTGCTCCCAGGGCTGCTATCCTGCTCACTGGGCACATTCGAGGGGCACCATCCCTGTCCCCATCCCTGTCCCCAACAGCCCACTGTGCACCTTCCCCGTGCCACCTCGAAGCATAACTGCTGGGGCTGTGGGGAGCAGGGAGAGATCCCAGACATTAGGAAAAAAAAAAAAGAAAAAAAAAGAGTGGGGAGGGATTGGGATTAATCTTCCTACATGGCGCCTGGAGAATTAGGCATTTGTTGTAAAGATTTATTGAGTAAGGAACAATGCTTTGTCTAATCCCTTGGCAGGGGGAGCCGCTCTGGCTAATGACTGCGTGATAATTAGCGCTGGGAAATCCCCTGCCCCCTCCTCTGTTCCTCCTCGGAGGCATCTCAAGCATCATTGAATCAAACGTTAAATTGTACCCCAGTGTGGTGAGCAGGTCTTGCTATCCTGCCGACCTGCTAGGCTGCTCTGCTGGCTCCAGAGATGGGACAGGGAGTTGGCTTTTGTCCCACTTGGCCACCCCTTGTCTGCGTCCTCCAGCAGCAGGGGAATAGCATGGGGCTGCTCTAGGACACCCCCAAGGCTTCCTGGGGTGCTGTGGTGCCAAAAGGCTTCCCTGAGCACTTCTCTTTGGGCTGGGTTGCCTTTGCTGGGCTTTGCTGCCTGGTGATGCTTGTTTTATTGTGTTAAGCCCAAAGGTTGCGTGTCTGGCACAGGCATCCCCATTGGATGATTCATGCCCCAAAGGGGTACAAGAGAAAAAAAGTTTTTCCTGAGCCACGGCATTAAAAAAGGATAAATAATTCCCTGCCATGTGGCTTTGAACTGCTGTCATCCTGGGAGAGATCGATGTGCGAAACAGGGAGTGTGTCCCAGGGTGGATGTCCACAGCAGCACTGAAGCCTCATCTGTTGGGAGGGAGGTGATGATCCTGTCCTGAGCCAGTGCTGAGCACCATGACGTGTGGGGAAACAGAAAATAGTCAGGGAGAAGAACTGAAAGTACCAGGCAAAGCATGCAGCCAGTGATCGTGCCCTGTCACCCGCCAGGTCTCCACCGCTGTCGCTCATCTATTGCAGCGAGCAGTTCCCTTACAGATCCCGAGGCAAGCAGCAGCAGTGAGATCCAAGATGTGCTTTGGGGTTGTGAAAGAAGCAAGCAGAGTCCTGCTGAAAAAAAAAAAAAACACCACCCGAGGCTGGCTTCATTGCACAGCTGATGTGCAGCAGCGTGGAGCAGCAGCGGCCATATGGTGTGCCACCACCACCGCTTCCCTGCCACAGGTGTCGGGGAGCTGGCAGCAGGGAAGGTGGGTAAAGGAAAATGACATTTACAGAATAATTCTCCTGCGTTGGTCTGGAGTGAGATGAGTTATGGGAGCGAAGGTTATGCCTGATCTTGGGAATTTATCTTCCACCTGTCCTCTTTTTTTTTTTTTTCCTTAACAAATTGCCTGATGTTTCTTTGGAAAAAGGAGCACCTGAGCCAGCCAGAGGGTTTGGTTACTCCTAAAACAATGAACGTGATCTAAAAATATGTGCAGGATTGTGGGATGCAAACTGAGGGGAATGTATCTCCAGACTTGGAGACACTTTTTTTTTTTTTTTTTAATGGTAAATCTATGACAAAATCATCCCTGCAAGCCGAGATTTTCACGAGGGAGTAGTGGTTTTTGGATGGTAGTCTTCTGAGAGTGAGCTGTTGAGGGCAATACTATCCAGGTCTTGTGGCACATCTCACACTTCTGAAAGACCTCACCACAAGCTCAAGCTTACTTTGTTTTAAAAGTCACAGAGTCAGCACAGATGCAGGAGCCTGTGTTCTTTTATAAGGGGTGAGGATGAGCCTGGAAGGATCCCAGAGAGGAGAGGTGGCTTGAGACAAACTCCACAAGCACCTAGACAGGAATCCTGCCATCCAAACTTCCCTTTCTTCCAACATCAAAAATGTCCCCGTGCTATTGAAATGGTGCCGAGCAGGTCCTGTGGATAGCACCTGGGCTGCTCGCCTGGTGCATGTCAGGGGTTTATCTCACAGGCACAGGGGTTTTTCGATGGGAGGGTGCTCGGTCGCAGCATTTTCAGTGCATTCCCCAGTGCTGCTGGCAAGGTTTCCAGCTCGCTTGATATATTGTTAACAGTAGCTATGAAACTAATTAACTGAGGAGAATGATATTTAACTGTCAGTAAACCTTTGGAGCTCTGCCTTCCTGCAAATGTAGACATCCTTTCTATAAAACCTTTTCCCTCCCCTCTCCCTCAGCATCTCTCCTACCCTGTCCCGCCATCATTTCCACAGCTCCTTGGTGGCTCTTTGCTTCCTCAGGCCCAAGCTGTCAGCCCTTTGCACCAAACCAAAGCCTGGTGTATATTTGGTCTCCATCCCAGCTTGGCAGGACATGTGTCTCACTGTCGCTGTGTCTCCACTACCTTCCTGTTGCCATTCTCATGGGGTTTTCTCCCTGGCTGGAGCCTGACCCTGCTGTGTCCTTTGGGGCTTGTCGGGGTTGTGCAGGGCACTGTGGTGGTGACACAGGGGTTGACAGACACAAACCCAAAGTGCTTCTAATCGAGAGAGCAATTATTTATCATCCAAACAGCAGCTAACCTCCAACAGCGGCCTTGAAGCCACATCAAGTCCAGGATGGACTGAATAAGCCCAAACCTCTCTATAACCATCACCTTCACTCTCCCATCTTCGAGGGCAACAGTTCCTTTTATTCATTCATATTCCTCCTTAAAACATGCCTTTCAGCAAAGCTCATCGCCGCTAATGCTTCTTCACCCCTCCCCTGGCACAAGCTGTGTGCCTTTCCCCCTTTGCAGGAGCCCCGAGGACTGCAGGGCTCCGTGGCATGGTGCAGCACCCTCCTGATGCTCCAGCAGTGCCCCTGCATAGCCCTTCCTGTGTCTAAAAGTCAGACCGGAGCCTGATTTTAAGCTGTAAATTGCTCCTGGATTTGCAAAACTCTCCTTTCCCAAGCTTAGCATGAGGAATGCTCTCTACTGGTAACGGGAAAAGTTATCAAGGGCTTTGCTCCCTGCAAAGCTCCCTAGGGCTGGACGGTGAGGAAGTGCCCTGAACCCCCTGTGTGCTTCCTTTGGTTTAGTTGTAGATAAACCATGTTAAATGATGGCACTGCAGCTCTGGTCTATCCCGAATGGCAGCAACCAAAGTGGGATATCTGGCCATAGACTTCTTTTTTTTTTTTTTTTTTTTTTTTTTTTTTTCCACTTGAATGTTGTTCTGGCATCTCCCTGCTCGGTCTTTGCTTGAGTTTGGTGTATCTGAGTTTAGGATCAATAGCCCAGCTTTCTTGAACATGCTGCAAGAGACAATATGGAAGAAGCAGCAGCCAAAATAGCAACAACAGAAGTTGAAGCAGGCAGATTAGTGGCAGCAGCAGGCTCTGATCAAGCTGTTCCCCTTCTGTCACCATTTTGAGTGTTTATTGTGTAATGCTCCAAAGTGCTGCCAGTTACAGGGCTTTACTAGCAAGAGGGGATAAAGGGCAGCACAAAGTCTCCATAGGAATGTGTGAACCCACCCGGCTGCTCTTGCTGGAGCTGGATGCCTTCCCTCTCATTCATCGCAGCAGGATCAGGCCCACCTGACTCCTGTCCAAGTCACACATCCTGGGGAAATGGTTGAATTTTCTCTTTGGCAATTTGGTTCTTAGCCTCAGGGCTGAAGACAACGAACCCTTGGTCTGCCTGCCCACACCCCCTGCCCTTCCGCACACCTTCTCAATCTGTTGGCCAATGTCAACAGAATTTGTCAGGGGACTAAATGTTTTCAAGCTATGAAATCTTGACAAGTTTTGTAAAAAGAGGGTACTGTATTAAAGGAGAGACTGGGGGGAGAGCTGAATCAATGCCCAATCAGACCCCCTAGAAAGCTCCTGGCTGCTCCGTGTCCTGCTTTTTGCCCAAAAATTGGAGATAGAGAACACATCACAAGACGGTATTGTCACCACTGTGTGCCCTAGGTGAAAAAGCATGGAGGAGATAGAGGTGGTCAGGAGAGAGCCTGGGGAGGGCATCCTGCACTGAAGATGCTGCAGGACATCTATTGGCTTTGTAAAGGAGACACACATAAGACTTCAGAGGCAAATCTGTAGGAATCCAGGTTTAATTGTATTTTCTGCTGCCAGAACCACTTAATTATGCATCAAGGTTCCCATCCACTTGCTTGGCCTCCTCGTGCAAGCCCAGATAAGGAGGAGCACAGCTGAATGCCCTTTAGCTCCTTGGTTATCTCCAGACTGATTTCGCTCTGATGTGCTGATATGGGATTTGGGGTGGAGCTGCAATTCCTGTTCAGGGACTAATCATAACCCAGCACAGCCTTAAGCAAGCGTACAGGACATCCAGGTTATGTCAGCTGTGCAAGGGAGTGCTGTAAGTTCCTTGTGTTTTCTACCTACAGAAGAAGATGAAGGTGACACCCACTTCCCACTCGCCTTTGGAGCAGCCATGGCCTAATGTGTTGTTTTTTTGTGAGATCTTATACATTCTATCCAGGGTCTGTACCTGGACTGTGAATAGACTGTGAGGTCCTAATTTCATTATGGAAGAGAGTGATGCTGGGCATTGCCCATGAGCACACCGTTGTCCTCCAGGGACATCCCAGCCGGCTTTGTAGCAGCTCAGAATGGAGAGCGGGTCTGAAAATGAAGTTTTTTTTCCTCTCCTTCAACTTTGGAAAACAAAATAAAAGAATAAAAAGCTGTAAAACATCAAGTCTGCTACCAAATTGCTTTTTAAAATGTCTCCAACTTTACAAAATTTGCACGTCTCGCCATTAGACATCCCTTCTTCTGATACCTACTTACACCTCTTCAAAGCTGAATGGAAGAATTAATGCTGAACCTCCCTCCCCTCATAATCAAACATTATAACGCCGAGAAATTCAGAGTGAAGATTACACGGAACAGTCATTCCATAACAATACAATTATGATGAAATCACTTTAGCATCTGTGGTCTGAGATGAGATTAAATCTATTTTAACGAGACGATGGGCTTTTTTTCTCCCATATTTTTTCCTCCTGGCACCATCACAATGCAGAGTTAACTTTTTTGTTTTCCTTTTAGCTTCCTCACTTTGTGGTTTTTCCTTTACAATAAGTCTATATCCCATATGGGGAACTAAACCAAGAGTTTCCTCCAATTGTACCTTTTATTTTTTGTCTTTAAATTACTATTCCTCTCTCTTAGAATCTGTCTTTAGTTTTTAGGCCCTTATCGTTTCTTTTTTTTTCAGAGAATTTCCTTTTTATTTTTTCCCCCCCCAAATATTTCAGATTTCCCACATCAGCAAGGCTGCTAAAGGCAGGTTCACTGGGATCCTGGAGCTGCCAAGGAGCACCAGCTTGCCAGGCAGTATTTATAGCAGCTCTGCGTCAGAAAGGCAGCATGGAGCTGCCAAGAGACCTGGCGATGCTGGCGATGCTGGTGGTGCTGGCTCCTGGCATGCAGCCCAGCCACTGTCTGTGTCCCTGCCGTGTGTCCAGTACCGAGTTCCCTGCCAAGGGGTTGTCCCCAACCTCAGTTTCCCAGGAGCGGATGTGAGAGCTGGAGAGCAGCACTGAGATTTTCAGGGTTACTCCAGAGCATAATGCCATCTGTCTGAAGGGTGTCTGCTTTGCAGGTCTTGAATACCACATAGTATTCACAAATTATACAAATTATTTACTCTCAAGCAAGCTAGAAACTTTGATTGCTTTTTTACTTTCTTTTTACTTTTTTTTTTTTTTTTTTCTTTCTTTTGATACAAGCATTATTTTGATGGCAAAATCTAGGCTGGTCTCAGATTTCAAAGTGAACCCAGGGCTCTTCAGGGATTGATATAGTTTGAAAAGGCGTGGGCTGTCTCTGTCTCAGCTGGGAAGGTTTTTTCTTCTTTGCTTCAGTTACCACAGCTTCTTCCCAAAGGCAACCTTCTTCCTTTGATCCAAAATAAACTCTGGGAAACTGTTCACTCATGGATCACCTTCTGTGGCATTGGTGAGCTGTCTGACCGGCACCATGCAGTGGCTGGCCAGCTGCTTGCTCATCTTTCTTTTGTTTTGAAGAATCAGGTGGAGAGATGGACCTGGAGAGCAAACTTGTTTCTTTGTTGGTGTGTTTAACTCTGAGGGCAGCTGGAAGCTTTAATTCGGGAACCTCTGCAAGGTAGAGACTCCTCTTGCTTCAGAGACCCCAGTCATCTGTTAGACCTACCAGAATATGGGTGTTCATAAGGCACCAAATTTGTCGATATCTTACTCCTTATAGAAAGAAAAAAAAAAAAAAAGAAAAAAAAAAAAAAAGAGGAAAAAAAAAAGAAGAAAAAAGAGTTTCATTCATTGATCAAAGGGGAGGGAAAGGGATGGAGCTGATGTTACAGATCAGAGGCAAACTGCCTGTGATGGAAAAACGGATGTAGTATTTTTTGCCTTTAGAGCAAGAAGGGCTAATCAAGCATGTGCCAAAGAAAGGGAAAACCCCAATCTCTATTTGAAGGTAGAAAGGAGTTATACTGAGTCTCTCAGAGCCCTTGAGTTAAATACACGTTGAGAGGAACTGATAAAGATAAAACACAATAATGGAAACTTGTCTCAGAAAGAGCAGGTAGGTCCCAACTGTCAACAATAATCTGAACCTATAACAAGCACTCTTGTTTGAAAATGAATCCAACTGAAAATGAAAGATTAAACAAGTACAACAACGTAAGAATAAATTACACATAAATCTCTCTGGTATTCAGGATCAAAGGAAGATTAAAGAACAAGTTATGGAAATGTGGTAGAGGCACAGAGAACCTATTAAGTGATATCATTTAGCAAGTATATGAGTAATGGAGAGTTCACATCTAAGTTTAGAAGAAAAGGAATAAATGTGTAGCTGCTAAGAGGGACTTCAAATTATATGTGGCATTAATGAATAGATGACAAAAAAGATTTTTATAGCCCAAACCCATCAAAAATACAACCCAGAACCTGAGCTCCACAGGTGCTGGTATGAGAAAACCACTTTCAATTGAGTCCAAAGAGAAAAAGATTGATTTCTTCCACTGCTTTCAGTTGCACTGTGGGGGTGAAGCTGTACACCAGCTACATGAACTTTCATTTAGGACACCCAAACAAGGAACCTCTGAGAGCCGCAGGGCCCATTGCCACCCCACAAACCTGGGGCACCTTGTCACCCCCAACACAGGGCTGTTCAGGTCACAGCCTGCTCTCCTACGAGGATGCTTAGCAGGGACAACTCTTCCATCAGGAAACTAAACTGCCCAAAGTAAAATACCTGTCTGTGTGGGTAAGGCTGTGTTTATGAGTGTGTTCTTTTCCCTTCTGGTGTAGGTATCATCACTGTAAGATAACACCACATGTGTCAGACCCTTTGTTCTCAGATTTCATGACCTCCTGACTCTTATGAACTTTCTGTAAACCAGAATGGGAAAAATGTTAATGCACATGAAAGTGTTCAGAGGGAACAAGTGTTTTGTCCCAGTTCACCCAGAGTCTAAAGCAAAACCAACCCTTGAACCCGTGAACCCAGAGCCTGTGTCTCAGCAGTGCTCTGTCCTCTAAAGAGTGATTACACAGTACAAAATAGTAGCTACTTCTCAGTCTCCCAGGGCAATAAGTGTTTTTTGTCTGTCATGGCTGACACTGGCCTGAGAGGAGCTGTGTGAGGACAAACAGTATGACAGGACAGAAAACAGAAAAGTGCTGCTCTGTCATAGAGCTCACATGAGCTCCTGTTCCCCTTCCCGGTGGAATTTCATGGAGGTTTTGGCACCTGGTAACAAGTCACAGTGCTCTTCCCCAGGGAGAAAAACATCCTGACTGTCTTTGGGGATTCAGAATACAAGGCAAGAGGTGCCTAGATCAGCTAGGAGGGTTAGGGTTAGGGGACTCCACCTCACCCCAGTGGCATGGGAAGGATGAAATTTTAGCTGCCCACTCTGCAGAGCTTAAGTGCATGTGCTTACACCACCCTTACCACCACCACCTCAGCGAGAGGAGATCTGAAGTCCACCTAATGGTCTCCAAGAGACAAGGCAATGAATGTTCTGACACTCTGAATGCTGGTGGTGGTCACAGCCGTCCACCTGCAGTATAGATTGTTTCTCAAGATTTATTCTTTCTCACTGTAGCCTTTTCTTTATGAAAACCAGTCAGGAAAGTTTAGGGAAGGAAGAAAATTTAACAAGCTTTTTCCAATATTTTCCAAGGTATCTGCATGTGCAAAAAATGATATAGGAACAGCTGAGATTATATCAAAGTGAAGACCGTACAAGGTAGTCAGAGGAAAGGTTTGGCCTTTGTTTGGCCTCCCAACCCAAGCAAATATTAGACTTTGATAGCTTTGAAAGTTACTTCTTGCTCACACCTCAGATGGGTGTGCATTTGCTAAATGCGTTGCCTGCAGGCAGTTTGATTTATGTTCAACTGTTTGTGGTACATGAGGTGCACGCAAATCTATTTATATATATATATTTAGTATCGAGACATGAAAAGCAGAGATTTTCAGCCTACGTTACACAAAACAGCTCAAAGCTGTGCCTGGCAGCAAAAAGCCTTGTGGAGATCCTGACCCTGAGTTTCTCTGTGCAAGAAACACATTATCTCTGAGGCAGAGGAGGGGAGCAGAAACTGGGTGAGGTCCAAGTCTGGGAACATGGGTGAAGGGTGAGCATCTCACATCTCACCATGTCACCAGCAGCAGCACGTTGCACTGACCTGGCCTTACTTAAACCTCTCTGATGCACAGAAGCTGTTCTTGGAGAGGAAAGCTGTTAATTTAATGGATCCAGAATTTGTCTCCTGAGAAAAACTCTCCGTTGCAGGGACTGTCTCTTCGCCCTTGCTTGGAGTCGCATTGTTCTGGCTGTTATACTGTCAAGCTGCATAAATAAAATATCTCCTGCATCTTTCATCATTAACGGAGTTCTCATAACCCTTTTCATTTTTAGACACTTCACCTTTTCAAATCACTGATTAAATATTAATAAATTAATCCCTCTCACATTCATGTGATGCATTCAAGACATTTTCATGATGATTGTCTTATGTTCTGCTTTTTTATTTGAATAGCAAATAAATCAAGTAGATGTATCATTCAGTACAATTAGCTGGCAGTTATAAACGGTGCCAGAAATCAAGCCTGGCAAGCTGATTTTTGCTACATGTGTTCAACTTTAAACACAGGGAGTGACAAATGAAGAACTAGTGGCATTAATGATTTAAAAATGTTTGTGTTCTTCAAGAGATTGTTTACTTGTTTGCTTTTAGGTTGCACAAGTCCTTTTTAGTGGAAGTTATTGAAACCATCAGTGATTGTCACGGCCCCGTGGCCGCGGCAGCACCCCTGGGGGAAGTGACATGACCCTGGGGTATGGGACTGTGCCACCCCACCAGCACAGCAGGGAATTTGGGAGCAGAAAGCAGTCTCTGAGCAAGAGAGCTTGTTCAGACCTGATCATCATGGCACTTGTAGGGTTCAGTAAAGCCGTGTTATCCAGAGCCATTTCCAGGAGGAACAGAGAAAATACTCTTCCAGCCCACTGATTATTTCAGGGACTGATGGCCGAGGTCTGGCTGCTGAAAAGGTGAGGACATTGCTGGTCCCAGAACCAAGCACTCCTTGCTCTCTCTGCATTCAGGAGATCATCTTCTTCTGGACAGTAGTGTAGACAGGCTTCCATATGTGAGTCTAATTTCACTAGCTGTAGTGTACATCTCATTTTGAGGACTAAATGATGAAGTACTATTAATTAGAACAAGCTGCCTCATTTTGAGACCCAGGGTGTTCACCTTGGGCTTCAAACCAGTCCACATCAAGCACAGCCTTCCTGAATGGTCTTGCTCTCAAATAATGACAAAATCTGCTTATAGCACCTAGCGAATCCCTGTCTTGTTTTAAGTGCTGAATGCATGGAGTGGCAGGCTGGCAGTGGCTTCCCAGGGAAGTGTCACCACCACTCCCTGTCCGGCCCAGCAGGCCTGCACAGCACCCATAGGCCCCCAATTCAGCCCAAAGCAGAGTAAGGTCTCTTTCTTTACTGCCTTCTGGGAGAAAACTTTGTGTGCTGATTTCTGCCAAGCTGCTCAGCCTTTCCCTGTGAAGGTGCTGTCCCTCATATGGGCTTGTTAGCAGGCTGCAGGCCTAGCATGATCTCAGTGGTGATAAAACTCCCAGACAGCATCAGGGCAGGATGACTTCATTTGTGTCACGCTGTCAGCCGCTGCCATAGCACCAGGTACCCCATGAACCCTACGAGGGCAAGGCAGGATTGTCTCATTTCCACAGGCCCCACAGGCCCCTTGGTGGCACTTTGCTGGGGGATCAATGTGCATTGCCCACACCGGGTCGGCCATTTTCCTGCCCTCTCCCCTGGCCTCATGGAGGTCTGAGACTCTCTGGGAAGACCTGTCCATGATCCCCAAGGGAATGCCCCGCTGGGAACAGCGGGCCCATAATAGTGGGAACTGATTTGATGAGCATTGCTTCATCCATAGGCAGAGGTCAGGGAACCCAGCTGCTCACGGGAGCATCTGGGTCAGGCTGAGCTGCCTGGCTGCACACCCCTCATTGGGACAAGCTGTCACATTCCCTTCATGCTGAATGAAAACCAGGCACACCCGACGTGTGATACAGCTGATCTCCTTCTGACATCTGCTCTGGAGCGAGACAAATCAGTCCCAGCCTGTCTCTCTCAGCTAACTATGAGAGGAGGCAAAGGGGACTTGCTCCAAGTTAGATGAGGTGAATCCCAAACTAGGTGGGCAGCACCTGCGTCCTGCTGCATCTGAGCTTTGCTGCCTCTCGCAGAGGCTTTGCAGAAGGATGCTTCTTCTGGAGATGGTGGCTGAGAATGAAGAGGAAGCAGAGAATGGATACGGGTGGGGAGACAAAGGGTGGGGAGACAAAGGGTGGGGAGGTGAACAGTTCTGGTACAGCTGCACCCAGGCTCCGTCTCAGACTCTTCCAACTGCCGAACATTTTAAAATGTTTATTTCGGTAAGCCAAAACATACAATAAACCTGCTAAGATTGCTCTCTCAGCAATGTGGTGTTCAGGAACCACTCACAGCCAAACAATATGGTTGCAGATGGCTTCATTCATTTTCTGAATTCCCACCTGAGCAGCAGCATGCAACACCATGTCTGCATAATGCAGCGACCTCATGCAGCCAGACTTTGCAAGAGCCAGTCTATGTGCAGCTCCCCTCATCCTCATTTCTGGCCATGCATGGCCTGGCTCACCAGCACTTTGTATATAAGATCATGTGTATTTTACAATGTACTGAGTGCCCCCTTGCATGATAGTCAGACAATTTTATGGATGTCTTTGGGGCACCACCACCTCTGCCTGTCCCCCATCCTCAGCTTCTGTTTCTGGTGCCACCCTGGCTCTCACACCCATGGCCACCTGTAATTAACTGCTGGCTGATAATTGCTCTGCTGCAGCCTTGCTTCTTCCATCCCCACTCAAACCAACACTCCTACACCAGAAAAACTTTTACTCTGTTCCTCCAGAGCTGCGAAGTGCAGAACAAAACCAAAAGGGAAAGCAGTTAAATAGGAGGAGGTCCGCCAAGCTGTGGTGTTACAAATAGCTGCTCTGTTGACAGCTCCATTGCGAGGAGGCTCTACTTGTCCCCCCACATGCTCAGTGCTTCTAGAAATGCTGCTGTTGAAGCAGATTGTGTCTTTCTGCTTCTGAGAAGCTGGTGGGTACCATGATATAGGAGAACACAAACAGAAGTCTTGAAACTAAACAACATCACAGGGGAATGAGATCTATGCTTGCCTTGTGTTTCTTGTACTCTTTTCCTTCTTCAGTGCAATACATTGATTTTTGGTAATTATTAGAGCCAAATGCTGTTTCTTCACAAAGGGTCTGATTCTGTTTAGCAAATATTAATGCAACCCTGAGCCAAAGAAGTAACATGAAACAATATCAGCCCCTTGGGGGAAGCACTGGGGAGCAGCAGCAACAGCACTACTGGAGCAGGGAGACTTAACAAAGTCTGCAACACAGCTAAAAAGAAGTCATTATAATGCAATTCAGCTGCCCAGAGCAGATGTTGGACCTGCCCACTGCTTGAAAGGGGAGGCACAGCTAGCAGTGAGCACAATATTGGATGCAGCCAATTAACATGGAGAGCAACAACCCAGAGTAGCTAAACCTCTGTGGTGAGAAGAGGGGAGCAAGGGGTTATGTCCTGCATCATCATACAGTGCCTGTACCAGGGTCACTCAGGTCACTCAATTTTGGCAAGGGGTTGTTAAGGAGAGTCCAAAATGAGTTGGTGAATTCAAGTCACTGCACTTCATGGGCGTTTTCCTGCCCCACATCACCTGCTTGCCAGGCTCTCTCCATAAATCGTTGCACCCAGCCCTGGGGGAGCTGGGAGGAGGAGCAGCTTTTCTTCATCTGCTGTTTGATCTGTAGTGCCCTGACTTAGCCAGCAGCTTTCCATTGCTCCCCTCTGCTGCAGCTGCTGGAAGTTGCCCAGCTGGGGTGTTGGGCAAGAAATCAACTCAGCTGCCCAGGAGAGGCTGAGGGCTTGTGGACTGCTGAAGTTTGAAGTGTAACTGAGTGAAGGAGTCAGGTCTGCTCTTGTGTGAGGCAGAGTTAAGGGAAAGGATGTTGACACAAACCTAATTACCGGCATTAGGTCTTCATGATTTGGAAACACCAGCATTTTACAGGTCAGCTCTTTCAAAATTGCAGGATGGGTCTTCTGGATCACTTCATAGCTGCATGTTCTCTCACTGATAAGGACAATTTCAGCTACCACAGAAACTTTTTGTTTAATGTATCCCCCTCAGATTTTAATGCCTAGACCCCAGCAGTTTTGAATTCCCATATCACTGTTCTTGCCTTATACTTATGAACGTACATATGTATATCTATGTACACATAGGATAGCCATAAGAGGGAAGAAAGCCAAGGAGTTCACAAGGTGACACGCAAAGTTCTACACAAGGGCTGTAACAATGCCAGTCATGGCTACAGGTCAGGACACAACCACCTGGATAAGCAGCCCTGATGAAAAGGATGTAGGATGCTATGACAAATTTGAGCCAACCATATGCTCTCAGCTCAGATAAGGCAAGCCACATGCTGAGCTACACAAGCTGGAGCGTGGCCAGAAGGTTATATGAAGTTACCTTCCTCCTCTGCTTGGCATGGGTGAGGCCACACCTGGAATATCACTTTCAGTTTGGGGTCTTCCTGTTCAAGAGGACTGGAAAAAAACTGGAAAGGGTGCTGTGGAGATGATCTTGGGTCTCAAATCCCCATGAAGAGACACCAAGGCATCTGGGCTTGATTTTTATGGCCAGGAGGAGGCTAATGACCAAGCAGATGGCAGCCTACAGCTGCCAGTAGGACAGTTAGAGTGATGAAGGAACCAAGCTGTTCTTGAATAGGAGGCAGTGGCCTTGACTGTGAATTGGGACGTTCAGGTTGGACAGATGGAAAGGGCTCTGCAGCACTGGAGCAGCCTGCTCCAACCTCCATCCTCCTTCTTCAAGGTTTTCTTTTTTTTGGGACAGAGGTTATCATTAGCTCTGTTTCTGCTGTGAGCCGTAGCACAGTGGAGACCCACATGCAAATCACAGATACCTCCTGCAAAGGAGCATGTCTGTGGTTACTTTCCAGTGCATGAGTAACTCAACAGAAGTGGGACTTCACCTCTGACAAAATCTGCTATAACCACTCTTCATCTGTGTTTTCAGGTGTGGTTTCCCTGCAGTGAGGCACCTGTGGCCATTTCCCCATCACTGAAAGTCCTTTTCAGCCAACCAGTCTTCTGTTTATCCACCAAATAATGGATCTGTTTTGACTCTTTAGCAGAGCCAGAGCCTCAAATACATTGGAAGTGAGAGTGTGTGCATCTTTGTGTGGATGGATGTGTGGTGGAAGGGAAGGGAGAGGTCTGATCAGAATCAAACAGAAATAGACTCCTAATCTCTTCTCTTTGTACAGCAAATTGGAGCAGATAGTTTCCAAATGAAATCTGAGCTGATGCCAGCTGCCTGTAAACTGGACCTACTTTAAAAATAAAATCTCCCCACCTGCTAGTCATCCTCATCTATATCTTCTTGAGTACAATCTCCTTTCACCCACAACTGGAACCAGAAACAAGCCAATAACCATTCACTGTTCCCTAAGACATGGGAATTAAAAGTTTTGGTTGTGAACTGAACACAGCTGATGCTAACTGCTGACCAGGGAAAGGCTGTGGCCCCCGTGGGTCCTGATGCCTTCAAGAAAAATCCCCTTCCTTTTCAGGAGGACTGCTCTCCTACAAAGAGAAGTTAAATAAGGATCAAATGAGGACCAACTTTTAAGCATTTCAAGAAACCCATACAAGTCACCAAAAGATCCCAGCAGTGTAATGGCTTAGATGAGCAAAAAACAGTAGAACTGTTACAGAAACTTTACAGGGATGGTAGAAGGAAGGAGCAACAAACGATGCACAACCGTATTGAATAAACACTTTGCACATTGCTGTAATGGGATTCAGCTGACCGAGGCATTTATGCGGGGAAGGAATCATGGCCTCATTGCAATCAATAGACATGCTGCCACCGACTCTAATGGAGCTCTGGTTTCATGATGTTTATATTGCAACATAAGCCAAGATGCCTGTGAGCTGTCAAAACCCTTTAGAGCCATTTGTCCCAACAACCCCACAGTATCATCCCCTAATACTCTATTATGCAAAGAGACCCCTTTTATTTTTATTAGAGCTAATTCACCAGATGGCTGCTCCCCCCTCCCCTCCCTGCTTTGATGTAGAAAATGCGAGCAAGTGATTTTGCTGACTACAGATCAAGGCGCAGCTCAGCACTGTTTGCTGTGCACAGAACATGAAAGGCAGAGCAGGGACCATTGGGCAGATCTAACATGTTTGTAAACAGTGACGAAACCTTCACAGACACATCCGAGGCGAGGTGAGATGCGTGTGGGCTGCAGGTACCACCCCTCCCAGAGCTGGAGGGAGGCGAGTGGGGAAGGGGGTGAATTTGTACATATTGATGAGAGATTAGACCTGCCGGTGACACTGAAAGCAAATTAATGAGAGAGCAAAAAGGCTTCAAAAAGGAAGGAGTCAAAGTAATGCAAATGGGTGATTCTGCCCTAAGAAGATGCTGGTGGGCACAGATGGGTGGATGTGCTCTGCAGTGACCCAGGACCCAGGTTGCGGTGCCAGTTTCACGGCTTGCTTTTCACGTAGCGAGGCTGTTAATTGCAAATTTCAACAGAAACAACAACAAAAAGCATGTAATGGAGCCAGAAAGTTTCAGAGCCAAAAAGAATGTCATTAAGAAATTAAAATTCAAACTCCCTGCAGCCTGCAAACACAGCCTCACCGCCTGCGAACAGCACTTCTCACAGAAAACCTGTCCTTTGCTGTAAAATGGTGTTAAAGTTGGAAAAGCAAAACCAACCGTAACTCAATCTCAAGCAGGCTGTAACTGCAAAGAAAAAAAAAAAAAAAAGCCAATTACAAGCAAACATAAACCACAACTTTCTCCAGAACTGTGATGTACTGGGAACAGGGTGTGCTCTGGTATTTATGGTGCAGCCCAGTTTGGAAGAAACTTCACAAGCATTAAAGACCACATGAAGGGATGCTCTGGCTCGAGGTAAGACCATCTCACCCAGATGGCCACAAAAGGTGCAGAACAGCCATCAGAGAGCAGTGTCTCCCCAGAACTGCCTTCCCTGCCCACAGCAATGGGTGGCTTGAGGATGTCTTGAAGCAGGTGTGGGACCCTTGAGTTACCTCTGTGTGGTGCACGATGCCAGGAGCATCACAGCTCCTGTACCCAAGGCACATATCACCTGGTGCCACGCACAGGACATAAATGCTCTCACTGATGGATGGGCCTGTGTACTTATGGCATATTGCCATCATCGGTATGAAGTTATAAGCATATACATGTACATTTTTAAAACAGAAGATTAATTTTATGTGATGCTGAAAGCAGCTGGGCTGGACTGTACAACAAACAGTTGTATGAGCAGAGTGCAATGGCATCCTTCTGAGCTACACACCTCTGACTCTCTGCTGTCTAATAAGTTGCAAGATATGACTGAAGGCTTTCCAGCTGTTGGGACACAATTGTCTCTACAGATTCCCCCATGTCTAATTAAGCTCATGGCTCAGCCTCCCCCATGGTGATGGTGCTAACAGGTTCTCTCTCCTGCAGAGGCTGCTTATTTTCATGAGAAATGGAGTGTAATATTTCTGGGACTTCTGCCTCTCTGGGAGATCTGAATAAAATGAGTCAATGGGCTTCAGGATTTACTGGGAACAGGGGACTGGCTGGTGGGTGTGTAGGAAAGGCATTGACTCACTGCCCAGATTCATCTGGCTCCTACTGGAAGCCAGGCAGAGCAGACCCTGGGGCAGCTCAGGTTTGGGAGAGGAGCTGGAGCTGATGAGTGTGGCACAGCACAGCCTCCTCCTCAGCAAGCAACTGTGTTCACTGTTATGTGCAACTACTTCAATGAACAGAAAGAAGCCCTTGGCTTTAAAGGGGGTGAGATCATCCCCAAATATGCCTGCCTTGAGCTCTGGGACCATATGCAATGCTTTTTTCTGAGTGAATTCCCCACAGTTTGGATTCCCTGTTTGATAATTTCTAGCACACCTTGTAACCTGAAGCAGTTGGGGTAGCATTTTCCAGCTTCACCGTGAGGCTTATTCTTCCTGGCAAGGGGGTTGTGCAAGAGCTTCGTAGATGTGGAGCAGGGAGGTCAGATACTACTCAGTGCTTGGCTTGATTTTTTGGGGGCAGACTTTGCATTGACAAAGAGAAGAAAGGGAACCTGGGAACCTGCTTGAAGTCTAAAGGAAGATGTAAGCCTTGTTCCTTCCTAGGCACAGGCATGGCTTTGGCATTGCTCTATAGAGTAGCACAGGAGGATGGAGATCACAACCACCTTGCTGGGGGCAGCAGGACCTCCCCACCACTGCCCACATCGGGGGAGCTCATGGAGGAGCCCACTGAAGGCCAGAAGCATTTCTCTGGAGATAGAGAGGCCTCCACAATGAGGGACAAGGGAGCCTCATTTAATCAGTAAAAGCTCCATTTCACCCCTGCTAGAAGAGATGGTGTAAAACACTTCTACACTGCTCCGGGACTTGCCCCATCAACACACCCCAAGATCTTTGTCCTAGTGACACCGACAGATCTGAAAGGGAGTTGCTGGTTTCCCTCTCCCAGGCAGAATGGCACGTTTGCATGAACAAAGTTAAACTGGTTGGTTTCCATTAGTAACACAAGCAGTAAAAATAGAGGACAGGTGTTTCTTAGGAGGTGTGAAAGATTAACAGGATTTTCTGGGATTGTGGATGACGCTGTCACTGTAGGGTATCTACTTTCTTTCTTTCTTTTTTTTTTTTTTTCTCCACCAAGAATATAGGAAAATTTTCAATAGCTTTCACTGGTGCTTACTGAAATTCAGGCAGGTTTGTGCCTGCTGTTACTGCCATCCCTGCAGGCAAAGAGTGCTTACAGCAAATACCCAGTTTGTTCGCCCCTGCAGATCCTGGTTCTGCTTTTGGAGATCCCCTTGAGACCCTTAGGAGCAATTAGCCTGGGACCTCTTCAGATGGGATTGCATGAGGAATAGAGGACCCAACACAAGCATCCGGACACTGTTGGAACAAATAAAAAGGACCAAATAGCTTAAGTCTGAAGTCATTTCAGCTCTTCAGATAGGGCCATTTACAGTCATTTGTAAGAAATGGTGAAGTTTTGTTGACAATACATGCTGGTAAGAGCAAACAAGTCCAGGCTCCATTCCTCACTTCCCACCCTCTAGCCTCCCTGAGCTACACGTCTGGAAGTCTCTTCCATGTGATTTTCTCTGAGAATCTTCTCCCAGTATCTTGGATGAGAGGTTTACCACAGTGGTGGAGGGTAACAGGTGGGAAGGGCAGGGGACAGGGCCGCTTCAGCCCCTGTGACATTATCCTCTGCTCTCCAGTTTCTGTGATTCTATGATTCTACTCCTCCCTGTGCCAAGAGGGCTGTGCCTGTGCACACCAAGGGCTCTGCAGAAGTCAATTTTCCATAATGTGAGCCAGCTTCAACAAATGCCATTAAATATAACCTCAGTATCAAATGCTCAAACTCTCTGGATGAAGCTACTGGGCCCCATATTTGTGTACAAGTCTTAAATACCTTGCTGAACCAGCTGGAAGCAGCTCTCTGTGTAAAAGCCGGCCAGGCATTCCCCCTCCTCCTTTGCATTATTTACCTCCCGCTTATGTCAAATGGTGTATTAGGGCTGTAGTGTAATATATAGCATTTGAACTTTTCTTTGTAGTGAACAATGTCAACAGACTGCTTTTCCTGATGAAAAGATCCTGAGCCCATAAATACTGCCCCGGCGTGCTGTATGTTGCTCCCATTGTATAAATCTCCCCGCAGCGCTCACCTCTGGTCCTGTATCGCAGTGAGATAAATGCGGTGCTTAAGGCCTGATTTATTTCAGTCAAAGGACAAATAGTTTGATATCAAAAGGAGCTTCGTAACAATTAACATGACAGGCAAGGAGGATTAGCTGTTGCGATTTTCGGTGTGGCATAAGCAGGCAGGTGCTGTTATTTGGGCTGCATCCCTCCCCCACATCCCTTCTCATTAAAGAGATAGTTATTGTACCGCTGTGAAAAGAGCAGCTGCTGTGCCTGAATTTCCCTATCAGCCACTGTTTCTAGTGTCGGTATGAATTGGGGACACATTGTCGGGCGTTAATTAGCCCTGAGTCCCACCACCACAGCACTGCCCTGCTCTGACACACACCCTGGGACGCTGGCACTGAATACACATTAATCTCCTTGTGCCTGATGGCTGGGAGACAACCTCTAAAAAAAAATAAAAAATCTTTATACCTTTATAGCATCTTTATATTTTTATAGTATTTGCAAAATGCTTGTCTTTATGCTAAGCAGCCAAACTAATGATGACCTTCACTCTTGACTCTAATAGCCAAGCTACTCTCTGAGTCCCATTACATTTTTTTTTTTTTTAAATCTTTACTGTTGTTACTGACTAAAGTTTCAACAGATGAAAACGTACTGCCAAAGACATGAAAACCTGCTTACAGTGCTGGGCCCAAAGTTTGAGAAGTTGATGGATACGATTCAGCATATTGGACTGACTTTCGAGGTGGGTTGCCAGCAAAATTAAACATGACCAACCCCACATCACGACTGTAATCTCACTGCTATCACCAAAGGTGAATTTAAATCATGGAAAATCCCAGGAAATGTGGACTAGCCAGATGATCAAAAGAAGAGGCACATTTCTTGGCAAAATGGGAGACTTTCTCACCACCTTCCCTAATCACACTCCTCTTCCCCTCTTTGCAGGATCTGATGAGAAGAGCAGATCTGTTTTCCCCACCTTGCCCCTGCTTTTTGCTGTGATCCTGGTTGCTCCCCTAAACTGGGTAAACTTGGTTCAAGTCAGGATAGGGACAGAGCATTTCTGTAATACAACTGAGTGCTCGAGCAAAGCCTTCTTGGTGGCCTGCTGCTTAGTGCGGCCAAAAATCAGAGCCCCCATAAGGCTGTAAAGGGGAGAACCAGTTGCTCCAGTAAAGCCATTCTGAGATGAGTTTGCAAAGCAATCTATGTCCAGATGAAGATCTTATGGTATTTTCTTCATGCTGACCATATAAACACTCTTCAATCTTGTAACTACATTACGCCTACTCAAAACACCCTACCAACACTATTTTTTCAGCCTTTACCTCAGACTGCTGCTGGAAGTCTGAAGCACCTGAGGAAAACCATCTTACTGACGAGCCCTGAAGAGTTAACCTCCCTGTGAGCTGCCTGCCAGCTGCTAGGAAGATCCATGCAGCGCAGTGATGTTTTCACCTGCTGTTTGTGTAGCCTGTAGCAAAGACGTGGAGTATTTTTGTCTGGAAGTTTTGCCAGCCCAGACCCTCCCAGAGCGAGTGATCTGAGAGGTGTGCAATTGTGTAAGGGGAGACCGCAAGAAAAAGCTTAGCTGGAAACGCTGCAGGATTTCTCAGTTTGAGAAGTGCAGAGAAGCTCCAAGTGGCCTTGAACTTTAACCCAAATACTGAGATTTGCTGCTGTTTCTTTTGATCTCTTTTGTCCTCATTCCATGCAGTCATTAGCAGGGAAGATCAAGTTTATTATCTCCAGATTTGGGCACATTCAAATCTAAAGTGGTGCTGCTGGTCACAGCTGGCACACAAGAAGCAAATTTGTGCCAGAGTTAGTATGTGTTGGTTACTGACATGCAGGTAGACTTCAGCTTAAAGATCAGAGTCATAGACACATAGAATGGCTTGGGTTGGAAGGGATCTTAAATATCATCTAGTTCCACCCCTCGACATGGGCAGAGATACGAGATTGGGTTGCTCAGAGATGCATAGATGTCATTTTACTACTTTCAAAGAGATCAATCCTAGATCTGGGCTTTCCTTTCTACCCAGACCATACCTGCAGAAACAATAACAGCACAGCTGTTGTCTTCTTAGTGGCTTCCACGTGAACGTTATACCACTGCCTCTGCAGCCCTGTAACAGCAGCTGGCACCAGATCACAGCATTTGATTTAAACCCCACTCCCTGTTCAATAGACTAAAAGAAAAATAAAAACAATACCGAGAGAAGACTCAAGCCTGTTTTTTTTTGTTTTGTTTTGTTTTGTTTTGTTTTTCCCTAAAAGAGCACAATGATTTTTTTACACTAGATAACTTGTCTTCCAAGGAGAAAAAAAAAAAAAAAAAAGCTAGTAGTACCAGGTCCCCCAGGAACAGATGAGAACAGTGACTTGCTTTGTAACATTTGTTATGTGCACTGAAACATCCACTCAGGGGTCTTTCAGGAGATGATTTTCCCACCCTGCAAATATTTTTTAAGATTAAAAAAAAAATAAAAAAAAATCTGGACCTAAAGAGGGTAAAAACATCAAAAGCTAAACACAATTGAGAAATGAAAATCAGAAAAAGGCAATTCAAGTATCAGAAATATTTCCCTTTGACTCAAAGCAACCCTAGTTTCAAAATATTTTTGTTCTAACCAGTGTAATTAATTTTCTAGGCAGAAAAAGCAACCAGCATTTTTTGTTTTGAATATGTTACAGCTAATTCACTGTTTCAAAACCCTTTTCTCTAAAGAGAAAAAAGGGAGAATAAAAAAAGTTGAAAAATGCATCAAAACTGACCATTTCCCACAAAGCCAGTTTTCATTTCTAGGAATCAGCATTTCTGAACAAAACAAGGCACTACACAACTTTGCTGAGCAGCTCTATTCAGGCAGGAGCCGAGGCCAGCAGGGACACTGCTTTAATGTAATGATGCAGTTGCAGAGAACAAAATGATTCTCTTTCCCCCAGCGTGCGTATGCATAGCACAGAAATTCTGAAAGGGTGGAATTACTATGGTAATGACCAAATAGTTGCTGCATGCTTATGCAGATTGATGACCAGCGAGCCAAATCCTGAGGTCTTTACGTCAGTGAGGCCCTGCCTGCTCGAGAACCTCTTAAAAATTGCAGTCCCACTCCAAAGAAGTGAAAATATTTCTGAGACAAATAGGAAGAAACCCTGTTCCTTTTCCACATGGGGATGCTGTTTTTAACAAGTCAAGATTGCTTTTCCGAATTGTGCAGTGGGTAAGGGGAAATGACCCCGAGACTCTGGAAATGACTATGGCTTAGACCAGGTTAAACAATATCCATCCAAGCATTACAGTGTGCCATGAACAGCAGGGTTAAACTGGTGTGGAAGAAGGGAGAAGAAAATGGTCTCCTTGTTGTGCCTTCCCATTCCCAGTAGTGTCTCGCCAAGCTGACAGGAAAGATAAAGTTCGCTCTTCACTCCACTTAACTGGTGCTGGGAGAGAGATTCGCGCCCTGGAGAAAAGGAGACACGGCATCAGTCGTGACTTCTTGGCATAAATGAAAGGAAATTTTGACAGGCATAAAAATGTTATTTTCTCATGAAAAGCCGCTGCTTCTCTCCACAAATGGGGATGTTTCTTGGGAAAGAAAAAGAACAGGGGAAAGAAAAGAGCAGTCTCGGTCTGGTGCCAGTTTATAATAATTCACAGTATTGCCCATTTCTCACTGCATAATGATCTCCAGCACAGGAAATGATGAACTCTTATTTCTGGATTCACATTTTAAATATCAAAATAATTGGGCTGGGGAAAGGTCATCTCTTCCCACTGCTGTTAGCCGCCCTCCTTCGCTGTGCTCCTGTGAAAGCTTTTAGCACCTCATAAGGGCGCACAGCGTCAGAGGACCAGAGGAGCCACGGCTGAGTTAAGGAACCAATATATGCAGTCATTTCTTGGGGCACAGCAATTAAATGCTTCACCCTGGTGGGTTAAAATCATGGTATGGCATGCTATGGATGGGATGCTTAGGGCAAGGACCTCCTCATGAATGAGGCCTCCTCAGCCATGAGCCACCAGCCATATACATGGTGCTGGACTATGGGGTAGGCTCAGTCATTCGTGTCAAAAAACAGTCTGTGGATCTTGTTCGGATGAACTTTAACCACAGCCTTGACCTTTTCCTGAAGAACAACGCAAATGCAGCCTGGGTGGCTCTGCAGGCCCCAGCACCAGCTCTAAGCACAGGGACTGTGGGGCTCTTCTCTCCCCTCACCCCATTTAATCCCAGTTTGACTCTGTGGAACCTTACATGTCCCTGCAGTCTCTATTCCATCCTCCTTGCCAGCTCTGCCCTGAGATAAGCCTATAGGCCTCAGCCCCAAATCTTGCTAGTGAGGCCTAAAACGTAACCCAAGCCCAGAACAGAGAATGTTCTACTCTAACCTAGGCCAAGGATCACTAAAGCACCCACCTCCGATCTTAAATAACTTAAATGATTCTCCCAATCCTTCCCTGGCCTGAAAGGAAAACCATTTCTGTTTTATTTTGTTTTGTACCACACAGGGCCAAGTTCAGGGTTCAGCAGAGCATCTGTAAATCAGCCATAGAAAGAACCGGCAATGCCTACACTTATTTAAGCATTTATAGTGCAAGTGCATGCATGTTTGTTTAGTATGCACACACACAGAGCATGCACAGACACTCTTATCTTTCTCTGAGAATTGATGCTCTGGTTGGTAAATAGCAAATCTGCTTTGCCCGGGAAAGTCAGGGTGATATTAACTGTAGGGCCTGTTATTTCTTGCCACCTGAATGGTATGCCTGGTGTCAGGCTGGTGTGTCTTTATTTCTAAGTGAGTCATATTATACAAATCAATTGCTAATTCAATTAATCATGAAAAACATGCAAAAGAACATCTCCAGGAGCTGATTTAGAGTATGTTATGTATGGGTGATTGAGCAAAGAAAGTTAATCTGGGTCAGAAGACTTTGATTTTTAATTCTTAATGTCACATATTTCCATTCTTTTGAACTAAAATCTGACTTACAATTTATTTTTCTGAGGGTGCAGCTTTATAGCTCCATTGGCATTGGCATGTGTGGTCATGCATACTGAGTCTGTTCTCTTATGCCTGATGAACAAGAGCTTTTATGGATGCACAGATCAATACAAGCTTAAGATCTATAAAGAGTTGCCTGGCAGTATTCATATTCAGGACACATCTCATTGCATTTATCTACAAAGTTGTTTACAGAAGGTGAAATTATGATTTTATTTCATTCTTCTTTCTGTTACTCTATTCTGTGAGAAAGAAACAAATAAACAAACAATAACAAACAACAACAAAAACAATAATAATAATTTAAAAAAAAGTAAAATACACCAAAGATTTTTATCTCCTGAGTTCTGCTGTGGTTTCTGGCCTAAATCTTACAAAGAAAACTCCAGATGAAGTGAGTGTGTGGTGCAAAGCGATGCCTCCATCGTGACTTGTATGGAAGGCACCACAGGAACTCAGCAAACAGTTGCATGTGCCTCATGCAAAGGAGATATAATAAGGGTATAAAGTGACTCTGCTCCAGTGCGGGGGCAAATTCACAGATTCCTTCTGGAGTTCCAGCTGGGACATTTCTAGGATGTTGGAACCTCAATCATATAGAATCAGATGCCAAGGATTTCAGTCTAAGTTGACAACACATGCATATGTCCCAAATAAGATGCTGAGCTTCCTCTAGAAACGATGGAAATCTGACATTTCAGTTTTGTGGATCGCCATAGGAAAGAAAAGGTGTTATAAACAGCATGTGTGTGGATGCACAAAGGTAGGAGGAAAGGTGTAAGAAGTTTCCATTGATGACTGATACTATGGGCAATTCTAGCCTCTGATTGCCTTTGAATAAAAAAGATAAAAATGCTCAGATAAAAAGATTGAATCATGGAATTAGAGAATAACTCAGGTTGGAGGTGACCTCAAGAAGTCTCTAGTCTATCCACTTTCACAAAACAGGGTCAGCTGTAAGATAAAACAAGCAAACAAACAAACAAACAAACGAAAACTCTCACCTGTGTCTGAGTAACTAAAAAGACACCAGGTGCTCCAAATCTAGGACAGTGCTCTTAGGTAGACTGTTTATCTATCTATCTATTTATTTATTTATTTATTTATTTATTATTACTACTATTTTATTATATTTTATTATATTTTTTAATATTTTATTTTATTTTACAGGAAATTCATGATGAGCTGAACAGAGAGGTGATTATCCTGGGAAGAAAGTTATTAATTCCAGATGAGGAGAAATCCCTAAAGGGCACAGGCTGTCTTTGTGACTTTGAAGAAGGTCAGCAGCAGAGGAGCTGTGCACAGGGAGGTTTCCAGTTTCAGAATGAGATTTTCTTCCGACATAATCAAATATACACTAAATGCAGGGAGTGGGAAATAAATGTGTTAAGAGGCAAGCACAGCATTATCAACACTTCATAGAGCAGAACTACTCAGGGAACATGAGCAGGTAATGCAGGTAATGGTGATGGATTCCCTTATCACTCACCCAGGTAGAAATGGCTGAGCTGTTATGCAGAGAGGCATGGAAGCACTTAGGCAGATAATCAGAACACAAAGACGACCCCACAAGAAGAGCATTAGCTGCTAACAAGCCTTGCTATGCTTTACAGCCATGCACCCCACTGCAGCTTCCTCAGCAGGAATGTTATAGGCAAAACGCTTTCCTCAGTAGTCATCATCCTGCCACCCAAGCAAGGAGGGAAAATCTGGATCAAATTCCCTTTTTTTTGTTGGTTAAACAGCATTGCTCTGATTATGTCTTGGATCTGCCCTGCTTCCTTGTAGCACATCTTCCAAGGGCATAAAGTATCCTGAGCCTCTGAACCTGCTGGTAGCAATGAAAGTGTGAGGCAGAAGCTAGATGATGCTGACTGGTCAGACATCACTAACCTCTCCAGACAGAGCTGGAAGAGACGTTAAGAAGCCACCGAGTCCATCTCCCCTGTTCCAATTTATTGGTAAAGCATGATTTTCTGGTTAAAGTAGAATCAGGCACCTTGAGTCCATAAAATTGATTTGTAAGACCATTAACCCAGCTGCCCCCAGAAAGCTCATAAACCAAGATGGTGCACAGAAGCCAAGTGCTCAGGAAGGCCAGCCTCGAGCTGTACAACAATTTTCATCTTTCGCCTTTTTATTGCTATGATGTGCTGAATGGTTCACCACATCCAGGATTTTTCCCAGCCCAGTGCAAAAGTTTTAGAGGCTGTTTGTCTGAAGTATCTTACCCAAAGGAGGTTTGCAGAGGTGTGCATGTTCTCTATCAACCCCCCTCTCATTCCAACAACAGTGAATTAATTTCGGGTGACTTATTCCCGAGTTATCTTTCCTATTCATCCACTGGCTAGTCAACATGACAAAGATGGTGTTGCTTATTCCTTTCGAGATACCTAAGATTAAACAACTTCATCACCTGAAGAAATGCCTACAATAACTCCTCAGTGAAACTGGTGATCTCACCCAATGCCCAGAGAGGTCGATAGAGTCTTTTCATCATATCAGATCAGCTCTGTAATTTGCCCTTTGGTTGAAATTTACAGATGCCTTCCCAGCTGGCAAATCTGATGATTCTCCTTAGCATCCTTTCCAAATGTTTATACAAGATGTGTTTCACTTACACAATTTTCACTTATAGAGTTTCAATTCTTTCTTTTATAAAGCCCTGTGATGAGACTGGAGTCTCCCAAATCCCATCTGCTTTATTGTAATGAATGGGATTACAATAGGGATTTTTTTTTTTTTCCTAAACAACATTTGGCTTTATCTATCTGGAGCTTGTAGTATGGTAGTGGGGTTATAAAGTCCTCAGATCTTGACTTCTCTTCTCCCATCCTCCTCTGGCTGCTCTGGCACTTGCAGGGCTCTTCACCTTCAGGGCACATCTCCCGCTGACCTGACTGCTTTGGCCAGCAAAGGGAGGATATTGAAGGAGTGATTTTGGGCTTCATTGTGTTTTATTAGCTTGTATGCTAGTATGTGCTGTGCATTTAATTAAAGATTCTGCAGGATGGTTGAATGTGAAAACAAAAATCCTGAATAGGCTGGGTCTTAGAGGCAGTTTCTTCTCAGGCTGTAGTGTGACCATGTTTTGCTCTCATGGTGCCGATGACCAAAAATCAAACCTATTTCATTTTCCCAGCCTCTTTCCCTCATCTCAGCTCTCCTCACGGTGGCAAATGTCTCCTTCAGCTTCCTGGGGAGGGGGATAATTCTCCCACAATAGACATTGATCTCTCATTAGACTCCATCCTGTTAGTTAAAAGCTGTTTTTACTCAGGCAATCCAGAACTCATTTCCAACCTTAAAAGGTTACACTGTTGGATACTCACCCAGGGTATAATTTTTAACCACTTTGTTTACTGAATCTACAAAAGCAGTTACTGGAAGTGTTTGTATACAGTAATTTCTCCATAGGCTCCCGAGAGCAAGAGCAGATGATCCAGGCGGTACTTACTGTGGTCAAGCTTTTTCCTAATCCTAGGAAATGATATTATCCCATTTCACAGAAAGTCTGTCCATGCCACAGTGGATGGAGGTGACTGCTTAGGGTTGCACAGGGCAGCCCAAGGCCAGCATCACAACCAGGGACTGACTGTCCCAGGTACACAGTCCTTGCTGTGAGATTAACTGGCACATAACTGAATTCAGCCAAAACTTCAACTCAAGCCTGCATGTGTTTCTTACAGATGTCCTGTTGCTTTACCACAGCTTACTGAGTTTTTTAATGGAGCTGCAGGACAGCCTCCTGCCTCCTGCCAGCTGCATCTGTGCAGCCAGGTCCAAACACGGGGCCAGGAGATGCTGGGGCCTTGAATTAAATTGGCAAAATGGAGGAAAATCTTCTTTCTTAGACTCTCTTCGTGTGTGTGTGTCCGACTGTGTGTGTGAGCAAGCACTGGGGCCATCTGCAGCATCACCAAAGATTCATTTGTTAAAGTGGGCCCTGAACCTCAGGCAGGGCAGACCTTTTTGGCTGCAAGTTTTTGCACAGGCCCAATGTCAGTGTTCAAGTTTGATTCATCAGTCTCAGTGGACTACGATGGCTGAAAATAGCTAAGAATTTGGCCCTTTTTTTTCCCCTCTTAATCAAGTGACAAAGAACTTTTTGATGAACACTCTTTTCTTAGCACTTTTTACCCCACTCTGCTGTTTCATTGTGTCTTTAACAATACCAGCTGCTTCCCTTCAAGGACTGGTCTTCTGAAAGTGAAATGCCTCTTATCCTGAAGCATCTCTGGATGGTGTCCATTATTGATTTGGAGATGATGATTGTTGCAGTAGCTGTCCCTGACTCCCTGCACCACTTAGAGCATTTCTCCTTCAAGTTAATAATAGGCAGCAAAAGGCAAGGAGGAACTCAAGGACTGGCTCTGTAACATGACTGTGCATGCCAGGCACACTTAATATAATGTATATCAGGGCAGCTCCCATCCCCTCCTTTTCCCCAGGGCACTGTGATATATTATTTGATATATACATTTTCCCCCTTACAATGGCTCAGGACACATTCGCCAGAGAACTGCATGAATTTTTCAGTTTTGATTGACATGTGACACTGGCTCACAAGGAGGGGAACAGCCTTCCTTGCAAAGGAGATCACCATCAGATTTCCCAAAATAGAGACAGTACTGGGACCTCTGGGACCTCCTTGTTCCTTTTATATCCTCAAGCACCAGGGACAGCCTCTGGCCAGTTGGCCGAGTACCTCCAGGCTAAAAATATCCCTTCTTAGCTGGAGCCCTCACTGCACATGTTGCAAGAAAGTGACAGCTGAATTTGTTGATTCTCCATGGGCAATCTCCTTGGCAAGGTCTTGCTCATGGCCGAGAATGCCATGCAATGTTCATCTCCTGGGATGACAGGGAGGGACAGCATGTGGGCAGAGAGCTGCCCACAGCTGGCTTGTGAATGCTTCCAGTTTGACCTTTCACTCCAGCAGCTGAAGCATGGAGATGGAAAATGAAAAGTAGGAAATGCTCCTTATGCTATTTAGAAGTGCAAACACAAAATTAATGAGTGCCCATGAGGTCATCTGCAATTCTGCTGTCCCTACAAATGATTTTGCCACTGACTGGACAAAGAGAGCTTTGGACCAAAGCAACAATACTTTGGTGCAGGCATCCAAGAGTTTTAAGGAGAGTCAAAGTGTGACCTGAGCAGGAAGAACCTTTCTTCTCCCAGGCTTGACAAAGCGTCGGTGCCATTTCACTGATGTTCACTAACAGGTAGAAATCCCTGCAAACGTTTCTTCTTTCTCCTGCCCTACTGAGGAAGAGAAAACTGAGAGGTCTTTCATACATTGGTTGTTGGGAAGTAATGTGATGCTGGAGCTAGAAGAAGAGATAAGTAGAGTTTAGAGGACTTTGACAGTGTAGGTGCCATCAACATCAAGTATCAAGCAGTGGCTTTACTGGTTTCTGAATCACAATCCTTCTTTACTCTTTTAAGCACAAAGATTCATTGAAAATCCCTTAATCAGTGCTATTTTTTTTTTTCTATGAAAACTGACATAAATGATGGGGGACAATATCTTCATATTTTTGAAATGATCGCTAGTAATGAATAACTTTATTTCATGTCAAAGTTTCCAAACAAAACATTATATTTTAGATGTGCCTAAAAAGTCTTGTTAGCTTAGTTTACGAGACCACTGTTTGCACTGGGAGTCCTTTCCCCAGACACTCTTTTCACTTTTCACTTTCCTTTTCCTTTCCTCTCTTCACTTAGTTGCCCTGGTCATCTTTTTTCTTTTATCACACTGGAAATCCTGGGAGGCTATTTCACAGAGGCAGAAAAGTGGGAACAGATGCACAAGGTTCTACAGGCAGTTCAGAGCTTGAGTAGGAATCAGTCCAGATATCCTGGTCTCCCATTCCAGTGCTTTTGTCTGCAATTTTTCCATCTGCTTACGCTGATCTGAATCTACATTGGTATAGAAAGGAATGGGTTCATATTCCCTCCTCCCAAACAATATGGTGGTTTATGCAAGCACTAGCACAAAATGGGGCAGGCAAGTGAACCAGGGAGCTGCTTTGGCTGAAAATTAATCATTCACAGCTAATCACATTAGACATATCTTTCAAAACTAATCCAACTGAATCCAGCACTCTCAAAGTGGAGAAATGATGGACAGCCAGAGTGCTGAGGTGAGAGTATGGGACACATTTTTGAGACTTGGATCGATCCCCTGGAGTTAGCCATAGTCATCTGAAGGCCTTGTGCTTAGAGGAGTGTTTGCAGTATGTGCTAACCTCGTCATGATAGTTTTGGTCAGGAACTTAGTTAGAGGGAAATAGCAGGCTGGACTGCAATCTGAAGTAGCTGCTAAAGTCCCTGTGGTCTTGGAGGTACTCAGGGGGTCATTAATGAACCTGCACTGCTTCTTCAGCATGGCCAGAGGAAGGCCAGGGGGAGTATTTCCACCTAGCTTCAATCAGTGCTGCTGACTGCAGTGCAGTGCAAGCACACTCTGAGTCATGCGTCTTGCTCTGCCTCTTATTTATCTGCTCAGATCTCATTAGTGTGAATTTGGACTCAACAGCAGGAAAGCTCTGTCCTGTTTCTGTTTGTGGTTTTTATTATTTTATTTATTTATTTATTTCCTTTTTTTTTTTAAACAAACAAACAAACAAACAAAAAACAACAAACAACTCATGGCTTTTCTGTGACAAGTCCTAGTGGAGATTTGAATAAAACCAAAGAATCTTATAAGAAATAATAGATCTGTATGATGAAGTCCAAGGTTGTCTGTAAGTGCCTGTGTTGAGCTCCAGGAGGGATGTGCTGAGACAGCCATGGGGCATGGGGCTGTGCACCATGGGCAGGGCCGGGTCCTCCACAGGGGTGATTTCATGTGGCTCCAAGGGCAAAGACTCTGCTGATGTCTATTTGTTTGGCATTTGGTCTAAGGCTGGCAGCAGATCCCCACTCCTCCCCCCCCCCCCCAAAAAAAAAAAAGCTCTCTATCAGAAGGAAAGAATTGATATTACACATCACAGTAATTGTCACTGCCTCCTAATTAACTTACCTCTCTCCTGCTTCCACGTCCCTGACACCTTCTCCTGCTGTTTATTGAGACTGTCTGCATGCAAGAGAAAAACAAACCTGCCAAAGCCATGCGAGCCCCCTCAGGATTTCCCACTTTGTCAGAAGCTGCCGAGTTGCAGGTGGGAGCAGCGTGCTGGCAGTGGCTGCACGGCTGCTGTGTTCGTCCCCGCTGATGGCTTTGAAAGCAACGTCTCCACATGAAAAAGAGACAAATGCAAACCACATGACTGGGGAAGCAGGGGATGTCAGATGGGGAAGCAGAGCTGCCTCCTAAAGCAGTCTGCAGGAGTCTGCTTCTCTGCTCTCCTGCCTCTCCCTCGGACATGCTGCAGATGGGGTCCGGATGTGGCCGGGGTCCAGATGCTGCCTGCCCCATTCCAGCACCCCATGTGCCTGGGGGACACGTCCTCCAGCTGACACCCCATCCTCACCAAAGGCTTTTCCAGCACAAAGAGGAAATGTGAGGGTTTTTTTTTCTGGCTCTGAATACGTGCTGCGGTGGGGGGTGGCTTTCTCTGCTTGCTTCTTCCCACCGCCAGTCGAATCTGCCTGGGTCACAGTGCCAAGGGGATCTGCCTGATCTGAGTGAACAGGTTGAAGGTGTGCCTCTGAGGGACCCTGAACAGGGAGCCCAGGGCTGACAAATTTAGAGAAAGACATCACTAGAGAGGAAAAAGGCATCATGCTGCCTTATTATTATTTCAAAGATACCTGTGTAACCAGAAGGAGGAAGGGACAGGAGGCTGGATGGGCTTTTGGGGTCTGTGTGTCACTGAAGACACTGCAGAGCACCCATTACCAGAATGAGCCTCCTTTACAAGCAACTTGGATCAAAATGTCTGCTTAGAAAGAGCTGAGACATTCAGCGTCTTTTCATAAAGGATCCTGCTCTTGGGTTTAGCCAGTGTCTAACATCTCTCTTATCTCCTTGGTTGTTCAGCACTGCCTTTATTGGAAAAGCTGGGCAGGGGTTGGAAGATCTCGTATCAAACAATACTTCTTGGCAGCACACTAAAAGGGTTAAATTGGTTTTTCAGCAATGGGCACAAAGCTCAGAGCTCAGAGCTCTGACAGGGACGTGAAGAGAATTTTTGGTCACTGAATTATTCTTATTGCTCTTGGATTGCTGAAGAGCCACAATCATAAAACCCAGCAGTGAGTACTGCAGACAGATTTAAGATAAATCCTTTCCTGACCACTGCATTGTTTGCAGGAAAGGGGCCATGCTTTATTTTTCTTTTCTAAAGGAACAGAGCAGACAGAGGTGATGGCTGTTACCTCTCCTCACACAGCTGATTTGGTATCCCCCAAACCACAGGTCATTGAGGTTTCATTTAGATTTGCAATCTCTTTTCTCCACGGCTTTATCCTAGGTCTTCTACCTTCAGTACAAACATTTTGCATGAAGTGTCTGGGCAGAAGAGAGACTCTGAGCTGTCGCTGGCATCCATGGCCATAATAACCTTGGGTGAGCAGCGTAGCAAAGCCAACAGCTAAACTATCTCCTCCTTGAACAGCTGCAAGGTTCCAATAACTGTCACTACACCAAATTTCCCTCCAGAGAGTAGACATACATAGACATACATAAATAAATAAGAGAGAGAAGCTGAAGTCATTTATATTATGTCCAGACTGGCAAGGGAACCCAGATATTGTACAATACGCCATTAACTTTGCGATTCTATTTTTTGCCATATAATAGTGATTCTCCTCCAGATCACCAGATATCATTAGCTTGATTAATGCTACCACAGCTTGGAATAACTGGCTGGAAAGTTCAAACTGGGGCATTTGTCAGCAGAAGAAGATAAAGCACAGCTCAGACTTCTTTGTTCACACCTGGGAATAGGCAGCCCAGGGGGCTCGGGGGGTGTTGAGTGAGACAACCAAGAAGAGGGATGGGAGAGTAGAGCTGGAACCACACTATGCAGCCTGTCTGATGACATCAGCCAGACTCAAGGCTGGGTTTATTTTGGTACCCAAACCGTAGGCTTTGTTCCTAACAAAGGTTGTCACATTGGCAGGGAGAGCTGAGTCACACAGGCTGCCTCAGCCGGAGCCGTGCCGCTGGATGTGGAGGCGGTGGGGTTATGGGGATTCATCCTCTTTGGTTGTTTCAGAAGGAAAAGAAGCAGATGTAGAAGTTCCCAGTGGCTGGTTTATGAGTGGGATGAAGCTCGGGGAACAAAAATATTGCTTAAGGGCTGAGTATGTGCTCTGCCATGCAGAGGGAATTGGCTTGACCCTTCTTAGTAGAAGAAAGCTGTAAGCTGCATTAAAAGCCCCACCAAGACCCCATCGACTCTATAAGAAACCGGGTATCTTGGAAAGAAGTAAGATGAGAAAGCAAATCTCAGCCCTGCAAAGAGGGACAGGGATAGCACACACTAACCAGTCCCCTGGGTGAGGGCTCTCTGCCACCTCTTGAAGCTCATCACCGCTACAACCTAGGAGAAGCTATGTGCTGCCTCCTGGGATATGTGGGCTGAAGCCAGCCCACTAATTGATACAGTCTGTGAGCTCCACATTAGAAGTGCTAATGTGTCTAGACTGCTGCAGTCCTCAGGCTCTAAGTAATGGCAGGAGGAGCAGAAGAGTCACTTGATCATCACAGAGATCAAGAAAAGGGGAAAAAGGCAGAGGAAGCTGTTTTATTTCTTTTGGGACATTGGGAAAGTTAAGAAACATCCTGTGGTTATTTGTCCAAGAGGGTGTACAAAAGACAGGGCAGAGGAGGTGATATCAGGGGGTATTTGGGCTCTGGTGAGGGGGTGGGCACTACACAGGCATGTAGGGCATCTGTGCAGATCCTTTTACAGTCTCCTTATTAACGTGGGCAGTCCCAGAAATAGGAAACCCAACGGGTCTGCTCTCAGGGTAAGATGCAAATGATGATAAAGCCAGGATCTGCCTGGGAGCAAAGCCTCAGCTCTAGTAATGTCATCTGTTTAAACAGAGCAGAGTATATAGATTTTCTTCATTAAAAACATCCCAATTTGGGCAGGTAGGTGTATTAGGAGGATGGCATTGATCTGGTTTGTTCTATTTCTTACAAAATAGTGCCATTGCACATAATGAAGAAGAAACAGCTGTTGGTTTCACGCAAAGCCAGACAAATAACTATGTCTCCATTAGTGCAATAGAAAGTTTGTAAACTTTCTTTCACATGGGACTTGTGGGCGCTGTGTTCTCCTAGGCCTGAGCAGACCTCCTTATTAACACTGTCATCAGCCATATGGGACAAGTGGTCCCTAAATACCTGCTGCAGAGCTTAGAGCTCTTCATCAGATGAGCCTGGTCTGAGCTGACAAACTCAGCTAGGTAACTGTAGCTTGCAGTAACTGATGAATTCAAGGGCTTCTTTGCTTCCCTTGCCTAAAAATGTCCTTGGACCTTTTCTCTTTGAGCAGGGAGCATGCACTTGGCATTTGTTCAGCTGTGACTGGTCGTGTGAGTCATGAGGGCTTTTCCCGTTCTTGTCTGCACCATGGGACCAGCATTTCTGTAAGAGCACAAGAACGCTTCCAACGCATGTGTCAGTACTGCGACATGTATGTGAACTCTGAATTCCTTACCTATTTTTTCCCTTTGCAATTTAGATGGACAATTTGCAGGCCTTTAGCTACTTCATCACTCAAATAGCCTTCAAAAGCAAGAAAAAAAAAACACTTGACTATTGTTGAAATATAGATGTTTCACAAATGCAAATTCACCCAACATTTGCTTTGTGTTATTCCCACTTTCCTCACACACTCCTCTTTACTGGGTTGATTTTAGCAGCTCCGACCTCGGGAACCTTTTCTCAGCTACAAGTGTCAGCAATCTGCACCTAGTCTGTCTTAAAAACACCGTAAGATCTAGCCTGTCTTCCATGCCAAGCATCATAAAGTGCATCGATGCTTTCTGTTATTCCTTCTACTAGGCAACCACATATTGTCTGCATTTATGGCTAGGAAGAGGGAGGGGTGACGTGACGAAAAGCTCGTGAACACTTTCTGCAGGCTGGATGGGAAGCGCAGCAGAGGATTTTGTGCAAGCACCAGAAGTGCAGAACCGTCTGTCTCTGTTTTGGAGACAAAAGTGCAGATCAAAATATTTTTTGTTGGTTTTCTTGGGAAAAAAATAAGTGTATCTTCTTTAAATCTCTGCCAGCCCTCCAAACTGGGAAACTTTAAGAGACTCCAAAATGAAGCAGAGGAGAGTTTAGAGATGTTTAACAGCAATTGTAAGCTGCCAAAGATTAATATTCCTTCTACCAGACAGGTTGGGTATAATGAAAACACAGGGCAATAAGATAGGAAACTGTTATCTAGTCAGTACAAACTGTTAGCTAAATCAATAAATTACAGACTTGGGAACTTCTGTAGACTGAATTATTGCTGAATTGCTTCTCTGGAGAACCACCTCCAATTTTAAAGTTCATTTACTTTTACAAGATATTGGGAAGGAGTCTACAAGGAGAAGGACACTACTTCATATAAAACAGGGGGAAGTTAAAAGAGAGAAAAAGCCTCAGGAGCAGTGGAAGTGCTGAGCAGCTTCCACCTTTCCTACACTGTGCAATCCCCAGTGTGAGTGCAAAAGTCACGACTTGCAGAAGCGATTTCTGATTTGGGGATGCTAACAGGAAATACTCCTTGAGATCTCATTTTCAGAACACACTGCATAAAGCTTCTGAAAATTAGGCTCCCATAAGAAGTGTCACAGTGAACAGCCACTGTCACCAGTCATGTCCGTGACCTCAGCCTTGCTGTTGTCAGTAAGCATGAGAGCACTTCAAATTCCCCACCTGCTTTCCAGACGAAGAATTATACAGCTCATGAAAAGGGTTGTAGTGAAAGAAATTGTTCTTTGCTGCCAACTTGATTTTAATTACACAACATGTCATAACCTTTAGAAAATGTATTTAGATTTAAAAATAATGGTGTGGGGGAGCGTGGCAGAGTGATGATGCTTGAGCTTACTAAGGGACAAAAGAAAGTTTCTTCAAGTGATGAACAGATGTGAAAAAGGCACACAATAATACACACAGACTCCTGGAACAAAGGGATCATTCAGATAAAAAATATTCTGTTGCTGCAGTATCTTATTCCTGTAATCCTTTTGTGACACTTTGATTACAGATTAATACAATACCAAAGAAACCTTCATTGCTTGTGGTCTGGATGTAAGACTAAGTGACCTGCTCAGAGTCATGGCAAGTCTCTGGCCAAGAAAGGAGGTGACCCCACATTTCCTGATTCTCTGTGATTTCTCATATTTCTGGGTAATGGCTTTTGGCTTCATCTCAGCCAGAGGGCTGTAAAAGGAAGGTGAGGGTGGACGGACCCCCAGGAGCAGGAAGGATTTACACCCAGCTGGAGTGGGGTGGGAGGATGCAAATGGGAAATGTGCAACCTCCTACCCTCTAGGTGTCCCAATAAAATCTCTTCCTTTTGTGAGCAGAGGTTTCCAGAACACAGCTTACACAGATGAAGTTTTCTGCATGACTGAAAATCTCCTCATAGCTGCTTGAAACAAGTGGGGAGAAATTGCTCTTGGTGATGGTGACATGCCACCCTGAACACCAATGCTCCAGAACACAACCTTAAGATGAGTAAAATTGAGTTCCTAAATGCATCTTTTTTTTTTTTTTTTTTTTTTTTTTTTGTGAAAGCCTTAAGTTTCCACCATTTTTATTCCCAGTCTTCTGTGCATATTCATATCCGTAATGACTCCACATAGTGATCATCATGAAGCCAAGTAATTTGTAAATAGGAGACACAGGCTCAAACCCTGAAGAAGGAGGTGAAGAACAGGGGTTGGGGCAGCAGCTGACAATATCAGAAATTTGTATAGTCATATTCAGATCAGCACCTTTTTTTGCACCCTCCCTTCCTCCACAAGAAATAAATATATATCTGACCACATTATTTTACTTCAATTATTAGGTGTTGAGGAGGTACGGCCACCTACCTGGTATGCCCATATCCTCTTCCCTTCATGTCTATCCACTCCTGTCCAGGTTGGAAAGGGCACACGGAGTGGAGGCTGACCTGGTACAGCTGTTCCTTGTTCTTGCATTAAGAGACATCTTAGAAAAATTACACACTTGTCTTTCTGGTTGTGTCAAAACAGTTGTGTGAACCCGGGTTGGAGGACAAGCTCCACAAATGTGAGTGCTGTTTGAAGCTGGTTCTGACCTCTCAAGCCAGCTATTTCCAGATGTTGGGAGCGACTGGCTTTGTTTTATGTGGCAGATACGAGGCAACTACAAGCTGGTGGAATTGCAAATTTCCATATGGCAAAGCTCCTTGCTTGAAAGGGCATCAAAAGAAAAAGATAAAAATTCAGAACCATGTGGAAGAAAAGGGAAACGTCAACTTGGAGCAGATCTGGCTCCAGGGAAGCAGCTGGGCTGAGCCCCAGTCCTGCATGGGCTGAGTATTTCATCCCAGATCTCTTCGCCTCGCAGCCAGCTGCCTACCACCCCCAGTACTCTCCAAATGTCTCTGTTTGTTTGCTATCATCCGCACACCTTTTTGTATGCGTTATTTTGGTGGTTGTTTTGCTCTTTTTCAGCATTGTGTGGCAGTTCTCTGCTCTGGGCTGAGGAGCATCTTGATGCAAATGTGAAGCCAGAAGTTTTGACACATCGTGAATGCTGACTGAATCAATAAGAAAGAAATGTGAAACAAAAGAGCTTCATCACACAACAAAATTCACTTTCCATCCCTCTCTAATAACTGAGCTTTCTCTCTAGGAGTATGAGTCACTAAGCATATCAGAATGGCCACCAGCTGACAGAGGACGTTTTCTCAACAAGTGGCTGAGGGTGGATGCTAATGAAGCAATAAAAGGAGGCAGGTATGCAGTGACAATCTCCCAACCTCCAGAGACCTAAAGCCCTGTGAGGTACAGGCCCTTGCCTACCTGTGACCTACCACCTAACTTCCAGAGATGCCCATGCTGTTGCTGACTCACCCAGAAGCAGAGAACACATCCCCACAGAGCCCCAGACCAACATCCTCACTCATGCTGGCTCCCCATCGATGGAGTCCCAATAGTTGGCTGAATATTGCCACAGTCCTCACAACTATTATAGGGTTTCCTGTAGGCCGTGGAGGGAACCTGTGCACCGTTGTGTCTACTAGAGAGGAAGGTTGCTCTGACCATGGGTCTCTCTGTTCCCTTATTTTGGGAACCCCTCCCATTGGCAGGTAGCCATGCCTTGGCTCCTTCCCAGAGCTTCCAAATCTCAGAAATGTGTACGAGAGCCTGAGGGGAGATGGGGAGCTCTGTAAATCCTCCAGTCCAGGCTGTTGCTGTTGATCAGTGGCGGTGTGCGTTGAGTGTCTTGATATCAGTGTGATGAATGTTGTGCTGGCTTCGGCATTGTGTGTGCCTGTGGACCGAATATTGTCTGCTGGAAAGTAAATAACAGCAGATGAGCAAATGGGGCTGTGAAGACATTTCAGTGGCCATAATGTTTCCATCCACAAAATGCAGCAGTTATGCATCATTTTAACGGTAGGAATAGATAAGCAGTCAGCTATCCGTATCTGGGAAATCAAAAAGGAAAGCAACATTAGAGGAAATAGATAGGCAGTGGGTGTTCAAGGGCAATGAGTCATCCCTGCCACAAATAAGGCTCAGAATGAGGAATACTAATAATTAGGCAACATATTTCAAAAGTTCTGTTCTTTCCTCCTTCCCCAAATTATCTTTTATGCCCTGGGGATATTTCGGAATGACAATGCCTGCATTAGGAGGCAGACGTGAGGAAAATCCACTGTGGGAAGAAATGACCAAATAGTAAAGAAAAATGAAGTTAAGCCGTAAAATTTCATTTTTTTTCTTTCTGTTTTTTTTTTTTTTTTCCTTCCCCTGAAACTCAGGTGGTTCCCATGGAGGAAACTGCCATGATGCAGATCAGCCAACAGAATAAACATACTCGATGGAGGGGCAAAGCCTGTGACCACTGACCTCAGCACTTCCAGGAGACATTACCAGCTCCCTCTTTTTCCTGTTCTCCATCATACTCGTTGCCTTGAGCTTGCTCTACCATTCAGTGGAAGAAATAAGTCCCTCTCTCCCCTGGGTAGTGAATGTGAATTCAACTTCTAATGCCAGTGGTCCAGCTTCCCAGAGGTTGGAAGCAGGGTTAATGACAGGCTCTGTCTTACCTTATGAGGATTTCTAGGAAAGAAATCTGTTTGGACCTTCAAAATCTCTGACTATGACACAGTTAACAAGTAGTCCTAAAAGCTCTGAATCACAGACAGATGTCTGGGCCTGTGCTGGGTAGAAGCTAATCCCTTTCTGCACTGGAATAAACCTTAAACCAGCAAACACAAGTTCTAGTGAAACTGCAGAGCTGCAGTATCATCCCTGTTTGTTTCCCTCCTTCCCTGGGCTGCAGAGCTCTGATTGCAGCAGCCTGACTTCAAACACTGACAAATGTCATTGCTGACACTGCTATGGTGGGTGCACACCATCATTATAATCTGTATGCATTTAGCCATCCCAGCATGATAAGAGAATGATTAGGAGAATAGTTAGAGAGTAAATTAAAAACTCCCAGCAGTTTTCTGTGTGAAGCTACTAACTTACAGGCATATTTTTTTCACAGCATTACTGAAAAATGCCATTAGTTATACCTGTGACTACATGTTAGATTTAAACCCCTGGTGAGAATTTTTATTAACATACAAATATGTTAGGGTTCTTATGCTGCTTAAAATGTAATTAACCATCTTCTGAAGATTAAGGGTACATAATCATAAAAGAACTGCACTCTTGTGCATTTAATTCTTCTAATCTGCTTTATGTTGATGTTAGTGTGGAAGAATAATTACTAGTTTGCCTTAATAGTTTGGGTTTGTGCTGTAGGAAGAAATGATTATTGGATGTATTTTTAAACTTTAGATTTGGTGGGGTTGCATTGATGGAGGATGATAAGGTGAAGAGTGAAAGTAGGAAAACTTGCTGCTTTTATCCTTCTGCTGCTGTTGCAAATGCCTGACAATGGTACAGCTGGGTTTCAGCTTCATTCAGCAGACAAAACAGAGAAAGGGACAGGCACACCCAGTGCACACCCAGTCAGTGACAAAGGTAAGAACAAAAACTTTAAGTCATCTCTTTAATCACTAATTTAAACACGTAGTGTGTCAGCCAAGCCATGTGGGGATCCAGCAAGATTTTTCGAGAAGCTTTAGAAGCTGAGCAGTCATCACAAGCAAGAGAGGAAGACCCTGATTTGCTGAGTTGTGGTATGGGAGATGAGCTTGTGAAATGCATTATAAAAAAAAAAAATAAATAAAATAAAAATCAATGATTTAATGTTTTCTTTAAAACATACTATTGGAGTAGTTCATCCTCCTGGACTATCACAGTCCTCATGCAGTGACCATCAGGTTCAACTGAAAAGAGGTTAAAACCTTCAGGGATGCAGACTACTCTCTTTAGGGGTATTTCTTTCCAAGCAACATGATCAATAAAACCATTAGGTAATTCAGATGGCTTCATAGAAATATTTTTTTTTTTCCTCTCCCTCTCTTTTAGCATGACTTCTTGAGAACTAAGAAGAGGTAAAGGAAGAACAGTGAATAATCTGGGTTGAAGATATCTGCAGGTGGTCACGACTGCACGAATTCACACTGAATTTGTGCAGTGCCTGCAGCCAGCTCCCAGGGGAGTCAGTGGGGCAGGAAATCCCATGGTAAAGAAGAGCCCAGAACAGTCCTGGTCCTGTGGAGGGGATGGAGACAGGCTGGTGCTCCATGAAAAACACTAGAGCAGGGAATTCTCTCCTTGCTTTAAGTGCACAGGAGCTCTGCAAGGTGCTGGAGGAAAAACAGCCTGCAACACCAATTTTAGTAATTGAGTAATAATTGGAAAATTCCCTTTTTCTTCCCTTCCCTTCCCTTCCCTTCCCTTCCCTTCCCTTCCCTTCCCTTCCCTTCCCTTCCCTTCCCTTCCCTTCCCTTCCCTTCCCTTCCCTTCCCTTCCCTTCCCTTCCCTTCCCTTCCCTTCCCTTCCCTTCCCTTCCCTTCCCTTCCCTTCCCTTCCCTTCCCTTCCCTTCCCTTCCCTTCCCTTCCCTTCCCTTCCCTTCCCTTCCCTTCCCTTCCCTTCCCTTTTTTCTTTTCTTTTCTTTTCTTTTCTTTTCTTTTCTTTTCTTTTCTTTTCTTTTCTTTTCTTTTCTTTTCTTTTCTTTTCTTTTCTTTTCTTTTCTTTTCTTTTCTTTTCTTTTCTTTTCTTTTCTTTTCTTTTCTTTTCTTTTCTTTTCTTTTCTTTTCTTTTCTTTTCTTTTCTTTTCTTCTTTTCTTTTCTTTTCTTTTCTTTTCTTTTCTTTTCTTTTCTTTTCTTTTCTTTTCTTTTCTTTTCTTTTCTTTTCTTTTCTTTTCTTTTCTTTTCTTTTCTTTTCTTTTCTTTTCTTTTCTTTTCTTTTCTTTTCTTTTCTTCTATAACTCATTAATTTTAGTGGGAACTCTTAGTTTGCAGTTCTCTGTGGGGCCACAGCACCTTGTGGCAGATGGCTGTATCTACTTGGGACCCCATTCTAGAGGGTAGTGGTGACAGTGTGACCACGGAGAGCAGTGGTACACAGCCTGAGAAGGGCTCCTCAGTTGCTCTGTGCTTGTTTTCATTATTTCTAAATGAATGCACAGGCTTTATTGAAAATCACTTGTTTTCATTACAGCTTCCTTTTGAGGCATGCGTGGCAGGCAGCATGGGGTTGCTCAGGGCCTTCCACCACGCTGAGCTCTTGAGGCAAAGCTGCTTGCTGTAGTTCCCTGTGACAGAGGCTGCCTCCATGCTCCTTGTGGACACCTGTGCTGAGGGCCCCGTGTACGTGTCATCTGGGAAAGCCTCTCCACGGGGAGCACACCCAGCTTGTCCCCTTCCCCTCTGATGGGGAGGCCACAGCAGCTGCTGCTGGGCCAGCAGGATGCGCCTGCTCCTCAACTCAAAGCCCATGAAGACATCACAGATGTCCCCCTGGGGTTTCCACCAGGCCCTCCCACTGGGATGCTGCACAAAGAACATTGCATTTCTTGTCTCTGGCTGGCCATCCTTTGCAAACACATGGGAAAACACCAAAGGTTGTTAAAGTACAAATGGTGTTTTGGATACATCTGATATTTTGTCACGGGCTGATATTCCCCAGTGCCTGCCTTCCAGTAGAGCTGGGTGGGGACTGCATCTATGTCTGTTTTGGCAGGTCCCAGCAGCACCAACGTGGGGCTGAAGGACACTCAGGGCAGAGCACACTGCAGCCTGGTGCCCGTCATTGCTTGACTCAAGGCTTTTCAGAGAGGCATAAATAGGTTAAGTCTCAAAATCCTACTGAAACTGCTCAAGAGTTGAGTGCTCAATTCTCTTAGGATTTTTTGGGCAGGTTGAATATATATATCAAAGCCGATGAAAAGGACACCAGTCTCCCATCCCCAGCTCTATTTAAGGACTGTTAGTGCAAATAACCTTGGATAAAGTGAAGCTGAGAACCTGATTAATTCTGCTTGCCATTCAAGCTTGCATTAAATAAGACATGAAACTCCAGACAGAAAGCCAGCCATTCTTCTGTTCTAACAGTCTGCTGTCAACACAGGACAATAAAATATGAATATTTTAGATTCATAATGCAGACAAATAGGAAATAGGAGCTGTATTGTGCTTCACATGCATGGCTAGTTCAGTAATGCTAATGTGATTATCTCATTGAACTTTTGTGCCATCGCTTAAGGGTAGCTTTGTCTTGCTTAGCTGGGATGTACATATTTGTTTCTTCTATGTACAGCTCTGTAGTCTTTTTTTAAGCTTGTAGAAACAGGGAACTCTGATTTTCCTCCTCTGTCACAAGGTAGCATCATTCCTTGGCATTGCTTGGCAGTCGCACATCTTGAGTGAAATTTCTACAGGTTTCCACCAAAATACTGAAATGTCTGCTGCTTGGTTTCCAGCCAGAAGCATGGGAAAACAAGATGAGTATTTAAAATATGAATTATAGTGATGGTTCATTCTCTGCAGTGGAGAGATGAGGAGGGTAAACAAAACACTAAATATTGAAGTTCAGTCCTCTCCCCATGCAGTTAAGAAAATGTTTTCAAGGTCAGTCAGGGTTCAGCCTGGACTGGCTGCCAATTGATTATTCATCTGTGAGATACATTCACCCGGGCAACCTGGCTCTCCCAGCCCTGCCAAATCACTGATAGCATGTATCCAACGCAGGGTGGCAAAAAAGCTGGGTGAACTTGACTCTGAAGAGAATGTGTTACAAAACTGGCCCCAAAACATGAATCAAATCCCCTTTTTATATCTATTTTCTTTTATCTTTGTGCTTGATTTCCTTCTTCTTTCATTTTTTCAGTTATCACCTTGTGTGGGCAAGGACAATATGAAGGCTTGTTTTGATGGATGCCAGACTAAGCCTTGAAGAGTTTCTCAGCTGTATTATACCTTTGCTCATCACCTCACTCATCAATGATGTCCCTCATTTACAGGAGTACTGGACAGGACTTATGAATTGGCTTGGCCAGCTTTATGGGGTTTATTTGACAATGTCCTGGTAGTGCAGGACTGCAGAGTTGGCCTATGTGAGAAGAGACCAGGAGCTGCCCCATGTTGGGTAAGAGACAGCTCCAACCAACTCTAAAAGCAACCCATCACTGGCCAAAGCTGAGCCCATCAGTGATGCTGGTAACACCTCTGTTATAGCATACTTAAGAAAGGGTAAAAATGCTGTGCAGCAGCTGTGAGAGAGAGGAATGAGAAAACAAGAAAGAAAACTCTACAGGCACCAATGTAAGTGAAGAAGGAAGGGGAAGAGATGTTCCAGGCACTGGAGCAGAGGACCATGGAGACAACCACGCTGTTCCCCTGCAGCCCAGGAGGACTCCATGCCACAGCAGGTGGATATGTCCCGGAGGAAGCTGCAGCCCATGGAGAGCCAGTACAGGAGCAGCATCCTGCCAGGAGCTGTGGTCCGTGAAGCAGAGACCACGCTGGAGCAGTCTGTTCCTTGTGGACAGTACCCTGCCGGTGGGACCCATGCTGGAGACATTCTTGATGAACAACCCACGAGAAGGTCCCACACTGGAGCAGTTCTTGAAGGACTGCATCTCATGGAAGAGATCCCATGGTGGAGCAGGGAAAGAGTGTGAGGAGGAAGGAACAGCAGAGGTGAACTCTTGCGAACTTAAAAACTCAAAACTCAAATGACCATTTTCAATTTCAATGGACTTTTTCATAAAATGTAACCATAAACCATGTACTTAAAAAATAATAATTATAATAAAAAAAGAAGTCAACTAAAACCAAAAAAATCTTTAAATTATTATTATTTATTTATTATTATTATTATTTTTTGCTCAGGGATTTAGCATAGGTAATAAGACAAAGAGTGGTCACGGACTCCTTTTGGTAGAATTTGTATAATAACAGCTCATTTCCCTCCCAAGCAGGGATAAAAAACAAGCTGCATAGTTTTCTACATAAGTGAACCCAAAGCAGTGCTAGATGCTCCACAAGCAAAGAAAGGTTCAGACTATGTTAGAGAGTCTTAAGAAGTATTTGGCAGCTTGTTGGGGAGGAGGGATAAGATGTAGAACAGATGTTGTGAAGATCCCTCTGGTCTTAACATCTGCTCCATAGTTCCTGCAACTGGGAGGGTCTGGATTTGATGACCAGTTTCACATTCCTAAAGTGGCCATAATCTCTGCCCTGAAGCACTCCGAGCCAAAGCGAGGGGTGAGTAAACGTGGCTGTACATTGACTTTTGACCAACTTGCTGAAGTCAGTGGGACCTCGACGCATGATGGGAGATAATCAGGTGCTTAACTGGTTTCCTCATTAGTGGCAAATTTGTCCTTTCCATCAGAGGACACAACACAACCACTGAGAGCAATGCAAATTCCTCATGCTAAATTGGCCTCTGTGGAGCTCTGTGGATGTGTGTTCAGAAGGAGGAAGGTTGTTCTTTTTTTGTTTGTGTGCTTGTTTTCTTTTGATTTTTTTATTGTTTTCCCCTCCACTTTCTATTGCATCTTCATATTTTATTCATCAGTTTTCCCCTCTTCCTAGCAGTTTTTATTTCATTTTATTTTTCACAGTATTTTAGCATTAGTATCCTTGAAACTATTGCATTCTTTACTTCTTTACCCATTTCTAGGAAACTTAAAATGCTGTATCCTAGATTGCTAATAAAGTCAAACATGGAGGGGGACTAAATGTAATAAAATGAACCACTTTCCTGTCATCCTTACCTCTGATTGGTTCTCCTAGCCAGTCATCTAGTTTAACTTTTTAAAATACAACCATAATTTTGGAGATATCTGAAACTTTCTACGTATCAAAAGTTAACAATCTCTGCACTACGAAGACTGAGTGCATAGCAACACATTTCATAAAGGGGACATAACTGTCATGGACAACCCAAGTCCAAAATATGTATACAACATTGAGTCTAACACTTCTGAGATGCATCAGACACTCTGTATGTACCCAGACCAACTGCACATCAAATGGACAACAGGTCCTATTCCAGAAGGGTTAGTGTCATTGCTTATAGCTGATACTCATGCAGCAGCCAGTGAAATTCCTGGGAGCTACCACACCGCCCATGCACAAGAAGCCTGGAGACCTTGGTCAAACATGTAAAAGCCAAGAACACAGCTTAGATGGAAGAGAGGACACTTCCAGGAAAACGTACTTGGCCCAAAGTGGAGCCCAATATTTCCAGCTGTGTCTATGCGGTGATTTGGTATATCTGAATCATGAAAGGGCTAAAGGTAGAGATGATATTCTCAAGGCAGGAAAAACTCTAGGAGATCTCTCTCTCTTTCCCCAGCTTAAGCTGGAACATTGCTAGAGGAAATCCAGTAGGCTTGGGTTTCTGTATGGAAGTGGCATTCCTGCATGCTTTTGAGGTTCCAAAATATTGAATATGTCTCTCTTCTCTCTTCTTTGACTCCTTGACATCAGGGAAGACATTAAAACCTACAAAGGCTACAGGGATACAGGCAGCTCAGTATTGCCTCTGTCACATATAGCTCCTTTAGGCTGCTTCATAAGGTATGCAGATAGATCCTGCAGGTGAGGGGGAGGTCACTAAATCATTTTCCTACAGAAAGGTGTGTTGCTGGATGATTTACGCTGGAAACAATGCCAATCTGTGCAAACGTGCAGCTTAGCTTGGATGTCACAGGATGTGGGTGGTTACCGGCAGCGCAGGTTGACACAGAGTCCTGGTGTCGCTGTACATCAGAGGATTATTGCCTTTATCTGACAGCCCAAGGAAACAACAGTTAGGATCAGATGGTGCCAACCAATGACTTGTCACAGACCAGCTTTACGGTTATTAAAGATGTCATCTTTTCTTTGCAAACAGCATGTTAAAAATCACCTGTAGGCTAGCTCCTCTGGTACTGTAATACAGGAAATAATTAGGAGCAAGGAATGAAGCAGATACATCTGATGAGACAACAGCTGGATTAATAGATCCCTGTATTTGGGGCACTTTTGAACAGCCAGGAATTGCCTGTTAGGGACTGGTGGCCTCAGTGCTGTGTTTGCATTCATTACAACATAAAGCTGGCAGTCAGTTCGTGGTGTGCAGCATGCTAGACTTACAACACCTGATTTCTTCTTTGCTTTCTAACTGGAAAATCAAATCATGCCCTAGACCCTGGCTGTGGCCACTGTAAAGGGTAAATATATAATGGCCTTTCCAGTAGTATCCCTTTCTAAGTGATCCAGCCCAAACTATTTCAGTTAAGTCTCAGTGAAGACAGTGACCCTTATGGGTTTGGTAGGGCTACTGGAACTCGGGGTATTTTCTCCAGCAATATCCCTTTTTGTAGCAAGAAACCGGCAAGTACAGGAGCGGAGAAACCAGTCATTTCTCAGTTTAAATGCTGTATTTTACAGCAGCCTACAGGAATGTTTTGATCCTGACGCAACACTTAACTGACCTGAAACAGAAGCAGCTGTTCCTCTACTGTCTGAGTGCCTCAGCCTAGCAAAATGCAAGAGTGTGAAGTGAAGGTCTCTGCTGAGATATGTATAATTACGGATTTTGTGCATGTTAGGCACTCTCTATTTTACACCATTCAATAGGCCTTGTCTGCAGCGCAAAGTGGTATGGAAAATTACCAACTTAAAAATGCATCTGCTGAGGCAGAGCTGGAGGTCTGCAGCACAGGCAAGTGTTGTCCCCCTGTACTCCTGACAATAAGGTCAGTGGTAGCTCTCCTTCCCAAAATAGAGGATCACAGACCTCTGTGAGCTACTTTGGCATGGAGGAGGCAGACTCAGGACAGGATCCAGATGTGCTGCAGAGGGTAACAGCTGGGAGTAAGCAGGGGTGGCTGTCCCCTCACGTCTTCCTTCCCACTCCTCCAAACCAGCATCTGCGTCTTCCCTAAGCTGAGAGATGTTTGCAGCCAGGTAGTAAACAGAAAATGGGATGGGTATTTGAGGTCTGCCTCAATGCGTCACAGCTTTCTGGTTAAGCTGAACCAAAGCAAACAACAACAAAACCAGACCCACTGGACTGCAGGATTTTCATTGCGCTGCTCACCAATCAACACTGTCATTGCTGACAGGTGAAAAGAGAAAATAAATCCAATTGGCATAGCTTGAGGCTGTTAACATTGGCCCGAACCATTTGAGATTGGCATCCTAAAAGCTTTTCTTCATACTGATTCCTAACAGCTAATGTACCACAGGCACTCCCTCCCTGCTCACCTCGATGTGCATCTGGCTGACTTTCTATTTCCCTGTGTCCTCTGCACAACGAAGAAAAAAGAAACTAAACAAGGGCACATCGTCCACCAGCATATACAAGCAGGGGAGCTGGGAGAGAAGTCAGCTGGAAATCAGTCTGCCTCCTGGAACCAAAGTGGAACAGCAAGGAAGCGAGTCATGAGGCACCGTGATTTATATACTATATTTGTCACAGAAACCATCACCGTGCATTAGCATACACACACACATCCACAGCGTGTGTGTTAACTCACTTGTTCTCTGGCCACTCAAGCATGCTTACAGCCATCCCTCTTGGTTGAGGTACCGCAGTTCAGTTACTTTTGCCCTTTGTATGATCCTGCATCATGGAGAAACTAAAGCAATCTTGACTTTTTTGCCATAAAATCTCATGTGCACTCCTAATAGGACATTGCACCGATGCCATGTTCCATTTCCAGGGCCCTCTGCTCACAGTTGTTAGAGCGATTACACAGACCTTTTTTATTTATTTATTTTCCCTACCGAAGAACTGCATAGAGAGCTCGAACTGTATTCCAGCTGGGAACGTGCAATTAATCATCACAGGAGACTAAAGACCGCTTCCATATGTCTTGTGATGTATGGCACGTTTACAGGTGTTTTTGCCTTGGATCCACATACCTCCTGTCTGATGCTGAGAGGGGAAGAGAAAGCTCAGCCTGATGTTCACCCTGCAAACTTGTGAACATAGTTAGTCAGTGGTGGGGGTAACCATACTAATCTGTGCTCTGAAATCCCTCACCAGATCTTGCTATCTGCGAAACAAAGGAAATATGCAGCTTCTTTATTAAAATAAAAGAATAATAATGGAATAATAAATATCAGTGATTAAAATCCTCAGTATCACAGCCCCATCTAATGGACTGGTGGGAAGATATTCAAAGGATCTATAAAATAGACTCTATCTATGCATTCTCTGGCAAAATAAGTTATCGTGATAAACAGGACCCTGTGGCATATTAAACTCTTAATTATGTGCACAGGAGGCATTTTCTCTGAAAATTAAAAAGGTTGCAAAATGGCTGCAGCCTCTGGGAGGCAATTCTTAGAAGTGAAATGCAGCTCAGTGTTAGTGACTCCTTTATCTCCTGCCTTCAGTATCCTCTTGGCATGGATTAGCCTAGAGGGGGGAGCCTCCATATTTCTTCGTCATGTTATCGATGCCAATGACTCTGGAACACCATAATCCTACAGAGCAGCACAGGCCCAAGGGAAAACACAAGCAAATCACTGAGAGAAGAGAGATATCAGTTAATCCAGGCTTCATTTTCTATTGTGCATCTGAGTCTTTTTTTAATTTAGGAAAAAATGGCAGGCGATGTGTGGCTTGCAGAGAAATGGCTTGGCCTGCACAGTGTCAGTAACACATCCATGTAAGTCTGCCTGAAACGCTGTTGTGCTGGCACCATCGTGATCTTAAGGACAGCTACACAACTTTCATGTCTCACATCCAAAAACCTGTGGATTAGGCTGCACCAAACACAGCTGTGTGCAGCAGGATGCTGGAAGGAGTGGTGCCACAAGGGTTGCACCCTGATCTGGAGCTTCTGGAAGGAAGAATTTTTTTGTTGTTGTTTTGTTTTGTTTTGTTTAATTGCAGTGTGTGATGTATAAACCAACTACTGGTTTCTAGACATCTGCAAAGGTATTTTGGATCCCAATACATTTTTTTGTTGTTGTTTTGTTTCGATTGTTTATTTTTTGGTGTGTGTGATACTAGGTAGCTGGGAATATTTTGTGCCTCCTTTTCAGAGCTGTTCTTTACTCCTCCTGCAGTGTCAACCAAAAAAAGTGCGCCTTGCCAGATGACTCAGCCCCCTGAGCTCCCATCACGCTCACAAGTGCTAATTAGGCACCATGCTCCTGAAAACAGGAAGAATTAGGCAGCAAAAGACCTTTATAGGTGTTGTCATCCTGAGAGCCCACTTTTGTTCTCTTCTGAAGGTTTCCCAGCACTTTACTCAGCTCATTAAGGAAAAAGCTCAAGCTCTATCATTTCCCTTGTGAGACTGAGTGCCCAGACACAAACAAGGCCTTTTTGCACTTGAATCAATAAATCACCGCTCTATATCTTACAGGATTTCTGAGCTGGGTAACTGACTGTAATATTTACTTGAAGGCCTGCTGTGGACTTTGGTAAGAGGAAACAAGCTGGTGCAAGCCCCTCGAACCTTACTGGGGAACTGACTCTACCAGAGCAGCAACATTTGCTCTCCCTCAATTAAGAGACCGTCAGATAAATCCTTGCTCATTGCATTTTGGGGAGGCACCACTCCAGACAGAGCAAATGCTGAATATGTTCCCTACCAAGTGCTGACCATTGCTGCCTGCCTTGCCTTGGGCTGGAAGAATGGCACCCAAGTATTTACCTTTTGGAGGCACGGCAATTTGAGAGCCACAAAAGCTGACCAAGTGCCAAATTCCCACTTGAATGGCGTCAGCTTCCTTTTGGGACCTGCACACAATGTTCGAGGAAACACTTTGGGATTAATTAGGGAAATGTTTCCGCTTGGGTTAATGGCTTTGCTGGAGAGTGACTTTTTCTGGTAGGGACAGATCCACCCACACAGGCTGTGTGGTCACAGTGATGGGGTGTGCAGGTCCAAGCCCATCGGTGACCAAGCTTTATGTCCCCTCCTCCAGAGCCACCACAAAACAGGAGCAGAAAAGGCAGGTGCATGAGACCATTCCCATTTGCTGTGCATCGCCATCTCTCCTAATTGCTAGCAAAGTCCCAGCTAATTAGAAGGTCATTAGGGAGGAAAAGGCTGAAACAATCAGGATTTCTGCATAGTTTGAGCTCCAACTCCAGGCCCTGCCTGCGGCACCCGGCGCATGCCCCGCTCTGCAGCGCTCATCAGAAAACAGGGGCATCTAGTGGCTGTGCCAGAAATTTCAATAACCTTCATTCCCTGGAAAATTTGCTTTTCCTCTCTTGGCACTAGAAATAAAAAATATTTTATTCCACAGCGTTACCCAAAGGGGGAGGGAGAGGGGCAAGTCCTTCACACTCTCGGAGCAGTGTTTCTGACCCAGCTGTGATGCTCTGCAGCTGTGCAACCAGATTAAGAGAAGCTGCTGCTGGGTTTGGTTGCTGCTCTGGAGAGCCAGCCCCACTGCTCTGGGCCTCAAACTTGATGCTGATTCCTTGTGGGGGAAATGTTGCACCCCTCCATGCTGACTGAGGCATCTTAGGCAATGTTTAAAGGCAGCAGCTCTTTGCAAATATTTCCCGGCCTTTAGCCCCTCTGAAGCAGCCAGGCATTGCAAACCCCATTGCCATGTGCTGGATCCACGCTACCCATGATCAAAAGCAGACCTTGCACACAGCACCTTTCAACCTATTCATACCCAAGGGTTTATAAATGTGGCCATCTAGTACTAATTGCCCCTGGCAGTGGCAGCTTTCAGTCCCTGTTCCTCATTTAAGTTCCCATCAGCATCACCAGTTTCATGTGATCTGAATTTCCCTGCTTCCTACTGTATGGACAGAGCTGGCAAACTGTGAAGGGACTACCACATAGGTGAGTCCCATGTTTTCCTATTTAACAGCTAAACAGGGGACAGCCCAGCCTCCTGGGCTGTCAGGCAACTAGCAAATGCAAAATTCATTTCTTTATTAAGCCAAAAGAATAAGGGAGAAAGCACAAAGCAAAAAATGGAGTGCTGAATGCTAATAGGACTGTTGCTGTTATGCAATTCTCTACAGAAAATCAAAGACAAATGATAATACTAGAAAGACACATTATTATTTTATAGGCTTAGTCCCGAAGTGAGAGGAGAGAGAAAAACATGCACAGCTGCTTTTCTGTTTTCTGGCCACTTTGACATGCCTACAGGATACATAATCCTGAGAGGTCTGTACGTGCTCTCTGTGTCCAGGTAAGCTCAGAAGCCTGCATTCACCAGACAGCCCATTTCCTCACATATATGCATAATACATATAAATATTATTTATTTTGATAAATTCAGCAGGTTTGCACTCAGCTAGAAAGGGGAGGTCTGCAAGGCTGTTACTGCCACTCCAGTGAACACAGCCAGGCTGGGTGCAGGTGAGCACACCCCAACCCACCAGGCAGCGGGACCATGGCAGGAGGGAGCAGGGGGACAAGTGACCCAGGAAGGTGGGGAAATGACAGCCAGGAGCACACATTTGGCTGGGGGCTGCTGGCACAGGTGTGTCACTAGGAGTTGGAGATCCACTCCTGTCCCTGCCCTGCAAGAAATAAGTTTACAGAGGTGATATGTATTTGAAAACTTTGGTTATCTGCTGTCTTGTGGGGTTTTATGCATGTATGAACTGAATTTCAAGGAGAAGCCAGCTTGCTCTGCTCCCTCCCTGTGACAGAAGAAGCTGCAAAATGCTGGTGAGAGCCCAGCAAGGGTTTAACTCATTGGGGTAGGTGGGGTGGGCAGTGCTACTTTCCTGGAAAGCCACTGAAACCTGCTGAGGTGACGCCAGGGACTTGATGCAGAGCATGCAAATGCACCTTGCTGGGAGAAAGCACGTGGCAATTGGGTCTGTCTCCTTTGGTTGCTCTGAGCTCACCTTCACCTCTGCAGATGTTGACCCAATGCAATTGGAGGGAGTAAGTTAAGGAACTAAAATTTCAATGTCAAAGAGCAGCAAATATTCCTAATAGGCAGGGATTGCTTCTTCGCTCCTCCTTCTGTACAGCAGTGAGCATGCTGTGGTCCTATTAAATGCATAAGCACCCTCTGCAAAGCCTCAAAACTGAAAAGAAAATTTAATAATCCAGGAAATGGTGTCTTTACTGTAGTAAAAACAAAACAAAAAACAAACAAACAAACAAAAAAAAAAAAACGAAAAAAAAACCACTAGAAGACTGCCTTGGGGAACAGTTCTACCTCTCCAAGGCCAAGCAGGCAATGGGCAGAGTCCCGTGCCCTGTGTCCAGCCTCATCCTGCTCCTGTGTGGCCAGGATAGCTGCTCTCCCCACTCTGCTCTCAAGCTCAGCCAGGAGCCTGATACATGGGTACGGCAGTGAGCTGCCACAGGTCACTCACACTTTTCTCCTGGTTATCGCCCACCAACATGCTCCATCACATAGGTGACAACTCTGCCGTGTGTCACACTGCAGGAACCCACTTGCATGCCTGGGCTGCAGCAATATGCTGACACTTTAAATGTTTTGATCTATTACTTATCCTCTGGCTAAACAGAAAGGTCTTTTTTACCCACTTTTAATTTCTTTTCCATGCTGCTGATAGCGCTTGGTATCTGCCATGGTGATGAACGACCCTGCATGAGCCCTCGTAGGAGCCAGCAGTTCTTTTGAGAGCCACTTTCACGGCAATCCAATTCACCGGCACCTGCCTTGCTTTCTGCCGCAGGAGATTCAGGCACTCTGCACTGGTTCCTCATTGATCACTGCAGACACCAGAAAAAAAAAAAAAAAAAAAAAAAAAAAAAAAAAACACCTTTTTGCACTGGATTTAGTCAGGAGCTGCCATGTACTTTGGCAGGTGCAAGACCGAGCCTGGAGCAGGGCAGCTTGTATTCTGCTCTGAGGCTCCTCTGTTTGTTGCGCTTTTCCAGCTGTTTTGAAACTCAGCCAAGGCTACTGTGATGGACGATCGATCAGGGTCATTGCCCACTTTCCTCCTAGGAAGCTGATCCTCATCTGCCAGTGTGATAAAAGAGGCGATGTCTGCATGAGAACCTGCATGAAAGAGCAGCCCATCGCAACTAAAGATCTTGCCATGCTTAGAAAGAAGACGTATGTTATCCCTGTGCAGGAGAAGCCCGAAGAGGGGGTTAATGGAAAGCTCACAGATCTGTGTCCCAGCAGCTGCCTTCAGAGCTGGTTGTTTGATTTCTAAACTAATGAAACCGCAAGAGAAGAAAGGCTTCCGTCTTTCAGTGAGGAAAGGATTTTTACAGCCACAAATGATCAACACACACTTCACTTTGCAGCTTCCAGAGAGGAAGTGGGGCCCTGGGGTTCAGCTGATTGCCTGAGACACCAGAGTTTTGCAGAGTTTGAATGCTTGAAGTGATCTTCCTAACCCCGCCTGACTTCCCACATGACAGAGACTAAAGAAGCTCCCCCAGAGGCCTAGGTAGGATATTAGGTAAAAATTTTTCTCTGAAAGGGTTGTGAAGCATTGGAACAGGCTGCCTGGGGAAGTAGCTGAGTGGTGCTTAGGGACATGGTTTAGTGGCGGACTTGGTAGTGCTAGATTAAAGGTTGGACTTGATGATTTTAGAGGTCTTTCCCAATCTAAATGATACTATAATTCTATGATTCTGTATCTTTCTTGAATTGCTTGAAATGGAGAGCTGGGTTTGCTCCTAGCACCTGCACAGGCTGCAGGCAGTCCATTGACTGCCTCCAGCTGCATCTGAACAGTGGCATTCAAGAGTGCTTGGGATGGTGCAGCGTGGTATAATGTCAGTGCCTCACTTTCCCATCTCTTCGGTGGGGATAATGGCTGATAGCTTCCATGGCTGCTCCCTCTCCAATGTGTTCAGACTCTGAACATTTCCCTGCATGGGAATTCCTTCTCTCCTTTATGTCCTTCCCCTTCCAAATTACTGCTATGGGATATATGACTGATATAGGGCACATGGGCCAAGGAGAAGAGATAGGTGAGAGAAGACAGGAGACCCTTTCACTCCTGTCCTCCAGACCCAGCTACATTGGTAGCATGTTTCGCAGCCTTGGCCCAGAAGTCTTCTCCAGTGTTCAAGAGTGTTGTGCTAGAGCACTGTTCTAGCAGGCTTCTACTCAGACAGGACTTTGATTACAATTTTGCTCATATTATTACAAACTCCCATCCTTCATATCCTTCCAGTTCCCTTCCCTGGCTGTAGAGAGTTTAGCCTGGACTGCCTTTGCTGCATTTAATTAGCCTAGGCATATTAACTACAAATTCCTACAAAGATTTAAACACTTAGGTCTCACATACATTCCTGTAACTGATGATTACTAATTTTTTTACTTGGAAATTTATCAGGAAGATTGAATTATTTTTCAACTCCCCACTCAGGAAGGTATTGGGATGAATTATATTCATTTCCAAAGTTTTGATAGCGATCTGAAGAATCCCCATCAGTGTTGTAGAGGGATGTTTTACAATTAATAACATTTACTGAAAAGGTCCATGTGAAGCAGAAAACTATGATAACTTCATTTTAATGAAAAAGAGAATCCAGCTTGCTCTCTTCAGTGTGCTTTCAGCACAGAGTTCACTGTAGCCAAGGAGTTGAGGGGCTGCAGTGTTAATTTCTGGATTATTGTCCCTCTTCTATAGAGGTGGCATTTTTTCTTCATCAGTTGGGCATATGTTTAAAAAAAAAAAAAAAAAAAAAAAGTATTCAACTCAAAAATACATGCACAGTTACACTATAGTGGATGGGAAATCACAATGGACTCAACTTGCAAGGTCTTTAGTCATGCAAGGTGTCCCAATTTCAGAGGGTCCCTCTTGAAATACCTCTAGGACATTTCTTAGAGAGCACAAGTGCTTAGGCCTTTCTGACAGATGTACCCCCTTGCCATGGTCCAGGTCAGGCATATAAAACTGTGACTGACTACAGAAAGTGCAGCCCTACACCTATACTGGCTTGTGGCAGGGAGCAGCATTACCAACAGCTGTAACGAAGCTCGACCAGTGGCTCTTTGCATAATCATGCCTGAATTTTGCCAAGGATTTTGTATACTAATAAGAGGAAAAAATAAATAAAATAAAATAAAATAAAATAAAATAAAATAAAATAAAATAAAATAAAATAAAATAAAATAAAATAAAGGAAAGAAAAACGGATTCAGAGTATAGTAGGAGAGAGGTCCTACTTCAGCTCCTGGAAGAGTTCTGCCCAGAGCTAATTTTGTAAGCAGAGTGATCTAGTGAACTTATACAGGGGAAAATACAAACAGTCTTATTACTCTGCTGATAAAAAAAAAAAAAAAAAAAAAAAAAAAAAAAAAAAAAAAAGTCTGTTTCTATGTACACAGATTTTAGAAACTCTTCGAGTACAAAATTAGCTTTGGCTTCATGTCATCACTTGCAACACTCAGCTCTGACAGTAGGCAAATAGCTGCACAGGCTGCTTCTGTAATATTTTTTTTTTTTTTTTTTTTTTTTAAGAGACTAAAATGTTGGCTTTAGAGGCAAGATTTTTGAGAATATCTTAAGAATTGTACTAGCTAATCCAGGCATATAATCCTATAAATAGTGAGGGCTATCATGCCAGAAACTGTTCCTAATTTCCTACTTCCCTACTGCCCCTGAAGCAATAGAGAAGGTACTAAATATTCCTCTGTCACTCAAGCTCATTTCCCTCTGCTTATGTTTTTAAAATATAGTCCTGCAAATATCTTGCTCTCTGAGTTTTATCAGGACAACTGTTAATCATAAAGCAAAGATGCCTTCTCTGATGGATGTTTCTGTTATTATAATTGAAGTTTTGTCTCTTGAAATTAAGAAACAGTAATTAAAGTATTTAGTGCCATGGGCTGATAGAATTGTTTTGACACTAATTCTTAAAAAAAAACAAAAACACCACACCACTGAAGTTCTCCATCTTTCTTGCAAGCATTGTGTTATACAAGGACTTCAGAAAAATAATTGAGAATTGTAAGCCATCTGGGGCTATAGTTTATTGCATGATTGGATCTGGGGTGACTTTTAAGGGTGCAGAAATATCTGACAGTTTTTAAGAAGTAATGTTTGTGAAGAGAATAGAGGGAAAAAAAAAAAAAAAAAAAGAAAAGAATATTAACAAGATGTGGTTAAAAACCACAGAAAGTCAGAAAATGTCCTGTGGGAGATTTTTGCTTGTCGATATCATGAAACATTCAGTTTTCCTAAGAAGCGTAAGGAGTGGACTAACGGGGTGATTGTAAATGGTTAGGTGGGGATAATAGTTCAGCTTCAGGTCTGTTGTGAATCCACTTCATGATCATTACAAATGCTACAAGTCTGTCCTACTTTTTCCTTTGTAAAGGAAACTAATATTGAAATGCTACAGGGTTTAATTCATTCCTGTGCGTATAGACCCATATAAACAGGTGCACATGTATGTAGGAACAATACTTTGGGGTGTTTCAGAAGTTGATGAACCATAACAGAAAGCTGGCTAAGGGCCAGGGCAGTTTGATACATGTGATGCAGGCTGTGATAGCAAAAGTACATCTCTGAGGAATAAGAAAACTCCTTTTGTTGATGGCAAGTTGAATATGAGTTAGAAGCGGGCCCTGGCAGCCAAAAGGCCAACTGTACCCTGGAGACAATCAAGCATGGCACTGCTGGCCAGGTGAGGGAAGGGATTGTCCCGCTCTGCTCTGCACTGGTGCAGCCTCACCTCCAATACTGTGTGCAGTTCTGGGTGCCACAAGATAAGCAGATAAAACTATTAAAGAGTGCCCAAAGGAGGACTACAAAGATAGTGGGGGGTCTGAAGGGGAGGATGTATGAGGAGTGGCTGAGGTGCCTTGGTTTGCTCAGCCCCAAGCAGAGCAGGCTGAGGGGAGGCCTCATGGCGGCCTGCAGCTCCCTCACGAGGGGAGCGGAGGGGCAGGCGCTGAGCTCTGCTCTCTGGGGACAGCGACAGGACCCGAGGGGACGGCATGGAGCTGGGACAGGGGAGGGTCAGGCTGGGGGTTAGGGAAAGGTTCTGCACCCAGAGGGTGGTCAGTCACTGGGACAGGCTCCCCAGGGCAGTGGTCAGAGCACAGAGCCTGACAGAGTTCAAGAAGCACTTGGACAATGCTGTCAGACATCGTGTCTGATTTTTAGTGTCCTGTGTGGGGCCACGTATTGGACTCAGTGATCCTTGTTGAGTTCCTTACGACTCAGAATATTCTATTCTATATACCCTCTCCCAAAAAATAGTAGGGATGGAGCTGCTAAACTATAGCATCCGTTCCTGGAGGCACTGCTGAATGAACCACCTGGACCACACAGAGATCCTTACATATTTGGGTCTTTGCTGTTTTTTCATGCTGCTTGGCAAAAGGAAGCTGAGCCTGGGGCAGGCTGGGCTACCAGGGAAGGGAATAACCCCAGGGGCTGAGGAAACAATGAGCAGCAGAGCCCTGCAGGAACACTCATTGCTCAGTGTGTCCAAGACATCAGCTCCAAGGTGCATGACAGTAAGCCATCTTCATTTGTCTTGGAGAAACATTCAGGGAGTGGAATAATCATTTAAGCGTCCCATTCCTTCAAAAAGACTGGGCTATTTAAGAATAGTCCTGATGAAGGGGACCTTGATCCAGAAAATCATCTTCTTTCAGGCTATCACATAGAGACTAGCTTTAAGCATAGCATACATTTAAGTGCTCTTCTTGAGGCTGGAGCCCAGATCAGAAACAGCAAGAAAGAAAAGAGCAAATGGCTTTGAACATGCTGCAGAATCAAAGAAATAATCAGCATGGCCCTGTGTTTGAGAGAGCATTGGAGACGAGGCTTGGCAAAATGATAGCCGTGAAAGTACCAGGCTCTAGGTCTGTGAGCCTGAGAGGAGGTGACAGAGATGTATAAAGATACAACTGGGGTGTTAGATAACATGGCACATGGAGGAGCTGTCATTTCAGGAGAAGCTGTCTGTTAGGCTGAAAGCTTTGGATGGAGCTTTTTCTTTTTAAGAAAAAAAAAAATAAAATATATATATATATATATATATTATTTTTTTCAGTTCAGAGCTTGTGGATATAATTGTGACAATTTTCACAAAAGTCTGATGCGGTTTGGCAGGAGGGTTTGGGAGTGCTCAGACTGTCAGCACAATGGAGGTGAGCTGGAGCACTGGGTGCTGTTTGTGTGGCATGTGAAAGCCTAGCAGCCCCTGGGCCCCAGTGCCTGTTTTCTGAAGAAACATGTATATTTTCCATGGAATTAGGAAGAGGCCTAATCCTTAGTGTTTTAAGCTCCCACCTTCATAGACAGGTCCTATCGGTGCCACTGGAAACCTTGCCAATTCCTCAAAGAGCAAAAGAGCACTTCTGCAACACCTGTCCTCCCCCACACCACAAATTTAGGAGGCCGTTTTGCTCTGAGAGTGCTGAACTCTGCCCTGTCAGAAGTCAACATGAGAAGTCATCTTCCAAAACTGGGTCTCATATCTCTGCGTGTTTCCTCTTGCTGCTCTAGACTTCCTCACTGTCATGCTGCTGGTTAGTGCTCAGACCTTATCAGGAGTAGCTCTGTTATCAAGGGAAGGTGGTGGTACAGTCCTCCCTGTTCACCATGGATAAGGAGCCAGTCCCAAAATGTGAGAGGGTTTTAGGAATCTCATCCTATGAGATGCTCTCATAGGATTCCTCTTTTTGCTCAGTGTCAGGTAAACCAAACATATTTCCTAAATTGCTGGGGAGTGGAAGACTGTTCATTTGTTTGTTTTTACAGAGCAGTATGTTTTCTTAGTAGCATTGAAAAAGAGAAGTCAGAAAAGGGGGTTTGTTTGAGTTTAGGGTGAACAATTGCAATGCAAGCTCCTATTATTCTAAGCCATTCAGATTTGTAAGTGGACTAAACAATGTGAGTGAATGCTGAGTTCTTAATATGACCATAATTGAAGTAGTGGGCAGTTGTGCACTCCCGGAATTCATTTGGAGCACTTCTGCATAAGTACCTCAATACGAAGTTAAGGACCTAACTCTGGGCCCCCAAGAGAGAAAATTCTGGCTTGTGCTCTGCCTACATACACTCACATTAATGCATAATGCAGCAAGTTTCTTCTTCTCTCTGCCTGTCCCTTTCTTTTTCACTCACATGCACGCATGCAGCTGAACTCCCACACAAAGTTCTATGGGGAAATTACAGCCTGCTCATGTCACTCCCTTCTTTGTCATTGAAATAGTGCCATAGCTCTGGAAAATGCTCACTTTGAATGGTACCAAAATTGTTCTGGCTCAGGAAGGTCATATACTTCGATAATACATAAATTAGAGTTTTCTGTGTAAATCAATGATATTTTTTTTCTTCCAAATACTGTATTGCAGCTGTATTAGTCATAAATTGTAGCTTTCATGTTGGCAAATCTTTGGGAACTGGGCATGAAGAACCAAACTTTCTGTTGTCAGGTCACATTTGCTCTGGGATTTCTTACAGGCAAATTGTGTCCTGAATGCTCTGCATGATTCACTAAAAAAGGCCTTTCTCCATGTAAAGCATCAGCTTTCATTAAGCAGAAGAAATAAACCACTGCATGTAAAAGATGTGAACACGTGGCTTATAAATAAGCAGAACAACTTTAGAAAAAGCACCTCAGAGCATGGCAAACAGCAGTAACACTCAGGTCTGTACTTCTGATCCTCCAAGACTGATCCAAGTGGCCTTCTCTTGGTGTTGAAAAGGGGGTAAAGTTTATGGCTTGTCATTTTGATGGTAAGAGACATATTGGATGCCATGAATCTGGAGGGAATCACAGTGGTGGAGGACAGCAATGATCAAGAACAAGTGCTTGCCTTAATGCCCAGCAGTGAGAAGTGCTCTGGGCCAGAATATGTGGCAGCCATGGGGAGCAATGGAGGGGTAATAGGTCTGTAGTGGTATAGGAACTATGTAGAGATGGGTATGAAGAAAATTTTATAACTCTACACCAGGGATGGTTAATTTCAAAGATAATGAGGGCCATGACTACAATCTATCCAGTGGCACAGAGCAATGGCTTTAAAAAATGCTTTGTTCAGTATTTCCTGGGGAACTTTGACATAATTACTCTTACAAATAGGGAGCTCCATTCTCCTTTTCTCTTGTTATTGTGGCAAGAATGAAAAAAGTTACACCCGAGTGCACCCTTCCATCTGCATGCATCTCTGTAGGACTTTAAGAAGTTTGCTAATTGTCTGAAGCCTCAACCTAAAGCCCACAAGAAAATCACCATCTCCTGCTACCAGATGAGTTCCAGTAATTGCTGTCATTATGCCACTAAATGAAAGACTTTGCCCTCTCTCCAGTCTACACCAGATGTCATCTACCATGCTGCTAGACATGTGGAAGACTGTACTACTGCAGCCAACAGAGAAGTATTTGTGATTCAGATCCAAATAAAGTCTTGTCCCTTGTTAATAGAATCACTAAGAGACATCCTATGTTCCATTTTTGCCCTTCACGAGGAGTAGAGCCCCATGGTTTCTTGATCTCAGAGTTTACTGTGGGTTCTCTCCTCTCTATCAAATGGATTCTGAATGTTAGGGGGTCTTTACTGATTTCAGCCCCCAGGCAGATATTTCTGTCCTCAGTTCTGGGCCCACTGAACATCAGGTCTCCTATGGTTACTTGTCCAGGCTTAAGAAATTGGAGTAGTACATAAACATTCCTAAGTAAATCGTATCATTGTTGACCTGTGAATCTCAGATACTTTATCTGTCCAACAACACAGGGGGAAGTAACAGTATACATGATTTTGGACATGGAAAATACATGACAGTAGCATTTTTATTCACTTGAAAATGCAGCACAGTTTTCTCAACTTCTCCTGCAGGATGTTTGGGAAGGTACCATCTGAATGCTACCAGAAAGCAAAATTCTAAGTGCAAAGAGATCCCAACAACTCTGTCAGGTCCCCATTGGAGGTATTTCCTTGGCTGCATAGATCAGAAAACAACAGCAATCGAGCTGCGTGTAGATGAAAAATGAGAATCAGTTAGTACAATTCAGACTCACTGCAAACAAATTAAGTAGAAAATGAAATATTTTAAGAGGCAATCTATGGTGAGTGAGTTTGAATTAGCAGCAAACATGGGTGATTTTTTTCCCATCACCAGACGATATAGAATATCTGCTTGGATTGAATTCTCCTTTTATATTACGTGTGTCTCTCCTTTATTTCCTGTCATAGATAGATGTGTGATTAAACTATCACTTTTGATATCCCCTAAAAACTGAGGAAAGGAGATTACACTATAAATCATAAAAATCCTCCTTTCTACTTGTTTGTGAGATTTAGACAGCTTTCAAATTTTTCTCTAGTGATTACAGCAAATTGTAATAGAGATCAAACATAAAGTGTTTATAGGTATTTTTAGAGGGATAAGACTTATGAGATGAATTTATAGTGATAATCTTGACGACAAATGCAGTTATATAGGAGTTTTTCTGTTTGTTTCTTTTTTGTTTTTTACTTGTTATGAAGCTGTTAGATTAAAATGCTGCTTAAATTTGTTACTTCTTTTTGCTAACAGAAATAAAAAGATGGCATCCTACTGAGCTGGTCCCTGTCATTTTTCTTTTTTTTTTTTTTTTTTTTTTCCAGTGGGATATCCCCGAATTTAACCTCAATTGATATGTCTGCAGCACCTATGCCCAGAATTATATTCTACATAACAAAGTCCAAGACTATGGGCAGCACTGGAAGCCCTTGGGTGCTGATGGCTGTTAAGTTACAGCACTGGAGATCCAGAACCATGCACCATGGCAGAGAGAGAAGTGCACATAGTGGTGGTGCCCACAGCTCCATGATATCTTTGCCTTTGCGTGTGTGCTGCCATCCGTTGTCTTCACTGGGGCCACAGTTTCAGCAAATGATCCTATCACATGGAAAGAGACCTTGCCATCTGCAGCTCATGGGGAATTTATGAAGGATGAGACCAACATCTGAGCTCTTGGGCCCTGGTTCAACAAGAAGGATCGTCCATAAGTTTGGCAGAATATGGATTGGGTGCTAGACCGGCTGGGGACAAGTAGAGACAGGGTATGCACAAAGTAGGCATATGGGACCTTCCATATCAAGGAGTCGCTTCACCCACTGCTGCTTTAGAGGCACAGTAAGGAAGTTCAGTAGCTCTGTTTTGCCTGATTCATTTTACAGGGTGAAACTGTATGCCCTCCCTGACTTTCAGGACTCACACAGAGCAGCAGTTGAGTGTGTTTAATATGAGGTTTCTCCCAGTCTGCGTTCCAGCTGCTGGGCAGGTGGGTACACAATCACCAGTCAGAATATCATCACCAGCCAGCAAAAGCTCTTGGTCTACCAGTTCAGACATGACCATAGACTGGCCATCAGCTGTCCCACATAGTCTACTTGGGGCGCCATGAGTAGGAAGGGAAACACAGCATCAGATTGATGTTCATCCGAGAAGGTTTTTTACTTTATAAATGTAGAGTTTGCATCAAAGAACCAACAGAAAGTGGAAATAAGCTATTAGGTGCTGCTGCCAGCTTCCTCCTCCACTCTGTGGCAGCTAGCATTGTTACCTAACCTAACTCATTATCCACTCTCCTCTAGCCATTTAAGTAAAACTGGTGTGTTTTTAAGTAAAAGTGCGGTGTGTTTCTGGAGAGGAGACTGTTCTGACCTGGCATTAGGTGATCTAATCACGGTACAAGGACCAGGAGAGATATATATATATGCATACACATTCCTACAGTGATGCAGGGCATGACCTTAATACCGGAAAGGGTAACAGGTAATTCAGCAGCTTGCTGAAGGATATGAGAGCACATTCCCAATGAGCCAAAACTGGATGAATAATTCAGAGTATCACTTGTACAACTCACTTTGCTTGTTTTACCTGTGAGTAAATGTCAAGTACTTTTTGAGGTGGCTTGCAGTCCCAAAAACATTTATACAGACTATTCTCTATTTAATTCTCTTAGTAGGGACTATTCACAGCATATGAAAGGCCTGCTGGCTCAGAGCCCTCAGTCCCCAAATAATGATGTGGTCTGTTGGTCACCAGTGTTCTGTTTATGTTTATTATTCAGGTTTTGTTCAATTAGACTCACAGGATAAGAAATCTCAGGAGGACCTGATTAGATAGCGTGATTCAGTGCCATTAATAGTTTGTAATAACTGTAATGTAATTGCTGATATCATTATCCTTCCTCTTACGTTTTGTTGCTCTTGCATCCTGCCTTTGGCTGGACCAGGTGGCCTCTGGACCACTTCAGGCCTTGGTGGAGATGCAGGATGAGCACTGGGGAAATGTGTGAAGGCACATTTCCCCCCAACGGAAAGGATGCTGAAATGGAGATAAGCTGAAAACCACCCGGAATGAGGCTATGAGCCCTAATCAGGCTCTTGACTGTCAACACCAGGACTGGATGCCCTGAAATGGGGCTCCACGGGACAGAGTGTATCTGCATATGTCATCAATTTGTACAGTGGAGCCACTGTGATTTGTAGCAAGCACAGAGTACCATGTGTTGTTGCACTGGAGTTGCTCTAATTATACAACATTTACACTTTCAGATACTGCAGTTATCATTAAATCTATAATCACCACATTCCCTACATGTTTGAGAATCTCTCCCATGTTAATACAATATAATTAAACCAGCCCCTGTTTCAACAGTATCTGCATTAAAAAAGAACACCAAAGAGACCATAATAGGTGAAGAGAGGTTAATAATAGGTCATGTGGTTAATCTTCCAGTTACAAGGGCAAACACTAATTACAGGACTGGGAAGGAAAAGGGCAGCCTGATTGCAATGTGATTATGGTGACCTTGTTAAGGAGTGATCCAAACCATGGTGGGGGCCTCAATAAATAAAGATAATACATCCCCCTGCACGTCCCAGTGGATGTCAGACGAATGCTGAGAGCAGCGTTAGCCCGCTCCGCAGACCGGGCTGCGAGGACGGAGCCTGAGCTGTGTTATTCTCCAGCTCCATCTCAGCACAGCAGGGTTGCTGGCGTCTCGTTCTGCTCACTGAGAAAAACAAAGGCACCGGCTACTGATAACAAATATATCATGTTGGCTTCTAAAGGGCCCCACAGTACAGCCTGTTACAAATTAAAGTGAACTTCGACATGTTTGAGCATCAGAGATGGAGCTGAGCACCGTGATTCACGGTGTCAGTGGCATGCGGGGAATTCCCAGGGAGCTGAAGAACTGCTAGTTACCATCTAGATGGAAAAATGATAAAAACTCAAGCCTTTTCTGCTCTTTTTTTAACCCCAAATATAAACTCTGCAGCCCAGGAAAGCATATCCTACAGATTATAACAGTTTCATTATCTCAGCAGAGAACTTGCTGTCTGTGTTGCAAACTGGTCCATGGAGAAATTACCAGGCTCCCAAATTTAATTAGGGCAGGACTCAGACAGGGAACACAGTGAGGTTAACACAGATGTCTGTATGTCCCATCATTCTCACATCCTGTAATAAACAGGCATTTGGGGAACTGTATAAGTCAGTACTGGAAGCAAACAGCCCTGTATTACAGACGTGAGGCTGGTGCCTGCTAAACACTCATAAAGCTGCTTGGGTCATGGGCATGGAAAGTCTTTTGTTAGTCGTGACAATTTCATTTGTTAATTGAGGACAGGGGTAATATGAAAAGCAGTGTCTCCAGACACATCAGGGCTGTACAGAGCTCTTCAGTCTGACAGCCTGTGGGCTGGATGCAAGCAGGGTGAGAGCAATGGCTACAGCTCTCCAAACTCTCTCCATTTCTGGTTTTAAAATGTCTGCAAAAATGTTGTCTACCTTGGATTTTTTATTTTTATTTTTTTGGCTGCTTATTACATTTGCTTTTACCTAAATCTTTCTTTTTCTTTTCTTTTTAACGAGAAATGTCATGGTAACTGCCACAAGCACAAGGAAACCATTCCTCTGGGTTTAACAATACCTATAAATAAGCTCCTGGCTTAGTCATGCAAAGCTCTGCTCTTGGGTATCTGCAAGGTAACGGGGCAGTCCTTCGGCTGCCTGCAGTGCTGGTTTGCGAGCTTGCTGTGCTGAGGAATGTGGAAGCCCACAGGCCCCTGGAAAAAATCCCCAAAATCAGGAAGAGCGTGGGAAGAGCACTTGAACCCCAAAGGTGTGAAGGAAAATCTGTGACAGCTCTGTGTGTGCATGTACGTGTGTGTATGCAAAAGCACAGAAAGCAATTAAACCTTGACATTTTTCTCTGAGATTCTACTAACAAGGGCTTCCTATTTAATATTAAAATAAGCTCCAATTAATTAGTTCTGTCCACCCAGAATTTGGTATTGGAGGTAAAAAGCATCTTTGCAATGATCACAGACACCTAAAATACTTGCAGACGACTATCCCACTAATTCTCATAGTACCTCCCGTAGTGACAGTCACCCACCTTCAAAATGTCGAGCTGAATAGTAGAGAAAGCAAAAACAAATGTTTAAGGATAGTTATTTTCTGTTCAAGCCATTTCTCCCTGCTGTTAAGCACGTCAGGTTAGAATGTCCCAGGGGCAGAAATCCGTCTGCAGGAGAAAGGATCAGAGACTTGCGGATTCTCTACGAGTGAATTTTCAGCCAGTTCTCCCATGCTGACTGGAGCTGCATCCAGGTTTGGTCCCTAAACCTCTAAATATTCTTAGAATCTAGAACAGGGCCATGATACAGCAATCCAGCAGTAGCTGAGGCCCCGAAGTCCCTGTCTCTTTCAGGCATGTGCAACCCTGCTCATAAATGGCCCAAACTGGAAGGCTCACTCACCCCTGTAGTGGTGTAAATCCTGCAAGAGGAGGAGGAAGGAGAAGGGCCCAGCAAATTCCCAGGAGCCAGAGTGCTGTGCTGCTGAGGACTGCTGCCACCTTGGGTGAATTTCATTCTTTCTTCAATGCTACAGTCACATTTTGCAACTTCGACAAAGCTAATTTTGCAAAGATGGATAAACTGAACTCAAATCTGAAGGCTCAAATACAGCATTCTGGACCTCACCAGCTTTGAATTACCTCTGATTTGAGGACTTACGTGATTGTATCTAATAAAGCTTAACTGTTTATTTCCAGCTATAAATCAAGGATTTTGTCAGGGTTGCTAAGGGATACTATTCATTCGCTTTTTTATTTGAAGGCTGAATAGTAAATAGTTCTCCCTGGAAGCAACTTAATCTGTGATTTTGCTTTGTAGAAGATAGCATTCTTAATTCAGCTCTTACCACTGCTCAGTCATTCTGTTGCTCCTCCACGCCTAAGCATGACAAAAGGAAGGACAAAGGCTATGAACTTTTTGTTAGAATAAAATGCTGTAAAAAACAAAACAAAACACAACACAGCATTTAAAACATGTTTTGAGAAAAAGATAAACACGGGAGTTATTTGGTGTAGCAAGGGATGTACTTGATCACTACGCCTTCTGAGCATGACTGCTATTTTTAGTTATAACATCCCTAATGAAAGCCTCGGATGGTACCGCTGGGTTTACCCAAGGACCTGATGTATTAAAACAATCATAAACCTTATCAAGGCTATAAAAGCAATGATGAGTCTAGCGAAGCAAGCTGTGATGCGCTAACCGAACAGCCACAAAAGTAGATGTTTTATAACAATTTTTTGGTAAGTGGAAATATTTAGTCTCTGCACTCTAGAGGGTAAACAGTGTGATGTATTCAGACCTTTAACTGTTCACTCAAAGAATTTAGGAATCTGGCCCTGGTCACCTTGCAAGCGGATGTTGTGCAATGAAAATATAATGGGGAATAGAGGAATGTTGTCAAGCATTAGAATGCCTTCTAATACTTTTGTCTGATATCTGAAGCCCAAGCAGTTCAGAATAGTTGCTACTACTTCCAGAAAGCCTGCTTGCTGCTGTAAACACATCTTTCTCTAGTTCCATCTGTGTGTGACAGTTTGTGGCATCTCAAAGCTCACCGTCATCCACCTTATTGTAATCCCAGGGTATGTGACTCCCCAGAAGTTCTATGGACTGGTGTTAGGATTCCCTGGCTATCCACATCTGATAGGCATGGAAAAGCCAACATGAACTGCAGAAGGCACGGGGAGGTGAAACAGAGGAGACACGTGGAAGATGTTGAGGATTAGGGCTGGAGGGGCTACAGTTTATGGGTTTTTGAAAATTGTAACTACCCTGAAAAAGTATGAAAGATCCAATTTATCCATCTTGAGCTAGTGGAGGAGAAGGACTGGTAAAAGAGGAAAAGGACTTCAGTGTCCTGAAACATTTTATCATTTTCCAATTTTTAATTGTTTCCATTACATAATAATAATAATAATAATAATAATAATAATAATAATAATAATAATAATAATAATAATAATAATAATAATAATAATAATAATAAAACAATATATTACATATATTAACAATATATAACAATATATATATTATAACAATAAATTACTATTATTATTAAGTAAGTAATCATATTATGTTAATTATATTACAAATAATAATCATTACATTGTATTATATTATATCATAATTTATATATTAATTAATTAATAATGCTGATTTATTATTATTATTATTATTATTATTATTATTATTATTATTATTATTATTATTATTATTATTATTATTATTTCAAAAAGAGCCATATAGGCTTTTCCCTTTGGAAAGCTCAGAGATAGGACATTTAACACGTGCAGATCCTTTTGCTAAGCTGAGGAAAGCATATGCACCTTCAGGATCCCATGCAGATGACTACAGGATCTCCAGATGCGCATTGCTTTTCTTGGCCACCCTTGGCTGTGTCTCTGACATGGCCTGAGGGCATGCAGGGACTTTCAGGGTGCACTTTAATTCAGCAGGTGCCCAACAAGCAGAGTTGAGCCTGGAAGCCCCCAGTGAAAGGAGGGGAGCAGGGCATGGATCACCTCAGATGAACTGATGGACTGAGTCCTTGGTGAAAGTGTCCTGCCATTAGTGAGCTTAAAACTGCCAAGAATTTGATCTATTCTCTCCACAGTGCCTACTTATTCAATGTCAGAGAGAGCTGCACAGTACGTGGGAATGGCTCCTTCCGAGCAGCTGAGTTGGTTTTCTTTCGGATGGGATCCTAGCTGTGCTGGAGCAGGGAGAGGAGGGAAGAAGGAAGGGGAAGAGTCCCTCATGTTTGTTCTACACAACAGTGACAATAGTCAATATTTGCATGAAATGCTTTTCACTGATTGAGTTTTTATTTATTAGGATGTATATTCTTAGTCAGGCTGTGTACCTCAGAGGGACTTGAATGAATTAATCAGCACACACTCTGTACCACTGATCAAATGCAGGATAGCAACAGATGGCCACATGCTAGCAATTTCCTGGCAGATGGGTCCTATCCACCATCTTTCACTTATCCAATTTAATGCTGAAAACCACAAGCAGACTAATTGAAAAATAGCATTACACACACACAAACCCTCTTTTTCTTCTTTCATTCCACTTGTACCGGTTGAATAATAAGTAGTAACTGATGTATTATCAGACCCACACTGCATGCATGGAGACTAATAAAAGCATAACTTTGATCTGTTTTGACAAATGCAAGTACAACTTTTGAGGATTTAATAATTACATTAGTCAAAGCCGCTGATCATGACATGCAGCAGTGTGTTATTTAGAGAAAGGGAAACAGGTATTCACGTCACCAGGGTGGCTTCTACTGCAACCAGAATGTGAGGGAGCTTTTACCTCCTGTCTCTCATTTCGTGCATGGGAAAACCAATCAAAGAAAGTCAGGGTCAAAGACATCGGTGTCCTGTGTCTGTATTCAATTCATTATTATCATTTGCTCACATGATATTTGAGGAAGATTTATGAGATTATTGTACATAAAAACCACCCCCCTGCTTGACTGACACAAGTCAACCAACCATGCGAGCAGCCCTAATCCATTTCAATACAAAGTGAGCCAGGGTTATTGCAAACACCTTTAGCAGTGGTTTCAGCTACCTTGCCTTCTTCTGTGCCAAAACGGTCTATGCATGCTCTCACGGGCATTTTGTTTGCTGCAGTTGCCTGGTGGCACCTTCTGAAGTAGTTTCCTCTGGTGGGCATCAACCTGTAGCTTAGAGTCACTGAGTTCTTGCAATAGATCAAACCCTGGTAGATATTGTGCAAAGACAGAAATCTCCGACCAAAAAGCTTTTTGTCTAAGTAGGAAATGAGACAATAGCTGGAGACAGGCAGACTGCCTGGGAGGAAAGGGAGAAAGTAAGAAGCAAGGAGACGTTACTGGTCAGGATGGCGGCTCATAGTCTCGGTGTATCGGCAGACTAACTGATGTCAAGCTGAGAACCTTGGCAAGAGGCCATCCTAGTTCAGCGATGGAAGGCAAGCAGCAATTGGAAATAAAATAGCCCTATATAATAAATGGAGGAAAAAAAGGAAAGTAGCTAGCAATCAATATAAATGAGAAGTTAATGAGGTACAGAAAAGTTATAAATGAGTATAAAAGCACCAGAGAAAAATCCATCCTTAAGAACAATATGAAGAATTTTAAAAGAAGAACTGAGATAGGCTAATTGTCAAGAGGAAGTTGAGAGATGAGTAGTGGTGGTGCATCACAGACATAAACTTCCCATAAGCAATTTTATAGTATTAGCAGGAGGAGCAGGAAGATGCACCTGTATCACACATGCTTAACAAAATTTCTTTCAGTTCTAGGCCAAACAGTATCCAACCAGATAAGCAATGATCCGAATTAAAATAAAAGATGATAATAATAATAATAATAAATTAAAAAAAAAAAAAAAAAAGTCAAGAAATATTTGTCTCATGCAAAAATTGTTGAATAAATTAAAGTACCAGTTAGTCATCTAAGCAATCTGGTTTGCTTACTAACCTGGGCCTCTAACAACTTGAGTTTTAACAGAAAGGTGCAAAATATGGGAACACAGAAAGCATGTAAAACCTATATAGAGCATGCATAAAATATGTGTTTGAAAGCACTACTTCTGGAGAGGATGTCAGATTAATAATGTAGAAGCTGCTCAATTGTAAGTGGAATCACACCCTGTACTCCAGATGATGCCATGGCTTTAAGCCTGCTATTGCAGTCCTTGCCTGCCAAACCAGGAGACCAGTGAGAAGGAAAAGGGAGATTTGTCCTCGGTGCAGGGCACTGATCTCCAGGATGTGGTACATTGTGCAGTGCTGGATTGTGCATGCACATTTGGTGTTACAGCTGTTCCAAATTTGAGGCAACTGTTGAAGATAGGTGTGAAATGATGGGAAGGCTCCTGAAAATGCCTTTGCCTCAGAGTCTTAAATAGCTTGGATTATGTAAAAAGGAAGAAAGAAGTATGAAAGGGGTCTTTGTTGCAGTGCGTAAGTATCCTCCTAGAGAGAAAAAATTAGTCTCTAGAGGAGTGGATTAAATAGATAAAATGAAATGCCTTCAGATATTAATGGGAAATCAGACAATAGGATTTGGTGGACGTCCAGGGGCTTAGTATTGAGTATTGGCAAGTCTGTAACACCTGTAAGCAGTCAGAAAGCACAGAGCTTGGAGGAGAAGGATACAATGACTATGTAGAAAACAAACCACAATTCCTTATAGTTGAAGGAAGTGATTTATTTTTTTTTTTTCCAAAAGGATTCAGCAGAAGATGTAGAAGATGTTAGAGGAGACTGAGCAGTTAGAGAGGTGGCAGATAAAACCAAGAAAGACTCTAGAGTCACCAAAAAAAATAAAAAAATAATAAAAAAATAACCACCCTGTAAACACCAGTGTTGTGCACTGTCCCCCTGAACTGCCTTGTGGGTTTGAGGGTTTGAGTCTTCATAAAACACCTCTTTGTAATTTACATCTTCCATTGTCTGAAACTGAACAAATGCCTATGTATGCCAGAATACATGAATTTCTGGGAAACTCCAGCACGAAGCAAGAGGATGTGTTCCATGGGGAGCTCATAGATTAATGCAGTAAATTTTTCAACCTTCCTTCCTCTCCTGGTGGGGAACCTGTGAGAGAAGGACTGGCTTCAGCAGTCCCCATAAGCAATCTCTTGTTCCAAATTTGAAAAAGAAAAGTCATCTGCAACAATTTTGAGAGCTTCTTCTGTATTTCTTTGTAAAAACAGCTTTGGGAAGATATAAATATGTATATACATATATATATATATAATCTTTTTTACATGAAAAGAAAGAAAAATGTCATTGAAAATGTTGTGCTTTTGTCATGTATTTAAATTTCTGTTCGCAAATTGAAAAAGTTTGCTGTAGCTCTTTTTTTAGAAAGAATGAAAATGGAAACAGTTCCATCAAAACTTCCATGTCATTAAAAAGTCATTTTTTTAGTTGAAAAAGATTTAAAGGGTATTTTTGAATGTGATCATTACAGAAACAAAACCAATCTGAAAAGAACAGGAGAAAGAGGCTGATTTGGCAATAACACAGCATTCAGTATCAAACTCAAATACAGCCAAATTCCCAGTTTTGGGTTGTTTCTATTTAAACAGAAGACTTGCTTCATCCCTTTCACTCCTGAGAAACCTGCAATGCGCCTCTGCCAGCCGTGTTTGTGGGGAGCTGCAAGGAGCACGTTCCTGCCATGAGTGACAACCACTAATCCTCCAGTAATTGAGTAAATATTCCTGAAGAAGTATGGATGAAAAGATCTGGAAGATATGGCTTGCTCTGGGACAGAGGAGGAGTGAAAGCTGAAGGGATGGAGGCAGAGGGGAAATTCTCCAGGTACGAAGAATAAACACTCATCCTGGATGCTGTTATGAAATGGCCATCTCAGCAGCTAACGGGACAACCTGGGTTTTGGTTTGGGAAGGTCAGGACAAGATGTCTTCTCACAGTGCTCCATCATCCTACATTGCAGAGCCTGGTGACACCCCCTTTCCCATATACCGCTTTCCATCACACATGGACCCCAAGAGACAGGAGGTGGCAAGACTGGACTGAGACAGGATCTGACCCTATCAAGCTAACCAGCACTTCGTACCCCAAACTTTGAATAAAACAGCAGGCTTGGCAGTAAAAATGCCTTCCCCATGCATTACGCTGCAGGGGTCAGCCTGTCATTCCTGGAAATGGTTAATTGCTAGTCTGCTTTGATCTCCTTGAAATCTAAATCAATTCACATACTCACAATTTTGCAAAAAGGGCATGCCTCAGCACTCAGAGCTTCCTGCACTCTTAGATATGTCTCCCGTCTCTCCATCACTCCCTCCTCAGCTCTTAGGAGAATTGTACTTAATGGTAAAGGTGATGGAGGGACTGGAGCATGGAGCCTAAAGAGCTATCATTTTATTTCACTAAGGGAGGAACTCTAGCTAAAGGTAAAAAGCCATTAAACTTGTTCAGGAGCAGAAAGCGTGTAAGGTACAAGCAGCAAGGCATGAAATCTGGAAGTTTTCACGGGACTGAGCCTCTGGGACTGATTAGTTGATCACAGCCCATCTGAACGCCTATCCTGATGCAGACATGAGGAGGACAGAACACAGCTTGGTTTCAGTTACCTGGATGTAGTTGTCCAATGTCAACTGAAATGTTTTAGGATATCCTATCAGACTTCCAACTACTATCCAGGAAGTCGTGGGTCTCACCTAGGTCTCATGTCACATACACCAGTCTTCCCAACACCTCTCATATACCCCAGGGCACATGCCCATAGGGTCAAGACCTCCACCTGGTGTGCACATAGAAGGGAATTCATGGGGTTTTTCTTCTTGGTGTGCACGGCAGGGGATTGCAGGCAGCAGCCCAGATGTGCATGGAGCTGGAGCACCCACACTTCCATCAGCAGGGGAGTGGAGCAGGGGAACCCACATTTCCAGGGAGGTTGTGCTTGTAACCCACATTAGTGGGTGTATACAACTCAGTGAGGGTGTAGGTGTCACACAGGAATTTGGGCAATTAGTTAAAGAGAGGTGTTTAGAAAATTTTAGTTGTGTATTAGTGCTGTGTAAGCATGTCTTATTGTGGTTTATCTGTTGTATTGCTAATATTGATTCTGAATATAAGTTGACTACTCATTAATTTTATGTCGCTAATAAACCAATAAACCACTCTTATCCTGATTTGATTTAAAATGTATGAACTGAGCAGATTTTCTTCTCCCTTATCTTTACAGTCAGTGAAGTCTGGAGAAAGACTTAACTGACAGGGTGGTCAGGCACTGGAAAAGGCTCCCCAGGGCAGTGATCATGGCACTGAGCCTGCCGGAGTTCAAGAAGCACTTGGACAACAGCCTCAAACAGATGGTCTGTTTTTTGGGTGGTCCTCTGTGGAGCCAGAAGATGGACTCATTGATCCCTGTGGGTCCCTTATGACTCGGGATATTCTATAATTCATCCCATCCTGCAGTCAACAGTGCGTGCTCATCTCCCTCAGCTCTACTGATGGCATTGTCCACAGATGCCATGACTTGTAAAAGTAATGTGGGCAGATAGCTCTTGCACCAAAAAAAAAAAAAAAAAAAGACTACATTTAGATATCTTAATCTCAAACTGAGTCATCTACATCTAGCTGTCTGAAAATTAGTTCTAATCTTGATGCTCAGACTCTAGGCAAAAGGAGGTTTTGCTAGTGGATCATTCATCTGAGTCTAAAACAGGCATCTATGCTCAGATGAATTGCCTTCTACAAGGACCTGTCTCTCTCCATAAGATACGTGTAGGGGATTTATTTGGCTAGGCTGGAGGACATGCCTTGGACTGGGTAGCCACAGGGTCATAGTACCTGACAAACATAGAGTGTAGCAGAGCTTTACTGAATGGATGGCACAGACTGACAGGCAAGATTCATTGACCACGCCAAGGTGAACTGCAAAGTTCCTTTTGTTTACTTGAGTGTCTCTGCCTCACTCTGCTTTAACTGCTACTACCACTGGACGGAGGTAGAGAAATAAAAGAAACTCATTTGTATGCAGGAAAACAGGGATGGGTGACAAGTGAGGGGGCTGATGATGCCTTTGGCACATTAACAAATAAACGGTCTTTTAAACTATGTTTGGCAAAGCCTGGCCCTCCAGTAAGCACTGATGCCTGTTTCTCATCATGTATGCTAAGTTAATAGTTAGCCTCTCCTACACTCTGTTGTGGCCTACGGTAATACCTTTTAAATGTTCTTTCATTACTTAAAGGAATAGGTTAGAACATAATAGCATGTTTCTCTTTTGGGCAACACGATTAACCTTTCCTGGAACAGCAGAGCGTGTGTTATAATGTTTAATGGCAAAATCAATACATTATTTTCTTGTATTATATTTATATGTGCTGTTTTGCCAAGGCATCTAAGCATGGAGGAAAGTGATTTTTCTCATGGAAGAGATCTGCAGTTCCCCATCACATCATCTCTCTTTTCTTTTCAGACTTGAAATACAAAGTCTGAATACAAATACAGCATTTTGATAATTCTGTGTTTTTGACTCAGGAATACTTACCCAGCCATGAGTCTCTCATTTGCTGAGTCTCACCAAACACTTAATCTCCTTTCTTCTTCCATTATGAGCACCAGATTTTGTCATTTCCAGACTTTTGATTCTTACCCCATCAAAGCCTTCACAAACAGTAAAGTATGAACCCCCTAATAATATTTAACATTCCTTTTTGTAGTCCGAATAGTTACTGGAAACTTTGCAAACAAAGGAGAAAATGTGCTGAGTCAGCAAACAGGGTTTGGAAACTCTGGATATAATAGCATGAAAGTTCATCATAAGTCTTTATTAAAAAGTCTAAAATGTTGCTCTACTTAGCAAGAGTAAATTAAAATTAGTTGTTTGACCTAGTGAACCACTGCCTACATCCATATGTAAAAGTATTTAGGCTTTAGGGAATAGCCCTGTCTTCTATTCACTATTAAAAAGCCTTTAACTAGAGGAGAAGAATTTTCTGGCAAATACTGTATTACTAAAATCTCCTTATATTAGGCAAATTACTTGTACATTCATTTTGAATATACAAAATCATTTTAATATATAAGAATGAGCCCCATTGACCTTCAGAAGAGAACTTTGGGGATTAAATAAATTATAATGTTTTGTCTTGATGTGTTTAAAATGCAAAGTATTGACTTTTACAGTTTGAAGTGATAGTTCAGTTCAAAATTTGCCTGGATTTAATTTTAAAAGCATAAAAAGTCCCACTCCTAAAATTAAAATTATCATTTTGTTTGTTCTGAAATAACTGCAAAAACTTTCAAAACTTACTTCAAACAGCACAAGAGGAGGGATGACCCTCCAGGCTGCAGAACTCGTGCACATTTTTCTTCATTTGCTGATTTTGTAAGCACTTTTCATCAAGATGTGATTGCTGCAGATGCTTCTTGGGGTGCTGCTGCTTCTGCCCTGATTGGACAACTGCAGCCTTTTAGACAAGAGCAAGCAATGATCAGCAGGATTGTCCTGTTTGGGTGAAATTACTTCAATGCCCTTCCTCAGGAGCCTTGTACACTCCTGATGTGACACTTCTGATCTCACAAATGGATGGGCTGGTTTGTACGGGAGTATCCAAGCTCTCTGTCCCTCAGTGGGACAGTTTTATTCCCGAATAACAGCCATTTCTGCACTCTGTTCATTTATATGAGCAAAAGCAGCCTGAAGAGGCCTTTGGGATGTGAGAAATAGCTGTGGAGTTGTTTGTTTTGGTTTGTTTTGTTTATTTATTTGTTTATTCTCTTATTCCCTTGGTTCTCCAGGACACCAGTGAAATGCTGCATCCCTTTACTGGGGATATTTTCCATATGTGACTGTGAGAATCCAACCTTTCAGCCTGGTGATGTTGGTGTAAGACTGTAGCTTGATGAAGAGCTTTGCTCTTAATGCAGCCACACTGACTTCCAAGACACTGGAGTAGTATCAGCCCACCTCCAATTCCACATTAGTTTGAAAATTGTGGCAGAAAATACTCCTGAAAAGGAACAAAACTAGAACTGAGAAAATTTTAGATCTGTATTTAGACTAATGAGAACAAGCTCCTGCTTGCTCAGACTGGTGTAGGTGCCACATCTCCAAGAGTATGTTAAAGCCTTGGGAGAACCCTTTTGCTCAGACCAAGGGCTTGTTTCACCCAGTGCCATGTTTGCACCAGTGGCCAACAGCAGCTACTCAGGAAAGGGCAATGGACAGAGCATGCAGACAGCAATTTTCTCTCTGGGTATACCCAAACTTCCATACTTCTGCAGCCTGCAGCTTACACGCCCAGAGCTAATAGCTTTGGATTTAGCAGCCCAAACTCTGTCCCATCCAAGGGCATCACCTTTTTTACAGCCCCAGCTCTGCACTGCTGCAATGCACAGGCAGGCTCAGATCCCCATGGTGCTGAGCAAGCTCCACTCTCACCGAGGTGGGAAGGAGGGAATTGCATTCAGGCATTTACATTCACCTGGGAAATGCCCTATTTCTGGTAACGTGGCAGAAACTCCCAGTTTGAATGTTCCATGGGGCAAAAATTGCGAGTAATTAGAGAGTGAATTTATTCCCTAGTTGTGTGCCTGGGTGTGCCCAGCTCATTCTACATCGAAACTGGCTCCTCTTGCATAGCTCTGAACATGAACATTTCCTATAACTTCATAACTTCACTTGCCTTCCCTCCTCCTCAAAAAAAAAAAAAAGAAAGAAAGAAAAAAAAAAGATAGGAGATGAAACTCTGATTTATTAAAGATGTTAAGGTAAGACAAGGAATTAAAACCTAATTCCCCAGTTCATGAACTAGAACTGCCAAAGCTCGAACAATTCAGGACATTGATAAAGAAGTTTTAAAAGGATGAAGAGAAAAAAAAAAAAAGACATTGTTTCTAGCTCATAAACAGAAAGGCAATCTATTTGACACAAGGCCCCTGATCTAAATTAATTTTTCATCTTTCAGCAGTTTTATTTCTTGGGAATAAATTGTTTTCTCTGTTAATGGACCTGGGCATGTTTCCTCAGCAGCCGAATAAATGTCTGCAGATACACCCTGTAGGAGCTTTGGAAATGCAGTGTTTTTATTTACTACAAAAGTTTTTTTCTCTGCTACCAGGAGAAATCCTGGCTGAGAATCTGATAAAATAAGGTAACACATGAGCCTTGCTCTTACTGGATCATTTCTCACAGGTTTTCTGCCAAGGAGAGGCAGAGGGTGGCTCCCACCCAGGAAAGCCAGGATGCGGCCAGGGTGTATAGTCAGGGGCCACAGCCATGTCCCAGGTCCTGTGGTGCCACCACTATCCTTGACTACCAAGATCATTCAGCTTGAGAAAAAGCTGTCCTAACTCCTTTCCCTTTCTTCCTCTGCAAGCTCAGGTCTCATCAACGTGCTGCCCCCTGCCTCCCCCCTTTCTAAAGCATGATTTCAGCATTAGACCTTCCTGCTCCTCCATCAGCCTTTGCGCGTGCTTTGCAAAGCCAGCAGTGGCGCATGAGCACCGGGCAGAAATCCCAGTGGTTGTCTGTTGTGCTGGGTTGGCTGGAGCCCCATAAAACATCCCACTGATAGAGCTGTCAGGGCTACTTATGCTCAGTGGGTTTAATCAGTGGATGTAGCCTGCAGCCACAAGCTGAGACGCTCTGTGCTCTGTGCTGTAGCACCGTGGAGGTGAGGGACGTTCACCGAGTCACACTTTTGCTGGTGTGAGGCACAGTAAATATAAACATCACGCAGGGACAGAAAATCCCATGGCTAGGCACACAGACAAGCACAGCGAACCACACTAACAGCCCAAACCAGCACCTGGAGCATCCGGAGGAAGGTCCTAAACATTAAAGGATAAAAAGGAGCTATCGCATGGGCCTTGTACTCTCCAAGGAGATCCCCTTGCTCCCATTATTATAATCCCCAGGATGATAATTAAGTGGGCATAATGCCAGAAAGGCATTTTATAGGTACTGTTGTGTGAGCGTGCAGGACCAAGAAGAGATTCAGAGCAACGATAGCAGTGTGAAAATGCTGCTGTGATCCATTAGATGGTGAGTGTTAGATTTAATACACAGCTATAATCCAGTAAGCACATAAGCTTCCATGGATTTAAAATAGAATATCTTCAGGGTTTTCATAATAAATTTAATACTTCAAAGAGACATTGACTAATGGCTTTCAGATATTATAAGGCAGACTCTTCCCTATAGGAAATCAATTAAAGCTGAATCTTATTGATTTTAACCCATTTCTCCGTATAGTTAAAAACAGGCTTTGAACTCTCTTTGGATGTAACACCGACAGTTTATTCTCTTCCATGGGTGAGGTAGAAATAATTTCTAAATCAGATCAGATGAAGGAAAGGAAATATTACACCACTGTTTCTTCAGTTTTAAAATCAACATTCTTTCTTCTGTGTAATCTATTTGCGGGGAAGCAAGATAAATTCCAGGTAACTCAAACACTGAAAGCAGGAAACAGGTATAATTTGCACATGCATAAACCCTGAAAGCTGAAATGGGACCAAAGTGACAAATAGACATGGCACTGATTCTCTGCAGTGAGATGAAAGTAATTTCCAGCCACCAACCAACATTTGCTGGTACAGAGTGAAGAACAGAGCTGAATCTTCCTAAGAAGTATGCTCAAGGCCTGGCATTTCTATCAGCTTCATAAAGGTTTTTTTCCTCAGCAGGTTTAACAATAACTTGGTCCAAATAGCTTCACTAGGTGAAGCGGTGACTACTTCTAGGCTGTGGAGGTTCACCTCCCTAAAATACTGATGTCTACAGATGAGCTGGATGTCGAGCTTGAAAAAAAAAAAAAAAATAAAAATAAAAAAATTACCCGAAATCACCAATTCTGCAGGATGATCTGTACTTGGCATTTTAAGGGAGGTAATTTGCATTGTGTTAGGCTCTGCTTCTCTCCTTTGACCGTACAAGTTGCACCAACAATTGGTGCAGATATAGATGTACACTGCAGATGGCTCAGACTGGACAGATTAATGCCACCCTGCGTACCTGCATGGAGGGGAAACCTTAATCTCATTGACAACGGCATAATAAGATTTTGCAGCTGGAAGCTGAAGACAGATAAATTCAGATAAGGGATGAGTCAGAAAATTCTTAACCATTTAGTTAATTAGAACAATTTAGATCAGTAGGTTGTGAATTCACCATTCACCCGAAGAGCTTAAATCAAGTCTGGATTATAAAATATGCTCCAGCTCAGCGACAAGCTATGGAGAGAGGCAGAGATTGCTGTGGGAGGGAGGGAGGGAGGCTTGGGCATCTGTTGTGTCAGAAAGCCAGTGTGCGAACGGTTTCTTCTGGAGTTCAGATATGCTATTCTTCCCGCTCCAGTTCACACTGAAAATTGCATCAGAGCAAGCACCATGCTGATCTGATTTGGCTTCAGTGGCATATTGTAGTCAGCAGGGAGGTGAGGGTGAAACAGCATCTGATGCAGCCAGCAGCTTCTTTGGCCCTCGCCTTCATCCCCCCGTGCTGCCTCGTGCTCAGGTCTCTCCTGGCTGGGAGAGCTGCCCTGTGCAAACCCTCTGTATTTCTGGCTCTCTTTGGATTGTGTCTACCCTGTGCTGCCTGTAACTGGCAAGCTACCATCCTGGATCAGCAACGTCCAGAAAGACATAAAAAATGCCTTCCAGAAAGCTGGGGCTGATCAAAACATTCATAGAAGGATTGAGGAGCTGCAGCACAGATCTTCTGGCTCGCAGTAGGGCCAGGCAGAAGCAGTAGCTCACTTGTAAGGTAGTGTGGCCACGTGTGAAGCTGAGCATTTAGGACAGAAAGCTGAGTGTACCTGCTGTGTATCTCAGCATCGGGACAGCCAGTGCAACAGAAATCAGAGTAACAGCCAGAGCAGGAAGCCAAGGTCTTTAAGTCCAGCTGAGCTTTGCTTAGCACAAGACCCAAGAATGAGCAGAACAAAGATGATTTAAAACTCTTTTGTTCCCTCAGCAAACTGAGGGACTATTGGCTCCTTCCCATGTATTAGAGCACTTCGGGCCAATCCTCATTTACATCGTCAGAAAAGGGCTCTCTGGCCCGCTTTGCCAGCTGACTGGATGCGCTGGCAGAGGATGGATGGTTGATCCAGACACCCTCGCTGGCAGCTCTGAGGACAAAGCAGGAACAGATGCCACTTCCTTCTCCCAGCGGAGAGAGAGGACTGTGGATCTGTCTCGTCGCTCTTGAAACTTTGGAAACAAAATCAGCATTGGAAATAAATTCCAGAAGCCATTAATCTGTCTCGCTTCTGACATGAAAGGATAAAATATAGATCTGTCCAAAAAAACCCACCACCCTGTGAGCAGTATATTTTCATTTTCCAAATTACTGAAAGAACAGAGCATGAATCCTCATCTGTCAGCCTAACAAAATATTTTATTTTCCCTATGAAGGAGAAATGAACGTAAGATAATGCCATAAGTAAACGGCAGAGATGAACTGCAATGTGCTGCAGCCATCAAAAGAGCCCACCGATACTACTAATAATGAAAAAATTTCATCAGACTTTTCTTTTTTTCTTCTTCTTGGTGGAATTATTAGGGCATTACACTCCAAGAAGTCTGCACAGGAGGGTGAAGAGGTCCACACTGCTCAGCTTTCTGGGGGACAGCGCTTGGGACAGCACGCAGTGGGACACAAAGTCATCCTTCCTGGTCCGGTGTCTTTCATTTAAAGATCTTAAAATGCTTTTTTCTCAAGAGAAAATAAACACTGCTGTGTTTCCGATATGTAAATATTAGCATGGTGCCTAGAAGTAAGCAAACGCCTCTCTTTGCAGGCATCTAACTACAACAGTATTTAGTGAAGGGTGTAAAAAATGCAGGTTAAGGTGCCAAAAACTGACTTAGAACAAAAAAGCCTGCTGTCTACAGGTGGTCATATTTGTGGAAGTCATAGATGTTAAATAAACAGAAGCAGAAAATGGTAAAGCAAAGTGTGAGCAAACTAATTTATAAACCAGTTAGGCATTTTCTCACTTAAAATGGTAAATGAAAGGCAGAGGGAATTAATTTAAAAACAAAAAATCCAAAGAATGAAGTGGAATAGGAAGAAGGACAGTCACAGTTCATCATGTCCAGCCTTGGATCACAGCCACTGTCTGTAAGGCGATGTGTCTGCAAGGAGCCTGAAGGAGGACGGAGTGGGAGGTGTGGCCAAAAATGGATTTCTTTAAGGCGTAGCCCTAAACTTACGTGCTCTGACTTTCAGAGGTGACCTCAAAAGAAATGCTGGATGCCAGATATCCCCAGTGGAGCCATCTCTGACCAGTTCTGCCTCTGTGGAAGGACTGAACCTAGCTTGGTGCAGACTCCCATAGCCTGCCCATGCTGCAAGCAGGGCCCCAGCACAATGTGGAACCACTCACCCCAGCAAATCCCAGCTCAAGTGCCCCTATCCCAGCCTACCTGGCACCAGGGCTGCCCATGGAGGAGCTCATGTCCAGCATGTTCACCTGATATTGGCTGCAGAAGCTGGGGGCAAGGACCCCTCTGCATGTCCTCCTCTTATGGACACCCACACAGACACATCTCCCCAGCAAACGTGCACATACAGCCACGCAGGGGCCAGCGAGGCTCTCACTCCCCCAGCCCTGGTGAAGCCTGGCAGCAGCAGCTCTCTGAAGATGCCCAAGGTGAGGGAATCCCTACAGGGTCAGCACAAGTGGCTCAGCACAAGTGGTTGGTGGGAGGGAGGCTGCAGTCTGACACAAGGTGTTATCAGTGGGGCAAGGTCCAAGAGGATGCAGACTGGCACAAATGCCACAAAAAAGCCACAGAGCAATCCCCCCAGCCATGTGCAAGCAGCCAGATGTACCATATATTACTTTAGGTGCTCACATGATGAATGTGAGAATGCTCTGCAGGCGCATGCAGAGCTCATGAGGAGCAGTGGGATACTTTTCTGCCCTTCTTCCTTTGCACATTGTGCTTCCCGTCCTGTCTTCAGTAATCCTCATGCCAAGAACAAGGGAACCCTGCAGTGAGGTGATTGCATTATTTTTTTCTTCTTCTTCTTGAGTGGGTGCCATGCTGTGAAGACAGGAGCAGCTCGGCATACCTGCCTATAAGGGATAAAATCAACATTTCTGAGAGTCTCCTCCTGGCTGCCCTCCATGCACAGACTGACTCCTGAAGCAGATGTAAATATTCATTTTTCGTGAGTGTCAGTAGGGCAGTGAATATTCCTCTCCCAATATATCATCCATATTAAAACATTTGCATATAAATATAATCCAGAAATGCATCTAGAGTGATGGTATCCTAAAATTAGCAAGAGAAATTAAAATCTGCTTTCATTTCCTGCAATGAACTACCTGCAAATTTTCTCCATGTGATTCCTGCTTTGATTTTACATGAGTTTGCACAAAGAAAATTCAGACTCAAAAGCTGCAGAAAGATCTTCCAAGACTCTTCTTTCCTTGGTGGGGTGACTTTTTCTCTCTTCCTCCTCTGCTGTATTCACCTCCAATGCCCTTGGCTGAAGGTTCTGAGAGAAGTACAGGAATGAGACCTGTTCCCCCTCTTATCTGACCCCATCAGCCCCCAAATTGGAGAAAGCCTTTACTATGCAGTGAAAATAAATGAGCAAGAATCTTCCAAATCTTTCATTGCGCAAGGGGAATGTTGCAATCCTGTATGAAGGAAAGAGGATATATTGCAATATATTTAGTGGGCTACTAATGTGGAAGGAAAAAAAGAGACTCATTTCCAGTAAGGTAAATTGGGATGTCTTTTAAGTTGCAGCAAAACCTCTTGTAGGAAGAAGAAGGGGCATCAGCAGGTAATTTAGAACTCAGTGCTTGCAACTGGCTCCTGCACAGGGGTGGTTGTGATGGGAGCTGGTGTAGGTCAGCCAGCAAAACCACTCCAAGAGCCTAAGGACCTGGAGCCTGGCTGGAGGGGTGGGGGTTGCCACAGTATTCAAAAGGTTGCTGTAAGGCAGAGGGCAATAATCAGGTAGGAAGGACAGGCTGTAAGATTCAGCAGCTTCCTGCAGCATTAGAGAAGTTTGCAACTGATTCTCATCTCTGGTGACTCAGGGCTAAAACATCAAGCCTTTCGGTGTAAGAGAAAAAAACAAATGATCACACGCAGCTGCCTGGAGCATCCTATAGGATGTCTTTACAGCCAGCCCCTGATTCTCCAGCACAAGGAGGGAAATAACTGATGGAAAGGAAAAAGAGGGTGAAGGTGACATCCTGAGTGGTGAGAAGAGACATTTCATGTCTGCCAGGCCAAGTGGCACCTGGGTGAGCAGAGACCGTGGGGCTGAGGAGTCCCTGCGGTGTGGATGGGGCCAGGCTGCCTCAGTGCCCCTTCAGAGGTCGACCTGGCCTTGCCGGTCAGGCTGGGTGTTTCAGAAGCCCCAGCAAGGCTAATCCAGCCCTGAGTAATGAAAATCTGGTGTCTGATCTGAGGGTCATGAAATGGAGCCTTTCTGGTGTCATCTCAAAATGGGGCTGCAGACTCAGCAGTGCACCCCAAAGACCCACCATCTGTTAAACACGTGCATCCAAACTCATGGCATGTCCCCTGGTAGGCAAAATCACTGCTTTGAAATGAACAGGTTAATTTTATTGGGGTGGAACGAAGCAGACTGAACCTAAAGGCATGATTTTTTCTGAACTCCTGACAACCTATTAACATGGCTTGCGGTTCGACCACATCTCCATTTCACATTGATCTAACGCCGAGCACGATGCCAAGTTGTTCTTGCAAACCAGAAAGTCAGGGGGACTGTAACTTTCATGCAGAAAGCTCTTTAGCAGCTGAACAGTTAAAGATTATGTACGCTGTGTTTTCCTGCCTTTCACATTCCTCATTCATAATGTATGAGTGAGATCATTAAAAGCAACATATTGGCTGATACCATCACAGCTGCTACCTAACTGCAACACTTCATAGCAAGGAATAATATTACCCTTCTCTTACGTATGTGTTCAGAAAGGCAAAGAAAGAGACTTGTAGCTGCAAGAAGAACAGTGTAAAATGTTTAACCTCACAGAAAAAGCTTCACGTGTTGGGCAATTACAGATTTGCTGGGAATGTTCTCAAAATGAATAAAAAGTATTAATCTCCTTTTGTCAGCCCTCTTCGCCCTTCGCATGTTTCGCAATATGGCAGTATATTTTTTTCCCCCGCACAAAATCAATATCACATTAACTTCCCTAATAAAAAAAGATTAACTCCTATAGTGAATGGGAAACTTCATCTCCATCCAGGGAATTTTAAACTCTCCAGCCCCTGACTGTTTAGCGACACAATGATGATTATTTCAAGCCCAGGATGGGTTATGTCAGTCTTATCAAAGGAAGAGAAAGATTGTCTTACGGCTTCCAGACGTAAGCTCTGTGGTTGCTGTTTGCATTTGTAGGCTGCCCTGGGAGCTCATCTGGTTAAATAGATTAAATAAAATTGCATTTAAGTTGACAAAGAGGAACTCTTTCAGCTGAAGAAAGGCACTTCCCATTTTTCATGGGTTATCTGAGCTTTTACAAACCTTGGGCCAATGTTCTTCTCTACATTTGAAGGAGAAGAATGAAAAGAATCTTCCATATAAAGCTGGCTTTTGATTTCCAAGTATCTTGTTATATATCCTGACCTAAAGGAGATGCTAATTCTTTATAAATCACATGCCACCTCTAACAGCTTCTTTGCACCACAATTCTGAGTTTGGGGGGCAAAGAAAAAACCAAAAAGCCAACTCCAAACTGCCATGAAAAATGAATTGGCTCTTTGAAAGAGAAGGCTCTCCTTCTGGGCATGCAGCAACAACTCTGAATGTTACCAACTAATCCCCAGATGGCCGGTCTCACCCTGACCCATGGCTGAATTTGCACAGATCTGCCCTATTCTGCTGTCATGATCTCTCCTTCACCTCACGCCAGGCTTTGCACCACAGACACCCTCCCAACAGCAAACGAGATGTTTCTGGCTTGTGCTGGTGCAAAAGCAGAATGGTGCCCTGTGGGTTCATTATTCTCAGGCTTTGAATCAAGTGGCTAAAGCTGGGATGAAAGACTTCCTTCTGTTGCAAAGCCATAATTCGTTTTGAGCGTGGTGCATGAAACAGAAGGGAGAACACAGTCCTTCCCAAAAATCTTCACTGAGGTTTTAATTGTGTCTCAGAGGAATAAATGAAGAGGTTTTGCCTTCTACATACCCCCTTACTTCCTCTGGTAACAGCATGTTTTTTACCAACATCACTTATGGCTTCTTTTATAATTTCTATCCTCTGACAGAAGCCCTCTGGTGCCCTTTCTTACTCAATAATGAATGGACACATTTGAAGTTGCAAGTATTTGCACTTATAAGCTCATCCAGGCAAGAGATACAAGAAACGTGACTTATCCAAACAGCAGCCTGGGGTCCGAACATGTCACACAAACCCATTCTCCACCCCTCTGCCCTGCCTCCTAGGCACCCTACATGAGGGAGAGAAGGTGACAGAGCCTTGCATCAGATTTCCTGTTGTATCTTCCTGATTGTCTTCCCAGTATCTTTCCTGTTGCATCGTCCTGCAGGAAAGGTTTCAGAAAAACTCTGTAAAGTCTTGGAGAAGTTGCATCAGGTATGTCCAGGTAATCCGGGTGCATCTGAGCTTGTCACCTTTCCTAGCCAGTGGAAATAAAAGGGCATTTTGAGGTTTTAATTTATTTAGTCATTAGGTAGGTGCCCAGAGCAGGTCAGATGGATCGCTCTCTCCCTAAAAGTGCCTGTTTCGAGGGAGCTGTGGTCAATGTCTTAAGGGGGACTTGCAAATGTGTCTGGGAGCAGAATAAGGTGTTCACGAGCTTGGCTACAGCCTCCCCCGGAAATCATAAGAGCACCCAATCTTGGGTTCTTGACAAGTTCCTTGGCAAGATTCATGTGGACATGGAATAGTTACTCTTTGAGTAACTGGCTAAATCCAGAGTTTAATTTAAGAATGTAAAAAGGAGCAGGCATTACACGTGGTCAGAAGAAAGCACTCATGGTTCGTCTTTGGGTCCCTGGAAAGCAACTCTGCAGCACAGCCGTGTGCTGTCTCCAGAGGCTCTGCCCTTGCTTCCAGCCAGGCTCACACGAGAGGGAACATTTTCCAAATGCTGCCACAGCTTCACGTACTCTTAAAATTCCCACTAATCCCAAAGTCAATAAAAGACTGAAGCAGTGAAAAATCAAGCAGTGTAGTGGATAGCTTTTATATGCTTGGTGTCCACAAAGGAGAGGACCACAGAGCCCTCTGCGGTACCTGGGGATGGTAAGGCCTCTCAGAGGAAGGTTCAAAGCAACCAAGACTCTGAGGAGGCAACCTTGAACCTGGCAATAAAGAAACAATGCTGAAAATGACAAATACAAAATCCCCTTTCCCGTGCTCTGCTGGGGCCACTGGCTTGGCCTCCAGAGGCCAGAGTTTTCCTGAGAGCTTCTTCCATTCATAGAGCAGAACAGAGTTCTCTTTTTTCCTCTAAAACACAACTTGGAAAGGTCACTGTCAGGACTTTTATAGCATGGGATAGCATGGGATAGCATGGGATAGAATAGAATAGAATAGAATAGAACAGAACAGAACAGAATAGAACAGAACAGAACAGAACAGAACAGAACCGAACCGAACCGAACCGAACCGAACCGAACAGAACAACCATCAACCATGGGGAAAAACAGCTTTTGAGTCCTCATAGGCCTTCAGCATACAAGATACACCATGCTGATGAGTGTTAATGTCTTTTTCGAACAAACATTTTCATGATCAACAGCCAAATTGAAGTTAGAATAAAAATAAATATCTTTGCAGCTGGCTGCTGCCAGGGGTAGTGCACCAGGACAGGGGTGTTCAAATGCACGGCTGGGGGACTTCTTCCTATGCTTAACCTCCATCCCATGCCTGGCTTTATTTCCTCATCTTGGAGGTGGCTTTCGTTTCTTAAAGTGGAAGAATTTAGCACTGTAGAATATGTAAAAACTGTTCCCACAAACAAACCTTTTAAATAAATAAATAAAGCAAACAACCAACCAAGAAACAAAAACCAAACCAAACCAAACCAACCAACCAACCAACCAAACAAACAAAACAACAACCATTTCAGTGTGCGTGGGAGCTACATGGCTTTCGGTTTGTAAAGTGGAAGCTAAAAAAAAATAATAAAATTGTTCACTTCAAAAAATATGAATAAGTAATACCCATGGAAAAAGAGAGATGAAATATTCTGCTCCTGGGCTGAGGCCTTTGAATTCCAAATTCTAACTGGGAAGGGATCTTTTCCAGCATAATCTGAAATCCCCTGAAACCGGGAACTGCTGACACAGTGTGCATGCAGTCTCAGAAGTGCCAGTGGGCACAGCTGCAAAAAAAAACATGGCAGATATTCATGAAAAAGTCCTCCTTTTTCTCTTCCCTCACTCAGGCAAGCATCAGAAGATTTTGAAATGTAAAACACATTCCTATGTGACAATGAAAGAAAAATCACTTAGAAGAAGACAAGGAGGAATTGAAGTTACTCACTCAAACAAGTCAGGCTGACAAATTGCTTCTGCTGTCTCCATTCATCCACATAATGGCTCTCCCATTCCCTGGCCAGTTATAGAAGAATAATTATCTCTTTCAGATCAGCTGCCTTGGCTTCATCATAAATCAATTCTTTCCTTCCCCCTTGCACTCCCACTCCCTCCTTCCCCATTTTTATCAGCTCATCATTCCCATAAGCCTTTCCAAGTCCAGCTTTTGATTGACTACATGGATTTGATGACCAAAGCTTTCTGTGTCCTCACCATTTTTGTCACTCAACCCAAAGGCCTTATTTTCCTGATGTAGCTGAGCAAGTTCATGTGCGTATTCGCGATGAGTTCATGGAGCTCAGAGGAGATGAAGCTGCTCATTTGATGTAAAGGACATCATGAGAAAAGAGAAGCTGACCTGAGCCTGACTTTGCAAGGGGAAATGTTGACATTGTCAAAGCTCCATGTACATTTTTCAGTGCTAAAAAAGGACACATAGCCCCTCTAGCAAAGCATTTATGCTTGTTTGTAGTCTCATTAAAGATGTAAGGTCATCACAGTATGAAAAGAGAGAAGCTGTACCTGAGAAAAGCATGCAAGTTTAAGATCACTGCTGATACTGGGTGTTAGCATGGTGACTGGACAGCATCAGGCTTGGGATGGACTTGCCTAAAATGGGCAAACCTCTGCTATAACTAACAACTAACTAACAACTAACTAATGTTGGGCAGAAAATGAAGCTTGTACCTAGCTACCATGGGACAGATGCTGTGTCAGGACCAGGAACATCTCGGCTGGTCTTCTAGATATTGATGACACTCAGCTTCACTTCCTTTGGCCAGCCGTACACTCGGTACCACCCTGGTGGTCCTCTGCTTCTGCCATCCCAAATCATTTAGTACATGGAAAGAGATGCTTTGAACTCCTCCTTCTGGCTGGTTTAATCCTCCCAGCCAACCGATACCTTCCCACTTTATCTGCTCACCTCTCACTCCCATTAGCCTCAAGCCTTCAGCAGCTAAACCGTGGCTCTGATGGAGTCAATGCTGAAAATCACAGGCTCCCAAAAGCCCCAATTTCACTGGAGCTGTCATCAGAACAAACAGCCGGAGGGCTGAATGCCCCAGTGATGGACAGAGTGTCTTCGTGCTGAAATGTCTTTTTGTGCACAGTCCATTGGCTTTGTATGATTCTGTATTAAAAGCCCTTATCCATTTTTCTGTCTACTATTGTGTAAGATTTTTTAGTGTTATTGCAGTCCCTTGGATACTTAAAAGTTTTAAAAGGCCTTTTTAATGCAATAAATGAGCTGGTCAAAATTCTGTAATTTGCTGATGAGAAACAAGAAAAAAAAAAAAACATACCCAGAGAAGTCATTGTGTATTTCCCTTCTTCTCTCTTATATCTCATTCAGTTTTCCTGAAGTGTATATGGCAGATCAGAATTTTTTCTCGTGCCATCCTGCCTGACAAAACTGAATAGAAATAGAACTCTTACGGGGCCCTCGTGAAAATAATGCTGGATGTACTCTGAAGAAAATTTCATATACCACTCTAATATTTAAAACCCCAGAAGCCAAATGGCCTCAGCAGTGTCAGGATTTTTCCTTCTTTTATTTACACATTCTGATTCTCAGAAATGTAATAAAATAAGCTTGACACCCTACTTGGGCAAGATCTATGAAAAATAAACTCCCACTGCTGAGTTATGAGCATCTAAAAAAGAAAAAAAAAGACATGTATATTAACCTTTACAATGACAACAGTCTGCATACAGTGGTTTAGGTGTATTTGTGTTCTACAGCCAAATCTGCAAGCCTTATTCTGAGAGTTTAAGGGATTTCAGCTTTTTTAAAGATCCTAAGACAAAGCCCATTGTTTATAGGGTGCAGGGTCCTGTTTTAGGGCAAAATGCTGTTATTATACGACAGCCTTCAGACTCCAGGAAGACTTTTGCTTGAAAGAGAAAAGGAAACATAGGCACTTCAGAGTGAGGCTGACAGATGATGCCAAGTTCATTCACAGCATCTTGGCTTGCCTCTCTCTATCTGATTTCATACAATCTCTTTCCAAAGGATGTGGCATGAGCAGAGTGGGCTGAACCAGCACCTGGCTGTAATCAAGTGGAGTTCACCCAATTCCTTGTGGAGCCTGGGACAATTGCAGGCACAGGGAGTGGGATTCAAAAGGTCTTTGTGGGGAAGCAGAGAGATAAGAGGTTAATGAGCCTGCAGTGCTCTCCGCAGCCATGCAATCAACTCCTCAAAGTCATATGCAAGTTTCTGTTGTGTATATTTGGTGCTGTTTCCTCTCTTCCCTGGCTCCTGTCTAGTTTAATTAGATGCCCCCTGCAAGTATAATAGGTAGATTTGTTGTGCTTGCAGCTAAGGCAGGAGTAATTAAATTATTCTTTTTCCTTGGCACCTGGACAGGCATTCTAACTCCTAAGTGGTACATGGGAGATATATCACCAAGGTGATGGCCATATTCCTTCCCTCTGTCACATCTCTCCCTTGTCATATGCAAGAGCAGGCAGCTCTGCTGTTGTCTTCAGAGAGGTAAAGCTGCACAGCTGCAGCAGCAAAAAGGGTACTTTTCCCATGTCCCTAAGTTTTCTGAAATAGTAGATTTCTCTATTTTTTTTCTAGCTACTTGTATCAACAAGTATCAACAGAAACTCAGTGCTTGGCTTCTGAAATAGAGAAAGTGCAAAGACACTCAGAAAACAGGAGGAGTGACAGCCCCATCTCTCCCTCTGCCCACTGCATCCTTGCTTCCACGTATACACTCAACCAAGTCCCCCTGTCACCTGGAAAGTGCTTTTCCTTGCATCCTTTGACCCTCTTGCTGGAAATAAATAATAAATAAATAAATAAAACAAAAACCACCATGCAACTATGCAACACTTGCTACCAAGATATTATAGCCTCTAGTTGTTCAGGAATACAGCTGCGGTCTCTGGAAAGATGATATAAGCATCAGTCTTATCAGGGAGACATGCCCTGCTTTGGTCTCTGACTTGACTTCTTGCAACAAAATGCCCATTTTCCATCAATTGTATAGGGATTTAATACTCCAGATTGAGGTGCTCTGAACTAAAATTCAGTTTCGTGCCAAGAGCAAAGGAGAAACATCCAAAGTGGGGAGCATACACTGCAAGTTCACATATGGCATTGGTCTCCCACCCCCTTCTGCAGAAGCTAGTGGGTGTGATGCCATGGATTTGTCCTCAGCTTGTTGTAGGGCAAATTAATTAGCCAGGAGGGGCACAGCCAATTACAAAGCAAGGAATTTGATTGATAAAGGCACACTAATTAGAGTAGAGGCAGAAATTTGGTGTTTGAATTTATGGTGTCTTTTAAAGGCCTCTCAGAGGGTGGCCCTAAATGCAAAACTGGACAGAAATTGCTACAGTCACAGGCAGGGACAGGTCTCCAGCTTAGCCCTAGGAGATGCCATTTTCATTGTCCCTGGCCATCTCAGCTACACAGGTGAGGGCTCTCAGACCTCTGTAAATCCTTCTCCCCTACGTGTTCCTGTTGCCACAGCCTCTGAGATTTTGTGGTTTCATCTTCCCAGGGAGAGAATAAACATCCACTGCATTTTTATGAGCAATTTGTCAGTTCTGATTTTTAGCAGTAATATTGAGAACCAAACTGCAGCTTTTAAATGCTTGGGTGGGGAAAGGTTGGGGAATATAAGACTCTAGCGTGATGCAACATTAAGAATATCTGTGATTCTTAATGTGTCTAAGGAGCAAGGGTCCAGCTTTAGTTATGCAAAAGCAAACATAGATGTATGTGCAAAGCATAGATGTATACCTATGATATACAGCATTGGTCCAAGTAGCCATGCATTTCAGAAGATAAAAGACCTGGCCAGTAATAAATAACTAAATGCATACATCTGTCTCATTTAAAATAATGTCCAAAAAGAAACAACCAATTTTGTTTACCCAGGTTTGCTAAGCAAGTCCATTCCACGAGTTATGAAATAAAGCTGATACTTAAAATCATATTCTCTGCTCTACTGCAAAAGAACAATTAAGACATAACTCTGCAATAGGATTGGGTGTACCAGACATGTGTTCTTAATCACAGATAAAAACAGTATTTTTGGGAAGGGAGGGTGTTGATACAAATTCCTCCACAAGAAAAATACAAAACAAAACATTCTGTTTAGAGAGTTAGAGGGAAGAATAAATAGGATGTGAAAGAAAACCACCAACAGTTTAGCTAATGCTTTTGTGCAAAAAATGAATGAGAGCCAAGTCAGCCATATCTGTAAAAAGCTGGGCCTTGTGGAATTAAATACATTATTGATAAAATTGCAGAAACGTCTACAAGTTCTAAGAGAAATTGGGTGGTATACTAACTGGATGCTGGATCCTCGTATGGTAGGAGACCAGATGCAGTGGCCTCACTACTCACAGCTGGCCATGGAAAAGAAACAGAACTCACTGCCCTCTTGTGTGAGGAGCTGATGTCTTAAGAGTTGGTGGCCACCTATATAACAGGAAATAAAAGAGGCTGAAGCCCCTTCCCTGTGTCTGAGAATGTGGCCCAGCTCAAGCCCGTGCAGGCAATTTCTGTGATGAGATTGTATGATTCCTCAAAAGACCCTCATAATGCTGCCTTTATTCAGGAAGAGGAAAAAAAATATATAAAAAAAAAATAAAAAGCATTTTGCCTGGGGCAATTGCCTGTGGGATTTGGCATTTTGGTGTTTGGCCTGTAAGCAAGGGGAGGATGTTAAACTCATCCCTTGTCCCTCGCTCCCGCCCAGCCTGGAGAAGGATGTTTACATGCTTTATCATGCTACTTTCATGTTTTATTTAACTGAAAAGTCCATAAAGCCCCCTTAAATAGAAACAAATATTTGAATAATTAATCTAAGAATAATTTCCATTTCACTTCCAAATCTGATGAAGTCGATATTGCCTGCTGCTGGGAGCTGGCAAAAGTGCACGTGCTGCAGGGACCGGAGGAATAGCAAACACAAGACCATGTGTGCCTGCACCGAGCCTGCTCCTGTGCTGCATCCTCTGGCCTTGAAAACAAACCCTTGCTGCTCACACAGCACCACAGGGCCAGGGGATGGAAGGGAGGGAGCTTTTGGACTCTGCTCGTCTACTCTGTTAGCACAGGTTAATTGTATTAATACAGTCAACCACAGAGGGGAAGTCAAATTGCTCAATTCTGGGCCCTCAAAGCTGTGCTTGCTCCTCAGACAGGCACAAGACTTCAGCATCGCATTCATTCTGCACAGTTTTTTGGGGTTATGAAGTATTCATTGTGTGCCATGTGCCAGAAAAACCGAGTAAGGAGGACACTCTATGCCTATGTCATAGTTTGTGCTGAAACTGTTATCAAAGAGCAGCTTTCTAGGTATTTTCCTCAATCTGATGAAAAATGTAAACATTCTTTCAGCACTGGTTCCAGCTGCAAAATCTGTATTTGCTAATTGAACCCGCAGTCTTCATTTGGGTTGTAAAGTTAAGTAACTCTGAAGAGAAATAGTAGATATTTTACTTCAGGATAGAATGTACAATTTTCACCATCTCATAATTTATCTTGCTAAAGGCCAAAAATATGTAGATTTGGTAAAGTCTTGAAGAACCATGCATAATCCAGAATGCTCCAAGGAATATGTGCATAGCATTACTTCTGTCCCATTTGTGATCTTGAATAGACAGATCTTATATTTGTGTTTCTTCCAACTGAGAAGTCAATGAAAGGGCATATTTTTCTGCTAATTAGACTCCTAGAGATTTCCTCAACTCTTCAAGAACTACCAACCTATTTTTTTTTTTTTACATTTTTCTTCAATCACGGAAGGAGCCTTTGTGTCACTGTTTGTTTGTTTGTTTTGCCTTTTCTCCACTGAAGTGATTATTGAAACATCTAACAATTTTGATCCTTTTCTTGTTGAGAAATCTTTTTATAAGATTAAGATAAACACACTTGTAAATGAAACAGATGATCAGACATCCTCTGTTCTAGAAGTAGGTGAGTGATAAAGTGTTTTCCCAAATGGCTCAATGACTGGGACAAGAAGAATATTTGTCTATGATACACAAACTTCACACTGTTTTTAAAATGTTCTTGATGAGATTCTTCTGGAGATGAGAGGAGGGATGTGGAGAGGTAAACTCAGGTGCTCAGGGCACCTTGGGGTGCTTGTGGCATCGTGGTGCTTGCTGAGAGCACACACAGAAGAGATGAACAAATGTCATCTTCTGAAGGGTGCTTAGGCCTTGCAATAGCCTTGCCATACCACATCCTGATTAAACTTTGTGTGATTTACTGCTTCATCTTGTCTCAGGAGCATTTTAGACACTGCTTGGAGCTTCATGGACAGAGATATCTCCATCACCCCTGCCAGAGACCACTGGCAGAGGTGGGAGACAGATGCTGCATGATCTGCTTCTGCAAAAGCCATCAGGGTTCATTGCATCATTTCGGTGGGGCTCAGCACAGCCATGCTCCAGCACCAAGCAGATATGAGGACCATGCCTACATGCTTGCAGCAGGCCAGCAGCAGCCCTGCAGAGGGAAGACAAGGGTCCTGACTCCCCATCCAGCACACCATCGGCTGCTTTAGCTTACCTTGTTTTGTACTCAAGAGCATGGTTATTTGTATTCGTTGAAACAAATTGCATTACAATGTCTCTAACAGTATTTGTAAAACATCAGAACTCTGATTCATAAGCGTGATTGCCCTTTTATTCTTCCATTTGTGTTTCTTTCCTCCTGCATTCGACCTTCACACTATAAACGTGCTTCATTAAGATAATAGGAAAAAAAAACTAGTGGCACATTCTAGCAAAGCAAAGGCTGCAGAAAACAACCAAAGCATTCAGAATATGAACATTGTCAAAATATAAGTAAGAAAGTAGGACAGAAGCCAGATGGGCTCAGCTTCTCACTTTTAGGCTTTACAATGGTTCAGGGTGGAAATCATGCACAAGCTGGAGGGATCCTGCTGGTTTTTCTAGGCAAGACTCCCATTAGTGAAAACCTTCCATTTCTTATATGCTTGCCATGCAAAGTGACTCAGTCCGTGGCTACCGGGTGTCATCTGGCTAGCTGGCCAGATAAAGACAACTTGCTGCAATCCTCAAGTAACTCTCCCCTTCACTGCAACCTCCCCTCCTGGACAGAGGCACAGACCTCCACCCTCTCCCAGTGCCTACAGCATCAAGCCTGACATGCTCTTTTTTGGCATCTCAACATGCTCGATTCCTCCTGTCTGGCAAAGATCAAAAGCAGACCCAAAGTGGCACTCGGCAGCTTATCAGACTTCAGCCAGGAGCCTGGGGGGCTGCTGCTGCTTGCATGTATTGATATTCATATCTGTCGTCAAGGGACACAGGTGAAAGGTTGCTGTTCCGCTAAGGTGTAGCTACTCATCTGGAGCTGACACAGCCCGCAGAGCATGTTGCAGCCCTCCCTGCTGTCAGATGTGGCAGCAGGCTATCCCATCTCCCATTCTCTGTTTGCCTCCCAGCCTTGCTGTCAGTCATTCCTTGCACACCGCATTCAGGACAGCTCAGGAGGCAAACCAAGAGGAGCAGAAGCAGACAGCATGCAGTTTAGGATAGGGTCAGTCTTCTCTCTTGAAGGCTGTTTGATCCCAGAGATGGACAACTAGTATCTAAAACACCTTATTCTGTTAGAAAGCACCATCTCAGCTCCTATTTTTTTTCTCTGTCACATGCGGAGTGACAGGTGTGTGACAAGGATGGGCTGTGACACCAGTCACACTCCGGTGTCTGCCCTCAGAGCTATCCTTTGCCCTCAGGGAGAAGCCTGGTGAATGCATTTAAGATGCTTGTGCACAGTTTATGAAATAAGAGCAAATATCATCTCTAAGTGTGACCCGAAAAAGGAAGTAAATAAAAAAAATCCCCCGGATATGCAATACAGATATCAACATTCTCCCTTTCAGCATTAGGAACTTGGAGCTTGGTGAGTAAAAATCAATGCAGTCCCATTGCTGTCAACAGAGCTCTCCCAGCTGATGTGGCCCTCTCTTTACATGCTGCATGAGTACAGAAGCCCCAAGAAAAGGGACAGACCATCCTTGAAGGCTGCCACCAGAGCCCTTACTCATCCTGGGCTTAGGCTGTCACTGTGAGTGATAATGAATGAAGAAAATTGTAGCTCTTGGTAACAGTACGTATTTATGGGAATGGCTTTTATTTTGGTCAATATTTCAATTAGACTCTTACCCGCTGGAGGGAATGCAGATCAGGGAGGGGCTGCAGCAGAAGAAAGGAACATTGCCAGGTGCTGATTGATGTTTTATCGGGCTGTAATACTAGGAGCTTTCGCTTGCAAGAATCAAATGTTAGATCTCTCTCCCAGGGATTTATTTTGCTAGTACCTATGGGAACCAGCTGGGCTGGCTGCCTAGAGAAAAAGACAAAGCAAGCTAGTCAGGAAGTTTATGGTGATTTAAGAGAGATGCTGATTAGTGATTCACATTTGTGTGAATAATAAAATAAATATGGAGACTGTGAACAGTTGCTAGCGTATTTCTCTATTGCTTCCCAAGGAAAAAAAAAAAAAAAAGAGAGAGAATTGCTGTATATAAGTTAAGGTAGGGAATTTTCCCACCGCAGCAGACCTATTTTATTGCAAAGAAGAAAGCAATACCCCGGAGAGGTAAAGATGTACAGTACTGTTGATGTTAGAAATTCTGCACCGAGGACGTTTATGTTAGTGAATTGATTGGGAGAAAGAAAGAAAAAAAAAAAAAAATTAACTTTTTCTCTGAAACATAAACAAGAAACACTCTCTCGAGGGCAAATGACGCGCTGCAAAGATTTGGAACAAGGCCCCATGGGTGTGCTCCAGCGGCTGCAGAGCTGCAAGAGCTTAACACTTAAAATCCAGCCCTGGAGGGACAGAGCTGGTGTGATTCACTAGCTAGATACAGCCTACAGCATTGCTGCTGGCCTGAGCCAAGAGATGAGCAGCCTCTCATTATCTCTTTTCTCTGCTGGAATTTAGTCAATTATGGGAAAATTCAGAGAAAAAAAAAAAAAAGTTATTTGCTGGACTTTATGGTGAATCTTTTGAAATATGGTGTCTGTTTTCAGTGAATGACAGTGCTATGATTTGACACTTTAAGTTTCATTTTCTGCCTTTAAAGCAGAATTGGCCATTTTTTAGCAGACTGTATCTTCTTCAAAAGACCATTGTACAGCAGAACTAAATGCCCTGCCTCAGGAAACAGCATCAAGACTCCAGAGTTCTCAAGCTACTTCATGAAATTCAGAGGTTGGGAAGAGAGACCTGCTGGTTTTTAGCCTGGCCTGAGGAAAAAGCTTCTCTCTGAGAGGACCAGAGGAGCAGCTCTGGAGCCAGGCAGGCTGCTGGTGGAGAAGACCTCCTGCCTTGCCAGCTGGTGGCTATCCTGGTGGACCCAGGGGACTTTTGACACTGAGGGACTGGAGCCACCTCCTTGAGAAGGAGCTTTCGCTAAAGAGGTTTTTAGGTCTCACCTGGAGCTTCTTTCTTTTTGGGGCCAGAGGCACCCTGCCATTGAGGCTGAGCCACATCAGGTCCAGGTGATGTAAGGAGCACCATGAACATTTCTGAAGACACGTTGTCATTTGTTCCCAACCTCTTTTATAGGTCTGAATGTCACCACGTACATACTCTTCAATAGAAGATCTCGCTATATCTTGTTTTCTTCCCATCTCTCTTCCCATTTGCAATTACTATTCTTAATGTCTCTTTTCCAGTTACAACTTCGGACATCTTCTGCCTTGCTTTCTCCACTTGCCCTCTCTTCTTGTTTCTCTCTGCCTTCACCAACTCCTGTTCTCTTTTCATGCTTTATCCTTGCTTTGGGATTTCTCACCAGAAGCCACCGCTCATGAGAAGAGGATATTTCCAGGCCTGGATAAATCATAGTGGAAAATAGCTGCAGTATTCTAGCTCTGTTCACACAGCTCTTAAAATAGAAAGAATAGACCCTTTGTAGGCTGCAGTTCAGATATTTGTCTGATGCCATGCTGGAAGGCCTTCTGACTCGTGAGCGCAGTCGGATTTAGCTGCAGTGGTTAGAGATGCCACCATGCTGAACTGTCTGCCCTCCCCCTTGACCGGCGGTTATTGTCCTTGTACCAGAATAGAACAAAACAGATGTCCTCATCCTAACCTCCCCGTCCTCCTCACCATCCACAAGATCAGCTTAGGGCACTGCTGATGACAGGTTTGCTCTGAAAATCTGCTCTGCAAATTGAGGCAAAGACCTGCATTATTTTTTTTTACACTGTGACTCAGGTCTAGTGATGCAGAGGGCACCTGGGCTTCTGCCAGTTTGATTCCCATGTGTGCAGTTGCCCACGCACTGAACAGGAGCAAAATGTGGCTCATCAGGACCTTTATTTTTTCTTCACCTCAGACGTGCACACTGATGGGAGCAGCTCCCAGTGAAATGCAGGTGTGGGTTTCCCACAGCCACCTGCAGCTTGCTGTGCAGAGGGCAGGATGGAAATGCGTTTTAAATATGATTTGGACTTTGATGATTGAATTTCGCATTGCATCCCCACGTGTACAGCACTGGAGGTGCAAAAATGAAATTGCAAGCTGTCATCAGCGTCTGCAGGCTGTGCCTACAGCAACCAGTTATGGGGTGGCACGAGCAGGTTCCCTGGCCCCAGACAGGGGCAGATGAAGGACAGGCTCCACAGTGGTGCTTCAAGTAGCTGCTGTTTGGGACAGGAGGCCCCCATTCCCACCGCTGTGAGCCCAGCCACTTCCACCAGCGCTGAATTCTCTCTGCACTCAGTCTGACACAGATAATTAAAAGACAGGCATTAATTTGGGTCACAGGAAATAAGTAACGCCAAGCTAATATTGGATTCAAGCTGCATAAGAAATCAGACTTTGGTCTGAGTATGAGCGTGCCAGACAAATGGTTTTTGACTTCTTAGGGGACAGACAGCTGAAACCTCGAGCTCCTCATCTGTGAGCCCAGCTCAGTCTGACTGTCCTGCAGACACTCACAGGACTCACGGGGTTTATTAGAAGCACAGGACGGGAACAAACCAGTGTCACCCCCAGCTCTGGGCACCGGGCAGAGGAGCTGGTTCGTTGCCTGGATCAGTTTGTGGTCCCTGTGGCTATGGGGATGTGGTAGCTGGTGCCTTGTGCAGAGAGGAGGGGGGTGAGGGTGCCCGCTGTATTTCAGCTGCCTGCCTAGAGCCATCTGGTGCTAATGACTTCCCCAGACTACTGCTGCGGGTTGGGTTTGAATTTCCTAGCCAGAGGTGAAAGGCTCCTTCACTTATTAGGCTATTAATTGTCCAAACCACCAGTTTGGTTCTTAAGTGGCAATTAATGAGAAGCCAGAGCTGGAGCTTATAACTGGGAGGAGCCTTACAAGAAAAGATTAATAAACAGCAGGGGAAAGGGCTCGGAGGGCGTGAGATCTGGGCAGTTCATGCACCCAGGCTGTTGCCACAAGCTCTGACAAACAGCAGGCTTGGGGCAGAAAGTCCCACAGGGCCCCTGCTTTAGCCCAAGATTTTTCATCTCTTTCCTGAAGAGCAGTTTTAAACAAAGGGCCACTGCATAGCTTGGGTTGCCTCTGCTGTGCGAAGTCCACCGAAGTAACACGGAGAGGAATTTCATAGCATGCTCCAGCACAAGACTTAGATGTTCAGCGTCACATTAAAAGGCACTTTATTTATGGGAGAAAAGATTCCTGTGTGGTTTCTCAGGTTACTTCCCTATAAATTAGGTCTCTTTGCCATTCATCAGGTCCCTTGTTCTCAGTGCATAAGTAGGCTCCTTATTTACGGCGCGCACAGCAGACGTGTGCTCCACGCAGCAGGAGGAACGGGCTGAAACACAGGTTATCAGCGGCTTACCCAGAGACACACCGCAGATGTTTTATGCAATTCTTATTCTTTATCATTCGGTGAAACATGCTCAAGAAGCAGCCGGTGTCTGCCCATGAGAGAGATGCTAAGCCTGCTGGAGACACACGCACACTCCCAAGATGCTGTGGCACTCAGTGCAACCACAAATGTTTTAGAGATGGGAAGTACACTCAAATACTGCACATTAGTGGTGCCTTTGCAGCTTATTGGGATGGTAGCAGTCATTTTCAGTTCATCTTCTGTTCTTTACATTGCTGTTTAAGCACCAGAAGAAGGCTGTTAGAGCAGCTGCTGAAGAGGAATAAGTAACATGAAGAGCCATTTCACAAAGGAGCTGGCTAACCTACACGGCACACAGCATTTTGCTCTTCTGCTGTCACACTGCAAGCCTAGATGTGAATGGGACAAAGGTCCTCTGAGATTTGGTCCAATGTGCAGAGGGGTGATCAATGCTCATGGGCAGCTCCTGATTGCCAAAGACTTTATCCAGAGCTTGCCAACCTCGGGGGAAAGGTTCTCATTAATTCACAGCCATCCCTTCCCCCCAGTATGGATACAGCCTCTTGTCTCCTCTTGCTGGAGACCAGCATTATGACCCGAGGGAACGGCATGGAGCTGGGACAGGGGAGGGTCAGGCTGGGTATCAGGGAAAGGTTCTGCACCCAGAGGGCGGTCGGGCACTGGGACAGGCTCCCCATGGCAGTGGTCACAGCACCGAGCCTGATGGAGTTCAAGAATCCCTTGGACAATGTTCTCAGACATATGGTCTAATATTTGGGTGGTCCTGTGTGGAGCCAGGAATTGGATCCGCTGAGCCTTGTGGGTCCCTTTCAGCTCAGGATATTCTGTGATTCCAGCTTCAGAGCTGATCATTTTTAATTAGGGGCAGGAGTTGATAACAGTGATTTTTGTAGTGTGGGATGTGCCTGACACACGCATGCTGGGAGGCACACTCAGAAAGCAGGGTGGTTCAACACGCCAGTATAGATTATCAAATCTGTATAGATGAGATTTTCTTGCAAATTTTCTCAGTGTTAGGCAAGGTTTGTGCATCATTGGCTCCTGAAGTGCTTTAGAAAACATAACATTAATGTAAAAGAAATAGTTTGTCCTTCAGGTTGTCTCAGGGTGGCAGAGGTATTGTTTTTAGCCAAATAAAGCTGTTAAGTGCTATAACTCTGTTAAAAGAGTGCAGAAGTGTCAGATCTCCATTAATGTGATTATATGGCTGCTACAGACAGGGCACAGCCATCTGTAGCATTAGTGGAAATGCTTTCCTGTTCTTTGCATAAATTAGGGGAAACATTATTTCATGAACTGCTGCTTATACAAGTTTTGGCAGAGGATCAAAGTTCACAAAAATGTATTTATTTTTTAACGCATGTGAAATGAAAAATAAGGGTTGGGACAAAAATTCAACCCCAGAGCCATTTTTCAGGTTACAGGGGGAAATACATCATAATTTTAATGGGAATGAAGAGAGTCCCTGGAGTTAATTATAACAGCACTTTCCCATAGCTGAGTGAAGCTGTATGTGTCAGCATTTCTTGAATGCACTATTCCTTTCAGTGCTCCACAACCAGTGCCATTCCAGGTGCCAAGGCACACACAGATGCAAAATTTAAGGGAAAATCGTTCTTAAAATTGTAATTTGGGAACAAAATGAAAATCTTGACCATGTTGACCAAAATGTTGACCACTTCAGTGCTGTTTTCTCCTTGTTTACATTCAAAAACTTCTGCACAGGAAAGCACATTGACCAGCAAATTGAAAAGAAGTGCCATTAGCACGACAGAACTTGTTTTATTTATCAGTGGAAGTCTCATGTACACGACAAGACACAAACACTGCACATCTTTGGCCTTTGTCCAGCCAAACCCTTAAGGATATGCTTCACTTTAAACATCTTAAGTATTCTTTACTTTAAATGAATAAATCTGCTCGTGTGCTCAAAACAGATAGAGAAAAGGGAAACTGGTATCACAGGGCTGGAGAAATCTACTGAGAACCTGCAGCTGGAAAAGAGTGCCCAATATGCATATATATACAAAAGATTTATCTGTATCAGCAATATAAGTAACCAATATTATCTTTGAACTGGACTATGCTATCTTTAAAATATCCTTCAATTTTGAGATCAAACATTTCTTTAACATGTAAATCGGGTATAGTAGAACTGAACACTTTATGGCTTGTTTTTCTTTTTTCTTTCTTTTTTTCTTTTTTTTTTTCCCATTAGCTCAAATAAGAAAAAATAAGAAAATAAGCACAAAAAAGTTTCTACTGATGAATTTTAGAACCTCCACTTATTCATTATTTTACAAGGGTCTGAAGTCAACAGGAGATATGAATAAACACAAATAATTTTTATAGCTTGCATGATATGTGCTTCCTAACCAGCTGGCTCCTCATCCTCTATGGACTGCAGTAATCAGTGCAATTAAATTTTAACAAGTAGGAGCCAGCTCTGTTAGTAGCTGATAGATGAAGACTCCCTGCCTTTGCTGTAGAACACCATTCAGAGGTAGGACACCTAAACTGAGCCATCCCTCAGGGCTTTCTGGTTCAAGGACCCATGCTGGGTAGGATGCACGTTATTGCAGGTCTCCTTGTTCCCACATTTGTAGCTCATCCAGAGCCTTTGCGGTCATGGTTGCCCAAAGTGACCCAGAGAGGGACAGCAAGAACAGTATTTGAGAACCACCAGCCAGCAGACAGCAGCCTCTCTTGGTCCAGTCTCTGTGACTGATGTGTTTAAATGTAGGCACTTGGATTTGGAAGTATCTGGCAGATTTTCCAGCTCCACCCCATTCCCCCAATCTGTTTGCACTGTTGTCACCTGCTAGGTTTCCTCCCCAGCTTTCCTGGACATGACTCACAGCATAATAAGGAGTGTACAGGTGGTACTGAGCTGTGTCAACTGCCACCTCCTGCAGCTGGCACAAAATACAGGAAAAATGTTACCTGATCCCAGATCATATGTTGGAGGCTGGATAGGTGGTCCGGTTTCCACCCATTTGCACTGCTAATACAGTACAGAGAACAAACGAGGCTGCCCAAATGAAGCTGTCAAAGACTCCCCTCGACACAGGAGCTTTCTTAGGTGACAACAAGCTGGCACGGCCACTTTTCTGCCAGCCTACAGAATACAGTACAATGAGCAAGCCAGGGAGAGGATAAGGCAGGCTGTGTAGCACGCTGGCACATCCTTGGCAGAAGCAGCAGTTGGAGGCAGGAAAATGAACACACTGCCCCATTAGAGGTACTTGACTCGCTGGCTCGTGTCCCTGTGGAGCCCTTTGTGGGCACAGCAGAGTGCAGGCATTCAGGGCAGCACCCAGCCCTGCCCTAAATCACCCTCTGACAGGACACCGCCACTCCCCAGGCTAAGAGGTGATGAAAACAGGATGGTGTGAAGGCCTCCCTCCCCATTACATCCCCCTTAATCCTCTGTAGGTTTTGCAGGTCTCTCGGTTGTTCTGGGAATGAGAGAACAGAACAGAGCTATACTCAATTCCTATTGCCCTGCACTCTGTTGAGCTGAGAAGGATCCCAAAGCAAAGCTGGAAACCAAACCCAAGCCCTTTTATACAGATAATCCTACCCCCATAACAGGAGCATCTCCCCATCTCAGGTGCGGCAGAGTTTTCTTTTCATCCTTATTTGCAGGATCTGTTTTGCCCACTGTTGCTGCCTTCTCTCCTCTCCTCCCTCCATTGAGCAGCTGCCAAGGGCATTTTCTATGCAGCTTGGCCCTTAATGTTTTGCCCTAAGCAAGCAGCCAGGACTCCAGCTGCCTAACTCCACTGCAGCTGTATGCTTACAGAGAGCTTCAGATTCCCAACTCAGAGATAAGCCAAGCTAGCAATGCTGAAAATACTCTCAAACTGAGGCTTGTATCTGGGTCACATAGCTGCCAAAACCACCCCCGTTCTGTTGAAACAGCTATTGAATTTGCTTCTAGAAGGGAAAAGACAGTAACATGCCAAGTGACACTAATTGTTAGGCAGCACTGAGCAAGTATAATGCACTCCTGCAAATTATCTGGGAACACTTTTTCCCATTTTGTTATGCATTTGGAGGCAGGAATGGGGAAGCTGATGAAGGTGAACGCAGAATCTATGAAAATCTGTGAAAAGGTATAGATCTTTTAGGGAAACTTTTTGGTAGAAATATGTTACCTGTGAGTTAGACATTTCTGGGGAAAATATTAGTAAGTGCTTCTCATTCTGAGGACAAAATCCCTTAAAACCACTGAATGAATCATGAACTTATATATGGATGTTATCAACTCATCACAGCCTGGGTCTCCTTTCAGCCATTTCCAGCACTGATTAGGAAGTTGGAAATGGCACTGGGACAAAGAGAGCTCCTACTTTGGAAAAGATGATAGAACACAGAAAATTTAATGGTGACATTTCTTTAGGCATGTAACTGTACACGCAGTCTTCTTTTCATCATCACCAGTTTAGAAAGGAGATACCAACCTACCGAAAAAGCCTAAATTTGCTCGGGGATTGGGTGATTATAGTATATTTGTGAAAGATGGTGCAACATGTTGCTGAGTCTGATAGTACCGGCTCCTGACAGAAAAGTCCCGTTGGACGGATTATTTATTCTAACAATTTCAGGCTAGCAAAGGGCCAGTAGATTTCATTTCTGTTTTCTTTATCAAGATCTTGAGACAAATCATGCAACACCTGCATCTGCTCCTCTTTCCCAAATTAAACAGTACAGTGTTCAGCCAGGAGGAATTGAGGTGACTATTCAGGGACAAAAGAGCTGTTCAATTTAAATAAAGGTTGCATAACTTGGTGGTTAATTTGTCTCCTTTGTTTCTCCAGTTGGAAAAGAAAGAGGAAAAGACAGTGGCAGAGTAATTACACTTAGCTGCACCAAGATAGCAGTCTTGAATTCATGGGAGCTTTCAAGTTGCTTGGAGATCACCAGCTGGGAGATACTTCAGAAATACGGAGCAAAATTGTAGTCCCAAAGCTGGGAAGCTATTTGAAGTCAGGAATACAAGACACAGCAGCTGAAGAGTGTTGCACTTAGCTTGTTTGCACTCATTGGTACTTCGTGGGCTTTTTTTAGAAAGCTGTATGTGTAAGTTGTGGTGGCCGTGGAATGCAGTGTATGGATAGAGGCTGGTAGGCACAGCTCGCTCTGTGGCCATATGCACCCGCCCCATCTGCCGGGTAATAAAAATTTGCTGCAAATGTGTGTGGATTTGCTTAGTGTCACTATCTTCTACCATTGCCTCTTCTCTTCCAGATGAAATGTTAAACAATACCTAATGTGAAATCATTTGGGGTCCTAGGTGTCCCCCGATCGTGGCCAGTTCTGGTGCCAGAAACTGGAGGCTGCTCTTGAAGGAGCAGTGGCAGCAGAGCAGCTTTATAGCTCAACAGACAACACAGTGACACTGCTTAGCTCAACAGTTAGCTGTGTCAGGTCCAATTGCTCTCATGCCTTAAAGCGCATACTGATTTTCAGAGCTTTTAACTAGTGAAGAAATAGTCTCTGGAATTTGGGTAGTCTTCCCATTTGTTTACTCTCTTTAGGATAGTAAATGGAAAAATGAGGAAGTGAAAATGGAAACAGGAGTGGAATAGCTTCAAATCCTTACAGTTAAATGCAAATGTAATTGGGAAAAGGTTGAGTTAGCCTTCTGCAGCTGACCCCAATATAAAATGATGCCTAGATCCAGAGGACATTGAAAGGAAACAATGGACAGACCTAATGAGCCAGCAGATGGGAATTTTTGCCCTTGTATAGTTCACTACAGTAATTTCCCATCTTTAGAGCTCATAGTGGCTTTGTTTTTCAGTTTTGGTCTGAAGATGTACAGAACACTGAATGCTGCTGTCAGATCTGGATGACACTTGATGAGAGCACAAACTAATTTTATTCCCGGGTAAGTCTGACAGATGATTTGGTCTGGGCAATTTAACAAGGGCACTATAAAATGATTTTATAGCCAACAGACTAGAAGCAAGCTGTTTTGTTGTTGTTGTTGTTTGTTTGGGTTTGTTGTTTTGTTTTTTTTTTTTTGGTCTGAGCTGTGGGTCATCATGGATTTATAACAAAAAATGTTCCAGGACTTTGAAGACCTGACAAGCCTTAAGATGAAATGGTAGCAGCTGTTCATACAAGGTAGATGTCTGTGATATGTCTGTGATATCACAGACAAGGAAGATGCCTGTAGCCCAAGCCCCAGTAGGCAAAGGCAGGGACTAGGAGAATGATGAACCGCCCACTGTAGGAGATGATCAAAGGGCTGGAGCACTTCTCCTATGAAGACAGGCTGAGGGAGTTGGGGTTGTTCAGCCCAGAGAAGAGAAGGCTCCAGGGAAACCTTATAGCAGCCTTCTAGTACCTAAAGGACACCTACAGGAAAGCTGAGGAGGGACTCTTTGTCAGGGAGGGGAGTAAGAGGACAACGAGTAATGATTTTAAACTGGAAAAATGGCATATTTAGATTAGATATTAGTAGGAAAGTTTTTACTCTGAGGGTGGTGAGGCCCTGGCAAAGGCTGCAGAGAAGCTGTGGATGCCCCAACCCTGGAAGTGCCCAAGGCCAGGCTGGGGCTTTGAACAACTTGGTCTAGTGGGAGGTGTCCCTGCCCATGGCAGGGTGGTTGGAATTAGATGACCTTTAAGGTCCCTTCAAACCCAAACCATTCTATAATTTTGTGATTCTTCTGAAAAAGATCCTTTTACAGGCAAAGTAGATAAGATTACCAAAAGATGTATTTTTCTTACATTTTAAATGTATGCAGTACATTTCCACATTGTTTCTAGCCTTAGCTGAGATTTAAAACTGCACTGCACATTTACACAGATATTCTTTACTTTGTAAAAATGCTTTCTAAATGCTTTTCCCTAGCATGCTTTCAGTATGACTAACAGAAACACCATTTTAAAAGCAATAGCCACTTGGGAGCAACATTTCTAAGGAGCATTTTCCCTTTCTTTGCCCTTTGCTGTTCGACCAGCAATAGATGCAACCATGAGGAGCAAAAGAGCCTCAGGGGAGCATATGCTGCTACCAACAGGCATTTTCTGTATGCAAATTTAAGAGGTAGTCACATAAGAGGTCTCAGATCTGTTACTTCTCACCTCCCATCACATGATTCTTCTGGAGCAGGGGTACAATCTAGCATCCATACATCAGTCCATAGAAGTCTGCTCCCATTCAAGCAGGCAAATGTTTATTTTTGTTTGATTTCACTTTGTCTCTTCACACATCTCATCCTGCTTCAGCCTGCTTTTGCTAACTGTTTCTTTGACGGATTATTATTTTTTCTGTTGCTTCAGCAAATACTTCCTGAAGTATGTTCAAAGCTGAGCATGTGTTGGAGTATTTTGCTGAATCAGGAATTCATTGCATAGCAATATCCCATAGTGTGTGCACAGATGGAGGATTTGGATAGGGAACACTCTTAGTTACAGCAACAGGCGAACTGTGAAAAATTAACCTTTTTCTTTTGGGCAAAAGAATCCTTATTTGATGTATTTTGGTGGCAACTGAAAACCGTTGCCATGACAAAAGTCAGCATGTATGTCACATTGTAAAGATAGCTAACTTACCAATATTTCTTAGGTATTAGAATGGCTTAAAACAATGCTTATAGTGCTGAAGATGTCAGTCTTGTCAGGGTGAAGAGTACCATTCATGCAGAAGAATCCCTGTGAGTATCTCTACATCATGGAGGGATCAAAACAAAACAGCTGGTGGAGAGAACGATGATCCTTGGAAAGATTTATCTTAAGCAGGGAGAACCTCTTCCTTACCAACGGTATAAAAGGACTGTGATATATTTTTGTACAAAACATTAAAAAAAATATAAAAAAGCTCAACCACACGTGCTACCCCATAATAACATGAAAATTACTGGGGTTAATTCCCCTGCCTGCCTTCCACCCGCTCTGTGATTGTGGGTCATATACACTGGAATGCAGATTGCCTCACACCAGTTTAGAAGTAATGATAGCTACTTAGACATACTTCAAGTACGATGTTGTGGCAATTAGTTTAAGCACAGTTGCGGTATTGGCAAGGAATAGGATTTCATAGCAGATTAAGGAGATTGATTTGCAAATGGCTCTACTGAGGACCTTTTTGGAATGCTTAAGTCCATCCTGTTGTCCACATTTCTAAAAACATGTTGAAAAATTGAAAGAGAGTCAAAAAAGATCTTAATTCTTAATATTTAATTCTTAGAAATATTCATCAATATAAAGGCATAAGTCCTCCAAGGTACCTAAGATATATTTAGTCTAGCTCTATCTGAAGTTAAAATGTTACTTGACCACAATTTACAAACATCTACCTGAGGAAGATTCAGGCAGCCTTTGGGAACTGCATGTTGGGAGCCAGTTGCTGGGAACTGAAACTAGACCAGGTCATGCTCCTAATAAGACACAAAACCTAAATGTCAGGATATTAACTTAAAATAACTTGCCTAGGGATATGATAGATCTTCTTAGATTTTATATATATACATCTAAGTTGTATGTCTTTCAAACACTTAAATAACACGGATACACTTTCAAAAGAGGTTATGAGTATGGTATCTTTTGCATCTGTTAGGAAAGTAGTTAGTTTAGAGCATCAAAATGGTCCGTTTGGCTACAATAATGAATGGTTCCAAACCAGTATGGTATGAGTTTTAGAAGGTTTGATTATTATTTTTTTTTATATTAACATGAGCTATTCATGTAGCTAAATGAAGCCTTCCTGATATCCATAAAACACTAGTATTTTTACAGGCTACATTAGTGGTTTGACTGTATATCCTGATACATGATGCAAAGTCAGGCATTCTTTTGTGGGGCTGACCCAACAGTCTTTCTTTAAAGAGCAACATGCTTTAAGACTTACACCATCACATGGTTTTGTGCTCTTTACTTCTTACGTTATAAATTACAATAACCTGTCCAAGCCCCAGTCACTATGTAATCAAACAAAACAGCTGTGGAAGGATTTCTGAATACTTGTACTGAAGAACGAGTAGGACTATCATGTTTCTCCCGTCAAGAATGTGGGCAAGTGAAAGACCTATCTAGGATGGTTTTTCTGGAAAATTTCATTACCACACCACATCCCCATGAAACAAGATTGCCTTAGCCTAATTGCTGTGTCAGGCACACTTAATTAAAGGAACCCAGATCCTCTTTCTAGATAGCTCCTCTCCCACTCTCCATATAACACAAAATAATGTCCCTTAACCCATTATCTATCTTCTTTAGGATATCCGTACGATCCAACAGGAAAATGGATTATATCGCCATTACACTGTTTTCAGGACAGGAGTCTCAGATGTTAACTGAAATTTGAGAGACCACACAAAACCAGGACAATACACCATGACCTTCTTATTCACCCGTTAGCTTGCACAGGGGTTATTTTGTTATGGATATTGAGCCCATGTTTTGTCCAGATCAGCTGGACCACAGGCAGAAATAGAAGATCCACTGTGAAGAAATGTTACTCACAGTGCGGTCAACGTTACTCACAGCCCTAAAGTATTCAATACGATTTTTCATCACAAGCCTTGGCATTTACCTCAGGATTTGAATTATCACTTGTAAAAACAGTGGCCTCATGAGCAGTGAATGTTTCATGAGTAAGGAGTCTTCATAAAGTGCATTGTCTCAATATCTAAATTTTAGCATGGAAATTTAAGCTTTTCTTTCTTCTTCCTCCAGCAGTGCAGATTCTATACTTGCCTATTATCTCTGCAAGACAAAGCGTAATAAATCACAGACATAGATGTGCTTTTCTTTGATACTTGCAATGCAAATGCTACAGAAGGGATTAGCATTCTGGCTCAGAGCCTGCTGAAGACCACTGGAAAAGTTTCTGCAGGAATTAAAGACAAAGAATATGTCTGTATTGCCTCTAATATGACTCTCAAATTAGACTCTCCTGCCTTGTGTATTCCAAACCTGTAGGCATGTGCAGAGGAGGGCACATGGTCCAGAGAGCTCAGGTTGAGCCTGAGCAGTCACGGTCAGCAGTGCTCATGGAGGTGGCTGTATGGAGAAAGGGATGAGTGCGAAAAACTCCTGGTTTGGGAAAAACTCCTGTTTTGGGTCTGCTCTGAAGGCTGCATTTTCAGTGTATTTGGCATGTAACCAATGACACATTTGGACTCTGTGCCACTGATCACTGGTATGTCTTAACATCCTGAGATCAGCCCAAACATGGTCATTTTGCTTTGGGAGACATCTGGGTAGTATTCTGTAAATATTTATGTGTGCATTCGTTAAAATCATGATAAGCAGAAAAACTCCATGATGCCATTTATTAATATTGTGACTGAACAAGGAGCTCATGTATCTAAGAGGCATTGGATAAATCTGAGCATTAACCCACACTTCCACAAATGGAATCCATTCTTACCTTTTTTATTATTATTTTTCCCCTTCAAACATTTTTCAGTGTAAAATATCATTTTTTGCCTAAGACAGTTGATAAATTTGAGATCAGGGCTTCTAAATCTTGGATTAGACCTTCATTAGTAGAACAAATCACACTAGACAATTAAGGTCCTGTGAGGTATATGTCCTGATGGTCCTGATATGGTATGTGGCCCAGCTGGATGTTCAGCAGGACCCTGGCAGATGAAAATACATATCGGGCTTTTAAAGATGCATCCTTTGAGCTGGCATTCCATTAGGGAGCAGGCAACTTCAAGGCTTCTTGTCCACTGATTATTTGTGATTTTCCATATATAATAGGATCTTTTATCTAGATTGTTCTACAGGGTAGGTTTCTCCAGTGTGCTCTGAGGGTTTCCAAAGGTGTTCAGGAAGGCTTGTATCTAACCCCAGCAGGCCAGTAAAGAGGACAAAGTTCATTTTATTTCTCTGGGCAAAAATAAGCAACAGAAAACAAGCTGCACTTTCAAGCTTTCCAAGTGAGAAGACAATAACAAGAATTATAAAGGAATTATCAGCAACAGCACACAAAAAGAAGCTCCCAAATCATTCACTATGTGGCCTGACTCAAGATCAAATACACTGATATTCAAACACACAAGAGACTCCCTTTTACGTTCAACATGGATGACACTTACCAGCCCTTTTGCTGATGCTCTCAAAGGAGTGTTAGTTGAGATAAAAGAGTTATACCTTGGGACTTAAACAGCAGCTATTACTGTAAGTAGAGAGGAGTCGGGTGCAGATAACAAAGGGATAGTGAGACGCGGTGGACTGGCTGAGGCTGAGAGAAAGAAATGCCTGCAACATGAAAGGAGCCTTAAGTTTTCCTTTTGATCTTCTTTAGTATCCTCCAGTATAATTTTGTCTGTTTATGCACTTCAATGACCTCCACTGCTGTAATGTCTAAATGCCTTGCAGGTTTTTCGACGCCCGCTCGCACAGTGCTCTTTGGAAGGAGGGGAGTAGTGGTCCCACAGTTCAAAAGCAGCACTGAAGAAACAAGAAAGGTGATGTCATTCCTCTTACACGACAAAGCCAATGCTCAGACACACAGGGTTCGTGTGGCAGTGCCCAGCAATACAAGGAATAGTGGTCTGGAGGGGATACTCGGGAGATGTGAGCTACTAAAGCAGTGTGATCCATCATGCTGACAGTCATGACTGAAGATAGCGCACAGATAAGAAATGTGTGAGCTTGAGAAATATATGCGCAGTACCTACGACCATTTCTTGTGCTAAGATCTTGTTTCACACACTCTTGCTTCTTGCAGATCCCTTAGCAATGTAAATCTCTTTCCAGTCCCTAAAATCATTAGATACAAAACCATTTCTTAGCTCATGAAGATTTAAGCTGGAAAATGACCTTAAAAAAAGTAGGTCTTATGTGCTCACATATTCTGGCACAGAGACCTGTGTATTAGCCCTTCGGTAGGTAGCCTCTCTTACAGCAAATCCTCTGTGCAGAGTAAGGGGGATTAGTCAGAATTCTGCATGTTTCAAAGCCCAGACAGTTTTCAGGAAAAATTATTTGTCACCCTAATCCCTGCAGCTCTGCTTATCTCTGATCAGAAAGGGGAGTGCCAAATTGGCATACGGACCATGTACCAAAAAAGAGCGTGCCTATAAGCACAGATCATGATTTGCATACTTATTAGCCTCGACTGCCAGGGAACATTCTGGTTCCTTTGTAAGCACAGAAACAGTAAAAATATGCTAATAGCAGCATATCAAATTTGGGGTTTAGCCAATCTGTCAATATTGAAATTGCTTGCCTGTAATATAGTGGGTAAACAACTTGCTGTATAGGATGATCTGAGGCATGATTTGAACTTGTTGAAATTTAGTCATTTTGTGCCTGAAAAACTCACAGAAGATCAGAAAGCAAAACATAAGCATATATGCAAGACAGATGTCACACTGACTTTCTATTCTGTTATCTGTTTGCTGCCTTCTTTTCTGCTTTGAGAAATGGCTCATCCAAGAAGCCAGGAGGGGTGGGGTCATTTCCAGAAAGAATCACTTAAATCACAGTTGACGTATGTCCTCCATATAGAACCCAGTCCTACTCTTCCCTATATGATAAAGACAAAATGTCTCCTGACATAAACCTGATCCACACCCAAGTCATCCCTTTCTTGCTACACACAAATAAAGCTTCTTCCCACAGAAATAATCGGTAAAACCTGTCAAACGTTAATGATCTCTTAGCTCTCCAGAATTCTCCCGTGTCTGAAGACAGCATTCGTGGTTTACATGTCTGCTGAAGACTACAGCTGCCAAGACAAGATCTTCCCTTTCCCTGTCTCTTCTACCCACTGTCTCCAGCCCAAGGAGAGCCCTCAGAAACCCCTCAACTACATTAATGCTTGCAGTGATCACCCCCTGCAACCCAATCCTCAACGCCTCAAAACAAATAAAACCCTCCCCTGCTTCATGAAGGAAATTACCCTCCTAGATTAGAGAACGTTTTACCATTCTACTTCTTTTTTGAGCTATGACATTTCAGCCTGACACTCCTATTTTATGTTCACCATGTGGACATGAGCTGCTGGATCCTCTTTGCTTCCAGTTCGGCCACACCATACCAAGTCAGGACACCGCCTCGGTATGCCAGAACACACTCCCTGGTCTTCTGTGCACCAGTCCAAGAAAACCTCTAACCCTGTGGGGATGCACATGCCTACAAAGGACCCTTACAGTCTCACTGGCTTTCAGAGATCACCCTTCATCACAGAGGCACAACAAGCTCCCCAGCAGGGCAGTGAATGTGAATGTGAATGGCTGCCTGCGGGACAAAGCAGGCTTCCCAGCTCACCACAATGTAACCCCTTCTACACTGCTCCTCTCCTGCAGTCTCCAGACAAGAGGAGCTTTGCCAACGTGACTCTGGCTCAGAGAAGAATGGACCTTTATGGAGACATGAAGGTGAGACAAATCAGGATAACCTGATGAACACATTTTGTGAATGTGCATTTCAGGCCTTAGTGTTACTAAATATACGACAGGGGGGCCATGCTGCTCTAGTCTTACCCTCTGGTTTCTCTCTGTGGCTGTACGGGGTGAGGAGGACCTTTTCTCCATCTTCAGTATTTATTCTTTTGCTCCATTTTTGTTTTTCAATTATCTGGCATAGACTGTGCTAATTATGCTCAGTTGCCTTCCCTCTCTTTGAGGACTGTTCCAGATAAAAGGGAGAAAAATGATGCTGTAGTTAGTGAAATGTTTTTGGCGTGATTCTCTTTATTTTCAAAGAATGGGTTTGAAAGAGCTATAAATAAAAATAGAGAAAAAAAAAAATCTTTTCTCAGAAGGACTCCATGAAGTTGCTTCTGTCTATCCTCAGCATATCTTTAGAGCCACTAAAGACATGGCTCACATGCAAGAGGGAGGTCATTCTCTGCAGAAGACCAGCGGTCCCATCCATGTTATACAGAGCCCCATACAGCACGCTGCCTTCTAGGCATAGCAACTCATGTCGTTTTCTTCTCAACAAGAAGTGTGTATTTGCCAGACACAGGAGCCATCCAAGTGACAGAGGAATGCCTGATTTAATGACAGGATCCACAATATTTAATGCCAACCTCAGCAGCTATAATCCCAGTTACCAACTGGAAAATCTCAGGGTTTAAAACGTGGTTTCCAGGCTTAAGATCTGCAGAGGAAAGCATGAAAATATGTCCCCTTGGAACCTGAAAATAATGGAATAATGCAGTTTCAAAAGCCACATAAAACTTGTGATTTCTGGTGTTTTGGTTCCTCCCGTGAGCACTGCTCTGTATGAGCCCAGTTTTTAAGACCATCCATGAAGTTCTGCAGTTTATATTTGTGCGCAACCTCCACCCACACATATGCCAGAGGGGAAGAGCCTTGTTCTCCCTTGTTCTTCCCATGGGATGATTCCCAGTTTCACAGTCAAGGATGAAAAGCAAATTAACAGGATATTCTATGGTTTGCCTTGAAAAAGGTAGTGTGGTGATATCTAAAGCACAGCAGGCCCCCCTTGTTCTTCACAGAGATACTTGGTGGGGTATCTCAGATAGCACAGGGTGGTAATTGTAGAGAAAAGTTAACTTGCTAATAGCAATCACTTTATCTTGTTTGTCAGTGATTAGTTATGTAAATTTGTTCTTCCCTTCAATTCCATACCAGTGCATCAAGGTGACATGCCACATGTGCATAATTACTGCCAGTGTTATTTCCAGACCTTGATCTACAAAATGCAAAGTGCCACTTATTAGAAAGTCCACACAATCAAAGAGGCTTCTTTCATCTCTCTACATATGTTTGCTGTTCTCTTTTGATAGGCACAGCATGTAAGAAGCCAGTGGGAAGCAAACACTGTACGCGCGACATGGCTTCTCCTTTGTTAATTAGCTAAATCAGGTGCATAATGTTGTCTGCCTAACTCCTAGCAAGCCTGGGATATTACTGCTCTTCCAACACAAGGAAATGCTTTATCCAAGTCTGGAAGACAATGAAAATTAAAAAGGAAGATGAAAAAATATATTTATTTATTGTTTATGCAGCACCATGGAACTGCACAGGCGAATGATGTGAGACTCAGCCCCCGAGGAATTCACAATCCATGGGCCAGATTCCAGCTGTGTCACTCTTCACTCCCTGCGTCGCCCCTCTGACTCTAGGTCAATTTACAGAAGTAACAGCATCAGGATCTGGCTTTAATTAAAGAAAACTTCAGAGGCTCATAACTAGGATTAAACGAAAATGATTGTTGCTTAACTCATTTAAACTGGAATGGAAAAATTAAGAAGAAAAAAAAATGCACACACACAGAGACCCTCGTAGCTGCAGCCACATTCCCTTCCTTGGTACCCAGACTGGTACCAGACTCGTAATGCCTGGGACCATATTGCAGGGAGAGACAGCCAGCTCGGTGCCCACTATGTCTAGCTATAATAAAACTGAGTTGCTAGTGACTTAAAATCTCCAATTAGCACAGACATCTCAAGAAACGCATGCCATCAATGATACTCAGTAACAGGAATGAGAGAGACCCATCCAGCTCATGGAAAGAGCTGGACCTTGTCCCAAACCAATCCAGGGCTCACTCTCCAGCCTGTGTCTCATCACCCCTCCAGCTTCTAATTCCAGAACCCACAGACTAGGAAGCAGCAGCCCCTTCTCTTCCCCTACTAACAACCCACAGGAGGGGTCCTGCTTGTCCCCAGTGAAGTCTGGCTGGTAGGAACGCAGTGGGATGAGGTGCCATATGCCAGCAGCAGCAGCAGCAGATGCTGTATTATGCAAGTACCCAAATTTCATCCGGGATCTGCTTGTACAAGTCAAGCAGGAGAAGGCAGCTGAACCCATAGGGATGGGATTGTCTTCTTTGGACTGAGTCCAAGTACACGTACAAGCCAGAAAGAGCTTCTTTGGAAACATTACCAAACAGCAGGATGATAAAGCTGGAGCCACAGGTCATTGTGGTATTATATGTGGTAGAGAGGAACAGCTTCTGGGGAAGTCCATTCTCATTTCATTTTAAGAAATGGTGAATGCACAGAGAATGAGATCAGCTCCATACCATATCGCAGCATTAAAAGGCAAGAGGCAGGAAACGTGGTGTGGTAGCATTTATTAATATTGGATTAATCTAAACACAAAGGCAGCCTCACAAATAAAGTGACCTTAGTGTAAAAAAAGGATAAATGTAGTGAGAGGGCAGAGCCAGGGAAGGGGTAATAGGCTTCTTTATGAAAGCACATGGTGTGTTGCATCCTAACCCAGACAGTCTGGCTGTCCTTAGTGCTTTTATTTGCCTTTAAAAATAAATTCCACATTCCCTTAAAAAATTGCACATTCCCTAAAAAATTGCACATTTCCTTAGTGCTTTTCTTTGCCAAAAAAATCCAAAGAGGAAGCAAAGTGCAATTAGACCAAGGAGGCAAGATGAGGCATGGTGCAGCTCAATGACCCACCATCAGTCTTGCCTGTGATGGGTGTGAAGGTAAAACATGACCGTGTTTTACTAACACAGGCATTACCCAGCTGCTTGATAAAGTCTCCAGTTTGGTGCAGCAAGGGTCAACAGACTTAAATCATAAAATCATTGAATATCCTGAGTTGGAAGGGACCCATAAGGATCACGGAGTCCAACTCCTAAGGTTGCTGGTACCTAGCAGAATTAATTATAAGTTCAAAATAAACTTCCAAATCGAGGGGACCCTGTTGTCTCCTGTCTCACAACCTTCTGTCATTGCGGTCCCTACTGCCTAGTGCATAAATAGAGTGCCAAGCACCCCAATCCCCCCTTTCCCCTGGGGTATGGTTGGGTGATGGCAGCAGGGAGGGCTTTTCTCCTGCCACCCCCAAGCAGCTCTGCAGCAGCCTCAGTGCCTCGACTCTATTCTGGGCTACAGCAACCAGCTGCAGTGCTCAGGGCCCAGCCCAGGCAGGGCTCGGCTGTGTCTGGCCACGTGCCCTCCCCACAGACTCTATTTTGGGGACTGCCATAATAAGTGGCTTTACCTACTTCTCGCCCTCTGTGGTGAGCCTCATGCTGAGGGGTTTTGTCAGCCCTAAAGGATCAAGCTGTTACCCATTTCCTCGGGAGCAGAAAGGCCGGATAATCTGGCCCAGCCTTTGTGATGCCGCTCTTAAATGCGCACGAACCTCACCCACCCCTAAATTCATGTGGGCCCCAGGGTCCTGATTCTGCTCTCAGGCAAACCTGCTGACTCAATGTGGCATGCTGTTCCTTTGAAGTCAGCGCACTGGCTCCAGATTTACATTGGTGTAAGAGGGATGTGGGTACAGACAAAGGGAAAGAGCTGCAAGATGCTCCACAAGACGGTTTTCCGTCCCAGTGAAAAGAAATCCCACGCTGGGCAAGGTTTGGTGGCACTGATGCAAAACGCACGGCTCCCCCTTAGCTCTGCCCTGCTGAGCTGACTGTTCCCAGCAGCAGCTTTCTTGCCCAGTGTGCTAATGCTGATGGAGAAAAAAATGCCCCCGCTCCTCTCCTCCTTAGCTGCCCTACAAAAAAAGGCCGCTTTGCAGAGCAGGGAGCTGGGGGAGGCTGTGCTGTGCTCTCCTCCAGCCCAGGAGCTGCTGAGGGCTGGGATGTGCAGGGCAGCAGGGCAGGGGATGCGTAGGCAGCTCTTGACCCCCGTGCTCTGCCTCTCTCCCTGAGCAGTGGGAGTGAGGGGAATTGAGGGCACGCAGCAAATGAGGCCGAGGCCAAAGGCTCGAGCGAAGGAGTCACCTTCCTCTTACAGACCAATTCAATTAGAAACATCTTAATGGAGCTCCGTTCAGCGACTCCCACTCAGCCAGGCAGCGCTGAAGGGGTATGCACAACTCGCTGCCGTATTACAAGCAAGGGGGCTTCACCCTGCCTCCCAGCAGGCCTGCAGTCAAAAACATGAGCGGAAGATGAATAAATGGGCTGCAGCCAAAGGGCTGGTTTAATAGCTGATCTGGAGAGACTGCAAACCTCTGCTCCGACCTGGTACACCTTCTAACCCCAATTCCACTCCGCCTCTGCTAACAGAACTAATTGAAATATCAGGAGACGATCAGAGCCCTGAAGGGTATCAGAGCAAAAAATGCCTCTACTTTTAGACGCTAACTTCTCCTGCCCCTGTGTGCATCATCAGGGAAATACATAAATGTTTGTTAGCTTTAACGAGTGGATGCATTTCCCTGTTTAAAGCCCTACAAAAGTACTCCAGCTGGGGTAAGGATTGCCTTGGAGAAACTGGATTTTCTGTCTATTGATTATGTTCTTGTGTTTTTCCCAAAGACTCTTATTAGGCCATAATATCAAAGAAAACACTAAACCCCTTAAGGTGGTTTGCTAGCAAACAAAGATATACCAGAGCTGAGCAAACTATCTTGTCCAAACTTTATTCACCCTTCTCTAGACGAGTGGTTTTCTTGTTCTCTGCAAAGCGCTCGCAGACAAAGTTCCAGTGAAGCTGGCAAGTATTATTAGCAAGTTTTATTATAGCATCTCGCCTTGAATGGCTGCAGTGAAGGAATCCCCACTGGGTGACCCAGGGTGCAGATGAGTACAGAAGCTGTGTGATTCATTGTGCACAGCGCAGCGCGAAATGCTCGCAGCAAATCATGTGTCTGGGGAAGAGCTGAGACTCCTTCTGTCATAGGGGACCTGTGATCCAGCTTACATTTCCTTGGGTTTGTTACTGCAATTACACTTTATGGCCCTGTTTCCCAAACATTTCTTTTTAAAGTGTGCGTACGGTGAGGCTACCTAACATCTCAGCTTCAAGCCTCTAAAGTGAACTGCTTGACTGCAATGGGGAAGGTAGGTCAGGTAGTGTTATTTCTCCTAGGTAATCAAGTACTTCTAGGGCATGTAGTACATCCAGACCGTTCATTCCTTCACAAAAATGAATTTTCAAATAGTTTATTGAGAATATGTAATTTTTTCCCTTTGCTGTGTCTTCAGGAGTGATTTCAAAGTGGGTTGACAGTGTCCCTTCTTTGAAGGTGTCCCAGTGGAGAAGCTTTCATCAAACCTGTTGTATTCACTCAGAGTTAAATCCAATAATTTCATTACTTAAAATGTCAGGCCCGTTGTGGTAACGTGCTCACTAAATTGGTGCATTAGTGGAAAGTGATTGATACCACCTCAGTTTAAAAACATAAGGGCTGGATGTGGGGTAGACAGCAATCTAATCTGTTTTGTCAAAACTGAGGTGCCCCTCAGTACACCAGGAGAGATGTTTGGGTACCCTATGAATTTTAATGGCAAAGCAGTGGTGTCTACAGGTACCTACAGAGACAAGTAGCAAGCAAGAAGGATTTTTAAGACCCAGTTTTGAACTTAGAGGCAGTAATTTCTGTACTAGCTTCTCAGTATGTCTCTGAACGCGGCCACAATAGCTCTTCCAGGGAATGACCATGAAGCCTTTCCAGAACTGACCCTAAAATACAGCTGAAGAAATAAGAGTGGGTAGGAATTGCCAGTGGCAGGGTGAAAAGGTAAATATGAGTGAGTTTAATGAAAGTCAAGCAAAGCATAAAATCATCCTGGAAAGGAAGGTCTTGCTAATATCCTGCCTCTCACAGGACTTATCTGGACAAGGTTATCAGAGGCTAGAGAAAAGCAGGTTACTGCGGGGGATGGACACGTGGGTTTCAGTGGATTGGTTCTCATGCTGGATGTGGTCCCTAAGGAATCACCCTAAAATACATCAGGGGCAGCCCCAGGTGCATTGGTAGCTGAGAAACATCCTACCACAATTGTCAGTACCTACTGCAATGCCCTGGAAATACAGCAAAGCCAGAGGCACTCTGGAAACACTGCGCTGGTGGAAGGACCCTTCTCCTAAGATGACCTTAGCAAACTACTACCTGTGTCAGCCAAAGGGGTCAAAACTAGAGGGCCCAAGAGCAGGTCCTGCATTTCCCCCTGACCATACTGCATTCAAGATGAACAGACCAGATTCTTGCATCCTCCACAGGAGAGAACAGCAGGATCAATGCCAGCCCTACCAAGTTCCATTCTTTTATGGGTTAACAGATGTCAAAAGCTGTCTGTAATTTCCATGTAGGCAGTTCAATCATTGCAGCAGTTGTCTTCCTCTTCTATCAGGTAAAAAGCACATAAAATCGGTTACAACTGATTCTGTCTTTCCCTATACTAAACGTCATTAAAGAAAGTGACCAAGGTGAGAATGACATCCTGAACAAATGGCAGCGCAGAATGCCCAGCCAGTCCCTTCCTTTTCTCTGTGACCTCTCTGTATGCTCCTAAGCTTTACTGCAAATACTGCTCTCAGGTTGAAGTGCTCAATTTCCTTCCTAAAATCTCTTTCTTGTGCTAGCAATCAGGGCAATATAAAATGTTCCTTTCAGACCATCTGGAAGCCACAGGAAACATCAATTAACTGCATATATTTGAATCATAAGTACATTAGGCTAGAACTTTCTACATATTCTAAAAATTAAATCCTATCAAGATTTTAAGCTGTGCAATATGTAATTAAATGGTGGCCCCAGAGTTTGGGGATCAGAATCACGTCCCTGGACCATGCTGTAGGGTTTGCTGCATATCCACATAAGCCAGTCCCCACCAGAAGCGCTGCTGTAAAGTTTTTTCTCACATAGTGAGCTCCCTGTCTATCTGGCACAACCACATCACAAGCATTTCATTTATAGCCTGCTTTGAAATGCAGAGGATTTTATTGGTTGTGTCCAGCAGAGCTGCTGAAAAATGAAGGAAGTGTGCTCCCTACTGTCTAGACAACCCCAAAACAGAACCTGCTAGCTCGATTCACGCTCACTGTTCTAAAATGCCACCAGCAGTTTAAAACCGAAACCTATTCTTTTCTTCGCATGTCTGCAACAATTTCGGCTGCGTGTGCAGGTGGTGAGCACAGCCCAGCTCTCAGGTGCAGTAACTCAGCTGCACTCAACCCCCACACCTTACAGTACAGCCCTTGGGTGACCTCGTGCTGCAGTGAAAAGGTGACGAAGAAAATCTCCTGTTCCCACCCTTTCTATAGGGAGCATTGGTTCTAGCTTTAATTCTTGTTTTTGCTTGCTGACCTTGAGCAAGTCACTGTGTCTCATTTTCCCGAAGCGATCAAAACAGGGCTTGAATGCTGCTACCAGTGCATGCTATTGCAGCAGCTCCTGATGCTCCACGAGCTGGCTGTACAGAAGCAAAGAGGTTTCCCTGCCAGTGAGAGCAGCACAGGGGCCAGACGCTATTAGTCTGTGGTAGCTGGCATTCCCTGCTCTCCACAGAGCACTGGGCTCCCTGGAGGTACTGAGCTGGGGGGGAAGGGCTGATTTCTCTATCATCACTTGCTTGGCAAAGCCCTTTGGGGCTGTGACCTGTGCTACTTGGAGGGCGACTACTCTAACAGGAAAAAATTGCACAGAAAGCAGAATGCTTGCCTGGAGTAGGGATGGCCACTTTCAAGCTGGCATCGAGCCCACAGCTCCACAGGGCATCCAGCAGGTATTATCACCTCCTCATAGCCAAGGCCCTGCTGCCAGTGCAGAGAGGCAGTCCTGCAGCAGCACAGCAGCTGCAAGTGCACCACAGCAGAGTGGGGAAGCTGCCAGTTTTCCAGCTGCCCTCTTAGCGAGCTCCAAACAAACAAGAAAAATCTAATGGTGTGGCTGAGGAGCAGCTTCAGGGACCTGAGTGCACTCTCCTCCATTCCGAGTGATGATAGCAGAGAGCATCCCTTTTCCGCTGCCTAGCCAAGAACAGCATGGGGGCAATTTCACTCACTGGTTTCATTCTCCTGTGATCCACCCCTTGAGAAATGCTAGCCCAGGGCTTTCAAGTGAATGACTCTTCTTATATTTCAAATAAATGGATAATTAAGGACAGTGGATAAGGAGTTGGCTAAGGGGATGCAGTAATGGCTGATGTTAAGGTGGGAAATATAATCTTGGAGAGCAGTTGTTAATGGAGATCATCAGAGGTGGTCATAACAATGAATTGATTAATCTTTGCATTAATGATCTGAAATAACTATTAGGAGCATTATTAACAGCATCTGTCAATGACATGAAGTTAGCAGGCATCACCTGTGCAGAAAAGATTTAGGGATGCAGACTCTGGGAAGAACCAAGTGAATTTGAGGACTGAGATATAAATATAAATATGATGAAATTCAGTGGTACAATGCTCAGGCTGTTGAAAGAAGAAACCAATGACAAAACCTTTTTTTTTTTTTTCCCTTTTTTTTTTATAATCTGGGAACTCATCTGCTAGAACTGAGTGATGCAGAGAAAGACCCGTGCATATAAGGTGATTATGGGATGATTATATGCTGCCAATGTGATGTAGCTGCATAAAATGAAAATGTGGTCCTAGGTGCTGTCAGGAGAGATATTAACTATTGTACCAAGTGATGTTAAAGCATCATGCGTGCAGTATACAACAGTCCTTGCTGAAGACAGATGAACAGCACTGGGAAAGACGCAGCAATCAAAGAGAAGGAAAGGCTGTCTTCTACGGAGGGAGGCTCTGCGCATTTCCCTTGCATATTCTGGCACAATTAAGGGAATAAGAATCTGTACATAATACAGGAACCCAATACCAAAGATGGAGAGGAGGTGTTTAGGTCTATGCACAATAAGAGAGAAGGATGCAAAAACAAAACAAAACAAAAATTAAAAATAAATAATAATAATAAAAAAAAAAAAAAAGTGAAACTGGAAGTCAGGAGATCAGAGCGCTGGGAAGGAGCTGAATCTGCAGCCATGAGCCCCTGGCAGCAACAGCAGAAGAAAGGTGATGCTGCAGTGCCATCGTCTGTCCCTTCACAGCATTGCAAGCCTCAAGCAGGCCGAGTGCTTATGCAAGTAGTTTAAAAAAAATAATAAAATAAATAAATCCACGTGTGCGCTATGTTTTGCATCAAACCAGCGTAACAAGTCCTGACTCTTCCGTGACAGCACAGCTGAGCGCACAGACCGCCCAGGCAGACACGTTAATGCATGCAAAAGTCGCACAGGGACAGCACATGCAGCCTCCTCCTGCCACTGGGAATATCCATACTAGAGCCTGAACATAAAGGAGAGAAATAATAAAATAACTGCAATCTCCCCAAGCAGAAATCTAGGAAAGGGGACTGAATAAACCTGAGTCGTTTCCCAAGTCTAATATCAACTTAAAAAGCATAAAGTCTCTGAGTTCATTGGTTTGCAGTAGACCATCACACCACTTGAATGTTACTTTTTTTTTTTTTTTTTTTTTTTTTTTATGATAGTGGGGATAACATACTGATTCCTGTACCTTGAACGAATGTTTTTCTGCTGCTCATGCCTTTCTTAGCTACCTCACATGAGGCTCTGTGATACATTAAAGAAAAACCGCAAACATTTTCACTTGAAGTACATGCTTTGGCTCATTAGTCCTCAATGGTATAGATTTTCTGTCTTGTTTTCTCTGATAATTGTTCCAAAAGGAGAGGGGCTGCCAAGGCTGTAGTGCTGATACAACATCCTTGCAATTCCACACCTTGGATGAAGATTGAAAGTCTGTCTTAAGCTACGAAGTGTAACTCTGACACAAGTGGAAAACAGACCTCTCTGTTTTCCATTTGAAAACATTTTGCAATACAGGTTGGTGTCAGGGCCTGCCAGTATCCACAGTGATGCTTACAGCTAGCTTATTAACTGGCCAATTGTCTATACAGTGGTTGCTCAATATTGCCATAACCTAAATTACACTAGAGCATAGATGGGTCTACCATCAGACCAACCACTTTCAGCAGCCTTTGCACTTATAAGAACATTTTCTTCTTATAAAGTGCCCTGGTACTCCTCTGTTAAATGCTGCATCATCAATTTGATAAAGGAAAGCACTGAGAATAAGAAAACTGCCAGTCCAGTCAGTACCACATTTCTGAAAGCAAATCCATGAGATTGATTTTTACAGGGCTGCATGGGATGTGCCAGGTGAGGAGCACAAATCACCTGAGACACCAGCTACTTGTCATGCTGCATACAGTACCCAGTTGAGGACAAAGTGGAGGGGTAAGTGAATGTGTCCCCTCCATGCAAAAATCATTGGAGGTCTGAGATGTTAAAGAGATCACAACATCATGCAGGCCTATGCCAGGAAAAGGCTGTTGTATGAGTTTCTCCTCCTGCAGGAAGCCAATTAGTACTGCACGCAGTGGCAGTGTTCAGAGACATCTCTGCGCTTTTGGCACCTCTCACCAACAGTACCTCAGAGTGCCTGGACCTCACTGCAGATGGAAAATGCACATTGTTTTTCAGAGCAAGGGTGCTTTCAAGCAGGTCTGAAGGAGAAAGGCTAGACCATTTGTTAAAATTTGCTCTGAATTCGTGGCTGGGGCTTGGTTTAAAGCCCTGAGCATTTCTAAGTGTAGGCAGTGCCTCTGCTGCTGCTTTCCAACCATCCCTGCAGGCTGACCCTGCTTTTCCTTACCTCCACAGCCTCTCCTGCCCTGTTCACCAGGACAAGTGCCACCAGCAGGAACACCTGGCTAGAATTCTGGTGCCTGTGTTGGGAAGTCCAATTTAAAAAAACAAACCCCAAAACACTCCAGGAAGTGTCTGCCTAATACTGAAAGCACCAAAACTCCAAGTACTTAGCATTTTGACTTTATATATAAATTGATACAAGCACATGCCCAGAACTGTCCCAGCCCAAGCTGTGGGGGTGCTCCTATCACAGCTCCCTCCACTCCTCGGCCCTTTTCAGCCCCAAGAAAAGTCTGAAACTACAGCTCCCACTTTCCAGGAAGACATTTTGAGTGACAGACCCTGTAGAAAATAGGCTCTTGTCCAGCCCTCTAACACAGAACATGTGAGAGGAAACAAGCCTCAGCCAGGGTGAGGAGGAACGCCCATGTCCTGCAACATGTCTTCTGAAAGACTCTTTACAATGACAATGGGTTTTAAAATTTACAATTGCAACGGGCAGTACCATGGCAGCCCTCATGCTGAATCCCTCCAAACCCTGCAGACCACAGTGGGCAGCATGCAGCTCTATGTCTGTCTGCCCACCATGAGGAGAGGGGAGAGCAGCCTTGGCTGATGGGTGGGCTGGATGTCTCCAGAAGCACGTATCTCCCTCAGATATTAATTAAAAATTGCCTCCTGTGCCATACGCCACGGATAATTGCCCTTATTTTCTTGTGTTTATGCAAAAGGGAAGTCTTTGGTGCCTGGTTATCTGCCAAGAGTCTCATTACTGCGAAGGGCTGTGTGTTTGCTGGGGGGTGATGGTGGGCGGCGAGGATCCTGGCACAAAATGGTCGCATACCTCAGGTGGTTCCTGGGCAGAAAAGATGGCTGCTGACCCTGCACCCTCCCCTCTCCCCATGGCTGTCACTGCCTGTGGGGACGTGGGCCCCTGAATTGCCCTGCTGCCAGCCCTGAGGTCTCCCTAACGTGGTAGCCCTGGAAAGGAGTCAAGGCTTGCCTACCAGGCCTCTGCCAGGAGCTGTTATTGGCCATGTTTTCAGTCACTGGGGATTTTCTCCAGAGTGCCAAAACTGAAGTGTTTGGCAGAAATTTTCACAGGGCAGCATCCCCCTTGTGTCAGGTACACAGATCATTTCTGAGGCAAACAGCTCAGGATTCACTCTGCAGATGGGAGCACTTGAGGAGATGGAAGCTGTGGCTTTGTGCTGGCAATGAAGGATGATGAGGTTGAGGCTTTCATGCACTTATGGGCAATTTAGGTCATGAGATACCATAAGCAAAATGTGTAAACCTTGAATTATGCTTTGGCCATGAGGATGGATCAGCAAACAGAAAGCCAGAGGTGTTCTACTGGTACTTTTCTCTAGTTTAGTTTCCCTGCCAGGGCTAGAACCACCAGCTGTTAATAAATTGCTGGCTGACCTGAATGGTATCTCCAGTAAGTGAAGTCTACGCAGGATCACACGCTGCTTTCCTGTGACCTCAGTCTACCAAAAGCTCCCCCTGAAAATGTACTGTGGTGGAGGAAAGCTACTGAGCAACAGTGCATATGTGTTTCCTGATGGTTATTATCTATATCTGTGGTTATTACCTATAATATTGTAGACTATGTCTAGTTTATCCATCAGCAGCATGGGTATGAGCAGCTGCATTTTACTAATTTTGCTGTCATCACTGAAGACGAGTGGGGAGGAACAGTAATTTTATAATTTAAATTTCTGTACTTCACACCTTGTGGAAATAAATCTTCATATAAATAAATCTCTCTGTGTCTTTACAGTTCTTTTTTCTTGCTTCCTTGCTGCTTCTAGATTAACTGAAATAACCATAACAGGAAAAAAAAAAAAAAAAAAAAAAAAAAAAAGTACAGTCTTCCTGGGCCCTGGTGTCCTCCTCCTATTGAAATCCACAGATAATGGCAAGGAAGGAGTGTAAAATGGAGTAAGCATGTAGTGATTCTTCCTTGGAGGTTGCTGTCTCTTGTCTATAGGTCAGGAACTTCATGAGACAGAGATGGTTTCTTTGTGGTAGAATTCAGCTAGCAAGGAGCTAGTTGTACTGAGTCCCATTTCTCACATTAATTACTCAGTACTTTCAGTACAATAGACACTTCACCTCCATTTTAGTTTCTTAACTGTGTTCCTAAGTATGTGTTAATTTCACTAAGTTAATATTTTCTGTGATTTTTCCTCTTTACTTGATCTTGGTTACACTTGTATGTATGCTTCCTTTTTTTTTTTTTTAATATGAGAAATGTAGAATTGGATCTACTGGAACATTCACATCACAAGAATTTAACCATTTTATCAAAAAAGAATAAGTAATTCCTGATATATAGGCAGTCTCTAGGTGGGGTCTGCACAGAGCAAACGTTGCTTCATATAGCCAAGGGGGGGTGAACTACACTTGATCAGGGTTAACAGGCAATAAGCTGGTGATATTGTCCCCTTCATTAGTCTGGTAGTAAATCTGGACCCACCAAGCCTGCCCTCTAGTATTGTCCAAAGAAACCACCATGCACAAAGCAACTATCCATGCCATATGTGAGCACTGCTTAAGGTCTGATGCTTGATATTCTTACTCAAGAATTTAAAACAACTAATATTCATTCACATTGCTAATACTCCCTAACAGTATAACTGATTAAAAAGAAAGACTAGTAACAGATGGGTCAGCCTAAGTAAAGCAATGTCATGCAGAGAATACATTTTCACTCTATTGGATGACTTGTTTTTTTCCGGTTGCTCATGATTTAGTGACATTTCTCTCTGGGCTTAATGTTTCCCAATCTAGATAGAGAAATAGCTTGTTGAAGAGGGATATCTATTCTTTATTTAACTGCTCCAGTGTTAAAATGTTTTTGTTTTTTTTTTCACAAGTTGAAAAATGTGATGTTTTGCTGCAAGCTGGCTAAAAAAAGAATACTTACTGAAAAGATATTTCAACATTTCCAGACCATTTTCCAAAAAATATTTGTGATGGTGTTGTGTGCTCTGCACTCAAAGGACTTGACATTCTGTTAGGTCTTTTTATTGTTAATGTTGAGCTTGTTTAAGACCACTTTTAAACTGCAGAGAATGCTTCTCTGCTATCTCTGACAACCTTAAGATTATTTCGGGTGACAAGTGGAATGCTCTCTATTTTTTAATAAGTTTGATAACTGTAACATATTTACTAAGTCATGAGAGAGAGGCTAAAGAGATTAAGGATACAGCGAAAATACAAGGTGAAATAATACAAATTATTGAAATATGCAAGCAGAAAATTGACAACCAGACATTCTCTGTAGATGGGATCCAGTATTGCCATATTTAGATATAGAGTAGGGATCTTTATGTAGCCCATATTTATGGCTTAGCCCAACAAAGTTGCCGAGATCTGTGGCTCTGATCCAGTAAAGCACATGTTTAACTCTTAAGTATGTGAGTAATCCCATTCACTTCATTTGTACTACTTACATGCTTCAAGATAAACAAATATTTGCGTGACTTGCTGGATGTGGCTCATATTGAGGCAGGAGGAAAGAAACATAGGTGATTATGCATTTCAGTGGGGAAGAATGTTTTGAGATTATTTTTTTTTCTCTTTTCCAAAGGGTTCTTTATGAATGGCAAACCCAGTAAATGTTCACTTCACTCAGTATTTGTGTATACTGTCACTGAGTCTCTTCTGATAGTGACAGGAGCCTCTAGGAATCATCACATCTGTTTTTGTTAATGTTTGTAGGGTTGTGTTTCCCTTAGTTTAATAGGCATTGAGATTGGAAGAATTCTTCATAAGTGCTTTTTATGCTGCCCAGTCAGTCTGATAATTTAACAATCCCCTCTTGTGGCCTGTAAGAGTATGCTGAGCTGGTCTTTATATTTTTCCATTAATACATGTGCCTGTGCTTGTATGCAATACAACTGTAGTTGGTGTGTGTATGAGCCTTTTTATGCACATAGGTATTTTGAAGTCTCTGTTGACTGCACACTTGATCTCCCAGCTGAAATGAATGACGCGAGGTACTGTAAGCCACATTATTCCCATTCTTGCAACAGGCTGAGTTTGCCAGTGTTCACATTAAAGAGATACCACTTGACCCATCTCCACTTACAATGTTCACACAAAATATATTTCATGACTTTACTACAGAGTGTATGATTTCCTCCACGGGTCAACCTATCATCTTTCATAAATTCCAAAAAGAACAACACCTTCTGGGCAGCAGCCAAAATAAGGACTGTTGAGGAATCTGATATTTGTTTCATGTTTATAACAGGAGGAGTCTAGCAGGGAAAGACCTTCTATCCTTTCACTTAAGATTCTTACTCTGGTATATAGGGTGGGATGTCAGTTAGGCCAGCAAAGCAGTATAAACTTGTAAAAGACAGTAACATTAAAACATGCCAGAATACAAGCATTATTTGAAACCTACTTCTGCAATTGGTCTTCATGCTTAATTCTAAAGACTCTATTTTACTTACATGTTTGCTCATTTGCAAAACGCATTTTAAAATTCTTTGCATCCATTACTGTGTGACAGAGTTCATCACAGAAGCTTGTTGGGATCTCCTGACTTCTGTGTTTCTTGTGGCAAGGATCTTTACAATTTACTTTCTCTACATAGATACTCAGTGTTTTAGTGTTCGCCCTAAATATTAAGGAAGAGTGCAAGACAGCTATATCCTGATAATGGCTTGCTATCTATTACAGATGCAGCTGACATTTTGAGAAGTGTTTTTTATTATTATTATATTTTTTTTTTTAGGTATATAAGGTAACTTTCCTCCAAGAACACAGTGATGTACAATTAATTTCTGGTTTAATGAGACAGAGAAGGTGATAAGAAATGTCAGATCATTCCTATGAAATAGCAAATTACAAGATACTTCCCAATAAGCCAAGTAAAACGTGCTGAATTTTAAGTTATCTGCCATTTTACCAGATAACTTATCACAGATTGTCCTTTCAAGACCTGTTAAAACTTAGATTTGAAAGATAAAATAAAAATTACATGCATAGTTTCAGTCCACAAATTTTAGGTAACTAGAAGGCCTCCAGTGAAGTGTCTAATTAAGCACATAGGCCAGACTTCACACAAGTGAAATGCAAAACTCAATCTTTTTCAATGGAGCACAACTTCCAACAAGAAACTTGAATGCTTCGGTTGTTAAAAAAAAAAAAAAAAAAAGCATTTTACTAACAAATTTTCTTAATTTATTCATGGTCCAGTCTAACTGTCTTATATAACCTTGACTGTTCTCTTATTCAAACATGCTAATCGCCTTAATCATGCTAAATTCTTGACTCAAGAATGTCTGGTACAGTAAGTACAAGAGGCCAATCATACAACACATGAAAAATGTTTTTACCAACATGAAAGATCTGATCAAATGAAATTTGCGTATAAAATCTTTTTTGTGTTCTTTTAAAAATGTTGGACTGTCTATATAAAACACATAATTCGCATGTTAACTGCACAAGTGGCTAAGAAGAATGGTCATAACAGGGCTTTTTGTTATTTCATAGAAATTTGTTTGCATTACTCATACTTCAATTTCCTTTTCATTTCTTCTAACAACTCTACTAATTTATTGTTAGTCTTCAGATCTCTTAAACACTCTTTGTAATGCCTTTGTTCAAAGGGAGCCCTGCATTAGTCAGTATAATTCAGTTCACCCTAACCATTACCAACAACTCTGTGGACAATATTAACTTTTAGCTCTTTTCATAGCTGCATAGATATTATCATCATCTCACAGATGGGAGAATTAAGTCTCTGGTATTTCTCTTTGTCTGTTTTGCCTTGCTTTAATCTACTGTGTTTTCATAAGTACAATCTGTGCTTCAACTGCCAAAACCTTTATGATTTCAGGAGAATTGAGGGTTAAATAGTGAGTACTAAAAGGGCAAATTTATAGCCCTATTCCCTGACATCCCACCAGCCTCTGAGTCTCACGTGAGTTGCTGCTTCTCTCCTGTGATCCCGGCATTACTCATGTCTGACCTGTTCCCCACCCCAGACTCCTTCAGCAGGTAGTTTCCACCACGACCTGGGGAATTCGTGGACTATGCAACCACCCCATGAAGGAGACAGTGAGTCAGTCAAAAACTATCTGAGGGAAAATTCATTTTCAAGATATGGTACTTTAAAAAGGATAGATATGGGTTATCTGAATCATAGGTTATACATATAAAAATATGTCATCAAAGACGCTCCCTTAACAAACATTCTCTCCACCTCTGCTTGCACCTTTTATCTGAGAAGTAAATTAAGTTGCAACTGCAAAAACAAGCAAGAGATCTGTTAGTACAACACTGAGCACCTCTGAATCCTGATGAGCTGAAACCCCCAAGGACCACCGCAGTGTAAAAGCTTGACAGCAACAGCAAGAATTCCAGATAAGTGCTGTGTTTTTCCTTCTGCAAAGTCTACAGAAGAACCTCAACAGCCTCTACAGATCTCTGCACTAACAAATTCTCTGGACCAGACCTGTAGTTGGTATTATGTGGATCAGCTTTCCTGACGTTAATGGAGATTAGGCACATAGGAATAATAAAGGCCTCCTAGGTTACTTATTCCATTTCCCTGCTATTGCTGGTAACCTTACATCCAATCACCAGCATAAGCTTATCACAATCCATTTTAATGGATCCATTTTACTTACCTCATTTGGGAGTATATTCCAGTACTTTAAAGAAATCTGTATTTCTTTTATTTTTCTTCTTCTTGTTGTTTTAATTATTCTTTTCTGAGAGACCTCATACATGCAGATTACGGTTTCTTAAAATGTTTCCCAACTATTTTTTTTTTTTTTTAATTTAGGAAATATTATCCCTAGCCCTTTAATTAACCACACTGCCCATCTGCTGTGAGCTCTCATCAAATAACACCATTCTCGTGTCTGTGCTCTTCAGCTAGTGTTCAGAGCTATCACACTATCTGGCCTCCACGATAGCCAACCTTCTGTTCCAAACCGAGGACTCATCTCTGCTGCCATTCCCATGACTGTGTTGCTCACAAGAGTTTTTCTATTAAAAGGCTGCTTTCTATATGGAATCTTTATTTCGGTCATTAGCAGTCAGGATGCAGCCTGGCTCCGAGGACTCTGAAGAAGCAGAGGCAAGCGATATCAATGCAATAATATCTGAGAGTCAGTAGGTGGCTCTATTACAAGCTATTGCAAGAGTTTAGGGGGTCTGTGTAGGGGGTGAAACCTTGCTGTTTTCTATTTTCCTTTTTAGAAACTGTGTTCTGACCCAAATCAGTTTCTCCTTTGCATATGTTAGCTGTAGGTTAATTATCCAAAGAACAGAGCCTGTGAAATCCAAAACAAATAAGTCAAAGCAAGACAATCCTCATAAACTGAGTCAAATGCTAAGAGGAAGTGCTGTGGCACCTCTGATTATTTAGTTGTTGGGTGGACAAATTGAAAATGTTTTACCTCTAGTTTCCCTCAGTTTATCTTTTCTGATGTTGCCCAGAGTCTGGAAGTGTTCAGAGAGGCCACAGCTTTCTAGCATCAAACCAGATCAACTGATCTTTCTTTGATGCATAATAAAGTTTAAATGCACTTAAACGCAAGAATGGCCATACTGGATTAGATCCATGGTCCATATAGTCCGGTATGCTGTTTACAAAAGTGACCAACAGTGGATGCCTAGGGAGCACGTCAGGAACATGTCAGGTAAATATGAGATCTCCTGGGTATTCCAGACCTCAACCACTTGTAGTTCAACGATACTGTAAATTGGGGTAGTCTGTACATATGCAGTAATTTTCGGTAGATTTTTCTTGCCTGACCTTGTGCAGGTTCATATTGCCCCTACCTAAGGCTTTTGCACCAACAACTTCTCACACCAAATTCCACAACTTGTCTACGCACACAAGATTTGACTTCATTTGTTCAGAGCCTTTCCCTGCCATCTCTCTATGACATCCTCAAGTCTTAGATTAGAGGAGAGAGTGAACAGGCAGGCTGCTGCCCTTGTGTAGCTCATCACTTCAGCTAAATTTTCTTCAGTCTGTGTCCACACTGCAGGTTTATGCAATATTATGTCTACAGATATACCCTGGCCAGGCAATTCACACTCCCATGTGCTTTGCTTTCTTCATGCAGCTGAGTCATCAGGACATGGTACAGCTTTGCTTAGAGGCTAACAGGGACTTTGGTGCCAGTCATGACATGGTTTATGAACCCATTCCTGCCAGCACTACTGCACTATGTAGCCCTAATTAGGGGCTGTTTGCATTTTCTGACTCAAGCACGTGTTCAGTTTGATTTTGGTCCATCAGCAAGAGCAACTTTCACCACAAGCCACAACCATGGCTTTGATTGTGTTTCTTTTCATGACATTCGGTGCCATTAAAAGGCAGCAGGGAGGCCTCACAGAGTAATCACAGCCATCAGGCACTCAGCTGTCTCTTGTGCCTTTGGAAACAGCTCTCTGCTAGTAACAGGGAGAGGAAAGGAAGAATGTTCCCTGCAGCTCCTGAGGCATCACTAATTCAGGTATGATTAAATCTGACTGTCCATCAGGGCCCTGCTCCCTGCATTGCATCCTTCTTACTCCTCTGGCCTCATCAGCCTCCTTCCCTTCCTCGGTTTTGTGTCTGACTCTGCTCCTGGCTGTCATTCTGCCCTTTGAAGCACACATGCATCTTTCCTACCTCAATCCCTATGGATCTCTTTCTTTGGTGTATTGACAAATTATTCTCCCACTATCATAGATCTGCCTTTAGCAAGAGAAATAGCTAGGTCCCCTGAGCGTGGTAAGAAATGTAAGGTTATTTCAAAGTGACTCCCTAAACTTTAATTTAAATATCTCGAAGGAGGGGGCACTGGCACTCAGCACATTGTAGGTGTTTCAGTTCTTGTCACTGATATGGGAAACTTGCAGAAGCTGGCAAGAGACCTTGACTAAGAACCATTTCGTCTCCTCAGGCTGTTTTGTTATGTGGACAGGACCTCTAATGCTTTGTGCTGAACTGCTATAAACAGGAAGCATTAACAATAGCTCTGAGACAAGAAGGCTCCCCTGAAAGTCTGTGGCCCAGGTCTTTGGCTGGTGCTAATCAGAGTCATTCAACTGGGTTTCGGGGAACTGCATTGATTACATCAGAACGAGCCCCTGCTCACATAGCGCTAGTGGAAAGAACAAGTGACAGCAATGGGAGATTGGGGGTGGGAAGTGTTTTATTGTCCAGCTGAATGTTTCTCACAGGTCAGAAAAGAGCCCACTATAATATTTTTCCAATCCACCCAGTAAATGTCCTCTGCTTCATTGGCATTTTTGGATCACCCAGAGGAGGCTCTGGCCTGGCGCATCCTCTGAAAGGCTGGATCACCCAGAGAATCATTTCACCACAGAAAAAATGACTTTCTTCTGTGTAATTCCCAAGCAACATCTGATCCATAATCTGTAAAACAAACCAAAGTAGCCTGGCACTAATTGACATCTGTGGGACAGGAGTACAAGTGCAGAAAGTGTAAAGCAGAAAAAAAATGCATATTATTAATAAAATAAGTACAATAAACATATATTTCCACCTCCTGTGTGACACCTTGTTCACCACTTCACCCCATATTTTTTGTTTTATCCTCCGTCTACTCGTTTTAGAGGCAGGGGATTTTTTTTCCTTAGGTAGGTCCGAGTACCTATTTCAGACTGACTGAGGCTCTTGGCTGCCCTTAGGTGCCGCTACAGCACAGAAAAAATATATCTGCTTTTAATTTGGTCTTCCTCTTGGTGAAACGTAGCTGCTTCACACGCTGTCTTGTGTGTTAGAGTTATGGGTGGAAAGGACAGAGTTCATCACGTTAGCACCATACAAGAGTTAAGAAACTCACAGGCCCCTGTGGAATAGGCTGCTGGTTTGGGGTTCCAAATTGTTACATCCGAGTGACCCCATATTCCCAAGTCTGATAATTCCCAAGCTGTTTCTTTACTAGCCATTGCTTTCATACTTAAGATATTATTTCTTCTTCCTAGAATTGGGCCCTCATAGTTCAGCTGTTTTGTTCCTGGTGTGGACAACCTCATCGTCACCCAGCTGCTCAATCAAACATTTCCCTACCTGCAGCCTGCAGGCACTGTGGCTTACAGCTTACCCCTTCAGAGAAGTGCCAAAGCGCAGAATACTCCAGGTGTTACAAAGGGCACCAGAAGTAGTTGTTCTTTCACCAAACGCAGAGATCTAGGCAAAATGGTAAAACAGCATCATAGTGCTCTGTGATGAAGTTTACCATTCTTGAGCATTCTGTAGGTTTTGGTCAGCAATCCTGAGAAGGTCCTCGTTGCATCCTATGATCAGGAGATCTCAGTTTCTTGTCCTATGCAGCCACCCTCTTTGATCTTCAGATGTGGAAGTAGCTCCTTTGCTATAACAGCGTGCCCTCCTGTTTGTCTATTCTGCCAGTTTCCTCTCTCTCTGTACGTTTTTTAGGGTGAGAATGTCCTGGTTTCTTTGTTTTCCCATCTGAGGATTCTCCCTTTCTCTTTAGACTGCAGAATTTCAGATCACAGGCCAGATTCATCCTCCAAAACTGGCATTCAGGTAGAACCTGGAGCAGCAGCTTATTTTCCTTGCTGTGCAGCACTTCACAGAGATATGGGCAGGAAGAGTGAAAGCATGCCAAGGATTCTTCCAGACTGCGACAGGCTCAACCACAACATGCACTGATGCAAAAACTTCATGAAAATTACCCAAATTCTTCAGTTATGCAGAGTTTCTCCACAGCACTCCAGTGACTACATTCATGAGGTTATACCAGAGCAAAAATCAGTCCCTGGGATAGGCAGTGACTTGCCCACAGCACCGGAAAGAACAGAAGTGGATTTGTTTCATGCCCAAGGATATGCAATTTCTGCCCTTGAAATCATTTCCTAGAAGGAAAGAGATAAATGAGAGGCCCTGCTTCCCTCCAACTATGGGAACAATTCTGATCTTGGTTTGCTGAGGTACGCTCCTGAGGCAGGCCAGAATCGTATACGTGGGCCTTTCCTGCTCACCTGGAGAACTGTTCCAGATCATAGATGCTACCAGCCAGGACCAGGTCAGGAGACAGCATCAGCAGCAGTGGTTAGACCCAGACATATCAGTACGTTGACCATGGTCGACAGAGATGGCAGAAATCCATCCTAAAAAGTTATATTTTTTTTTTCCAAGTGTTCAGTCCTCTGAATGTATCCCGTGCACGTGATGCCAGAGTTAAGGCAATGGGACCTAGGGGTGTGGAAGGAGCCTCTCTAGGGATCCAAGTACGAAGTCTTGGTGCCTAATATTGTACACCCAACTCTGTAAACTGTGGCCAAAGTATTTTAACTAGGCTGGGTAAGGGCTTGCTTCTCATATTGCTTCCTGTGCTTTTGTGCATTGTTACTTCTAAAGTTATTCAAAACATCTAAAGGAGGCTGAAGCAATTACATTGCAACTAAAATAAAGTCCTAATTTTATAATCCACTTCCCCCCTCACCCACACAGAAAAAATCCACAATGAAATATAGTGCATGAGAAAATACAGAATATTCCACCCACCCTTCAACAGTGCGTGTATGAGCACAGCCCTATCACAGCCAGCACCAGGCTGGAGAGCTTTTCATTAACTTAGAATATATATGGGCAGAAGCTTGATAAGCAAATAACAGTGTTCCCAGCACACCAGCCAAGCCCTATGAAAACTAAAAACAATAAATTTATTGAAAGCTTTTTTAAAATAGGAGGAAATTATTACTCATTTGAATTCTGTTCATGTTAAGGTCAATGGTCTTTTTTTCAGATTCTGATTGTTAATATTAGATGAAAGGACATTTCCTTTACATTGTATTTATGAACTCTAATGGCACAAGGAGGATAACAGCCACATACATTGCACACCAGAAACATTTCTGAATTTTGCATTGTTTAAGAATTAGTTCATTACTCATTTTCCTTTGACCTTTAAGTTAAAGCCAGGGTTATTTAAACACATTGGGCCTGGTTCTGTTTTGGGATGCTCAAAGAAATGATACCTTATTTTTACTTTTGAGAATTTTAATACATGTGAGAATACGTGTTTTGCTTTCAGTGAATGCATCCTTAGACTATTCACATGAATAAGACTATGGTTTGAAAAACATTGCTGAGGAGATTCAGTTCTCTCACATCAATTTCCAAGAGGCTGTAGAATGGAGTTAGAGCCTCATATCTTCTTCTGACTTTCTCAGAACAATCTCTGTTTATCCCACTAAGGTTGAGGACCACAGCACATGGCTGACTGTCCTTGTTTCTGCATGCTGAAAAATACCTACACTACCTATCTTTCCAGGTATTCAGAAGTGAAATTTTGATTGCTCAGGTGAGACCTTTCAAAAAGCTGCACAAGCACAAAATTATGGTCTTAGGTTTGCTGTGTCTTCTGTTAACAGTAGGCTTAACTTGGCTACTGAAGGTAGCCCAGGAGCTTTTTGTGTGCTCTGTATTATGGAACAATTATCCATAAAAACTATACGTCTGATGACATTTCCACTGTCCAAGAAATTGCCACCTTTCACTCTGATGGTATTGCTGTCATTTCATATCCTCATTAATGACAGCCAAAAGCTTTCTGTTCATGTGGAGAATAAAAAGCAAAACCCTTAAATTTGCCTGTGTCTAGGTAGTGGAAATTGCTCAAAATGCGTCATTGCACTAGGTCATTGCTAAGAGGGACCAAAGGGTTTTAAGCTGTGTCAAACCTTCATGCAGCTATGGAGCCATTTCAGAGCTACCTTGGTGGTTGTGAGAACAGGGCTTGGCTCTGGTTTTTCCCAAATGCTCCCTCCCTTTGCACCAGCTGCCAATGCTGTATCTTTGTCGGTGAGATAATCCAACCATGTGCTTCTCTCCAACATTGCCGTCAGCTCTGTGACTTGTACAAAACACCTGTGAGCTGGTAGCTTCCTACGCAAGGTTGTGCCCATCTCTCCTAGGGAACAGAGCACACCCTCTCCTGAACAGGGAAGGATGCAGGAGGGGTGACCAAGGCCTCTTGGGGCAACATCCCCTTTCTGGAGCTCCTCTCTGCCCTTCACCCCATCCTCGTGGATGGGGCAGATGCAGTTGCTCTGTTTGATCCAGCTGCGGTTGTGCCTCTTCACCTGGCTGCCAAGACGTAGCTCTCATTCTTCTGGTGAGAGCAATTCCAGAGTACATCATCTTCCTTCTGCAGGCAAACCAGCATGTAAGCAGCATCTCTGCAACTCAATAAAATGGGGAGTTCAACCCCTTGGTCCCTTGTTGTTCCCTTTTTATTTTTATTTTTTTCTTCCCAATGAGAGGCTCAATTGTGGCCTTTCATCTTGACAAGTGATAGCTTGGCTGCATGTCCTCACCTTCACCAGTGTGTTTGCTGTTCTGATGAAAATGGAGCGACTATTTTGACATTTCTGAGTGGTTTGGAAAGATTCAGAAGTTTCAAAAACATACTCTAGCATAACTGATATCAATACAGACGCAGTTTGGTCTATGTCCTCCCACGGTACTTGTAAAAGGCATCTAGAAAAACACATGAAACTTGTAAAGTCATTTAATGGTTTGATTCAACAACCTTTTCTATTCTCAGATTCATAGTTCGGCAATAAACGCAATGTTTGCGTATCACTGAGAATCTTTAAAATACACACGTAATAATTTCGCAGCACTTTAACAGTATGAGACAGACTGCCTTCTCCTTTCACTTTCTAATCCCCTCTGCTCATACATGATGTACTACCATAACGCCACAGAGCAGTTTTTCAAAACATTCTAGTTCATTAAGATCTCCCATTAAAGTTTTAGGCTCAAGTAAATATTGAGGACTTCATTCAGGTTTCAGTGTTTTTTTGGCCTATAGAAAGCACAGGCTGATGTATTATTAGCAGTGCTCTGGACACACAGAGCTCATTTCAACTAGCGGCAATATTTCCTTTGTAGTACGCAATCATAGATTTTGTTTATGTTAAAATCTGCAGAAAAGGCATTTTGGGGATGTTTTGCAGCATTCGGAAGCAGAGCAAAGAACATTATTTTCCCCCTTAGCCTTCAGAACTCAGATATCTAAGGGCAGCTTAAAGTGAAAGACATTGTGAGGATGTCATAGGGCTGCCCTCACTCTAAAATAACAATAATACACAAATAGTTCTGCTATTGAATAGGATTGGGTAATCCTTTGTACTTTTAGTATTTCACCATCTGCCGTGTCTAAAAAGAAGTACATGTAGCCAGGAGCACTGTGAAAGATAGGCAGGCGAGGGATCGCGACCCCTGCTTTTGACCTTGATGCTGAGAACTCACATCTCAAAGAGATCTAGGACTGCAAACCTGTCACTAGTCCTGCCCTTCAGAGGTAGACAATTGGCAGGGCATAGATTTGTCTCTGTAAAAATGAGAAACTGTTGTGGGGGTGCAAGGAGGGGACACCAGAGAACAACAACCGCATTTCAAAGTACCCAACTTACTACTCTCAACCCTCCTATCAGCATTTCCCTTCTCTCATTTCCATACTGAAGGCAGATGTAAGGCTGTGAAAGATGTTCAAGATGTGGCATCCATTTGGAAACTTCCCAGGCAGTTGTACTAACATGTTTTTAAAGACTGCCTGTAGGTCTTTCATCTGGATTAGCTGCACATTCTTTCCTTGACTTTTTTTTTTTTTTTTGTACTGAAGAGCTCACTCACTTTTATCCGCTGCAGGACAAAGTTCCCCTTAAATCCCCACCTTAGAACTAGCTAATTTACACAATAGAAGAGGCTTGCTTACCGCGGCCTTTGCATCTGTATTTACACACGCAGGGCACCTGGATCCAAGTGAAGTTTCTTCTGGGGACTGACTTCCCTTTTGCCAATCAGAAGTACATTCCAGAGCTTCACTCACTTTAAGTTCACACCAAATATGCAAGTTCAGCTGTCTTATTCATGGGACTAAGGCAAGCAAGAGCTGGCCTCCTACTTGACTTCACATATGAACAAGACCTGTCTTTTTTTTTTCTTTCTTTTTTTTTCTTTTCAAGTGCTAGAACATATAAGCAGAGGTTTCTGCTTTCAAAGAAAGCATTGGTGGATGCATCACACCACTCATGTTGTCCTGGGCTACTTCTCTTTCATTAGGTTGTTCTTTTATCATAGAAGAGGAAAATAAAATAGATGGAAAAAATTCAGGAAGATCTATGCCAGACACATAAAGCTGAGGTGTTCATGTTTTGCAAATTGTTTCTTCTCCTGTCTGCTCGTTGATAATGGAGTTTTTGACACTGAGCCACAAGAGAAAAAAAAATATTGCCTGCCTTGGCCAGCCTATTGAAACACATCATCTCCTCTTTCCGATCTGTTTCCAGTCCTCTCATTAATCCTTCTTTCCTGCCCAGCTTAACTCTCCCATCCTGTTATCTTTGCTCCGTGAGGTTTCACAAGACAAAGGTGATGCCTACCATCCTACATTCCTCCAAGAAACCTGGCAAAAGGAGAACATGGCAAGAATCTGCAGGTAGACAGAAACATGAATGGCTGGCCTTAAGCAATACTGATATTTCTGTAGTGATATATAAAGGAACTGCAACGGAAAGCCAGACCTTTGGCTCAGTGGGGCTAGTAACTTGTTTTTAGATGTGGCTGCTAATTAATCTTTCAAAATAAGATGAAAAGTACTTGTATTACAGCTGAGCCACAGTGTAATGCTATACAGAGGAAATTTTTGTTGACCTTACAAACTCAGCAAGATATGTCATTATTATTATGGTATTGTCTGAATCCAAATACCTACAAGTGTTATCAATCAACATCAAATAAATGAGTCCTACACAAAATCCAGGTCAACAGATTTGTGTATGAGACTATGTAATTGTGTCATTGGTCATGATATGCTGCCCCTTAAAAATTTTAATTTCCCTTCTTTTTGGAAAGATTGAAATAAATGATCTGATTGTCTTTGACCCAGCAAAGGGAAATGAAATAAGAACAGCTGGGTAGGTCAAAGAGATGAGTCATGCTACAGTCAACTCATCAAGAATGGCCAGAGATCTGGACTACAGGAATTTGGACAGCTGAGTGGGAGTAAAGCAATTTCAAGTGTATTAGAGTCTTATCCAAATCCCTTAAAATGGGCTTTGGTTCTTGCAAAGCACCGGGCCAAGTAGAATTCAGAAGAAAACTGGTGATATTTTGTTGGAGATATTTGACTAAAGGGGAAAAGAAATCACTTTTAGCAAATTATTCAGTGGAAAATATCAATCCTTAATTTGAAAATATGGGCTGCTGTCTGAAAGCCTGGAATGTTTTAGCAAAAGAATTGCAGCAAAATCCAAACTAATTTTGGTGAAACCAACAGTCTATCAGAAATGGTTTCAAAAGATTTCTTAGTCTGCCTTGATGCAAACTTTTTGGATTGTTTTTCCTGAAATATATTATACAGATCTAAAAGAATACACCAAAATACTGGCAAGCATTGCAAATAACACATATG